>NC_040087.1:55709500-58209500 GCF_003369695.1 Bos indicus x Bos taurus
ATTTTGATCCAAGTTCATCTTACAATCATTTCAATTAGTTCACAGGTTTACCTGTGACTGTGATTTATAATAAGTAATATATATTTGGTCTCCATCCCTCTTTTTGTTTGTTTTGTTTCAGTGTCAGTTGCTTTATCGCTATGTACCAAGGAATTCTTAAAACTTCATGGCTTAAAAACAACTTCAACTCATTACCTATTATGTGGATTGATTACATGGTTCTTCTACTTCATGAGATGTTGGCTGGGATCACTGGGATGGATGGAAGGTCCTGTCTTCATCCCTGTTTTTGACACACAGCTTCTAACATTCTTGGAATTTCCTAAGTAATGAGACCCATAAAAGTACCCTTTGTTATTTTAATGAGATGCCTTTTGGAACATTCCTAAGGACTGGGGTTGATCTCCTGAGGGATCAATCCTGTGATTAAACACTTGAAACTTTCAGTCCCACCTTCTGATCCCTAAGGTCTTCCCTGTTGGCTCAGACAGTAAAGAATCTGCCTACAATGCAGGAACCCCGAATTGAATTCAATCCCTGGGTCAGGAAGACCCCCTGGAGAAGGCAATGGCTACCCATTTCAATATTCTTGCCTGGGAATGGTCAGAGAAGCCTGGTAGGCTACAGTCCATGGGGTCGCAAAGAGTTGGACATGACTGAGTGACTAATACTTAACTTTCTGGTCTCTATGGAAGGGAGAGCGGCTGGAGACTGAGATCAAGCCTCAGTCTTGATCTAATGATCAAGTGATTTAATCAATCATGCCTATGTATGGAAACCTCCATAATATCCAAAAGGACAGGGTTCAGAGATCTGGGTTGATTAATGCATGGAGATTCCAGGAGGGTGGTGTGCTGTGAATGGGAACAGAAGCTCTGAGCCTTTCTTCCATATCTTGCTCTATGCATCTCTTCAATTGGCTGTTGATGCATATCCTTTAATAAACATTTTAATAAATCTGTAATCTAATGAATAAACAAGTAGCCTCAATTCTGTGAATTGCTGTAGCGTATTAACGGAACCCAAGGAGGGGATGGTTGGAATAGGAAATGGCAACCTATTCCAGTATTCTTGCCTGAGAAATTTCATGATCAGAAAAGCCTGGCAGGTTACAGTCCATGGAATCAAAAAGAGTCAGATACAACAGAGTGACTGAGCAAGGAGGGGACTGTGGGAACCTGCATTGGCCATGAAATTTAGCAGGATCCTGTGGGGCTCCTGGGCTCAGACACTTTCAGACAGTTGCTAATCATGGAAGGCAGGGGATGCAGAGGCAAGGGAGGAGCCTTGGAGAAAACAATAGTGCAGTCTTGGGGCAGGGGGTGGATCACTTCAAGGGATTCAAATAACAGTATCTTTGTGCTCTTTACAGAACTGAAATCCCCCCAAAATGGAAGATGTTAGCATTCCTCATTCTAGAGAAGATCACGGTATGATAATCTTGAGAAGCTCATCAAGAGACCACCTGAGAGGCCAGACTGAAGGAACCAGAGAAACTCACTAGGAAGATGCCACTTGAGGCCAGATTAAAGATGTGAACACACCCAAATCCTTATCAGCAATTCCACCCTTGAACCATTGCTATAAAACTCCTCACCAAATTCTCCAGAGTTGAGACACAAAATTTTTGAGTCCACTTTCTTCCCCTGTGGCTCAGCAGAGATGCAGTTTCAATCCCTGAGCTGGGATGATCCTCTGGAGAAGGAAATGGTAAGCCAGTCTAGTATTCTTGCCTGGAAAATCCCATGGACCGAGGAGTCTGGTGGGCTACAGTCCATAAGGTAGCAAAGAATCAGACAGGCCTGAGCACACATGCATGCATGTCCCTCTTTGCTGACTAAAGAAATAAAGCTATTCTGTTATACTTCACCCAAAACTGTCTCTGAGATTTAATTGGGCACCAGTGCACAGAAGCGGAGTTTTAAATGTCAGTCAGAAGCACAAGTAACAACCTCAATTTGTGATCTGAAGATGGGGTAGGGGGCAGTCTCCTGAAAGTGAACCCTTGACCTGTGTAATATGATGCCATCTCCAGGTAGATAATATTAGCATTTAATTGAATTCTAAGACAGCCAGTTGGTGTCTAGAGCATTGCTTATTAGTGGGAGAACAATCTCTTTTGCAAATCAGAAGTTTGTGATCAGAACCAACTTTTCTACCTTTAGGTTATTCCTAATATGTAAGAATAAAATTAGGATGATTATTCCAACAGGTTGCAAAATACTTGCACAGGTTCCCTCATTTGTAGTATAAGAGATCTTTTTTTTTTTTTTTTGGTAATAAGGAGTAAGTGGCAGCTTCTGAGAACTCCCCTCCAACACCTTGGTGACATCAGCCAAGGCAATACACTAGAAATTATGCTGTAAAACCTTGGTGAAATGGGCAGAGATTAGAGACACTCAAATACTTAAATGACATAGGGATCCGTGTCCTATTATATCTACTTTCATTCATTTGCATGGAAAGAAATGTGGTTTGTAGATTATTCTACTTTATCTTAAATTTTACCATCACCACTTAATTCCATTTGTTTTGCCAGATGTGGCATTTTTATTGGAACAGATCCACGTAGTCTCTAGCAATTGTCATGCAGCTATTAATCTAGTGAATGCATTCTTTCAAGACCCATTAGTAAATAGGATCCAAATCAATGTGCTTTTATGTGGGAAGGACAGAAGAGCTTTATCAATTTCTTATCCCTCCAGCACATCAAAGCCTCTTCAGTTCTTTGTTAACGTTGATCATCTTGACAAGAAGACCATCATGCTAGCATTATATGCTGTGTCACCCTGATACAGTACACAGATAAAATGTTGGAATGGTCTATGAAAGGCCAAGCTAACTCACCAGCTGAGGGTTGGCACTATGTGGGACTGATGTATTTTCCTCCAGGAAGTAGTATATGCTTTGACCAAATCTCCAATATAAGTTACTGTGTCCCTAAAATCTAGAAAATTCAAGACTGGAAATAAACATATAAATGTAGGATTGGCTCCCTTCCATTCATTGCCAGTGACTCTCCTGCTAATTTTGAGTTTCTTTACCCTGCATATTAGGCTTTGTCTTATTAGAGGCTTTAATTCTTGAGTTTGGAGTTGGGGGTCACACTGCTAAGGAAGCAAGAAGTCTGATAAAGTAGACTATGTGATTATCATCTAGTCACCTTGCTTTCTCATCTTTGTGGATCAGCAGGCATGGAAAGGAGTTAACTAATTGGGCAAATTGACATTGATTACCATTTGGGGCTCAGGATAAAAATATACACTGGGTTTAGGGTGCAATATACCTAAAACCTATGGAGGTCACTGGATTGAGTCTTGGTTTTCAAACCCAGGGACAACCATAAAGGTGCAATTGTAGGAAATGTGATCTAACGAAGATAAGACAATTAAGAGTTTGGTTTGCTCCTACCAGGCCAGCAACTGAGACCAACAGAAGTGCTGAACAAGGGAAAAGATCTCAGATAGATGGTTGAGGAAGAAAATGATGGAGTATGGATTTGGGATTGACTATAGCAGTGGGAAATGGTAGCACGTTGAAAGAGATTCTGAGACAAACTGGATTTGTACTTTGCCTCTCAGGAGTAGTGGAAATATGTGATTTTCACAAAAAAGAGACCCATACTGAGGTGTGGGTGCTGGATGTTGGAAGGGGATGAGGGTAGTTCCCTGTGGCCAGTGTAGACTACATAAGCAACTGTTATAAGCCACTTCAGGTCTCCTTGGAACTAGGACACTTGGCAAATTGTGTCACCTTAGCTACCACAGAGAATGACCTCATGCATGAACAGCCATCAGAACCTTGTCTCTTGCCCATGGTGCACACCCTTGGGTAGGAATATTAGCTTTTCTCTTTGGCACAGAATTAGCTTTTCTCTTTGGCCCTAAGATACCATGGGCCTTTCACAGTGCTCATCCATTTACAACCAGAAGTACAGGGACGTTAAGATCTCATAGAGAAAAAAAATCTGATCAATGTAACACTGGAGTCAGAAGACAAATTATTTATCTTTTCTTCACCTGGAAAGAACTTCCAGAAAGTAATAGTTTCCCAAATAAAACTTCTGAGAAACTGAGTAATAAGTTACATAAAATAGAAAGTAGTAGCCAGCTCTATATATACCCCCAGAAGACCTCCCCTCCCTTCCAGTCTCATTATCTTTTCAATCAATACTGCATTTTTGACTTTGGACCTCATCATAAATTCTTAATTCACAGTATATTATCCAGACTGTATTTTCTAGGGTACGCATTCTAAGACAATTATATCAGTGGACCGTTTCTCTTATTGAGTAAATATCCATCTCATAAAGCACATTTTTCAACTTTTCTATATCCTTACTCTAGCCTCTATTCCCTCTTTTTAAACTACTTATGAGTACCTTAAACCTTAACTCATTTGTCAAAGTCTTATCTATTCTTTGAAGCTCTAAATAATTCCTTTTCTAATCTCCTATATTATGCTTTCAAAATATTTTCCAGAATCTATTTTTAATATGTAATACCTTGTATGCATATCTAATCTTTCTATCTATATTTTAAGTCTATTAAAGCTAAGGTTTATATCTATTTCATCTTTCTAGTACTCATCACACCTATTACAGTCTTGTAAATAGTGTAAATATTTTAATGTTAATTTATGTTTTCTTTACTTTATATAATTTTCCCCATCTTTTTGCTCCATTTGAATATGGCAGCCAGGCCTCTGATACTCTGTTACTTTAGAGAGTATTCATGTTTCAGTTCCGTTCAGTTCAGTTCAGTTGCTCAGTCATGTCCGATTCTTTGCCACCTGATGAATCACAGCATGCCAGGCCTCCCTGTCCATCATCAACTCCTAGAGTTCACTCAAACTCATGTCCATCGAGTTGGTGATGCCTTCCAGCCATCTCATCCTCTGTTGTCCCCTTCTCCTCCTGCCCCAATCCCTCCCAGCATTGGGGTCTTTTCCAATGAGTCGACTCTTCACATGAGGTGGGCAAAGTATTGGAGCTTCAGCTTCAGCATCAGTCCTTCCAATGAACCCTCAGGACTGATCTCCTTTAGGATGGACTGGATGGATCTCCTTGCAGTCCAAGGGACTCTCAAGAGTCTTCTCCAACACCACAGTTCAAAAGCATCAATTCTTCGGTGCTCAGCTTTCTTCACAGTCCAACTCTCACATCCATACATGGCCACTGGAAAAACCATAGTCTTGACTAGATGGACCTTTGTTGGCAAAGTAATATCTCTGCTTATCAATATGCTATCTAGATTGGTCATAACTTTCCTCTTCAAGGAGTAAGCCCCTCTTAATTTCATGGCTGCAATCAGCATCTTCAGTGATTTTGGAGCCCCACAAAATAAAGTCTGACACTGTTTCCACTGTTTCCCCATTTATTTGCCATGAAGTGATGGGACCAGATGCCATGAACTTTGTTTCTGAATGTTGAGCTTTAAGCCAACTTTTTCACTCTCCTCTTTCACTTTCATCAAGAGGCTTTTTAGTTCCTCTTCACTTTCTGCCATAAAGGTGGTGTCATCTGCATATCTGAGGTTATTGATATTTCTCCCGACAATATTCATGTTTAACAAGTTGCAAAACTTGTTCAACCTGCCTTCCTACATTTTTTCTTTTTATTTCTCCTTCTGTGGGGACTTAGTCACAAAATGAGAGACTTAGAAACCCCTAAGAATTGCAGGAAAGAGGACATTTCTACTTTGATCTTTTTTTTCTTGAAAAGTTATGAGATCAGATAGGCATGTGAGATCCCTGACCCATGTCCTGTTTTATATTCATATCCTAAGGAGGTAGCAAGGCTTCAGAAGGGAATGGTTGCATAATGCATCCAGGTAGACTGGTCATTAAGTTTCAGGGATAGTGGGAGCAGCCCCAAATTTTGTGCTTAATTGCCCTTCTGAGGCAATAGTTTCTAAATAATGCCACAGGTCCCAGGGAGGACAAAGGAACTCTATTACTAATGATGAGTTTTCCAACAGGGATGTAAGACTGTAGCTGAAAGTGAAGTTTACTAGGTTAAACTAAACAAAAAAAAAAAAAAATTAAGGTTTGACATTTATTTTATCTCTCAGCTTATAAAGTAAGATTCATGCCCATAAGACTCAAAATAGGCAATGAATTGAATTGATCATACATTCCAGGTATCACCAACAATAGTCAGGCACACTTTGTCTTTCCCCCATGGGCTGTTACTTTCAGCAGCTTAAACTGAGTTACTTTGCTACAAGGTTCTGAATAATGTGGAATATTTTCAGTCTGCCTCCTTTAAGCACTGTTTTTCTTTCTCCTTTAAAATGTGCATTTATTTTACTTTTACCCTTTCATTTTTTATTACCTATGTATCTACCCAGATCCTGAAAGTCTATTTGCACAGCTATAAGTCAAACCTTGATTATTAAGACCAATTTTCCATCCTTCCCATTCCTTGTTGCTGGCAACCTAAAAATCAACCAAAAACAATCATGTTTTGTTAAATTAAATTTAAAAAAATTATCATTTCTCTTTATTGGTCATTTAATGTTATCAGTCTCTTATTTTCAGTGCAAGTATAACAACTTCTTAGAGCATAAGGAAGCCATATGTCTAAACATGGCTAATGTGGATACAGAAAGTATTTTCTATCTACCAAATATTTACAAGGTCTGTTTCAAAATAATACACCCAACTGCATTTAGTGAATGCCTTGAATTGTTTGGAATTAGGCAATTTTCAAAGGCAGAATATATAATTGTCTCTGGGATTTACACTTAGTAATATTCAAAATCTGAGATTGAGGAAAACAAAAATAGTACTTTTTTGAACTTTAATATTTGAAATCAACACAGCTTTTTAACTTTGTAGTCTTTATATGGAAATAACATAAATTTTATTTTGAAATTGTAATGGGTTTGGTTCACCTGAATCCATCCGTGTTGAATATATTTTAAGGTATTGAGAATTCAGGCTGTGAGACTGAAGGCAAGTGACAGGAGCTGTACAATTTTATAAATGTCACCATTGGGAAAATGATAACTAGCATCCTACAAGCAATTTGTATTAGTTATCAATTTCCTCACAATATACTACCCTAAAGTTTAGCAGCTTAAAGAAACAAATATTTGTTATATCATGTAGCAGGAATCTGGGCAAAGCTTAGTGGAGTGTTTCTGGATCATGTTCTTACATAAGACTGAGGTCAAAATGGCAGCAGGGCTACAATCCCAGCTGACGGCTGGGCCAGAAGAGGGTCTACTTCCAGGACTCACTCACACGGTTGTTCACAGCACTTCGTGCTATGAGCTGTGGGGCTGAGGGCCTCATTTCCTCACTGGCTATTAGATGGAGGCTTCCTATATAGTCCTTTCTACATAGGCCTGTCCATAGGGCAGCTCAAAATATGGCCACTGCCTTCCCTTAGAGGGAGTGGGTGAAAAAGAGAGTGGGAACTAAGATATAATATGGTTTTTTTTGTTGTTGTTGTTTATTTGCTAAGTCATGTCTGACTCTTTGCAACCCATGGACTGTAGCCCACAGGCTCCTCTGTCCATGGAATTTTCCAGGCAAGCATAGTAGAGTGGGTTGCCATTTCCTTCTCCAGGGGATCTTCCTGACCCAGGGATTGAACCTGGGTCTCCTTCATTACAGGTGGATTCTTTACTATTGAGTTACCAGGGAAACTAAGATGTAATATATAGTCTTCGTGTAACCCAGTCATAATAGGGACATCCCAAACTTCTGCCATAGTCCATTCATTAGACGTGAGTTAATATTATAAATCTGACCCATACTAAAGAGAAAAGGATCACACAGGGATATAAATACAATGAGGTAGGAATCACTGGATACCATGTTAGACATGCCTTAAATCACACAACTGTTGAAATTATCCTCTGGTCAGCTGTTGTGGATATAATGCAAAATTACAAATAGTAAGATTTTAAAGCATGAAGGATGCATAAATTTCTTTTATGATATGCAGTCATTTAAGATCGAAAGAGAACATCTTTTTAGCCACAGATTCTTGACATTGTGTGGGAGGTGAGATGTTTGGAAATATTAGCGATGGAAATATAAGTAATGGAAATTTTAGAAATATATAAGTGTCCTGAAATAAAATGTTTGGACCTTCTATTTTAATCTATCGTTTTCATTAAGATAGATAAACACCTACTACTGTCATTTCATGTACGTGGAATTCTATAATTGTGCCTGTACAGACTCTGTAAAAAAAGAACATCTTAACCTGTATCATTCTTTTCATCTTTAGAAAATTGCTTAGCCTTCATTAATCATTGAGATATAGCTCCTTGAGACTATAAAGGATTTTAGGAACATTTTTAGTTTTAGCAACTCACATCACAAATTTACACAAGAGGTTTTGTTGAACTTTGCTGAATGAGTTTCTCAAGGAATGTTCAGTGTGCTTTATTAGTATTGTCTCTCAATCATCAGTTATCGCATTCAATTATCTCAACACAACTCTTCATGTAAAACAACTATTACAAACTTGTTTCTTTCAGATGATGAGATGAAGTTACAGTTTTTTCCTGATATTCTTATAGTCACACAATTACTTATTCTATGGAAAATTTGCAACAGAAGTTAGATTATGAATAATGATTTAAACATAAAACTGGCTAAATAAATACATTTTTCTGAACCATTACACAGATGGCAGCTATTTTAAATGAATGTTTATACATTTAGAATCTGGCAAATAAATATGTTTTATATTATTATTATACTCATTGTGTTGTAATAGCCTACACTGGGAGTAGGCAGTAATACTGCAGCCAAATGATCTATGGACTGAAGTGTTTGGTGCCTAACACTCACATGCACTTGCTCTATGCCCAGGATCCCCAAGTGTTGGGGGCCAGAGTGAGGTACTCCGCCCATGACAAAGGTCATGAGGAAGGAGGCTCGACATACGCAAAGGCGGGATCGAGCCTCAGGAGTCCCCCTGGAACTCCTCGAGCATCTACCCCCATAACCAGAGCCTGCCTACTTTACTACTTTGTGCGCTTACCTACACCTCTGACTTTACAGGGGGCTGTCCCCCACCACCTCTTTCGGAGAAGGAGTTAACCTAGAGCTCCAGTCAATAAAAACTCTTGGGTTCACACCAAGAGTGTTTTAACCTAAAAACTCCTCTGAAGGTTCTCTAGCCTGCCTGACAGGCTCCTCCGGCCACATGTGATTGCTCACAGCCTCCCAACCGTGAGAGGCACAAGATGCTTTAAACCTTCTAAAAACAGGTTCTTTAGAGAAGTTAGAAAACTAAGTATAAGTATAGTGGGCTAATTAGAAATTGTGTTGGTGAAGGGTTTTTCATTTGTTGAGCCAATGTTTGTTGCTAAGTCTCCATATCCCCTGCCCTTACACACATTAATGAATATATAGAATTAACCTTTGATATTAATCACGTTAGACCTTAGGCTAAGTAAATTCTTTCCTTAACTAAAACCCACTACACCCTCACCCTGTAGGAAGGTAACTTTATTTGGGTGGCGTCTGTTTTGAGAATAATCAGCCCTGGAGAAATAAGTGTCCTGATTGACTGACCGCTATCACAAGGAGAGGGTCGTAAATTGTCAGCAGGCCCCCCTGGCCAGAAGATGATGTAACACCCCTAAGACCTCTGTATACATTTGTATGAAGCACCTGACTTTGATAAAAGTCAGGACTGCTGACCCCACGTGACTTTTGTATAACATCTCAGTGTATAAAAACAGACTCTGGAAAATAAAGAATTGGGATCAGTTTCTCGAAATACTGGTCTCCCCATGTAGCTCTCTCTCTCCCTCTGGCTGAGTCTCCATCTGGAGCGCGGAACCCACCATGCTTACTAATTATGCCTGGGCTTCTAAGATCCGACCGGGGAGGCCTCAGTGTCTCCTCTCCTTCGGGAGAACGGAAGGACGCCTGCAGCCTACGTAAGTGGTGCAAGCTTCTTGTCTTGAAGTTTTATTGGTCCCCCGCGTAAACCAAGCTACTCAGCCTCTTTTCTCCACTGAATTTCCCTACTGAGCTATCCTTATTCTATTACTCTTTATATCTTTAATTAATATCTAATTGAAGCTATTGTATCCTGATCCTCGCCTATGACGTCTCTCCTTCGAATACCCTGGATCAGCCGGGGCTGGTCCCCGGCACCCAAGTTCTATAATTTTCTGTGCACATGAGCCATGGTGAATTATGCAATCTCAATGCTTTGGTAGCCCATTGTTTGCATTTATAGAGACATGAACAGTCTCTTAAAATTTGCTTAGCAATCTTCACTGAGGGTCAAAGAACATATACTCTTGCATTGATTTATCCATTTTGGTAGAATAGAATTTTAACAAATGTTGACAATATTGAGGTTTTGGTGGAGGGGGGTTGAATGTAATATTTTTACCACAAGGAGTTTGTTTTCTTGTTTTTAGTGAAAATACTGTACATATGTTTAGTACTAATACAGGATTAAATTGATAAGAAAAGATGACATTTTTAATATGAAAGAATCACTTATAATGTGTCCATTGACAGGAAATAATTTTCGGTAATGCTCATATGTTCTGTTCAAGAACATGTTATTTTTATCACATGCACATCATCATTTGGTTTATGGAGAAAGAAACCTTGAAGATCCTGCACCTTGTCTTTAGGCTACCTTAAGGCTCTGATATAAACATTAAACGATTTGTTCTCTACACTCATTATCCAGCCACTCATTTTTTCTCCTCCTCTGTCCATGTTAAAGCTCATTTATGTTCAAGATCTCATATGACACTTGAATTCCTAATTTGTCATGTTTCAGTAAACTAACATATTCAAAGGAAGGAAAAAATATAATACATTATTTGTAAAATTTTAAAACAGCAGAATAATAAAACTAATTCAAGTACAAACAAATTGCTGCTAATGTTCTTGAAATAGTAAAAATGGTGAAATAATAATAGAGGCTTTTATGCATGTTTTATTCACTGTTTTTTTCACCATGCCTATTATTATTCATGGCAGCTGGAAGTCACCTGGTAAAGATTTAAACTGTTAGGAATATACTCCCCACTCTAAGCACTCCACAAGCCCTTCAAAGACATTGGGGTTCCCCTTGGGGACCTAAACAAACAAAACCAGGATTTAGAGGCTCTGCTGCTGCTGCTGCTAAGTCGCTTCAGTTGTGTCCGACTCTGTGCGACCCCAAAGACGGCAGCCCACCAGGCTCCTCCGCCCCTGAGATTTTCCAGGCAAGAACACTGGAGTGGGTTGCCATTTCCTTCTCCAAAGCATGAAAGTGAAAAGTGAAAATGAAGTTGCTCAGTCGAGTCCGACTCTCTTCGACCCCATGGACTACATTCTACCAGGCTCCTCCGTCCATGGGATTTTCCAGGCAAGAGTACTGGAGCGGGGTGCCATTGCCTTCTCCTAGAGGCTCTGCTGGTTTGTTTTACATCACCATGTATCCCTGGAGGATGTGATAGAGAGGCTGCCTGCATCTCTCACCACAACAGACCTAAGCTTTCAGATTACCCTCCTCTCCATTTGCAGACAATCGTAAGAAATACCTCCAGTCTCCCATCAGGATAAACGGTCAAAAACATGTGGGTTGACCTTTTGATAGGTATTACCTAACCAGAATACTTGCATTTCAAAATGCAGCGATATTAAGATGATATGTTTACACAAAAGAATCTTGGTCTTCTGATGATAGATATTCAAAAGATGATATGTGGCTTGGGAGAGGTGCCACTCAAATTACGTACCATGATCACCATATTCCTTATTTATGAAATGCCTGTTTTACATGCACTTAGGAAAAGTGAAGCAATATAACGATGTAGATGAAGCTCGGAAGGCTTTCGGTCATTTCTGAAAGCCAGTCCACACTCTAACACTTCGAATTATAGTTTTTGCAAAATTCAGTTTCATCCATAATGGTAAGAACCTAGTGTTTGGGTCTGGATCTGCCCTGGAGTGTGCTGTTCCACCAGGCTCGGGCAGTCTACATTTGCTACTTTGTGTTGCTGCCAACTGGACTCCAAGACTCCGGGTTTACTTTCCCCCAGAGAGAAGCATAAGTTCCCTCATAGGGACTCCTACTCCTTGTTGGCTTTCCCAAGAGTAACAGTCTCCTTGGTTTACACCTTTGAATGATATTCCACTCAGATCCACTTGTCTACCAACTATCCCTTGAGATTCTCTATGAGATGATTATGGTTGGGGATTTGCATGCTACAGATTTACTTCCCAAGAAGGCCATGCATCCTAGCCTTTTCTTCAAAGTATTATTCATAAGGGAGCTCAGCCACATAGAAGCTGTGGATACCCATGTCAGTCCTCTCTGCTTTCCTTAGAACAATGCAGTCATCCTTACAGTCTGTGACAAGCTAGTTTAATAGGCACGTACCAATGCCAGCTCATTCATCCATGAACCCTTTCATCCCCTAACCTATCACCTGGAATTATGTGATCATCAACAAATTGTTTCCCAGGCTTCTGATCTGCAGACTTCACCTAGGGCACTGGTAGATGAGATTTTATTAAATCATGAAAAGTTTTACATTGCTAAGATACAGATATTTTTATTCTGTGATATCTTGAAACTTAAAGTATATATACACATATATGAAGTGAAGTGAAAGTTGCTCATTTGTGTCTGACTCTGCGACCCCATGGAATGTAGCCCACCAGTCTCCTTTGTCCATGGGATTCTCCAGGCCCAGAATACTGGAGTGGGTAGCCATTCCATTCTCCACTCACAGTGCAGGTGGATTCTTTACTGTCTGAGCCACCAGGGAAGCTATTTATACACACACACATACACACATACATACATGTATATGTATATATATACACACACACATATATGTACTAGACTGGGGGACTTCAGTTCATGGTGTCACAAAGAGTTGGACATGACTGAACGATAAACACTTTCACTTTCATATATACGGGCTTTCATACACACACACACACACACACACACACACATATATATATATATATCGTCTTATGTTCAGTAACAGAAAAATATAAATTCTACATAACTGAAGGTGAAAAGATAGAAGAGTAGTCTAGAGGGAGGAATTTATGAGTCAGACAGAACTCTCATTAAAATATAATTCACTTTGGACTAATTATTTCAACCATTTGCGTTTTAGTTTTCTCATCAATAAATCAAGATTATTACTCGTCTTCAACAGAATTGTTAAAGAAGCTGATGCACATAAAAAATGAGTTTAGTCGAAGAATCTTTTTGAGGAACCAACATGCTTATCCACTTTTCTTCCACAATCTCTGGCTTATTTCCATGATGATTTCAGTGGTTAGGCTGCTCAACACCGGGTAGGATATACTGTTTTGATTATTATTAGACACATTTCCAGTGACAGCCTTCAGAATGGGTGCTCAGCCAGCCAGCTATCTTAGGTTGTAGTGATTATTTTCCTTGCGAGAAATTCTCAAATTCTCTCCCTCTCTGTCCCTTTGGATTAACTTAAAGCCACTAAAATTGTTTTCATTTTTAGTTTCCCTTTTCTCTTCTTAAGAAATGACTTCCCATTCTACCTCACATCAAACACTGACATTTGGGAAGCCAAAATCATTACCTGTCACTCTTTTATTTCCCTCCACACATTCTGAAACCAGTCCAGATCCATTTACTTGTAAGTAACAGATGCTTTCTTTGTTCTTGACCCCATCACTCCACTTCTATTTGATCTCTTCCTCTCTGAGGAAGCAATCGGAACTTCCAGACAGATATGGAAAATCTCTGCACATCTATTCCTGACTATTTTCTTACTTGGTAAATAATCTTTTATAAGATGTAAGCTATCCCTTTACACAAAGTGTGACATTCTGGTAGACGGGCCTCATTTTAGTTATTGACAACTTCACATGTGTAAGACAAAACTACTTTAAAAATGTAAATGCAAATTGACACAAGATATTTCTTTAACATAAAACGTGTCTCCTGGAGACTTGATAAATCTGTCTTTGGGTAGGTGACACTTCACTAAATCCTGCACCTATGAAACTTATTCCCATGATTTTATTTTAGAAATATGTGTCTTATAATTAAAATATCCTAGATCAGTTGTGTTTAATTCTTCTGAGGGTTTGAATAAACATTCATCTATTAAAAATAAAACAAAACTATGAACACAAACAAAAACTTAGCCATAAGGTTTAATGAAAGCCCAATTTGAATTTTTTTCACACCTGCCTTCTGGCATTTTAGTTGTCTTTATAAAAACTTAAAGAATAACAATATTCATCACTGTTAGTGATGTGTGGTGATTCACATGTACAGAATACAGCATTTTAAAGTACTTCATGAATTAACTTTCTTAATTTGAAACCAGGAGGCAAAAAAGAATGTCTGATAGTCTCAGAAATATACATCTGGAAGGTGCCCTCAATGCTATTTTAAATGTCCTGTATACCACCCTTATCAATTCTAAGCATGAAGTACATTTAATGTTGCCTATTAGCTAAAGCCAACCAGAAACATTTAAAAAGCACAATCTGCTGGTGCAATGGAATGAATGATATGGAGACAAATAGAAGTTTGAAATGCATTTCATACATTTTACTTAGCTGTAACAACCTTTGTGGATTGACTATGGATGATATTTATCTTAATTCACACATCCATTTGATAATAAAGAAGTTTGTGTGGCATGTGACTACTATATGTGTAAAACTTGTAAATTTGATATACCGGTATGGAAACGTTTTGGCTTCACTGAATTCACTGAAAAAACTATATGATTCATAAAGTTGCGCTCCATCAAGAGGACAATCTTTTGTCATTAAAGGCAAGACTGATTTATTCATATCTATTATGGAAGGTTTCAGATATTCACAAGGTAATAGTTGGATTTTTTGGTCTCTTTTAAATAATTAGATGAACAAGACACTTTGGATTTGGGAAAAGTTATCATTATATGTTTAAAAAAGATTTGGCATGCTTTAGAGAGATTGGATTTTCAGCATGCTTTTTTATAATCCATAGTAGTTTTAAAGACAGGACCTATTTTAATGAAATATGCTGGTAAGTTGATACGTAAAGCATCTTTACTGAGCAAATTCACATTCAAATACAATTTTTTTTTCTTTTCATTCATGGGCTGGAGTAACACTGGTACATGTAGCTTCTCTAGTATATAATTAGCAAAATTTCTACTTTTCTCCCAGCAGTGAGCCATTATGAACTAGTAGGAAAATATACACATTTACCCAACTTGATTGCTCAAAAAAACATTTTTCGAAGGATAGGTGGGTAAGTGGGCCAACGGATGGACTGATCACTGGATGGATGAACTAGTGAAAAGAAAAATAAGTGACACAGTAACTTATTAGGTTTACATGAAAACGCCAATGAAACCAAGACCCTAAGTGTGTGTTTTAAGTCTAGGGATCTGGAAGAGACTTTTTCCTAAGAATATGTGAATGGCTGCTTTCTACTATCAGTGTAAAAATAATCGATGATATATGCTAAATCATAAAACTTTCATTAGTATAACTAAAAAAAATAGTTTTATCACAAACAAAAACACCTGGGCAAGAATAAGATGATAACAATAAATCTCATTCTATAAAAAGTCTTTCTTCTTGCCGGTTCTAAGCACTGGTCTGATTTAATTTCAGTTCCCTCAGAATTAGTCTCAAGAAAAGATCCCAATGCAGGTAGTTTCTCCGGGATGTGATCCCAGAAAATGCCAGGAGAAAACAAGGAAATTGAGATAGGAATGAACAGAAGCCAACAAAGATGCTGTGATTGAACAAGTTCTCTCTGTGGGAACCGTTGTTTAATCCTGCTGTGAGTTCTGCTATCAGGGTAGAGAACACAGTCTTCAGAATTAGACCACCAAATGGCAAATAGGTTTACAAATCTACACTCCAGGCCTCTCATATATGCACTGAAGGCCATTCCTGGGAGGGCCTAGCACTTCAGGGCTTCTCCTTTGTGGAGCTGACACCAGGGCCCAGAGAGTACACGCACGCAGAGCTGTGGATGCTGAGAGCTGAGATTGGACTGGAATGCTCAGAAATACTACACGCTGTGGGAGCCTTGATAAGGCACGTATGGTGGCCATTACCTCACCTCACACTCCTCTCTCATTTGGAAATTGAGACTCAGCATTGTATACAATTTTCATTTTTTCATTAATTGTTGAATAAACATCTACTATGTGTCTCTCAGCTTAGTTAAGTTCTGGAAGTGAAACAGTGAGCCAAGAGCAGATATGGTTTCTGTCCTCATTGAGCTTACAAACTAGTGGTCAAGACAAAACAGAATTTGTTAAGTAGGTATGACTTTATAGCTGTGATAAGTGCTAGGAAGAAGAACATGGTGTTATGAGAGCATATATGTTCTTAATAACTGAAAATCTGTGTTGGTATTATTGAGCCATCAAATAAATAAAATATCACACCAAACAGTAAAATGTAGTGACCTGTCAAGATCATTCATTGCTTTTTCATATTTACTTTTTCATAGCACATACTTTTATCTATTTGTTAATTCTGTTGAGAAGTACTGCTTTACTCCTAATCACAACATAGTCATCTACACATTTCTAGCTGGTTTGAGGTCTTATACAAGAACAAAGGTGACATGAGAATGCCTGCAGAAAAGCAAAAGTTGGGACATAGTCTTAATTTGCCAGAACTTGAATGCCTCCTCCAACCTATATATGCATATCCATCAGCAAAAGTTGGAAGGCTTACTGCTTGGAGTAAGTTTTTTAAGAACGCTTCTAACCCACCACTGGTTAATCCAGATGATTTAATCCAAGCTATGATAATCCAGGTGCAACTATGAGGATTCTAGCCTTAAAAACGGAACAAAAAAAAAAAAAAAAGGAAAGAGCAGTGGTGCCACACTTCTATATAGATACGTACCCCAGAGTCAAGTCAGACAAATCACTAGACAACAAAGAGCAACGCTGACGATCTTTAAGATGGTAGATCTGTGTCCAGAGTTGCTCTATTAAGAAATGTTCAGTTTTCGACCAATAATTACAAAATACACAAAGAAACAAGAAAGTATAACTTATGTATAGGAGAAAGGAGTCAATAGAAATCACCTCTGAAGGAACTACAGGTCTTATAGGTCTTAGCAGAGAAAGACTTTAATAAAGCTATCAAAAATATGTTCAAAGATTAAAAAAAAAATTAGTCAATTAGATGGTAGAGTTATAAAAATTCACCAACTAAGGAAAAAAAAACAAAAGAATCAGTAAAAGGAGTGCTATTAGAGAAGAAAAGGGACATTTTATAATCACTCTGCACAGGTCAACTAGTCAAAAAGATAAAATAAGTATTAACATATTCACATCCAACAACAGATCCACAATGCATATGAAGCAAAACCAAAATTAAAGCAAGAAGCAAACAACTCAACACTATTTGTTGGAGGTTTGAATATACTTCTCAGTAGTTTATACAAAAACTGGTGGAAAAATTAGCAAGTATATGACAAACTTGAAGAACTCCATCAAACAATTTGACCTAAACTCTTAGCAACACTTCACCCAACAATGCCACAATACATATGGTTTCCAATTTCATATCTAACATTCCCCCAAATAAGCCATATATTCAACCAAGTTACAGTATGGTTTAAAGAGTTGAAATCACATAAAATTTATTTTTAAAATGAAATACATTTTGAAATTAACAAAAATGAATATGGACAAATTCATAAAAATGAGAAATTAATCAAAACACATGTTAAAAAGAATTCACAAAATAAATTAGAAAGTATTTTTAGCTAAATAAAAGGTAAACAAACATATTCAAATTTATGGACTGTAGCTAAAGAAGTACTTTTGTAGGTAAAGAGTACTTAAATGAAATTTATATCTTCACACATATGCACACATATACAAAAATAAAAATGATCTAAAATTATTTAGGTGTCCAGCTTAATAAACTAGAAAAGGAAGATAAACCTATACTCAAATCAAACATAAAAGGGAAAGAAATACAAATTAGATTAGATATTATTGATGTAGAAAACAGAAAAACAATAAAGGAAATCAACAAAACCAAAATATGAAAAATATTCATAATCT
This sequence comes from Bos indicus x Bos taurus, assembly GCF_003369695.1. Classification (NCBI taxonomy): domain Eukaryota; kingdom Metazoa; phylum Chordata; class Mammalia; order Artiodactyla; family Bovidae; genus Bos; species Bos indicus x Bos taurus. The sequence goes on from NC_040087.1 coordinate 55,727,548, forward strand.
TTTTGCTAGTCTGACCAATAAATAATAATTTTAAAAAACATTGTAAAATGAAGCCTGAAAAGAGGGCATTATTATTGATGGTATAGAAATTAAAGAATTAAAATGAAATCCCTTGAAGAGCTTTCTGGCAAAAAATTATATACAATGGAAAAATGCCTTTAAAAACAAAAGTTAAAACTTCATCAAGAAGAAAAAATTAATAGACCTAAAACCAATAAAGAAATACAATTAATAAATATTCTCTTTCCCACAGAGCAAAGCCCACACCCAAATGACCAAATCCCACCAAGCATTTATGATATGCATGTGTGCTTAGTCATGTCCGACTCTCTGCAAGCTATCAGCCTCCTCTGTCCATGGGATTTCCTAGGCAAGCATACTGGAGTGGGTTGCTGGAGTAACCTCGTCAAGGGTTAATATTGTCTTAACTTAAGTTTGATGTGCTGTGATGATATATGTTCTATATACTGTATAATTATATATGTGTGACATGTATTATTACAGTACATTGGTTTGTGTTGGCTGGTATTAGCTGTGTACGTGTTGTATTGCTGTAATATATATTAATTAACATATTAATTATAAAGATTAATTCAAGTATATTATGTCAATAAGTTTATACTTGTTGCCATGTATAAATACATATATAAATACATTTTGCATTTAGATATATTTGTTTACCAAAATGAGATAAGGAGGTTATACATTTATTGTTTAAATTTATACAGAGACCTAAACTAAACATTAGACCTAAATTAACATATCCCAAAATTTATGCTGTTAAAATGTAAATTTAAAAAATTTAAAAAATTAAATTGACAACTGCTTGACAATTCTTTTACCATAAAACCCCCATAGGTGTAATTGGGGTAGCCAGACAAAAAATTGGTTTTATAACAAAATGGCCCCCTAGAGTGGGTCCATCTCCCCGCTCAAACTAAAAAAGTAGTGGCTTCTTATCCAGGATTGATAGCTACTTTGATATTAAAAGGAAAAAAGTGGAGCATTGAATTATTTGGTAAAGAGCCATCAGAAATTGTAATTCCATATAATAAGGAACAACTTGATGCTCTTCTAATGTTTGATGAGGACTGGCAGATTGCCGTAGGAAATTATTTTGGTCAAAATTTTTGCATCATTTACCCTCGCATGTTTTGCTGAATTTTATATCCAGACATCCAGTTATTTTTCCTGTCAGATGTAAACAATCTCCTATTCCAAGTGCTCAGATAGTTTTTACTGATGGGTCAGCAAACGGTAAAGCCTCCATAGTTACTAAAAATCACCAAAAGGTTTTAGAAACACAAGAAACTTCAGCTCAAAGAGCTGAAATAACAGCAGTCATAGAGGCTTTTGCTGTGTTTGGAGATGAGGAATTTAACCTTTATTCTGATTCTCAGTATATTGTCAGGTTGTTTCCACACATTGAAACTGTGGTTTTTGTCTGAAAATAAAACTACCGTATTTCATTTATTAAGTAATTTACAGCAACAAATTTGGAAAAGAAATAAAATATTTTTCACTGGACACATTCGGGCTCATTCCGGATTGCCTGGCCCTTTAAATGCCTTTAATGACTTGGCTGACTTGTTAACCAGAAATGCAGTGGCTACTGTGATTGAGGAGGCCAGAGCCTCTCACTCACTTCATCATCAATATGCTACTGCCTTAAGATATCAATTCCAAATTCCCAGAGAAACTGCTAGGGAGATTGTGCGCTCTTGCTTACACTGCCCCACTGTTTATAATAGTCTACCTATGGGAGTTAACCCTCGCGGTCTCAAACCTAATGTACTCTGGCAAATGGATGTAACTCATGTCTCTTCATTTGGAAAACTTTTCTTTGTTCATGTAACTATAGATACTTTTTCTCATGTCCTTATTGCAACGTCTCGTACTGGAGAGGCAGTTAAAGATGTTATACAACATCTCTTTACTTGTTTTTCATATTTGGGCCTACCAAAAGCTCTGAAAACTGACAATGCTCCTGCTTACACTTCTAAGTCTTTTCAGGAATTTTGTTTACAGTTTCAAATTAAACACAATACAGGCATCCCTTATAATCCCCGGGGACAAGCCATTGTGGAAAGAGCACATCAAACATTAAAGCTTCAAATTCAAAAATTAAAAGAAGGGGAGTTTAAGTATAGCTCTCCCCATCAAATCTTGCAACTTGCTCTTTTTGTAATAAATATTTTAAATGCCGTTTCAGCCGGAACTACTGCAATGCTTCGTCATTGGTGCCCAGAGCAATTGAATGCAAAGCCATTAGTTAAATGGAAGGACCTCCTCTCAGGACAATGAAAGGGTCCTGACCCATTATTAACTAGCGGTCGAGGATGTGCTTGTATTTTTCCACAGGATGCAAATTCTCCAATTTAGATCCGGGACAGGTTGATTCGCCATGTTGCAGACCCCCAGACATCCAGTTCCCCATTGCTTCGATCACAAAAGAGGAGCCCGCTGGCAGGGGAGACAAGATAAACATCGAGATCCCGGCGAGACTGACAGGGCTGCTGCAGCATGAACTCCAACCAGAAAATAATTCTACTTATTCTGTTTTAGCTTGTCCACCCTTGCCTTATGTTTTCCTTTTTACTAATGACTCCAACAAACTTAATGTAGGCATGAATTATTCAGGTGGACCTAACGTAGTGACTTGTGAACAATGTATGCTTTCATCTTGTTTAAACCCTCAATGTAATGTTTGCTCCTTTGTGGTGTTACAATGCCCATCCTATCTTATGGTGCCTATATGATAGCTATGGTCTTACTGTGTTACAACAACTGCAGGATTTAATGCGATCGCGACGGTTTGTGGTCTTGCTTATCCTAGGAATATCAGCTTTGATAGCAACAATTACTTCTGTTACTGCGGCAGCAATATCATTGACTCAACAAGTGCATACTGCCCAATATGTTGATACCATGTCTAAAATTGTTTCTTTAACTCTAGCAACTCAGGAAGCTATAGATAGAAAATTGGAGATGAGAGTAGACGCCTTAGAAGAAGCAATTATGCATATTGGGACTGAGTTACAGGCTTTAAAGGTGAAGATGGCTTTGACGTGCCACGCTGATTACAGGTGGATATGCGTGACATCTTTGAAGGTAAACGAGACAGATTATGAATGGGAAAAGATTAAAAATCATATCTCAGGTGTTTGGAACAGTTCTGATATTGGCCTGGACTTAGGGAAACTTCATAATCAAATACAGACCTTGGAACACTCTCAACTGGATTTTACCGCCGCTGGAGCAGCTAATGACTTTTTTCACACCATCTCTAACTTTATTTCTGGAAAAAATATTCTGTCTAATATCCCTAGTCTCTAATCCTACTTCTCATAATCATTCTTCCTTGTATTGTCAGGATTCTCCGGCAGAGCATTTGGAGGCTTGAGACTGAGCTGCATCTGGCTGTTTTAAGAAATAAAAAAGGGAGAGATGTTGGAGGCCAGAGTGAGGTACTCCGCCTGTGACAAAGGTCATGAGGAAGGAGGCTCGACATACGCAAAGGCGGGATCGAGCCTCAGGAGTCCCCCTGGAACTCCTCGAGCATCTACCCCCATAACCAGAGCCTGCCTACTTTACTACTTTGTGCTCTTACCTACACCTCTGACTTTACGGGGGGCTGTCCCCCACCACCTCTTTCGGAGAAGGAGTTAACCTAGAGCTCCAGTCAATAAAAACTCTTGGGTGTGACAAGAGTGTTTTAACCTACAAACTCCTCTGAAGGTTCTCTAGCCTGCCTGACAGGCTCCTCCGGCCACATGTGATTGCTCACAGCCTCCCAACCGTGAGAGGCACAAGATGCTTTAAACCTTGTAAAAACAGGTTCCTTAGAAAAGTTAGAAAACTATTAGTATAAGTATAATGGGCTAATTAGAAATTGTGTTGGTGAAGGGTTTTTCATTTGTTGAGCCAATGTTTGTTGCTAAGTCTCCATATCCCCTGCCCTTACACACATTAATGAATATATAGAATTAACCTTTGATATTAATCACGTTAGACCTTAGGCTAAGTAAATTCTTTCCTTAACTAAAACCCACTACACCCTCACCCTGTAGGAATGTAACTTTATTTGGGTGGCGTCTGTTTTGAGAATAATCAGCCCTGGAGAAATAAGTGTCCTGATTGACTGACCACTGTCACAAGGAGAGGGTCGTAAATTGTCAGCAGGCCCCCCTGGCCAGAAGATGATGTAACACCCCTAAGACCTCTGTATACATTTGTATGAAGCACCTGACTTTGATAAAAGTCAGGACTGCTGACCCCGCGTGACTTTTGCATAACATCTCAGTGTATAAAAGTAGACCATGGAAAATAAAGAATTGGGATCAGTTTCTCAAAATACTGGTCTCCCCATGTCGCTCTCTCTCTCACTCTGGCTGAGTCTCCATCTGGAGCGCGGAACCCACCATGCTTACTAATTATGCCTGGGCTTCTAAGATCCGACCGGGGAGGCCTCAGTGTCTCCTCTCCTTCAGGAGAACGGAAGGACGCCTGTGGCCTACGTAAGTGGTGCAAGCTTCTTGTCTTGAAGTTTTATTGGTCCCCCGCGTAAACCAAGCTACTCAGCCTCTTTTCTCCACTGAATTTTCCTACTGAGCTATCCTCATCCTATTACTCTTTATATCTTTGATAAAATATTTAAATAAATAGGTCACCGACGCCGTCCCCGCTTCGAATACTTAAAAGCACATCAACTCCTCCAGGGGATCTTCACAACCCAGGGATTGAACCCATGCCTCCTGCATCTCCTGCACCAGCAGGCAGATGAGCTACCTGGGAAGCCCACCAAACATTTAAAGCAAAGAAAAACAATTTTTCACAAATTCTATCAAATGTAGATGAACACTCTGTGAAGCCAGTATTATCCTGAGGTTTAAATCAGAGGAACACAGCATCACAAACTACAGACCTACATCCCTTGGGAACATAGACCCCGTAACCCATATCACATGTTAATAAATAAATACAACAAAATACTTTTGAAAAGAGCTTGGATTTACCATAGCCATGAAAGGTTTACATAACATTTAAAAGTCAATATCAGGGTTGGGACTAAGTGAGTTAAGTGTGAAGTCTAGCATGTAAATTTTAGAAGCACCCATAATCTCATGCTCCTGAGACTGAGTATCTCCTTAAAATTTGAACCCAAGTGCTACACATGACTCACCCTAGATCAGACCTGATTATTATTTCATACTTTATTAATAGAATAAATAAAAAACCTACATGATAATTTTGATAGATATGAGACCAGGGCTGGAGAGAATCGGATACCAATTCAAAATAAAAGCTGTCAGCAAATGGAGAAAAGGAGAAAATGTCGTCAATAATCCAAACTAAAAAACAGCATCTATAAGAAGCTTACAGTTCTTGGAAAAATTCTATCAGAACTGTACTTCCAATATTGTTAAGACTTCAAATTTCCTCAAAGATTGAATGTAAATATGACAAATCAAAATCAGTTTTACATGAGGTATCACCTCACACTGGTCAAAATGGCCATCACCAAAAATCTACAACAGTAAATGCTGGAGAGGATGTGGAGAAAAGGGAGCCCTCTGGCATTCTTGGTGGGAATGTAAGCTGATACAGCCACTAGGGAGAATCATATGGAGATTCCTTAAAACACTAGGAATAAAGCTATCATAAGCCCTGTGCATTCTCAGTTGTGTCTGACTCTTTGTGATCCCATGGACTGTAGCCTGCTGAGCGCCTCTGTCCATAGGACGCTCCAGGCAAGAATACTGGAATGGGCTGCCATTCTTCCCCCAGGGGAATCTTCCTAACCCAGGGGTCAAACTCACGTCTCCTACAGCTCCTGTACTAGCAGTCAGATTCTTTACCACTGAGACACCTGGGAAGCAATCATATAACTCAGCAATCCCACTACAGGGCATATAACCTTCAAAAAACATAATTCAAAAAGACATACGTACCCAATATTCACTGAAGCACTATTTATAATAACTATGACTTGGAAGCAACTTAGATGTCCATCAACAGGTGAATGGATAAAACTGTGGTACAAATAGACAATAGAATGTTGTTCAGCCACCAAAAGGAACAAATGTGAATCAGCTGAACTGAGGTGGATGAATCGAAAACCTCTAATACACAATGAAGCAAATCAGAAAGAGAAAAAAGAATACTGCATATTGATGATATGTATGGAATCTAGAAAAATGGTACAGATGAGCTTATTTGTTGGGCAGGAATTAGAGATACAGATGTAGAGAATGGACTTGTGGACACAGTGGGGAAAGGAGAGGGTGGGGCAAATTGAGAAAGTGTGTGTGAAGTCTCTCAGTCGTGTCCGACTCTTTGCGACCCCGTGGACTGTAGCCTGCCAGGCTCCTCTGTTCATGGGATTCTCCAGGCAAGAATACTGGAATGTGTTGCCATTTCCTTCTCCAGGGGATCTTCCCAACCCAGGGATTGAACCCGGGTCTCCTGCATTGCAGGCAGATGCTTTATCCTCTGAGCCACCAGGGAAGTAGCATCACATATATACACTACCATATGTAAAATACATAGTTAGTGGGAAGCTGTTATATAACACAGGAAACCCAGCTTGGCACTCTGAATGACCTAGAAAGTTGGGACAGGAAAGAGGTAGGAGGAAGGCTCAAGAAGGAGGGGATATATATATATATATATATATATATATATATAGTTATGACTTATTTGTGTTGTTGTATAGCAGAAATCAGCACAGCATTGTAAAGCAATTGTCCTCCAATTAAAAAGTTTTTCTAAAAAAAAAAAAATCATAGTTTTTTTTTTTTTAGTTAACAAGCTTATTCAAAAATTGATATGGAAATGCAAAAGAATTAGAGCAGTTAAAACAACTTTGCAAAAGAGGAACAAAGTCAAATGACCATCAACATTTGATGTCCATTTTAGCTCTTATCTTGTCATATCAATTATATTTATTCATATAATTTTAGTGGTTGTCCTGGTTTCAATATATAAACAACTAATCAATGTCCATTTTCAAACAACACTAAACTGTTTTATGAGTCATATAGGTAACTTATAACTGAGTATTATCAATTCCTCCTTCCTATCCCTTATAATGTTTCTATGGTTTATTTCCCTATATGCTACAATCACCTAACCTATTTTGTTTAGTTGCTAAGTTGTGTCTGACTCTTCGTGATCCCATGGACTAGAGCTTGCCAGGTTCCTCTGTTCATGGGATTTCCCAGGAAAGAATACTGGAATGGGTTGCTTTAAAATAAGAATCATAAAATACTTTGCTTTTATTTACCCATTCTCTGAAAAATGTTTCTTTTCTTATATAGATCTGTGTTTCTGATCTATAAAATTTTCCTTCTCCCTGAAGAACTTCTTTTAACATTTATTCCAGGATAGGTCTGGTGGTAATGAACTCCTTTGGATTTCCTTGTCTGAAAAAAAAAATTATTTTCCTTCACTTTATTTTTTAATTTTTTTATAACATACATCTTTATTAGTTCTTTTTTTATCTAATTGTGCAAGTGATACATATTCATTGTTTTTTTAATTTTTTAATTTTATTTTAAAACTTTACAATATTGTATTGGTTTTGCCAAATATCGAAATGAATCTGCCACAGGTATACATGTGTTCCCCATCCTGAACCCTCCTCCCTCCTCCCTCCCCATACCATCCCTCTGGGTCGTCCCAGTGCACCAGCCCCAAGCATCCAGTATCGTGCATCGAACCTGGACTGGCAAATCATTTCATACATGATATTATACATGTTTCAATGCCATTCTCCCAAATCTTCCCACCCTCTCCCTCTCCAACAGAGTCCATAAGACTGTTCTATACATCAGTGTCTCTTTTGCTGTCTTGTACACAGGGTTATTGTTACCATCTTTCTAAATTCCATATATATGCGTTAGTATACTGTATTGGTGTTTTTCTTTCTGGCTTACTTCAGTCTGTATAATAGGCTCCAGTTTCATCCACCTTATTAGAACTGATTCAAATGTATTCTTTTTAATGGCTGAGTAATTAAAGTATAATTTTGGCATATAAAGAATTCTTGGTTTGCAGGATTTTTTAAAAATTATTATTCCATATTTAAATATTTCATTCTACTCCTTCCTTGCTTGTATGATTTCTGATGAAAATTCTATATAAATTCTTATGTATTTTCCTCTATTGAAATTGTACTTTTATAATCTGGGCTCTTTCAAGATTTTCCTATTGTCTTTTGTTTTCTGAGGTTAACCAGAAAAACTTTTGTTTGACATTTACCCAGCTTAGTGTTTTCTGAGGTTTTTGGATCTGTGGTTTGGGGTCTGCCATTAACTTTGGAATATTCTCTGATGTTATTATTTTAATTATTTTCTTCTGAACATTAACCTCTTCTCCTTACTATTCCAAAGATGGAGGCTCCACTTTTTTTTTCTTTTACATTTTTTTGGCTAGTTTCTATTGATATATCTTCAACCTCACTGATTCTTTGAAGGGCCATTTCATCCACTGATGAGCCTATCAGATCAGATCACTCGCTCAGTCGTGTCTGACTCTTTGCGACCCCATGAACTGCAGCACGCCAGGCCTCCCTGTCCATCACCAACTCCCGGAGTTCACCCAGACTCACGTCCATCAGGTCAGTGATGCCATCCAGCCATCTCATCCTCTGTTGTCCCCTTCTCCTCCTGCCCCCAATCCCTCCCAGCATCAGAGTCTTTTCCAATGAGTCAACTCTTCACATGAGGTGGCCAAAGTACTGGAATTTCAGCTTCAGCATCATTCCTTCCAAAGAAATCCCAGGGCTGATCTCCTTCAGGATGGACTGGTTGGATCTCCTTGCAGTCCAAGGGAATCTCAAGAGTCTTCTCAACACCACAGTTCAAAAACATCAATTCTTTGGCACTCAGCCTTCTTCACAGTCCAACTCTCACATCCATACATGACCACAGGAAAAACCATAGCCTGTTGACTAGATGAACCTTTGTTGGCAAAGTAATGTCTCTGCTTTTGAATATGCTATCTAGGTTGGTCATAACTTTCCTTCCAAGGAGTAAGTCTCTTTTAATTTCATGGCTGCAATCACCATCTGCAGTGATTTTGGAGCCCAGAAAAATAAAGTCTGACACTGTTTCCAATGTTTCCCCATCTATTTCCCATGAAGTGATGGGACCAGATGCCATGATCTTCGTATTCTGAATGTTGAGCTTTAAGCCAACTTTTTCACTCTCTACTTTCACTTTCATCAAGAGTCTTTTCAGTTCCTCTTCACTTTCTGCCATTAGGGTGGTGTCATCTGCATATCTGAGGTTATTGATATTTCTCCCAGCAATCTTGATTCCAGCTTGTGTTTCTTCCAGTCCAGCGTTTCTCATGATGTACTCTGCATATAAGTTAAATAAACAGGGTGACAATATACAGCCTTGACGAACTCCTTTTCCTATTTGGAACCAGTCCGTTGTTCCATGTCCAGTTCTAACTGTTGCTTCCTGACCTGCATACAAATTTCTCAAGAGGCAGATGAGGTGGTCTGGTATTCCCATCTCTTTCAGAATTTTCCAGTTTCTTGTGATCCACACAGTCAAAGGCTTTGGCATAGTCAATTAAGCAGAAATATATATTTTTCTGGAATTCTCTTGCTTTTTCGATGATCCAGCAGATGTTGGCAATTTGATCTCTGGTTCCTCTTCCTTTTCTAAAACCAGCTTGAACATCAGGAAGTTCACTGTTCACATATAGCTGAAGCCTGGCTTGGAGAATTTTGAGCATTACTTTACTAGCGTGTGAGATGAGTGCAATTGTGCGGTAGTTTGAGCATTCTTTGGCATTGCCTTTCTTTGGGATTGGAATGAAAACTGACCTTTTCCAGTCCTGTGGCCACTGCTGAGTTTTCCACATTTGCTGGCATATTGAGTGCAGCACTTTCACAGCATCATCTTTCAGGATTTGGAATAGCTCAACTGGAATTCCATCACCTCCACTAGCTTTGTTCGTAGTGATGCTTTCTAAGGCCCACTTGACTTCACATTCCAGGATGTCTGGCTCTAGGTCAGTGATCACACCATTGTGATTATCTGGGTTGTGAAGATCTTTTTTGTACAGTTCTTCTGTGTATTCTTGCCATCTTTTCTTAATATTTTCTGCTTCTGTTAAGTCCATACCATTTCTGTCCTTTATCAAGCCCATCTTTGCATGAAATGTTCCTTTGGTATCTCTGATTTTCTTGAAGAGATCTCTAATCTTTCCCATTCTGTTGTTTTCCTCTATTTCTTTGCATTGATTGCTGAAGAAGACTTTCTTATCTATAGGCTTTCTTATCTATAAAAGACATTAAAAAAAATTCTGTGAATGTGTTTTTGATTCCTAGTGTTTCCATTTTTATTCTTTTTAAGAGTTTTTATCTCTCTATGTATACTACCCTTCTGTTCTGCATGGTGTCTATGTTTTAAATTATAAATCTATCATATTGTCATTGTAATTTTAACTTCCCTATCTGATAATTCCAAAATCCATACCATATCTCTTTGCTTCGGCCCTCTAAACTGTACTTGCTCTTGACTTTTAACATGCCTTATAATTAATATTGAAGTCTGGACATAATGAATTGGTAACAGTAACCAAAATAAATATGTTTTTAGTTTGAGATTTATGTTAATCTGTCAAGGGCTTGGGCTCAGCTCAGTATCTGCTACACCAATAGATGTTAGAAACTTTAAATCACTCTGAGAGCCCTGTTGTCTTTAGATTTTCCTAAAACTTCCTCTTTAAGTATAGCTTATTCCTTGCAGCTCTTTCAATTTCAATCCACTATCATACTGGAGTCCTCTAATTGCAATGGTAAATTGTAGGAGTTGGTTATCCATATGTTGTTCAGTCATTAAGTTGTGCCTGACTCTTTGTGACCCCATGGATTGCAGCACTCCTCTCTTCCCTGTCCTTCACTATCTTCCGAAGTTTGCTCAAACTCATGTCCACTGAGTTGGTGATGCCATCTAACCATCTCATCCTCTGTTGTCCACTTCCCCTTCCTTTAATCTTTCCTAGGATCAGGGTCTTTTCCAGTGAGTTGGCTCTTCACATCAGGTGGCCAAAGTATTGGTGCATCAGCTTCAGCATCAGTCCTTGCAATAAATATTCAGGGTTGATCTCCTTTAGGATGGACTGCTTGGATCTCCTTGCTGCCCAAAAGCCTCTCAAGGGTCTTCTCTAGCACCACAATTTGAAAGCATCAATTCTTTGGCACTCAGCCTTCTGTATGGTCCAGCTCTCACATCCATACATGACTACTGGAAAAACCATAGCTTTGACTAGACAGATCTTGGCAAAGTGATGTCTCGGCTTTTTAATATGCTATCTTGGTTTGTTACAGCTTAACTGTTACTCTGACTTTAAAATACTCAGGCTGGCAGGACTTCAGTTCAGTTGCTCAGTCCTGTCTAACTCTTTGTGACCTCATGGACTGCAGCATGCCAGGTTTCCCTGTCTATTACCAACTTAGGAAAATTTTAATTCCATATTGAAAACAGTTTTTCAAATTAAATTCTAAATAGAATCCAGTTTTACTTTGACATAAATATTAAAGCATGAGGCAAAATAAAAATGAAGTACATAAGATTATTCTTAAATGAAGCATTAGCATATGATACCGTTCTTAGTTTCTTTGAATTTTCAGAAAACATATTCCCAAGTGCAAACTAAAAGAAAACTTAAATAGTTGAAAATAGTTATGCTTATTGTTTAAAAATTAATCAGAATATATGTCTTTTGGTGGCATATTGATTTTATATTTGAGAGTCAAATAACATTTTTATTCCACAATTTTTAATCTTAAGAAAGGAAGTAATTAAGAATAAATATAGATACATAATTGTGCCATTCTAGTAGAAATTTTAGAAAAACACTGGGAATTTTTTTCTTGCTTGGTATTAATTTTAAAACTCTAATTAAATAATACCCTGAGAACTTTAAATTAATGACAGATGACTCTGTCTTTTATAAGCAGCAGATGGGTGAATGTCAGTTTAAATTTCAATTATAACATTAAGTAAAAGGCATAAAGGCACATTATTATCATAAAAATGAAGTGTCAAAACACATTTTAAGTACCATTTGTCATATATTTTCTCATTTTTTCCCATTCTATCTCACATATCTGTCTTTTGCCTTCCTGAAATGTTTTAAGAAATATCTAGGAATGTCTCAATATTTTGCTAGTAGAAGATTAAGGGTATGATCCAATCAAGTTTATTTCTTAGAAAAAAATACTTCCTCAATTTTTTACTGCTTAACTTTGCATTTTATTATTAAATTTTGCCTTGCCAATTTGAAGAAAATCAAGAGAACAAATATTGCCTTTTGTATATTACTATAGTCATTTTCAAAAGGAATATTTCCTACAAGATCAATTAAAGAGCCTTTTATCTGTCTCTTCACAAAATATTAACATGTCACTATTCATTAAAAAGAATAATTACCATTGAAAATTTTAAAACACAAATATACTCAATGAACATTAATGAGCCACATTAGAAAAGGTAAAAGTATTTTTTCTTAATTAAGATTTTCAGCTCTACAATGTTCAATATTCTTACAATTCAGAGAAAATATATAGTCAGTTGACTTTAACTTGACAACTTAATTAACAGTGAAAGCATGTGGAGGAAAAAGATCACTGAAGTATATGATAGATATCTGCTTATACTTCAAATATAACGAAATCATTTGCAGAGCTTGGACTGGGCTGCACTAAGATTTAGGAGATTTGAGTTCTACCCTCAACTCTAACAAACATTGGTAGGTCTTTATACATACTTTTTTTTACTGTGATATGATTAATAGTGTAAAATTAGTCACTGATGGGAACTAACAGTAGTGGCCTCTTTAAACTTGCTCTTATTAAGAAACATTAATGGATTTCTATTGCTTCATTGGAATTATTATCTTTTTTCCAATACTTTATGCAGGCTTAAAGATTTTGAAGACCTTTGACAATGCATTTGTTCTGAGAGTCAAAAAATATAACTGGATTACTATACTTGCAAAAATTAAATGAAAGATGAACCAAATGATATTATGATTCTTATGTCTCTTCCCTAAAACAAGGAATCATCATTGTTGATAATTCATAAAGGTCTGTCATTTGGATTTTTTCATTGTACATCCTTTTAGACATGTCATACTATTGTGGAAGTACTAATAATTTATGAAAAGCCCCAATTAAAAAAAAAACACACTCTTAAGATATTAAGAGTATACTATAAGAATGGTGCAGGTTCTACAGAGATCTTTACACCATCTTTTAAAACGTATATTGTAATCAAAGGTAAACAGAACCTTAGAATTCCATTTCTTAATGCATTGTAGACTCTGGGTGCTAATATAAACAGGTAGATATGTGGATAATGCAATGATACTTGGTTTTGAATTGCAGTTTTGAATGTTGTTTTTTATGTGCTATTTTGAAAAATACATAGTACATAGAAATGATAAGTGTAAGTGTTTAACTTGACTTGAGGAAAGAAGAGCTGCACATTTGTCCAGCTGTCACATCTGCTCAGGTATTATTACCCACTCTTCATCTCACATTCATATTGAGCAGTATTATCTCTTGGGAGATGGTACAAAATATGCTCCTTTGTACTCTCCTTGAAAGGTGTCCAATATAAATTTAATCACGCCCTCAAATGCCTATCCTTGGGCTATGCTTCTCTACAGACTTTATGTGGATTTCACAGAAATACACTCCCCACACCATAACCCTTATTAAAAAATTACTTTTATTGCTGGGGCACACATAAAGATGAAGGAGACAGTGAGGTTAAACTTTTTATTGAGCATGTATCTTACAAGGCAATCCTGAAAAAGCCTTATCATATCCTTTTTACAAACAACACAACTGAAAGAGAAGTTAAGACATTTGTTAGACATCACAGAAATTAAAATTAATTCAAGTAGAGTGGTTAGATCAGATCTCTCTCTTATTTCTCTGGACCATGCTGTTTTTATTTTGCTTTATTTTATAAACATAGCCTCCTTAGTTACTAAGTCATGTCTGACTCTTTTGTGACCCCATAGACTGCAGCCTGCCAAGCTCCACTGCCCATGGGATTTCCCAGGCGAGAATCCTGGAGTGAGTTGCCATTTCCTTCTCCAGGGGATCTTCCCGATGCAGGGATCAAACCTGGGTCTCCTGCATTGGCAGGCAGATTCTTTACCACTAAGCGTACCAGGGAAGCCCATAAATGCTAAATACCTACACAATTAATTCAATTTATAATTCATAACTGGCATCATTTTTATGACATAGAAATAACTTTATAAATTACTAATTGATATTAATATATTTACAGTCCAAACATTACATTTTAAATTAATAATATATCCTTTTATAAGAATTTGAGATTAGAATTAGAACATAAATCCAGCTTGAAATTAAAGTGCTTTTCTAATAATTGTCTTACTATTGAAATGCCTTTTATAATTTTTTTTACATCCAGAAAAATTCATTATTCTGAAGAGTTTTTACATAATTGTAAAGAAATTAAGCCAAGGCTATGTTTTTTCCAGTAGTCATGTATGGATGTGAGAGTTGGACTATAAAGAAAGCTGAGCACCAAAGAAGTGATGCTTTTGAATTGTGGTGTTGGAGAAGACTCTTGAGAGTCCCTTGGACTGCAAGGAGATCCAACCAGTCCATCCTAAAGGAAATCAGTCCTGAATGTTCATTGTAAAGACTGATGTTGAAGCTGAAGCTCCAATAAATTGGCCACCTGATGCAAAGAGCTGACTCATTTGAAAAGCCCCGGATGCTGGGAAAGATTGAAGGCGAGAGGAGAAGGGGATGACAGAGATGAGATGGTTGGATGACGCCACTGACTCGATGGGCATGAGTTTGAGTAAACTCTGGGAGTTGGTGATGGACAGGGAAGCCTGGTGTGCTGCAGTCCATGGGGTCACAAAGAATTGGACATGATTGAGCGACTGAACTGAACTGAAAGAAATTAAGGGCTTCCCTGGTGGCTCAGTGGTAATAAAGAAACTGCGTGCCAATGCAAGAGATGTGGGTTCAATACCTGGGTCAAGAAGATCCCCTAGAGAAGGAAACGGCAAACCACTTCCAGTTTTTTGCCTGGGAAATCCCATGGATAGAGGAGCCTGGCATGCTACACTGCACAAGGTCTCAAAGACAGGGACGCAAATTAGTAATTAAACCACAACAAACAAAATAAATTAAAGAGAGCTGAGAATATATGAATTTTTATTAATCCTTAGATCACATTTTGAACTAACTTAAATCAGCAACATAAAGTAAAAGCTAATCCAGTAGGGAGAAAAGGAAATTTCCATAATCTTAATCTACAAATTAACATCCAATCTCTTTTTCATTTCATTATGAGATAAAACATTACAATTTCACCAGTAAATTTATAACTTTCTGTATCTTGTGGTGGGCTTCCTTGGCGGCACAGTGGTAAAGAACCTGCCTGCTAATGTAGGAGCATGGGTTTGATCCCTGGGTCAGGAACATTCCCTGGAGAAGGAATTGGCTACCCACTCCAATATTCTGGCCTGGGAAATCCCATGGACAGAGGCTACAGTCCATGGGGTTGCAACAGAGCTAGGCACAACTCATCAGCTAAATCAACAACATCAACATATTTTGTGGTAGTGTCATTTTTTGTTCAAAACACTTATTGATCCTTCCTACCATCTCTGTCTATGCAGCCCTTATGAAAAAAAAAAAAATATATATATATCCTTCCACACACTGACTTTCGGCTTGGCAAGTGGCTTACTTGCCAAATGGGATGTAACTTTAAGCGCTATCATATAGTTTGTCATTTTTATTTTTCCTTTGACTTCAAAATATCAAAAGCTTTAGATAGATCCTAAATAGTATTTCCTTCTTTACTTTAGGTTCTGGAGTGAATAGGACATGGAGCTTATGCAAAATAATAAAAATACATTTAACAGCACTAACCTTTGTTGTTACAAAACCATGAAAATGTGCTGTTCTCATTTTAGAGTTGCATACTTTACCCAAAGATAACTGATAAAATATTGAATTTATATTTACTGGACAGCATGTGGTCTCATTCTTTTGGCTCAGCTCACTGATATAAAGTAAAACCTAATGCTTATTTAACTTATATGGAGTACACCATGGGAAATGCTGGGCTAAATGAAGCACAAGCTGGAATCAAGATTGCTGGGAGAAATATCAGTAACCTCAGATATGCAGATGATACCACCCTTATGGCAGAAAGCAAAGAACTAAAGAGCCTCTTGATGAAAGTGAAAGAGAAGAGTGAAAAAGTTGGCTTAAAACTCAACATTCAGAAAACTAAGATCATGGTATCCGGTCTAATCACTTCATGGCAAACAGATAGGGAAACAATGGAAACAGAGACTTAATTTTTTGGGGCCAAAAATCACTGTAGATGGTGATTGCAGACATGAAATTAAAAGATGCTTGCTCCTTGGAGGAAAAGCTATGGTCTACCTAGACAGTATATTAAAAAGCAGAGACATACTTTGCCAACAAAGGTCTGTCTAGTCAAGGCTATGGTTTTTCCAGTAGTCATGTATGGATGTGAGAGTTGGACTATAAAAAAAGCTGAGCACCAAAGAATTGGTGCTTTTGAATTGTAGTGTTGGAGAAGACTCTTGAGAGTCCCTTGGACTGCAAAGAGATCCAACCAGTCCATCCTAAAAGAAATCAATCCTGAATATTCATTGGAAGGACTGATGCTGAAGCTGAAACTCCAATACTTTGGCCATCTGATGTGAAGAACTAACCCACTAGAAAAGACCTTGATGCTGGGAAAGATTGAAGGTGGGAGGAGAAGGGGATGACAGAGGATGAGATGGTTGGATGGCATCACTAACTCAATGGTCATGAGGTTGAGTAAGCTCCAGGAGTTGGTGATGGACAGGGAAGCCTGGCGTGCTGCAGTCCATGTGGTTGCAAAAGTTCAGACAGGACTGAACAACTGAAGTGAATGCATTCAAATGGAAAGCAAGATAAGGTTTATGCATTTTCTTTAGATAACATACAAATAATTGAAAGCTGAAGTACACTTGTAGATTTGATGACAAATGTGATTATATTTAACTTCCTCTTGTTTTGCTTTGTTGGAGTACTTTGTAATAAAAAAAGAATTGACCAAAAACTACCTTATTCCCAGTATGTCACTGAATCTTAGAAAATTAGTAGCTTCCCCTGATTTATGGTTCCATTCTAATTTCACAGAACTCTATCAGCAAATTCATTTTGACACCTTTGAGATACAACTATAGCAATTCATTTATAACACTCCCTAAACAAATTTCAACTTTACTAACAGATTGTGCTTGGCTGAAGCTGTTGGTGATTTAAAATAGCTAGAATCCTAATGTAAGTTTATAATGAAATGTCTGTCAAGACTTTAACATGGGACTCTCCTAATGATTTTGTAATGTTTTGACAATATTGAAAATATGTTTTAAAAAAAGCTAACAAATGCAACTTTCCCCTAAGCAAAATATCCCATATGTTTAAAAAAAAATCTTTTAAAATGCCAAAAGCTCTAACCACAGTGAAGGATGATACAATTGTGTGATTTCTTTAAATAAATGATCCTTTTGATGAGATAAATAGTAAGAAAGGTAGAAATCTTTAAAGTCTTGAGTTTATAATGCAACTGCCTGGTAACCTTTAAAGGTATGTGACGGGGGGAATTGTCAAAGATCTCTCAACTGTGGCAAAATGTATCCTGAATGATCCTATTAGAGTAGTTAAAAAGGATATTTAAAACCTTAATAAGTTTAAACCACAAAGAAAAAAGTGAGTATTATACTAAATAGGGTATTGAATGTGCTCCCTTTAGACAGCTATTACTAGCATTCATCATTTCCTGCTCCAGTTGAGGGAGTTTTGACAATTCCCTTTACAAGTCACCTTTAAAGTTATTCTGCAAGCAGACAAAGCCGCAATATTGATTTGAGTTGTCCACACATTAGCTCAGATGATTGCAAGTCAGTATGACTTCTGTCTTCTGTTCTGAGCTTTTCATTTGTTCAACCTCAAGAAATTAAAAATTAACACCTTCCTTTTGTACACTGCTATTTTCCCAAAGATATTTCACAGACTTAATTTCATAAAATACATAAATACTCCTTAGTTTCTCCATTTCAAATACAATGAAACTGAGGCCTTGAGAGCTTAAATTATCCATTCAGTTAAGCTGTGTGAGAATTTCTAAAGTTGATTCACTAAAATGCCCACCTCGCATCCTCACTCTTCCCTTTCCTCTCTCCCATCCTTCTTTCATTCTTTCTATTGTTGCTGTTTTGTCATGTCTGACTCTTTTGACAACCCCGTGGACTGTATCCTACCAGAGTCCTCTGTCCATGTGATTTCCTAGGCAAGATACTGGAGTGGGTTGCCATTTCCTTCTCCATGAAATCTTCCCCACCCAGGGATCAAACCTGCATCTCCTGCATTGCAGGTGGATGCTTTACCACAGAGCCACCTGGGAAGCCCCTTCATTCTTTCTATAGATATAACAAAAGGTTTTTTCTTCTTATAACCTTGCTTTAACAAGCTAGCAAATAAAATGTTGCCAAGTATCATGAATTATAAGATGGGTGTATAAAGTTGTTAATTTTAATTTAAATTTATCTGTTTATTTTTAGTAATTCAGATAATTTGTAAGTAAACTTTACATAGATGGGACACACATTAAAATTCAAAATAAATATTTCTTTTATTATTAGGCTTCATTTTAATCAATATACTTCAAAGCTTATATTTATGCCTATTTTACATTTTCAGAGACAATTACCTGCATCAGTCCTGTTGAGTTCCAAAGACAATAAACTCATAACTTACTTGCATTAAGAGGTAGGAGGATGGTTAATGTTCAAGATATACTCATGGTTTGATTGGTATTAGAGGCTGAGGGAAATTTTAACATAAATAAATGATGGTTCTACTCAGAGACATATTCAGTATGCTTCCCAAATTATATAATAAGGAAAGGAAGCAAGCAATATATAGATTTTACATTATGTTTTAATTATTTTTCCCTTTTTGGGGATCAGAGTATAACATTTATGGACTCATTGCATGGGAAGAAATGTGTCATGCTCCAAAATTTTAGACCCATGAGGAATTTCAGACATTAGCTGTGAAACTACTTCATTTGTAGTGAAAAAACCAAGCCTGCAAGAGTTTCTAGCATGTGACAATAATCCTGGTAAAGGAGATTTTAACATAACTCTTATATTCAATTTTCTCTATAATTTTTAAATGAATTCTATTTATTTTTCAGATGAAGTGATATCTAATTAACTGCCATTATACTGTTCCAGTCACCTTTAAGAAAAGTACATAGGTGTAGCCTGTAATGAGATGTGTATTTAGTTTTCCGGTGGCTCAGATGGTGAAGAGTCTGCCTGCAATATGGGAGACCTGGGTTCGACTCCAGGGTCAGGAAGATCCCCTGGAGAAGGAAATGGCAACCCACCCCAGTATTCTTGCCTGGAAAATCCCATGGACAGAGGAGCCTGGCGGGCTACAGTCCATGGGGTTGCAAAGAGACACAACTTCACTAAATGATTTAACTGTACTCATAGAGTCTCATAAGATTTCCCTGGTGGTTCAGAGGTAAAGAATCTGCCTACAATGCAGGAGATGCAGGAGACAAGGGTTTGATTACTGGGTTGGGAAGATCTCCTGGAGAAGGAAATGGCAACCCACTCTAGTATTCTTGCCTGGGAAATCCCATGGACAGATGAGCCTGACAGGCGGGCTGCAGAGTTAAACACAACTTAACACTACAACATAGAGTCTCATGGTGATTAATAATAACTCTCCTTTGAGTAAGAAAATAGATGGGAAATTTTAAATATAAAATCTTGTTTATTTTTTGTCAATTAAAGTAATTGGACTCTTTTTATTTTAATATTTAAAATTATGTAATCCAAAATAACAATTTAATAAATTGCATAAATCTACTTTAAAAAATCATGTTTAAAAATCAATTAACCAAATAAATTTCCAAGTAATGCTAAAGAATCCATAAAATTTATAGCTATCATTGCTTAGCTTGCCTATAGTATTTTTTAAATCAGTCTTTCTTGTCTCAGCCTACTCTATCATAAGTGCATTTGTAGTATTTCAATATGTTTACCCTACATTTCTACTTGTGAATTTTCTTTTTGCTCTATATAAAAAGTTTTAATTCTGAAAGCAATCAGCCTCCACTGTTTTCTGTTATACTTGCTTTTGATCAGCAGGCCTCTTAGCCAAGGCCTTGTAAGGACATTCAATCATTATAATGTTTATGGTACAGGAAAGTTTGCAAGCTTTCCCAATACTCCTCTCTGGTTTCAATGCTGTAATGTTATTTTAACTCCAATTTGTTTCTGATTTTGGTATCTGTGGCTCTGATGCCAAGTTATTTGCCCCAGAAGCTTCTCATTATGCTCAATTAGAAAATACATCTTCTTTAAAGTTTTGTCATACATTATCAACCTTAAGATTTTAAGGATAGTTTTAAAACACTTAGAAATATAACCATCATATGTTTTAAAACACTATCATAAGCTATACATTATTTTCATTAAGAATTAACCAATAAATATGAGTTATTAACTTCTGTGTCTTAGTAATACACACCATACCTGAATAAACTTGGTATTTAGTAATGCTTTTTCAAACAGAGATGAACTTAAAGAGCTACAATCATGCAGCATTCTTTATTCATGCATGAAGATCATTGTTCAGAATTCTCCTCTAGTAGACATTTTCTACTTTAAGATACTTAAATTTTTCTTTAAAGTTTATCCTTAAAATTATGATTAAGTGAAGCATATCATTTAATTTAAACTTTTTCAGAGTTTAAATGTGTTCATATTAGCTTTCATAATATATAGACTTGTCTGATATGGATATTTAGGAACAAATACATAAAATGATGTATATTGTTATTTCACTATGATATATTTCATTTATCTAGAGGTAGTAGGACAGGAATATTTCATCTTCATAAAGCAGCCTTGTAAAATCATCCATATTTATTATTTTGCATTTTTATTGCTCTATTTCCCTAAGGAGCTAAAGATGTTTTATTAATTTTTTCACTCTAATAATAAAACAACAACAACAAAAAAACCCTCTGAGGTAGGTAAATATGCAAAAAGCCATACCCAAGGGTGTTTTTCCTGTGTAAATTTAATCTGTGTTAAGAAAGACGAAAGCATTTAATCTCTTGAACATCCAAGACAGAAACACTGAATATATCATATATTGTCTTAAAAAAAAATCAATACCAAAGGGTATTTAGAGCTGGCATACACTAGCAATAATTAGACTTTTGTTTTTTGACTCTATGGATTTACCTGGAGTTGGAGTAAGAATGTAATGTTTAAATTTTACATGATGAACTTCTATAAATTCTATTCAACATTCTTTAAAATTGCAGTATATATCTTAAGAACACAGAAATACTGAACTTAAAAAAATCATGTGCAAAAACCAATTTTAATAATATAGGTATGCATAATTATTATTCATTATTTTATATCCTAGTGATATTTTATGACCTTACTTATGTAGACATTAAGGAAACAAAAATAATTTTTTCTGCCAGTCATTTTAATTTAAAAAGGTATAAAATAGATAAAAACTGAGACTGTGGGATAACTGTAATTTTTATATTTTACTATGGGGAAACAAGGAAATTCAAGACTCCAAAAACTATTCATAACTCTTTTTCTCATACCGATACTTACCATTCTTGAGTTAAGGAAAATGGAAAATGAAGAAAAAGTATAAAGATGTTTAGCAAGAGCATGTTTTCCTTTTATTAAGAGGAAAAACTAGAGATTAAATATGCAGCAGTCAAGCAGAGATTAACTAAACACAGTACAGTCACTTACTAGAATAGTATGTAAGCTATTACAGTAATAGCAATGAATTCAAAATTGATTATTAAGTGAAAAAAGAAAATTACAAAATTTTACTTATACTATTATCGAAGTAGCAGAGATTTCACTGATACAACTTGAAAGAAATCACTCTATTGCCCAACTGAAATAATTATAGGCAATCTTTTCCTTTAACTTTCACATCCATTTAGCTACCACTCCATATTAATCTGGGGCTTCCCTGGTAGCTTAGCTGGTAAAGAATCTGCCTGCAATATAAGAGACCCTGGTTCAATTCCTGGGTCAGAAAGATCCCCTGGAGAAGGGATATGCTACCCACTCCAGTATTCTTGCCTGGGGAATCCCCATGGACAGAGGAGCCTGACTGACTACAGTCCATGGAGTTGAATAGAGTCAGACATGATTGAGCAACTAAGCACAGCACACTATATTAATCTGCCTCTTTCATATTCTCTCCCCAATTCAATAAACTCCTTCAGAATAACTGCTTTTTTTTTTTTTTTCTGTTTTATGCATTTAAATTCTATGTATTGAAAGGAAGGCCCTCCATTCACTGATCCTTCCTACCTCTCCATACTAACAATTGTTCCCTCTCCAACAAAACATGGCATACACATCATATATATAAATAAATAGCTTAAAATTTCAGAAAAATACCATGCATTTCCATAATTTTGCAATACTAGATATATCTATCATTCTTTGAAATTCTGTTCTCTTCTGTTGAGTTGCTGATATTCATTTTTAGGACTCTTCTCAAGTGTTCACATTCTCTGGTAGCACCCCTTTTGCTTTTCATCACCCCAATCATTAACTGTCACATTTTAAGTTACAGTGACATGGTAGGCAGTTGATATAGTATCAGATTCTTCTTTATCTTTGTAAGTTCCATAATAGAAACAGTACTATATATAGCAAAACATCAACCCATTTTTGAGCATAAAGTTAGATAGGGACAAATAGAGATTGTTTTATGTCTTAGTAGAAGGCAATGGCACCCCACTCCAGTACTCTTGTCTGGAAAATCCCATGGATGGAGGAGCCTGGTAGGCTGCAGTCTATGGGCTCACTTAGAGTCGGACACGACTGAGCAACTTCCCTTTCACTTTTCACTTTCATCCACTGGAGAAGGAAATGGCACCCCACTCCAGTGTGGCCACTCCAGAAGTGGCCGCACAGCGCGGCACCCAGAGCCGGTTCGGCGCGTCGACTGCCCAGAGTCCGCGGCCGCGGCGCCCGGAGGAGCCAAGCAGCATGGCATATCACAGCTTCCTGGTGGAGTCCATCAGCTGTCACGCCTGGAACAAGGACCGCACCCAGATCGCCATCTGCCCCAACAACCACGAGGTGCACATCTATGAGAAGAGCGGGAACAAGTGGGTCCAGGAGCACGAACTCAAGGAGCACAACTGGCAGGTGACAGGCACTGACTGGGCCCCAGAGACTAACCGCATCGTGACTTGCGGCACAGACCGCAACGCCAACGTGTGGACGCTGAAGGGCCGCACGTGGAAGCCCACGCTTGTCATCCTGCGCATCAACCGCGCCGCTCGCTGTGTGCGCTGGGCCCCCAGTGAGAAAAAGTTCGCTGTGGGCAGTGGCTCCCCTGTCATCTCCATCTGCTATTTTGAGCAGGAAAATGACTGGTGGGTGTGCAAGCACATCAAGAAGCCCATCCGCTCCACCGTCCTCAGCCTGGACTGGCACCCCAACAACGTGCTCCTGGCCGCCGGCTCCTGTGACTTCAAATGCCGGATCTTCTCAGCCTACATCAGGAGGTGGAGGAGCGGCCAGCACCCACCCCGTGGGGCTCCAAGATGCCGTTCGGGGAGCTGATGTTCGAATCCAGCAGTAGCTGCGGCTGGGTGCACGGCGTCTGCTTCTCAGCCAACGGCAGTCGTGTGGCCTGGGTCAGCCATGACAGCACCCTGTGCCTGGTCGATGCTGACAAGAAGATGGCCGTCGAGACTCTGGCCTCTGAAACGCTGCTGCTGCTGCTGGACGTCACCTTCATCACGGAGAACAGTCTGGTGGCAGCGGGCCACGACTGCTTCCTGGTGCTCTTCACCTACGACAGCGCCACGGGGAAGCTGAGCTTCGGTGGGCGGCTGCCCAAGCAGAGATCTCAGCACGGCCTCACGTCCCGCGAGCGCTTCCAGAACCTCGACAAGAAGGCGAGCTCTGAGGGCAGCGCGGCGGCGGGCGCCGGCCTGGACTCGCTGCACAAGAACAGCATCAGCCAGACCTCGGTGCTGAGTGGAGGAAAGGCCAAGTGCTCGCAGTTTTGCACCACCAGCATGGACGGCGGCATGAGCATCTGGGACGTGAAGGGCCTGGAGTCTGCCCTGAAGGACCTCAAGATCGTATGACCTGCGAGCAGTGTGCTGCCCTTGGCCCAGGCTGAAGAAGCGGGTCGGGGAGGCTGAGGCCGCTTTGCTGAGTTTCTAGGGTACCGGGTGGGGTCCCCACCGGGGCTGTTCCCGCAGGAGGGGAGGGACGGGAGGCTGCTTCTTGGCTCTGGAAGGAACGATTGTTTTTTTCTTGAAGAAATGCTTTAATTGTAAAAACTGTTCTCAAAGCACTCGTGGTCATGAACTGCTTCAGAACATGAAGGTAATAAAAACGCAACTATAGACAAAAAAAAAAAAA
Organism: Bos indicus x Bos taurus; assembly: GCF_003369695.1. NCBI lineage: Eukaryota > Metazoa > Chordata > Mammalia > Artiodactyla > Bovidae > Bos > Bos indicus x Bos taurus. Next base: position 55,752,112 of record NC_040087.1, read on the forward strand.
AAAAGAGAGAGAGAGAGAGAATTCCAAAGATGGGGGAGCCTGGTAGGCTGCCCTCTATGGGGTCACACAGAGTCGGACATGACTGAAGCAACTTAGCAGCAGCAGCAGTGCTACATTACCAAGAAACTTTACAATGTCCTTATTCTGTTGTTTTTATAAAAGACAAAAATTGAAAAAAAAAAAAAACAATTAAAAATAGGCAAAGGACCTAAACTGACATTTTTCCAAAGAATGTACGTTTTCCAAAAAATGCACAAAAGCCCAACGTGTATGTGGAAAGATGTTCAACATCACCAGTCATTAGAAAAATGCAAACTAAAACCACAAAGAAATATCACCTCACGTCTGTTGGAATGGCTAGCATTAAAAAGATAAGAAACTACAAAAACCCAGTGAAGATATGGAGAAGGAGAACTCTTGTGTACTGCTAGTGCAACTGTCAATTGGTACAGACACTATAGATGAAAGTATGAAGGTTTCACAAAAAATTAAATATAAGACTAATATGTGATCCACCACTTCAGTATTCTTGCCTTGAGAACCCCATGAACAGTATCAAAAGGCAAAATGATAGGATACTGAAAGAGGAACTCCCCAGGTCATTATGTGCCCGATATGCTACTGGAGATCAATGGAGAAATAACTCCAGAAAGAATTAAGGGATGGAGCCAAAGCAAAAACAATACCCAGTAGTGGATGTGACTAGTGACAGAAGCAAGATCTGATGCTGTAAAGAGCAATATTGCATAGCAACCTGGAATGTTAGGTCCATGAATCAAGACAAATTGGAAGTGGTCAAACAGGAGATGGCAAGAGTGAATGTCGATATTCTAGGAATCAGTTAACTAAAATGGACTGGAATGGGTGAATTTAACTGAGATGACCATTATATCTACTACTATGGGCAGGAATCCCTTAGAAGAAATGGAGTAGCCATCATGGTCAACAGAAGAGTCCAAAATGCAGTACTTGGATGCAATCTCAAAAACGACAGAATGATCTCTGTTCCTTTCCAAGGCAAACCATTCAATATCACAGTAGTCCAAGTCTATGTCCCAACCAGTAATGCTGAAGAAGCTGAACTTGAACGGTTCTACGAAGAACTCCAAGACGTTTTAGAACTAACAGTCAAAATAGATGTCCCTTTCATTATAGGAGACTGGAATGCAAAAATAGGAAGTCAAGAAACACCTGGAGTAACAGGCAAATTTGGCCTTGGAATACAGAATGAAGCAGGGCAAAGACTAATAGAGTTTTGCTAAGAAAATGCACCGGTCATAACAAACACCCTCTTCCAACAACACAAGAGAAGACTCTATACATGGACATCACCAGATGGTCAACACCGAAATCAGATTGATTATATTCTTTGCAGCTAAAGATGGAGAAGCTCTATACAGTCAGCAAAAACAAGACCGGGAGCTGACTGGCTCAGATCATGAACTCCTTATGGCCAAATTCAGACTTAAATTGAAGAAAGTAGGGAAAACCACTAAACCATTCAGGTATGACCTAAATTAAATTCATTATGATTATACAGTGGAAGTGAGAAATAGATTTAAGGGACTAGATCTGATAGAGTGCCTGATGAACTATGGAATGAGTTTCATGACATTGTACAGGAGACAGGGATCAATACCATCCCCATGGAAAAGAAATGCAAAAAAGCAAAATGGCTGTCTGGGGAGGCCTTACAAATAGCTGTGAAAATAAGAGAAGCAAAAAGCAAAGGAGAAAAGGAGAGATATAAGCATCTGATTGCAGAGTTCCAAAGAATAGCAAGGAGAGATAAAAAAAGCCTTCCTCAGTGATCAATGCAAAGAAATAGAGGAAAACAACAGAATGGGAAAGACTAGAGATCTCTTCAAGAAAATTAGAGATATCAAGGGAACATTTCATGCAAAGATGGGCTTGATAAAGGATAGAAATGGTATGGACTTAACAGAAGCAGAAGATATTAAGAAGAGGTGCCAAGAATACACAGAAGAACTGTACAAAAAAGATCTTCACGACCCAGATAATCACGATGGTGTGATCACTGACCTAGAGCCAGACATCCTGGAATGTGAAGTCAAGTGGGCCTTAGAAAGCTTCACTATTTACAAAGCTAGTGGAGGTGATGGAATTCCAGTTGAGCTGTTTCAAATCCTGAAAGATGATGCTGTGAAAGTGCTGCACTCAATATGCTAGCAAATTTGGAAAACTCAGCAGTGGCCACAGGACTGGAAAAGGTCAGTTTTCATTCCAATCCCAAAGAAAGGCAATGCCAAAGAATGCTAAACTACTGCACAATTGCACTCATCTCACATGCTAGTAAAAGTAATGCTCAAAATCCTCCAAGTCAGGTTTAAACAATATGTGAACCGTGAAATTCCTGATGTTCAAGCTGGTTTAAGGAAAGGCAGAGGAACCAGAGATCAAATTGCCAATATCCCCTGGATCATGGAAAAAGCAAGAGAGTTCCAGAAAAACATCTATTTCTGCTTTATTGACTATGCCAAAGCCTTTGACTGTGTGGATCACAATAAACTGGAAAATTCTGAAAGAGATGGGAATATCAGACCACCTGATCTGCCTCTTGAGAAATTTGTATGCAGATCAGGAAGCAACAGTTAGAATTGGACATGGAACAGCAGACTGGTTCCAAATAGGAAAAGGAGTATGTCTACGCTGTATATTGTCACTCTATTTAACTTCTATGCAGAGTACATGAGAAATGCTGGGCTGGAAGAAGCACAAACTGGAATAAAGATTGCTTGGAGAAAAATCAATAACCTCAGATATGCAGATGACACCACCCTTATGGCTGAAAGTGAAGAGGAACTAAAAAGCCTCTTGATGAAAGTGAAAAAGAGCATAGTGAAAAGGTTGGCTTAAAGCTCAACATTCAGAAAACTAAGATCATGGCATCTGGTCCCATCACTTCATGGGAAATAGATGGGGAAACCATGGAAACAGTGTCAGACTTTATTTTTTTGGTCTCCAAAATCACTGCAGATGGTGATTGCAGCCATGAAATTAAAAGATGCTTACTCCTTGGAAGGAAAGTTATGACCAACCTAGATAGCATATTCAAAAGCAGAGACATTACTTTGCCAACAAAGGTCTGTCTAGTCAAGGCTATGGTTTTTCAAGTGGTCATGTATGGATGTGAGAGTTGGACTGTGAAGAAGGCTGAGTGCGGAAGAATTGATGCTTTTGAACTGTGGTGTTGGAGAATACTCTTGAGAGTCCCTTGGACTGCATGGAGATCCAACCAGTCCATTCAAAAGGAGATCAGTCTGGGTGTTTTTTGGAAGGACTGATGCTAAAGCTGAAACTCTAATACTTTGCCCACCTCATGCAAAGTGTTGACTCATTGGAGAAGACTCTGATGCTGGGAGGGATTGGGGGCAGAAGGTGAAGGGGACATCAGAGGATGAGATGGCTAGATGGCATCACCGACTCGATGGATATTAGTCTGAGTGAACTCTGGGTGTTGGTGATGCACAGGGAGGCCTGGCGTGCTGTAATTCATGGTGTCGCAAAGAGTCAGACATGACTGAACAACTGAACTGAAATGAACTGAATTCCATTTTTGGGAATACATAAAATTAAACAAACAAAAAAAATCTAACTAGAAAATATATCTGCACCCCATGTTCATCACAGACTTACTTATAAAAGCCAAGACAAGGAAACCATCTAAATGTCTGTTGATGATGAAGTTATTAAATTAAGATTGTCGCTGTTTAGTCACTAAGTCATGTCTGACGCTTTGTGGATATTTGAGATAAAGATTAAATATGAATATTATTCAGCCATAAAACATAAGGAATTCTTACCATTCATGACAACTGGATAAACTTTGAAGTCATAAACCTAAGTGAAATAAGTCAGACAGAGAAATACAGATACTGCAGGAGCTCACTCAAGTGTGGAATCAAAAAAAACAAACTCATAGAAAAAGAGATCAGCCTTGTGGTCACCAGAGGTACAGGGTGGAGGGAAGGGGAATCGGAAGGTGTTCAAAGCTACAAACTTCCAATTATAAAATAAAAAAGGACTTAGGATATGATTTATCACATGCTGACTACAGTTAACATTGTCCTATAATACACAGGAATGTTTTAAAGAGAGTAAATCCTAAGAGTTCTTATCACAAGGAGAGCTCTTTTTCTTTCCTTCTTTCCTTTTTTATTACATCTATATGACATGCTAAATGTTATCTGAACCTATTCTTTCAAATTACATGTAACTCCAACCATCAGGCTGTATGTATTTAACCTGCACAGTGAGGTACATCAATTATATATCTTAATAAAACTAAGAAAATAAATGTGAAACAATAAAATAATGATGACTCATGAGTAGAATATTTAATTAATCATAGTAATCAAAGCAGTCAGGACAGGGTGATATAAAGAGAATATATTTAAAAATCTCTATACTCTCAATGAATGATAGGAAATTTACATTTTTAAAGTATACTATTTGTAACTTTTTAAAGTATATTAAAAACAGGAAATAATTAGGTATGGATTAGAGTTCCCTGGTGGCTTAGATGGAAAAGAATCTACCTCCAAAGCAGGAAATCCAGGTTTAATCCCTGGATTGAGAAGATGCCTTGGAGAAGGAAATGGCTACCCACTCCAGTATTCCCGCCTAGAGAATTTCACAGACAGAGGAGCCTAGTGTGCTACAATCCATGGTGTACAAAGAGTCAGAAATGACTGAGTGACTTTCACTTTTCATACATACTAATCAAATATAATGTATGCTTACTATAAAACACTGATGAAAGAAATTTAAAAAGACTTAAATAAATGGAAAGATGTTCTGTGTTCATTGATTGAAAAACTCAATATAGTTAAGCTGTAAATCTTTCTGATACTCATCTACAGATTAAACACAATCATAATTAAATCCCAGAACGGATTTTGAATTGAATCTAGAAATTGTATGAAAAATTAAAGGATCAGGAATAAAAAAAATAATTTTAAAAATCTAAACAAAGTTGGATGACTCATACTACTTGATTTCAAGAGCTATGATAAAGCCATGTTAATCAGCAGACTATGCTTTGAAATAAGAATTAACAAATATATCAATGGTTCAGAGTAGAAACACAACCCATATATCTGATCAGTTAATTTTTGGCAAGGATGCTATTGCAGGCTGTTTGGACTACCATAACAGAATACCACAGATTGAGTGGCTCATAGAACAAAAATGTGTTTTCCTCACAGTTCTAGAGGCTGGAAGTCTAACATCAAGGTGTGAGCAGGGTAACTTTTGGGTGAAGGCTCTCCAGCTTGTAGATGGCTGCCTTGTTGTGTCTTCACATGACCTTCGCATGGTGCAAATGTGGAGAGAAAAAGGGCTCTGGCATCTCATTCTCTTCTTATAAGGATGTAGGTCCTATTGGATCACAGCCTCAGTCTTAAAATCTCATTTTGTTTCACAAACACTTTAAACAGACTATCTCCAATTATAGTCACACTGGGGATTAGGGCTTCAACATATGAATTCTGGGGAAACACAATTCAATCTATGATAGGTACCAAAAGTAAGAGTTGGACCATAAAGAAGGCTGGGCACCGAAGAATTGATGCTTTCGAACTGTGGTGCTGAGGAAGACATTGACTGCAAGGAGATCAAACCAGTCAATCCTAAAGGAAATCAACACTAAATATTCATTGGAAGGACTGATACTGAAGCTGAAGCTCCAATACTTTGGTCATCTGATGCAAAGAGTCGATTCGTTGGAAAAGTCCCTGATTCTGGGAAAAACTGAAGGTAGAAGGAGAAGAGAGAGGCAGAGGATGAGATGGTTAGACAGAATCCCTGACTCAAAGGATGTGAATCTGAGCAAACTGAGGGAGATAGTGAAGGACAGACAGGATGGGGAACCCCGGCATGCTGCAGTTCATGGGTTTGCAAAGAGTCAGACATGACTAACAACTAAACAATGAAACAACCACCAAATGGAGGCAGAATGGACTTTTGAAAACATGATATATGTGCAGTTGGGTATTGATATGAAAAAGGGAGAGTGAAACAGACTCACTGATTCATATTAGCCACAATTAAAAACAGAACAAAACAACAACAACAAAAAAAATAGCACAGTGTGGGTCCCAGACCTAAACTTAAAACAGAAATATGATAAAGCTTCCAGAAAATAGATAATAGGAAATCTTTGTTACTTTAGGTATGGTAAAGACTTTTTAGATATAACACTAATAACAGAACAGATAAAATAAAAAAATGATAGCTTTCATTCCACCAAATATAAAAAAGCAAATCACTGGAATAGAGAAGTTGAGGACAAATCACAGTAACTGCAATAATATCTTCAAATTTGGAAATATTTTATATCTCCTTCAAAATAAACATGAAATTTCCTATTTCTTTTATCACACTTCTTAGCTTATACTCCTTTAATATACAACCAGTAATATGTGATTATATTTCAATATATTTGAGAACTGGTTATATAAAATACAAATTGTTAGGTAGTACAGTAAATGGTCAAAATTAAGGTTCAGTAATATTTTTCTTTAATGATCTAGAGAGTAAATATTTTAGGCTTGGCTAAGCATAAATTACTGCTGCAACTAAATTCTGTCATTAGAACTCGAGAAAAGCCACAGGTAATAAGTAAATGCAGAGAAGGCAATGGCACCCCACTCCAGTACTCTTGCCTGGAAAATCCCATGTATGGAGGAGCCTGGTGGGCTGCCGTCTCTGGGGTCGCACAGAGTCGGACACAACTGAAGCGACTTAGCAGCAGCAGCAGCAATAAGTAAATGAATTAGATGTGGCCAAGTCCCAGTAGAACTTTATTTACAAAAATAATGGCCACTTTAGGCTCATAGTTTGGCAAAAGTGAATTAAAAAATTATCCTAGCACTTCTTGGTTACTAGTAGGCAGTATAAAATCAAGAAAATGACATAACTGTGAATATTGTAGTTTTTTCATAAACCATAAATATCCTCTGATTTTATTTGCTTATACATTTTTGAATGTTTTTGTTTGCTTTTGTTCTTCCATGTATTCTAGTGAAAGAATACTAAAGAATTAGAGTTTCACATTCTGGTTTTCCTATGAAATATTTATTAAATTTGATTTGAATAACTTAAATTTTCTAAGTCTCAGTTTCTTCTGCAAATGTAAAATGTGATAATAAAAGCATGAGGATTATATAATGCAAAAACCCTGTTGTAATCTAAAAAAGCACTATGCACACCTCGCATTGCCTATTCTGACTCGCCCTCTACCCATTCTCCATGGCTGCATCCCTTCCAATTCTGATTAGACTCTACTAAACAGGCTGATCAATGGCATTCCTGGGCATCTCACCTTCACTTCAAAAGGCTGATTCTCTGCTTTAATACAACCATTACCTAAATGCTAATGTTATCTAAATTGGTGTCTCTACACTGTTTGCCCTTGGCTCAAGTAATCCTTTCTACCCATACTACTGATGTATCTTCCACAAACTCATTACTGAACTGTTGGGGGCCAGAGTGAGGTACTCCGCCCATGACAAAGGTCATGAGGAAGGAGGCTCGACATACGCAAAGGCGGGATCGAGCCTCAGGAGTCCCCCTGGAACTCCTCGAGCATCTACCCCCATTACCAGAGCCTGCCTACTTTACTACTTTGTGCTCTCACCTACATCTCTGACTTTACGGGGTGCTGTCCCCCACCACCTCTTTCAGAGAAGGAGTTAACCTAGAGCTCCAGTTAATAATAACTCCTGGGCGTGATAAGAGTGTTTTAACCTACAAACTCCTCTGAAGGTTCTCTAGCCTGCCTGACAGGCTTGTCCGGCCACATGTGATTGCTCACAGCCTCCCAACCGTGAGAGGCACGAGATGCTTTAAACCCTCTAAAAACAGGTTCTTTAGAGAAGTTAGAAAACTATAAGTATAGTGGGCTGATTAGAAATTGTATTGGTGAAGGGTTTTTCATTTGTTGAGCCAATGTTTGTTGCTACGTCTCCACATCCCCTGCCCTTACACACATTAATGAATATATAGAAGAAATAAGTATTAACCTTTGATATTAATCACGTTAGACCTTAGGCTAAGTAAATTCTTTCCTTAACTAAAACCCACTACACCCTCACCCTGTAGGAAGGTAACTTTATTTGGGTGGCGTCTGTTTTGAGAATAATCAGCCCTGGAGAAATAAGTGTCCTGATTGACTGACCGCTGTCACAAGGAGAGGGTCGTAAATTGTCAGCAGGCCCCCCTGGCCAGAAGATGATGTAACACCCCTAAGACCTCTGTATACATTTGTATGAAGCACCTGACTTTGATAAAAGTCAGGACTGCTGACCCCATGTGACTTTTGCATAACATCTCAGTGTATAAAAGTAGACCATGGAAAATAAAGAATTGGGATCAGTTTCTCGAAATACTGGTCTCCCCATGTCGCTCTCTCTCTCACTCTGGCTGAGTCTCCATCTGGAGCGCGGAACCCACTATGCTTACTAATTATGCCTGGGCTTCTAAGATCCGACTGGGGAGGCCTCAGTGTCTCCTCTCCTTCGGGAGAACGGAAGAACGCCTGTGGCCTACGTAAGTGGTGCAAACTTCTTGTCTTGAAGTTTTATTGGTCTCCCGCGTAAACCAAGCCACTCAGCCTCTTTTCTCCACTGAATTTTCCTACTGAGCTATCCTTATTCTATTACTCTTTATATCTTTAATTAATATCTAATTGAAGCTATTGTATCCTGATCCTCACCTATGCCGTCTCTCCTTCGAATACCCTGGATCAGCCGGGGCTGGTCCCCGGCACTGAACTACTTTAAAAACACAGTGATTTACTGCTATCTAGGGATACAAATTTGAACTCTTTACAGTGGCCTACAGAAACCTTCCCTGGCTCTTCAGCCAGCACACAGCATAACTTCTCTGCTGTTCCAGGCTCCTTGGCACTTTGGATTAAGGAGTGTCAGCTGGCATAGAGTCACAGGGGTTGCCTGTTACCCAACTGTCCCCTCCCTCCACCTGGCTGGCACAGGCACAGCTGCTGTGAGCCCATGTTCTTGTGTGTGTGTGTCTGTCCTCACTTTTTAGGTGCCAAACCAAAAGCCAGCCACGTGGCTCCAACATCCATTTGTAAGCCCATGTCACCATGTCTACATGGGTGACAGGTGTACAAAATACGTTATATTTATTACTACTATAGGGCTTCCCTAGTGGCTCAACTGTAAAGAATCCACCTGAAATGCAGGAGACATGGATGGGGGAGCCCCAGGTTCAATCCCTGGGTCAGAAATATTCCCTGGAGTAGGCAATGGCAACCCACTCCAGTATTCTTGCCTGGAGAATCCCATGGACAGAGGAGCCTGCTGGGCTACAGTCCATGGCATTGCAAAAGAGCTGGACACAACTGAGCGACTAAACAACAAAAAACAACAAATTGCTACTATGCCCAGGAAAAAATGGTATTTTAGCCCTTCTTTTTTTTTTATATCAAAGGTCTTGAGGTTGAAACAAAGTTCTTGGTGTGGCATATAGAATCGTATCCCAAATTAATTTAACACTCTTATCTCCTATCACTTTCTCCTGTATTTCACATGTGTCCTATTGTCTAGTCACTCCCATTATTCTTAGAATAAGCAGTAGATATTCAGGGTTCATTTAATGCTGCTTCCTCTGCCCTTCAGACATCTCCTTATGTGTTACAATGCCATTTCTTATGTAGGTCTTATTTGTGTGTCTCCTACAGTGAAAATTGATTACTTTCTCTCCTGCGCAGCACATTGTACTTATCTCTACATGAGAACTCAGTTTCTGTTATACACTATCTCACAAACCTACATTCACTACAAATATATTGTTTTGGGTCGTCCCACATATCCTTTTTATCTCCATTTTCTAGGTGAGAGCCTGGAATAGATGTTCAGGAGTATCTGTTAAATATGAAGCAAAGTTATGAAAACAGACATGATTTTATCTCATGGAACACAAAAGCTCTACTTTGGCATTTCCAGGCTCAGTGTCCTCCTCTATACTTTCTTCATTTATAAAAAATAATGATTGCTGATAACTTTCTAATAAATTGAGGTAGTTGAAAATATTCTAGTCTTGAAACCACAGGAGCCAGGAATTTAAATATATCCAAATAATTTATCCAATGATCAATTGCTCATATTTTCCTCATTTTTTGCTGAAATTTTGTTTCCTTATCCCTTATATGTCTTATTTGGGTTTTCTGATACGAGTTGACAGTTTGATCAATAAGAGAATGAAAAAGAAAATTATAAAGTTACTACCTATTTAGTGCTATCTGTTGTTATATTTCTCTTTACTAGTTACCCAAGTAGCAGCTTTTAAAATTTTACTTATAATAGATGGGGAAACAGGGGGAACAGTGAGAGACTTTATTTTGGGGGGCTCCAAAATCACTGCAGATGCTGACTGCAGCCATGAAATAAAAAGACCCTTGCTCTTGGAAGCAAGTTGTGACCGAGATGGCATATTAAAAAGCAGAGACATTACTTTGCCAACAAAGGTCTGTCTAGTGAAAACTATGATTTTTCCACTAGTCATGTATGGATGTGAGAATTGGACCATAAAAAAATTGAGCACCTAAGAATTGGTGCCTTTGAATTGTGGTGTTAGAGAAGACTCTTGCGAGTCTCTTGAACTCCAAGGCAATCCAACCCATCCATCCCAAAGGAAATCAGTCTTGAATACTCATTGGAAGGACTGATGCTGAAGCTGAAACTCCAGTACTTTGGCTACCTGATAGGAAGAACTGACTCATTTGAAAAGACCCTGATGCTGGGAACAATTGAAGGCAGGAGGAGAAGGGGAAGACAGAGGATGAAATGGTTGGATGGCATCAGTGACTCACTGGACCTGAGTTTGAGTAAACTCCGGGAGTTGGTGATGGACCAGGAGGCCTAGAGTGCTGCAGTCTATGGGGTCACAGAGTCGGACACAACCAAGCGACTGAACAGAACTGGGTGCTTTCCTGTATGTTTTCTGCTCCCCCCCTTTTTTTTTTAATATGTTGCAAGTCTCTGATCTAACTTCTTAATCATATCAATATGTTTCCTACTCTGAAGAAAAGTTTATGATCTTTTCAAGGCCGTTATTTGTCAATTTGATAGAATCTAGACCCAGATTGGATAAGTGTTTAAGAATGAGCCTGGAAATGCATGTCAGGGTAATTGAGACTTCTCTGCTTTTCGTATTTTTTCTGGCATCCTGATTTCCAAAGACTTAAAACACAAAGAAAATCATTACATCTGCAACTGGGAATATCTTTCCCACTGAATCCTTTTAATTTCTGGTAATTTGCTATATCAAAATTACCAAAAATTTCTCAATGCTGCACATGAGCATTGTATCCCTGAAAACAGTGGCTATCAGTCTAAAAAGGCTGTTTTACATCTATGGGTCCCCTCTTCATCTTGGCATGCCAGTCTACCAAAAGGAGAATAATAAAAGGTGTATTTATTGAAATATTTATTGCAATATATGTTTTTATATTTTCTGATTTTTTCTAAAGCATATACAGATAACATCTGTTTCATACATACATACACACAAAATTTTATATACATACATACACACATGAAATGGTTTGCTTGGTCAAACTTGTATTTCTATGATAGATTCATATCTGGGCCACCTATCTTTCCTCGACTGAAATGCTAAATTCTGGAGACCAAAGAAAGCTCTTTGAAGAGGAGACTGGCATATGAATTTAAGGGTTTATGAAATATAGTTAATTTGTAGAAAATTTTAAATGTCAATTTAGGAAGTGACAACATTTCAAATAAAAAAAGAGTGGAGGATTACTCAATGTTTTGTTCAGAGACATTATGTTTTTGAATATATAGGAAAGACTGGAAGACAGACAAAAGTAAAAAATATCAATCAGGCAGATGGATTGGAGGCAATCATAAGAGGGAAAATAGAATACTGATTATACCAGCTGTTATGAGAATTTTTAAAAAATCGAATGGTAATGGATAAAAGAAAAAAATAAAGCAAAGGATGGGTAAAGGAATTTAGAGATTAATTCAATAGGATAGGTAAGGGGCTGGAAAGGTTTAAAGTTAACTCCTTAAAAGTCTAGGGGAGCTGTGTTTCAGAGTAATTATGTGGCCTATAACTGAAATAGGGCTTCCCTGGTGGCTAAAGAATCTGCCTGCAATGCTAGAGACCTGGGTTTGATCCCTGGGTTGGGAAGATCCCCTGGAGGAGGGCATGGCAACCCCATTTAGTATTCTTGCCTGGAGAATCCCCTTAGACAGAGCAGCCTGGCAGGCTACAATCCATGGGGCTGCAAAGAGTTGGACATGACTGAGCAACTAAACTGAAATAAAGGGGATTTTTAAACCCCTGCTCTAAGATCAACTTCTACTAAATCAAAGTATCACTATACACAGAAATACTAAGAGGAAAAGTGATTAGAATAACAAAAATTTGAGCAATATACAGAAGATGACAGATATAATGGAAGGTACATTTTAAAAGCACCCATTTTCCTCCATGTTCAGCACAATGGTGCTAGGCATCAGATGCTGTTGCTCTTCATGTACACTGTTCACCCATGTACTGATGAACTGATTGTTTGGAAGCAGAGCAGCATCCAGACCCCCAGTTCAATGAGCGTCAGACAACTTTCTCTTTCACCTTCTCTGAATCTGATGCTTTTGAACTGTGACGTTGGAGAGGACTCTTGAGAGTCCCTTGGACTACAAGGAGATCCAACCTAAAGGAAATCAGTCCTGAATATTCATTGGAAGGACTGATGCTGAAGCTGAAACTCCAAATCTTTGGCCACCTGATGTGAAGAACTGACTCATTTGAAAAGACCCTGATGCTGGGAAGGATTGAAGGCAGGAGAAAGGGACAACAGAGGATGAGATGGTTGGATGGCACCACCGACTCAATGGACATGAGTTTGAGTAAGCTCTGGGAGTTGGTGATGGACAGGGAGGCCTGGCATGCTGCAGTCCATGGGGTTGAAGAGAGTTGGATATGACTGAGCTACTGAACTGAACTGAATTTTGGACAAGCATGTCACAGAAGACAAGCACGAGCAGCAAATGAGGCCTATGGCTTATTTACTTCCTGCCAGATGTTTTATTCTAGTTGCCCTGATTTCAGAGCTTTGTTGCTGTTTAGTTGTTAAGTTGTAACTGACTCTGTTACCCTATGTACTGTAGCCCATCAGGCTCCTCTGTCCATAGGATTTCCCTGGCCAGAATGCTGGAGTGGGTTGCCATTTAAATGTTGTCTATGATTTTTTTTTAATGTTCTGTTTATTGTCTTGCATGTGATTTGCATTTTCCAGCTATGTTGATTCTATTTGGGTTCAGTTTTCCAGTAACAGTTTTGGAAATATCTAACCTCACTTTCCATACTGAATGGGATTACTGCTGACTAATGAAATTTTATGTTAAAAACTTCATACACCATAAAGAATTGCCTTACTATACTGTTCTCCAAAAGTTGTGTATTCACAGAGTTTTATAGTCAAATGTTTGAGTCCGTTACTTTGAGGGAAGTATATGTACCTTTTCAAGCCAGAGAAAAACTTAAAAATTCCAACATATGGAGGCTGAACAACACGCAGCTGAATAACAAACAAATCACAGAAGAAATCAAAAAAGAAATCAAAGTTTGCATAGAAACTAATGAAAATGAAAACACAACAACCCAAAACCTGTGGGATACTGTAAAAGCAGTCCTAAGGGGAAAGTTTATAGCAATACAGGCATACCTCAAGAAACAAGAAAAAAGTCAAATAACCTAACTCTACACCTAAAGCAACTAGAAAAGGAAGAAATGAAGAACCCCAGGGTTAGTAGAAGGAAAGAAATCTTAAAAATTAGGGCAGAAATAAATGCAAAAGAAACAAAAGAGACCATAGCAAAAATCAACAAAGCCAAAAGCTGGTTCTTTGAAAGGATAAATAAAATTGACAAACCATTAGCCAGACTCATCAAGAAACAAAGGGAGAAAAATCAAATCAATAAAATTAGAAATGAAAATGGAGAGATCACAACAGACAACACAGAAATACAGAGGATCATAAGAGACTACTATCAGCAATTATATGCCAATAAAATGGACAACGTGGAAGAAATGGACAAATTCTTAGAAAGTACAACTTTCCAAAACTGGACCAGGAAGAAATAGAAAATCTTAACAGACCCATCACAAGCACGGAAATTGAAACTGTAATCAGAAATCTTCCAGCAAACAAAAGCCCAGGTCCAGATAGCTTCACAGCTGAATTCTACCAAAAATTTAGAGAAGAGCTAACACCTATCCTACTCAAACTTTTCCAGAAAATTTCAGAGGAAGGTAAACTTCCAAACTCATTCTATGAGGCCACCATCACCCTAATACCAAAACCTGACAAAGATGTCACAAAAAAAGAAAACTACCAGCCAATATCAATGATGAACATAGATGCAAAAATCCTTAACAAAATTCTAGCAATCAGAATCCAACAACACATTAAAAAGATCATACACCATGACCAAGTGGGCTTTATCCCAGGGATGCAAGGATTCTTCAATATCCACAAGTCAATCAATGTATACACCACATTAACAAATTGAAAAATAAAAACCATATGATTATATCAAAAGATGCAGAGAAAGCCTTTGACAAAATTCAACATCCATTTATGATAAAAACTCTCCAGAAAGCAGGAATAGAAGGAACATACCTCAACAAAATAAAAGGTATATATGACAAACCCACAGCAAACATTATCCTTAATGGTGAAAAATTGAAAGCATTTCCCCTAAAGTCAGAAACAAGACAAGGGTGCCCACTTTCACCATTACTATTCAACATAGTTTTGGAAGTTTTGGCCACAGCAATCAGAGCAGAAAAAGAAATAAAAGGAATCCAAATTGGAAAAGAAGAAGTAAACTCTCACTATTTGCAGATGACATGATCCTCTACATAGAAAACCCTAAAGACTCCACCAGAAAATTACTAGAACTAATCAATGATTATAGTAAAGTTGCAGGATATAAAATCAACACACAGAAATCCCTTGCATTCCTATACACTAATAATGAGAAAACTGAAAGAGAAATTAAGGAAACAATTCCATTCACCATTGCAACAGAAAGAATAAAATACTTAGGAATATATCTACCTAAAGACACTAAAGACCTATATATAGAAAACTATAAAACACTGGTGAAAGAAATCAAAGAGGACACTAATAGATGGAGAAATATACCATGTTCATGGATTGGAAGAATCAATATAGTGAAAATGAGTATACTACCCAAAGCAATTTATAGATTCAATGCAATCCCTATCAAGCTACCAACGGTATTCTTCACAGAGCTAGAGAAAATAATTTCACAATTTGTATGGAAATACAAAAAACCTCGAATAGCCAAAGCAATCTTGAGAAAGAAGAATGGAATTGGAGGAATCAACATGTATGACTTCAGGCTCTACTACAAAGCCACAGTCATCAAGACAGTATGGTCCTGGCACAAAGACAGAAATATAGATCAATAGAACAAAATAGAAAGCCCAGAGATAAATCCACACACCTATGGACACCTTATCTTTGACAAAGGAGGCAAGAATATACAATGGATTAAAGACAATCTCTTTAACAAGTGGTGCTGGGAAAACTGGTCAACCACTTGTAAAAGAATGAAACTAGAACACTTTCTAACACAATACACAAAAATAAACTCAAAATGGATTAAAGATCTAAATGTAAGACCAGAAACTATAAAACTCCGAGAGGAGAACATAGGCAAAACACTCTCTGACATACATCACAGCAGGATCCTTTATGACCCACCTCCCAGAATATTGGAAATAAAAGCAAAAATAAACAAATGGGACCTAATTAAATTTAAAAGCTTCTGCACAACAAAGGAAAGTATAAGCAAGGTGAAAATACAGCCTTCAGAATCGGAGAAAATAATAGCCATTGAAGCAACTGACAAACAACTAATCTCAAAAATATACAAGCAACTCCTACAGCTCAATTCCAGAAAAATAAATGACCCAATCAAAAAAATGGGCCAAAGAACTAAATAGACATTTCCCCAAAGAAGACATACAGATGGCTAACAAACACATGAAAAGATGCTCAACATCACTCATTATCAGAGAAATGCAAATCAAAACTACTATGAGGTACCATTTCACGCCAGTCAGAATGGCTGCGATCCAAAAGTCTACAAGCTATAAGCCGGAGAGGGTGTGGAGAAAAGGGAACCCTCTTACACTGTTGCTGGGAATGCAAACTAGTACAGCCACTATGGAGAACAATGTGGAGATTCCTTAAAAAACTGGAAATAGAACTGCCATATGACCCAGCAATCCCACTCCTGGGCATACACACCAAGGAAACCAGAACTGAAAGAGACATGTGTACCCCAGTGTTCATCACAGCACTGTTTATAATAGCCAGGACATGGAAGGACATTGAAACCTAGATGTCCATCAGCAGATGAATGGATAAGCAAGCTGTGGTACATATACACAATGGAGTATTACTCAGCCATTAAAAGAAAACATTTGAATCAGTTCTAATGAGGTGGATGAAACTGGAGCCTATTATACAGAGTGAAGTAAGCCAGGAACAAAAACACCAATACAGTATACTAACGCATATATATGGAATTTAGAAAGATGGTAACAATAACCCTGTATATGAGACAGCAAAAGAGACCCTGATGTATAGAACAGTCTTTTGGACTCTGTGGGAGAGGGAGAGGGTGAGATGATTTGGGAGAATGGCATTGAAACATGTATAATACCATATATGAAACGAGTCGCCAATCCATGTTCGATGCACGATACTGGATGCTTGGGGCTGGTGCACTGGGATGACCCAGAGGGATGGTACAGGGAGGGAGGAGGGAGGAGGGTTCAGGATGGGGAACACGTGTATACCTGTGGCGGATTCATGTTGATATATGGCAAAACCAATACAAAATTGTAAAGTTAAAAAATAAAATAAAATTAAAAAAAAAAAAAAAAAGAAAAGCTATCCGGAGAAAGTGATGACACCCCACTCCAATACTCTTGCCTGGAAAATCCCATGGATGGAGGAGCCTGGAAGGCTGCAGTCCATGGGGTCGCTGAGGGTCGGACACGACTGGAGCGGACCATGCTCTCCTTCAGGGGATCTTTCCGACCTGGGGATCAAACCCTCATCTCCTGCATTGGCAGGTGGATTCTTTACCACTGAGCCAACAGGGAAGCCCAATTTCTAGGTGTACATTAACTCCATGACACGTGATGTGTTTCTCCTGCAAATCTCAAACCTCATCAAACTCGGGTGTTTCAGAGTAGTGAGACATTCAAGCGAGCTCCAGTTAACCATTGTGGGTTCTAGTTTGTCTTAGGTGCCACTATTTTATCTCTCTCTTCCATTCTGAACTTCCTGCTTTGTTCACTTTAGGCCTGGCATTAAATGCAGAAGCAAGAGCCTTACATAAACCCGATAATCAGTTTCCACAACTATCTAAGGTCAAATCCCTAAAATGAATCTCATGTGCTGCATCATTCTTAGTTGCCATATTTCTTAAATTATTCAATGCATTATTCTGAGGCAATTAACCATTATCTCAGAACAAACAAATTTTATAGACATAATCACCCATTAAAATAAATTAAATAATTAAAATATAACATTTTTGAATGTAACATCATTTGAAAGGTTAAATAAGAGGAAAATTCATAAACAAAAAGTAATTTAAAATTCTAATGTAAAAGTGAAACTTCTGACTATTTAAACATCACAAATACAAGATGCTAACAACAAATTATAAAAATATGAGATTCATATTTGACAGGTGTGAATGCCTTTAATATGCCAATTGGATTTACAAATCAATACAAAATATAAACATCATTTGATGGGCTTAATAGGAAAAGGAAAAAATACACTTTTAATGAGTAATTTAATATGTTAAACTCACTCACTCTAAAAATACTGCAAATTAAAAATATTTGCCCATCAATAAAAACTTACAAAGTAGGCACTCTGTCCCCTTTCAGCTCGAAGTTCCCACTCCTCCTACTCTTCTGTCTTCTAACATCAGACCTTGTCTCTTGGATAACTTAACTTAAATATAGGGAACCCATACTGACACAGAAGAAGAATCTCTGTGTTATTGGAAGACATGGAGAAGCATGAAATAAGCTTCTTTAACGGAGACTGTTGCACAGTTCAATGAACCACTGCTAAATTATAAGTTAAATTATTGCTTCATTTGTTTAACCTACAATGATCTCTCTTATGATTTATGGAAGACAATCCTGGCAATTATTATAGTACACTTTAAAATGATTAGATAGATTTAAATTTCCACCTTTAGAAAGAGAATTTTGGTTGTTTGCTAGGGTATTTGAGACCAATATTCGCATGAAACTTGTCTGTCTATGTCACAACATGCACCGTGCTCCTAAGTTTAGAGAAACAGCAATCATTTTAGGGTGTGTATACAGATCTTTTTCTTTTAAATAAGCAAAACAGAGTTTTAGCATAGAAAACTTGGTTCTGATATGATTTATTTTTTCTATGATTCTAGATGCAAGACCTTGTAATAAATGCAAGAGTTTTCTTATACAACAAAAAATACTTTAAGTGTGAATATCAATTGGAAGACATGTAGTCTTAAAATAGTTAAAAAGGTTAGTTCAATTTCTAGCTTGATGAAATAAAAGCAACTGGATTATTAGAGAGGAGAGAGCTGAGCTGAGAAGAAGAACAGGTGAAAGGATTTAAGAGATACAAACTATTGGATACAAAATAAATCAGTTATAAGCACATAACATACAGCACTGTTGTATAGTCAGTGTTTGATAATAATTTTATATGGAAAATAATCTATAAAAATATCATATCAATATGTTGTACCCATGAAACCAATATTGTTAATTATACATAGATGGGAACAATAAAGGAAAGAAATGGCAAGGACCTAACAGAAGCAGAAGAGATTAAGAAGAGGTGGGAAGAATATGCAGAACTGTACAAAAAAGGTCTTAACCTGGATTATCATGATGATCTGGTCACTCAACTAGAGCCAGACATCCTGGAGTGTGAAGTTAAGTGGGCCTTAGGAAGCCTTCTGCGAATAAAGCTAGTAGAGGTGATGGAATTCAAGGTGAGCTATTTCAAATCCTAAAAGATGATGCTGTTATAGTACTGCAAACTTGGAAATGTGCCAGCAAATTTGGGAACCTCCAGAGTGGCCACAGGACTGGAAAGGGTCAGTTTTTGCTCCAATCCAAATGAAAGGTAATGACAAAGAATGTTTGAATTACTGTACAATTGCACTCACTTCACATGAAAGCAAGATTATGCTCAAAATCCTTCAAGCTAGGCTTTAGCAGTATGTGAGCAGAGAAATTCCAGATGTAAAAACTGGATTTAGAAAGGCAGAAGAACCAGACCTCAAATTGCCAACATCCACTGGATCATACAAAAAAGCAAGGGAATTCCACACCCCCCTAAAAAATCTACTTTTGCTTCATTGACTGTGCTAAAGTCTTTGACTGCAGAGATCACAATAAACTGTGGAAAATTCTTAAAGAAATGGGAACACCAGACCACACCCATCTCCGGAGCAACCTGTATGCAGGACAAGAAACAACAGTTACAACCGGACATGGAACAATGAACTGGTTCAAAATTGGGAAAGGTTCAAAATATATATCAAGGCTGTATACTGTCACCCTGCTTATTTAGCTTATATGCAGAGTACATCATGAAAAATGCCACGCTGGATGAAGCACAAGCCAGAATCAAGATTGCTGGGAGAAATATCAATAACCTCAGATATGCAGATGATATACCACTTTAATGGCAGAAAGTGAAGAGGAACTAAAGACCCTCTTGATGAAGGTGAAGGAGGAGAGTGAAAAGGCTGGCTTAAACTCAATATTCAGAAAACTAAGATCATGGCATCTGGCCCCATCATTTCATGCCAAATAATGGGGAAACAACAGAAACAGTGACAGATTTAATTTTCTTGGGCTCCAAAATCATTGTGGATGGTGACTGTGTCCATAAAATTAAAAGACACTTGCTCCTTGGAAGAAGTGAGTGAAAGTATCTCAGTCGTGTCTGACTCTTTGCCACCCTATGAACTATACAGTCCGTGGAATTCTCCAGGCCAGAATACTGGAGTTGGTAGCCTTTCCATTCTTCAGGGGATCTTCTCAACCCAGGAACTGAACCCAGGTCTCTCACATTGCAGCCAGATTCTTTACCAGCTGAGCCACAAGGGAAACCCAAGAAACTGGAGTGGGTAGCCTATCCCTTCTCTAGTGTATCTTCTTGACCCAGGAATCAAACTGGAGTCTCCTGCACTGCAGGCAGATTCTTTACCAACTGAGCTCTCAGGGAAGCCCCTTGAAAGAAAAGCTATGACAAACCTAGACAGTGTATTAAAAAGCCGAGACATCACTTTGCTGACAAAGCTCTATATAGTCAAAGGTATGGTTTTTCTGGTAGTCATGTACAGATGTGAAAATTTGACCATAAATTAGGCTGAGCACTGAATAATTGATATTTTTGAACTGTGATGCTGGAGAAGCCTCTTGAGAGTCCCTTGGACAGAAAGGAGATCAAATCAGTCAATTCTAAAGGAAATCAACCCTGAATATTCATTGGAAGGGTGATGCTAAAGCTGAAGTTCCAGTACTTTAGCCACCTGATGCAAAGAGCCCACTCATTAGAAAAGACCCTGATGCTGAGAAAGATTGAGGGCAAGAGGAGAAGGAGGCAACAGAGAATGCAATGGTTGGATGGCATCATTGATTCAATGGACATGAGTTTGAGCAAACTCCAGGAGATGGTGAAGGACAGGGAAGCCTGGCATGGTGCACTCCATGGAGTTGCAAAGAGTCTGGCATGACTTAATAACTGAACAACCATAATATTTCAATAAAAATAATTTTTTAAAAATACTTTAAGAAAAGATACTGGATTTATTCTTCTCCTGAAACAAAAACAAGGCACACAAAATATGAAATATGAAATAACAATAACTGAGCTATCAGGGAAGCCCTAACTCTAGACTGAACATGTTCTATTCTCACCTAACATATCTTGGAAGAAATACCTGATAGAATCAAATTGTTTCACCCACTTCATCTCAGGGCAAAGCTGAAGAATATTTATAGGAATATAAAAGTATTAATATCCAAAAAGACAAGATTCACAGTATCTTGTGTCCTATAAAAATTCTTAGGACACCAAAGAAGTAGGAAAACATCACCTACAAGAAAGAGAAAATCTCTCTCATTGTAAATTGACATGAAACTGACATAAATGTTAGGATTATCAGATAAGGATATTAAAACTTGTTATGATATTATTGTATGTGTTAAAAAGTCAAGTAGTGACATGAAAGATATGAAAAAGATTCATCATCTGGTGAATCCCAAGAGACTACAATTCTTTATACAAATCTTGCGTCCTCGTGTAAATTATTGCTGAGTTTGGTGAATATCTAAAAGAGCTGAGAATTAAAGTAAATTGAATTTATTGATTTTATTCATGAATGGCCTATAGAACTGATGGCATAGAAACAGTCCCTATGTGGTAATATTAAAAAAAAATAAAAGATAACATTAGTATGATGTAGTTTCCCATGTATAAAATAGTTTTAAATATTTAAAAATTAATATTTAATTCAAGTTTCCATAACTGCTAGAAATAGTTGCAAATACTCAAAGCTCCTTTCTAGTATGTCCTTATCACTAACTTTGTACCTTTCAATCATCCATTCCTCCTTGTGTTGCCAATTTGAAAAGTAAAAATACTAGGTTTAATATCTTTTAAAGGTAATTAAAGGAATCTTACAATTGCTAAAATTTAGTAGATTTTTATCAAAATATCCTACATGAAAAGGGGCAATAATGAATTTGATGCAAGTTATATGGTTTTAAATATAAATTTATTTCTAATTTTGGAAAATATTTGATGAATATACCAAAGAAATAGCTCAGATTTTCTTTAGACGTACATTTTTAAAATTTCTATTCATCCAGTGTGTGTGTTTATGTGTATGTATGGGTTCAGTCATTTAGTCATATCCAATTCTTTGTAACTCCATGGTCTGCAGCCTGCCAAGCTCCTCTGTCTGTGGAATATTCCAGGCAAGAATACCGGAGTGGGTCACCATTTCCTATTCCAGAAGGTCTTCCCAACCCAGGGACTGAACCCAGGTCTCTTATACCTACTACTGCTAAAAAGGTAACATGCATTCATTTTACAGTAGAATTTTCCAATCTGTGTTAAATTGTGAGTGTTCACTTTACATTATGAATGGCATGGATATGGATTGTCATCCCACAAACAGTTATCTTTTCGTGAATGGCCTGTTCCTTTGAAATGTCAGTCCTGTAGAGTCTGCAATGGTTTTTGCCTGGAATGTCATCCCCTTTCACTCTGTAATTGATGTACTTCTAAACTATTATTATTTATCATCAATTTCTATCTTTTTTAAGCAAAGATATTTGCCCTCTTCTATTTGCTTTCTTTGTACTTTACAAATCATTGCTGTAGTATTTATTTTATGATTGTAAACTTTAAACAGCATTTTAATATACTGGGGGCTACAAGAAGGCAGATCACTTTCTTTTGTTATCAATGATCAACACCATTTATTAAGTGTGTATCTGCTATGGTGACAAAAGAATTACTGGCCAAACTGAGCTTCTCTTTGTACATTGCTGAGTAAAAGAGTAGATTGATTAAACAATAACTAGTGTTTGGAAGAACAGCTATGACAAACCTAGACAATGTATTAAAAGGAAGAGACATCAATTTGCCAAAAAAGATCCATCTAGTCAAAGATATGGCTTTCCCAGTAGTCATGTACATGTGATGTGAGAACTGGACCATAAAGAAGGCTGAGTGTTAAAGAATTGATGCTTTTGAAGTATGGTGTTGCAGAAGACTCTTCTGAGAGTTGCTTGGACTGCAAAGAGATCAAACCAGTCAATCCTAAAGGAAATCAATCCTGAATATTCACTGGAAGGACTGATGCTGAAGCTGAAGGTTGAATACTATGGCCACCTGATGCAAAGAGCCAACTCATTGGAAAAAACTCTTTTGCTGGGCAAGACGGAACAGGAGGTGAAGGGGGCAACAGAGGAGGGGATGGTTGGATGACATTACCGACTCAATGGACATGAGTTTGACCAAACTTTAGGAGATGGTGAAGGAAAGGGAAGCCTGGCTGCTGCAGTCCATGGGGTTTCAAAGACTCAGACACAACTGAGCGACTGAACAACAATGAAGCAATGTTGTCCAAGAAACAGTTTGGATTAAGACAGCTTTTGATAATTTTTTAGATGAACAAATATACTGCATGTATGTTGGGAGAGGGCAGAAATGCTTATTATGCTTGCTAGAAAAATTTAGAAGCATTTGATGATTTAAACTACCTGAATTTTTGTTTTCGAAATATCTACCAGAATCTTTCAATGGCTTTCCCATGGGCAGCTCATTTGTAATTATACTTTGAGGGATTAATATTGCTTTAAAAGTGAGACTTTGTGTATGTATTTAGGTATTTCAAAAGTTCATGCAGAAAGATGTAAAGGAATGAATTTTATTAGATAATAGAAGTCATTCATGGGAATTTCATAAGTTCCCATAAGCCTCTTATCCTTCTCCATCAGAGGGCAAACAGAATTAAAACCACAATCACAGAAAACTAACTAAACTGATCACATGGACCACAGCCTTGTCTAACTCAATGAAACTATGAGCCTTGCCATGTAGGGCCACCCAAGATGAACTGGTCATTGTGGAGAGTTCTAACAAAAGTGATCCACTGGAGAAGGGAATGGCAAGCCACTAACCCCATGAACAGTATGAAAAGGCAAAATGATAGGACACTGAAAGATGAACTCCCCAGGTCGGTAGGTGCCCAATATACTATTGGAGATCAGTGGAGAAATAACTCCAGAAAGAATGAAGAAATGGAACCAAAGCAAAAACAACACCCAGTTGTGGATGTGACTGGTGATGGAAGTAAAGTCTGATGCTGTAAAGAGCAATATTGCATAGGAACCTGTAATGTTAGGTCCATGAATCAAGACAAATTCAAAGTGGTCAAATAGGAGATGGCAAGAGTGAACATCGACATTTTAGGAATCAGTGAACTAAGATGGACTGGAATAGATGAATTTAACACAGATGGCCATTATATTTACTATTGTGGGGAAGAATCCCTTAGAAGAAATGGGGTAACCACCATAGTCAACAAAAGAGTGTGAAATACAGTACTTGGATGCAATCTCAAAAACAACAGAATGACCTCTGTTCATTTCTAAGGCAAGCTATTCAATATCACAGTAATTCAAATCAATGCCCTGACCAGGAATGCTGAAGAAGCTGAAGTTGAAAGGTTCTATGAAGACCTACAAGACCTGCTAGAACTAACACCCAAGAAAGATATCCTTTCCATTATAGGGGACTGAAAAGCAAAAGTAGGAAGCCAAGAGATGCCTGGAGTAACAGGCAAATTTGGCCTTGGAGTACAAAATGAAGCAGGTCAAAGGCCAACAGAGTTTTGCCAAGAGAATGTACCGGTCATAGCAAACACCTTCTTCCAACAACACAAACGAAGACTCTACACATGGACATCACCAGATGATCAATACTGAAATTAGATTGATTATATTCTTTGCAGCCAAAGATAGAGAAGCTCTATAAAATCAGCTAAAACAAGACTGGAAGTTGACTGTGGCTCAGACCATAAACTCCTTATTGCCAAATTCAGACTTAAACTGAAGAAAATAGGGAAAACCACTAGAACCATTCAGGTATAACCTAAATCAAATTCCTTATGATTATACAGTGGAAGTGACAAATAGATTCAAGGGATTAGATCTCATAGACAAAGCGCCTGAAGAACGATGGATGAAGGTTTGTGACATTGTACAGGAGGCAGTCATCAAGACCATCCCCAAGAAAAAGAAATGCAAACAGGCAAAATGGTTGTCTGAGGAGGCCTTACAAATAGCTGAGAAAAGAAGAGAAGTGAAAGGCAAAGGAGAAAAGGAAAGATATACCCATTTGAATGCAGAGTTCCAAAGAGTAGCAAGGAGAGATAAGAAAGCCTCCTCAGTAATGCAGAGAGTGAAGAACTAAAGAGCCTCTTGATGAAAGTGAAAGAGGATAGTGAAAAAGTTGGCTTAAAACCCAACATTCAGAAAACTAAGATCATGGCATCTGGTCCCATCACTTCATGGCAATAGATGGGGAAACAATGGAAACAGTGACAGATTTTACTTTTTTGGGTTCCAAAATCACTGCAGATGCTGGCTGCAGCCACAAAATTAAAAGATGCTTGCTCCTTGGAAGAAAAATTATGACCAACCTAGACAGCATATTAAAAAGCAGAGACATTACTTTACCAACAAAGGACAGTCTAGTCAAGGCTATGGTTTTTCCAGTAGTCATCTATGGATGTGAGAGTTGGACTATAAAGAAAGTTGAGCACTGAAGTATTGATGCTTTTGAACTGTGGTATTGAAGAAGACTCTTGAGAGTCCCTTGGACTGCCATCCTAAAGGAATCATCCATCCTAAAGGAGAACTAACCTTTTGGAAAGGATCCTGATGTTGGGAAAGATTGAAAGCAGGAAGAAAAGGGGAAGACAGAGGATGAGATGGTTGGATGGCATCACCAACTCGATGGACATGAATTTGAGTAGGCTCTGGGAGTTGGTGATGGACAGGGAGGCCTGGCATGCTGCAGTCCATGGGGTTGCAAAGAGTTGGACACAACTGAGCAATTGAACTGATGGGAATTTCAAGTAGATATTATTTTAATAAAGTAGATTTTCCATAAAAATATGAAATACAAGCAAATAAGAATGATGAAACTAAAATATTTTTAACATGAAGACTAAAATATGTATTCTAAATATTTCCTTAAATACAAACAACAGAACAAATTTGCAAAAATTAATCTTCAATTTAGTCAGTATTTATGCACTTTGCTAAGTATCATTATAACATACCTTACTTTCCACTTCATAATATTTCCAAAGGGATCCATCCACTTCATCTGGAACATGATTGAGCTATTTGATTTAAAACTGTAATTATAAATTGCTTTATCAAATATGTAGCTCTCTGATGAGAAAAATGAATTACTTATTCAGCATTCTAATGACCTTACAGCTCACATATAAACTTTTTGGCAAAGTTTCAAGAAAAGATTCCTGAAAACTCAGAAACATAAAATTGCAGTTAATTAACAAAGACTCGAGTATAAATACATCCATTCAAATAGTAGAGATTATAGAGATTATGTATATCTCTATTTTTATGAGTTTATCTTATCTAAGTGTTTATTTTTACATTAATTATCTTAATAAATGAATCATGCTTAAAAACCAAAAGGAGACATAGGCATATAATAATCAAACATGATGATATAAATTTTATGATTTCAACTACTCATTTTCTTCCTCATTGCAAACTTTAGGCATACTCTGTATTCTAGACATAGGAAGATAAAAAATAATTGTTAACTACTACATCAAATAATGCCTATCCTTCTCAACCAAATGTAAGTTATTTGAGGTCAAAGATCTTCATTTTTCCATTTGGTAGTCTCATTTCTGGGAACAATGCCTGGCATATGATAAGTAATTCTAAGTGCTTTGTTGACCGACCAGATGACCGCCTTTTCATCAATTAAGTTTCAAATGAATAGTCAAGTAAAATAAATGCTATCATTAATGAAAGTAAATGTGTTAAATGTTTTATTGAAGCCTTGGTGGACTTCAAATCATTTCAGTATTTGAACAAAAAAATTAGCAAATAAAAATGTACATAGAAGGAGAGATGGCATGATCTTTTTTAATATAAATTTTGACATTTATATAAGAATGCTTAAATCGCAAAGATTTGTACTATAGTTTTCACTAAATGCACATATGTGAATCCCAAATAAATATTTGAAAATAACTCTAAAAAGCATACTAATTTTTTATTGATATGCATTTATGTTGATTATATTGTTCTTTCTACAGAACTCCAAACAGCTTTTCTTTTTTTTTTTCCTTAGAGCACTAGTAAAAATAAGTAAAACTGAAGACTGGAAAAATAACTTAAGATTTCTATTCTAATAAAAAGTTTGATTCAGCAAAAGGGAGTCTACTTGCTTATTCAATTGGGTTCAATTTTGCATGTTGCAAAACAAACACATCTGGTTTTTAAACATGTTTTCTCTGGACTATTTTTAACCAGCCAGTTATCATCTCCTTGTAATTAGCCCTTCTATGAATCTAACAAAGTAATTTCAGGTTTCTTTTAAATGTTGTCTATGATTTTTTTTAATGTTCTGATTATTGCTTTGTGTGTGATTTGCATTTTCCAGCTATGCTGATTCTATTTGGGTTTAGTTGTCCAGTAACAGCTTTGGAAATACCTAAACTCACTTTGCATACTGATGGGATTAGTGTTGATAATCGCAATTTTATGAAAAACTTCATACACCATAGAGAATTGCCTTACTATATTGTTCACTAGAAGTTATGTAGTCACAGAGTTTTATAGTCAAATGTTTTATAGTCAAATATAGTCAAATGTTGAGTTATTTTGAGGGAAGTACGTGTCCCTTTTTAAGACAATAGAAAAGATATCTCATGAGTAAATTAATGACTTTATGACTGGAAGTTGCATTGCTTGATTCCCTCTGTTTTGACTTTGGGGCTCTACTTTTTCCAACATTATTGAATATGTGTGTGTACATGCTCAGTTGCTTCATCGTGTTCTACTCTTTGTGACCCATTGGGCTATAGCCTGCCAGGCTCTTCTACCCATGGGATTCTTCAGGCAAGAGTACTGGAGTAAGTTGCCATGCCCTCCTCCAAGGGATCTTCCCAACCCGGGGACTGAACCTGCATCTCCCACATTACAGGCAGATTCTTTTGCCCTTATTGAATATAACGATGAATAAAAATGGCTACTTTTCCAGGTAGGTAAATACACGATAGAAGAAACTACATATTAACAACTGTCTACAATAAATGTGTTCTGCTATGGTGCATTAAAAATGAGAGATCTCTATTAGAGATGGTATGAGAAAAGTGCTCAGAGAGGAGGTATGATGACTTTTTTAACTTAGATTTCAAGAATAAATACACGTACCATCTGTTTTAAAATATTTCATAAAGCAGACATGATTTAGCACTTGGCCATAAAGCTGGGTCCAGAGAAATGCTTCTATCCGTAACACTAACTTTCAATGTGTTAGAGAAAACTTCATGCATTGAATATAAGAGAGTTGGAAGTGATTGCCTAGTCAGAAGCATACTGCCTTCCAGCAGTCCAGTTAGGAGAGTAAGGGCCATAGAGCACTGTAAGAATATGAATGTCAAGTGGAGAGGGAAGGTTGCTGCAGTTTTTACTTTGCTTGCTTTAATGATGCTTTCAGCCTAAATTGACCCTAAAACGATCCATCATTAAAAAAAGAAAATCATCCAGGACTTCCCTAGTGGTCTAGTGGTTAAGACTGTGCTTCCACTGCAGGGGGGCAACAGTTCTGTCCCTGGCTGGGGAATTAAGATCACACACGATGCATGGTGTGGCCAAAAAAAAAAAAAAAAAATCAAAATATCGTCGAAATATTAACAAAAAATAGCTCAACATGGACAAGTCATGATTCAAAAGATCTATTAATATCCCAGATGTTACTAGACATGTACATTTTAAGGAATATCACAGATCATGAAAGCATGATATGTGAGTAATAATTTGGCATCAGGGAGATGTCAATTGTCACTAATATTCTATGTTTCATTCTCTTATACACTAAACTCAATAGCAACCAGTGCTATTTCTCCTGTTCATAAAAATTCCCAGTGCATAGAGTTCTCAGACATGTTGAAAAATATGGGTGAGGAGAGAATCTTAAGGGGGTGTGTATAAATTGATAGATCTAGTACTGAAACCATTTGTTGATGTTGGCAGGATGCTAAAGTAAGAGCATACTGAAAGTACTTACTGTTTCTACTTCCTTGGACTCTGAAAAGGGAGATCTTGGATAAGGGTTTTTAAAATAAGCAATACATTTAATCACTTTTGCAAAGAAAATCTTTCCTGTTGATAGCCATAAATATTAATGAGTTTTAAGAATAGAAAATAACAAGAATAGAAGCCTCATCAAAAGAACAATACATCAAAGTCAATTTGGGGACTTCAGATTCCAGCTTTGTTCAAGTAACTTGTACCTTCCTAATCTCCTACTGAAAGCAACTACAAAAGCTAGATAAAGAACACACACAAAAAACCTGTTCAAGCATACCACCATATAATCAAGGCAAGTTGACTTTAGTGATAGCACAGGGAAAAAAAATTTACTATGGTTAATTTTCTATATTATCCTTTCTGACTTTTCCTTTAGGTAAATTGTCTTTTCTAAAAACTTAACACATAAAACAGGTACGTTGTCTTTTCTCATAAAAGGAAAATGGCAGTCTGGGTGCTTAAGTTTTGTTGGGAGTTAGGAGCCAAGGGTTGATGTTCTGGAGTTCCAAGGCTACCAGAACTTGTTCAGCAAACTCTGCACTGCAGAATAAGGCTAACCTACTAAAACTGACAGAAGTAAAGACAGAAGATAGGAATAGTCCTAGTTTTATTTCAGAACTTTAGCCAATAATTTAAAATATGTCCATAAAAAGTACAAACACAGAAGGTTGAATCAGTTATATTGAAAATTGTTTAAGAAAAAATCAACACTAGTCTTATGCAAATTCCCTAGGCAAGAAATAAATAAAATACAAAGGATCTCACTATTTCCTTTATGAGGTAAGCATAATCATAACAAAAGCTTGACTAAGACATCACAAAAAAGGAAAATGATATCTTTGCCTTTCATTTGAATAAATATGCACAAGTCACTAAAGAAAATATTAGCAAATTAAACAAAGCTACATGTTGTTTAGTTGCTAAGTCATGTCTGTCTCTTTTCTGACCCCATAGTCTGTAGCCCACCAGGCTCCACTGTACAGGAGATTTCATACGCAAGAATACTGGAGCAGATTGCCATTTTCTTCTACAACAGCTACATGTAAAACAATGAAATTAGAACATTTTCTTAAACCACATACAAAAGTAAACTAAAAATGGATTAAAGCACTAAATGTAAGACTGAAACCATAAATCTTCTAAAAGAAAACACATGCACAACAGTCTGACAATTAGTCTTCTCATTGGATCAGTCTTCTCAGAAAAAGGAAACCAAAGCAAAATAAACAAATAGGACCTAATTAAACTTACAAGTTTTTGCACAGCAAAGGATGCCATTAACAAAATGAAAAGCCAGTCTCCTGAATAGGAGAAAAAGTGAAAGTCACTCAGTTCAGTTCAGTCGCTCAGTCGTGTCTGAGTCTTTGCGACCCCATGAATCGCAGCACGCCAGGCCTCCCTGTCCATCACCAACTCCCGGAGTTCACCCAGACTCACGTCCATCGTGTCAGTGATGCCATCCAGCCATCTTATCCTCTGTCGTCCCCTTCTCCTCCTGCCCCCAATCCCTCCCAGCATCAGAGTCTTTTCCAGTGAGTCAACTCTTTGCATGAGGTGGCCAAAGTGCTGGAGTTTCAGCTTTAGCATCATTCCTTCCAAAGAAATCCCAGGGCTGATCTCCTTCAGAATGGACTGTTTGGATCTCCTTACAGTCCAAGGGACTCTCAAGAGTCTTCTCCAACACCACAGTTCAAAACCATCAATGCTTCGGTGCTCAGCCTTCTTCACAGTCCAACTCTCACATCCATACATGACCACTCGAAAAACCATAGCCTTGACTAGCTGGACCTTTGTTGGCAAAGTAATGTCTCTGCTTTTGAATATGCTATCTAGGTTGGTCATAACTTTCCTTCCAAGGACTAAGCGTCTTTTAATTTCATGGCTGCAGTCACCATCTTCAGTGATTTTGGAGCCCAGAAAAATAAAGTCTGACACTGTTTCCACTGTTTCCCCATCTATTTCCCATGAAGTTATGGGAACAGATGCCATGATCTTCGTTTTCTGAATGTTGAGCTTTTGCCAACTTTTTCACTCTCCACTTTCACTTTCATCAAGAGGCTTTTGAGTTCCTCTTCACTTTCTGCCATAAGGGTGGTGTCATCTGCATATCTGAGGTTATTGATATTTCTCCTGGCAATCTTGATTCCAGTTTGTGCTTCTTCCAGTCCATCATTTCTCATGATGTACTCTGCATATAAGTTAAATAAGCAGGGTGACAGTATACAGCCTTGATGTACTCCTTTTCCTATTTGGAACCAGTCTGTTGTTCCATGTCCAGTTCTAACTGTTGCTTCCTGACCTGCATACAGATTTCTCAAGAGGCAGGTCAGGTGGTCTGGTATTCCCATCTCTTTCAGAATTTTCCCCCATTTATTGTGATCCACATAGTCAAAGGCTTTGGTATAGTCAATTAAGCAGAAATAGATGTTTTTCTGGAACTCTCTTGCTTTTTCCACGATCCAGCGGATGTTGGCAACTTGATCTCTGGTTCCTCTGCCTTTTCTAAAACCAGCTTGAACTTCAGGAAGTTCACAGTTCACGTATTGCTGAAGCCTGGCTTGGAGAATTTTGAGCATTACTTTACTAGCATGTGAGATGAGTGCAATTGTACGGTAGTTTGAGCATTCTTTGGCATTGCCTTTCTTTGGGATTGGATTCAAAACATAGAAGCTATTATGTTTCAAGTAAATAACATACAAAGATATATTATGTAGATCACAGGGAACATAGTCAAGATTTTAACAACTTTAAGTGAAGTATAATAGACAAAAATATTGAATCATTATGTTGTATACTTGAAACTAATGAAGTATTTTAAATCAACTAAACTTTAATAAAAAGTATATGAAATAGTTATAAGTTTTTAACCAAATTATTTGTTTGGGGGGATATTTTAAATATGTTTTGCATATATAACTTGAAAAATATTCAGTTGTTATAAATTCCAATATTTTTGTACTGTATTTACAGCCACTATATACATCAGCTATTAGGTTGTTGCAATTTTAAAAATTCTGTTATTTATGAAAAAACTGTATTGTTTCAAATAAATTTATGTTCTTAAATGTGGGAAAAACTCCCATATACAGATATATATTTGTTTTCTGTGTGAATATATATATACACACACACACACACACACACACACACACACATACATATACATATAATTTCCTTTCTATGATATGGCTTTAAGTTATGCTAACATTAGAAAATTGTAGCATTAAAGAATATTAATTTCAAAGTGATTGATGATAATTTTAAGCCATTGTTTATGTATCTTTCTCTTCCTTTAATGTCAATGTATATGCTAATATTTTTAGGTTTATTAAATTTGTTTATTATTTATTTTATAATTACTAGATCTTTTAGGGTTTATATAAAATATGTATTTCAAGTAAATAAATAATTATTATAAATATTCTGTGTGTGTGTGAAATCACTCAGTTGTGTCCGACTCTTTGTGACCCCATGGACTATAGCCTGCCAGGCTCCTCTCTCCATGGGATTCTCCAGGCAAGACTACTGGAGTGGATTGCCATTTCCTTCTCCAATAAATATTCTAAAAAGTATTAATTATCCATCTGTATTTATTTTAAAACAGTCATGTATTTTAGCATCACAAAGATATTTATCTTAAGACATAAATAGTAACATTTCTAATGGTAGGGGTAAGGGATAGTTAGGGAAATTAGAATGGACATGTACATGCTGCCTATTTAGAATAGATAACCAACAAGGACCTACTATATAGTACAGGGAACTCTGCTCAATATTATGTGGCAGCCTGGGTGGGAGAGGAGTTTGGAAGAGAATGGATATGTGTATATGTATGGCTGAGTCTCTCTGCTGTGCACCTGAAACTATAACAACATTGTTAATCAGCTGTACTCCAATATAACATAAAAAGTTATATATATATATATATATGTGTGTGTGTGTGTGTGTGTGTGTGTATATATATATTATATATATAATATGTGTGTATGTATCACCTGCATCCATGCTAACTCATTTCAGTCAGGTCCGACTCTTTGTGTCTTTGTGACCCCAGGGACTGTGACTGTAACCCACCAGGCTCCTCTGTCCATGGGATTCTCCAGGCAAGAATACTTGGGTGGGTAGCCATGCCATTCTCCAGGGGAATTTCCTGACTCAGGGATCAAACCTGCATCTCCTGTGATTCTTGCATTGCAGGCGAATTCCTTACTGTTGAGCCATCAGGGGGGTCCATGTATCATCTAGGGGAATCCTTTCACAATGTATATGTATGTTAAATCATCATTTCCTACAATTTAAATATCTTAAAATTTTATTCGCCAATTCTATCTCAATAAAGATGAAAGAAAAAAAATGAAAAAAAATAACATTTTCTGATTTGCTGTGGTTTCTGAAGTCTCTCCTTCCAAATGTGGATTTTTGGATATTATTGGAAGAGCAATGACAACAAAGATAGTTCCTTATTCTCTCATTTGCATTTAATATCATGCAAAGGAAGAAATTAATTATTTGGAAGATAATCCCAGATTAAGCAATTCATCTCACACCTTACACTGCTGATACCCAAGATGCTCTGGGTTGCTTATATTATGTTTTATCCTGGTAAATACCTGGTTTTGCCTATTTTTCTCTATTAGGTTTAACTGTAAATGAATGTGAACCCATTTTGAGTATTTCTTTTCATATATATATATATATATATATTTAACCACTGTATTAGTTCTTTTTGATCTCACTCAGTTTATATTTGGTATTCAGAACAACACAATTTTCAACACATTTATAGAATGTGAAAAAAATAGAAGTATTGGTAGCTGGAGAGAGAGATTAGAGGAAAGAATTTTTTTTCCCCATCTCCTTAATACTGGTACATCTACAATATTTTCATCTACATTGAGAGAGCTACTTAATGTGAGGAGATTCAACATAAGTAAGAAAGCAGAAAAGAATTTTTAGAAAAACACAACCATTACAGGATTTGATATCATTTTCTTAAAGATAAACCCTGTTTTTTTTTTTCATTATAATAATGAAGCAAATCACTGCCCTTTCTTCTCTTTGTAATTCACTCACTCATTTCAATAGACTATAACTCATCATTCAAAATTTTATCATTTACCCAAGAAGCAAACGTGGTCTAGAATGAGAGTTAATTTCTAAGTTATGCTTTCTTAGCTCTTTGGATATAAAGATGGGGAGTCATTAAATTCACAATTCAGCTTTTATTCTTTGCCCTTTTAATTCTCACATTTCCTTTCTGCCACAGAGGATCAGAGAGGATGCCTTCAGTAAATGTGCCATGTTACCATCCTTTGGCTTTTAACTACAGGTGCCCTCTCCCTGTTCTTAAATAAAGCATCTGCTTCTCTAGCGAGCTGTGTACTTCTGGATGAAACCCAAAGAACATTTCTATTAGCCCTTTCCTGAGTGCACTTACAAGTTCTTTTAAAGCACTTCTTAAAAATAGAAAAATAATAACAGGTCTTCAACATTTCTTAAAAGATAAGACTGCTTCAATAATATAAAAATAATATATTCATGAAACAAGCAAGGCTAGAGAGGTTAATCACTTCAAAAGTCTAATTTAAGATGCAATTATGGATCACTTAGCCTGCTTCATGATGATCATGAGAATTCTAAATTGGAGTGGGTAAGTTATAGCTAATTATTTCCTATTTATTTATTTTACAATGTAAGTTTTGTACATCTAATGTTACTGTATATCAGCCATCTGAATAAGAGGATCCCTTTTCACACAGTTCCATGAAAAAAAATTGTATAGCAGAATTATGTATACTTACAGCTGATTTATGTTGTTGTACAGTAGAACCAATACAATATTGCAAAGCAATTATCCTCCAATTAAAAATTTAAAAAAAGAAGAAAATACATGTTTCATTATTTATGAAAATACATCCAATTTTAGATATTTACTTCTATGAAGAAATGCCAAAAAGTTGTTAAAGATTTTATTTTATTTTATTTTTTAACTTTACAATATTGTATTGGTTTTGCCATATATCAACATGAATCTGCCACAGGTATACACGTGTTCCCCATTTTTAAGACACTGAAACTAAAGACAACTAAAAGACTCATTCTTTCTGACAGAACAGACATGAAATTTGGTATTTTCATAATTAATAGGGTGGAAAACAATTGCTTTATTACATATAGGATATATGATTTTGTGTAATTGCAGACGAGAATCTGCATAACTTCTAGTTACCTGGTGGTCAGAATATCCCATTTTGGACTACACTTTTGCTGTGATATGGAGGATAGTTAACATGTTTTTGAAAGTGACCTCTTCTGAATGAGACAAATATTCCCAAATCTATCCCAGATGTTACTACTGCTACTACCAGATTTCTCAGACACTAATTTTGCATCCCTCATTGTTTATGTCTTATTCTAGTTAACCAATGTCCATTTTAAGTAAAGAGAATTTCTCTTTTACCCTTTTTATACCACTTACACAGCAAAGAAGCATAGCATGAATACATGAAATGCAGCAGTAAAGTATTCCTCTCATTTTCTAAATATTAAAATTAATCAGACTTTTAAATGAAAACAAATATTGTACTATTCATTAAATATATATTGAATATACTGAATATACAGTTAAATAAAAAAATGATCTTAAGGCTCATCTTTATGAATTTATAGTAAAAACTAAATAAATATATATCAGATAAAAATCTTTCCAAACTTAATGTAAATGTGAACGTTTCATTCCTGACTGCAAGGAAGAGACTATTTTAAAACCTAACCTGAGTCATTAAT
This sequence comes from Bos indicus x Bos taurus, assembly GCF_003369695.1. NCBI lineage: Eukaryota > Metazoa > Chordata > Mammalia > Artiodactyla > Bovidae > Bos > Bos indicus x Bos taurus. The sequence goes on from NC_040087.1 coordinate 55,787,938, forward strand.
TACTATGGTGAATATCCCATAGCACTTTCTAGTAATTGTATTTATAATATAAATGTTTTATATTTATATGTTTTAAGTAAAATATTTTTTTAAATTTTATTTTATTTTTAAACTTTACAATATTGTATTAGTTTTGCCAAATATCGAAATGAATCCGCCACAGGCATACCCGCGTTCCCCATCCTGAACCCTCCTCCCTCCTCCCGCCTCGGGGTCGTCCCAGTGCACCAGCCCCAAGCATCCAGTACTGTGCATCGAACCTGGACTGGCGACTCGTTTCATACATGATACTATACATATCTTGTAAGAACCTATAATGGAAAAGAATCTGAAAAATATATATGTGTATATATGCATGTGTATAACAATCATATTGTTGTACACCTAACACCACCTTACAAATCAACTATACTTCAATTTTAAAGATGCAAAAGAGAACCCAACAGAGAAAATACTTCAGAAGTAAGACATTCTGATCTCTGATACCCTCAGTGTGCATGTGAAAATAAAAGAATGGCCATTTCATAACTTCCTCACTTGGGATCTCAGAAATACACTGGCTTTATCCCAGAGTGTCACTTGACAGACAGCTGGGCAGTCATCCGTCAAGGGACTGTCAATTCTGGTTTTCTGTGTTTTCTTTTTTGGCTTTTCAAGTTAGAGAATTGGCAACCAAGGCCAACAGCGGTTTAGACTTCAATTATACACACTGACTGATGTGCAGTCGCCTCTTGGAAATTACTGCTAAAGGTCAACAGACCAGAAGCCAAGAAGCAATTCAAGCTTGAGATCAAATATATCAGTCAGACAATTGTCAGGTGATGAACTCATGGGAAGACTTCATGCATCTGTGAGCTGTCAGGTCTCCCATGACTGGCACCAGGACTGAGTCTACGCTGTCAAGAGAGATGGTAGTTAGACTCAAGGGTCAAGGTGCCAGCATGCTCGAGGTGACATTATCAAGTCTGATCAAGTTACTGTCAAGTAATTTAGAGCCATCTGACACCCTTTGGAAGACCTAGCATGAAAAAAAATAAAAAATAAAAAAACAAAATAAAACCCTAGGTCACCTGGAAATAATTCTGCAAAGTCATGTGATGGCTAGAATGGACATAAAATTTTAGATAACATATAATAAAAAGAGTTCCTTGGACTGCAAGGAGATCAAACCTGTTAATCCTAAAGGGAATCAATCCTGAACATTCACTAGAAGGACTGATACTGAAGCCAAAACTCCAATACTTTGGCCACCTAATGCGAAGAGCTGACACATTGGAGAAGACTGATGGTGGGAAAGATTGAGAGCAAGAGAAGGGAGTGATGGAGGAAGAGATGGTTGGATGGCATCCCTGACTCAATGGACATGAGCTTGAGCAAGCTCCGGGAGATACTGAAGGACAGGGAAGGCTGGTGTGCTGCAGTTCATGGGGTTGCAGAGTCGGACATGACTGAGGAACTGAACGACTATACAAAAGGATGTTATTAAGTTTTAAAAATGCCAGCATTAAGCTGAATCAATTGAGAAAACAGTGATGGAATATCTTCAGAAATTTTATAAATTTAAAATAAATGAAATTTCTGTACTTTGGAAAATCCAGCTCACAGCCAGACTCCTTCATTCAGACAAACTTATAAATGTTGGGAGGCCTTCATTAAACAGCAAACCAAAGTCTACAACAGTAAGCTGTCACCTTTCACACTGACATCTTGAAAAATATAAAGGAAATTTTAAAGTCCTAGAAGAATGATTTAAATATTAAACTTAAAGAAATTAGATTATAATACCACCACATAGTACCTGTTTGCATTTTTGATGTTATTTTTATTAATATGAACCTAGGAGGATGTGCTCATTAAGTAACTTGGATATTCCTTGTAGTTTTATTTTTCTACAATCAAATATGAATCAAAAATGACTAAATTCTTCCTGGTTTTAATGTCAAATGTGACTAAATTCATCCTGGTTTTAATGGCCATTTGTTTTGCCAGAGGAGACTTAGGCTCCTCAATGTTCAAGTTCACAAACAATGAAACTGAACAAAAGGTGAAAGACCAGATGTTCATTGTATTTCAATTGTTCCTGGCATTCCAGGAATGGGCTTCCGAGGTAGTGCTTGTGATAAAGAACCTGTCTGCCAAAGCATGAGATGGAGGAGACACTGGTCCAATCCCTGGGTTGGGAAGATTCCCTGGAGGAGAGCACAGCAACCCACTCCAATAATTTTGCTTGGAGAATCCCATGGACAGAGGAGCCTGATGGGCTATAGTCCACAGGTCTGCAAAAAGTTGGACACAACTGAAGCGACTTAGCATGCATGCATACATCACAGGGACAGCAAAGTAATTCTTCACATATCAGACTCCCCCATATTTCTTCTCTAGTATCACTTAAAAAGCAAATGGAAATATAATAGGAACAACAATGAAATCTTATCAACACAATCTAAGATTATCATCATTCCTAAGCAATTAATTCTTTGATTCAATTGCCATTCCTCTGAAAACATTATAATCTAATTGACTTATCCAACAGTATATTGACAAAACAATTAAAAATTCTTAAAAAAAATCTCACATGCTGTATTAAAAAGAGCTCATGTGCTCTTCTTGATCACACATATGGGGACAGATCTATAAAGACAATTAGCAATGAAATTGTTCCTCTTCCTTAGTCTTGAATTTTCATTTACTTATTCTTCAATTTAACAAATATTATTTGAATAACTTATGTCAGGGGACAGAGTAGTGAATAAAACAGACTAAACCACCATGGCTTTTATAATGTTTACATTCTACTGGGAAGGAGACAGACAACAGTAACTACTATATAATAAGCTGAAGTAAAATACAACATCTAAGATGGTGATCGGTGCTTAGGGAAAGGTAAAGAAGATAGAAGAGATTCAAGAATGCTAAGGGTGGGGGTTGCAGTCTGAAATAAAACTTCAAAGAGAATGTGCTGTTTTGAGCCTACAGAAGGTAAGGTACATTAGAGAAGAACAGTCTTCTTCAAAAGCAACAAGCCCACAGGCAGGACGGCAACAGGTGAATTCAAGAAAGAGTAAACTAGTCAGGGTGGAAAGGCAATGGAAGGAAAGGAAGCAGAAGTAAAAGAAAATGATGGCGGATTAGCAGAAGAGGAAGCGAGGTGTGCCCGGTACACTTTGACTTCTGTTCTGAGGGATGCTGAAAGTCATTTGAACTCTTTAACTGTAGAGTCTGATTTTATTTAGCTTCTTAGAAGTTAAATTTAAGAGATTACTGCCTCTATCTTTTAATGGATACATGGGTAGATAAATGTTAGATATTCCTTAATATCTGTATAATGTTATATGATATGCATAATACATATAATTTAAGTACATATTGATATATATTTCAATATAAGATATTCATATGTAATAGACTAATTCTATTTTAGTTTCTAAAAAGTTATCTTCGTAACAATGCTCTGGTCACACACACACACACAGTTTCCTCAGACCAATCCCTCTTAAAAAGTAACATAATTTTCACTCAAATGTTTTATAATATAATAATTTTATAATAATATCAATAGTTTACATTAATATTCATCTGTGCAATCATATTAGAATAATACACTAAAAATTAAAGTTGTATAAGGTATTTATCTAACTAGCCTTTACAAAATGAAGCTATTTCATGTATATATGAAATAGACTTGAAGAGAATCTACACAATGATTTTTCTTGAACTGCATTTATCTTAGAAATAAAACATTCTGACTGATTTTAAAGCTCTTTTCAGCCATCTTTATAGTGAGTGCTGAATTTTCCAGATGCTTTTCTTTGAAAAGGCTTTAATATCTAAATATTTCCATAATGACCTGTGATCACAAGTGTCACTGTCTCAGAAAATAAATGCTGTTATTGATAATATAGCTTAACTTATATATGCTTGAGCATGTAAACTATTAAATACATCATCTGCTTTTTACTTAGGAACATATATTTAAGAAGTGTATTTTTAAAAATAATTGTGTGCTTTACTAGATGTGAAATTTAATGTTGATATGTTAAAATGAGTTTGTGTTTAAAATATAAGCAGTAAATATAAAGTAAATATATGCTTAAAATCTGTCTAGATTTCATTTATAAAAGGATTCCAGTTTGAAATGAGATGGCAAATATTTATAACATATCAAAACTATAAAGGCTATGAGCTAGTAATATTAAAAAACATTTGAATAGTCTTTTCTTAAGACATGAAAGTTTATAGAAATCTAAGATAGTATCAGAGTTGTCTAGAGTCCCCTTTCAAAGATTATGAGGTACAATGTTATCAGATACATGTGGCGATCTGGATACCTGCACATAATAGCGGGAAAATCATTAAGGTCCAGATTTATATACCTCAGTGTGGAAATATTCTTATACAAAAGGATTGCCAGTCTATTTCTTCCATCTGTCAAGGGGCCATGATAGCGTTTTCAGTCTCTTTGAGAATGCCAAATGCTTCTACCCAACTTTATTGCATCCTGAGATAGCAAGGAGGTGCTCCAACAAAACAAGAACTACATTCGTCCGTCTTGAGGAGCTGAGGGCTGAGGAAGCGAATATGTGACTTTTCATGGAAGGTAAACCAACCTATTGAACTATGCCAGAGGAGACTCTTCAGAGTCCCTTGGACAGCAAGGAGATCAAATCAGTTCATCCTAAAGGAAATCAACCCTGAATACTGATTAGAAGGACTGATGCTGAAGTTCTAATACTTTGGCCACCTGATGCAAAGAGTTGACTCATTGGAAAAGATCGTGATGTTGGGGAAAATTAAGGGCAAGAGAAAGGGACAACAACAGAGGATGAAATGGTTGGATGGCATCACTGATTCAATGGACATGAATTTGAGCAAACTCAGGGAGATAGTGATGGACAGAGAAGTCTGGCATGCTGCAATCCATGGGGTCACAAAGAGTCAGACACGACTTAGCAACTGAACAACAAGCCAATCTTTGGGGACTAACTATCACTATGAATCAGGGAAGAGTTGTCAATAAAATTCTGAATGTAAGTTATATTTAACTCTAAAAAATTCTTCTGTTTCTGTTTTTCTTTCAATTAAAATTTATCTGTTAATATTTTATTTTCATCATCTATCTTTAGATGTTAATTTTCCTTATTACAAATACCAAACTTGAGAGGCAGTAAAGGCAAAAGTCAAATCAGTTTTTAAAAATTTAAGTTCAAAGTAACATAGTCATCGGGTCTATAATGGTTCAGCTGCAAAGAATATGCCTGCAGTGCAGGAGACATGAGTTCAATCCCTGGGTCTAGAAGATCCCCTGGAGAAGGAAATGGCAACTCACTACACTATTCTTGCCTGAGAAATCCCATGGACAGAGGAGCACACACTAATATACTTATAATAAGTGACATATATATCACAATTAGTTCAGTTCAGTCACTCAGTCGTGTCCAACTCTTTGCGACTCCATGGACTGCAGCCCACCAGGCTTCCCTGTCCATCACCAACTCCTGGAGCCCATGCAAATTCATGTCCATCAAGTTGGTAATGCCATCCAACCATCTCATCCTCTGTTGTCCCCTTCTCTTCCCACCTCCAATCTTTCCAGCATCAGGGTCTTTTCCAATGGGTTGGTTCTTTGCATCAGGTGGCCAAAGTATTGGAGTTTCAGCTTCAGCATCAGTCCTTCCAATGAATATTCAGGACTGATTTCCTTTAGGATGGACTGGTTGGATCTCCTTGCAGTCCAAGGGACTCTCCAACATCACAGTTCAAAGGCATCAATTTTTTGGTACACAGCTTTCTTTATAGTTGAACTCTAACATCCATACATGACCACTGGAAAAACCAGAGCTTTGACTAGACGGACCTTTGTTGGTAAAGTAATGTCTCTCCTTTTTAATATGCTGTCTAGGTTGGTCACAGCTTTTCTTCCAAAAATATGTCATAATATATTAATATAAATATTAAATAATATATGTATGACATAATATACAACAATCATACTAATGCTAATGGTCTCATCATTTTAGTGCTATTGCTTTTTGTCTAAAAGCATTCTAAAAGACTACTTACAAGTGAGAAAAGTGAACAACTGATTCCAGGATTGAGGAACCCTTTTTCATATATATTTGCTATGCTGTGCTAAGTCACTTCAGTTGTGTCCGACTCTGTGCGACCCCATAGACAGCAGCCCACCAAGCTCCCCCATCCCTGGGATTCTCCAGGCAAGAACACGGGAGTGGGTTGCCATTTCCTTCTCCAATGCATGAAAGTGAAAAGTGAAAGTGAAGTCGCTCAGTCGTGTCCAACTCTTAGCGACCCTGTGGATTGCAGCCTAACAGGCTCCTCTGTCCACGGGATTTTCCAAGCAAGAGTACTGGAGTGGAGTGCCATTGACTTCTCCGCATATATATTTACGTCTCCCTTTATTATTGGTTCCAGTATGACTTCAGAAGAACTATTAAAGCATTTGATAGGGGAAAAAAGGAAAAGCAAAAAATCCTCTTCTAAATTTTATCTCCTGTGATTAATTAGGTGTGAAGGTTTTGCCTGATTTAACACTAAATATTATAAAGGTTGCTAGTTAACTTGAAGAAAGAGAAAACACCAGCCATTAACAAAAAAAAAATCACATTTTCCTAATACAATAGCATCAGCATCCTAATACAATAGCATCAGCATAGTTTGTATATAGGATCCAAATAGGAGAGAGGAAACTGGAGAAAACATGCAATTAATCAACTTGTCGATTTCACAATCAAGTTTTTATTGTAGCCAGCATGAGGGCCTTTCAAGCACAAATTGAAAACCTGACTTAAGTAACTATATAAGATCAATAAATTTTGATTGTAGGCTAGCTGTTCAAGAAGGACAGTAAGCTTTATTAAGTTAAAATATTTGTATCTTAATTGCTCAGGAAAAGTGTACTGAGATCAGTGTAAGCAAATCATACATAGTTTAAATTCTGAATGTTAAATAAAGCTGTCAGTTCCAAGCCTGGGTCATAGATTTATATACCGATATCAGAACAACAAAGGAGTTAACAATGTTTCCTGTGTTGATCTATGATATGTTTGCTGATTTTAATTGTAAAGTGTCACCCTACGATATAAGTGCTCCCAGGGACAGTAAAATAAACCTGAACAAAGCAAGATGTTCTTTAGATATAATTTAAATTAGAGAATGTGAAGAGGGTATGGTTTACATCATAAATATCCAGATGTAAATTAAAAAGTCATTGACTTTTAGTACTTAAGCCTTGGAGTAGTGACTAATGATCAAAACAAAGTGCTGTCTGCCATTTTCAGTAGGAAAATATGATTCTCAATACTTTCAGGGAAGGATTTGATGTGAGAGGTGGAGGAAAGAAAAAAAACGTCAACGATAATTTTCTAGATGCTAATGTAAGAGAATAAATGTGTTTTCTACCAAATGAGACAGAAAGTATGGGAATATAAGCCATTAGGGAGCAAGGAATATGAATTCCCCTTTAGAGATAATGAGTTTCAGGTGCCTTTGGTAATACAAGCACAGGTGTCCAGAACACATTAGGCATTTGATTCTTAAACCAAATGGAGATTTCTCAGCTGGAAGTTTATTTCTAGGAGTCTCCCATATATGAGTGGAAGTTAAAACTAGAAGTATATTACATCATTTTAATATAGTGGAGAGAGTAAGACCAAAGGAGAATACAGAATCTTGAGGTAAATTGACCTCTCATGGGTTAGACAAATGATGCAAAAGAGCTTTTGCTTCCCAAATTAACCAGATGATATCAACTTGCAATGTCTGAATGTTAGTAATGTCAATTACAATATTAACAATGCATGGTTATATTAACAACAACAATTAATAGTGATAACTGTATCTGGAAAAGGGCATGCAACATATTAGATATTAAGAGGTGAAATTATAAGCAATGTCAGGATTTCATCAGAATTTTGGTTCACTGATTAAAGTAGTATGACTTGAATTATTAAAGATCAATCACAAACATGAATGGTGCTTACCCCACCCTGGGAAACTTGCATCAATGAGCAAGACCCAAGGATTCCAGGAATGGACTGAACAATCCCACATGATGAGCAATTTGCTCTCCAAAAATGTTTGCTTCTAAGAAAACTACTATTCAAAGCTATTCATATTAGAAGGCAAAGCATTGACTTTGTTCCTCTGTCTCTCTCCCTCCTTCCCTTCCCTCTCTCTCTTCCCATCTTTCTCTCTCTCCCAAAGGAGAAACCTAAAGGAAGATAATTGCTTATGCTAAGACTTAAGACATTGATTCTGTGAATACGTTTTCTCAACTTTTTTCCTGCATAATTTCTGTGTCAATTTGTCCTGAGAAATGCTGTGAAGGTTTCTATTGTAGATCATTATATGCAGTGTGTTTTCTGGCATTGCTTCACATCTTTTCTTGTTGCACATCCTTATGTTTTCTTGTTGCCCATCCCAAACCTTTGGCTCTTTGGGTTTTCATATTTTTGATAAAGTTATCAGCACTTTTGATTTTTGTTTCAGACTATTAGTATATTTTCTAGGGAATGTGCTAAATTATTTAGTCCCCATGCTGCTGCTGCTGCTGCTGCTAAGTCGCTTCAGTCGTGTCCGATTCTGTGCGACCCCATAGACGGCAGCCCACCAGGCTCCCCTGTCCCTGGAATTCTCCTGGCAAGAATGCTGGAGTGGATTGCCATTTCCTTCTCCAATGCATGAAAGTGAAAAGTGAAAGTGAAGTCGCTCAGTCGTGTCCGACTCTTAGCGACCCCATGGACTGCAGCCCACCAGCCTCCTCAGTCTATGGGATTTTCCAGGCAAGAGTATTGGAGTGGGGTACATTCCTTTTCTTATCACAGTCAGTAAGAACTTAGAAAGTAATCACGTTGTCTGTGGGCTTCCCTGGTGGCTCAGATGGTAAAGAATCTGCCTGTAATGTGGGAGACCTGGGTTGGATTCCTGGGTTTGGGAAAATCCCCTGGAGAAGGAAACAGGGCTGTCTAAGATTTTAAAAAGTGAGGCCTGATCTGCTTCCCTGGGGGTGTTCATAAAACCAGGGGGTCAGAGCCCACAGAAGGGTTTCATTCTCTGAAAATGGGATGATTTTACAGAAAATCTCGAAGCAAAGAGAGGAGGCTCAAATTCCTAAAATGACTTATAATGTTAACACACATTTTTATGTACTTAACATAAACATACTTAGTTTACCAGAATGAGAATTACATTATTTTTTTCCATTGTACTGTCTCTTTTGGGCAATTTTATTAGAGTATAGTTGATTTACAATGTGTTAGTTTTAGGTGTACAGCAAAGTGATATAATTGTACGTATACATATATTCATTTTTTTTAGATTATTTTCTCATGTAGTAGTTTCTATGATTTTTTTCTGCTATCTCCTTAATTATATTAGTTAATATTGCATAGAGTTATTAGGCAATATTAAAAAATGGGTATAAAAAGAAAGCTTCCAAAAATATGCACTATGTCTTGTAATGTTCAGAATCACCTATTATCAATCTCCTTTTAAAACTGAGGAAACACTTACACAGAAGGAACTTCTCTGAGCCATGGAGCTAGTCAGCAACAGACTAGCACCCCAGTTTCATTACCACTAGTGGAGGTATACCCATTTTTTTTTAGACATGAGCCTGAGCTGGTAGAGACTTTAATGAGCTACAGGAAAAAAGCCAAAAGATTGTAACTGAGCTGTGGTAAATTTTTTCCCACATATCCCCAGGGAAATATGAATGAGAAAATATTAATTGTATATTTTGGAGTAACATAGGCATATACAGAGGAATTATTTAAAAAAAAAAATTTTGTTGTTGTTCACTTGCTAAGTCATGTCTGACTATTTGCAACCTCACGGACCACAGCACACAAGGCTCCTCTATCCACCATCTCCTGAAGTCTGCTCAAATTCATGTCCATTGAGTCGGTGATGCTACCTAACCATTTCATTCTCTGTTGCCCCCCTTTCTATTGCCTTCAATCTTTCCCAGCATCGGGGTCTTTTTCCAATGAGTCAGCTCTTCCCATCATGTGGCCAAAGTACTGGAACTTCAGCTTCAGCATCAGGCCTTACAATGAATATTCAGGACTGATTTTCTTTAGGATGGACTGGTTGGATCTCCTTGCAGTCCAAGGGACTCTCAGGAGTCTTCTCCAGTACTGCAATTCAAAAACATCAATTCTTTGTGGCTCAGCCTTCTTTATGGTCCAATTCTCATCCATAGATGACTACTGGAAAAACTACAGCTTTGACTACAGCTTTGACTAGACAGATCTTTTTTTGGCAAAGTGATATCTCTGCTTTTTAATATGCTGTCAAGCTTTGTCATATTAACATATAAACCATGTATCTATTGTACTTATGGTCATCTACAGAAATTAAATAAAAGAGCCATGGTTGAAGGTATCTTTTCATTTTTACTTAATATATAAGAATAAAAATATATATTTGAAATAATGATTTTAGAAAATATCTTGGAAATGAATAAAAGAAGAGTATGGAGCAGCATTTGTATCTGGTGAATGGAATGTGTATGTATGATGTGTATGTGTGTTTGTGTACACTATAGCAGTTTTGAATATGAATCTCCTCATGTTTCCTGTGTTGCTTTAAATGCCTTGCACACACTGTATTTAGGTGTTTTTTTTTTTTTTTTGTCACACAAATATGGATACACATCACAGCAAGTGAACTGCTCTTTCAATGTGGTGATTATGAAGCTTTTTTTGATGTTGGTAATGATCCAGAACCGCTTATGATTTTGATAGCTCTAGCATTTGTCAGCAGTCAGCAATTTTGTACCAAATTGAAGTTGAAGATTTTTTTCTTGTCTTCCAAAGGTCCTCTTATTTGATTGAGGAGACTATAAAAGTCATACGGTATAACTGCATTGTTTCCACTGTCAATTTCTTTAGTTAAACTGCAAACTCTCTGCATGATTGGAGACTGTAAAAGGGTCAGAGGTTAGTATTTTCAGTTTGCTCAGTATGCCTACTGAAATAAGTATTATTACCATATTACTTTTTAGAAACCACAGTTCAAATAGAAAGAAGCCTCAATTGAATTTCACTTAAAATATTAACTGATGAGTGATGCTTGGTTAAATTCCCTGGACAGAACTCAAGTTCTGAGAACTTAGACTATGAAGAAGTAGATATGTTTATTCTAACATCAAATGATGCTACCTCTTATCACATTTTAATTTGCAGTTGCAGTGAGCTTGCTTTTTTATTGATAGTTTAAAAAATATATGCATTTATTATATATTTCACTACTACAGTCTATCTCTGAAACTTCAGCATATCTCCAAGTACCAAGTAAAAAAGCCTTGGCAGTAACAACTCACATTTCAAAGATCAATCCATTGTAAGCAAGTGTGCTAGTCACAAATAATGCTTATGTAAAAGTCTACCAGATCCATAGCCACTTTGCGTTCCTCATTTATCTGAATCAGTAAGCAAAGAAAAGAGTTACAGTGGTGGCTTGAGTAATCAGTCCTAAATACTGAGGGGAAACCGAACCAGTACTCCACAGTGGAGGTAAGGAAGAATATTTCTGGAATACAGAAGATGCCCAGTGTGTCTTTTAGTAATATCGCCATGTTTGTGTGATTAAGGTCAATGGAAACTACAATAACTCAATCCAAACAGGACTAGTAATGGCCAAGATCTATTTACAGGATGGCAATGGAGATGCAGACACAGTGAACAGACTTGTGGGCACAGGGCAGGAAGGAGAGGGTGGGACAAACTGAGAGTAGCAATAGTCAGTGGAAATTTCCTGTATGACACAGGGAGCTCAAGTCCAGTGCTCTTGGATAACCTAGAGGGCTGAGATGGGGTCCGGGGGGAGGTTCAAGAGCAAGGGGACTTATGTACATGTATGGCTGATTCAAGTTCATATATAGCACAAACCAATGCAATACTGTAAAGCAATTATCCTTCAATTAAAAAATTTTTTTAAAGGTTTGGGTCACCTCTCAAGGTAAAGAAGCATGACTAGTTAGGGCACTTACTGATGGCAAAGGGAATACAGGATGGGTAGTAATACAAGAAAGTAGTTATAAATACCAGCTATGACTCTGTGACCAGAAACAAGGACAAAAATTGTCATAGTTTCTTATCTTTGTATGAATATCGTGTGTGGTATTATTTCCCATTATTTGTTTACCATGTAGGATTACTAATTTTATATCAGTATTTGAGTATTGTGACTTTTACACCATAACTTTTAAGTTATAGGGTATTGAAGAGAAACTCAACATTGCTCCAAGAAATATCAAGAGATTGATGGTAGATATGTGAGTAACAAGATGGGGAAGTCAGGATGAGGAGCAGGGTTTGGGGAGGTAAACTGTGAGTTTGATTTGGAATATCTATAGTCTGAAATAGTAACTAGATGTTTTGGTGGGGATATTATGTTGTCAGACTGCTTTAGCATGGAATTCATGGAAAAAGTAATATATCACTTGGAGTCATCAGTATATGGATGTTTTTAAGCAATGTGATGGGAAAGGTCACTTATTCATAAAAGTGTGCATGTAGAAGAAAAGTCTAACGTCAGGTTACATTGTGGAGTAAGAAATTATTCAAGCATAACTGATAAGCTTTTAACCTTCAGAGATTCAGAATTTAATGTCAATGATATACTTCTGAGAGTTTTTTGAGGGTCATGGTGAAGAGATGGGCTTCCCAGGTGGCTCTAGCGGTAAAGAAGCTGCCTGCCAATGCAGGAGATGTAAGACAGTCAGGTTCAATCCCTGGGTTGGGAAGATCCCCTGTGACCCATGGGTCACAAAGGGTCGGACACAACTGAAGCGACTTTGCATGCACCCACGTGTAGAGACACTGAGTTCAACAACAGGTTTATAAAACTTATGGAAATACAGTACAATGTCCAATAAATGAAGTAATTTCAGTGATGTGTTCGTAATTGGGAAGAACAAATCTGACTCCATAGTGGATCCATTTCTTTGACTTCAACTTCTGTGTTCTATTGCTTTTGCTACAAGTGAGTATCTAAAGGAGTATTTCCTATAGTTTAAAGTATACATAATGGTCTATCTCCAGGAACCTTGCCTCTTATGCCTGCCTGTGTGTTAAGCTAAAGCTCACAGGAAATATCCTGACCAGGTCCACATGTGAATGACTGCAGGAGAGAAGAAATTTACACATCTCCAAAATCTGGTGGGAACCAGGTAATATTTACAACAATTATCACTGTTTTCACTTCCCTTTTTTCATTCTGTGAAAGAAACCAGTATCCAAACTCAGGCAATATAGTTCTTTGGGACACTAGTCCACATTTTCTCCGTATGCTGGTTTTGTGAATAAAGTCATTAACATATATTTCTATATTAGTTTTCAAGTTGAGCATAGGTGTAAAAGAGATGAGGAACATGAAATCATTTAGTTTTATTATTGTTGCTGTTATTTTAACTGTGTTAAATATTTCTTCCCAACACTATTAACTTTTCTGAAAATTGATAGCAAAACTCAATTTAGATTTTATTTCCCATTCTTCTGTTTTGTTATTTAGTATATTATTTCAGGGGTTCCCCTGGTGGCTGAGACAGTAAAGAATCTACCTGCAGTGCAGGAGACACAAGTCCAATCCCTGGGTCGGGAAGATCCCCTGGAGGAGGAAATGGCAACCCTCTCCAATATTCTTGTCTGGAAAAGCCCATGGACAGAGGAGCATGGCAGCCTACAGTCCCTGGTGTTACAAAAGAGTTAGATATGACTTAGCAGCCAATTAACAACATTATTATTTCTCGAGGTAATTTAATGGTAAAATCACATACACCACTTTCCTGGAAAAGCCTTTGATCTTATGTTTCCCACCTGACTTTCACTCCCAACTAATTAAGTACAGCATTTGATAGGAATATGTCCTTCAGATGTTTCTCAAAAGTAAACACAGTTTAAAAATACCAACTTTATTTACTCAACTTAAGTACTAATTTCATATTTTTAAAAGTGTGTCTTATTATCCATGACAAAGACAGCAATATATATATATATATATATACATATATATATATGTGTGTGTGTATATATGTATATATATATATATGCCTATATATTTTAAGGAAATTATCGGGACTATTTTCCTGGACTTTAAATAAATTGTGAGACATGAAGGACCTACCTCAGGGTACTTAGTGGTAGGCTGCTGTGCTAAATTGTGCGTAAGATTAAGAGTAGTTCTTCCATGATGTCAAGTTTCCTTGGTAAATTAGTGCTCCTGCAGTGTTCATTATGTTTTCTAATGTGATTCAGTGACTAGTTGTGCAGAGCTTAGACCATGGAATAAAGACCAGTGGGGAAGAACTGGGTAATGTAATTCACTGGGTAATGTAATCATAAGACACAATCAAACAATTCTTAGAATAATTCAACTTGTTTCATTACTGTTTCAACTTTTAGAAATTGAGAGCATTCTGTTGCTACAGATATATAAGATCCACATGCTATTACCTGAGCCTAAGAACCAATGCAAAAGGAATCATCTCTATTTTCCCTTAGATCACTTGATTTCTTTTCCAACAGCTAGTATTATACTAGTGCAGAAGACATAAGGGGCATGGGTTCAATCCCTGGATTGGGAACATCCCCTAGAGGAGGAAAAGGCAACCCACTCCAGTATTCTTGCCTAGAGAATCTCATGGACAGAGGAGCCTGGTGGGCTGCAGTCCATGGAGTCACAAAGGGTCAGACACTACTGGAGCGATTTAACATGCACACATATGTATACACATACATTTTTAAAGGAGATAGATACATACACATACACACCTAATTTTTAAGGAAAAAAAATAAAAAGTTGTCTTTACCAAAGAGATATTTTAAATATAGAAAATTATTTTTAAAAAATCTTTAAAAAAGTGAATTGATATTTAAAGTATAAAGTTCCATTTAAAAAGGGCAAAAATGACAACAGGCAGTTTTGACTGGCTTTAGTAATGCCTCACCACAAAGACCATGATGTCCCTGGAATCAGACATTCTGTATATGCACAGAGAATCTGCATGTTCTGTTGTTAAATGTAAATCTATAATCACATTTAGTATATGCATAGAAGAAAGTACAACTTTTCAGATTTGAAGCCACATGTTGACTGTATGTTATTATCATCACATATACCCAAAAAGATCAGGGATGAAAATGGCAAGTAGAAACAAAAGCTCAACATTTTTATTTTACTTTATTGAATTATAATTTAATTGAAGTAATAATCACATGTTTTAAGGGTACTAGTCACTGATTTTTTTATAACTTTATTACAATACAATGGACAGCCTGTACATAAAGAACAAAATTTAATATGCTTCTATATATTATACATGGAATATAGAATAATGTCATAGGTACATTAATTATGTGGTTATGATTTTATATATATTAACATATCCGTCATGTCCTAGTTTCCTTGTGTCTGTTTATAATCTAAACTTTTGTGTATTATGTAATACGAATTTTTGTGGATTTTCATAATAAAAACACTGACAATATTTCAAACACATACATGAATTATTTATATACATGAATTATTTACTTTACCTCTGCTTTCTTCCTTTTTTTTTTTAAACAAAAAAGGATGCTATAAAACATTCTGTTATGGCAAAATGGCTTATTCAACAAAAAACTATTTCTGGGCTTCCCTGGTGGCTCAGTGGTAAAGAATCTGCCTGCCAGTGCAAGAGACTTGCATTTGATCCCTGGTCCTGGAAGATCCCATATGCCATAGAGTGACTAAGCCTGTGTACCACAACTACTGAGGCCGAGAGCTGCAACTACTGAAGCCCATGTACTCTACAGCCTATGCTGTGAAAATAAGAAGCCACCACAATGAGAAGCAGGTACATCACTACTATAGAACAGCCCCCCTCGCCAAAAGTAAAGAGAAGCCCATGCAGCAACAGAGAACCAGAGCAGCCAAAAATAAACAAAAAAAATTTTTTAATTTCCCAGTATTTTTCAAAATTCAATTTTAAGATTCAAAATTTTGGTAATAATGTTTAAGGAATTAAAGGTAAAATACTGTCTTCAGCAAAGTTATGGGGAACCAATTCTTCACAAGACATTTTCACAGGCACTAGGAGAACACAAACACACAATGATAAAGAAAAAATATAAGAAATGTTCATAAAACCTGAATGACATATCACTGCACTTAATGGAATCTAATGAGTACTTTTTACTTCATTAATGTCTTTACAATATTGTGGTGGTTTTTGTCATACATCCACATGAATCACCCATGGGTGCACATATGTCTCCCCATCCTGAAACCCCCTCCTACTTCCCTCCCCAACCCATTCCTCTGGGTTGTCCCAGAGCACCCACTTTGAGTCCCCTGATTGATGCATCAAACTAGCACTGGTCCTATTTTACATATGGTAATATAGATGTTTCAATGCTATTCTCTCAAAGGATCCCATCCTCCCCTTTTCCCACATAGTCCAAAAGTCTGTTCTTTACATCTGTGTCTCTTTTGCTGCCTTGCATACAGGATCATTGTTACTGTCTTTGTAAATTCCATATATATGCATTAATATACTGTACTGGTGTTTCTCCTTCTGAATTACTTCACTCTGTATAATAGGCTCCAGTTTCATCCACCTCATTAGAACTGACTCAAATATATTCTTTTTTACAGTTGAGTAATATTCCATGACTAATATTATAGTTGAGTAATATTTAATTTATTGACTATGCCAAAGCCTTTGACTGTGTGGATAATAATAAACTGTGGAAAATTCTGAAAGAGATGGGAATATCAGACCACCTGACCTGCCTCGAGAAATCTGTATACATGTCAGGAAGCAAGTTAGAACTGGTCACGGAACAACAGCTGCTGCTGCTGCTGCTAAGTCACTTCAGTTTGTCCGACTCTGTGCGACCCGATAGATGGCAGCCCACCAGGCTCCCCTGTCCCTGGGATTCTCCAGGCAAGAACACTGGAGTGGGTTGCCATTTCCCTCTCCAATGCATGAAAGCAAAAAGTGAAAGTGAAGTCGCTCAGTCGTGTCCGACCCCCAGAGACCCCATGGATCGCAGCCCTCCAGGCTCCTCCATCCATGGGAAAAGGAGTATGTCAAGGCTGTATATTGTCACCCTGCTCATTTAACTTATATGAAGAGTACATCATGAGAAATGCTGGGCTGGATGAAGCACAAGCTGGAATCAAGATTGCTGGGAGAAATATCAGTAACCTCAGATATGCAGATGACACCACCCTTATGACAGAAAATCAAGAAAAACTAAAGAGCCTCTTGATGAAAGTGAAAGAGCAGAGTGAAAAAGTTGGCTTAAAACTCAACATTCAGAAAACAAAGATCATGGCATCTGGTCCCATCACTTCATGGCCAATAGCTGGAGAAACAGTGGAAACAGTGGCAGACTTTATGTTTCAGGGACTCCAAAATCACTGCAGATGGTGACTGAAGCTATGAAATAAAAGGACAATTACTCCTTGGTGGGGGAAAAAAAAGTTATGACCAACCTAGACAACATATTAAAAAGCAGAGACATTACTTTACCACAGAGGTCTGTCTAGCCAAGGCTATGGTTTTTCCAGTAGTCATGTTTGGATGTGAGAGTTGGACTATAAAGAAAGCTGAGCACTGAAGTATTGATGCTTTTGAACTGTGGTGTTGGAGAAGACTCTTGAGAGTCCCTTGGACTGCAAGGAGTTCCAACCAGTCCACCCTTAAAGGAAATCAGCCCTGAATGTTCATTGGAAGGACTGATGTTGAAGATGAAACGCCAATACTTTGGCCACCTGATGCGAAGAACCAACTCATTTGAAAAGACCCTGTTGCTGGAAAAATTGAAGGCAGGAGAAGGGGACAAAAGAGGATGAGATGGCTGGATGGCATCACCAACTCAATGGACATGAGTTTGAGTAAACTCCGGGAGTTGGTGATGGATAGGGAGGTCTGGTATGCTGCAGTCCATGGGGTCACAAAGAGTCGGACACGACTGAGCAACTGAACTGAACTGAATATTCCATGGTGTATATGTACCACATCTTCCTTATCCATTCAACTGCCGAAGGACATCTAGGTTGCTTCCATGTTCTAACTATTGTAAACAGTGCTTCAGTGAACACTGGGGTACATGTATCTCTTTCAATTCTGGTTTCCTCAGTGTGCATGCCCAGCAGTGGGATTGCTGGGTCATATGGCAGTTCTATTACCAGTTTTTTAAGGAATTTCCACACTGTTCTCCATAGTAGCTGTACCAGCTTGCATTCCATCAGCAGTGTAAGAGAGTTCCCTTTTCTCCACACACTCGCCAGCATTTTTAAATGTAGAGATGTCTAGAATTTTTTTAAATATGGAGAAATGAATTTGAAATTTATAATGATCAATTACTTCTACTAAAATTAATTTATCAATTTTCTGAAATTTTTACTATGTAGTAGAAAGAACACTGTTAAAAAGTTCATTCTATTGTTATTATCAGATATTATTATCATATATAATTTTATTTATCCCCATGCCTAATTCAATGATCTGGGACTGGTAAAAGAAATTTATAGTTTATATTGCCATAGAAATAAATGTAGCTTTCGATATATGATACCTAGTGATATCTGCAGAGAAGGCAATGGCACCCCACTCCAGTACTCTTGCCGGGAGAGTCCCATGGACGGAGAAGCCTGGTAGGCTGCAGTCCATGGGGTTGCTAAGAGTCTGATACGACTGAGTGACTTCACTTTCACTTTCATGCACTGGAGAAGGAAATAGCAACCCATTCCAGTGTTTTTACCTGGGGAATCCCAGGGACAGGGGAGCCTGGTGGGCTGCCGTCTATGGGGTCGCACAGAGTCGAACTCGACTGAAGTGACTTAGCAGCAGCAGCAGCAGCATCAGTGATATCTGTGTGTCTTCATCTGCATTCCTGACTAAGCTATCTAGGACTCAGGGGAGACCTTATTTAGAAAAATAAGCATATCAGTGTAGTTTGTTAAATAGTGTTGTAGTATACTAAATTCTACTTCAATGAACAAAAAGTTCGGAACTCTGTTATAGTCATTTCAAATATTGCTCAAGAATAATCCCTGTTCTAAGCAACAGTTTAATTTATGTCTGCTGAACAAAGAATGGCTTGGTTAGGAATAAAGGGATAAGCACATTAAGTGAGTGAATGGATGCATAGGTGAATGAATAAATGAATAGCAGAGTGCCTCATGGAGGGAACACATTAGCAATGTTTCCTTTTCAGAGATGTGTCTTCTCATTATACATGCTCAGAAAAACTGTACTAATATATAATTTACCTCACTGGATTTCAATAGTCTGAAATTTATATTATTATTAATGATAAAATAATGTCAACAAAACTTCAGTAAAGATATTTTCTGCTTTCGGACTTCAATTACTTTGCATATGGCCTCATAATCTCATGTGCCTTTATTACTTAACTACACTATATGGATAAAGAAACTGGGCTAGCTCATTGTCATAACACTTGAAGTGACTATAGCATTTATAATTTCTTAAAATTTATATTGCTATATGTGTGTATACATATATATATGTAATTTTTAAACATTTTATGTCTAAAATCAAATGTCTTCTCATTCATATTTTAGCTTTTAATTACAGTTTATATTTTCTTTTTAATATTTTTTCTTTCTACCATTTCTCAACATCTTAAATCATATGCATATACACCTCATTTATAAATGCATCAATTTTGCCACAATTAACCTAATTCCTTCACTCAAAAAATTTGCTTTTCACTTACGAGTAAATATTATTGTTATGATTATAGTTTTAAATTAATAGTACTGTTTTTTATAATGAATATCAAATACAAATGCATTTCAAATATGTAGCATTAAATTATAGCACACTCGTTAAGCATCTACTTTATCTTTGGCTTACCCTATTTCACCTTCTAATTCAATAATTGCTTTGGTGCCACCTGTCATCAATGCTCTGTATTAGTACAGGACAAAATGTAGCCTAAAATTAGGTTAGCTGTCAAGTAAGGTGGCTTAGAAACAGGAATATTCTGACAACATTGGAATTCTTTAATAGAGGAAAACACTAGAAGTATCATTGGACCATACCCTGTTTCTATTGCCAGAGTCCTGTGTATTAGATGGAGGATTCTTTGTCATAATTTGCATCTGAATTAGTTTAATGTTTGAATCAGAATCTCTGTCGATGCATCCTGAATGTCTGAAGACTCGAAAGTAAACTAAATCCTGAGTTTTCAAACAATTTTTGCTTTTACAGGTTAGTAATTAAAGAAGGCAAAAGAGGCATTTATAAAATACAATTTAAGGCTTCAATGTCATTGTGTCATGTAGAAGTTCCTAAGGAATTTCCATTACAAACACAATTTTTGAAGGCTTTAGACCTTGGTAGCTGAAATTTGAAACAAAGGTCTTCAGTCTCCAATAACTATTGTTTCTTTAACCAAGAAAGCAAGAAGTCTGTATCATTTTTTCAGTGGCAACAACAGAAAAATATGCTGTTAAGAAATGAGATTTTGAATAGAGAGCACAGAAGTCTCAAACACATTATTAAGTATGAATGCTAAAAAACACAAAATGACTGGCATTATAGTGCCCTGTGAAAAGCAAGTATAATACAGAATCCTCACTATCATCATTCATCGTTCTGTTTTTAGCATCTTTTATTTAATCTCTGGAGATCTCCCTGTTTATTAAAATTCCAAAATTCACTATAGTGATCATAATATGCCATAGCTTTGTTTGTAATAATATGTCTAAACCACATTAAAATCTGAGGGAATTATCTGAGATTTGAAGTCTTATGGGGTTTAAATATTTTATTACAAGGCCGACTTCTATATTCATGTAGCAGTCTGATGGTCTGGAGTGAATAGATGAATAAATGATGTTTGAACAGTATTTATGGGAGAGTTGAAATTAGACAATGATCTATAAAGCTGTGGAAAACAAACAATTTAGCAGAAAATACATGCCCCTTAGCTCCATACCTCTTCATTGGGCATCAATTTCCTGTAAATACTGACTTCCAAAATTCCCCAGGTACTCCAAATCCTGACAAAATCCAGCTTTGCCCATGTTGTCCATCAGTTTAAAACGGGATATTCCTCTGCCTATCATCATTCTTTAAAGATGACAGACAAAAATTGGAACATATTTAGAAACACTAATAAAGTTGGTGAGAGAGCTTAAGAGCAGGCAAATTGTTAAAATCATTGACATGTCATGATTTTTTAAAATTAAAAAATTTTTTAAATGTTTTGCTTTTTCTTTACTTTTTTAAAATCAGTTTTTATCGAATTATAGTTTTACATTGTTGTGTTAGTTTCTGATATACAATAAAATGAATAGTTATATATGTGTGTATATTTTTATATGTATATATGTGTGTGTGTGTTTATATAAACACACATATACACACAAAGAGAATGAGAGAGAGAGAGAGAAATTTCCACTCCTTCTTAGATTTCCTTTTCATTTAGGTTACCACAGAGCACTGAGTAGAGTTTCCTATGCTGTATAGTTGCTGCTGCTGCTAAGTCACTTCAGTCGTGTCCGACTCCATGTGACCCCATGGACAGCAGCCCACCACGCTCCCCCGTCCCTGGGATTCTCCAGGCAAGAACACTGGAGTGGGTTGCCATTTCCTTCTCCAATGCAGGAAAGTGAAAAGTGAAAGTGAAGTCGCTCAGTCGTGTCTGACTCTTAGCAACCCCATGGACAGCACCCTACCAGGCTCCTCTGCCCATGGGATTTTCCAGGCAAGAGTACTGGAGTGGGGTGCCATTGCCTTCTCCGATGCTATACAGTAGGTTCTCATTAATTATCTATTTCATATGTAGTAGTATGTATGTGTCAATCCCAATCTCCCAACTCATCCCACCTCCCACTTCCACCTTTGGTAACCATAAGCTTGTTTTCTACATTTGTGATGCTATTTCTGCTTTGCAAATAACTTCATCAGTACCATTTTTCTAGATTCTACATAGAAGTGATATTACATGATATTGGTCTTTCTCTTTCCAACTTACTTCAGTCCGTATGACAGACTCTAGGTCCACCTACATTTCTACAAATGACCAATTTTTTTCCTTTTTATGGTTGAGCAATGTTCCATTGTGTGTGAGCATGTGTGTGTGTGTGTATGTGTGTGTGTATGTATCACATCTTCTTTATCCATTCATCTGTTGTTGGATATTTAGATTACTTCCATGTTTGACTATTCTAAACAGTGCTGCAATGAACACTGGGGTACATGTGTCTTTTAGCATTATGGTCTTCTCAGGGCATATGCCCAACAGTGGGACTGCTGAGTCATATGATAGTTCTATTTCTAGTTTTTTAAGGAAACTCCATACTGTTCTCCATAGTGGCTGTATCAACTTACATTCCCATGAACAGTGCATGAGGATTCCCTTTATTCAACCCTCTCTAGCATTTATTGTTTGTAGATGTTTTAATGATGGTCCTTCTGACCAGTGTGAGGTGATAGGTGATTGAACAGAAATGGAGGAATCAGGCTCCCTGATTTCAGACTATACTACAAAGCTATAGTAATCAAAACAGTATGATACTGGCACAAAAATTGAAACATACATCAGTGGAACAGGATGGAAAGTCGTGAGATAAACCCCACACCTATGGTCACCTAATCTATGACAAAGGAGGCAAGAATCTATGATGGATAAAAGACAATCTCTTCAATAATTGGTGCTGGGAAAACTGGACAGCTACATGTAAAAGGATGGAATTAAAGTGAAAGTGAAAGTCATTCTGTAGTGTCTGACTCTTTGTGACCCCATGGACTATATAGTCCATGGAATTCTCCAGGCCTGAATACTGGAGTGGGTAGCCTTTCCCTTCTGCATGGGAACTTCCCAACCCAGGGCTCAAACCCAGGTCTCTCACATTTCAGGCAGATTCTTTATCAGCTGAGCCACAAGGGAAGCTCGAATGGAATTAAAACACCCCATAAAACCATGAAGTGAAAGTGAAAATTTCTCAGTTGTGTCCAACTCTCTGCAACCCCATGGACTATATAGTCCATGGAATTCTCCAGGCCAGAATACTGGAGTGGGTAGCTGTTCCCTTCTCCAGGGAATCTTCTCAACCCCGGGATCGAACCCAGGTTTCCCCCATTGCAGGTGGTGCTTTACCAGCTGAGCCAAAAGGGAAACCCACAAAAATAAACTCAAAACGAATTAAAAGCCTAAATGTAAGTCTGGCTACTACAAAACACTTAGAGGAAAATATAGGTAGAACACTCTGTGACATATATCACAGCAAGATTTTTTTGATCCGTCACCTAGAGTAATGAAAATAAAAACAAAAACAAAGGAAATCATAAAAAAATGAAGCAACAACCTTCAGAATGGGAGATACTATCTGCAAATGAAGCAATTGGCAAAGGACTAGTCTCCAAAATATACAAACAGATCATGCATCTCAATAAAAATAAAAAAAAATTTAAAAATGGACAGAAGACCTAAAGAAACATTTCTTCAAAGAAGACATACAGATAGAAAAAAAAAATATTGAGAAGATACTCAATATCACTAACAATTAGAGAAATGCAAATCAAAAGATTTTACTTTTTAAGGCTTTTCTTCTTAGTGGATCTATCTTTTCTTTTTCAATAAAGCCTTCTTCAGAGACAGCCTAAGAGATTTCTCCATTTCATATTGGTTACATTTAGATAGCTATTGTTGTTACTAATGTAAAATAATTTTAGTAGCTCAGAAAGAAGGTTATTATTTCTCATTCACTTATCTGAAAATAATTTTTCAGAATCTAATTGCCTATTTCAGATACTAAACATAGAGAAATAAAGCATAGTACTTTCCTCTAAGTAGATTATAAATTCTATAGTCTAGTAAGGAAGATAGGCTCATAGACAATAATTATAGCATACAGTATTTAGTGCCTTGATATAGTTATAAAGAATGTTACAGATTCAAGAATTCAGGAAACATCTCAGGTGAAGTTGATGCCTACCCTGGATCTTACAGGATCAATAGACCCTTGACAAGTGAAAGATGAGATGAAAGGGAGAATTCTAGGTGAGAGTTATATATGAACTGAATTAAGCATTATAGACATTGTAACTAATCCAATATAGATGTAGCACAGTACATTGTGAGCCAACCAGATATGAGACGGGAGGTGTAGGTTTACTTTATGAAGGGCCTTTGATTCCATCTTTTACCTTGCACACAATGAGAACTCAGGACCACCCCAGGAGCTGAGGTTGGTATAAGCTTTCATGTGTAATAGGTTGCAAGTGAGAAAGTTGGTTAACCAAGCACAATTGAATTATTTATTCTTCGAGTAAGAAATTAGATCCTGAGTTAGAAAACTAACAGCATGTGTCCAATCCACAGATTGGATGTCATCAAGAGTGAATGAACCCTGGTATATACTATGGACTTGGTTATAATGATGTGTCAATTTAAGTTCATCAGTTGTAACATATGGACTACTCTGGCCATAGAGGTCCATAGTAGTGGAACTGTGGGATGGGGAACAGGAGAGATATTGGAATCCTCTATACAATTTTGGGAAAATTAAGTCATTTTTGTGTTTTCATTCATTTTTTATTGAAGTTTCACTGATTACAATGTTGTGTTAATTTCAGGTGTACAGGAAAGTGGTTCAGTTATATATATTCTTTGTCGGATCCTTTTCTATTGTAGTTTATTAAGAGATATTGAATACAGTTCCCTCCCTCTGTACTTTTCACTTGATCTTTGTATGAATCTAAAACTGCTCAAAAAAGTATTTTCAAAAAAATCCCACAAATTATCTACTATATTTATAAATTTTTTATAAATTATATATTCACTTTTGAGCATTTACTT
Organism: Bos indicus x Bos taurus; assembly: GCF_003369695.1. Classification (NCBI taxonomy): domain Eukaryota; kingdom Metazoa; phylum Chordata; class Mammalia; order Artiodactyla; family Bovidae; genus Bos; species Bos indicus x Bos taurus. Next base: position 55,812,786 of record NC_040087.1, read on the forward strand.
TTATCTATTAAAAGTTTGCTTATCCATTATTTTTTCTATCATACTCTAGGGCAGTCACAAAATGAAACATGTGAAAGTGTTTTGACAACTGTTACATAAATATACTGTCTTTACTTTGAGATGAGTTATAGAAATTGAGTAAATGTGGAAAAAAAAATCTCAGTGTATGCAGAGGATAATACTGAACAGAGTTACAGAATTAGAGAGTTGTGACATTAAACATGCCATTTATACCTTTCTATTTTTCATGTTCCATTTATCATTTCTTGATTTTGATATTCCTGTTGAAGAAGGCATCATTTGAGTCCTCACACCTCTTATTATTACTATTATTATTATTAATGTCTCATGGAATTATCTTCAGGAAACTTTTTTTTACCGTGTAACTCACTAAATAATACCTTGATTCCACATTTCTTAATAAATTACAAGGAGATGCTTTCTCCTATATTGAAGACTTTCTATACTGATCTGAGGTAGGAGACACAGAAGGGACAGTGTCTGTCTTTCACCTCTTGTGCTTCCTAGGATGCCTGTGAATTCAGTGGTAATTCTTTGGAACTTATCCCTACCATTTCCCTCTTCCCGCAAAGAGGCCTAAAAATATGCTGGCCACATACAGACCATTACTTAATGGAAAGAGGTTTTCTTCTGGAATTAATTAGATGTTGGACCCAGCAAATAAAATTTATGTAGCAGCAACAGTTCCACTTCTTTATAATGAAGAGGAATAATTCAGAATATTAGGATGAAAAATGAATCCTTGATAATAAAAATTTGGAGACAGAGAACACAAAAAGAACCAATTATTCTTTACAAGAAACTCCTGAATGGAAAGCTGTCCTAACAAATGGGTGTTCAGTCTCCACTTTATCATCGCCCCAGATCAACACACAGGACACAGGCTATTTAAAAACATGGGTTTGCTCAAAGTACAACCATGTGTTGTCAAGTACTTTTTAATGCAAGATAAAAGGTGCAGCTGTGAGCAGCCTGTTAATTTCAACAGAAAATATCTTTGTCTTAGCAAGGTCAAATAAAAATTTTAAAATGCTTTAGCAAGTGGTAATTTAAGAATAATAGCATCAGCTATCATACATGGGATAAGAGTTGATAATAAGGGTTTGTTGGCTATATTCTTTGGTTAAATAGCTGGGGTTAAATTTATTTTTGAAAAGTGTAGAACAATACAATTCTCATCAGCCACACAGCATGACGTTCTGGAACATTTTGTGTGATTTATGCAATTTATAGTGGGCAAAGCTCTTACAGCATCAAGCCCCTAGCGACTACATTGTAAAACTAAATGATTGTTTCAATGGAGATAAGGGATAATATTTTAACATTCACTATTGCTATAGTCCAAATGCTATTCATGGCATGCCATGTTCTACTTATTCCAATTAAGAATGCTGCTATTAAATTAACATTTAATTATTACAACATCGTGACCATTTGCAGCAGACAGGTACACTTTGAATTCATTCATAACGTGCAAAGCACAAAGGTCATTTTCTCAAACTAGTCATTGTTATATTTTTGCTGACAGGAATAGGAATTGCTAGTCATAAATATGAATATTGCTCTCAGTAGTATAATACAATCTTTAGTTTTCATCATTTTTATTTTGAAAATAGCATAACTGAATTATTTCTCATTGTCATGCCATGATAAGATGGAAAAAATAGGAAAAAACATTTTTAAATTGATGCTAGTGACTAGCTTTAGCAAAAACAATTCACTGTAGAGCTCTACTCAAATGTGTAGTGTACATGTTTATCATGGAGGCATAGATTCTTAAGTGCTCAGGCAGCCCCCAAACAGTTTCAGATATGCCCAGTAGCTAAGTCATGCCAACTCTTTGTGACCCCATGGACTGAAGCTCATCAGGCTCCTCTGTCCATGGAATTTTACCAGAATAATGGAGTGGGTTGCCATGCCCTCCTCCGGGGGATTTTCCCAACCCAGGGATCAAACCCATGGTTCTTACATCCCCTGCATTGGCAGGTGGATTCTTTACCACAAGTGCAACATGGAAAGGCCTAAAATTGGTGTAACAGAGCTAAATTGAGGTGTCTGCAAAACTGAATTCCCTTTGTCTTTCTTTCTTTCTAGGAGAGATTCTGGAGGCTGCACAGATTCCTTAAGTGTGCCCCTTCCAGCAATAGCATCAGTCTAATACCAAAAATATCAAATGATGTGATCTATATATACATTACTAAAGAATGAGTTCTATAAGGTAACTGTTGTAGAATCATTTTTTTATGCTTGGATTTTAATTCTGACTGTTAGGAGGACACAGTGTCATTAAGCAAAGGATAATATAGTAGAGATTTAGAAAATCTTTCCAGAGAAGCAATACTATGTAACATTTTGAGAGTGTGGCCTGCCTGCACTAATTGAATATCTTGGCTAGCTCAGGAGAATTATTTCCAATGTGAGTAATGTCTCTTAAGTGATAGCGCCAATATCATGTGGTCCAAGATACATATCTTTCTAATACTATCATAAAGTTTTAAATTAATACTGACATTTAAATATAATTGGGTCAATTTTTCCAATTACTTTTTTGCGAATTGTTCTGATATATTTCTGCACTCATTGATTTAGTGGCTTCTACTTAATTAAAAATAAATCAGATATATTGGAAGCAAACAATCAATCTACCGTGCATTAAATTTAGCATAATTACTGCTATGTGCAAATATACTAGATTCGAATATGATGAGAATAGACAAAAACGTTTATTAATGTTCGCTTGTGAACTTTAGCTGAGTAATGGCTTTTCTGTTTGTATCCCAGGTAGCTTTCCACTCACTCTTCAATCTCAACTGAGTGTCATTTTCTCCCACACTTCTTCCTATAACCTCCCTCCACTTTTTAAGATGTAAAATTGATGTTACTTCCCATATCCATTGATGCACAATTATTCATTTCTACTAGATAAATACTGTGCATTTAAAAATATTTTATATATATATATATATATATATATATATGCACACACACACATATAGTATGAGTTTTTAGAGATGGAGATTTTTACTTGTTCAGTTTTGTTTCACCAGTGCCTTCTCTTAAGGTTAATATATACATGGAGGACGCTCTGTCATGGTTCCTAAGAGACTGATGGGATCAATAATAAACAAGTGAATGAGAGTAAAATTTGTCATTCAATGGTATTTTCAATTATCTCATATAGTACTCTGTTGGCTTAAATGGTGCCCAGCAACATGATGCTACCATGTCCAAATCCCCTTGCTACTGTGAAGCTGCAAATGTTTATTTGGAAAATGGGTATTTGCAGATTTAATTAAATATCTTGAAATGAGACCATCCTAGACCCAATAGTCATTAAATTCAATGACAAACTCTCTTATAAGGGACAGAGGAGTAGATGAAACATCCAGAGGAAAAGGTGATGTTAAGGTAAGGCAAAGGTTGGAATGATGTGAATGAGCCCAGCAAATCAAGAAAGGTTGACAGCCCCTGACAATGGAAAAGGAAAGGAAGTATCTCCACTGGAGCTTCCAGGCATAGTGCCGCCTTGCTGACATCATGATTTTAAACTCATATTGAGAACTGTGGGAAAATAAATTTCTGTTGATTTCAACCACTAACTTTGTGATAATGTATTATGGCAACTCTAGTAAACTTCTATAGGTTCTATAGGGAAACTGTAAAATGAATAGAAACCAACTTCCTTACCTTCAATATTTTTTTAATATAAATTTATTTATTTTAATTGGAGGTTAATTACTTTACAATATTGTATTGGTTTTGCCATACATCAACATGAATCTTCCACAGATGTACACGTGTTCCCCATCCTGAACCCCCCTCCCTCCCCGCTCTCCGTACCATCCCTCTGTGTCGTCTCAGTGCACCAGCCCCAAGCAACCAGTATCATGCATGGAACTTGGACTGGCGACTCGTTTCATATATGATATTATACATATTTCAATGCCATTCTACCAAATCATCCCACCCTCTCCCTCTCCCACAGAGTCCAAAAGACTGTTCTATACATCTGTGTCTATTTTGCTGTCTTGCATACAGGGTTATTGTTACCATCTTTCTAAATTCCATATATATGTGTTAGTATACTGTATTGGTGTTTTTCTTTCTGGCTTACTTCACTCTGTATAATAGGCTCCAGTTTCATCCACCTCATTAGAACTGATTCAAATGTATTCTTTTTAATGGCTGAGTAATACTCCATTGTGTATATGTACCACAGCTTGCTTATCCATTTGTCTACTGATGGACATCTAGGTTGCTTCCATGTCCTGGCTATTATAAACAGTGCTGTGATGAACATTGGGGTACACGTGTCTCTTTTAATTCTGGTTTCCTCGGTGTGGATGCCCAGCAGTGAGATTGCTGGATCATAAGGCAGTTCAATTTCCAGTTTTTTAAGGAATCTCCACACTGTTCTCCATAATGGTTATACTAGTTTGCATTCCCACCAACAGTGTAAGAGGGTTCCCTTTTCTCCACACCCTCTCCAGCATTGATTGCTTGTAGACTTTTGGATCGCAGCCATTCTGACTGGCATGAAATGGTATCTCATTGTGGTTTTGATTTGCATTTCTCTGAAAATGAGTGATGTTGGGCATCTTTTCATGTGTTTGTTAGCCATCTGTATGTCTTCTTTGGAGAAATGTCTGTTTAGTTCTTTGGCCCATTTTTTGATTGGGTTGTTTATTTTTCTGTAATTGAGCTGCAGGAGTTGGTTATATATTTTTGAGGTTAGTTTTTTGTCAGTTGCTTCATTTGCTTATTTTCTCTCATTCTGAAGGCTGTCTTTTCACCTTGCTTATAGTTTCCTTTGTTGTGCAGAAGCTTTTAATTTTAATTAGGTCCCATTTATTTATTTTTGCTTTTATTTCCAATATTCTGGGAGGTGGGTTATAGAGGATCCTGCTGTGATGTATGTTGGAGAGTGTTTTGCCCATGTTCTCCTCTAGGAGTTTTATAGTTTCTGGTCTTACATTTAGATCTTTAATCCATTTTGAGTTTATTTTTGTGTATGGTGTTAGAAAGTGCTCTAGTTTCATTCTTTTACAAGTGGTTGACCAGTTTTCCCAGCACCACTTGTTAAAGAGATTGTCTTTAATCCATTGTATATTCTTGCCTCCTTTGTCAAAGATAAAGATCAACTATCTGTTTCTTCCCAAAGACATGCACACCAACAAAAGGAACAAACCTTGTCAGAAGTTGAAAATTAACACACATAGTTCATGTTCAATAAGCACAGTTTCGAAATTTCATCTGTATTCACACCTAGAAATTTAACTTAGAATGTACATGAAATAGTTTTAGCAATAAGTACAGGTTAATTCATATATTATTATCATCATATCTATTCATGCCAATTGGTTTTCTTAGTTGTTTATCATGGAGAAGGCAATGGCACCCCACTCCAGTACTCTTGCCTGGAAAATCCCATGGACGGAAGAGCCTGGTAGGCTGTAGTCCATGGGGTCTCTAGGAGTAGGACACTACTGAGCTACTTCACTTTCACTTTTCACTTTCATGCATTGGAGAAGGAAATGGCAACCCACTCCAGTGTTCTTGCCTGGAGAATCCCAGGGACGGCGGCGCCTGGTGGGCTGCCGTCTATGGGGTCGCACAGAGTCGGACACGACTGAAGAGACTTAGCAGCCGTTGTTTATCAATATCAGCAGGTTTCCAAGGTGGCACTAGTGGTAAAGAATCCTCCTGCCAATGCAGGTGATATAAGAAATGCAGGTTTGACCCTCAGCTCAGGAAGATACCCTGGAGGAAGGCATGGCAACACACTCCAGTAATCTTGCCTAGAGAATCCCATGGACAGAGGAACCTAGTGGGCTACAGTTCATGGGGCTGCAAAGAATCGGACACAACTGAAGCAACTTAGCACAGCACAGCATGTAATATCAGCATTTCACAATTTAGAATAAAAAATAGAAGACACTTAGAAAAAGTCGAAGTAAGTAGTGACTGATGAAATGTGAGCAAAGTACAGAAATAGATTATTTCCAAACTTCGGGGTTGCTGGCAGAATTTTGAGTACCTGCTATGAAAGAAAGGTATTTACCACATTAGACTCAGAAAACAGAAGTCGGAACTCATAACCCCAAATAACTAATCATTTGTATCAAACACGAAGGCATGGCAACAGCAAGGGATCTGGGTGTATGGCAATGGAAGAGGAGGAGGTTTAGTTGCTAAGTCGTGTCCGACTCTTGCGACCCTACGGACTGTAGTCTTCCAGGCTCCTCTGTCTATGGGATTCTCCAGGCAAGAGTACTGGAGTGGGCTGCCATTTCCTTCTCCAGGGGATGGCAACGGAAGCTTTGGTTTTTAATAGCAGTAGTGGAAGAAGTTCAGAGAGACTGCTAACAGCAGCGCCTCTGTCGGGTGGTTGAGGCAGAGGGGAGCTTCCAGGGGCTTTCAGGGTGCATTTTTCAGCATTGTTCTTTGAAGTGTGATGTTCAAGTCTCTGAGTTTCCTTTCCATAATTTTATTTTCTGTTTAAAACTGTTAAAATAAGTTTTCTCTTCTACAGACTCACTAGCTCAAATTGCAAATTACAAGAGAATGAAAAGAGGAGGAATTGAGGAAAGCTGAGGAAGTAAAACAATGAGGAAGTAAAACAATTTTAGGTTTAACAGGGGAAGATTACAAATAACTGAGTGATGCTTTGGAATTTTTATATGAAACTACATCTGAGACTATAAATTTCTTCTCACATTTCCATATTCCCATATCCACTGGATCACCGAAGTATATTACTACTTCTTTTTAATATGTCTGCATCCTTTCTTCTTTCCTTTCTTCCTCTAACTCAGTCTGGCAATAGTCTCCTCATTGATTTCTTGGCATTAAATTGTGTTGAAACTTTTTACATGAAAATAATCTTTCTAAATAACCACTCTCCATGTCTTTCATGTTGTTGAATAAATTTCTCTAGTTCAAATGAACAAGTTAATGAAATGATGAGTATGTATGTAAATATGTTATATAGTCATTGCAATGGATCTTAATGGGTTCAATATATTCTGGTAACAAAACAAAGCACTAATTTGGATAGACATAAAAAATAAGATTTTGCTTTCTGTCAATCACATGGTTCTCTAAATGGTATGACATATCACCTATTATTAAACTGAATGAATATGCAGCACTTTTGGCTTTGATACAATGGAAAATAACAAATTAATTCTATTAACCAACATTGTCTTGATTGTGTATTAATGTAAATAATTTATCCTTTAAAAACATATAATACTACATTATGTTTGCATTTATAGCTATTTTTGCAGTAAAATGTACAAAACTCTTATTGTTTCTATCTACTAAAGGAATTATTTTTGTTTTAATGCATTAGAATGCCAAAACAATAAAAAAGTCCTTATCATTAATAATGCAAATAGTATGCCTTTAAATGAATCTAAATGATAAACAGAATTACAGAATGCTTGAAAATAGAACTGTTCTTAGATGATAAAAAGCTTTTTGTTTCAACCATAACAGAATTCCTGTTTTAGTGTAGTATGTAAAGCAGGCATACACAAAAGCTAAGAAAGAAGTAACTAAAAATGAAAAGTTCAATCACCTAACACAACATCTCAAAACACACTGTGTTCTAGATCTATATAATTATGTTTATTTCACCTTCTCCCTATCATGACTCTATGCATCTGCTAAAAACTTTTCATAGACTATTTCCTAAAGTATCTTTCAGTAGTTAAGACTCTGCACTTTCACTGACAAGGGCCCAGGTTCAATTCTTAGTAGGTAGCAGAACTAAGATTTTGCAAGGCATGAGGCACAGCCAAAAAAAAAAAAACAAAGAAACAAACAAAAAAAAACAAAAGAAGAAGAAAGCATGTTTTCAATTCTGAAAGTTATGCATTAAGTTCCTTTAAACTACTATAAAAGCAGAGAGAATGCAATCTATTAAGCTTTGTTTGAATGTCTCAGCTACACAAATATGCCGACAACATTCACTAACCCAACTGCTAACTTTGAGTATAATACAAAAAATATTATAACATTAGTCAATAAATTTAAAAAGTCATATTTCTCAAAAAATATATATGATAAACTTCAGGAAAACCAACACTAAGTCTAAAACTTTTTTTGATTTCCACACAATAACATTTATTACTGGTTAAAGTAAATAACTATGTACTGAGTCAGGACAATATTTTTGTTATATTTATTTTCTTACTTAACCTAAAAACAAGTTTATGGAATCAATATCCCTACAGTTATCAAAATTAATGACCATCATTTTTAGGATATTTCTCTAAAGTTGTAGAACAAGCAGAGTTAAGATTCAAACTCTAAACTTATGCTTCTACTAAACTTTAGAGTCACATGATTAAAAGTTTATTTGTTTCAGAATGGCAGGCTTCCTGATGGCTCAGACAGTAAAGAATCCTCCTGTAATGAGGGAAACCCGGGTTCAGTTCCTGTGTTGGGACTATCCCCTGGAGAAGGGAATACCCATTCCAGTATTCTTGCTTGGAGAATCCCATGGATAGAGGAGCCTGGTGGGCTATAGTCCATGGGGTCAAAAAGAGCCTAAGACTAAGCAACTTTAACTTTTCTTTCTTGTTTAATGATCACAATCTCAAGCTCCAAAGCTTCCTGATGCTAAGTTAAGAAATCTTAAGGACTGAGGTCCATGAATCTAGTAACTGATTTTCTTATCCAGAAGTCTCTGTTTGGGAGACTTAATTTGCTGCATCATGCTAAGAATTTAAATTTTTTCACTCTAGGGAATAAAGGAAAAGCCCCACAACCTAAAATATGTTTTTAATTTAACTGATATGGGGATATAACAATAGTTTTAACCTTATTTTAATAAGAATAAAAAATTTGGAATTTATCATTTTAAAAATATGTTGTTTTCCAGTCACTCAGTCATGTCTGACTCTTAGGGACCCCATGGACTGCAGCAAACCAGGCTTCCCTGTCCTTCACTATCTCCCAGTTTGCTCAAACTCTTGTTCATTTAGTCGATGATGCCATCCAACCATCTCATCCTCTGTTGCCCCCTTCTCTTCCTGCACTCAATCCTTTCCAGCATCAGGATCTTCTCTATTGAGTCGGCTCTTTGTATCAGGTAGCCAAAGTACTGGAGCTTCAGCTTTAGCATTAGTCCTTTTAATGATCATTCAGGGTTGATTTCCTTTAGGATTGACTGGTTTGATCTCATTACTGTCCAATTGCTTAAATTATGTGCTCAATGAATATTTGTTGTACTTTGATTGAACAAATTCTTCATTTCTAGTATTCTTATATGCTTATTTCCATACATGCTCAGTAAAGACCAAATATTATTTGTTGCCATAACAGTTGTTAGAGAATTTTTAAAGTCTTTTTATTTATAACAGATACAAATGCTCTATCTTAGGACATTTGGATCTGTAGTTTACAAAATATATGACATTAGCTAGTCGGAGAATTCAAATTTTTATGCGTAACACTAGGGGAAATTTTAAATAATAACAAAATCAGAGTGACTGTCTTTTGCTGTTGTTTAGTCACTCAGACATGACCAACTGTTTGCGACCCCATTGACTGCAGCACACCAGGCTTCCCTGTTCTTCATTATCTCTCAGAGTTTCCTCAAACTTATGTCCATTGAGTCAGTGATCCTATCCAACCATCTCATCCTCTGTTGCCCCCTTCTCCTCTTGCCTTCAATCTTTCCCAGCATCAGGGTCTTTTCAAATGAGTCAGCTCTTTGCTGACTCAATAATGACGACTATAGTAGCCAGCAGTTATTGAGGTTGTGCCATGTGCCAGGACCTATTCTAAGCAAATGTATGTATTTATTCATTTAATACTTATAAAAACCTTGTGAAGTGGGTGTCATTTCAGTTAAAATCAAAGAAGGATTTTAAACAGACTATTTAGATTTTTAAGTTACTGATTGCACAAACTTGTGTAAGTTACCAAAACGTTCACACCTCAGTTTCCTCCTCTGTATCTCCACTAAGTTGTTATGAAGCAGAAATAAATTAGCATGTGAAAAATGCCTTGAATGAGGAGTGGTATTTGGAAGCACTATGAAAATACTTACTTATCATCATAATCATCATTATCATCCCCATGTGTGGATGAGGAGATGAAATCACAGAATACCGACAGGTAAGCTGCCAGCACCAGTTTACACAATTAGAAAATAGAGTACAACGAATTTCATGTTTAAAGTTTGGAGGAAAAAGTGCATAGACAGAAACAAGAAGTCATAGACTGTTTCTAAAACGAACCATCTTTGATTGAGAAGGGCATGGGATGGAGATAGGGATTAGAGAATAAAAGACAAAGCAAACAAAGAGATACAGCACTTTTCGGTACCTGACGGCAACAGTACTTTGAGGACCTAGACCAGAAGCTTGAGGAATAAAAAAGGAGTGATCTTGAAGAGAATGCCTGGGATAGCTTTCCTCCTCCTAATCTACATACAGCATTTAATTGTTGGATCACACCTCACACTTGTACAAAAACTGCGCAATCTTGCCTCAAAATGACCACTCCAAATTTCTCCACTTCTCCTGACCCTTGAGCAACACTGACTTAGGCCATGTACTTTAATCCAGGCTGCAACAAAAGTCAGTGACATTTCCTTTGTATTTTAAACAAAGCAATATAATTGCGAGTCAAATCAAGTTTAACAATAAATCCTAAACAGAATGACCCGTAACCTTTCAGTTTGTTTATATACGCTTATGAAAGAGGGTTGATTTTGGTTCACACATTGCCTCCATAATCGCAGGCAAAAATATCTGGAATATCTTTGTCAGAAGATGTTAATAATCATGCAAACTTTGTTTTTGTAGTAACATGAATATTTATATGTTTCTAAATGTTAACATCTGATTATCTGACGCTGATTGAGTTATGATAGATTAAGTGGTTTTATAAAGGAAGCAAATTTATTTGCAGTGTCATTATATTAGAATTTAATACAGTATAGATATAAAAATTATTATATTAGATATAACAAAATATAGACTATAAATTTGAAATATAAAGTATAATAAATACATATTATACAAATATATTTTATGTAAATGTATTTTTATACATTTATACATAAACATGATAAAATATAAGCATTGGATGTAATACAAATTTAAAAATTTAAAATTTTAGCAATGAGCAATGGCCTCCTTGACATTTACTGAAAGTTATTTTACTGACAATTATTCTAATGAAAGGAAGGGGCTTCCTTTGTGGCTCACATGGTAAATAATCTGCCTGCAATGAGGGAGACCCAGGTTCGATCCCTGGGTTGGGAAGATCCACAGGAGAAGGAAACAACAACCCTCTCCAGTACTCTTACCTGGAAAATTCCATGGAAAGAGGAGCCTGGCGGGCTGCAGTCCATGGGGTCACAAAGAGTCCGGTATGACTGAACGATTGCACTTTCACTTCCACTTCCATTCTAATAAAAGTGATTCCAAGTACAGCATATAAATTGTAATATTCTGTCACATTGGGAAGATTTCAGAGTATACTGACAAGGAAGCATTTGAAAAGTCCACAAAGCTCCTATCGTGGCTATCAAGTTGTAAAGTGTGCATTCTTCAACTTTTTGTATTAGTGAAGATATTTTTATTCTAATATCATCTTTAGTTGTTTCTGGATATGTATTACAGTTTGTTTCTCTTTACAATTCCGTATTCCTGAAGAGAAATACAGATACTTACTAAATCTAGAAGAGATCCTTATTTTTCTTTTGACAAATCTTATCAGTTGCAGCTAACTCAATGTCATCATATGAGCTATAATCGAGTATTGTGAGCTAACAGTGTATACAAAAATAAGGCGACAGTGACACTACAAAATAAAAATAAAGTATTTCTTCCTTCTAAGTAAGTTAAACAAGATTTCAAGAACGTGGACATTTAATCTCAGGTATTTCCTCAGAGCTTTGGTTCAAATTAAATTTAGCGTCTTCTACTGCCAGCAGCATACAGCGTTGCAGGTCACGATGTCCCTTGTGCCTTTGGTACAGGATGACTTATAGAGTTTCATTTGTGTTTCTGCAGCTTTAAATGGCAATGTGAGCTGTGAAAACATTTGCTACTGAAGGAGTGTAGAGCAATTAGCCTTCACACTTCAAAGGCAAAGAGAAATGGAACATATTGCATCTAATACTTGATAGTATAGAAGGTGTTTTTGCCAGACAACCATTTCTAAATCTCCATTTTACTCTCTTTACTGACCAAAAAAAGGGTAAGTTTGAAAGCAAGGTCATGCAAATTAAGTATCAGAATCTTCTCACTTAAAGTCTCATTAATTGGTAAATTTTATGTGAATTAAAAAGGCATCTATATGAGATTCTCTACCTAGCTAAGCTTTTTCCCCCTTTATTCTGTCTTTATTGATGCATAAGCAACAAATACAAATTGCATACATTTAAGGCATACAACTTACATTTTGATATGTGTATGCATTACTGGGCTTACTAGGTGGTGCAGTAAAGGATCCACCTGCCAATGTAGGAGAATCAGGTTCTATCCCTGGAGAAGGAAATGACAACTTTGCCTGGAAAATCCCTTGGACAGAGGAGCCTGGCAGGCTATACAGTCCATAGAGTTGCAAAGAGTCAGATATGACTGAGCACACACGGAATACACTGCTTTGCTAAATGACCACCATGATCAATATAATTAACATACCCATGACCTCACATAGTTACCATTTTCTTCCTTTCTTCCTTTTGTTAACCATTTTTTTGAGGTATAGTTAATTTATTATGCTGTGCTAGTTTAAGGTAGGAGAAGGCAATGGCACCCCACTCCAGTACTCTTGCCTGGAAAATCCCATGGACGGAGGAGCCTGGTGGGCTGCACTAAGAGTCGGACACGACTGAGCGACTTCACTTTCACTTTTCACTGTCATGCATTGGAGAAGGAAATGGCAACCCACTCCAGTGTTCTTGCCTGGAGAATCCCAGGGACGGGGGAGCCTGGTGGGCTGCCGTCTATGGGGTCGCACAGAGTCAGACACGACTGAAGCGACTTAGCAGCAGCCGCAGGTTAAGGTATGCAAGAAAGTGATTCAGTTATATGTTTATACACACACATATATATGTGTGTGTGTGTGTGTGAGTGTGTGTATGTGTATTCTTATCTTAAGCTTTAATTCCACAGTATTACAGTATTTTTTTCTAGTTTGTAGTTAAGCCATTAGCAGTACTTTATGTTAATTTTTTGATGCCTGAATAAATATTTTTTACTATTGGGTTTCCATCTATAAGATCATTTATGCATGCCGTCTAACTCCATCCCTGTGTATAAAGATGAAGACCATCCTACACTTGTTATGTAGTATATAAGTTTAATATGTTTCCATAAGGGCCTATGGCATACCTAATTTATAGAATAAACCATGTTTCCAGCCCTATCTCAGATCTTTCCCAAAGTACTCCTACTATTGGGTTGCCACAAAAGTTTGTTCAGATTTTAAAAAATCTGAACAAACTTTTGGGCCCACCTGATATATTCTGTAAAGACAGTCTCTTAGGTTGCTAACAAATGCTGCTAGTCTCTAATTTAGAAAAATCAGGCATCTCATGATCTTCAAGTTGATTGAATTATGGATGCAGTAGTTCCTGATGGCTCAGTTGGTAAAGAATCTGCCTGTAACGCAAGAGACACAGGTTTGATCCCTGGGTCAAAAAGATCCCCCCCAAAAGGGAATGGCAACCTACTCCATTATTATTGTCTGAAGAATCCCATGGACAGAGGAACCTGAAGGGCCACAGTCCATAGGGTTGCAAAGATTCAGACACGACTGAATCAATTTAGCACACATGCACACACAGAAATCTGCTATGAGAAATTCATCTTTGTTTATACTACTAGATTTATCACAGTCTCTATGTAATAAGTTTTACTTATTTCTCAAATGCATATATATTTGAAAATATCAGATATACATATTTCCATTCATATATAATTCATTCATATTAGTTCACTATTATTAATGTTCTTAATTAAAAGATTTTCTAATTTAGCTTTTTACTACTCTGTGCTCCAGATTTTTGGTCAACATATAAAATTAAGTTAAAAGATGATGGGAAAAGGTAGCAGACATTTGATGATATGGTCAACTCTTTTCTAAATTGTGTGAGGTTAAATTAAGATGTCATCTATATGACATATATCATTTAATAAAACTTTGACACTTTTAATTCTTCCCTAACATTTTGTTTATAAAAACAGGCCTACCCTTTATGAAGGACCCCTATAAGTTTTTTTGCCTTTGAGATTGAAATAATTAATTTGATGATTCCATGAATCAGTTTTGGGCACCTGAATGCCCCAAATGAAATTACCCAGGAAATAATGAATTATGATGTTCTGGAAAAGCCAGGAGATCCCCAAAATAGCAACTCCCCATTCTCAGTCAAACTGGATCATTATAAAACTTGAGCATCTATCCTTTGGGAAAGACTCAATACTTTGCGAGGTTCTTCAGGGCTGTGTGCAGTGAGAAGATACACTTGCAGTTTGGTCAGTTTACAGTCTCCAGTGTCTATCTCTAGAAAGTTACTGTTATATGTGTTTATTTAACAAATTCTTCTCCCATGCTTATTTACTCTACACTAAGGGTGTTTTCCAAGCCAAAGTGTTTGAAGCCATTCTGTTAATCTGATTTCTAATTATTGATATTTCCCTTTCTATTGACTGATATTTACCTATTTATTCTCACATTTTTCTAAATTCCAGTTTTAGAAAAACAGGAATTTTAGCCGACAACAAGCAAATGAAAGAATTGAGGCACATGTGGATGATAAATGCTTTCGAAGATCACTTTCACACTCTTAAAGTGAACCTGAATTGAAGGAAGCTGTACACTTCTGGTAGAGAGAAGATGGTTTATAAAGATGTGTATTCCAGAAAGAATATCACCTGAGTCTTATCATCTATTTGCTTGTGAGTGCTCAGTTGTGTTCAACTCTTTGCGACCCCATGGAATGCAGCCCAGTAGGCTCCTCTGTCTATGGAATTTTTCAGGCAAGAATATTGGAGAGGGTTGGCATTTCCTCCTCCAGGGGATCTTCTCAACCCAGGGATCAAACCCACATCTTCCACATTGGCAAGCAGTTTCTTTACCACTGAGCCACTTATTTCCTATTTGGAGAAGTAGCAAAAAATTGTGTATAACCTGAGTGCAATATTTAAGAGAGACAATGCGAGATGACACCAATCAGGTAAACAAAGGCCACATTTGAAGGAAAAAAAAAATCTGTTTCCCAGTGTAAGGACACGTATTTCCTTCTGAATAAGAGATTCTAATATAGATTACTATAGCTAAATCACTCTAGAAATAGGGCTGAAGGGAAATTAAGAGCATTGGTGAACTATTTTGTTTGTAATATACCTTACAGCCTTACATATGATATTTAAACAGATGGAACAGCAACTTTTTAATAGAGGCCAGGTATTCACAAATCTTTAAAGGTTCCAGTCAGCAACAATACTTGCCCACTATTATTGAGAATATAGAATTCAAACTTAGGTCTTTAGGCCTGTAGCTAACCTGTTTTCATCCCAATCTTGCCATTTTAATAAAGATAATAGCCACATCTGCAAAGTATTCAAGATGTGGCAGACACTGTCTCAAGAAATTAACATTTATTACAAAATTTAATCTGGCAATATGATATAGAAATATTAAGTCTCCTGACCAAGGTCATACCTGTATTAAACAGTGAATCCTAAATACTAACTCAAGAATTATGGTTCTGCAATTGAAACTTTTAACTGCTGTTTCTGATTTCTTCTCCTATGATCATACCTATATCCTCTTTTATATTACTGGTAGAAAGTTATCTCATTTAAAGAAAATATCTTCTCAAGTCTCTTCCTATAGTGGTGTTTTTGTAAATATACAATGCAATTCAGTTTAATGTGAGTGTTTCTGTTCACTGCTGCTGCTGCTGCTGCTGCTAAGTCGCTTCAGTCGTGTCCGACTCTGTGCGACCCCATAGACGGCAGCCCACCAGGCTCCCCCATCCCTGGGGTTCTCCAGGCAAGAACACTGGAGTGGGTTGTCATTTCCTTCTCCAATGCATGAGAGTGAAGTCGCTCAGTCGTCTCCAACTCTTAGCGACCCCATGGACTGCAGCCCACCAAGCTCCTCCATCTATGGGATTTTCCAGGCAAGAGTACTGGAGTGGGGTGCCATCGCTTTCTCTGTCTGTTCACTAGATTCATAGAATCCAGGCTAAATATAGGATGCTGAAACATACTATTTCTATAGTGATAAAGAAACAACTAAGTTCCTAAACAAGAAATATATTAGCAGTTTAAGAATTTTTGCCAACCTTAGTATCTCTTTCAGTTTCTGCACAATACTCACAGGAAGTGACCCTAGATTCACTCTCTAGACTATTTGATTATCGCTACTGAAGTCCCACCCTTATGGCAGAAAGTGAAGAGGAACTAAAAAGCCTCTTGATGAAAGTGAAAGAGGAGAGTGAAAAAGTTGGCTTAACGCTCAACATTCAGAAAACTAACATCATGGCATCTGGTCCCATCACTTCATGGGAAATAGATGGGGAAACAGTGGAAACAGTGTCAGACTTTATTTTTTGGGGGCTCCAAAATCACTGCAGATGGTGACTGCAGCCATGAAATTAAAAGACGCTTACTCCTTGGAAGGAAAGTTATGACCAACCTAGATAGCATATTCAAAAGCAGAGACATTATTTTGCCAACAAAGGTCCGTCTAGTCAAGGCTATGGTTTTTCCAGTGGTCATGTATGAATATGAGATTGGACTGTGAAGAAAGCTGAGTGCAGAAGAATTGATGGTTTTGAACTGTGGTGTTGGAGAAGACTCTTGAGAGTCCTTTGGACTGCAAGGAGATCCAACCAGTCCATTCTAAAGGAGATCAGTCCTGGGTGTTCTTTGGAAGGACTGATGCTAAAGCTGAAACTCCAATACTTTGGCCACCTCATGTGAAGAGTTGACTCACTGAAAAAGACTCTGATGCTGGGAGGAATTGGGGGCAGGAGGAGAAGGAGACGACAGAGGATGAGATGGCTGGATGGCATCACCAACTAGATGGACATGAGTTTGAGTGAACTCTGGGAGTTAGTGATGGACAGGGAGGCCTGGCGTGCTGCAGTTCATGGGGTCGCAAAGAGTTGGACATGACTGAATGACTGAACTGAACTGAACTGAAGTCCTATGAATCACAGTCCCTCAAAAATGACATTTCCATAAAGACCAATATATAATGAATATTTCTCAGTTCCTCAAGTAAATCTTATATTTCAGTATAAACAGTATGTTTGTCTTTCAAAATATTATATCTATATCATTTGAAGATGAATATAACTAGCTGATATGTGAGACAAACACCTGAGGAGTTTTTTAAACAATAGAGTGATTTTATTCTTGATGAAAATATTAACATACAGAGATATCCATATTTATTTCCAATTATTTTTCTAAAAATAAGAGATTCCATGTTTTTGTTTATTGGCAAATTAACCATCTCTTATTACTAAACCTGTGAAAACATCACAATTTAAAGAGTAAAGGAAGACATCTGAGGAAGTTAGAAGTTGAAAACATTCCAGGAGTTTGCTTTACTGAAGGAAGGAAAGCAGAGCATTTCTAGGAGGCTGAACTACAAAGGTCCATCTGGTCAATGCTATGGTTTTTCCAGTAGTCAAGTATGGATGTGAGAGTTGGACTATAAAGAGCTGAGCGCCAAAGAATTGATGCTTTTGAACTGTGGTGTTGGAAAAGATTCTTGTGAGTCCCTTGGACTGCAAGGAGATCCAACCAGTCTATCCTAAAGAAAATCAGTCCTGAATATTCATTGGAAGGCCTGATGCTGAAGCTGAAACTTCAATACTTTGGCCACCTGATGCGAAGAACTGACTCATTTGAAAAAACCCTAATGATGGGAAAGATTGAAGGTCGGAGGAGAAGGGGATAATGGAGAATGAGATGGCTGGATGGCATCACTGACTCAATGGACATGAGTTTGAGTAGACTCTGGGAGTTGGCAATGGACAGGGAGGCCTGGAGTGCTGCAGTCCATGGGGTCGCAAAGAGTCGTACATGACTGTGTGACTAAACTGAACCGAACTGACCTACCCCATTAACCACTAATGAGAAGTTAAGTAGGGCAATCACAAACTGCATTAAATTTGTTTATTTGGAAAAGAAGTCGTTTATTAGAACCATTGAAGCTTTTCAGTGTCTGTGGAGAAATGTTGATGCTGGAGAACAATTTTAATTAATTATAGCACATAATCACATTATGTTATAAAATTGTGAGGTTCAGAATTAGGATAATGGAATGAGCTTGACCATTTAGGCCTGAAAAAGGTGTATGTTTAATTCGTATAAAAACTCAATGTATATTTTTGGGAAACTCTTTATCTTCTCAAATCTCAGTTTGCTTATCTATAAAAAGGTAAAGTACTAACAATGCAGGGTTAAATTATTAAACAAAGTATCCATTGCAAAATAATGCCTGAACAGTAAGAACTCAGTTTTTCTCAACTCTTTGGGAACAGAATATCCAAATCGCATATCTTTCTATCCGATTTTAGAAATGGGCAGAAGAAAAAAAGTACACAGGATTCTTTATTTCTTATCTAGTGCTTTTCTCAACATGGCTCATCATCTTTGTGGAACTTTTGTTAAGTACCTTAATCTGTTTTCCTTAATTTTCCAAAATGTTGGAAAAATAATAGTATTGATCTCAAACTGTTGTTGAAAAGACTAGTTAATGTAGTTTGAGTTTGAAATAGACAATACCACGTAATTAGATGTTGCTACTACTGATGATAAAATAACAATTAAAATAATATAATGTTGGCATGAAGATTAAGTATATTTTTCACTGAAAAATGGGTATTTGTTTTCATTTTCTGTCAAACAAGCTTCCTCAGTTTAGTGAATAATCTTAAATAAATGCAAAAAGGCAGAATGAGAAATTCAGAGAATTTCACAGCTTTTTCATTATAATAAAAATTAATATTTGTATTACTATAAAGTCTTGCTTTAATTTTCCCATTGACCTTTAGTTGGAGCTTTCAGTAAACATATATATTTTGTAGTCTCAATTTAATCAATTGTGACCTTAACAGTTAGTTAAGTAAAGAAAGAAATTAAATTATTTCAGAAATTGGATTTATAATACTCACATGCATATCATCAGAAAGGAAGGAGGTTAGAAGACAGAGAGGGATTCGATTTTAATATGAGCAGAAACAACAATTTATATTTGACCTATCATTCTGACATCAAGATTATACTGAATGACTATTCATCATATTACAGATAAGCAGCACTTTGGGCTTAGAATTTCCAGAGTTTAATTTCAATAATGTAGACTAATTGAAAGAAATGCTTGAATTAAATTTCAACTCAACATTTTACTGCTTTTTATTTCATTTTTAAGATGCACATACATATGCAGTTAATGATCATTCTTACCTCTATCCTGTACTAGTTACCATTGCTAAAGAAATGTCAAAGTTGTTCTAAGCCACCCACCAGTACTCATAAACAAGATGTATGTGGGTTCCCTGTAGTCATATAATAGAAAAGGGTCTCAGTTTTCAATGAAGAAGTTCACTGCCCATAAGTGTTTGTTTCCCTTTTAAGATTTTCACTTCTATAGCTTGAGCAGAATCCAAGTGAACTACAAGAACAATATTTCAGATCATTACGGCTTCCTTTCAAATTGAAATGGTATTCTCCTTTCCTTCTGATCAGATCACTACTAGTTTATGTATCCACTTAAATGCTGAACACCACGTATGGGAAATATACTGCATACTCTTTCCATGTCTTCACCCTTGCAAGAGACCTATAATTTGCACAAGAAGTCAGACTATAAATCTTAATAACATCTAATCTCATTGAGTAGCTGAATGGATCAAATGAAAATTGATTGCAACTATTTTCCAAGGGAATTCAATCTCAATATTGAGGACCATTTCTGGTAAGACAGACAATTGCAATATTTTTAGTCTCTCAAGTTCATGGAACATAAAGAAGTTTTTGATGTATGATTTTATCCTTTATTTTTTTCCTACTAAAATAATGTGCTTTCACTTATAAAACATATACCAATTATTGAAAATGTGTAGCTTTGGCTTTAAATGTAATCATTCATTAATATTCAAAGATATTTGATACTGAATGTTGGTATATTTTTTCTCAATATTCTTAAAAAAATAAGTGATTTCTTTCAAATCCTTATATCAGAATTTTCTACATCTTAAATGAAATGGTTTCAACTTACTTTTAGCTTTATCATGTTAACAGTATGGCATCTAAAAATATAATTATCTCTTACAAAATAAATATGAAATGAATATCATGATTAAAGAATATACAATAAATGTAAAGATTTTGAAAATATTCTTAATGGATCTGCAACACACATAAAAAACATCAAAATTCTAAAGTCAGTAAGAGGCTGGAACACAAAATACCTTCCTTGACAATACTGTCAAACATAAATTAGGAATATTTTAAAATCAGACCTTCTAATCTTTTTAAGATGGTATAAATTTGATTCTCTATTTATATCAATAGTATCTTTACTTACTTGCTTACTTAGGAGATAAACTCCCAAAACACCATGAATTCTATGTTGTTTGGACTAATTTTTATCTCTTTTATTTTTACTAAAATACTATCCATAAAAAATAAAACTAACATTTACAAAATGCTCAAGATGTGGCAAAAATTGTTCCAATATATTAAAAAAAAATCTTTTAAAAGAAAACAGACTATTTTTCACAATTTAGGATAGGCCTAAAAGACAAATGATATCAAATGTTAGTGAGGATGAGTAGAATTCTCATTTACTGCCACTGGCACTTCTGACTGGAGAACAGTTTTTATGCTACATCAATTGGTTCTGGATATACTACTATTCTGGAGAAGGCGATGGCACCCCACTCCAGTACTCTTGCCTGGAAAATCCCATGGACGGAGGAGCCTGGAAGGCTGCAGTCCATGGGGTTGCTGAGGGTCGGACACAACTGACCGACTTCACTTTCACTTTTCACTTTCATGCATTGGAGAAGGAAATGGCAACCCACTCCAGTGTTCTTGCCTGGAGAATCCCAGGGACGGGGGAGCCTGGTGGGCTGCCATCTATGGGGTCGCACAGAGTCGGACATGACTGAAGTGACTTAGCAGCAGCAGCAGCAGCATACTATTATTCAGTAGTCCAGTAATTCCACTCCTAAACTTATTCCTACCAAAAAGGCAAACATATTTCTTTAAAGAAATGCACATATATGTGTATACCAATGTTATTTGCAGTAACCACAAACTAAAAATTAATCCATTTATCAACAATAGAAGGGATAAATAAATTCTGGCATGTTCATCCAATGGAATACTAGTCAACAATGACAAGGAATAAAATGACCACTACAGGCAAAATTGTGGATGAATCTCACAAATATGACAAGTAAAATAAACTAGGTGTAAAATGCTATGTTATTGCTAAGTCACTTCAGTCGTGTCTGACTCTGTATGACCCCATAGACGGCAGCCACCAGGCTCCCCCGCCCCTGGGATTCTCCAGGCAAGAACACTGGAGTGGGTTGCCATCTCCTTCTCCAATGCATGAAAGTGAAAAGTGAAAGTGAAGTCTCTCAGTCGTGTCTGACTCTTAGCGACCCCATGGACCCCATGCAGCCTACCAGGCTCCTCCATCCATGGGATTTTCCAGGCAAAAGTACTGGAGTGGGGTGCCATATCACTTTTATAATGTTTAAATGCAAAACAAAATAAATATATGACATTAGAAGACAAAATTCTAGTAATCTCTCGGGGAAAAAGTGACTAGAAATACACACCTAGGCCAATTCTGAGATGCTATTGATTCTCTTAACTTTCTTTTCCTCTTTTTTCCCCCAGTTTTTAAAGTAAAAGCAAAATAAAATTAAATATATAATATAGTTTATGCATTATACTGAGGCTTCCCTGGTGGCTCAGTCTGTAAAGAATCCACCTGCAATGCAAGAGAGCTGGGTTTGATCCCTGGGTTGGGAAGATCCCCTGGAGGAGGGCATAGCAACCCACTTTAGTATTCTGGCTTGGAGAATCCCTATGGACAGAGGAGCCTAGTGGGCTGCAGTCCACGGGGTCGCAAAGAGCTGGACATGTCTGAAGCGACTCACCGCAGCTGAGCACAGCACATACATTACACTGGAGTTAAAAAAAATCTGCCTAGTCAATTTTGTGAAGATTTTATCTGGTAAGATTTTCAAGTTTTTTTTGATGTGGACCATTTTTAAAGTCTTTACTGAATTTGTTACAATATTGCTTCTGTTTTATGATTTGGTTTTTCACCATGAGGCACATGGAATCTTAGCTTGATAACCAGGGATCATATCATTGTTCTCTGCATTGGAAGGTGAAATCTTAACCACTGGACCACCAGGGATATCCCATATTTGGTAAGATTTTAGTAAATAATTTTGGAGAAGGAAATGGCAACCTACTCCACTATTCTTGCCTAGAGAATCCCATGGACAGAGGAGCCTGGTGGGCTGCTGTCCATAGGGTCACACAGAGTTGGACACGAATGAAGCGACTTAGCACACACGCATGCATTGGAGAAGGAAATGACAACCCACTCCAGTATTCTTGCCTGGAGAATGCCAGGGACCGAGGAGCCTGGTAGGCTACCATCTATGGGCTCACATACAGTCGAACATGACTGAAGCAACTTAGTAGGAGCAGCAGTAGTAAATAATTTTAGTCACAGATATAATTGAAACATGTAATATGGTATAATATAAAATAATATTTCTTCCATGGCTCTAATCACATTATTTGTTTTTAACATGTTCAGATTTTTTGAGAAGTCACCTTATACATGCAAGGAGATCAAACTAGTCAATCCTAAAGGAAATCAACTGACTATTCATCAGAAGGACTGATGCTGAAGCTCCAATACTTTGACTACCTGATGCGAAGAACTGACTCATTAGAAAAGACCCTGACACTGGGAAAGATTGAAGGCAGGAGGAGAAGGGTATGACAGAGGATGAGACGGTTGGATGGTATCACTGACCCTATGGATATGAGTTTGAGCAAGCTCTGGGAGCTGGTGATGGACAGGGAGGCTTGTGCTGCAGTCCATAGCGTCCCAAAGAGTCAGACATGACTGAGCAACTGAACTGAACTGACCTTATACATGAAGACTAGACTATCCTCATGATTTATGCTTCCAATTTTTCTATAGTTTTAAATACTTTTGATAAAGAAAAGTATTAGTAGCAGGAAAGCCTTCTAGATCTATGTTCTCATTTCTTAATGCCACTACAGAAATAAAACTGAATGTTTTTCTGTTTTAGTTTCAAGATTGCTTTTTACCCTTTGAATTGTCAGATTTAATTCAGTTCCAATTTAAATGAATATTCTATCTAGGGACAACAATCTTTGCTTTATTTCTCTAATTTATAAATTAAGGGGTAATCTTTAAACTATTGGAAATTTCTCATCTAGGTGGCAGAGATTTGGCTATGAAGTCCTCAGTTGACAGACATCATCCTGAGTGAACAGAGACCAGAGAATCCTCATAAGACCATGTGATGGTTCTTTAGCAAAATTCTTTGATACTTGAGATAGTTTCATCTCTTAAAAGATTTTCTGCCACTGAAACTTTCCTTCTCAAGTTCTCAAGTTCATTGCTCAGTCATATCTGACTCTTTGCAAATCCATGGACTGTAACCTGCCAGGCTTCTCTGTTCATGGGATTCTCCAGGCAAGAATATTGGAGTAGGTAGCTGTTCCCTTCTCCAGGGGATCTTCCTGACACAGGGATTGAATCCTGGTGTCCTATATTATAGGCGGATTCTTTACCGTCTGAGTCACCAGGAAATTTTCCTTATCTGGGATTAATTACTGAAATACATTCTATGGCACTTTCTGAAACTCAAGCCCATTAATGCATTTCCAAAATTGCTATATTTCAATCTGCAGAAGGTATGCTGTTTTACTTTTTTTATATTGAAGTAAAATTGTTTAACAATGCTTTGTTAATTTCAGGAGTGCAGCAATGTGATTGAGTTATACATGTATCTCTTCTTTTCCAAATTCCTTTTGGAAAAGATTATTAGCCTTCAGTAGAATTACCTGTGCTATACAGTAGATACTTGTTGGTTATCTATTTATTATTATCATTATCTTTTAAATATAGCAGTGTGTCCATGTCAGTCCTCAAATTTTAATCTATCCTCCCACCCACCCTTCCCTGAAGTAACATAGGTTCATTCTTTAAGTCTATAAGTGTGCTTGCTTTTTTAATACATTTATTTTTAACTTTTAAAAAACATTCTGCATATAAGCAATATCCCATTATTCTTGACTAGAAAAAAAGTAAAAAAAACACATAAGATTATATCCAAAATAATCATTTTGTGTTGTTTTTTATAACAGCTGAAAATGATCACTTCTAAGGCTTTATATTAAAGGTCTATATAAATATGTAATAAAAACTAATACTGAAGTTGTGTAGGAAAGGAAACTAAGGCAATTTGTTGAGAAAACTTTAATGACTCTTCTTAGAACAGGGATACTATCCTGTGCTGTAAGAATGGAAATTGCAGTGTCCTGCGCATTTGTGAACTTTTCTCTAGTAGAGAAATGGGGTTTTTTGAAAAGACTCCCATGAAGTATTAATAGCAGCATAATGACAGAATACATGCATCTCTGCTGGGAGAACTCAAAATATACTCTGCAAATCAAGGGATAGAAAACTAAATTAAACTAGCACAAAATGAATGAGGTACTTTATTAATAAGAAGTCATAATCCAAAAAGTTTAAAATATGAGTTGATGTTGAGGGTCAGAAATACATATGCATTAACCTAGAACTCCATGTGGGCATTCACTCATTATCTAGTTCTATGAGTTAATGCAAATAATTCACTTAATGTAATTGACCAGTATTAAGCTCAATTCTAGATTGATGGATGATTCTTTGATATTGCACTCATATATTTTAAATGGAATTCAAAGGGAAATATTAGCTCATTAGTATAGTAAAAAAGTGCACTGTTCACCCAACCAGAGTCAAGCACTTCACTAGTTGATACAGACTTTGTTAAGATCTGCTTCTATAAAATCTTGTGGTCCAAGATGCTTCATTTTTATCTGACACATCAAAAATTGACCCCTTTACACTTTATTTCAACTAGGAATCTTTATCTCAGAGTATGTTGAGAGTCCATGTGTTCTTAACATTAATTTTCCCTGTCAGTATTGAATTCTGACAATTCATGTTTGAAACATACCTATTCATATTCACATGTTAAAACTCCAATTCCATTTCCAATATTTTCAATTATAATACTAATATAATTTCTCAGAAATTTAGTAATTGCTTCATTAACATTAATACCAATATATTTACTAAATCTATATGTCTAACATAGATTAGTCGCTCAGTCATGTTTGACTCTTTGTGACTCCATGGACTATACAGTCCTTGAAATTCTCCAGGCCAGAATATTGGAGTGGGTAGCCTTTCCCTTCTCCAGGGGATCTTCCCAACCCAGGTATTGAACCCAGGCCTCTCTTATTGCAGGTGGATTCTTTATCAGCTGAGCCACAAGGGAAGTCCAAGAATACTGGAATGGGAATCCTATCCCTTCTCCAGCAGATCTTCCTGACCCAGGAATCAAACCGGAGTCTCCTGCATTGCAGGCGGATTCTTTACCAACTGAGCTATGAGTGAAGCCTATATGACTAATACATATATTTATTACAATTGTTACTAACTGAATGATAATTTAAAATCATGTATATGCAAGTCCATAGAATCAAGCCTATTTATTCCAGGGAATAACATGATAACCTATCAGTATGGAATTTCAGAGTGCCACTTTTGGTGATTATATAAAGTAATTGCAATCAGGATTTAACTCACACCTTGGGGCACTGTATACACTGAAAGATGAAAGGGACCTTAAACTAGTTGAATTCTCTACCAAGTAGAATAAATGATGGTTATATCTCCTCTGATTGACATCCAACCACATTTTACATTGCATATTTGCAGTCCTGCACGAATCATTAGAAATCCAAATATATATTGAGACAAAGCATCTGGCTTCCAATATCCTTTGTACATGAATCAAAGTTTTCCTTTCCCCTGTGCAGCATAACCTTTTTAAATGCTAGCTTTGCAATATTAAACAAGAAAAAACACACACTATTGGTTGACAAAAATCAAACTTGAAATTCAATACGTCTTTTCACATATAAGCTACCCTTTTTTTATCTATACTTATCCAATTTAATCTTACATAAATTAAATGAAGGGAAATTTTTACCTCTGTTGATTCTCACCCTTTTGATTCAGTTATTGCTTATTGGTAATTCATTTAATCTTTACTTATAATAGATACAATCTTCACTGATAAGGCTGTATTATGACAAATATGTGTTAATATTTATCTTTAACGATCTATATGCTAAATGCCTGATTCAAGTTACATGAATTTGTTTGCATGATAAACAATAGCTGTCTGCTGCTTAATGATTGGTCTATAGGTGAAAATATTTACTTTGCAGTAAAACTAATAGTATTTTTATTCACTGGCATGTTTCATGGTCAGGTACTTTAATAGTTTCATACAATTTCAGACAATGAAAGGTTCTTAGGACTATAGCAAAAGTTTAAAAAAACAAGAAGCTAAATTTGCTTTTCATTGTTTTTATTTTTTATTTAAGTGATGTTTGGATATGCTTTATTTAGAAAGAGCCAAATAGAACACTGGAATGAAATAGCAGCCAAACAACAGTAATGTTAAATCGCTCAGTTGTGTCCGACTCTTTGCGACCCCATGGACTGTAGCCTACCAGGCTCCTCTGTCCGTGGGATTTTCCGGGCAAAGGTACTACAGTGGGTTGCCATTTCCTTCTCCAGAGGATCTTCCTGATCCAGGGACTGAACCCAGGTCTACCTGCATTGCAGGCAGACGCTTTATCCTCTGAGCCACTAGGGAAGCTCCTAAACAACAGTAATGCGGCATGTCTATTCATGGATAAAATGTCTTGTGATTATTTTGCATTTCAGCAAATGGAAGTACAGATCCTAAGTTATAAGAATTTCGCCTGGACCAATGAAGACTATGTCTGTGTCAAGTAACAATAACAACAAAAAAAGAATGATCTAGAAAGCTGAGAAAAAAAAAATGTGTTGACTCCAAAACCTGGAAAAATCACAGATATAAAATAAGGGTACCTGGATATTGAAGATAAAATTTATCACAAGGATAGAGATTTTCTGGCCTTGCTCTCCAAAATGTTTGCTGTTTTCTAATGCAGCTAATGGATTTGATGACCTGGGCTCTTCTCTGCTTGTGTCTATTAAACCCTCTAAGTTTCAAGTCTTGCTTCTCTTCTGGCATTTTCAGCAAACATCTAATATCTCAATGGTTTTAAATATGGCTGAAATAATCGCTGGGACAAAGAGGATGGAAAATACTTCTGGATTATGTTGGGTGTATATTACTCAAATAAGGATGCTTGCTTATTTAGCTTATTTAACAAAACCCTGCTTATTTAACTTATGTGCAGAGTACATCATGTGAAATGCCAGCCTGGATGAAGCACAAGCTGGAATCAAGATTACTGGGAGATGTATCAGTAACCTCAGATATACAGATGACACTATACTTATGATAGAAAGCAAAGAGGAACTAAAGAGCCTTTTAATGAAGGTGAAAGTGAAAAAGTTGGCTTAAAATTCGACATTCAAAATATTATTATGGCATCTGGTCCCATCACTTTATGGCAAAAAAATGGGGAAAAATTACTTTATTTTCTTGGGCTCCAAAATCACTGTGGATGGTGGCTGCAGTGATTAAATTAAAAGACGCTTGCTCCTTGAAAGAAAGACTATCACAAACCTAGACAGCATATTAAAAAGCAGAGACATTACTTTGCTGACAAAGGTCTGTCTAGTCAAAGCTATGTTTTTTTTCAGTAGTCATGTACAGATGTAAGAGTTGGACCAAAATGAAGGCTGAAAGCCAAAGAATTGACGCTTTCAAACTGTGGTCTAGAGAATACTCTTGAGAGTCCCTTGGGCAGCAAGGAGATGAAACCAGTCAATCCTAAAGGAAATCAACCCTGAATATTCATTGGACTGATTGATGCTGAAGCTGAAGCTCCAGTATTTTGGTCACCTGATGCAAAGCACTGACTCATTGGAAAAGATCATGAAGCTAGGAAAGATTGAGGACAGGAGGAGAAGGAGGGACAGAGGATGAGATGGTTGGATGGCATCACCGACTCAGTGGACATGAGCTTGAGCAAACTCAGGGAAGGCTGGAATACTATGGTCTATGAAATCACAGAGTTGGATATGACTGAGTGACTGAACAACAACAAAGGCTGCCTTAGAGTGCAATAGGACTAAGAATAATTCAACAAGTATAACAGGTGTGAATCAGAACTGTCTCTGGTCAAATGGGCACCTTACTATAAGCCATTATTCTCTTACAGGCTATCTATTTTCAAGAGGAAACCCACGTAAAGCAGATAGACTCAAAAGGCAGGAGAGGAAGGGATTTCCAGAAGAAAATCAGGAATTGGTGCCAAAAGAAGGATTAAGAAGGAACAGGAGTCAACTGAAGAATGTGCAACTTGCTAAAGTAGATCTGGTGTAGGCATTAGTCAGAGATCAGTGGTTAAGAGGTAGGTTTAAAACACAGAGTTTTAGAAACAAAACACTCAGCGTGTACAATGGTGGAGATTGCAAGCAGATACAACACTGATTTGGCAAACAGAAAACTAGAAAACGCAGACACAGACTCATCACCAGTGCCCTCCCTCTCTCTGATTTCTAATCTTCCTGAGATAACCTTTGTTTTTAACATCCAAAATGATATTTGCAATGTACATTGAGAAGAGTGCCAGTTCTGGAAAAAACAAATCTTCACTAGCTTACTTTGTGATTCCAGTGATTTGTGTGTGTGTTCTTGAGAATTTTCTGAATGTTTTCATAGGTGCTGCATTTCAATGACCATACAACTGCCAAATTCTTATTAGGCTTTTAATAAATTTATTCTCACCAACCTTCAGAGTCTCATGAACACAGATATCTCAAATCATAATCTCTGTGAAGATTTGAAGTTTTATTTGATAACCACTGGATTTAGCAATCTACCCTACCACTTAGATACTGATTAGATGTTCTCTACCTTGGCTTCTACCTTTGGGCAATTTAAAATATGAAATTAGGCTAAGCAAACTCTGAAAATTTGCATCAATGTAAAAGAGTTTCTGAAACATAAATCAATGTTTTACTTAGATGGGAAGTGCATGGTAAAACATTTAGAAGGAATTTTGAACTCAAGTACCTCGTATTATTACTATGCTCCACTGGATCTGCTATGTACTCTCTCCTTCCATTCACATCTCAACTACTAACAGGGGACGAAAAGTCAGCTTAGTTACAAATGCAAGCTGCCAGATGGCAGGAATTAGTTCATTGGCAGCCATTTTCTTTCAAGACTTCTTAGCCAACCTCTCAGGGTTGGAATTGCACTTTGAGAGCTATATAGTGGATTCTCTCTGGGACGGTGCAGTAAGCCCACCTGTCCACAGTATCAGTCCCTTCGCTTGGTGATGGAGGGTGATACTTACTAAGGCCCACACAGAATGGCAAGGAGGATCCTTATTATTTCAACAACTATGTACTTCAGCAAGAGTTCTTAAGGGGCAGGTGTGAAGATGAGCTATGTGTCCCCTTACACTCTCTGAATTAAACATTGGGCTACTGCTGGAATCCGAGGGTATAACTCACAATACCTCTAAGCGTCTGAGAACATGAAAATCCCTGGTGACAGCGGCTGAGTATGCAACAGTGAAGATGACCACTTATCCCTACCTGAACATTGTGGATGAGACCAGAGTGGGATTTGTTTAACCTGGAGGAGCCCAACCAATGGCTTCCTCTGCAAAGGGGAGGCCTGAAACACAGACACACCAGCGTTCTCCCCAGAATAACGAAATAACGCTGCTGAAGAAGGGACAGTCCCCGACATAAGCCTCTAGCAAGTGCAGGCCTGGACAGGAAGCACACAGGAAAGTCCCAGCCAGGAAATGGCTCGAGTGGCCCATCACTTCTATTGCACCAAAGTCCCCACTTGAGCTAGCAACTAGCCCCTGGGGTGTAGCCAGTTAGCACTGTTTGTTCTGAATATCCCCACACTTAGAAAATTTGGGTAGAGAGAAAAGCGATAGCTAGCCACTGGCAGACAGAGTAGCGAACAAGTCTCAAGTCACTCTTGTGGTGGTTTGGAACCAACCACAAAGCTATCCAAGAGTTGACTATTTTGCTCACAGTGCTAACTGTTTTATAAGATTTAGAGATTATTTACATGGTAAACTACAACCCACACACTTGGATCAAGAAAAGGTATAACTTTGTTACTTTCAGCTCCAAATGTGATAATGTGGCCAGGCAGGACCATGGCAGAGTGACACAGCTGGAACTGCAGCACTGGAACCCCAAGAGAACGGGGTCAACTAGGTTTAGGCTCCAGCAAGCGTACTGCATCCTAAATTGCTTCAATTGTATCTGACTCTGTGACACTATGGACGGTAGCTTGCCAGGCTCCTCTGCTTATGGGATTCTCCTGGTAAGAATACTGGAGCGGGTTGCTATTTCCTCCCCAGGGGATCTTCCCAACAGCAGGGATCGAATCTGCATCTCTTATGTCTCTTGCATTTATCACTAGCACAACCTAGAGATTGGCTAATTTTAATGATTTCAAGCTCCAGGGCAGAGGGAGCTTCTCCAGCATCTGGTACCTCCTCTGGAGAGACCCAGAGCCTGAAAGAAGTGGTTGAGGTGTATATGTAATCCACTCTTCAAGAAATAGAATTTACCAGTATTTAGCCAGTGCCTCAAAACTGGGTCAAGAGAGCATTTTGAAAAAAACCTCTATAGCAAGACAGCTTAGTTGTAATTCCTGAAGAGAAGTTAGAGAGCTGTTATTGATCAGTATCCCAGATTGCTGCTGCTGCTGCTAAGTCGCTTCAGTTGTGTCCAACTCTGCATGATCCCATAGAAGGCAGCCCACCAGGCTCCCCCATCCCTGGGATTCTCCAGGCAAGAACAATGGAGTGGGTTGCCATTTCCTTCTCCAATGCATGAAAGTGAAAAGTGAAAGTGAAGTCGTTCAGTCGTGTCTGACTCTTCACGACCCCATGGACTGCAGCCTACCAGGCTCCTCCATCCATGAGATTTTCTAGGCAAGAGTACTGGAGTGGGGTGCCATCGCCTTCTCTAATATCCCTGATTAAGCATAAACTAAAAATATAATAATAGTGGACATCAATTATGGGATTGTGGGCTACCAATGAAATTGCCCCCAAAGCATGCTCTAATTTAAGAAAAAGAAGAACCCAGAAGGTAATTTATTTGTAAAATTGAAATTTGAACAAGAAGGCTTTGTAAATCTATTTGAATTTATCAGCTGTCCTCTTTATTATAGTTAAATGTTCTATTTTTACTAAGACTTCTTTGATTCCTCTACTAAAAAGACATCTTTCCTTCTCTTTTATCCCATTCTACTGCATCTCTCTCCATTAGCAATCAAAGTTTTTGTTGTTTTGTTTCATTGGTATCCTTAAAGTTTAGAGTAGTTCCTGGCATGTTTATTGAATTAAAAAAAAAATGAATGAAACTCACCACATGTCTTTCTTTTTTTAACTGACTATGGTATTTTGCTTTTAAAATACTTCAGTATAAATAGTATGGTATATATATGTATATGCAAATTATCTTTAATTTACCCACTAGCAGAGATTAGTTAACATTTGAAATACTCTAATCAGGAATCAACATTCCAATGAAAGTTACTTTACATTTTCAACAGTCAGTGAAATATGCTAAGAATGAATGTATGAATATTTAACTATATTCATTTAACTATGAATATATTTTTAAAATGTATATATATATGTCCATGTGTACACGTGTATATACACACACACATATCCTACTCTCGTTGTATCAAACTGTATAACAAATAGGTCAGACTAATAATTTCAGTATAGATTTGAGATTTATTGTTCTGTTGGCCCCCTGTTTTCAGGGAAAAATCTATTTCCTGTTTACTAGCCAAGACGTATGACTGGTCCTGCCAACAAAATATTTTCTCATTTGCCTTGGAATTAAACTTTCCTGCAGCTTGCTTGAAGAAGGCAATGGCAACCCACTCCAGTACTCTTGCCTGGAAAATTCCATGGGCAGAGAAGCCTGGTAGGCTGCAGTCCATGGGGTTGCTAAGAGTTGGACACGACTGAGCGACTTCACTTTCACTTTTCACTTTCATGCGTTGGAGAAGGAAATGGCAACCCACTCCAGTGTTCTTGCCTGGAGAATCCCAGAGATGGGGGAGCCTGGTGGGCTGCCACCTCTGGGGTCACACAGAGTCGGACGCAACTGAAGTGACTTAGCAGCAGCAGCAGCAGCAGCAGCAGCAGCAGCAGCAGCTTACAAGCTATAGTGTCTAAGGGCAGAGTGATACTTACCTGAGCTGTAGAAAGAATCTGATGACCTAACACAAGATGACTGCCAGATATTTCTCCAGCACACATGGGTTTATTTGGGTCAACAGAGAACTGCAATTCTGGGTCTGCCATCATGGTGCTGCTGCTGCTGCTAAGTCACTTCAGTTATGTCTGACTCTGTGTGACCCATAGAGGGCAGCCCAGCAGGCTCTGCTGTCCCTGGGATTCTCCAGGCAAGAACATTGGAGTGGGTTG
The DNA here is from genome assembly GCF_003369695.1 of Bos indicus x Bos taurus. Classification (NCBI taxonomy): domain Eukaryota; kingdom Metazoa; phylum Chordata; class Mammalia; order Artiodactyla; family Bovidae; genus Bos; species Bos indicus x Bos taurus. The sequence goes on from NC_040087.1 coordinate 55,845,605, forward strand.
CCATTTCCTTCTCCAATGCCACCATGGTGAGTCACATGCAAATCCCTGTGCTGCTAGGGAAGAACTTTTTTATAGAGGGGAAAAAGGGAGTTGGGGGGTCTACAGTAAAAAAAACAAAGAAACAAATCCACAGCTTTTTGCTGGTTGTGTCCTATCGAGGGCTTCCCTGATAGCTCATTTGGTAAAGAATCTACCTGCCATGTGCCATGCAGGAGATCCCGATTCGATTCTTGAGTAGGGAATATCCACTGGAGAAGCGATAGGCTACCCACTCCAATATTCCTGGGCTTCTCTTGAGGCTCAGCTGGTAAAGAATCTACCTGCAATGCAGGAGACCTGCATTATCCCTGGGTTGAGAAGATCCTCTGGAGAAGGGAAAGGCTACCCACTCCAGTATTCTGGTCTGCAGAATTCCATGGACTATATAGTCCATGGGCTCCCTGTCAGGAAAGAAGAGCCTCTCTTATTCCTGTTTGGCTCTGCTTTGGTTGTAGGGAGCTCTTTCTTCTGGTCTCCTGACCCTATTTGATATAACTATTGATTAATTTTTTACAAATATATTTTGCTGTTTTTCTATTTTTTTTAAGTGCCTGGCTACTAGTAAATGTGTGGGTCCTTAGTATTATTCTCAAGTTTGCCTTCACTGCAGGAGGTAGATTATGTATAACTACCAGGGGATTTCCCAATATGAATTAAAAAGGAGAAAAACTTTTCACTTGTTGAAGAAATTGTATTAGAACACTTTGAAATATTTTAGTTTTGTGGTAGTTTGAATCCTTTTCATGGGGTATTTCTTCTGGGTTTCCTTTGGCCAATCATTTTGATTTGCCTGGTTCACAGTCCATATTTGGTATATCTCAGGATCCTTCCATGTATCTCTTAGCCAAGATGGATCCTACCAAAGAGGTCTCTAGGTAGAACGTCCCTTAACATTGCTCCATCTTTGGCCTGCAAGGTGCCTTTTCTGTGCATGTGTGGTCAGGGAGATCTACTGACTGTGAGAAAAGAAGTATGTGGTCTGGGCAGCGCCCAGCGTCCTCCCTTAGTTGTCCTGCTATTCTTGTCTTGGAATTTGGGTCAGTCAGGACTAAATCTCCAATTGCTTCATCCTAGGGGGCAGGTGAAATCTACCTCCTGCCTCAGTTTTAGTCCTTTTCAGGGTAGTCCAGACTATACGTGAGTTTTACTCCATCAGCACCTTGTGGTAGGTCTGCTGCTGCTGCTGCTAAGTCGCTTTAGTTGTGTCAGACTCCGTGCGACCCCATAGACGGCAGCCCACCAGGCTCCCCCGTCACTGGGATTCTCCAGGCAAGAACACTGGAGTGGGTTGCCATTTCCTTCCCCAGTGCATAAAAGTGAAAAGTGAAAGTGAAGTCGCTCAGTCATGTTCGACTCTTAGCGACCCCATGGACTGCAGCCTACCAGGCTCCTCTGTCCATGGGATTTTCCAGGCAAGAGTACTGGAGTGGGGTGCCATTGCCTTCTCCGGTGGTAGGTCTAAGGCATGCTTTTTCAGTTCCAGTACCAAAGTGAAACAACCAGAAGCACCTGATGAGGATATCCTCCTGTTTACAGAAAACAGGAAGGAAGCCTGCTGATCATCAAGCAGAGTTTGAATGATCTTAAACTTGTATTTAAGCTCCAATATTTCATGACTATTTTATCATGCACAAATTGTCATAAAAATTCTAAGAACTGCAATTTTCTCTCCTAGTATATGTGACAGGCAGAGTTTTTTTTAAAGCTTTAACCAATTTTTAAAGCATTTTTGGGAAAAACTGTATTTTAAAAGTTGTACTGGTATTTCCTTCAATTACCTAAATTTGTATAATGTGCTATACTGCAATTATTAAAGCAACAAACAGGAAAATAAAACAGTTTAGCATATGCATTTGGAGAGTGAATGTGACTTTTTTTTTTCCAAGGACATCCACTATTTTAACATAATAGTTCATGCGACTCACTTACATGAAGTGACAGGGCTAATTCTGGATGAACTTTTCACTCATAAAATTTGTGTTATGACAAATTTGACATTAAATTGTTCATGTTTTATTTGGCACTAATAATAAAGGAAGCAATATTCACTACAAACAAAAATATTTTAATAATATTATTCATCACATCTCCTTCTTTAGATCTTTAGTATAAAACAGGATTTCCTCTCCTTTAAGAAAATTTCTACCAACTTTCTTCCTATCACAGATGCAGGAAATCATGTATACTATACTGTATCTTATATTTCATACTTATTCTGATCAAAATTTTATATAGCTCTGAATTAAATAGATAGTAATTTTGCTAGCCAAATTTTCTCATAAACTGTGATCCACATGATAATTTCACATATTCAGAATCACACAAAATTTTGAAAGAAAAGTGGTACAGATAGACTATCCAGAGGAGTCATGAGTTAAAGCAATAAAGTACTCTAGAAAATGAACCTTATGCTATAAAAATAAATACCATATAAACCAACATATTTGCATAAGCTCCTTAACACCTATGTAGCAAACCCAGATACCAAAGGGTTGTTCTATATGTCTTATTCAGTCATACTGAAACACATATCTTACATAAAGCAAGTAAATGCAACTAATATCTTCTGCTAAAATAATGAGTCATAGTCTTAGGGCAAATTCATTTAAACAAATTTAATATTCAAAATAATCCTACCTGGGGTAAGATTTTGAAGGAAACATAAGTCAAAGTTATATTAGAAATTAACCAACTTATCTAAAATAATAATTTATGTATACTTTTACTCTTCTAAATTAATTTTACTATGGTTCACTCATTTTTTTTTCTAAAGGTAAGTCTTCCTCGTCAATTACCAAGACAAATGTTATTCTGGGAACTGCATCAGAAAGCAAGATATACCCTGCCCTCATATTAGCAATGGAAAAAGAGGTAAAAAGGTGTCAGGTCTTTAAGAGTACTAACATCCCTGTTATGCTTTGTCACTCAGAATTTATTAAAAAAAAAAAAAGAACTATGTTTTTGACTGCATATAAATGATTTGTCTGTTGAAAACTCTTTGCATTTTAGTATAAATAATCCTTAGAAATTCCAAAATGTGCCTATTTACCACACACAAGAAAATGTTTTATTCTATGCATATATATTGGCTCTAAGTCTTTGAATTCACTGCAGGAGGAGTCTGAGGAAAAGTTAACAAATACCCTACTGCTTACTGAATCATTAACTTGTGAAAATCTTTCTTTTTTGGTTACTTGTAAAAAATCAATGAAAAAGATATTTCCTAGAGTATTGACAATGATTATTACTTAATTTATCATTTAATGCATCATAAGTAAAACAACATATTAAATTTCTAAAAATGTAAAATTTTAAGAAAGCAAAATGGTAACAATATGTAATCCTTTTCTTTCACAGACAGATATTGATACAAAAACTAAAATTAAAAATGGTTTGTCTTTGTGAATATCAAATAAGTCATAATTTTGGTCTTCCCTTTGATACCTCACATTTCTCCAAGAGGTATTTTTCTTAAAGCCATTGCTTCTTTAAACCTAGGAGGGACTTACACATGGCAGCTGTTGGTAACATCTTGTGGCATTTCACTGAAATGCAATTTATAAATCTCTTGATGAACTCAGCTCTTGGTCTTCAAAATATCTAGGAAGGCCTTGACCCTGCTATCTATTCATTCATGCATTTTTCAACTACATGATTGCTTTACTTGACTTGGAAATTCACTGATTTTTCTCATGGTTGCCTACTTTCTACAAGTAGTCACCTAACCTCCATTTCTTATTCATTCATGAAGATCTTCCTTAGTTTGCTTATTTTGCCTTGAAAAGTCCTGGATAAATCCTAATCCATTTTAATTAAGTATTAGTCTTTGTAGTTTAGATGAACTTGTTTCAGAATCTATAGTTTCCATTTTCCCATTCAATTTATATCCATATATTTATAGGTGATAGATACTCAGTATTTCTCTCAACCATTTGAGAATCTACAAGTGACTTTTCCTGCTCAAATCAACTGCCTTTTAGAACAGACACTTCTCTGTCCCCAAACATTACTCCACAACCAGTGCTTCTCATCAAACAAATCAGGGGATTGGAAACAGCCAGAAGAGTAATTAGCCTCATGATCAGAAGTCTCTAGTGTGCCATGATGATTTGTATCAGTCACATTAACTCTCTGCCTTCCCAAATCCACCTGACTAGCTTATTTATTTATTTTTACTTTCTAAGATTTCCTGTGCAACAGGATCACATAGGAAACTACTTTGTGACTTTTTACTGATTTTTAAAAAAACACCACCTTTCCATCTATTTATTTCACTTGATCACAGGTAAAAATATAAAAGAAGGTTCTTAAAAGAAGATTTATTAACCTTTTCAGGATAGATATAACTTTAGTTTGTTACAAGAAATAAAGTACTAAATTGAAATGATATATTTAAGCTATTTTAAAAGATTCTTTCCTTCTATTTTTCTGTCATGTTTAACCTGACAGCAAAAAGTCATCTGTGTTGTCTGACCTTTCAAGTATTAATTGGAAATCCATTTCAAACTTTCTCTATAAAGGTTTGACTAAGATAATTTTTTTAACTTTAGCTTTTACTAACATTAGGAAATTTATGAATATGACCTTTCATAATATTGAATCAAGGTATTCTACCAAACATGACAAATCCTATTTCAAAGCAGCGTGAAATGTATACCAAGTCAAATAGTAAGCAAACATTTTGATTGAAAATGCATTAACACAAGTTTTAAAGTCCAAATATTATTTCTGTTATTCAGAAGAAGAAATACAGACTCCTTATTCTTGGAAAATAAGTCTCCCCTAATTTATATGTTGAACCATAATATTAAAGTCCTAGGTGAATTTTGGTCACATGCAGTTAGGTGCAGTTTGAAGAAACAGGAACTGGAAGGGAGGGGGCATTACTGGACTGAAGGTTGGTTAAAACAGCAGTCTCTGGACTCAAAAGTGAAATCCCACTTCTACCATTACATTGGGCGCTCAAGTCTTCAAACAAATCACTATGTCATAAAGCTTTTGTGAGGATTAAAGGAATTAAAGCACACAGAGAACAGTGTCTCGTGTACAGGAAGTGGTTAGTCATAGGATTGTTATAAGAAGCACTCCCCCAAATTAAATACCTTCCCCTATTATGACACTTGAAAGACGGTGGCTTAGATCAAATTGACATCATGTACGTAAAAATAATGAGGCTCCTTGTCTCTCTCTTGAAGCAAATTAAATCTGATTGAATATTCTTCTTTAAATAAACCTTAATGATGTATTTCAGAGAAGAAAAAATTATGCTGTTTTACTATCTCCAAGAAACTTCAGCATCGACTAAAGAGCTATTTTTCTGACTTGGTCTAGGTAGGAATGTTAATTTTTATAACTGTAGAAATTATGAGACTTTAAAGGTTTATAAAATATTAATTGTAAGACTTCCACTTTGTGTGTCAAGTATTTCTGAAGTTTTCACATAAGTATTTTGCAGTAAGACATAGAAATGCATGCATAAGCCTTAGATATATATGTGTATGAATAACATATATAGCAAGGATATCTGGAGAAAGCAATGGCAACCCACGCCAGTACTCTTGCCTGGAGAATCCCAGGGATAGGGGAGCCTGCTGGGCTGCCGTCTTTGGGGTCGCACAGAGTCCAACACGACTGAAGCGACTTAGCAGCAGCGGCATGGATATCAATCATTAACATATCTTGGTAGCTTTAACCCATTTTAAGATTTTTACCTCTTCTTATTAAACATGTTTAATCATGCTTTGCCATTTCACCTGAAGTCATTGTGAATATTCTTTATACTTAATCTTCTCACAAAAGTCTCCAGCAACTGTATACTAAGCATGGTTTTCCAGTCACTTGTGAAATCTTATATTCATTAGAGATAATCAGTACCCAGCCTGCACCAAGCCTAGAGATTCTTTATGTGTGAGTGTATATTAAATACAAGTACTATTTAATGAAGGAAAATGTACTGGGTCATGGTTCAAAATTACATGAGTATATTCCCTTTTTTACTAAGAAAGATATAAACAAAGTTGGGAAGAAACAAGTTCTACCTCTCCTAAGTCAAAAGCATGGGTTAATAGGGATCTTTGGTGTTCAGACCTCAACATGTTAGCAAATCTCCAACTTTATAAAGTCTAGGCTGGTCTAAGAAATCTAGTTTGAGATATAAATTCTAGTTTAGTGGTTGAAGATTTGTTCCCTGGACATAAGCATTGCCTTTGATATTTGTTATCCCTTTATGACAGGAAATATGTGTAAACTCCCTAGCCTTGAATACACTGTAATTTATTCTTATATATTTCCATTTCCCCAAAATATGAAAATAACCATAGATAAATTTCTCTAAACCAGTATTTTAAGCTTCTCAGATTTATTAAAATGATTATTGATATATTTGGATAAGTATCTTTATAACTCTTTTGCATCATTACTGTCTTTTTTTTTCTTGCCTTCTGTTTTAATTGAGCATGTTATATTGTTCCATTTTATTTTCTCTCTTAGAATATCAACTACACATCTTTAAAAGAAATGTCTGCGGTTATCCACCAGTTTAAAATGAGCATTTAAAGTAAAGTTATCCTCAAAGAAAATTATTTTGCATCATATGTAGTACATATGTTAGAAAGTACCTTCTAACGGAGTCTTCTCAGTTTCTCCCTCCCTTTCCTTGAGATACTACTTCTTAAATCATAGAATACATTGTCAATTTGTTATTGTTGTTTAGTCACTAAGTCACATCCAGCTCTTCTGCAACTGTATGGACTGTAGCCTGCCAGACTCTTCTAACCATGAGATTTTCCAGACAAGAATACTGGAGTGAGTTGCCATTTCCTTCTCCGTGGGATCTTCCAGGACCCATGGATTAAACCTGTGTCTCTTGAACTGGCAGGCAGATTCTTTACCACCGAGCCACTTGTTGTCAATACTATTGCTTAAAACTATCTCTTATTTTCAGTTCAATGAAGAATATAAAATATAAAAGATGCGTTTTACCTTCAATATTCCTTTTCCAAAGCTCTTCCTTTCATTATAGATCCAAGATTTTGATCTACTTCAATTTTATTCTGCCTGCATATTTTCTACTAACATTTCTTTAATGATAAATTTTCTGGTAATGAATTCTCTCAGTTTTGTTTTAAAGGATACTATCCGTTGGTATAGAATTCTAGATTGGCATCTCCCACAACTCCTACTAACCTCTTACCTATTTCAGTCGTATCTTTTTACTTGCATGCTTCTGATGAAAATTTTGCTGTAGTTCTTATCCCTGGTTCCTCTATAAGGCATTTGTTAATTCTCTGACTTCCTTCAAGATTTTCTCTTTGAAGTTTTCTACTGCCTGAATTTGATAATCTCTTTTACAGACATACTGGTATTTGTTTATATTTGGTGCACCCAAAGCTTCTGGGATATTTAGTTCAGTATCTGGTATTAACTATGCAAAACTGTCTAATACTATTTCTTCAAATATTTCTTCTTCATTCTCTTTCTCTTATTCTTTTGGTGGCTACCCTCTTTGATATTGTCCCACAGGCCTTCATCTTCTAGTCTACAATTGCTATTCTTTCCATTATTCATTCTCTTTCCAATCTAGTTTGTGACTTTACTGATTTGTATTCAAGCTTGGTGATATATTTTTGGCTGTGTTGAGTTTACCACTTAATCACTAAAGGCATTCTTAATTTCTGTTACATTTTTTGTTTAATTTCTAACGCTTTATTTTACTTCTTAGAGTTTCTAACTTTGCTTGCATTATCCACAATTTTTGATTGTTGTCTACTCTTTCCATTAGAGATCAAAAGATATTAATCATGCTATTCTTGACTGATTATTCCAACACCACTATCATATCTGAGTCTTGTTTTCAAGATAGCTGTGTCTCTTTGCATGGTGCTGGATTTTTTTTTTTTTTTCCGATGTTTCTTTTGTAAATTGATGACTTCCCTATAAACTAATGTTCATGTGGAATTTGTGTCTTACAGCTCTTTTAGCTGAAATGCACTGTTACACTGGAGCTACCTTGACATGGTGATGTAGTATGTGAGGGTGTCTATACTCTTTCAATTAGGCTCCCCCAGTCTTGTTCAGAACTTACTGGTTCCATGTCTTAGACCTGTGGCTCTTATAAGGATCTGCCCCTTCCCTTGCTCACATACATTTTATTCCCTTCTGTCTCAGACTCCCTTTCCTGTCTATATATTTCCCAGTCCATTTCCTTGAGGCCATGCTCCCTTTTGACTATTTGTTTTTTCTTTTTCTTTTAGGTTAGATAGGAAGGCTGGAGAGGGTTTGAGTGGGATAAATTTCCTATACCCCTGACTCTTTTTAGTTTTCAGAATTGTGCTCTGGCAAAATCTGTTCTATCCCTGTAGTGCAGATCCTTGCTATAGAGACATTTCTAGGTATGTTTCACAATGGTCACTCTTTCCCTCTCAGGTCCAAAGTCATGCAGGATCTTTTTTGGGGGTGAGGATCCCAAGAACCTGGTAAATCCCTGGAGGAAAAGCCTATGAGACTACATGATGGCCCCTAGAAATTTCTCACTGCCACTCTAACCCATACTTAACCTCCAGAAATTCACTCGTGTAAGCAGTTGCTGTATCTCTCTCTAAATGTAATTTTCTGCTATATTTTGGGGTGAAGATTTTCCCTGGAATGTAAGTTTCTCTTATAAACCCCCTAAAAGGTGCATTTTCCAATTTGTCCAGCCTTTTCTTGATGTAGGAATAGAAATAATAATGTCTAAGTTCTTTACATATCTTAGCTGATACCAGAAGCACCTTCTCAGCATTTAAACTTTAATTTGATGTAGGGTTTATTCTTTGTCCTTCTCATAATTATCCACACACATTTCCTGCATTATCCCATCTATGCCATCATTATAAATGCTATGCACATTCAGGATCTTCCAAAATCTGTAATATATTTCATGAGGTGTAAACTCATAATCTACTGCCAAATAATTTTTATACTAATGTGTCACTTAGGCAACCTCAAATTCAACATGTGTAAAGCAGTATGTGAGTTAAATCTGACATATATTTTCCCCTAACCTTCTTCATTTCAGAAATGTCACAGGAACCTATAAAATAGAGTAAATGAAACACAAATCATCCCCCATTCCTTCTTTCTTTCATTATCTCTGACTTCCACACTATGCATCACAGTCTGGGTTCGAGGACAGACTCTGAGACAGGACTTAGAATCAAGGATGCTTATAAGGCAGTCACTGTGATCAACATCTGTGGAGAACTGAGCAAAGACTCAAGCAAACTCATAGGAATACAAGACTTTATACTTCTTACTTAACCTGTCACTGAATGTAGACCGTGCCCTAAGTGTGTGAGCTGGGAGGAGGTGGCTCTTTGCAACTGAGACAACCCATGAGGAGGATGAGTTGAAGACTATCTGCTGACAGCACTCTCTGCAGCTGGTGTGACGAGTCTTTCTTTAAGGAAGGTACAGAGAGACTGTGAGGCCATCTCTATGTCCATCACAATCTCCAAAAGCAGCTGTTATTTCAGTCACAAGACTGACACAGATTACATGCTGAACAAACTGTTATAAGAATTCAAAAGTAGATTTCTCTCAGAACAATGCATATCCCCTTCCACCCTAGCCCAAGCCATCCCTCACAGAAGAGGTTAAAATGCTCCTCTGAACTGTCTTCATTCATTTCTGCCTCTCCTATAACCCATTCCCACACTGCAGCCCAAGGATATTTCTTAAAATATAAATCCAGTCATGTCACACTGTGTGTTAGTCCCCTAGCAACTTCTTTTTGCACCAAGAATAAAGTCTCAACTACAATATCTTCTATGCATGCTCACTCACTTCAGTTGTGTCTGATTCTTTGCAACCCTAGCAACTATAGCCCGCCAGACTCCTCTGTGCATGGGATTCTCCAGGCAAGAATACCGGAGTGGGTTGCTATTTCCTTCTCCAGAGGATCTCCTGACCCAGGGATCCAACCTACATCTCTTATGTCTCCTGCACTGGGAGGCAGGTTCTTCACTACTAGCAGCACCTACTTTTCCAAAATTTCTTCTTAATCAGTGTGCCCCACAGCCATCCTTCTTACACTGTTCAAACATAGTAGGTTCTTTCCTAACTCAGCACATTAGCCTGTAAGCTTGGCTTCCTGATAGTCTCTTCCTGTTAACACTGCAGCCTCCATTTCCTTCAGTTCTCACCTCGAATATTACTGTCTCAGAGAGGCCATCTGCAATCATTATTAATGTAATTCTATCTCCCCAATCCCTCCTCACTAGCAAATGTCACATCACGCACTAATTACTCTTGTAAAGCTTGTTGTTTCCATTTGTTTACCTGTTTATTGCTTTGGTCAGCTCTATTAGAATTCAAGATCTAAGAACAAGCTATTGAATTAGTTAATATATGAAAAACTAAAATCATTTAAGATCAGGATGAGAAATGGCCTTGCTAGAGCCTATACTTTATAGGTTAAAAATCTGAGGCTTAAGTTTATTGGATTTTATTAGAGTCAAAGAACAAATCTGTTTTAGAGCCAAAACTGCAAAGAAGGTCTCCTACTACTAAATTTGTTTTATCAGCATTCCTCCAATATTTTAATGCCTTCATATTATTGTAGCTCTAACAAATTGTACTCAAGTATGACTTTTTAATATAATAGCTTCAGACTAAAGAGACACTTCTCATCACTATATGACATCCTTTCAATAATTTTTATGATTTTAGACTTTATATATATATATATATATATCTTTATATATATACACACACATATATTATCAATATATTGGATTTAGCTGTATACCTTCACAGCACCTTGCTCATATATTTTAAAAAGTGGGGCTTTTTTTTGTGTGTGTGTGTGTGTGTGTGTATATATATATATATATATCTTTTTTTTAAGCTAAAATCTGTGCTTTCTATCTTGGTGTTGTTGACTGTCTTAACCCATCACACAAACCCGGTCTTTTATATTTTTCTGGCTTTCCTCAAAACTGTCATTAACTTGTCCATATGTCTCATAATAATTTTTATGAGTAAAGAGGAGCACTCATTAGCTAATCTTCTATACTACAGAAATTGAGATTACTTGTATACACAATCCAGGACATGATTTCAATGCTCACTGTCTACTGGGTGATTTTGTACTCCTTACACATAAAGAGGAATGATGACTATAAAGCCATCATATGTCAACTGATAGAGTCATGCTCTTATTTCACTGAAGCTCTCTGCATTATCTAAGAGCAAGTTTTCAGATGATGGATGACAGAAGCTCTTACAAGTCTTTGGCATCTTACAGAAAGCATTAGTCAAGCATATTTTGAGCTTGCTAATTTTATCAATAACAAAGTGAAGTGGAAGTTGCTCAGTTGTGTCTGACTCTTTGAGACTCCATGGACTATACAGTCCCTGGAATTCTCCAGGCCAGAATACTGGAGTGGGTAAACTTTCCCTTCTCCAGGTATCTTCCCAATCCAGAGACTGAACCCAGATCTCCTACACTGCAGGCAGATTCTTTCCCAGCTGAGCCACAAGGGAAGCCCATCAATAACAAATTACCCGCTTCATAACAAACTTCCTACTTTTTTGATCTTTTAGTTTGTTTCTTTAGCCAGTCATGTTTCATTGGATGGTCAATAGCAAGACACTATGCTTAATTCTTTTCTCTGCAATGTTTTTAAATATAAATAACAACAGAGTTGCTTTTATTATAATGAAATAAATCACAAAACTGAGCCTTGGATTAGTTGACTAACTTGTCCAAAGTCACAGAAGTAGTATACGGCATGACCAGATTGGAAAACAGGCCAATTTAAGCCAAGTTTCACTCGCATACATATTATGATAAACTGCAACTATGACAATAAGAAAAACATTTGAGTGTCTTTTTATATTTTATACTTAATAGGCATAAGAGAGAAGGCAATGGCACCCCTCTCCAGTACTCTTGCCTGGAAAATCCCATGGACGGAGGAGCCTGGTAGGCTGCAGTCCATGCTAAGGGTCGGACACGACTGAGCGACTTCACTTTCACTTTTCACTTTCATGCATTGGAGAAGGAAATGGCAACCCACTCCTGTGTTCTTGCCTGGAAAATCCCAGGGACTGGGGAGCCTGGTGGGCTGCCGTCTACGGGTGCACAGAGTCGGACAGGACTGAAGTGACTTAGCCGCAGGCATGAGAGAGGGGATTTCAATATGTTTTTACTATATACTGAATGATTGTGCTGCTCTGCATGTGCCATGAATTATTCTATTTTCATGAAATTTATAAGTTCAAATAATATCTCAAGAAAAATAAAGAATATGACTAAATGTCTACTCTGTTAGTTCACATGTAATACACAGAATAAAATATTACAAGTTGCCTTCTTAAGGGTGGAGTTGTACTTTTGCATTGATAGTGGATATTTTTCAATCTTTCACCATTTAAACATCCTTTACATATTTACATTTTGCAAATGTGAGTCTCACTTCATGACAGGAGGCCACACATTTGCTTTCCCAGAATACGGTGCACTTACGGCACAGCACATGACCTGTGTCAGCCAATCAGAGGCCTACCTTAGAGTTTACAGTTTGAAGGGGAGTGGCATGAAAAGGAGCTATTATCTCCAGCATAAATTGAGGGAGGGAGTTATAATGAAATCAACTTGCAGAAGAAGAGGGAAATGCTTCATACATAGCCATGATAAAACTGGTTCTGTAACAGAAGGCAGCCATGGTATTATCTGTAGAGTTTCCTGCAATGCATTCTATAACCCTAATTTCCTGTACTTCCAAAGGTTCTCCACTTTACCTCATATCCATTAATACATATACCTTCAGCTCAACTAGGCTAGAATAATTTCTGTTGCTGTTCAGTGTGAACTTTGTTATAATAATAAAGATTAAAAAAATTTTTTTGCATAATAATTGAAGAAAATGTGGAGCTATAACTGAAGAGAATTTTTCACTAGAGGAAAAATATCATTTCATTCAGTAGGTCTTCATTACATACATAAAAATTTAATACTGATTTTCTATTAATCCAATATTTACATTAATATAATTTGTCAAATGCTAATTCTGTCATTAATGTAGTTACATAAATTTAGAAACTAATAGTACACAAAGGCAGAGAGTAACACATAATTTTCTGTATGTTAAAATGGGAAAATAGTGGCAAACTATTAAGGTGACATAGTCAAGTGAAATGTTTTATTATAAATATATGAAATCTATATCTTTTCTCATAGGGTTGACAAAAAACTATTTTGTTTTTAGCTTTTAATCTTTTATAATCAACAGAAAAGTCAGGTTGACCTTAGTTCTGTGTCCAGGATCTGTGTTTCTACTTGGTGTTCAAATAATCCATAATGAAACAGAATTGACTAATCAGCCTTCCAAATTAACATGCATATTTCACTCTATTATAGTCTATAAAAACAAAACCTCATTTTAATTATTCTGTGCACATTTTCAGTGTGCACAAAATTAATATAATTCCTGGAATCTGAACTCAAATTTGAACTCTTTGGAATAATCTAATAAAGTTCTTGAAATCTTTTAAAATTAGAACTGATTTCCAGAACTTTTTCTTTCACTTTCGATTTCAGTGACAAAAGTACTTTGCTTCTTTTATTTTAAAATATATTAAACTAGACATAGCTAATTAGAAGACTTTTCACCAATAACTTTTCTCCAAATATTAGCCTAAATTTTAAGCTAACATTTAATCTTATTGGAGAATGGATAAAATAAATAACATTGCAAAAGTAATATCATAACTTAATTCTGCATGTAAATATCTCAATAGTAGATGTATGCATATTTGTCTTTGACATTAATCAAACCAAATCACATTTAAAATATAGGAGGGAGGAGGGAGGAGGGTTCAGGATGGGGAACACATGTATACCTGTGGCAGATTCATTTTGATATTTGGCAAAACTAATACAATTATGTAAAGTTTAAAAATAAAATAAAATTAGAAGCCAAAAAAAAAATAAAATAAAAAAATATATCATATATTTAAAACAATAATTACATGGTTATATTTGAAAAAATTCTATATGTAAGTTACTTCCTGGAGCATCAATATGCAATGCAATATAGTTTTACCATTCAATTTTATAACATTCATAATAGTAAAACTTATTTTTATGTTGCATTTGAAAGGATGATTTAATATTTTTAAAATAAATACAAAGAGCTACCTACTTTTATTGCACCAATAACTAATACTCATTATGACTTAATTATTTAAGTAATATTTTCAAGAGAATTATATTTAGAATTATATTTAAAAGCAAATATTTTCTAAATCATCTGAAATTGAGTAATTGGTGACATCAATTTTAAACCTGGAAAATCAAATAGCTCTAGTGTGAAATACTGTTTTCAGGTTAAGAGAAGGAGGTAAGAGAAATTTATTTTTCATAACATATATTCTATTAGGAAATCTCCATCTAAAATCAAACGTTTTTTGCAGTCATCAACTACAACTGAATTCTCTTCATCTAAACACACACTGTTGTGCCTCTGTGTGTTATGCATGTACATATGAACACACACGTATAAATAATATCATTTATGTATACATAATATCATTTAAAATAAAGTCTGATATAAAATTTACACTGATTGTCCCAATCAGAAATGTATTCATTTCTCTTCTCTACGCTGACTTTACCCAGCAAAGTCTCACATACTCCATTTGTTTTTTTTGGTTTATGGTTTTTTTGGTATATGTTTTATCCAGGAAAATTGTGTGTTCCTCTATAGTTACTGGGCTTCTCTGGTGGCTCAGATGGTAAAGAATCTGCCTGCAGTGCAGGGAGACCTGAGTTCGAATCCTGAGTTGGGAAGATCCCCTGGAGAAGGGAATGACTACCCACTCCAGTCTTCTTGGCTGGAGAATCCCATGGTCAGAGAAGCCTGGAGGGCTATAACCCCTGGGGTCGCAAAGAACACTTTCACTTTCAACAATGCAGTTACTAGAAATTTCATATTTTACATTTTCAATATACTTTCATGATAACAAGCAGACACTGTATTCTCTACATGAATATAATTCTGTATATGTATAGCTAAGACCTGTGTGATTCCATGAAGATATTCAGTGTATCCTGTCCTTATCAGATCAGTCGCTCAGTCGTGTCTGACTCTTTGCGATCCATGAATCACAGCACGCCAGGCCTCCCTGTCATTCACCAACTCCCGGAGTTCACTCAGACTCATGTCCATCGAGTCAGTGATGCCATCCAGCCATCTCATCCTCTGTCATCCCCTTCTCCTACTGCCCCCAATCCCTCCCAGCATCAGAGTCTTTTCCAGTGAGTCAAGTCTTCACATGAGGTGGCCAAAGTACTGGAGTTTCAGCTTTAGCATCATTCCTTCCAAAGAAATCCCAGGGCTGATCTCCTTCAGAATGGACTGGCTGGATCTCCTTGCAGTCCAAGGGACTCGGAAGAGTCTTCTCCAACACCACAGTTCAAAAGCATCAATTCTTCGGCACTCAGCCTTCTTCACAGTCCAACTCTCACATCCATACATGACCACAGGAAAAACCATAGCCTTGACTAGACAAACCTTTGTTGGCAAAGTAATGTCTCTGCTTTTGAATATGCTATCTAGGTTGGTCATAACTTTCCTTCCAAGGACTAAGCGTCTTTTAATTTCATGGCTGCAGTCACCATCTGCAGTGATTTTGGAGCCCAGAAAAATAAAGTCTGACACTGTTTCCATGGTTTCCCCATCTATTTCCCATGAAGTGGTGGGACCGGATGCCATGATTTTTGTTTTCTGAATGTTGAGCTTTAAGCCAACTTTTTCACTCTCCTCTTTCACTTTTATCAAGAGGCTTTTGAGTTCCTCTTCACTTTCTGCCATAAGGGTGGTGTCATCTGCGTATCTGAGGTTATTGATATTTCTCCCAGCAATCTTGATTCCAGTTTGTGTTTCTTCCAGTCCAGCATTTCTCATGATGTACTCTGCATATAAGTTAAATAAACAGGGTGACAATATACAGCCTTGACGTACTCCTTTTCCTATTTGGAACCAGTCTGTTGTTCCATGTCCAGTTCTAACTGTTGCTTCCTGACCTGCATACAAATTTGCAAAAAAGTAAAAAGGCTGTCTGGGGAGGCCTTACAAATAGCTGTGAAAAGAAGAGAAGCGAAAAGCAAAGGAGAAAAGGAAAGATATAAACATCTTAATGCAGAGTTCCAAAGAATAGCAAGAATAGATAAGAAAGCCTCCTTCAGCGATCTCTTCAAGAAAATGAGAGATACCAAGGGAACATTTCATGCAAAGATGAGCTCGATAAAGGACAGAAATGGTATGGACCTAACAGAAGCAGAAGATATTAAGAAGAGATGGCAAGAATACACAGAAGAACTGTACAAAAAAGATCTTCATGACCCAGATAATCACGATGGTGTGATCACTGACCTAGAGCCAGACATCCTGGAATGTGAAGTCAAGTGGGCCTTAGAAAGCATCACTACGAACAAAGCTAGTGGAGGTGATGGATTCCAGTTGAGCTATTCCAAATCCTGAAAGATGATGCTGTGAAAGTGCTTCACTCAATATGCCAGCAAATTTGGAAAACTCAGCAGTGGCCACAGGACTGGAAAAGGTCAGTTTTCATTCCAATCCCAAAGAAAGGCAATGCCAAAGAATGCTCAAACTACCGCACAGTTGCACTCATCTCACACACTAGTAAAGTAATGCTCAAAATTCTCCAAGCCAGGCTTCAGCAATATGTGAACCGTGAACTTCCTGATGTTCAAGCTGGTTTTAGAAAAGGAAGAGGAACCAGAGATCAAATTGCCAACATCCGCTGGATCATGGAAAAAGCAAGAGAGTTCCAGAAAAACATCTATCCTGTCCTTATACCATACCTTATTTCAACTTTCTTGGTGTGTTAACATCACATTTCTACTTTCCAAAAGACCTATTTACAAACTGGAAATCAATGTAACATTAAACATTAAAAAGCTTTAAAGGATGACTTACCGAGTCTCAGGGTAGTCAAGACCTTATCTGTGATAATCCATAAGCTGGAAAAGAAAAAGTATAGTATAAATAAATAAGTTTATATTCATGGTTATCTAGAGCAGAACACACACAAAAAAATCAAAAGCAAATACTTTAGTTTACAAATTGCAATACCAGTTGCAGATGAAGGATTATATTTAAAACTATCGTAAAATATGTTTAAATATTCACCAAAAAGAAAAAACAGAAAAGGAAAAATAATACAGAGAAGTTTCACTGAACATTCAAGTTGCTAAATAATATTAAAATGTATTAGGAGTAACAATTAGTCATAGAAATAAACTGAGGATGAGCTATCAATCATACCCATTATACTTATTGGGTAAAGTTAAAACAAAAAAGACTAGTAATGAATGTGGGAATAAAGAAACATATGCACTTCATTGATAGCTGGTGTTTACTTGGAGATTGTACTTTTATGGAAATAATCTTGCAACATCTATTAAAACATAGAAAACCCCACAAAAACCCTCATACATATATACATACCATGTATCCATTATTTGGGATGTATTCATAGAATTCAAAAGACAAAGATGCATGTACAATGATGATCAATGTGCAATTTTGAACAATCATTTAAAAAAGTGAATGCACCCAACACGGCAGCGCCACAATATGTAAGACAAATGCTAATAAGTATGAAAGGAGAAATTAACAATAACACAATAATAGTGGGAGACTTTAATACCCCACTCACACCTATGGATAGATCAACTAAACAGAAAATTAACAAGGAAACACAAACGTTAAATGATACAATAGACCAGTTAGACCTAATTGATATCTATAGGACATTTCATCCCAAAACAATGAATTACACCTTTTTCTCAAGGGCACATGGAACCTTCTCCAGGATAGATCACATCCTGGGCCATAAATCTAGCCTTGGTAAATTCAAAAAAACAGAAATCATTCCAAGCATCTTTTCTGACCACAATGCAGTAAAATTAGATCTCAATTACAGGAGAAAAACTATTAAAAATTCCAACATATGGAGGCTGAACAACACCCTGCTAAATAACCAACAAATCACAGAAGAAATCAAAAAAGAAATCAAAGTTTGCATAGAAACTAATGAAAATGAAAACACAACAACCCAAAACCTGTGGGACACTTTAAAAGCAGTCCTAAGGGGAAAGTTCATAGCAATACAGGCATACCTAAAGAAACAAGAAAAAAGTCAAATAAATAACCTAACCCTACACCTAAAGCAACTAGAAAAGGAAGAAATGAAGAACCCCAGGGTTAGTAGAAGGAAAGAAATCTTAAAAATTAGGGCAGAAATAAATGCAAAAGAAACAAAAGAGACCATAGCAAAAATCAACAAAGCCAAAAGCTGGTTCTTTGAAAGGATAAATAAAATTGACAAACCATTAGCCAGACTCATCAAGAAACAAAGGGAGAAAAATCAAATCAATAAAATTAGAAATGAAAATGGAGAGATCACAACAGACAACACAGAAATACAAAGGATCATAAGAGACTACTATCAGCAATTATATGCCAATAAAAGGGACAACATGGAAGAAATGGACAAATTCTTAGAAAAGTACAACTTTCCAAAACTGGACCAGGAAGAAATAGAAAATCTTAACAGACCCATCACAAGCACGGAAATTGAAACTGTAATAAAAAATCTTCCAGCAAACAAAAGCCCAGGTCCAGACGGCTTCACAGTTGAATTCTACCAAAAATTTAGAGAAGAGCTAACACCTATCCTGCTCAAACTCTTCCAGAAAATTGCAGAGGAAGGTAAACTTCCAAACTCATTCTATGAGGCCACCATCACCCTAATACCAAAACCTGACAAAGATGTCACAAAAAAAGAAAACTACAGGCCAATATCACTGGTGAACATAGATGCAAAAATCCTTAACAAAATTCTAGCAATCAGAATCCAACAACACATTAAAAAGATCATACACCATGACCAAGTGGGCTTTATCCCAGGGATGCAAGGATTGTTCAATATCCGCAAATCAATCAATGTAATACACCACATTAACAAATTGAAAAACAAAAACCATATGATTATCTCAATAGATGCAGAGAAAGCCTTTGACAAAATTCAACACCCATTTATGATAAAAACTCTCCAGAAAGCAGGAATAGAAGGAACATACCTCAACGTAATAAAAGCTATATATGACAAACCCACAGCAAACATTATCCTCAATGGTGAAAAATTGAAAGCATTTCCTCTAAAGTCAGGAAAAAGACAAGGGTGCCCACTTTCACCATTACTATTCAACATAGTTTTGGAAGTTTTGGCCACAGCAATCAGAGCAGAAAAAGAAATAAAAGGAATCCAAATTGGAAAAGAAGAAGTAAAACTCTCACTGTTTGCAGATGACATGATCCTTTATATAGAAAACCCTAAAGACTCCACCAGAAAATTACTAGAACTAATCAATGATTATAGTAAAGTTGCAGGATATAAAATCAACACACAAAAATCCCTTGCATTCCTATACACTAATAATGAGAAAACTGAAAGAGAAATTAAGGAAACAATTCCATTCACCATTGCAACGGAAAGAATAAAATACTTAGGAATATATCTACCTAAAGACACGAAAGACCTATATATAGAAAACTATAAAACACTGGTGAAAGAAATCAAAGAGGACACTAATAGATGGAGAAATATACCATGTTCATGGATTGGAAGAATCAATATAGTGAAAATGAGTATACTACCCAAAGCAATTTATAGATTCAATGCAATCCCTATCAAGCTACCAACAGTATTCTTCACAGAGCTAGAAGAAATAATTTCACAATTTGTATGGAAATACAAAAAACCTCGAATAGCCAAAGCTATCTTGAGAAAGAAGAATGGAACTGGAGGAATCAACCTACCTGACTTCAGGCTCTACTACAAAGCCACAGTTATCAAGACAGTATGGTACTGGCACAAAGACAGAAATATTGATCAATGGAACAAAATAGAAAGCCCAGAGATAAATCCACGCACATATGGACACCTAATCTTTGACAAAGGAGGCAAGAATATACAATGGATTAAAGACAATCTCTTTAACAAGTGGTGCTGGGAAATCTGGCCAACCACTTGTAAAAGAATGAAACTAGAACACTTTCTAACACCATACACAAAAATAAACTCAAAATGGATTAAAGATCTAAACGTAAGACCAGAAACTATAAAACTCCTAGAGGATAACATAGGCAAAACACTCTCTGACATACATCACAGCAGGATCCTCTATGACCCACCTCCCAGAATACTGGAAATAAAAGCAGAAATAAACAAATTGGACCTAATTAAACTTAAAAGCTTCTGCACATCAAAGGAAACTATTAGCAAGGTGAAAAGGCAGCCTTCAGAATGGGAGAAAATAATAGCAAATGAAGCAACGGACAAACAACTAATCTCAAAAATATACAAGCAACTTCTACAGCTCAACTCCAGAAAAATAAATGAGCCAATCAAAAAATGGGCCAAAGAACTAAATAGACATTTCTCCAAAGAAGACATACAGATGGCTAACAAACACATGAAAAGATGCTCAACATCACTCATTATCAGAGAAATGCAAATCAAAACCACTATGAGGTACCATTTCACGCCAGTCAGAATGGCTGAGATCCAAAAGACTACAAGCAATAAATGCTGGAGAGGATGTGGAGAAAAGGGAACCCTCTTACATTGTTGGTGGGAATGCAAACTAGTACAGCCACTATGGAGAACAGTGTGGAGATTCCTTAAAAAACTGGAAATAGAACTGCCTTATGATCCAGCAATCCCACTGCTGGGCATACACACTGAGGAAACCAGAAGGGAAAGAGACACGTGTACCCCAATGTTCATTGCAGCACTGTTTATAATAGCCAGGACATGGAAGCAACCTAGATGTCCATCAGCAGATGAATGGATAAGCAAGCAGTGGTACATATACACAATGGAGTATTACTCAGCCATTAAAAGAAAACATTTGAATCAGTTCTAATGAGGTGGATGAAACTGGAGCCTATTATACAGAGTGAAGTAAGCCAGAAAGAAAAACACCAATACAGTATACTAACGCATATATATGGAATTTAGAAAGATGGTAACAATAACCCTGTGTACGAGACTTCAAAAGAGACACCGATGTATAGATCAGTCTTATGGACTCTGTGGGAGAGGGAGAGGGTGGGGAGATTTGGGAGAATAGCATTGAAACATGTATATTATCATGTATGAACGAGTCGCCAGTCCAGGTTCGATACACGGTACTGGATGCTAGGGCCTGGTACACTGGGAGGACCCAGAGGGAGGGTAGGGGAGGGAGGAGGGAGGAGGGTTCAGGATGGGGAACGCGGGTATACCTGTGGCGGATTCATTTCGATATTTGGCAAAACTAATACAATATTGTAAAGTTTAAAAATAAAATAAAATTAAAAAAACAAAAACAAAAACAAAAAAAGTGAATGAAAATAAATACCCATTAATACAGGGATGAGTGACTACATTATGTGATAACTATATTGTACACTGTAGTTCTTACATTAAAGCTCAAAAAAGTGACTTGAAGGATTTTTATGAGGAATGGCTTAGTGAGAAAAATAAGATAAAGAAAAGTGCTATAATCTAATGCATGCTGGTAATATATATTTTAAAACTAACAATGATGAAATTCCTTTGTGTATGTTTGTGTGCATGTTGAAAACATAAGATACTCTGTGGATTTCACATACAAAGTATTACAATAAAGTCAGTAAGGGGCTTACACAATCAGAGAAGCTGCTAGTACTTTATGAGCCTGAATCCCCCAGCTGGTGGTCCACAAACACTCAGGAGGAAGCAGCTGTGCATTTTATGTCTTTCTACAAGTCTTTCTACACCTGCATCTAAAGAATAATGGCCTCTGTTATTCTTCACTCTTCCAAATAGCATGCAAGAGCTTCTCACTGGTAGTCTCTTATCCAGATCCTGTATGCTAAATGCAGATCTGAGCTTCTCCCCTGGAATCAGCAGTTGTTAAGTGCATAGAAAGAGCATAGAAAGATAACCATCCAGATAGGGGTAGCAGGGAATGGTAAGAGGAGTCAAGAAAAATAGGAAGAAACGGGAGACAGCTTAACATAAAGAAAAATATCTTTTCTAAGAAAATCCAGTATATCATTACATAGTATGAGTGTATTTACCTAAAATCATTTATACAATTATACATATATGCATACACAATATACACAGAATATGTGTACATTTAGATATACAAGTATCTAATAGATTTCTTAATATATTTTTAATCAACAGAATTAGACTGAGTTTTAAATATATCTAGTATAGTGTTGGAGAAGGCAATGGCAACCCACTCCAGTACTCTTGCCTGGAAAATGCCATGGATGGAGGAGCCTGGAAGGCTGCAGTCCATGGGGTCGCTGAGGGTCAGACACTTACTGAGCAACTTCACTTTCACTTTTCACTTTCATGCATTGGAGAAGGAAATGGCAACCCATTCCACTGTTCTTGCCTGGAGAATGCCAGGGACGGGGGAGCCTGGTGGGCTGCCATCTGTGGGGTCGCACAGAGTCGGACATGACTGAAGTGACTTAGCAGCAGTATAGTGTCAGGTAAAACAAATGAATTTCATATAATTGTCTAGAGTATGAGTCTATTTAAAAAAAAAAAGACCACCACATTTTGAAAAATAAAATGTGTGTTATGGTTGTGTTTGCGTCTATATGCATTTGTGTGTGTGTGTGTGTGTGTGTGTGTGTATGTGTGAGAGAGAGAAAAAGAGAGTAAAGAAGGTGTAGTAAGGTAAAAATCCTGTAAACATATTAGTAATAAAAAATGATTTTAAGGTATTAATTTAGTGATTTAAGCATCCTCTATCACCAAATAAGAAAACACTATACATTTACTATTAAACTTTTAGATTTGTGTTCTGATCACCTATAATATATTTAGTATGAGTATCAAATATCGAAAGAAATTCTATAAAGCTTAAAGTTTATCAATATATATAACATAATACAAAGACTGTCACTACAACTGCTTTCTAATTAACTTTCTATAAGTCCTAGTCACCGTGATTAAAAAAAAACTCATCTGTACTAAGGTTAAACACCCATTTTTTATTCCATGGATTCATTTAAAATTTCATGCAGAATGTATAACTCTGACAGCTGAGACTGAAAAGAGATGGATTTTCAACAGCAGCTCTGCTTGATTTATTTTGATATGAAAATTGATGATGTAATGTCCATTTAAACTGACAAAGACAGCTGAGCCAGGTGTCTTTAAGTATTAATACTGCAGCCACAGAAAAGTATAAATGAGCCTCAGGAGTGAAGCACCATGGCAGCCATTACTGTTCATTCAAGTTTCAGAGAAAATGTGGTGTAATCCAAGTTTCTGCAACTAAGCCAGTTCTGACACCACTTTTGTGAACATGTTTTATCCAACTGTAAGTCACAAAATGCATCTGTGGTTCAAAATGATGACCTATTTTTATATACTACATACATCATTAATTGATACATATCCACGCACATATATTTTAAATTTTGTATATAATTACATAGTTACATATATGCAATTATATATGAAATTTGTAACAAATAACTTATCATTTATTTTTAAAGGAAATATCTTGTATTGTTACACCACTGATTCTAGTCACTTTCATTCAGCCATTACATATATATGTGGTTTATATATGTTTACATGTGTGCACATGTATGCAATATGGTATGAACCCATTTATTCCAATAAATTATTTAATTTCAAAAACTCAAAGAATAATTTTTTTGCTATATTAGTATTTAATATAAATTGATGCTGTATAAAGTGGAAATAAACATATTTTTCCTAATTTCAGCATCTGATTCATATAATAATCTATCAGAAACACAAACATTGCAATTTTCATTTTCTACATACATGTGATGATCTATTATGAAGTGTTGATTCAAATAAAATAGTAAAAATGAAGCAAATATTTATGTTTTAAAAGAAGTAAGATTGAGAAACTTAAGAATTATAATAATACTTAGAATAAAAATCTGAAGGACTAAAGAAAGTTCAATCCTCTTGCATGTCTTTAAAGAAAAAACACAACAAGCTGATCAAAACCCAAAGCTCAGGCAAAAAAAAGGCTCATAGTTTTACTGTTCATTAAAATTATGTCAAATGCTACTAAAATACAAGTATATGAAATGACAATCAAATTGAAGTATCCAGATAAGACACTTGACACATGAAAGTCATAAAACAGTGTTCATCTCAATATTTTTATGCTAATTTGAGTTCAAATGGAGTTCAAAAGAAAGTGATTTATGAACATGAGAAGATATTTGCCTCGGGAAGATTTTAAATAAGTTTTCCAGCCTAGGGAACTGCTGTTTATTAGATTAATGGTAAGTTTTTTGTCACTGAGTAAACAAGCAGGTGTTCATTTACTTCTTTTGTTGATATTTTTAAAAATGATATTTCTTTGTAAAACTACTGGAAAAGGAATATTGATCCAAGATATTAAACCATCTGTATTATTGTTTGTAGTCTCTTTTATTACAGTCACCTGAATGCCTCTTTCTCTGTTTTTCTGCATTTTGAAATACTATAAGTGTTCATGATTAGTAATTCCTAATCAAAAATTATAAATAATTTCAACCATCTATGTACATATTAATTTATTGGCTTGGCCAAAATGTTCATTCAGGTTTTCCCATAAGATCGTTTTAGTAGAGCTTAGTTGTATTTAACTTCATCCAAAACAATTTTGTTAGACTGTATTGTGACAGCTGTCATATCAGTGAGCATTTTTTAAAAAAATCAAAATTGGTGGACTTTGGTGTAGCTATTTTTATATTGAAGTAAAAAAAAAAAAAGAAAGTAATGTTTTAGGCATATAATGTTTTATTACTTCACCAGACATTGCACCTTCCCATGGCCATTCTCTTAATGGAAAAAATTCAAATCCCATGGAAGACTGCAAAAGGTATCTAGAATAGTTCTTTGCTCAAAAAGCTTAAAAAAAAAAAAAAAAGTTTTGTGAAGGTAGAAATATGAAGTTGCCTGAAAAATAGCAGAGAAACAAAATGATATATGTGTTATTCAATAAAGTTCTAGGTGAAAATGAAAAGTTTGTCTTTTATTTTTACTTAAAAACTGAAAGAACTTATTTTTTAATATAAATTTATTTATTTTAATTGGAGGCTACTTACTTTACAATATTGTATTAGTTTTGCCATACATCAACATGAATCCACCACGGGTGTACACTGAACTCCCCCTTCCACCTCCCCCCCAATACCATCCCTCTGGGTCATCCCAGTGCACCAGCCCTGAGCATCCTGTATCATGCATTGAACCTGGACTGGGAATTCATTTCACATGTGATAATATACATGTTTCAATACCATTCTCCCAAATCATCCCACCCTCGCCCTCTCCCAGAGTCCAAAAGACTGTTCTATACATCAGTGTTTCTTTTGCTGTCTCGCATACAGGGTTATTGTTAACATATTTCTAAATTCCATATATATGCATTAGTATACTGTATTGGTGTTTTTCTTTCTGGCTTACTTCATTCTGTATAATAGGCTCCAGTTTGATCCACCTCATTAGAACTGATTCAAATGTATTTTTTTTAATGGCTGAGTAATACTCCATTGTGTATATGTACCACAGCTCTCTTATCCATTCATCTGCTGATGGACATCTAGGTTGCTTCCATGTCCTGGCTATTATAAACAGTGCTGCAATGAACATTGGGGTACAAGTGTTTCTTTCAATTCTGGTTTCCTCAGTGTGTATGTCCAGCAGTGGGATTACTGGGTCGTTTGGCAGTTCTGTTTCCAGATTTTTAAGGAATCTCCACACTATTCTCCATAGTGGCTGTACTAGTTTGCATTCCCACCAACAGTGTAAGATGGTAAAAGAATGTTTTGGCCATCAGTTCAGTTCAGCTGCTCAGTCATGCCTGACTCTGAGACCCCATGGACTGCAGCATGCCAGGCTTCCCTGTCCATCACCAACTCCTGGAACTTGCTCAAATTCATGTCTATTGAGTCCATGATCCCATCCAACCGTCTCATCCTCTGTCGTTCCCTTCTCCTGCCTTCAATCTTTCCCAGTTCAGGGTCTTTTCCAATGAGTCAGTTCTTCACATAAGGTGGCAAAAATATTAGAGTTTCAGCCTCACCGTCAGACTTTCCAATGGATATTCAGGACTGATTTCCTTTAGGATGGACTGGTTGGATCTTCTTGCAATTCATGGGACTCTCAAGAATCTTCAACACCACAGTTCAAAAGCATCAATTCATGGCACTCAGCCTTCTGAATAGTCCAACTCACATCCATACATTACTACTGGAAAAAAACACATAGCTTTGACTAGATGGACCTTCTTTTGCAAAATAATGTCTCTGCTTTTTAATATGCTGTCTAGATTGGTCATAGCTTTTCTTCCAACAAGCAAGCATCTTTTAATTTCATGGCTGCAGTCACCATCCACAGATTTTGGAGCCCAGAAAAATGAAGTCTCTCACTGTTTCCATTGTTTCCCCATCGATTTGCCATGAAGTGATGGGACCAGATGCCAAGATCTTAGTTTTTTGAATGTTTAGTTTTAAGCCAAATTTTTCATTCTCTTTTACTTTCATCACGGGACTCTTTAGTTCTCTCTCACTTTCTGCCATAAGGGTGGTGTCATCTGTATATCTGAGGTTATAGATATTTCTCCAGGCAATCTTGATTCCAGCTTGTGCTTCATTCAGCCTGGCATTTTGCATGATGTACTCTGCATGTAAGTTAAATAAGCAGGGTGACGATATACAGCCTTGACGTACTCCTTTCCCAATTTGAATCTAGTCTGTTATTCCATGTCCGGTTCTAACTGTTGCTTCTTGACCTGCATACAGATTTCTCAGGAGGCAGGTAAGGTCTGAGACCACCTTACCATATATAACTATAAATGTGTTACTTTTTTTTCCTTTTTATAAGGGGGACAGAATGAAGTGTGGGGAAAATAGGGAGGAGGGGTTCATGCTGCCACAGAAAAGGTGAGCCACAGTGTCAGGTGCAGACGACAGGTACAGAGGGAGACCTGGCATGTTTGGTCAAAGAGCAGGAGGCCACTGGCGATTTGTATGATCAACTGAGGTCTGTTCTAGCAGAAAGAGAAAAGGAGAAGTTGTGTTACAGGACCAAAGTAGTTGGACTAGAAGATAACTTGGATGTCCTTTTCTTTTAAGCATATCATTAGGGTTAAGGACCGTGTGTTCTGGTCTTGGTTCTGATATGAACTGGCTCTGTGACTTTGAGCAAGTCAGTTCTGGCCTCTGGGCCTCAGTTTTCTTATTTACAAGGAGACAAGTCTCAGCTCCTTGGTCCTTGAAGACCCCTCTGATAGACAGGAAGTTAGCTGACAGCAATGAGAGGTGACCCCTTCAGCTAACCGTCCAATAGCTGCCTAATCCTACCAAGCAATTTACCAGCCCTGCTCCTCATACTTCCACCAGTACTCTAAAAATAATCAGGGGGACCATAAAAACTCCCCACCAGACAAGTGGTTGGACTTTCCGTATTCCAGCACGTGTGTACACCTTACACTGTGCTGTGCTGAGTCACTCAGTTGTGTGTGACTCTTTGTGACCCCATGGTCTGCAGCCCACCAGGCTCCAATGTTCATGGGGATTCTCCAGGCAAGAGTATTGGAATGGGTTTTCATGCTCTCCTCCAGGAGATCTTCCCGACTCAGGGATTGAACCCATGTCTCGCACATTACAGGCAGATTCTTAACAGTCTGAGGCAACAGGGAAGCCCATGAATTGTGGAGTGGGTAGCCTATCACTTCTCCAGGGGACACGTTACAGTATCCTGTACTAAGGTAATCTTTGGCGGCCATTGGACTCAACTGTTCATAAATAATGCATGAATATATATAACAGACTGGATTATGAGAAGGATATGTGAGGTAGAGCATCTTGTTATATAACCTACAGCTGTCAATCAATGATGTCCTGGATTATGCAAATGCCCCTGCCTTAAAAACCCTGTACCCGCCCTCCAGGGCCATTTGCCTCCCCTGGGCATGGCCCACCTCTCTCTAGAGGTGTTCTCTCTATTTTTAATTTGTGTGTGATCAGTCACTCAGTCTGTCTAATTTTAGTGATCTGTTCTTTCAGTGATCAGTTCCTTCAAGAACTGAGGCCCACAGGACAAAGGGCCTCCAGATTTTCTTCCACTAACACCCCTGGTTATGATCATATTCCCAAAGATGGCACTATTTGCATTGACTAATATTTTCAACTTTCTGTCTTTTTGACTAGATCTGATGATTGTAGTAGAGATTGGATACCCACACAAAAAATTCTTACAAATAGAAACCGCACATAGGCACCACTGCTGCTGCTGCTGCTGCTAAGTCACTTCAGTCGTGTCCGACTCTGTGCAACCCCATAGACGGCAGCCCACCAGGCTCCCCCCTGGGATTCTCCAGGCAAGAACACTGGAGTGGGTTGCCATTTCCTTCTCCAATGCATGAAAGTGAAAAGTGAAAGTGAAGTTGCTCAGTTGTGTCTGATCCTCAGCGACCCCATGGACTGTAGCCTTCCAGGCTCCTCCATCCATGGGATTTTCCAGGCAAGAGTACTGGAGTGGGGTGCCATTGCCTTCTCCATAGGCACCACTGGCCCACCTCAAATAAACAAAACCCGGGATAATAAAAGCAAAAATAATAAAATAATTCTTACTAAAAGTGTGGGAGAAATTAAGGAATCAGCAAGGAAATAGACATGGCGAAATGTCTAAGCATTGACAATTGATTTATCATTTTTAATAGGCTAAATTAGTAAGGATAAGGATATTTTCAAGGCAGCACCCCATAGGCACAGGAAGGCACTGCTCCACAGTGAAATAATGTGTGAGCAAATACATTTTCCTAGAAACAACTTAGACCTTGAAGTTCATGAAATGCAATGCTTTAATATGTATGTTTATATGTTATAAAGACCTAAAGACATTTCTATTTCTATTAAAAAGAAAAGAATACATTTCAGTATAAAATGTATAACACTGGCTGGGTTTTTCCAATAAATATTCTACTATATTCCTCTATATTCCTGTCAGAAGATCATTCTTTTTTCATGACAACCAACTCCTTTCACTCCACAGATCTTCACTTCGTTCTATCTCATTATCTCCTGAGATTCTGGCTTCCTTTTCCTTCAAGTACATTCTTTTACAAAAACAAGGCAAACCACTAAAAATGAGGTCACTATGGAGGTTGTTTTCAGTGATCTTATTTGCAATCCAGTTTGCAGAGCTGAATGTATTCTCTCTTACCCTTTAATAGCACTTCTCATACTTTTATAACTGACACAAAGCTCAAATCTACTAAAGAATCCTAAGAACACCTATGGAGAGACAAGGAAGGGAGAAATTTAGAATACTGATTATTCACCAATTTGGTTGTAGATTTGGAAACAAATCTAGAGGGAAGGGTTCCAAATCCCACATAGAACCATAAATGTAGTTTTTTGTATAGTAATATGTAAATATTTTCACTCAGATATTTCAAAAGACAACACAAAGCAATAAACTCTACTGGTAAAGGTACTGCAATATGCCTTCATTCTACCTGTAAATATTTCATGTTAGACTACATTTTTAGGGTGAAGGCTGTAAGTACAATTTTTGACAGTTTTCCCTATTTTTCTTTGCATCATAAAATGAATTCTGATAACCCACTTCAAATTCCACCTTTTATTAAAAAAAATACTCCAATTTAATTTAACGTTACTATTCTTGTTTCCAATACAATAGGCAGATATTAATAGAAGTGATTCCAGGGTCAAGAATCCAGAAACAAAAATGAATTTAAGAAAAAGAATTGGGAGGAAATTATGTGGGAAAAAGTGGATATATAGGAAAAACAAGAAGCCCTGCTTCATTCCTTATATTAAAAATAAAACCAAATGTGTCAAAGCTATAACATCAGTTCAGTTCAGTTCAGTTCAGTCACTCAGTCCTGTCTGACTCTTTGAGACCCCATGAATCTCAGCATGCCAGGCCTCCCTGTCCATCACCAACTCAGAGTTCACTCAAACTCATGTCCATTGAGTAGGTGATGCCATCCAGCCATCTCATCCTCTGTCATCCCCTTCTCCTCCTGCCCCCAATCCCTCCCAGCATCAGAGTCTTTTCCAATGAGTCAAGTCTTCACATGAGGTGGCCAAAGTACTGGAGTTTCAGCTTTAGCATCATTCCTTCCAAAGAAATCCCAGGACTGAACTCCTTTAGAATGGACTGGTTGGATCTTCTTTCAGTCCAAGGGACTCTCAAGAGTCTTCTCCAACACCACAGTTCAAAAGCATCAATTTTTCGGCACTCAGCCTTCTTCACAGTCCAACTCTTGCATCCATACAGGACCACTGGAAAAACCATAGCCTTGACTAGACGGACCTTTGTTGGCAAAGTAATGTCTCTGCTTTTCAATATGCTATCTAGGTTGGTCATAACTTTTCTTCCAAGGAGTAAGAGTCTTTTAATTTCATGGCTGCAGCTTTAACATAAGTAACCAAAAAAATTACAAGAAGAAAACATATGGAGGTTAAAAAAAAATTGTAACCTTTGAGTTGGGAGAGGTTTTATAAACTAGTCATAAAAAAGCATAGGCCATTAAAGGAAAAAAAAATGCATTCTGACTATACTGAGTTTTTATGTATAAAATTTATATAAAATTAAAATGCAAAATGATAAATGTATTTATAATATATGTGATTAGTAAAAAGTTATATTCTTCATACATAAGGAATGTTTACTAATCAGCAAGCAAAAGAGAAAGGTAGGTAAACAATGAATAATTGGTTATAGACCCGTTTAAATGCAAAATGTGAAATAAGTCTCAATCTAAACAGAAAGAACACATTTAGAAGTCCTTCTTTATGATACATCTTCACGATACATCTTCACCTACAGTCAATTACAGGACACCCCAGGTGGCGCTAGTGGTAAAATACCCACCAGGCAATTCAGGAGACATAAGAGATGGACCCTAAGTAGGGACCCCTACGTAGGGTCCCCTGGAGGAAGGCATGGCAACCCACTCCAGTATTCTTGCCTAGAGAACCCCATGAACAGAGAACCTGGTGGGGTACAGTCCATAGGGTTGCACCGAGTGGGACACAACTGAAGCAACTTAGCTTGCATGCACAAATTACAGTAGAGTATTAGGTTTTATACATCCGTAAGTAAATTTCTTTTTCATATTTTACCATTCTCTCTGCTACTATTCATTCACTTATTCATTCAACAAACATTTACAGCACAGCTAAGTTCACCAGACACAAGTCTGGCAACTGAGAACACTGTAGTAAGTTCCGGCTCTCAGAGCTTGCATTCTAAAGGAGAAACACCAAAAATACAATAAAATGCTAGAGAGTTATCACAGATTCATAGCACTTACATGAGCAACATTAAATAAGTAATTTATAACATTAAATACAAACCAAAAATTACGATAGGAGGGTTATTTTGGATAGGAAAGGCAGAGAAGTCATCTCTAAGGAGTTGCCTAACAGATCAGAGACTCGGATAACATAAGAAGTCATACTGTAAAATATCTGAAAAAACTATATCCCGGAAAACAAAAAGTAGAACATCTCTAAACTTGTGTTTGTTGGTAAGTTAGAAGGACAATAAAGATGTTGATTAGACTGAAAGAGAATGAGTGAAGAAAACAGGGTAGAAAATGACACGAGACAAGTAGCCAGAATAAAATCCTATAGGAGTAACAGGGATTAATTGTTTAGCTTTGTCAACAAATGATGAAAGTGTGTGACTGAGTGAGAGAGAGAGGGGAAGAGAGATCAGTTACGTATTACTCCAAGCATTTTGGAGTGATGGAATAAATAGTGGATTAGATTTCTTACTGAGATCAGCAA
Organism: Bos indicus x Bos taurus; assembly: GCF_003369695.1. NCBI lineage: Eukaryota > Metazoa > Chordata > Mammalia > Artiodactyla > Bovidae > Bos > Bos indicus x Bos taurus. Next base: position 55,877,575 of record NC_040087.1, read on the forward strand.
TGACAGGGGAGAAGAGAGTTTGTGGAGGATAATTAAAACTTTTTTTGATGTGGCTCCTATTAGATAGGTGATGTTTTATGAGCAGTGGATCAAAATAAAATCTGGTGAGACATAAGGGCTGGAAGTGCAAATGTGAGAGTCATTAGCAAATTGAGAGTGTTTAGAATATGGAAACTCAAGATATCATATTGAGAACAGAGAAGTCCCAAGGACTGTCTTGAGTCACTTAAATATTCAGAGGCCCTGAATTGAAAAATATCAGCAAAACTGAAAAGGGTGCCCAGTGAGGGAAGAGGTGAAAAAGTATAACTCGTCCCAGCATGAGGAGGAAGAAAGTAATTACCTCTTTTAGTGCTGGTGTGTTTTTATGGTATAATTTCTTATAATCCATGATATTTGTTATACCAACCTAACTATAATACATGTTTACTTTATTCTTTCGTTCTCATATCCTTCTGATAATTAATTTTCCATATATTTTAATTTTGTCTTTTGAGAAAATGTATGACTTTTTTCACCAAAGTTTGCAACTGGTAAAGCTAAGAATGTTTCTACCAGTTGTGATCTTAACATTTTTTATGTACCTGAATGAATTTTTAGGATACCTATCCAGTTAATTGGTTCTAAAAATCCTTTGATAATAATTTAAAACAAGTATTTGATATTGTGGATTTCTTCAGGTCTAATTCATGTAGAACAACAAAAAATGTGCATAATTTACTTGCAAATGTTATATTTCCTCTCAATTAGATAACAGTTTTGAAACTGTATTTTTATCACTGTCAGTTTTCTTGTGTAATACAGAATTTTAATCATAATCTCTTCTTTTGATAGCATGACTAACATAGTATTGGGCTTACCTAGAGGCACAGACACGGTAAAGAATCTGCCTGCAATGCAGGAGACCCAGGTTTCGATCCCTGGGTCAGGAAGATCCCCGGGAGAAGAGAATGGCTACCCATTCCAGTATTCTTGCCTGGACAATTCCACGGACAGAGAAACTTAGTGGGCTATAGTCCATGGGATCGCAGAGTCAGACACAACTGAGCCATTAACACTTTCAGTTTTTCACTTCACTTTCAATGTAGTGTTACTCTAAAACTATAGTCATGAAACATATATTGCTAACAATAAAAAAATAAGTAAAAAAAAAATGCATACCTGGGACACTGATCTTTGAATTTTACAATTTATGCCCCTGTGATGTATGATGACTCATATTCTTTCTAGTTCTATGAAATCTTCCATCTTTGAGTAACTCTTGATGTAATACAGAAATTAATAATCAATGATGCATTCTCCAAAGGATAGGTCTGTTGCAAAACAGTACTTTTTCTCATGATGTCTTAATCAACCTATGGAACTAAAACACTTTCCATGTCATCTACTCTGAAATATTTAATAAAAGTGTTTTCCTTTAAAAATAAAAAATAAATTTGACTTATGTAATGCAACAATAACTATTTCCCTTTAAATATTAAGTTAGTCAAATTAAGTCAACCTTAAGAACTTCTGTATATATAAAGAACTTGAACACTGACAATTCAGGGGGATAACTTGGAAAAAGAATACGAAAACAAACAGCAAAACCATGGGCACTGTTCAGTTCAGTTCAGTCACTCAGTCGTGTCCAACTCTTTGAGACCCCATGAACCACAGCACACCAGGCCTCCCTGTCTATCACCAACTCCTGGAGTTCACCCAAACCCATGTCCATTGAGTCAGTGATGCCATCCAACCATCTCATCCTCTGTCGTCCCCTTCTCCTCCTGCCCTCAATCTTTCCCAGCATCAGGGTCTTTTCCAAATGAGTCAGCTCTTTGCATGAGGTGGCCAAAGTATTGGAGTTTCAGCTTCAACATCAGTCCTTCCAATGAACACCCAGGACTGATCTCTTTTAGGATGAATTGGTTGGATCTCCTCACTGTAATTAGGTATAAATATCACATCTCATTTCTATTTCCCTCCCTAAGCAAACAGTTTTTATCATTTCTTTTCAGATAAGGAGCTAAATAATTCTCTCTTGGAATTATGTATTTTCTCCTCCAATCATTCAAATTTGTTGGGTACTTAAAATATAAAGCAGTGAAAGTGAAAGTCATTCAGCCATGTTTGACTCTTTGCAACCCCATGGTCTATACAGTCCATGGAATTCTCCAGGCCATAATACTGGAGTGGGTAGCCATTCCCTTCTCCAGGGGATCTTCCGAAACCAGGAATAGAACCCAGGGCTCCCACATTGTAGGCAGATTCTTTACCAGATGAGCCATGAGGGAAACCCAAGAATACTGGAGTGGGTAGCCTATCCCTTCTTCAGCAGATAGATCTTCCTGACCCAGGAACTGAACCAGGGTCTCTTGCATTGCAGGCAATTTCTTTACCTGCAATTTCTTTATCTGGGAAGCCCTATTAAGTAGTGAGCGAGTACAAATAACATAGTCTAGCTGTTTCCTGCTGCTGCTCCTTACTGCTGTGGTTGAGGAGTGACCCCACAAAGTCCTAGTGTGTGCTTTCCAGAGAAGAATGCAAACTATCACAAGAACTTGAGCAGTCACACTCAATTTTCAGCAAGGTGCTGGCAACTCTGTTTGAATTCCCAGGATAATCCTATTACCCCTCACTTCTCGTACTATGCACAGCATTCAACAAGGCATAAAGCAAGCTTAGAACTAAACTTTATCTTCCTGTCTCTAGGCCCCTGACCTGCCTTTTCTTAGAACACTGTTATAAAACTTAAAACTGTAAATTCTTTCATTGTCCCTTTGAAACATAAGTTTGTCTCCCAGTCTCTCATCAGTTTTTCAACCCATAGCTGTCTTTCTGCAGGACGTGAGTTGTCCCTTGAAATACAATTATCAAGTGGAATCTAATAAGAAATATACAAGTGAACTTATGTACAAATAGAAACACACTCACAGATCTCAAATCAAATTTATTTTTACCAAACTGGAAATGGAGGGGAAGAGATAAATCTGAAGACGAATTAACATATAAACACTACTATACATATAACAGATAACTAGTAAGGACCTACTATACAGCACAAGGAACTCTAATTGATTTTCTGTAATAACTTATAAGGAAAAAATCTGAAAAAGAATGGATATGTATATACATAAATGTATATTTATGTATTCACTTTGTTGTACACCTGAAATTAACACAACATTGTAAATCATCTATAACCCAATAAAAAAAAAAAGACAGATAGTACCCCTCCCAGGCTCTGAGGAAGGGTCTCAAATCTAACTTCAATATGCAAACATTAGCAAGCAGTAGGCTTAGTCCCATTCAACAACCTCTTCCCGTGTCCTGGAGTAATCTTTCACCTGTCCATCTAGTGCTGAAAAACTTTGCTGACCTTTGTTTCAACAAAGTTGCATTTAATCTGTCTCCTTCTATTATAGTAATGTTGATAAAAGTCTTCCTTGTCTACATAACCTATCTAGTACAGTTTCTCTCTGACAGTATCCAAATTATTTTAATCCTCTTTTCATTTTCCTTTTCTCTTGTTTTCCTCCTGCTATCAATGTAACCAATTTTCTCTCTTTGATTCTCAGAATACAAAATGTCTCAAAGCTTCTTTCCAGGCTTATGGAAAAGACACACACACACACACACACTCACACACACACCTCTTCACAAGCATAATGCCGATGATTATCTCCAGAGAGTCAGGAAATTTAGAGCTCTTACACCAGCAATTATAGTGATGTAGAGCTTCAATGTGATATACATGGCCTGGAATAACCAATTTTAGAATGTGGTTGTTGCAGAAAGCTAACACAAAATAACAGTGAAAAAATAAAATCCATATACCCAACTAACTGAAAAGGTATGTTTTTTTCACTTAAATTATTGGTAGCATGCAACCATTCCTTCAATAAAACTGCAAAGGTGTGATTCTTAGTAGTTTAGTATATTACCTTTTGATTAATTGCTTGATATAGTTTCTGAAAAGTTATTTTTGCAAAAACTCATTGAAATATTTTAAGATTCCTAATGGAAATAGCTTTAGAGGGGAAATGTTAAATGACTCCTTAATTGAAAATCAAAGTGTCCAATATCCCATGACCTCTGGAGCTTTAAGTACTGTCGCTTGTGAAATATCTGGACTTCTATTTTTCTATTCCCAGAACTATAAATAACAAACTAGATTAAAAAAAAAAAAAAAACTACTTGCAATAAAACAGTTAAAACAACTGGTTAAAATCTGTACCCAAACCTGTGAAAATATTTTCAAGAAACCACATTGAAGAGAAGCTGAAAACTAGAACAAGAGGGAAATGACCACCGTGGCTGTCTTGAGGGGATCTTACCTATCTTCAGAATCAAGGAACTTATATTTTTGGGGGTCAGTAGGATGTGAAACACCTTGGGCAGGTCTTTACCTGGAGAACTGAGGCCTAGACACCACTCCCATCCCCATTACATACACCAAAACAGACATAAAGAGCCATAACTCAGGGATCTGGAACAAATCTCCCATGTTGTCAGAGGAAGGAATAAGGATGTGTCTATGGTTTGGCTTGAGCTCTGGAGATATAAGATTCTACACTGAAATTCATAATCATAGGCTCGTTTTTAAAAGAACTTGAGTTCATAATTCCTGAATGACCCAGGAATATACAAGCCATGGAAATTAACATTATTTTCTGGGTATTAAGAACACTGAAGTGGCTCAGATAAGAAACAAAATTTTATGGAGTGAACTACCTTAAGTCCGAGACAAACTGCTCAGCTGTGTCTAACTCTTTGAATGTGTCCAACTCCTGGACTGAAGACCACCAGGCTCCTCTGTCCATGGGATTTTCCAGGCAAGATTACTGGAGTGGCTTGCCATGCCCTCCTCCAGGGGGTCTTTCCGACTCAGGGATCTAACCCACGTCTCTTGTGTCTCCTGCATTGGCAGGTGGATTCTTTATCATTATGCAACTTGGGCTTCCAAGCATAATACTGACCTCACCAAATTTATAAATTTTATAAAGCAATAAGTCAATCTTCCCTTTGGCTCAGTTGGTAAAGAATCTGCCTGCAATGCAGGAGACCTGGGTTCCATCCCTGGGTTGGGAAGATCCCCTGGAGAAGGGAAAGGCTACTTCCCAGAGTATTCTGGCCTGGAGAATTCCATGGACTTTATAGTCCATGGTGTCGCACAGAGTCAGACATGACTGAGCAACTTTCACTTTCACTTCAAGTCAACCTAAGTGAGAATCATCAGAAAAACAATCTGTGGATTTGGACCCTGAAACTCACCTATAGGATATTAAGATATAACTACAACATGATTAAAATTTAAACATTAGAAAAGAAGATTCTATTAAAATAGTAGAAAGATTTCTATAAAAACATAATTTTTGGAAATAATAAAGATTTGAACAAAAGTTTAGTTGCATGGATAAATTAGAATTTAAATTTTGCTGAAGGAAATGCTAGATAACTGCAAGATATATGAATTAATCATAAAAAAGAGGGCATAGAGAAAAAAGTACTAAAAGTATTAAAGACAGTTTAATATGTCCAGAGATAAAATTAGTAAATTCAATATATATTCTATAGAATTATCAGAAGATGACAGTAAATGCTGGAATAAGAGGTAATGTTTAAGATTTTTTTTTAAAAGTTAACTAAAAGCATTTTCTCTCTGATTCAGGAATTAACATTAATATCAAATAGAATTATAAAGAAGCAGAAAGAAGGAAGGAACCAAACATAACTGAAAAACAACCAAAACAACTATTAACGGAAAAGAAGTATTAGTCACTGAGTTGTGTCTGACTTTTTGTGATTCCATGGACTGCAGCCCACCAAGTTCGTCTGCCCGTGGAATTCTCTAGGCAAGAATACTGGAGTGGGTTGCCATTTCTTACTCCAGGGGATCTTCGGACCCAGGTCTCCTGCATTGCCGGCAATTTCTTTACCATTTGAGCCACCAGGGAAACCCAAAAGAAAAGAAAGGCTACTTTAAATTACGACAGGTTCATAGTTCACACCAGAAAAAAAAGAAAAACCCAAAAGACTTGAGAAAATACTCTTGATTATTTATTTACTTTTTGGCCACAAGGCATGCAGGGCCTTAGTTCCCTGACCATGTATTGAACCCATGGTCCACGCAGTGGAAGCGTGGAGTCCTAACCACTGGACAACCAGGGAATTCTGAATACTGTTGATTTTTTTGAACCAATAGGGGCACGCTCATATTCTATCCAGATCACACTTTGCAAATGGATGATTTTTAACTCCCCTCACTGTAAATGCTCTCAGCAGATAGACTGCAATTATCAGCCTTCCTCAGGAATTACCCTCACTGTGGAGAGCTGCCTCCATCTGCTCAAATCAGCAGCCCTTCCTTGAGGCAGCTGGGGTCCAAAGACTAATGCATAAGGAAAAAGGAGGCTCAGCTGCTTTATCTCAACTCAGAGTAACAGTGAAGGGCCATCCTACAGCTTCAGAGCTCCATGGGTTCAATGGCAGCCACATTTGAAACTGTAGTTCAACCTAATAAACCTCTTTGCTTGACACAGCTTCCCTCCCTTCCCTGGTGCATCATAAAAACCATTTCCATTAAAAATATTGATTTTATATTATGCCCCAAGGAATTCAGCAAGTCATATAACCAAAAAGAAAATAAGCAAATAAATAATGATTCACAATGAAGTTATAGACCAATAAGGAAATAATAAACCCACAAAACTTTTCACTGACAGATCATAAGTTCCCCAAAACAACAAAAAACCCTAAAGAAAATTTTTTAAAAAGAAAGAAAATGAACCCAGGATCAAAGATTCAAGAAGGAAATTTGACCAAAGAATTTGGCAATCAAAAGTTTATCACTGATTGACAGCATAAACAATAACATAAATAATGAATAATTTGGGTGGAAAATAAAACAAGTTGGAATTAAAATACTGGACAATAACAATATGTATAATATGAAGGGATCTTAGGAAACACATTTTTCTAAGGTCCTGTTAATATAAAGGATTAGAATGGGAGTGGCAACAAAGTTAGTAATAAAGACAGCAATAGACTATTACAATTTTATATAAATGCATTTGGAAATGTTGATAATTTAGACAACAACTAATTAAAGAAACTCTACATAAAATTATTTCAAGAAGACACAGAAAAGTAAATTGACTTATTACTGTTCATGCTATGGTATAACCTTGATTAAAAATGATTGATTGTGTTAGTATACAGAAGAAAATTAAAACCCAAAGTATAAAAAAAAAAAAGGAAAATTACTAAGCAAAATATATATCAACCAAATCTGACAGTGCTCAGACACTTCTGGCAACATTGTTTAGTCCAGAAATGTAAGATATATTAATGTATATGTATATCCTAATATTAATATATACATTCAAAAGATTCACAGATCAGAAAGGAAAAACATATTATACTAGATATAGAAAGCAGCATACAAAATTCAACATAAATTCATGAATAACAAAACCACCACACCATCACCAGCTTTAAATAAATATCTTTAGTAAGATACCACTATATATCCACTTGGATGTATATAATCAGAAAGAGATCATAAAAAGTGTTTATGAGGGTTTGGAGAAACTGAAGCCCTCATACGTTGCTCTTGGAAATATAAGATGATGCAGCCACTTTGAAAAAGTTTGATGGTTTCTGAAAAAGTTAACTATAAACTTAAAATATAACACATCAATTTCACTGTTAGGAATCCAGCCAAGGGGAAGCATATGCCCACAGAAAGGCACAGATATGCAATGCATGGCAGAACTATTCATCAGTTCAAAAAATATGAACTGAAATGTCCATCGATGGATTAATAAAATGTGGTATATCCATGCAAAAAATACTGTTCAGCAATTTAAAATTATAAAGTACTAATGCATGTTACAAAGCAGATAATTGCAGAGACATTATGCTAAGTAAAAAAGTCAAACACAAAAATTACATATTGTGTAGTTCTATTACATGAATTTTCCAGAAGAGGCAAATTTTAGAGATAGAAGATTAGTGTTTGTCTAGGGAAGGTGTGGGAGTGGGGCCTTTTTCAGGTGATGGAAACATTAGAGCACTGGATTAATATATTTAGAAAACTCAAGAAAACTATTTGCAGGAGATTTATTAAATTAGTGGTTTCCCTACTTAGTCAGTTCAATTCAGCCACTCAGTAACGTCCGACTCTTTGTGACCCCATGGACTGCAGCATGCCAGGGTTCCCTGCCCATCACCAACTCCCAGCACTTGCTCAGACTCATGTCCATCCAGTCAGTGATGCTATCCAACCATCTCAGCCTCTGTCTTCCCCTTCTCTTCCTGCCTTCAATCTTTCCCAGGATCAGGGTCTTTTCCAATGAGTCAGTTCTTATCAGGTGGCCAAAGTACTGGAGTTTCAGCTTCAGCATTAATCCTTCCAGTGAACAGTCAGGACTGATTTCCTTTAGGATGGGCTGGTTTGATCTCCTTGCTGTCCAAGCTACTCTCGAGTCTTCTCCAGCACCACAGTTCAAAAGCATCAATTCTTCGGCGCTCAGCTTTCTTCATAGTCCAACTCTCACATCCATACATGACTACTGGAAAAACTACAGCCTTGTCTAGATGGACCTTTGTTGGCCAAGTAATGTCTCTGTTTTTTAATATGATGTCTAGGTTGGACACAGCTTGTCTTCCAAGCAGCAAGCGTCTTTTAATTTCATGACTGCAGTCACCATCTGCAGTGATTTTGGAGCCCGCCCCCCCAACCCCGCAAAATAAAACCTCTCTATGTTTCCATTGTTTCCCCATCTGTTTTGCCATGAAGTGATAGAACTGGATGCCAAGATCTTAGTTTTCTGAATGTTGAGGTTTAAGCCACCTTTTTCACTCTTCTCTTAGAGGGTAAAAAATACTTAAGGTATTACTCATTACGGAACAGGTGAAAAAAGATAGTGGGGTTATTCTTTTTAAAATTCATATGCAAACTGGTTAAATTCGTTTGAAATTTTTCTGTTCTCTCTGTTCTTACTTTCCTCGCCTCCCGTGTTTCCTATTACAGGAGTAATTCTCCCTGTGTAAACTAATGGACTGCTATACTAGATACCATTGCAATACTGACCTGCAAGATCGCTTTATCTCAAACATACTTTACTGCAGACATAAAAATACACAAATTCAGGGAATTACCAATGTCTGATATTTTTGAAAGATATTGTAAACAAAGTCTTTACCCTGTTTAGTAGAAAGATTAAGCAGAAATGTCTCTAGAATCTGGCTTTTTCCTCATCTGCATTTTTCTTTTTACTCAGACCTTCATTATTTCATTACACCAGGCTTATAAATTCTTTCTCTTTCAGCACTGTATTCTCTATTTCTATCCATCCTCTTTACTTTTTAGAAAAAAAATAAAATCTATTCATGTTAATCATCCACCTGTTTTTGAATTTTACTCGCCATAGTAAATATACAAAATCACTAGCAGCTCAGTCAATACTCTTCACAAACTGGTTATAACTACACTCAGCAAGTTTCAATCACCCTGATATTTTAAATTTCTTATATTTCCTGTAGAAATGTTGCTTTATTTCTTGTTTTTTTGTTTTGTATTAGGTTTACTTGGGTTGTTTAAATAATGATGCTTTCCATGTTTATTTGTTACCAAAAAAAAAAAAAAAGACAAAATAAAATACCTTACCCAGTATTTTAATATATTTATCATATTACAGCATTTATATTTAGTATTTCTTGAACTTTTGTATGAGGAAGAATAAACTACAGCTTGATTGTCCAACATAAAAATGTTAAGACAAAAGTCAGTTGAGAAAAGAATACATGAAGTACCCACTATCTGGGGGATTTTAGCTCAAAGACTATCATATTTACATGTCTCAGTACCTAGCCCAACCCTTGCCCTACTGTTACAGGGAAAACAAGAGACTTCTGTTAATTCTGCTCCATTATACTGTTCAGTTCAGTTGCTCAGTTGTGTCTGACTCTTTGCGACCCCATGAACCACAGCACACCAGGCCTCCCTGTCCATCACCAGCTCCTGGAGTCTACCCAAACCCATGTCCATTGTGTCAGTGATGCCATCCAACCATCTCATCCTCTGTCATCCCCTTCTCCTCCTGCCCCCAGTCCGTCCCAGTGTCAGGGTCTTTTCCAATGAATCAGCTCTTCACAATGGGTGGACAAAGTCTTGGAGTTTCGGCTTCAACATAAGTCCTTCCAATGAACACCCAGGACTGATCTCCTTTAGGATGGACTGGTTGGATCTCCTTTCAGTCCAAGAGACTCTCAAGAATCTTCTCCAACAGTACAGTTCAAAAGCATCAATATTTCAGCACCCAGCTTTCTTTATAGTCCAACTCTCACATCCATACATGACTACTGGAAAAACCAGAGCTTTGACTAGACGGACTTTTGATGGTAAAGTAATGTCTCTGCTTTTTAATATGCTATGTTGGTCATAGCTTTTTAAAGTCAGCTTTTTCACTCTCCTATTTCACTTTCATCAAGAGGCTCTTTAATTCTTCTTCGCTTTCTGCCATAAGGGCGGTGTCATCTGCATATCTGAGGTTATTGATATTTCTCCCAGCAATCTTGATTCCAGCTTGTGCTTCATCTAGACCAGCATTTCACATGATGCACTCTGCATATAAGTTAAATAATCAGGGTGACAATATACAGCCTTGACGTACTCCTTTCCCTATTTGGAACTAGTCTGTTGTTCCATGTCCAGTTCTAGCTGTTGCTTCTTGACCTGCATACAGATTTCTCAGGAGACAGGTCAGTTGTTCTTACTGTCTGTTCCCATATCTTTCAGAATTTTCCACAGTTTTTTGTGATCCACACAGTCAAAGGCTTTGGCATAGTCAATAAATCCAAAGTAGATATTTTTCTGGAACTTTCTTGCTTTTTTAATGATTTAGTGGATGTTGGCAATTTGATCTCTGGTTCCTCTGCCTTTTCTAAAACTGGCATGAACATCTGGAAGTTCACGGTTCACACACTATTGAAACCTGCCTTGGAGAATTTTGAGCATTACTTTGATAGCGTGTGAGATGAGTGCAATTGTGCAGTAGTTTGAACATTCTTTGGCATTTCCCTTTTTTGGGATTGGAATGAAAACTGACCTTTTCCAGTCCTTGGCCACTGCTGAGTTTTCCAGTTTTGCTGACATATTGAGTGCAGCACTTTCACAGCATCATCTTTTAGGATTTGAAATAGCTCAACTGGAATTCTTATCATACATTTACATTTTTCTTATACTTTAGCTCCTCTTGATAATGTTACATTATTTAAGTTTCAAATATATGAATTTTTTAAAAGTTTCATGAATAGTAAATCCAGGAAGTTAGGTTTAGCAGCATTTTAAAGTTTAAGTAAACTATCGTACATATACTTGTCCATATGCTTTCCATTCTTGAATCATCATCTTGATTTAGTAATTTTCTATCAAGGTAGGACTGTATTTCATGAGCAATCATTTTAATTTTCTCTTGTGGAAGTAATCGTTTACAAAGGTATGATGAAAAACTCCAATTAGACTTGTTCATTAAAATTCATATAGCAATTATGTTGAGTCATTTTGTTTCTCAAGAGTACCTGAAATTAATTAAATGAAACATATTTCACATGAAAAGCTACCTCCATATTTTTAGAGTAAACATGATATATCTTGACATGAGAGTTTTCTTTCATGTTCTTTCCTAAGGAACTGAATAGACACTAATGGCCTTTTCCCAAGTTTCTTCTTACAACATTCATGTATTTTTAATGATTCTCTTTTTATTGCAAATTCTGTTTGAAAATATTTGAAAGGGTTTTGGCATGACCCAGAAGAGAGTTACCTTTTAAAATCAGGATGTAGCAATTCACGTGGAACCTAAAGGGGCATACTTGCACAACAAAATAGACTTCAAAATATCTATTCATAAAATTTTATAAATAAAATTAGATCACATCACATTTTATGAATAAAATCACATCACTCTTAAATAAGAGTGATATGATCCACAATTTGGGCTTATATTGTCTTTTTTAAATAAAAATTTCTAAATTGATATGTTACCAACATATTATCATATTGTATGCCATATTGAATTAAAAAATGACTATATAAACCTTTTGAGTGGGAAGTGTCATAAACAGGTGCCAAGGTGCTTTTGAGTAATGCTCAGGTACAGTCATGAGACATTAGAAAATATGGTTTACTTGATAGAGTCAGAATATAAGGGCATTACAGGTGTATGCATCTTCCTTTTGGAACTCTCCATGCACTAACCAGTGTCACTATACATGGCAAGTGAGTGGTATAGAATCAATGTTTAGTCAAGTGCCTGGATTCATTGGTCAACATACAGCCTCAGCCTCACAAATCTCCAATCAACATTAATAAAAAAGCCATCTAATATTCTAGAAGCCTCAATGTTCTTGTGTTTCTAATTTTGTGAAAATTGGAATTCTGAGTAAAGGAAATGTTGGATGGGAAGTCTAAGAAAAAGGCCACTATAGACATTGGTTATTAGAATCTGAGTATCTTGTCCAAATGGACAATTCCAACCAGTCCCATGGCAGTAAATAAAGATAGATCTCAAGGCCAAGAAACAGGATGGATGAAACAGTTTGATAATATTTTAGGAGATGACAAAATAAGATAAATGTTAAGAAAAATCTTGAAAAAATTTGGTATTTATTCATAAGTGGCAAAGCATTATATTAATATTCTAATTTTTAATTCAGCCTAAAAAGACTCTTCATTGGCATAAATTCCAATTTAGTGATATAATAAGTTGCTATTCTAGTTTAACTGAAGATTTAAGATTATACTTAAATTGAGTTATAAGCAAAATTTTTTTTATGATTTTTACCTTCATTTCTCAACAATTCATTTCCCAAACTCTCTTTGCTATGTAGATCTGAGTTTCTAACCTATATCACTTTCCTTCTCTCTGAAGAACTACTTTCAACATTTCTTTTTTTCTGGCTGCACTGTGGCATATCCTGCTCAACATGCAAGATGTTAGCTCCCTGCCCAGGGACTGAACTCTTGCTACTTGTAGTGGAGTGTGAAATCCTAAGCACTGGATGGCCAGGGAATTCCCAGAAATTTTTTAAAACTTTTATGTGTGACTATATTGTTAACTGACATATTATACTTTAAAATAGCAAGTAATTCCTTGCTTCCTTGTATTTAAGCTACAAAGACAGATATTGTTCCTCACTCTTTGCTCCATTGTTGATTAGAAAAATGCTCATATTGACCGATTCCATTCTTCTATTGTGATGGGTAGTATGAGAAATATTCTTTTCTTAAAAATTATTTCAATTCTTTAAAAAGCTGAAAATTCTTAACATTTGATATGAAGATCAAATATATAATCTTTAAATTAAATATACTGTCAAAATAATATACTATTAAATTTAAAGGGGAAATGGGAAAACAACAATTCTGCAGGTTATATCATCATGTCTGCCTGCTAAGTTGCTTCAGACATGGCCAACTCTGCAACCTATAGACTGTAGCCTGCCAGGCTACTCTGTCCATTGAATTCTCCAGGCAAGAATACTGCCTTCTCCAGGGGATCTTCCAGACCCAGGAATTGAACTCATGTCTCTCATGTCTCCTGCATTGGTAGGTGGGTTCTTTACCACTAATGCCACTTGAAAAGCCCATGTCATCACATATTATTTTAAATTTTAGAATATTTCATTATAGGAGTTGTATTCTTCTAGATATCCACACAATCAATGGAGAATAGTGTTACATGACTAGTTATCCCTCATATCCTGGATAGAAAATTATGCCAACCTTCTATTTGAATAGCTTACAGTCATTATTGATTTCATATATTTTAAATTTACATGCATATCTTTAAACTTAAAACAAGTATAATATTATCTCTATACTAAGGTCCTTATTAGTGTCAGTCTAGAAGGTAGGTATAATCATTATAAATAACACTATGAAATTATAGATATACTCATGAGTAGTGCCATATCAATAGGAGAATCTTATGAACACTGAGTAATAGTAAAAGTATTGCTCCCTCTAAGTGGGGAAAACACTAAGAATTATACTGCAAATAGTAAACCTGAGTTTTCTAAATACAAATATATGGTTTTTATTTTTTTGAGATTCTTATCTCGCAGAAAGAAATAACATCTTTTGCCACCAAAAGTAGGCAGAGAGATGAAACAGTGAAACAGGAAAATAAAAAGAGATAAGTATTAATAATAAGATATTTCAAATCAGTACTCAAAGTTCTATATTTTAGTATTGAATGAGGGAAGAAAGAGAAAGAAAGAAAGAACATTTTTAGGTACATTTCAGAATTATTTTGAAAGCATAATGCTAAATTTCCCAGTTATTTTGGAAAAATAAAAAAAAAAAGCTGGTGAAATAGAGACTCTAAGGATCTGCTCTCATAGGTTAAGCCACCACAGAAAAAGACAAACTTTTGCCAAAAGAAATACAATATCTAAAAAGGGCAGTGAAGAGAATAGAGTCAGGAGCTTCTTTATATCTTGGCTGTCTTTCACAGTTTGGAGCTACTGACACATAGAGATGCTGACAAGATCAGAAGGACGGCAAACAGTGACACCACCTAAACAACCTCACCATGCACTTTTCTTGAAAGCAGGGACCAGAGCAGAGTCTCTGCAACTTTTTTAAACTCCTCAGGCTCCTGAGAAATGTTGCTGTGAGCACACACTTATAAATCAGAAAAAAAAAAAAAAAGGTATCAAAACTTTCTATGAATATACTTGGAAAGTAGACATTCTATACCCATTCATCATTTGATTTTAAAAATTTGGACCTAAGAGTGAATTATGGAGAGATGTATATCCTCAAAAGGTGTTATAGTAAGTGATGAAACTCATTTATGTAATGCAAATAACTGAACTTTCAAATATGATTCTTTATTGCCATTAACAAAAGAAAATAAAAATATACAGTTCCCCAAACAACCACCACAAAACATCCTGGTCAATTATATTCCAAATATAAAAAGCTCACCAATCACAGGAAAAAATAAAACCCTGTAGCATTAAACACCAATGTTCCTAGACTTTCTTCACATATGAGGGCTACACTTAAGAGAGGCAATTCAACTCTCAGTTGAACTCATAAACTGAATTAAGTTCCTATTTGCTACATTATTTTGATATATTAGCTAATCCTTTTAAATATGATTTTGATAAGGCGTATTTTTACCTAACAGCATACTGTCAAGCCATTAAATTATTTACAGCAATTAGAGGAAGATAAGAAACACTTTTAATCCCAAAAGAGGATATTTAAGTATGCACCCAATGAAAGGACATTTTAATATATAAATCAAATATTAACAGACTTGAAGAGAAAATAGACAGCAATACAATAACAGTAGAGGACTTTAATAATCCACTTTATGAATGGATAGATCATCCAGACAGAAAATCAATAAGGAAACACTGGCTTTCAATGACACATTAGACAAGATAGACATAACAGATATATAGAATATTCCATTTAATGCACCTTCTTCTCAAGGGCACATGGAATATTCTCTAGAATAGATATATTAGGGAACAAAACAAGCCTTTATGAATTTAAGAAGACAGGAATCATATCAAGAATCTTTTCTTACAATGACAATATGAAAGTGGAAATAAATTACAATAAAAAACTGGAAAATGCACAAATATATAAACAGCCATGCTTCTGAATAACCAAGAGGTACAGACAAATTAAAAGAGAAGTTCAAAAATACCTTGAGATAAAAAATGTAAATATAACATACCAAAACGTAGAGGATGTAGAAAAAGCAGTTCAAAGAACAGAGGTTATAGCAATAAATGACTACATCAAGAAACAAGAAAGATCTGAAACAAACAACTCAACTGTACATTCAACGAACTAGAAAAACAAGAAAAGACAAAGACCGACATTAGTAGAAAGAAGGAAGTAAATAGAGCAATAAATAGAGAAATAAATAGAGACTAAAATTCAGAAAACTAAGATCATGGCATCTGGTCCCATCACTTCATGGGAAATAGAGGGGGAAACAGTAGAAACAGTGTCAGACTTCATTTTGGGGGGCTCCAAAATCACTGTAGATGGTGACTGCAGCCATGAAATTAAAAGATGCTTACTCCTCGGAAGGAAAGTTATGACAAACCTAGATAGCATATTCAAAAGCAGAGACATTACTTTGCCAGAAAAGGTCCATCTACTCAAGGCTATGTTTTTTCCAGTGGTCATGTATGGATGTGAGAGTTAAAGCTGAACGCCGAAGAATTGATGCTTTTGAACTGTGGTGTTGGAGAAGACCCTTGAGAGTCCCTTGGACTGCAAGGAGATCCAACCAGTCCATTCTGAAGGAGATCAGCCCTGGAATTTCTATGGAAGGAATGATGCTAAAGCTGAAACTCCAGTACTTTGGCCACCTCATGTGAAGAGTTGACTCATTGGAAAAGACTCTGATGCTGGGAGGGATTGGGAGCAGGAGGAGAAGAGGACGACAGAGGATAAGATGGCTGGATGGCATCACTGACTCGATGGACGTGAGTTTGAGTGAACTCTGGGAGTTGGTGATGGACAGGGAGGCCTGGCGTGCTGTGATTCATGGGGTTGCAAAGAGTTGGACATGACTGAGTGAATAAACTGAACTGAAAAGGGAAAAAGAAATGAAACTAAGAACTCTTTTTTTTAAAGAAATAAAACTGAAAAAAATTTAGCTACATTCACCAAGAGAGAAAACATCAATACATAAAATAAAAAAACAAAAGAGGAGATATTACCACTGATTTCACAGAAATACAAAGAATTATAAGAGAGTACAATGAACAATTATTTGGCAACAAACTGGACAACAGAAAAGAAATGAATGCTGATGGCTGTTTCATGCTGAGCTTTGACAGAAAACAACAAAATTCTGTAATTATTCTTCAATTAAAAAATAAATAATAATAATAATAAAAGAAATGAATGAATTCCCAGAAGCATACCATCTGGCAAAACTGAGTCATGAAGAAACAGACAATATGAACAGACTAATTACTAGTAAGAATCAATATTAGGACTACTAGTAATTGAATCATTACTAGAGATTGCATCAGTAGTCAGAGACAAACAAAATTTCAAGACCAGATGGCTTTACTGATGAATTCTACCAAACATTCAAACAATACCAATGCTTTTTATAGTCTTTCAAAAAACAGAGGACAAAGTAACACTTCCAAATTTATTTTACAAGGCCAGTATTACCTTGCCACCAAAATCAGAAGAGGACAGCAAAAGAAATCTGCAGGCCAATATACCTGATAAAAATAGATGCCAAAATTCTCAACAAAATATTTGCAAACTGAATTCAGTAATACCTTCAAATGATCCTATATTATGATCAAGTGGGATTTATTCCCAGGTTATAAAAATTTTTCAGCATCTGCAAATCAATCATTGATAGAGCACTTTAACAAACCATGTATCTAATGTGCAAAAATGTGTATCCAATGTGTAGAAAAAAGTGTATCCTGTGTGTAAAAAAAAAAAGTGTATCCAAAACAATAAAATATCTAGGAATAAATTTAAATGAGCCTGGTGGCTCACTGATAAAGAATCCACCTGCCAATGCAGGAGGTGCAGAAAATGTGGGTTGAATCCCTGAGTTGGGAAGATCCCCTGGAGAAGGCAATGGCAATCCACTCCAGTATTCTTGCCTGGGAAATCCCATGGACAGAAAAGCCTGGAGGGCTACAGTCTATGGGGTCCCAAAAGTGTCTGACACAACTTAGCAACTAAAAACAACAACAACAACAAAAACCTGTACACTAAAATCTACAAGATATTAAGAATTGGAAGAGGAGATAAATAAATGCAAAGTTACTCTTTCCTCATGGATTGGAAAAAATATTATTAAAATGTCTATACTGCCCAAAGCAATCTACAAATTCTATGCAATCCCTATTAAAATTCCTATGACACTTCACCAAAGACTAGAACAAGCCAAGGGCATCTCTTACCATGATTTAAACTATTATTACAAAGCTGTAACAATCAAAACAGTATGTTATTGGACCAAAAATAGACACATAGACCAATGGAAGAGGATAAAGAGCCCAGGAATAAACTCATGCATATATGGTCAATTAATTTATGACAACAAAGCCAAAAATATATAGTAAGAAATGGACAGTCTCTTCAATAAATGGTTCTAAAAAAATCTGGACAGGCACATGCAAAAGAATGAAGTTGTATCAAATACCATATACAATATTTAACTCAGAATGAATCAAAGACTTGAAAGAAAGAACTGAAACTATAAAAACCCATAAGCTCATTGAGTTTGGTCTTGGTGATGGTTTTTTGGATTTGAAATTAAAAGCAAAGGCAACAAAAGGACAGAAAAAGAAATATCAATAAAATGAAATGGCAACCAATGAATATTTTTCCAAAGATGACATGTAGATGGCCAACATCCATGAAAAGGTGTTCAACATTACTAATATCAGGGAAATGAAAATTAAAATCACAGGAACAATCACTTCACACCTGTTACAATAGTTATTACCAAAAGCAGGAAATAACAATTGCTGACTAGGATACAGAGAAAAAGAGAACTGTTGTACACTGTTGGTTTGAGATGTATATTGGTATAGCCACTATGGAAAACAATAGGGGCTTTCCTCAAAAAATTAAACATAGAACTACTGCATGATCCAGAAATTCTATTCCTGGGTATCTGTTCAAAGAGAACAAAAACACTAACTCAAAGAGATATTTGCATCCCCATGTTAATCACAGCATTATTCACAATAGTCCAAATACAGACATAACCAAAGTGTCTACCAAGTGTCTAGCAATGGATGATGGGATAAGGGAATTTTCATATGTATGCATGTATGTGTATATATAGAGATATATACATACATATACATATATGTGTGTACATATATATATACATATATAAATATTATTTAGGCACAAAAATAAGGAAATATTGCTTATTGCAACAGTAAAATACAAGCATACCTCAGAGCTATTGAGGGTTTGGTTCCAGATCACCCCAATAAAGCCAGTATCATGGTAAAGCAGGTGACAATTTTTTTCATTTCTCTGTGCATATAAAGGTATCTTCACACTATACCATAATCTATCAGTATATGATAGAAATATGCATAAAAAGTACCATCATTTACAAAATGCTTTATTGTTGTTGCTGCTAAGTTGATTCAGTCCTGTTTGACTCTTTGCCACCCTATGGACAGTAGCCTGCCAGACTCCTGTCGATGGGATTCTCCAGGCAAGAACACTGAATGGGTTGCCATGCCATCTCCTCCAAGGGACCTTCCTGACCCAGTGATTGGACCTGTGTCTCTTAGGTCTCCTGCATTGGCAGGCAGGTTCTGTACCACTAGTGCCACCCAGGAAGCTCACTTTGTTGCTAAAAAATGCTAAACACTTTGCAATACTACTATTAAAAGCAATAAGTAATATATATGGGATGTTTAGCAACAACTAGACAATGATTTCACTGTAAAAACCTAGCATATCTGTATGGATTTATTAAGTGGATAGTATTTTTGTCCTCATTAAACAGAAGCCATAACTCATGCTTAGAGAAAAAAAAAACATACAAAGTTGTATCACCTAAACAATAAATATAAAACAGCTGTGAAAACTATGGGAAAACTTCATATTCTCTTATGAATATATAAAATATATCAAGTAAACTAAGGTAACAGCTTAAGACAGGTTGTATATCCATGTACATATTTGCATATGAAAACATAAATTATCCCTAAAACATGACTTAGTAGATGTGAAAAATTCAGGAGGTTTGTATTTTAAGTATACTATTTATATTTTTTTGTATTCAGAATAATGTAGATAAATATCAGCTATAAATCATAAGTAAATAGAAACTGTAATAGCTCTAATTTTTTGTTATATAATGTTACTCATCATGTTTCTTTTCATATACATATAAAACCTTAAATAATATATTAATCTGTCTGTTTTGAATTTTGTGACAGAAATTTCTATTTCTTTCTTTAATAAATAACCCCTTACCACCACAGGTACACAGAGTACACCTTACTTAGGACAAATAGATCTGGATCAAGAGAGATGACGTTTGTGGCTCTTGCTACCAGCTACTATAATAGTGACCGGGAAAACTAGTTTCTGACTAATGAAGTGTGGCTGAATTTGTGTGTATGACTTATAGCACTGATAAAGAGAAAAATGTTTGTTCTCTATTCATCCTCTTTTGTTTTTTTCTGGATGAAGAGATGACAGATGATAGCTTATGGCTGCATAACAATCTAGAAGTATAACCTTAAGGTACAACTTCTCTCTCCACACTGATAGCGAGAGAAAATTTTCTATATATGTAGTTTATGTCATTGTAATGTTGAGTCTGTTCATATAGGCATTGAGGAGTATTACTAAATAATCAGATAACAAATATTTAGTGTATCCTATGGACTCTTCTATTACTTGCCTTTTGATTCCACATTACATTGGACAAGTCAGTCATTCATTTCTATGTATATTCAGTTCAGTTGCTTAGTTGTGTCCAACTCTTTGTGACCCCATGAACTGTACCACACCAGACCTCCCCCGTCCATCACCAACTCCTGGAGTTTACTCAAACTCATGTCCATTGAGTCAGTGATTAGATCAGATCAGACCAGTCGCTCAGTCATGTCCGACTCTTTGCGACCCCATGAATCGCAGCACGCCAGGCCTCCCTGTCCATCACCAACTCCCAGAGTTCTCTCAGACTCACGTCCAACAAATCAGCGATGCCATCCAGCCATCTCATCCTCTGTCATCCCCTTCTCCTCTTGCCCCCAATCCCTCCCAGCATCAGAGTCTTTTCCAATGAGTCAACTCTTCGCATGAGGTGGCCAGAGTACTGGAGTTTCAGCTTCAGCATAATTCCTTCCAAAGAAATCCCAGGGCTGATCTCCTTCAGAATGGACTGGTTGGATCTCCTTGCAGTCCAAGGGACTCTCAAGAGTCTTCTCCAACACCACAGTTCAAAACCATCAATTCTTCAGTGCTCAGCCTTCTTCACAGTCCAACTCTCACATCCATACATGACCACAGGAAAAACCATAGCCTTGACTAGATGGACCTTTGTTGGCAAAGTAATGTCTCTGCTTTTGAATATGCTATCTAGGTTGGTCATAACTTTCCTTCCAAGGAGTAAGTGTCTTTTAATTTCATGGCTGCAGTCACCATCTTCAGTGATTTTGGAGCCCAGAAAAATAAAGTCTGACACTGTTTCCACTGTTTCCCCATCTATTCCCATGAAGTGATGGGACCGGATGCCATGATCTTCGTTTTCTGAATGTTGAGCTTTAAGCCAACTTTTTCACTCTCCTCTGATACTTATAGTTTATTCATTTTTCCTGCTTCACAGCAGTACTAAGTTATACATTAAAAAACACATGTGAAAAAAAAAATCACACCTTTTAGGAAATCAATGAGTTTAAGGAATTTATGAAATATTTTTACCTACTTACAATAACAAATTTCAAGATCACTGATATACAAACTAAGCATTAATTTAGGGTGCTACGTATAACAACCTTTAAGTATACATTAAAAACACAACACTGAAAAATGAATTAAAATTTCAAGAAGAAAAAAAGTAAAGTGAAACAAAGTAAAATATTAAAGCAATTAAAGAAAAACTGTATTTACCTATAAAATCTTTAAAAAGTGTAAGTCAAAGAATAATACTGTGGGATGTCTGATCAAAGAATGAAAATCTAAAGGAGTGTATATTTGATGATGTGTATTAAAAAACACTGTGAACATTAAAAAACTGAAAAGAATTATATTTTCTCTCAAATTAATGCATGAGGTTGGGCTAAAATAAAGCCATAAAAGTTTATATTTTAAATACACTCATTAATAATATATGAACATGAATATTAGAAATAAAAATATCTACCTATACTTTAATGTGATTTATATAGAATCACTGCCTAACATAAACCCAAGTGCTCAGTAAATGCACATAAATAATTAAATGCCAGTTTGAATAATGTTTCAAGGTTTATGAATTCAATATTACCCAGAAGTTAACTGGAAATTTTGTCATAGTTATGCTTAATTCAAATAACATTATGTGAAATGCACCCATGCATTTTTCACTATTGTTCATTTCCTTATTTTTTATGATATTTTTATGCTCATTGTTCTTCGATTTCAACTTCTCTAACAATGAGCAAATCATTGGAATTTAGCCCTTGGGGGGTTGGCAACTTTAAAAAACTTAAATAAGCTATGAAAATTAGGAAGCTGTCATGTTGAGCTTTGAACAGCGACACTGATTACAGATGTGAGGCAAACTCACAGACAGCTGAATTATTTCCTTTATTACTTTTCAATCATATATATGAAGGAACATTTTGATATCTGCCAATCATGTCAACATACTCTGAACTCACGCATCTTTTGAAATCCAAAATCTGTTTTTCTTGCCTTTTTTGTAATGCTGTACATATTTGTCCACCTTAAGTTTGCTTCTTCTTAAAACAGAATAGGACATATTATAAAAGGAGCTGTTATAGGGTAGATGAAGCTAGCTAATACAAATGTGAGGGGGGAAAATTACAGTGATATAATGGAGAATATGTAACTTATTACATCATAAAGCAATTGCATTTATGCCTGACTGGCCTGGAAAATCCCATGGACTCTGTAGACCATGGGGTCACAAAGAGCAGACATGACTGAGCAACTTTCACTAACTCACTCACTGATTGAGAGAACATCACTCGTTTGACTGTTTCCAAGTCAGCACAAAAGAAAACGTCAATATTAAAGGTGGTTCCTCTTTTGTTTGTTCCTCAGTTCAGTTCAGTTCAGTCGTTCAGTCATGTCTGACTCTTTGGGACCCCATGAATTGCAGCACGCCAGGCCTCCCTGTCCATCACCAGCTCCTGGAGTTCACTCAAACTCGTGTCCATCGAGTTGGTAATGCCATCCAGCCATCTCATCCTCTGTCATCACCTTCTCCTCCTGCCCCAATCCCTCCCAGCATCAAGAGTCTTTTCCAATGAGTCAACTCTTCGCATGAGGTGGCCAAAGTACTGGAGTTTCAGCTTTAGCATCATTCCTTCCAAAGAAATCCCAGGGCTGATCTCCTTCAGAATGGACTGGCTGGATCTCCTTGCAGTCCAAGAGACTCTCAAGAGTCTTCTTCAACACCACAGTTCAAAAGCATCAATTCTTCTGTGCTCAGCTTTCTTCACAGTCCAACTCTCACATCCATACATGACCACAGGAAAAACCATAGCCTTGACTAGACGAACGTTTGTTGGCAAAGTAATGTCTCTGCTTTTGAATATGCTATCTAGGTTGGTCATAACTTTTCTTCCAAGGAGTAAGCATCTTTTAATTTCATGGCTACAGTCACCATCTGCAGTGATTTTGGAGCCCCAAAAAATAAAGCCTGACACTGTTTCCACTGTTTCCCCATCTATTTCCTGTGAAGTGATGGGACCAGATGCCATGATCTTCAGTTTCTGAATGTTGAGCTTTAAGCCAACATTTTCACTCTCCTCTTTCACTTTCATCAAGAGACTTTTTAGTTCCTCTTCACTTTCTGCCATAAGGGTGGAGTCATCTGCATATCTGAGATTATTTCTCCCAGCAATCTTGAATCCCACTTGTGCTTCTTCCAGCCCAGCGTTTCTCATGATGTACTCTGCATATAAGTTAAGTAAGCAGGGTGACAGTATACAACCTTGATGTAGTCCTTTTCCTATTTGGAACCAGTCTGTTGTTCCATGTCCAGTTCTAACTGTTGCTTCCTGACCTGCATACAGGTTTCTTAAGAGTCAGGTCAGGTGGTCTGGTATTCCCATCTCTTTCAGAATTTTCCACAGTTTATTGTGATCCACACAGTCAAAGGCTTTGGTATAGTCAATAAAGCAGAAATAGATGTTTTTCTGGAACTCTCTTGCTTTTTCCATGATCCAGCGGATGTTGGCAATTTGATCTCTGGTTCCTCTGCCTTTTCTAAAACCAGTTTGAACATCTGGAAGTTCACGGTTCACATATTGCTGAAGCCTGGCTTGGAGAATTTTGAGCATTACTTTACTAGCATGTGAACTGAGTGCAATTGTGCGGTAGTTTGAGCATTCTTTGGCATTGCCTTTCTTTGGGATTGGAATGAAAACTGACTGTTTCCAGACCTGTGGCCACTTTTGCGTTTTCCAAATTTGCTGGCATATTAAGTGCAGCACTTACACAGCATCATCTTTCAGGATTTTAAATAGCTCAACTGGAATTCCATCATCTCCACTAGCTTTGTTCGTAGTGATGCTTTCTAAGGCCCACTTGACTTCACACTGTTTGCTCCTAAAGGTGTCGAAATCATTCAAATTCCAATGATTACTGGTTTCAAATGCAAAATCAAATTCTATGTCAGTGGGAGGATATCTACATTTCCCAATGGAAACAATACATAGTAACTGAAATACAATTTTAAAGGAAGTTATACAAATGCCATTCAAAAGATCACATTTCTTGTAAGTCAATAGATAAATTAGCTGATCACTATGACTGATAAAATGCATTTGCATTATTCATCATTAGTGGAATTTTCTCTACTTAAGAATAATCATTATAAAGGATAGAAAAGAACAGATCTGTTTCTGAGCTAGATCTGATAGTAGTTTTGAAAATAGCCTCCATTTCTTGTTGGAGGACCAGGATCCACATATGATTTTCAGAGGTTTCATTAAGCCTTTGAAATTACATGCACCATTTATCCAGGTACATGCCCATGCACATTTTGGGAGGAAAAGATATATACTTATTTTCATATTTTCTGTAATCCAAACTAGGTACCTGATGATGGAAGCCTTGCATTCCCTAGGAATGAAAGTAAATAAAGAAAAACTTAAGTTACAGAAAATGAAGAGTTGCAGTGGATTTTTAAAATAGCATCTGCATAAATATCCACTGCTATAGACAATTATTGTTGGCATAACAATGGCAATGTTTTATACATTGAAAGATTGCTTTTAATGTCTACCTATGACATTTCATTATGGTAAACAAAACATAAAATAATTGGGATGCCGTGTTTTGTTGATCATTTGGAAGCTATTTATCAAATACATAGAAGGAGTTTGTTTCAAGCAGACCAAAAAACATCTTCTTTCTTACTAGTCTTTTAGAGAGGAGTCAATAAAATAAATGTCTTCAGCCACCACAGATTTATCAATCTTAGTTTTGGGTTTTTTTTCTTCTTTGAATCAGCAAGCATGCCAGTAATTGTGGTCCTTGTGACCTTTAAAATGTCAATTCATTCATAATGAAAGACAGGGAAAAAAGATGATGAAGCAGTTTAAGAACAAACAAGTATACACACTCTGTATATATACATCACACACACTCACATACAATTTGTCTTCTAAACTTAATATATAAGAGCTCTTTCCTACCAAAGTACAGTGGTATGTTTTTTATTCTCTAGGACTCAATTTAACAGTGAGAAAGATGACAGGAGAAAATACCTACTCATGCCTTCTTTTGTTGCCCTTGTATGTAAGCTACATTTCTCCTACTTATTTGATATTGTTGACTCACTCTTTTTTCCTATAAGCTACAGAGACACTCTGTTTATCTTAAAATTGACCAGTGATAGATTCTGATAACCACTGTCAAAGAAGCTGGGGAAAAAAAAAAATTGCTGCCTAGATGTTTTCATCACTCTGTCATTCAGTTTGCATTTGGCAAGAAAGGGAAAATAGAAGAGGTGTTACCTAGGTAAATAACTAGGACCTATTAAGGAATAGTTGATAAAGAAGAATAATCAGAATAATTCATTCTTAACTTTTGAAGGTAATTTTCTGCCCTGGTCTGAATTTTAAGAAAAATTCAATTATTTATAGTAAATACTTGACTGTATTATTTTATTCTAATGTTAAATATGTAATTTAACCTACTTTGTACTGTCTAGTTTCACAATACTCTTTTATTCTTTTCTAATGAGTCAAATTCCTGTTTTGAATAAAGATTGAAAGACATATGCATTTTATTTTCAATACCTAAGGATAATCTGTCCTAGAAGACTGAAAATTGATTATGGGAAAACCAGGTCTATATATGGCACATATGGTTTATTGAATGTTAATGAATTAAAATCCCAGCTTTCCTGAATACATTGTATGTGTAAGGAAAAAAAATTAATTTATTCACAGTTGTAATGATTCAGAATGACTACTGGCACTATTAGGTTGTTGTTTTTTTTTCCCCGTGATAATTATGTTACATTAAAATAAGCCAAGTGGTACAATGATGTTATTAGAAGATATATTCATAAAATTTGAAATAGTATACAAATACAATTATAATATCCAGAGGCATTGAATGGTAATTCAAATTATGTTTTTTAGTTTTTAGATGTAAATGTTTAACACAAAGATGATTAATTTGCCAAGTCAAGCTAAATTATCTTTCATTTGGAAAAGCGCTAATGTAAAGCACTAAACCATTGGTTCTAAAATTTTGCAGGAAGCTTTTAAGTAACTTCTTTATCCATTTAAAATTTCTATAACAGTAAATATGTATTGTATAAATTTTGGAACAGCATAGTACATTTTTTTTAAAAGGACTGACAACTATATTCAGACTATCATATTCTTAATTTCAAAAATGAACAAAATATCAAATTCAAAAGTGCTGTTTCATTTAGGAACAGATATGCTGAAACTGGAATTGCATCTGTTCAATGTGTTAGAATGGGACTCTTAAGCACTTGTGGTAGATTATTGTTTGCTGGATAAAATTTAAGAACTCCATCTGTTAAGCTTTATGTACAAATTTTGTGACTCAAATTTTGGATGTAATAATGTAATTAAAATAGATGCAGCAGCAAATCATATTATTGCAAATGAAACAGATTATATGATGTGTTTAGAATATGAAATATTTCTATTCCATAACAATGTGTTAAAAATATGATGATACAGTTTTTTCATGAAAGGCACTATGCCTAATTCATCTTGGTAGACTATATAATAGAGTGCAAAGTACATTTAAAGACCCAAATAAAGGTTTTGATATATAAAATATAC
Organism: Bos indicus x Bos taurus; assembly: GCF_003369695.1. Taxonomy (NCBI): domain Eukaryota; kingdom Metazoa; phylum Chordata; class Mammalia; order Artiodactyla; family Bovidae; genus Bos; species Bos indicus x Bos taurus. The sequence continues at coordinate 55,904,635 of NC_040087.1, forward strand.
TTTTAAATTAATAAAATATTTTATTTGCTCAACAGCAATCACTTTTTCTAGAAAAAACTAGTAAAAAAAAATACAAACAGGAAATTGATTATAATGGTGGCTTGGCAACTGTTCTTATCTTTCCATATCTATATCTGAGAGTGATGGAAGCAATGAGAGAAAGGGGAAGCCGGACAGGAGGGTTGGGGGAGGGAAGAGACTGATTTGCATGGTTTTCAAAGGTTGGGATTGTGGTTTTCTCTACAACTTCTGTTCTCTAATGGGTCCAAGAAAAGTCACTAATTTTTAGTCTTTCCAGTCATTTCTTACTGTCAGTACAGGAGTGATAATGTAAAAGATCTTTACATGCAAATACAGAAACCAGAAGATTCTCTGCCAGTATGTTTTCAATTACTTTTTCAGTTTCTCTTGGAGAAAAACATTTTTGTCAAGAGCCTGGATGAGCCCTATGAGGTACATTCTTAGTTGTGACAGAGAGCTGGGATCCTATATTTCATTTCTGTATGTTCTTGCTCACCTGATACAGTGGGAGCACAGGAACACTTCATTGATAGCTCTTTTGATTGCTATAAAGAGATTGTTATTATGACTTCTCTCACATCTCAGGAACAAATAACAAGACTGTATACAGAGAGGATGTGATAAAAATATATCTCTATGCCTATCCCAATTATCTGTTATCCTGCTGAACATAATTACATTTTGCATACCACAGGACTATTCTTTGACCCAGGGAAAACTGATACCATGCTGTGAGGTCTGTCTGCACTATAGTGTACTTTGGAAAATAAAGTAAGGGAGGAATTTGAAAGAGTACATTCCCTCCATGCAGTTATAATCAACATAGATCTCTTCAGATAACCTTCTCTACTTGCCCTTGCATAGCTACTGGAGGTGATGATCAGAGAGAAGAGAGTTCAATGCCTCTGAAAAGTGATTTAAATGCAGGCTTAATAATATACATTATGCAATGTTTCCAACTACTATGTTATTGCTGCTCTTAGAAATAAAACCTATATATTTCCATACAAAAGGAAAAACTGATGACAGTATAAAGCAAGATTTCTTTAAACATTTGAAATTTGGAGTTAAACTATCAGGAGATTAATAACTGTAAGAAAAAAAAATCGAACCATATTCTATACCCAAAAAGAATTGTTAATGTTAGTGTATTTTGAAGTAATAGGTGTTAAAGGTAGTTTTGAAATAGAACCGTAAAAGGGCCTGCAGAAAAATATTTACAGGATTTATACCTGCATTTCCAGGTGTGTATGTGTGCGTGTTACGTCAGTAAGGTGAGACACTCATGTTTATATATGCAACTGAGGGATTTCATGGTGATATAAGAACATAATGGATGGGAGATAGCATTCATGATCATTTAAACCTGTATATATCAATTGATGGAACACTGAATTAGTCCATTTGTTCATCTTTAGGGTGAAGATGGGAATCAACAGCACAGGGGACAAATCTGTCTAATGAACAGTGAGCTTTTTACACACAGTGTTTTATGAAACATTTAGTTGTCCAAATGTATATATCAAAATATTTTATACAAATACTCCATGTCCATATTTTCCTGTGAAATCTGTGAAAACTGCATGCAAATAATTGACAGGGCTTGTTTTGTAGCTGATTTCTTTAAAATGGAAAACGTTCTCCAGGGCCACCACCATAAAGTACAATACACATATTTTACACAAGCATTGCACTTAATTGCATTTCCAGTCACCTGAAAATAGCTACCCTAAAATGGAGGGTACCCATGAATGAAACTTCGGCCAATTTAAATAGATTAAAATAATTGCTATATGTTTTTTATTACAGGCATCTAACTTATATAATTAGAGAAGTAACTAGCAGAGTTTGTACTTAATTCTAAGGGAAATACTGTTCAGCTTCAGTTCTTAAATTTGCCATTTTATACGATATTATCTACCGTAATATTTCCCATTGACCCTTTTCTCACTTTTTTTAGTATCTTGGATGTTTCTGTCTATGAAAAAGTTTCTCAAGATATGTTCCACTTTGAAATGTTCTCTACACTTTTAACCTATTCTCTATCATACTGGATTATTTTTAACCAAACAACATAAAGTCACAAGCAATAAAAAGTAAATTTACCCTACCCTTCATGAAATACTTAATAATTGACCAAGTTGCTGTCATGTGCCCTTTGGTTTAATCTAAGAGGATATCACTTGCATTCATGTTTAGGGAGACTAAACAAGTATAGGTGCATGGTATATAGTGGCATTTTAAAACTGGATTATTTCCTTCATATTTTGTACTATGATAAAACATTTGTTTTGATACAGAACTTCTCCTTCTCTACGGAGACAAAACATTTCTTCAAAGATATACTCCCACGGAAAATATACAAGTCACTTAGTATTTGATGCTTTATTTATAAAGTAGGTAATTCAAGAATGTCTTTTAAGGCTTATGAGAAAAAAGTCTCATTCACCACTCTCAAGGAAATCATGTCTACAGTGTAGAATGTGAACTGATTTTTCCCACCTCTGCAAGAGAAGTCTACCTGATAACAAGAGCAAATATTTACTGAAAGTTTAGTATATACCAGTTAATTTTGTAAATAATTAACATGTAGCAACTAAGGAAGGAAGGCAATACAAAATATTTAAGGAATTGTTCAATGCCACACACTTGAGAACTGGAGGAACTAGTATTTTAGCCTTGGCTAACTGGCTTAGCTTTATAATCATATAAATCATATATATATATATATATACACACACACTATATACATATATATACACACACACATATTTATATTATAATTTATCATATATACATACATATTTATAATTTATCATTTAACTTTACTGTTATCAAATTATTTTAAGATTAATGAGTATAATTATTTCTTATTTTACAATTTTATCTATGTGAATGTATCTGTAATCTAAGAGGCAGATGAAGAGAAAAAGAAAATACATTTAAGGAGAGTCGTAAAGCAAGTATTATGACAGATTATTCATATACATGATTGATTTTAATCCTTGAAATGATTGTAACATTATTAGATCTTATCTTTAAGGGGCTCGAATTGGTATAAATAACTTGGTATACAAGAATTTACTCAATTTCCCCATTTTGCTTTTGTTCAGTTGCTACATCTGACTTTTTGTGACCCCATGGACTGTAGCCCACCATTTTCTCTGTCCACAGAACTCTCCAGGCAAGAATACTGAAGTGGGTTGCCATTCCCTTCTCCAGGGGAATCTTCCCAACCCAGGGATTGAACTTAGATCTCCTGCATTGCAGCCAGATTCTTTACCCATCTGAGATACCAGTTAGGAAAAAATCAATAAAAGTATTTTATGAGAATTAATGGACTACATGGAATTGTAATAAGCAATATTATATGTCATTTGTAAAACTGGTAGTCCATATCCCATATACAAGTACAATTTATAATAAATCTGTGTGTATGTATGACAGGACTTCCCCAGTGGTCTCCAGCTAAAAGTGCTAAGTCACTCATTTATGTCCAACTCTTTGTGACCCTATGGACTATAGCCCTCCAGACTCCTCTGTCCCTGGGATTCCTCAGGCAAGAGTTATTGGAGTGGGTTGCCATTTCCCTTCTCTAAGAGATCTTCCTAACCCAGGATATAACCTGGGTCTCCTGACATTGCAAGCAGATTCTTTAGTGCCTGAGCCACCAGGGAAGCCCATATGTCACGGTGGTAAAGAATCTCCCTGCCAATGCAGGAGGTGCAAGAGATGGGTTCAATCCCAGTTCATGGGGTCAAAAAGAGTCAGACATGACTGAATGACTGAGCACGCATGCATGCATGCTCAGTGCTGACCTTTTTCGAGAGAACTAGTGGTAAAACATTACTAGTACATCACTGGACACATATGTCTATACGTATTCTACTTGATGACTTATTCCTGCTAATACCTTAAGAATTCAGTTTCTCACTATTGGGCCCTAAGGACTAAAGACAAGGATACAAGAAATACCAGAAGTGTACATAGGTCCTTTGAACCAAAAAATTCTGGGAATTCGGGTGGATGCTAACATTCCAGCAACTTGACCTTTACTGTTTTCTTTAGAAAGGTTAAATTGTATGTCTCTTTAAGTTTTCAAGGTAGAAATCATAAATAAGCCTTTTCTCCACACAAGAAAATGAATCACATAATATACCAAATAATCCATAGAAACTCCCTCTCACTAAATTTGAGACCATTATAAAACATATTACATATAATTCAAGTAATCCAGCCTAAACAGAAATATTAGCTTATACTAACATTGTAATATAACATATAATACTAGTTATATTAGTATTTTCTGTCAGCAGAATCCCCACAGTGTCTCTAACTAGTGATATATTGTTTAATCTTTAAGGAAAAATCAAACTACATGAGCCAGGTTTTGTAGACAAGAATAGCATAGTATTATTTCTAGAAAATTGTATTAAAGGTAATTTATAGATTACATATCAAATTTTATGATTTTTAATGTAACTATAATCTACTGGACATTTACTGTGTTCCATATACTACACTAAGCAACTTATACCAACTCTGTAAGAATAATTATGTTAATGTGTAGATATACTGCATTATTTAAATAAATACACACACAGACATACACAATCTCTCAAGGCTTCATAACAAGGAAGAATTGGGAACAAGGATTTCAGCCCAGTCTCCTCAAAGTTTCAAGATTCCTGAGATTAGAGTTTAAATTTAATACACTGTAAACATTTAAAAAGGAAACAACAATGTCAGTCTCTGAAATAGAATATTTTGTGAAAATAACTCAACTTCATCTTCATTGAATAGGAGGAGATATAGGCACATCTCCTCCTATCCAGACGGAGGTTATATAGGCACATGTATTGACACATAGGGAAATATGATAACCTGAATATAGATTTTTAAAGAGCTAAAAATAACCTTAAAGTTTTTTTTTTTAATTCATCTCTCTCATCTTATATATAAAGAAGTAAAGCACAAAAAAGATTAAAAGTTTGGCTTTAGCTATGAGAAACACTGGGCTGGCAGAAGCACAATCTGGAATCAAGATTTCCAGGAGAAATGTCAATAACCTCAGATATACCGATGACACCACCCTTTTGGCAGAAAGTGAAGAGGAACTAAAGAGCCTCTTGATGAAAGGAAAATAGGGTGAAAAAGCTGGCTTAAAGCTCAACAGTCAAAAAAACTAAGATCATGGCATCTGGACCCATCACTTCATGGCAAATAGATGGGAAAACAGTAGAAACAGTGGCGGACTTTATTTTTTGCGGCTCCAAAATCACTGCAGATGGTGACTGTAGCCATGAAATTAAAAGACGCTTACACTTTGGAAGGAAAGTTATGATCAACCTAGGCAGCATATTAAAAAGCAGAGACATTACTTTGTCAACAAAGGTCTGTCTAGTCAAGCCTATGGTTTTTCCAGTAGTTATATATGGATGTGAGAGTTGGACTATAAAGAAAGATGAGCAATGAAAAATGGATGCTTTTGAACTGTGGTGTTGGAGAAGACTCTTGAGAGTCCCTTGGACTGCAAGGAGATCCAACCAGTCAATCCTATAAATCAGTCCTGGGTGTTCACTGGAAAGACTGATCTTGAGTTGAAATTCCAATACTTTGGCCACCTGATGTGAAGAGGTGACTAATTTGAAAAGACCCTGATGCTGGGAAAGATTGAGGGCAGGAGGAGAAGGGGACAACAGGGGATGAGATGGTTGGATGGCATCACCAACTCAATGGACATGAGTTGGGGTGAACTCTGGGAGTTGGTGATGGACAGGGAGGCCTGGCATGCTGCGGTTCATGGGGTCACAAAGAGTCAGACACAACTGAGCGACTGAACTGAACTGAATTAGTGGAACCAGAAACTCTGGCTCTTAGAGCATTTTTTAAGCTTAATTTATAAAAAGTATGACATTGATGTAATATTCTATCAAGTCAGTATACTTTTAATTTACATATCAGGAGAAAATTTTAATATAATGACAACTTCTCTTGTTAAAGCATTTTTATGTTTATATTTAAATTTTAATATGGTATCTTGTTGCTGTTGTTCAGTCACTATGTCCATCCTGTTTGACTCTTTGCAACCCCAAGGACTGTCCACTGTCTATGGAGGTTTCCTGGCAAGAATACTGGAGTGGGTTGTCATTTTCTTCACCAGGAAAGCTTCCTGACCGAGGGATCCAACTTGTGTTCCCTACAGTGGGAGGCGCTTCTTTACCTGGTCTTATTCAAAATGTACATAATGAAATTCAGAATCTACTCTCAAAATGCATTTCAGAATCTTCATATAACTACTATGAATGTGAACTAGGATATCTTATTTTGAATTTTTGCCTTTAAAGGATTGTTAGAGGACAACTTTATAAATTACAGTAATTCCTTTGTATGAAAACTCAGGCTAATGAGAAGAATTTGGATAGTAAAACAGTTGAATTACACAACTGAGTTAGAAATGGCCACTTAGGCTTTTTAGCCTGTTCCTCTGAAAGCAGTAGAACCAATTTAATCAAACAGTGTGAAGAGAGTGACAGATGAAAAGCACATCAATCCCAGTAGATCTGGCATGACTTGAAAGACAAAATCTATCACAATGAATTAAAAGCGCAATGTGAAAGGGAACAGACAGACTTGATTTACATGTGTGCTCTATCAGCAAAGATAACGATTACAGAAGTCATCTACTCAAAGCACACTTGAGCTGTAGAGGAAGAGTGTCAGGCCAGCACAGCCCCCAAATGACAAAGCAACAGAAATCCCACATCGGACTTTCAGCCATTAGATGAATCGTTCAGACTTTAGAACAATCTGCAAAATACTTAATGGAAAGTTTAGATACAGCACTTGAAGGTTACGATTTTTGGACTCGGTAACTTTTAATTGGAAAATACATTACTGAAGTGGACAAACTAGAGAAAGGACATATTAAATATGTCCAATTTAGCTATACTTTGAATCTTTGTAATATTAGTAAAGGACTACTAATTACTGTACATAGCATCTTATTTTTGGTCACCATACATTTAAAAAATCTCCAAAATAGTGAAAATGGATCCTTTCCTTTTCCCATACATTCTTTATTTTAAGCTCTGCTGCTACTGCTGCTAAGTCGCTTCAGTTGTGTGCGACCCCATAGATGGCAGCCCACCAGGCTCCCCCGTCCCTGGGATTCTCCAGGCAAGAATACTGGAGTGGGTTGCCATTTCCTTCTCCAATCCATGAAAGTGAAAAGTGAAAGTGAAGTTGCTCAGTCGTGTCCGACTCTTAGCGACCCCATGGACTGCAGCCTACCAGGCTCCCCCGTCCATGGGATTTTCCAGGCAAGAGTACTGGAGTGGGCTGCCACTGCCTTCTCCAGTATACATAATATAGAAAAGCTTGCACACTTTTAATATTTGCATTTTAATAAGTTTGGTCATTGCATACATCCACAATGCCATCAGCACCACCAAGGTAATAAAGGTACTCATCAACTTCAAAATATTTTGTGTGTGTGTGTGTGTTAAGAATTCTTGGCACGGGATCTATATTCTTATCATGATTTTAAGAGCACAATGCCGTATTAAGTTTAAACTCGATGTTTTACAGATCTTCAGAATTCATTCATCCTTATAACCACCAGTTTGTAACTATTGAGAAAAGGCTCTCCATAACGTCTCCCTTTATCCCTTAGCAATCATCATTTTATTCTGCTTTCTATGAGTCTGACTATTTAGATAGTTCAAATAAATAGAATCATGCAATATCTGTAGTTCTATGACAGACATTTCACTTAGCATAATGTCTTCCAGGTCTGTCTATGATGTCCTAAATGGTAGGATTTCTTTCCTTTAAAAACTGCTTAATATTTCATTATACCCATAGAGCACATTTTCTGTAGCCATTCATCTGTTGATGGACATATGGGTTGGTTTCTCATCTTGATTCCAGTGAATAATGCTGCAGTAAACATGAGAGTGCAGATCTCCCTTCAGAATTCTAATTTAAATTCTCCTGGTATATACTCAGCAGTGGCAATTCTGGATCATGTGGCAGTTGTACAAATTTTGAGGAAAACTGTACTGTTTATCATAAGAGGCTGCGCCATTTACATTCCCTCCCACGACATATAAGGGAGCAAATTTCTTTACATTTTCACTATCACCTGTCATTTTTAATAGCCATCTGTTATGAGGCACTATCTCACAGTGATTTTTTATTTGTGTTTATCTGATGATTAGTAGTGACAAACACCTTTTCATATATCTGTTGGCTATGTACATATATTCTTCAGTTAAATGTCTACTGAAATACTTTGCCTTTATTTGGGCTATTTGCTTTTGTTTTGGTGCTACTGAGTTGTAGAAGTTCTTTATATATTGAGTTATAGGTGTTTCTTATCCAATATATGCTTTACAAAGATTTTCTTCCATTCCTGAATTGTCTTTGCATTATATTGTTTCCTCTGTTGTGAAAATAAACTTACATTTCTGATAAATGGCTCAGGGAAGAATTCTAAAGGGAAGTAAAAAATCAAGACAGATGAAATGAAAACATAAGATACCAAAATGTATGGGATACAGCAAAAATGGCAAGAGGAACTTTTACAGTGATAAATGCCTACACTAAGAAAGAATTAAAATCTCAGATAACCTAACTTATACCTTAAGGAACTAGAAAAAGAACAAACTGAGTCCAAAGTTAGCAGAAGGAATGAAATTATTAGCAATAATAATGAAATTATTAACAGTAGAAATAAATGAAGTAGATACTAGAAAAATAGAAAGATAACAAGACTGAGTTGGTTCTTTGAAATGATAAAATTGTCAAGCCTTTAGCTTCAGTAACCAAGAGAAAAAGACTGAAATTACAAATGAAACATAGGTTTTTGCAGTTGATTCAGCTGATGAAAAAGAAATAAAAGCATCTTAGAGACTACCATGAATAATTACAACAAATTTGAGAACCCAAAAGAATTAGACGAACTTCTAGAAACCTACAACCACTTACTACGACTGAATCATGAAGAAACAGAAAACATGAACATGTCAGTAACAAATAAGGAAACTGAATCAGTAATCAAAATTATGCCAAAGGAAAGCTCAGGATGAATCCGGGTAAAGGGTTTTTCATTTATCCTTACTCTACTCTAAGGATGCTGATGGGTAAGTGATACATCCTTACTCTAGGATGTTGATGGGTAAGTGATATATGGTGCTAACTCTGCTCTATGAACAATGTGGTATTATCTAAGTGTGGAAGATCTTTTCACATATGAGTTTTTGGTATTTCCTGAATAATTATCAAGTTTAATTTTTGAACAGAGACACAAACCTTTTGATATTGGGCAAAGAAAGACGTGAGTGTCTACTGTAAAATCTTAATCATGGGTCTGATTCTCAACTTTATTTTTGCCACTTTATTCGCTGGTAGCTCAGACAGTAAAGAGTCTGCCTGCAATGCGGGAGACCTGGGTTCAACTCCTGGGTCAGGAAGATGCCCTGGAGAAGGCAATGGCATCCCACTCCAGTACTCTTGCCTGGAAAATCCCATGGATGGAGGAGCCTGGCAGGCAACAGTCCATGGGGTCATAAAGAGACAGACAGAACTGAGTGACTTCACTTTCACTTTCATTGTTATAATAGGTAAATAAGTAAAGTACATTAAAGAATAGATTTGCAAAGTCTGATATTATATCAATTGTAAATAATAAACTAACAAAAAGTTTCTATGCTTCCAAAACACTTCCAGCATCATTAGTTATTTCTAGAAAGTAAATTATGTGGGATTGATTTCCTTAAAGACAGAATAAAGAGTCAGAATGCAACATTTCACTATTGACGAAGGATCAAGCTGAGAGGAAACAAAATCTTCCCTTTGAAAAGTCACTCATAAAACAGTATAATGTAGACTAAAGCCTCTTTGACTTTAACAGAATAGGACATTAGAGATAAATTTTTAGGAAACAATATATCACAACAAATGCAAGGGGAAAAAATCAAAATACAAGACATTCAGATATGGCTAAAGAATGAAACACTTGAAAGAAACACCTTTAGAATGTTTTTCTTGCTTTATAAATGGAAATTTTTTTCAAAGTAAAATTTGAAATTTTACTTCAACAAAACAGCATACTGCTCAACTTTAAAAGTTCAAAGACTTTAGAGAAATATGAAAGTTTATCTTTTTATTCTCTTCAAATATTGTATAGGCAGGATAACAATAAACAAAATTTAAAGAAAAATAAAATTTTTGTTATCTACCAAAACTCACAACATTCAGTATTATTCTCTAAACTATGTATTCAAAGTTAGTATCAGTTAAGAGAAATCTTACTGGTTTTTTTTTTCCTTTCTTGAGAATATAGTTCACAAAATGATCAGCCAACACTGAATCTAAAAATAATCAATTTGTTCATTCATTTTTCTGCCTATTAATGCTGTCATAACTGTACTTCATATGTTATTTTGAATCTTTGAGGAGAATCAGATTTTATAACTATTTGTCATATTTTTTTCACATTCAGATGTTATTCAAAATAGTCCCCTCACCCCACACATAAACACACAGAATTCCTTCAAGGAATAAGCTCTTGGAAAGACAATTGCAAAGATATACCTGGTGAGGAGACATACAAGGGACTTTAAAATTAAATGCTTTTGAATATCAGAAACTTATGCTAGAAAAATGTTACTACCAAATTAAAATTTTGGATTATAAATGTATATTGAGAGATAATATTTTATATAAATATTAGCATAGCTTCTAAGCATGAATTAAGATCAGAGTACCAAAAGTAGTACCATTGCTAGTGTTGTCTTTAAACTTCATATGCTGCTGCTGCTGCTAAGTCGCTTCAGTCGTGTCCGACTCTGTGCAACCCCATAGATGGCAGCCCACCAGGCTCCCCCTTCCCTGGGATTCTCCAGGCAAGAGTACTGGAGTGGGTTGCCATTGCCTTCTCCAAACTTCATATGAGAACATGTCTTTGTAAAACTGAAACTTCTAAGGCCAGATACAATCATTAGACATTTAAAATTTGGCAAAAAAAGGATATTCCTGTAGTTAGTGTTTGGAGGAACTCAGCATGAGTTCCCCAGGATTATATCCCTAAAATGAATTTAAAAATACCTGAAAAGAGAGTTGGTGTAGATTCTGAAAGTTATATTTTTACACCATTGTGACAGTTGACCTAAGTAACAGCAAAAGTTCCAAGGCATCAAAATGAATGAGGATGGAATCTGGCAAAGCAGGGTGCAGAATAAGAAGGCAAAAATAGGAGAACAGAGTGAAAAATCTACACATGATCTTGCTTTCCCATCTCACGTGCAGACTGCATAAAAAAGGTACATTACTACTAGAAAGTTAGGGGACCTTGCAATTTCATCCATGAAAAATGTGAAAGCCATGAAAAAAACAGTCATTGTTAAAGGCTGCTTTTGTTTTCAGATCCACTTGCTTCATGAAATATGTGTGGAGATTTATGCCAAGGAAATATTAGTGTCACAAGAGTCTCCCCGTAAAGATGAATCTGACATACATAGAGACATGAGTGAAGTTTAACAGGGAGTGCTCTCCGGACCCATACTAGGGGACAGGAGGAAGAAAGTAGAACTGAGGAGATGGCAATGATGAGCTGAAGTTTAGTTACAAAGGTCTGAGCTAATTCGCTAATGATTCTGGATCACATATCTTCACACCTCATCATTATCGAGTTTAAGCTGGGGGCTCTCCCAGAAGAGGTGGGTGACTTCTGAGCTGTAACTTTATCTGAGCAAAGAGGGAGAGAGACTTAGTTGAGACTGCTGGTTGCTAATACCCCCATTAGCTGGTAAACTAAAGCCTGAGTTCTGCAGACAAATCTGGACAATGCATGACATAATCCACTACAACCCACCTTTATTTCAACAGTTTTAGTAGTCTCAGTGAGATTAACTAAAATCTACTGTGACTGTACCCAAACCTCACTGTCCCTCATGTGAATTCTATTTCTTTAAGTTTCCCATAGTCTAATGCCAAGAGTACTTTCCAATAAAGTTCATGCATGCAAATCTCAACAACTCTGAGTCTGATTTCTGTGAAACTCAACCCATGATTTGCATTTGCAACAGCATTCAGTAATCTGCTTGGCAAATTTATACTTTAAAAACCCTTAATTCTGGGCTCAGAGATTCTAATTCCTAGAAGAGAAATTCTTCCACCAGGTGCTATAGGAGGAGTTCCATTCATCCTCAAATGAAGACTGTTCCCTGTCCATATATTTCAATTTTTTTGTTCCAAGATAGCAGTTGTCAGGAGAGAAGTCATTCACCATTCAGGGAGAATTAATCCTAATCATTGGAATGAGGTGCACTTGCTGTGCCATAATGGTTATCAGGGAATATGTATAGCACCCAAGAGATCACTTGGCGAATCTTTAAGTCCCCATTCTAATTCTGATGGTAAATTAACAAGCACAGCATTGGGACCCAAATGACCATGGTATATAGAGCTAAGATCACTCAGGAATGAGGATCTGGGTCACCCCACCAAGCAAGTCACCTCTTCATCAGAAGAGTCTAGAATGGGTGATAGAAAAAGAACTTCATGAGAATCTGTTGTGACTATGAGAGCATATGGAGGAGAGGGACTCTCATTTATTTCTATCATCATTTTTATAAATGCACCCTACAAAAGAGGATTAGAAGTTTTAAAGTTAACGGACTGAGATATGAGCCATAATACAACCATTGTATAAGGGCAAGATTAATAAAAAGGATATAGATCTTTTAGGTAGGAAGTTAGGCGTGAGCAAGGAGGGATAACCTAGCCAAAAAGGATGCAAGTCGATCTCTAAACCCTATCCCAGACAACCCAGGAGAGCTCAGAGATATGCTACAAAATAACTACAGATACTTTTCCAACTCCTGCCCATGCACCCTAGGCACACAGTGGATACAAACTAACTAAAGGGCCTTCCTCAAGTAACCTTCCCTAGAACCTTAGGTGGCAAGGAGCCCATGAAGAGTTCATAAATATTCTATACACATATACATCTGATTATAACAGACTGAATTATGGGAAGACATGCACAACAGAGCCTGTTGTTACATAACTTCTAACTGTCAATTCCCCTTCCAAATTCTAATCTAGGTGACCTCAGAAAACCAAGAAGTCAGTTAATATATCTGATTTGCAAATATAAACCCCAAAGAAAAGGCCTGGAGCAGAAGAAAACTGTTAGCTAGGAAACAGGAACTAGGTTGGAGGAGATATCTTTAGGTTTTCTCTTCTATTAGATAATGACTATCTAAGTTGTTACTGAGAAAGAGCAGCAACAACAACAAAAAAAACGGTATCAAATTCAGCTGAGTTACAGTCATCAAGACAGGATGGTATGGCATAAAGACAGAAACATGGATCAGTGGAACAAAACAGAAAGCCCAGAGAGGCAAAAATATACAATGGAGAAAAGACCATCTCTTTAACAAGTGGTGTTGGGAAAACTGGTCAACCACATATAAAAGAATGAAATTCGAACACTTTCAAACACCATACTCAAAAATAAACTCAAAATAGATTAAAGATCTAAATGTAAGACCAGAAACTATAAAACTCTTAGAGGAAAACATTAAGCAGAACACTCTGACCCACCTCCTAGAGTAATGGAAATGAAAACAAAAATAAACAAGTGGGGCCTAATTAAACTTAAAAGCTTTTACATAAGAAAGGACACTATAAGCAAGGTGAAAAGGCGGCCTTCAGAATGGGATAAAATAATAGCAAAAGAGACAACTGACAGAGAATTAATCTCCAAAATACGTAAGCAGCTCATGCAGCTCAATACTAGAAAAACAACCCAATCAAAAAGTAAGCCAAAGAACTAAACAGACATTTCTCCAAAGGAGACATACAGATGGCTAATAAACAAATGAAAAGATGCTCAATATCACTCATTATCAGAGAAATGCAAATCAAAACCACCATGAGGTATTATCTCACGCCAGTCAGAATGGCCATCAAAATTCTAGAAACAATAAATGCAGAAGAGGGTGTGGAGAAAGGGAACCCTCTTACACTGTTGGTGGGAATGCAAACTGGAACAGCCACTATGGAGAACAGTGTGGAGATTCCTTAAAAAACTGGAAATAGAACTGCCATATGACCCAGCAATCCCATTGCTGGGCATACACACCAAGGAAACCAGAACTGAAAGAGACACGTGTACCCCAGTGTTCATTGCAGCAATGTTTATAATAGCCAGGACATGGAAGCAACCTAGATATCCATCCATAGACAATGGGTAAGGAAGTTGTGGTATATATACACAATGGAATATTATTCAGCTATAAAAAAGAACATATTGAGTCAGTTCTAATGAGGTGGATGAAACTGAAACCTATTATACAGAGTGAAGTCAGAAAGAGAAACACCAATACAGTATATTAATGCATATATATGGAATTTAGAAAGATGGTAAAGACAATCCTATATCCAAGGCAGCAAAAGACACAGATGTAAAGAACAGATTTTTGGACTATGTGGGAGAAGGCAAGAGTGGGATGATTTGAGAGAATAGCATTGAAACATGTATATTACCATATGTAAAATAGATGACCAATGCAAGTTGGATGCATGAAACAGGGGACTCAAAGCTGGTGCTCTGGTACAACCCAGATGGATGGGGTGGGGAGGGAGGTGGGAGGGGTTTCAGGATAGGAGACACATGTGCACTCATGGGTGATTCATGTTGATGTATGGCAAAAACCATCACAATATTGTAAAGAAATTATTCTCCAATTGAAATAAATTAATTTAAAAAATCAGCTGAGTTATATTAAAATGTTGCTAGCATTTTGCAAGGAAAGGGACAAGATGACTAAGTAAGAGATAATGATTAGCCCATTCTTCTTTTCCCTATTCTCACTCTTTATCCAGAGAACTGCTGCTGCTACTGCTAAGTCACTTCAGTCGTGTCCGACTCTGTGCGACCCCATAGATGGCAGCCCACCAGGTGCCCCCGTCCCTGGGATTCTCCAGGCAAGAACACTGGAGTGGGTTGCCATTTCCTTCTCCAATGCATGAAAGTGAAAAGTGAAAGTGAAGTCGCTCAGTCGTATCCAACTATTCGAGACCCCATGGACTGCAGCCTACCAGGCTCCTCCATCCATGGGATTTCCCAGGCAAGAGTACTGGAGTGGGTGCCATTGCCTTCTCCTATCCAGAGAACTAGATTAGTAGAATTGAAATTGTTGCTGTTCAGTCACTTAGTCATGTCCAACTCTTTGCAACCCCATGCACTGTAACTGGCAGATTCCTCTGTCTTCCACTATCTCCCAGAGGACAGAGTTGAAACAGAGAGTTCTTAAACAGAATGTTCTGGATCAAATATTCCTCATCAATTCTAAGACTTTAATACCAAATTCTCTGTTCTCAGGAGGCTTTTTCATCATCATCTAAGCACATTAAATGTCATGCATGGTGAAATCTGAGGCTTCCCAAGTGGCACGGGTAGTAAAGAATCTGCCTGCCAATGTGGAAGACACAGGAGAAATGGGTTCGGTCCCTGGGTTGGGAAGATCCTCTGGAGGAGGAAATAGCAGTATTTCCTACACCAGTATTCCATGGATTGAAGAACCTGGAAGGCTACAGTCCATGGGGTCGCAAAGAGTTGGACATGACTCAGTAACTGAACACACACACATGGTGGGATCTAAGTATCTCTCCCAAATAGAATTCAGCATCCAAGCTATTTCATAACTCCAGGAGAATATTGCAGCCATGAGGGACCACGAGACATGAGAAATTCAACCATAATTGAAAACAATAACAGACTTCTGGTTTCTAGTACAACATGTAAAGTGCTTGAAAGTTGTCATCCTCATCCAGAAAAAAGCTGCACAAACTGAAAATTGACAACTCTTTTTTGTATCTATCAGAGAACTGAGGTCAGGAGTCAAACTATCAATACCACATCAAAAATAGAAAAAGTAGGTAAACACAGAGAATCAAAGGTATCTGGGAACCAAAGCTTCTGCCCTTGGAGCCAGCAACTGACAGAAATCATTAATGAGTAATTAACTGATGAGGGCTGAGACTGAGAGATTAAAAGCTCCCTGGGGTACAGTCTTAAGGAGACCCGCCAAACCTCTGTTTACTTCCTGCAGTTTCACCTCTCAGAGTAACTATTTGGAAAAAATGCCTCCTGCTTCTGGCACAGGAAGAAGAAATGTAATCATTTGAAAATACTCCTATAGCAGCCTAGTCTCCTAAACAAAGTCCTGTTCCCAGGGGAAACTATTAATATTTTACTAATGTCTAACCAACTTGGATTTTATCAGAGCATGGCCCACCTGGGGGTAGGGAAATTTAACGCCTATCTCCATCCTTTACTAGCCTTCCTTTCTCACATAGAAGTGAGTGGCAGGGGGAAGCTGAGAAGTACTCATGGAGGTAGAGCTCAAGCAGATAGACCCCCTCAAACATGGAAACTTAAACATAGAATTATAGACACTTTCTCTCCTGCCCCACCTCACCACTACATCAACTGTGGTTCTGTATAATAACAGAAGTTGCCGGTGAAAGAACTGAAGGGCTCAGATGTTTTTTAAGAAATAGTCTCTGAAGAAACACAACAGGGGAGACAAAAATGAGAACTCTATAAAGATCTCAGCCTCTGATACTGCATCGAGAGAGAACAGCAAACAGTCTGACTCCTGGTCCAACTTATCCCATGAGGTCAGTATTATGCTAATTCCAAAATAAGAGATATATTACAAGAAAGGAAAATTACAGACCAACAAGCTCTCACGAACACAGACGCAAAAATCCTCATCCAAATAGAAACATTATACGCCATGACTATGTAGAGTTTAATTTCAAGTACATAAATTAGTTTAACATCATTACTGCATATTTTTATTTCTAGCATTCTCTTTTAATTCTTAGAATTTCCATTTCTCTGCTTACATTACCCATTTGTTCCTGCATCTTGTACACTTTTTCCATGAGAGCCTTTAACAAGTTGATTATGGTTTTTAACTATAGATTATAGATTCCTGGTCTGATAATTCTCAAATTTCTGCTGTATTTGAGTCTAGTTCTGATGCACGCTTTATGTCTTCAAACAGTGCTTTTTTGTCTTAGTATGTCTTGTAATTTTTGCTGAATGCTGGAATATATTGGGTAAACAGAACAGAGGTAAATGGGTCTTTATTGTGGGTTTTTGTGTTTACCTGGCTAGGAGTTAGGCTGTATTTACTGTTTGCTATAACTGTAGATGTCAGAGACTAAACCGTCCTCTGATGTACATGTTTTGGCTGTTTTTTTCTGTTTTTAAGTTTCCCTGAAATTTCTCCTTAAGGTTTGAGACAAAAGTTTTGTTGTATTTTCCTCCTATTATATAGGACCACTACTGATATGCTTTACAGCTCTTTAATTAGGTCTTAGTCTTTCTTAGTGAGCCTAAGCCCTGGACTGTGACCTTCATAACTATTTCCCAGTTTATCTGTTCTCTTCCTCCCTTAGGTGTTATAGGAAAGCAAGCAGGTGATGTGGGTGAGTATTTTCTTCTCCCACCTGTGGAGAGCTAAAGGGGACTAGAGTTATCAACTTCTCTCCTCCCAGATCAGTTAGACAACAAACCCCCATAAGAAAAGTTGAAAGTGAAAGTGAAGTCGCTCAGTCATTTCCCACTCTTTGCTACTGCATGGATTGTAACCTACCAGGATCCTCCATCCATGGGATTTTCCAGACAGGAATACTGAGTGGGGTGCCATGTCCTTGTTAGGGTCTGGTAAAATAGTGCCCTTGAGGGTTGTCTTGAAGAAAGGAGAGAATGCTCTGGATGCATTTTATTTATTGGCTATATTCCTTGTGTTGTACAATATATTCTTGTAATTTATTTATTTCATTTATTTACTTGGCCTTGCTGCATGGCTTTTGGGATCTTATTTCCCTGAGTAGGGATCAAATCTGTGACTCCTGAAGTGGAAGTGTGGCATCTTAACCACTGGAGTGCCAGGGAGGCCCCCCGAATGCAATTTAAATGGCTGCTTTTTCCCTCCCCGGTGCCAAAAGAATATGAACTTTCTCCAATCTTCACTCTTGTAACCTGGTAGTCCTCCCATTCATAAGATGTAAACCTTATCAAAGTATAGGGGGCCCCCTAAGACTAGCCCCACCTATTGAATTTTAACTCTCATACTTGTCTGCACTAAGTCACCAGCAGTATGACAATTATTATTATTTTTTCTACCCAGCTGTTGGTCTTTCTAATTTTTCAGGCAGCAATTTTTCCTGTCTCCTCAATTCTCTGAGGAATCTAAGAACAATTATTGATTTTCAGCTTGTTTAGCTTTTTTCTGGTCATGTGGATAGGGTGTAAGGATTTTAAGCCTCTTAACATGTTGGACCAGACCAGAAACTGGAAGTCATATCATTTTTATTTAGAGATTTATAGAAAGTAAAATGTAAATTAGAGTTATATTTGAATTAATGATTGATAATTTTTCCAACAGAAGATACTCGTTTTAAAACGTTCAGTGACAATCATAACTACACACAAACACAAAAATACACTGTAGAAAAATCCCCTATCACAATTAAATGAGATTTAAGAATATCAATGACAGACTTAAAATACAAAACTCTTTCAAAAACTGAAAAACTGCAAGCACTTGCAAAGAAATGAGAACTATATAAATATCACATTTTTAGGAGCAAACCAAGATGTACAAAGATAATGAGTAATAGAGTAAAGGTGTTGCAGAAAAACAACTTAGAGCATATAATTTTAATGCCAGCTAAAATATCATCTAAATGCCAAGAAAATAAACATACTCTCAGGCAACCATAGGTAATGTATCAGAGAACTTCTCAGGAAACACCTTCAGAGAAGTACTGCATCAATATGAGGAATGAATTCACAAAAACTAAGTATGAGTCACATTTAAGTAAATAACAGTAAATGTCATAGCTGCCCAAACAAACCACTATTAAAAACAAAATGCAATATTAAACATATATACAAAGCACACTGAAATGGCAAGAAATTATGAAAAATAGAGGCTGATGTGGTCCTTTCAAGGAAAATATAAAATACCTTTAAAAATACACACACACACACACACACACACACATAAAATATGCATAGATAAGGCTCTCCCTTGTTTATGTTTCATAGCAAAAGCCTGTAGCCAGAAGAGCTTCAGGAATATTTCAACTGATCACAAATTGAGGGACCCAGAGAAGCTTTTCTATGGGGTTATAGCAGATCCCCAGAACTTATCCTCAAAGAACATTATCCAAAGCCAAAAAGAGATGAGTTGCCATTTGATACCTATTTAGGAACATTTTCCCTAACACCAACTCCATCTCTGCATTAGTCAAGTGTGTTTACCATGGACAAATCTAAAACAATTGCTGTCAAAGAGAATGGAATTACCATGACTGCTAATCAATATTCAATCAACATTCTGTTCTTAGACTTGGGATAGGATCCATGAAATCCAAATAACTGAACAAAATTAAATGTGCCATGTACTGAGCGTGTTTATCTCAACAAAATAGATTGGAACCATCCGGGTATGTGTGCTACAACTAGAGAATCAGCATGATGCAGACCCCATATGCCATGTGTCAACACAACAAAATAAATAAATATTTTTAAGAAGAAAATAACCACCAAAAAGACTTTTTTTTTTCTCTTAAACTATATGAGAAATTTTTCTAGGCAAAAAAGTAAACACATACTGATGTTAATTTCTGTAACCAGCAACTCCAGTAATGAACATGCTTCCTTCATTACAGAATGGCTCAGTCACTGCCCATCCCCAGTTGCTGCTGCTGCTGCTCCTGCTAAGGTGCTTCAGTCGTGTCCGACTCTTAGCGACCCCATGGACTGCAGCCCCCTAGGCTCTTCCGTCCATGGGATTTTCCAGGCAAGAGTACTGGAGTGGGGTGCCATTGCCTTCTCCGTGTCCCCTACTAATTCCTCACAAATATACAGAAGGCAGAGTGACAGGGAAGTGGAAGGTCTCCCTCCCTCCAGCACCACCATGTGCCTGATTTACGCGCATGGCATTATGAGATGAGAGTGTAAGGAGCCCAGTCCATTCCTCTACCCCTTGCCTCTAGATTTCCCCAATAAACCATTCTCACACTGCACCAGGTGTCATTAGCAATGTCAGCCCTGTCCCCTGACCCAGCTCACAGATTATTTCATACCAACGTGAGGATGACCAACAGTAAAGGAAACAAGTCTTGTTTTGCATTATGACTTCAAACAGTAGGAACTGATAGACACAAAGTAAAATAATCAACAAAGATTAAAATTCAAGATGTCATTTATTTGTAATTTAAATACTAGAAAATAGTCTATTAAACCTTAAATTCACCCTTCGGTCATAGGAGCAGAATATTTAATCAAAAGAAGACTATGTAGTATATTTTAAATACTTTGATGTCACTCTTTGTAAAATGTAAATGTCTAAATATACCACTGTAAATCATCTCCTACAAGATGAATAAATTGGGACTTTAATGGACAGGATAAGGGCTGCTGCTGCTGCTAAGTCACTTCAGTCGTGTCCGACTCTGTGCGACCCCATAGACGGCAGCCCACCAGGCTCCCCCGTCCCTGGGATTCTCCAGGCAAGAACACTGGAGTGGGTTGCCATTTCCTTCTCCAATGCATGACAGTGAAAAGTGAAAGTGAAGTCGCTCAGTCGTGTCTGACTCCTAGCGACCCCATGGACTGCAGACCACCAGGCTCCTCCATCCATGGGATTTTCCAGGTAAGAGTACTGGAGTGGGGTGCCATTGCCTTCTCCGGGATAAGGGCTAGGTAAATACTATTTTCACATGTTTTTTCCATTGGCAGCAATAAAGGGAAATGCCAGTCAACATTTTATTTTCATTTTCTAAAATGTTAATGTAATTCTTAAGAATCTGTCATAAATTTTATGGCAAAAATAATATGACAAAATACCAGGAGAAAAATATATTTTACTGAAAAGGGGAAAAAAAAATATAGTTTGATAACTGTGTTTCCAAGCCTTCACACTAGTAGGAAGACAGTAAAGCAGTAAGATTAAAATTATGCATTCTGAGTAAACTCTTATATTTCAGTTGAACTTATACTGCTTTAATGACTGTGCAGCTTTGGACAAGTTATTTAAAATCAGAATCTCTAAGAATCACATAATAAAGGTAATAAAAATATCTAATCATTGAGTGTATACCCCATCCCAAGAAAGATCCTTTCAAGTACATTACGATTATCATCACACCCATTTTATATATAAGGAAGCTGAAACACCAAAGAATTTAAAAATTTGTCTAAGATTACACAAGTTTTAAATAGCAAAGCTGCAACTCAATCTCAACCAGTTTGACTTCAAAGTCTAGGCTCTAATCCACAACTATACTGCCTTTTCATAAGATGTAGTAAGATTATTGGGAAAATTAAATAAGGTAATGCATCTAAATTGAATGCAGTAATTTCTCAGTGAACTTTAGCTTGCACATTTTTTTTTAACAATTAGAATTCTATATTACTAATATATCACTTTTGCTTTAATGGCGTGCTCACTGAAATACTGATTCCATACTCACAATATCTCTAAGATAAATACTTAACATTATAAACATCCCTAACAAAACTGAGCCTGTTGCTGTGACTTTTATGTTACTCTGGATTCTCCTAGAGCAAGGTGCCAAATATGCTTTTCTCAAGGTTGAACTCATTACGAGCAGGAAATAGGATGGGAGAGAAAGGTAAAGGTGTGAGCTACTCAGGTGGCAAACAGACCAGGCCTCTGATGGATTGAATATGAAATTAAGGAAGACTGAGGAGTTTAGGAGGGACAGGACACCCAGAATGAGCATCAGGCTTCTGAGCTGGGCAACTGGATTGTGGGTACAAATAGTTTATAATGATGAGCCTTTCAGCTATCTTGAATATTTTTGTTACCATTGAGTAGATAAGGGGAAATAGTGTGGCACTTGCAAGATTGAATTGTTTGAAGCTCTGGAAGAAAAATGTAATCTTAGAACCAACATATAAGTTATAGGACACTTTAACTAGACCAGAAACTGATATCACTCTGAGTCTCCAAACCAGACAAAGGCTCTTTTTCACAGAATATTTAAGAGCAACAATTATCCCGATGTATGTGCTCAGAAGCTAGAAAAGGGATGTGGGTTCAATTTTAACTGTCTCCAAACTGTGAAGTATAGACATACTTACACAGTGGGATTCTGGCAGGGTGACACAATTCAGGTGATAAAGAGAAAAACAAACAAACAAAAATCTGCATAATAGAAAAAGAATAATAAATAGCACAGACTTAGGTTTATGCCCAGGAGGTAAGCAAACTAAGACACTAATCTCTAAGAGTACACTATAATCTCTAATAGAGTACACTATAGATCAGTGACAGGGATGTGTAAGGCATTTTTAAGATTCTGGAAATTTTATTACTTTTTCACATGTAATTTTTTTCATGGGTTGTCAATTTTCTTTCATAAGTAGCAGTAAAACTCTGAAATAATTGCATGCCAACTTACTGCTTCGTTAGAAAAATCAGTGAGGTATATTTAGGAAGTTTTCCTTCTCCAAAGACAATTTTTGAGGTGAGGCAAGTCTTACAGGATAAAACAAACATTGTAAAGATGATATTTTAAAAGATAGTTTTTTTGTTTTTGTTCCTTTAGACTCTAGGATGAAATAGGATCACAAAGTATAAAATGAATATATGTTTTTCTTTCCACAATCTGCTTTCACACCCATTTTTCTTTGGTGTGAGATTTTTATTCTTTTAATATAGAACTGATTAGGTGTGAATTCCAGCCTGATAGTTGTGTATTCACCTTCCATAAGAGTTTCTATGTGGCAACAGAAAGTATTTGTTTTGGCCTAAGGGCTTTCTAAGTGTTATGAAGGCTTAGAAAAACAAGTTTTCCTGCAAATCTGAGGGTTTTTTTTTTTTTTTCCTTATTGTTTCCCTCAGCCAAATAGTACCCTAACAAACTTTAAAATACCACCAGAGCTATTTTGTAAGCTTTCCCTGCTTCCATGGTGACAAAAGGGGAGGAAGGGAAGAAGCGAGAGAGAACAAAAAGAAGACCACAGACCACATCAACATTTTTTTTCCTATTTCCAAATACATACCTATAGCTTGTACTTAAAAATATATGCTTACACTTATATGCAGGAAGGGTCTCATGTATTACTTTCATACTGACACATAGTAAATTATCATATAAGTACAGCTTAAAGTAATATAATCTCACATCGTCTATGGGTCTGGGCTGGACACAGCCTACCTGGGTCCTCTGCTGATGGCAGCTGGCCTGCGTTCTCATCCAGAGACTAGAAGAAGCCTCGCTCAAGATTATTTAGGTGATTGGCAGACTTTTTTCTTGATTGAGGGATTTGGATTTTTGCTAGATATTGGTTAAAAGCTGCCCTATTATCCTGGAAGCCAGTCTCAATTTCTAGAGCCAACCCAGGGTTCCAAACCCAGTGGGCCTTTCTAACACTGTGGCTTCAATAAATGAGTCAGAAGGCAGGGCCTCTGCAGTCTGTGGTCGGCTGGAGCCCTGACCTCTCTATAAATTTTAACTTATTAAGCCAGGTTCATGTAGAGTCATATTTTTCTGATTAACTCAAACCATTTGAGTTGGAACATTAATTATATCTAAAATATCCTTTCATTTTTGCTTTCATTCTTCACCCGCCTGGCTCCAGATGAATATATGAAGCTCCCGACCTCTCCAAAGTTTGAATCATGTATCCATGTTTAAGCTGAACTGTATTTTGTTAAACTAGTTGTTACTGACCGAGGTCCATCCTACCTGATGCGTAGCAAGTCAAAATGAGGCTATGTCCAGGTTTGCAGCCAAGAGGTGGTTTATTTTCAAGGCAGCCAAGCCATGAGACAGGAGAACAAATCTCAATTATTCCTCGCCACAGAAGGCAAGGCATTCAGGGTATCACAGAGAAAGAATAAAGAAGCAGGGCTCTGCAAGGAGGCCTGGGGAACATGGAGAAAAGTGGAAAAACGTGGGTAATCACTGTTCTGCGCAGGCGCAGGCCCGATAATTGAGCTACAGGACTCTGCTGGTTCAAAAGGTCAAAGCGAGCAGATGTCAGCATGTGTGCTGTTGAAGGGTTAGTGGTCGCATTCTAGGTACCTGCTTAGCTGCAACCAGGCACAGCCTGACTCCCAGTCCTGGGGAAACAGCTCGTTGTTGAGGCCAGTTGCTGCTTGGTGGAATGAGAGTCTTCAGTGGCAATAATTAAAACAACCTTGACAGGTAAAAGCTATTATAGATGAAACAGATTTAGCTAATGATTACCCATGTTTTCATAGTCATGTTTTAAAACCATGTTTTGTCATATATATATGTATGTAATATATATATATGAAAAGTGATAAATTAGAAGTAAATCAATCAAACTGATTTCAGCGCCATCTGGGATTCCCATAGGAAACTTGAAATTAGTATGAGTCAAATTTTCTTGCTTTGAAAACTGATTCCCTTTTTGCAGTTTTCTTTTCTCTCTCTCTCATGTTTTTGGGAGGGGGTCTTCACTTGCAGCATATGGGATCTTGGTTCCCCAGCCAGGGATTGAACTCATACCCTTTGCATTGGAATTGCCAGGTCTTAACTACTGGACTGCCAGGGAGGACCCCATTTGCCATTTTCTACATTAGTTAATGGTACTAATATCCTTCAGAAACTCAGAGTTACTCTATATTGAGTGGATCACTGTGCAGTTATAACCTTAATCTCCTTCTAAGTAAATTGTTCTGAAATATCAGCTTGTGTGGGCTTGTTAAACAGAGTTTGGTGAACTGTGCTCTCAGTTCCTGACTGAGTAGGTTTCGAGGGGGCTTAAGGATTTCCATTTGTCAAATTTCCAAGTGATGCCAGTGGTGCTGGTACTGCAGCCAGTACCTCAGATCCCTCTGTATTGCCCTGGTCCAAGAGAGTCCTTCTGCCCAAGTTGCTTCACTAACTGTCACAATCACATGAATTCTTGGATTAATTTCTACTCATTGTAACCTAAAGTGTCTCTCTCAGCTTTACTCGCCTGGCCCTAACCACATAGCAAGTCTTTCTCTGGACTCACTCAGGCACACACACAGTCTGTACCAGCCTGCACAGCACCTGCAGGCTTGAAAATAAGCAGAAGGAGTTAAGCAATACAGCCAGGGCTGGTAGCATGCAAGCTTATCTAATTCCCAATTCTAAAATGCTCTCTTAGTATTAAAACAACGATAGGGCCAGAAATTAAAATAACACCAAGTGGTGAAATACCATAACAAAAGCTAGTCATGCCAGGACTAAATAGGGATTTTTCAGGGAGAGGGAACAGCTCAGGGAAATGCCTAAAACAGGCATATGTCAGAGGTTAGTTTAACTAGAGCCACAGAAGAGATGATGAGTGGTAAGCAAGGGCCAGGGAGGAAATGCAGAATGGAAAAGAGATGGTAGAGGAACTTGTCTGTTAAAATAACTTTGGTTTTTAACTCTGAATGCTACAGGGAATGATGATGGTGTTTTCTGCAGAAGAGTTATACAACCTGCCTTCTTTTCAAAAGATCTTTCAGAATGTGAAGATGACTGGGGATGCTTATTAAGGGATGAACACATTTGCTTCTTTTATGAGTAAAGGGAATGCTTAATAAGATAGTGGTTAGTAAGCATGCACTCCAGCCAGGAGAACTTATTATGATGATTTCGTTAGCCAGTATCGTTAGCTAATTACAACTGAATATTTCCTTTTCTGTTACTGGGATTTAAACTGACAGATAGGTTAGAGTTGAGTTTGTGAGTCAGAACAACCTCAGTGCTGAAGGAATTGCAGCACTCTGCAAAAATTATGGACTGTTGAAATGGGGTCTTTCTCTCTTGGGTTATTCTCTTCTTAGTGCAATACTATACATTGTGCACATGTTCAAGACCCCTGTAGTCCCTTTCTTATTCCTCAGGTTCTCCCAGTTATGTTGCAGGAAGGGGGACCCCTTCCAGGACCCAAAAATGGGCTCTTGTCTAACACTTAGAAATGAATTGTCTGACAAATTTGTGCTGACAAAGCAAGAGATTTCACTGGGGAAAGGGCACCTGGGTGGAGAACAGTAGGGTAAGGGAACCCAGGAGAACTGCTTTGCCACCTGACTCGCAGTCTCGGGTTTTATGGTGATGGGATTAGTTTCCAGGTTGTCTTTAGTCAATCATTCTGACTCAGAGTCCTTCCTGGTGGTGCACGCCTTGTTCAGCCAAGATGGATGCCAGCGAGGATTCTGGGAGGTGGTCAGACTTGTGGTGTCTCCTTTTGACCTTTCCTGAACTCTTCCGGTTGGTGGAGGCTTATTAGTTCTGAACTCTTCTGGTTGGTGGAGGCTTATTAGTTCTGTGTTCCTTAGCAGGACCTCCTGTGGTAAAACAACTCATGCAAATGGTTCCTATGGTGCCTGGCCAGGGTGGGCGGTTTCAGTCAGCGCTCTTTCCCTAACAGGTAGATGCTTGAGTTTTCATGCCTCTGTTGCTTGTTCTTCAGTTTATTACCATGCTTAACTTCTACTCAAACTGCATACACAGATTAAAATATTCCTTTCTGAAGTTTTATGAAAACTACCCCCAAAGAGGTTCCAAAACTCCTTCCTTTGCTCATGTTGAGTATTTTACATTCCACTGGTATAACCTTTATTACATTTAATCTTATTTCTCTGACAGAACAATGAGTTCCTTGAGGGTAGTGATACTGTCTTATTCAAATTTTGTAAAACTCCCAGGGCTACAAGGCATGGAAAATCATACTATGGTATTTGCATAATATTGGAAGTAAATAAATATGTGGAGCAGCTGAGGAATGAATAGTTATTTGTTCTTTCATGCTTATTTGTTCAATGACTTGTTATTCAGCTCCTCATACTTGTCCAGTCTCACACCTTGTAGAAATCTCTCTTGTAGAAATCTTATATGTCATTGTGAATTACTAAGTACAGAGGTATTTCTTATGAGTTTTCAGTTGTCTCTCCTCAATATTTGCTCTCCTCAGTATTTGCTGTCTGTAAATGTGTCTATCTTGAGTTACTTATATCAAAGAGACTAAAGATTTTAATAGAACTCTTTTTCTTTGAAAATATTTAGTGTTCCATAAAATATTTTGTAAGATGTGAAGCATTATACAAATGCATTATTTTTTTATTTTATTATTTGAAAATGATCATCACTGATTTAAAATGGTGAGGTAAATGAACACATTAAACTATGAAGGTTGACCCAAAATAATTAGATAATAATAGATGATTCATCAATTCTGACAGTTACAGTATCTGGAGACTCAATAGAGTGTAGTGCTTGTGTAACTTCTCTGGATGATCATGACTTATCAACAAAAGGTTAAATTGTATCAGAAAACTCTGATTAGTAAAGGAGAGACTGGTGATAAGTTAGAAAGATTGCCAGCAAAATAAACTTCATCATTTCTGCCAGAGAAGTGACATTCCTAAGAAACAGCCTGTGTACTTATTTCATTAATGTTGTGTATTCTGGCTTTGATATGGTGTCCTAAAGAATGTAAACAAATTTGTTACAAGCATTGACTTCTTTGTCATATTATAATCAAATAAGTCATAATAATAATAACAAGAAATTGTCCAAACATTAATCATCAATTACCATAAATAAAAAACTCAGAAAATCTCTCCTTCAGGGAAAATAAATATCTAATATCTATTGCTGATATGACTTGTTTTTGTAGGTGTTTATGCCTTTGGCATGAAGCATATGTAACATTTAAAGAACAGGTATTCTTTGAAAATGTGGAAATGCATTTATTTCTTTTTTAAATCTTTCTTTACCCCACAAGTGACATTGGCTGTTTTTTTTTTTTTTTTCCTACAGGGGAAAATGTGCCTGTCATTCTAAATAAGGAAAAAGAAAACTTTTCCCTGTTTTGGGGAGCTCAGAAAAATGAAAATTTAGTGAGGTAGCCAACTCTTAAGGAGTATTTATAAATATGACTGTTTTCAAAGTAAATGAAGAGGTGGATTAGGGATATTAAGCTGGTTTTGCTCTACTGCAATTGAGACAGAAACATATTTTACCTAAATATAAGAGCTGAAATCTGTAATTTTACAAAACCGCTTCATAAAACTACATATTTTATATTTTGATTAAAGTATTTTTGCCTTTGGGATTTTTTCTTTGTTATTTTATTTTTCTTCTTTATAGAATTGTTTGTGCATCTGTTCCATTTTTCAAATGCTATCTATTGGAAGCATTTTTTTCCCCTTTGTTTGATAACTAGTTTCATGTAACAGTTTCAGCCTAGTAGTCACGCTACCATTTTCTACTTACATCTTTGTATCCTAACTATATTCACTGGACAATATCTAAATTCTAGTTTTAATACAAAATACTGAAAACTGGGAAGAAGAATAGGTCTTATGATTAAACTGTTTGAAAAGAGATTAGATTAATTGGTCTTTTAGAGTAAAAAATTATTTAATACACTACTATGTATTATAAAATGCTATCTTTCTAACTTGTTCTGTCAATACAATGGCTATAAATAGATAAATCACATCCTAAACATACCTGAAGTCTTAAAATTTATTGAAAAATATATTTTAATACTAATAATAATTTTGAGAAAGATACATTTTATAATCTCACAGAACTGCCTTAAAGAGAGAAATTCCACACTAAGGAAAAGTTAAATGAGTAAAAATATGCAACAACTACAATATATATTGATGTAATGTTATGTAAAACACACTGATTCTCATTTCCGTTATCTGTTTCTCCATGTTGGATTACTCCGAAATGCAGTCACTTTTTAAAAAAAATTTATTTTATTTTTAAACTTTACAATATTGTATTAGTTTTGCTAAATATCGAAATGAATCTGCCACAGGTATACCTGTGTTCCCCATCCTGAACCCTCCTCCCTCCTCCCTTTCCATACCCTCCCTCTGGATCGTCCCAGTGCACCAGCCCCAAGCATCCAGTATCGTGCATCGAACCTGGACTGGCGACTTGTTTCATACATAATATTACACATGTTTCTATGCCATTCTCCCAAATCTCCCCACCCTCTCCCTCTCCCACAGAGTCCATAAGACTGATCTATACATCAGTGTCTCTTTTGCTGTCTCGTACACAGGGTTATTGTTACCATCTTTCTAAATTCCATATATACGCGTTAGTATACTATATTGGTGTTTTTCTTTCTGGCTTACTTCACTCTGTATAATAGGCTCCAGTTTCATCCACCTCATTAGAACTGATTCAAAACAACAGTCATTTTATTGACTTCACAGATTCATGGGTCAGGAAATTGGTCAGGGTTTGACTGGGCAGTTCTGCTCCATTTAGCATTAGAAAGAGGAATATCTTGGCTGTATTCACTTGTAAAAAAACTAATGTGAAGTGTTCAAGAAGGTTCCTCTTGTATACTCGCTTTATTGGATGGACAATCTGCAAGGGTGTGCTCACCAAGAGTCTCTCTTCCTCTCCAAGGCTTCTCCAATTGCTATCTTCCAGAAGATAGTCAACTTCCAAACATAAGGACACAGAAGATGCCAATTCTCATAAAGGCTAAGCCAGTAATTGACATTGTGTCATTTTCATGGTATTTATATAATGAAAGTAAAAGAACAGTGGACTTTGAAGGGAAGGGACATAGATTCCACTTTTCAATGGGAAGAAAAATAATATATTGTTTTACTATGCCACAAATAAAATAACTCAAACTATATTGTTGCTTTTTTTCCTCCTTGTCTTCCCTATGCATTTCTTTTTAAAACAGAAAAAAGTGAAAGTGTCTCAGTCGTGTCCAGTTCTTTGTGACCCCATGGGCTATACAGTCTATGGAATTCTCTAGGACAGAATACTGGAGTGGGCAGCCTTTCCCTTCTCCAAGGGATCTTCCCAACCCAGGGATCAAACCCAGGTCTTCTACATTGCAGGCAGATTCTTTACCAGCTGAGTCACAAGGGAAGCCCAAGAATACTGGATGGGTAGCTTATCCTTTCTCCAGCAGATCTTCCCAACCCAGAAATCAACACTGGGTCTCCTGCATTGCAGGCGGATTCTTTACCAACTGAGCTGTCAGGGAAGCCCTTAACGGAAAGACAATATCAATCTAAATATTTGTACATTATGGTTTCTTTAAAAGATTTTTTGATGTGAAACATTTCTTAAAGTATTTATTGAATTTGTTTCAATATTGCTTTCGTTTTATGCTTTGATTTTTTGGCCAAAAGGCATGTGGAATCTTAGCTCCCTGGCCAGGAATCAAATCTGCACCCCTTGCTTTGGAAAGTAAAGTCTCAGCCACTGGACCACTGTGGAAATCCCTGTGCATTTGTATAGCATATGGTGACACTGGTGGTAAAGACCCTGTCTGCCAATGCAGGAGCCTTAAGAGAGGCAGGTTCAATCCTGGGTCAGGAAGATCCCCTGGAGGAGGAAATGGCAACCCACTCCAGTATTCTTGCCTACAGAATCCTATAGACATGGGAGCCTGGCGGGCCACAGTCCATAGAGTTGCAAAGAGTCAGACATGACTAAAGCAACATAGTATACATATTTAAATACGCTACAATTTTATTAGCTTTTTTTCTGAAGTTCTCAATCATTTTGATGAAAACCATAGTAAACACACATTTTGAAACAAAATCAATTAGAGTATGGATTTTTCATTACTTTTACATATTTGTGTCCAGTCCTGGCTACCAGAAGCAGAAGAAAAACTACCTAAAAATAAACACAATGGAACAGAATCCAGAGGCCAGAAACAAACCCAGGTAAATAAAGTCAGCTAACATTTAATAAAGGAGCCAATAATACTTGATCAAGAAAAGGCAGTTCCTTCAATAAGTGTTATTAGAAAAATTGGATGTTCATAAGTAAAAAAATGAAACTAGACTCCCATCTTAAAGCACTCACAAGAATTAGCTCAAAATGGATTAGAGATTTAAATGTAAGACTGAAAACCATATATCCCCTAAAAGAAAACATAGGAAAAAAACTTGTTACTATGGGTCTTTGCAATGATTTTTTTTAATATAACAACTAAAGCATAAGAAACAAAGTAAAAAATAAATAAGCATGTGGTACTATATCAAACTGAAAAGATTCTGCAGAAAAAAAGAAATGATCAACAAAATGAAAAACAATATAGAGAATGGGATGAATATTTGCAAACCATATATCTGATTGGGGTTAATATCCAAATATATAAAGAAATATATTTGGGTATTATTGAGGGAGCCCTGGCATGCTGCAGTCCATGGGGTCACAAAGAGTCAGACATGACTTAGTGGCTGAACAAGAATAACATATAAAGAACTCATACAAATAACACAAATAATTCCATTTAAAAATGAACAAAGGACCTAAATATACATTTTGTAAAGAAGATATATGAATAGCCAACAGGTCCATTAAAAAGTGCTCAATACTACCAGTAATTAGGGAAATGTACATTAAAACCACTATATTTCCCCATGCCTATTAGAATGACCATTATCAAAAAACAAGAGATTCAAAATGTTACTGAGGATGTGGAGGAGAGAGAACACTTGTGTACTGTTGGTAGGAATGTGAATTGGTACAGATACTATGGAAGACAGTATGGATGTTACTCAAAAAGTTAAAAAGAGGATAACCATATGATACAGCAATTCCATATGATGTAGTTGAGAATATATCCAAAGAAAGTAAAAACACAGTATCAAAAAAAAAAAAAAATACCCTCATCTTTATGTTCATAGCAGCATTATTTATAATAGACAAGACCTGGAAACAACCTGTGTCCACTGATGGAAGAATGGATAAAGAAACAGTAGTATTTATATACTTATATAAAATGGAATATTATCAGCCAAAAGAAAGAAATCTCACCGTTTGTGACACATAAATGGACCTTGAGGTATTTAGGCTAAGTCAAAAAAGCCAGGCAAAGAAATTCAAATACTGTATGGTATAATGTATATGAGGCATCTAAAACCAAAAACAAACAAAATCTCATAGAAAAAGAGATCAGATTAGTGATTACCAGAGGCAGAGCTTGCAGGATAATGGAAGTGGACAAAGGTGGCCAAAAGATACAAATTTCCAGTTTTAAAAATGTAAGTACTGGGGTTGTCATGTACAGGATAATGACTATAGATAGTTAATAGTGCTGGGTGGCGGGCAGTGGTGGCGGGAGGCGGGGGGGGGGGTGGGGGGGGGTGGGGGGCGGGGAAGCAAAGAAACAACCAAACAAGAAACCCCTAAAAATTAGAAGGAAAAATAAAAATTTAAGAAAGAAATGGTATAGAAATTCAGCAGTGTGAAAACGTGTATGGGTGTTTGTATATTGGCTTATATTTGAATGACACATAAACAGGCAGTTTTAAAGAGGAAGAGATGGACAAAAATAAGACAAGGAAAAGGTGCAGTGGAAGTATAAAGATAAACAGAAGCTAAAATTTATGTACAAATGTTTAGGATTTTCTGTTCTTTTTTCTCCATATGGTTTGTTGAATAGTTTCCTAGTGTATAAAATACCAGAACTATGCCAAAGACATATTCAGTGCTCTGTGTGCATGTATGCTATGTCACTTCAGTCATGTCCAACTCTTTGTGACCTCATAGACTGTAGCCACCAGGCTCCTCTGTCCATGGGAGTCTCCAGGCAAGAATACTGGGGTAGGCTGCCATACCCTCTTCCAAGGACTCTTCCTGGTTCAATACTCTGATGGTTCCTCAAAGGGACAAAATTTCACTGAAGTTGAAAGAATAATTCAGAGATATTCTTAGTGTGTGCTAGATTGCTTGATATTACAGATGGTTCACTGGATGCTGAACTTTGTGTTAAGAGCCATGTACATCTGGCCACAGTGAGGTGGGAGAGAGAACAGGACAGACCAACTGGAGATACAGGCTGTGGACACCTTCTTCCATGAAAGAACAGTTCACATAAGAGGGGAGAAAAAAAAAAAAAAAACAGACTTGGCTCTTAATTTGGCAGAGAAGTGTTAAAGAACAAAACGATCAGATCTTAAGAGTTGACAGCTATCTGTCTCTGGATTGCTGATGAAAAAATATCCAGAATTATTAATTACTAGCAATATGTTTGGAGAAGGCAATGGCACCCCACTCCAGTACTCTTGCCTGGAAAATCCCATGGGTGGAGGAGCCTGATAGGTTGCAGTCCATGGGGTCGCTAAGAGTTGGAGACGACTGAGCGACTTCAGTTTCACTTTCATGCACTGGAGAAGAAAATGACAACCCACTCCAGTGTTCTTGCCTGGAGAATCCCAGGGATGGGGGAGCCTGTTGGGCTGCCATCTATGGGGTCGCACAGAGTCGGACACGACTGAAGTGACTTAGGAGCAGCAGCAGAAGCAATATGTTTAAGTATCAGAAAGCAGCATAGATTAATTGCTAAATGAGTGGTATCTGCAAAGCTTCAGAAGAAAGAGAAACTAGCAATGACTACTGTATCATGCATGTGTACACGTGTGTGTGCTCCATCAGTCAGTCATGTTCGACTGTTTGCAGCCCCTCAGACTGTGGTCCACCAGGCTCCTCTGCCCATGGCATTTTCCAGGCAAGTATACTGGAGTGGGTTTCCATTTCCTACTCCAGGGGATCTTCCCAACCCAGGGATCGAACCCACATCTCCTTTGTCTCCTGCATTGGCAGGCAGATTCTTTACCCACTGTGCCACGTGGGAAGCATCGTGCATGGGCTTCCTGTTGTTCAGTCGCCTCCAACTCTGTGCAACACCATGGACTACAGCACACCAGGCTTCCTTGTCCTTCACTATCTCCTGGAATTTGCTCCCGGCTTCCTGAAATATGACTATTTGGAAGTAGACTTTATAACAGCATCACTTAGATCAAGAAATCTGGAAGCTAGTCTTCTCAATATTAAGTCAATCAGAAATTACTAGTTGCTAGTCAGTAACTTTCTAAGTATTAGAAAGCATATTCTATATCAGCCATGAGGATAAAACCTGGATTGACTTTTTTAAAAAAAGAAGAAGATCTCAGTTATCAAGGGACTCTGTGCAATGGGGACCATGAAAAATCAAAACAAGGATTGCATTGCAAGTAAAAATGGCTATAACATACAACATAAGGGTGGACTGAATATTATTGCAACAAATCTGTTTTGTTACAGATTTGGAGAAAGGCTCAGAGCAGAGGCAATATCTGTGGTTTACTGCCGAACAGCAGTGTCCTACATAAAGCCAGGCACCTAGTAGGGGCTCAGAATTAGCTCAATAAATAAATAAATACATGGATAACTGAGAAATAAGAGCTGAGTCTGAAAAAAAAAATCTTTAAAGTGTACTGGCAGGAAAGAGGTAAGAGATGGGTCTGTATGGAGGAAGCTTTCAGTCAAATGAAGGAAACATCTACAAAGGCATAACAAAGAGAGAAAGTTAATGTATCAATATGTAGCAAAGAACATTCAAGCACTGTGGCTGAGTTAGAGAACAAGTTATTTTAATTAAAAGGCTGAGAAAGGTAGCTGAGAATGTATTAAATGCAGAGGCAAGATCACAAAGGACCTTGGTAACCATGACTCAGATTTTGCATTGTTTTTTTTTTTTTTTTCCCACAGAACACAAAGGAGAGCCAGCGAGAGAGTTTGAACGCTAAAGGGACGTGATCAGATTTTCAATTTACAATGTTTCCCGTGATAGTAATGAGGAGAGTAGATTGGAAGTTTTCAAACCTGGAAGCAGAGAGAAGATCTCTGAACAGTTAGAGTAGATTAATAATGAAAGCTGAATTATCAGAGACAAAGAGCAAGTAGAAGAGGGCGACGAGTCAGAGTTCATCTGTTTACAGGAAATGGAGGAGGATTGAGATGCTTCTGCACTTCTGACTCGGGAGCCTGGATCAACGGGATGCTTTTATTGAGGGTACACAGAGGACAGTTATCAGGATTGAAACACCAGGGTTGGCGCAGTTTCATTTTGGCCACAATGGCTTTCAGGTACTTATGGACATTCCAAATGAAGATACACAGTAATGCAAAATAAATGAATGCATTTGGAGTTCTCGATGCAGACCTTGATGGAGTTATATAAATCTGTGACTCATCAGTGTATAGTGCAAGTCTTGAGTTGGGATGAAATCTGAGGGCATGTATAAAATGATAAGATTTAAAAAACAGAATGCAGCAGAATGTAGTATAAAAATAACATTTCAGGGTAGTTAGAAGACAAACCCATGAAAAATTGAGAATCAGGTGAGTGTGGCTGTGGAATTCGAGTAGAAGGAACCTAAATTTAATAGAGAAAAAGAACAACTATGCTGAAAGGCACAGAACTGTCAAGAAAATTCATGAAAGCTATTAATTTTATTCGTGTGGAATTCAAAGAAGACTGTGTAGAGGAATTTTAAAACATGAAAAGGAAAAAAATTAAGATAACTTGTCTGAGGGGCTTGTGCAAAAAGAAAGGAAAAGGAGGGGAAAAATTAGACAAACAGGATTTTGCATTATTGGTAGGGGAAAAAAGTCATAATAATGGTTATATATGTAACCATAATACAACAATACACACACAATTCAAAATGATGATAAATTATATCTGATATGATTTTATATGGTGGATTTAAGTTTATGTTTAATTATACTATCTTAAAATGTAATTAATATATAGGTTAGCTTTTATAAAGGGCTTTCCTGAGTGGCTCAGCAGTAAAGAACCTGCCTACTGTGCAGGAGATGTGGCAGGAACCACAGGTTCAACTACTGGGTCAGGAAGATCCCTTGGAGAAGGAAATAACAACCCACTCCAGTATTCTTACCTGGAAAATCGGATGGACAGGCCCACGGGGTCACAGAAGAACTGGACACAACTTCATGGCTAAATCACCACACAGCTTTTATAAACAGAATTGCCATTCAACCAAAAAAAACACGTTTTCAATGTTTTAATAATAGAGCTCACTATATTTAGTTTTAAGGTAAATACATATACATACATATATATACAATAAACAGAGAAAGATCCATTATAATTGTACAATCCATATCATATAATTATTAATATTAATATATAATATCATATAATTATTAATAATGTACAATAATTCATATATTGTATAATTATACAATTGTAATTACAATTGTAATATATTGTGTAATTATACAATTCCCATCACTTCATGGGAAATAGATGGGGAAACAGTGGAAACAGTGTCAGATTTTATTTTTTGGGGCTCCAAAATCACTGCAGATGGTGACTGCAGCCATGAAATCAAAAGACGCTTACTCCTTGGAAGAAAAGTTATGACCAACCTAGATAGCATATTCAAAAGCAGAGACATTACTTTGCCAACAAAGGTCCGTCTAGTCAAGGCTATGGTTTTTCCAGTGGTCATGTACGGATGTGACAGTTGGACTGTGAAGAAAGCTGAGCAACCAAAGAATTGATGCTTTTGAACTGTGGTGTTGGAGAAGACTCTTGAGAGTCCCTTGGACTGCAAGGAGATGCAACCAGTCCATTCTGAAGGAGATCAGCCCTGGGATTTCTTTGGAAGGAATGATGCTAAAGCTGAAACTCCAGTACTCTGGCCACCTCATGGGAAGAGTTGCCTCATTGGAAAAGATTCTGATGCTGGGAGGGATTGGGGGCAGGAGGAGAAGGGGATGGCAGAGGATGAGATAGCTGGATGGTATTACTGACCCGATGGATGTGAGTCTGAGTAAACTCTGGGAGTTGGTGATAGACAGGGAGGCCTGGCGTGCTGCAATTCATGGGGTTGCAAAGAGTCAGACATGACTAAGCAACTGAACTGAACTGAACTAAACTGATAATTGTATAATTCATCCTCTGCATGAAGAAAATATACATGGATCTTACAATTTAAAAGTGTGAGAAATGAAATACTGCTGCCAAAATTAACAAAGATAAGCTGTAAATGCAAATGTATTAAAATATTAATAGTTTTCAAAAATTCATAATCTTACTAATTATGTATGAATTTTCTATTTGATAAATACTTATCAGATGATTCATTAGAATCTCAAACATGTATATTAGAGTGTATTTATAATATACACACATATATCTAAAGTGAGGCTTCCCAGGTGACACACTGGTAAAGAATCTACCTGCCAATGCAGGAGATGCAGGAGACACAGGTTCAATTCTTGGGTCAGAAAGATCCCTCGGAGAAGGAAATGGCAACCCATGGAAATTTTCTTGCAGGGAGAATCCCATAGACAGTGGATCCTGGTGGGCTACAGTCCATGGTGTCACAAAGAGACATGACTGAGAGACTGAACACATACACATGCATATATCTAAAGTACTATAACAAGTGATATCCCAAGGTTAACAATGATATTTTTACCATTTTTCTCATACTTTATTAAAGCCTTATGTCAGGTTTCTAGGTTTCAAAAATTCTTATTTCAGCTGCCACTGAAACACTCTCTTGTAAACACAGCAACCTTACAGTGTTAAATTATTTGTCAAGAAGAAAAATAAAAATTAAAAGGAAATTCTCCTTTGAATTTCTAGAATTTTTGTAGACATTAGTAAGACCAAACCCAATTGGTGAGAACTACAGGAAGAGAAGAGAAAAGAGGAACAAAGGCTAGTAGTTCTAAAACTTTGAACTTTTTAAAAGAAAAAAAAAGGAAAAGACACAATAAACTGATTGCAGTACATCATATTCAGGGTGTTTATTTTTAGGTTGCATACTCTAATCACTGACAGTCTCCTAAGATGAACCCATCACAGTTTATCTTATCTTGAATGGGCAGATATATTCAACTCCAGGGATTGCTTCCTTCTCTCATGAATTAAAACAATTGATTAAATGAAAAAGTCATCCTTACATAATCTAATTAATGTGATAGCATCAGTTCAGTTCAGTTCAGGCGCTCAGTCGTGTCTGACTCTTTGTGACCCCATGAATCGCAGCATGCCGGGCCTCCCTGTCCATCACCAACTTCCGGAGTTTACTCAAACTCATGTCCATCGAGTCAGTGATGCCATCCAGCCATCTCATCCTCTGTTGTCCCCTCCTCTTCCTGCCCCAATTCCTCCCAGCATCAGAGTCTTTTCCAGTGAGTCAGCTCTTGGCATGAGGTGGCCAAAGTATTGGAGTTTCAGCTTTAGCATCAGTCCTTCCAATGAACACCCAGGACTGATCTCCTTTAGAATGGACTGTTTGGATCTCCTTGCAGTCCAAGGGACTCTCAAGAGTCTTCTCCAACACCACAGCTCAAAAGCATCAATTTGTCGGCACTCAGCTTTCTTCACAGTCCAACTCTTGCATCCATGCATGACCATTGGAAAAACCATAGCCTTGACTAGATGGATCTTTGTTGGCAAAGTAATGTCTCTGCTTTTGAATATGCTATCTAGGTTGGTCATAACTTTCCTTCCAAGGACTAAGCGTCTTTTAATTTCATGGCTGCAGTCACCATCTGCAGTGATTTTGGAGCCCCCCAAAATACAGTCTGACACTGTTTCCACTGTTTCCCCATCTATTTCCCATGAAGTGATGGGAACAGATGCATGATGTTAGTTTTCTGAATGGTGAGCTTTAAGCCAACTTTTTCACTCTCCTCTTTCACTTGTATCAAGAGGCTTTTTAGTTCCTCTTCACTTTCTGCCGTAAGGGTGGTATCATCTTCATTTCTGAGGTTATTGATATTTCTCCTGGCAATCTTGATTCCAGCTTGTGCTTCTTCCAGTCCAGCGTTTCTCATGATGTACTCTGCACATAAGTTAAATAAGCAGGGTGACAATATACAGCCTTGATGTACTCCTTTTCCTATTTGGAACCAGTCTGTTGTTCCATGTCCAGTTCTAACTGTTGCTTCCTGACGTGCATATAGGTTTCTCAAGAGGCAGGCCATAGGCAAACAGTAAACCATTGTTTTTGATTTTAGTCTTTAAAAACTCCTTTACTTGTATTTTGAATAGAAGGATACATTTGAAACAAAATGAAAATGTGATTTCTTAGGTTAAATATGGAATGTGTTTTCCTAGTCATAGCATTCTGATAGAGTGAAGTATTTGCTTTTTCCACTTACAACAACATCCTTCCGTCCCGCAGTAGGTCCTTTCCAATATACAAAGTGAAAATTTCCTTTGAAAGAAAAAGACCTATTCTGAAACATTTGTGTCCAGTCCACTTAGGTATGGAGATAGAAGTGTCTCTTAGACACTTCTCAGTGAGCCAGGGATTGTCATCACATTGTCAGCACTTAGAATTTTTTAGAAATTCATGACTTGTTCCTGGTATATTAAGGTCAGAAGATTTACCTGTACTGTATTAAAGTTTTTCCAAATGTGCATTATCTGTCACCATTTCCAGACATGTATTTATTCATCAGTTCTTTATATTGATATATCAGTATATTACTTGGCCCAGAATTTAAGGAAGCCAAAAAATAAGCAAAATACCTATTTTCCTTGCCTAGAGAGATATGAAAATACACAGACATCAGCCCAGTAGCATGTACCACTACAGTTGTGGTTTTGTTTCTGTAAAAGAGCACAAGTCCTGTGTATTCTTTATTGGTATATTGTCCTGCTTTACTCAGTTTGTGGGTTTGGGGACTCACTAAATCATCCCTTCCATAATCCTCTGTTAAAAATAAAAATAGAAAAGTCTTCATCTTCAGAGAAAAACAAAAGTTTGTTGGGTATCTGGTCTAATGTCTGGGAAGAAAAAATGATGATGATGGCAGGATCCTCCCCTTGTTTAAATTTGCCTTATTGGGAAAAGAAAGGCAAGTAG
This sequence comes from Bos indicus x Bos taurus, assembly GCF_003369695.1. Lineage (NCBI taxonomy): Eukaryota > Metazoa > Chordata > Mammalia > Artiodactyla > Bovidae > Bos > Bos indicus x Bos taurus. Next base: position 55,944,414 of record NC_040087.1, read on the forward strand.
TAAATAGATGAAAGAATGGAGAGCATCAACCAGAACCCTAAACTAAAAGCAGGACGGTTTTCTGAAGATGATAGCATCGGAGCTAAAATTTGCAGGATAATTTGGATTGCACCAAGGGAGGAGAAGGGGATGACAGAGGATGAGATGGCTGGATGGCATCACTGACTCCATGGACGTGAGTCTCAGTGAACTCCGGGAGTTGGTGATGGACAGGGAGGCCTGGCGTGCTGCGATTCATGGGGTCGCAAAGAGTCGGACATGACTGAACAACTGAACTGAACTGAAGGGAAGAGGGGAGTAGAATTGGGACTCTTGATGGAAACATACACAAAAGCATAGACATTTGAATGAGAAAGTGAGGAATTCCAAACACAAAGACCTCTTATCTTAATATTCCTCACCTAAATCCTAATGAACCTGAAACAGATCCGTCTATTGTTCGCCCAAATCTGCTCTTCCCATATTCTTCCTAAACATAGGCCTAAATCAAATTCTCTCATCTCTCATAGTCAATGCACCATTTAGTCTATTTGTTTCTGTCTCCAAAATGAATCTTATACCATCCACATCTATCATCCCAGGCATCCATCTAAGTCAGACCACATTCATTCTTTAATCCAAATTTTCAATAACCTCTGTCTGCCTCCCAAGCATCTACTTTTACTCATCTACAAATTATTTTCCACACAGCAGCAAGAGTAATATTTTCAAATTTAGCTAGGGTCATCCCTCTCTTTAAAACTCTTAAATGACTGTCTATTACACTAGAGATCAAACATAACCTCATAGCACTTACCTCTTCAGTTCCACAGTAACTCAATCGAAAATAACCTCACTTCACCGTTCCTAATTCTATACTCTCACTGGCTGTTACATTACTGCTTCTGTATCCTTCATAGCAGTTATCATTATCTGTATATGAAAAACTACAGACATAACTAAGGGCAGCTACATAAAATATTTAGGACTAAAGCCTAGCTAGTAAGAGAAGTGTAGACTTAACTACCGTGTCCAGTGTCTCTCTGTTTCACACTCGAGCCCTCTGTAAGGCTTCATGGCCACAGCAAAAATTATTTTTGTGCATTTTTCCCGTTAAAACCCTTGTGTAAAGATATTTTTATTGATACAGTGGACAGTGGAAATAAGAAAATGTTAAGAAACTCTTTGATGTCCAGCAAAGCACTCAATTTGAAAATTATCCTTTGAGAAAACTGTATTAAGATGTGACTTCAAAAGGAAATCATTTTACAATATTCTGCCATGAAGAAATTGACCTTTAAGTAATGGATAGCACACTTACTCTATATAAGAACACATTCTTCACACAAATGTGCCTGATATATCACTGCTGAGTTGATGCTGAAGTGTTATGGAATATTTTATCTTGAAAAGACGTTACTTTGAAAAGATTTCTAGAAGAGGTTTCTTTTTTGTTTTGATGTGTTATGTTTTTTTTTGTTTTGTTTTTTTGTTTTCATTTTAGAGAAGGGTGTAAATGACTATGGAGGAAAGCAGGAGACAAAAGTAGAGAAAATGTCAAGGTGTTGGAGGGTAGAGTGAAGGAAGAAAATGACAGAAAGTCTTGGCGAGGGCAGTGAGTGGATCATGAAGAGCAAGAAGCAGACAAAGGTGCTGTGAGGACCACCATATCCATGTATTTTGAACGAATACACTGTAGTTTAGCACTCATGTCCAAGGCTGCCTTAGATGCTCTCTCAAGTTTGTGCTTTTCATTGCAGGGAATTTTACCATATTGACGTACCTCAACCTTAGTAGGATCAGTTGATTTACAGTTATGATTGGTATCCAAAGCAAGTTTTCAATGGCAGCTCTGCTAATAGCAATAAAGCTTGCTAGGTCAAATGTTTCATCTTAATGAATAATTTATATTACACTAAGTCACATGTTTAGGTGTGGGGAGTATGACTGTAGGGTGAATATTTTGGAATGTGAATCTAGTTTCAAATTTCTACTTACATCAATTGAAGGAAAAGAAAAATAAGAGTTTAGTTTCCTTTCAAAGGAATAAAGAAGCCCTTGAAAAAGATAAAATGACTCCTATGACAAATGCAGAGGATTTCATCTTACATTTGTACATCTAAAAGTATGAAAACTCTTAATTGAAAAACAAAACTTTATAACATGTATCAAATCTAAGAATTACATAAAATTTCTTCTGAAAGCAAAAGTGTATTTTAAACTAGGTCTGCCTAATAAACTATAGCTTGAGAACAAGTTAATCTTTTCTGGTTTCAAACCAGGATACAATAATCTACTGTAACAAAGTTGTTGAACAATCAAGGATTTTGCCATAACCAGGATATTCAGCAAGAAAGCAGGTTCTCTGTTTATCAGTATCCATTTCACTATTAGAGCAAAGCACTATATTTTCTCCTTCTGTCCCCTGCTCAGATATTTCAGACATTTCAAGGTTTCATAGAAATAAAATGCCACTGCATCTGTCAGCAATATTAGGTGCATCTGCTACACATAGCCTGCTTCCACTGCCAGCATTGAAAGTACACAATAAATATTTACCGACATGAATTTATGTATTTACACACACATGATAAATATGGCATTTTCCCTAAAGGAGAGGTGATTAGAAAAGTAATAAACAGCTAACATTTGTGGAGTGCTTACTAAGTAAGGTGCTGTGTTAAATTATTTTATATCCATAATCTGACAGACACAGCGATGTAACCAGGTGAGTATATGTCCCTACGTGAGCTTGCAGCATTGTGGTTTGCTAATATTCATAACTTGTCCCAGGTCATGCTGCTTGTGAATAGCAGAGCAGGAATTTCTATTTATATGTTTGATGCAGACCCATGGTCTTAAGGACCTCTCTCTGTTTTGTAAATACTATTACTTAAAAAGAAATAGACAAGGGAAGCTATGATGAATACCTTCAAATTTTCCTCTATTGCTCCCAACTGTAGACAGATTCAAAAGACAGGAACCTGCTATCATATTCTCGTTAAGGTTGATTTTGTTAGTTTCTATAGGTCCATGGACTTCTTAGGGTCCTTGCTTATTTTCATTGAGGATCAGATGAATTTTCAAACTGTCATGTGTCTTCAGTCAGTTCACTTCAGTTCAGTGGCTCAGTCGTGTCCAACTCTTTGTGACCCCATGAATCACAGCACGCCAGGCTTCCCTGTCCATCACCATCTCCCAGAGTTCACTCAGACTCACATCCATCGAGTCGGTGATGCCATCCAGCCATCTCATCCTCTGTCGTCCCCTTCTCCTCCTGCCTCCGATGCCTCCCAGCATCAGAGTCTTTTCCAATGAGTCAACTCTTCGCATGAGGTGGCCAAAGTACTGGAGTTTCAGCTTCAGCATCAGTCCTTCCAAAGAAATCCCAGGGCTGATCTCATTTAGAATGGACTGGTTGGATCTCTTTGCAGTCCAAGGGACTCTCAGGAGTCTTCTCCAAACCACAGTTTAAAAGCATCAATTCTTCAGTGCTCAGCTTTCTACAGTCCAACTCTCACATCCATACATGACCACAGGAAAAACCATAGCCTTGACTAGACAGACCTTTGTTGGCAAAGTAATGTCTCTGCTTTTCAATGTGCTATCTAGGTTGGTCATAACTTTCCTTCCAAGGAGTAAGCCTCTTTTAATTTCATGGCTGCAGTCACCATCTGCAGTGATTTTGGAGCCCAGAAAAATAAAGTCAACCACTGTTTCCACTGTTTCCCCATCTATTTCCCATGACGTGATGGGACCGGATGCCATGATCTTCATTTTCTGAATGTTGAGCTTTAAGCCAACTTTTTCACTCTCCTCTTTCACTTTCATCAAGAGGATTTTTAGTTCCTCTTCGCTTTCTGCCAGAAAGCTGGTGTCATCTGCATTTCCGAGGTTATTGATTTTTCTCCTGGCAATCTTGATTCCAGCTTGTGGTTCTTCCAGCCCAGCGTTTCTCATGATGTACTCTGCATAGAAGTTAAATAAGCAGGGTGACAATATACAGCCTTGACGTACTCCTTTTCCTATTTGGAACCAGTCTGTTGTTCCATGTCCAGTTCTAACTGTTGCTTCCTGACCTGCATACAAATTTCTCAAGAGGCAGATCAGGTGGTCTGGTATTCCCATATCTTTTAAAATTTTCCCCCGTTTATTGTGATCCACACAGTCAAAGGCTTTGGTATAGTCAATAAAGCAGAAATAGATGTTTTTCTGGAAGTCTCTTGCTTTTTCCATGATCCAGCGGATGTTGGCATTTGATCTCTGGTTCCTTTGCCTTTTCTAAAACCAGCTTGAACATCAGGAAGTTCATGGTTCACATATTGCTGAAGCCTGTCTTGGAGAATTTTGAGCATTATTTTCTAGTGTGTCAGATGAGTGCAATTGTGTGCTAGTTTGAGCATTCTTTGGCATTGCCTTTCTTTGGGATTGAAATGAAAACTGCCCTTTTCCAGTCCTGTGGCCACTGCTGAGTTTTCCACATTTGCTGGCATACTGAGTGTAGCACTTTCACAGCATCATCTTTCAGGATTTGAAATAGCTCAACTGGAATTCCATCACCTCCACTAGCTTTGTTCATAGTGATGCTTTCTAAGGCCCACTTGACTTCACATTCCAGGATGTCTGGGTCTAGGTGAGTGATCACATGATTGTGCTTATCTTGGTTGTGAAGTTCTTTTTTGTACAGTTCTCTCAGCGCAGGAGGGCCAAGAGGAGCTACTCCATGTTCAAGGTCAGGAGGGGCGGCCGTGAGGAGATACCCCTCATCCAAGGTAAGGAGCAGCAGCTGCGCTTTGCTGGAGCAGCCCTGAAGAGATACCCCACGTCCAAGGTAAGAGAAACCTCTTCTTAATATCTTCTGCTTCTGTTAGGTCCATACCATTTCTGTCTTTTATCGAGCCCATCTTTGCATGAAATGTTCCCTTGGTATCTCTAATTTTCTTGACGAGATCTATAGTCTTTCCCATTCTGTTGCTTTCGTCTATTTCTTTGCATTGATTGCTGAGGAAGGCTTTCTTATCTCTCCTTGCTGTTCTTTAGAACTCTGCGTTCAGATGTTTATATCTTTCCTTTTCTCCTTTCCTTTTCACTTCTCTTCTTTCACAGCTATTTGTAAGGCCGCCTCAGCCAGCCATTTTGCTTTTTTGCATTTCTTTTCCATGGGGATGGTCTTGATCCCTGTCTCCTGTACAATGTCACGAACCTCCATTCATAGTTCATCAGGCACTCTATCTATCAGATCTAGTCCCTTAAGTCTATTTCTCACTTCCACTGTATAATCATAAGGGATTTGATATAGGTCATACCTGAATGGTCTAGTGGTTTTCCCTATTTTCTTCAATTTAGGTCAGGGGAGGCGGCCCTGAGGAGCTATCTCCGCCTGAGGCCAGGGGCGGTGGAGAGGTCAAGCCCACATCCAAGGAGGGGCGGCTGCGCACGCACAGGAGGGTCGAGAGGAGCTACTCCATGTTCAGTGTCAGGAGGGGCGGCTGTGAGGAGATACCCCTCATCCACGGTAAGGAGCAGCAGCTGCGCTTTGCTAGAGCAGCCCTGAAGAGATACCCCACGTCCAAGTTTAGAGAAACCCAAGTAAGATGGTAGGTGTTGCGGAAAATTAGTCAATCTAATCACACAGATCACAGCCTTGTCTAGCTCAATTTCTCTTTGGTGCTGAATAATATTCCATTTTCTGGATGTACCATACTTTGTTTATACATTTACCTACTGAAAAACACGTTGGTTGCTTTAAAGTTTTGGCCGTTATGAATAAAGTTGTTGTAAAACTTTACAACATCCATGGGAGACATCTATGGGACATTTGTGTGTAAACATAAGCTTTCTACCTTTATGGGTAAATATCAAGGAATATTGTCATTGAATCATATGGTAAGTGTAGGTTTAGTTTTATAAGAAACTGCGAAACCCTCTTCCAGAGTGGCTGTACCACTTTGCATTCCCATCAGCAGTGGATGAGAGTTCCTGCTGCACCGTATCCCATCAATGGTCCAGATACTGACCATTCTAATAGGTATGCAGTAGTAGCTCATGGTTGTTTGAATTAGCATTTCTCTGATGATATATGATGTGTAGCAATTCTTGATTTGCTTATTTGCCACCTATGTAATTTCTTCGGTGAGGTGTATATTCAGGTCTTTGGCTTATTTTTAATCAGTTTGTTATTTTATGGCTGTTTTAAGAATTCTCTATTTTGGATAACAGTCCTTTATCAGATGTGTCTTTTACAAACATTTTCTCCCAGTGTATGACTTGTCTTCTCCTTCTCTTGATGTTGCCTTTTGTAGAAGAGTTTTTTTTTTGTTGTTGTTGTTTATAATGTAATGAAATTAAGCTTATCAATTATGTTTCATGGATCTAAAAATTCAATGCCATATCTAAGGTAACACATGTTCTCCTATGCTATCTTCTATGAGTTTTAGAGTTTTATCTTTTATAGTTATGTCTCTAATCTACTTTGAGTTAATTTTTGTGCAAGCTGTAAAGTCTGTGGTTACTTTTATTTTGGTATGTGGATGTTCAAGTTGTCCCAGCAACACTGGTTGAAAAGAATTTCTTTTGCACCATTGTATTGCTTTTGCTCCTTTGTCAACGATGAGTCGACTATATCCACGTGGCCCTCTGTTCTGTTCCATTGTTCTATATGTATGTTCTTTCACCAGTGCCACACATTCTTGACTACAGTAGATTTCCAATGAGTCTTAAAGTAGGGTGGTGAAAGTCCTCCAGTTTTGTTTTTTTTTCTTACTGCGTTGGCTCTTCTGAATTGTTTGCTTCTCCATGTAAACTTTATTAATCGTCTGTCAATATCTGCAAAATAACTTGCTGGGATTTCAATTGGGATTACCTTGAATCCAAAGATAAAGTTAGGAAGAACTGACATCTTGACGATATTGATAGTTTCTACCAACAAACATGGAATATATCTCCTTTATTTAGCTATTTTCTGATTTTATTCATCAGAGTTTTGTGGCTATCTTCAACTAAATCTTGTATATAATACTGTTAGATTTATAACTATGTATTTCATTTGTGGTGGAGCTAATATAAATGGCATGTAGTTATAATTTCAAACTTTGTTGTCTGTTGCTGGCATAGAAAATCAATTGACTTTTGTATATTAACTTTTTACCCTGTAACCTTACTTCAGTCATTTATTAGTTCCAGAATTTTGTTGCTGTTGTTGTTTCAGATTCTTTAGAATTTTCCACATAGATGATCAACAAGAGCTTAAATTTTTCTTCCCTATCTATATATATTTTATTTCCATTACTTATATTATTGCATTAGCAGTACTTCAATAGGATGTTCAAAAGGAGTGATGAGAGTGGACATTCTTGCCTTGTATCTGATCTTAATGGGAAAGGTTTGAGTTTCTCACCATTAAGAATGATTTTATCTGTGAGATTATTGTAGACATTCTTTCCAAAGCTAAAATGTTTACTTCTATTTCTAGTTCACTGGGGGTTTTTATTTTGAGTGGATATATGAAATTTTTTCAAAAAAGTACAGAGACAATTAATAACTATTATATATTATGCTTTTAAAATTTTGTAGTGACAAAAACAGGAATCTAATACTATATATATACATAGTATGTATATGTATGCATATACTTACTATACATATAGTATGCATAGATGTAGGCATAATTCTCAGGAATATTACATGGCGGTGAAGATCTAGACTCTGGTGCCAGATACATTTGTGTTTGAAAACAGACTAAACTATTTATCATCTGTGTGACTTTGTACAATTTATACAATTTTTTTAAGCCCCAATTTTCCAATCTGTAGAACTGTGATAATATTGGTATCTAATTTGAATTGTTGGGTGATTAATTGAAATGTTGTATATGAAAATTTGTGTACTGTACCTTACTCAGAATAAATACTCAAAAGTTGTTAGCCCTTATGAAGAAGACAGTGGATGTCTTAAAAATCTAATGAAATTAAAGTGGTTATTTCTAAAAACAGCTCACTACATTCAATAATGACTGTAAAATGGTTTTTTTCTCTTACTGGTTTATATTTTATCATGTGATCTGTTTTTCTGTTTTTGTTATTGTTGCTGTTGTTGCTGTTGCAATGTTTGTTTAGGTCTGTGGTTGAATCCAGAACATTTTCATAAGCTTCAAAAATGAGAAATCACTTTTTCAGTATCTGTATTTATTTCCTTTCCAACTTTTATACCCCCAAACTCTTTTTCTAAGATTCAGATAAATAATGCCTATGAATGAGTAATTCAAGAATGTTTCAAAATGGTGAAGAAAAGAATTATAAAACCTTACAATCCCTATGTTGTGTAATTCAAAACTATATGAAAAGATATATAAAGTAGAATCATTTTACTCATTATACATAATTTGATGGAAATCACTGGCCTCCAAAATAGTCCCACTAATACCATTATCCATGGCATTTTAGTGATGCATAAGTCATTTTGCTATTGGCTTCCACAATACTAGAGCATAAAATACATATGAGTATCTTACATAATTACAAACTCTAGGTTTTCCATAGTCATTTGAAATAGTAGCTGAGCTACTCTCTCAAGATATTTGAACACTGTGGTTAATTATATGACAAGACCAAACTCATACTGTCAAGTGGGGCAGGTGGGGGAGGCATGTCCTGATAGTCAGTAAGAGTGTTAAACTATGATTGTTGGAAGCTCCTTTAATCAGAGTCAAATATAAGTTGGCAGTGTCCAATGTGTTGGGCAAAACAATGCCTTGCTTTGAAGTATAGCTCAAATAGTGTCAGAATGAATAACCAGACTATGCAGCTTCATGTGGCTAGAGACATGAAAAAGTGTAATTGCAGGATATGGCTGCAGTTTGTTTAACCTGTCAGTTTCACAGCAGTAGTTTACAAAAATGGAAATGTCCCCCACTTGCCTTCATGCGATCATTGGCTCTTTGTCTGAGAGGTGCTAGAGAAATAAAACACAGGTTTCCTCAACTACATTGATAGTACTCCATTCGACGGTCTGATTCTACATGGAAGAAAAGGAAACAAATGTTGAGGGAGGGTTTTCAGACTTCAAATCTCCATGTTTACAAAGAGAAGGATGGATTTAAAAGCTTTTTAAATGGCATTGCAGGATTCTAATTCTTCATTTGCATAAACCTGACAACCTGCTGATGATAGCAATTAATTCCTGCTTAGTTTTAGCCTTATTTAATGGAAGCAAAAATTATCAAAAGAAACTTGATTGGAAGAAACAGAAAGTCCCCACCAACCTGGTATACTGAAAGTAACATTAATTGTTAGCCTTTACATTTAGTTTGATAACAACAAAATTGATTTTTAAATCACTTCAAAATCCAGATCAAAGTAGTCCCATCACACACACACACACACACACACACATACACACATACACACACACACACATTGTTAAACTAAATAGAATGTCCGAGTAAAATGAAAATTCCTTTCCAGGCAAAAAACTGTCATATAAAAAAATAGGATCTGAATGTATTGTTTTATAATAAATGGTTAGGGGAATTGAGGACAGAATTCTGAAATGTTATATTGCTTAAATGAGACTGTAGCATAATGTGCCTAATCCCTGGATCCCAATAAACTACAAGTTGTGTTATTTTGTATTAAAGCCAAAGAGAACATACAAAAATGTTTTGCTTTGCAGTTAACAGGTTTAAAATGATAAAATGAGGAGATGAAATGCATAAAAATACTGTATAGGATGTCACAAAATTACATCTTTCACCTGGATTGTGGTTTGAATGATTAGCCTGTGAAAATGTAAGGCTGTACTGCTTGGTATGTGCCAAGTCACTTCAGTCATGTCTAACTCTTTGTGACTCTATGGCCCATAGCCTGCCAGGCTCCTCTTTCCATGGGACTCTCTAGGCAAGAATACTGGAGTGGATTGTTGTGCCCTCCTCTAGAGCTTAGTAAATACCTTACCTTTCCAGAGATCCATATTTCTTGGTCAGAGACATTTGTTATCCTTGCTTTACTTTATACTCAGAGTAAAGTTATGCCTTCTAAATAAATTTTAAGTGTATGTTTGATGGTGAAAATCCATTAGTATGGTAAACAAATGTTTACTGAAACATAGAATTTAAAGTAAATAAGCAACATATTCCCATCTAGATTAAAAATACCTTATTTTAAGAGCTTTTAATCTACATTATTCAATGAAACAAGTTGTTTCTAAATACATGGAATTTCCATTTTAAGATGAAGCATCAAATAACCAAGTATATTTTTCTCTTTTCATTTGGATGGACTTAGAGAGCTGATGGTGGGCCACTTTCTTTTTTTCTAAAATGGCACATATCACATGAGGTGACTGAATGAAATTGTTATGTATTTCTCTAGATGACTTCTTTCAAGTGGGGTAGCCAATTACAAAAATTGACACATTGTGGTTTCTTTTAAAGTATGTTTAACATATTTGAAACTTTTTTTTTTCCCTTCAATATAGGAAAAAAGATTCTATGGCTTCAAGTTGGTTTAGTAAATCCAGGAACATCCTGCAGGTGAAAAAAATGATGGCTCCAAATTAGCTCTGGAAATTCCAACAGGGCTACTTAAGTAAAATGAGTCAATGGCTTGGTTGTTTACATGTTATAAAAACAAGCTGCCACAGAATACACAAAATGCATTGTTTAATAATTAATACAAGAAACTAATTTTCAAACTAAATGTGTATTGTACACTATTACTTATTAACATATTTTTACTGGAAAAAATAATCTCATTCTTACTTATTTGTTCCGCTGAATGTCCATTGTCTATCTGTTGGTCATTTGATTACTAAATATTCAATGGAGTGTACTGATAAGAGTTTACTTCACTCTATATAAAGACATAGAAAAAAGAAGGCATGTTTCATCTACACCACCTCTTACTGAAGCTTTCCAACAGGTCAATTAGTTTTGCCTCCTCTTCCCTTCAACTACTGTAGCACCTCCACTGTTTCATTCTGTTTTTTAGTTGTTTGGTCTTCTGTTTTCTGCCTGTTTATTAGTTACTCTTGTGTCCCTGATATCTCCCTATTCAATAGGACCCTCGGAAACATTGTTATGCAAAACCATTGGTTTACAGTGGTTAATGCAGATATCAACTTTGTCTTGTGATAATGTTATAGAAAATGTTTCCTGTAGTACCTTTAGACTAGTGGGGCAATTATACACTGTATAATTCTTTAAATGTGAAAATAATGATTTTTTAATGCTAGCTCTGACTTTGGGATCCTCAGCCACATCCAAGAAATAGATATTCCTTGAAGAAATGTCCTCCAGCCATATTGTCATAAAAAGGAAGAGAGATTTTTTTGAAGACTATTTGTAAGATACTAAAACCCTCCTAGGAAATTGAATGGAAAACACAGTGGTGACTTAATCTTAAAGGCCATCATTTCTTCCTTTCAGTGATCTTTAGTGCTAACTCAAAAGAGGAAAAAACCCTCTGGCAAAGTGTGCTTTATTATTTACCTTTTACTTTGTTCACTCAATCACTAACTCATTCATTCATTCAATACTTATTAAGCATCACTTCTGTACCAGATATTATTTGTACGTTTTGAGAAAACAGCAATGAATGAAAAAAAGTTGGCAATCATATCAGGAGAGGGGCATAAAATAAGTGTCTTGTACAGATGGTCCCTGATTTACCTTGATTTGACTTAGAGTTTTCAATTTTACAATGGTATGAAAGCAATATGCATTTGGTAAAAGACATGTTTCCAATTTTGAATTTTTATATTTTCCTGGGCTAGCAATATATGAAAATCTGGTACACTCTGTGATACTTGGCAGCAGCAGCAAGCTACAACTCCTAGTCAGCCACACGATTACTAGAGTAAACAGCCAGTGCATTTATAGCCATTCTGTACCCAAACAATCATTCTATTTTTCCCTTTCAGCACAATATTCCATAAATTGCATGACATATTCAATACTATATTATAAAATAGGCTTTATGTTAGATGACTTTGCCCAACTGTAGGCTAGTGAAGTGTCCTGAGCACTTTTAACATACGCTAAGCTGAGCTATGATGTTCAGTAGGTTAGGTGTGTTAAATGCACTGTCATCTTACAATATTTTAACTTTTGGTGGTTTTATCAGGACATTACCCCATTGTAAGTCAAGGGAGAGGTATATAAGAGGTGATAAGTGGGACAAAACAAAATAAAAGGTGAAGGTGATACAGAGCAGAATATATTTGTACAGGGAAGACACGCTTTCCCAACAGGACGATACTGAAAGTGAAGCCTGAATTAATTGAGGGAGTAAGTCAAGTACCTGTATGTGTGAAGAGCACCCAGGCAGAGGAAGAAGTACCTGCTAAGACCCAGGCAAGAACATGCTCCATCTATTTCAAGTGATTTTCTTTTTTTTTTTTTTTAATTTTATTTTATTTTTAAACTTTACAATATTGTATTGGTTCTGCCATATATGGAAATGAATCCGCCACAGGCATACACATGTTCCCCATCCTGAACCCCCCTCCCTCCTCCCTCCCCATACCATCCCTCTGGGTTGTCCCAGTGCACCAGCCCCAAGCATCCAGTATCGTGCATTGAACCTGGACTGGCGACTGTTTCAGAAAGAACAAGAATTATTGTCGCTATAGCCAAGTGAGGCAATCAGAAAACTTTTCTCTGCAAAAAACAACTATAAAACTCAATAAAATTGACAGAAGCAAACATTTCAGTGCTCTGGAAATGGTTCAAAGGGGTGTAATAGTCACAAAAGCCTTTATTCTTGGGGAAAACATGCCAAATTTGGGGTGAGAACGCACTCTGTGACTCTTTTTTTCCCTTAGGTTTGCTCTCTTCAGCCCCATCCCTTCTTCTCCTCCACCCACCCTGTGCTATTAATAGGCATGAAGGTTCTATAGGGTAAAGGGTGAATCTGTGGACTGGCTTCTCTCTGTCATGGTCAAGGGGAATATCACTCATTTTAGAGCACTGGACAATACAGCAGTACTGTCTGTGGAAGTGATCATCTCAGAGGTTGATCAGTCGGGAAGACCACCTCCTCTCCCTGAGGTTTTTGTCTTGACTGGAACAAACATACACCTGGCTGAGATAGTATATCTGCATAGGGGAGGCTCAGAGAGGGCTCAAGCTAACCCAACACTCCCAGCCAACCCTGAAGTTGTGCCTCTGGCCACCAAAGGGAGGTAACAAGGCCCTGTGAAAAGAAAGTATAAGCCAGGGCAACCCTGAAAACCCTGAATTCCCTCCCCTGCCCACCCAGAGACCCACCTGAAAATGAGTGCCTTACTGGATTAAGGGATTTGAAAACATGGCTGTCCCATCACAGGCTGACCTCTGAGTTATACAAACATGGAGGTAAACCCAGAAGAACAGGCTAAAAAGTAATATCAACAAAACACACAAACAAACAGAACTAAGAAACATCAAATGCCAAACATTATGGGGAAAACATAGATCTAACCTGGGCAAATTACTAAACAAAGGAAAAACTAGCAAAAACAGCAACCTTCACAGGGGAAAGAAATCAACATTAAAAATTTGCATTTCAGACAATACCATGAAAAGTTATTACCTTTAGTTTCTCTAGGTAGAGCAGGTAGTTGCTCCCTATAAGGATCACAGGAATATATGGCGTTCCTTTATACTACCATTTCTTCTATATGTAAGAAAGTCTTCAGTTCAGTTCAGTTACTTGGTCATGTCCGACTATTTGTGACCCCATGGACAGCAATACACCAGGCTTCCCTGTCCATCACATTATTTATTGATAATTAAGATTTTCCCTTTCTTTAAAAAAATACATAGATGTAATTGACATATATTAATACAGCAATTTTTACCCTACTATCAAATTTTATTTATTTATTTATTTACTACTTTGGTTATATATATATATATATATATATATATATATATATATATATATATATGGACTTCCCTGGTGGCTTAGATGGTAAAGCATCTGTCTACAATGTGGGAGACCTGGGTTTGATCCTTGGGTCAGGAAGATTCCCTGGAGAAGGAAATGGCAACCCACTCCAGTACTCTTGTCTAGAAAATCCCATGGATGGAGGAGCCTGGTGCAGGCTACTGTCCATGGGGTCGCAAAGAGTCGGACACGACTGAGCGACTTCACTTACTTATTTACACACACACACACACACACACACACACACACAGTGGTCAATGCAAGAAGATTATCTCTGCCTGAATTTCTTTTGGCCATATATTATTTGTTTCATTACATAAGTATTACTCAAAATAATTTTGTCATGTACAGGAAGGGATATTAAGAAATGATCTACTCCTGTGTATATATATGCCAGATTTAACCAATCACATGCACCCATTCACACTCTTTGTAAGAGATCCTTTGTTTGATATATAAGATTCTTCCTGTTTAACACTCATTATAGCCATATTTTTAATATCTTGTAATATTGTAAAATAATAAATTAAGAGATAAGAATAATCATGACCTTGGTAACTATTATAATAAAAATTAGGTCAGAGGTATGTATTTGAAAAATGTCATTTAGGATTTCTACTTTTATTTATGGAATGCTTCATAATTAACATAAAGAGAAATAAATGATATTCCTTAGAAACTCTATTAAAGATGATACACAAGAGGATTTTTTCTGTAAAGACTGACATTTTACTATATTTCCAGGTTTAAAATTTCATTTCACTTTCAATTTGAAAATTTTGCCATATAAGCTAAATAATAATTGTGAATACTAATATTGAAATAAGTACAGGAGTGTAGATTTCTCTTCCAAATCCTGATTTCAGGTCCCTTGGGTATATACCAAGAAATGAAAATCACTAAATCATATGATAGTTATATTTTAAAATTTTAATAATTTTCATATTCAAGTAACTTCCATACTTCAGTTTTCCACAGTGGCTACACCAGTTTACATGGAATATAATATTATTCAGCCTTAATAAAGAAAGAAATCCTGCCATTTGTGACAACATGGATAAACCTGGAGAACATTATGCTAAGTGAAGTAAACTAGACATAGAAGAACAAATATTTTATGATCTCACTATGTGAGGAATCTAAAATAGTCAATCTCACAGATAACAGAATGGTGGTCACCAAAGGCTAAGGGGAGGGCAAAGCAAGGAGGTGTGGGTAAAAGGTATGAAGTTTCAGTTACATGAGGTGACTAAGTCCTAGAGCTCTACTATACAGCATTTTACATGTAGTTAGCAATACTGTATGCTGCTGCTGCTGCTAAGTCGCTTCAGTCTTGTCTGACTCTGTGCGACCCCATAGACAGCAGCCCACCAGGCTCCCCTGTCCCTGTTATTCTCCAGGCAAGAACACTGGAGTGGGGTATTATAATTTAAAAATTGTTAATAGAGTAGAATTTATATTGTGTTCTTATCACAAAAATAAAGAGGATGGGGAAAAATTCTGGAGGTGATGGATATGTTTATGGCATTGATTATGATGATGCTTCAAAGATATAGACATCTCCAAACTCAAGTTGTGCATATTAAATATGTACAACTGTTTCTATGTCAGTTATACCTCAATAAAATGTTTTTTGAGTCACACACAGTTCAATTAACAAACAAACAAAAAACAACCAAATGATGATCTTTAGTCTGTATTAGTACATTTAGTTTCTGTGACATTAAAGTCTTTTCTGTAGTGCCAGGTGTCATAGGTTGGATGCAGTGACTTGCCATGCCTTAAAAATATATATATATATTTACATTGGAGTATAGTTGTTTTGCAGTCTATCATCCAGTTTAGGATTTAAGGACAGAAACTAAACAGTGTTTTCTTCAGACATAGGGAATGTTTTAATCCTCTAGGTCTGGCTAATGTTGACTCTCAAAGTTTGTTACATGTTGAATCATCTTACAAGGATTTGGAATACATTTCTCAGGTGACAAATTTTCAATTGATACAAAAACACCTTTTTTAATAGGAAAGCAAGTATGTGATTTCATAGCCATCTAACAAAAACAAAATTAGAATTTTAATGTGGTTAAAACTGAAAAGAAAATACTATAGTTCTCAAGCACAATAGAACATAGAGAAATCTCTCAATTTTAAACCAACATAGCTTTAGGGAATAAATCACAAGAAAGCATCTCAGTTATCTAAAATAAAGTAATAGAAAATTTCAAATTATCGAAGAAGTCTTGCTTCATGGTCAGTTTAAAAGTAGCGTTACTACTTCTTAGATGTCTTAGTTCTGTCTTGCCTTCTTAATGCATTTAACAAATATTTATTATGTATCTGCCAGGTGTTAAATCAGAGGTGGATTATTCTTGAGATAAAACCACTTACCTTAGTGAGGTGACAATTCAGTTAAGGATGTACTACCTACAATAATGATTAAAAATAATTAAACAATGTCAACTTTAAATAAAATCTAATAAAACTGAACAAATGCACAGTTAATGCTGTGAAGGAAATGTACCAGAGAATCCAAAGTAGAGAAAACTTACCCAAAGTGGAGAAGGGAAGATGGTCAAGGATGACTCCTGAGGGGTCATGCTTAATCAGTCTTCCAAGGGTGAATGTGTGTAGAACAGAAGAATAACTTAGGTGATGAGTGTCCTTGGGGAAGAAAGCAACACATTCAAATCAATGAGTTGAAAAGACTGAACAGCCATAGCTCCATTAAAGTGGTTAGAGGTTGAGGAAAAATGAGGAAATGTCAGAAGTGCGGCATGCAAAATCAGCAGAAGTGAAACAAGGAAGAACTGAAGATCTCTCCTGAGAAGAATTATTTCAACCACTACATTTGAGATTTTTGCTACATTGCTTGTACTTTTTACAAATATGCAGTCTGATGTTTCACTGGACTAACTTAACTATCTTGTGGAAAAAATTCTTAAGATAATATTACTTTTTTCATTTATTTTTAAATTTTTAATTGGAGGATAATTGCTTTACAATGTTGTGTTGGTTTCTGCCATTCAACAAAGTGAATCAGCCATATGTATACATATATATATAGGTGTACATATACTTTTAGTAGCCCTCTTGAGTCTCCCTCCCACTCCCCACCCCATCCCACCCCTCTTGGTCGTCAGTGAGCACCGGGTTGAGCTCTCTGCATCATACAGCAAATTCCCATTGGCTATCTATTTTATATATGGTAATACATGTGTTTCAATGCTACTCTCTCAATTTGTCCCACCCTCTCCTTCCCTGCTATGTCCACAAGTCTCCTCTCTATGTCTGCCTCTCTATTCTTGCTCTGCAAATTCATCACTGGAAATTTTCTAGATTCCATGTATGTGTTAATAAATGATACTTGTTTTTCTGACTTACTTCATTCTGTATTATTAGCTCGGTTTAATAGGATGGTATTACTTTTTAATTTATATATATTAGTTGCTTAGTCATGTTTGATTCTTTGCATCCTCCATGTACTATAGCCCACCAGGCTCCTCTGTACATGGAATTCTCCAGGTAGCCACTCCCTTCTCCAGACGATCCTCCCAACCCAGGGATTGAACCTAGGTCTCCCGCCTTGCAGGCAGATTCTTTGCTGTCTGAATAACCAGGGAAGTCCCAACATTTTGAACGTGGTTGGTTTTTATGAAAGGTAACTAAATGGGAGCTACAGACTTGAGCCACTTTCTGGGAACCTGGCTATGTGTATGTACATGTATATGTCTTGTTGACATTGTATGTCCATAACTGAGTATTCATGGGAAGTTCATTCTATACTAATAGATGAAACTTGAACATGGGAAGATACAACAATGTAAGGGTTCTTTAGTGACATAGTTACAAGGAGAGCAGTCAAGTGCCTCAGTAACAGTGTCACGTTAGGATAGCTTTATGAATTTATCACATAGTGAGAATGTGTCTAGAAATATGATTAGAGTAGTGCAAGTTGTTGAACTACAACTTAGTACATCATTTCCACAATGATATCTAAATATTTGAAATCTATGATCAAAACCAACACTATAGTAGAATTCTCTGTGACCATGGAACTGTTCTGTATGCTGTTCAGCACTGTAACCACGAGTCACTTGTGGCTGTTGAACACTTGGAAAGTGAATGTTATAACTAAATGAGTTTTAATTTTAGTAAAGTTATAATTGAAATTTAATCACCATGTTTGTTTAGTTGCTACTGCTTTGGAAAACAAATTCTAACACATCCTTTCTTTGACAGGGCGTCTATACAACTTGAAAAAATGTAGATAAGTCTATGTTTTAGTGGTAACATTACTGTCATTTACTGAGGAATTATTGCTTTAGACTTGTTACATATAATTTACTACAGATATGGTCAAATGTTACCACCTTAGAAGTCTGACTAAGGTCATTTTTTGTGTCTCTATGATTTTTATTAGATGTTATATTTATAGTATAATTCTCAGAGGCAAATTTGTATTTCTAGACTTTGGTGTACAGAACGTTACTGAATTCTCAAATATTGACAGTTCTGGCATTTGTTTGGCCCCAATGTTACATTGCTTTCAAATGTCTCATTTTATAGATTACTTTTCTTCATTTTTTCACAATTTCTCTTTCTTCATTAGAAAAAAAAATCAGAGAGAGTTATTGAGACAAATGAACACTTTTGAGATAAAAAAGTAAATGACAAACAGAGGTCAGAGGTATTGCATTTTAATTTTTGCACTGCTGAGCAACAGCGTTTATGACACAGTACACAGTTCTTTAGTAGTCAGCAGTCACTACTCATGTGCATTCTATGAATGAATGACAGCAAAGTCAATTGGGAAAGTATGGAACAATGTGAAGAAAGTATATATCATATCCCTGTCTTACAACTTCAGAAGAAATTTAACATTTTAAATTATAGTTGATGATATCCATAACCTATGGATTACACCCACAGAATATGACCTCAAAACTCTGGCAGGTGTGTGCAAAGCATTATGCCACAGTGTATATTGTAATAGCAGAAAGCTTGAAGCAAACTAAATCTTCCATATCACTCGAAGAAATGTGTATATTTATTTTGGTTTTACACAGTAAAGTCTTATATTGTCTTAAAGCCATATACAGATATTATTATACATTCTATATAAGGCCAAAAAATAATTTGCCCAATACTATATAAATGAAAATTACCAATTCACTTTTGTGGTTGTCTTAAGGATTTGATAACTGAAGATCTCTAGAAATTCTAATATGTTATAAGAACCTCTGGTATTAGAAACCTTATGGTCAGAAAATCAACAGGATCCTGTGCAACCACATAACAAAATGAAAAAAAGGTTGATGTTTGTATAGAAGAAAAAATAAAACTGATAAGTAAAATATTTTCTATCCAAATACTGATGAAATCTTGAGAAAAAATCTATGAAATGAATATGTTAAAATTTATTCCTACTTAGCTTCAGATGAGATTTAAATTTTAAACAAGTAGAAATAATCTCTACTTCTTTTATTGGATTTTCTATGTTGATGATACCCGTTCAATCCTCTAACTATGGCCTTAGGTCATACACTTACCCTGCCCTCTGAAAATCACCATTCAGATACTCTGTGGAGGCTACTAAAATTCAATATTAAGCCCACAGAGATATATTCCTTTCCAAATGACAATGGTGTGTATGTATCTATACATCTATAAAAACACACATGTATAAATGTCTACATATTCTCATCCTTGAGTTGTTTTCTTTCTTACATTCCAGGAAGCATCACCCCTTTATGGATATCCTATGAGTCACTGAAACCTAAAACTATGGAATCATATCTCATTCTGTCTACCAAGTCAAATGGATGTTGTCTCCAAGTTTATATTACCTCTGTTTCCTATAGTCAATTTGCCGTGACACAAACCCTAGACCTGGACCCTCAGTAGTTCACACCAGAATACTATAATTGCTCTTTACCATAAAATCTCCTTAATAGCATATAGTCTAGCTTCAACTGGATGGAAGATTCCTATTCTTTATACTTGCTGTAACTGTTCCTGATTTAAAACATCCCCAAATAAGTTTTATGCTTCTTGCCTCTGCAGAATTAATGATTATTGTTGCTGTTATTATCATTAAGGACTTTGTGATCAAGGACCCTATAGCCTCTCTATTCATTCAGACTGTATTTTTAAAAGACAACTGGGAACTTTAATATTTTTATCCATTCTCCGATACCCCATTACTTCACAGTATATTCTCTGTATAAGAATGTATGAGATACAGGAGAGAGTGATGATCTACACTGACCATAATTTTTCCTATTTTTAAGCCCGTTTTATTTCTTTTTAAAATTTTCAAGTGTCACTGAAGTAACTTCCAAGGGCATAGTCAAAGATCAAAATAATTTTGATCTAAGATATCATAAGTTATGACCAAACTAGATAGCATGTTCAAAAGCAGAGACATTACTTTGCCAACAAAGGTTCATCTAGTCAAGGCTATGGTTTTTCCTGTGGTCATGTATGGATGTGAGAGTTGGACTGTGAAGAAGGGTGAGTACCAAAGAATTGATGCTTTTGAACTGTGGTGTTGGAGAAGACTCTTGAAAGTCCCTTGGACCGCAAGGAGATCCAACCAGTCCATTCTGAAGGAGATCGGCCCTGGGATTTCTTTGGAGGGAATGATGCTAAAGCTGAAACTCCAGTACTTTGGCCACCTCACGTGAAGAGTTGAGTCATTGGAAAAGACTCTGATGCTGGGAGGGATTGGGGGCAGGAGGAGAAGGGGATGACAGAGGATGAGATGGCTGGATGGCATCACTGACTCGATGGACGTGAGTCTCAGTGAACTCCGGGAGTTGGTGAGGGACAGGGAGTCCTGGTGTGCTGTGATTCATGGGATCTCAAAGAGTCGGACACAACTGAGCAACTGAACTGAACTGAACTGAAGATGTCATATATCTCTAATGTATTTTTCTCTATAATGCATCTGTAGTCACACACACACACACATACTATATATATATATATATATATCTTACCTTGAACTCCTAGAATACTGATTCCATGTGTTCATGGACAGAACTGTTTGCATTAATTTTCCCAATGTCTAACAGAGTTCTTTGCACATGTGAACTGAGTTAAATTCATTCAAAAAAATAATGATCCTATTGTTCAGTCTTTGTAGGTGACGAGTCTGAATGTGTGATCAGATAATCATGAATAAGCATGAGTCTGTACACAATAGATCCAGCTGATAATTCTGAAAATCAGTTGTGAAACTTTGCTTTTATTATGAAAGTAGATATTCACATTTTATTGTTGTATTATCTTAATTCAAAAATTTTATATATCTAGTATGAACTACATTAAAAGTAAAAGCTTACATTTATATTCATACATAAAGTACATTCAGAAGGTAACTCCAGGGACACGGAAAATGCCAAAAACTTGCACTGTAGTCCCAGAACTTAGACAGCTCTGCCAAACAATTGCTGTGAGTTGGAAAACATTCTGGATATTGATATTCAATATTTTTAACCTTTTGTCAGTAGGTGATGGATTAACTTAGTTCCAAGGCTGTTCTGGTTGACAGTGAGAGCTGATTTAACTCATTTCTCACTGCAGGGAGAAGAATCAGGGCCCGGGAGAACAGCCAATAGAAAAAAGAAAATGAATTAAAAATAAAATTAGTGCACTAGTACTTCAGCACTGTTAGGCATTCCAGAATCTCAGGGATAATTAACATTCTTAATATAAAATATTGATGTTATGCAGTATTAATGCAGCATCACAGTAAGAATTGACAGTGTTTAATGTTTCATAGCAGCCTCCTAGCTGAGCATAGAACTTTTCACAAGTGAAGGGAATTTAATTTTAGATTAAAAAATATTAAAACCTTATGGGATAGAATGCAATTAACTCTTTCTTCTTTTCTATCTTTACTGTTTTACCTTGTATGGGTGCGTGCTAAGTCGTTTCAGTCGTGTCCGACTCTTTAACCCTATGGACTGTAGTCCACAAGTTTCCTCTGTATATGGGATTCTCCAGGCATGAATCTTGGAGTGGGTTGCCACTACCTCCTCTAAGCATCTTCCCAACTCAGGGATTGAACCCCTGTCTCCTGGTCTCCGGCGGCTCTTGCATTGCAGGCAGATTCTTTACTGCTGAGCCACCACAGAAGCCCTACTTCTTTATTTGGAACAATAAGTAATATAAATCACACCATTGCCTATCAAACATCATATTAGGAACTGCAAAACTATGACTTTTTTAGTTCTTTCAGTTATTCTGCATTTATTAGTTTCAATTATCCTGTGTTTTAAACCATCCTTCCCACCACATCTAGTTTTAACAACATCTGTTTTAACAACACTGAAATGTAGTCTATACAAAAGGTGCAGAAAAACTTTTTAATTTTTCTCATTTAACTATCAGTGTTCATCATAATGAGTTAGTACCCTGGCAAACTCAAGTGTTCCATAAGGAGCATTGATTTATTTCTCTGTGCTTATATATATATATATATATATATATATATATATATATATATATATATACACACCTCTATATCTATCTATATATTCTGGGATATTTATATACTTGACATTTTCTACATATTTTAGTGATCATTCTTTTCAAATCACAATAGACTCTAAACTAAAGCAATGAGACAAGATGACTTCTGTGTCTTCTGTACAGACTCCATAATCCTTTAGTAGCTTCTAAACTTTGGTAGAATTCTTTATGTTCAACATTATGCTCCCAACTTTTGAGTTTCCTGCCCAGCACTTAAAGGAGCTTTTCTCTGAGCATCCTCATGATTTCTATTGTTGAAAGTCATTTAATGAACAAAAATCTGGCTGCTAGGGGTGGTTTATTACTACTGGATTTCTACTGCCCATATATATTTTCAATGGACAGTGTTAGAACATGCATTCAGAAATAAGAATATAAAAAACAACATGCATTGTTTTATTCAATCAAATATAAACTTTACTATTTTTACCCTTTATACTGAAAGGATATTTTCCTACATGCTGAAAAGTTATTTTTAAAATAGTACCATAATTACTTAATTTCTTTATCCTACCATGTCAGAAATTATACATAAAGTCAGCACAAGATGACAATAATATGACAGAATGAAATTTGAACTGTGGTTTGGAGAAGACACTTGCGAGTCCCTTGGACTGCAAGGAGATCCAAGCAGTCCATCCTAAAAGAGATCAGTCCTGGGTGTTCATTGGAAGGACTGATGTTGAAGCTGAAACTCCAATACTTTGGCCACCTGATGTGAGGAGCTGAATCATTTGAAAAGACCCTGATGCTGGGGAAGATTGAGGGGAGGAGAAGGGGACAACAGAGGATGAGATAGTTGGATGGCATCACCGACTCAATGGACATGGGTTTGGGTAAACTCTGGGAGTTGGTGATGGACAGGGAGGCCTGGCATGCTACAGTCCATAGGATGGCAAAGAGTTGGACATGACTGAGCGACTGAACTGAACTGATACAATTTGAGATTTCTTTGCACTTGTTTTTTGCCCTTAGATATACAGCTTTGAGACTGCATAAACACTTGGACTGATTTTTCTTGATCTATGAGGTTATATCACCAAAATTATATATAATTAGTTATATTTATTTCAATTAATTTTAATTAAGAGATTTTTCTTTATACATTCATTTAACTTTTTGATTATATAAAACATACATGATTCGCATATCAAAGTTATAGTATAAGTACATTTATAAGAATTCTTTTCATCCCTGTTACTTCTACTTTGTTACTCCCTCTTCTTTATCAGTTCAGTTCAGTTCAGTGCTCAGTCATGTCCGACTCTTTGAAGTCCCATGGACTGCAGCACGCCAGGCCTCCCTGTCCATCACCAACTCCCGGAGCTTACTCAACCTCATGTCCATCATGTCAGTGATGCCATCCAACCATCTCATCCTCTGTTGTCCCCTTCTCCTCCTGCCCTCAATCCTTCCCAGCATCAGGGTCTTTTCCAATGAGTCAGTTCTTCACATCAGGTGGCCAAAGTGTTGTAGTTTCACTTTCAGCATCAGTCCTTCCAATGAATATTCAGGATGATTTCCTTTAGGATGGGCTGGTTTGATCTCCTTGCAGTCCAAGGGACACTCAAGAGTCTTCTCCAACACCACAGTTCAAAAGCATCAATTCTTTGGCGCTCAGCTTTCTTTATAGTCCAACTCTCACATCCATACATGACTATTGGAAAAGCCATAGCCTTTACTAGACTGAAATTTGTTGGCAAAGTAATGTCTCTGCTTTTTCATATGCTGTCTAGTTTGGTCATAGCTTTTCTTCCAAAGAGCAAGTGTCTTTTAATTTCATGGCTGCAGTCACCATCTGAAATTATTTTGGAACCCAAAAAAGTAAAGTCTGTCACTGTTTCCATTGTTTCCCCATCTATTTGTCATGAAGTGATGGGACCAGATGCCATGATTTTAGTTTTCTGAATGTTGAGTTTTAAGCCAACTTTTTCACTCTCCTCTTTCACTTTCATCACGAGGCTCTTTAGTTCTTCCTTGCTTTCTACCATAAGACCTACACTGCTTAGGAGCAAACAAGACTTTCACTATTTACTAACTGAATGTGTTTGACAAGTTACTTCATCATACTACATCTCAATTGTCTCACTGAAGAATGGAAATACCAACAAAAATTATGTGATAGGGTTGTTTTATTTTAATGCACATAAAATACTTCTGGGAACATACCTGATAGCCATAACAGTTTTAAAATTTTTTTCTTTTGTAGTAATGCATATAAAATACTTCTGGGAACATACCTGATAGCCATAACACTTAAAAATTTTTTTTTCTTTTATAGTAATTGTACGCGTTAAGAATAATGGCAATAATTCCCATTATTAAGCCAAGGACTTCTCTGTTACAAACTATCAACCTGAGTCATAAGTATAACATTATTCCTAAAAGGGGAAAAAATGGTAAAGAAAACAAATTTTACTAGTTAGATTTATCGAACACCATGCATATTAGACAAGTGTTTGTACATAGAAATTTGAAATATTAAAATATGTTTGAAAATTATAAACCATAAGCATTATGAGCTATTTTTCTTATTCATTCATATTTGTATAAATTCTTTCAAAGAGCAAGATTAGGGAAGCCTCCAAGTCTCTGTTCACCAACAGTGGATTCATTTGGCAAGACACTGAGAAAAGGGAGTACAATGGTGCTCACTTTCATGTATTCACAATGACTTGTTTCTACAATAAATATTTCAATTGAAATTGCTTTGATTTGATTTTCAACTGTAAGGAAAAAATATTCAAGACATTTACTTCAAGGACTTATTCAAAAAACTAATGCTTCTAGTCTTTGAAGTATTGCAGAAAGCCATTGAAAGTTTAGATCTAAAGCACCAAGAGTTATTCTTGTGCCTCTTAGCTGCTCATTAGCTTGATGTATTTCTTACAGATACCATTACTGCCAGGCTGCTGATTGATCACAGTGCATAGCCTGACCTCAGTATTCGATGACTCTAATTATTTTGGGTAGAGAGTGAGAATTTTATTTTCAGAAAGCAAATGCTAGAAAGTTTATCTCTAAATTGTATTTTAAGCAACTGATATTGTTTATACTAATGTGATTAGCAAGTATTTGAAGTAAGAACTGAAAAATCCATATTTTATATAAATATATTTCTGAAAAATATCCTGAAGATTATCCCTAAAGAAAGAGAATAAGATTGTTCCTGTAAAAATTGACATTTAATTTTATTAATAAAAAGAGTAGTAAAATTGATTTGACTGGTTTCAAAATACGAAAATCATAACTATAGTTAATGAACAAAAAAGACAAAAAACCGTATAGTTAAAAACAAGCAAGAAATAATTCTCCATTTTAATGTAAATGTCTATTTTTTCACTCATAGTGTTCTCTCACACCAACATTAATCTTAACAAAGAGAAAATAATCTTTTCATTTCTTCTTGGCCCCAGAGACAGATGCTCTTTAGAGAAATTCAATGCTTAAATATCACTATTTCCATATGGAAAAGTGAATGAAGGGGTGCTCTACAAAGATATCAATGACCATGTCAAAACTCTTGTTTTCTCATTCTAAATGCACATATGTACCATGGATTCACATTATTTCCTAGGGTGTAATGCTTTCTCAAATGTCATGTTTGTGTCAAAGTAAGTGAACAAACTGAAAGATGTTTTGCCATTATGACATACATGTGAATTTCCTCTTATCGATGAACAAATCAATTTTTGATTAACCTTATTAACATTAAAATTATTTCTGCACAGTAATTTTTAAAAATGTACCAGTATGTTTTCCATGAAGTGTGGAAAAACAGATATTCTCCTTTGGTCATACTATTAGAACCTTTTGTAGAATAGGTTCTCCACTGCAAAAATAAGGTTATTCACGTGGACACGACTGAGCGACATGAACAACATGTGGTTTGATTTCCTAAGACAGTGTAAATAGTATGTCTACTTTCTTGGGGGTAAGATTAAAAAAAAAACATATATATTAGAATGGTCCTGAGATTGTCCATCTGCCAGTGTGCTAGAAGCTGAGGAGGAGCTATGTCTCCTCCAGGCAGATTGATGAATGATAAAAGTAACTAAAGTACTTCTGTACTTACTCAGCTCATTTTACACATGGGGAAATGCAACAACAACAAAATTAAGTCACTGGCTCAATTTCTCACAGCTCATAAGTACAGAGATTAAATTTCTAACCACTACATATAATCATTATTTAGGGAGCATGGTTATTTCAGGGAAAACAGGGAGAATGTAAGACCGAAATTATGTGAGTAAGTGATGCTAGAGAGCAAAGAAGGAGGAAAGAAATTTAAGAAAGCAGCTAGCAAAAATGTTATAAGTATGCCAGAAAATCATTTTAAAATGTACTAGAAGGGATTTTTGAGTTTAATAATTAAATATAATATAAAACTTCCATATAGACACAGAACAGAAAATATGCTTCCATTGGCAAGTTGGATTCTGAGTGAAGAGAGGAAGAGATTGAAATGGTCATGCCCAAATGATTTTTTACTCATCCAGGGGAAAAACTAGGGAGAATACGAGGAGAACAGGAATTCAAAGCTAAAGTACATTCCTCCTACACTGAAGAAATCATCAGGAGTGGCAAATGAGTCTTTTATGTCTAATACATGCTACCTTGAACTCCAATTTCCTTGCCTGATAAACCAGATGACTAAACTACATATTCTTTTTTTTTTTTTCCTTTGCAGCTTGAAACTTTGGTGTCATGTAGCTCTTCCTCTGATACCTACATAGAGTTAAATAGAACTACTGTTTATGTTTTTCCTCATGGAATATCTTTGTCAATTCTGAAACCTACATTGATTTCTTTTGTCATTTACACATGCCAGCACATACTGTTGCTTTGTGGTGTATTAAAGAACTGTACATTTATTTAGGCATTTGCTGAAAACACGTTACACATTTTTTTCTATGTCCCCCCCACCACACACACAATTCTCTAAAGAAACCTTTACATTTGTCATGATCAAGGTCTAAGCAGTCATAGTATGTAGAGGAATAAATAAGGCAGATTGGAATGTAGATAAAGTCAGGGTCTTATACAGAATTATACGTGCAAGCTAAGCTTTTGAATCAGGAGATAGGAAGAAGAGATAGAATTACAAAAATAAAAAAGAATTTGACATGTATATATCAAAAACTAGTTGAAATAAAAAAATGAGCAGAGGGTTTCCCTGCTACCTCAGTGATAAAGTTTCCACCTGCCAATGCAGGAGACATGGGTTTGATCCTTGATCCTGGAAGATCCCACATGCTGCAGACCAATGAAGCCCGTGCGCCACAACTGTTGGGACTGTGCCCTAGAGCCTGTGAACCTCAACTCCTGAGCCCTCGTGCTACATCTGCTGAAGCCCTTGTGCTCTGCAACGAGAGAAGCCACCACAAGGAGAAGCCCAAACACCACAACTAGAGTAGCCCCAGCTCGCCACAACTAGAGAAAAAGCCCGCACAGCAACAAAGACCCAGCACAGCATAAATAAATAAATATTGTTTTAAAATGAGGAAAATGTAGGGGCATACTTATAAATCTTCTTGAAGCAAACTCTGAGACTCTGAGTGTCCACTGGGGAAAGATGGTGTAGGTAGTTAGTAGGATTCTAATTTGGAGGAAATTAGAATAAGAAAACATGCAAGACCTGTAACAGATATTAGAAACTCTGTCTCCAAGATTGGTGTTCAAAGACTTAAAAATCTATCCAATGTAGCTTTAGAGCAGTTAAAAAAAATCAGCACTAAAACTGACTTATTGCTGAGTCCAGTACTTATTAAAATAAAGATAATGGCATAGGACTTAATTAAAGGAATAATTGGACTGGATGAGGTAACACTAGATGTGGTACAAATTGTTAAGCATCATTTTCATTATAACTGTCCCTAAGTACAGAACATGTTGAGTAATATTCATATGTATAAATGTTAAAATTTTAGAGCTAGGAATTACTTTTAAAAATTGCTATCAATTTCTTTGATTCTTCAGAGGCATTAACAGATTCATTCATTTAACAAATGTTTGAAGAGATCTTACTAAATTCCAGGAACTATGGTAGATAAAGAAATTTAGCAGAAGTGAAATGAAACACATTACTGTCTACATGCCATTATAAATCCTTCTCCCTAAAAATACCCTGAGTTAAGATTCATGCTATGACATCATATGATGTTATACACTACCACTCCTTTCTGCAATCTACAGATGTTAATTTCACTTATTCTTTAAAAAAATGTTTTACTATTAACAACACTACTCTGTCGTGGCTCTTAGTGTTTTAATACCCAAGCACATAGTCTTCCAATATCAATTATTCTTAGAATCCTGAACATCCCCCTACTATGAATATATCTTCCATCTTACCTGGGCCCCTGATATACACGAAAATATTCTAGAATTTGATATTACCAATAATCTAACATTTTCTCATAATTTAAATTTCACATAACCTAATCTTTATTTTTAAACCTCAAAACCACAATTGACTCCAAATGATTTCTCAGCTTCTATAGTTCTCAATTCCATCCACTGATCTTCCCAATTTTCTCAGCCCTGTTCCTTTATGCTTTTATTTCTTCTTTATGCATTCTAGACTCCACTGTGTAAACCTTAATCCATTTTCTTCTTTCTCTGAAAATAAAAACAAATACAAAATTCCACATGTTCTCAGCCTCCACTTAAACATTTACTATGGCTACTGCTGCTGCTAAGTCGCTTCAGTCATATCCAACTCCGTGCGACCCCAGAGACAGCAGCCCACCAGGCTCCGCCGTCCCTGGGATTCTCCAGGCAAGAACACTGGAGTGGGTTGCCATTTCCTTCTCCAATGCATGAAAGTGAAGTTGCTCAGTCGTGTCCGACTCTTAGCGACCCCATGGACTGCAGCCTACCAGGCTCCTCCATCCATGGGATTTTCCAGGCAAGAGTACTGGAGTGGGGTGCCATTGCCTTTGGCTACAGTTAAACGTAAAACCATAGTAAGTCAGCTCACTTTAGTTAATGATTCTTAATCTCAAATAGGACACCAAACCTACCCGGAATTATGTTATACTTTCTTTATTATTTTTTCTATTCTCTTTGAAGTTTATTAAATGCCTTTTCATCTCTCCTCAAAACTCCAACACACTCTTTCCTCTTCACTATCACTTAATGACCTTGTTTTTATTGTGTAGAGAATATAAAAACAATGAGAAAAGTTTTCCAAGGACTATCACTGACACATATCAATATATTTTCTTCTGTGGCTGTACTGTTTTTATCTTGCCTGTAATTAAGAATATTGAAATTGTGATTATAGCTAATGTCAACTCTTCATATTCATTAGAATTGATAGTTACTTAATTATTCCAGTGTATTAATCCAGATAATGGCTTCTCATCTGTTCATATCACTTTACTTTCTCTCCTATATTATTATCATAAGCATACTGCTACTGCTAAGTCACTTCAGTCGTGTCCAACTCTGTGCGACCCCATAGATGGCAGCCCACAGGTACACAGTAATATCTCATTATTTAGCAAAAAGCACACAAAATCCTGCATTTTATGTGGCTTTTTTCTTTCGCTTACCGATAAAGCATTCAAAAGAATTGTTGATAATGTTTTCTATAACACTTAACACTGAATATCATTTCTTTGTTCATGAAAAACATTTTCACTTGATATATAGGACCACACTTGTTCTCATGCTACCTCCCTGGCCAATCCTTCTTCATTCAATTTACTGCTTTTATTATTATTATTTCTTGAACTTCTATAATTTATGGTGCCCCAGGGACCATTCTGTAGAATTTTCTTTTCTTTATATGAACTCATATTTTAGACAACCATGTCAAATTTTATAAATTTAAACCAATGTTTCTAAAACATTTTCCCATTAATGTCTCCCTAAGGAGAAAAATTAAATTGAATTTATATTCTCCCTAATGAGAGAAATTAAATATTAAGAATATGAATTTGTCATATAGGTTTGAACTATGGAGAGTCACAGCACACTGTAATAGCCAAGAGTTTTCCACCCTCTAAGAGTCAATTTTCACTTCTTTGAGGGAGATATCACCCCTATTGAGAGTGAATGCTTTAAATTTTATTTATATTCTGGTAAATCTCAAATATATAACCTCAGAAAGAACCTCTTATCTGAACTCCATACTCATAACCAGCTGCCTAAATGACATTTTGTCAGGTAATTTTAACAAGTATCACAAATTAAAAGGGTGCCAAATCAAAATATTGATATTTATCTTCACTCTTCTATAGCTCCTCCTTCTGAAATCTTTCCCTTCTTAATTAATGGTAAGGTAATGGCACCCCACTCCAGTACTCTTGCCTGGAAAATCCCATGGATGGAGGAGCCTGGTAGGCTGCAGTCCATGGGGTCACTAAGAGTCAAGACACGACTGAGCGACTTCACTTTCACTTTTCCCTTTCATGCATTGGAGAAGGAAATGGCAACCCACTCCAATGTTCTTGCCTGGAGAATCCCAGGGACGGGGGAGCTTGGTGGGCTGCTGTCTATGGGGTCACACAGAGTTGGACACGACTGAAGTGACTTAGCAATTGTTATATTAGTTTGGGCCCTAAATTTTCAGAGCATCTTTGATTCATCTCTAGCACCATTCCATCAATACATGCTGTTGATCTAACTTAACAATTTATCCAGCATCTGACTGTTTCTCATCATTTCTATTACTAATACACTTGTACAATCCACCATGATTCCTCAGCTGGATCATTGTAATAACTCCTAGCTTCTCTCTCTGATTTTTTTCCTGTGCTGTTCACTCACCCAACCCTAGGATTTTCTAAGTGGCAATTTAAAAACAATATAAATCACATAACAACTAAATCTTCTAACAGCGTTCCATCTCACTCACAGTAGAAGTACATAAACTAGCCTACATGATTTGCATTTGAATCAGCTCTTTGATCTCAACTTTGACTCCTCACCCAGTCTTTCCTATCTAGCTAAATTGTTCTCTTTGATGGTCTTTAAACACACAAAGCAAAGCATTTTTCCATTCAAGGGTAACTGAGACTACTCTTCCTTCTAATGGACTTCTTCATGGATTGCCATGGAATATTCCCTCTATTCATTCTGTTCCATATCCTTAAAATCATTTTGTAAATTTTTTACTGACCAACCTATTTAAATTAGCATCACATCTGCCCTTGCTTCTGTTTTCTCTAAAATCCTTACCACCATCCAGCATTCTACATTTACCTGATTATTTGATACTTATATCCTCTTTCTTGAATTTAAGTCTCATGTAGTCAGATATATTATTTGTTCATTGTTGTATGTATACCAGGATGCAAGGAGCCTTACAAATAAGGTGCTGAAAAATTTAATTATAATGTACTTAATTATAATTATACAAGTGGAGAAAAAAGATTATGGACATATAAACAATTAAAATATATAAAAATTAAAGAATAAAAACAGATTAAGGAGGAAAGAGGGGCAGAGGGGTACAAGGAGAAAGGGGTAGAAATAGAGATAGACTGACAGAGAGAAAGGAGAGAGAAATTAGAGAGATGTTTCTTTCTAGAAGAATAAATTCTGTGCTATATAGATATAAAATAAGTATATATTATGATAGCCTTTTCAGAAACTTTAGAAGTTTTTTTTCAAAGTAATAGGAATAATATCTCCATTCTAATCATGAGAAAACTTTACACAAACCCAAAGGACTAAGTACCTGACTAGTAAGTTATTTACTAGTAAGATCATGAAAGATAAAGAAAGACTAAAATCTTTTCACATATCAGAGGAGGAAATGCAGACTTGACAACTAACTGTAATGTGGTGCCCTGGACTGGTTCCTAGAACACAAAAAGAATACTTACAGGAAAAACTGGTGAAATTTCAAGTTTTACATTTTGATAATAGTAATATACTGGGACTTCCCTGATGGTTCAGTGAGTGGTTAAGAATCTGTCTGCCAATGCAGAGGACACTGGTTTGAACCCTAGTCTAGGAAAATTCCGCATGCCATCGAGCAGCTAACCTGTGTGCTACAAATACTGAAGTGCCCACGCTCTAGAGCCCATGTTCCACAAGAGGAGCCACTGCAAAGAGAAGCCCATGCATTGCAACAAAGAACAGCCCCCCCCTCCAAAAAAAAAAAAAATAGTAACATAGTAACCTCTGGGGTTTTTTTGTTTGTTTGTTTAGTTTTGACAAATGTACCACTGTAATACAGGGGAAACAAACTGGGTGATGGGCATACAGGAACCCACTATACTACCTTTGTGATGTTTCTGTAGGTCTAAAATAAATTCAAAATAAAATGTTTATTCAAAAAAAAGAGCAGGATTTTTGTAAGAGAGCAATATGGTCAAGAATATTGTTTCATTTTTTAAATATAAATATGTTTATTTTAATTGGAGGTTAATTACTTTACAATATTGTAGTGGTTTTGCCACACATTGACATGAATCCGCCCCGGGTGTACATGTGTTCCCCATCCTGAACACCCCTCCCACCTCCCTCCCCATCCCATCCCTTGGGTCATCCCAGTGTACCAGCCCTGAGCACCCTGTCTCATGCATCAAACCTGGACTGGCAATTCATTTCATATATGATAATATACATGTTTCAGTGCCATTCTCTCAAATCATCCCACCCTTACCCTCTCCCACAGAGTCCAAAAGACTGTTCTATACATCTGTGTCTCTTTTGCTGTCTTGCATATAGGGTTATCATTACCATCATTCTAAATTCCATATATATGAGTTAATAATATATATACTATTTTGGTGTTTTTCTTTCTAGCTTACTTCACTCTGTATAATAGGTTCCAGTTTCATCTGCCTTATTATAACTGATTCAAATGTATTCTTTTTAATGGCTGAGTAATACTCCATTGTGTATATGTACCAGAGCTTTCTTATCCATTCGCCTGCTGATGGACATCTAGGTTGCTTCCATGTCCTGGCTATTATAAACAGTGCTGTGATGAACATTGGGGAACACGTGTCTCTTTCAATTCTGGTTTCCTTGGTGTGTATTCCCAGTGGTGGGATTGCTGGGTCGTATGGCAGTTCTATTTCCAGTTTTTTAAGGAATCTCCACACTGTTCTCCATAGTGGCTGTACTAGTTTGCATGCCCACCAACAGTGTAAGAGAGTTCCCTTTTCTCCACACCCTCTCCAGCATTTATTGCTTGTAGACTTTTGGATCGCAGCCTTTCTGACTGGTGTGAAATGGTACCTCATTGTGGTTTTGATTTGCATTTCTCTGATAATGAGTGATGTTGTGCATCTTTTCATGGTTTGTTAGCCATCTGTATGTCTTCTTTGGAGACATGTCTGTTTAGTTCTTTGGCCCACTTTTTAAATTGAGTCTTTATTTTTCTGGAATTGAGCTGCAGGAGCTGCTTGTATATTTTTGAGATTAATTCTTTGTCAGTTGCTTCATTTGCTATTATTTTCTCCCATTCTGAAGGCTGTCTTTTTACCCTGCTTATAGTTTCCTTTGTTGTACAAAAGCTTTTAAGTTTAATTAGGTCCCATTTGTTTATTTTTGCTTTTATTTCCAACATTCTGGGAGGTGGGACATAGAGGATCCTGCTGTGATTTATGTCGGAAAGTGTTTTGCCTATGTTTTCCTCTAGGAGTATTATAGTTTCTGATCTTACATTTAGACCTTAAATCCATTTTGAGTTTATTTTTGTGTATGGTGTTAGAAAGTGTTCATTTCATTCTTTTACAAATGGTTGACCAGTTTTCCCAGCACCACTTGTTAAAGAGATTGTCTTTTCTCCATTGTATACTCTTGCCTTCTCTGTCGAAGATAAGGTGTCTACAGGTGCATTGACGTATTGTTTTAGAAAGAGAAATAAGAAATGTGTCTGGTGTCGTTTGATGTCATCGTCATTTAGTTGCTAAGTCGTGTCTGACTCTTTCACGACCTCATAGACTAGCCTACCAGGCTCCTCTGTCCATGGATTTCCCAGGCAAAAATATTAGAATGGGTTGCCATTTCCTTCTCCAGCTGGTCTTCCTGATCCAGGGATCAAATCAGCCTCTCCTGCTTTGGCAGGCAGATTCTTTACCATGGAGCCACTTGGGAAGCCCAGGTGCCATTTGACCAGAGTCCAAATAAGTGAAGAGCAGGATAGAGCCATTCAAATATCTGGAGGAAAAATAGTCTAAGGAGACATGCAAAAATTCTGAGTTGTGTTCACAAATCATCCATTATTGTTCATGAATAACATGAAAAATGCTTCTAAAACAGCTAGAACTTGAGAGAGATTTATCTGCTTTTGCTTGTCAATAATATCACTCAACCTTTTAATTCTGGCTTACCCTACAATCTGGACTATGGTATATTATATAAAAAATAAACTTATTTGCAACAGGCATTTCTATGCCCAGTTAATTAGACTCTGCTATATTTTGAAATGGAGAAGGCAATGGCACCTCACTCCAGTCCTCTTGCTTGGAAAATCCCATGGATGGTGGAGCCTGGTAGGCTGCAGTCCATGGGGTCACTAAGATTCGCACACAGCTGAGCGACTTCACTTTCACTTTTCACTTTCATGCACTGGAGAAGGAAATGGCAACCCACTCCAGTGTTCTTGCCTGGAGATCCCAGGGACGGGGGAGCCTGGTTGGCTTATATCTATGGGATGGCACAGAGTCTGACATGACTGAAGCGACTTAGCAGCAGCAGCAGCAGCATACTTTGAAAACTCCATTTCTTTCTGATTCATGTAATAGATAATAAGAAAATTTTTTTTATAATATAAAATACTAAAATGAAAATCTTCAGTTTCAAAAATGTATGTCATGTACACTTATGTGACATTAGCTTCTATATTATCATTTCTTAGAATTAAAATAAATATGCTTATATATCTTAAGAAAATCCTCTTAAAATATATGTGGATCTTAAATACATCAAGAAAAGCATAAGTATCCTTTGTAAATGGTGAATAAAATTTTCTGAGAAGCCTGAGTAGTCATAAAGTATAATTTAAACACTTTTGGAATCCATGAGTATGGGTTACCATCTATAAATCCTAAAAACATAAATACAATATCCGGTGTTGCCTTTTATAAAAAACATGAAGCATTTGGCCCCACAGAAAAGTCTGCCATTTAATGCTAATGTGAAAGATTCATATTTAATATTTTTTCACCAGTTTCCAATTTCTTCATATAGAATGGTAGTAATGTTCATAGAGTCCAATAAAATCCCATGGATTTTGGATGAGAAAGCATGAAAAGCTTACAGAGAATAAAGAGCATTTGCTGAAATTGTATAACAGACTGCAGACATGTTGCTAAAATATAATAAAGTACAATTTTAAGAACTAATTCATATAATGTAATATTAATAATGAGTTAAATCATTTGTGCATTTTCTGGAGCAAGAACAAGGTTGGTAAAATTAAAAAGAATTGTATCATTTTTATTACATTTCAAAAATCTTTGCAAATTAATTTTAAAAATTAAAGAAGAAAATAATTTATGAATTTGTGATACTTGTGGTACATTAATCTATAAAAAAGATTTGAATTTTTTCTGGTTATTTGGCAGCTTTTAACTATCATGGATCAAACTAATTATAGAAAGGTTTTTATAAAAATCTGGCTATTGCTTTTCTTTCTCATATAATAAGGCCATACAAATAAGACATTTAAAAATGAGAGCAAATGAAAACTACTAAAACAATCAGAGCACAAAGTTATTAGGATAATTAATCAGCAAATTGAATGCTTCAAATTCCCTGGGACACTGATTATCTTTTGTGAAGTTCCATACAATTCTATGTAATAAAAGAAAGGCAAAAAAGACTTTGTCCTTTTTTCATAACTTTATAAATATAATTGTTATACTGTTTCTCTTAGTAAAAGTCATTGCACAAAAAGGAATGCTAAAATATTTTTGACCCTTATTAGTATAGGGCATCCCAGGTCACTTTTCAGTTCAGTTCAGTCGCTCAGTTGTGTCCGATTCTGTGACCACATGAACTGCAGCATGCCAGGCCTCCCTGTCCAACACCAACTCCGGAGTCCACCCAAACCCATGACCATTGTAGTCGGTGATGCCATCCAACCATCTCATCCTCTGTCGTCCCCTTCTCCTCCTGCCCTCAATCTTTCCCACATCAGGGTCTTTTCAAATGAGTCAGCTCTTTGCATCAGGTGGCCAAAGTATTGGAGTTTCAGCTTCAACATCAGTCCTTCCAATGAACACCCAGGACTGATATGCTTTAGGATGGACTGGTTGGATCTCCTTGCAGTCCAAGGGACTCTCAAGAGTCTTCTCCAACACCACATTTCAAAAGCATCAATTCTTCTGTGCTCAGCTTTCTTTACAGTTCAACTCTCACATCCATACAGGACCACTGGAAAAACCATAGCCTTGACTAAACGAACCTTTGTTGACAAAGTAATGTCTCTGTTTTTCAGTTTGCTGTCTAGGTTGGTCATAACTTTCCTTCCAAAGAGTAAGTGTCTTTTAATTTCATGGCTGCAATCACCATTTGCAGTGATTTTGGAGCCCACAAAAGTAAAGTCAGCTACTGTTTCCACTGTTTCCCCATCTATTTGCCATGAAGTAGCTAACCATTAATATTGAAAAATTTTTTCAGGACATAACATAACATTAACTTCCTTCATCAATAAATGATCACTCCATAATATGTCCCTAATAAAGGAATATTTTTTTAAGTGCTAGCTTATTGTATTTTTGTTCAAGATGAAAAAAATATATAGCAATGTGTTCTTGCCATAAGTATGGACTTCTAATAGTGGATAGATCTTTAAGATTCTAATAGACTTTGAAATGATCTTTGTTAAACTTTGTTTACCATCCTACACTATATTCCAGGGCTTAATGTGTGCTGTACCTTATTCCTATCCTTATCCTGGTATGTGTTGGAGGAGTTAATAACATTTGTAAAACTATTTTCACCTTCTATTCATACCACAGATGGACAATACTATGCCATTTGGTTAAGTTTGTTTTCCTCAAAAATGAAATAATGTAGTGAGTCACAAAAAGTTAGACTGACTTACTTAGGTTATTAAAAAATGACATTTTTTATGATGAAATTAAAATGCTTAAACATGATTCAAAGTGTTCTCCTTAATCAAATACAATGTTTGTCTTTCAGCTATGATTCTTTGTGCATATAAATATCTTGTTCTTAGGAAATACATAAAATATGTGAAACAATTAGACAATTTTCCTTGAAGACAAGGTTATGTTGGAACTATTGTAATGGAAAAGAAGGCCTGTGGACTGTTAACAGATTACTTTTACTCATAATTGCGTATTAAGTTTTTCCAAATATGGAAACTTGTGACTTACAATTGTAGACAATGAAAAGGCCTGAGTGACAGGAATAGGGTGAAAGGCAAAGGAAACCTGTACCTTCTGCATAATTTTTTTGTAACCCTAACATGTCCCTATAATATGAAGTCTATTAATAAAATGTTTTTAATGTCCTATAAGGTAATCTTTCACTCTTAACTTTTGCCATGAGAGAATTGTTTGATTTCATTAATTTTTTATTTTTTTTTCAGTGAAGAGTTCAAGATGTTATGCTATGGATGGATAATTCAGTGATAAACTGCTCTTCTCTTCTTTTATCCTTTTGAGAACAGCTTCTTAGTTCTATGTCATATTATTGAGGTATATAGATGTACTGGGAAAACTAACATGAATAAAACATTATTTGTTTTAAGTCCTTAGTAATTATAAATAAAATAAGCTAGAATATTTATTCTATAGATAAAATATTAAAATTATACAGTGAGAAAATACTTAAGCAAAAGGATGCATGCTATTTCTGTAAACTTTTAAAAATAAAAACATATGGCTCAGATGAGTTCTAACTCAGCTCATCACATACTTCTTACTCACTTAAGTCATTAAAATCATGCGTATCACATATTTAGCATAACTCTTTAAAGTTCTGATATTATTAAGCAAATGCAGTCATATTGTTGTTGTATTAATCTATGACTTTCCATTTAAAAAATTTCTTTTCTACCCCCTAACAGATATCTGCTGTAATTGTATATAATGTTGGAAATGACAGTTTATTTATACACAGTAATAGGAACATATTCTCACATTACATAGTTCCACATGATATCATTCCTTTGCTGTTGTGTGTGTATGTGTTGTGTGTGTATGTGTATGTGTGTGTGTGTGTATGCACTTAATTTCCAAAGTGAAAAGAAAACACTTTAAGCTGCTTCTCTTTAAGTGGTTAATAGTTTTTACAATAAAACAAGTGACTGGTTTACTTATTTAAAACACAGTGCTATGCTTATTATTTCAATGTTGATTAAGTCCACATTTTAAAAGTGCAAGATAACTTATTTTTACTTACTAATTGTGTTCCATGATGGAATTGATGAAAAACATTATAATTTTAATCCAGTTATTGACTACAATTTGAATAACAAGGCTATGACATGCAGTAACAAACATATTGCCAAGTAGATACACATTCTGATCATAGTTTGGTAAGTCTTCTAATGGATTTAGCATGTGGTCGCCAAGAGTCGGACACGACTGAGCAACTTCACTTTCACTTTTCACTTTCATGCATTGGAGAAGGAAATGGCAACCCACTCCAGTGTTCTTGCCTGGAGAATCTCAGGGACGGGGGAGCCTGGTGGGCTGCTGTCTATGGGGTCGCACAGAGTCAGACATGACTGAAGTGACTTAGCAGCAGCAGCTGAGTTAAGGTCATGCTCAAAATCCTTCAAGCCCCAGCTTCAGCAGTATGTGAACTGAGAACTTCCAGATGTACAAACAGGGTTTACAAAAGGCAGAGGAACCAGAGATCAAATTGCCAACATTCGTTGGATTGCAGAGAATGTAAGGGAATTCCAGGAAAACAAAACAAAACAAAACAAAAAAAGTCTGCTTCATTGACTTTGCTTTTGACTGTGTGGATAACAACAAACTGTGGAGAATTCTTAAAAAGATGGGAATACCAGACACTTTACCTGTCTCCTGAGAAACCTGTATGCAGGTCAAAAAGCAACAATCAGAACCTTACAAGG
This sequence comes from Bos indicus x Bos taurus, assembly GCF_003369695.1. Classification (NCBI taxonomy): domain Eukaryota; kingdom Metazoa; phylum Chordata; class Mammalia; order Artiodactyla; family Bovidae; genus Bos; species Bos indicus x Bos taurus. The sequence continues at coordinate 55,983,885 of NC_040087.1, forward strand.
AAAAATGGACTGGTTCAAAATTGAGAAAGGAGTAAGACAAGGCTGTATAATATCACCCTGGTTATTTAACATATATGCAGAGTACATCATGTGAAATGCCAGGCTGGATAAATCACAAGCTGGAATGAAGATGGCTGGGAGAAATAGCAACAACCTCAGATATGCAGATGAGCCCATTCTAATGACACAAAGTGAAGAGGATCTGAAGAGCCTCTTGATGAGAGAGAAAAAGCTGGCTTAAAACTCAACATTAAACAAAGATAATGACATCCAGTACCTTTACTTCATGGCAAGTAGAAGGTGGAAAAGTGGAAATCATGATAGATTTTCTTTTCTTGGCTCCAAAATCACTGCAGATGGTAACATGCAGTCATGCTTGTTCCTCGGAAGAAAAGCTATGAAAAACCTAGATAGTCAATTAGAAAGTATAGAGATCATTTTGCTGATAATCATCCATATAGTCAAAGCTATGGTTTTAACAATAGTCATGTACATATGTGAGAGCTGGACCATAAAAAGGCAGAGTGCCAAAGAATTGAGACTTTAAAACTGTGGTGCTAGAGAAGACCCTTGAGAGTGCCTTGGACTTCAGGAGATCAAATCAGTCGATCCTAAAGGAAATCAAGCAAATTTGACCTTGGAGTACAGAGTGAAACACGGCAAAGGCTAACAGAGTTTTGCCAAGAGAACTCACTGGTCATAGCAAACACCCTCTTCCAACAACACATGAGAAGACTAAAAAAGGACATCGCCAGATGGTAAATACCAAAATCAGATTGATTATATGCTTTGTAGCCAAAGATGGAGAAGTTCTATACAGTCAGCAAAAACAAGACCGAGAGCTGACTATAGCTCAGATCATGAACTCCTTATTACCAAATTCAGACTTGAAGAAAGTAGGGAAAACCACTAGACCATTCAGGTATGACCTAAATCAAATCCCTTATGATTATACAGTGAAAGTGAGAAATAGATTCAGGGGTTAGATTTGATAGACAGAATGTGTGATGAACTATGGATGGAGGTTCATGACATTGTAACAGGAGACACGGAGCAAGATCATCCCCAAGAAAAAGAAAGGCAAAAAAGCAAAATGGCTGTCTGAGGAGGCCTTACAAATAACTGAAAAGAAGAGAAGCAAAAAGCAAAGGAGAAAAGGAAAGATATACCCATTTGAATGCAGAGTTCCAAAGAATAGCAAGGAGACATAAGAAAGCCTTCCTCAGTGATCAGTACAAAGAAATAGAGGAAAACATAGAATGGGAAAGACTAAAGATCTCTTCAAGAAAGTTATAGATACCAAGGGAACATTTTATGCAAAGATGGGCCCAATAAAGAACAGAAATAGTATGGACCTAACATAAACAGAAGATATTAAGAGGTGGCAAGAATACACAGAAAACTGTACAAAAAAGATCTTCATGACCCAGATAATCACGATGGTGTGATCACTGACCTAGAGCCAGACATCCTGGAATGTGAAGTCAAGTGAGCCATGGGAAGCATCATTATGAACAAAGCTAGTGGTAGTGACGGAATTTCAGTTGTGCTATTTCAAATCCTAAAAGATGATGCAGTGAAAGTGCTGCACTCAATATGCCAGCATATTTGGAAAACTCAGCAGTGGCAACAGGACTGGAAAAGGTCAGGTTTCAATCCAATCCCTAAGAAAGGCAATGCCAAAGAATGCTCAAACTACCGCACAATTGCACTCATCTCACACGCTAGCAAAGTAATCCTCAAAATTCTCCAAGCCAGGCTTCAGCAATACATGAACCGTGAAATTCAAGATGTTCAACTTGGATCTAGTAAAGGCAGAGGAACCAGAGATTAAATTGCCAACATCTGTTGGATTATCACAAAACAAGAGAGTTCCAGAGAAACATCAACTTCTGCTGTATTGACTATGCCAAGCCTTTGGCTGTGTAGATCACCACAAATTGTGGAAAATTCTTAAAGAGATGGGGATACCAGACCACTTGACCTGCCTCTTGAGAAATGTGTATGCAGTTCAGGAAACAACAGTTAGAACTGGACATGGAACAACAGACTGGTTCCAAATAGGAAAAGAAGTATGTCAAGGCTGTATATTGTCACCCTGATTATTTAACTTATATGCAGAGTACATCATGAGAAACGCTGGGCTGGAAGAAGCACAAGCTGGAATCAAGATTGCTGGGAGAAATATCAATAACCTCAGGTATGCAGATGACACCACCCTTATGGATAGAAAGTGAATAAGAACTAAAGAGCCTCTTGATGAATGTAAAAGAGGAGAGTGAAAAAGTTGGCTTAAAGCCCAACATTCAGAAAACTAAGATCATGGCATCTGGTCCCATCACTTATGGCAAGTAAGTTGGGAAATGGTGGAAATTTGACAAACTTTATATTTGGGGGTTCTAAAATCACTGCAGATGGTGACTGCAGCCATGAAATTAAAAGACACTTACTCCTTGGAAGAAAAGTTATGACCAACCTAGACAGCGTTTTAAAAACCAGAGATATTACTTTGCCAACAAAAGTCCAACTAGTCGACTATGGTTTTTCCAGTAGTCATGTATGGATGTGAAAGTTGGATCATAAAGAAAGCTGAGCACTGAAGAATTGATGTTTTGAACTGTGGTGTTGGTGAATACACTTGAGAGTCCCTTGGACTGCCAGGAGATCCAACCAGTCCATCCTAAAGGAAATCAGTCCTGAGTGTTCATTGGAAGGATTGATGCTGAAGCCGAACTTCCAATACTTTTTGGCCACCTAATGTGAAGAGCTGACTCATTTGAAAAGACCCTGAAGCTGGGAAAGATTAAAGGCAGGAGGAGAAGGGGACGACAGAGGATGAGATGATTGGATGGCATCACTGACTCAATGGACTTGAGTTTTAGTTAACTCTGGGAGTTGGTGATGGACAGGGGGGCCTGGTGTGCTGCAGTTCATGGGGTTGCAAAGAATCAAACATGACTGAGAGACTGAACTGAAATGAAATCAATCCTGAATATTATTGGAAATATTGATGCTGAAGCTGAAGCTTCAATACTTTGGCTATCTGATATGAAAAGTGACTCACTGGAAAAGACCCTGATTCTAGGAAAGATTGAGAGCAGAAGGAGAAGCGGACAACAGAGGATGAAGTGCTTAGATAGCATCACTGACCCAATGGACATGAATTTGAGCAAATTATGAGAGAGTGAAGGACAGGGAAGCCTTTCATGCTGCAGTCCATGGAGTCGCTGAGTCGGACACAAATGAGCAACTGAAGAACAACAACTGAGTTCTTAATTGATAATTTTGTTTCTAAAGTAACAGAATCTACATATTTCTAGTCTCTCTTGACACTAGAAAGATGCCACCCTAGAAATAAGATATTTCCTTGCATTGTCCTGACCATCTCAAACATTTCTATGGTTCCTGTCCTAATTTAAGTATCATTGCCCACCTGTTTTCACTATACTTTCATATAATAATCTAAATAACCTGAGTTTGTCTCTTCCTTCTTTTTGTTCTATTTCTCTTTCTTTTCTCAATCTATGCACCATGATAATATTAATAAAGCACCATGCCAAATGCTTCAGAACAAGAAATAGAAACCAAGCATTTTCTATTTTCACCAAGTTTCAGCAACCAAGTGAAATTTTAACAAGCATTAATCTTCCACTTAAAGAACTTAGGTTTTGGTGTTACGGCACAAAGTCATAGTATATAAGAGAAAATGTGACACTTAAAAAAAAAAAACAACAACTACATTTAATAAAATAATTGCATATAATGTAAAGGAAATTCTAAATAAAGTATTTCCTTGGCCTTCAACCAATTTCAAATGTTTGTGCATTTTAGGATTCGCTTCATAGTGCAGCTTCCAGTCTTCTAAGTTTAACATATTTTACTGAAGAAAAGAATTATATGCTGTATTCTTTCTCATTCAAACAGTTTGTGAAGTCCCACTTAATTGTGAAAATTTCAAAAAGCGAATAAAGTATATGAACTATTTGGAAATAAATGATCAAATCCAAAATAATGGTAATAATATTGAAAAAGAGAAAAAAAATATTGGAAAAGCAGAGCTTAGTCTAACACATTCCTTAGTTTAAGCAATTAATAAAAAAGTAAGCATTCTTATTTATAAATGCAAATGTAGATATTTTAAAGCTAGAGGTTGGTACTCTGTATTAATTAATATACTTAAAACACATTTATATCCACTTTCCACTCTGTTTAAATATCCTCTTTGTTCTTCCGCTTTGATTTCGTTTCTTCATGCAGTGAGATCATTAATTCCGTTATATTCCTCAACTGCGTTAGACTTTTTCTAGTGTGCTGCTCCAGCATTTAACAAGGTTTTCTTAGCTTTTCAGGTTCAGTGAATTTGTGAAAGTTGAAGTTATGTGCATTTCCAATCTTTTTGTTTGAAAACCAAGGGGAATTGAAGTGGTTAGGGGCTGCAAGGCAGCAGTCAACTATTACCGTTAAAAAAAGATAATAATATAGTGTTAACTCTGCTAAGGAAAGTAACAAGGGAATACAAAACTAGGTTTGCAGTTGAGTAGAGAAATATCGACTCCTCAAAAGTAAATAGAAGACACAAAATACAGAACATTTCACAGAGCAATATCTAGACGTTAGGTCAGCCTTCAAGTCATTTACTACAAGCCAACTAAATTAACCAGAGAGAACTAACGCTACAGGGAAGAAGACCAAGATTTTATCCTTAGATAGATCATTTAGTGACAAACTGTTCTTCTCTTCTTGATCCTTTTGAGGATATCTTTACAATATCAGTTCATCTTATTGGAAATATATAGATTTATTGAGACATTCAACATTAGTGAAAGTTAATTGACTATAAGCTCTCAGTGATCTTAAATAAAAGAATAAGCTAGAATCTCCATTCTGTATGTAACATTAAACATGTACAGAGTGAGAAAGCACTCTGGACAAAGGATGGAGATTTATAATAAAAAGTATTAAATTAGTTATAATTTAATTCATTATATATGTTATACACTTAAGCTATTTAAATTATGAATATTACTTATTGAGCAGTCATACTAAAGTGAAATTTTAACAAAATAATTAGACATGATATGTCTAAATAAATTTTCTTTATGAAAAACATTCATTAAAAATTCTGACTTCTGTGAGGCAAACACATTACAATTAAGTTTATCCATTCTATATGTACATACACATGTTTCTACTTATAAATATATTATTTATATTTAAATTAAAATAGATTTAAATTTAAAATATTAGAGAGGAAGAGCAATGATAAAGCAGTTTCAGCTTTGACAATGAGACTGGGAAGTGTAGAAGACAGACAGTTAGGACTGAACCAAAGTGTTTGTCAGTATCTAGGGCCATCGGAGAAGGTGATGGCACCCCACTCCAGTGTTCTTGCCTGGAGAATCCCAGGGACGGGGGAGCCTGGTGGGCTGCAGTCCATGGGGTCTCGAAGAGTTGGACACGACTGAGCGACTTCACTTTCACTTTTCACTTTCATGCTTTGGAGAAGGAAATGGCAACCCACTCCAGTGTTCTTGACTGGAGAATCCCAGGGACGGGGGAGACTGGTGGGCTGCCGTCTATGGGGTTGCACAGAGTCGGACACGACTGAAGCAACTTAGCAGCAGCAGCAGGGAAGGCCATTTCTTTCAATGAAGGGAAAGGAGTCATTAGTCTGCTTTGTTGTATTTTACTCCACTACCTACGGCCTGCACCATAAGTATTGAAGAAAAGACTATTTAATGAGTCTTCTCTAGTCATTGAGAAGAAGACATGGCTTATGATATGAGCATGAATCAAGCATAATCATCAACTGAGTAATTTGGTTTTCTATTATGGGCCTCAATTTCTGTGCTACTGAAAGAAGAAATTAGCTAATATTCTTTCCAAGCACTAAAAATTTTATGATTATATAAGAAGTGAAGTTGTAGACATAAATACATTCTTCTTTAATTGTATTTTTAAACTGCTAAGAACTCATTTCTTTTACCTCTTCAGTACTAGTGAATAGCCATTAAGTACCAGTGGATATCCATAAAAGCCATGTGGAAGACTTAGATACTAGTCATGAACATTCTGTTTTACTCTCAACCAAAAAGAAAAAAAAATAGTGGTCATTTTAAAATAAGTGAGAGTTAAGTGAGCTTTCAGGTCCATGGGAATGAAGAAGGCACAGCATGGACTTTTCAGTACAAAGTGTCAATTCATATTCTGAGCACAAATGGGAGCAGTAGCTTTGGAAAAGAGACAATCTCTCTTTTTTAAGGGGTCTCAAGTGGATTGGACTTCAGAATTAACTTATAAGTGGGAAGCAGCCATGCTTCATCCCATGTGGAGTGATGGGACTGTGACAAGTGGGAGTGAGTAGGACCCTCCTAATTGCTCTCAGATTCAAACCTTTTCAATAACGCTGTGCTGGTGAAAGGTACTGAAGCTGCATAACTTTTTTGGTATTTTCTAATATTATATAAAATATTACCAACAGGATTTATTTGCTCTTAAATCACTGACTATTGAAAATAAATGTGGAATTTATGTATTAATGGGGTCATGGTTAGGCAGAAAATGTAACCTAATCTGTGTAATTATTAAAGTATGAGAGGGAGATGGCTTCCCTAATAGCTCAGCAGGGAAAGAATCTGCCTGCAATGCAGGAGACTCTGGAGATGCAGGTTTGATTTCTGAGCTGGGAATATCCCCTGGAGAAGGAAATGGCAACCCACTCCAGTATTCTTGCTTGAAAAATACCATGGACAGAGATGCCTGATGGTTACAGTCCAAAGGTTAGCAAAGAATCAGGCACGATAGAGCAGGAGCAAGGACAAGGAGAGGGAGATAATAACTGAAATGTTTCCTCTACATGAGTAGTGTTTCTTCCTGAATTGAGCATCCTGCATGTTAACTTTAGAATCAAAATTTGTCCTAAAGTGAGAAACAAAAAGGCATAAATTTTGTTGTTGTTGTTAATCAGAGGCTATATCTGTAGGTCTCATAAAAGAATAGGCATAGTGGTTGTCTGCACTTAGAATTGTTAGTCAGTCTTGATTTAGGGTAAATTAATTTAATCCCATGAGTCTAATTAACAAATATAGCATATGTTTTACAACAGGTACCAATCTGGTCAGACAAATAAAAAGTAATTCCTCTCTGTGACAGGGCTGTGTGTGTGTGTACGTGTGTGTGTGTGTGTGTGTGCATGTGTGTGTGTGTGTGCATGTGTGTGTGTGTTTACATGTGATGAGAGAGAGACAAAGATAGAGAGTGAGACAGGAGGAAAAAAGAAAGAAAGGAAGGAAGGAAGGGGGGAGGGAAAATGATTTACTACATGAAAAACAAGAGATGCTATAAATCAGAGACACTAATACTTGGTGATAGAAGAGAACTGAATTATGCTAACAGTGTAATCTTCCTTAATCTTTGAATTCACTTGTGTTTTCACCTGAAATGTCAATAGGAAATTATTATCGATGTGCCAATAAATAGTTAAATTGTTTTGGAGCATTGAAATAAACATAAGTAATTACATATAGTCTTTTCAAGTTGACTAGTAAAAAATAATATAGAAAAATATTGTCCCTTTGTCAATATATTTAATGAAATCTCCCTTCAGTATCTCCATTTTCTGGTAAATATTTGTTACAATTAATTGTAGTATGTGTCTAGAATGTTCTTGATGGTTAAAAAATGTAATGGCATCTAGGCAGTCATTTAGATCATTTATTGTGTATTCTAAATAAATGTGAAATAATTTACTTTTATAATATGATAAATCCAGAGCTAATACAGGATTGGATTGGAAAAGCAGAGCATAAGAAAACATCAGGAGGCTCTCACGATATGAGGGGTTTTAGTTGAAACAGAAGTTTAGTTGAAACAGATTCAAATGAGGGGTTTTAGTTGAAACAGAAGTATGGGAAGGGCAGAACCATATTAGACTACTGTGTACCTTTTCTATGTCCACAAAATATGTGAGCGGAAAGAACTTCCAGGAGGAAAGGTAGCAGTTAGAAATACAAATTTATAGGTTCAAAAATGCTCACACAGACGTGCTAGAGGAAATACTGATTGTTTAGTCTAAAACATGACTCAGAATGTTTTCCTGTGAGGTTGAAAGCATTATTTTGCTTTTTTCCACTCTTATTATTTTCTACTTTACTGAGGAGAAAGTGAAAAAAAAATGCCAAGTGATATTTAAAAAAAAAAAAGCATACTTGACTAGGAGCTCTGTGTCATGCAAACCTGTTTTTAAAAGAATTCTGTAAAAATCACATTTTAGGGATGTTTGGAGAGTAAGATAGACTTTCAAACTCAGCTTTGCTATACAGGGCATTTCAGGAGTCCTTACTCCAAGTGTTTGGTCATATTTGATGATAGAATATTTTAAAATGATGTCATTCAGTACATTTAAGAAACAATGGATTGCAACGCTAGGAAAAAACTTATTTTTAATCAGAATTGACTATAAACAGCATTTTGAAATGAGTGGCCTTTTACTGAGCTTGAGGAAAGAAATGTATTTTCTTTCAAATGTCATCCAAGAGAAACACATACTACTTAAACTGTTATATTGTATTCTTTTTCGTCATTAGAAAATTTATGAGGTAAGGAATGTGGATGGGACATTTGCAACAATATACCAGGTGTTTGACAGTTATAAAAATTACTTAAGAAATAGTAGATTAAGTTTTGCTAAATGAACACATGAATGAATCATATGTGGCATTACTTGGAAGAATTGAAAGGGCTTATAACTCATGATTTGTGAGGGGTAAGGTGAAGGTTTTCAGGGTTTCAGGCTACCTGGGCAGCTGAGATGATACTAGCGTCATTAACAGAAGGAGAAACAAAAAGAGTAAAAATAGGAAACAGAATAAATAGAAAAAAAATATGAAAGAGAAAAAGTTCAGAATCAACTATCTTATTGCCAAAACAGCAACATAGAAAAGTGAAATTTCCCACTACTCAGTGGGAGAATCTAGGGGAAGTTCACAGCTAGTGACACAGTTTGGAGTTATTTCCCCAGATTAAGAATTGTATTCCTAAAAGAAGATGAACTTGAAGGGCAGAGAGTATAAAGAAAGTGGGTTGAAAATACCTCCATATTTAGAGAGTGAGATGGAGGTAAGAGTGGGCAGGAGTTAAAAAAAAAAAAAAAAAAAAAAAAAACAATGACAAAAAACAGCTGATACAGACAGCATGATACAAGCCAGGAAAAGAAAGAGTATCACAAGGAGAAAGTAGTCAAGCCCTTCAAATAAATTGGAATCATTTAAGGTTCAGAAGTGTCATCTATAACCTTCTCTCACCCCCAGTATGAACCAGAAGCAGACTAATCTAATTTAACTGACCCCCTTGGGTTCAGATTTAATTTACTAGCTCTGTCAAAACTATTTTACTTTTGGGAAATTTAACTGATTAAGTGTTCATTCTTTACTGTACCTAATCATTTTACAGGCTCACACATTTCAAATTCCCCATCTGACCACCTTGAAACTTATGGGTTCCTTTAGTAGAGCTTTGAAAACACAACAAAATCTTGCAGATGTACAAAGATAAATGCCATATACGTTCATAAGTATAAATTCCAAATGTGCCTTTTATTGAAATTTGACATCAAGTTTAATATATTGATGCAGCCATCCCTTTAATAAACACAATACTGTTTTTACAAGTCCAACATTTCCTTCTCGCACATCAACCAGTGTTTCCAACGGGTGGTTTCCCCTTTGCCTTTTATGTGATTTACTGACGCTCCTTCCTGTTCTCATACAGCTGCGACTTTTTGATTAGCCTGCGGTCAGCTTCCTCCTTTCTGTCGGGTTAGCTTGTAGCTCTCCCTCTGCACTGCCTCTCAACTCTTTCACCTCTCATTATCCTTTTGCTGTCAGTCTTGTTCAGCTCAGCTTCTGTCTTCATTCTCAGTTCCCATAACTGCAATCCCCTTCTATTTTTGGTCTGCTGATTTTGGATCCATTTTCTCTCTTTGTTTTTGGCTTACTGTTCTGATTTATGTATCTATCATGCATTAAAAAAAAATCATGCTACATTTTGAATACTGCAACAGGTCTGAAGTTTTGCACCACTGAATATTATATTAGCATTTTCCCTGATCACATTTTACTCCTGAACTTATTCCCCTTATATCATTTACTTTTCTAGGCACGTTAGGGCTGAAAGTCCTCACTCTTTGTGCAACACCCATGAATCAATATCCTTTATTGTACCAAAGCAATTGAGAGTGGTCACCAGTGAATTGCTCTTTTTGGCTACTCCAGGGAAAGACTCTCTATTTTCTTTTTTAATTATTATTTCTTATTTCCACTAAATAAAAAACACTCTGTATAGAAATATAGAAAAATAAAGCCCAGATTTATTACAAGTCACTAGTAGGAATTTTTCCATTTTTTAATTTGTTTTGATATCATGTGGTTGGAAGAAACAAAAATTCAGAATCAACAGTTCTAATCTCTAAGTTTTATTATACCTTGTGCAACTTACACCATCACCATGACATTCAAGCATGAAAAAAAGTAAGTTCAATCACCTACTTGATGACATCTTGGCAAATGTCAACCAAAACTGTCATGACTAAATTCAATTTTTATTACAGAGTTGAGGCAAATCTCTTTGTGTCAGTTAAACACAGATTTCTTATCCATTTTAATGCTAGATGATTGACTGTCTCAAACTATATTAAATTATTAATTAAGAAGGACTATGAGGTGTGTTTTCCATTTCTTCCATATCACCATCCATCAGTTTTCTAATCTGTAAATAAAAGGCCAGACAAGAAGTTTCCTATGATAATTTTCTTCTAAATTGTCGTTGTAGTTGTAGCTGTCACATCCAATTCTTTGCAACCCCATGGACTGCAGCATGCCAGGCCTCAGGGTCCTTCACTGTCTCCCACTGTCTCTCAAACTTATGTTCACTGAGTCAGTGATGTTATCTAACCATCTTATCTCTGATTGCCTCCTCCTCCTCCGGTAGGAAAGTTTCAGGAAACTTTCCCAGCATAAGGGTCTTTTCCAATAAGTCAGTTCTTTGCATCAAGTGGCCAAAGTATTAGAGCTTCAGCTTTAGTATCAGCCCTTCCAATGAATATTCAGGATTGATTTTCTTTAGGATGGACTGGTTGGATCTCCTTGCAGTCCAAGGGACTCTCAAGAGACTTCTCCAACACCACAATTCAAAAGCATCAATTCTTTGGCTCTCAGCTTTCTTTATGGTCCAACTTAATATTTCTAATTTTGCATAATAGTTTCAATTTTGTCCACCAAAATGACAGAGATAAATCAAAAATTTATTGTTAACTTCCCCCTTATCTGAAACTAAATTTTAGTTAATTCCAGAGAAAGCTCAACAAGAGAATTTCTAGAAAAAGTACTTATCTGGAACATCTAAATTTATGGCAACTTAAGTTTTCTTTTCTTTTTGTTTGTGTTTTTCAAGGAAAATTTAATAACAAGGTAGATAACATATGCTTATCTAACATGTATGTTTCTATTAGGGAAGCTAAAGCAAAACATCCTGTTTTTTTGGTAATTTATGGCCCTGTATGTGTGTGCACTGCAGGGCAATTTCAAAAATACTGTGATTATAATTTTAGAACTTCAGAATCTGAATAAGTACCAGAGTTCTCACCTTTTTTATATGTAAAAAGAAAATAAAATACTTTGAAAATTCTTTGAAGCTTGAACAAAAATTCTGTAGCTATATTCTTAGATCGTTCTGTAGAGTCCTCATGATTCACATGATACAAGGGAAGCTTCAGATCAGTGTTTTAGAGAATTCGTTTCACCTCTCATGATCTCATTAATCAGGAGAATGTTGGTGGCAATAACAGTGCAGAAGTGAAGAAGCTGTTTCTACACAAAATAGCTATCCCATATGTTTACTTCTTCTGCTACCACTGGCTCACCTGTGTTCAAGTCCACATCCACAAGTAGACCTGATTCCGAATGTTCTGCTTGAATTTTAACTAATGTTTCCAAAGGTTTAAAACCAGAATGCTGAACAAGAATTTGGGGATAATGAGCAAGGCATCAGTAAATGCATTCCAAGTTGGGTCCTGACTTTTATACTGGGCTTGCATTTAATCAAGACTTCTGCCATTGCCTTATCCACTCCACCAGGCCTGGGATTACAAAGACATCATCAATAGCATTTTTATTAGCACTCAAGCCATTTATGATTGCACCTTTGATTTGAGCCAGTGTGTGCGTATTTGGTCCTTTGATCAATAATGTGAGAGGACAATGACTGTTTAATTTCTCAACAAAGGTGAACTTCTTTTCTTCTGATGGATATTCATAGACAAGTCCTGCACATCCCAAACAATCAGGATTTGGACCACCAAGAAAATTTAGGGCTAGCCCATCATAAGCAAGAGTCAGCCTTTCCATATTTCTCCTTTTAGCTCTTCTCAGATCTAGTCTGCCTCTTTTCAAAAGCATCTAAGAAAATGGTATCAATTTCCTTTCAACGAAGAACAGCAAATTCTTTATCCGAATCACTACAGACTTTCTTTTTCGGGTCTATTATTTTTTGACTCTGTCTTCAGTGAATTTTGTTTTAGCTCTTACTAGTTACTCCTTCTCCTCTCTACTCTTGTTTAAAAAAACAAAACAACACAGAATTCACCTCTTTTTTTTCATATTCTAATAACACCACATTGTATCTGAGGATGTACACCTCTTTTACTATCTTTCTCATATCAGGATGCTGTGCCCCATAGTCCAAAACAAGACTTCTGATTAAGCCTGGATTGGTTTCAGGTTTATGTTTCATCCCCATGATCTCAACCATGATGAGGTCAATAGGTTCATCTTTTCTTTTTATGCCCAAAATAGAGTTCACTGTAGCCTCTGTTAAGACATCAGCAAGTTCAGCATGAATTTTAGTTCACAGAGATATTCAGGGCACATCTATCTATAAGTGTTTCCTTGTCCATCTCTTTCTTTACTTTGTTCCAAAAACTGAAGTGCATTTCCTTTGAAGCTTCAAATATTTTTGTAATTATTCTGGGATGAAGATCTTCAAACATGTAGAGAGCCATGTGCTTTCAGTTCAGTTCAGTTCAGTTGCTCAGTCGTGTCCGACTCTTTGCGACCCCATGAATTGCAGCAAGCCAAGCCTCCCTGTCCATCACCAACTCCCAGAGTTCACTCAAACTCATGTCCATCGAGTCGGTGATGCCATCCAGCCATCTCATCCTCTGTCATCCCCTTCTCTTCCTGTCCCTAATCCCTCCCAGCATCAGAGTCTTTTCCAATGAGGCAACTCTTCGCATGAGGTGGCCAAAGTATTGGAGTTTCAGCTTTAGCATCATTCCTTCCAATGAACACCCAGGACTGATGTCCTTTAGGATGGACTGGTTGGATCTCCTTGCAGTCCAAGGGACACTCGAGAGTCTTCTCCAGCACCACAGTTCAAAAGCATCAATTCTTTGGTTTTCAGCTTTCTTCACAGGCCAAGTCTCACATCCATACATGACCACTGGAAAAACCATAGTCTTGACTAGACTGACCTGTGTTGGCAAAGTAATGTCTCTGCTTTTGAATATGCTATCTAGGTTGGTCATAACTTTCCTTTCAAGGAGTAAGCATCTTTTAATTTCACAGCTGCAATCACCATCTGTAGTGATTTGGGAGCCCTCCCAAAAAAAGTCTGACACTGTTTCCACTGTTTCCCCATCTGTTTCCCATGAAGTGATGGGACCAGATTCCATGATTCTCATTTTCTGAATGTTGAGCTTTAAGCCAACGTTTTCACTCTCCTCTTTCATTTTCATTAAGAGGCTTTTTAGTTCCTCTTCACTTTCTGCCATGAGCTTTAGGAGCTCTCTAATGATTAGGACACTGGCAGTATACCATCCACAGTTTTGTCATCCTGGGCTGTTGCTACTTTAGCTGTTAAGGAGGTTGTCAGGTGTTGAATTTGCAATTTATGAAGAAGCACATTTCCATCTTTAGTAGCTTGATGTCTCCAGCACCAGAAGCAAGCATCTTCATGGTGCCCTTAGGTTCCAAGTTGATCCTCAGCACGTCCTACATCCCTTGAACCCCTGCACTGCACTGATATTGACCACCAATGCTGCTTGGGCTCAGGCCACCTTGGCCTTGGGGTTTAGGATTTTCACAGCCCCCATAGCTGACCCAGCAGAGGAAGATAAATGTCCTAGCATATGGAAAGCCCTGAGGCAGTTCAGTGTGACCAACAACTTACTTTTTCTTTACTGCAAATTCAGAATTCTTTATAAAAGTGTCAGTGAGTTTCTAATTGCCAAATTCAGCTGCTGCTGCTGCTGCCAAGTTGCTTCAGTCATGTCCGACTCTGTGCTGAATTGATCTTATACTATCTCTTTGCTGAGGTAGCTTCATAATACACTTTCTATAATGCTTCTCTATGCTTGATATCTTTATCCTCTGGTTCTTCTCTCTGTGATGGTTCCTTTGTAATATCACCATCTGTCTCTGCTAGTACTTTTTATCTATGCAATCACATGCTGCTTATGCATCAGTTATTCTTAAAAGTGTATCTGCACCCTATATTCCTCACCTTGCTGTCTAGATATTCACATATATCTGGTGGTGGGTCATATCTGTATTTTTAACAAGCTACTAAAATCTCTCCCTGACCTTACTGGATATCACTATTCCCCACTCACCTTATACATGTTCTGCATCCTAACTCTATCTTCATCAATAGTACTATCCTCCAGTCACTAGGCCAGATCTGAGACTACCCTCCTATTCCTCAAGCCTCACAACTGGTCACTTTAACTATACCTCAGGCTCACTCAAATCACAGTTCCTGTCTCAGTGGTTACCTTTGTTCACTGAAGTTTTATGCTTTCAGTGTGAGTTTTCTACAAATCAATATCATCAAGTCCTTCTACTAACCCCTGAGTTTCTTCCCAAGACCTTGACAATGAAGAACAAGTACCTCTGGATGGTAAACAAGACTTTACATGACCTGAGCTTCACTAACTCTCCAGGTATCTACTACTGATTCCATTTTCTATCCCACTCTTTTGACAAAAACAAAATAATTTTCTGTTCTTTCTTGGCCCCTCATCTTTTTTTCACAGTTTTCATCCATCTTCAGTGTTGCTCTAAAAAAATCTAATAAAAGTCTGTATATTCTCCTTATCCTCCTGTAAATGCTAAGGCAGTCGATTTACCACCTGCTTTTTTTGTATATTGTTCTCCTTTTTAGAAAAGAGTATTCAGATGAAATGTATGTTTTCAAACAACCAATAGGGGCAAAGATCTGTATTAAATGTACCTTGACATTTATTTCTCTTTATGCTTTTTTCTTCTACAAGACATACACATTTCTTTATAATTCTTCACTTTTATGGAGAGAGCCTTTTTGTTACATTTGTAAGCTTTAGAAAATTATAATATGAATCATTACCTTTCCCTGGGTTATATGGAGAAATTGTATAATTTTGATTCAATGTTTTCTATTGACACCAGCCATTTTTAAGCATATTCACTATCATTTTAAGCCTGAATGCGCCAATACACATTCTATGAAGCAATGACTCAAAAATATCTTCCATACTCAAATAAATGTTAGAAATGCTGTGTTAAAAGTCAGTAGATGTTTTTGGTGTAGGAAATCTTAAATTTGTTGTTTTATTCATGTTCCCTTTGAATATTCAGGAGGGAGATACACAATAATAGAGTACTTCACAAACATATTTCATCAAATAATATTTTTAAATGACAACTATGTCCTTCTATCAAATGGATTTCTGGCAGTTATTATCATGTATCAAACCAACATCAATTTTGAAAATGCTGATCTAATGTTTAACCTTCTAAACTGTCAGAAGGTATTCCTTGGACTCATTTAATTAGCAAGTTCTAAATGTTATAAGAAGTTAATCTTCCATAGGAAGATAAGATGATTACGAAATGTTGCCAAATCTATCATATTTATGTTGTGGAAATGGCTAGATGATTACTCTTGTCTTTCTTGATAACCTACCATGTATTAAGGATCATGGGTTTTATAGGGAGGAATAGATCTAGACACTATGGACATCCAGTTAGTAAGATGCCAGCTTTGCTTTACAGGAGCTTGTGTCTGCTCTGGTATTTCTAGGTAGGATTCTTATTTTAGTGTTGGCAGTATCTGGGGGAGATAAGATGCCTAATGGCAGATTCTGTTCTTTCACAAGTGCTGGACATGATATCTGTAAGAATCTAGGTGAGAAAATATGATAGTATACAACAGAGGTGGTGATATCCAATAAAATGCAAAGGGAATGCTCCAGTTTAGCATACAGGATATCCTTGAGCATCTGGGACACTTCAAGGACTCTAAAAATAGCATAGAATATAAGAAAATAAAAAAATTTCCTGGGTGAAAAAGTAGGAACAAAGGTGAATATACTTAGCTATAACAAGAGAATGAAATAATGCCATTTGCAGTACTATGACTGGATCTAGAAATTACCACACTACGTGAAGTCAGTCAGAAAGAGAAAGACACACACCATACAATAATACTTACATGTGGAATCTAAAAATATGACACAAAAGAACTTACCTATGAAGCAGAAGCAGACTCATAGACATAGAACAGACTTCTGGTTACCAAGGAGGAGGGAGAGGGAAGAAGGAAGGATTAGGAATTTGGGAAAAACAGATGCAAACTATTATATTAGGATGGATAAACAACAAGGTCCTACCGTATAGCACAGGGAACTATATTCAATATCCTATGACAATGCATTATGTAAAATAATATATATATATTTATATATATAAAATAATATATATACAACTGAATCATTTTGCCGTAAGCAGAAATTAACACAACAGTGTAAATCAACTATACTTCAATGTGCCTGTTAAGTCGCTGCAGCTGTGTCTGACTCGGCAACCCTATGGACTGTAGCCTGCCAAGGTTCCTCTGTCCATTGGATTCTCCAGGCACGAATACTGGAGTGTGTTGCCGTGCCCTCCTCCAGGAGATCTTCTGTACTCAGGGACTGAGTGTGTCTCTTACTTCTACCTGCATTGGCAGGTGAATTCTTTACCACTAGCGCCACCTGAGAATCCCCTATACTTCAATAAGCTAAACTACAAAAAAAGTGAATAGACTCTATGTTCCTCCATTTGATGCATCTTAGGGCCTGAGATGTCCCAACAATAGAGTGATGCTTAAAACATAGTCCTTGGCATTAATGGCTCTGAGTTTGAAGCCAGTTTGTACCAATAAGTGTGAGACTAGTAGTTACATGGATAAGTAGGTAACTTTGAGGAAAGTGTCAATCAAGCACAATGTGTCATCTGAAACCTTTCAGAGCACTGTATTCATGCTAGGCACCTCAGAGTAAAAACCTTAAAATCAACTGAAGAAGATATAAAAGAAACAAAGAAATTGGTCTACCAGAGAAAAAGGAACAAGTTTTCTGAATAATTTATTCAAATGTAACATCTTCTGCTATCATCTTTCACTGGAAGATTTAGCTACCTAATGAGAAATATCTTCTTGTTTCTTATTTGGTTATCGTTTTGTCCTCAGTTGTAACTAAGGGTTCTGATCCTACTATTCTACTGAATGTTTTAACCTTCATTATGGAACCCCAAGGGCTCAGATGGTAAAGAATCTGCCTACAATGGAGGAGACCCGGGTTCAATCCCTGGGTTGGGAAGATCCCCTGGAGAAGGGAATGGATACCCACTACAGTATTCTTGCCTGGAGAATTTCATGGACACAGGAACCTGGAAGGCTACAGTACATGGAGTTGCAAAGAGTCATACATGACTGAGTGTATACTGAACTTATAAAACCTCAAAGCTTGAATTCTCAGACATCTTAGCCTTTGCTCCCTTCTCTTAAAAAGTTGCATTCTCAGTCAACACAGAGAAAATAAACACTTTGAAGGACCTGTAAATAAATGGTCTTGATTTAATGATGAAAAAATATAGAACGTATACATTTTAGATTTAATTACCTAGATATTGCGTATTTGAATAAATTGTCTTATTTCCACTCTAGCTCCCTCAAAGGTAGTACTTCTCTCAGAATGGTATTCTTTCACACCTACACTTTAGATTACTCATCATTGAATTTCATTCTCATTCCATTTTCTCTTAAATAATCCTTTAGATTGAAGGAGGAAGACTTACTTCAAAAGTTGGCTTTTGAAGTACTACACAAGAGAAGAGTTAATTTTTCTAACATAAAATTAGGTAGATTTGGGTAGGAGGTGTTTTTTGGGTTGTTTTGGTTTGTTTTCTGTTTTGTACCCCAAATTAATATTATACTTAGTAACTTTAAAAATGCATGCCTTTATTAATAAAGTTGTATAAAAGAAATTAAGATGGTCATGAAATCTGTTAAAAAAAAAGCTCTGTTTTAAGTTTGTTTTAGATAAATATCAAAAAAAATTCTTGATCCATACTGATCAAGGCACAAAAGAAATAAAATTGACAGAAGCCATTCATATGATGATGTAACTCTGACCGTTTATAAGAATTCATGAACTTCAACTTACAACTATTTGAAATCTTTAAGATGGTCATGAAATCTGTTTAAAAAAAAAAAAAAAGCTCTGTTTTAAATTTGTTTTAGATAAATCTACAAAAAAATTCTTGATCCAGACTGATCAAGGCACAAAAGAAATAAAATTGACAAAAGCCATTCATATGATGTTGTAACTCTGATAGTTTATAAGAATTCATGAACTTCAACTTACAACTATTTGAAATCTTCAAGAATTGTGTTTTTAAGAAACTGTCAGGGCACTCACCCATATACTTTGAAGAAAGTAGACAAAGCTAGAAGGATAGATACCCATATAGAAAGTAAAAATCTTGAAGTACACTTAAATTGTTCCATGTGTTTAGTATTTGACAGTTGCTTTTGAGTACTAAGTACTAAGTATTACTTAGTATTACGTAATATACTTGAGTATATTACGTAAATATACCATATTTTTGTTTTAATGCTCCAGAGATTCAAATGAAAAAGGTATGCACAGAAATACACAGGGGGATGAATTTCCTGAAATATCAAATGCAATTGTTACTGACAACTGTATTAATCCTTGAAATCCATGACATGAACTCTAAAATAAAATTTTATGTAATGGCTTAAATATGGATACATATGTAATCACCTTCCTTAATAGCATGCTGTAATATTATAATGTATTTTAATTTGAAAATCACTTACTTTGTACCTAACAGCCCTGCAACTATAGCTTAAAAAAGAATTTATTCTTGTAAACAGGCCAAGGTATGCATTAAATCTTCAGAACAATTTTATTTAAATGACATATTGTCATATTTAAATAAATAATATTGTCTTTGGCCTATAGCTAGAAGCATGGCTTGAGTTTTAATGAAACTGAGCAAAGCAATATTGTAATAGAAAAATGAATTAAATATATTGTTTTCTTTAATTCCTGTATTTTTCATTCTTTAGAGTTTGTATCCTTACCCTGCATGATACATTTAGAACCCTGTA
The DNA here is from genome assembly GCF_003369695.1 of Bos indicus x Bos taurus. Taxonomy (NCBI): domain Eukaryota; kingdom Metazoa; phylum Chordata; class Mammalia; order Artiodactyla; family Bovidae; genus Bos; species Bos indicus x Bos taurus. The sequence goes on from NC_040087.1 coordinate 56,003,376, forward strand.
GCTATTAATATAATATTCATATTATACAGGGAATAAGACAAGGAAAAATACATGAAATAGTGTGTTTAAGAGCCTCATAGGGACATTTATCTTCTTAAAGCTGAAAATTTATTTTATTTTTCTATGGCCTCTAGTTCTGTAGCAATGCACTCTGTGAAGACACTGCTCTATCTGGTCAAAACCTGACATCTCATACAAAAGTTAGTCAATTGTACATTTTGCACAGAATGCATTATCACAGGCCTCATTATAAACCGCAAGGCAGTGGTTTGATTTAATTTAAATAATGTGTGACTTTGTAGAATTGGATTTACTTTTTCAGTCCTTGTATCAGATGTAACACAGAAGCCACTTTAAAAAAATTGATATTTGTACAGATTTTTCTTGTATGAGTATAGTATGAAGCAGAAAAGTTTGGGGTTCCAGAGAGAATACAGTCAAAGGAAGAGGATGATGGTTACATGGAGCTCTGCACATCCACTCCACGTTTTATATGTCAGTTGACACTTCTTGGATTTGTTTTTCTTAATCTCAAGATATGACTCTAGAATATGATTTCCTCTTTGCTCTCTTCATCTTTTATCTTATATTTGTTTCTTTCCACTGTCAGAATTCTTATATGATCCTGATGACACCATCCTTATATTGCTGGATATTTTTAGCTAGTTTTTCCAGTCCCTAATATCTCTTCCTTCTAAACAATATTTAACAGCAAATTATTCTTCTTAAAACATTATTTAAATTTTAAACTCATATTGTACAGTAAATAATCCTCTAAAAACTTTTAAAATCAAATCAAATTCATATCTTCCATAAATGTTTATAATATTCCTGGGTTATCCATGCAATAATACTATTAATAATAATACATATTTTAGAAAGGAAAAACAAAAAAATATGTAAGGAAACAAATCTATGAAAATACCCAAAACTGTAAAACAGGCCTAAGAGGCCTAACCTGAGAATATGGCATCCTTTCTTACTATTTTGGTACATATGACAGATATTACCCCTGTATTGGTTCTCCTTGAATTCTAGGCATTCTGGAGAATTACATTAATCTTCATAAGGTGTGATCAAGTAATGTGGTCTGCAGAGTGAAACCTGAGAGGCAGAGCACCCATGTGGTACTTGCAGGCAGAGACATTTAAGAGGCAATTCCATTGACAGACATATAGAAGTGTGCTGCTGCTGCTGCTGCTGCTAAGTCGCTTCAGTCGTGTCCAACTCTGTGTGACCCCATAGGTGGCAGCCCACAAGGCTCCCCTGTCCCTGGGATTCTCCAGGCAAGAACACTAGAGTGGGCTGTCATTTCCTTCTCCATTGCATGAAAGTGGAAAGTGAAAGTGACGTCCCTCAGTTGCATCCGACTCTTAGAGACTCCATGGACTGCAGCCTACCAGGCTCCTCCATCATGGGATTTTCTAGGCAAGAGTACTGGAGTGGTTTGCCATTGCCTTCTCTGATATAGTAGTGTAGGAAAGAAATAAATCTTCGTGTTTCTAAGATATTGATGCTTTAAAATTATTACATCCTACATTGACTGATATAGTCCTCTGAAGACTACTTTCCAGCTTCAGGTAAGAGAAAATATATTTTTCATTGCTTTACCTATCTGTTTTGAACCTAGAATCTATGTATATGCACGATGACATTAAATCCTTCAAATAATAAGCCTTAGAGAGAGAAATGTGTTAGAACTTGCAAAGTCTCTTATTCCCAAAGTGACAACATCTGACTTAGCAGTTATACATTATAAACAGTTTCAATCATGCAACAAGGCCCAAGTTGACCAAAAATTTTTGTAACTGACATCACATACTGTTGTTTAACTTTCATTTGCTTACTCATTATATATGTGGGAAAAAACTTATTAAATATGAAATCATAAAATAGTACAATGTATTTTTGCCCCTATTAACTAGCAAGGTAAATCACAAATCTTGTTCCTATTGCTTGGGTTTTATGATGAGTCAAATGTTTTGAAAGACTTTTCACATGTTAGGGTTGAATCGGAAACATCCATTCCTCATACACACAGATTAATAACTTTATAAAATCATGAGCATAAAATAAGCTATAAATTCCATAGAAAGTAATTAAGAGGAAGAAATAAAAATACAGTATATGTTGGTTGACATTTAAATGCCAAAATTTTATGTTTGACTTATTTTATACAGATCAATGGAGAAAATGTTTTAAAAAGTTCATATAGTTGCATAAAGCTATATATATTACCTTATCTGTCAGATGAAAATTATGCTCACATACTTAACAGGAAGATCCATATGTTTTTACTCCAATAATCCCAAGGGAAAAAAAAGTATATAGGAAATCTTTAAGTGCTTCAGTTTTAACATGAAAAAATAACACTGCAATAAATAAGCTAATAAGTAATAAAAAGGTGATTTATAATATAGTTTCCTTAAGATAAGACACATGTAGGCAATATGGATGAGAGTCGCTCAGTTGTGTCCGACTCTTTGCCACCCCATGACTATACAGTCCATGGACTTCTCCCAGGCCAGAATACTGGAGTGGTTAGCCTTTCCATTCTCCAGGGGATCTTCCCAACCCAGGGATTTGAACCCAGGTCTTGCTCATTGCAGGTGGATTCTTTACCAGCTGAGCCACAAGGGAAGCCCATGTAGGCAATATATTAGAGTCATAATGTTTGAAGACAAGAGATCTTAAGATAGATTGCATAGTTAAAATGATGCAGTCCTATTTACCAACTATGTGATATGGGGAAGTATATTTCACATCCCCAATTTAAAGATCCCTACTATGCTAAATGGTGGAGACAGCGATGGCACCGGACTCCAGCACTTTTGCCTGGAAAATCCCACGGTTGGAAGAGCCTGGTAGGCTGCAGTCCATGGGGTCGCGAAGAGTCGGACACGACTAAGCGACTTCACTTTCACTTTCATGCACTGGAGAAGGAAATGGCTACCCACTCCAGTGTTCTTGCCTGCAGAATCCCAGGGACAAGGGAGGCTGGCGGGCTGCCGTCTATGGGGTCGCACAAAGTCGGACACGACTAAAGCGAGAGCAGCAGCAGCAGCAATACGCTAAATGGAAACAGACTGCCTATTCCATATGGCCAGTTTGAGAATTAAGTGAACTCAGACAACCATAATCTCTAAAACAAAATAATTACTCAATATATATTAACTTAAAAATTAATTGGAGGATAATTGCTTTACGATATTGTGGTGGCCTCTGTCATACAATAATGAGAATCAGCAACCAGTACACGTATGTCCCCTTCTTCCTGAACCTCACCCCCACTCCCCAGGTTGTCAGAGAGCATCAGATTGAGCTGCCTGTGCCTGAGCAACTTACAACTATTTACACAGGGTAGTGTGTATATGTCAATGCTACTCTCGGTTTGTCCCACCATCTCCTTCCTCCGCTGGGTCCAAAGTCTGTTCTCTACGTGTGCATCTCTATTCCTTCCCTGCAGTTAGGTTCATCAGTACCGTTTTTCTAGATTCCATATGCACTCGTTAGTACACAAAAGTTTTCTCCTTCTGACTTACTTCATTGTGTATAACAGGCTCTAGGTTCATCCACCTCCCTAGAACTGACTCAAATGCGTTCCTTCAACAGCTGTATTAACTTGGATACTGGTATTTTCTGAACAGGAAAAGGACTGTGGTGAGTGGTGTTTCAAAAGTGGATGTTTCAATGGATGTTTACTTGCTTAAAACTTTCCCTTCATATAGTATAATGCACTTGTAGAGGATATGGGCTTTATAATATTCTCATAGAACTGATGGTAACTGTAGCATTTTATACTTATTGACCAAAGTTTTTTTTAATATTGAAGTATCATTGATATTAATTTACTTTAAAAAATTAAAAAGAAATGTAAATGAAAACCTTAGCAGTGAAAGTAAAATTACACTGAAGAGGTATCTGTAGAATCAACTGTTTTTTTCTACCACCCCTTTTATTTAAGATTTGATTTTAATGGGACTTCCAGTTTATTTCATTACCTACTTCATTTTTCTGATAACCATTTTCTAAATTAATACAATCACTCATTTTCTGAGTATGCAAACTGGGTATACTCACACTTTCTTTATGGAAACAGATAATTTGGGAATAACCTTTTTGTCTTTAAGAAGCTTAGATATATAATGCAGGTAAATGTATGTACATACATTATTACAATATCGTGAAACAAAAGTTAGAAGAGAAGTATTTACAAAGAACATACAATCGTATTTCGTGGGTAGGTCAAGTAAGGCTAGCAAAGGAGAAGACAGCTGATCTGTGTCCCGACTGTTCAGGAGGCATCTCAGGGGATGAAGGGCAGACATGGAGGAAAGGGCGTTGATGGAAGTGTGGACTTCCAGGTGTATGAATTGGATTACTCAAGAGGCAGGAAGCATCTAAGACCCACTGCATCTAAGAATCAGCAAGTGTTGGCTGCAAGGGATGAAAAGCGGGGAAAGTGACAGGTACAAATCCTGAAGGGCCTTGTATCACCATTTAAATATACTTAGTGCTTATTTGCTAAATTATGGAGAGCCATTGAATGTTTTATGGAATGTAAAGTTGTAATCATGTTATAGAGATAGAGGCAAGGGCATTGGCAAACTAATAACTGATTGGATATGGAGAACAAAAGAGGAAGAGTAAATAGTCCTCAAAGTTTTCTTGGTCTCTGGTTACACTGAGCAGCAACTAAATTAGACTCATAAAAATTGTATAGTGAAAGCAGATATGTTTGCATTTAATGGAAAAACACAATAAAAACCATTAGACCATGTAATCTGGATTTGGTACAGGTAGGTACTAACTATTCGATATCATTTTTCAGGAAACATCTTTGGTTCTGAAAATTTACCTGATTAGCTCTATATCTACAAAGGAGGTTTATTTAAAACAAAATAGTGCAGTACTCAAAGAACTTTACAAAAAGGAAGGAGAAAGAGAAAGTGTTGTATCAAATTGTGTAGTATTCAGCAGGTCCTTAATATGTGCTGTGTGATAATTATTGCTGTAATAAAAGAAGGCCTCCTTTCAACTCTTAATTTTCTAAACAGCTCAAGTCTGACTCTTTGAGGTAATAGGTGAGATTAAACACCATCATAAAATGTAATATAGAATTACCATTCTATTTCCAGGGGCATATTGAATGAACTTATAATAGGCCAAGTCCAGGAGTTACTCACAAAAGGCTGGGTATCAGGTTTTACAGTTGAAGGAGCTCCTGTAAATCACAGTATGATGTGTTAAAGTTATTCTCAGTATAAAGTTATGCAGAGAGAGGCAGAGAGTATCTCAGGTAGGTGAAATCTCAGCACAGTACAGCACACACAGCAATCCAGTCACATAAGGAAGTTATGGCCAGCTTTAACACACTGCCAGTGAGGAAGTTATTTCTCAAAAAGAGTGTTTATTTTCTGAGTATAAACCACACACTCTCTCTCAAGCTCTTTCATTCTTGCAACTTTCTGCAAGTTTGAAAAGTGTCTTAAAGTTTTAAATAAATGAACCAGTAGCTTTAAAAAAAGGGGGGAAAAAACAAATAAGTTTGCCATGTTTATTTTTTTGCCTGCAACTAAAAGAAAAAGAAAAATGTGGGTGTCAATTTTAAAATAGCTCTACTTTTGAATGTGTTTGAATTTTTCATCACATACTTTTAAAATGCAGAAATACATTTTATGCTTTCTTAAAATTTTTTTCTATATGACATAAATGATCAAAGTTTCAGAATTAGAATATAAAAAATACATATATATATAGCTATCCAGAATGACTCTTTTTCCAAACTCATTGAAATTCCTTATATTTATATATCCATTAGATGAAATAAATAAACTCATGCACAGTTCAGTTCAGTTCAGTTGCTCACTCGTGTCCAGCTCTTTGAGACCTCATGAACTGCAGCATGCCAGGCCTCCCTATCCATCACCAACTCCTGGAGTTTACCCAAACTCATGTCCATTGAGTTGGTGATGCCATCCAACCATCTCATCCTCTGTCATCCCCTTCTCCTCCTGCCCTCAATCTTTCCCAGCATCAGGGTCTTTTCAAATGAGTCACCTCTTTGCATCAGGTGGCCAAAGTATTGGAGTTTCAGCTTTAGCATCAATCCTTCCAATGAACACCCAGTACTATCTCCTTTAGGATGGACTGGTTGGATCTCCTTGCAGTCCAAGGGACTCTCAAGAGTCTTCTCCAACCACCACAGCTCAAAAGCATCAATTCTTCGGCACTCAGCCTTCTTTACAGTCCAACTCTCACATCCATACATGATTACTGGAAAAACCATAGCCTTGACCAGACAGACCTTTGTTGACAAAGTAATGTCTCTGCTTTTTAATATGCTGTCCAGGTTGGTCATAACTTTCATTCCAAGGAGTAAGTGTCTTTTAATTTCATGGCTGCAATCAACATCTGCAGTGATTTTAAAGACCCAAAATATAAAGTCTGACACTGTTTCCCCATCTATTTCTCATAAAGTGATGGGACCTGATGCCATGATCTTAGTTTTCTGAATGTTGAGCTTTAAGCCAACTTTTGTGCTCCCCTGTTTCATTTTCATCAAAAGGCTCTTTAGTTCTTCTTCACTTTCTGCCGTAAGGATGGTATCATCTGCATAATCTGAGGTTATTGATATTTATCCCAGCAATCTTGATTCCAGCTTGTGCTTCTTCCAGCCCAGCATTTCTCATGATGTACTCTGCCTATAAGTTAAATAAGCAGGGTGACAATATACAGCCTTGATGTACTCCTTTTCCTATTTGGAACCAGTCTGTTGTTCCATGTCCAGTTCTAACTGTTGCTTCCTGACCTGCATTCAGGTTTCTTAAGAGGCAGGTCACGTGGTCTGGTATTCCCATCTCTTTCAGAATTTTCCACAGTTTGTGATGATCCACACAGTCAAAGGCTTTGGCATAGGCAATAAAGCAGAAATAGATATTTTTCTGGAACTCTCTTGTTTTTTTCAATGATCCAGTGGATGTTTGCAATTTGATCTCTGGTTCCTCTGCCTTTTCTAAAACCAGCTTAACATCTGGAAGATCATGGGTCATGTATTGCTGAAGCCTGGCTTGTAGAATTTTGAGCATTACTTTACTATCATGTTAGATGAGTACACAGTGAGCTCAATAAACAGTTGCAAGAATAATATAAATAAATTTCACACACCCATCACCAAAAGACCCTTCAATTTTCCCAATAACATTTTTTTTTTTTTTTAACAGCAAAAGGATCCAAGCCAGGATCACAGATTGCCCTCATCTATTATGTCTTTCTAGATTCCTATAATCTGGAATATTATCTCAGCTTTTCTTGGCTTTCATGACCACAACATTTTTAGTACAAAGCAATAATTTCATAGAACATCTCTCTGTGTGTTTATTGAGTGTTCTCATGATTAAATTTAGGTTATTCATTGTTGGCTAAGTCATTACAAAAGTGATATGTCATTCTTCTCATCTCATTTTGTCAGAAGACTCCAAATGTCTATTTCACCCTGAACTAGTGATGATAACTTGGGTTATTCGATTAAGATGGTGTCTGCTAGGTTTCTGCACTGGAATTAGCAAATGCTTTGAGACCATGTAAAAATCTCATTTTTCATTCAATTTTCCCCATTGATTTGAACATTCATTGACATTTCTTATATAAGTAGGTTATTTATATAATGGTTGCTAAGTGCAATTTTCTAATTTAATAATTTATTCTACATTTACTAGTTGGTATTTATGATAAGGAAGAGATTTTACTTCTGTTTATTTATCCTTTTGTTTATTATTATTGGTGTTGACCTATAGACTTCAATTTTATTTAATAGGTAATAACCCATTATTTGTGGTATTTATATGCTACAAATGATCTAGATTTGATTAGTGAAAGCCCCTTGAAGGCAAGTTTCTATGTTCTTTTGATATGTCCACATGATTTGGTGAGCAATTCCTTACTTTTCTCACAAAGTAAACTTTTCAGTTTTAAATTATTCTTTCCTTGCTTTGGTCCTGACAGTCATTTCTTAAAGTACTTAGAAACCAGGTCCTAAATTCTAGGCTGCCCTCATTATTGCTCCCAGGGGTGCTCAGAGGAAAGAAGAATGGAAGGAAGTAATCTAAAGAGGAAAGAAGGGAAGCTCTTCTTTTATGTATATTAAAGCATACTGTTGATATCAGGCAATTTCTTTCCTTTATATATTAATACTATAGGATATATCTCTAAAATCACAAATATATGAATATTTTCATAATAAAAATATAATTTTATTTAAGATACATACACATATATATACATATTTATATATTTATATATATACACACACATATATGTATATATAGATGCACACATATATGTTTCAACAATAACCAATACCACTATTGGCTCAAAAATGTATCTTTGAAGTTTGGTGTGTTCAGATCAGTCCATATTAAAATACAGAAGTATTCATCCAGTATTCTATTGATATTTCTTAAGTCTCTTTTAAACTACAGAGGTCCTTCTTCAACTTTTAAAAAATTCCATTGGCTTGAAGGGACAGAGGTAGATGCCCTTGACTAAGGTCTTAAGCTTCCCCTCAGCTTGACTAAACTTCAGCCAGATATCTTCCTGACTATAGGCCTCTGACCTATTCTTTCTTACAGCATTTACTTTAGAAAACCTGCAACTGTAAATTTTATCTCACACAATTTGAGGTAGAAATCTCACATTTTCTTGAGAGTTTTAGAACCCTGGAACATTTTTCTAAGGACCTGGAATTTTTTCCTTTGAAATGTAATTATCTAGGAAGATAGGGTCCCCAATTCCAGGTCTCATGGGTAGTGGGGGTGGGGACAATTAAGAACTGACTAGCAAACACCTGCGGCTTAGTCACATTGAACAACCACCCTCCTGCCATAGCATTCTCCAGTACTTTTTCACACGCTCACCCTAATGCTGAAAATCCTACTGCATTTTATTTAAATACAGTTGAGTTCAATCTCTCCCACCCTTACTGGAACTCTCTTGAATAAAGTCTTCCTTCTCTATTAAACGTGTACAGTACAGATTTTCTCTAACATTAGGTTGCTCTGCTTTCCTCTGAAGTCATCTGTTTGATTCTCTGTTATATAATTTATACTTATTTTCTGTTTTTTGGACTGAACATTTATGTCCCCTCAAAATTCATATATTGAAACCCTGACACCTATTGTGATGGTATTTGGAGGTGGGCCTTTGGGAGGTGATTAGGATAACATGAGGCCATGAGGGTGGAGCCTGCATGACTGGATTCCTGTCCTTATAAGAAGAGGAACAGAGCAGAGTGTTCTCTCTCTCTCTTCTAAGTGAAGACACAGCAAGACAGTGGGAGTTTGCAAGCCAATATGAAGGGCTTCACCAAAACCAGATTATGCTGGCCTTGATTACAGAGAAATAAACATGTTGTTTAAGTCACCCAATCATTGGTACAGTTGTCGCTCAGTATTTGTTGGGGATTGGTTCCAGGAATTGCCATGGATACCAAAATGAGAGGATGCTCAAGTCCCATAGTCTTCCATCCATCCGTATATGTAGGTTCTGCATCCACATATTCAATCAATTGCATATTGTAAACACAGGATATGGTCCAGGGTTGGGTGAATCTCAGAATCTGGAACCCACAGGTATGGGACTATTTTGTTGTGGCAGCTTGAACCAAAACATCTATGTTTCCTTATACTGAAAGGTAGCCATTAACTCTTGATTAAATTTAAATATAATTCAAAAAGTGATTCTATTTTATTAATATAGGGGAAACATGTTATGGACTGAATTTTGCCCCCTGCCTCCCATCACCAAATTTACATGTTGAAACTCCAAACCTAATGTCATTGTATTTGGAGACAGGATCTTTTAAAGGGTAATTAAAGATTAATTAATTGGACTTCCTGGTGGCTTAGATGGCAAAAGCATCTGCCTACAATGCGGGAGACCCAGGTTTGATCCCTGGGTCAGGAATATCCCCTTGGAGAAGGAAGTGGCAGCCCACTTCAGTACTCTTGCCTGGAAAATCCCATGGACAGAAGGAGGAGCCTGGTAGGCTATAGTCCATGAGGTCGCGAAGAGTCTGACACAACTGAGAGACTTCACTTTCACTTTCTTAAAGATAAATTAAGTCATGAGGGTGAGGCCCTAATCCAATAGGACTGGTGTACTTATAAAAGGAAGAGACCCTGGGAGTGCACACAGAGAAAAGACCATGTGAGAACACCCCCCTAAGTAGCTATCTTACAAGCCAAGGAGACCAAGGGAGGCCTTAGGAGAGACCAAACTTGCTGACACCCTTGTCTTGGACTTGCGGTCTCTAGAAATGTGATAAAATAAAGTGTCATTTAAATTACCCCCTCTGAAGGCAGAGACAGGATGGGAAAGTACTGAGCTCACCTCTTCTCATAAAAACACTAAAATCACAACTAATTGCTGAACAACTATCAACAAGGAAAGACTAGAACCTACAAAAAAGATGTTCTACTTCCAAAGACAAAGAGGAAGGCTTGGAATGCCTCTGGGCACACAACCAACAGAACCAGAAATACAGCCCCATCCATCAGCAGACAGGCTCCCCATAGTCTTCCTGAGATCCCTTACACCTCTAAACACACCTCTTGATGTGTCTCTGGCCACCAGAAAGTGGGCAGACACCAGTCCCTCTCACTAGAAAGCCTACAAAAACCTTTTAGAGCAGCCTCACCCACCAGAGGGCAGACACCAGAATCAAGAGGAACTACAGTTCTGCAGCCTATGGAACCATGAACACAGAAAGGTAGACAAAATGAGACAGCAAAGGAATATGTTCCAGACAAACAAGATGAAACACTGGAATACTTAACTGAAGTGGAGCTAGGCAAAATACCTGAAAAGGAATTCAGGAAAATGATAGTAAAGATGATTCAAGATTTTAGGAAAAGAATGTAAACACAGACCAAGAAGACACAATAAATGTTTAACAAAGAGCTAGAAGATATAAAGGATAAGGAAAGTTGAGAATTACAATAAGTTACCCAATCTGTGTTAGTTTTTAAGGACACTCCCAGCTAACTAATGAGACATAAGCTATCTACACTTAGCAGTGGTAAATTTTATTGGTATATTCAAATAGCAACAGTTCAAACTTCTATTACAAAGATGGGGGTTGGGGGGAAGTGGTTGACTGCGGTTTCATAATTAGAATCACTTTCAAACCATGTGTTGCCCTGGTGGTACACATAACCAGTTAAATCAAACACTCAGAGTTAGTATCCAAATGAAAGTATTTTTCATCAACTTAATGGATTTAAAAATCACATACATATATTCTGCTCCTGTATAAGACAGGTCCTGGTGACTTGAACTTCTAAAAATTTTGTGTAAATATAGCACTTTGAGAAGGGAATGGTAAGCCACTTCAGTACTCTTTTTTTTTTTTTTTTTATGGTGTTGCTAAGTAATATGGCTGCGTACACAGACACCCGAGGCTCAGACCGTCACAGCCCCATTAAAGCATCATTTCCCACTGTGGTTAATAAGGTTTGAAACCTTCAAAGGAAACCTGCTGTTCTTTTTTAAGGTCAGAAAATGGGGTAACTTGGTTATAAGCAAGAGATAGAATTTCCCTTCCTAGATGCTAGGGGTGTGTGTGTGTGTGTGTAGTGTTCAAGATACCAGTCTCGTGGCTGATTGAGGCAGAGGGTGGGGGGATATCAGAGACAGCCATCTTGTCCTCAGGACCCCTCTGCTCTGGACCATGAGTGTGCTGTGGGCTAAGTCGCTTCAGCCATGCCCGATTCTTTGAGACCCTCTGTCCATCAGATTCTCCAGGCAAGAAAACTAGAATGGATTGCCGTGCCCTTCTCCAGGGGATCTTCCTGACCCAGGGGTTGAACCCGTGTCTCTTCTGTTTCCTGAACTGGTAGGTGAGTTCTTTACCACTAGTACCACCTGAACCAAGGGGGCCTGGTCAAATCCACCTCTGTGTCTGGCACCTGGACCCCCGGAAGTGTTTTCAGAGTGGCTGTTGGCTTCCCTCTGCCTGGGAATACTTCTCAGTGGATGATGGGAACATTCCGGGTGATTTCTCCCTCAGGGCAGTTTCTTCTTTATGGGGCTTTTCTCTTTCTGCAACGGGGCCCTCGAGCCCAGAGTGGAATCCTGGCCCTTGGGGGACCTGGGCAGCTGAGCCGGACCAGGGCTTCCTTTCTCCACTACTCTCCAGTTAAACATCTGTGTCCGATTCCGGGTTTGTCTTCTTGTGGACTCACCAGGTTTAGAGCTTGAGGGCACAGCTTCAGAGCGAGGCCAAAGCTCCATGGCTGCCTTAGTTTACCAGGTAGGGACTTAGGGTGAGTATCTTCACCCCCGTGCAGCTCTTCTGAGACCCCATAGTTTCCTGCGGGCAGGAAAGCTGTCCAACACATCTGGGCCATGTGGTCAGGGGGCTGGGGCACCTGGAACCCTTGGACCCTCCCCAGCTCCGATTTCTGGGAGGACTCCTTTCATCTGCTCTGATCTAGACTCATGGGACGGGGTCAGTCAGTCAGTTTAGTCGCTCTGTCATGTCCGACTCTTTGCGACCCCATGGACTGCAGCACGCCAGGCTTCCCTATCTATCAGTACTCTTGCCTTGAGAACCCCATGAACAGTATGAAAAGGCAAAAAAGATATGACACTGAAAGATTAACTTCCCAGGTTGGAAGGTGCCCAATGTGCTACTGGAGAAGAGTGAAGAAATAGCTCCAGAAGGAATGAAGAGGCTGAGCCAAAGTGAAAACAGCTCTCGGTTGTGGATGTGTCTAGTGATGAAAGTAAAATCTGATGCTGAAAAGAATAGTATTGGATAGGAATCTGGAATGTTAAGTCCATGAATCAAGGAAAACTAGATGTGGTCAAGCAGGAGATGGTAAGAATAAACATCAACATTCTAGGAATCAGCAAACTAAATTGGACGGGAACAGGCGAATTTAATTCAAATGACCATTATATCTACTACTGTGGACAAGAATCCCATAGAAGAAACGGAGTAGCCCTCATAATCAACAAAAGAGTCCAAAATACAGTACTTGAGTGCAACCCCCAAAATGCCAGAATGTTCTCGGTTCATTTCCAAGGCAAGCCATTCAACATCACAGTAATCCAAGTCTATGCCCCTACCACCGATGCCAAAGAAGCTGAAGTTGATCAGTCCTATGAACACCTAGAAGACCTGTTGGAACTAACATATAAAAATGATATTTTATTCATCATTGGGCTTCCCTGGTAGCTCAGTGGTAAAGTATCTGCCTGCAGTGCGGGAGACCAGGGTTCCATCCTTGGGTTGGGAAGATCCCCTGGAGAAGGCATGGCAATCCACTCCAGTACTCTTGCCTGGAGAATTCCATGGACAGAGGAGACTGGTGGGCTATAGTCCGTAGGTTCACACAGAGTCTGACACAACTGAAGTGACTAAACAGCAGCAGCATTCATTACGGGAAAAGTAGGAAGTCAAGATATACCTGGAGTAACAGGCAAGTTGGAGAACTAATGGAATTCGGGCAAAAGTTATCTGAATTCTGCCAAGAGAATGCACTAGTCATAGTAAATACCCTTTTTCAACAACACAAGAGATGATTTTACACATGGACTTCACCAAATGGTCAGTACTAAAATCAAATTGATTACTTTCTTTGTAGCTAAAGATTGAGAAGCTCTAGGGCAATGGCAACCCACTCCGGTACTCTTGCCTGGAGGGTCCCGTGGACAGAGGAGCCTGATGGGCTGCAGTCCATGGGGTTGTGAAGAGTCGGACACGACTGAGCGACTTCACTTTCACTTTTCACTTTCGTGCATTGGAGAAGGAAATGGCAACCCACTCCAGTGTTCTTGCCTGGAGAATCCCAGGGACGGGGGAGCCTGGTGGGCTGCCGTCGGACACGACTGAAGCGACTTAGTAATAAAATCAGCAAAAACAAGACCTGGAGCTGACTGTGGCTCAGATCATCAGCTTCCCATAGCAAAATTCAGGCTTAAACTAAAGAAAACTGGGAAAAAACAATAGGCCAGCCAGGTATGACTTAAATCCCATATGAATTCACAGTAGAGATAATGAATATATTCAAGGGACTAGATCTAGTTAACAGTGTGCCTGAAGAACTATGAACAAAGGTCCATAATATTGTACAGGAGGCATAAACAAAGCCATCCCAAAAAAGAAAAGCAGGAAGGCAAAGTGATTATCTGAGGAGGCTTTACAAATAGTGGAAAAATAAAGAGAAGTGAAAAGCAAGGGAGAAAGGGAAAGGTACATCCAATTAAACAGAGTTTCAAAAAATAGTTAGAGAGACAAGAAGGCCTTCTTCAGTGAGCAATGCTAATAACAGAAGAGACCAACAAAGGGGAAAGACTAGAGATCTCTTCAGGAAAATTGGAAACATCAAGGGAGTATTCAGTCCAAAGATGGGCACAATAAAGGATAAAGATGGTAGAGACCTAGTAGATGCTAAAGAGATCCAGAAGGGATGGAAAGAATACATGGAATAACTGTATATATATAAAAAAAAAGATCTTAATGAACTGGACTACTGTGATGGTGTGTTTAGTCACCCAGAGCTAGACATTCTGGAGTGTGAAGTCAAGTGAACCTTAAGAAACACTGTTGTTAAAAAAGCTAGTGGATGGAATGAAATTCCAGCAGAACTATTCAAATCCCTGAATGATGATGCCACCAAGGTTTTGCATTCATTATGTCAGCAAATCTGGAAGACCCAGCAAATCTGGCCATAGGACTGGAAAAGGTCAATCCTCATCCCAGTTCCCAAAAAGGGTTCTACCAAAGAATGTGCTAACCATCAGACAACTGTACTCATCTCCCTTGCTAGTATGGACTTGCTTAAAATCTTGCATGTTAGGCCTCAGCATTATGCAAATCAAGAAATTCCAGATGTCCAAGAAGGGTTTAGAAAAGGAAGAGGAACTAGAGATCAAATTGCCAACATTTGCTGGGTTAAAGAGAAATCAAGGGAATTTCAAAGAAAACATCTATCTCTGTTTCATTGACTACGTTAAAGTCTTTGACTGTGTGGATCATGACAAACTGTGGAAAGCTCTTAGACAGATGGGAATATCAGACCATCTTACCTGTCTCCTGAGAAACCTGTATGTGAGTCAAGAATCAACAGTTAGAACCCTGAATGGAACAACTGATTGGTTCAAAATTGAGAAAGTACAACAGGGCTGTCTGCCAGCACCCTTGATTGTTCAACCTACACATTGAGCACATTATGAGACATGCTGGGCTGGATGAGTTACAAGCTGGAATCAAGATAGGTGGGAGAAACATCAACAATCTCAGATATATGGATGATATCACTCTAATGGCAGAAAGCAAAGAGGAACTAAAGAGCCTCTTGATGAGGGTGGAGGAGGAGCGTGAAAGAGCCAGCTTAAATATTAAAAAACAAAATAAAACTAAGATCATGGCATCTGGCCCCATCAATGCATGGCAAATAGAAGGGGAAACAGTGGAAGCAATGATAGATTTCCTCTTCTTGGGCTCCAAAATCACTGCGGATGGTGATTGCATTCATGAAATCGGAAGACAATTGCTTCTTGGCAGGAAAGTGATGTCAAACCTAGACAATGTGTTGAAAGCAAAGACATTACCCTGACTACAAAGGTCTGTATAGTCAAAGCTACAGTCTTCCCAGTCATCACATATGATTGTGAGAGTTGGACCATAAAGAAGGCAGAACGCCAAAAAATTGATGCCTTTGAACTGTGGTGCTGGAGAAGACTCCTGAAAGCAAGGACAGCAAGGAGCTCAAACCTTGCTGTCAATCTTAAGGGCAATCAACCCTGAATATTCATGGAAGGACTGATGCTGAAGCTGAATCTCCAGTATTTTGGTCATCTGATGTGAACAGATGACTCACTGGAAAACTCCCAGATACTGGGAAAGATTGAGGGCAGAAGGAGAAGAGGGCGTCAGAGGATGAGATGGCTGGACAGCATCACTGATGCAATGAACTTGAACTTGGGCAAATTGAGAGATGGTGAGGGACAGGGAGGCCTGGCGTGCTGCTGTCCCTTGGGTCATAAAGAATCAGACATGACTGGGTGACTGAACAACAACAACAATATAACACCTTGAATGTCCTAAGATTGTTAGGAAGAGCCAAAATGTGGTAATATAAAGTACTTCTAGAGACTGGACAGGTTAGAATCCTTTTTTATACTAGCATACCAATTGGCATTAGATATGTATATTATTTTATTACTTTTTTTTCTTTCTCCCTTCCTTCCTCTCTCCTTTCCCTTCTTCCTTTCCTTTCTATTCCTCCTAACCTCCTTATTTTCTGTATTTTTCCTGATCTCCCTCAGTCAGATAATTAGCTATTTTATTTTATTGCTTTTTGCCTATGTTTATATCCCTGTTTCTCCCCCTGTCATTTTACTGAGTTTAACCTGCATTTTAGCTGTAAAACAAACTAAAAAGGAATTGAATACTTTCAAGAGCCCAGGAGCCCATTCTATCAATAGTGATTGACATTGTGATATAGCTAAAGCCTGCCTAAATACAGTGTTCCATGTGGGGAAAATCCTAGTTTTTGGAGTTTTGTATAGTTGCAGAATTACTCTATCACAGTCATGGCTTTTAGAATCCTGCTACTCTTACCGACTTCTCCATTTCTCTCTGCCACCAAGAAGCCCACATCTCTTAGCTTGAACTCTGCTCTACCAACCTCTGAATGTTTTCTCTACTTCCTAGTCTTTATTAACAACTGTTCCTGAGGACATCTCCTGGATTTAGGATTGTTAAGAGGAAGAGGGAGGTATTTTCACTGTGTTAAGTCTCCGGGCCAAAAGGAAGGCTTGATGCTATGGATCGGCCGTTCTCTGTGGCTCACGTGCACACCCAAACTCCCTCTCTGCTCAGCTACCATGTATAGATCTCTCAGTCACTTCTTTAGTGGCATCTGTGCTCTTCATTTAAACTCGTGGTTCACATACATTAACTCCTTCAGTCACACTTCTGTTATCACAGGAACTTAACTATGTATGAATATCCTAGACTATCATCCTCAATCTTTCCCATTCTCTATAGAAACAGTCATCTACACTTATTCTTAAGTATCCATTGCACTGACCTCTACATTTTCTTTCCTTCCCAGTTTCATTTCCATGAATTGTTTATGACAGTCAAACTTTTGCAAACTTTATCAGTTGACTAGCCTCTTTCTTTTACCATCATCTTTAACTCGTGAACCCCAGTCACAGGTGAAGTCAACTATCTTCTTAAAAAATCATGCAATCTATTCCACTGATTTAGTTTTAAATAAATGATAACATAACTCCATGACTATTCAACACAGCCTGGTGATCTTATTCTGTGCCCTTAAGAAGCTCACTTTTTTATTATATATAAATATTACTTAATTGTTTCATTTTTATCACAACTGTACCCAACACTCAGCTCATGGTTTTGAATCTTACTTGATTAAGAAAGTAAGAACCCCTAATATTTAGTTTTGGATCATAGGAACAAAGTAGGACCATTGAAAACAAACCCAGATACACCTGACCTTTCTATGGATTTCTTTAAAAGACACATGGGCATATTCCCCTCTATACTGGAATTACATTGAAACATGTAAAATATCATGTAAGAAACGAGTTGCCAGTCCAGGTTCGATACACGATACTGGATGCTTGGGGCTAGTGCACTGGGACGACCCAGAGGGATGGTATGGGGAGGGAGGAGGGTTCAGGATGGGGAACACATGTATACCTGTGGTGGATTCATTTTGATATTTGGCAAAACTAATACAATTATGTAAAGTTTAAAAATAAAATTAAATTAAAAAAATAAAATTGTTTTATAAAAATTGCTTCTAATAGATAATATTCTGTATTGAGACTGGATCCTCATCAACAGCTTCAGATGAGCAGGTGATTTGATAATATGGTATAGATAATGAAAATGCCCTTATCTTGGGAGCTAAGAGCAGTGCTGTATATTTGGCTCTATTGGTAACTTGCTATATAAATTTGTGCACTTTTCATAACACTGTGTTTCATAATTGAAAAATGTATACATTTGTTTAGTCAAGGCTATGGTTTCTCCAGTGGTCATGTATGGATGTGAGAGTTGGACTGTGAAGAAAGCTGAGTGCTGAAGAATTTATGTTTTTGAACTATGGTGTTGGAGAAGACTCTTGAGAGTCCCTTGGACTTCAAGGAGATCCAACCAGTCCATCCTAAAGGAGATCAGTCCTGGGTGTTCATTGGGAGGACTGATGCTAAAGCTGAAACTCCAATACTTTGGCCACTTCATGTGAAGAGTTGACTCATTGGAAAAGGCCCTGATGCTGGGAGGGATTGGGGGCAGGAGGAGAAGGGGACGACAGAGGATGAGATGGCTGGATGGCATCACCGACTCGACGGACATGAGTTTGAGTGATCTCTGGGAGTTCAGGAGTTCAGGACAGAGTTCAGGACAGAGAGGCCTGGCATGCTGCAGTTCATGGGGTTGCAAAGAGTCGGACATGACTGGGCGACTGAACTGAACTGGAACTGGATACATTTGTTTGAATGCTCATTAAGGTTTCACCAAATTCTGACATTCTATGACTCTCTTTTTATCTACAAATCTTATTGATCTTGAAGCAGAAGGAAAATGTGAGTACTAGCTAATAACACAATTATGGTTTTAGAAAATGGCATTCATTTTGAATTAAATTTTATAATCCATAAATTAACATATGAAAAGGCATTGCTATGTAAAAGCATAGTTAGGAATTTGTCAATTTGTATAGTGTCAGAGATAAATTTAATTTTAATAAAATTATTTCATTGTATTCTTAATTATGATACTCATAATTAACTTTTACAATAACCCAAGGGAGTGTTGCTCATAAGCTGAGAATGCTAGAACTTTTCTTAAAAATTTCATGGATGTTTTATATGAGAAAATGTCTCCTTGGAGTGTCATATAAACTTATAAACATGGCTCAATACTCAAATGGTGTAAATCTGCACAGTTCCTTTGGAGTTCTTGGGCTCTGTAAATCAAATCTAATCCCTTGTGTATAATATATGCTGTCAGCTGCTACATGCTATTAATAACATGTGATATTCCCCTAGAACAAGTCTAAGACACTGTATCACATTTGCACATAATATTTATAAGTCTCTGGAGCTGAATGGGGATAATGATAACAGAAAATTTTAAATATAAAGAAATGCAGCAAATAGAAATATATTAAAAAGCAGGGTTTTTTTCCCTGAATTTTTGTTAAATCAAGTCATTGACATAGCAATCATATGTAGGTGAAGTGCATTTTGAAAGGCTGGAGCAGTATCTTCTGTTTTTGTGTATCCCACCCACATGAAATACTCTTGTTATAACACTGAATGTTTTAGTGGTTTTGAACAATATACCTTCACCCTTTTACTTCCCTGTGTGTGTTAGTCACTTAGTCATGTCCAAGTCTTTGCAACCCCATGGACTGTAGCTCACGAGGTTCCTTTGTCTATGGAATTCTCCAGGTAAGAATATTGGAGTGGGTTCCCATTTCCTGCTGCAGGGGATCTTCCCGACCCAGGGATTGAACCCAGGTCTCCTATATCACAGGCAGATTCTTTGGAAGCTCTTTCACTTCTCTAGGTAGAGTCATATTCATTTTCTCTCTTTGGTGTTCATCTCTTGGTAAATACACTGGTCTGATTCAAAACATAATTTACTATATGTGCCATAATTTCTAATTTTGTACTATTTATTTAGACCTGAGTTCATTCTATCTATCTGTCTACCTACCTATCTATCCAGGATCGTTCCTTTTTATATGGATCTTTATAAAACTTAATTTCATTAAATTTTCTTATTTTGAAGATAAATAGAGAATAGGATTACAGCAGTGGAAAGAGCTGAAGAGGGGACTCAGGCTCACAGGTGTATCTCTCTCAGGGATAGACCCTGTGCTACTTGTCCTTTCCCTACATCATGTGGAGAGTCCAAGTGAATGACGAAAGTGGCGGAGTAACCTAAGAAGAGAAATCAAAGAGAGATGACAAAATTGGGTATTTAGCCTGTAGACTTGAATCAGATCCCTGTGATCTTGTGAAAGTTATTTAAGCTCTTTGTATTTCTATTTTCTTGCCAACAAGATATGAGTCATTAGGAGTTATAGAGATTGTGTATCACAATGCTTACAGTACTGTGTGTGCTCAGTAAACTTTAACTATTTTCACAGTTATCCAACCTAATCTGAAATGCATTAAGAGCAAGTTCTTGGGTATGGAAGGGCAGGATTAAAAAAGAAAAAGAAAGAGAGAAATGTTTTTGAAGGAGGAAGTAAAGGGTAAATTTTCTTGTGATAAAGTGTATACAAAACAAGGAGAACAATTGAAGAGGAATTTGTAAGCTTAGAAAGGCTAATGGGTTTTCTTTGACCATAAGAAAGACATGACACCTTCATATGAACTGTCCAAACCTCTTAGCTTACAGGCATTTTTACATAGTATTAGAAGGAAATGGTTACCCACTTTAGTATTCATGCCTGGAGAATCAAATGGACAGAGGAGCCTGGTAGGCTATTATCCCTAGGGTCGTAAAGAGTCAGACATGACTGAGTGACTAACACATATTTTAAAAGAAAACCTTTAAAAAAAAAAAAAAGTAATTCAGGCATCTATTTGTAAAATACACAAGAGAGTCAGGTAGTACTTATTTTGTAAATCAGCCTAAAAATATGTTCATGAATTTACCAACTACAATCTATTCAATTATTTGTGTTGATGAGATACACATTTTCTTCCATGATAATGACTAATATTAAGATATAAGAATTACCCACATTTTCAAGATTTTAAGAAGACTTAGAAACAAATTCTGGTCTTCAACTGGGATATTGTCTCATCCCTTTGAAAAAGTTTTGTTTTAGAGGAAAACTTGAAATGGCTTTATACACCCTTTTTGAAATTAACTCAAATACTGACATTTCCAAAATTAGATTGGAAGGATTAAGAGACAGAAATGTGATAAATCAGCTTATCTTACAAGGCTGTTGGTGGGAACATGACAAAGAAAACAATGGAAATGTTTGCTGCGCTGTGTGTGTGTGTGTATATATATATATATATATATATATATATATATATATATAAAAGAGTGAAGAAATCACTAACTTTTTGCATATTCTTGCTAATGTTAAATCCTTTCATAAGTCTGAGAGAAAAAGACTTTCATCTGTATTCATCTTTTTATTGCTCTAAATATAAACTGTTTTTAATTAGTGTACAAACTAAGAACTGTGCTAATTAATCAGATAAAGGAGATTAGATTTGGACCATCAATCAGTTTTAAAATGGACTTCAATTAAGTAGTTACCTTAGCAGAGAATTTGTAGACATAGTTAATAAAGCCTTTTCTTAGGAGTTTTCATCATATATATATATATATATATATATATAATCTCCTAAAATAACTTTAAAGACCCTTCTTGAGGTTGACCTAAAATATTTGTTATTGGTAATTCAACATGGTGTAAGATGTCTTTATCCCCTCATCTAGCAATCCTCCTAGTACTCTTAAAAAAAAAGAGAAGAGGGGAAGGGTTTTATTATATATTATTTCATAAATTGAAATAACGGTTCTATAAAATCAGGAAAAGAAGTAGAAGTGAGTCTAATCTGAATTGAGATTAGTATAGAAAAAAGTGCTATAATTTTGCTTTGCTTTGCTTTTCTTTATCTTTAGTTAGAACACAAATTTCACTCTGTTCTGTTTAACAAAGAATGCAAAGGGGGCATGTGGTCAATGATGCAATTTACTGTGGTCGTTAAATGAAAAGAAACTTGTTTTTTCAGATCCCTTTTTTATAACTCAGTTTATTCATACTTGGGCTTCCCTGGTGTCTCAGTGGTAAAGAATCTGGAAATGCAGCATATGCAGGAGACATGGTTTCCATACTTGGGTCAAGAAGGTCCCCTGGAGGAGGGCATTGGAACCCACTACAGTATTCTTTCTGAAAATCCCATGGACAGGGGAGCCTGGCAGGCTATAGTCCATAGGGTCTCAAAGAGCCAGACAGGACTGAAGCAAATGAGAATACATGCATATTCATACTTAATGATGTTGTAAATGCTTTTGACTTGGGGAAAAATATTTCATTGAATGAATAAGGTTGAGAATGAAAATGCAAATTCTTTGGATTAGATAACTCATTAAATTAAATTTAAATTTACACTGTAGGAAAATAACTTACTTAAAAAAATTCCCAAATATTTAATTATGCTAACATCAATTCAGCAAGGAAAGACATTTTCAGCCCCTAAACACAGGTATGGAACTAAAATACTCAGGTGGGTACAGTATTCAGGTTTGCCTTATTGGCACCTGTCAACTCTGTTAATTTCTTCCAAATAGTACACACTTTATGAGAATACTCAACCAATGAGGGCACACTGTCTCCTTCCTGCCTTCATTCTTTCACTTCTTTACAGATAGGATAAAAGAAATGTATTCTCTTAGGGTATTGCAGATGTCATTTTCTCTTCTATGGCCACCATGTCTAAAACTACTCATTCCAGAGCTACTTTTCTGACCAGCAATAGGTGTCAAAATTAAAGACATTCTTTTGTCAAAATTTGTTTCCTTTGACTTTGGTGGTTGCGTTTTTGCTTGGTCTTTCAATTTGAAGTGATAAGATCTAAGTTTGAGTAAGGGGAGCTAGTAAGTAATTAAGGCTAGATATTAATTCTTGACTTGCTGGCCATGTTAAACGTCAGGAAGGGTGGCGGTGAGGAGATACCCCTTGTCCAAGGTAAGGAGCAATGGCTGCGCATTGCTGGAGCAGCCGTGAACAGATACCCCACGCCCAAGGTAAGAGAAACCCAAGTAAGACAGTAGGTGTTGCAAGAGGGCATCAGAGGGCAAACACACTGAAACCATACTCACAGAAAACTAGTCAATCTAATCACACCAGGACCACAGCCTTGTCTAACTTAATGGAACTAAGCCATGCCCGTGGGGCAACCCAAGATGGGCAGGTCATGGTGGAGAGATCTGACAGAATGTGGTCCACTGGAGAAAGGAATGGAAAACCACTTCAGTATTCTTGCCTTGAGAATCCCATGAACAGTATGAAAAGGCAAAATGATAGGATACTGAAAGAGAAACTCCCAGGTCAGTAGGTGCCCAATATGCTACTGGAGATCAGTGGAGAAATAACTCCAGAAAGAATGAAGGGATGGAGCCAAAGCAAAAAGAATACCCAGCTGTGGATGTGACTGGTGATAGAAGCAAGGTCCAATGCTGTAAAGAGCAATATTGCATAGGAACCTAGAATGTCAGGTCCATTAATCAAGGCAAATTGGAAGTGGTCAAACAAGAGATGGCAAGAGTGAATGTCAACATTCTAGGAATCAGTGAACTGAAATGGACTGGAATGGGTGAATTTAAGTCAGATGACCATTATATCTACTACTGCGGGCAGGAATCCCTCAGAACAAATGGAGTGGCCACCATAGTCAACAAAAGAGTCCAACATGCAGTACTTGGATGCAATTTCAAAAACGACAGAATGATCTCTGTTCATTTCCAAGGCAAACCATTCAATATCACAGTAATCCAAGTCTATGCCCTAACCAGTAATGCTGAAGAAGCTGAAGTTGAACGATTCTATGAAGACCTACAAGAGCTTTTAGAACTAATACCCAAAAAAGATGTCCTTTTCATTATAGGGGACTTAAATGCAAAAGTAGGAAGTCAAGAAACACCTGGAGTAACAGGCAAATTTGGCCTTGGAATACGGAATGAAGCAGGGCAAAGACAAATAGAGTTTGCCAAGAAAATGCACTGGTCATAACAAACACCCTCTTCCAACAACACAAGAGAAGACTCTATACATGGACATCACCAGATGGTCAACACCAAAATCAGACTGATTATATTCTTTGCAGCCAAAGATAGAGAAGCTCTATACAGTCAGCAAAAACAAGACCAGGAGCTGACTGTGGCTCAGACCATGAACTCCTTATTGCCAAATTCAGACTTAAATTGAAGAAAGTAGGGAAAACCACTAGACCATTCAGGTATGACCTAAATCAAATCCCTTATGATTATACAGTGGAAGTGAGATTTAAGGGCCTAGATCTGATAGATAGAGTGCCTGATGAACTATGGAATGAGGTTCGTGACATTGTACAGGAGACAGGGATCAAGACCATTCCCATGGAAAAGAAATGCAAAAATCAAAATGGCTGTCTGGGGAGGCCTTACAAATAGCTGTGAAAGGAGGAGAAGTGAAAAGCAAAGGAGAAAAGAAAAGATATAAACATCTGAATGCAGAGTTCCAAAGAATAGCAAGAAGAGATAAGAAAGCCTTCTTCAGCAATCAGTGCAAAGAAATAGAGGAAAACAACAGAATGGGAAAGACTAGGGATCTCTTCAAGAAAATCAGAGATACCAAAGGAACATTTCATGCAAAGATGGGCTCAATAAAGGACAGAATGGTATGGACCTAACAGAAGCAGAAGATAATAAGAAGAGGTGGCAAGAATACACAGAAGAACTGTACAAAAAAGACCTTCATGACCCAGATAATCACGATGGTGTGATCACTGACCTAGAGCCAGACATTCTGGAATGTGAAGTCAAGTGGGCCTTAGAAAGGATCACTATGAACAAAGCTAGTAGAGGTGATGGAATTCTGGTTGAGCTATTCCAAATCCTGAAAGATGATGCTTTGAAAGTGCTGCACTCAATACGCCAGCAAATTTGGAAAACTCACCAGTGGCCACAGTACTGGAAAAGGGCAGTTTTCATTCCAATCCCAAAGAAAGGCAATGCCAGAGAATGCTCAAACTACCGCACAATTGCACTCATCTCAAATGCTAGTAAAGTAATGCTCAAAATTCTCCAAGCCAGGCTTCAGCAACATGTGAACCATGAACTTCGAGATGTTCAAGCTGGTTTTAGAAAAGGCATAGGAACCAGAGATCAAGTTGCCAACATCTGCTGGATCATGGAAAAAGCAAGAGAGTTCCAGAAAAACATCTATTTCTGCTTTATTGACTATGCCAAAGCCTTTGACTGTGTGGATCACAATAAACTGTGGAAAATTCTGAAAGAGATGGGAATACCAGACCACCTGATCTGCCTCTTGAGAAATTTGTATGCAGGTCAGGAAGCAACAGTTAGAACTGGACATGAAACAACGGACTGGTTCCAAATAGGAAAAGGAGTTCGTCAAGGCTGTATGTTGTCACTCTGTTTATTTAACTTATATGCAGAGTACATCATGAGAAACGCTGGACTGGAAGAAACACAAACTGGAATCAAGATGGCTTGAAGAAATATCAATAACCTCAGATATGCAGATGACACCACCTTTATGGCAGAAAGTGAAGAGGAACTAAAAAGCCTCTTGATGAAAGTGAAAGTGGAGAGTGAAAAAGTTGGCTTAAAGCTCAACATTCAGAAAATGAAGATCATGGCATCCGGTCCCATCACTTCATGGGAAATAGATGGGAAACAGTGTCAGACTTTATTTTTCTGGGCTCCAAAATCACTGCAGCTGGTGACTGCAGCCATGAAATTAAAAGACTCTTAGTCCTTGGAAGGAAAGTTATGACCAAACTAGATAGCATATTGAAAAGCAGAGACATTACTTTGCCAACAAAGGTCCATCTAGTCAAAGCTATGGTTTTTCCTGTGGTCATGTATGGATGTGAGAGTTGGACTGTGAAGAAGGCTGAGTGCCAAAGAATTGATGGTTTTGAACTATGGTGTTGGAGAAGACTCTTGAGAGTCCCTTGGACTGCAAGGAGATCCAGCCAGTCCATTCTGAAGGAGATCAGCCCTGGGATTTCTTTGGAAGGACTGATGCTAAAGCTGAAACTCCAGTACTTTAGCCACCTCATGCAAAGAGTTGACCTATTGGAAAAGACTCTGATGCTGGGAGGGATTGGGACAAGAGGAGAAGGGGACGACAGAGGATGAGATGGCTGGATGGCATCACTGACTCGATGGACGTGAATCTCAGTGAACTCCGGGAGTTGGTGATGGACAGGGAGGCCTGGCGTGCTATGATTCATGGGGTCGCCAAGAGTCAGACACGACGGAGCAACTCATCTGATCTTATCTGATCTTTCTATAGGCAAAAAAAAAAAAAAAAAAAAAAAATTCTGCATGGGAGGCCAACACTTTTGGATCCAACAACTGGACCAGTTGGTACTTCAAGATTTCAATGTGACTACAACTGCTGTATTAGTAAGAAAAAATCGTTGATCTCAGAAAAGATTGAAACCTCACTCACCAACTCTGAGTTATTGGACAGTTGTACACTTACCACCATCCTTTCTCCTATCAAGTTCTGAACAGAATCTGCAGCAACGATCACACTGGTTTCCACAGGTGTTAACTGTCAATACTTAGGTAGGGATTTCCCTGGTGGTTCATTGGTTAAAAATTTGCCTGCGAATGCAAGCATCATGGGTTCTATCCCTGGTCCAGGAAGATTCTGCATGCCTGGGGCAGCTAGGCTTGTGTACCACAACTAGTGGCCGTGCAT
The DNA here is from genome assembly GCF_003369695.1 of Bos indicus x Bos taurus. Classification (NCBI taxonomy): domain Eukaryota; kingdom Metazoa; phylum Chordata; class Mammalia; order Artiodactyla; family Bovidae; genus Bos; species Bos indicus x Bos taurus. The sequence continues at coordinate 56,029,904 of NC_040087.1, forward strand.
GCCTTAGACAAGAAAAGCCACCACAATAAGAACACAGTCCACCACGATTAGTAGTCCCCAGTCACGGTAACAGTGAAAGCCTGCATGTAGCCACAAACATTCCGTGCAGTCAAAACTGAAAATAAATAAATAAATAAATAATTTTAAAAATCATTAATAGGTAGCCCTTTTAATAGTTGAGGATTTTAGCAATTAAGACTGTTGTTAAAAGTGAGACACACAGCTTTATCAGTGAACATTTTCTTGAGTCAGAAAGAATCATTCTCTTTTTTGTTTTGCAACAGAAATATGAATCACTTTGTTTAAAAAGAGAAGGAGGAGGAAAAAAATGAAGGGAAAGAAAGGAGGGAAGGAAAAAAGAGAGAGGGAAGGAAAGGGAAAAAGAGAAGGGGAAAAAGAGAAAAGTGATCTGTAATTTTTCACCTTTTCTTCATCCTACTTAGAAGTGAGAAAGATCTAATTGTATTAAATTAGTGTGTATTAGTTGCTCAGTTGTGCCTGGCCCTTTGCAACCAGGCTCTTCTGTTCATGGGATTCTCCAGGAAAGAATGCTGTGGTAGGAAGCCATTCCCTTCTTCAGGGGAATCTTCCCAACCCAGGGATCGAAACCAGGTCTTCCACATTGCGGGCAGATTCTTTACCTTCTGAGCCACCAGGAAATTAATTACTTTAGTACTGGAGACTTTTCAAAATGGCAACAGTGTGCATAGAGAACTTTATCACAAGAGAAAAGATGCAGGGACATATATAGAGTCTTCGGATTTTCTATTTTTTTTCCCGTGCAGGGTCTGTTCTGGCCTGCTCCAGGATTAAAACAAATGAAGTAGAACTGGTCAAATGTGAGTTCTGGTTTTCAGGTAAAAGCCAAAACCCTCAGCATAACGTGCAGACACTATAAAATTTTCCAGTCTACATTTCTGTCCTCCTCTCCTTGCACTGTCTCCTTTGCTTCTCTATTCCAATCGTGTTGGCTTCTTGATGTGCCTCTAATGGGCTGAATATGTTCTTCTTCTGAATGTCCTTGTGCTCTTCCTTCTGCCTGGAATGATTTTTCCCAAATATATATATTCCCCCCAAAATATACTCATGGTCTTCAGTTCTTGCTTTTAAATTAGCTTCCATTGAGGCAATCCCATACTCAACCCAGTATTCCTCAACCCCCTATATTTCTTCATAGTATTTATTAATGTAGAATATATAATAATTCATGAATTTTTTCCATTTCTCCCATTATTTGTAAAAATTGCATGCACTGATAAAATTCTGTATCACTAATACTTAGATAAACCCCATGGAATCTTACAGTTTTTAATGTAGACATATGTTGAAAGGATGACTAAAATATGAATGACTATATAAAAATCATCTTGCCACAGTATTTTAAGTACTCCCATATAAAAGTTTTTCTATAGGCTGAAACCATAGCTAGCTCTCATATACTATTTATACTGGAGTGGCAAGACCCAGATCAAAAGCCATTAGCTTTCCCAGTAGCCTTGAGATCTACAAAAATCTTAAAGGGGCGATGGCTAAATTAATCTAACAAATACACTTTTTATGTACTTATGTGGGCTTCCCAGGTGATGCTAGTGGTAAAGATCCCACCTGCCATTGCAGGAGATATAAGAAACATGGGTTCGATCCCTGGGTCAGGAAGGTTCCGCTGGAGTAGGCCACAGCAAGCCACTCCAGCATTCTTGCCACTCCAGTATAAACAGAGGAGCCTGGAGGGCTACAGATAGGGTCGCAAAGAGTCAGACCTGACTGAAGCAACTTAGCATGCACACATATTCTTATATACCAATAATATTATATTCCCCCATATTATCTATAATCTCCTTTTGGGATTTTCAGATACAAATATGCTCTCAAGTTTCATATTTATCAAATGCTTCTACTCCAAATCCATATTAGATAGGTAAAGATGGAAATTTTATTTCACATATGTATACACTCAAATATTCATTTTAATTGCAACACAGACATGGTAGTATAATGATCCTTGATATGAATCTATACTACAAAGCTGTAGTACCCAAGCAGTATGGTATTGGCACAAAAACAGCCATATAGATTAATGGAACAGAATAGAGAGCTCAGAAATAAACCCATACCATGTTGTTAATTACAATAATTTATGAGTAGGATGCAAGAATATAAATGGGGAAAGGACAGCCTTTTCAATAAATGATGCTGAGAATACTGGACAGCTACATGCAAAAGAATGGGAAACTGGACCACTTTCTTACACCATATACAAAAATAAATCAAAATAGATTAAAGACTTAAATGTAGACCTGAAACCATAAAGCTTCCTGAAGGAAACATAGGGCAGTATGCTCTTTGCAATTTGTCTTACCAGCATTTATTTTAGATCTGTCTCCTCAGGCAAGGGAAACAGAAACAAAAATAAACAAATGAGGCTATGTCAAACTAAAACGCCTTTGCACATCAAGGTAAATTATCAACAAAAGTAAAAGACAGCTTACTGAATGAGAAAAGATATTTGAAAATGGCATATCTGATAAAGGGTTAGTATAAAAAATATTAAAATGCATACAATTTGATATCAAAAAAGGAAATGATCTGATTAAAAAATGGGCAGAGGACCAGAATACACTAGATATTTTTCCAAAGAAAGCAAACAGATGGCCAATAGACATGTGAAAAGATGCTCAACATCACTAATTATTAGGGAAATGCAAATCAAAACCAGGAGATATCACCTCACACCTTTCAGAAGGGCTATCACTAAAAAGACAAGAAACAATAATTATTGACAAAGGTGTGGCGAAAAGGGAACTTTCATGAAGTTTTAGTAGGATTGTAAAGTGGTAAACCGTACTTCCCATACTATGGAAAACAGTATGGATGTTCCTCAAAAATTAGTAATAAAACTGCTATATCATTCAGTAATTTCAGGATATTTACCTGAAAATAACAAAAACAGTAATTTTATAAGATATGTGCAAGCCTATGCTCATTGCAGCATCATTTGCAATAGACAAGATATGGAAGCAACCTAGGCCTTCATAGGTAGATGAATGGATAAAGAAGGTATGAGATATATATATATACACACACACACAATGGAATACTATTCATTAAAAAAATGAAATTTTGCCATTTTTTATAAAATGGATGGATTTAAAGTGTATTATGCTAAGTGAGAGAGAAGGCGATGGCACCCCACTCCAGTACTCTTGCCTGGCAGATCCCATGGATGGACTAGCCTGGTAGGCTGCAGTCCATGGGGTTGCGACAGAGTCGGGCATGACTGAGCTACTTCGCTTTCACTTTTCACTTTCATGCATTGGAGAAGGAAATGGCAACCCACTCCAGTGTTCTTGCCTGGAGAATCCCAGGGACAGGGGAGCCTGGTGGGCTGCCATCTATGGGGTCACACAGAGTCAGACACGACTGAAGTGACTTAGCAGCAGCAGCATGCTAAGTGAAATAAGTCAAATAAAACTAAACACTGCATGATCTTACTTAAACATGGAATCCAAAAAATAAAGCAAATGAACAAGCATAACAAAAGGAAAACAGACTCATAGATACATAGAAAAAAAACAAGTGATTTCCAGAAGGGAGAGTGGTGGAGGAATGGTAAAATAAGTGAATGGAATTAAGAGGTACAAACCTCCAGTAGTAACATTAATAAGTCATGAGGACATATTGTATATAGGAAATGTTGTCAATGGCACTGTTACTAGCTTTGTATGGGGACAGATGGTTACTAGATTTATGATGGTGGTAATTCTTTAATGTATTTAAATGTCAAATTACTATGTTGTACTCCTGAAACTAACATAGTATTATATATCAACTACATTTCAATTTTTAAATAAAAGGAAAAAAAAAGAGCAGCAGACCAAAGATATAAGCAGCCAAATTAAGGAGACAAATCCCAAATTACTGCATACATATGAAAAATTGCTTAGTAATTAAAAATACATATTTTAAGACAACATTTTAGCAAAGAATAAAAATCTGGATAATAAGTGTTATAGATTAGTATAGTAGGTCTAAGACACTACTCATGGGAGTATAGTTTGCTCTGGCCATTCTTAAGAGGAAAACTTATTCAACTTGATAGTACTCAGACCCTAGGAACAAATAAACCCACTCTTGCAAATGGACCAGGGAAAAAAATTTCAACCCCATGTTTAAAGGTATATATGCTTATGAACATCTATCACAGAGGACTGTGTGTGTGTGTGTGTGTGTGTGTGTGTGATCTCAGCGAGTTGCACATAATTACTATGCTCAAGACTGAGAAATATATGTCAAATGTGAACGATGCTTTCGCAGAGAATGAAAAGATGAAATAAATATACACATAGCAACATGGATATATTGCAAAAATAAATCACATTTCTTAGAAACATTTAAAATATGTGTACCATAAAACTGCACTACATATTTTATCTAGGTATATAAAAGACTAGACAATAAAGAAACTTAAGTGGTTGCCTATAACAGAAGGTGAGAACAGGGAGTGGGAAATGAGAGTGAAATAAAAGATTATAGGAACTCATCTCTGGTGTCTGGCTATGAACATAAGCATATGATTATTTGTACCTAAGGTCCAAAAAATAAGTATGCTTGAAGTAGACTATAAAAGATAGGAGACTGTGATCTATAGAGATGGAATGAACTTTTGGCCAGCTTAAAATGAATATTTATGGAAACCATATGCCAAAATTCTGTAACTGTTGGTAATTTGAAAGTTAAGGGCGCAGCTTATCCAGAGCATACCATCTGATTTCCAGAATTATACTAATCACGAATAATCCTTAACTGCAAAAATGTTTTCTTCACTTTTTAAAAGAAATTAGAAAAATTATGAAAGCTGTATATGGAATTCAAAAACACAAAACTTTATTCTTTTAGTTCATTGCTTACTGTGTTATTGGAATTTCTATGAAAAATACTTTCTTTAAGAGAAAGTAAAAGCTGTTTGAATCCTGTGACATTTTAATGCTAAGCACCGAAAACTCTTCGCAAACAGTACATTAAAAAGCTGTAACTAGGGAAAGTCAGCTTCTATTTCATGAGCTTTAAGTTAGAGGGGGAAAAATAGCTACATAAAGACATACTTAAGCTTACAGTCCTCAGAAAGAAAACGATTCTCATTAGTGACTAAATCACTGGGGTTTGGAGTCAAAAGAGCTTAGCAACCCAGAGTAATTTAAATGTGAAAACATATTTCTTTGATTGCAGTTATTACCTAGATTTCAGTAATTAATCTCTAAGAAATATGCTTTGTGTATTTGCTTATATGACAAAAAAAGAAGCAGGGAGAAACGTCAATGTTTTAGGACATAATAATATTTAAGCTTTTATTCCTGACCTAATTTTAACAAACACATGTGAAATTTCAGAGGTTCTGGTCTTGTGCCAGGAGGTGGAGCCTTTCAGCTGTCCCTTAGTTCTACAGAACCCTAGACTGGGTGGACTCACATCATCTTGCACACTGTAATAAAATGGTTTAACATTTGAAATGATAGTATGTGTGTGCTTAGTCATTCAGTCATGTCCGACTCTTTTCAACCCCATGGACTGTAGCCAAATAGGCTCCTCTGTCCATGAAGATTCTCCAGGCAAGAATACTGGAGTGGGTTGCCATGCCCTCCTCCAGGGGCTCTTCACAACCCAGGGATCAAACCCAGATCTCCTGCACTGCAGGTGGATTCTTTGCCATCTGAGCCACCAAGGAAGCCCAAGAATACTGGAGTGGGTAGCCTGTCCCTTCTCCAAGGGATCTTCCTGACCCAGGAATTGCACTGGGGTCTCCTGCATTACAGGCAGAGTCTTTACCAGCTGAGTTACCAGGGAAGCCCTGAAATGTTAGTGAAGACTTTAAATACATAAAATCAAGATCAGGAGAAGTAGGGATTTTACAAACAGTAATATAAATGGTGGGGCTTTTCTGTTTTGTTTATTTGTCAAATACTAATGTGTTGGTTTTATTTATTTATTTATTTTTTCATAATGTGTTGGTTTTAATAATTATAAATGAAAAAAATTGAAGTGATATCTAAAGAACTATAGAACTGCTGGTGCTGATTTCCTACAAAGATGATTGCATTTGTAAAAATATAAGATTAAACAATATGATTGAATTTTAGGAGATAAATGTTTACTGCCTATAAAGGATAGATTTCCCTTAAGGGTTTTCAGCATTACATGGCTTATTCATTGTTTTGTTTTGTTTTCTATTTGAGAACTCCAAATACAAGTTGTTATCTAGTCTGTGTTTAGCCTACTAATGAGAAACTAGTTAGGAGTCAAGATGAGCTTAATCATTCAAGAATACCTCTGTTGCAACTGCTCTTTAAATTCACATGGAAAGCTACCAAAAAAGAAAAAAAGAAAAAAAAGAAAGAAAGAAAAAAAAATACTAATCTCATTTGTAAACACCTAAGTCTAGGTTTTAAATTTTTAGGCATGTTATTATTACCAGTGTACTCTGTTTTTCATATCATTTTTCTTTAGTGACTTTATGTTTTTGAGCAGTTTTTGGTTCACAGCAAAATTGACTGGGACATAAAGAATTCTCTGATGGCCCTCTCCACACACATACAATAGCCTCAAGCACCAGGATGGTACATTTGTTAAAATTGATGACCAACATTAATGTATTATTATTACCAAGTCCATGGTTAATATCAGGGTTCATTCTTGGTGGTGTACATTACACAGGCTTTGACAAATATATAATGACATGTATTGCCTGGAGAATCCCAGGGATGGGGGAGCCTCATGAGCTTCCATCTACCGGGTCACACAGAGTCGGACACAACTGAAGCGACTTAGCCACAGTAGCATCAACCCTTAAAGTTTACAGACTAGTTTCACTGGCCTAATATTTGCTAGTACTTAACCCGTTTTTCTCTACCTTTCCCTAACTCTCTGGAAAGCATGGATCCTTTCACTATCTGTATATTCTAACCTTTTCCAGGATGTCATGTACCTGGAATCATACCACATATGGACTTCCTTTGTGGCTCAGCTGGTAAAGTATCTGCCTACAATGCAGGAGACATGGATTTCATCCCTGGGTTGGGAAGATCCCCTGGAGAAGAGAAAGGCTACATACTCCAGTATTCTGGGCTGGAGAATCCCATGGACTACATAGTCCATGACTTTGTAAAGAGTTGGATACAATTGAGTGACTTTTTCACTTTCATACCACATATATCTTTCTTGGATTGACTTCTTTCATTTAAAATATATGCATTTAACTTTCCTCTATATCTTCTTGTGGCTTGATAGCTCATTTCTCTAAGCATTGAATAAATCTCCATTCTAAGGATGTACCAGTTTACTTACCCATTCTTCTATTAAACAATATCTCAATTGCTTCCATGTTTTGGCAATTATGAATAAAGTAGAGCTTTATATAGACTTTTTCATTTAAATATCTAAATTTTACAGGAATCAATTTAAGAATAACCAGTGAGAAAAACACTAGTCACTAATTAGAACACTTAGCTCTAAATCTCCTAGTAATAAGAATTAAATTTTTTTCTTTCCTTCTCTATGTCTTACTTATCAGAAAGACTTATTGAAAAGACTGATTTAATATCATTCTATACACACTGAAACCACAATCACAGAAAACTAGCCAATCTGATCACATAGACCACAGCCTTTTCTAACTCAATGAAACTAAGCCATGCCATGTAGGGCCAACCAAGATATATGGGTCATGGTGGAAAGGTATGACAAAACGCAGTCCACTAAGAAGGGAATGGCAAACCAGTTCAGTATTCTTGCCTTGAGAACCCCACGAACAGTGTGAAAAGGCAAAAGATAGGACTCTGAAAGAGGAACTCCCCTGGTCGGTAGGTGCCCAATATGCTCCTGGAGATCAGTGGAGACATAACTCCATAAAGAATGAAGAGATGGAGCCAAAGAAAAAAACAGCACCCAGTTGTGGATGTGACTGGTGATAGAAGCAAGGTCTGATGCTGTAAAGAGCAATATTGCGTAGGAACCTGGAATGTTAGGTCCATGGATCAAGGCAAATTGGAAGTGGTCAAATAGGAGATGGCAAGAGTGAATGTCAACATTCTAGGAATCAGCGAACTAAAATGGACTGGAATGGGTGAACTTAACTCAGATAACCATTATATCTACCACTGTGGGCAGGAACTCCTTAGAAGAAAAGGAGTAGCCATCATAGTCAACAAAAGAATCCAACGTGCAGTACTTGGAAGAAATCTCAAAAATGACAGAATGATCTCTGTTCATTACCAAGGCAAACCATTCAATATCATGGTAATCCAAGTCTATGCCCTGACCAGTAACACTGAAGAAGCTGAAGTTGAACAATTCTATGAAGACCTACAAGACCTTTTAGAACTAACAACCCCAAAAGATGTCTTTCTCATTATAGGGGACAGGAATGCAAAAGTAGGAAGTCAAGAAACACAAGCAGTAACAGGCAAATTAGGCCTTGGGGTACAGAATGAAGCAGGGCAAAGTCTAATAGAGTTTTGCCAAGAAAATGCACTGGTCATAACAAACACCCTCTTTCAACAACACAAGAGAAGACTCTACACATGGACATCACCAGATGGCCAACACTGAAATCAGACTGATTATATTATTTGCATCCAAAAATGGAGAAGCTCTATATAGTCAGAAAAAACAAGACCAGGGCTGACTGTGGCTCAGATCATGAACTCTTTATTGCCAAATTCAGACTGAAATTGAAGAAAGTAGGGAAAACCAGTAGACCATTAAGGTATGACTTAAATCAAATCCCTTATGACTAAACAATGGAAGTGAGAAATAGATTTAAGGGGCTAGATCTGATAGACAGAGTGCCTGAGGAACTATGGACAAAGGTTTGCGACATTGTACAAGAGACAGGGAGCAAGACCATCCCCAAGAAATAACATGCAGAAACGCAAAATGGCTGTCTGAGGAGGCCTTACAAATAGCTGTGAAAAGAAAAGATGTGAAAAGCAAAGGAGAAAAGGAAAGATATACCCATTTGAATGCAGAGTTCAAAAGAACAGCAAGGAGAGATAAGAAAGCCTTCTTCAGTGATCATTGCAAAGAAATAGAGGAAAACAAAAGAATGGGAAAGACTAGAGATCTCTTCAAGAAAGTTAGAGATGCCAAGGGAACATTTCATGCAAAGATGGCTCAATATAGGATAGAAATAGTAAGGACCTAACAGAAGCAGAAGATATTAAGAAGATGTGGCAAGAATACACAGAAGAACTGTACAAAAGATATCTTCACAACCCAGATGATCATGATGGTGTGATCACTCACCGAGAGCCAGACAGCCTGGAATGTGAAGTTAAGTGGGACTTAGGAAGCATCACTACAAACAAAGCTAGTGGAGGTGATGGAATTCCAGTTGAGCTCTTTCAAATCTGAAAAGAAGATGATGCTGTGAAAGTGCTGCACTCAATATGCCAGCACATTTGGAATACTCCGCAGTGGCCACAGGATTGGAAAAGATCTGTTTCCATTCCAATCCCAAAGAAAGGCAATGCCAAAGATTGCTCAAACTACCGCACAATTGCACTCACCTCACATGCTATCAAAGTAATGCTCAAACTTCTCCAAGCCAGGCTTCAGCAATATTTGAACCGTGAATTTCCAGATGTTTTAGCTCGATTTAGAAAATGCAGAGGAACTAGAGATCAAATTCCCAACGTCCAATGGATCATCGAAAAAGCAAGAGAGTTCCAGAAAAACATCTATTTCTGCTTTGCCAAAGCCTTTAAGTATGTAGACCACAATAAACTGTGGAAAATTCTGACAGAGATGGGAATACCAGACCACCTGACCTGCCTGTTGAGAAATCTGTATGCACATCAGAAAGCAACTGTTATAACTGAACATGGAACAACAGACTCGTTCCAAATAGGAAAAGGAGTATGTCAGGGCTGTATATTGTCACCCTGCTTATCTAACTTTTATGCAGAGTACATCATGAGAAATGCTGGACTGGAAGAAGCACAAGCTGGAATCAAGATTGCTGGGAGAAATATCAATAACCTCAAATATGCAGATGACACCACCCTTATGGCAGAAAGTGAAGAACTAAAAAGCCTCTTGATGAAAGTGAAAGTGGAGAGTGAAAAAGCTGGCTGAAATCTCAACATTCAGCAAACTAAGATCATGGCATCTGGTCCTATCAGTTCAGTTCAGTTCAGTCGCTCAGTCGTGTCCGATTCTTTCTGACCCCATGAATCACAGCACACCAGGCCTCCCTGTCCATCACCAACTCCTGGAGTTCACTGAGACTCATGTCCTTCGAGTCAGTGATGCCATCCAGCCATCTCAACCTCTGTCGTCCCCTTCTCCTCCTGCCCCCAATCCCTCCCAGCATCAGAGTCTTTTCCAATGAGTCAACTCTTTGCATGAGGTGGCCAAAGTACTGGAGTTTCAGCTTTAGCATCAGTCCTTCCAAAGAAATCCCAGGGCTGATCTCCTTCAGAATGGACTGGTTGGATCTCCTTGCAGTCCAAGGGACTCTCAACAGTCTTATCCAACACCACAGTTCAAAAGCATCAATTCTTCGAAGCTCAGCCTTCTTCACAGTCCAAATCTCACATCCATACATGACCACAGGAAAAACCATAGCCTTGACTAGACGAACCCTTGTTGGCAAAGTAATGTCTCTGCTTTTGAATATGCTATCTAGGTTGGTCATAACTTTCCTTCCAAGGAGTAAGCATCTTTTAATTTCATGGCTGCAGTCACTTCATTGCAAATGGGAAAACAGTGGAAACAGTGGCTGACTTTATTTTTTGGAGTCTCCAAAATCACTGCAGATGGTCACCGCAGCCATGAAATTAAAAGACGCTTACTCCTTGGAAGGAAAGTTATGACCAACTTAGACAGTATATTAAAAAACAGAGACATTACTTTACCAACAAAGGTCCATCTGTTCAAGGCTATGGTTTTTCCAGTAGTCATGTATGATTGTGAGAGTTGGACTATAAAGAAAGCTGAGCACCAAACAATTGATGCCTTTGAACTGTGGTGTTGGAGAAGACTCTTGAGAGTCCCTTGGACTGCAAGGAGATCCAACCATCCATTCTGAAGGAGATCAGTCCTGGGTGTTCACTGGAAGGACTGACACTGAAGCTGAAACTCCAATACTCTGGCCACCTGATGTGAAGAGCTGACTCATTTGAAAAGACCCGGATGCTGGGAAAGATTGAGGGCAGCAGGAGAAGGGGACGACAGAGGATGAGTTTGGATGGCATCACTGACTCAATGGACATGAGTTTGGTTAAACTCTGGGAGTTCATGTTGGACAGGGAGGCCTGGCATGTTGCAGTCCATGGGGTTCACAAAGAGTCGGAAAAGACTAAGCAACTGAACTGAACTGATATATATTAAAATTCTAAAAGATGATGCTGTTAAAATGCTGTACTCAACATGCCAGCAAAGTTGGAAAACTCAGCAAAGGCCATAGAACTGAAAAAGATCAGTTTTCACTTAATTCCAAAGAAGGGAAATGCCACAGAATGTTCATAATAGCACACAATTGTGCTCATTTCACATGCTAGCAAGGTAACGCTCGGCATCTTTCAAGCTATGCTTCAAAAGTACATAAACTGAGAATTTCCATATGCCCAGAAGCTGGGTTTAGAAAAAGCAAAGGAACCAAAAATCAAACTGCCCACAACTGTTGGATCATAGAAAAAGCAGGAGAATTCCAGGAAAACATCTACTGCTGCTTCATTAACTGCACTAAAGCCTTTGACAATTTGGATCACAATAAACTGTGAAAAATTTTCAAGAGATGGGAATACCAGACCACCTTACCTGCCTCCTGAGAAACCTGTATGCAAGTTAAGAAGCAACAGTTAGAGCCAGACATGGAATGGTGGATCGGTTGAAAAATTGGGAAGGGAGTATGTCAAGATTGTATACTGTCCCTCTGTTTATTTAACCTATATGCAGAGTACATCATGGGAAATACTGGGCTGGATGAGTCACAAGTTGGAATCAAGATTTCTGGGAGAAATATCAGCAACTTCAGATATGCAGATAATTCCACTGTAATGGCAGAAAGCAAAGAAGAACTAAAGAGCCTCTTGATGAAAGTGAAAGAGGAGAGTGATAAAGCTGGCTTAAAACTCAACATTCAAAAAATGAAGATCATGGCATCCAGACTCATCACTTCATTGCAAATAGAAAGAGAAAAAACGTGGAAATAGTGGACGATTTTATTTTCTTGGTCTCCAAAATTACTGCAGACTGTGACTGCAGCCATGAAATTAAAAGACACTTGCTCTTTGGAAGAAAAGTTATGACAAAGCTAGATAGTGCATTAAAAAGCAGAGACATCACTTTGCTGACAAAGGTCCATATAATCAAAGCTATGGTTTTTCCAGTTGTTACGTATGGATGTGAGAATTGGACCATAAAGACAACTGAGTGCCAAAGAACTGATGTTTTCAAATCATAGTACTGGAGAAGGCTCTTGAGTATCCCTTGGACAGCAAAGAGACTTGTTCAACCTAAGGATAGGTTGAATGAGACAATCATTCGATATTAAAGGAAATTAGCCCTGTTTATTCATTGGAAGGACTGATGCTGAAGATGAAGCACCAAAACTTTGGCCACCTGATGGGAAAAGCCAGCTCATTGGGAAAGACCCTGATGCTGGGAAAGATTGAGGGCAGGAGGAGAAGGGGACAGCAGAGGATGAGATGGCTGGATGGCATCACTGACTCCAAGGACGTGAGTTTGAGCAAATTCAGGGAGATAGTGAAGGACAAAAAGCCTGGAGTACTGCAGTTCATGGGGTTGCAAAGAATCATAGCAACTGAACAATAATATTACTTCTAAGAGAATTTGATACAGCTCTTTGCTTATTTATTTCAAATATTGACTACATTACCACAAATATCTTAGAGTCTTCATATTATGCTTTGGATCAATTAATAAATCAGCAGATAACCGGGTGGTAGGGGGAACCTCCTGAAGGAAAAGGAATGACTTCTGGCAGTTTACTTGGATCTTATTTTAACAGTGCGTAGAATCTTTGAGATACTAGAAGTTAGAAAAAAGTACAATGAGTATACCAAGAAAAATAAAAAAGGTTTATAAAATTATGTCAAGAGAGAAATTCGGTCAAATGTTGAAGAAATTCTTGGCATAAAATATTTTTTTAAATCACTGGAGAGATCACAAGGAAAAGTATGTGCAACCGATACTAAGAAAATGTGTTGAAATTACTTCCTTTGCCATGCTGTCACTTCATATTAAGAATAGATACAGTGAAAAATCATGGCAAATTTTCAAAGTAGTGAAACTCTAACAGATAGTTTCTGTTTTGACCTTTTTAATAGGCTGTTAGGGCACAGAAATAAAAATATTAGATTTAAATTTCCAACACTACATTGGGAAAAATATATCCTCAAATTTTGAAAACTTCAGTTTAATGTGTTGTCAACATATTGTCATAAAGAAATATATGTTTAGGCTTTTAATATATTATTTTAAAATAAATTTATGTTTTAAAATACTTATAAAGTGTGAGATATATTTTTTAATTTTATTAGTGAAATTTTATATATGTTTGCCACTTTACTATTTAAAATAATTTGTATATAAAATACTTCAATACATTTTTATGTATTATTAACATTATAGAGAATTAAAGGAGACTTTATCATGGAAGATTTGATTACTTCTCAGAGATGTTCCAATAGATTGTAGTGGTATGGTGGTTTCTACTTGCCAATATAAACACTTTATTTAATTCAATTTCTAAATTATTAAGTTGAGTCAAAGACTATGCTTTGTTTTTAAAAAAGAAACATGAATAAAGTGTCCTATAATATTGAACAAGCTGATTAATGCAACATCGATAAGAGGGAAAGTGAGATTAAAAAATCACATCTATCTTCACTACTGTGGATATTGATTCCCAATCACCACTTATCTAGACAGCAAGATATGGGATTCATATTAATTAGTGTAAGTAAGATTGATAGAGATATCACAAAACAATTGACAACATTTTGAAAGGAAGATATTTCTTTCCACAATCTAAACAATAATTTTCCTCTAAGAACCACTTTCTTTAGAAGTTTACAATAGAAATAAATACTGAGTAGTTAATATTACTGCTTATCCATGCTATATATATATATATATATATATATATAATTCAGTATATTAAAATTATATAATATTATCTATGAAAAAAAATCCTAGGTTATCTTTGTACACCAAACACCCATGACTTACCAAACACATACTTTTTAGCTTTCAGTCACACAGCTCAACCCTTGAATATATTTCAAAATTCAAGAGAGATCACATGCAGATAGTGATCATCTAGTAAATAATCTACAAAGATAGTTCTTTATTAATTTTTACCCTATCTCTACGAACATACCAATTCTCTCCCCTTGAAGGTGGTTGCTACTCTAACAAAAAGCCTAATCCATTTAATATTGGCTCCAGGATCAAACAGTAAGCAAAGTTCAAAAGACAGCAGGAAATTCAGTCGGAAAACTGATACTGGAGACTGAAGAAAGCAGGCATGCTATGTTTTGGTGGAAAAACTGGCAAGACTGTTGACTGCATTACATGCATGGTAGAAAATATACCTAACAAATCTGAGAACTAACTAAACATATTTTAAGATTTATTTGACATTCGAAGTCCCGGTTAATTAAGACATGTTACCCACAATGAGGTCCTGTAAAAGAGAGATGAACTAAAGCGGTGCTGTTTAGTTTTCAAAAAGAATTTGCAGAAAATATTTCAAACTCAAAATTGCTAAGTTAGGAAATATATGATTTTCTCATCCTCTACTACTCTTGACAAAAGTTTTCTTAAAGTGAGAAATAGCATTATGGTAAATGTTAATTAATTGTCTTCCCAGTTAAATGTGGCTTCAGGGTGGATAAAACTAAAAGTTTAAATCTCTTACAGCTAGCAAAATGGATTCTAAGAACCATAGGGGCATTGTCCCACAGCAGCTTTACCTGACTAAAGTAGAGAGACGTCTCTTTCCAATGGAATTATGGATAAGACTTTGAGGGCATTGAGGGAATCTCAGCTTTATTCATTGAAATAAAAAAATGTTCTTAAGAGAACTATATTGATGAAAGAATCTTCAGCCTGGAATCAAAGGGGTGAAGAAAAGAGGAATATGGGTGTCCTATCTTTTAAAGTCAGTGAGTAACTGAGAAAGCTATTCAACTGTAAACATAGGCTATTTTTTATATCAAAATATTGGGTAATGGTAAACTCAAAGATCAGACAGAAACTTCTGTAAGATAGTGTTAAAAGCTGTGGAAAACATTCCCAGGGAGAAAACTTAGGTCTTAACTGAAGAACACTTCCTGCTCCAGGAGTATCTCTAACAATATACGCACAATTGGATTTGAAAACTACTGTAGACCAATGATTGCTATGTGCATTATTTCCTACCTTTTAGGAAATTTCTGTGATTTTCTTTTCTGTTCTTGCCTCATCGTTATATTTCATCCCATAAGGTAAGAGGGGACATACTTTTTATTTTTGTACACCTATATTTAGATTAAGAGAAACCTGAGGTAACATCTTTTTAGTTCTGGGAAAAGAAAAGCTAAACTAAGAAACTACAACTGAGAAACTGCTCCTACAAAAAAAAAAAAAAGGAAAAAGAAATCCCCTCTCTTCTGGACTGGACTTACATGATGCAGTCCTGGCCTTCATGTTAATGCTAGTTTTGGACAGATTTTGCATGAGGAGTGTGTGTATATCACATATTTAGAGTTAGGACAGTGCAGTCACCAGTTGAATAAAGCTGAGGGAACAGCCACTACTACTCTGTGAAAGATAACTTTCCAACCCAACAACGCATGAGTTTCTGTCCCACAGAATGCTGAGAAAGAATAAACCCTTGTTGATATAAACTACAAAGTATTGAAGCTATTCTTATGCAGGAATGAATCACTGAAACAGAAAAGGCATCATTTATCTCTTGTAGCATAGGTCATAATAGGGATAACCATGAACAGTTTTGTAATGGTTAGGTATTGTAAATACATTCTACCCACTATTACAAATATGAGAATAACTTAAAAGTAGATATTTTTATTCAAACATGAAATGGTATGCGTTATACAGAAGTTGGTAAAATTTATATTTTACCTCAGATTTTGGATCAAATTAGCATCCTGTATTGAGCCTAAAAAGAATCTTTTATAGCACATTCTTTATCTTCTTATTTTCAAAAAGAGACATGTATCTCTGAGATCATCTGGTATTCTTGTCATGGACAAATATTATGGCCATGAAATAATAATGCATGCATAAGGAATAAAAGGCAGAATCCCATTGCTAATTTTAGAACTGGATTATTTTAATCACATGCTTATTTAACTACATTTAAATCACATTTTACTAGTAGGTCTTATAATGCTATTCACCTCAGTGTATTCCACTTTTATTTGTTGTAATGTATATGACACATGAAAATTACTTGTCATACAGAGAGGCCCTTTATGATTGCTATGAGTCTGTCACAAACATCTTACCAGTTCACTGAGAGAGTAATACTGCCATAAAGCTCATAATTTAATTTATGAAACTGAGCAAAATGCATTTTAACATCACTCTCTTTGTATTACTCATTTTTATCATTCCTCCGAGAAATAGTTAAAATACGCAACACTGTTTACTTTGTGTGACTCCAAAGAAGTAGTATTGGACTTTATACGGGTAGCAAGTCTCGGACCAAGCAGCTGCTCACTTGTATGGATAACTGCTCAGCACATAGGAATATATATGATAACCTGATAGTTTTTAGTCTACAGTGTTACTTATTGAAAATCACTACATTAATATTTTTAAATAGATGCAAAACAGATTTTAAGTGAACAGTGATAAGATATAGTTGACTCCTGAACAACATGGATGGGTTTAAACAAACATGGGTCTACTTAGGATTTTTCCACTGTGTTTTACAGAATTGTACCATATGCATTTGGTTGAACCTGAGATGTAGAACCTTCAATAGTGAAGGCCTAGTTGCAGATTTTCGTCGGTAAAGCTAGATGCCGACAGCCAGGAGTGTTGGCACCCCAACCCTCGCCTCACGTTCTTTAAGGGTCAACTATACGGGAAATATTTAAATACTTAAAATGTTTACCATAGGATTAGGTCTGTGCTGGGAATGTTTAGGGGCTAGTCGTGCCTAACCCTTTGCGACCTCATGAACTGTAGTCTGCCAGGCTCCTCTGTCCATGGAGATTCTCCAGGCAAGAATACTGGAGTGAGTTGCCATGTTCTCCAGGGGATCTTCTATTTCTGTTCAAAGTGACAGAAAACTAATTTGAATTATTTATACTAAAAAAAAAAAAAAAGTATTCCGTTAAACAATGTTAACAGCACCAGTAATAAGAGAAACTGGCATCATGTATCTCCTGACAGGATGTCCTGTAAAGGATTCAAAGAAGGATGCATTGATTATTCTTGTACCAAACCCGTAACATCAATATAGTTATAAGAAAATGTTGGGCAAATGCAAATTATGGGAAAATCTCCAATATAAATGAGCAAGAGCAATTAAAATATGAAGGTTATAAAAGACAGAGAGAACTGAGGAACAGTCTTTAACAGATAACTTGTCTATAACAGATTAGCAGAGAGCCTAAGGAAATGTGACAAATTCTATATAGGATTCTTGACTGGATCCTTGTCCAGAAAAAAGTACATCAGTTGGGAAGCTGGTGGAATTTGTGTAAGGTTTAAAGCTAAGTTAATGGAACTACAACAATGCTAATTACCTGGTTGGATATCTGTACCTTGATTATATAAAATGTTAACATACTGGGGATACTGTGTATTGTTTTATACCTTTCTTGTCTCAATGTATTTCCAAATAAAAAGATGAAAAATAAAAAAAAAACATACTGTTTTCTTCATATATATTGCTTTTCCATATGTTTTTCAATTAAGGAGTAATTTCCTGCATAGTTATGAAGTAGTCTAACAGAGTGGACAAAAAAAATCTAATTCAAGTAAGTCTGAGTATGTGCATGGATTAGAAAGACTCCTTTAGATGATCTGCTAATTATTAGATATTTCATATTATACAAGTATTTAAGAGATTTTTAGTAAGTTATATTTTCAGTGACATGAAAGCAAAAAAAATATCAATTTTGTTTATCCAACATAAAGAAAGGCATATTTCATATAATTAAAAAGTTTATATATATATATATTTTTTTTTTTTTTTCAATTTAAAGCTGGGACACAGAACCAAATACTATGATATCTAACTTCCAAACAGTGGATTTAACATATATATTTTTTTTGCTAAATACTAAATCATGATATCAGCTCACTGTTCAATTCAGCAATAAATAATTCCTGTTAGTAAAGGTCTCTTTCCTATAGATTTTCCAAATAATGTATTTCTTAACCCACATCATATTAATATGATTGGACTTGGTTCCAATATGGATGAAATATAAGTATGCTCTGACCCCTTCTTTAAAAATGTTTATTCATTTTGAAAGTTTATACAGCATTCCAAATATTATAGCACTAAAAGATTTATAGCATAAAGTATAAAATTAAATTAATTTATAGAACTCTATGATACTCAAATTCTAGGGTGATCAAGAATCACAGATATCAGTGTTGGATAGTACTGTCCTGGAAGATAAACAAGAAGCATGAAGAAATAAATTGTCCTAAACAGGCAGCAAAATTTACATATTATAAAAAATATTTTAACAAAATCTGTGTCCTCAGATTTCGTAGAAGGCTAGAACAAGGAGAGAGTAAACAGGAAATTTTTTTTTCAAGATTTTGTCTCTAAATATCTATCTGCCCTTGGGCAATTTACCTAGCTACTGGTTGGCTTCCTTTCCTCTAAAATGTGAGGGCTGGCTTACAAAAATTTTAAGCTCTAATTTATTCAGCTTTTATTTTTTTTTCAAATAAACTATTTTAGAGTAGTTTCAAGTTCATAGCAAGATAGAAGAAGAAGTATAGAGATTTGCCATATTCCCGCTGCCACTCAAAAGGCTATGAAATATATTCATGAGAAAGCATTGGGCAAACCCAAATTAAGGAAAAGTCTCAAATATAACTGGGCAGAGTCAGTGAAAGATATGAAGGATATAAAAGACAGTAAAGTATGAGGGACAGTCTGAGGAGGAGGCTATGCTTCCTTTGCTGTCAATATCTGTCACCAGAGTAGTATATTTGTTGAAATTGATATACCTACATTGACACATCATTTTTCAAAATCTGTAGTTTATATTAGAGATGAGTGATTGTGTTACATACTCTATGGTTTTAGACAAATGTGTAATGATATGTACCTACCATTTTGCCATTTGGGCTTCCCAGGTAGCTCAAATGATAAAGAATTCACCTCCAGGGCAGGAGACCCAGGGATGGATGAAGATGCAAGAAGATCCCACAGATAAGAGTGGCAACCACTCCAGTATTCTTGCCTGGAGAATCCCATGGATAGAGGAGCTCGGTGGATCTAGTCCATGGGGTAGCAAAGGGTCAGATGTGACTGAGTGATTAAGTGCGTGGGCGTGTGAACATACACACACACACAGAATAGTTTACTACTCTAAAATTATCTGTGCTCCAACTATTTATTCTTTCTGCTCTATAACCCTTGATAACTACTGATCTTTTTACTTTGTCATTTTGCTTTTCCACAATGTCAGATACCTGGAATTATATAGTATACAGCCTTGGGAAGCTGAAAGACTGGTAATATGCATTTCAAGTTCTTCCATGTCTTTTCTTGGCTTGGCATTTCTTCTTAGCTCTAAAATAGCTCTTTTTGGTCTGGATGTACCATAGTTTATTCATTCACTTGTTGAAGGACATCTTGATTGTTTACACATTTTGTCAATTTAGAATAAAGCTGCTAAAATGTCCATGTACAGGGTTTCATGTGGACACTTATTTTTATTCACCTGGGTAAATGCTAGGGAGTATTATTACTGGGTCATATGGTAAGAGTATGTTCAATTTTATAAGAAACAACCAAACTGTCTTCCAAACTGGCCATTCCATTTTGCATTCCTACCAGCAGTGAATTGTTTAATCACTGTTTTGGATACTGGCCATTCCAATAGGTATGTAGGGGAGTCTCATTCTTTTAATTTGCAATTCCCCAGTGACATGTGCTTGGAGAAGGAAATGGCAACCCACTCCAGTTTTCTTGCCTGGAGAATCCCAGGGATGGGGGAGCCTGATGGGCTGCCGTCTATGGGGTCGCACAGAGTCAGACACAACTGAAGTGACTTAGCAGCAGCAGCAGCAGCAATGACGTGTGATGTGGGGCATATTTTCATATCTTTACTTGCTATATGCATCTTTTTCTTTTTTATTAGTGAAGTGTCTGAACAGATATTTAGTTCGTTTTTAAATTGAGTTTTTTTCATTTTCTTACTGGAGGATTTTAAGAGTTCTTTCTATATTTTAGCTGACAGTCTATTACACATGTCTTTTGCAAATATTTTCTCTCAGTTTATGTGCTTGCTTTGTCATTCTCTCAACAACATCTTTCATAGGAAGAAGTATTTAATTTCAATGAAATCCAGCTTATCAAATATTTCTTTCATAGATCATGTTTTTAGTGTTGTATCTAAACAGTCATCTTTATTCCCAAGGTCATCTAGATTTCCTCCTACATTATCTTCTAGTTATAATGTTTTGCCATTTTACGATTAGATCTGTAGTCTCTTTTGATTTAATATTTTTCATGTGTGTAAGTTCTGTGTCTAGACTCATTAATTTTTTCTCGGATGTCCAATTTGTTGAAAAGATTATCTTTTCTTTTTTGTACTGCCTTTGCTCCTTTGTTCAAGATTAATTGATTGTATTTTTGTGGGTTGCTTCTCTTTAAAATTAGTATTTATTTGATGTAAATGTGAAAATATCTAAAATATTTAGCTCTTATATTCAAGGTAAAAGCAATTTTCTTCTAGGAATTAGAGGTGTGGCAGTGAACAAATAGAAAATTCCCATTAATTAAACTTAAATCTAATACTTTTAAATTTTCTAAAAAGTTACTTCACTTTTCTAGATACTCTCTGGAGATTAAGAGTATAGAAGAATGTCAGGGGGTTAAAACCCAATCAATTTCTTTTCCTTTTTTAGATTATGGTTATGATATCATTATCAATAGTAGACAAGCTACTATGTCACCTTACTATTAAAGAAGAAAAGCATTTAATCACTTCACTGAGATTCTTATACCTGCTTAATCACTATGCTATTCTATCACATTGTAAGCTTGTATTAGCATATATTAAGAGCAATACACCAAAATCAAACATTCAAAATATGTCAAACATTTTTTCAGAGAAAGTGAAAAGCAAGACACTCATTTACTTCTTTAGAAATGCTAATTAATCTTGAACATTGCTACAGAAGCAGTTATCTAAGAGCAAGCCTACTCACAGTAACAGCTTTTTGGGTTAGGAAAATGGCATTGCTCCAAGAAATTTTTCATATAAGCATTAAAAAATACCCAGCAAACTTCAATCTTAATTAGAAATATCAAAAAGAAACTCTGAAACCCAGTGGATGGAAACAAAGCAAGAGACTGGAAATGATAAAAAAGAAACACAGACACTTCAAAAATAAATTCCCTTAGGAAAAAGGTTGAAATTACAGTGTTGCTTATAGAGAAACCTCAATGGATACTTCCTAATTCACATCTGAAGATAATATTTTCTGATCACAGATGTCTAAAAATTTTAACAATAACTTCACAGTTCAAAATCATGGCAATAAAAGCAAATATTAAGTTGTGCTGATTTGTTTTCAGATTTACAAGATAAAGTGTGGCCAAAAAAATTTAATTATTTGTGCATGAAAGAATTAAATGACTAATTAAATTAAATTATGGAAGAGTGAAAGCATTTTGTACATTGTTTTGGAGAATGCTCTCAGATTTGGAACTATTTATAGTTCTATTTTTAAAATTTTTTAGCATTTAGGATACATACAGCTTCTGAGCAGCCACTTCTGTATATTTCAACCTGCTGCTATTTAAAAGAATGCCATGTGCTGGCACTGAAGTATAGATAAATAGGTCAATATTATTTATTGAAAAAATGATAATTATTGATGGATTTTAAAAATCATGGAAATCTTTCATCCCAGTTCAGCTCTCTTAATTCATCTATGAGGAAACTGAAAATTAGAAAGATGATTTGTCTTGTCTATGTTTGTATTGGAGAGCTAGCGAAGTCACAAGTTTTATTAAACATAGGTGATTCCATTTTATCTACCAATTTTTGTTACAATACTTACTTTGTGAGATTCATGTTGAAAATATGAACAGTTTTTTTCTCCTGGAAGCCATGCTGGATACAACAATATGTTCTATGACCAACAGATACAAAGCTTGAATGAGCTATCATATGCTTGTTCAAGGCTGACAACTCGGTCCTTCTGATGGAAGTCCCTTCTGTACAGAAAGGAAAAAACATGTATTTTCCCTTTTCTACTTTCGTAAGATGTATATTCTATATTAGGATTAACAGGTTTCCTTTATTTTGCATATCTCTCCTTAAGCACAGTGGTAGAGAAGTATGGCGTTTTTCTTGGCCATTCTTCCCCCCATATTTTCATTTTCCTCTCTCTAGACTGTCTAGGACTTCTTGGGCTTTCTTTAAGCCATTGCTTTAATTATTTTTATTTGCATCCATTATATTGCAACTGACTTTTAAAGAAAGTTGGCTAAGTTGACAGAGGAATGAACTCTGTCCCCTCTTTACCCCAAATACATTGCAGGATATGTATTGAAATAAAATACGACTATAATACCAAAGGAGTTCCTTCTACACACTGTAATAAAAATGTATCACAAACAGAAAGATTCTGGCTTTTTAAATTGCAGAATTATTTTCATTGGACAGGTTTATCATAAATCACCTAAAAAGTATTGGCCATCTCTTTTTGCTTGACCCTGAGGATCCCAACTGCAGGCCCTGGTTAGGATGAACAACATTACAGTTAGAATTCAAGACTCTTTTATTGTGCTGGGATAGTGGTTTCTTTGCAGGGGAGCTGGACTGCCCCAGTAAGAGTCTTTAAAAGTAGTAAATGAACTGATCTGTTCACTTGAAGCCAAAGACTGTTTCCAGCTGATAAGTTTGATTGCTTTCTTTTAGTCAGTGTAAAAGCCCTGAAGGGGAATTGCTGTAGTCTCGTTTTTATACCCTAAGCCTGCTCTGCAAAGCTCTGAGAAGACTAAACAAATTAAAAGACTGGTGGAGTGATTTTAAAGCAAAAGCAAAATGGTTTAGGGTAACATAAATAATGCATTACATAACCAGGAAAACAATGATGGGCTCAATCAGGCTGTTTGAAAAAGATAAAAACATTCCCTCCATAGCAATCAACTTGAACTAAATAATGAAAAATTGGATGACAATTGCTACAACACATTTGAATTGTTTTATTGCTATAACTCTAAAATTTTATAGTGACATTCTAGTTTTTCATAAATACAACTGAAAAGATCATACCTACTTTCTGTTCAGTTGAAATGCACAGTCCTTTTCACCTTGTAATGCAGAATTTGATCATTTTGTACTAGAAATGATGTTACTGAAACATTGCATTCCAAGTGATCTGCAATTATGTGAATTATTCCAGTGGCATTTAAGATAGAAATAGCTACTTGTAAGACTGATGAATAATAAGTAAATAGTTGTTTCCTCATTACTTTATGAGTTTTTAAATATTCAGGACTATGTTTATCAAATAAAGAAGAGACATCAAGGTTATATCAACATTTTAAGACTCATCTAAACGAACTACAAGATTAAACATAGAACGAAATGTTTCTCTAGTTATTTCTCAGAATAAATATCACAAAGTATATGTTTTCAAGCACAGCATTTTACTGTGCTGTTGATTTTTAGGTATCTGAAGCAGGGATCATGGTAATATTAGTCCTATTTCTCCCCATATTATATGGAAGGTTTCCAATTTGGGACTTCTTTTTCTCTCCAAGACATTTCATAATACAAAGTAATAAGTATGTCCTCCCAAAATTAACTGAGTGATATGTAGATACACTCTAGAAAGAAGTGGAATTTGAAGGACTGGGGAGATGTTATCTGAGTTCTTACCAGGAACAAAGAATGGACACATAAAAAGGAACAAGTGTTGACTTTCTGGAGTAATTGATGGGAGAAGGAAACTGTAATACTGTAACAGAGAAAGAATGCAACCAAATTGTTCTTTCTAGCTGAATGAAGGAGAGGGTAATGAATGAGAGCACAGATATAAACAACAGCTGAAGAATTGGCTAAGACAAAAGCATATTGGAGCTTGAGTATCAAAAAGGCTGTAATGAGAAAAAGACATTTTCTTTAAGTAATTGCTTTCATGGGAAGCAACTGCTTTCACAAGAATGCTGCACCTTCAGGAGGGAGATAGAGTGATGCTTACTCTTAAGTTTCAAGAATCACTTACATTTTTGTTATCTTTGTTATATATATTAATACACATGTCTTTAGGAATGATATTTTGAAAATGACTAATATGCTTTCATGTATTGCCTTTTTAAGCACAGAATGTACACGCAGATTAGTTTAAGATATTTATATGAGTGTAAGTAAATTAAGATTGGCTTCAAAAGGAAATAGAAGGTTCAGTTCAGTTCAGTTCAGTCACTCAGTCGTGTCCTGTTAGTCTAAGATAGTAACACTTTCTGGTATGTAAAGTGGGATTATAGAGTAAGAGATCAACACTTAGAAGTAGGTATTTAGCAGAGAGGTAATTTTTTCCTTTATCAGATTGTTTTTTCTTCATTTATGTAAATCACGTTCAAAATAGGAGGGCTCAGTTCATACTGTTCTTGCATCATTTAGAGAACAATCTCATACCTATGGCAGTTCTACATATGTTATAGCAAAGACTCATAATAAATGGGGGATCTGAAAAGAAAACTCCTCTATTTGGGGGGCATAAAGGATCATGGGAAGGAGGGCAAAGCAATCAAATGGGAAAGATTTTCCTCTCTCTGAACTTTGACCAATTGATAAGGAAATAGTTTAGTGAGTTTAATCATTGAGGGTAGACCAGGGCTCTGACACTTAATTAGACTCTTCAGACAGGCTGCTCCTAACACTTTGAGTTTGGGTCAAATCAAAGTGTTTTAGGTGATCTACAGGCACAGACAGAGGGAAGTCCCTGAAGTTTTATTTCTGCCTTTACTTCCTGCGTTTGATGTTTGGGAATCTGCATGGGGAATTTGCCTTAGGAGAGCTAGTAATGTTCCTGCTGTAAGGTGCCTGCAGAACAGACTGCCAGAGCCATGCCAAAAGGGCCACCAGACTCCTAGAGGCACATGGCATTGACAAGTGTAAAGGATGGCCAGTCAGCCAGGGAACGAATAGCATCATGTGCTATTGTTCCAGGCAAAAGGACTAGAAGAACAAGCAGCTTTAAGGTGGCTTAAACATGGCATCCCAGAGGATAGAGGTCATGGTGCCTAAACACTTTCCATACTGCTTCTTCCAAACATATGAACATATTCTTAAATGAAGAAGCAGCAAGGCTGAGGGAGGGACTGATTCATTTTGTCCAAGAAGAACAGAAATTCAATGTGCGAAAGATGAAATAAGGCTGATGTTTAAACCAGATTGTTCCTGTACATTGGAATCTGTATCGTTCTTGAAAAAGCTCCAGGTATGTCAGCCACAGTAACAACTTGCATACACACAAATTGCAGTATGAGTTAAAGTTTGTGACTCTGTTATATGTGCATATGGTTTCCAAGATACGTGTGGAGAGCGCATTGAATGTGTATAATAGATATCCCCAGATCTAACACATTAATAGAAAAGAAATGAGTTCTAGATTGTCAGGTCAGCAATGGGAAAGATAGACTTTACCACCTAAAAAGAGAACCCTCAAATGTTAAGTGATGTATACAGTTATAATATCACAAATTTTCTTGGGCTGCAAATCATAAATTATGTGTCTTTTAGTGTATTTTCAAGATTTTCATTATTTTTAAATACATTTTTGTTCTCTTACATTTCTTTCACATGTTTACCATGATCTGACATTCTGTTGTCTATTGCTGCTGCTGCTAAGGTCTTCAGTCGTGTCCGACTCTGCGACCCCATAGACGGCAGCCCACCAGGCTCCCCTGTCCCTGGGATTCTCCAGGCAAGAACACTGGAGTGGGTTGCCATTTCCTTCTCCAATGCATGAAAGTGAAAAGTGAAAGCAAGTCGCTCAGTCGTGTCTGACTCTTAGCGACCCCACGGACTGCAGCCTACCAGGCTCCTCCGTCCATGGGATTTTCCAGGCAAGAGTACTGGAGTGGGGTGCCATTGCCTTCTCCGTGTTTATTGCTAAGCTATATTTAATGTTTGTTTTCCAATATATGCTATATCCTGAGGTGTTCTGCATGACTTTTAAGCTATTAGTTGTGTTTCCCAAAGTGTCTTGATGAAACCCAGATGTAACAAATTATACCAACAAAGAAAGGGGACAGATATCTGTTTCATTGTTTCATATTTATTATTATTACTAATTTTAGTATTAGAAATAGTAATATTATAAATAAAGTACCGTTTGTGATTCTTTTTTTTTATTTTATTTTTAACCTTTACATAATTGTATTAGTTTTGCCAAATATGGAAATGAATCCGCCACAGGTATACATGTGTTCCCCATCCTGAACCCTCCTCCCTCCTCCCTCCCCATACCATCCCTCTGGGTCGTCCCAGTGCACTAG
Organism: Bos indicus x Bos taurus; assembly: GCF_003369695.1. Classification (NCBI taxonomy): domain Eukaryota; kingdom Metazoa; phylum Chordata; class Mammalia; order Artiodactyla; family Bovidae; genus Bos; species Bos indicus x Bos taurus. The sequence goes on from NC_040087.1 coordinate 56,056,659, forward strand.
CCCCAAGCATCCAGTATCGTGCATCGAACCTGGACTGGCAACTCGTTTCTTACATGATATTTTACATGTTTCAATGTCATTCTCCCAAATCTTCCCACCCTCTCCCTCTCCCACAGAGTCCATAAGACTGTTCTATATATCAGTGTCTCTTTTGCTGTCTCGTACACTGGGTTATTGTTACCATCTTTCTAAATTCCATATATATGTGTTAGTATACTGTATTTATGTTTTTCCTTCTGGCTTACTTCACTCTGTATAATAGGTTCCAGTTTCATCCACCTCATTAGAACTGATTCAAATGTATTCTTTTTAATGGCTGAGTAATACTCCATTGTGTATATGTACCACAGCTTTCTTATCCATTCATCTGCTGATGGACATCTAGGTTGCTTCCATGTCCTGGCTATTACAAACAGTGCTGCGATGAACATTGGGGTACACGTGTCTCTTTCCCTTCTCGTTTCCTCAGTGTGTATGCCCAGCAGTGGGATTGCTGGATCATAAGGCAGTTCTATTTCCAGTTTTTTAAGGAATGTCCGTGATTCTTATCATTGGATAAATTTGGGACATTTTCAACTAAAAGCACAATGCAAGAGAAATACATCAATTAACTTCTTCCTAAACATCCCTCATGTGCTGACCAATTCAGCACTTTTAACATGAAAGTTTTTCAAATGACTCAATCTATCTGGATAAAGAGAGGTGTGACATTAACTGTCTATGTTCCTTTAAGGCCCTCCCATGGATTTCATGTGACTGGTGATGCTTGCTGGGGTAGTTATAGGTTTTGGATTAAACTTGATGGATTGGGAGCCAAATTTGTCTGTTTAGAAGTGGTAAACTGCTAAGAGTCAGTTATTGAGAAAAATTCCAAAGTGCCTTGAAAAGAATCAGGTAGCATCCTAGCAGACACAGTCTGTTAATTTTCTGGTCCCTTGCCCTTTCACGAGAAATGTGTGTGATGTCAGTAAGCACTGACTCATCTTGCATAATTTGGGCTCATCCATTGATCTCATAAACATCATAAATAAGCTGAAGGAGTTGGAGGTGTATTTCAGAGCATTACTGTATAATGTATGAATCTACCCTGGACATGGTTATGTAATGTCTTTTGGAATAAAAGGCCTCAGACTTGAAGGTGAAGTCATCTTATAAAAGGACCTCCCTGTATCTGTAACCGAACCACTTTAGATGGAAGCAATGATTTATATTTTATTTTGAGATTCCCTTTAAGGAGAATTATCCATTACTAGGCCTCCAGTACATTTCTCAACACTTTTTAACTTTACTACATGACCTTTCTGTTTTTAGTCTGTGTTTTAAACATTGACTATGCCATTTAAGTTAACGGTGATTGAGTAAAATAACAAACATTTTGTCCTTGCTTAATATGGACTCAATTTTCTTCTCTGATTACGCTCACTAGTAGAAAAATGGAGAAGCAACAGTAATAGCACAGCAGAGTATACAGCTCTATGCTATTTACATACTGTTACCTTATCTATTACCTCTTGATGAAAGTGAAAGAAGAGAGTGAAAAAGCTGGCTTAAAACTCAACATTAAGAAAACTAAGATCCTGGCATGCAGTCCCATCACTTCATGGCAAATAGATGAGGAGACAATACAAATAGTGACAGATTTTAATTTGGGGGGGCTCCAAAATCACTGCAAGTGGTGACTGCAGTTGTGAAATTAAAGGATACTTGCTCCTTGGAAGAAAAGCTATGACCAAACTAGACAGCATATTAAAAAGCAGAGACATTACTTTGTCAACAAAGGTCCATCTAGTCAAAGCTATGGTTTTTCCAGTAATCAGGTATGGATGTGACAGTTGGACTATAAAGAAAGCTGCGAGCTGAAGAATTGATGCTTTTGAACTGTGGTGTTGGAGAAGACTCTTGAGAGTTCCCTTCTCTGTAAGGAGATCCTAAAGGAACCAGTCAATCCTAAAGGAAATCAGTCCTGAATATTCATTGGAAGGACTGATGCTGAAGCTGAAACTCCAGTACTTTGGCCACCTGATGGGAAGAGCTGACTCAATTGAAAAGACCCTGATGCTGGGAAACATTGAAGGCAGGAGGAGAAGGAGACAACAGAGGCTGAGATGGTTGGATAGCATCACTGACTCAATAGACCTTGGTTTGAGCAAGCTCCAGGAGTTGGTGATGGACAGGTAAGCCTGGCATGCATAGTCCATGGGGTCACAAAGAGTCAGACAGGACTGAGCAACTGAACTGAGCTGAATCTTATCTAAGAGAAACTGTAGGTTCCTTTCTTATCTGCAAGCCTTTATAAAATGTAAAATTATGTTTCTAGTACTTAAGAAATGTCTACTTGTAGAAAAGATTTAGAAGTCAGAATATCCTCTTATGGAGCTTATATTTAAATTGAGAACTTAGGGAGAAATATTCTTCAGTCTTATAGGTCATTTTACATATGTTTTGTGTTATGTTTTCTACACTTCAGTCTATATAGTAATATAAACAAGATAATACAAAATCATTCATCCAATAATAATATAACAACACTTGATGTAGTGCATACTGTGCATACTGTGAATGGAATGCATTTTTCTATATTCCTTAACATTATAGTCTCACAAGGAAGTTATGCCATTAATACCATTGACTCAAAGCTTCTCTAATATCCAGTCTATATCATTACCAAAACATCAAATTGCAAACTGGGAAATATACCAGACTTCCACTGCTTTCTTCACTGTATCATCTAAAGATGCTCTGAGCCCACTGTCTAAAAATCTTGACTGGCTATCCTGTGGACCCAGAAACTGGGTTTAGATTCCTCTCCATCCATTGACCTTAGCTTTTCTTTTCATTTTCCTAGTAATCTCATTCTTTAAATGCTTGATTGTTTACAAAGTCCAGAAAATATCCTCTACTACCAAGATTCATCAGATGGTTCAAGTAATCCTTCGCAAAAGAAGTCTTAAAAAACTACATCAATATGCTTTCCCAAGGAGGACTAAAGTGGCAATTTTCCTTGCCAGATCTATGATAAGAAAAGGCTTCCCTTTAAGCTGAGCAACCCCACCAGTTGGTTCATGGATCATACAATAACCTTAATGTTAGCAATGCTTTAACTGTCAAGTTACATCCATTTGTTAAGACATATTTTTGTGCATATGTATTCATCACTTTTAGAACAGTAAATAAAAATTACAGTTTTAAATTATTTGTAAAAAGAGAAGCATCTTTCATCTTTCCAATTTTCACAGCAACAGTGTTTCTTATTTTAAGTAAAACAAAAAATCAAAGTGCATCTAGTAATCTCCCTTGGGTAAAGTATTTACCATTATACAACGATTACAGACATTAAAAAGAAACACACACACACACACACACACACACCTTTCAAGTCCCAGAAATTGCTTCCTCACACAAATGAATAATTGTATGGACATAACTCTGGAAGGGTACAGCAAGGTTTACTTCTTTAAAATATCTTCATATTGTTTATTCAGATATGAAGTGTTACTTGTCTAACTAATGATGTATAAAACCTGAGAAGCCCCAGTGTATCCTCTGGGCTAATTTGCAGACAAACAACCCTCAACTGTTAACTCTTTTCCCCTGACTTATTCTGTATATGATTATCTGACTCCCTCACCCTCATTCTTTCTATAATTAAAACTAATGTTACTTTTTTTCTCCACAAACATATAATTTATTGGATGATCTTCAAAAAATTTCTATACTTGAATAATCAAATGGACTTAGAGTCAAAGTTTCTGATTCAGAAGTATATTTTTATTCATCTCAGAAGAGTTTTGAGTTGATACAGAAAATGCCTATGTTCTGTGAGTGTGTTTAACTGATAAACTGGCATAACAGGAACGATTATGTCAGAACACCTTAGTCCTGAAGTGAAGTGAAAGTGCAAGTATTAGTCATGCTCAGTCATGTCTGACTCTCTGGGAACCCAAGGACTGTGTAGCCCACCAGGCTCCTTTGTCCATGGAATTCTCCAGGCAAGAATACTGGAGTGGGTAGCTATTCTGTTCTCCAGGGATCTTCCCGATCCAGGGATCGAATTAGGGTCTCCTGCATTGCAGGCTGATTCTTTACCATCTAAGCCACCAGCGAAGTCCTGTCTCAAGCTTTATCCTGATCAAATAATATGGCCTCTTTATATCTCCGATACTGTAGATACACAAGCAACCCTATATAGTATTGTATTTTTCAATTATTGGGAAAAAAAGTTTGGTTGATTTTATTTCAGTAACTTCTGAATACATGTGTTGATGTTTAAAATTCATTTCTATGCTCATAGTTAATAATTGATTAGATTATATGATAGTAAATCTTTCCATAGAAGAATGACAAAGGATGAAGGTAGCAGGTGTGAGCTTCTTTCAATTTGGATTTGATTGCTACTGAAGCTACTTAAGAATCAAGAAACTGAATTTTATATCTGTGTGCCTTCTCTATATAATGAAGCTAATTATTCTAAAAATAATTGAGCTGACATTTCTGCAGTAATACCATCAAACCTGATTGTCATAATCTTTGAAAAGAGAAGGTTGAAGTTTAAATGATTATTTCTTATTTATAGTACAATAATTTAACAGAGACTGGAAATTACTTTGTAGGATTAGAAAAGATGTTAATCAAATCCAAACAAGATATGAAAATATAATTGGAGTTTAGGGTGCAGGTTTAATTAAGGGTGCATAAGAACTTGCATAACCCACTTATTTATGTAGAAAATACACATAATAACCTTTAAGCAAGTTTTGATAGCAAATGTCTGACATTCTGAAAACCTTGTGGGTATTCTAGACATACTCAACAATCATGTAACAAAAACAAAGGCATTATGTTTATTTCATTTGAAAGATGGAACATAATAGAGATAGTGTATGCCTGAAGCTAATGATGCAAGTTCAATAGGAACAAAAGCACAGATTGAAAAGCAAACTGTGGCCAGTAGATAAGCCAATCGTGAAAAATCACTGGTGCTTATTTAAAAGGCAGATTTGAGTTTCATTAGAATACTTATGATTGGATTCTGGGACCTGAATCTAATTTCTCAAGGGCCCCAGCTCAGATGATTCCTATGGACACTAAAAACAGAGAATCACAAACAAAAGAGGTAGTAAAAATTTGAAGTTACCCTGTATAAGTCCACATTATGTCTGTTATATATAGGCATTCAACCTTTAGTCAATTTCTTATTCATAAATACAATGGAAACTTAGCAATATCTGTTCTTATATATCTTATAAGTTTTTTGAATAACAAAGAGAATATTCATTTAAAATTTTTACCTAACATGCTATAGTATTTATTGTTTGAACTTTTTTTTTAAGATTGCAGATGGCATATGATAAAAATATTTAGATAACAAAAAATATCTGTGATAAGACTAACTTCAAAAGTCTAATGTTTGTTGTCATTGTTGATATAATCTTGGATGCTTTGTTGGTAAAACATCTTCTAACATCTCTACATCTTTCAACTGTCACCATTCCAATAACAATGTAATGATTTTGATTCTTTGGAAATTAGGAGCCCAGAAATTAGAAATAATTATCACATAATGTCCCCTAATAATAAATTATTTATTGTTTGAACTTTTTATTGGCCTTTTCCCTGACACTCAATAACTAAATCAGAACATTTAAATTCTTAGAATAAAAAATTATTCATTCTTTGGAGCAGGGATTTTTTTTCTCCAAAATTCTGTGCATGTCATTTTTAAAAGCAAAAGTAAATATTGCAGTTACAATAACCAAAATCAAGCACCATATATTTGAATAAGCTATCATTTCACACACACAGATAAATCATCAAGGTACAAGTCGAGGAGTAAAACTGAAATGGAATTCTACACTATAGTTAGAGTATAAGTGGAAAAATTCATATTTTAGGGTTGGTGCAAAACATTAGAGAATAATTAGTGGTAAAATTATTGACTATGCCAAAGCCGTTGACTGTGTGGATCATAATAAACTGCGGAAAATTCTGAAGGAGATGGGAATACCAGACCACCTGACCTGCCTCTTGAGAAACCTGTATGCAGGTCAGGAAGTAACAGTTAGAACTGGACATGGAACAGACTGGTTACAAATAGGAAAAGGAGTACATCAAGGCTGTCTATTGTCACACTGCTTACTTAACTTATATGCAGAGTACATCAAGAGAAACGCTGGGCTGGAGGAAGCACAAGCTGGAATCAAGATTGCCGGGAGAAATATCAATAACCTCAGATATGTAGATGATACCACCCTTATGGCAGAAAGTGAAGAACTAAAGAGCCTCTTGATAAAAGTGAAAGAGAAGAGTAAAAAAGTTGGCTTAAAACTCAACATTCAAAAAACTAAGATCATGGCATCTGGTCCCATCACTTCATCGGAAATAGATGGGGAAACAGTGGAAACAGTGCCTGCCTATTTTGGGGGGCTCCAAAATCACTGCAGATGTTGATTGCAGCCATGAAATTAAAAGACACTTACTCCTTGGAAGGAAAGTTATGACCAACCTAGACAGCATATTAAAAAGTAGGGACATTCCTTTGTCAACAAAGGTCCATCTAGTCATGGCTATGGTTTTTCCAGTAGTCATGTATGGATGTGAGATTTGGACTATAAAGAAAGCTGAGAGCTGAATAATTGATGCTTTTGAACTGTGGTGTTGGAGAAGACTCTTGAGAGTCCAAGGGAGTCCCTTGGAGTCCAAGAGATCCAAGGAGTCCCTTGAGATCTAACAAGGAGATCCTACAAGGAGATCCAAGCAGTCCATCCTAAAGGAGATCAGTCCTGGGTGTTCATTGGAAGGACTAATGTTGAGGTTGAAACTCCATAATTTTGGCTACCTGATGTGAATGCAGAGCTGACTCATTTGAAAAGGCCCTGAAGCTGGGAAAGATTGAGGGCAGGAGGAGAAGGGGATGACAGAGGATGAGATGGTTGGATGGCATCACCGACTCAATGGACATGGGTTTGGGTAGACTCTAGCAGTTGGTGATGGACAGGGAGGCCTGGCGTGCTGTGGTTCATGGGATCGCAAAGAGTCAGACATGACTGAGTGACTGAACTGAACTGAGCTAGTGGTAAAAATTGTGATTTGCTATTTTAGTGAACTATCCATTAGATATGAAACTTGCCTCCTCAATAAAATAGTTATATTACTTTCAGTCTTTCAGGAATAATGTTATCACTATTGCTTACCACATCCTTTATTCTCTCATTAGTAATGAGAGTATATTGATTTCATCACAGATGTAGGCTAATTTTGAACAACAATAATAAATATATTTGCATGGGGAGTTTGATGTGTCTCCTATGAAAACATATGTATTAATAATTCTAGTCTTTAATACCACCATACATGCACTTTCACTTATATCTTAAAATAATAAACTATGTATTTTTTTATTTTACAGATAAGAAACTAAGTTTTAGAGATGATATTAACTAATATCTGCAAAGTCACCCATATTAAGTACTTGCAAGTCAAGAATTATTGATTTAAGTCCTATTTTCATCCACAATAACACATTTGAAATTTTAATATATTGAGAAAAGAATTCTGAGTTAATTAGCAATAAAGAGAAAAATTAATAAGTTCAAGTATTTGAAAATTGAGAAACATAGCTTTAAGTAATGCATGCATCTAAGAATAAAACTCAAGGGAATTTAAAAACTCCAAACTGTTACAAAGAAACAATATGTTATGAATGTTAACCAAAACTAAACCCACAATTTTGGGGGAAATATGAGAAAATCTCTTCCCAAAATCTCCAGAAAACTTTCCCACAATGATAGAAAAGAAGAAAATCTGTGTTAATATTGAATAAGCTTTAATCTACAATGTGATGCTCATCTTAAGGGACCCACTAAAGACATTGCAAAGATAAAGAAACCTCGGCCCTTTATACAGCCAAGCTTATCCAACCCACTCTGTTCATAATCACACATAAGAGGGCTTGACAGCACTGTTTCTCACAAGTAGTTCATCCTAGATTCACCTGGTAACTAAGGTGACTGTTTTTGTTAGTTAATTGTTTTTATCCAAAAAATAAAAATAAACCTCTCATATTTCTATGAGAGGAAATATTTCATATTTCTATGGCAGGAAAGTTTGGTTAATTGGAGCAAGTTGCCAACCAAAGTGTCTCTTACACTCCCACAAAAGATGAGAGATAAGCGACTATATAGCAATAATGATAATGAATTCATCTTACGTTAAGTGAACAAATCTTATAAAAAAATTAAACTTATCAGCAATGAGCAAAGATGCCACATACAAATTTTTCTGGTGCTGTATCTATCAAAAATTGAATTCTTTTTCAAAAACTTAACCTTAAACCACAGTCCAGAACACCAATTCTACACAATTTTTAAAAAGAAAAAAGAAAGAAACACTTTCCAACTGATTTTTTTTTTTTTTTTTTTGGCCAGGCCCCATGGCATGTAGGATCTTAGTTCCCAGACCAAGGATTGGAGCACAGAGTCTTAACCATTGAACCACCAGGGAAGTTCCTCAACTGATTTTATAAAGAAGAAACATATATGGTCAGTTTAATAGATGCTCAAAAGCATTTAAAAAAAATCAAGTACCAAGGCCCTGAATATATTAGGAATAGAGAAAGGCTTCCTCAGTAAAGGATAAATACAGAAAACAACAACAAATCTATGTGTGAACTTTGTGCCCCTAAGGCTCCACCCTGCAGATATGAGATTGACTCACTGACTCTTTTTAAGCTCTTTCACAAAACTCCATTGAGGATTGTCTGTATTTGGGATCCCTACCCTCTGGGATGATCTCATCCATTCATCTCAGTGTCTACGTCTGAGTTGGAGTTGTACAGTTTTAACAGTCTCTGTTCTACATATGTTGTAAGACTGAACAGCCCTTTCTGTTTTCTGCATAAATGGGTCTGCATATGCTGAAATTTGGAAAAGCCACCAAAATTACCATTGTGCAAAGAGGAAATTGAAAACAACTCCTGAAGACTTGCTTATATTATATAAGTGATGAGAAAAAACTACTCTTCTCACAGGCACTTATTTCTCTAGAAACCAAGTTGCTACCTAAAGATCTGCCAAGACTTTCAGTGTCAAAAAGCATTTAATTCTGCCTTTGGTAACAAAGGGTATGTGTTTCTTCTTACATATGTTTCTCCTTATGTGTTAGGTGGACTTCTCTCATGGCTCAGATGGTAAAGTGTCCACCTGCAATGCAAGAGACCTGGGTTTGATCCCTGGGTTGGGAAGATCCCCTAGAGAAGGGAATGGCTACCCACTCCAGTGCTCTTGCCTAGAGGATTCCATGGACAGAGGACCCTGGTGGGCTACAGTCCATGGTTGCATAAAGTTGGACATGACTGAGTGACTAACACTTTCACTTTATGCATTAGGTACAAAGTCAATATAAATTGGAGTGAATGTTTCAACCGTATTTGGAAATTCACTATCTTTCTATATGTAAATTAATTTTAACCACTAAATTGGGTTAAATATCTTGAAAAAATGCACATATATTGGTAGCATTAAAATATATAATAGAAGAAAATTTGAGATTCATTATATTAGTATGAGAGATTGAATAAACCAATGGACAATGGCCAGATCATATATGAAAACAGAATTCTGACACACAAAACTCTCTCCCATATTCAATATCCCAGAAGCCAAACCACAACCTCTGCAGTACTGTAGCAATTGGTTCCAAATGGTCAGGACTTGATGACTGTTTCCCCCACCCTTCTTACTTTTACTTCCAACTTAGAACCAACCACAGAAAATCAAGGAAAATTAAATATGCTCTAACCATTCGTATAGGATACCTCACTAGGTAGGTGATCTCCAGTTTCTCCAATCAGGGTATACCTGAAGCCCTTCCTTTCATTCCAGCATAAAGCCTTCTCACTCTTTTTGTCTGCCTTCGAGGCTCTGGCAAACACAAGTCATGGTATATAAGTTTATTATCTCTGGGGACAAGCTCTGCATGAGTAGTCTTGTCCTCATTTGGGTGGTCTTCATTTATTCCTGTCTCTCTCAATTGGAGAAAAATAGCGAACCCCATTCTAACCTGGTAAATTTATGTTTCAGTGAACCATTTAATATATTTTTCTATCAAAATCAAACATATTAGAAATGATGGGAGCAAAAACAATATAGTCAAATCAGTCAATTGGATATGTTTATGAGATTAGTGCAGGATAAATGGAATTCTTTATGATGATTTGTAGATTTACTCAAATTGACAGAAAATTTATTTCAATATTAACTAATTATTCATTCAATTACCTCAACATTAATTTACTTAGATTGACAGAAACTTAATTTAAGCATTTATTTCAGTCTTATTGATTAAAATGTATTAAAATTCTGAAACTGGTCTCCAGAAATATGTTTTCACTAGTATGATGAAGTTTTGAATTTGTACTTTATTTCAAATGAAGAAACATTTGTTTCTTTTTTATACTTGCAAGACACCCTCAATGGATTCCAAAGTATTTTTAATTCTATCTTGGTTTCTTTTCTGGCTTATTTAATATTCATATCAAATCTTGTTGCCTTTGGCATCCTGTGACTTAGCAACAGCATAGGAACACTGGGGGAGTTAATGAACCACAGAACAAAAATTCCATGATGGGAAACTGTCATCTGATGAGAAAGTGTAGTGACGTGACTAAGGGAGGAATAAATTAGGTCCAGTAGTTGTGGAGAAGAAATTCAGATTCAAGACAAGGGTGCTTGCTATTCCATTAGCAAAATAATATGAATTGAAGGACAAACCTGTGCAAGATATTTTCAGATTTTGGAATTATACCGTATCTCTTTTCCAAGGCATCTTTTTACTTTTCAAACTATTTTTGTCCTTTGATATTTAAAAATATTGTCCTCATATGCTTAAAATTATATTTATATTTGTTATGGACTAAAGAAGCATCTTAAATTAACACAAAATAACATACTCCTAGAAAATAACTCTTGCTTCACTCATTGAAAAGTGGGGGAAAAAGAAATTCTTTCCTAAAGCTATGCCTTCAAATGTCAACGTTTTTGATTTTAAACAAATGGCTGCTTTTTCAAACTTAACTAGCTTTTCTGAAGGATTGACAAAATAAGGTGATTGAGAAACTTCGAGGGATTCAGTTTTCATGACTTAGTTCATTAAACAGCCAAAGGCCTTTGTGGAAAACAATCATGGTAAGCAAAAAAATTGTCTCATAATGTGAGTCTGGCTTATCCTGAAGACTGCAAATTTCCCAGAAGGCTTATTTTAAATTAGAGTAAGTTGGCTTAGGAAAAAAAAAAAATGAAAAGCTTAGGAGCAAATGCATAGAGTTTTCATAATGAATTATAACTCATTAATTCCTTCTGGATTATGGTCAATATTACTTGACTGCTATCCATTTGTATGTAAAGATATCTCTGTGGCCATACTAGGATGATCATAAAAGAGAGTCATCATAACAATCACATAGGATATTCACAGGGCACCTCTGTGAATGGCATCTCTGGTGCCATTTCTTCCCATTCAGAAAATGGTATATCAGTCCAATTCCTTCCCTATTGCTTTAGGAATGTTTTGGACTGTTCCTGGACCTTTTCTGAGTGATCTTCTGTTCATACAATTCTATTCATACACCCTGAGAGGTTTTTTTTTTTAAACTACTCAGGCTCGCTTGGATAAATTTCATTATTGTCAATGGAAACACTGGGGGCTTTGCAGACTAATCCCATTGCAGGAGATATAGTTCTGCTGATACCCATTCTAAGGATGTTTCCTTGGAGAGTCATGTCCTAGGCCTACTGGTGTAGAAGCTGCTGGTATCCGTGCTCATGTTGGTGGCAGAGTCTCTTTCTGTTTGCACTTTTGCCAAATGACCACCTTGGACATTTCTTCTTTTCCTGAAGCACTTCTAAAATTTTTCACCTGCATTTTCTGTCATTTAACAATTGATTTCTAGAAATTAATTCTCTGTTCTGAATAGAAGCACCTAGCTATATTTGTGGCAATTAGTTTCTCCCCTTTTGCTTTACTTTTTCATTCCTTTCTGTCTTTTAATGAAGAGAAGTTGTTCTTTCAAATGTAATCGATTACCAAGGTGTTTCTTAATGTTTACAACTTTTTAAGTTTTAGTTATGAATTTTTTCCTGCTCTAAGTTTATGAAGATATTCTCTAATCTGAAAGATTTATTGGCTTAATTTTCACATTTAGCCATACAACAGCAGCAGCAAAATAATAATAATTTGTACAAATAGGATGAGGTAAATGTCAACTTCATATTTTTATATATGACTATCGGATTGACACAGCACTGTTTAAAGTAATCTTTGTTCGGCCCTGAAATATTAATTTTGTATTAAATTAAATGAGTTTCTTTCTGAAATTGCTATTTTGATTCCTGAGTTTCCTTGCCTATACTTTAGGAAATAAAGCAGAATTCTTTACTAGTGTCATTATATAAAAATTATTATGTCTAGTACAGTAAGTAATTTTTGTTCATTTTATTTTTATTGTTCTTGATTCTTTGAAACTTTATACAACTTTTTATTTTTTTAACACATTTTAGAGTCAACTTGACAATTAACTCAAAAAAGAAGAAAGCCTCTATAGTTTTCATTGGATTTATATTGAATTTATTGTAGATCAATTTAGGAAAATGTATATTTTCACCATTTGAAATCCTTCAATTTAAGATTATGTCTCTCCATTTGCTAACATCTTCAATTTTACTCAACAATATATTGATAGATTTCTTTTAAGTATTATTAATTCTTAGATATTTGACATCTTTTAATTTTATTCTTTTATATTATGTTTCTTTTATAACTGTTTGATTTTTTTCTATATAAAAACAATGATTTTGCATATTGCAATTGCATGTTGATTTTAACACATTGAGCTTGCATTCAAATACAGTACTAAATTTACTGAACTTTGATCATCTATTTGCAGACATGTTTGATGTGGGATATTCACAATTATTTCATCTGTGAATAATTAAGCTGTATTTATTTTCAATTCTTGTACTATTAATATTTCTGTCTAGTTTATTGGCTCAGACTTTCAGTAAAATATTGAGTGAAAGTAGCAAAAATTAATCATCTTTTCTATTTTCTAACTCAAAAAATGAGTTCAAACTTTCATATTAACTATAATGTTTAAAGTAAATTTTCTGTACATACCTTTTTTTTTGAATAGAGAATTTCTACAATAAAATTTCTAAGTATTTTAACCACTAATGAATGTTAACTTTTATCAAATGCCTTATCTGTACTGCTTAATATACAATATGTGTATTAACTAGTTGTCATGATTTGCATCTTTTCTCTCCTTATTTTGTTAATATACTTACAGATTATTTGGGGCACTTTTATTGAAATGAAAAAAATCCTAGATCTACAACTCAATGAAATATCCATATATTTAACCCTAAGTAATCTCTGTGCAGATTAAGAAAAACTACACTCAGTCCTCAACCCCTCTGATGTTTTCTCCCAGAGACTAACCAAACTAGTCAAACTTCTAACTGCGTGTATTAGTTTTGTCTCTTTTTAACTTTGGCCACCTCATGCAAAAAATTGACTCTGGAAAAGACCCTGATGCTGGGAGGGATTGGGAGCAGGAGGAGAAGGGGACAACAGAGAATGAGATGTCTGGATGGCATCACTGACTCAATGGACATGAGTTTGGGTAAACTCTGGGAGTTGGTGATGGACAGGGAGGCCTGGAATGCTGCGATTCATGGGTTCACAAAGAATCGGACACGACTGAACAGAACTGAACTTTACGTAATTTGAATTTGACATATATGTACTCTTTTGTATTTGACTTTTTGACTCCAAATTACTTCCTGAGATTCCTTTCTACTAGTTCATGTAGTTTCAATTTGTATATCAATTTCAGGAATATTTTATGTGTGACTCTTTTCTACTATGGTGATCATTCGAGCAATTTCTTTGTTGTTTGTTTAGTCACTAAGTCATGTCCAACTCTGTGTGACCCTATGGGCTGTAGCCCACCAGGCTCCTCTATCCATGGGATTTCCCAAGCAAGAATCCTGGAGTGGATAGCCATTCTTTTCTCCATGGGATCTTCCCAATGCAGGTATTGAACCTGTGTCTCCTCCTTGGCAGATGGAATCTTTACCTGTAAGCCACCTGGGAATCCCAAGCAGTTGTTCTGCATGGAGGTTATTATAAATATCAGTACTTTTATGGTACTTACATAGTACTCACATAGTACTGAGGTACATACTCACGAGCCTTATCCTGCTCCTTATAACCCTGATCGTTGGGGTCTTAATGAATGTCAGCCCATGTCTTTCAGATTAACAAGAGTAGACAATGGGGTGATATATTCAAAAGAAAAAATTTCCAGAAGCTGTGGTGATGCAGAAGTGAGGGATATGTGTTGCTTGTAGGCAATTCTCCATGTTTATCTTGGGACAGATTTTGATTCAGCCTATTTTCAAGGGGGTTGATTAAGCAAATAACATTGGAAGATAGAGATGGTGTCTTCCCCATGGTAAAAGGAAGAATTCTTTTTTGTCCAGAGTGATAAAGGTAAGATTTACCTCTAGAGGAAGAGTTGAACAGGCTTGCTTGCAACTTCCTTAGAAGAGTAGGGGTTTGCTAAGCAAAATCTGTCTTAGCTGTGAAACAAATCCAGCATCTACCTGGTCTACCTCAGCACAATCCCCATGGAATTTGTGAAGAATGGGGAGGGTAGTGGATAGCTACCCTGTTACCTGCTGTGCTCTCTACTAAAGTTCATTGTTCCCAAGTGAAGAATCTCCCCCTTTCTGGCAGCATCTAAGAAACTGAGAAAGAATACTTTGTCTGAATCACAAGCTGGGTATAATCCCAAATCTTTCACAATTATTTGCATATATCTCTTTTATTCTGCATGTTGTATTTTGGGGGCGGAGGGTATCTTCTAGTTTAATAATTTTTTTCAACAGTGCCTAATCTGATCTTCAATGAATTTACTGGGTTTTAATTTCATTTATTATGTCTTAGATCTAATTACGTTTTTATTATAAATTCTGGTTCCCTGCCAACATTCTTTCTCTCTCTGTATTTCTTTGGTCTTTTAGCTTCTTAGGCATGCTAATCATTGCTGCTTTTAAAGTCTGTCACTGATAACTTCACTATCTGTATCCACCAAGGGTCAGTACTTCTAGCCAGTGCTTCTCTTGATTTTCATTCACATTTTGCTTGTACAAACAAACAAAGTGTTCGTACCTGGTTAATTTTAAGTGCTTGCCATCTATTATTATACTTTATTAAGAGGTACCATTTCACACCAGTCAGAATGGCTGCGATCCAAAAGTCTACAAGTAATAAATGCTGGAGAGGGTGTGGAGAAAAGGGAACCCTCTTACACTGTTGGTGGGAATGCAAACTAGTACAGCCATTATGGAGAAGAGTGTGGAGATTCCTTAAAAAACTGGAAATAGAACTGCCTTATGATCCAGCAATCCCACTGCTGGGCATACACACTGAGGAAACGAGAAGGGAAAGAGACACGTATACCCCAATGTTCATCGCAGCACTGTTTATAATAGCCAGGACATGGAAGCAACCTAGGTGCCCATCAGCAGATGAATGGATAAGAAAGCTGTGGTACATATACACAATGGAGTATTACTCAGCCATTAAAAAGAAAACATTTGAATCAGTTCTAATGAGGTGGATGAAACTGGAGCCTATTATACAGAGTGAAGTAAGCCAGAAAGAAAAACACCAATACAGTATACTAACGCATATATATGGAATTTAGAAAGATGCTAACAATAACCCTGTGTACGAGACAGCAAAAGAGACACTGATGTATAGAACAGTCTTATGGACTCTGTTGGAGAGGGAGAGGGTGGGAAGATTTGGGAGAATGGCATTGAAACATGTAAAATATCATGTAAGAAACGAGTCGCCAGTCCAGGTTCGATGCACGATACTGGATGCTTGGGGCTAGTGCATTGGGACGACCCAGAGGGATGGTATGGGGAGGGAGGAGGGAGGAGGGTTCAGGATGGGGAACACATGTATACCTGTGGTGGATTCATTTTGATATTTGGCAAAACTAATACAATTATGTAAAGTTTAAAAATAAAATAAAATTAAAAAAAAAAAAGGAGACATAGAGATTTGTTTAATCTGTTCACTTTGTGGTCTGAAAGACAGCCAAACCTAGAGGAGACTGACAGAAAGATAAGCTTCTCTAATTAACTTTCATGATACCTCAGTGAGTCTGTCATTTGGCTCTCTGACCCAGCAAACTGAGTAACACCAAAGTATTTATGACATTTCAGAATGATCCACAGAAGCTTTAACAAACTACAATTGGAAACCAAAATAGAGACTTTAATTTCCAAGTTAGACCATGCCATCCTTTGCATATTACCATGATAATTTTCAGAAATAGCTTTTAAGTTGGTAATGGGTCATGGAAGAGTACTAAAGAATACTAAATGGTCACTGTATTATCATATGATCCTATATGTTCTTTATGAATTGTTTTTGTTGAATTTATATAGTTTCAAGTACACACCATCCTAAAACAGAACTTGAAGTATATTTGTTGTTTTCTGATATGCACAAATAAGTTGCATGATCAAATAAGGTCATTAACCTTCCTACTATGATTTTTCCTACAAGGTTAGTGTCTCTTCTTCAAGTCACACTTTTCTATAAGGAATTTTCTTTGATCATCTGGAAATGGAGGTGGAAAATAACATTTTATCAACCATTCTGCTTTATATACTAGTATAACAATGAGAAATGCATTGTGATGACAATATAGCCTTCTCAGGAACAGTTCTGAAGGCCATGTGGATGAGGGATGGCTTGCCAGGAAATATTCCTTTGAGTGGTACATCTTATCATCCATTTGTAGATAAGGCATAATGTAAGGATACTTCACAGTTCATAGTATGGATGGTTAATTTTGTAGGATATCCAAGGAAATGAAAGACGCAAGTTTTAGAAATCAGAAAGAATGAAAAGGATTCTTGCAGAGATATTCGTATTATGGCCTAGAGTGTGAACATATTTATGTCACATGTGAATTCTTATCAAAAGGCCATTATGTCAGAGGAAATTTTAATAATCAGCTGCACAAAGTTTCTTAAATGAAATACATGTGAGACTCCTTCAAGTGCCACTGCAATGCTTTCACAAGGACATCACAAGCAGGAACTTATTTTGCAAAGAGCAGGCTATGCAGAAAAACAATGGCATGAACCTCCCATAACTGTAGCTATTTTAGTTATTGCTGCCACCGAGTATACAAACCTGCTAGTAGAAGTTAGCAACCTCAAGCTCTAATCTTGTATAATATGCAAAGGACAGCTTTAAAACAATTTTATTTATTCCTTTTGTCTTAGAGAGTGTGGCAGTTTGTCCTCACTTGAATAGACACTCATTCAGGTTTCAAAAATATTTCCTCCCTTTGTGACTCTATGAGTAACAAAGTCCACATACTGATTAAATGATGACAAACCACGTTAGTATTTTACAGAGCAAGGCTTTTGACTGAGGTAGCCTTTATACAGCAAAGACAGCAGTGGCCTAATGTCCACAGAAATCATTACGTTTTCCCGGTCATGTATCAGTTGTCAACAGCATTATGAAAAGTGTAGTCTGCATAGGTCTAGAAGTAATGCATAGAAGTAGAAGATGATAACTTTCATAGTTGCTTTTAAGTACCCATTCACAGAATATTAAATTACTATTTCTAGGACTGTCATCTTGTGCAATTTAGAGATTTTAGTACCTCAAATACAGGTTTCTGCTAGTGGATCCATGACATTGAATTAGAAAAGGTGACAGCAACTTGCCTTTTGAGGATTATCATGCCATTTGGAGAAAATTGGAAATTTTGATGTTAATTTGGATGATTTTCACAGATTGAAAACGTGGTAGAGTTTGGATGGAGTCCACATTTTATTTGGGGATATTTCTTTTTTTTTTTTTTTTATGTAATAATGAGTGAAGTTGATCAGTCGTGTCCGACTCTTTGCGACTCCGTGGCTTCTCCATCCATGGGATTCTCCAGGCAAGAATACTGGAGTGGGTTACCATCTCTTTCTCCAGGGGATCTTCCCGACCAAGGGATCAAACCCGGGTCTCCCGCATTGGAGACAGACGCTCTAACCTCTGAGCCAGTGAACGTTAATGCAAAAGTATAAAAGCAGTACCACCATGAGTTTGTATCATTTAGAAGTAAAGGTTTATGTCACAAAAAAAAAAAAAAAGGTTTAGCTAGCACCTTACTAGTTGAGTTATAGGTTGAAATCAAAGGGAGTACAGTTAGTGGAGAAGAAAAATCATGAATTCAATCTATGGTTTTATTAGTTGTAGAAATGATGAACTATCCTTTAGAATAAAGGTCTTGCTTTTCATATATATATATATATATATATATATTACTCCTTCCCTCTAATATATATCTTGGAGAAAGAATTTTGCTTCTGGTTACCAGTTGAACTTAACCCATATGTGAGATAATATTTAGGCATTAGATCAGAATTAGATGAGAAATGAACAATATCACTATATCTTGAACTTAGAATTGTATGAAATAATTATATGGGTTTAGAATTGTGGAGTCTGCCACCCTTTTTTAATTGGAATATAGTTGATTTACAGTATTATATATTTCACCTGAATAACAGTGTTTCAATATTTTTATAGCTTATACTCCACTTAAAGGTATTACAAAATGATGGCTATATTTCTCTGTAGTACAGTATAATATATCCTTATTGCTTATGGGTTTGCTTCCTTTGGTTCACATGGTTATATATGAATGAAATTTGCATTGAAAAGGGAATTATTGCATTATATTTCTTGGAGGAAAGTTTTTCATTTGGAAGTTTATGTACAGGAAGAATGTTTTATGTGTATGTCGAGCAGCCAAGTTATGGACTATTATAGTCATTCATTTTAGGTCTATTACTCAGCATGTCAACAGATTACCTATTGTAACTTGGTCTCCTATTATGTTATTTTGAACTATTCTTCTGCTTATACCATGGATGAATAAAGACTCACTTTTTTCAGCTCTTAGAGAGTTATAGGCTCATGACCTACAGTCACCCATTTAAATGCTCCTATTTTTAACTTTACATATTGAAAGAATAGCTTAAAAATAAATGGCTAATCACAGCAATGGTATAGAGATGAGAGTAGAGGTGATGCTGGAAGCCAGTGAAGGAGGAGTATTGAGAGCATCCAAAAGAATCAGTTTCTGTGAAATGATACTTATAAGTGCTACATTGCCTAGGCTTCATTTTTCCTGACAATTTTCTAAACCTTTTTATTTAGTCTTTTCAATAATTCTCTGAGCCTCTAGATAACCTTCCAATAAGTTCCTTTTTATTGCTTAAGTTAGTTACAATATATTTCTCTTGTTTCCCAACCAGTGCCCAAACTGACATACACTAAAAAGCATGTAAGTAGCTGAGAACCTAAATAAATGGCAATATGTGAGTGTTGAAAACTGATTTTATCTCACATCATGTAGCGTACTCAAACCAAAGGTAACTTCATGATGTAACTGCAGGCCACGTATCAAGGAAACAAAAATATGGGAAAAGCAGTATAATTCTAGGAACAAGAATTTATGTGAAGGACACAGGCAGAAGATGTAGACTCTAGAATAGACTGAGGAACAGATTTACTAAATAACAGAAGAATAGAGTTACTACACTTTCAGGTATAGAAGTTAAAGAAGAAGCAGGAGAGCTTCAACTTTAAATTTACTTCAAGAACAAATCAATATTTTACAAATCTGCCTGAGTATAAAAATTACATGGGAGTCTTATAAAATTATGGGTACAAGACCCTCCATTGTAAACTCTGGTGTATTAGTGTTAGGATGGATCTAAGAATATCTATACTTTTATTTAAGTCGCTAGACAATCTCACAATCCAAAATGCCTGGGACAATTTTGGACTAAAAATAATTTTGTATGAATGAGAGTGCTAATTATCAACAGATGTTTGAAATGTAGATAATTATGATTTAAAGGCTACATTTGCTTATAATAATAACACAGTCATGCTTTTGAAAAAGTTTAGAGTGAGAGTTTTTGAAAAAGTCACCCAATTTTGAAGTGTTGTCTTCGGCTCAATACACTGGAGAGATGTAAGTTGTTTTATTATGTTGATTGCAAGTAGCTTCGCCTTAAAAGTGCAGAAAGGGAGAGTTGATTGTCTGTGGCATCCTGAAATAGTCATATATTGCTTTCAAACTCAGTTGGCAAGAATTCAGTCAGAAACATCTGCAAGAATTTAGACTGAGCCATGTACTCAGTGATCTTTCTACCTGTTACTCTAATTACTACACTATAAAATTTTTATTTTTATTCTAGCTCCCTCTGATGCTGCTGGAAGACCATAGAGTAAACTCAGCAGGGTAAAGGAGTCTAAGATGAGAAAGAGAAAGAGGAGAAATAAGGCAGGAAAACAGAGAAAATGAACAGAGAAAATGTCATGCTATACAGAATAACAAACAAATCCTCCACGTCTTATGGTTTCTGATTCCTGTATAGCCTCAAAAGTAATGAAGTTGCTTAACATATTTGGTAGACAGTATGGTGTCAAGTAAATATATATATATTAAAAGAGGGGAGATAAATTTGTAATAATGCTACATGAACTTGTATACATTTCCTTCACTTCCTGCTCATTTGTTTTTTTTAAGCTATATTGCAAACAGACAATAGTATGAGACCTCTTAATGTTATATTCAATTATTTCTGAATTTGAATATATTTGAGTCCCTGGTGGTCAGAGGTTAAAGCGTCTGCCTGGAATGCAGGAGACCCAGATTTGATCCCTGGGTCGGGAATAGCCCCTGGAGAAGGAAAATGGCAACCCACTCCAGTACTCTTGCCTGGAGAATCCCATGGAGGCAGGAGCCTGGTAGGCTACAGTCCATGGGGTCACAAAGAGTCAGATGACTGAGCAACTTCACTTTCACTTTCACTTTCTGAGATATAACTTGCAGTATTGAGGAGGTAGGCTATTTTATGCACATATGATTTGGGGGTATATAATAAAATCCTTTGGAAGCAGGGAACCAACAAAAGGCAAAAAAGAAGGGATAGTTGAGAAAGAGACCAGTACCCTAAAGGGTACCTTAGCTCATGATCTTAGAAATTGATGTCTTAGAGCCTACCTTGCTCTTAGATTTTTAGGTTTCTGATATTATTTTTAAAATTCAAGTGAAAGGAAAACTCTATATAAGCTTCCTTAAGGTGAGATGGAACTTGAAGCTACAGAACTCAAAATCCAGAGTTTAATGAAACTGGTCCTAGATGCACCACTGTGTCCCCAGTACCTTCTCTTTTGGTGTTACGGCTGAACATTCATCAGATAATGTGCACTGACAGCACGCTGTGACACCAAACCACTTCCCAATTGTGATCTCCAGACTAGAAGCTCATGTGAAAAGGAGAGTGTGTGCTCTATAAACATTGCCAAGGAAAGTCTAGAGATGGTGTCTCGGAGCTTCCAATTGGGGTACATGACCTGTTTTACATGTGGTCATGGTTATTCTGTGTTGCTAATACTTCCTATCCCTGTAGCCACAGAAGAAACTGGCTTTACATGAAAAATATGGAAACAAAATTGGAAATAAATAATAACAAAGTAAAAAATTGGTGTTGTAATGCCAGAGAAATAAGAAAAGTTGGTTGGGTTTATGGGAAAAATGAAAAAAATTATTAGTATATTTACAAATTTATTCCCAGAGTTATTTAGATAGTTGGGTAATGTTCTCAACACCAAAATTAGTATCATGTTATTTAGAGCATGTTCAGTACAGTTCAGTCGCTCAGTTGTGTCCAACTCCTTGCGACCCCATGAATCACAGCACTCCAGGCCTCCCTGTCCATCACCAACTCCCGGCATTCACTCAAACTCAGGTCAATCGAGTCGATGATGCCATCTAGTCATCTCATCCTCTGTCGTCCCCTTCTCCTCCTGCCCCCAATCCCTCCCAGCATCAGAGTCTTTTCCAATGAGTCAACTCTTCACATGAAGTGGCCAAAGTATAGGAGTTTCAGCTTTAGCATCAGTCCTTCCAATGAACACCCAGGACTGATCTCCTTTAGGATGTACTGGTTGTACCCCTTGCAGGCCAAGGGACTCTCAAGAGTTTTCTCCAACACCACAGTTCAAAAGCATCAATTCTTTGGCGGTCAGCCTTCTTCACAGCCCAACTCTCACATCCATACATAACCACTGGAAAAATCATAGCCTTGACTAGACGGACATTTGTTGGCAATGTCTCTGCTTTTGAATATGCTATCTAGGTTGGTCATAACTTTCCTTCCAAGGAGTAGGCATCTTTTAATTTCACAGCTGCAATCACCATCTGCAGTGATTTGGGAGCCCAGAACAATAAAGTCTGACACTGTTTCCACTGTTTCCCCATCTATTTCCCATGAAGTGATGGGACCAGATGCCATGATCTTCATTTTCTGAATGTTGAGCTTTAAGCCAACTTTTTCACTCTCCTCCTTCACTTTCATCAAGAGGCTTTTTAGTTCCTCTTCACTTTCTGCCATAAGGGTGGTGTCATCTGCATATCTGAGGTTATTGATATTTCCCCTGGCAATCTTGATTCCAGCTTGTGCTTCTTCCAGCCCAGTGTTTTTCATGATGTACTCTGCATATAAGTTAAATAAGCAGGGTGACAATATACAGCCTTGACGTACTCCTTTTCCTATCAGGAACCAGTCTGTTGTTCCATGTCCACTTCTAACTGTTGCTTCCTGACCTGCATATACATTTTTCAAGAGGCAGATCAGGTGGTCTGGTGTTCCCATCTCTTTCAGAATTTTTCAGTTTATTGTGATCCACACAGTCAAAGGCATTGGCATAGTCAATAAAGCAGAAATAGATGTTTTTCTGGAACTCTCTTGCTTTTTCCATGATCCAGCAAATGTTGGCAATTTGATCTCTGGTTCCTCTGCCTTTTCTAAAACCAGCTTGAACATCAGGAAGTTCATGGTTCACATATTGCTGAAACCTGGCTTGGAGAATTTTGAGCCTTACTTTACTAGCATTTGAGACGAGGGCAATTGTGCAGTAGTTTGAGCATTCTTTGGCATTGCCTTTCTTTGGGATTGGAATGAAAACTGACCTTTTCCAGTCCTGTGGCCACTGCTGAGTTTTCCAAATTTGCTGGCATATTCAGTGCATCACTTTGACAGCATCTTTTTTCAGAATTTGAAATAGCTCCACTGGAATTTCATCACCTCCACTAGCTTTGTTCGTAGTGATGCTTTCTAAGGCCCACTTGACTTCACATTCCAGGATGTCTGGCTCTAGGTCAGTGATCACACCATCGTGATTACCTGGGTTGTGAATATCTTTTTTGTACAGTTCTTCTGTGTATTCTTGCCACCTCTTCTTAATATCTTCTGCTTCTGTTAGGTCCATACCATTTCTGTCTTTTATTGAGCCCATCTTTGCATGAAATGTTCCCCTGGTATCTCTAATTTTCTTGAGGAGACCTCTAGTCTTTCCCATTCTGTTGTTTTCCTTTATTATTTGCATTGATCGCTAAGGAAGACTTTCTTATCTCTCCTTGGTATTTTTTGGAACTCTGCATTCAGATGCTTATATCTTTCCTTTTCTCCTTTGCTTTTCTCTTCTCTTCTTTTCACAGCTATTTGTAAGGCCTCCTCAGACAGCCATTTTGGTTTTTTGCATTTCTTTTCAATGGGGATGGTCTTAATTCCTGACTCCTTACAATGTCAGGAACCTCCGTCCATAGTTCATCATGCACTCTGTCTATCAGATCTAGTCCCTTAAATCTATTTCTTACTTCCACTGTATAATCATAAGGAATATGATTTAGGTCATACCTGAATGGTCTAGTGGTTTTCCCCACTTTCTTCAATTTAAGTCTGAATTTGGCAATAAGGAGCTCATGATGTGAGCCACAGTCATCTCCCAGTATTGTTTTTGCTGACCGTATAGAGCTTCTCCTTCTTTGGTCAAAGAATATAATCAATCTGATTTCAGTGTTGATCATCTGGTAATGTCCATGTGTAGAGTCTTCTCTTGTGTTTTTGGAAGAGGGTGTTTTTTCTTACCAGTGTGTTCTCTTGGCAAAACTCTATTAGCCTTTGTCCTGCTTAATTCTGTACTCCAAGCCAAACTTGCCTGTTTCTCCAGGTGTTTCTTGACTTCCTACTTTTGCATTCCAGTCCCCTATAATGAAAAGGACATCTTTTTTGGGTGTTAGTTTTAAAAGGTCTTGTAGGTCTTCATAAAACTGTTCAATTTCAGCTTCTTCAGCATTACTGTTTAGAGCCTGTTAAAGTACCCTAAAATATACAGGAAAGTTAACTACAGGTTTTTACAGTATAGAGTATAACTACTATAGTCTTCTGAAAGAGATGGGAATACCAGACCACCTGACCTGCCTCTTGAGAAATCTGTATGCAAGTCAGGAAGCAACAGTTAGAACTGGACATGGAACAACAGTCTGGTTCCAAATAGGAAAAGGTGTATGTCAAGGCTATATATTGTCACCCTGCTTATTTAACTTATATGCAGAGTACATCATGAGAAACGCTGGACTGGAAAAAACACAAGCTGGAATCAAGATTGCCGGGAGAAATATCAATAACCTCAGATATGCAGATGACAACACCCTTATGGCAGAAAGTGAAGAGGAACTAAAAAGCCTCTTGATGAAAGTGAAAGTGGAGAGTGAAAAAGTTGACTTAAAGCTCAACATTCAGAAAATGAAGATCATGGCATCTGGTCCCATCACTCCATGGGAAATAGATGAGGAAACAGTGGAAACAGTGTCAGATTTTATTTCTGGGGGCTCCCAAATCACTGCAAATGGTGATTGCAGCCATGAAATTAAAAGACGCTTACTCCTTGGAAGAAACTCCTTGGAAAAAAATAGATAGCATATTCAAAAGCAGAGACATTACTTTGCCAACAAAAGTCCATCTAGTCAAGGCTATGGTTTTTCCTGTGGTCATGTATGGATGTGAGAGTTGGACTGTGAAGAAGGCTGAGCACTGAAGAATTGATGCTTTTGAACTGTGGTGTTGGAGAAGACTCTTGAGAGTCCCTTGGACTGCAAGGAGATCCAACCAGTCCATTCTGAAGGAGATCAGCCCCGGGATTTCTTTGGAAGGAATGATGCTGAAGCTGAAACTCCAGTACTTTGGCCACCACATGGGGAGTGTTGACTTATTGGAAAAGACTCTGATGCTGGGAGGGATTGGGGGCAGGAGGAGAAGGGGACAGCAGAGGATGAGATGGCTGGATGGCATCACTGACTCAATGGATGTGAGTCTGAGTGAACTCTGGGAGTTGGTGATGGACAGGGAGGCCTGGCGTGCTGCAATTCATGGGGTCGCAAAGAGTCGGACACGACTGAGCGACTGAACTGAACTGAACTGATACTATCCTCTAAGTAATAATTAACAGCTGAATCTACTTTTATTTTATCATCATTTTGAACAGTTGCATGATTAGATAGTTAATTTTATTTCTAAATGCTTCCATAATATTTATTTCCAAATGTTGCCAAAATCCTGCAATTAATGATTACAGTGTTTATCTTTAGAATGAGTCCCAATAGTAAATGCTATTAATCACAGTTTTTTATACCAAATATTTGGGCATAGCTTCTTTACAACATCTAAATAGAAAAAGTTAAATGTTTTCATACAGTTAAGCTATATTATTTTATAAAATAATTCTGTAGTCTAATGATATTCCTGTGTTGATATTTTTTACTTTGTCAGTTTGGTTCCCAAGATTTGTCTTCATTGATTAAAGTACTAATATTTTAAGGGTATATTTAAAGGGAATTATTAATGCTCCAAGTATAAATTCACATATTTGAGAGAATGAAATGCACCTCAAAATTATGGGTCCTTTATTATTAAAACAAGGTCTTCCCAAGTGGTGCTAATGGTAAAGAACCTGCCTGCCAATGCAGGAGATGCAAGGTTCAATTCCTGGGTCAGGAAGATACACTGGAGAAGGAAACGGCAACCCCCTACAGTATTCTTGCCTGGAAAATTTCATGGACAGAGGAGCCTGGTTGGCTACAGTGCATGGGGTCACAAAGACTTAGGCACG
This sequence comes from Bos indicus x Bos taurus, assembly GCF_003369695.1. Taxonomy (NCBI): domain Eukaryota; kingdom Metazoa; phylum Chordata; class Mammalia; order Artiodactyla; family Bovidae; genus Bos; species Bos indicus x Bos taurus. Next base: position 56,082,777 of record NC_040087.1, read on the forward strand.
ATTGAGCTAGGTTTGAATTTTACTATTAAAACAAAGGAAAATGAGAATCTTGTTTAAACTAAAATATATCAGTACTCGTAGTTGTAAAAAAATAGAAATCCTTCTTAAAGAAAGTTAAGAAATAAAGGAAATATAGTAGATCTCAGACTCCAAGAAAAGTTTTAATGACCAAACTAGATAAAAGGAGTTATGTCTCAGAAACCATGTTTTGTATGATACTATGACTTTTTTCTAAAGTCATAGTATCTAAAAGTCATATTTTAGTCATATTCTAAAGTCATATTTTTCTTGTTTGTTTAGGTTAATATCTTCTTTTGTTGTGTTCAGTTCAGTTCAGTCGCTCAGTTGTGTCCGACTCTTTGCGACCCCATGAATTGCAGCACGCCAGGCCTCCCTGTCCATCACCAACTCCCGGAGTTCACTCAGACTCATGTCCATCGAGTCAGTGATGCCATCTAGTCAACTCATCCTCTGCTGTCCCCTTCTCCTCCTGCCCGCAATCCCTCCCAGCATGAGTCTTTTCCAATAAGTCAACTCTTCGCATGAGGTGGCCAAAGTACTGGAGTTTCAGCTTTAGCATCATTCCTTCCAAAGAACACCCAGGGCTGATCTCCTTTAGAATGTGTTAAGGTTTGCTTTATAATTATGTTGAGAGATATCAAAAACTCCAAGTTTTATTTTTAGTTTCTTTTTCTAGTGAAAAAACATTTTTTTTTTGACAAAACATTGTTTTCAATATTAATCTACTTCCAAGTTCTGAATCTAATTGAATCAACTTTACTAACAAGATAGTTCCTTTGTAAAAAGTCTGGAGGGAATGGAACAGTTCAAGAAAAGGTGCTCAGTGCTGAGTGTTCTAAGTCTTAAATTAATAATTTAAGGTGGTATACAACTCATTTTTACCACTTCCTATGTCATCTGTACATATAAATAATATATATGAAAAAAATAATGAACTATTTCAGGGTACCATGGTTCTATTCAACTACTTCCTTTTAAACTTGCTTCTATAGTTAATGAAAATGCATTTGGATCCAAAGATTCCAGTCAATCAAATAAAATTTTAAAAGCTAAACAATATTAAACCCAATAGCATTTTATTTAACTTGAATTTCCTATATTTTTGCCTTAAATTTTCTATTGTTTGTCTACTTTGAGTATGTAAATCAAACAACTGAGAGTCTTGTTTTGCTTGTTTTTTCTTTTTTTAGCCAAAGAATCTAGGCCAAAGCCTCAGATTGGTAAAGGGAAATATTAAAGTATCAACATGTAATTGGGCACACTGGTAGTTTTCCAATGCAAAGTCATAACCTAAATGCTTCCTACTTAGCACTGAAAATCACATCTCCTCTGGTTCACATTTATGTTTCATCTAAGAGCAGGTGGAAGAAGTCTGTATGCCAAGAAGCCTCCCATGGTATTCACAGTTTGAGAGTTTGAGCTGTAAGAGGATCATTTGACTTGTAAACAGTTTTACTTTTACATCATGACATGAAACTGGCAATACTTCACACAGGTATGTCAAAGAATATTACCTTTCACACAGTACAATGCTTAAAAGCAAATAATGTTTTTAAATCTGTAACTCAGAATTTTTCAAAATAAAAGAATGCATAGTTTGTGATCAAGTATTATATATATATATATATATTTCTCAGTGAATATATGAGATCTAATTATACCCATAGCCTAAAATTAATTATATGAATGATTTTCTTAATACTTTTATCATGGTTTTTGGTACTACATTTACATCAAAAAGCTATTTTGATAAAGGCTTAAGTGCAATTATCATTTGAATAAACTATTTATAAGCCTATTCTCTTTCAGTATTTCTACACTGTTCCCCATATAACAGTGCAAATGCACATAGTCTCTTTGTAAACAGTAGAATAAAAGTAATTTTTATTTCTTTCTATTATCTGGTCTTGGGCTCCTAATGGGAAGCATGAATGCTATTTTCAGGTACAGAGATACTGAAACTGGAGCTATGATTGGTAAAGAAAAATAAAAACACACTTATGTTCTTTAAAAACTTCACTCAACATAATATTAGCTAATTGACTCCAATGATGTATAAAAGATTATACAACATCTAGATTAGAGAGAGGTACAAGGGGTAGAGTCATAGAAGCAGAGTAGAGAGGGAGAATGTCAGGGAGGGAGATACACATGCCCATACCAGGATATTTAACTTATATACGGAGTATGAGAAACGCTGGGCTGGAAGAAACACAAGCGGGAATCAAGATTGCCAGGAGAAATATCAATAACCTCAGATATGCAGATGACACCACCCTTATGGCAGAAAGTGAAGAGGAACTAAAAAGCCTCTCGATGAAAGTGAAAGAGGAGAGTGAAAATGCTGGCTTAAAGCTCAACATTCAGAAAACAAAGATCATGGCATCTGGTCCTATCACTTCATGGGAAATAGATGGGGAAACAGTGGAAACAGTGTCAGACTTTATTTTTTTGGGCTCCAAAATTACTGCAGATGGTGATTGCAGCCATGAAATTAAAAGACGCTTACTCCTTGGAATGAAAGTTATGACCAACATAGATAGCATAATGAAAAGCAGAGACATTACTTTGCCAACAAAGGTCTGTCTAGTCAAGGCTATGGTTTTTCCAGTAGTCATGTATGGATGTAAGAGTTCGACTATAAAAAATGCTGAGCACTAAAGATTTGATGCTTTTGAACTGTGGTGTTGGAGAAGACTCTTTAGAGTCCCTTGGACTGCAAGGAGATCCAACCAGTCCATTCTGAAGGAGATCAGTGCTGGGTGTTCATTGGAAGGACTGATGCTAAAACCTGAAACTCCAACACTTTGGCCACCTCATATGAAGAGTTGACTCATTGGGAAAGAGCCTGATGCTGGGAGGGATTGGGGCAGGAGGAGAAGGGGATGACAGAGGATGAGATGGCTGGATGGCATCTCCAAGTCAATGGACATGAGTTTGGGTAAACTCCGGGATTTGGTGATGGACAGGGAGGCCTGGCATGCCGCAATTCATGGGGTTGCAGAGTCAGACACGACTGAGCGATTGAACTGAACTGAACTGATACCAGGATAAGAAACCAGGAAGTTATAGTCACAGGCATCACTGCTGCTGCTGGTGCTACTAAGTCGCTTCAGTCGTGTGTGACTTTGTGCGACCCCATAGATGGCAGCCCACCAGGCTTCCCCATCCCTGGGATTCTCCAGGCAAGAACACTAGAGTGGGTTGCCATTTCCTTCTCCACACAGGCATCACTGGTATACCCCAGACTAGGGGAACAGATAATGTACTCATACACCTAGCCTGTCCTCATCACAATGCAGAACAATGAAGACTCAGAGGATGTGTGCCCCTTGCACTGGCTGGTATGAGAAGCTATAAGCCCATTTCCCACACACCTCTCTGCCCACATAGCATGTAGGGTAGGAGAAAGACAAAGATCGAATCAGCCCAGAATAGAATTTAACCACTGAGATAAGAAAATAGGTATTTAAAGACTGCTGTCTTAAAGCTGAACATTTTTGTGTTATGTCCTACACATTTTAGGCCCTTCTTCGACTCTTTTTAAATATCTAGAAGGAGCTTCTGAAGAAGATTTTATAAGTTTCTGAATAAATTTTAGGAAATCAAGTTGCCATATTCAATGCTCATCAGAAAAAAGATAAATAAAAGGATTATACTAGGTCAAGGAAATAACTCAGGAAAGAAAAAAATGATAAAAATATTGATTCAAAATAATAAGTGCTTACTATGTATTATTAATAATACTGCTGCTGCTGCTAAGTCGCTTCAGTCGTGTCCACTGTGCAATCTGTACTTTTACACTGGAAAGGACTTGGAAATTTATCTTCGATATGTTTATTCTTGAAAACATATTAGAGCAAATGTACATAGACAACTGAAGGATAAAATGAAGGACAGGAAGTTAAGAGACAAGGAAACAATGTTTCCAATATAGGAAGCAGTGAAGGTTTGCAGGATGACAGTTTATCAGCAGCCTACTGAGCATTCTGCCCAGACTGAAGCAAGAGCAAACATTCCAGGAAAGAAGAGAGAGAGACAGAGAGAGTGTGTGGGTTTGTGTCTGTTCTTAAAGAGAGAATGCATAGTCAAGATGCCATATACTCCACTGTACAAGAGGCAGTTTGGAAAAAGTAAGATGAGTTAAAAATATAGTATGAAAAAAATAATATACACACACCACAGCAACTAGAAATTTCAAGGGGGAAATACATGGTCCCAATGTGAAGCAAATGTTCCATATTGGAAAATCAAATGAACAAACTTTCTTAAAACAGAAGGGATTCTTCACCACAGTTAAATATAGAAAATTGGAAGATGATAGGAATTAGGCAAAGAAGGAAACTATGTCTCTCCCAACAATAAAACTGAAAAATCAGTAAAAAAAACAAAATCAGGAATAAACACAAATGTTTAAGAAAATCATACTTCAATATGAAATAAATCAATATGTATCATGATTTGGATAAAATAATGGAGACTAAGGGAAAAAAAGAAACATCTGAACTTAATGCTAAAAATATCCTCATCTGATAGACACCTGACCCACTGAACTAGAAGTGTTGGGAACAAAATATGATCAAAGAAACTTACTAAAAACTCTGAAGGAAATGATACTTATTTCAAAATAAGGACTCATTTATTTTTAATGAGTGAACTCAGGGAGTTGGTGAGGGACAGGGAGGCCGGGCGTGCTGCGGTTCATGGGGTCGCAAAGAGTCAGACACGACTGAGCTACTGATCTGATCTGATCTGATCTGATAACAAATAACAAAGCCATGGTGTGGTCATTACAAACGATACTACCTTTGAAAATATTTTCACAAGTGAGGCTGTCTGAGGATAGAGAACGACTAAGATGGAGTTGGGGAGCAAAATGTTAATTGGGTTCATAACCTATGATATTTAGGGGAAGGAAAAATTTATATTTAGAACTTTGGTGCCCTTTATGGATAGCAGAAACTGCAACGTTAAATTTGAGACTTTAATAAAGTGCAATACCATAAATAGAAATAGGTCAGTAAAATATAGATCATAGCGCCAACATTTTGAATATTCTTCAGAGCTTTTAACTTCGAACTCATTCTACATTCAATAAATACTGTTGAATTGAAGTATAGTACAGATACTCTGACAGAATTAAGACACAAAATTACTTCCATGCTGATGACTACACATTTACTTGAGGAATTTTAAGTAGTACTTTGGCAGTGGTTACTATGACACTTATTCCTATCATGATTTTGATATCCATTGAAGCTGCTGTTTTGTAAATGAAAACTTGAGGTTATTTTAAATTTTAAATAGTATCATCAACAATCATTATGAAAAGGGTTGAAATCCACATTTCTCTCTAGGTCCTTCCTTCCCTATTTCTATTTTCTCTCCAAAGAACAAAATTAAACAAAGAAAAAGCCTTAAAATTGCCCCACCACTTTACTACCTTTGTTTGCCAAATCCAAAGCCACTGCTTTTTTCTTGGTCTTACAGCAGCATTTAACTGTACCATTTACTCTTTCATCAAATGTTCCTACTCTTTGCTTCCAGGATTTACATCTACTTCACTGGTTGTTACTGCTCAGTCTTCTTTGCTAGATCCTGCAATGTCTGATTAAACCGTATTTGGGATGCTTGGGGCTTAGTCTTGAGCCTCAAGACCTTTCGACCCTTTATTAACCCTGTATTTTCTCTAACTTATGCAAAATGAACTCATCCAGTGTTAACAGTTTACATATCATCAAAATATTAATAACTCCTTAATTTTAATGGCCAGGTCTGACCTCACCTGTGAATTCAAGTCAAAATTTCCTAATGCTAGTTAACATTTTTACTTTCAAGACAAGTAGCCATCTTAACATTAATGAGGTCAAAAGAGATCCCCTTCTTTAATCCAAATCTGTTTTCATTTGTTTTCTGTCCTAGTAAATTGTATCACTATCCAAACAATGATTAAAGGCCAAACTAGAATTTCAGTTGACCATTCTACATTCAGCTAATAAAATCATCAGCTGATTGTGCTAAACTTTACCTTCAAAGCAAAAAATAAATTTCTATTCACTTTTAAAAAATCCATTTCTACTATTCCAATCCAATCCAATGTAAACCAATCTACAATCATTACTTACCTGGCACTGTATTATTATGTCTATGACTTTCCTGACTCCATCCTTGCTCTGTAGTCACAGTGATGTTATTAAAATAAAAAGAATATAATTTATTCTCCAATATACAACTATTGAATGGGTTTCTGTTAGCATTGCAAGAAACCCCACCCAATTTCTTAGCCCTTGCTTACAATACCTCTCATGACCTGCTCCTGCCTTTTTAACTGGCTTTAAGCTGCCCTTGTACATTTCCTTAAGCTTCTACCATATTAGCATCCTTTTAGTTTCTTTGAATATATAAAATTTACTTCTTAGTTTTTTCTGGAATATTCTTGCTTTTAATCCTAACTTAATTCTCTTGTTCTTATTACACATGTCTCCAAAGACTATTCTTGCTTGCTTTTTTTGTGACTTCTACTGCTTTCCTCTAGAATATAGGATCAATAGGTTCTGGGACCTTTAATAATGCAGACAGTTTTGAGTTCCTATCGTTGAGAGTAGTTGGAGGCCAAAGATATTTTTTTATTTTATCTGACTCTTTGCAACCCCATGGATTATAAAGTCCTTGGAATTCTCCAGGCCAGAAGTGAATAGCCATTCACTTCTCCAGGGGATCTTCCCAAATCAGGAATCGAACCCAGGTCTCCCACCTTGCAGGTGGATTCTTTACCAGCTGAACCACCAGGGAAGCCCTGCTTGAGAGTAGTTGGAGGCCAAAGATAAATATTTAATAACTCATTGTTGAATGGTAAATAATTTTACCTGGTTTTGAAACATTAAATGGTGCTGTGCTTTCTTGGCTATTAAAGTAAAGAAAAGATTATATGTTGCCATTAGGACCTGACATGAAATATTTTTAAAATATTAAAAAGAAATATTTAAAAGAAAGGCATGGCTTTTTTAGAAAAATGTTTTACAATACAGACTGAAGAGTAGCACTGGCAGATGCTGAGCTTAATAACTATCCTTTTGTAACTGAAGAGAAATGAAAAGCTCCCATAACATAGTGTAATTTGGGAACTAACCAACAGACCCAGTATGAGGCTCTTTTATGAGAAGAGTATCTGAGATATTAAAACCCGTGTGACAGGCTCTCTTTTTCCAAATTCTAAGATGGATTAAGCATTCTCTGAAGCTCTTATCTTTTCAGGTTGTCCAGCATGATTGTGAAAAAGGAGAGATGTTTCCAATTTGGTAGATTATCCAAGAAAGATATTTCTCAGCTCTCTGGAAGAGGTTAAAGGCTTTGGAAATGTGGAACTGTTTCAACCCTGAAAGATAACCCAGCCCTCCATGACTGAAGTAACTTAGATGCGAAAAACTCTTCTAAAATAGGCTGTGCCAACTGGCATTGTAGTTTTAAAAGTCCATTGGGGAGAGATCTCAGTTCTGCTGATTTAACTACTAGGCTTTGTCTGACCTTATTTGTTTAGATTTTGCTGTACTGAATGCTGCTGTGGAATCCTGCTTAAATTTATTTGGTGGCATTAAAAGAGAAAAATGATGGCATTATTTGTGTTAAAAATAATAGTAACAAAAAAGAGACTTGTGAAGCTAAGAAAGATCTTATTTTGGAAAGATCTCTTTTTAAAAAATTCCCAGTTGCCTGTCTGGTCATCCAAGCCAAATGAAGAGAATTGTTGGTAATTAAAAAGTAATTCACTGAAGTGACTGCAGCTGTAGCATTGGTTTTACTGCCAAACTCAGTGTGATCTATAGAAACAAAATCCTAATTGTTTCAAATAAAAAAAACAAAAAACAAAAACAAAAAAAACTCTACTCCTAAAGATAAGTCTAAAAACTTTTATTTCATTTATAAAAACACTGGTGAATTTTTAGCAATGAAGTTGTAAAGAAGAAGGAATAGCTTGCCAATCTGGCAAACTCAAGCCTCATATACATGTGCAGCTGAATAGTTATTTACAAACTACTCTAGAATAAGCAATTGAATATTCTACAGCCATTTTTATTCCCTATTGTATCTCTTGAGTTTAAATGGCTTGAAAATAAGGAGTTTGGAAGAGGAAAAAAAAGAGCATTTAAATTTTTAAATTTATTTTGGGTTTTAAATATTGATAATACTTTAAAACTTGGTATTGAAATATAATTGAAGCTATGAATATTTTATTGACCTTCTTCAGGAATTTTCTTTACCAAGTATTATTTTCACACCCTTTAAACCAAAGGTTTCTAGGTGGTAAATACTTTCCATCCTGGCTGAAGGTAAATGCTACCTTTAGTTGGTATCTCCCAGATTTCTTTGGTTTATTACTTGCTTTTTCCTGTTAGCACTTTAAGCATATTCTTTTTCTTTTTAAGCATATTTTTGATACTTACCCTAATTTTGAAACTACTTACTTTTATTTTTTTCTCCTACAAGAGACTACTATTTTTTGCAGGTGAGAGCAGGAAATATTTATCTTTGTTGTACATGCCTCAACTTTACACATCACTTTAAGTGACATATCAGAGTCCTGCTACCCAGTAGAACATTTATGTAAACTGAGTGAAGAAAGAAGTGATAAATAAATTCTTAGAGTTTATTTTTATTGTCAGATATTTTACTTAAATATATTAGTATTTTTAAATACATAAGAAATATTAGTACAAGGGTTATATTTATTAGTTAAAGTTGATTACTTGAAATAAAAATGCTTTATTACTATACTAAATAAATATAAGGATTTATCAGACTTACATTCCAACTAAATAGATTCATTGGGAAACCGCACTAACCACAATTTACTTTAAAACAAAGTTATTAGAGTTCAGCTATTCTAAAAGGTAAACAGTAGACTTATTCACTGTCAGAATACAGCAAATTTTTATGTGCCTTAATTGTAAAGAATTATCTTCTGAGTTTGCTTCAGTTCGGTTCAGTAGCTCAGTCATGTCTGACTGTCTGTGACCCCACGGACTGCAGCACGCCAGGCTTACCTGTCCATCACCAACTCCTGAAGATTGCTCAAACTGAGGTCCATCAAGTCGGTGATGCCATTCAACTATCTCATCCTCTGTTGTCCCCTTTTCCTTCTGCCTTCAATCTTTCCCAGCATCAGAGTCTTTTCCAATGAGTTGGTTCTTTGCATCAGGTAGCCAAAGTATTGGAGTTTCAGCTTCAATACCAGTCCTTCCAATGAATATTCAGGACTGATTTCCTTTAGGATTGATTCCCTTCTCCTTGCAGTCCATGGGACTCTGGTCTTCTCCAACACTACAGTTCAAAAGCATCCATTCTTCGGCACTCAGCTTTCTTTATAGTCCAACTCTCACATCCGTACACAACTACTGGAAAAACCATAGCTTTGACTAGATGGACCTTTGTCAGTAAAGTAATGTCTCTGCTTTTTAATATCTAGGCTATCTAGGGAAGCTATACCTTCTCTTCCAAGAAGGAAGTGTCTTTTAATTTCATGGCTGCAGTCACCATCTGCAGTGATTTTGGAGCCTCAATAAATAAAGTCTCTCATTGTTTCCGTTGTTTCCCCACCTGTTTGCCATGAAGTGATGGGACCAGGTGCCATTATCTTAGTTTTCTGAATGTTGAGCTTGAAGCCAACTTTTTCACTCTTCTCTTCATTTTCATCAAGAGGCTCTTTAGATCTTCTCCACTTCCTGCTATAAAGGTGGTGTCATCTGCATATCTGAGCTTATTGATATTTCTTCCAGCAATGTTGATTCCAGCTTGTGCTTCATCCAGCCCGGCATTTCACATGATATACTCTGCATATAAGTTAAATAAGCATGGTGACAATATACAACCTTGACGTAGTCCTTTCTCTATTAAGAACCAGTCCATTGTTTCATGTCCAATTCAAACTGCTGCTTCTTGACATGCATACAAATTTCTCAGGAGGCAGCTCAGGTGGTCTGGCATTCTCATCTCTTGAAGAATTTTCCAGTCTGTTGTGATCCACACAGTCAAAGATTTTGGCATAGTCAATAAAGCAGAAGTAGATGTTTTTCTGGAACTCTCTTGCTTTTTCGATGATCCAGCAGATGTTGGTAGTTTGAGCTCTGGTTCCTCTGCCTTCTCTAAATACAGCTTGAACATCTGGAAGTTCAAAGTTTACATGCTGTTGCAGCCTGGCTTGAGCATTACTTTGCTAGCGTGTGAGACGAGTGCAATTGTGTGGTAGTTTGAGCATTCTTTGGCATTGCCTTTCTTTGGGATTGGAATGAAAACTGACCTTTTCCAGTCCTGTGGCCACTGCTGAGTTTTCCGTATTTGCTGGCATATTGAGTGCAGCACCTTAACATCATCATCTTTTTGGATTTGAAATAGCTCAACTGGAATTCCATCGTCTCCGCTAGCTTTGTTTGTAGTGATGCTTCCTAAGGCCCACTTGACTTCACATTCCAGGATGTCTGGCTCTAGGTGAGTGATCACACCATCGTGATTATCTGGGTCGTGAAGATCTTTTTTGTACAGTTCTTCTGTGTATTCTTGCCACCTCTTCTTTATTTCTTCTGCTTCTGTTAGGTCCATACCATTTCTGTCCTTTATTGGGCCCATCTTTATATGAATGTTCCCTTGGTATCTCTAATTTTCTTCAAGAGATTTCTAGCCTTTCCCATTCTATTGTTTTCCTCTATTTCTTTACATTGATCACTGAGGAAGGCTTTCTTATCTCTCCTTGCTATTCTTTGGAACTCTGCATTCAAATGGGTATATTTTTCCTTTTCTCCTTTGTCTTTTGCTTCTCTTCTTTTCTCAGCTATTTGTAAAGCCTCCTCAGACAACCATTTTGCTTCTTTGCATTTCTTTTTCTTGGGGATGGTTTTGGTCACTATCTTCTGAGCTGCTCATTAATTTCAATTTGAATTATCAAGTTAAATTACAAAAAAATTATTCTTTATTTAATAAAAAAGTTTTTAAAAAATGTAGAATGTTTAAAAGCGGAATTTAAAGCATTTAAGAGTTTTACTATCTATTATAAATTTAAAAGTTACTAAAAAATAACTAATTGTACATGGACATGCTGTAGCTTGTTGGGGTTATAAAGGAGTTACAGAGAAGCTCACTGAAAATCCTGAATTAAATATTAAATCACATTTTCATTAAATAAATATTTGGGGGAAAATTCTATATATCAATTATGAGGAATACAAAACTTATTTACCCTTTGTTTTCAATTTACTCTGTGGTGTGAGTAGGGCAAGAACAACCCCATTCAAACATGAATGGATGAATGAATAAATAAATGAATGAGTGAGTATCCAATAGTGATATATGAATGAAGAGAAATGAAGCAAGTTAAAAGAGAAAATGCCAACTGGGCTCAACTGGTCCATTTGAGCAGAGCCTTGATGTTAGGAGCAAATTATTTGGGTAACTGAGGGAAGAGTGTTTGGGGTAGAGGGAACAATTTGGGCAAAGGCCCTGTGCCAGTACAGCCGTGAACTTTTCCATAAACACGAGATGACCTGTATGTCTATAATAAAATCAGTGAGACGGAGACTAATGTATTATTAGATCAGAGAAGTGGACTCACACAACATCAGGCAGGGCCATCTAGCTATGGAGGTATATTCAGCATTCATTCTGAATAAACTGTGATGCCACTGGATGGTTTATTTAAGTCAAGGAACATGTCTAATATTTGTCTTAAAAAGAACATTCTTCTTACTTTATTAAAAATAAGATACTGAGGGCAAAGATGGAAGCAGGGAGACTGGAAGCAGTAAAACTGGTGACCAAAATTTTATAGTTATTTAGAATGCCCTAGTGTGATTATACCTGCTATTTATGACTACTGTCTTTTAGCATTTGTCTCAAAATTGCTCTCTTAGATTTACTGTGTTGTGATCAGAAGATCACAAATTTTAGAATTCCTACATTAAAATTTTGAAAAAATATCAGTTGGTTGCTGCTGCTGCTGCTGCTAAGTCACTTTAGTCGTGTCCGACTCTGTGCGACCCCATAGATGGCAGCCCACCAGGCTCCCCCGTCCCTGGGATTCTCCAGGCAAGAACACTGGAGTGGGTTGCCATTTCCTTCTCCAATGCATCAAAGTGAAAAGTGAAAGTGAAGTCGCTCAGTCGTGTCTGACTCTTAGCAACTCCATGGACTGCAGCCTACCAGGCTCTTCCGTCCATGGGATTTTCCAGGCAAGAGTACTGGAGTGGGGTGCCATTGCCTTCTACGATCAGTTGGTTATCTTACATAAATTATATGCTATATGAAAATTCTGATTTATTTTAATTTCTTTCATATTTTTAATAAACCCGTTTTATTTCTTCTATTTCTGATGTTGCTTCTGAGCTACTATCTCTTCATCTTCTCAACAAGATAATTTATACAAATACATATGCTGACAGACAGGACAAAATGATGGAGTAGTTTATCCTAGGCTCACTTCCTTCCATGATAGATTTGAAGCTACATATAAAGCAACAATCTCTGAGAATTACCTGAAAACTAGCAGAAGAGATTTTCCACAACTGAGTAAAAAGAAAAAGCCAAACTGAGACAGGTAGGAGGCAAGAAGATGCAGTCCTATCGGGAACCATATTCCTATCATCCAAATTGCAAAGGAGGAAAACAATTCAATTTATAATAACACCAAAGAGAATAAAGTATCTAAGAATAAATTTAACCAAGGTGGTAAAAGATCTGAACTCTCAAAACTATATGATACTGAGGAATGAAATTTAAGATGACATAAATAAATGGAAAGATATATCATGCTCATGGGTTGGGAGAATCAATATGACTAAAATATTCATGCTATCCAAGGCTACATACAGAGTCAATGTAAACTCTATCAAAATATCAATAGTATTTCTCACAGAACTAGAAAAAATAACCCTAAAATGTGTATAGAACTACAAAAGACCCCAAACCATCAAAGTGGTGTTAAGAATGCAGAACGAAGTTAGGAGTATCATACTTCCTGACTTCAAACTATACTGCAAAACTATAGGAGTCACAACAGCAGGATACTGTCACAATAGAAGAAACACAGATCAATGGAACAGAATAGAGAGCCCTGAAAGAAACCCATGCTTATATGATCAGTTAATCTTGACAAAGATGTCAAGACTAAGAAAGTCCTTTTCAATAAATTAAGTTGAGAAAACTATATAGTCACAAGCAAAAGAATAAACCTGGATCACTTTCTTATACCATGTACAAAACTAAGTTAAAATAGAATGAAAGCTTAAATGTAAAACCTTAAACCATTAAACTCCTAGCAAAAATATAGGCAATATGCTCTTTAGCATTAATTTTATTAGTACTGGTGTCCTCAGGCAAAGGCAACAAAAACAAAAATAAAGGTAACTGCATCAAAATAAAAAGATTTCACAAATTGAAGGAAGCCGTTAACAAAATGAAAAAGCAGTCTACTCAATGATAGAAAATATTTGCAAATACTATAGCTGATAAGGGGTTAATATCCAAAATATATAAAGGAATCATACAAAATATATAAAGGAATCATACAATTTTGTTATAATAATAACAAAAATCTCATATAATTTCATCAATAAATGGACAGAGGACCTGAATATACATTTTTCTAAGGACAACATACAAATGACCAATAGGCACATGAAAAGGTGTTCAACATCGCATTTATCAGGGAAATGCAAATCCAAACCACAGTGAGAGATCACCTCACACCTATAAAAATGGCAATGTTACTACTGAGATGTGATGGCAAGGATGTGGAGAAAAGGGAATACTTGTGTACTATTGGTGAAAAATAAATTGGTGCAGTCCTATATAAAACAGTATAGAGGTTTCTCAAAAAACTAAAGATGGAAGTATCACTCGATCATACCATTCCACTTCTGGGCATTTACCTACAGAAAACAAAAACATTAATTTCATAAAATAGGTACACCTTTATGTTCATTGCAGCATGATTTACAAGAGCCAAGATATGGAAACAGCCTATGTCTATCCATGGACAAATATACAATAAAGTACTACTCAGCCATATAAAAGAATGAAATCATGCCATTTGTGAAAATGTGGGTGCATCTAGATGGCATTATGCCAAATGAACTAAGTCAGATAGAGAAAGACAAATACTATATGATTCACTTATATGTGAAATCTAAAACAACAACAACAACAAAATAAGCAAACAAATAAAACAGAAAAAATCTCTTAGGTACAGAGAACGTACAAGTGGTCCAATGGGGAGAGATGTGAAAGAATGAGTGAAACTGGTGAAGAGTATTAAGAGCCACAAACTTCAGTTATAAAGTAAATGTCATATACTACAATAATTGTGTATGATGGCATACCTTTGCCAGACTTATCATTTAGTAATATATGTAATGTCCAATCACTATGTTGTACATCTGAAACTAACATAATATTATTGTACATTAACTATAACTTAAATATAGAAAATTCATATAGTTTTCACCTAATATTCACATACCACGTGTCAGTCTCTACACAAACTACAGCAATCCTATAAGGCAGGTGTTATTCATCCCTTTCTTAATAATGCAAAATGAAACACTTAAAAGTTAGGCAACCTACCTTATTTTTTATTATAGAAATGGCAGATTTGACATTCAGATCCAGGTCTGTTTGCTATCAGGCCCTGTTATGTTTTCACTGAATTCACATGCATGAACATTAGAAATAATCTAGCATATGCTACAATTTTATGAACAAGAAACCAGATAGATAATTGATAAATTACTATTCTTGTTATATATTGACAAATAGTAGCACATTACATATACAAAATTCCCCCAAAGTATTGCTTATTAGTTATATTTTCTATTTCAGCTTTTTGTCATAAGCTGTATGTAAGAAATAAATCACTTTCAATATGTACATTGTATACGATTTTTCTCTTTGTAGTAGGAATTATGTGATTGCTGCTGGTCAAAATTATTTTTGAGATAGTACAGTCTTTCCTTGATATAACAATAAATATATCCAGTTTCTGGCATTTAATGAGAAAAAAATTTAAGACTAACAAACTATTTGCTTGTACAGTTCATTTCTTTGAAGAATAGTCTGTAAAGCCTTGTAAATCCACAAAAATAAAAAATGCTAGTAATTTATCCAGATGTTTTCATAATCTTGATACACCTGAGTAGGCTGATACACTTGAATGATCAAAAGATATATTTTTCAATTTATTTGTTGAAATATATTGCTGGATGTTTAATTGAATTATCTACTGTTTTCAATTTATTAATAAATGAGGCATGAAAAAGATATAATTGCAGTAAAATATAAACTTTTTCCTCTGAGAAGAAATGTTGTCTCTTTATACTAGCTTAGTGGGTTGAAAGTAACATGCTTTTTAAAATAGAAGTATAGTAAATGTGACTTGTATGAGAATTAGTCAAAATGAAAAAAGCAGTATCTTGTGGTTAAGTTCAAGGAACATCTCTTCTAAAAATCAGTAAATACTGTTGATGTTTACCTTGGAATTTTCCTTTAGATTTTGTTATTTCTGATAAATTTTTAAAAAGTTGTACATTATCTGATTGTATGAAATGTAACCAGTTTCTTAGAAATGTTAAAACATGCTTTTTAATTACTTCTACATATTTTTGAGCATTTATTCAAAACACGTGGTAAAGGGCATGTTTGTAAGATATCAAAAGTTCACAGTAAGATATTTAAAATATCAACTTTGTTTTAGAAAATGTAATAGCCTTTCAATGAATCACTTGCAATTAAAATAGTTTTTAATTTAAGCCTTCCCAAAATTCAAAATATACTTGAAAAATAAAATGCATATTAAGTCATTCACATTTTCAAGTGTCCCTTTCTAGTATCCATGGGGATATTTGGAAGAAGAGTGTTCCAGACAAGGTGAACGAATGAAAATCCCAACAGGACTTTGACAGAATTTATTTGTGGCCCATTGAGAAAGGGGCAGAGCAGTGTGGGACAAGGTCAGAGAAACTGTGACACTATAGATCTTATATTCTGTATAAAAGATGTGGGATTATCTATGGATGGAAATGGGAAGCACTGGAAAGCTTGAGCAGAGCAATAATGGGATCTGAATTGCATTTTAAGGAGTACCCTGAATTACTCACTGAAAAAAATGAATATCAGAGATTTATGATTGCAAAAGGACATGTCCTTTTAAAGAACAGAACTGAAAAACTAAAACATTCTCAGGTTTCAGTGACATTCAGAATTTGTAGAAAAATTCAATCTTTAAAATATTTCCCAGAACCCATTCCTCTGTCCATGGAATTTTCCAGGCAAGAATACTAGAGTGGGTTGCTATTTCCTACTCCAGAGGATCTTCCCAACCCAGGGATTCAACCAGCATCTCCTGCATTGGCAGGTGGATTCTTTATCACTGAGTCACTGGGAAACCATTACCCCAAATTTAAATCACTGCTACCAAATCTATCTTCATTGTGACAAATTGGGTGAAAATTAGAAAACAAACAAACAAAAACAGATTCTAGTAAAATTGTTTACTAGTTTTTCTTATAAGAACTTTTGGATAGAAACTGATTTCAACCCAAATGGAGTAAGCTAAGTGTGTGTGCATGCTTATTTGCTCAGTTGTATCTGACTCTTTGTGACCCCAAGGACTGTAGCCTACCAGGCTCCTCTGTCCATGGGATTCTCCAGACAAGAATACTGGAATGGGTTGCTGTTCTCTTCTCCAGCGGATCATCCCCACCCAGGAATCAAACCAGGTTTTCTGCATTGCAGGTGGATTCTCTACCAGCTGAGCCACATACTTGTTTTTTTTTTTTTTATTCTGCCACTTAATGAAGATGAAGACATCATCACAAGTCAATACATATTTTAATATATAAAATAACTTGTAATTGTGGATAGGGGCATTTTGCCTTCCTAGATGCCTATAAATAGTGTGTCTTCTTTGGGTAGGTAAAGATAGACTGTGAATAGAAGTTTGGAGCAGTCACACTTTAAACTTTATTGCATGTATTAGGGAAACCATTTATAGTAGTAAACCTCTACTCCAACTGCCACTTAAATATCCATTTATGACTTGATTCTTAGCTATCCACAGTTCATAAATGTCTGGGTATTTTGTGTTTGCACAGAGAGATTTATCTCTGCGTTAGTAAAAAAAACAAATGGACTCAGTGCTTTCAAGTTTCACATCAAGTTAGTCTTTTAAACACAGACAATTTGTTTCCAAAATGTAGCATCTGATAAAATAATTTTCATCCTATTACTTTCATAAATCA
Organism: Bos indicus x Bos taurus; assembly: GCF_003369695.1. NCBI lineage: Eukaryota > Metazoa > Chordata > Mammalia > Artiodactyla > Bovidae > Bos > Bos indicus x Bos taurus. The sequence continues at coordinate 56,100,077 of NC_040087.1, forward strand.
GGAAGGAAATATACTACAATGCTTAATGGGATTGCAGAAAATTTCAAAGTCTTATTGTATGATATGAAATAAATACGGTGTAGTTAGAAAGATTCGGAGAAGGCAATGGCACCCCACTCCAGTACTCTTGCCTGGAAAATCCCATGGACGGAGGAGCCTGGTAGGCTGCAGTCCATGGGGTCGCTAAGAGTCGGACACAACTGAGCGACTTCACTTTCACTTTTCACTTTCATGCATTGGAGAAGGAAATGGCAACTCACTCCAGTATTCTTGCCTGGAGAATCCCAGGGACGGGGGAGCCTGGAGGGCTGCCGTCTATGGGGTCACACAGAGTCGGAAACGACTGAAGTGACTTAGCAGAGCAGAGTTAGAAAGATTGGTTGAAAATACTCCTACATTTATAAGGTAGACATTGCACAGAGCATAGTTCTTCCATTCTAACTTACCACTGCTAGTGAAAAAAAAAAGTGGGATTATAGAACCATATAATTTAATATACAGTACTCTTGCCTGGAAAATCCCATGGGTGGAGGAGCCTGGTAGACTGCAGTCCATGGGGTCGCGAAGAGTCGGAGAGGACTGAGCAACTTAACTTTCACTTTTATGCATTGGAGAAGGAAATGGCAACCCACTCCATTGTTCTTGCCTAGAGAATCCCAGGGACTGGGGAGCCTGGTGGGCTGCCGTCTATGGGGTCGCACAGAGTCGGACACGACTGAAGTGACTTAGCAGCAGCAGTGAAAAAAAAAATGTGGGATTATAGAACCATATAATTTAAAGAAAATTTCAACAAATGTGGTACGTTCTTCTGAGAGTATCTTCAAAATGAATAGGTATATTCTTATAGAGAACACAAATAGACATTGAAATTTTTATATCTCTGGTTTTCAAAGGTCATTCACATAATTACATGTGAGTTTTGCACAAACATACTGTAATATAAGGCAAAAAACATCTATTATTTTCAGTAAGCTATTAAGTAATGAGTTCATATCTAAATCCAAGGTCATCAGTCCAGTAACTGTAACAAGAATGAATTCCTACCTACCAACTTTTAGTATTTACTTATAATAACTCAAAATTGCTTAAAGAACATGAAAATGGCATCTAAAAGCAAAATAAAATTTATATTTTTTCCATTATTAACTGAATTGTTATAGCATTTACTTAGATTCTAAACTTATTTTTATATATTCTCTTGATCACAGTTCTAGGTAAAATTAAACATGCAATATTGCTTACTATAGTAGTATTTTAAGAATATAAGATATTATGGAGATGAAGACAAAAACTTCTGATTTATAGTTGCCCCTACACTTGTAAAGGTCTAGTAACATCCAAATATTGGTACTTTTAAACCCCATTTGAACCTATTTCTGTTTTGTAAACAAATTTAAAAAATATATTCAAATGGCCTTTGAGAAATTGAAATATTTTTTCTCAATAATAAAAGAAATGTTCAAACAAGCAACTTCAGTTCTGCAGTTTGCAACACAAAACTTAAACAGAATTTCCTTCAACCTTTCACTATTCACCATAGGCTGCTGCTGCTGCTGCTGCTACTCCACCATAATCGACTTTCCAGTTCACTAATTTTGTTACCATATTTTTACGTTGTGTGACTCAAGAATTAAAGTCATTTGGATACATTTGATCACTTAATTCAACTATGTTATATTAAAATAATATTTAATTTTCAAATTATACAAAATATCACTTTATATCTTTTGACTTTGCTAAGAAGAGCAGATAGTATATAGAATTGAAAGTGAATCAAGAAGGTTTCATTTCATCCAATCATTTAATAAATATTTATTGAGACTCAAATGTTTTGAATATTATATTAGGCATTTGGACACACTGGTGAACTAAGCAGCCTTATTCATATTCTCAAGCTGTTTATTGTCTATTCAATAGAATTGACTGCATATTTACTATATGCTGAGCAGTATACTGAATGTCTCTAAACACTGACCAATATTTTGAACATGTCTGAAGCTTAGGAGGAAAGATTATTGTTAGACACAACAAACATATTGGACTCAGCAGTATGATGAGGCCACCTGGAATAACAGCAAATTTTAAGGGATTATATAAATGTTATATAATATTTTTTTCTTAATCTATGTATCTGAGTATGCAATTCTGCATAAAGGGTGCAAGATAAATTTTTAATGGTTGGATTCAATTTAAACTATGTTCTGTGAATAAGACCTTTTAAATTTTATTTAATTTTTAAATGTTATCTCTTCAGCAAATCATTAAAATATGATTGATCATTAGAGAGGCAAAGAAATCAAAATCTGTTCAGGGAAGTATTGATAATTTGGTCATCACCCCTGGATTTCTAACTGCTTTGAGAGAAAATAAAGCAACTGACTTCCTAATTTACATTTTATAAATAACTATTATCTCAAAACCACTTAGAAGCAGTGTCTCCCTGACCATTCCCATTTTGGGTTGGATAACTGTTGAAAAGGTCTCTTCATGCATCATAGAATGACTAGTAGTGTCTCGAGTATCCACATGCTAATTTAAAATAGTTTACCCACCTCCACTCCCCAGTCTTTGCCAACTAAAAATGTCTCCAGATCCTGCCAATTGAATCCTGCAAGGGATACAAATTGCCTTGGCTGACAACCAATGACTTGGAAAACCTGTCTCAGAAAACCATCATTTTGATAAAAGTTACTTTGATTTAACTTTTGCTTTTGATGTCTAAATAAAATTTGCAACAATATTTGAAAGTTAATTTCAATGTGCATAAACTCATTCTAGATTGCAAAATGGATTATTTTATTATATAGTAAACAATATTAGGTACAAAATGAAAGAGCCCTACTTTTTTAGTTTTGTTAAATAGGTAAAATTGATCAACTTTACATGAGAAATACATAATTGCCTCATCTGTCAAATGGAGATACTGATTTTAAAGTAAATATTTATGAGAGAATTTTTATACTTAACAATTTTTTAAATAAAAACATTGAAAAAATTACAAGTGTCAAAACTTACTTGTAATACATTGATTTGTGCCTGTGATTTGAGTATTTACTCATTAAAGTGTTTCTGTTACTAATAAAACGTATTATGGACTTATACGTGGCTTCGAAAATTTCAATTGTTGGATTCTTTTGTGTTTATCCTTCCACATTCCCCTTTGTTTGTGATGTTTTGTAAATGTCACATGGAAGAATGTTGGTATTGTGGAGTTGAGAATACTTAGTTACACTGTTGCAATTAGCTGAAGTTGCTTGTCATATTGTATTTTATAATTGGCTGTTTACACTTACATCTGAGAAAGTGACTTCTAATTATTTTTCTACAGAATACTCGTAAATGGACTCTCACAAATATATTTTAAAATAAAAATGGAAGGCCAATGAAAACTATTTTATAATATGTTCAGCCTTTTTTTATGCATCCCTCAATGTTTCATTAGTAACTTTCATTTCATTTACTTAATTACTCCTCATCCTATGAATGTTATCTTCATTTATTCATATTTTCAATGTTAATTTTAATTTGGAAATCAAGACACACTTTTAAATTATTACTATGAAAAGTCACTAATCAAATTTTATATTTGAAATGATTTTGTCTTCTTTCAATATTATTTATTCACTATTATGTTTGGAGATTATGTCTGAACTGTCTTCAGTTTCTTTATATTTCATAAATAATTAAATATTTCAAGTCAAATGAAATATTTTATGTGCAGTCTTACTAGTCTTTTGGAATTTGTATATTTCTCATTTTTGTTGTTGTTGATCAGTTGCTAAGTCATGTCTTTTCCAATGTGTCTACTCTTCGCATCAGATGTTCAAAATACTGGAGCTTCAGAATCTGTCCTTCCAATGAATATTCAGGGTTGATTTCCTTTAGGATTGCTTGATTTGATCTCCTTGCTGTCCAAAAGACTTTCCAGAGTATTTTCCGGCATCACAATCCATAAGCATCAATTCTTTGGTGCCCAGTCTTCTTTATGGTCCAACTCTCACATCCATACATGACTAATGAATAAACCAGAGCTTTGAGTATACAGGCTTTTGTCAGCAAAGTGATATCTCTACTTTTTAATATACTGTCTAAGTTTGTCATAGCTTTCCTTCCAAGAAGAAGCATCGTTTACTTTCCTTGCTGCGTTCACTGTCTGCAGTGATTCTGGAGCCCCCCCCAATAAAATCTGTCACTACTTCCAATTTTTCCCCCATCTATTTGCCATAAAGTAATAGGACTGGATGCCATGATCTTTGTGTTTTTAATGTTGAGTTTCAAGTCGGCTTTTCCATGCTCTTCTTTCACCCTCATCAAGAATTCTTTAGTTGCTCTTCACTTTCTACCAATAGGGTGGTATCTTCTGCACATCTGAGATTGCTGATATTTCTCCCAGAAATATTAATTCCAGCTTGATTCATCCTACCCGGCATTTCACGTGATGTACTCTGCACATAAATTAAATAAGCAGGGTGACAAATACAGCCTTGATGTACTCCTTTTCCATTTTTGAACCAGTCTTTTGTTCAGTGTTCAGTTCTGTTGCTTCTTGACCCTCATACAGGTTTCTCAAGAAACAGGTAAGGTGGTGTGGTACTCCCATCTCTTTAAGAATTTTCGAGTTTTTTGTGATCAACACAAAGTCTTCTTATTGCTATAAATTATATATGATGACACTAGCTATTCCTCATACCATTTTACCTTGTTTTAAGTTTCTCTTCTTTTAACACTAAACATCTCAGTAGCATCCTGTAGAGACTACTGGCTTACGGGTAACTTATCGTACAGAATGAAGCTTGTAGAGTTATTTACATATATTTAAGGAGTACATCAAGGCTGTATATTGTCACCCTGCTTATTTAACTTAAATGCAGAGTACATCATGAGAAATGCTGGACTGGAAGAAGCACAAGCTGGAATCAAGATTGCCGGGAGAAATATCAATATCCTCAGATATGCAGATGACACCACCCTTATGGCAGAAAGTGAAGAGGAACTAAAAAGCCTCTTGATGAAAGTGGAAAAAGGACAGTGAAAAAGTTGGCTTAAAGCTCAGCATTCAGAAAATGAAGATCATGGCATCTGGTCCCATCACTTCATGGGAAATAGATGGGGAAATAGTAGAAACAGTGTCAGACTTTATTTTTCTGGGCTCCAAAATCACTGCAGATGGTGACTGCAGCCATGAAATTAAAAGATGCTTACTCCTTGGAAGGAAAGTTATGACCAACCTAGATAGCATGTTCAAAAGCAGAGACATTACTTTGCCAACAAAGGTCCATCTAGTCAAGGCTATGGTTTTTCCTGTGGTCATGTATGGATGTGAGAGTTGGACTGTGAAGAAAGCTGAGTGCCAAAGAATTGATGCGTTGGAATTGTGGTGTTGGAGAAGACTCTTGCGAGTCCCTTGGACTGCAAGGAGATCCAACCAGTCCATTCTGAAGGAGATCAGCCCTGGGATTTCTTTGGAAGGAATGATGCTGAAGCTGAAATTCCAGTACTTTGGCCACCTCATGTGAAGAATTGACTCATTGGAAAAGACTCTGATGCTGGGAGGGATTGGGGGCAGGAGGAGAAGGGGACGACAGAGAATGAGATGGCTGGATGGCATCACTGACTCGATGGACGTGAGTCTGAGCGAACTCCGGGAGTTGGTGATGGACAGGGAGGCCTGGAGTGCTGCAATTCATGGGGTCGCAAAGAGCTGGACACGACTGAGAGACTGAACTGAACTGAACTGAAGGCATTTCTGTATTCATGAAGGCTATAAATACTTGGTGCTACCTTTTAGTCATCCATCATTATATGAGACTAGCAAAAGCATTTGATAATTCCTTAATTCTTACCCTTAAAAAAATTTAGCTACAAATTTTATTATTATGACGATAATACTCTTTTGTTCTTTTTATTATACATCATTGCCAAAATGTTACCTTTTCAAAAATTTATGTTGACTTTGTTAATTATCCCAATATCCTATCTTAAATAGTGAAATATTGGAACAGAACTTTTTTTTTTTTCCATTATAGCCGTAAGTAACCTTCATTCAACAGAAAGGAAATGGATAAAAGTGTGTGGAAACAGAGATGACAGTCTTAGAAAGGTACCTGTTTTAGGGAGATGATGGTGAGCTGGAAAAAAAGAGGCACCTATTGGAATCTTGATGGGGAAAAATAGAAGGAAACAAGTTCCAGAATTCATAGGTCATAAGAAAATAACTATTCTCAAGCAGAGTAAATAGCACTCTCCTCCAGTAGTCATGTACAGATGTGAGAGTTGGACCATAAAGAAAGCTAAGCACCAAAGAATTGATGTTTTTGAACTGTGGTATTGGAGAAGACTCTTGAGAGTCCCTTCGACTGTAAGGAGATCAAATCAGTCAATCCTAAAGGAAATAAATCCTGAATATTCATTGGAAGGACTGATGCTGAAGCTCCATTACTTTGGCCTTCTGATGCAAAGAGCCAGCTCACTGGAAAAGACCCTGATGCTGGGAAAGATGCAGAAGACAAAAGGAGAGGGAGGCAACAGAGTATGAGATGGTTGGATGGCATCACTGACACAATGGCCATGAATTTGAGCAAACTCCAGGAAATACTGAGGGATAGGGAAGCCTGGTGTGTTGCAGTCCACAGGGTCTCAGAGTTGGACAAGCCTTAGCAACAACCCCAATATAAACAGAGGTAGCACTCTGTAAAGACACTGCATCTAGTGAAGAAACACTTGCTATTGGAGGTCCAGAATATTAAAATTCTATTGCTTACCTATCATGGAGGCAAAAACACACACAAAAAAATTCAAGATACTCAGTAAGACTACAAGAAATCTTCACCATAGTTGCTAAGTATGAAAAGGCAAAATGATAGGATACTGAAAGAGAAACTCCTTAGGTCAATAGGTGCCCAGTATGCTACTGGAGATCAGAGGAGAAATAACTCCAGAAAGAATGAAGGGATGGAGCCAAAGCAAAAAGAATACCCAGCTGTGGATGTGACTGGTGATAGAAGCAAGGTCCAATGCTGTAAAGAGCAATATTGCACAGGAACCTGGAAGGTCAGGTCCATGAATCAAGGCAAATTGGAAGTGGTCAAATAGGAGATGGCAAGAGTGAATGTCAACATTCTAGGAATCAGCGAACTGAAATGGACTGGAATGGCTGAATTTAACTCAAATGACCATTATATCTACTACTATGGGCAAGAATCCCTCAGAAGAAACGGAGTGGCCATCATGGTCAACAAAAGAGTCCGAAATGCAGTACTTGGAAGCAATCTCAAAAACGACAGAATGATCTCTGTTCGTTTCCAAGGCAAACCATTCAGTATCACAGTAATCCAAGTCTATGCACCAACGAGTAACGCTGAAGAAGCTGAAGTTGAACGGTTCTATGAAGACCTACAAGACCTTTTAGAACTAACACCCAAAAAAGATGTCCTTTTCATTATAGGGGACTTAAATGCAAAAGTAGGAAGTCAAGAAACACCTGGAGTAACAGGCAAATTTGGCCTTAGAATACGGAATGAAGCAGGGAAAAGACTCATAGAGTTTTGCCAAGAAAAGGCACTTGGCATAGCAAACACCCTCTTCCAACAACACAAGAGAAGACTCTACACATGGACATCACCAGATGGTCAACACCGAAATCAGATTGATTATATTCTTTGCAGCCAAAGATGGAGAAGCTCTATACAGTCAGCAAAAACAAGACCAGGAGCTGACTGTGGCTCAGACCATGAACTCCTTATTGCCAAATTCAGACTTAAATTGAAGAAAGTAGGGAAAACCACTAGACCATTCAGGTATGACCTAAATCAAATCCCTTATGATTATACAGTAGAAGTGAGAAATAGATTTAAGGGCCTAGATCTGATAGATAGAGTGCCTGATGAACTATGGAATGAGGTTTGTGACATTGTACAGGAGACAGGGATCAAGACCATTCCCATGGAAAAGAAATGCAAAAAGGCAAAATGGCTGTCTGACGAAGCCTTACAAATAGCTGTGTAAAGAAGAGAAGTGAAAAGCAAAGGAGAAAAGGAAAGTTATAAACATCTGAATGCAGAGTTCCAAAGAATAGCAAGAAGAGATAAGAAAGCTTTCTTCAGTGATCAATGCAAAGAAATAGAGGAAAACAACAGAATGGGAAAGACTAGAGATCTCTTCAAGAAAATCAGAGATACCAAAGGAATATTTCATGCAAAGATGAGCTTGATAAAGGACAGAAATGGTATGGACCTAACAGAAGCAGAAGATATTAAGAAGAGATGGCAAGAATACACAGAATTGTACAAAAAAGATCTTCACGACCCAGATAATCATGATGGTGTGATCACTGACCTAGAGCCAGACATCCTGGAATGTGAAGTCAAGTGGGCCTTAGAAAGCATCATTACGAACAAAGCTAGTGGAGGTGATGGAATTCCAGTTGAGCTATTCCAAATCCTGAAAGATGATGCTGTGAAAGTGCTGCACTCAATATGCCAGCAAATGTGGAAAACTCAGCAGTGGCCACAGGACTGGAAAAGGTCAGTTTTCATTCCAATCCCAAAGAAAGGCAATGCCAAAGAATGCTCAAGTACCGCACAATTGCACTTATCTCACATGCTAGTAAAGTAATGCTCAAAATTCTCCAAGCCAGGCTTCAGCAACTATGGCAAAGCCTTTGACTGTGTGGATCACAATAAACTGTGGAAAATTCTGAAAGAGATGGGAATACCAGACCACCTGATATGCCTCTTGAGAAATTTGTATGCAGGTCAGGAAGCAACAGTTAGAACTGGACATGGAACAACAGACTGGTTCCAAATAGGAAAAGGAGTTCATCAAGGCTGTATATTGTCACCCTGTTTATTTAACTTATATGCAGAGTACATCATGAGAAATGCTGGACTGGAAGAAACACAAGCTGGAATCAAGATTGCCGGGAGAAATATCAATAACCTCAGATATGCAGATGACACCACCCTTATGGCAGAAAGTGAAGAGGATCTAAAAAGCCTCTTGATGAAAGTGAAAGAGGAGAGTGAAAAAGTTGGCTTAAAGCTCAATATTCAAAAAACGAAGATCATGGCATCCGGTCCCACCACTTCATGGGAAATAGATGGGGAAACAGTGGAAACAGTGTCAGACTTTATTTTTCTGGGCTCCAAAATCACTGCAGATGGTGACTGCAGCCATGAAATTAAAAGATGCTTACTCCTTGGAAGGAAAGTTATGACCAACCTAGATAGCATGTTCAAAAGCAGAGACATTACTTTGCCAACAAAGGTTCGTCTAGTCAAGGCTATGGTTTTTCCTGTGGTCGTGTATGGATGTGAGAGTTGGACTGTGAAGAAGGCTGAGCACCGAAGAATTGATGCTTTTGAACTGTGGTGCTGGAGAAGACTCTTGAGAGTCCCTTGGACTGCAAGGAGTTCCAACCAGTCCATTCTGAAGGAGACCAGCCCTGGGATTTCTTTGGAAGGAATGATGCTGAAGCTGAAACTCTAGTACTTTGGCCACCTCATGTGAAGAGTTGACTCATTGGAAAGGACTCTGATGCTGGGAGGGATTGGGGGCAGGAGACGCGAGTCTCAGTGAACTCTGGGAGTTGGTGATAGACATGGGGTCGCAAAGAGTAGGACACGACTGAGCGACTGATCTGATCTGATCTGACACATTTTTTGGTTGAAATAATTTTAATAAAATTAATTGAGTATCTTCTGAGCTCCTTGTTAGAAAACAGGTAAGGCAATGAGATATAGCATCAAGAAAAGTAGATGTAGCTCTGTTTTCATGGAGTTTAATTTTTGGATGACATTGGAAAATTTAGCGATGTTGTATATGGCATTTTCTATACGCTAGGTATATATTTTTTGTAAAAGACTGAGTAGATCAGAAATTTAAGGTAATGGAAAATGTTTTTACCATGATTATGGATAAATAGCATTCAACAATCTCAGGAATTTATTGCTGTGAACAAAGGTAAAATGGCAACAATGGCCTATTTCTCCAGTTTTTACAGTCATAACCCCAAAGCCCTGTACAATACCCTTAGACTAGATATATCAATACTTGGAAATAAATGGAATGCTAACAAGTTCTGTTGACCAGAAGATTATGCTAGAACTCTACCAATGCTAACACCTTGATTTATATCAGAACGTTCATAAAGGGTTCAAGTATCGTTGAAATATTAAAGAACTGCTGTATGATATGTGCTATAACCATACTTCATGACCAGACCTTGGTTCTTTTATGGTTTGTCATCTGTCTTATCTTTTCCCAGTATCAACCTTCCAACGTTGCTATATTCAACAAAGTTACTAATTAGTACTAATCGTTAACATTAAACTGTCTACCAGTTAAAGGTTATTAACTCTAGATATTAAAATATTAAAATGAGGAAAGGGGGCTCCCCTGGTGGCTCAGTGGTAAAGAATACACCTGCCAATGCAAGAGACACGGGATTGATCCCTGGCTGGGAAGATTTACAATGCAGCAAAGCAACTAAGTCCTGTGCATCACTACTGAGCCAGCCCTCAAGCCACAACTACTGAGCTCATGTACCACAACTACTCAAGCCATCATGCCCATGCTCTGCAACAAGAGAAGCTACCCCAATGAGAAGCCCAACCACTGCAGCTGGAGAGCAGCCCCGCTCGCTGCAACTAGAGAAAGCCTGTGCAGCAACAAAGACTCAGCACAACCAAAAATAAATAAATAAATAAAACAAGCAAGGATTTCATAATATTTAATAGATAATAATACAGTCTTATTAAAGAAATTTTAGCCTTTAAATATCAGAATTTTACCTCCCATCATAATACATAGTGAGACAAATTGGGAAATGTTCTTAGAAAATTAAACTAACCAAATTACAGTTGTAAGTAATATGGTGTAACATTTCTTTCTGTTGAGGGTCTCCTTTTATTTAGGCTTCATTGCCAAGTATTGGTGGGCTATCATTTAGAATTTCTTCCATTTTATGTTCCTATTATCCATGGAAATCAGTTGTAAAATATACAAATCAGGGAAGCAGAAGAAATGGCATTTTGGTCAACAGTGCTTGAAAAAAATGCAAATCTAATTTCAAATCCTATTAATCTGGTTTCAGTTATTAATTTCCATCTTCCCTTCCTTCCTTCCTCCCTTTCTCCTTTCCTGACTTCTTCTCTTTATCTCTCTCTCTCTCCTCTTTTTATTGCCATAACACTTGTATATTCCTATGGAAATCCTGGGGTTTTTGCAACCTAGCAAAGCTCCAAAGACGTCTCATATTTCTTCTACCCATGATGCTGCTCCCTTAAAAGCCAAATATGACTGTGCAAATTTTGGGTTCTTCTTGAGAGAATGGAAACTCTCCTAGTATCCAGCCTCCTTAGGTAACAAGAAGGTATATTCCATGTTAGGATATACCACCTATACTCAGGGAAATACCAAATGCTGGGTGGCCAAAAATCTGGTGAAATCTATAATAAAATTTAAATGGCTGAAAGACAATTTACCAGGTGGCTAGGTCATTAAATTATACAACTTACCTATCTACAAAATGGTACATTTTTGAAGTTTAATATTTGTAAAAAATGACTGCTTATATAGAATATAATGGCTTTAAAAAGCTTTTGAGTCTTCATCCTGAATTATAATTGGTCATCTCAGACTTACAGTTTAGTTTAATTTTAGTTTCTTTTCTCTTTGCCTGCAGCAGTTTTTCCACACCCGTTCCACTGTTAACAAAGTACAGTATACACTGATTTTTTCCTAGACTTTGGACTTATCATGTCTTTTAGAAATGCATTTCTTGTGTGTTCTTATTTTAAAATGTTTATGAATGTTGAATGTCAATGCTTTATAAATCATGAAATTTTCTCAATTTTAACACATTTTGAATCCTGCTCTAAAACTGTAACAAAATCAATCCGATGTCTAGTTTGTGTACATTGAAAAAGCATGAGATGATGTTCATGCTGATGATGTCTGAAATATGAACAGCCTGGCATTCAGTTCAGCTACCCCTCAGAGTCCTTGCTAAGTGACTGAACCAAAGGCCTGAGATTTAAAAAAAAAAATTAATATTAAAAGTAAACTGAACTAAAACCTCAAAAGTATTCACAGATTCTTGAAACCTTCCCATCCAGTAAAATTTGCTAAAAAACTTGGATGGGAACACATGTATACCTGTGGCGGATTCATTTTGATATTTGGCAAAACTAATACAATTATGTAAAGTTTAAAAATAAAATAAAATTAAAAAAAAATAAAAAACTTTGTATTTAACAGGAACATGTTTTGTAATACTATGTAGCTTGGCAAGCATAATGAGTTGTTCTGAGTGAATTTACTAACAGTGAAATAATAAAAGGCACTTCCCAATGGGACACATAGCAAAGTTCCATAAAGAAGCATGGGCTTTCATATTACCACAAAAATGAGGCTTGTTTCTAGTAGCTTTCCCTCCCTGTCTTCCAAACATTTTTAGGCAAGGATTTGTAAAAGGCCTGTTTCTTCCTTTGGAATCAAAGATAAGAGGAAAATGTCTAATAAACATGGAAAACAATTACAAATTAAAATTTTAATGAGTCATTTTGCTGTATTAGAATATAATGAAATTACAAATATAATGTACTTATAAGAAGTTATACAACCACGATAATTATTTTTTCTATCAAGTGATTGATGTTTGTCCTGTACCCACACTGTAAACTTATTTTAAATGCTTTGGGGATAAAGAATAAATGTGCTAGAGATTGTATTACCTAGTTATCCATTCTATAAAGTTAAATCTGAGGAAGAGTTAAAGCATATTTATACCATCTCAGTATATGTTACTGTAATATATGTGTTTGACATTTTTAGTGAAATATGACATATTCTCTCCTTGCCAAATGTCAAAGGAAAGAGTTTAGAAAAATGACTTTTGAGAGTGTGATAAAAGACCTAATCAGACATGTATTTTATATTAACCTTGTGGCTTGCCTCTTCTACTATTCAGACCATTTAAAGAAGAGGGTGAACTCACCTCTTTTGTATTCTTCAGATGACTTTATTAGGGTCCACTGAAAAAAAATTTCTTGCTTCTCCAAGATTACAACACACTTTTAACCCAAATCAAATAAATCACTTATATTTTCTTGTTTATTTGCAATTTTAATTTAACCGTAAGTTAACATCATCAAGAAGCTTACTATGTAGCCTTACAGCAAGCACCACAAGAATGCAAATTTGCTGCTCAATATCATTGCTAATGGATTTTTGTCTTTATGGCACTTTGCTTCATGTTTTTGTTATACATTTTCTAAACTAGCTGCTGCTTGAGACTTGTCAGTTAAGTGGTCCCTGGTTACACAGATGTGACCTTATTTTAATTTGAACCTCCTCTGCCTGCCTCCTGACTCTTCAGTGTTCATTGTAAATTCTGCTCTAATGTCTCAGTTCTGTGACACTGGTTGTGACACTGTCCTGATGTGCAGTGAGCAGGTCTGCATTCTAGAGGCTTTTGTTATCTATCTTCTTTCCAGATCCTTAGGAAATATTCTTTTAAAATTTCAGCATAACTATCAGGTGTTTGGGATTTATCTGAGAATTTGCCTAAATTTTCTTCTACCTGGATTCTAAATGCTTAAAAAGGAATTCATGCATTGTATAGGATGTTGAATAAAATGGCTTCAAAGGTCTCTTCCAATTTTGAACATTTATAATTCTGATTAATCTGATGGCACAGTCTCAGAGCCCTCTAACGTGGTGGTCACAGAAAGGCCTCACCATTGGGGTCAAGGCCTTTACCACTCTACCCCTTCGCACAAAGCTCAGACCTGCGTGTTTTACCCAAGCAGCCTACCTTTAAGATTTACTTCTACTTTATATCATAAAATAATAGGTAGAGGAGCTTTTCTTCTGTTGAAATGGCAATATCTGTTGATATTTTGTCTGTTGATCAGTATTTTTCAAAATATTTTAATCAGTACATATGCTTATTACATCATTTATATTTTTCCTAAAACTAGTTGTAATATGCTTTACAAAATACCTATCATTTGGAATATAAATCTACACTGATGTAATACAGAAGGGATAATTTCTCAGCTGTGACAGAAACACCCCAAGACTAGGCATACAGTTTTAATAAGTTGAACAGATATGTAATAACTCATTTGCACTATCAGTTTTAAATCTAGAAAGTGAGAACCCTTGTCATTGATGTGCTACTCCTGGAATTGTGTATGACATTTGTCATATCAGTGAAATGTCAAATAAGTTTTCCTGAAGAAAGAAAATTCAAGTCTGGTTATGATAATGATAGTAAGAGTGATAGTCACAGGGAGCTATACTACATATGAGAGGGGAACGATCCATATCTGAGCACCAGGGATTAAAGTATGACATATAATTTGGAATAAAAACTAGAATTTAAGAACAATTTGTGATCATAGAAAAGGAGTAATATTCCAGTGATGCAAAAAAGTTTGAATAGATGTCTACAAAACTTAAGGCTTAGATGCTGTTTAAGGCTTTTTGTGTTCTCTTTTATGCAAAGAATGCACACACGCATGCACATACACACAGAGTGAGCATCTGCCATTTAAAATGCATAGATCAACTCAACACAGTAAGCAGAGAAGATGGCCCTGTTTCTCTGTTCTAGACGATATTGAGCAGTTGCCTCTACAAGATGACAAACAAAGCAAAATACTTTTATATATGTAGATATACATATATTTTCTAACTCTATAATTCTTTGCATTTGTAACTTTTGTTGATCAGCAATATGTTTTAAGTTATGCATGTATGCATAATATTCTGCTACATAAGCCTACTTCAATTTAATTACTTACTCTATTTATTCTTAGCTGCCAACAACCTTCAGATCCAACAAATACTGGATTTCATTGTTCACTTCTTCTTTGCTTTTTATTTGAAAAGCAAGTGTATCATAAGGTTGAACTCACAAATGGAGAGATGACCCATACTCATTATTCCTGACAACATTCCAATTATGTAGAAACCAATATTGACCTAGCAAAGAAATTATTGAAAACTTTGGGTTAAAAGTATAAATCTACATGCTACTTTTTTTTATGAAGATACCACATTTTGGATTTTTGTATGAGACAATAACAACCTTTTCACTGAGAGTTCTTCTTCTTCTTTTTTTTTTTAAAAAAGCAACTGTCCATGTTATTGGTTAGAATTGCAATAAATGGTTAGAATTGTTAGTTTTATGTGAGAGTTGGACTGTGAAGAAAGCTGAGCACCAAAGAATTAATGCTTTTGAACTGTGGTTTGGAGGACTCTTGAGAGTCCCTTGGACTGCAAGGAGATCCAACCAGTCCATTCTAAAGGAGATCAGTCCTGGGTGTTCTTTGGAAGGAATGATGCTAAAGCTGAAACTCCAGTACTTTGACCACCTCATGTGAAGAGTTGACTCATTGGAAAAGACTCTGATGCTGGGAGGGATTGGGGGCAGGAGGAGAAGGGGACGACAGAGGATGAGATGGCTGGATGGCGTCACTGACTCAATGGACATGAGTCTGAGTGAACTCCAGGAGTTGGTGATGGACAGGGAGGCCTGGCGTGCTGCAATTCATGGGGTCACAAATAGTCGGACACAACTGAGTTACTGAACTGAACTGAACTGAGGAGATATCATCATATGAAATTTGAACCCATGTGTATTTGTGAAGAATTATTTCGATTAGTTTTAGCTGCCATTCAAAAAGAAAATCCAAAACAATACTGGCTTCTATAAGAGAGAAGCTTATTTATCTTATATGAAACTCTTCCTATCTTCTCTCATACTCTGGCATAACTTTTGAATTGGAGGCATGGGGTTAGAGGGAGAGGATGGGAGCAAATGGAACATTTGAATCATCTTTGAAATTTTTCAGGAAGTTCAGCTTACGTCTTATTAGTCAGTACGTATTCATGTGGCCAGGCAGAACGACTAAAGGAATGCTCATCTTTATCTAGGCAACTGTGCTCACATAAAGATAAGGAAACTATTTGCTGCTAGAAAGACAAGCTGGTTCCTATAAATATGGCCCGTCTTTATAATTCGTTGTGTAGCTATACGTCCTTTGCTTACTTTTTCCCTAAGTGCTTTGGACTTCAGAATGAGCATTTCAGCTGTAGATTTTCTTGACCTGTAGTTTTTTGAGTGGTGTCAAGGATAGTTCTCTCATCATTTATTGTGTTTCTTGTCTTCACTTTTATTTAGATAACTTCTGCTCAGACTCAGCTGCTTTTGGCAGCCCTGACATGTATTTTTGAGTTTGGGGATTATATTTATCTCCAAAGTCTCTAAAAATGGAATTTTTGAATTCTTAAAAATTAAAAAAAGTAATTTTGGACTTGCAATGTTTCCAAGAGGATAAGGAGGAAATGCTGAAATACATCTTTGTTTAAAACAGATGTTCTTATAAGTATTTCAAATTCTGTTCCCATGGAGAGGGGGGAAAAAGGAATAGAGGCTATCTTAGTTTGACTTGAATAAAGGGTGTAATTAACAATGAGTTCCACAAGTTTTCTTATAGAAGTACACAGGTACCTAGTAGACAATGTAATTATAGTCTCAGTTATAAGAGAAGGGGTATAGTAAACAAGTAAGAGAATGTGCTTTGAATACCAATATTACTGAGTTTTATTCCCATCTGTGATGGAGAATTTTACGGGTCAACTTGCCAACTAATGAGGTGCCCAGATAATTGGTTAAACTATTTCTGGGTGTGTCTGTCAGGATGTTCCTGGTTGAGATTAGCATAATTGGTAGACTCTGTAAAGAGAGTGCCCTTGTTAATGTGAGTCAGCATCATCCAGTCCATCCAGGGCCCAAAGAAAGCAAAGAGGTAGAGAGAGGAAGAGAGAATTCATTCTCTCTGGCTGCCTGAATGAATTGGAACATCAGTCTTCCTCTGCCCGTGGACTGGGACATACATCCCCAGCACCTCTCATTCTCTGGCCTTCAGACTCAGGCTGGACTTGCACTTGGGTTCTTCTGGTGCTCAGGCCTTCTGTTTTGAACCAAAATTATACCTCCAGCTTTCCTGGGTCTCCAACTTGCAAACAGCAAATTATCAAATTTCTCAACAGCCATATTCACATGAACCGATTCCTTGTAATAAATCTTTTTATACTTGTGTGTATGTATGTGTACAATAATGTTTATAATATTTCTGTTTCTCTGGAAATCCTGACTAATATGCCATCATATAATTATCTATGGGACTTATAGAAAATACTTCTTTTTATCACACTAAAAAAAAAAAATGGTATGGCTTGTGGGATCTTAGTTCCCTAACCAGGGATCAAATGTGTGTCCTCAACAGTGAAAGCACAGAGTCCTAACCACTGGACCATCAGGGAATTCCCAGAAAATTATTTTTTAAAAATTATTTATTTATTGGGTGTGCTAAGTCTTCATCGCTGTGTGGGTTTTTCTCTAGTTGTGACAAGAGGGGCCCACTCTCTAGTTGTGGTGTATGGGCTTCTCATTGCAGCAGCTTCTCCTCTTGCAAAGCACAGGCTGTCGGTGAACAGGATCTAGGCAGATAGGACTCAGTAGTTGCAGCTCCCAGGTTCTAGAGCACAGGCTCACTAGTTGTGGCACATGGGCTTAGCTGCTCTGAGGCATGGGGGATCTTCCTGGATCAGGGATCAAACCTTGTCTCTTGCACTGGCAGGTGGATTCTTTACCACTGAGCCACCCGGAAAGCCCCTCCCAGAAAATTCTTTATCTAGATTAAAAAAAAAAATTTCTTAGTTTTTAAAGCGTATTACTTATTTTTGGTTTTGCTGGGTCTTTGTTGCTGTGTGCAGGCTTTCTCTAGTTGCGATGAGGGGGGCTACTCTTCACTGAGGTGCGCAGGCTTCTTGTTGGGGTGGCTTCTCTTATGGGGCACAGGCTCAGTGGTTGTGGTGCACGGGCTTAGGTGTTCTGTGGCCTGTGGAATCTTCCTGGAGCAGGGATCGAATCTGTTTCCCCAGCACTGGCTGACAGGTCCCTATTCACTGTACCACCAGGAAAGTCCTTTTATTTCTAAATTTAAAAAATTAAAAAAACATTATCTTCTTTTCTGTAGAGCTGTTATTGCCCAATATATGGCAGCTATGAATCGTCTAATGGTCATACCATCACTCAGGATCCCTCTTCCAGATAATGGGGTACATGGAAAGGCCCATAATTTGATGAACATCAGCCCTTCGCTATACTTCATTTACTCTGAATGAATTTCTTGGTCAGAAGCAATGCTGTGTGGAATACTATGATGGAAAAGAAGGCATTTTTTATGTTTGTGAATGGTGGCTTTGGCAGAAGCATTCTGCAAAAGCAAGGCAAACTCATATGCAGTATAAACTTTATTCCAGTGAGAATAAAATGCTGTCCCTTCCATGACTGGACACATCTTATTTAATTAAGCATTTGATTTACCTTTGGTTTACCAAGTAGCTGAGCAGTAAACCCAGATTATGATGCCATTTTATTTCAGGGCTTACTGTTGTCTCTGATTTGGGCAGCTGGTAGAGTATTTGTTCCTATAACCACGATATCTTTGTTGAGTCAGCCAAGTTTGCTGACCCTATGGATTGTCATCACTGCATCCATGAACATTTAACTCATGAGCTCAATGGATAAGGAACAATATAGCTAGAGGGATCAGTTTACTGATATCCTTACAATGGGTGAACTTGTTCACTTAATTACTATTATTTTCCTTGCACTTTGGTGAGCTTTCACATGAGGCAAGCATATCTTCACTTCCAACTCCCTTTATAACTTTTTTTCCCCATGCACCACTTACCCATACTCCCTTTTGTATCGATTTCCCCATTTCATTCTTTTCAACTCATTAAGCCAAATCATTAACCACTGTCCATGAATCAGTGAAGATCTACGTTTCTGATTATTTCTCTTTCTACACAAAATCAACAACCAGATACAATGCTTGAAGTTTGTATTTCTTTATAAGGTAACAAACATCTAATGTTATCTTCCTTTATGGTGACCCAAGGGTAATCCCTATATAGTACTGCCCTTGTGTACTTACAGGTAGTATTAATCACACGCACACACACACACACACACACACTTGTGTACTTTCAAGTATTATGTAAAAACACCTATAAATGAACCCGAGTTTTTGGTCATCAGCTGCTACATATATGAAATTGCCCCAAAGTCCATATATGTGAGTTGAGAGAGAGAAGGCAATATAATACCATTCTGCCATGATTTTCAAACACCATCTAATGAGCTAATTTATATGCCCATGCATTATATCCTAAACCTCTTCCAAGGCGTATTCCTATTCTGGGACCTACTCAAAAATGATAACTTTTTGGAGTTAATCAGTGCACAAATAGTACTTCCAAGATCTGAGACAGAATTTTGTCTCTTTTATGATGGTTGAAGAGGCTTGAGGACCAAGTTGGCTTTTAACTTTGAAGAGACCTTTCAACATTTTCTTTTTTTTTTTTTTTTTTTTTAATTCTTCCAATTTTATTTTATTTTTAAACTTTACATAATTGTATTAGTTTTGCCAAATATCAAAATGAATCCACCACAGGTATACATGTGTTCCCCATCCCGAACCCTCCTCCCTCCTCCCTCCCCATACCATCCCTCTGGGCCGTCCCAGTGCACCAGCCCCAAGCATCCAGCATCGTGCATCGAACCTGGACTGGCAACTCGTTTCCTACATGATATTTTACATGTTACATTGCCATTCTCCCAAATCTTCCCACCCTCTCCCCCTCCCACAGAGTCCATAAGACTGTTCTATACATCAGTGTCTCTTTTGCTGTCTCGTACACCGGGTTATTGTTACCATCTTTCTAAATTCCATATATATGCGTTAGTATACTGTATTTATGTTTTTCCTTCTGGCTTACTTCACTCTGTATAATAGGCTCCAGTTTCATCCACCTCATTAGAACTGATTCAAATGTATTCTTTTTAATGGCTGAGTAATACTCCATTGTGTATATGTACCATAGCTTTCTTATCCATTCATCTGCTGATGGACATCTAGGTTGCTTCCATGTCTTGGCTATTATAAACAGTGCTGCGATGAACATTGGGGTACACGTGTCTCTTTCCCTTCTGGTTTCCTCAGTGTGTATGCCCAGCAGTGGGGTTGCTGGATCATAAGGCAGTTCTATTTCCAGTTTTTTAAGGAATCTCCACACTGTTCTCCATAGTGGCTGTACTAGTTTGCATTCCCACCAACAGTGTAAGAGGGTTCCCTTTTCTCCACACCCTCTCCAGCATTTATTGCTTGTAGACTTTTGGATCGCAGCCATTCTGACTGGTGTGAAATGGTACCTCATAGTGGTTTTGATTTGCATTTCTCTGATAATGAGTGATGTTGAGCATCTTTTCATGTGTTTGTTAGCCATCTGTATGTCTTTTTTGGAGAAATGTCTATTTAGTTCTTTGGCCCATTTTTTGATTGGGTCGTTTATTTTTCTGGAGTTGAGCTGTAGGAGTTGCTTGTATATTTTTGAGATTAGTTGTTTGTCGGTTGCTTCATTTGCTAAACCAATGAATTTTGAGGGGATTTATTTTCCATCTTTTGCCATGTATATGTTTTCACTAGATGTCTAAAATAGTAGCTACTTCCTAATAATCAGGTCCAATCAGTATATCCTCAATTCAATAAATCAATAAAACGGATGACCCTTCTGGAGGAGAGGTAATCAAGGTTGTTCCAGTGCAGACAGGATTAGAGAGTTACATAGTTACGAGGTAGGGGGGTGAGGACATGTTACCGGTAAGTTCAGCTGAAAGAAAAGCACTTTTGATGTGCTTTACAACCAAATATAGAGAAAGTCATTTTCCAGATCAATAGCTACATAACAGGTGCTGGCTGAGGGATATGTTAATTTATTCCAGCTATGGAACTTCATCTGTAGCAGCAGCTGCAATTGGAGTCAATATATGATTGAGATGATGATAATCCATTATTATTCTCCAAGATCCATCTGGATTGCGCATGACCCAAATCGGCAAGTTGAATGAGAATGTAGCATGAATCACCATTCTTACACTTTTCGAGTCTTTTAGATTGTCACTTATCTCTGCAATGCCCACATGATTGATCTAGAGTTATTCTTTTGCTAGACAGAGCCAGTTCTGCTGGCTTCCACTTGACCTTTCTCATTAAAAAGGCCTGTTAATCAATGTGCAAATTCTACCAGTTGCAAAGTATGACTATTTCAAATTATGAGAGATAACCATCAGTTGTATTCAGGGATTTGTTAGATCCTCTGTGAAAGAAGAACAAGCCAAAACTCCATTGCTCACTTGACCTTCATAAACCTCAAATCTGACTAGAGGACAAGAAAGGCATTTCAGGTCTCCGGGTTTAAGATCTTTTTTGGAGACACAATCCAGTAATCCCCTAAAAGTTTGATTATTTCTGCTGTGCCTATGCATAACCAACCTTGTAAATGACTACAGTGTATTTGGGTAAAGGCAGAGAGAAATTTAGGGCATTCATTTTTGGGGTTTATGGAAGGATTCTTCATTAAGGGGACCTGGCCTCCATTCTAATCAAGAGACTAGAGTTTAGTAAACTGGCTAAAGTCTGAGAATTCATTCAGAGGCTATGATTTTATATTACAGTAATTGAAATACTTTGCTTAATCAAACTTGAAATATGTTACTTACACAAATTTAGTAGGCTATACATCTATTTCAGTTTAGAAATATAATGTTCCTCCGGCCAATGCCAAAAATTTCTGCAGGTTAGTTGAGTCTGATTTCTGTGTTGGTTCTGTCACCCATTATGGTAAACACACGTGCGCTTCCTTTGACAGTGCGTAATTAAGAGTCACAACCAGATCTGATTATCTTCATGAAATTTGGAAGCTCAGATCAGTGGCAAGTTTCCACTATCATTTCTGGCTTTAAAAAACAGCTATGACAGAACTATTCAAGCATGGAAGGGTTCCACTCAGGAATGTGTTTTCTAGATGTGAAAAGGACTGTCCTCTATGACCTCTGTGGGGCATAGGTAAATCCATTTAAGCATCCCAATCTCCTTTAGCTTTGAATACCTTAATCTACAGCATATTAAAATGTGCTGGTATTTTCCTCTCATTTAGTGTGATGCACATTTGGATCCAAATCAATCGACCAAGTGAAATATTAGAGTCTCTCTCAGCCTGTTTCACTACGGCAGTGACTGCTTATATCTATGGAATGTTGATATGAATATTGAATGTGAAATATTTATCTAAGGAGTATAAATTCAATCTGCTCTCCCACTATATTTTTAAATCTGATTTAACAGCTTTAGAATTAATCCCAGGACATGTTTCTCAGGTTTCTAGCTATAGAAATTTGCAAAATCTTGTTAATCAATTTGCAGGCATTAGACCTTCTCATGAGATATACTCTGTACCTTACTCTCTGGCCTATCTGAAATTTAAGTGCAATTATAGATCCAGAGAATGAATTGTGGGGAGTTAGGCCTTGATGAAGATCAGAAGTCTCAGGAAAAACAGCGCCACAGGGGAGGTGACTCAAGTTGTCTCAGACAAAAGTAGACTACTTCTTCAGACAGGGAGAAAATAGCGCTTCTACTGCCAAAGGAGGCTCAGTAGAATTTTATGAATTCAAAGTCCTTAGCTAACACAATCTGAAATATATGCTTATCATAATTTCCAGTGTCCTATCCCATTCTAAACATTG
Source organism: Bos indicus x Bos taurus (assembly GCF_003369695.1). Taxonomy (NCBI): domain Eukaryota; kingdom Metazoa; phylum Chordata; class Mammalia; order Artiodactyla; family Bovidae; genus Bos; species Bos indicus x Bos taurus. The sequence goes on from NC_040087.1 coordinate 56,122,746, forward strand.
GCTTTTGCCTCTGCTTAAAAAGGATGCTTCTGCCTTAACAATGACATGTTCCTCACTTCCTCTGAGACCTCCCCTGCAACAACCTCATTTCTATTAGCAGTCTATTCTAGGAAATTTAGGCTTTCTGTATCACTTTCCTCAAGATTCTTCTACCCTCTGCCCAACTCCTGATTCCAAAGTGACTCTTACATTTTTAGATATTTGTTATAACAGCACCCTACTTCTAGGCAATAGCACTCTATTAATTTTCTACTGTTTCCCAACAAGTTGCTACAAAAGTAGTGGCTTACAGCTACACAAATTTATTATGTCAAAATTTTTCACCAGTCAGAATGGCTGTGATCCAAAAGTCTACAAGCAGTAAACGCTGGAGAAGGTGTGGAGAAAAGGGAACCCTCTTACACTGTTGCTGGGAATGCAAACTAGTACAGCCACTATGGAGAACAGTGTGGAGATTCCTTAAAAAACTGGGACTAGAACTGCCTTATGACCCAGTAATCCCACTGCTGGGCATACACACTGAGGAAACCAGAATGGAAAGAGACACATGTACCCAAATGTTCATCGCAGCACTGTTTATAATAGCCAGGACATGGAAGCAACCTAGATATCCATCAGCAGATGAATGGATAAGAAAGCTGTGGTATATATACACAATGGAGTATTACTCAGCCATTAAAAAGAATACATTTGAATCAGTTCTAATGAGGTGGATGAAACTGGAGCCTATTATACAGAGTGAAGTAAGCCAGAAAGAAAAACACCCATACAGTATACTAACATATATATATGGAATTTAGAAAGATGGTAATGATAACCCTGTAAGCAAGACAGCAAAAGAGACACAGATGTATAGAACAGTCTTTTGGACACTGTGGGAGAGGGAGAGGGTGGGATGATTTGGGAGAATGGCATTGAAACATGTATAATATCATATATAAAAAGAATCGCCAGTCCAGGTTCCATGCATGATACTGGATGCTTGGTGCATTGGGAAGACCCAGAGGGATGGTGCAGGGAGGGAGGAGGGAGGGGGGTTCAGGAGGATGGAGAACACGTGTATACCTGTGGCAGATTCATGTTGATGTTTGGCAAAACCAACACAATATTGTAAAGTAATTAACCTCCAATTAAAATAAATAAATTTATATTAAAAAATATTTCTGGATCAGGAATCTGTGCACAGGTTAACTGGAATCTTTTAGGGTCTCACTAGGCTAAAATTGAGGTCTCAGTGAGATCTTCATCCTTATCTGAGGCTCAGGGTCTTATTCTAAGCTTATCTGGATTCGTGGCAAAACCAACTTCCCTGTGGACTAAGCTCCCTGCTTTCTGGCTGGTTGTCCACAAGCAGCTGTTTTCAGCTACTGGAATTCCCAATGATGTGACCCCACAGCTGCTCTTTCAAGGCTAGTAGGCAAGTTGGCTGATGTTTCATTTTGTTTGACTCAACAAATTAGGCCAAGACTGCCTCATGAACTGTAAAAAGACGAAAAGATATGACACCAAAAGATAACCCCCCTCCCCCCGCCAGGTTAGAAGATGTCCAATATGCTGCTGGGGAAGAGCAGAGGACAACTGCCACCAGCTCCAGAAAGAATTAAGCAGCTGAGCCAAAGCAGAAACGATGCTCAGTTGTGGATATGTCTGGTGATGAAAGTAAAATCTGATAATGTAAAGAACAGTATTGCATAGAAACCTGGAATGTTAGGTACTTGAATCAAGGTAAATTGGATGTGGTCAAGCTGGAGATGATAAGAGTAAAAATCAACATCTTAGGAATCAGTGAACTAAAATGGATGGGAATGGGTGAATTTATTTCAGATGACCATTATATCTACTACTGTGGGCAAGAAAGGTGTCCCTGGTGGGTCAGATGGTAAAGAATCTGCCTGTAATGCAAGAGACCCAGGTTTGATGGGTAAGAATCCCATAGAAGAAATGGAGTAGCCCTCATAATCAACAAACAAGTACAAAATGCAGTACTTGGGTGTCACCTCAAAAATGACAGAATGATCTCATTTCATTTTCAAAGCACGACATTCAACATTACAGTAATCCTAGTTTATGGCCCACTACTGATACTGAAGAAGATAAAGTTTACCAGTTCTATGAAGACCTACAAGACCTCCCAGGACTAACACCAAAAAAGATGTGTTATTCATCATAGGGGGTTGGAATGCAAAAGTAGGAAGTCAAGAGATACCTGGAGGAACAGGCAAGTTTGAACTTGGAGTACAAAGTGAAAGGCTAACCAAATTCTTCTGAGAGAATGCACTGGTCATAGCAAACACCCTTTTCAACAAATGAAGAGATGACTCTACACATCAGTTCAGTTCAGTTTAGTTCAGTTGCTCAGTCGTGTCCGACTCTTTGCGACCCCATGAATTGCAGCACGCCAGACCTCTTTGTCCATCACCAACTCCCGGAGTTCACTCAAACTCATGTCCATTGAGTCAGTGATGCCATCCAGTCATCTCATCCTCTGTCGTCCCCTTCTCCTCCTGCCCCCAATCCCTCCCAGCAGCAGAGTCTTTTCCAAATAGTCAACTCTTCGCTTGAGGTGGCCAAAGTACTGGAGTTTCAGCTTTAGCATCAGTCCTTCCAAAGAAATCCCAGGACTGATCTCCTTCAGAATGGACTGGTTGGATCTCCTTGCAGTCTAAGGGACTCTCAAGAGTCTTCTCCAACACCACAGTTCTAAAGTATCAATTCTTCGAAGCTCAGCCTTCTTCACAGTCCAACTCTCACATCCATATATGACCACTCGAAAAACCATAGCCTTGGCTAGATAGACCTTTGTTGGCAAAATAATGTCTCTGTTTTGAATATGCTATCTAGGTTGGTCATAACTTTCTTTCCAAGGAGTAACCGTCTTTTAATTTCATGGCTGCAGTCACCATCTGTAGTGATTTTGGAGCCCAGAAAAATAAAGTCTGACACAGTTTCCCCTGTTTCCCCATCTATTTCCCATTAAGTGATGGGACCATGGGGCCATGATCTTCGTTTTCTGAATGTTGAGCTTTAAGCCAACTTTTTCACTCTCCTCTTTCACTTTTATCAAGGGGCTTTTTAGTTCCTCTTCACTTTCTGCCATAAAGGTAGTGTCATCTGCATATCTGAGGTTATTGATATTTCTCCCGGCAATCTTGATTCTAGCTCGTGTTTCTTCCAGCCCAGCGTTTCTCATGATGTACTCTGCATATAAGTTAAATAAGCAGGGTGACAATATACAGCCTTGACGTACTCCTTTTCCTATTTGGAACCAGTCTGTTGTTCCATGTCCAGTTCTAAGTGTTGCTTCCTGACCTGCATACAGATTTCTCAAGAGGCAGATCAGGTGGTCTGGTATTCCCATCTCTTTCAGAATTTTCCACAGTTTATTGTGATCCACACAGTCAAAGGCTTTGGCATAGTCAATAAAGCAGAAATAGATGTTTTTCTGGAACTCTCTTGCTTTTTCCATGATTCAGCAGAATGGTCAATTTTGATATCAGATTGATTGCACTATTTACAGCCAAAGATGGAGAAGCTGTATACAAAAATAAGACCTGGAGCTGACTGTGGCTCAGCTCATAAACTCCTTATAGAAAAATACAGGTATAAGCTAAAGTAAGCAGGGAAAACCACTAGGCCAGTCAAGTATGAATTAAATCAATCCCTATGAATATACAATGGAGGTCACAAATAGATTCAAGGGCTTAGATCTAGTAAACAGAGTGCCTGAAGAACTATGACAGAAGTTCCTAGTACGGTACAGGAGGCAGTGAACAAAACTATAACAAAGAAAAAGAAATGCAAGAAGGAAGACGGTTGTCTGAGGAGACGTTACAAATAGTTGAGGAAAGAAGAGAAGTGAAAAGCAGGGGAGAATGGGAAAGGTATACCCAACTGAATGCAACGTTCCAGAGAATAGCAAGGAGAGACAGGAAAGTCTTCAATGAACAATGCAAAGAAGTAGAGGAAAACCATAGAAGGGAAAAGACTAGAGATGTCCTCAAGAAAACTGGAAATATCAAAGGAACATTTCATCCATAGATGGGCACAATAAAGGACAGAAATGGTAAAGACCTGGTAGAAACAGAAGAGATCAAGAAGAGATGGCACAAAGACACAGAAGAAGTGTACAAAAAAGATCTAAATGACCTGATGACCATGGTGGTGTAGTCACTTACCCAGAGCCAGACTTGGGAGTGTGAAGTCAAGTGGGTCTTAGAAAGCACTGCTACCAATGAAGCTAGTGGCAGTGATGGCATTAGAGCAGAGCTATTTAAAATCCTAATGATGATGCTATTAAAGTGCTGCACTCATTGCGTTAACATATTTGGAAAACCCAACAGTGGCCACAGGACTGGAAAAGGTCAATTTTCATTCCAATTCCCAAGAAGGGTAGTACTAAAGAATGCTCAAACTACTGGAAAAGAACTAGTATCTCCCACAGAGTAAGGTTATGCTCAAAATCCTTCAACCTAAGCTTGAACAGTACATGAATTGAGAACTTCCAGACGTTCAAACTGAATTCAGAAAATGCAGAGGAACCAGAGGTCAAATTGCCAACATTTGTGTGACCATAGAGAAAGCAAAGGAATTCCAGAAAAACATCTATTTCTGTTTCACTGACTACACTAAAGTCTTTGACTTAGTTCAGTTTAGTTCAGTCACTCAGTCATGTCAGACTCATTGTGACCCCATGAACGCAGCAAGCCAGGCCACCCTGTCCATGACCAACTCCCGGAGTTCACCCAAACCTATGTTGATCAAGTTGGTGATGCCATCCAACCATCTTATCCTCTGTCGTCCCCTTCTCCTCCTGCCCTCAATCCCTCCCAGCATCAGGGTCTTTTCCAATGAGTCAGCTCTTTGCATCAAGTGGCCCAAGTATTGGAGTTTCAGCTTCAACATCAGTCCTTCCAATGAACACCCAGGACTGATCTCCTTTAGGATGGACTGGTTGGATCTCCTTGCAGTCCAAGGAACTCTCAAGAGTCTTCTCCAACACCACAGTTCAAAAGCATCAATTCTTTGGCCCTCAGCTTTCTTTATAGTCCAACTCTCACATCCATACATGACCACTGGAAAAACCATAGCCTTGACTAGATGGACCTTTGTTGGCAAAGTAATGTCTCTGCTTTTTAATATGCTGTCTAGCTTGGTCATAACTTTCCTTCCAAGGAGTAAGTGTCTTTTAATTTCACTGCAGATGCAATAACCATCTGCAGTGATTTTTGAGCCCAAGAAAATAAAGTCAGCCACTGTTTCCAATTTTTCCCCATCTATTTGCCATGAAGTGGTGGGACCAGAGGCCATGATCTTAGTTTTCTGAATGTTGAGCTTTAAGCCAACTTTTTCACTCTCCTTGTTCACTTTCTTCAATAGGCTCTTTAGTTCTTCTTCACTTTCTGCTATAAAGGTGGTGTCATCTGCATATCTGAGGTTATTGATATTTCACCCGGCAATCTTGATTCCAGCTTGGGCTTCTTCCAGCCCAGCGTATCTCATGATGTACTCTGCATATAAGTTAAATAAGCAGGGTGACAACATACAGCCTTGATGTACTCCTTTTCCTATTTTGAACCAGTCTGTTGTTTCATGTCCAGTTCTAACTGTTGTTTCCTGGCGTGCATACAGGTTTCTCAAGAGGCAGGTAAGGTGGTCTGAGATTCTCATCTCTTTAAGAATTTTCCACAGTTTGTAATGATCCACACAGTCAAAGGCTTTGGCATAGTCAATAAAGCAGAAATAGATGCTTTTCTGGAACTCTCTTGCTTTTTTGATGATTCAACGGGTGTTGGCCATTTGATCTCAGGTTCCTCTGCCTTTTCTAAAACCAGCTTGAACATCAGGAAGTTCACAGTTCACATATTGCTGAAGCCTGGCTTGGAGAATTTTAAGGATTACTTTACTAGCGTGTGAGATGAGTGCAATCGTGCAGTAGTTTGAGCATTCTTTGGCATTGCCTTTCTTTGGGATTGGAATGAATTCTGACATTTTCCAGTCCTGTGGCCACTGCTGAGTTTTCCAAATTTGCTGGCATATTGAGTGAAGCACTTTCACAGCGTCATCTTTCAGGATTTGAAATAGCTCAACTGCAATTCCATCACCTCCACTAGCTTTGTTCATAGTGATGCTTTCTAAGGCCCACTTGACTTCACATTCCAGAATGTCTGGCTCTAGGTCAGTGATCACACCATCATGATTAAATGGGTCCTGAAGATGTTTTTCGTACAGTTCTTCTGTGTATTCTTGCCACCTCTTCTTAATATCTTCTGCTTCTGCTAGGTCCCTACCATTTCTGTCCTTTATTGTGCCCATCTTTGCATGAAATGTTCCCTTGGTATCTCTGTTTTTCTTGAAGAGATCTCTAGTCTTTTCCATTCTATTGTTTTCCTCTACTTCCTCTATAGCTGAGAAGGGCTTTCTTATCTCTCCTTGCTATTCTTTGGAACTCTGCATTCAAATGGGTATATCTTTGCTTTTCTCCTTTGCTTTTCACTTCTCTTTTTTTCACAGCTGTTTGTAAGGCCTCCTCAGACAGCCATTTTGCTCTTTTGCATGTTTTTTTCATGGGGATGTTCTTGATTCCTGTCTGCTGTACAATGTCATGAACTTCTATCCATAGTTCTACCAGCACGCTATCAGATCCAGTCCCTTAAATCTATGTCTCACTTCCACTGTATAGTCATAAGGGATTTGATTTAGGTCATACCTGAATGGTCTAGTGGTTTTCTCTACTTTCTTCAGTTTCAGTATTAACTTGGCAATAAGGAGTTCATGATCCTAGCCACAGTCAGCTCCCAGTCTTGTTTTTGCTGACTGTATAGAGCTTCTCTATCTTTGGCTGCAAAGAATATAATCAATCTGATTTCAGTGTCAACCATCTGGTGATGTTCATGTGTAGTGTCTTCTCTTATGTTGTTGGAAGAGAGTGTTTGCTTTACCAGTGCGTTCTCTTGGCAGAACTCTATTAGCCTTTGCCTTGCTTCATTCTGTACTCCAAGGCCAAATTTGCCTGTTACTCCAGGTGTTTCTTGACTTCCTACTTTGCATTCCAGTCCCCTATAATGAAAAGGACATCTTTTTTGGCTGTTAGTTCTAGAAAGTCTTGTAGGTCTTCATAGAACTGTTCAACTTTCAGCTTCTTCAGCGTTACTGGTTGGGGCATAGACTTGGATTACCATGATATTGAATGGTTTGCCTTGGAAATGAACAGAGATCATTCTGTCATTTTTGAGATTGCATCCAAGTACTGCATTTTGGACTCTTTTGTTGACTATAATAGCTACTCCATTTCTTCTAAGGGATTCCTGCCCATAGGAGTAGATATAATGGTCATCTGAGTTAAATTTATCCATTCCAGTCCATCTTAGTTTGCTGATCCCTAGATTGTTGATATTCACTCTTGTCATCTCCTGTTTGACCACTTCCAATTTGCCTTGATTGACGGACTTAACTTTCCAGGTTCCTATGTAATATTGCTCTTACAGCATCAAACCCTGCTTCCATCATCAGTCCCATTCACAACTGGGTGTTTTTTGCTTTGGCTCCATCCCTTCATTCTTTCTGGAGTTTTTTCTCCACTGATCTCCAGTAGCATATTTGGCACCTACCAACCTGGGGAGTTCATCTTTCAGTGTCCTATCTTTTTGCCTTTTCATACTGTTCAATGGGGTTCTCAAGGCAAGAATACTGAAGTGGTTTGCCATTCCCTTCTCCAGTGGACCACATTCTGTCGGACCTCTCCACCATGACCTGGCCATCTTGGGTGGCCCCACACAGCATGGCTTAGTTTCATTCAGTTAGACAAAGCTGTGGTCCATGTGATCAGATTGGCTAGTTGTCTGTGATTGTAGTTTCAGTCTGTCTCCCCTCCGATCCTCTCTCTTAGTGCCTACCATCTTACTTGGGTTTCTCTTACCTCGGACATGAGGTCTCTCTTAATGGCTGCTCAAGCAAAGCTCAGCTGCTTCTCCCAGACCATCTACCTGTCTCCTGAGAAAACCTGTATACATGTCAACAAGCAACACTTAGAACCTCATTTGGAACCACTGACTGATTCAAAATTGGAAAAGGAGTATGACAAGGCTGTTTATTATCATCTTGTTTATTTAACTTATATACAGAGCGCATCATTGGGAATTCTGAGCTGGATGAATCACAAGTTGGAATCAAGACTGCTGGGAAAAATACCAGCAAATTCAGATGCAAATGATACCATTTTAACGGCAGAAAGTGAAGAGGAACTAAAGAGACTCTTGATGAGGGTGAAAGAGAGGAGTGAAAAATCCAGCTTAAAACTCAATATTTAAAAAAACTAAGATCATGGTATCTGGTCCCATCACTTCATGGCAAATATAAAGGGAAAAGGTAGAAGCAGTGACAGATTTCCTTTTCTTAAGCTCTAAAATCACTGCAGATGGTGATTGTAGCCATGAAATTAGAAGACAATTTCTTCTTGGCAGGAAAGCTATGACAAACCTAGGGAAAGGGAAGTCACTCAGTCATGTCCGACTCTTTGCGACTCCATGGGATGTAGCCTACCAGGCTCCTCCATCCATGGAATTTTCCAGGCAAGAGTTGGAGTGGTTTGCCATTTCCTTCTCCAGAGGATCTTCCCAACCCAGGGATCGAACCTGGGTCTCCCGCATTGCAGGCAGACGCTTTACCATCTGAGCCACCAGGGAAACCAAGACAGTATATTAAAGAACAAAAACATCATTTTGCTGACAAAGATCTGTATAGTCAAGGCTATGGTCTTTCCAGTGGTCAAGTTCGGATGTGAGAAATGGACAATAAAGAAGGGTGAGCAAAGAAGACTTGATGTTTTCGAACTGTGATGCTGGAGAAGACTTGAGAATCCCTTCAACAGCAAGATCAAACCAGTCAATCCTAAAGGAAATCAACTCTGAATATTCATTGGAAGGATTGATATTGAAGTTGAAGCTGCAATAGCTTGGCCATGTGATGTGAAGTGTCAACTCATTGGAAAGAAAACATTATGCTTGGAATGACTGAAGGCAGAAGGAGAAGAGGGTGACAGAGGATGAGATGATTGGATGGCAAGGGACAGGGAAGCCTGGAGTGCAGCAGTCCATGGGGTTGCAAAGGGTTAGACACAACGACTGAAGAAAAACAACCCCTTATTATCTCTGTTTGATTAAAGACCAATTGATTGATGAAGTATTCATGGTAGGGATATCCTGTAACATTCACAACTTATGCAGGCATGCAGTAGGAAAGGATTATACAACGCATAAACACCAGGTGGTATGAACTGGGGATCATCTTAGAGTTTTGCCTATGACACCCAGTGAACTTAGCAAATATAAAAAATCCAAGCAAAACAATTAAACTACTTATTTTCATGAAATTATTCTATAATAGCAGCTTATTGATCCTCCAAGGTTTTGTTTCCTATATATGCTTGATACAAGTGTCTACAGTGATCACTTAAGTAACTCTTGACTGATCCATGCAATAGACTACCAATAGCTACGTTGCCACTGGAAACTGTGTCATCGATGTCTTTAAATATAATCAGATCAGGGAATCATTTCTAGATAACCCATAACTAATTCAGAGAACCTCCTTTAAGGTTATTTTCCTTTGGAATCTCTTACTATACCTATTTTTCTAACTATAAATTTTTATTCATAGAGATGCAAAACCACCCTGAATTCAATATGTGTGTTTATTCACTCAATCATGTCTGACTCTTTGTGACCCCATGGATCGTAGCCCACCAGGCTCCTCTGTCCTTGGGGTTTCCCAGGCAAGAAAATTGGAGTGGGTAGTCATTTCCTTTCCAGGGGATCTTCTCAACTCAAGATTCAAATCTGTGTCTCCTGCAATGCAGGTGGAATCTTTAACACTGAACACCAGGGAAGCTTGTGTTCAACAGAATATGGAATTATCACATAGTTTAGGCCCTATGCAGTTGGGATCTCTTAGAAGAACATAGAGCATTCTTTATCCTGGCCCATAAGAACAGAAGATGAAGAAGATAGAGTGTGGGCTGGAGAAGCTACAGGTCCAGATGATTCCCCATGCCAATAAGATGACTAAACACATTAGTGAAAATATGTCAAATTGCCAAGTAATTGGCACCCTCCCTCAATCTTCAGAGTATCAATATATAGCTGCTACTTCATTTCTGCCTTTAAAGTCTCACAGACTTCCCTGGTGGCTCAGACGGTAAAGCGTCTGTCTACAATGCGAGAGACCTGGGTTTGAGCCCTGGGTTGGGAAGATCCCCTGGAGAAGGAAATGGTAATCTACTCCAGTACTATTGCCTGGAAAATTCCATGGACAGAGGAACCTGGTAGGCTACAGTCTATGGGTTCACAAAGAGTCGGACACAACTGGGCGTCTTCACTTTCACTTCATTTCTGCCTTTAAAATCTCACAGAAATTTGTACTGTGGCCTAAAGTAACTTGAAGCCATGTAGTAAAAAATTTCTGAACGACGTAGCTGTGCGTGCATGTTAAGTTGTTTTGGTCACGTCCAACTGTGTGCAATCCTGTGGGCTGCAGCCCGCCTGGCTCCTCTGTCCATGGGGATTCTCTGGGCAAGAATACTAGAGTGGGTTGCCATGCCCTCCTCCAGGGGATCTTCCCAACCCAGGGATCAATCCTGTGTGTCTTACATCTACTGCATTGGCAGACAGGTTCTTTACCACTAGTGCCTACTGGAGAGCCCCCATATAGTTTGTAGCTTGACTAAATTGACAGAGTAATAAATCATCACAATTTATCAAATTATGGCTACCAGAGATTCAAGTAGATAGTATGCAGACTTTTCTTAAAGCGGCACATCCTGTTAGATAGAAAGATAAGTAAATATTTACAGAAATTGTATTTCACAGTGTTTTAATAATACCAGGAATGTTAAATCATAGGTACTTGGAGGCTTTAGCTATCTCACTTTTGAAGGGAAAAAAAAAAACAAAAACATAATTTTGTGGTTAATTTTACTAATAGAAAGCCAATTTTTATGTTGTAACATTTTATCATTTTTGTTAACTATTTGTTAAGGTTTGATTTGACATTTCAGAATTCGTGACATATATGGATGGTTAGGTTATGGAAAGTCAGGAAAGAGACACTTACCTTAATTTTAGAAACCAAGGTCTGTCTCTTCTATGGAAGTACTCGATCCTTTGTTACAGGCAACAAGGTAGCTATCCTTCAACCAGTTTACAGACTTCTTAGAATAATAATACCCCAACATACTATAAACTGTTGAAAATTCTGAAAGAGATGGGAATACCAGACCACCTGACCTGCCTCTTGAGAAATTTGTATGCAGGTCAGGAAGCAACACTTAGAACTGGACATGGAACAACAGACTGGTTCCAAATAGGAAAAGGAGTACATCAAGGCTATATATTGTCACCCTGCTTATTTAACTTATATGCAAAGAATATCATGAGAAATGCTGGGCTGGAAGAAGTACAAGCTGGAATCAAGATTTCCAGGAGAAATACCAATAACCTCAGATATGCAGATGACACCACCCTTAAGGCAGAAAGTGAAGAGGAACTAAAAAGCCTCTTGATGAAAGTGAAAGAGGAGAGTGAAAAAGTTGGCTTAAAACTCAACATTCAAAGTGATGTTGTACTAATGTACTAACATTTCTCTTTTGGAGAAAGTTTTAATCCACTTCAGGATGCATATTATCAAGATACTTTCATATACAGGATAGCCTAATTTTATTTGTCTAAATATGCTTAATATGCCCCAGATTGCAAATGCATCAGTCAGTAACATCACTGTCTGTATGTGGAAGACATGTTCCCATGGATCATATGTGAAGATGTCGGTAAGCTTGCATTAAGCCACCTGCTTTGTAAGTGGATTGATTAATAAATAACTTATATTTCTAAAAAAAAAAAAAAAACTCAACATTCAGAAAATGAAGATCATGGCATCCGGTCCCATCACTTCATGGGAAATAGATGGGGAAACAGTGGAAACAGTGTCAGACTTTATTTTTCTGGGCTCCAAAATCACTGCAGATGGTGATTGCAGCCATGAAATTAAAAGATGCTTATTCCTTGGAAGGAAGGTTATGACCAACCTAGATAGCAAAGTGAAAAGCAGAGACATTACTTTGCCAACAAACGTCCATCTAGTCAAGGCTATGGTTTTTCAAGTGGTCATGTATGGATGTGAGAGTTGGACTGTGAAGAAGGCTGAGCGTCGAAGAATTGATGCTTTTGAACTGTGGTGTTGGAGAAGACTCTTGAGAGTTCCTTGGACTGCCAGGAGATCCAACCAATCCATTCTGAAGGAGATCAGCCCTGGGATTTCTTTGGAAGGAATGATGCTAAAGCTGAAACTCCAGTACTTTGGCCACCTCATGCGAAGAGTTGACTGATTGGAAAAGACTCTGATGCTGGGAGGGATTGAGGGCAGGAGGAGAAGGGGACGACAGAGGATGAGATGGCTGGATGGCATCACTGACTCAATGGACGTGAGTCTGAGTGAACTCTGGGAGTTGGTGATGGACAGGGAGGCCTGGCATGCTGCAATTCATGGTGTTGCAAAGAGTCGGACACGACTAATTGACTGAATTGAACTGAACATAATATAAGTGCTTTTAATACTTTATGCATACAATCTGAACTTCACAAGTTTTTCATAGTGCTTTGCTTCTTTAGTTTATTTTTTCTGGTTATTTTTTATTGAAACATCTGTTATTATTCCCCAACATGTTTTAGATTTCTTTTCTTTAGGGGTTGTAGTGCCCTTTTTGTAGATTCCATAAAAATTCCTGTTACTCCTAATTCCACCCTGATCTACAACAGTGCTTGAAATACACAAGAAACTTAGGAGATGTTTCATTGATTTGAGTTTTGCCAGCAATGTTTTTATAATTGCAGGAAACTATGTAACTTCCAGCCTGAGAGTTTTTATACATTTTAGAAAAAAAGAATTATTGACTTTAAAAGAACCTCACCCTCCACAAATTATCTAAATAATGAGACCTCTCAAAGACTATTAATCAAACTACATAGAGAAGAGTCATAAATATTCATGAAGTGTTTAATACTGTTGTCCTTAATGATTGTACTGCTCATTTTATAGAAAAATTCAATCTTTTTTCCTACATATCATTTGGTAAAGCTCTTTACTGACTGAACAGAATGTGAATGATTATCACTTTTTCTCTTGCTTTGATGTACAGTCTCCGCCTAAAGGATGATAAACCAAAGCAGACAGCATATATCCTCAAAGATGTGATGCTTATTTAGAAATGATATGAATTTGAAAGATTATGCAGATAGCATCATTCAAATAGCCTGGGCTTTTCCTATTTCCTGAACTTTTTCTTCGCATTAGTAAGTCTTTATGAATTCTACAAACTCTTGAATTGTCCACAATTATTCACCAGCTATGCATGAATACCCCTGTATTCAGGCTGAATACTGTAATTATCAGGACTGATTTTTAATTTGAAGTTATAACCACTTCATCTCTTTCTAATGTGAATCAGGCTTATAAAGAATGTTATGTGCTTTGTAAATGGTAATTAGGTAAATATGAAAAAAAGAATAACTTTAAAGGGGAGGTTATAATGGTTTTCTGGATTAGCAAATTAGAAGGGTGACTGGTAACAACTGAGTGTTTATTAAAGATGTCTTTTTTTTTTAAACCAAATATTTTAAGCCCTTATTGCTCTCTGATTAAAAATTGGATTGTTCAACTTTTAAAACTCAAAGCCTTAAACTCTTCCCTTCTTAGACTTAAGTAGCTCATCTTAGACTTAAGTAGACTTAAGTACTTAAGTAGCTCATATATATATATATATACACAGAGAAATAAATTGATAGTTGAAAAATACAGCATACAAATGACTGAAACTTTAAGAAAAGCAAATGAATACAGGGTAGCTAAATTGACATGCAACTGACACTTTGCCAGAAGATTTGAAAAGTCAACATAAGGAAAAAAAGTTTTGAAAAGAAAGTGCTAATTCAAGTATATAGATGGTAAACTTTCTTCTTTTTGAAAAAATTTTACATAATTTTACATTGCTCATTAATGATGTCTCATAATTATGATTTGTTTCTAATCTAGTAAAGCTAATAATATTGTCCTAGAATGTGAACAATTTCCCTATTGGCAAAAATAAAGTTATGTTACCAGAAACAGTGCAATTTTTTGTATTTGACCTTCCTAGAGTAGAGATATCAGATGTTAAAAATCAGTCAGTCATAGGTTTGTTTTCTACATCTGTGACTCTGTTTCTGTTTGGTAAATAAGTTCATTTGTACCATTTTTTTAGATTCCACATATGAGTGATATCATGTGATATTTGTCTTTGTCCTTCAAAGTAGACACAAAGAATAAAAACAGGTGGAAAGTACTGTGTTTATAATGCATTGGAAGCAAAATACAAGATTTTTAAATTTAATCCTAAGAAGATTCGAGGAGCCATTATATGTGTCCCATATGCAAAAAGACAAATCTGGAACATTTAAGTTGTTTACTGAAGGTCACATAGAGCTAGGATTCAAAGTTCCTTACTACTCGGATATGGTGTTGCAAGAGTGATTGGGTTAGATACATCATGACACTACCTTTCATCTAGAAGTTGGTAAAGGAAAACCTGCTGGAAATTATGATCTTTGTTCTATATAACTCAAATTGGAAGAATCATGGTTCAGATTTCCAAGGAGTACATTAGCACCCTACTATCTTTTCAAGGTAAATTTGATGGACTGCTATGCATATTAAGAATACTTCTGAGTTTCCTAAATTCACAGAACTAAAATTTCTGAAAGTTCATTAGCTATACATTAGTGCATATATAGTATATATGTGTATATATATATATATACATATATAATTATACACACACACATATAATGGAACTGGTCTAGATTCAATAAATTTCTGATATCCTATTTCCAAACCTGGTCTTGAAATTGCATACACCAATAAAAATTTAAACTGGTTTAATAAAAATGGAAATGTATGAATAAAAATACATTATTTTTCATTTATCAAAGTTATTAAGTTTGCTAGTGATTAAGTTTTTTTATTGGACTAAGACAGTTCATCTGAAAATTGTTCTCCTAACCTGTGTCCAACTATTTAAGTTTAGAAGTGCCTTACTTAAAATGCAGGAAATTTCCAGTAAATTTCCAGATTCCAAAGATACATTATTTATGTTAACAAACTGGAAAGAGTTCATTTGCTTTAATATTTATAAGGGAGATCAATGAGACATACAATGCAATATTACTAAGCTCTAAAACCACTACAAAACATAGATTTAATTAATGGAATGGTCACCAAAGAATACCATCAGCAACTCATAAATAAGTGATTCTTACAAATGTCCAGATTTTTAGCCTTCTTTGGAATACCTTACTGAAGTCTGCTGTTAAGAAATGCATTTTGCTACTTCTATCCATTAAAAAATGTAATTTTAAGGAAAATTAGATGCAGTCTTGCTCAGAGCAAATTACATATTTTAAAGCTATATGGGTTTTTAAGCCTTTGAAGATAATAAGGAAGTTCATTAAGCAATTATCTTTGAGTTACTTGAAATATTGAATAACCTCAGAATGATCAGGTTCAAAGAGGTTTAATTGGCATGAGCCATACCATAGATTTTAAATAAAATATCTTTCAAGGTATTCATAAAAATATTAATTGCAAAAGTCTTTTACAATAAATAGAAGTAAAAGTTGAATTGGCAAACAACTTGGTAATAAAAGAGACTGTTAAAATATCTGAATAATGATATGAAAAGCTTCTCCAGGGGATCTTCCTGACCCAGGCATTGAACCGGGGTCTCCTGCATTGCAGGAGGATTCTTTACTGTCTGTGCCACTAGAGAAGACTAAGTATTTGGAAATATGAGAAACACAATATAATTTATTTATATAAAACCTTAATATTACTGGCCAGAAAAAATTTCGCTTTTTCCCTTTAGTGCAAGATATGAATTAAGACTGTATCAAACATTAATAAGAAAGTAATAAAGATTTTGGATAAAAGAAATGAAGCAAAAGTATTTTCTCTTGAAAATATCTATTTTTCAAATGATATAAAAAAAAGCTATAATCAATATTACTCTAATGAAGTGACTTTGTAAAGCAGGAAGACAGCAGTACAGCTATTTATTTAAAAGTTTCACAGTTATCTAACCAAGGATAGTATTTGCCAATAAGCAGTCACTTCATAATTGACTTGTTTTAATTTCATTTATTAAAAAAAGTATTAGAACAATGCAAATGTATTAGTTCCTATACTGAAGTGCTTGTACAAATCAATTGCAGAGGACTTTTAAGCTTTCTTAAGCACTTTGATCTTGATCACATTGTGAATCCTTTCAGCAATTAATGAAATGTTCATCAATTTCTCGATGAAGCCCAAAAGAGCTTTCCCCATTAACTTACATTTGGGAATTCTCTGCTCAGTAGTTATCAATAGGTTTTTGCAGAGATATTTTAAGTGATTTTTAAATTACCACTTAAAAGACTATATATTTTATAATTACCACTTAAAGATGATATTCATTGGAAGGACTGATGCTGAAGCTGAAACTCTAATACTCTGACCATCTGATGCGAATAACTGACTCATTGGCAAAGACCTGATGCTGGGAAAGATTGAAGGTAGGAGGAGATGGGGACAACAGAGGATCAGATGGTTGGATTGCATCACCAACTCGATGGACATGACTTTGAGTAAGCTCTGGGAGTTGGTGATGGACAGGGAAGCCTGGCATGCTACAGTCCATGGGGTCACAAAGAATCAGACATGACTGAGCAACTGAACTAAAGATGATAGATATACTATTCAGATTAGAGTCACCAAATTTTAAAAATTCACTGCAAAATGCCTTATTAATGTTTCCATACTTGAACCTAGCAAATATTACTTTTCTCCTTGAGACTATGATTTTGTAAGGCAAATTTTCCACTGCCCTTTTATAAAATAGCGTCAACAATAGGAATTGAGCTTTTTGTTGCTTTTGATAATTTTTACCACTCCTAAATTATTCTAGGTTGCAAAATTATTTTTAGTGGCTTACTGCCCTAGAAAAGCTCAATTGATAGCTCAAATCATGAAGGAAATTGTTTTTTGATTTTTTAGAAGTTGAACAATTCAACATATTTTCTTAATAAAAAGAACACTGATAAAAATAATGCAAGCAGCTACACACTAGCAGTAGTTTCAACCATGCAGTCTCCTTAAATGAAAATATCTGAAAATATCAGTTCAGTTCAGTTCAGTTGCTCAGTCGTGTCTGACTCTTTCCAACCTCATGAATCGCAGCACGTGAGGCCTTCCTGTCCATCACCAACTCCCGGAGTTCACTCAGACTCACGTCCATCAAGTCAATGATGCCATCCAGCCATCTCATCCTCTGGCATCCCCTTCTCCTCCTGCCCCCAATCCCTCCCAGCATCAGAGTCTTTTCCAATGAGTCAACTCTTCGCATAACGTAAATGCTGTTAACAAAAAAAAATTCACCTGTGCTGGTAATGATGAAAGAAAAAAGAAAACACAGGATACTTAACTTTTTTTTAAAAAGAATTCACAGAGGAACATTTTAATCGTCAATTCAACTGCTCTTCATCAACTATTCCTACATCCCAGAAGGCTAAATGCTTCACACATCTGTTATCTCCCAATATTAGACACCAGTGAGGCTCTGTGTATATCAGCTTTCGTGTTGCAACATAAAGCATTAAAGGTTTGCTATCTATTTATTGTTATGCGTTTGGACCTGTTTCATGGTTTCACAACTGGATGACTAACAGCTTTCTGTTTAGGGTGAGAAAAGACCCTGCAGATCTTGCAATTTCTATCATGAGAAAATGAGGGCAAGAGGGACACAAGCCTTTTAAAGCAAGAGGTAGTAAGCATTTGTTAAAGCAGTCGGGTGAAAATCAGTTTTACTTCAGTAAAAGTGAAGTTTTACTTCAATTAAAAACCTTCAGTTACTTTAAAGTTGATTTGAGGTTTCCTATAATTAGAAGAGCAACTTGTGGATTTTTAGGTTTTGGTCAAGGAGAAAGAAAAAAAAAGTCCTCAATCTAAAATTAGTAAGTCAATAAAAGGGGAATAAAACTCAACAACAGCAACAATAAAAATAAAGAATTAAAGAAGATGAAACTCAGAAAATAATAGAATACATCAAAAGTTCTAGGGGAAATTTTACTTCACAAAATGCATAACACTTAAGGGGATACATAAATGTTTTGTGACTTTAGAGAAACTATCTTAATATAAGAGTAATTAAACCACTTACCAGCCACAGCTTCTCTTAGTAGTTAATACCTTGACATATTCCTCAGGTTGGTGCTCTTATGTAAAACAACACTTATTTAGAATTACAGAAATACTAACAAATAACTCAGTGTGCAAGTCTAACTTACTCATTCTGTAGTCTATTTTTAAAGTGGATATGTGACTTACTCAAAAGCGTATATGTACATACACAACCACATAAAAAATTAGGATTCATAATAATTATCCTGTATGACTAAAAAGTTAATTGATAATATCAACTGACGATTGATAATATAATTTTCCTAATAAAAATATTTCTCATGATTTATGGTACAAAACGCTGGGGAAAATTTATTTTAGACATCTGTACAAATTTAAAACTAATTGATGTAATAAAATTTGTCCTCACCATAAGCTACTTTTATAGAGTATGGTTGGCTTTCTGAAGTGAAATAAAATGAATTTGTTTAATTCAAAAAATAGAATGACAGCTTTTCCATCTTTATGTTTGGACTAGAAACCATGTATGTCTCATTTGCCAGGGGACACGATGCTGAGCCAACTGCTTTTAAGTTCCTGCCAAAAACTCATTTTTTGAAATTATATTTGGTAGTCAGTAGAACATGCTAAAAATTCATTGTTGCAGGTTTTAAGTTTTCTTCTCCACATTTTAAGTTTGATTATCAAGGGCATACACTTTTACTAAAGTAAGTTTTCAAACTCTTAACAAAATAAATGCAAACCTATCGTGGTCTGACATAGGAAGCTCTTTTTTTTTTTTTTTTTTAAATGTTACACATTAAAAAAGAAAAATAGCTTCAGCTTTAAAGTTGAAGATACTGTGCATTTTCAGATGCAATGACCCTGAGAATAGGATCCATATGATACTGTTGACTTAAAGAAAAATGCACAGCACAAGTGTTGTGAGTTTAAGTTTTATTTAGGATCTTACTGAGTATGAAATCCCCAGGAGACAGCCTCTCAGTAGCTCTGAGAAAACTAGTCTGAATCGGTAGGAGAGAAGCCAGTTTATCTGTGATTTTTTGGCTAGGGAATACATGCAGTCAAGCATGCATCTTGGTAAAAAATAGCACTGCTATTTTCAACGAACAGATATCTCAGGATAATGATTTCAGTGCTTTTCTATGTATGGGAAGATGCAAAAATTTGGGTTCACTAAAATTCTTTCTGAGATATGCATCTAACTCTCCATAGGGGCTGTTTACCCAAAGCAGAGAATGCCACATCCTGAATTCCTCTCGGTGTACAGTGTCCTTCAGCAAATGCAATAATAGCTAATGGCTAAATCCTTATAGCTCTCGGTGATGAGCAACACTGTTCCTTTTACTTTGTTTACAATACATTCCTTTTAGAAGTTGGTATTAGGCCAAGTTTTCTTCTCAAAAAATACCTAGGGATTAACTATGAATAAAATAACAACAACAACAACAAAATCACTATATGTTATTTCTCCCTAATGCGTGACTCCAGCACGTCTCCAAGTAATTGCACTAACAAGATCATCTTTAGTTGCTGCTCATTCAACTCTCCTCATTCTTTTGGTTTGGTGTTTGTGATCATTCCATAAGCATAAACTTATCAAACATAAAAATACATAGAATTGTACATACATACCCATAAATAAGAAGACACTGTATATTAATAACTAGGTATATTTATGAGATTAGTTGTTTGTCAGTTGCTTCATTTGCTATTATTTTCTCCCATTCTGAAGGCTGTCTTTTCACCTTGCTTATAGTTTCCATTGTTGTGCAGAAGCTTTTAAGTTTAATTAGGTCCCATTTGTTTATTTTTGCTTTTATTTCCAATATCCTGGGAGGTGGGTCATAGAGGATCCTGTTGTGATGTATGTCAGAGAGTGTTTTGCCTATGTTCTCCTCTAGGAGTTTTATAGTTTCTGGTCTTACGTTTAGATCTTTAATCCATTTTGAGTTCATTTTTGTGTATGGTATTAGAAAGTGCTCTAGTTTCATTCTTTTACAAGTGGTTGACCAGTTTTCCCAGCACCACTTGTTAAAGAGATTGTCTTTAATCCATTGTATATTCTTGCCTCCTTTGTCAAATATACAAAGCAACTTCTACAGCTCAATTCCAGAAAATAAATGACCCAATCAAAAAATGGGCCAAAGAGCTAAATAAACATTTCTCCAAAGAAGACATACAGATGGCTAACAAACACATGAAAAGATGCTCAACATCACTCATTATCAGAGAACTGCAAATCAAAACCACTATGAGGTACCATTTCACGCCAGTCAGAATGGCTGCGATCCAAAAGTCTACAAGCAATAAATGCTGGAGAGGGTGTGGAGAAAAGGGAACCCTCTTACATTGTTGGTGGGAATGCAAACTAGTACAGCCACTATGGAGAACAGTGTGGAGATTCCTTAAAAAACTGGAAATAGAACTGCCTTATGATCCAGCAATCCCACTGCTGGGCATACATACTGAGGAAACCAGAATGGAAAGAGACACGTGTACCCTAATGTTCATCGCAGCATTGTTTATAATAGCCAGGACATGGAAGCAACCTAGATGTCCATCAGCAGATGAATGGATAAGAAAGCTGTGGTACATATACACAATGGAGTATTACTCAGCCATTAAAAAGAATACATTGGAATCAGTTCTAATGAGGTGGATGAAACTGGAGCCTATTATACAGAGTGAAGTAAGCCAGAAAGAAAAATACCAATACAGTATGCTAACACATATATATGGAATTTAGAAAGATGGTAACGACAACCTTGTATACGAGACAGCAAAAGAGACACTGATGTGTAGAACAGTCTTTTGGACTCTGTGGGAGAAGGAGAGGGTGGGATGATTTGGGAGAATGGCATTGAAATACGTATAATATCATATATGGAATGAGTCTCCAGTCCAGGTTCGATGCATGATACTGGATGTTTGGGGCTGGTGCACTGGGACGACCCAGAGGGATGGTATGGGGAGGGAGGAGGGAGGAGGGTTCAGGATGGGGAACACATGTATAGTTGTGGCGGATTCATTTCAATATTTGGCAAACCAATACAATATTGTAAAGTTTGAAAATAAAATAAAATTTAAAAAAATAACTAGGTAAATGCATAATATAATAAATAAGAGCTCTTGTGTTCTTTCAAATGAAATTAAATAAATAACAAAATTTTCCCCGTAGAAGTCAGAAGATGTTGCCTAGATATCTAAACAGTTCATGAAATGTATCACAAGGAGTTATTTTTAAGTTGAATTATGAGTACTCTAGGCATTTAAAAAATATATAGTCTAATATTACTGAGGTTTAGAATGTAAGGAGAAAGGGGAGCATTCAAGGACAGGGAGATAAGAAGCAATAATGAGCTATAGGCCATAATTCTTAAAGTCTTGTATAGGAGGAGACAAGACAAACCACCGCCCCAAGATTAGAGAGACATGAAAATACAGGCAATCACATTTACTGCAGCAGAGACTCATGAGTGAAAACTGCTGTGGCAACCAACGCCCAGGAAGAAAATGGGAACTATATTTGACAAATGGCTGGATGCTCAGTGAGATTATCTCTGAGAGTTAAAACTATAGGGTACCCCAGTCTTAGAGAGAATCCCACAATATTTACCTCCAGGAACTCAACCAGATGCCTACAGTAAATATAAAAGTCTCATCTTGCCTCTGGCAGGGAGGAGAGAAAAGGAACCAAAGTGACAGTCTCCAGAGCACTCTGTTCTTAACTAGACCTGACTTGAACAGGCAAACTAGTTAACCAGAGTCTAATGTCCTGGGCTATTATCAGAGCCTAAATGATATGGGAGGACAAAAGATATAAAAGAAATCTCTATACTTTCCCCTTAATTTTGCCATCAATTTTAAACTTTGATTAAAAAGTCTTAATAAATAATAAGAAAAAAAGTCTATCTGCCACATTAGAAAACTTGCATTTTATTCTATAATTAGTGTTTAGGAGAGAATTACTTTTTCAGAATATTAAAGTAATAATATTTCTTTGAGAAAGTCAATGCAGAAGTTATACATAAGCTTGTGCCCTCCTCTTCCTACAAAATGGTGAATTAGAAATTCTTAAAACCTTCACTGGAAATAAAGTTTTTGATGGGCAGGATAATGAACATAAATAAAATCAATTTATGTTCACAGATGCATAAGATAAATCTAGTGCTAAAAGAGAAAGAGGAAGCATAATTCCACAGTGATAAGCTTGAACTAAAACCCACAATATGTCAAAGGTGTACGGTGACAACAGGAACATAGAGCCTTAATGTGAAAAGCCAGTCAGGATTCAGGCGGCAAGGTGTGGACTGGCTCCAGGTGTGCATTGAGGCATAGGTCCTCTGGCTAAAGATATAGCTTCATAGGAAGTATGTGTCAGTGAAAAAAAATCAACCACAGGAACAAAAAGCAACTAAATATTTTGATATTGAAAGAACATTTTAAAAATAGAAAGAAAATGAAGAAAGGATGGAAGGATAAGACAGAAGAAAGGAAGGAAAGATAGGAAAATAAGACTCTCCTTGCATTCTGAGCTTCCCTGGTGGCTTAGACAGTAAAGAATCTTCCTAAAATGTCAGAGACTTGGGTTTGATCCCTGGGTTGGGAAGATTCCCCGGAGAAGGAAATGGCAAATCAATGGTATTTTCTAGCAGCAAATTATTAATTCAACAAATTATTTTTTGTTGATAGCAAGTTGTGACTTGTAGAAGTAAAGCAAAATGTCTGAAGAGATCTTCAGTCCAAGTCCCTCAGTATTTTAAACATTCAGGTAACAAACATGAGGTCAAGATGTGCATGTGCACGCGCGCATAAACACACACACACACACACACACACACACACACACACACAGAGTATAACATGACTGCAGAAAAAAGTTGGTAAGGGTGAAAAACTAAAAAGCTGAATCATACGCCCAAGAAATTCTGACACTAAATTTATATAACTGCAATGTTTAAATCATTTAGAGAAATAAAGAAGCAACTGAAAATGGCCAGTAATGTCATCTAATCTGCAAAAGAACCACACATAAGAGGTTCATAAGAAAAATTATATGGTGGTACCAAGTACCCACAAGGATGTTCAAAGGGAAACCATGTTCACAAGGAAATGTAAAGTTCACAACATAACTATATAGTAATTTAATGGTGGAAGCTACTGTTGAATGCATCCACGGTTCGGCTCCCAGAGTTAAAAAAACAATATTTTAACCTCATATGTAATATAATCACACTTCTGAAATACAGAAAATACAGAAATTTTATAAACAAGGCTCATAAAGTTTTCTATGTTAGCATTTGGTGTAGTTCCCATATTTTCCTGTCAACTTATATATTTCATATGACAGGATTTGTATTAAAAACTATTTTTAAGTGTCTTCAGCATGTAATACTGAGGGCACATTAAATTATTGAAATATTTCCATTTCCTAGGACATCAAACATATTTTTACACTTGTAGATTTTTATATTTGTATATATTTGTATGTATTGTTCCTTGACAGATGCTGATATTCATATAATCAAGAGCATAATAACTGACTTAAATAATAAAAAATGTATATTTTACAACTGTAGCAAAATTTTTGGTGGCATTTCAAATTTGCATATGCATCACTAAACTGTGTGGAAAGTAGTTTCTTCATAACTGTTTGGACAAAGCATTGCCTTATTCATGTCTTGCTTTGTTGTTGTTGTTTGTTTTGATTCTCTAATTCAGTGATATGGAAATTTCATGGGATCAGGGCTTTAATTAATATTTCTTTAGAATAATTGAAGTTTTCAATACCAATATAATTTATTGTATAATCGTGCTCACTGTTTAGAAAAACATTTGTAAATAGCAATTTTCCATAAAACTAACGGAATGTTGATGTAGAAATTATCCAATCTAGGCAAATACTGGTAAAACTGCTCATCCTAGTAACTTTGTCTTCTGCTTTGTTTTTTTTCCCCCACGAAAAGGAAAAGACATTTTGTTTTCCTCAACCTATTTATATGCCCCTTATACTCCCACCAACAAATGCACACACTCTTGACCCCTGGTCCTGTGGTTTTTCACTCAATCAATTAATGCTTTTTAAATGTATTCTGATAAACTGAAATATAAACAAATAAATTTCTCTTGCAATGACTGTCCAACCAAAGCACATTGTTATGAAATGAAAGCATCTCTGAAACTTGGCTTAAAAAAATTTAGACTATTGTTTGAAATATAAGGAGTTTCAACGAATAGTTTCCCAGTTTTTCTCAATTTCTTACTTCCATTCAAGCAGGGAAAGACAGATGCTTTATTACTATAGACCTTGCTGAGTCTTTTAGAATAAAACACCTAAAGAGCAAGCTTCCTGAAATCATGTTCCTTATATGCTCCTTGAAGTGTGAGTTAAGCACATAATTGGCATGTGCACATAAGAGTCATGCTCAATAGCTATATTTTCCAGGTTTCTTTATATTAACTGAACTTATTTATTTTTTCCTTTCAGACAGGGTAAGTACATAAGGAAAGGTTATGAGAATGTCTTTAACAGCAGTCCCATATGATGTAAAATCTTTTTTCCAAAGTAATTTACTTTTGTGTTTTCAACAGGAGACATGCATATGTGATAAGACAAAGAATTTGGAGGAAAAAGAGAAAAGAATAGAAGGATAAAAAAGAAGGGTAATCATAACAATACTTCCTATACTGATATATCTATAATGTAAGATGTGTGCCTTTCTAATTCAGGAGGCAAGTGTATAACACGTGTTAGAACTGTTAACTCCAAGTAACTAAATTTATGGCTTAGAGTACTGAAAATCAATAAATGATAACCTTTGCTATGTGTTATTTAATTTAAAAATATATCATAAAAGGGCAAAATAGTGATTTCCTTTAGTATTGAATAAATAAATCATGAAAGATGAGGCATTATTTTATTCTTCAGTTCTTTCAGATTGGCTATAATCTAATTAACCTCACATGAAATCTGTTTCCTGCAAAAACTACTAAGACTTTACTTACAAAAATCTAAGTTTTTATCTTTACTCCAAGGAGAAATATGTGTTTTTATTTCTTCCTAGTTTTTATCAATGGAGAAGGCAATGGCACCCCACTCCAGTACATTTGCCTAGAAAATCCCATGGACGGAGGAGCCTGGTAGGCTGCAGTCCATGGGGTCGATAAGAGTCGGACACGACTGAGCGACTTCACTTTCACTTTTCACTTTCATGCATTGGAGAAGGAAATGGCAACCCACTCCAGTGTTCTAGCCTGGAGAATCCCAGGGACGGGGGAGCCTGATGGGCTGCCATCTATGGCGTCGCACATAGTCGGATACTACTGAAGCGACTTAGCAGCAGCAGCAGCAGTTTTTATCAAAGTGTTCTTTATTACATGGATCAATTTATTAAAAATATTAGGAGAGGGTCATATATTTTAATTCTCCTCTGTCCATGGAATTTTCCAGTCAAGAACACTGGAGTGGGTGGCCATTCCCTTCTTGAGGGGATCTTTCTGACCCAGGGATCAACCTGGGTCTCCTGCATTGAATGCACATTCTTTACCATCCTAGCCACCAGGGAAGCCTTTTTATAATTCCATTGACTTGCAATTACTTAAGAAACACTGTCTTGAGACTTCTTGGTATATGTATAACGTTAACAACCTTACATCAGGAATTCTTCACACATCCTAAATGATAGTCAATAAGCAGAGGACACTATACAAGACTCATTTTACATACAATTGGGAAAATCAACACTTATAAATAGCAGGCACAGAAATGGAACACATTTTTGAGAAGCTGTAGATTAGAAAATATTGCAAAGAGAGAAAGATGTGTAAAGGAACCCTAACAGTGGTGGAATAAAACTGCCCCAGAGGTACTTTCTTGCCCTGGGTAAAGAATACGGAGAATGAGTGAGATGCGTGCTCAAACGAAAAGGCCTGAACTGAAAAGTGTACAGTTCCAGAGGAGCAATGTTGAAAGCACATCTAAATAAACAGGAGGAAAAGAAGGAGGCTTGTGGTGAAAGGGGAGAAATAACCATGCTGTTCAAGTTCATAAACCTGTGAAAACAAGAAGGTATAACTGAATCAGAAGCAGAAGGCACAATGAGCAACTCCCAGTGACCACCTATCTGCAGGAAATTATCATTTATTAAAGCTAAATGGTACACAGTAAAGTATAGTGGTACAAAGCACAGTAAAGTGCTGTGACACCAGAATAGAAAACTCTCAGAAAATAAGTAAACCATTCAAACTCCTTTGCACCATCACTCAATTTATTACTACTAGCACAGAAAACATCTATAAAATTTAATTATAAGCAAAAAAATAATTTATATCCATACAAAATTTTATAAGAATAAAGATATACTAATCAATAATTTTAGGTATGAAAATAATTGTAATTTCTTAAGATGAAAAAGGGGACCTAGCAAAGTTGAGTAAGATATGCAGCAATTTTTTGGTTTTAATTGATTAAAATTAAATAAAACATTAGAGAAATGAAAGAAACATGACCAATTATCTATTAAAAATTCATGATTGTAATGTACAGGCAAAAGAAATATGTGATATAAGAGCGAACTGAGCAAAGGAAAACAAGTGTAGAAGGAAATATCTCAGAAATGTTACAGGCCACCAATGGAAGAATAGACAAGCTCTTCAAATAAAGTAACAAATACAGAATAGAAGAATGAAAAAAGCTAAGACAAAGTAACCAGGAAAAACAAAATGGACCAAAAGAGCATGTATACAATTTAATGCATGAAAACAGAGCTGTGGATATAGGTATGAGGAGTTATATACATGTACATTGTAGACCTGAGGAGCAAAAGCTAAAAAGTGGGAAACAACTAACATTTAATATTAAAAAGAAATTTTCTGACTGAAAGAATAACGAGAATCTAAGTATTGATAGGATTGATCTTATGCTTGAAAAATGGATTGGAGTGATAAAACAGAAAACAAACAACTGTATCTTAGAATAGCTACATATTTTCAGTATAAGTAGAAAAATTCCTGGTTCTTCAGCCCAGGCACGAAGATATAAAAATAAAGTAAAATAATTACATTAAAATAATAAAATAAAATTTCTCTAATACTTATTAATAGAAAGATAGAAAGTCACAAGTGAATATTTTCTAGGAAAAAGTAGCAATAAACATGCAAAAGCACAAGAAAACTATACTCATGATTCCTTCCTTAGATATCTATTAGAAACAAGCTCATGAAATGAAGCTCAAAATATAAAAAGATTGGGAAAAGCATTTATAATATTTAATTTTTGATTTGATATTAAATCAAAATAGATCATTTGAACACCAAAATAGTCCTAATTGACTATATTTTTAAAACTTTGGTCCAATACTGATATTAAATAAACAAATATATAAATAGAAATACACAGAGGTAAGAAAACCTCTTCTTTACAGAAGAATATAATAAATAATATGCCATATTAGAAATTTTAGAAAACATTTTTCAACCCTTAGTGTCATAATTAATTAGAATCATTGGAAGGACTGATGTTGAGGCTGAAACTCCAATGCTTTGGTCACCTGATGTGAAGAGCTGACTCACTGGAAAAGACCCTGATGCTGGGAAAGATTGAGGGCAGGAGAAGGGGATGACAGAGGATGAAATGGTTGGATGGCATCACTGACTCGATGACATGGGTTTGGGTGGACTCCAGGAGCTGGTGATGGACAGGGAGGCCTGGCGTGCTGTGGTTCATGGGGTCTCAAAGAGTCAGACACGACTGAGCGACTGAACTGAACTGAACTGAATCATTGGGTGAAAGTACACTGGGTGACATAGTTGCATGGATTACTTTACTAATAAGAAAAAATAAATTTTCTCTAAAACAGGAAAATACAGTGGGCACTACTTTACCAAATGATCAAACTTGACAAAGTTAATAGTCTACAGTTAATAACTGACTCTGTCTATAGACAGAGATTGAATAAAGCAAATTTGAGAATACATTAGATTTGTTTTTAAATAAAAGTTTCTATAAACTTGGGGTATGTATACTCTGTAATTTGTCAAATATACATTAAAAATAAATATCACTCTTTTCTCATTGGCCTAACTATAACAATACAGTTTAAATACACATTTTCTATAGTATCCATGATATAAAATACTCTAGTTTAACTGAAATACTTAAAGACTAAAGCATTTATAATCAAGTTGATGTCTTAATCCAGGAAAACACAGGTATTAAATATAATGATTTCAATAATCTTTTTCATAAATTATAATTAGATAAAATCAATACTCAGTCTAAATTATTTTAACTTGAAGATAACTGCATTATCATATAAAATAGATATAGACATTTTGAAATCATGAGTCATTTTTAATTTAAAAAGTCCCCACAATATTATACTTTCAATTAAAATATTTTACAGATATTTTGTCTGTGTAATGTTAATGATAATGAATAAAAAATGGCAATAATGAAGAGTGTTTAAGCTTTTAGATTATTTAGAACTGAATTTGAATTAAAATGTCTGAAACATTAATTGCTAAGCATTAGCTCTTTGAAGTGCAATTTTGATTAATCAAGGGCAATATGCTTTTTGTGATCATGAATAGAAACATATCATAAAATCCACCAGGCAGGAGCTTTAGCCTTATGGAAAGGGCTTCAGTTATGTATAACTTGTCGTCCAACGTGCTTTGATGCAGTTTGTAATCTGTTATTGGTATCATTCATTTGTCAGACCCAATAGGAATGTAAAATATAAGAGAATCCTTTGATGCAGTTTATAAGGGTTAGTTTCTTCCACACCGACTGGAAGGATGAAAGTTTGAAGGAGATTGATTGTTGAATAATATCCTCAAACTCTCAGGTCTTCCTATATCTGTTCTCTTAACAAGGTAACTTACTGCTCTTCCCTTCAATATTGAACACTATCATTCCAGTCCTTGAATCTGGGCTGATCTTGTGATTTGTTCTGACTAATAGAATATGATGGAAATGATGTGTGGGGTTTTGTTGTGTTGTTGTTATTTTAAATTGTGTTAAGAACACAACGTGAGATTCCCCTGCCTAAGGAATGTTTAAGGTATAACACAGTAGTGCTAACTATAGGCATGTTTCTGACTTTTTTTTTTTTTCCTGAGAATCTTGCAAAACTATGAATAAAAGCCCAAGTTAGTCCTCTGGAGAATGAGACTACATAGATAAAAACTGAATAATGCCAGCCAAGAGCATCTGAGACCAGCCAACACTCAGTCAATCTGCCAGTTGACCCCAATTATACTGCAAGGCCAAGCAAGATGAGCTTTGCTTGACTAAGATAATAAACTATGTTCTTGTGAGAAATAGCAAATGAAAGTTGCCTTAAGTTTCTAAATTTGGGGATGATTTGCTATGCAGAAGTACCTAACTAATAGAAATTGCAGGACATTTTTGAAGGCCAAGGCAATAATACTCAGCGTAATCTATGGTTTTTCCTTCTCTCCATCCTTTTCTGTTATTTGTATGGACTTGAAAACAGTGTGTCTTCAATACAGGGGGCCCAGAAACTTCTTTCATTAGCTGTATTACTGCCATCATCTTACTCTTTTCAAACCACGACTGACCCATTCCTAGCTCTTATTGGTGCTAAAAGTTTCATAGTATAATACCCAAAGCCCTAGACTTGGTTGATTCCTAATGCTAAATATGGACTCCAACCTGGGGGTTTCTCTCATTTAGCAGCTCTATGTCTACATCCTGAGCCCAAAGCATATTTTCCAGTAAAATGATCTTTTACAGCAAGGGAAAGTAACAGCTGGATGAGAGAAGAACAAATAATGTGTCCCTAACTTGAAAGTTATCCTCAATTTGGGGCTAATTTTGGCCTTTTTTGGTGTCCTAGAAAATTAAGTTGCTGAATTTAAATTTCAACTGTGTCTTAAAGGAGTCTTAGAGTAGACAACAATGGCAAAGCAGAGAAAAGTATGGAAACATATTCTAAGCAGATGTTCCAGGATGGGCAGACGCATAGACTGATAAAAACAATTGCAATTGGCAGCAGATGAGTAGCTACAATTAAGGACAATGTGGATCAGTCAAGCAAAAGGCATGACAAGCAGTGAAGATTAAAAATTTCTGATAGAGTAAATTTGCACTAGAGTCTTGAGAGTCATGGTAGAGGATTGAGAATTCACTTAAGCTTCAAGATGCCTTGGAACATTTAGAAAACATTATTATTTTTTTTTTTTAAGAAAAGCACATTGGAACAGCAGACTGAGGACAGAAACTATATATTTTGCTACTCAGACATTATACACGAGATATAATGAGTCTCTCGTAGTGAAATTTTAAGAGAAAGGGAGGTATATTCTAGATAAATAGATTCTCAGTGGTGGAATCTATTTATCTGGGTGACAGTTAGTGGGGAGTAACTGTTGGGGGTGGAATTAGGGAAGTGAAGAATAGAAATATTTAGTAAAAAGTTGGAAAAATAGGCCAGGAGTTCAAGAGAGAGATCAGGAGTGGTGTTATGAGAGGCATAAAAGTAGCAGTTACTATCTATGGCTTGTCATTCTGAGTCAGATAGTTGTCATGCCTAAACTCATGTAATCCTCAAAATTTTCAAAGTAGAAAGTCTGCACTTTTAAAAATCAGGACATTAGATCTGAAACGGATTAATAAACTTGCCCAAAGTCATACAATCAGTAAGCCATACATTTAATAAGCAGCTTAACAAAGATTTCATATTTGAAATGTTTCAATCTCATGCTTTTTGCAAATACACAGATTCTATTCTTGAGTGATAATTAAGAAATGGAAGCATCTCATTGAAGATGATATCTGAGTTATATGCATATAAACACACAAAACCAGTGTTTTTCCTTATCTATCATAGCTAAGTGCCATAGATATCACACATGAACATATACACAAACACAGACACAAAATTTTATGTTTCAGGTTTATGAATTTAATGCATTTTTGTAAAATTTATTTTAGTTTATCTTTTATTCATCCTCAGAACATCTAGAAAGCTCTGCTGTGGGTATAATTTAAACAATGACAGTTTCATTTGATTTGCTTCTATAAACTAAGATTTATGAGAAGCATTAAATTTATACTGAACTAATTGTAACTGCAACAAAGACTGCTACCAGTTCATCTGATATTCACGTTCTCTTCTTCAGCCTACAGCAATGCTACATTTCCCAACCTCCCTTGCATTTAGATAGAACCATAGCATTGCCTTGTAGACGGTGGTACATAAGATAAGTGATGGGTTCTATTTCCAGACTAAGCTTAGCAAGTGTTTTCCTCTCCAGACTGTCTCTCTTTTTATTCCAGCTGGATTCTTGCAATAACTAGACCCTAGACATGAGAGAGCCAAATAATTTAAAGGACTTGGAGTTCTGACTCACCATGTGAAGGACAGCTAGCTAGTGATGAGGACAACTACATCAGATTGTGTGAGTGAGGAATAGACTTTCATTGTGTTTGAGTTTTGGCATTTGGGGATATTTATTATTAGTGTCTACTTATCCTTAAAACTGGACATATAAATATGCATTATTATAGGGTTCAGATTTTCATACACTTGAGGCAAAATTAGCTAATTACCAATATTATTTAAAATCTGTTATTTTGATTTTAGTCTCTCCTGATTGTCAATTTACAATTTAGTTAATATTGAATATTATAAAAAATAATTAAATGAGTGTGCCCAAAGAGTAAAATTGTAAAAAATCTCTTTGCCTTTAATATTCCTATATATGTAAGATGATCCTGACTCTATATTTATAATTAATTCAAAGCTTTCTTTTCATTCCATTTTATTATCTACATAACATAAATCAAAGCAATTTTGCTGATCATTACTAAGTTCTTCTGAGAACTATAAGTGGTATTCCAGTTACTCATTTGTGAAACTGCCTAGAAAGTAAAATTTATTGTGAGGAAATCATGAAAGGACATGAGAAATCTTAATAACTGGATCTTGGCATAACAAAGAAGTCCTTGAAATACCCAGACTCAGAATAATCTACTCTAATTTTCTCTAGAGCTTTTGGTCCCAATTAAACTTGTCTGTTGTGACTGAATTTTAATTAGTATGGATGTTTGTACTTTAGAAATTCAGAGCTTGAATTAAACTTCATAAATTCATGAGACCAAAAGAAAAGAAGAATAATTGAATGAGCTTAGAATTTTAATGAGAGCATTTGAAAATGTTGGTATTCTTTATATTATATCGCTATGGTATCCCAAAGTACTTCTATACAATTGGTTTGAAGATCCAGACTGAATTAACCAGTCAGTTGGATCAAATGTTCAAAAAGTTCAAACACTCATCAAAGGCACTGTTACATAAATTCATATTTTAGCTGAATTATTTGTTTTTTAAATATTAAACAAATGATCAAATAGGTTCAGGAAGACACAGACTTGAAAATTTTTTAAGTTTTTTTTTTGATTTCCAACAACACAATTTTGGGGAGGATTTTGGGGGGACTTTATTGGCTATTTCAATTCAGTCACTGAAATCTGCCAAACTGGAAATGTGGTAAGACTGTTTCAATAGTAATTATTCAGGTTTGTTTGTTGGTTGTTTGTTTCTTTTTTTAAAACTTCATTGAGATGTAATTGACATACAAGAAACTGTTTATCTTTAACGTATACAACTTGATTAATTTGGAAAAAGGTATGCTTCCATGAATCTGTGTTTTCATTTGTCTGCTTTTTAAAGAATTGTTCAGAAAATAGTAATGCCGTGGCATCACCTTTACCTTTCATAACAACATTGAGCATGTGTCTCTGACAGGAAGAAACTATGCCTTAAAGAGAGTGGTATTCAAACCTAAGTGTGTACAACAACCATTTGGAGAGCTTGATAAAGCACAATTTGCTGGATGGATCCCAACTCCTCAGTCTCCAATTCAGTATTTCTAGTATGCTATGCTAGGTTGCTTCAGTCATGTGGGATTCTTTGCGACCCTATGGACTGAAGCCCTCCAGACTCCTCTGTCCATAGGATTCTCTGGGATCGAATACTGGAGTAGGTTGCCATGCTCTCCTCCAAGGGATCTTCCCGATCCTTTGATAGAACCCAAGTCTGTTATGTCTTCCTCATTGGTGAGTGGGTTATTTATCACTGAGCCACCTGGGAAGCTCCTATGTATAAGTACCAAGAATTTGCATTTCTAATGAATCAACAGGTAATGTGCTGCTCTTGGTCCAGAGTTCACTCTCTGAAAACCAATAGCTTAAGCATTATCTATTTAATACTTGAACTGTATATAATAATTTTAAAAAATCAAATATGCGCAGAAAAACATATTTTATTTCATCAAAAATATAGGCTCCTTCTTTCTACCTTTATTAAGTAGAATATTTCACCAAGGAGTAAAAATAGTCCCAATTACTGGATTATGGAATCGAGTTTAAAGGAAAAAGTAATAATATATATATATATATTGTCCAGATATAAATGATAAAATCTTAATAATGATTGAGGATTTCTTTCTTTCTCTCTTTAGTTCTGCCTTATTTTGATTTATATATATTGAAGCTCTCTTATGGGGTACATATGCATTTAAGAGTGCTTTATCTTCCTATTCATTTGACTCATTTATCATTATGACATATCACTCTATCTTTTGGTGAAATCATTTTTTTTATTAAAAAGAGCCACAAATGCCTTATTTTGATTAACATTTATGTTACATTTTTTCTACTCTTTTAACCTATCTTTGGATATATGTATGCATATGAAAGTTTTAGTCACTTAGTCATGTCTGACTCTTTGTGACCCCATGGACTATAACCTACCAGGCTCCTTGGTCCATGGGATTCTCCAGGCAAGATTACTGGAGTGGTTTGCAATTTCCTTCTCCAGGGTATCTTCCCAACCCAAGGATCAAACCTGGGTCTCCCACATGGAAGGCAGATTCTTTGTATCTGAGCTACCAGGGAAGCCCTGTATGCATATATATATAACAGGTGCACACTGGATTTCTTGTAGTTACATTGTTATATTCTCCTTTTATATGATAATTCCTTTTGTGAATCATGAAGTTCACTTGTATTTAATGTAATTATTGGTATGTTTGTGTTTACATCCACCAATTTCCTGTTTGTTTCAATTTTTTGTATGCTTCAAACAACTCTGTTTCACCTTTCTGTCTTTTTCTTTTTTGGCTTAGCTTAATTTTAATCTGTGTTGAGCAGAGGGGGACATGTGCTATCCCTATAAAAATCCCAATGGCATTTTGTACAAAAATAGAAAAAATCCTAAAATTGATATAAAATGACAAATAAACCCCTCAAGCAGCCAAAATAAACTCAAGAAAGAAGAACAAAACTGTAGCCATCACACTATGATTTCAAAATATATTCCAAACATATAGTAATCAAAACAGAAATGTACATCCATAAAGCCATACAGTTAGATCAATGGAAGAGAATAAGAATCCCAGAAACAAACCCACACATATACAGTCAAGTGATCTTCAACAAAGGAATATGCAATGAGAAATATGTTAGGAATATGCAAGGAGAAAATGATAGTCTTTCAATAATTAGTGCTGAAATACATTGTTTATTTATTAAACTGAATATCTACTTGCAACAGAATGAAATTGGGCACTTATCTTATATCATATACAGAAATAAATTCAAAAAAGATATGTAAATGTAAGGCCTGAAACTACAGAATTCCTAGAAGACAATATAGGGGAAAATCTAATTTTGATGTTAGTCTTGGCAATGATTTCCTGCACATGATACCAAAAGCATAAGCAAGGAAAATAAAAATACAAAAGTGGGATTATATCAAATTAAAAACCTTCTATTAAAGCAAAGGAAATAATCTACAGAATAAACCCAAAATCTACAGAATGGGAGAAAAAAAATTCAGGTCATATATCTGATAAGAGATTAATATCCAAAATATATAAGAAACTCCTAAGCTCAAGAGTAAAAAAACAAAACAGAACAAAAAAAGAAAAAAAAATAAACAAATGGACAACAGCTTTGAATAGATATTTTTCCAAAGATATAAAAATGGCCACCAAGTACATGAAAAAGTGCCCAACGTCACTAATTATGAGGGAAATACAAATCAAAACCACAGTGACATATCACCTCATATCTATTGCTGCTAAGTCACTTCAGTCGTGTCTGACTCTGTGCGACCCCATAGATGGCAGACCACTAGGCTCCTCTGTCCTTGGGATTCTCCAGGCAAGAACACTGGAGTGGGTTGCCATTTCCTTCTCCAATGCATGAAAGTGAAAAGTGAAAGTAAAGTCGCTCAGTTGTGCCTGACTCTTAGTGACCCCGTGGACTGCAGCCCACCAGGCTCCTCTGGTCATACCTATTAGATGGCCATTATAAAAAAGACAAGAGATACCAAATGCTGTAGACTCCTGTACACTCTTGGTAGGAATGTAAGTAGTTACATCCACTATGGAAAACAATGAATGTTACTCAAAAATAAATAAATAAATAAAAATAGAACTACAGTATGATGCAGCAGTTCTATTTCTGTATTGGCAAGGATGTGGAAAATTTTGACATTTTTTTAAATACTCAACTTGTTTCTTCTTCTTTTTTTTTTTTTGCTATAATTATCTTTACATAGTTTAGTGTTTACTCTAAAGGCTGCATAATTACTTTTTAATTTCAACACATTTGGAAAATTTGAAATCACTGCTTCAATTTAAAAATTTTAATCTCTCCCTTCTTTTTTCTAAGATTCCAAGTACATGACTCCTATATTACTAGAGACTTTCTCATAAGTCCAGATATTTTCTCATAACTCACTAAAACTGTACCATTTTTTAAATTTAAAACTTGCTTTTCTATCTGTGTTTCTATTTGGATTATTTCAACTGCTAAATTCTTCAAGATCAGTGATATTTTCTTCTGTAGTGTCTAATCACCTTCTAAGAACTTTCAATAAAATGTATGTCCTTAAATAAATGTATGTCCTTAAACAGCTCCTTAAAACTCTTCTCTATT
The DNA here is from genome assembly GCF_003369695.1 of Bos indicus x Bos taurus. Lineage (NCBI taxonomy): Eukaryota > Metazoa > Chordata > Mammalia > Artiodactyla > Bovidae > Bos > Bos indicus x Bos taurus. The sequence continues at coordinate 56,158,978 of NC_040087.1, forward strand.
TCTAATACCATTTTGAAGCTTCAATTTAATCTTTCTTTAGGAGGGTTTAGAGACGATCTTATCATGTGATGTGGTCCATGGTTTTAAGGTGTGATCTGCCTCTCATCTCAAAAGAATGCTTTGGTATTGTTGAGGCATGTTTACTCAGATGGATCAGAATGCCTAAATCTCCAGCCCTGTGTAGCCTCTTTACTCCATAGAAGCTGTATCCTGTTTGGTCTTGTGAAATTTCATCCTGAGCAATAAGAAAGCTGCCCTTGGTCAGTGATCATTCAGGAATCCCATTGCATACAGCTCCTTCCTTCTGGTGCTCTGTCCTACAGGTTCCATCAGTAATAGAGTCCTTGAAGTCTGCTCTCTGTCTTCTCAATCCAGTAGTACCATTGTGCTCTCCTTAGGCCTTCCTAAGGACCTCCCTGAGTCAAATTCGGGAAACTCTCTTTAGGTAGAGAAATGGGGTAAGTGTGGGGCTTATCTCATGTTTGCATTTCCAGAATGTCATTTTCCCTAGTATCTCTGAATATGCTAAGACACAGATTAGAATTTGATTTCAAAGACAAAGTTTCAAAGGCATTTTTACAATAAAGAAAAACATTATAATAATATTTTCTCTAACCATAAGTATTCTATTTTACTTAAGTCATTAGACTGTCTTTATATTATTAACAGAAATTCTTCAGTTAAAAATGTGGTGCTGGTGTTCATGATGTAATTTATTTTTAAAGTGTATTGTCTAAGCTTCTTTTTTTCTTTTATTTTTCTCTTTGAATTTATATTTTGAATTCTTAAACTTACATTTTTCGTTTTCTTCCTGTTATTTCAGAAATAATAATAATATGGATGATAATATATATCAAGAAGTAATTATAACTCAGACATTGTTATAAATTTTTAGGTTATTACTCTATTATTTTAAGATGAAAAATGTAACATTATAATAAAATAATGTAAATGTGCTTTCATATGCTCAGTTCTTTGCAAAAATGATTTATTTTAAATGCAAATTAAGTATTTTAATTGATACTTTTGTTACAGTTTTTAACATATTTAACTATATACTTTAATATTAGTCCCAAGTAGAAAATAAATGGCAACCCACTCCAGTACTCTTGCCTGGAGAATCCCAGGGACAGAGGAGCCTGGTAGGCTGCCGTCTATGGGGTCTCACAGAGTTGGACACGACTGAAGCGACTTAGCAGCAGTAGCAGCAGCAGAAAATAAAACTATTTGAAGTAGTTTGGAAAGAAGCATACAGTAAAACAAGATAAAAATAAAAAAGGAAATCAGAGACTCAGAAAATTGGAACAGGAAAAATGAAATAGGATTGGAATAGGAAAAATAGAAAAACATGTTTCACTGATTTTTCTGACACTCTATATATTTTAAAGCTGTGCTTAAGATTGATCTTTCTGTACATTTATGACTCTATTGGTGGAGGAACATGAACAATTCTAAATCTGTTAGAAAACAGACTGCATGTATGTCTATTTTCAGTTCAGTTCAGTCAGTGTGTCCAACTCTTTGCCACCCCATGAATCGCAGCACGCAAGGCCTCCCTGTCCATCACCACCTCCCGGAGTCCACTCAAACTCATGTCCATCGAGTCAGTGATGCCATCCAGCCATCTCATCCTCTGTCATCCCCTTCTCCTCCTGCCCCCAATCCCTCCCAGCATAAGGGTTTTTTTCCAATGAGTCAACTGTTTGCATGAGGTGGCCAAAGTATTAGAGTTTCAGGTTTAGCATCAGTCCCTCCAATGAACATCCAGGACTGATCTCCTTTAGGATGGATTGGTTGGACCTCCTTATAGTCCAAGGGACTCTCAAGAGTCTTCAACACCACAGTTCAAAAGCATCAATTCTTCAGTGCTCAGCTTTCTTCGCAGTCCAACTCTCACATCCATACATGACTACTGGAAAAACCATAGCCTTAAATAGACAGATCTTTCTTGGCAAAGTAATGTCTCTGCTTTTTAATATGCTGTCTAGGTTGGTCATAACTTTCCTTCCAAGGAGTAAGCATCTTTTAATTTCATGGCTGCAGTCACCATCTGCAGTGATTTTGGAGCCCAAAAAAATAAAGTCAGCCACTGTTTCCACTGTTTCCCCATCTATTTGCCATGAAGTGGTGGGACTGGATGCCATAATCTTTGTTTTCTGAATGTTGAGCTTTAAGCCAATTATTTCACTCTCCTCTTTCACTTTCATCAAGAGGCTTTTTAGTTCCTCTTCACTTTCTGCCATAAGGGTGGTGTCATCTGCATATCTGAGGTTATTGATATTTCTCCCGGCAATCTTGATTCCAGCTTGTGCTTCTTCCAGCCCAGCGTTTCTCATGATGAACTCTGCAATAGTACATTAGATAACTAAATGTACATGCACATTTATTTGTGGGTGTGCTACACATTCAGGAAGAAAAATTTCCCTAATTTATAGCATTGGCCACTTCCTTTGCTTTTAATCTGTCAAAACAGAAGTACTGGAATTTTATTCCATTAAATTTACCTTAGATCAGGATGACTTTTTAAAACTCAAGTTGCTTAGTAGTTAATTCTTTCAGTCATGTGTAATTTTTTTCATTTTATTAATTGTCTTGTAATACTTAGCACAGATGCTGAGAAATATTCATTAACTGGTGAAGAATTAGTGGCTTCTGAAAAAAACTGTTGCAGAAATCTCCTACTTGGAAATAAAACTGAAAACAAGACACTTTTAGACTCCCAAAAGGTTACTTTTTCAGAGTTCTGTTATTTTTCCTTGTGAAATTAGTATGTATTTTGTCATGGAGTAGCTACTCTAATATTAAAGAATATTGATCAACATATGTTTACTGCAACAAAGAACAGCTATAGACAAGGATGCACTACCCTTAATATTTGTTTGCTTGTTTAGCTGCTAAGTCATGTCTGATTCTTTTGCCACCCCCATCAATTGTTGCCCAACAGGCTCCCCTGTCCATGGAGTTTCCCAGGCAAGAATACTGGAGTGGGTTGCCATTTCAATCACCCGGTGATCTTCCTGGAACAAAGATCAAAAATGTGTCTCCTCCACTGACAGGCAGATTCTTTACGACTAAGCCACCAGGGAAGCCCCTCTAACCATAATACAATATCAGTTCAGTTCAGTCGCTCAGTCGTGTCCAACTCTTTGCAACCCCATGAACCGCAGAACACCAGGTCTCCCTGTCCATCACCAACTCCTCGAGTCCACCCAAACCCATGTCCAATGAGTCGGTGACACTATCCAACCATATTATCCTGTGCTGTCCTTTTCTCCTCCTGCCCTCAATCTTTCCCAGCATCAGGGTCTTTTTCAATGAGTCAGCTCTTCACATCAGGTGGCCAAAGTACTGGAGTTTCAGCCTCAACATCAGTCCTTCCAATGAACACCCAGGACTGATCTCCTTTAGGATGGACTGGTTGGATCTCCTTGCAGTCCAAGGGACTCTCAAGAGTCTTCTCCAACACCACAGTTCAAAAGCATCAATTCTTTGGCCCTCAGCTTTCTTTGCAGTCCAACTCTCACATCCATACATGACCACAGGAAAAACCATAGCCTTGACTAGACAGACCTTTGTTGGCAAAGTAATGTCTCTGCTTTTTAATATACTGTATAGGTTGGTCATAACTTTCCTTCCAAGGAGTAAGTGTCTTTTAATTTCATGGCTGCAATCAACATCTGCAGTGATTTTCAAGCCCAGAAATACAAAGTCAGCCACTGTTTCCACTATTTGTCATGAAGTGATAAGACCGGATGCCATGATCTTAGTTTTCTGAATGTTGAGCTTTAAGTCAACTTTTTCACTCTCCTCTTTCACTTTCATCAAGAGGCTCTTTAGTTCTTCTTCACATTTTGCCATAAGGGTGGTGTCATCTGCATATCTGAGGTTATTGATATTTCTCCTGGCAATCTTGATTCCAGCTTGTGCTTCTTCCAGCCCAGCGTTTCTCATGATATACTCTGCATGTAAATTAAATAAGCAGGGTGACAATATACAGCCTTGATGTACTCCTTTCCCTATTTGGAACCAGTTTGTTGTCCCATGTCCAGTTCTAATGGTTGCTTCCTGACCTGCATACAGGTTTCTAAGAGGCAGGTCAAGTGGTCTGGTATTCCCATCTCGTTCAGAATTATCCAAGTTTATTGTGATCCACACAGTCAAAGGCTTCGGCATAGTCAATAAAGCAGAAATAGATGTTTTTCTGGAACTCTCTTGCTTTTTTGATGACCCAGCAGATGTTGGCAATTTGATCTCTGGTTCCTCTGCTTTTTCTAAAACCGGCTTCAATATCTGGAAGTTCACAGTTCACGTATTTTTGAAGCCTGGCTTGGAGAATTTTAAGCATCACTTTACTAGTGTGTGAGATGAGTGCAATTGTGCAGTAGTTTGAGCATTCTTTGGCATTGCCTTTCTCTGGGATTGGAATGAAAACTGACCTTTTCCAGTCCTGTGGCCAAGCTGAGTTTTCCAAATTTGTTCGCATATTGAGTGCAGCACTTTCTGAGCATCCTTTTTCAGGATTTGAAATAGCTCAACTGGAATTCCATCACTTCCACTATCTTTGTTCATAGTTATGCTTCCTAAGGCCCACTTGACTTCACATTCCAGGATGTCTGGCTCTAAGTGAGTGATCACACCAATGTGATTATCTGGGTTGTGAAGATCTTTTTTTGTACAGTTCTTCTGTGTATTCTTGCCACCTGTTCTTAGTATCTTCTGCTTCTGTTAGGTCCATACCATTTATGTCGTTTATTGAGCCCATCTTTGCATGAAATTTTCCCTTGGAATCTCTAATTTTCTTGAAGAGATCTCTAGTCTTTCCCATTCTATTGTTTTCCTCTATTTCTTCGCATTGATCGCTGAGTAAGTCTTTCTTATCTCTCCTTGCTATTCTTTGTAACTCTCCCCATATCACCACACATTAAATTTTTGTTTTCATTTATGTGTGCCCTTGGGTGAAAATGGGAGATAGCAACAGCATTGATATCACAGATGCAAGCTGCATATTGGCTAGAAAGTGGATAATAACACAGATTTTTCTATTGGGATCTATTTGCAATTCAGAGTGCAGTTAATTATAAGTACATGCTGCTGCTGCTGCTAAGTCACTTCAGTCGTGTCCGACTCTGTGCGACCCCATAGACGGCAGCCCACCAGGCTCCCCTGTCCCTGGGATTCTCCAGGCAAGAACACTGGAGTGGGTTGCCATTTCCTTCTCCAATGCATGAAAGTGAAAAGTGAAAGTGAAGTTGCTCAGTCGTCATCCAAGAAAAAAACAGGTTTTATATGACATAATTTCAATGAGACGCTTGCAATTAACATATATGATAACAATAGAGTGGTTACTTTAAGCTACACTTTACTAAATTTCATCCTGTCTAAAGAATGGTACGTTATGACTTCCAAAATATAATTTCATTTCAAATAAATACCCACTGGTAAGACATTTGGGAAGTAGTAAGCTATTTACTGTATCATTTCAGCCACTCAGTGGTGTCTGACTTTTTGGAACCCCATGGACTGCAGCACGCCAAGCTTCCCTGTCCATCACTAAGCCCCAGAGCTTGCTCAAACTCATGTCCATTGAATCGGTGATATCATCCAACCATCTAATCATCTGTTGTCCCCTTCACACTCATTTAAGTGTCATCAGAAAATCTAGATATAGTCTACTGAAATGGAGTATTCTAAAGTAATGCCATGAGGAAAATTAAGCAGGCATTTTGTGCCATGGAAAATAACTGTTTATTGATAGTAAAAGAAATATACAGATGCTTTACCAGAAATGTTTTATGGGAAGTAGAAGACCTTATCTAGTTCTCATCCTTTTATTCTACCCCGAATCTAGTGGTGAATTCCTTGTAGTGGTCCAAATGTTATCTTCTGACTTTACAAATGTGATCCTAGTATTTGGAATTCTTTGCTTCTCTTTGCTCTAATATTCACTATATCCCTACTTACATACCAACGACTCTTTTAGTCTTCAGGGATAATCCCAGAGAAATCACCTCCTAATGCCAACATTAAGCATAGTCATTCTTCCTTGTGCTTCTATGGTATCCTTTTCATACCTTGATCACAGTACTTTAGCATATTCAATTGTAATTCTCTCACAGTACTTTAGCATATTCAATTGTAATTCTCTCTCTTTTCCAAGCTAAATTGTAGTCCCTCTATGTATCCCACTGACTACCTGCCTAGTAGCATGCCTAGTACATATCAAGAATTCTCACAGGCATATATGGCATAAAACTGGAATTATTGATTAACCTTCATCCATATGAGCTTAGTTCCTATTTATTTTAATCTAGGGAGCAGTAACACTTTTATATATTAGATGTATATCATGATTGCATCCATTTTGTATTCCATAGTCATATATATTAATAGCTAACTTTATCAAATGTGTTTTTTGTGACAGGAACTGTGATTACTGCTTCACATGGATTAATATATGTTTCATGATTATACACAAAAATAACTGTGAAGTAGGAAAATGCATTATACCAAGTTGGTAAAAAAAAAAAAATCAGAGTTGATCAGTATCAAAACCTAAAAATTCCATGGAAAAAAATTTTAAGCTAATTCGTACTGAATCTGGTGACTTATTTTTTAACCATTCCAGTCGAATAATTCTGTATCCTTTCCTTCTTGTTTTTCTGCTAGTAAATTTATCTGTTTTTCTATGTTTCTCATCCCAGACTTCTACTAAACACTGAATGAATTGACCTGCTCATCAATAATCTCAAGAATGAATCTTTTTTTTTTTTTTAGAATATGCAAAACTTTGAAGCAAAGAACAGCATACATGTTTAACACTGACACTTTGGGAACAAGAGAAATGAAATATTAACAGTGGCTTTAATCTTGTGTTGATAAAAGTAAAGTATAACATTTAGATAGTCTGGGGTTCAATTTTTTGCCAACTTAAAACAGAGCTGGATACAGCTAATGAATGGGAAATAATAAACTGGAAAAAATTATTCTTGATACTTATAAAGATGTTGTAAAATCCATGGACTAAACTTCTTGTACTTAACTGATATTTCTTCAGTCTGTAAAGAAAGGAGCATGCCAAATAGTAGTTTTTATTCTTTGCACAGACACATACAGCAATTTACTTGAATAACTGGCAAGCTAAAACCTGTCTGATGATATCAGAGCTACCTGTATACCTTACTTCCATCTTCTATGTCTTTGTTATTGACCAGAAAAATTTTTCCTTTAGTATTAGGTTACGATCAATTAGATTTTGGTTGCATGAATAAAGTCAATAGGAGTATTTGTAGAATTTTTACCAATGAAACATGCTTTGAAACATAGGAGAGTTAGGTTTTCAGAATCACCCTAGACACAAAACTTCCATGGGCTTTATGCAATATTATATAAACACTGGGGAGAAATTTACTGAGATGATCACTTGAATGTATTGCACCTTTTCCTCATAAAATCCATATAAATTGTTTTAATATTTTTATATCTTATATTCTTATAATAAAATGTTAAAATATATCATTTGAAACATAATTACGAAGTATCAGTTGTTCATTTGTTTCTGTAAATAGAAGGAGCCTTTAGTATGATAAAGGTTCTTGTTTCAGTTAAAAAGAAAGCCAGTGTTGACAGAGTTCAGAGCTCTCCAAACAGAAGATGGGAAGATAAAAGAAGGAACCCCTGATTCTCAAAATACGTAGTATGAGAGTTGCACACCAATTAGTTCTCTAGGAGAACTAACATATGCTATGTTGTTAGGACATTCTGTGTTAGCAATGGCTCAGAGGAGACATGGGTTCGTCAATCCCTGGATCAGGAAGATTCCCTGGAGAAGGAAATGGCAACCCACCCCAGTGTTCTTGATTGGGAAATCCCATGAACAGAGGGCCCAGGTGGGCTACAGTCCATGGGGTCATAAAGAGTTGGACGTGACCGAGCACACACATACACACACACACACACACACACAATACGACATCTTCAGCAATAACCATTAGGAAGCTTACGGTGGGAAGGAAAATTTTTTTTATTTTTAAGCCCTGGAAATTACATGACATGCTTGGGACCTCACAGTAAGGTCGAGGGTTGGGAGTGGGTAGTGAGTGCCTGGCATTTTGCATTTTGCTTTATTGAGGTTGATGGTTGTGGCTGGTTTCTAGGGCTAATTCTTTATTGTGAATTTAAAACATGTCAGCAAGAATTTAAAGGACAGAAGATTGGGAAAAAAAAAAAAAAAAAAAAAACCTAGCAACTAAGTCCTAAGGGACATTTATCCAAGGAACACAAGTGTAGGGGGCAGAATGGCTCCGTATACAGTCCAGAAGCTGGCAATGTGTTTATTTGAGACAGCCACCCTTCTTTGAAGTGGACGTCTTGGCAAGCACAGCTTAAGTTAAGCACTTACATTACAAAAAAGGAAAAACCCACTGTCAGGGTTTACACCACAGGGCGCAACTCTTCTGAACTACTTTCTGTATGGAAGGCATTATTTCCAAGTGGTCTTTTAACATTCCTTTTTAAAGCCTGTTCCCTATAACAAACTCCTTGATTTTAAGGATGTCCCATTGCCATCTTAAAAAAAACTCAAAAAACAACTCAAGATGATACATTAAAAATATCCAACACCTATATTTTATAATTAAGAAGTCTTTATAATAACAATGAAACAGAATTGTTAATATTAGTGAAGTCATGAGTTTTTTGACCATCTTCTATTTTTCATTTCATGGTTATGGATTTTTTTTCTAGATGTATAAATAGGCATTTTTCTCTGAGACAATTTTGAAACATCTTATACTTACTTTAATCAAGACAAAATTATAAAAGACAAAACAGAACAACACAGAGAGTCTGTATCCAGATTGTGGTTTTGAGATGAGAAAAATATTGCAATGAGTTACATAATTACTCAGTTACAAAACTTTTTCTGTGAGAAAATAGAGATCCATCTCAGTGAAATGTGCCAAGTGAGACCATTCCAGCAATAACCATTAAGACTCAGAACAGAGAAGCTAAAGTATACCAAACAGAAAAAGAGATTGACTCATTAAAACTAAATTCTCCTTCCCCCATAGGATACCCTTGAATATTCTTCTTAATATGGAGAATTTTGGCTGACATTTGCAAGAACCATTTATAACTCAGATCCTGGATGAATTGCAGAAAACGATGGGTGCTACATGCACAACAGAAGTTTTAGGCTTTTTTCTGATTTTTCTCAGAAAAGATTAAAAAAAAAAAAGAACTCTAACACAATTTGTGATTATATCTAAGTATGAATTGCTTTGGAATTTTGAAAACATTATCATGTTTTTTGTAAATTGGTCCTAATTTGCATTTTATTTGACAAATAACATGATTAAAACAGTTTATGAATTGCACCTGTTAGCCAGTACTACTAACATTTTAAATCTTTTAACATCTACAATTCATAAAAATATCTTTTCAAATGTATAATAGACCAAGAGGATACTTGACACAAAAGGAATTCTATTATGTGAAAGATTACTTATTCACTTAGGTCAATTATCTAATGTGATAATGGTGATGTTGTTGCAGCCTATTTCCTACATATTGAATTATGTTTTTAATTATAAATTATTATATATATATTTTAAGTGAAGTGAAGTCACTCATTCAGTCGTGTCCGACTCTTTGCGACCCCATGGACTGTAGCCTACCTCTGTTCACGGGATTCTCCAGGCAAGGGTACTGGAGTGGGTTGCCATTTCCTTTTCCAGGGAATCTTCCCAACCCAGGGATCGAAACTGGGTCTCCCACATTGCAGGCAGACGCTTTACCATCTAAGCCGCCAGGAAAGCCATATATATATATTTTGGTCCCCTGGTAATTAAAGAAGTTTCTGACCTTTAATTAAAACTCCTATTATAATAATCTGATAGAAGTCATTTCTATTGTTTTAAAGTTTACTCAGAAATTTATTAATAATTATATAAATGATTTAAGCCAATTTATCAACAAATCTTATGAACAAAGATTATATATTTGTTTTAAAATATTCCAAGGTAAACTTTAGGGGATGTTTGTAAAGATTATGTTTTGCTGTTTAGTGGCTAAGTCGTGTCTGACTCTTTTGCAACCCCATAGACTGTAGCCTGCCAGGCTCCTTTGTCTATAGAGTTTCTTAGGCAGCAATACTGGGACTTCCCAAGTGGTGCTAGTGATAAAGAATGCATCTGCCAATGCAGGAGATACAAAGGACCTGAATTTGATCTCTGGGTGGGGAAGATCCACTGGAGTAGGAATTGGCAACTCCCTCCAACATTCTTGCTGGGATAATCCCATTGCCAGAGGAGCCTGGCTGGCTACAGTCCATGGGACTGCAGGAAGTTGGACACAACTGAGAGACTAAGCACAGCACAGTCAACAATACAGGAATGCATTGCCATTTCCTTTGCCAGGGGATCTTCCAGACCCAGGGATCGAACTCGCATCTCCTGCCTTGGCTGGTGGGTTCTTGACCACTGAGCCACCAGGGAAACGCAACAAATTGTGTATAAAATCTTTATGTAGAAATATCTTCAAAAATAGCATTTATGATGATGGTGGGATCTACATATGTCATTATTTAGTAAAGAGCTATATATCAACTATAAAATTGATTAGCTAATAAATCTTTTTTTTTTATTCTAAGAGGATCATTTACACTGAATTCTTTAATCCATACTTCATTTCTTTGTGTAATGTAATTTGATTCAATTTACAAAGCATGACACAAGTTAACATATGCTTAATATATTCCTACTGATTTATTCCCAATAACACCCTTCCATTTTAGGCAAGGTAATGGATTCATAATCAAAACTGACACTAATTAGAAAGCAAAAGTGTTTTAATAATCAATAGTAAGTTATCAAATATGGAACCAGTGTTACTCTGGAACTGGCTTTTATTGTCTTGTATGAACTGATGGTTGAAAAGAAATTTTGTGAACCAGATGTTAAAAACGGCTTGAAATTGGTCACCAAGGTAGTAGTATTTTCACCATGAAATTCAGCTAATGCTATAAATTAACACCTGCCCTTACCCCAACAATTGTGGAATATATGCTACCATATCACTGACATAGAATTTTTTGAGTATGGAAATATATATATTTAATAATTATATCAAAACACAGAGTAAACCAAGACTACTCCAGGTAACTGGACTGTATGGTAGTTTTCATTGTGGATCATAGTTGAGGTTTTTATTATTAAACTAATGACTAAAGAAACATAAATGAGTCATGCCAGGGGCTTCGTAATGCTTCTCTCAAAGCTATTCTTTACAAATGAAATGATACTTTAATGTAGTATAGACAGTTTACTGACCTGAACTATCTGAAGGCATCCCACACTCATCAGAATGAAGTCCAATACGCTTAATATGAACTTTACTAAGCACAACTGATCTGATGCCTGATTATATTCTTGGCCTTATTCTTCATTATTAATCTTGAAAAGTTGTGGTTTTTTAAATTATGTGCTCCTTTCCCCTCAGGAATTTGGATATGCTTATCCTTCTGCCTCAAATGTCTTTAATTGATTTCAGTAGCTAAATCCTACCCATTTTTTAATTCTAGAACTTTGTCTTTTGAGTAATGCTTTCCTGGGTCCTGGTTTGCATTTTCTGTTTCACCTTTCTGAATCAAATCTGGAATTTCCTTCTACTTCTACTTCTTTGATTTCATTATCAATATCCATAGGTGTTCTATACCCTACCATCTTAAAAAATTGCAGATTCTGGGCTAATTCATGTGGATATATCCCTCTACTAAAGGTTATCTTATATCCAGGTTTTCAGCCTTAACTATCAACGTTGTGTTGATTACTCCAAAATGTATATCTTCATACCCAACGTCTCTTCTGAATTCAAAACTCATATACCTAAACTGTAAATTTAACATTTTAAAACTTATAACTAATGGATCTGAAATGTCACAATTGAATTTGTGCCACCTGAAACTGTTTCTTCCTGAGTTTCCCTGATATCAGGAAATGATATTGATAACTATCCAAAATATAAAGCCAAAACTATACAAGTCAGCTTTGATTCTGTCTTTTCATTCCACATACTTCTCTCTACCAGTGATTCTATCAGCATACCACAAATCTTTTACTCTTCTCCATATTCAGTAATTATCAATCTAACAGAAATCATCCAAATTTATGATTTAGATCACTACATTACTGAACTGCTCTGCATGTTTCTATCTCACCCACCTTCTCTCCTCACTGTCCATTCTCCAGAATTTCTTCTTCAAATACAAATTTCCTTTCTGATTATATTCAAGTATTATTAAAATCTTCAAATAGCTTTTTTCATTTACTTATAAGAAAATCTGAACTCCTTAGCTGTAAAACATGATTTATTGTCCACCTACTTATTCCATATCACTTCCTACAACTGTTTGCTTTATATTTTATACAATAGCCATAGACACCTTCTTTCTGCTTCTTATGCATAAGGGAGCTTGTTTGCCCTGATGTCTTTCCAATATTTAATACTTCTACTCCAAGTTATCTTCCCTAATTCTTCATACAGTAGATTTATGTCATAATTCAGGTCTCAATTTAGATATCAAGTGAATTAATTCCTGCTCTCTTAGTGGTAAAGAATCTGCCTGCCAGTGCAGGAGATGGGTTCATCCCGGGGTTGAACAGAGGAGACTGGTGGGCTACGGTCCATGAGGTCACAAAGAGTCAGACATGACTGAGTGACTGAGCACAGTAACCTAATGTAGCAAAGTGCCACACACTGGGTGGCTGAAAACAACAGCAATTTATTGATTCAGTTCTGGATGCCAGAGGCCCCAAATCAAGGCTGGCAGAGGTGATTTCTTCTGAGGTCTGTGAGGGAGGATCTATCCCCTGCCATTCTCCCAGATTTTGGTAATGGCTGGGAGAATCTATTCCTTACTTTGTAACCTAATTACAGAGTTGCTGTGTCACAATGATGGCATCCACATGGAATTCTCCCCATTATCTTTGGGTAAATTTTCTTTTGTTATAAGGATACTAGTTATATTGAATTAAGACCCTAATGTCCTCATTTTTACTTGTTTACATCTTCAAAGATCCTCTTTTCTTTCTTTTTTTTTTAAATTTTATTTTATTTTTAAACTTTACAATGTTGTATTAGTTTTGCCAAATATCGAAATGAATCCGCCACAGGTATACCCGCGTTCCCCATTCTGAACCCTCCACCCTCCTCCCTCCCCTCCCCTCCCTCTGGGTCATCCCAGTGCACCAGCCCCAAGCATTCAGTACCGTGCATCGAACCTGGACTGGCAACTCGTTTCTTACATGATATTATACATGTTTCAATGCTATTTTCCCAAATCTCCCCACCCTCTCCCTCTCCCACAGAGTCCATAAGACTGTTCTATACATCAGTGTCTCTTTTGCTGTCTCGTACACAGGGTTATTGTTAGCATCTTTCTAAATTCCATATATATGCGTTAGTATACTGTATTGGTGTTTTTCTTTCTGGCTTACTTCACTCTGTATAATAGGTTCCAGTTTCATCCATATAAGACCACATGGGGCAGGGGTTAGAGCTTCAACAAAGCTCTTTGGATGACACAGTTCAGCACATGACATTATCTCTCCTAAGTGTGCTTCATGGAAAGCTCAGTAATGCACTGTTTACTTTTCATCAAAGTTCTTGCCATTACTTGATTATTTAAGTAATGGTCTCTTGTATGCCGTCCCCCAAAAAAGGAAAAATTCCACAAGGGATTGACCTTATCTGTTGCTCTTGCTGATTTTCCTAGAGGTGTAACTAGAAGAAGACATAGATGCAGTAAGGACTTTGTATAGATTTGGTGTATGTATATGTGAATTTATGTTGAACTTACTATAATATCTGTTTATCATATGATATTACTTTTTTATTTGTTATAACATTACTGTTTATCATAATACCTGAAATATGTATACCATTTAATTTTACTTTAACTTTATAATCAAGGCTTTCTACTTAATGATTAGTCAAGGTTATAGTGAGTTTTTGTTAATCCAATATAATATAAGTGCAATACAAGAATGAGTCTTTCTCCATTACATTAATGTAGCACAAAATCTGATTCTGGCAGTATTCCCAGGTAATAGAGGTTACAAAGTCATTTTGTCCCCTGCATTTGTGTATAATGGAGGAACTTGAATCATAGTGATATATTGCAAAGTTACTGAGAGGAGTTGACCTCATTCTGAAAGACACTTGATTATTTCCACTGACAGGTGACACCCATAGAAAAAATAATAATTATTATTTTAAAAAGGATAAACACAGACTAAAAATTAAAACCACTATGAATCTGTAAGTAAAGGATAAAAATAATAAGCAAGAATTTATTGTTATTGAAGCAAGAATTTAATGTTACTGCCTATAGCATAATAATGAGCAAACATACAGAACAAGGTAATTTTTTAAATTGTATTATTTTATAATATACATTTCTAACAAAACATAAAATGTAAATCTATTAGAAACTAGCTTATACATACAAGGTTTTCATATGTTTGCATATTCTAAAGCTTGCATGTTCATTTGTGATGGTTAGAATATTTATTGGTCTTTTAGGCCAGTATTATGCAAAATATTGAATTGTAATATAATTTACAAAAGGTGACAATTCCACTCAAAGTAATTTATAAAAATGAACATTTTCTTAACCTAATTACAGAGTTGCAAAGAAAAACAAGGAGACATAAGAAAGTCTTCCTCAGTTCAAAGAAATAGAGGAAAAAAATAGAATGGGAAAGACTAGAGATGTCTTCAAGAAAATTAGAGATACCAAGGGAACATTCATGCAAAGATGGGCTCAATAAGGGACAGAAATGGTATGGACATAACAGAAGCAGAAGATATTAAGAGGTGGCGAGAATACATAGAAGAACAATACAAAAACATTCTTTACAACCCAGATAATCACGATGATGTGATCACTCACCGAGAGACAGACATCCTGGAATGGGAAGTCGCGTGGGCCTTAGGAAGAAGCATCACTAAGAACAAAGATAGTGGAGGTGATGGAATTCCAGTTGAGCTATTTCAAATCCTGAAAAAGGATGCTCAGAAAGTGCTGCACTCAATATGTGAACAAATTTGGAAAACTCAGCAGTGGCCACAGGATTGGAAAAGGTCAGTTTTCATTCCAATCCCAAAGAAAGGCAATGTCAAAGATGTCCAAACTACTGCACAATTTTACTCATCTCACACACTAGTCAAGTAATGCTCAAAATTCTCCAACCAGGCTTCAGCAATATGTGAACCATGAACTTCCAGATGTTCAAGCTCGTTTTAGAAAAGGCAGAGGAGCCAGAGATCAAATTGCTAACATCCGCTGGATCACTGAAAAAGCAAGAGAGTTCCAGGAAAACATCCATTTCTGCTTTATCGACTATGCCAAAGCCTTTGATTGTGTGGATCACAGTAAACGGGGGGTAAATTCTGAAAGAGATTGGAATACCAGACCACCTCACCTGCCTCTTGAGAAATCTGTATGCAGTTCAGGAAGCAACAGTTAGAACTGGACATGGAACAACAGACTGGTTCCAAATAGGAAAAGGAGTATGTCAAGGCTATATATTGTCACCTGGCTTATTTAACTTATATGCAGAATGCATCATGAGAAACAGTGGGCTGGATGAAGCACAAGCTGGAATCAAGATTGCTGGGAGAAATATAAATAATCAATAACCTCAGATATGCAGATGACACCACCCTTATGGCAGAAAGTGAAGAAGAACTAAAGAGGCTCTTGATGAAAATGAAAGAGGAGAGTGAAAAAGTTGACTTAAAGCTCAACATTCAGAAAACTAAGATCATGGCATGCAGTCCCATCACTTCATCACAAATAGATGGGGGAAACAGTGGAAACAGTGGCTGACTTTATTTTTTTGGGCTCCAAAATCACTGCATATGGTGATGGTGACTGCAGTCATGAAATTAAAAGACACTTACTCCTTGGAAGGAAACTTATGACCAACCTAGAAAGCATTTTAAGAAACAGTGACATTACTTTGCCAACAAAGGTCCATCTAGTCAAGGTTATGGTTTTTCCAGTAGTCATGTATGGATGTGAGAGTTGGTCTATAAAGAAAGCTGAGCACCAAGGAACTGATGCTTTAGAACTGTGGTGTTGGAGAAGACTGTTGAGTGTCCCTTGGACTGCAAGGTGATCCAACCAGTCCATTCTAAAGGAGATCAATCCTGGGTGTTCTTTGCAAGGACTGATGTTGAAACTAAAACTCCAATACTTTGGCCACCTGATGTGAAGAGCTGACTCATTTGAAAAGACCCTGATCCTGTGAAAGATTGAGGGCAGGAGGAGAAGGGGATGACAGAGAATGAGATGGTTGGATGACATCACTGACTCAATGGACATGAGTTTGAGTAAACTCCGGGAGTTGGTGATGGACAGGAAGGCCTGGCATGCTGCAGTCCATGGGGTTACAAAGAGTTGGACACACCTGAATGACTGAACTCAACTGAATTTTAGGGAATTAAAAAAAAATCAATTAAACTTAGAAGAAATTCACTAGGGGAGAAAAGACTATTTCATTAATTTTTTTAGAAAAAGGATCTATGAGTTTTCCCTTATAGACATAGAGTATAGTACATATATATATATGGGTTTCCCTGGTGGCTCAGAAGATAAAGAATCCACCTGCAATGCATGAGACCCTAATCGACCCCTAGCCTGGGAAGATACCTTGGAAGAATCCATGGTGACCCACTTCAGTATCCTTGCCTGGAGAAATCCCATGGACAGAGGAGCATGGTGGGCTACAGTTCATGGGGTCACAAAGAGTTGGGCATGACTGACTAAGTACAGTATAGATACATAGTATATTATAATAAGTTATATATATAGTATATATAAACATATTCTCAATAAAGTTATAGGATTTCAAACTGGTGAAGAAACAGAGAAGTCTAGCAGTGTAAAAAGAATATTTTACTTTTGACTATTCAGTAAAATAAACTTTAGCTTTTAATTGTAGTTTAAACTAATTGTATTAACTTTCCAACTTTAGCACTGTAGATATTTCGGCAGGCTAATTATTTGCTGTAGGGGAATTGTCTTTTGTATGCTGAGTTGTTTAGCTGTTCCCCTGACCTCTACCCACTGGTTGTTAGTAGAAAAATCTCACCCCCATTTTTGGAGACAAGCAGAAATATCTCTGGGTATTGTCAAGAGTCTATGTGAGTGGGACTTAAGGAGGACAGAGAGTCTCCCTTTGAGAACTATTGCATTAGAACAAACAAATTATTCCTACCACACTGGGTTTGTGGTATGAACATGTCTTGG
Organism: Bos indicus x Bos taurus; assembly: GCF_003369695.1. Classification (NCBI taxonomy): domain Eukaryota; kingdom Metazoa; phylum Chordata; class Mammalia; order Artiodactyla; family Bovidae; genus Bos; species Bos indicus x Bos taurus. The sequence goes on from NC_040087.1 coordinate 56,176,292, forward strand.
CATTCAAGTAGGAAAAAACAGTCCTTTGAAGAACGAAAATTCAAGCCTACAAATGAGCTTATATACAAAACAGAGATAGAGTTACAGATATAGAAAATAAACTCATGGTTACTGGTTGGGGAGAGGAATAAATTGGAAGATTAGGACTAACATGTATATATCAGCTCAGTTTGTTCGCTCAGTCGTGTCCAACTCTTTGCGACCCCATGAATCGCAGCACACCAGGCCTCCCTGTCCATCACCAACTGCCGGAGTTCACTCAAACTCATGTCCATCGAATCGGTGATGCCATACAGCCATCTCATCCTCTGTCGTCCCCTTCTCCTCCTGCCCCCAATCCCTCCCAGCGTCAGAGTCTTTTCCAATGAGTCAACTCTTCGCATGAGGTGGCCAAAGTACTGGAGTTTCAGCTTTAACATCAGTCCTTCCAAAGAAATCCCAGGACTGATCTCCTTTAGAATGGACTGGTTGGATCTCCTTGCAGTCCAAGGGACTCTCAAGAGTCTTCTCCAACACCACAGTTCAAAAGCATCAATTCTTTGGTTGCTCAGCTTTCTTCACAGTCCAACTCTCACATCCATACATGACCACTGGAAAAACCATAGCCTTGACTGGATGGACCTTTGTTGTCAAAGTAACATCTCTGCTTTTGAACATGCTACCTAGGTTGGTCATAACTTTCTTTCCAAGGAGTAAGCGTCTTTTAATTTCACAGCTGCAATCACCATCTGTAGTGATTTTGGAGCCAAAAAAAAAAAATAAATTCTGACACTGTTTCCAATGTTTCCTTATCTATTTCCCATGAAGTGATGGGACCAGATGCCATGGTCTTCATTTTCTGAATGGTGAGCTTTAAGCCCACTTTTTCACTCTCCTCTTTCACCTTCATCAGAAGCTTTTTAGTTCTTCTTCACTTTCTGCCATAAGGGTGGTGTCATCTGCATATCTGAGGTTATTGATATTTCTCCTGGTAATGTTAATTCCAGCTTGTGCTTCTTTCAACACAGCATTTCTCATGATGTACTCTGCATAAAAGTTAAATAATCAGAGTGACAATATACAGCCTTGACGTACTCCTTTTCCTATTTGGAACCAGTCTGTTGTTCCATGTCCAGTTCTAACTGTTGTTTCCTGGCCTGCATACAGTTTCTCAAGAGGCAGGTCAGGTGGGCTGGTATTCTCATCTCTTTCAGAATTTTCCACAGTTTATTGTGATCCACAGAGTCAAAGGCTTTGGCATAGTCAATAAAGTGGAAATAGATGTTTTTCTGGAACTCTCTTGATTTTTTGATGATCCAGCGAATGTTGGCAATTTGATCCTTGGTTCCTCTGCCTTTTCTAAAACCAGCTCGAACATCTGGAGGTTCATGGTTCACATATTGCTAAAGCCTGGCTTGGAGAATTTTGAGCATTACTTTACTATATATAACAATTATATATATATACTACTATATATAAAATAGATAACTAATAAAGACCCACTGAAATAGCAGAGGGAACTGTACTAAGTACTCTGTAATGACCTATATGGGAAAATAATATAAATGAGTGGATATATGGATAGGTATAAGAGTTTCATTATTACACTTGTAACATTTGAAACTAACATAACATTGTAAAACAACTGTACTCTGATACAATTTAAAAAAAAAAATCAAGGCTATATAAAATATGGGATAATGTATCTGCATTTACTTAGCCAGGTGGGTAAAAAATCCAAGCAATTTATAAATTGCTCAAGTAATATCACATATTTTTCAAAGCTCTTAGCAGACACAATACTATTGCTCCCTACTCAAGTGATTATTTTTTACAAAATAATGAATTTTTATTTATTTTGTAAACCATCGTCATTATTTATCACTTATAATCAATGCTTATTTAAATTCATCCATGTCTATCAATTTTCTTATAAATTCATATTTCTCTACTGAATTAAAATATCCAACTTAAAAAAAAACCAGAGAGCAAAATATTACCCCATTGAAAATCCTTACTGAGAAAATCATTGTAAAACAAATATCTTGTGGGGGAATTACATCCACTGGGACCAACAGAATTGGGAAAAATACAGGTTGAAGCCTCTCTTTTGGGTTCCTTGTAATATTTTGAGAGAACAGAGAACTGATGTACTTCACAAATAATCTATTCTTTAAAAATAAAAATTTTGAAATTTTCTGTGTCCTTAATTTACTATTATTTTAATAGGATTTTTTCTATTTGCTGTATGATTATGAGTTTTAATAAATTTTGGATATTATGACTTTATTATATAGAGAGCTTGCAAATATTTTTTACACTGTGTTTGGTGCCTTTTCATTTTGTTGATGATTTCTTTTGCTGTGCAGAGGGACTTTTCATTTGATGTCGTCCTACTTGTCAACTTTTTATTTTGTTGCTTGTGCTCTTGACGTCATACCCATAAAAACATTTGATAATCGTATTTTAGAATTTCTTCAGGTGGAAAACAACCCCATGTACTATAGCCCACCAGGCTCCTCTGTCCATGGGATTCCCCAAGTAAGGATACTGGAGTGGAGTGGGTAGCCGTTCCCTTCTCCAGGGGATCTTCCTAAGCCAGGGGTTGAACCTGGGTCTCCTGCATTGCAGACAGTTTCTTTACTGTCTGAGCCACCAGGGAAGCCCCATTATTAGAATTTCTTCAGGTGGCAAAACTGAAAAAGGGAATAACAAGGATGAAAGTAAAAAAGGGAAATAGATATACAAACCATAAAGCAAAAAGAAAATGATACAAAATATTGAAATCAGAAACATGGAATTTTAAGAGGCAAAGAATTCTTCAGGATATGTTGAGTACTACACCATGATAGGCTACAGTAGTAAGATCAAATTAAGATGAAATTATGGGCTTAAAACTGCATGTATTACTGTATATATAGGAGAGTCAAACATTTGTGGTTGGTCCTAGAATAGTGGTATCTACCTGAATAAATCTTCCCACAGATCATTTCAAAAAAAGTAAGATAAAAAATCAACTCAAATTGGATTAAGGACTTGAACATGAGACCTGAAACTATAAAACTTCTATATGAAAATATAAGAAGTAAACTACTTGACATTGGCCTTGGGAATGAATTTTTTTATTGGATTTGACACAGATACAATAGGAAACATAAAAAATATACCAGTGGGGCTACATTGTTATGTCTCAATTAAGTTAGACAAAATAAATGGATGACTCAGAACTCTATATAATTGATAAATATAATCACAGAGAAACTTTTGACTATACACATTTAATCCAAAAGCATAAAAATGAGCAACAAACAAATCTCACCTCATCTTAAAATGTGTACTTTAGAGGTTCTAAACCTATTTTTGTATATATCGACGGTTTGAATATATGTGTAAATATATTGATGATGTTGGGTGAAAGATTTCTCACTGAAGAATAGTTAAATAAAATATTCAGTGGGAAGCTTAACAAGAATTCTCTAATTGGTTGGAACTGGGAAAATCAGTTTAATTTCATGATTTCTAAATACACAAACACAAGCACGCACACAATTCATTTGCTCTGTCTGATGAAAGGATCGGTAAACACTGATGTCCCAGTAGTAATAAGCACACATATCTCCATATGTTTTTTTAAACATTGTTCTCCATTACCAAGAACCTAAACCATTTGTAAAAATGACTGCAGGACTTAGAAGGAAAGTATAAGATGAGTCTTAAACATTTTCAGTTCTGTTCAGTTTAGTTTAGTTCAGTCACTCAGTCGTGTCCGACTCTGCGACCCCATGAATCGCAGCACACCAGGCCTCCCTGTCCATCACCAACTCCCGGAGTTCTCTCAGACTCACATCCATCGAGTCAGTGATGCCATCCAGCCATCTCATCCTCTGTCGTCCCCTTCTCCTCCTGCCCCCAATCCCTCCCAGCATCAGAGTCTTTTCCAATGAGTCAACTCTTCACATGAGGTGGCCAAAGTTCTGGAGTTTCAGCTTTAGCATCAGTCCTTCCAAAGAAATCCCAGGGCTGATCTCCTTCAGAATGGACTGGTTGGATCTCCTTGCAGTCCAAGGGACTCTCAAGAGTCTTCTCCAACACCACAGTTCAAAAGCATCAATTCTTTGGCACTCAGCCTTCTTCACAGTCCAACTCTCACATCCTTACATGACCACAGGAAAAACTATAACCATGACTAGACGGACCTTTGTTGGCAAAGTAATGTCTCTGCTTTTGAATATGCTATCTAGGTTGGTCATAACTTTCCTTTCAAGGAGTAAGCCTCTTTTAATTTCATGGCTGCAGTCACCATCTGCAGTGATTTTGGAGCCCAAAAAAATAAAGTCTGATATTGTTTCCACTGTTTCCCCATCTATTTCCCATGAAGTGATGGGACCGGATGCCATGGTCTTCATTTTCTGAATGTTGAGCTTTAAGCCAACGTTTTCACCCTCCACTTTCACTTTCATCAAGAGGCTTTTTAGTTCCTCTTCACTTTCTGCCATAAGGGTGGTGTCATCTGTATATCTTAGGTTATTGATATTTCTCCTGGCAATCTTGTTTCAAGCTTGTGCTTCTTCCAGCCCAGCGCTTCTTATGATGTACTCTGCATAGAAGTTAAATAAGCAGGGTGACAATATATAGCCTTGACATACTCCTTTTCCTATTTGGAACCAGTCTGTTTTTCCATGTCCAGTTCTAACTGTTGCTTCCTGAACTGCATACAGATTTCTCAAGGGGCAGGTCAGGTGGTCTGGTATTCCCATCTCTTTCAGAATTTTTCACAGTTTATTGTGATCCACACAGTCAAAGGCTTTTGCTGTGCTAGAAATAAAATACTCCAAAATTAATGCAGGCCTGACAAAACAACCAAATTGAAGATGTTTTCATTGGCTAAATCTGGGATAATTTAAGGATATAACTGGGTTATTTCTTGCTTATGTGGTCCAAGTAACATGATGTTATCAGTGTATTGGATAAAAATGATATTATATTCATTTAATGAACAAATCTGATTCCTGCAGACACCTTAAAAGTATTTTATGAAAAGGAACAAAAAAATTAACATTAGTCCTTGGCCAATACTGTGAATTTACATTGACATATGTTATAAATGAAGGCAGACCACTTCTGGGCCTTGGTACATATAGAAAGAAAAAAAAAAAATGCCTTCATAAGATAATTTGATGTCCACCACATAACTTGTACCATGTGAAATGTTTGAGAATGGTTGTTAATGGCCCAACAGCTGCAATAAGGGCTGCCATGTGGTTGAATCTGTAGGAGTTTGCTGTCATCTTTAAGTAAAATGTGACAGAGAAAACAATCTCTGTACCGTTTGTGGTGTTCCAAAAAGTTTTCAAGAGTGGCACTAACCTCTGCCATCCCCCTAGCATGCAATACCATTTTTTATTAACGATTTAGCCGTGGGTGGGAACAGTTTCAAAGGCTTCCATTTGATTTTTTATAATACAATAGTCCTTATCTCACAAGGCAAACTGTACTGTGGGAGTTGGACAGTTTTCCACGGCTTGCTCATTGCAAGTACAAGTGTATACAAGGAGGCTAGAGAAATACATTTTTGGTGCGTCTTTGTGACAGTGGATGCCCTGAGTCAGATACAGCCAGGACTGAATGTATTGCCTGATCCTCAAATAATCCACGTAACAAGGCCATGATAATGTCAGTGTCTATCACTTTTCAAAATTGTGCGTATACCCCTTTGCTCCTTGTATCATTATATATCATTACCCTAGTACTGGTGATAGATTCCTTTGGAAAAAGGACTTGGGAAATATTACTGTATAGAGTTTCTATGAACTGCATGCCCTTTCAATCCAGGAAACTACAACATCATCCAGTTACTGGATTTCAGGTCTGAAAATTGGGTCAGGTGCAGAAAAGAAATTAGGGACTGTGATTTTTTTTTTTAATTGGGTGGCTACCATCAACCTCCAGATTGCTCATCCCTGATTTATTCTGTTGTATAGATTATGCTAGAATGATATTGGTTTGTATTGTCTAATAAATAATATGATAAATATTGATTTTTATAAATTGGTTAATTATTCAGCTTCTTGGCAAGTAAATACGGAACTACAGCACTAAGATGCCATAGAGTAAATTATGTTTTTTCTCCAAGTCATTCACAGCTAGACTGTGAGGGCAAATCATTTCCTACCAAAGTATTTCAGTATTATTTTCAGAGTTACACAGGCTCGAATCAGACTGATTAGTCACTCAGTCAGTAGAACAAAACAGGAAGTCCTGTTATGCTCAAGATGTATGTGTACGTTTGGACACACAGTGGACTATGGCTTGTGAATGCAAATCTTAAATACATTTTATTGTCTCTCCTATCTTGCCTCACACATTTTACACAAACGGACTTTCATGTAAAGAAGTCAGTTCATAATAAGTACATTTTTGTAGCACACCAATTGCAACTTTCTGATAGTGCTCCTTTGGGGAAAGAACATGAATTTGGATAAAGGCTTACTCACCATCCCATGTCTGACAGATTCAAATTCTCAAAATTAACATTTTACAAATCTTCCTCATTTTTAAAATCTATATAAGTTGGTCAAAATTAGAGAAGATGATCGTTTTGAGTTATATCTTCCCTATTTTGATGTTTACTTTTATTCTGACATGATAGTTTATCTTAAAGTACCCTATAACTGTTTGTAATAAGACAATAGCTATAACCTATTTTCAATATCAGTTCAGTTCAATGGCTCAGTCATGTCCAACTCTTTGTGACCCCATGGACTGCAGCACGCCAGAATTCCCTGTCCATCACCAACTGCTGGAGCATACTCAAATTCATGTCCATCAACTCGGTGATGCCACCCAAACATCTCATCCTCTGCCGTCCCCTTCTCCTCCATCTTTCAATATTTCCCAGCATCAGCATCTTTTCAGATGAGTCAGCTCTTTGCATCAGGTGGCCAAAGTATTGGAGTTTCAGCTTCAGCATCAATCCTTTCAATGAATAATCAGGACTGACTTCCTATTTGGACTATAAAGAAAGCTGAGCACCAAAGAACTGATGCTTTTGAATGGTGGTGTTGGAGAAGACTCTTGAGAGTCCCTTGGACTGCAAGGAGACCCAACCAGTCCATCCTAAAGGAGATCAGTCCTGGGTGTTCATTGGAAGAACTGATGTAGAAGCTGAAACTCCAATACTTCGGCCACCTGATGCAAAGAGCTAATTGATTTGAAAAGACCCTGATGATGGTAAAGATTGAGGGCAAGAGGAGAAGGGGATGACAGAGAATGAGATGGTTGGATGGCATCACCGACTCAATGGACATGAGTTTGAGTAAACTCTGGGAGTTGGTGATGGACAGGAAGGCCTGGTATGCTGCAGTCTATTGGATTGCAAAGCGTGGGGCACGACTGAGCAACTGAACTGAACTTAACTGATTTCCTTTAGGATTGACTGATTGGATCTCCTTTCAGTCCAAGGGATTCTCAAGTGTCTTCTTCAACACCATAGTCCAAAAGCATCAATTAATTGGCACGCAACTTTCTTTTCAGTCTAAATCTCACATCCATACATGACTACTGGAAAAACCATAGCCTCGACTAGATGGACCTTTGTTGGCAAAGTAATGTCTCTGCTTTTGAATATGCTATCTAGGTTGGTCATAACTTTTCTTCTAAGGAGCAAGTGTCTTTTAAATTCATGGCAGCAGTCACCATCTGCAGTGATTTTGGAGCCCAAGAAAATAAAGTCTCTCATTATTTCCATTGTTTCCCCATCTATTTGCCATGATGTGATGAGACCAGAGGCCATGATCTTAGTTTTCTGAATGCTGAGTTTTTAACCAACTTTTCATTCTCCCCTTTAACTTTCATCAAGAGGCCCTTTAGTTCTTCTTCACTGTCTGCCATAAGGGTGGTGTCATCTGCATATCTGAGGTTATTGATATTTCTCCCAGCAATCTTGATTCCAGCTTTTGCTTCATCCAGCCTGGAATTTCACATGATGTCTCTGCATATAAGTTAAATAATCAGGGTGACAATATACAGCCTTGACGTACTCCCTTCCCTATTTGGAACTAGTCTGCGGTTCCATGTCCAGTTCTAACTGTTGCCACTTCACCTGCATACAGGTTTCTAAGGAAGCAGATCAGGTTGTCTGGTATTCTGATCTCTAGAAGAATTTTTCACAGTTTGTGGTGATCCACACAGTCAAAGGCTTTGGTGTAGTCAATAAAGCAGAAGAAGATGTCTTTCTGGAACTCTCTTGCTTTTTGGATCATCCAACAGATGTTGGCAATTTGATCTCTGGTTACTCTGCCTTTGCTAAATCCAAATTAAACATCTGGAAGTTCATGGTTCATGTACTGTTGAAGCCTGTCTTGGAGAATTTTGAGCATTACTTTATTAGTGTGTGAGATGAGTGCAGTTGTGTAGTAGTTTGAACATTTTTGGCCACATGATGGGAAGAACCGACTCATTTGAAAGGACCCTGATGCTGGGAAAGACTGAAGGCAGGAGGAGAAGGGAGTGACAGAGGATGAGACGTTTGGATGGCATCACTGATTCAATGGGCATGCGTTTGAGTAAACTCTGGGAGTTGGAGATGGACAGGGAGGCTTGGCATGCTGCAGTCCATTGGGTCACAAAGAATCAGACACGTCTGAGCAACTGAACTGAACTGAACTGAATCTGAACATTCTTTGGCATTGCCTTTCTTTGGGATTGGAATGAAAACTGATATTTTCCATTCTGTGGCCACTGCTGTTTTCCAAATTTGCTGGCATATTGAGTGCAGCACTTTCATAACATCATTTTTTAGGATTTGAAATAGCTCAACTGGAATTCTGCCACTTCCACTAGCTTTGTTCCTAGCGGTGCTTCCTAAGGCCCACTTGACTTCATACTTCAGCATGTCTGTCCCTTGGTGAGTGATCACACCATCATGGTTATCTGGGTCGTGAAGATCTTTTTTGCATAGTTCTGTGTATTCTTGCCCCTTCTTAATTTCTTCTGCTTCTGTTAGATCCATACCATTTCTATCCTTTATTGTGCCCATCTTTGCATAAAATATTCTCTTGGTATCTCTATTTTCTTGAAGAGATCTCTAGTCTTTCCCATTCTATTGTTTTCTTCCATTTCTTTGCATTGATCACTGAGGAAGGCTTTCTTATCTCTCCTTGCTATTCTTTGGAATTTTTTCTCTCCTTGTTAATCTTTGGAATTTTCAATATTGGCAAAGTGAAATTTAGAAAGATAAATGTATTATTCTCCTGGAAGACCTCCATAAATTTTAAGTGACTCAAAAAGATGCTTATATTCAGTTTGTTTATTGCTAAAAATAATAATTATCCTGATGATAATGAGGATCTCATAAATAACTTTAGATTTTCTATCTGGTATATTTTCTAACTAAGTTAATACAATTATTAATATACTAATACTATATTTATTTTATGACTCATTCATTTTGAGAACAAAATCGCAATAATAACTTTTGAAGAAAATGAAGACATATTACAGACTATTATAAGATGCATCTCAATTTCATAAAAGTAAAACTGTGTAAAGAAAAAATAGTATCTTAGACTTAAGCATTTAAAATCATACTATCTATTTTAAAACATTTCTATGACAAGTAATTTAGGAGAATACATTGAGTATCAATGATTTAAAAAGTATTTCAATATTGTTTTTGTACAGGCATGCTCAGTCGTGTCCCACTCTTTGCAATCCCATGGACTATAGCCTTCCAGGTTCCTCTGTCCAAGGAATTTTTCAGGCAAAGACACTGAAATGGGTTGCCATTTCCTACTCCAGAAGGTCTTCCAAACCCAGGGACCCATCCATATCTCCTGCCTTTCCTGCATTGGCAAATGGATTCTTTACCACTGCCCCATCTGGGAAGTCCAAATTAATGATTAATTATATATTAAAATCAATTGTAAGATATATTGTAACATATAAAAAAGAAAAAAAAAGTAATTCATTGCTTAAGGCACAAGTCTGGCAGCTATGTTGGATTGATATAATGTCAATGAAATTATCAATAATATAACATTTAAGATGACAAATGTTACTATTTTATGATAAGAAAATGAAATCTAAGAAACAACTTGAAATCAGAAACCTACTACTAATGGTATTATACACTAGCACACTACATATGCTGTCTTCAAAAAATAAGCTGTTGAAAGGCAAAATGTATTATTAATATAAAGAAATGAAAAACAGAACAAGAATAAATGGAATATTAAGTTAAAGTATGGAAAACTTTCCTTAAATTTAAGAAAGAATTTCCTTTATTGTAAAATTACATTCATCAAATAAAATAATGTCATTGTATGACACTGAAAGATTATTATTTTCAAACTTAACGTAATAGCATTTGATAGTTCATATTTTAAAGTTAAAAGAAGACAAATTTAAAAATAGCATACTTGGGCTACATTATTAGCCTAAGTTAATGTCATTTACAGATCACTGGAAGTTTGGTCTTCACACTACAATGGTCTCAGCCAGAGAAACAAGGCTGACTAAATCTAATTAGGACTTGTAGATGTGATGAACCCTGGTTGCTAAAAGCTGAAATGGCACTGATTTAAACAGAAGCATGGTGTGGTGCAGTGAACAAGAATTTAGAGTCACAGAAAAAAGATGATGTTTAGATATCTCATCATTACTAGTTTCATCACCCTGGGAAAGTTATTTGATTCTCAGCCCCTATCATCCACCTCTGTAAAATCTGCAATGCCACTGAACATTTTACATAATGTGCCAATAGTGTAAAATAATAGTTAATACAATAAACTCTGGAATTAGACAGACTCGGTTGAGACGATGCTACCCAGTTTACCATACTTACCACCATGGGCCAATCCTCTATCTACTGGTACTTGAGGATGACAATATGTATATATTCTTAAGGATATTTTAGGAAGGTCAGGAAACAGTGAGTGCATCTTTTATCATATTCCCCGTCCCATAGTAGTCCCTATGCACTTCAGCTCTTTCCATAGGCAGAATGCTTAAATGCTGTATGTCTGCCTTACAGCCATGCTCTCAAAAGTCATTTCCCTATGTTCTATTCATGATTTATTGCTCTTATTCATATAATTGAGGCCACGAATACAGTGAAAAGTGTATGCTCTTTTGAGGCATTTGCATACTGGTTTCACCACTTACCAGATATATGATACATTGCAAGTTGATGTTCGTATGGATGCAAAACCGTTTATGAAAACAACTGCCTCAGATTCAGGTAGAGGCCCTGGGGGAATGTTTGGCAGGATACAGCAAATACTAAAATGTCCTGCCCTTGACATATCTGTGAATGTGAAGGCTGGAGAAAGCAGAAGAGTATTGAAAGTAAAGAAAAGAAGAAGTAAGAGCTCATATCGTCAAAAACAGCTTAATTTTACTCAGCTGTAATTGTCTTCATTATTCAATTATAGTTATTTGTATTTCTTTAATTTTGTTGTCATTGTTGTAACACTTGTTTTATTTGTTCTTTTATGAAAATTACAGAAAAGGGCTGGCAGCCATGACCAGCATGTTAGTGTTTTTGAGCTTGTTATGATCTGGAATCTGTACAAAAACCAAAGGCTGGTGGTGAGCAGTTCATTGACCAATGTAGCAGAAGCAGTGGCTGACAGACAGATATGAATTTTAAAACACATCTGCCTCTTTCTTATCGAACATGGCATAAGATTGCAGGAAATTTAATTTGACGCTCAAAAGGAAACACGCTTCTGCTGATGTTTGGTTACAAAGGTGTCCAAACCAATGATGAAGCACAGTTTCCTAGTGGGTAAAAAGGTAGTAATGAGAACTATCCTACAAGTTTGTGTATACAATTTCAATGCTGTGAGAGAATTTGCTGCATTTTGTTCAACAGTAGATGTCCAGAAATTAAATAAGAAGTGCAAACAAATATTGACTCTGAAAATGAAATCACATTACATACAAAGAACCATATGTAATACTAAGGACACAAAAATAACTAAGCAGTGTTGGTTTACAACTTTTATATATATTTTAATATTCTATGAGTAAATAGCATTAATGTACTGTAAAACTAAGTGTATATTCATTACCTATGTGAATGCCTATAGTAGATGAATGCTATGTTTGGTGCTGTAAACACAAGACTAAGACGATCTAAATAATTCAAAGTTATCTTTGTTTTTGTATTGCATGAGGCCCTTGATTTGCTTGAGGAATCATTTTTACCCCTATGTTTCCTTTCTCCCTCTCATCTTTCTTATTTTTTACTTTAGGATTTTATGTATCTTGCATTTCCCCTTGTTCTCTGTCCTTAAAAATCAGACCTTTTATTTACTTATATTATTATTATTTTAAATGTATAATACTTTTAAAAATAATTTTTCCCATGTGCTATGCCAGTAAAGGCTGTGTATTGTCACCCTGCTTATTTAACTTATATGCAGAGTACATCATGAGAAACGCTGGGCTGGAAGAAGCACAAGCTGGAATCAAGATTGCCGGGAGAAATATCAATAACCTCAGATATGCAGATGACACCACACTAATGGCAGACAGTGAAGAGGAAGTAAAAAGCCTCTCGATGAAAGTGAAAGTGGAGAGTGAAAAAGTTGGCTTAAAGCTCAACATTCAGAAAATGAAGATTATGGCATCCGGTTCCATCACTTCATGGGAAATAGATGGGGAAACATTGGAAACAGTGTCAGACTTTATTTTGGGGGCTCCAAAATCACTGCAGATGGTGACTGCAGCCATGAAATTAAAAGAGGCTTACTCCTTGGAAGAAAAGTTATGACCAACCTAGATAGCATATTCAAAAGCAGAGACATTACTTTGCCAACAAAGGTCCGTCTAGTCAAGGCTATGGTTTTTCCTGTGGTCATGTAAGGATGTGAGAGTTGGACTGTGAAGAAGGCTGAGCGCTGAAGAATTGATGTGTTTGAACTGTGGTGTTGGAGAAGACTCTTGAGAGTCCCTTGGACTGCAAGGAGATCCAACCAGTCCATTCTGAAGGAGATCAGCCCTGGGATTTCTTTGGAGGGAATGATGCTGAAGCTGAAACTCCAGTACTTTGGCCACCTCATGCGAAGAGTTGACTCATTGGAAAAGATTCTGATGCTGGGAGGGATTGGGTGCAGGAGGAGAAGGGGACGACAGAGGATGAGATGGCTGGATGGCATCACTGACTCGATGGACGTGAGTCTGAGTGAAATCCGGGAGTTGGTGATGGACAGGGAGGCCTGGCGTGCTGCAATTCATGGGGTCGTAAACAGTCGGACACGACTGAGCGACTGAACTGAACTGATGCCAGTTTTTTACATTAAGTAGATGTTCTTTCACAATTGTACTATAGTCTTGATTCTCTCTGAAATGTTAGTAGAGTTGCATATTGTGTACAAATGCAGCTAAGTTATTCCTGCACATTTAAGCATCTTTTTGTTCACAGAATTATACTGTCTTTGGGGCGGAGTCAATTTTTCTTTTACCCATTTATCACATTGTACATTTAGCTACTATGATTTTCAATTAATTTTAAAAGATTTACCACCATCAGCAATTGAAAAAAAAAGGTATTTCAGTGCTCTGTGCTTGTCAGTGGGGCTTTGGAACTGACAAGCTTTACTTTAGATTCATCATGGAGGAGTGAGATTTAAGCTTGGAAACATACCTAAATATATCTGATCTGATCTGAAAATTGGGAAGTATTGGAAAATTTGCCCAGAGCCTTCCAGTCTCTTCAGATAAGTAAATTTTTAATTCTATTGTGTCTTCCTGTCTGTAGAGATTTTGCATGGAGAATGGGTGGAAAGTGGAGTTCTCTCTAGGAAAACTTGAGAGTAATGGCATTTTCAGTCCCACATTTAACTCCTACCCTCTGCCCACCCAGCACTGCAGTGACCTCAGCCTCTCAATGTGCTAGAAATAATGACTCCTCTTTGGGCCACATCCTCCTCTATGGCAGCAGCTTTCTTCTCCCGTAATCCAGCAGCTACCACTCTTCCAACTTCTTCCCTCTCCCTAGCAGCTGATGCCCCTTTGGCACATTTTATATCTCTTTCTTGTTGTGAACACACAAATGAGAAACATTAAGTTTATGCCATTTCCAGTTTGTGGACTACAAGAATTTAAATGAAATTATCTGGTCATAATCTTGGTGGCTCAGGGGTAAATAATCTGTCTGCAATGCAGGAGACTTGGGTTTGATCCTTGGGTCAGGAAGATCCCCTGGAGAGGGGAATGGCTACCCATTTCAGTGTTCTTGCCTGGAGAATTCTGTGGTCAGATGAACCTGGCAGTCTATGAGCCCGCAAGGAGTCAGACACAACTGAATGACTTCTGCTTTTTCACTACTCAATCAAACTAAAAATCCTTTTTATTAAACGTTTTCTTTTCGCATTTCAATTATTTTCCCACAAACCATAGTTTATTAATAAACTTTTCCCTCAGTATCACATTCAAACAGACTAAAAGATACACTGTAATTGGGTTCCCTTTCACTTTTCACTTTCCTGCATTGGAGAAAGAAATGGCAACCCACTCCAGTGTTCTTGCCTGGAGAATCCCAGGGATGAGGGAGCCTGGTGGGCTGCTGTCTATGGGGTCGCACAGAGTCGGACACGACTGAAGCGACTTAGCAGCAAAAATATGATAAGCATTTGAAGCATGAATTGTTGAACACATTTGTGAGTGGAGGCAACAGATGCTTATTTGAAATTTCTAAGCTAAATTGATCATAATGTCAATAAGGAAATTACACTTGGATTCCACAGTGCATTACAGGAACTGAAAGCCTTTTATTTTGCTTACATTATGCATTCTGCATTTTTATTTTTTTAAAATATGTGAACTAAAAATTTTATGACATATTACATATTATACCTGCAGGCACTTGGAATTTCAGTTAGTAAAATAAATTATAATTTGTCCTTGTGTCATTCTCATAAAATTTCAAGAAGTATGGGTATATAGATTTTTTAACAAATATACTACTTCAGATTGGAAATGATAATTTATTTTTTATATATATAAATTAAGTCATATGAAGTTGTGGTACTTGAAGACAATTTTTTGTTCACTGCCTGTATTCTAAGTATTTCACTGACATCTATTTGATAATTTAACATTGAAAGTGAAAGTGAAAGGCAATCAGTCGTGTCAGACTCTTTGCGACCCTATGGCCTATAGAGTCCATGGAATTCTCCAGGCCAGAATACTGGAGTGGGCAGCCTTTCCCTTCTCCAGGGGATCTTCCCGACAAAGGGATCGAACCCAGGTCTCCTTCACTGTAGATGGATTCTTTACCAACTGAGCCACACGGGAAGCCCAAGAATACTGGAGTGGGTAGCCTATCCCTTCTCTGGTGGATCTTCCACACCCAGGAATTGAACCGGGGTCTCCTGCATTGCAGGCAGATTCTTTACCAAATGAGCTATGAAGGGAGCAGCCATTAAATTAAAATTAAATTAATTCTCTTCAGCTTACTCCTTGGAAGGAAAGTTATGACCAACCTAGATAGCATATTCAAAAGCAGAGAAGTTACTTTGCCAACAAAGGTCCATCTAGTCAAGGCTATGGTTTTTCCAGTGGTCATGTATGGATGTGAGAGTTGGACTGTGAAGAAGGCTGACTGCCAAAGAATTGATGCTTTTGAACTGTGGTGTTAGAGAAGACTCTTGACAGTCTCTTGGACTGCAAGGAGATCCAACCAGTCCATTCTAAAGGAGATCATCCCTGGGTTTTCTTTGGAAAGAATAATGCTAAAGCTGAAACTCCAATACTTTGGCCACCTCATGTCAAGAGTTGACTCATTGGAAAAGACCTTGATGCTGGGAGTGATTGGGTGCAGGAGGAAAAGGGGACAACAGAGAATGAGATGGCTGGATGGCATCACTAACTCGATGGGCATGAGTTTGAGTGAACTCCGGGAGTTGGTGATGGACAGGGAGGCCTGGTGTGCTGCGATTCATGGGGTTGCAGAGTCAGACACGACTGAGCGATTGAGCCTAGGTATGAGCCTGGGGCTCTTCCATCTAGGGGGTCTGGTTTTCCAGATGGTATGTCAAAATAGATACTGAGCATATAGCTCAAAGTCCACAGTCCGGCCCAAGATGGAGTCCTGCTTTCAAGATGGAGCCTGTTCTGTCTGTTTCCTCCTTCAGTAACAACCTCCTACACTCCCAGGACAGGATCATTCAACCATTCATTCATTCATTTAATAAAACTTAGTGTTTGTAATAAGTATATAGAACAGAATATTAGGAGAAATTATGGAATTTATGATTTTGTAGACTGTCAAAGTTTTTCTTGTGATTGGGGCAGCAGGGGCACTTTTACTTATAATTTCATACAGAAGTAAGAATTAAAAAAAAATTAAAGAATTCAAACTCATGGCACATGAAGTTACCCATACCTGACTCTTCTTGGCTTCCTCATTCTTCTTATTGCCTGGAACTTAGATGAGGTTCACTGAGCATTAGCAGTTATTTTTAAGTCATGAATGAAAGCAAAAGTTAAGATACATGGAACATGGAAATAAAGAGATCCAGGGTCCTTTAGGATCGTGTACTGGATTGCCTAATTCCATTTATCTTGATGTTTAAGGACATTTTTTTCCTACCTCCTTAAACCATTCTTAATGAAGCATCCTGTGACTTATCAAGCAAAATATTACTTTGTAAAGATCAGATCCAGTAATTCTCAGGTAATCTAATCCATGACTTATGGGAAAAAGCTGTAGAAAGAAACACTAATGTATTCAATGTCACAGAAATGGTGCCAAATTGTTTATGAAGAAACAGTACAGATTCTGTTTACAGGTAAATAAAATTCCAGCATTTATGATATAGTTATGGAACAGGATCAATGACAGCTGCTAAAATGTAGTTGCTCCATTAATTCTGTAAATAATATTACAGAGCATTGTAGGGCAAATGCACATATAAGTGATACAATAATTTTTTTTTAATATTTCACGGCTAGATTTATCTATTCATTTTTTCTAAGAGCTTTTTTGATATTTCTGTTAGAATTGATTTACGCCTTTAATTTACCAAATAGATGCACTCACACAAAAAAATCTTTGCACTAGTACTGAAAAGTAACACACTATAAATCTTTATAAAGTCCTGCTAGCTATGAAATAAGACATTGAAGACTGACTCAGACATTTAAAAATTAATAGCAGAGAGACATTCAGTTCTCCCTGTCCACAAATGCCTCTGTTTTAGAGGGCAGCAGAAGGGAAACAAAAGAATAATGAGAATCATTTGGCCAGCGGTATTGCTAGCACATTTTAGCTGCTAAAGTTCATGGCTATTTTGAGAGATTTAAAGATATTTAAAGGTTAAAAAAATGACTGTGCTGGCAATCCCTACTTGATCCAACAGGGCCAGCTTTTCCAGAGGACACGACAGAACTTGCATATTAAATGCTTCAGAAAGGCTGAGCACAACTTGTCCTAGCTGGCCAACAGCTCCCCCTCAGAAAAAAACTCACTGGACACCCAGTAGGATGATGTTCTCTTTTCTCTTCAGGGAACTTTCCCAACTCTTGCTCAAAATAACCTAGTTCTGTAACTCCCCCCACCCCATAGTCTGCTACTTTGTAGCTTTTCAGAGGAAAAAAAGTCCTCTGTATACACATGCTAAAACGTATTTGCAAAGAACTGGTTTTGAAATGAGTGCATGCAATCCAAATTACTAGGGGCAAAATTAAACAGAATTAGGAAATGGCAACCCACTCCAGTGTTCTTGCCTGACAATCCCAGGGAGGAAAGGGCCTGGTGGGCTGCCGTCTATGGGGTCGCACAGAGTAGGACACGACTGAAGCTACTTAGCAGCAGCAGCAGCAGCAGCGGGCATATAAAAATAATACAATGGGGACAAAATACCCCACAAAAACAAAAAAATAGAATGAATGCAAGAGACTGGCAACAACAGCACCGAAATGCATCATTTGTAACTACTGCAGTGAAAGAATTAAATATTCTCACAGTGATAAACAATCATATATCGAGTAAAACTTCATAAAGTACATAATACTTCTCAAAAGGTAAGGGGTGTCATTTATTACTATAGATTAAGTGCTATAATAATATTGAAATAATAACACCTTAAGATTCTTTTTTAAAAGCTGGAAAGGATATACAAATAACAATAACCCTGTCATGTGTTTTGCTATGTGAATTCATAGCTAGCATTTGAGACTATAGGTAGACAGGGGAGATTTTGTAACGTAACTTCAGTTCAGTTCAGTTCAGTCGCTCAGTCGTGTCCGACTCTTTGTGACCCCATGAATCACAGCATGCCACGTAACTTCAGTGCAATCTAAATTGATACTACAAAAATACGAAAAGAATTAAGAAAATAATACAAACAATTATGTCGACAAATTGAACAACCTAGAAGAACTGTACAAATTTCTAGAAATATATAGCCCTCCAAACCTGAATCAAGAATAAATAGATAATCTGATCATGTTGATATACATATATATGTACATATAATGATGTATATCAATATTATATATATAAATATAAATGTGATGGAATAGCATTCAGCCATAAAAAGGAATGCAATAATGCCATTTGCAGCAACGTGGATGGACCTAGAGATAATCATACTAAATGAAGTCAGACAGAGAAAGACAAATATCATACAGTATTTCTTACTTATATATGGAATCAAAAATAGCACACAAATGAACTTATCTACAAAACAGAAACAGACTCGCAGATACAGAAAGCAAACTTATGGTTTCCAAAGGAGAAAGTGGGGGAGGGATAAATTAAGAGTATAGGAATAGCAGATACAATCCCATGGACAGAGGAACCTGACAGGCTATAGTCCATGGGGTCGCAAAGAGTCAGACATGACTGAGTGACTAACACATATATAAAATAGGGAAACAACAAGGTCCTACTGATAGAACAGGGAACTATATTCAATACCTTATAAAAACTGTAATGGAAAAGAATATGAAAATTTTCATAAATATGAAAATATAAATATATACATATATAACCAAATCACTTTGCTTGACAGTAGAAATTAACATAACGTAAATCAACTATACTTTAATGAAAATATAAAAACAAAATATCTCTTTTTAAGAAAGTAAACCCAGTTTGCAGAAGTTGCTAATTCATCGAAGGTTTTCAGTTATACATAAATTGAATATCTGTATAAACTGAAAAATCAACAACTAATCTTAGATCTGGCACAGAAATGAAGTCACAGAGCAAACCACTGCCCTTAAAATAGGAGACAGAGGTGATTACGGAGAATCATAACTTACCAGAGCTGAAAACCATTAGCAGAAACCTTCAGGGGAACCATGGCAAGGGTAGGAAAATTTAAACTGTAACTGACAAGTTACTAGACATTCTCTGTAGACAAGCCTGAGAGATAAAAACTACAGGAGGACCTGGCCACTGGGAGCTTCCATGCTTATATAAGTTTTACCTCCAAAAGCCTGATCTGATCCTCACAATGAATATCAAAGCTGAAAAAACCTCTGGCTTCAGGCAGTGAGGGGAAAAAAGTAACCATTTTGATATACTCCACAGTATTATGTACTCTCAGAAGAAGATATTGTATTAGAGCTTAACCTGTCCACAAGAAAGGAAATATCCAACTTCAGATTCCTTTAGCCATCCTGTCCCAAGCAGGAAAGAAACCTTATATGCACGGCTAAAGATCACAGTCCAGGGGCACAGGATCACCAGAAGACTGAAACTAATCACAGGACTCTTTATTTACTTTGCATCTCCCCATATCTTATCACCACAGTACTAAAGGCTCACATAAATGGAGGCAACTGATCTTGGACAAAGGAACAAAGGAATACAATGAGACAAACATAGTCTTTCAAGAAATGGTGCTAGAACAACTGGATATCCACAGACAAAACAATGACTCTAGACACAGTATTTACGAAACTTAACTCAAAATGGATCACAGACCATGCAGCTACACTGAGCCTTAGTAATATTTAATGTTCTGCATCAGTATGAGCATAACATAAGGAGTTTCTTGTCATGGTCTTTAAGACCCCATCTTTCCCATCATTAAGGGAGGCTGACCAAATGCTCGAGTGCTTTCAGTTCTTCTAAGTGAAGTATAGCTTTAAAATTTATCATGAAAAAATACCCTTACTATGAAAAAAGCACATCAATTACTCAAAGCTTATGTAACTTTAGTTTGATTTAGGACACTAATGCAACTGTGCATGTTCTCTTTTACATAAAAAATGGGCTCATGAAGACATACAACTTTTTAATCACTCTAGAAAAATATTCTTCCAGAATGCTGATATTCATTCCTTATCCTGTTTAGAGATAAACAAGTTCTTTCAGATAATTTTCAAATATATTGGACTTACACAAGTTTTTCTAAAAGTATATGTTCATATGGCTAGCCTATTTTGAAGGGTTAGAACAACTGTTTACTTAGTTAGGGGTTTCTCTGTGGACACGACTGAGCGACTTCACTTTCACTTTTCACTTTCATGCATTGGAGAAGGAAATGGCAACCCACTCCAGTGTTCTTGCCTGGAGAATCCCAGGGACGGGGGAGCCTGGTGGGCTGCCGTCTATGGGGTCATACAGAGTTGGACACGACTGAAGTGACTTAGCAGCAGCAGCAGCAGAAGTTGCTAACTCAGACAGTAAAGAATTCTGCAATGCAAGAGACCTGCGTTCGATCCCTGGGTAGGAAGATACCCTGGAGAAGGGAATGGCTACACACTCTTATATTCTTGCCTGGAGAATTCATGGTCAGAGGAGCCTGGTGGGCTAGAGTTCATGGGTTCCCAGAGTCGGACATGACTGAGTGACTAACACTTTTACGAAGTAAGACACTTTTCCTATCTCTCTCCCGTTTATAAATTTCACACCTGTCTTTCCCTTTCTTCCCTCCCTGCATCTGACACAGAACTTGGAGCCGTTAATTTTACAGCTTTTTAGAATCTATTCCAAATTAAGGACGCTTTTCTGACTCTATTTGCAATAAACCATATTTCCTGATAGTGTTTAGGGAAAAAAGTTGATATTCGAAAAGTCTCCATAGACATGATATTTACATTATATTTCTAAATGTGAACAACATTTAAAAAATTTTTTCTTATTCTAATGTTAATTAACTGTAGCACAGGAAGAGTCAAATTCCAGTCCTGTTGAATTCTTACACTTTCAGGTTTATTTTTGAATTGCTTTTCAATCAGTACCACATAAATCATTAAGCAAGAAAAGTGAAATGAAAGATGACTATAAAGGTAAGAAAAAAAGAAAAAAAATATTCACCAGTTTCTAGCTCTTTGTGGCTGAGGTGATAGTAATAGCTGGTTCATTCACTTCATATGTGACACATACCAACTCCAGGAGACTACAGTTAATAGAAAATCTGCAAAAAAAAAAAAAAAGAAAGTCTGCATTAGAACTGATCTGCATGTTCAAACAAGTTAGATTTTTCTTTTGAATAAAAATTTTAGTTAAAAGACAAAAAGAATTTTAGTTTCCTTTTCTTTGAATCTATCCCCTGCAAGGTGACTGAAATCCTATTTTTAAAATGTGTCGGTGGCAATATCTAAATAATAAAAAAAATTAATTAATTGTTTTATCATGATTTGTAACCACAGTATGTAAAAATTAAATTTGAGTACCTTGAAAAATCATGGTGAAATGGTATTACTGAAATGCATAAATGTACCATAATTAAAATTCAAGTTTACTTTGAAAGTTTGCCAGCTGGAGAGCAGGTCCAGGTATTTTACCTAACATTTAAGTGCATTTACTGATCTAATCTTCAAAAGCTGGGAGCTCTCTTAGATGCGGTGAGAATTACAACAGAACTTCAATATCACACTACCAGTCAGCATCATTAACACAATATATTTAAAATAATAAAGTAATAGCTCCCTGGGGGAAAAAGAAACACATTACAACAATCATATGAAAGTAGATAAATAAGGAATAGAAATTTAATCAAAGAATAGTATTTTATTTGAAACCCACATACATAGCTTATAGATCTATTTCTGCCACTATCATTATGTGGAAGGGCACTATACCTTTAAAACCTCCAAACAAGTCCAATTATATCCCTGCACATTGAGGACTGAAATACAATGCAATGCTTCTTTCACATCTGAAACTAGTAAGTACATATATAAAGTGTGTACACACATACATGATTCCCTTGGAGGATGGATTAAATCAAAAGAGCATGATAGAACTTTCTAGAATATTGTAAATGTACTATATCTTGATTTGGGTGGTAATAATGTGGCTGTAAAAATTATCAAAATGGAAACATTAAAGCTTACAATCAAAAAAATAACAAATACAACTATATTTTTTCTATTTGAGAGAAGTGGAAACTTGCATGTCAGTATGCTGCTATGAATAAATACCTCACACATCTTTGAGACTTGGATCTTAAAACTGCTTAATTGATTTAATATAAAAATGTTAATTATTACATTTATTTATTCCTAGCCACAAATATTCATAACAAGGATGATACAAAATATAACTTTATATTTTAAATGTTTATGTTTACCGCATTTTTTATATACTGTAATTTAAGGAATTATCTTTTCCATGGCAGCAAAAATTTCATGCCAATATAAGGAAAACTCACTAGTGTATTCTTTCACTATTTGAAATAAGAGAGAAATACTGTTTAATCAAGAAACATTTAGTAATTTATCATCTAAGTTTCCATGAATTATAAGTTATAGCATTTTGATGAAAACATCTCTCATTATTAGTTGGAATTTTAATTTATGGGTAGAAAAAAGTATTATTAAATGAAGGAAACTTAGGTCTCTGAGTAGAAATATAAACTTAAAATATTTTACTAAAATCTAGCCAAAAGGGAAAAAATATATTGTTTGGGGTTTTGATTCATCATATTTCTTTACTATTCCAGCTGACTGCACACCTGGAAATGGCCTGTCATTTGAATAGTGATGCTTAATTTGTCTTGTTAGATAGATTTATGTAATGTGGGCATCATTTATTTCTTTTTAGCATATATGTA
The DNA here is from genome assembly GCF_003369695.1 of Bos indicus x Bos taurus. NCBI lineage: Eukaryota > Metazoa > Chordata > Mammalia > Artiodactyla > Bovidae > Bos > Bos indicus x Bos taurus. The sequence continues at coordinate 56,199,295 of NC_040087.1, forward strand.
GATATTTAGAAAGATTTCTATTTCATAAGAAAGTTTAACTTGAAAGTTAAGACATGCATAGTAGAAAACATTTATTTTTTTCAAATGCATTATGTAGGTATCAGCTAATGATGCTGTGACAAATAGATCACAAATATAGTAGCTTAACTATGAAATTATATTCACTCATGTAAAATCCCAGAATGAGATTTTTAGCTTTAAGGGTATGCTGGTGCTGCCATCCTTAAAACCAAGCTACCTAATTGACTCCAATTATTACCATTTCTCAGACAGCATAAAAGGCAAGTGAAGGGTAGAGATCAAGTGGATTTATCTGCAAGGAGATGACTCAGAAATGATCCACATTATTACCATTACATTCAATTGCCCAAAAGTAGTTATGTGACTCTACTAAACTATTGGAGGACACAAAATTTTATTTTTAGCTGCAGGTTAACATGTGCACATAAAATTTGGCACCTAAAAATTATAGAGCAAATGGAATGTGGGAACAATTAGTATCCACAAATCCCACTACATTTTGCTTGACTAGCATTTCAGATATTTGGGTTCTTTCTTTTTCTTTATGAAGAACACAACCTACACTTTTACCAGTTCTATCATATTATCAGGCATCCTTGGTGATTCACTGGTAAAAATCTGCCTGCCAATGCAGGAGATGTGGGTTTAATCTCTCTGGGTCAGGAAGATACCCTGAAGAAGGAAATGGCAACTCACTCCAGTATTCTTGCCTGGGAAATCTCATGGACAGAGGAGCCTGGTGGGCTACAATCCATGGGTCACAAAGACTCGGACATGACTTAACCACTAAACAGCAACATCATATTATCAGATTCAGCTTTAACTCAAGATGTCTGGATTATGCACAGTTTACTGCACTAGGCTTGACGAGGCAGGAATTTTATTATTTTCCTTACTTACACCAGACTGGAAAACTCAAGAAGCAGCGTAAGTGGATTAATGAGAACTCACACATACTGTTAATGACACATCGTGAGCAATTCGGCATTATATTAAAAAAAAAAAAAGTATATATGTATTCAACAATTTGTCAATTCTTCTGTGTGTGTTTTTTTAAGAAAAGAACATGTATACCTGTGGCGGATTCATTTTGATATTTGGCAAAACTAATACAATTATGTAAAGTTTAAAAATAAAATAAAATTAAAAAAAAAAGAAAAGAAGTTAATACATTGCACAAAGGTACACATTCAGATATACTCGTATCAAATTTATATTCAGCAGAAAAAAAGGAAGCTACTCAAATGGTTTGAATTTGGCCGAAATGCACTGGTACGGCTGTTTCTTCTTTTTTAAATCTGACAGTGTTCAGAGTGGTTATGATTTTGTTTCTGCTATTCAGTTTTTATGCAATATTTATGGCTAAATATTTTAAATATTTTTCTAAGAATTGTCCATTGATAGTAAAAAAGACAAATAAATTATGTATATCTTCATAAAATAATAAAAGACATTACTGAAAATAAATGTACTGTGACAACACACATCAATTCAGATAGGTCATAAATATGTAATAGTGGGCCGATTTGATGAAATGTACTGAAAAGAGCACAGTTTTCTTTTAATTGTGTAAAGTTCAAATCAAGCAAATTTGTGTGTATATATATATATTTATATATATATATATATATATGTATGTATGTATGAGTTGGGCACGACTGAGTGACTTTCACTTCATATATACATGTGATTTCCAAGAGGCGCGCTAGTGCTAAAGAGCCCTTCTTCCAATGCGGAAGATGTAAGAGACTCCAGTTCAATCCCTGGGTTGGGAAGATTTTTCTTTAAAGAAAAATCAAAGGGAAAGTTAACACAAAAATCACAGCTCTGGTGAATGGATTTCCAAAATACGAAAATTTTCAAGCTGGTGGTGTGGTCATTAATATTTATCCTAATATAAATTTTAATATTGTAAAAATATTCTAAGAATAATCTTGTATATGTAGTGCAATTTATATAAAAAGCATTCTGAAAGTGAGAGGATTTCTTGATAATGGCAGACTGTCTCTCAACACAGTTTCTTCATTGTTACATTTTTAGTTATCTTCGTAAAGATAAGAAAATGTGGTTGATTCTTATTGTATCTTCTATGTGGATATGGGTATTTATCAAGGATTCCCCTGCTGCTTTCTAAGATCTGCCACACTCAACCCAGACTCCCAGGGAGAGTGTGCTGTTAGAATGGACTGCACTACCCCTACCCTGAGCTACATTTTCCAGCTCTATTCACCCGCTGTTGCGATGGTCACAGGGTGAGGCAGGGGAAGGAATGGTGGAGAGGCATGAGGGGGATTCACTTCTCATCTTAATCCCTTTCCTGTCAGCCATGCCTCTGCTGATGTGAAGGGGAAAAAATAAAAAGACTTGGGATCAGAGCAAAGGTGAGAACTTCAGCCATATTTATGTTAGAAATTAAATTTTAAAATCTGGCTAAAGCCTTCAAAAGTAACTTCATTAGAAGTTGTGATTCAAGGAGCATTGCATGTTTGGTTAAGAATAAGTGTCTTTTTTTTAAATGAAAATAATTAAGGACTTAAATTATATATCCTTATTTGCTTCATAAAATATCTAAGAATAAAACTTGAAAAAGTAAGTTGCAGCACTATATATAAATATTCTAAATTTTAATGTCTTTTTGCAAAATTCCTGGTCTCCTAGGATATATGATTCCCTCCCAACCTAATGAGTTAAGAGAACATAATGTACACCAAAATATTCTTCTTTGTATATATGATACAAATATAACTTTGGATAAAATGACCCTGTCTTAATAAAAGTAAAATTCCTTCTTTTCCTCATCCTTTCCTTCCTCTTTCTTCTTCATTACTGTTATTGAAATCACTGATTTCATTATTTATATTTAACGGTTTCACTGAATTATACAAGGCAAATGTGGAACACTATAGAAACCAGCCTTTAATGGTTATAAGCTCCCATAAGGTGTGCTGATTCACTCATTTTTTAAAACAAATTTATATATATTAAGTGTGCTAAAGAAAGGTTTTTTTTTTTCTTTAGCAATGATAAAAGTGTTTTGTATTCTTCATAAAGCTTATCACTAGCAATTTTTTAAGTTTGGAATTTTCCAATACAAATTAATATGACCTGTATGATCTTAATGATTTTCACTTATTTTAGTATAAGATCCCAGATACGTTTGTATAGAAAAAGAGATACATAGCTATGCAGCATCACCTTACCCCTGCTTTGACAGACATTTTGAAAACATTTTAAAGAAAAGAGCATCTCCTTTATTTCTGAAATATAAAAGACATTATTAACTATATGAAAATAATTTATTAATGTTTAATTTAAGGTTTGATAAAGAGAATGACCAAGAAAGAAAGAGAAAATTGTGCTTCACATAAGCAAAAAAAAAGAAAAAAAAAACATTCAAACTTTATCAGGACATGGATATTTTTCTCAGTATTTGTTAAGGAAAATTAAATATAAATGACAATATTACACTATAGTTATTAATCACTGCATATATTCTTAAACTTGTCCCCATACCATATAAAAGCCCTTGTTTTCTTCAAGTGTTTTAATGCTTGTTTACTCCACAAGCATAGTTTTATATTCTCATTTCTCACATATAATAAAGCATTAGGGGTAACCAATTTTACCACCAAAACCTGTTACCTATTCTCTATTTTTGTCCCACACTGTGGTACAATCATCCCTTGGTATCCACAAGAGATTGGTTCCAGAATTCCCTGTGAATAACAAAATCCAGGATGCTCAAGTCCCTTATATAAAATAACATGGTATACTCATTAAATAGCTGAATGGATGAATAGGGTGTGGCAGATAGTATCCCCTTGTTTATTATTCAGCCATAAAAAAGATGAGATCTTGCCATTTTTGACAACATAGGTGGATCTGGAAGTATTATGCTTAGTGAAATAAGTCAAATAGAGAAAGACAAATACCGTATGTCTTGAATTATATGTAGAATTAAAAAAAAAAAAAAAAAAAAAACAAACACATATAAGAGAAACAGACTCACAGATACAGAAAACAGACTAGCAGTTACCAGAGAGGAGAAGGGTGCTGGAGGGGGTGAAATAGGTGAAGAGGATTAAGAGGTACAAACTCAGTTCAGTTCAGTCGCTCAGTTGTGTCCAACTCTTGGCGACACCATGAACTGAAGCAGGCCAGGTTTCCCTGTCCATCACCATCTATTTTTGGAGCTTGCTCAATCTCGTATCTATCAAATTGGTGATGCATTCCAAACATCTCATTCAGTTTTCCCCTTATCCTCCTGCCTTCAATCTTTTCCAGCATCAGGGACTTTTCTTATGAATCTGTTCTTCGCTTCAAGTGGCCAAAGTATTGGAGCTTCAGTTTCAGCATCAGTCCTTCCAATGAACATTCAGGACTGATTTCCTTTAGGATTGACGGGTTGGATCTCCTTACAGTCCAAGAGACTCTCAAGAGTCTTTTCCAATAACACAGTTCAAAAGCATCAATTCTTTGGCACTCAGCTTTCTTTATAGTCCAACTCTCACATCTGTACATGACCACAGAAAAAACCATAGCCTTGACTAGATGAACCTTTGTTGGCAAAGTAATGTCTCTGCTTTTTAATAAGCTGTCTATGCTGGTCATAACTTTTCTTTCAAGGAGCAAGCCTCTTTTAATTTCATGGCTGCAGTCACCATTCGCAGTGATTTTGGAGCCCCCCAAAATAAGGTCAGCCAGTTTCCCCATCTAATTGCCATGAAATGATGGGACCAGATGCCATAATCCTAGTTTTCTGAATGTTGAGTTTTAAACCAACTTTTTCACTCTTCTCTTTCACTTTCACCAAGAGGCTCTTTAGTTCTTCTTCACTTTCTGCCATAAGGGTGGTGTCATCTGCATATCTGAGGTTATTGATATTTCTCCCGGCAATCTTGATTCCAGCTTGTGCTTCTTCCAGCCCAGCGTTTCTCATGAGGTACTCTGCATATAAGTTAAATAAACAGGGTGACAATAGACAGACTTAACATACTCCTTTCCCTATTTAGAACCAGTTTGTTGTTCCATATCCAGTTCTAACTGCTGCTTCTTGACCTGCATACAGATTTCTCAAGAGGCAGGTCAGGTGGTCTGGTATTCCCATCTCTTTCAGAATTTTCCAGAAATTGTTGTGATCCACAGAGTCAAAGGCTTTGGCATAGACAATAAAGCAGAAATAGATATCTTTCTGGAACTCTCTTGCTTTTTTGATGATCCAACAGAAGTTGGCAATTTGATTTCTGCTTCCTCTGACTTTTCTAAATCCAGCTTGAACATCTGGAAGTTCACGGTTCACATGCTGTTGAAGCCTGGCTTGGAGAATTCTGATATTACTTTGCTAGCATGTGAAATGAGTGCAGTTGTGCAGTAGTTTGGACTTTCTTTTCCCTAGTGGCTCAGAGGGTAAAGTGTTTGCCTGCAATGCAAGTAGACATGGCATTGAGCCCTGGGTCAGGAAGATCCTCTGGAGAAGGAAATGGCAACCCACTCCAGTACCTTTGCCCAGAAAATCCCATGGATGGAGGAGCCCGGTTAGGCTACAGTCCATGGGGCTGCAAAGAGTTGGACATGACTGAGTGACTTCACTTTCACTTTCACTTTGAACATTCTTCGGCATTGCCTTTCTTTGGAATTGGAATGAAAACTGACCTTTTCCAGTCCTGTGGCCAAGCTGAGTTTTCCAAATTTGTTTGCATATTGAGTGCAGCACTTTCAGAGCATCATCTTTTAGTATTTGAAATAACTCAACTGGAATTCCATCACCTCCACTAGCTTTGTTCATAGTGATACTTCCTAAGGCCCACTTACTTCACTTTCCAGGATGTCTGGCTCTAGGTGAGTGATCACACCATCGTGATTATCTGGGTCATGAAGATCTTTTTTGTATAGTTCTTCTGTATATTCTCGCCACCTCTTAATATCTTCTGCTTCTGTTAGGTCCATACCATTTTTGTCCTTTATTTTGCCCACCTTTGCATGAAAATTTCCCTTGGTAACTTTAGTTTTCTTGAAGACATCTCTAGTCTTTCCCATTCTATTGTTTTCCTCTATTTCTTTGCATTGACGGTGAGGAAGGGTTTCTTATCTCTCCTTGCTATTCTTTGGAACTCTGCATTCAAATGGGTATATCTTTCCTTTTCTCCTTTGTCTTTTGTTTCTCTTCTTTTCATAGCTATCTGTAAGGCCTCTTCAGACATCCATTTTGCCTTTTTGTATTTCTTTTTCTTGGGGATGGTCTTGATCACTGCCTCCTGTACAATGTCATGAACCTCCATCCATAGTTCTTCAGGCACTCTACCAGATATAATCCCTTGAATCTATTTGTTACTTCCACTGTATAACCATAGGGGATTTGATTTATGTCATACCTGAATGGGCTAGTGGTTTTCCCTACTTTCTTCAATTAAGTCTGAATTTTGTAATGAGTTCATGATCTGGGCCACAGTCAGTTCCTGTATAGAGCTCCTCCCTCTTTGGCTGCAAAGAATATAGTCAATATGATTTTGGTATTGACCATTTGGTGATGTCCATGTGTAGTCTTCTCTTGTCTTGTTGGAACAGCATGTTTGCTATGACCAGTGTGCTCTCCTGGCAAAACTCTGTTATCCTTTGCCCTGCTTCTTTTTTTGTACTCGAAGGCCAAATTTGCCTGTCTATTCAGGTATCTCTTGACTTCCTACTTTTGCATCCTAGTACCCTATAATGAAAAGGACATCTTCTTTGGGTGTTAGTTCTAGAAGGTCTTGTAGGTTTTCATAGAACCATTCAATTTCAACTTCTTCAGCATTACTGTTTTGGGCATAGACTTGGATTACTGTGATATTGAATGGTTTGCCTTGAAAACAAACAGAGATCATTCTGTTGTTTTTGAGGTTGCACCCAAGTACTGCATTTCATACTCTTTTGTTGACTATGATGGCTACTCATTTCTTCTAAGGGATTCCATTTCTTCTAAGCCATTACAGCTTCTACCACATATCCCAGGGAGCTAGAGCACTGTATGCATGATTAATGCATGCTAGTGTTAAATTGAGTTGTTTTAAATTGAAAGATACAGGTAATGACCAGTGATTTTTTTCTGTGCCAGAATCTACCAATATTTAATCTGAAAAATAGACAAACTTTGAAGGAAGGTAATAGAAGACAGTGTTTAAAGAAACAACATAAATATTACAAACTGATTGTTAGTATAGCTAAGTGTCTGGAATGAGTTTAGAATGGCTGGAACAGAGAAGACAGAGAATGCCATAGAATGCTGAAAGAGTTGCATAGAGTTTTGTGGATATCAAAATTTAACATATCAAAGATAAATTAGTTCAGTTCAGTCACTCAGTCATGTCTGACTCTTTGTGACCCCATGGACTGCACCATGTCAGGCTTCCTTGTCCATCACCAACTCCCAGAGCTTGCTCAAACTCATGTCCATTGAACTGGTGATGCCATCCAGCCATTTTATCCTCTGTCGTCCCCTTCTCCTCCTGTCTTCAGTCTTTCCCAGCATCAGGGTCTTTAATCCGCCTGCAATGCAGGAGACCTGTGTTCAATCCCTGGGTTGGGAAGACACTCTGGAAGAGGACATAGCAACCCACTCCAGTTTTATTGCCTGAAGAATCCCCATGGACATGTTTCTCTGACTCATAAACTCTGCCACTGATTTTCAGTAATGATTTAATATCAGAGGGATAATGCATATATTGCTGGGAGTTATGAAGCACTAATCTCATGAGTAAATTTTATTACTTAATATTTTTAAAAATTTTATAATTATTAATATTGATTTTGTGTGAGATCTATGGATCTTTGTGCTGTCATTTCACACATGAGTAGCACGGAGCTTCCTTGCATGACATTCCAAAGAGCACACATATATCAGCAAAATAAAGTCAAGAGTGAATGTTAGACAATTTGAGGTCAATCACAATGCATAGAGAAGTATCTCCTAACTTCATCCACTAGCAACATTTAGCCTTGAATCTAGTGAAGTAAATCTCATTTAGAAAGTGAAAGTTTTGTTAAAGTATTTCTTACCTATATCTTTATATTGAGTGGACAGATTTTTCATGTAAGTTCACTTTCTGTATGATATATTGACCTTAATCAAATCGCCCTGATTCAAATTATCAATGTAGAAGTCAAAAGTAACATTAAAGAAAAAATAACACTATAATAACAGCTGATAGCTCAATGGGCTGTGTGCTCAGCACTAAATACACAGAGCAGGAAAGGGGAGGAGGTGATAGGAGTTCAATTGGCCATCTGTTTTATGGGGGAATAAATAATCCTTTCAGGATTATGTGAAGAGCATTGAAGAGTTGTCTTTCTTGCTAAGGTGCTTGATTATACTGGATGTCCTTAAGGGAAAAGTAGTTTCTATCTTTCAAAATTTTAGAGATAATTGCTGCATGTGATTGCATCCTGACAAATACCTGTTGAGCAAATTAAAGGTTAGTGCAATAGAAACAAGATATTTTATCTCTGTCTGCCTTTAATGACCAGTATTAAAATGGAGCAAAACCAAATAGCACATTTCAATTCAGTTTATCTAAAGCTACTACAGTACTATCTGCAACTGCCACAAATTTGTAAATATTTTAAAACAAACTTTATAATGAAATTAAACTGGCCAATTTAATAAAACAGTGCATTTAAATTTTAACCATATTGATTTGAGAACATTGATTATCAAGATAAATATTTAAATTTAATTGTATAAGGCAAAATAAAATATTTTAGTAGGCAAAGTCCTAAAAAGAAGGAAATATATACAGAAAAAAAATTATGCTTTCCACCTATGTAGCAGTTCTGTATCAACTGTCTCACTCATCTATATAAAAATTCTGGAAAATGAATACTATTACTCATCTTTGAAAAGAAAGAGTCCTCAGCTGAAAGTTTTAAAGTGAGTCTTCTAATGTCATACACTTTCTTCTCCACATTTCACTGTCTTCAAGCCAGCTTCACTAAATTGTACTTTGGCATCTCCAAAACTTCATAGGTATTTTTGCTGTAGATTTTAAAATAGTTGATCCCTCAGTCTAGAACAACTATTTTCTGTTCCCCCTTCTTTTTATACTATTGTACATTAAGTCTTTCTTTAGTCAATAGTTAATTTTAAGTCCCTATTATGAGCTAGAAAGTGTAATTCTTTCACACCTGTCATAATTTACTACTTCTTAAATTCAAAAGCATTCCCTGATGCTCCAAATGTAAGATTGCAGCCTGTCTGTGCCAGGGATTGCCAAAACAAAGCTGCCATATCCAACCTGTGACCTGTCTGAACAATCTCCAAGCTAAAATATGTTTTCCAGAGATTTTAACGGATGAAAAAGTCAAAAGAAGAATGATTCTATACAAAGTGCAAATTGTATGAAATTAAAATTTCAGTTTTCACATATATTTTGTGGAATATAACCACAAATACTAGACACTTACTAAACATTGGAAACTTCCCAGATGATCATAAATAGCCATCAAGTACTTGATTTCCTTTTTGAGATCAATTGGATTGGTTTCACCATCATGAAACAACAAGGTTAGGCTTGGTAATTTCAGGGAGTTTAAATCAATGAAGATCATTATGAGTGAGGTAGATAATGAGTATCGTAAGTAAAAAATTCATACAAAATAAGGTAATAAACTCATCAAGTGAGTATTTAAAGTGATGACCTCAAGAAAGAAAATAAAAATAGTCTGGTCAAAAATAGGATACTACCATTAGTAAATGGGCTTCCCAGCTGGTGGTAGAGGTAAAGAACCTGCCTACCAACGCAGGAGACATAAGAGACCTGGGTTGGATCCCTAGGTCTCAAAGATCCCCTGGAGGAGCACATGGCAACTCACTCCAGTACTCTTGCCTGTTGAATCCCATGGACAGAGGAGCCTGGCTGGCTATAGTCCATGGGGTTACAAAGAGTCGGACACAACTGAACAACTTAGTCTGCATGCAAGTAAAAAATAAGTCTATGATTTAAAAAAAAATCAAATTACTAAAGAGTCCAGATTTTATGAAAACAAAGCAAAATACATAAAGTGTATATAACCTCTTAGGAGACAAATGGGAGAATGGGAGGAAGGAAATTGTGTCTGTGAGTGTGTGTGTGTGTGTGTGTGTGCAGATAATTAATTTTTGTTTTGAAATCTCATGATTACACAAATAATGGAATCTGTGTAACAATTAAATATAACATCATCCTTTTTCTGTATTAATATTTACATTTTTCTTAAGTTTTATCATTTTAGATTAGACTTTATTCTCTTAAAGATAAAATCATTATTTTGAATTGTATATTCTAAAATATATAAGCAAAAAGATAATAAGCACTAGTAATACTTTTAAACTAATTTCAAAGTACTATACTTATCAAAATATTGGGCTTATTTTTTATATTATCGATCTAAATAAATCATTTTGATTTTCTGGTTCAGTGTTTTTACAATCATTGTTATACTGTGGAGGTTTTGTGTATGATATCTTTTCTATAGGAACATTTAATGATGGAGAGTAGTGAATCCAAATTTCAGTCTGTGACTGGCAGCAGAATTTTAACTACCTCAATTTCCAATATCCAGTAGCTTACATGTAATCCCTGATTATATCTCCAGGTTTTTAATATTCCTCACTCCAAACGACCTTGATCATAGTAATTTCCAAGTTCTGCTTACAAGGCTGGATTTCATATTTTAATTTAATGCTTTAGAACTCATCCATAATTCAGAATAATGCATGACTAATTAAATAAACAAACCTGAATAACTTATTGTCATATAAAAGCAGAAATCAAAATGTATTCAACTGGTTCAATTATATTATTAAGTGTTGAAGCCTATTAGATTCAAATCTATGAACAGAAATATTTCAGGACTTAAATAAAGCCAAGCATCATAAGTTCTTGAATAATTTTTTAAAATGTTTTCTGATTAGAATTTTTTTTTTGGAAAAGAAGACCAAGAAATATGCCATCAGCTGCAATACAGGTCATGGGAGAGTATCGACATTTTTCTAGGTGTTGATTACGGTGCGTCTTCCTTTCAAAGTGTTTTCCTGCTTGTTTCTATGGAGATGGCTTAATCTATGTTGAACTTAATAGACGATGATTAGTGCTCCCAGCATGATGAAAGCTGAGAGTATCTTACCACTTGACCCTAGTGATTAGATTGGATCTATTTAGATTTTTCCTTTAGTATTAGGATATTTTCTGACATTAGAGCATTACTCTAACTTTGAAAACATAGAATTTCTGAAGTGACAAATGAATGCCTGACATTTTCAAGGAGCATATAACTAGTATCTCCATTTTGCCCTAAACTCCACCGTTGTCACACCCTTCAAGACCTTACAATTCTCGTTCTTCACATGCCCAGACTAACTCTTGGCCAAAGACATAGAGTAAAGCCCTATGAAAATTTCTGGGCTCAACTTTTGGGATAGCTCACAATGCTCCAATGATATTCTCTGCACATTTCAGCTGCTTCTGAAAACTGAGCTCCGTTATGTGTGACCTCAGCTCAGAAAGACAACTTCTCTCTGTCTGTTTCACGTTCAGCAGCCATAGTCTGAAAGTGCATAAATATTGAAGGCCAGATTTCAGGTAATATCCCCCTTATCTGTCTCTCTCCTATCAAGTATCACAGTTAGGAGTTTTACTATACTTGAAAAGATTCAATTCAAATAGTTGTTCCAGGTTTATAGTTGTTTTCTGTGTTAGAGTAAGTCCAGTACATGTAACTTCAAAATGGTCAGAAATGTTGTTACTTAACTAAACTGCTCTCTTCCTTTTTATAACCTAATTTTAAGACTCACAGTTCCATTGTATATTTTTTATATGAGTGTCTCAGCCTCAAATTGATAGCAAAGAAGTTTTGATTTCATCTTATCCTAAAATAATTAAGAAATATATTCAGTTTTCAAATAACTGAGTCTATTTTATGCAAATTTTTTTTAAATTTCTTCTTTTAACACCTTCTGTATTAGAATGTAGCACTAAATAATTTAGTTTTTAAAACTTACAAATATTTCCTTAACAGCACAATGTTCAGTAATTTTTGGATACATTTAATGTCTGGTTAAAGAGACAGGAATACCAGAGTCTTTAATACTCTTTAAGTCTCTTTAATACCTGACCTGCCTCCTGAGAAATCAGTATGCAGGTCAAGAAGCAACAATTAGAACTGAACTTGGGAGAACAGACTGATTTCAAATAGGGAAAGGAGTTCATCAAGGCAATATCACCCTGATTATTTAACTTATATGCAGAGTGCATCATGAGAAACCCTGGGCCAGATGAAGCACAAGCTGGAATCAAGATTGCCAGGAGAAATATCAATAACATCAGATATGCAGATGACACCACCCTTATGGCAGAAAGTGAAGAAGAACTAAAGAGCCTCTTGATGAAAGTGAAACAGGAAAGTGAAAAAGCTGGCTTAAAACTCAACATTCAGAAAACAAAGATCATGGTATCCAGTCCCATCACTTCATAGCAAATAGACGGGGAAACAGTGGAGACAGTGACAGATTTTATTTCTTTGGGCTCCAAAATCACTGCAGATGATGACTGCAGCCATGAAATTAAAAGACGCTTACTCCTTGGAAGAAAAGCTATGATAAACCTAGACAGTATATTAAAAAGCAGAGACTACTTTGCCAACTAATGTCCATCTAGTCTATGGTTTTTCCAGTAGTTATATATAGATGTGAGAGTTGGGCTATAAAGAAAGCTGAGCACCAAAGAATTGATGCTTTTGAACTGTGGTATTGGAGAAGACTCTTGAGAATCCCTTGGACAGCAAGGAGATCCAACTAGTCCATTCTAAAGGAAATCAGTCTTGAATATTCATTGGAAGGACTCATGCTAAAGCTGAAACTCCAAAACTTTGGCCACCTGATGCAAAGAACTGACTCATTGGAAAAGACTCTGATGCTGGGAAGGATTGAAGGCAGGAGAAGGGGATGACAGAGGATGATATGGTTGGATGGTCTCACCAAATCAATGGACATGAGTTTGAATGAACCCCGGGAGTTGGTGATGGAATGGGAGGCCTGGTGCGCTGCAGTCTATGGTGTTGCGAAGAGTCGGACATGACTGAGAGACTGAACTGAACTGAACTGAATGTTGCTTGAAAATAATTTTTTTTATTATTTTAGAATACAAAATTTATACTTATATGTGGGAGATTATATTTCGTATCTAGTTTACATTTCAAATTTTGAAATACTTGTGCTAAAGTTTACTTTTGTTTTTCTGCAAATGCATACTTAATAATGTTTTGTAGTTTTTGACAAGTGATATGTGTGATTTTCTTTAATCCTATTTTTTCTACTAGTAATTTAGTCAATTGTGTTTCTTATGACAAATCAACACTTAAAAGCACACACTCTTCAGCATTACTGTAACAACTGCTTTTTTGAGTAAGAATTATTCATAATGATATTGCATAAGAAATCTCATAGGAACCCATTTTTACACCTTATTGTCAATTTTTCTGAAATTCTGCAATGAGGTATTCCATAAAAACTGATGTTTGATGTTTTAGGTAGTCCATAAAAACTGATAATGTTTAATGCACCATTTTCATGATCTTTTGTTATTTTTAGAACTATTAATAATGTTTCATTCTTAGAGTCATATGTCTCAGAATGCAATTCACCCCTGCCCTGCCCATCACAATGTCCCCTTTTTGTTTTTCTTTTTTTTGAACCCTTGTCAGTAACCAAAATGAAAAAGGGCAGAGATGATAGGTGGAATAGTTTTTTGTCAGCTTATAAGCATCATTTTTAATTAAAAACATCTCAGCTTGTGAACCATTTGTGACTTTTCAAACTTGCATAAAAATGAAATAAATCATTCTGAGGGCTATATATTACCAATAAAATCTTATATTCTCTTCTTTCTCCTGCAGTCTTCCTCTCCTCATATACACTCACACAATATAGCTATTAATTAATAATAATTGTAAAATTATTCATAGCTTGAAAACTAAAATAGGATAGCACTCTTTTTAAGAGTTCATATTGAATATAAAATAAAAAATATAATAAGATATTCACATAACAAAACACTTTTATGTACATTAGAAAGATAACAGATTGTCCTTTCTAATGTAAATTTGTGTGTGATATATGTAAAGAGGGTTTTTTAATGAACATTTCTATTGTTCACATTCTATAAATTTTAAAATACTTTGTGTTCCCTAGCAATAAATTTCTCTACAAGTAATTAAAATGATTTACATACAACATTTTCATAAGCAGTGACTTCATGATTCTTGACTCATTTGGGAAGATGAGAAATGTGTATTATGGTGATGGGTAGAACTGAGATAATTCAGGCTAAAATAAATTATGTCAAACATCAACCTCATATTAACATGTTTTATCTATTCTCCAACTTAATCAAATTACTATTGTAAACAATTCACAGTGCGGTAATTTAATAACTCATAAATCTTTTTTTAAAAAAGAACATGACATTTAAGTCTTCTGTGCATCTGTAAAACAATTGTTAGTCTATTATAAATATAAGTGACAACACATAAATTTGCATTCCAGTCACAACATAGATGTGTTTGGTATTGTTTCCCAAAAAAACTTGAGATGAAATCGAGTAAACGTCATATCCATTATCAATCTCAAAGAGCCCACAAATCAAATTCTTCCAAAACATGTTCTCCGTGGTTGGCTGACTCCTTTCCTTGGTCACAGAGCAAATGGAAATAGATTCATTTTGCTGCACTGGGTGCCTGGAGGTAAATACATGTCTATGACATTTTAGAAGTAGTATTTTTATTTTTTCCTGTAAATGCGAAAGTCCCAGTGATTTATAAGAGAAAAATATAATATTACTATTCAATTAATTCTCCCAAAGTCAATTTATCCTCCTATAAAATGTATCTTATTGCAACTAGTATACTAATAGATTTGGACTTGAATTATATATTATTTAAAAAGAAGTTTTTTTTAATTTATTATTATTGTTTTAAATTTTATTTTATTTTTAAACTTTACAATATTGTATTAGTTTTGCCAAATATCGAAATGAATCCGCCATAGGTATACCTGTGTTCCCCATCCTGAACCCTCCTCCCTCCTCCCTCCCCATACCCTCCCTCTGGGTCGTCCCCAGTGCACCAGCCCCAAGCATCCAGTATCCTGAATCGAACCTGGACTGGCATCTCGTTTCATACATGATATTTTACATGTTTCAATGCCATTCTCCCAAATCTCCCCACCCTCTCCCTCTCCCACAGAGTCCATAAGACTGATCTATACATCAGTGTCTCTTTTGCTGTCTTGTACACAGGGTTATTGTTACCATCTTTCTAAATTTCATATATATGTGTTAGTATACTGTATTGGTGTTTTTCTTTCTGGCTTACTTCACTCTGTAAAAAGAAGTTAAATTTTGACTGCTAAAAACAATTTTAAACACAAAATGTAAAATTAAAAATTAATCTTATAACAGTACCTAATTTTGATAGCATAAAGTTGCTGCTTTTAACACAAAGTATGAAACCAAAATATAATAAGATTACTTCAAATGGATTAAATATATTCATATTTTTGTTGAATACTAGAATTTCTTAGAAGAGATTAATATTTTCCCTCTTGTTATATATAATTTCACAAATTAGGTAGAAGATAAATTTATTTACTTGTTTTTTAAAAACAGCTTTTCTAAAATTTTAATAGTTATTAAGGAAAGCACATTTTACTATAAGATTCTTTTCCTGTGTGCAGGCAAATAGATTTCTACCAAAACCTTCAACTGTAATATGGTTTATATACCCCCTTAAGCGTTTGAACATATAATTTACCTCGGCAGTTTGGAACTTAAAGCAGGTGGTTCCAGTTTGAAATTTATAAGTGAATATCCTAGGTATAGAAAGGTCAGTGTCATGTTCAATTTGTAATTTTCTAAAATAGAATAATTCAATCTGCCAATCTCTGGATAGATTTTTTTAAAGAAAATATTTTTTAAATTATATATTAACAATGGTGATTGAGTTTTCCTGATGATCAAAAATGTAAGCTTTCAATAAACCAATGATTCAATCACATCATTTGGGGAAAAACAACACATTCAATTTCAGAGCTAGAAAATTTGGTTACTAGTCTTAGGACGACTT
Source organism: Bos indicus x Bos taurus (assembly GCF_003369695.1). NCBI lineage: Eukaryota > Metazoa > Chordata > Mammalia > Artiodactyla > Bovidae > Bos > Bos indicus x Bos taurus. The sequence continues at coordinate 56,215,444 of NC_040087.1, forward strand.
TAAGTAGTATAGTTAAATTCTCTGGGTCTATTTCCCCAATGTTAAATGAAAGCAGTGAAGCATATTATCTCTAGTTTTTTCTTGGTGAACACGTGTTGCAATTTTTCATTTAAGGAAGTCATTTATTATAATTATAATGTTTTAGACATATGAAAGTCATTCCAGAGTAAACACCTCACATTTCAGTTTACTTATAACCTCAGTGACAAAACTGGGGAAACATATGCTATTAGAAGATTATCTCATGTGCTTTTGTCTAGTAGAGTGATATCATATTACTCTCAGAGTTAGAAAAAAATACTTAGTCAAGAGATATTAAGAAATGGAATATAAAATATATTCATAGGAGAAAGCACTATTGGGCACTCCCTGAACTAGAGACTATAAAAGACTGTTTTAAGAGATGATGTGTTAAATAATAAGAGAAGAAGGGGGAAAGGAAAACAAGAATGTGAACAAGAAGAGAAATATTTAAAGTAATACTCTTACCATGTTCTAAAATGTTCAGCAAATAGATTTCATTAAAATTTCTGTGAAATTTGCCAGAGTCTACAACATTCAACATTCTTTAGGATATTAAAGTCAATGTAGATTATAAACTATTTGGTTGGTAATAGTTTTTTTTGGTCATAAAAATACTAATATTACCACATAGAGAAGTAGTAATTGAAATACATCTGACAAATGATGCTTAAGCTTTAAAAAGTGTGAAACACTCCCTACTTTGCACTCATTCATAATAAGAGAAATAAAAGTAATAAAATAAAAAAATAATAAATTAAATAAAAAGTAAAGGATGAGATATTGATGAGAAATATTGCTCAAAATTGATGGTAGAAATTTACTGAATACTTAGGCTATACAAATTCTCATTGTTATGATGTTACAAGATGTGATAGAAGACAATGTTTGAAAATATCAAATTCGTCAAATATTTGATTAAACATTCATGTCAAGGAAAACTTTTCAGTAATAAAATGACTTTAAACCAATTTGAAAGATCTGTTCATGTTGCTGCCAATGGCAAAGTTTCATTCTTTTTTATGGCAGAGTAGTATTTCATTGTATATACATATCACATATCTTTATCCATTCATCTTTTGAACAGTGTCATACCCTGGCTATTGTAAATAATACTCCTGATAATAGTGGGGTGTGGGTATCTTTTCCCATTAGTGTGCTTTTTTTTTCTTCTTCTTCAGATATATCTTCTGGAATGAAACTGCTGGATTAAATGGTGGCTAAATTTTTAGTGTTTTGAAGAAGCTCTATACTGTTTTCCACAGTGGCTTCCCAGTTTATGTACCAGCAAAAGAGTACAGTTATTCCCTTTTCTCCACATTCTCACCAACATTTGTCATGTATGGTCTTTTTGATGATAGCCAATCTGACAAGTGTGAAGTGATACATTGCTGGAGTCTTAATTTGATTTTCTGATGATTAGTGATGTTGAGCATCCTTTTAAGTAACTCCTGGCCATCTGTATGTCTTCTTTGGAAAAATACATTATGCTTTATGAAATGAGCCAGACAGAGAAAGACAAATACTGTATGTTATCACTGATACATGGAATCTAAAAAATAAAACAAATGAATAAATATTACAAAACAGAAAAAGACTTAAGACATAAGAGAATAAACTCTGATTATCAGTGGGGCGAGGGAGAGAGGGAGAGATAAAACGCAAGTAGGAGATTAAGAGGTACACGAACTGCTATGTATAAAATAAATAAGCTACAAGGATATATTTTACAGCATAGGAAATATAGCCAATATTTTATAATACCATTAAATGGAGTGTAATCTATAAAATTTTTGAAAAACTATGTTGTATTCCTGAAACTAATATAATCAACTATACATCAATATAGTAAATCAACTATACATCAGTAGAAAATTTAAAATATTATTTCTATACACCATCTACCCTCCAATAAAGCTTTACATTTAGAAAATAAAAAACAACTATGTGAAAGAAACAGAATTCATTAAATGAAAATAGAATTCAAATAACAGTATATATGTTCTTCTTGTCCTTAACCGTCTAAGACTAGACATAAAGATGGTGACATCATAAGATTAAATGTTTGTAGAAGTCGATAGTGTTTAGTCCTATAATTACTCAAAGCAGTTACATGAGAAAGGCAATTTGATTAAACTCTGGTATGTCTGAGAGTCCTCCTTTATTTCTTCATTAAAGAATGAAGAAACATGCCACTCACATGCACTCCATACACCTGCACAGAGACACAGAAACACACAATTTGCCTCACACAATAGGTGTCCTTGCTCATTAATGAATAACTCCAACAGTGGTTCAAAAGTCCTTGAATTCCCAGACAATTTAACGTCTCTCTTCCTTACTGTATTAATGTAGTGACTTACGGTTGATTTGAAAGTCGGGTGTGCTTTTGTTTGTATACCTTGACACTTCTCTGAGCTTTATTCTGTATCCTATTTGTCTAGGTTGAGTAATACCTAAATTACTTCTCCCCGGACACCCCCATATGATATGGAGACACAATTAAGAATCAAATAAAATATTTGCAATAAAAGGGAAAACAAGTATTAGCTAAATTCTGTTTAAACGCAGTGGAGTAAATCTCCTTTTCTTCTGGAACCATCAGTTAGTTGGCAGTAAAAAAAGATAAAATAAAATAAACTGATCTAACTTTATCTAGGCAGGTGGCACAATGGTAAAGAATCTGCCTGCAATGCAGGACACAAGAGATGCGGGTTCCATCCCTAGGTAGGAAAGATCCCCTGGAGGAGGAAATGGCAACCCACTGCAGTATTCTTGACCTGAAAATTCCATGGACACAGAAGCCTGGTGGGCTACAGTCCATGGGTTTGCAAAGAGTTGGAAACAACTGAGTGACTGAAGCATATGGCCAAGAGAATAGGGTAATAGATCACATTTTCCCAAAGAAAATTTTTAAGGAAACATATAGATGAACAAGAGGGCAGCTTACATACTAGAGGTAAATTATAAAGTAAGTACTTACTTTGGGAGACACTGTTGAGAAAAATAACTGACCTCTCCCTTGAGATTCTTTGGCATCCCCTGTGGCTCAGACTGAAAAGAATCCACTTGCAATTCAGGAGACTTGGGTTCAATCCCAGGGTTGGGAAGATCCCCTGCAGAAAGGAATGGCTACCCACTACAGTACTCATGCCTGGAGAATTCCATGGACAGAGTACCCTAGGGGGCTACAGTCCATGGGGTCCCAGAGTCAGACATGACTGAGTGACTAAGAAATTTCACTTTCATTTTGAGGTTCTTAATGTCTCAGATGGTGACTGCAGCCATGAAATTAAAAGACGCTTACTCCTTGGAAGGAAAGTTATGAGCAACCTAGATAGCATATTGGAAAGCAGAGACATTACTTTGCCAACAAAGGTTCATCTAGTCAAGGCTATGGTTTTTCCTGTGGTCATGTATGGATGTGAGAGTTGGACTGTGAAGAAGGCTGAGCGCCGAAGAATTGATGCTTTTGAACTGCGGTGTTGGAGAAGACTCTTGAAAGTCCCTTGGACTGCAAGGAGATCCAACCAGTCCATTCTAAAGGAGATCAGCCCTGGGATTTCTTTGGAAGGAATTATGCTGAAGCTGAAACTCCAGTACTTTGGCCACCTCATGCGAAGAGTTGACTCATTGGAAAAGACTCTGATGCTGGGAGGGATTGGGGGCAAGAGGAGAAGGGGACGACAGAAGATGAGATGGCTGGATGGCATCACTGACTCAATGGACGTGAGTCTGAGTGAACTCCGGGAGTTGGTGATGGACAGAGAGGCCTGGCGTGCTGTGATTCATGGGGTCGCAAAGAGTCAGACACGACTGAGTGACTGATCTGATCTTAATGTCTCAAGACTTGTAAGTGCCATGCACCAAGAAAGATGGTGATTAAGACAAAAATCAGGAACTCTGAAAATAATTGTACTGTGTATTTTTGCAGCCTCAAAGATCTTCCTTTAACCAAGTCGAGCCAGTTCTCCAGTCTACTAAGAGGCTGAATGAAAGTTATTCTTAGAAGACAATTACTGGAGGTGTTTCAATGTTGGCAACAATAGACACACAGCAACTGGCACTCTAAAGGCAGAATGGAGCTAAAAGAGTGGTTTACTGTGATTTTCTAAACCACAGGGCACCTGAGTTTCTTCCCTGTTTCTGTTAATATGCCTTAGATTATGAGCACTGTCAGCCCAACCAGAAGGAAAACAATAATGTAGATATAAATCATGTATATGAAAAAAATTCTTTTGAGTCAGGTATGTGAATATCTAAAAGCAAATATTCAGATGTTTTATAGATGACAACCTCTGAATAACAATAGAAATACTAGGAAAAACAGCATGTAAAGTATCTGACCCTGTTGTAAATAAAATCACAGAATGGAGAAGTGGTTCCATTTCTTACAAGAAGAGGAGGAATGTAATATTATTTCAGAAAGCATAGAATATCATATATGTATATCAATTGCATGCCCCTCAAAATGTAACTATTAACATTTTAAAACAACCCCTTCACCTATCTATATTCACTCATTATTTTAGACCCAGTGAATTGTGCAAGGGTGACTAAGCCAATTCCTTTTACTCAATGATAATAGAGGTTACAGTGATAACAGAGTTTTGATAAAGATTTTTAAACAATTTTCTAACCAGAATGAAAAAGTCATAAGCTATCTTTAGACATTAATGAATAATCAATTATAATTCTTTAAAAGTCGTCTGATCCATCTGCCAGTTAACAGGGTATCAAAAGCAATTTTTTTCAATATTGATTCACATTATTTCAATGCAAAGTATTGGGTTAGCTCATTTAATATTGTAAAAAATGGTGTTTAGTGCTGTGGTGGGCTGAATAATGATCCACTTGAAGATAGCCACAGTTTAATCCTTGGAACCTGTTAATGATACCTCATGTGGCAAATGTGATTTTATGCATAGGTAATTAAATTACAGGTAGCAAAATGGGAAGGCTATCTTTGATTAACATCATGGTGTGCACTGAATGTAATCACAATGTCCTTAAAAGGCAGAATGAAATTATAGACAGAAGAGGATAAAGTGATGTATCCATGGAGAGAGAGACTGTAGTAATGCGACCACAAGCCAAAGAATGCCAGCAGATGGAAGAAGCAGAAAATAAATTCTCTAGAGCCTGCACAAGTAGCATAGTACTGCAGAAAATTAATTTTGATCCAAACTAATTTTGTACTTTTGACTTCTAGAATTATGATACATTTATGTTGATTTAATCACATTTCTGTGATTTGTTACAGATGTCACAGGAAACTGATCTAAGCGTATTTTGGTAAAATTCTATCACAATCTTAATTATTCTGGTATATTTTCTCACACTGCATACTCTTCAATAAGTATCTAATTGGAATACTGGTCTTGGCATCAGGAGTGACATTTGCAATATACTTATAATCTTGGAGAACAATGAAATAAATAATTCATAAGCTTAAAATGACACTTGAGTCAGTTTAGAAAATTGAATATTTTTGTTTTTCAACTTTAAACTTAACACCCTATATATTTTCTTTGAAATGTCCTTCACGTTTTAGGAAGCATTCATTCACTGAAGAATTTCATTTAATCAGTAAAATATTTGTTTTCTTACTTTACTGTTTAAAAAATATCCCTTTTGTTTTACCTCTAAATATAAAATCAAACTGCCATATACTCAGAAACTCACAACCATATTTAATACTTAACTGTATATTTTCACTTTGTCATAAATTGCTTGTGACTATTTAATAAAAGATACAAATGCATTTGGGAGGAAGTTACTTTATGAATAAGGAGTGGTTAACACTCAAAAAATAATTAAGAATTTCTTGCATGCAAATGTGCAAACTATGTATTCAAATGACAGAGTAAATTTAAATCATATACCATTTATTATGCAGCATATTATGTATGTTAAATCTCAAGCAATTATGAAATCAGTATAAATTTACTAATTCACTTATTTATATGTGTCTCTTAAATAAGTCAATTTCTTCAATCTGGTTTTCCTGACATTTCCCCCCAAAAATGTCAATGCATATGTAAGTCACTCCTTTTTCTGTCATTCACAATATGAAAAAGATCCATACAAGTATCGGCAATAGAACGTTACATCTCAATAAACAGGCGATTCAGTTGTTATTATTTTAGTCACTAAGTTGTGTCTGACTCTTTGGGACCCTGTGGTCTGTAGCCCGCTAGGCTCCTCTGTCCATGGGACAGGAGATTCTCCTGCTTGGCAGGAGATTCTTATACCACTCAGTGGATTCTTTTACCACTGAGCCAGCTCGGAAGCCCTTATGTTCCAAAAAAGTTTAAAAGATGTTTTTTATTTGCAGTGTAAAAATAGGCCAAATTAAAATATTTTAATTAATAAAAACACAGTATGCTGAATTATAGAATTAGACATTATTAGAATCATCACTGCATGGCATACTAGGGGAACACAGATGAGTGAAATAATAATAAGACCCTAAGAATATGCCTGAATATCTGACTTATTAAACAACATGCTGTAATACAGATACAAAATCATTTCTGAAGAAGAAGAACTCAGTAGCAAATCATTTGACAGGGAGGAAGGCCACTTCAGAAAGGTCATAGAGAAAGTGAAGTTATTATTACTGCTAGAGTGAAGTGGGGGAAATAGTCTGAATATCAAATAAAAAAATATGGCATGTCTGAGCTTTCTTGGTAATCTGACATAATATGAGCAGAAATTAGACGTGGGTCTGCTTTTCTAAGGAAGAAAAAGAGAAGCAATGTGGAGAGAAATTGGGGAAAAAGCTGTGAACACCATGATTAATAATAGTAAATATAAATGAAGCTCTGTTTTTGTTTTTTGCTTTACTTCATTTCTGAGTTCAATTGAATTGAATAGATGAGTAGTTTTTCTCATGTCATTTAGCATACAGGCAGTCCTCAATTTGGACTGTAAAATTTATGGTGTGAGCTAAAACCAAACAGAGCTATCTTAAAATTCAATGGGAAAAAATTATGATTGCTCATAAACTTTTGTCAAAATATTAAAAACTATCTTTTTGTTAGTTATATATTTATAAGAGAATGAAGAAATAGTAAAATTAATATTTACTTATTATATATTGTGTTAAAATTATTGGAACATTGACAAAGTGCTTTATATTCTTTGTTTAAATAAAACTCATGAGAAGTAGTTTGAATAGTGCTTCTTTCTCTAGCTCCTTTTATAACATAAAATAATTTTTCTATGTCTTGGTGAATTGTAAGTTTCCTGATAAGTTTGAGTCAGCTTTCAAAATTTTATTCTCTGTACTTTCAGTGTTATGAAGTACCTCTGAAAGTTTTATTAACATGAAATTTATATTCCAATATTACTTCCTCTGGGACATTTCATTTTTAAAAAATACATTGAAGTACAGTTGATTTACAAAGTTGTATTATTTTCAGATGTACAGCAAAGTGATTTATGTATATATATATATGTATGTATGTGTGTGTGTCTATACATATATATATTCTTCTTTCAGATTTCTTTCCCTTAAGGTTATTACAAAATATTGAGCATAGTTCCCTGTGCCATACAGTAGGTCCTTGTTTGTGTATTTTATGTATAGCAGTGCATATATGTTAACTCAAGGCTCCTAATTTTTCATTACCAACTTCCTTAGTTATGCTGGTAAATTGCCTCCACTGTGTTCCTCTCACTACATATCTTGAGTCTCCCAAAGAAGGCAGCATCAATATTCCCATGATCAACCATCCTAATCACATCCAGTTTTATTCCCACTGTTACCATTTTTTCTTTTCTCCACTTTCGTATTTATTGGTCTATTACTTCATCTATTTTTGTAAAATGACACTTGGATGTATCAATGGGAGACAAGGTTGCAATAGAATGCCATGCTTTTCTGCTTTTATGTGAATTGAATTACAGATGGAGAGACCAATCCTGACAGACTCTGAAGGAAGTGATGAGACTGATCACTGATTATATCTGCTTCTGTCATTTATATAGTGTTTTGGAAGGAGGAGCTAGCAGCAAGTTTGTTTACAGTTGATTTAGCCAAGTAATTTAAGATGAACTATTAGGAAACAGGGTTATTTAAATAACTGTGCTAACTAAAACTCACGTAAGTCAGAGCCTTACAGAAATATCAAATAAATGTAATATATAGGTAATTCTGGGCTCACAGGTGGTGCTAATGGTAACGAACATGTCTGCCAATGCAGGTCAGCTTTAAGAGATGCGGGTTCAATCCCTGGGTCAGGAAGAGCCCCTGGAGGAAGGCGTGGCAGCCCACTCCAGTATTCTTGCTAGAAGACTCCCATGGACAGAGGAGCTTGGCAGGCTAGAGTCCATAGGGTCGCAAAGTCAGACATGACTGAAGCGACATAAGCACACACATGTAGGTAAATCCAAATATCAATGAACAATCATTATTAAAGGTGTGATGTACAATATAATATTTTTTTGGTCAACACTTTACAAGCTTGTTTTTAAAAAGTGACAGCAAAACATGAAAATTGTAATGGTGCATATCCAAACGGATGTTGCATTTGAAATCCTTAAACTGTGAGTCTGAGAGTTCCTCTGCATCCCCTGGTCTGGGGCAGGCTGGCTGGCTCACTAGTAATTCTGGCCATTCTATTCTCATTTTGCCCAAATACATGTTGAGTGACCCAGAACTGCCCCTTCTTCTCAATGGTCATCCCTAAACACATCTTCAGACCCTGGTTTAACTCCAGCCTTCTGACACTCTAGTTCATACTCCGCCTGAGACTCCTGATCACCTGGTGATCCACAAAGCCACACATTTGCCTCCCCCACCACCTGCCCCTTCTTCGAGTTCATCCTCTCCTGTTGCTTGTTCCAGAGCTCTCAGGACTATAGCTCATTCCCTGGACATTCCCATCCCCATGCTTCTAAGATTCCCACTTCCTGGAACACCCTCCCTTTGTGGCCCACCCAGTGCAGCATCATAGAGCGGGAGGCTAGTTCCTGCATCCCAGCTCAGGCCTCACTGGGTCTGTGGAGGAAGTCAGAGCCATGTCTTGTTCTGCCTGATGTTCAGACCCCTGGGAAGGTACTATCGCCCCAGTCAAATTGGGTGGCTCATCCCAGAGGTCCACTGGCCTCCCCCAGTGACCATAAATTAATATCTCATCTTCCTCAGGCAGGGAAGTGCATGAATAACCCTCCTCCAACCCTAGGAAAGCTTCTACCACCTTCTCTCACCTTCTGCCCCAGGGATGTTGCTCAACCCTAATGACTACCCCAGCCCAGCACCCAGCCCTTCTTGAGGGACCCACAGAATTATTGAGAGGGGCTGGCTCATTAGGCCTCTCCTGCCAGACAGAACTGATATCACACAGTGGTTCCTGCTGAAAGGCAGAGAATAGCATGTCAAGTTTTTCTTCTTCCCAATAAGCACTGATAATTTTGCCTATGGAACTTGTAAATTCATTGTAGTAACTAGTTGGCAGCTTCCTCGGCTCCCCCATCAAAAGCTTGGTTCCTACTCTCCTGGGATGGAGGAGGTCAGGAAAACCACTCCACACTTGGTTCACCCAAACACACGGTGAGGAAAGTCAGCCTATATAACCATTAATATCACTTATTTAGTTAAACAAACAACAACAAATTAGGACCTAATCATCATAAGAATTATGTTTACTTCAGTATCTCACTTGAGTGTGATTTCCCTCCCTCCACCCCCAGGGTTAGCTTTATTTCTTCCAAAGAAAATTATCTTAAGCTTCATAACTAGAAGGATAATTGTCTCAAACAAATCTTTAATGGTTCAAGGTTAAAGGTGATCTACATCTTTTATTTAGGCATTTATGACTAAGTTTCTGAATTTGGCAGATTTCAAGTGGTGCAGTAAAAAAAATTAATAAAGAGAAACTAATCAAATAGAATTGGGGGACCAGAAGGAGGAGCTCCCATGCCCGCCTCTGATAGCAGAGCCCCATAGGAAGAAGAAAGACTCCACTTCTTTCTTGGCAAGGACTCAGCAAGTGAAAAACCATGGACTGTTTACTACAGCCCTCTGAACTCCTTTTTCTCTCTAGAAAAGCGTTCTCCTTCCCTTGCCTTGCAGGGACTTGCACATGGTTTGCCTTGGTTGTAGACCCCATGTTGCCATTCTCTACTGATCTGGAATCAACCCATCTTTGCCAGAGAAGTAACTGTCAATTTGTTTCAGATCAAGAATAGAAATATAAGAAAGAGCAAACTTTAACCCCTTCCTTTTCCCCTTAGAATCTGACAGAAGTGTTCAAAGGAGATTAAAAATAAAATGGGGGTCTTAATCAATGTTAAAAACAAGAGGATTAGGATAAAGCAATTGTTCAAAACTCAAATATTTTTCCCAAATTCATGGCAGAAGATTGCACATTAAAGGAAATTTCTGTTATTAACTCTTACCCTACAGAGAGCAAAAAAGTTGTGAGATATTATGTGAAGTAGAAAAAGGGAAATTGTGATAAATCTCAAATAAGTATCAAATAAACTGTAGGAGGGAAGTCAAAGTTGATGGCTGGTCACAGGGCTAATGGCAATTCCTGCCTTTTAGTAACAATTTTTGAATTCAAAGGCTGTGGCTGCAGTGCTGGAAGTTGAACCCTGAAGTGACATACTGCTGCTAAGTCACTTCAGTCGTGTCCTACTCTGTGTGACCCCATGGACTGCAGCCTACCAGGCTTCTCCGTCCAAGGGATTCACCAGGCAAGAACACTGAGTGGGTTGCCATTTCCTTCTCCAATGCATGAAAGTGGAAGGTGAAAGTGAAGTCGCTCAGTCGTGTCCGACTCTTAGCGACCCCATGGACTGCAGCCCACCAGGCTCCTCCATCCATGGGATTTTCCAGGCAACAGTACTGGAGTGGGGTGCCATTGCCTTCTCCGAGGTGACATACTGGCTACACACTAATTCTCTATGGAAGTATGATTCACTTCAGTGTGGGGGAAAAACTCTGAAATCAGATGAATTCCTTAGTTCTAGGGAAAGAAGACTAGAAGAGAATGCCAGTAATTAGAAGAGTGAGAATTACTCTACCAGAAATCACTTTTGTTCAGTATAATAATATTTATATTCAAAATCTCAAAATAAGAAAAAAGTTTTAAGCAGTGAAATTAAGCTTCTAAAAATTTATTTATGGAAATGATGACAAAGAAATCACTCTTTCACTGGCACAGGTGGAAGAAAAGCAAGTGCTGCTCTCTTTCTCAATGTTTTAAAATTATATAAAATTTCTATGAAATATACTCTGACAATGTTTTTTTAGAGGTTTAGCCCTAACAATTTCAAATGTTGATTGTGCTCCTTCTGGATCTTCAGAGTTAAAGGGCAGAATGTTATTGATGCCAGATGGTTCATAGGGGCCTGGTGGAAGTAAGGCTTCTCTATGTTCACTGTTTCTATCAAAAGCCACTATATCTGAAAATAATTTTTTGCACCAGACCTCATACAAATATCTAGGGAAAATTGCTACAGTTCTCCTCCCTACAAACACTCTGACTAGTTTCTGTCACAGAGAGCTCACTGTCCTTCAGTAAGGATGATACTTTGAGTTTCCGAGGTGGATATCACCAATGATGGCAACATGGTAGGAAACAATACAAGTCGTTGTTAAACCTTGGTGAGAGAATCTGATTTTTATCTTTGATTATTTATAATTGCTATTAAAATGTGAATTTCCTTATTGTATAGAATACTTTATATCTACTGACATTTCCTTTGTAAATATCTGTTTATAATTTTCATTGTTGAATTAGGTAAATCCTAAAGGAAATCAACTGTGAATATTCACTGGAGGGACTGATGCTGAAGCTCAAGCTCCAGTACTATGGCCACCTCATGTGAAAAGTCAACTCATTGTAAAAGACCCTGATGCTGGGAGAGATTGAAGGCCAATGGAGAAGAGGGTGGCAAAGGAAGAGATGGTGAGTTAGCATCACTGACTCAGTGGACATGAATTTGAGAAAATTACAGGAGAGAGTGAAGGGCAGAGGACCCTGGTGTGCTGCAGTCCCTGGGGTCGCTAAGAGTCGGACATGACTGAGCGACTTCACTTTCACTCTTCACTTTCATGCATTGGAAAAGGAAAGGGCAACCCATTCCAGTGTTCTTGCCTGGAGAATCCCAGGGACGGGGCATCCTGGTGGACTGCCGTCTATGGGGTCGCACAGAGTCGGACACGACTGAAGTGACTCAGCAAGTGTTGAGTGTAGTCTTCAACAGGCCTTGCAAAATGCCCATGTCTTTTTTTATCTTTTGTCTTCACTATGGGAGATGCTGAAGGTGAGCTACTGGAGAGAGTGAGACACAAGCATGAGCCACATCAGCCCCAGCTACCAACTCAACACTGAGAAGTATAGAGAAACCAGCTAAGATCAGCTAAGCTGCCTAGTTGACCTTCAGGTAACCACAGACACTTTGAGCTTTGCTGAATCCAGCTTAAGATGAGTAGACCCATACATGTGTGCCAAAAACTCATGAATAAACTAAATGTTAATTGCTGTATGCCATGAATATACTGTGTTTTTACCACCCCCCAAAAAAATATATGTAGCATTTTTATGGCACTATAACTGATCCAAGCAAACACCTTTCAATTGTATGCATATTTAACTATATGCTGTTCATGTGTTTTGGAGAAGGAAATGGCAACCCACTCCAGTGTTCTTGCTGGGAGAATCCCATGGATGGAGAAGCCTGTGGGCTACGGTTCATGGGGTCACAAAGAGTCAGACACGACTAAAGTGACTTAGCATGCACGCATGTTCATGTGTTTTATTGCACTACTGTGTAGTGTGGATTATAAAAGATTAAAAACACAAATTGATAACTGACAACAAGAAATAAATGCAAATTAAATATTTTCCTGTATACCCATTTTTTAGATTATGTATTATACTACAGTGTCATTTCATCAGGGAAGCATTTATGTTTCATACATTATATGCCTCCATGGAACCCTCAGTTTCTTCTTACTAAGCACTCATAACATTGGGAATTTTTTCTCATATCCATCCCCTTTCTAAATATTAATAGCAAAACTCAAGAAATCAGGATCTGTATTCATCTCTTTTGATGCAAAGATCTGACTCATTGGAAAAGACCCTGATGCTGGAAAAGATTGAGGGCAGGAGGAGAAGGGGGCAACAGAGGATGAGATGGTTGGATGGCATCACCAATTTGATGGATGTGAGTTTGAGCAAACTCTGGGAGATGGTGAAGGACAGGGAAGCCTGGTGTGCTGCAGTCCATGGGATCACCAAGAGTTGGATAGGACTGAACGACTGAACAACAAGAAATCAGGATCTGTGTTCATCTCTTTCATTGTTCTATTAGATGCTTAGGAAAGAATATGGCAAAGAATAGCAATTTATTTTTTAACATTTTCAAAGGTATTGTTTTTTCATCATGATTTTCTTTATTTTATAATACTTATAATTCTCCCAACTCTAAAGGAGATAATATATTTTATTTTATGTCTTTAATATATATCTTTGAGCTCTGCATAGCTTTTATAAATCTGTGTAGAATGTTTAAATAACTACTTTTCTCTAAATTAAGTTATCCATTTATTTCATATTGATTTTCAATGCCAAACAAAGTGTAATTTTGAAGCCACTATAGAAAATAGTATGAAGGATCCTCAAAAAAAGTAAAAGTAGAACTACCATATGATTCAGCAATTCTGCTTCTGGGAATACATCCAAAAGAAACAAAAAGACTAACTCAACAATATATCTGCACATCCATGTTCATAGCAACATTATTCACAATAGCCAAGAATCGGGAATAACATAAGTGTCTATCAACCTATAAACAGATGAAGATTCCCTATATATAATATATTAGGAATGTGATCAAATGTTACAAACTTTCAGTTGTAAGACAGATAAGCGCTAGGGAGGTAATGGGCTTGCCAGGTGATGCTAGTGGTAAAGAACCCGCCTGCCAATGAAGGAGACATAAGACATGCGGGTTCAGTCCCTAGGTTGGGAAGATCCCCTGGAGGAGGGCATGGAAATCCACTCCAGTAAAATCCCATAGACAACACAACAGTTGTGTTTCAGGTACATAACTGAAGCGATTTAGCAGGCATGCAGTTATGTAATGTACAGCATGATGACTGTAGCTAATACTGCTGTATAATTTGCAAAAAGAATAAATTCTAAGAATTTTCATCATAAGGAGAAATTTTTCCCTTTTATTCTTTCTTTACTTTTTATTATATCTATACAAAAAGATGGATTTTAGCTGAACCTATTGTAGTAATCATTTCAAACATATAAGAATCAAACCATCATGGTGTATGCCTTAAATTCAAACAGTGATATATGTCAATTATTTCTCAGTAAAACTGGAAAAATACATAACTCAATTTGTAAGTTGTTTATTTAGTACTTTATACTTCTAGATGAAAATATTCAGATTGTTCCCAAGTACACCGGGAGTTCTTAAACCATTACATAAAATGTTCTTAAACCTTTGTATGAAATGAATACATTTTTTGTCAAGCCAGTTTTAACCAGGCATAATTAAATGAAATTTAAAAAGACCTATTTAAATAATCTAGAGTGAGAGAAATTTATTATGTGGGTGCCAGAGGGTCTGAGAATAAGTTTAGTGAGTATTCCCAAATTATTGGAAGCAAAATCTGCCTAGATTATGTACCTACTTCTATGTCTTGGTTCTTCCCCATCCCTTCTGTCCAGAATATATCATTCCACTCTTCAAAAACCATGTCATGTATAACACTTCATGACCTTTCTGCTTCAGGGGCCATCACAAGTAACTGATCAGAGTTTCTATGACTTAATTTATATCCCTAAAGAGTATCTGACTGGCTTAGATTAGATCAAGTTTCTTCCTAGACAGTTATTTCTGTTACCCACAATTTATTACTTCTAAAAGAACAGGATACCAAATGTATTCCCACTATGGTTAACTGAGAGAGAAAGATGAGGAACAAAATATTTCATAAGTATTTACTGTGCCAGATATAAAGTGAGTATCAAGAAACATTTTACAACAATAAATTAATTGTCTTAATATAAAATGTATTAAACTTCTTGCAAAGTGGTAATATCTACTTTCAACACATTATTTAAAAATCTTATTCATCATAAGAAAAGAAAATATATGATTTCCATAAGAAATGTTTCTCATAAAATTTAAAAATGTAAATCCAAGCAGAATTAAATAACCAAGGAGATACAAATGTCTTTAATTAAAAGTCCTTGACAATAAGGTTTCCAATTCTTTCAAGTTAATTTTATATTTGAGGAATGTTTCAATCAGTATGAAAATGGAATTTGTTTTGGAGATTGAAAATAACTGTGAATTTTACCAGGAATAGTTAATAATTGAAAACTAAATTTACTTCTGAATATGTAACAAATGTAAAAGAGGACATTTCTGATTAAAGAGAAATTGCATTTAAGGTTATAATATTCCAAATACACAATGTAATGTTATGCATAAATAAGTTAAAGTATTTCTAAAGAATATATATATTATAATGAAAATAAAGGGAATTCACTCAAAAGTTTTTGAAAAAAATTAAAGACATGAACAAGAATTAATAATAGATGAGGACAGAGCTCAGAAGAGTAAATTAAGTCAGTAAATAAATACACAGAAACATTTGTAAATGAGTTAACTAAAAAATAGAAATAAACATTAGATAACATTTTTACCAACTAAAATTACAAAGTTTCAAGAAACAAAGAAACACATGATTCAAAAAGTTGTCAATGGTTTAAAAGTGTATTCTAACAGTGAACATTAATACAGATTAATACAAATAACATAATCAGATTCAGCCCAATCCAACTTGCCTGCAGATTGCAGCTATAAACTCGGGAAAAAATACAAATAAATGATAATCTGAAGGCACTAAACAGTAAACAAAAATTGGCTCTGGTGGTGACATTTAATATGAGTTTGATTTGTCTTAAATATTTCTAGTTTCACAAGTTTGATTTGGTTTGAATATCTCTATTTTCATGATTTTCACCCTAAGGTGTGTCCAAGATGCCACCATGGAGAATGGCTTAAACTCAAACACACATACACACATGCTGTCTCTCTCTCTCCCCTTGTCTTTGTTGGCTGAGGAACCAAAGATCAGAATTCAAGGCAACTACAGCCACCAGAGCACTAGTGGAAAGTCCTCCAAGTCAGTGAAAATCCTAAATTCCATGTGCAAATTCTCCCCAAATCCTTGGGCTCTATCGTGATAGCATATTCATGAATCAATCCCAGTTCAGTTCAGTTCAGTTCAGTCACTCAGTCGTGTCCGACTCTTTGCGACCCCATGAATCGCAGCACGCCAGGCCTCCCTGTCCATCACCAACTCCCAGAGTTTACTCAGACTCACGTCTATCAAGTCAGTGATCAATCTAGCTACACTTAAATGATCTGAACAAAAGTTTGCAGTTGCTGCCCAACAAACAGAGGTGGCGGTTTGATTTCAACACTTTTGATTGTCTATTTAGTAACTGCATACATAAAACTCAGAATATTGCTAGTGCCTGGAAAGTCCCATGGACGGAGGAACCTGGTAGGCTGCAGTCCATGGGGTCGCACAGAGTCGGACACAACTGAAGCGACTTAGCAGCAGCAGCAGCAGAGTGTCCATACCTGCAATTTACAGTATCCAGGATAAAATCAAAACTCAATATAACATAAAAGGGAAACTATTAAAGGTTATCAAGAGACAACCATTAACAGAGACCAGACAACCATTAACAACCCCAAGATGACCAGAAGTTATGATTAGCAAACATGGATTTTTAAGATAGCTATCACTATGCTAAACAACATAAAAGAAACA
This sequence comes from Bos indicus x Bos taurus, assembly GCF_003369695.1. Classification (NCBI taxonomy): domain Eukaryota; kingdom Metazoa; phylum Chordata; class Mammalia; order Artiodactyla; family Bovidae; genus Bos; species Bos indicus x Bos taurus. The sequence continues at coordinate 56,232,296 of NC_040087.1, forward strand.
TGCTTTCAGTGATAGAAAGGACAGAAAATGTCTACAGGTAAACTTCAAAAAAGAAACAAATGAAAATTCCCAAACTTAAAAAATAGGTATGGATTAAAATATTAATTATATTTATTTGGCATGGTGATAACAGAGCAGAGCCAGGGAACTTGAACATAAATGTACTCTTCTAAAGAAAAGAAAAATAAAACTATTTTTTAAATGAAAGAAAAGAAAAGAAAACTTTTAAAAGAAACTTTAAAAGAAAACTTTTAAAAGAAAAGAAAGAAAACTATTTTTAAAATGAAAAGCATTGTCTCAGCAATGTTTGGGGAAATGTACAAAGGTCTCATATATGTATAGCTGAAGTCTCAGACAACAGGGAAAAAAAGGATAAGCAGGAGAAACACTTGAGAAAATAATAATCAACACATCCAAAATTTGGTGAAGGCTATAAATTTTTAGACTCAAGTTCAGCAAATTCAAAGCAGCATGATCAAATGTAAACTATGAGCTGCCACATTAAAAAAGAAAACAAATTTTAATTGAAGCAAAGTAAGAAAAGAAATATTGAAAATGTGCTGCTGCTGCTGCTAAGTCACTTCAGTCGTGTCCGACTCTGTGCGACCCCATAGATGGCAGCCCACCAGGCTCCATCGCCCCTGGGATTCTCCAGGCAAGAACACTGGAGTGGGTTGCCATTTCCTTCTCCAATGCATGAAAGTGAAAAGTGAAAGTGAAGTCGCTCAGTCATGTCCGACCCCTAGCGACCCCATGGACTGCAGCCTACCAGGCTCCTCCATCCATGGGATTTTCCAGGCAAGAGTATTGGAGTGGGGTGCCATTGCCTTCTCCATTGAAAATGTAATAAATATCAAAAACATAATGATAATGATAAAAATGTCATAGCACATAAGGGGACTATAAGTTTATATCACCGTTAAAGTTTTGTCAAAAACTAGGGAGGCAAGAGAACCACCTCCAAGTGGAGAGAGAAAAACTGTCAACCCCCAAAGTTTATATCCAGCAAAAAAAATCCTTATATAAGGTGAAATGAACATTCCTAGATAAACCAATGTTTACAGAGTTGCTACCAGATTTCTCAGAAGATTACAGGTCTGTAGAAAGAAATGCAGATCATCAGAAATAGAAACTATCTGGATAAATATAAAAAACAAAATTTTCTCAACATTACTTTAAAATATAAAGACATATTTAAAACAGATAATTTCTTGTGCTATATTACATAAGATAATTATGGCGTCAGGTACAGCATAAAGTTTAGTTAATGGACCAATCAGTTCAATTCAGTTCAGTAACTCAGTCATGACCAACTCTTTGGGACCCCATGGACTGCAGCACACCAGGCTTCCCTATCCATCACCAACTCAAGAAGCTTGCTCAGACTCATGTCCATCGAGTCGGTGATCCCATCCAACCACCTCATCTGCTGTCTTTGCCTTCTCCTCCTGCTTTCAATCTTTCCCAGCATCAGGGTCTTTTCCAGTGAGTCAGTTCTTCACAACAGGTGGCCAAAGTATTGGAGTTTCCACTTCAGCATCAGTCCTTCCAATAAATATTCAGAACTAATTTTCTTTAGGATGGACTGGTTTGATCTCCTTGCAGTCCAAGGGACTCTCAAGAGTCTTCTCCAACACCACAGTTCAAAAGCATCAATTCTTCTGTGCTCAGCTTTGTTTATAGTCCAACTCTCACATCCATACCCGACAACTGGAAAAAATCATAGCTTTGACTAGATGGACCTTTGTTGGCAAAATAATGTCTCTGCTTTTTAACATGCTGTCTAGATTGGTCTTGCTTTTCTTCCAAGGAGCAAGTGTCTTTTGATTTCATGGCTGCAGTCTCCATCTGCAGTGATTTTATAGCCCCCCAAAATAAAGTCTCTCACTGTTTCCATTGTTTCTCCATCTATTTGCCATGAAGTGAGGGGACCGGATGCCGTGATCTTTGTTTTCTGAATGTTGAGTTGTAAGCCAACTTTTTCACTCTCGTCTTTCACTTTCATCAAGAGGCTTTTTAGTTCTTATTCACTTTCTGCCATTAGGGTGGTGTCATCTGCATATCTGAGGTTATTGATATTCTCCGGGCAATCTTAATTCCAGCTTGTGCTTCATCCAGCCCAGCATTTTACATGCTGTACTCTGCATATAAGTTAAATAAGCAAGGTGGCGATATGCAGCCTTGACATACTCCTTTCCTGATTTGGAACCAGTCTGTTGTTCCATGTCCAGTTCTAGCTGTTGCTTCTTGACCTGCATACAGCTTTCTCAGGAGGCAGAAATGGACCCATAGGTTTTTACATAATATTGTATAGTATTAATTCTAAGTAAACTATGAAAAATTGAAGATGCTTATCATAATCCCTAAATCAATCATACATGTGAAAAAAATTGCTTTAGCATAAAAGCCAGTAGATAAAATCTAACTGTAAACAAGTAATTTGGAAAATAATACAGTAATATATTTTAACATATTTCAGGATTCTTATTGATTAATACCTAGTCATTAGAACTTAGTAGTTACAAAGCAAAAATGAATTTTGACAGACACAGATAGGCAGAGATTCATTCAGTTGTGTCCAACTCTTTGTGACCCCACAAACCATAGCCTGTTAGGTTCCTCTGTTCATGAAATTCTCCAGGCAATAATGCTGGAGTGCATTTCCATTTCCTTTTCCAGGGGATCTTCCCAACCCATGCACTGGACCTGAGTCTCCCACATTGCAGGCAGATTCTTTACCTTCTAGGCCTCCGGTGCATTTCGACAGGAGCACTGGTAAGATATTGACAGTGGTTGTTTAACTATACAATTTTACATTTACTGAACTTTTACATTTTAAAGTTCTATACCATTTATTTTGAAATTATTACTATTTTATTTCACTAGTGCCCTTGAAATTGTGAAAACTGTGTTTTTGGTTATTTGGTTCTTTTTCTTTATTTGTCTCACAAACATAAACACTTATGTGGAGTCAAGGCTCCTGGTTTTCTTTCAGGGCTCTTTGCAATAAGGTTACTGCATTTCTGTTTCAAATAGCATTTATCAGTACTGCACAGTGTACTCAGGAGACTGGTCAGGAAAACAGATTATAGCAACCTTCCAGTACTGCAAGGTTAAGTGATTTGACCTAGGTCATAGGAAAGATAAATGACAGTACTAAGAACAGAGTCTGGATAATGTAAAGAGCCTGTTTTAAATTTATTCTCCAACGTTAGTTTCTAAATCAGAGTTTTTACTTTACAGAGTAGAGGGAAATTAAATAAGTAAAAATGTAGCTCATATTGAATTTCTATCAATTCAATTCTGTTATCTCATATATTTTAATTTTCAAAAATGATATATTCCCTTTACTTTAATGAAATATTATGGATAACTGAATAAGTGTTTATACAGGTAGATGACTAGGAACCAATTGTTTGAGAACCACATTAGGTTAGGTGCATTCATTGAAAGAATCTTTGAAAATTTGGTCAAGAAACAATGCTTAGTATTCTCTAATTCTAAAGAGACAATTAAATCTGCTAGCATAGTATTCTTTAGGTCTTTTATATCTAATATTTTATTCATTCAGTTATTCATTCATTCATTCAGTTACTCATTCTAACATATACTTTAAGTAAGAAATTTGGTTTCTGAAAATGAGCTGAGATAAAGACTGAATTATCAGAATCACAGAAAAGGGACTCTTTATTTGCTGGCCTGGAAGGGAGAACAAAGTGAAGATCAATCCTATTATAGTCACTATATCCAATACTGACTATATTCTGCCTTCAGGGTGTGGCTTTCAGGATCTACTCTGTGACCCAGTGCACATTTAACTGGGTCATTACTACTTGCCAGGGTCATTAATAATGTGCCAGGGCACATTAATACTTGCCCTTCACAGTCTGACTCAAGGGGTGATTGATGTTATTAATGCTCAAGGAATTTTCAAAGACTTTATATGTAAACATTCTAGAATAAAAATCATCAGTAAGAAAATAATTTATAGACACTTTCTAAATATATAATTTTTAATTTTGCTCTAGCATCCTTGGTCTATATTGTTTCACAGTGTGTGATTTCTATTTGCCATCCCAAGGCCAGGGGGATCTGGAATTAACTTTACTCAGAGGTCAGAAATATGACCTGGCAAAGATCATGCAATACTCTCCCAGAGCAAGTGAGGCAAAAGGAAAGGGATGCTGAGGTTTCCATTTGCACAAACATTATTAGTGATGCTCTCAAGTTAGGATGGTGTATCATTGGCCAGGTTCTTTCTGTTTCTTGCTTTCATTTTTTTTTTCATCAAATCTCATTTCCATGGTTTCTGCCTGGTTCACTTTGCATATTCCAATAAATTCTATTTTTGCTTATGATAGTTATAGTGAGCTTTTATTTCTTGCAATCAAGAACTCTGAGAGATACAAAAAATCTTCATTATTATACAAATAAGTATGGACTCTAGATTTTTCAACCACATTTTTGGAATTTGGATTTGAATTTAACATTTTTTTTTCACAAATTCTGTTACTCTTTATGAGTTATTTGGGCTAAACTTTATTTGCCAAGTTCATTCCTCTTAATCTCAGTTTTGTGAAACAGAAACATTTGTTGGTTCCATGATGATCCTTTTAAGTAGCTAAGACTTATAGCTTCCTAATGTGGCACAAACTAAGACATAGATGCAGACATTTGTTAATGCATTAATGTACTTAGTTTTTGGTAAAAAGATAAAGATACTTCCTGTGAAACCTACAGGGTTGGGTAGTCAAGACTCTAGAGAAGATAGAGAAATTCCTCAACTAATTTCAGCTCCATTAGAACACTCAGCAACTGGTGTTCAGAGAAATCCACTTGTTACTTTGATGTTTACCCTGAATTAAGAACAGTTCATTCTTAGAGATTTCCTCCTAACTTTTTTTTGTGAGGTATGTTTTAAAAAAAAATAATTAAATTTTATACCTTACTTTCAAATTTATCATTTGATTGTTCCTCTGGCATGATAAATAAATCAGAAACAAAGCAGTCTTAAAAAATAGTGCATATCAAGTATCAACTGAGAGTCTGATAAAAAGTACAAGAAAATGTCCATGAGAATCTGTCATATGCACTATATAATTGGGTAAAGGAAAATGAGAATATTAATAAACAAAATAATTTGCCTCAGACTACAGCTACAAATTAAAGGACCTGATTAAAAAGTAACGAAATTCAATTTGAAATCAAAAGCAAAATACATCAGTCAGAAGGCAATCAACATGTTAAAAGTGAATATAGAAAAATATAACAATGAGACTTTAGAGACAAACAGGTAATGCCATTCTAGGCAAAGGTGAGCCTTTTAGTATTTATTCATCCTGACATGTTTATTAAGGATGATGATAAAAGCTAGGCAATTATATTAATTCTTATGATGGAGGTATTTGTTACAGGAAAAAAAAAAAAAACAACGGAAATTGAAATGAAGTCTCTTCTTCATAAGTTCCTTTCTAAAATAATTTATATTTTATTACAAAGGTCCATCTAGTCAAGGCTATTGTTTTTCCAGTTGTCATGTATGGATGTGAGAGTTGGACTGTGAAGAAAGCTGCATGCTGAAGAATTGATGCTTTTGATCTGTGGTGTTGGAGAAGACTCTTGAGAGTCTCTTGGACTGCAAGGAGATCCAACCAGTCCATCCTAAAGGAGATCAGTCCTGGGTATTCATTTGAAGGACTGATGTTGAAGCAGAAACTCCAATACTTTGGCCACCTGATGAGAAGAGCTGACTCACTTGAAAAGACCCTGATGGTGAGAAAGGTTGAGGGCAGGAGGAGAAGGGGATGACAGAGGATGAGATGGTTGGATGGCATCACTATGGACATGGGTTTGGGTGGACTCTGGGAGTTGGTGATGGACAGGGAGGCCTGGTGTGCTGCAGTTCATGGGGCCGCAGAGTCGGACACGACTGAGCCACTGAACTGAAAGTGGTAGCACATACGTTAGAGGTTACCTAGTAATCTTTACTTTAATGGAAAATGCATTTTCTAGGAGTTGTTTAATAGATAGATAATTCTTGTAAGCTCTTTGTAATTAAAACATATCTTTCTGAAACATGAGAACTTAAATATTCAAATATTTTAAAGGCTTATATTTAATGTTTTCTTTAGAATTTTATTTACTTTTTTAAAATGTAAGTTAGAAAGCTGATATTTGAATATTGAAATTAATTTCTAAAATGTTAACAGAGTGCAAAAGCACCATTAATAATTATTGAGGTTTCAACAGTACATGAACTGAGAGCTTCCAGATGTTCAAGCTGGATTTAGAAAAGGCAGAGGAACCACAGATCAGATTGTCAAATCTGTTGGATCATCAAAAAAGCAAGAGAGTTCCAGAAAAACATCTACTTCGGTTTTATTGACTATGCCAAAGCCTTTGACTGTGGGATCACAATAAACTGGAAAAAAGAGTTGGGAATACCAGACCACATTACCTTCTTCCTGAGAAATCTATAGGCAGGTCAAGAAGTTACAGGACCAGATATGGAATAACAGACTCTTTCCAAATTGGGAAAGGACATCAAGGCTGTATATTGTCACCCTACTTATTTAACTTATATGCAGAGTACATCATGTGAAATGCCAGGCTGCATGAAGCACAAGCTGGAATCAAGATTGCTGGAAAAAAGATCAATAACCTCAGATATGCATTGACACCACCCTTATGGCAGAAAGTGAAGAGGAACTGAAGAGTCTCTTGATGAAAGTGAAAGAGTAGAGTGAAAAAGCTGACTTAAAACTCAACATTCAAAAAAACGAAGATCACAGCCTCTGGTCCCATTACTTCATGGCAAGTAGATGGGGAAACAATGGAAACAGTGAGAGACTATTTTCTTGGGCTTCAAAATCACTGCAGATGGTGACTGCAGCCATGAAACTCAAAGATGCTGGCTCCTTGGAAGAAAAGCTGTGACCAACCTAGACAGGATACTAAAAAGCAGAGACATTACTTTGCCAACAAAGATCCATCTAGTCAAAACAATGGTTTTTCCAGTAGTCATGTATGTATGTGAGAGCTGGATCATAAGGAAAGCTGAGTGCTGAAGAACTGATGCTTTTGAACTGTTGTGTTATAGAAAACTCTTGAGAATCCCCTGGACTGCAAGGTGATCAAACCAGTTCATCCTAAAGGAAAACAGTCATGAATATTCTTTGGAAGGATTGATGTTGAAATTGAAACTCCAATATTTTGGCCACCTTATGTGAAGAACTGATTCCTTGGAAAAGATCGTGATGCTGGGAAAGATTGAAGGTGGGAGGAAAAGGGGATGACAGAGGATGAGATGGTTGGATGGCATCACCGACTCAATGGACATGAGTTTGAGCAAGCTCCAGGAGTTGGTGATGGACAGGGAATCCTGGTGTGCTGCAATCCATGTGATCACAAAGAGTTGAACATGACTGAACTGAACTGAACTGAATTTGTTATTTATGTCAAAACACATGCATATCTCTAATTTAAATTGATGTATTATCAAAATTATAGATATTATTTATTTTTTCTTAATACTTGTAAATTACTATCTGAGAATTTATCCTAAAACTTGAATGCAGTCTATCAATTATAAAAGAAATAATCTTAATTCCTTTAAACTTCTCCGTTTTAAATCTTTAAGATAGACCAGATCAATGCGAACAGTACTGTATAACTGAAAGTCTTATAAGGAAATTTTGAGGAGTTAATATCTTTCCATCAATATAATTTAGAGTAGGTATTGTTCCATCTCTAAGTCATGTCTGACTCTTTGTGATCCCACTAAGATACACATAATTGATGACCCAGAGGGATGGTATGAGGAGGGAGGAGGGAGGGGGGTTCAGGATGGGGAACACGTGTATACCTGTGGTGGATTCATGTTTATGTATGGCAAAACCAATACAATATTGCAAAGTAATTAACCTCCAATTAAAGTAAATAAATTTATATTAAAAAATAAAACTCAACATTCAAAACTAAAAAATAAGTAAGTAAATAAATTAGAAGGAATCCCTCATTTAATGCCATTACTCTCATGTTCAATGTGGTAATACATTGGAGAATTAAAAGAATAACAAAGTATCTTTTCAAAAAGAAATTAAAGTTAGAAGTACATACATGAGATAGTGAAGTAGAAATATAAAGTAAATATACCAATGCTCTTTTATGAAGATATGTCTCATTCTGCTTAAAAATCTTACAGAAAGACAAGGAAGCATGTGGGTCTTGAGATAAACCAAATGTATTGGGAGGATCAATGCAAAGAGAAGAGACAGTCCGTTCTAGAGCAAGGTGGGAAGAAAAAAATCAAGACTAGAGAAACAGTGCATGTGCTTTTCCCGGAGCAAAGGGGATAAAATTTAAATGCTTTGCAAAGAAAGTACAATATAGGTTTTGAGAACCTCTAAAAATAGAAGGAGATAGTAATTATGTTAGTTGATTAACCTTGATTTTTTGCATGTTAATAATATGATTAAAAGATATTTGAGAAAAGTATAAATATATATGTACTAGATTATCAGAGTTAGTGTGGATCCTGCATGCCTACACAGAATGAAATTTAAATCACAGCTTTCTACATTAGGTCCTCAAAAGGCAAGAGGGGGTGGTAATAATTTTATTATGGCTGTAAGTGAAATTAGAGGCAGGCTTTATCCATTTGCTATATTGGTTTTAATTATAGGAATCAACTATATCTCTGAATGTGTTCAAAGAGTAAGTTAAAATTGTTAAAATTCTAATCACAATAAAAAAGGAATCAGTGAAAATTACATACAAGTAATTTCAGTGTTTAGTTTGTTCATTTTTCTAAGCTTTGGAAAGAAAATCTTGGATATGGATGACATTGTTCTCTGTATCTATCTAAAATGGAAGAAGAATCTAGTCCTGTTACATTCGCCTTACTGCTTCTGTGTTAATATTGTGAAGTACCCATTTTAAAAGGAAAACTAAAAGTAAGCACTTCTCTCCAAGAAATGAATAAATAAATAAATGCAAAAAGCCTGTCAAGCAATATTTTGTAAATGTTAAAACCTTAGGTAGCTACAAAATATTGCTTGGCAGGCTTAAAACCTTAGGTAGCCATGGCCTTCCCTGGTGGTTCAGACAGTAAAGAATCTGCCTGCAACGCGGGCGATCAGGGTTCAATCCCTGGATCAGAAAGATCCTCACGAGAAGGAAATGGCAACCCACTCCAGTATTCTTGCCTGGAGAATTCCATGGACAGAGGAGCCAAGAGGGCTACAGTCCCAGGGGTAGCAAAGAGTCAGATACGACTAAGTGACTAACACTAGGTAGCAATACCCATATCAATAAAGTTAGAAGATGGTTCAAGCTGCTGAAAAAGTTACCATAATCCAACCTAATATTAACTATCTGGCTTCAAACAAGCAGAATGAGAAAAAAATTAAGGTATATATATTAAAAAAAATTAATTTTCTTGCAGGAAAAAAGAACAGATAAACTGCTTTGGAGCTCTATATATTACCTCAGTTAAAAAAATTAGCTTGATAATGACATATATAGTCCATTTTTTACAGGGCATTTATAAGGGTGGAATTAATTCCAGCTATGTTTTAACATGCTTATTATTATATAAATATGATAAGTTGGTTGCATAAGGTAACTAAACCATTAGAAATGAGAAATGGGAAGCAGATGACTTCTTCTTCTTCTTCTTTTTTTTTTTTTTTTTGATTAGTATGGTCCTGGGGTAACTGTAGTTGAATTACTATAATTTCTGATACATTTCAGAAGCTCTCTAGGGGGACCAAGACAAAAGTATGAAAGAGATGAGCCATCCAGGATATAAAATAATACTTTTCAACAAATAATGAACAGAATTTTGAGGCAGAAGAAAGCTTTTCAGTAATCTTGATAAAGGCCTCAGAAATAGTCAATGGAATGTTCACTTTTTAATGGCATTTTTAGGTCTCTATGGAAGAAAGACCAGTTAAATGAAAGAAAGCCTTATATGACTGTTCCTCGCCTATGCATGCATGAAAATGGCTGCAGAACATTCAATAAATGAGTATTCATTGGATTCCAGTAGTGGAGGCTTTTTTTTTTCTTTTTTTGGTGTTTGATTTCTAAGACCTTTCTCTCAGTCTCTCAACAACTCCCTGCACAGTCATTATAATACGGGGCGGGGTAACAATCCTTCTTAGTCAAACCTTCCTTACAATGAAATTGTGTGAACAGGGAAAAAAACAACCACTACAAATCAACAACGAAAATAGCTTTGCCCTAAGATTTATGTAGAACTTTTCTCTTAGGTAGTTACCTTCTTTGTATCTGTCTTTTTTTTGGAGGTGGATATTAAAATTGTAAAAGTTATGATTTTAGAAATAAACATTAAATAAGACTCTTAGGCTTACATCTAGCATTGAAAAAAAAAAAAAAAAGACGGCGCAATTTAAGCTCATCTAAGAAATATAGAGTGGCTTGGAAATCATCTACCATCATTAGCATCCTTACAGCCACTTATATTGTCAGAGTTTGTGTTTCCTACATATTTCCTACATATATATATATTTCCTACAAATATATATATTTCCTACATATACATATATATATATAATCTAGCCGAGCAGTTATAAGCAGTCTCAATAGCTTACCAATTAAAAATGGTAAAAAGAAAAATAAAAATGGAATTGAAGAATTGTGATTCAGGCATTCAAATGGGACATGTTGTTGCTGCTGCTAAGTCGCTTCAGTCGTGTCCGACTCTGTGATACCCCATAGACAGCAGCCCACCAGGCTCCCTCGTCCCTGGGATTCTCCAGGCAAGAACACTGGAGTGGGTTGCCATTCCCTCTCCAATGCATGAAAGTGAAAAGTGAAAGTGAAGTCGCTCAGTCGTGTCCGACTCTTAATGACCCCATGGACTGCAGCCTACCAGGCTCCTCAGTCCATGGGAGTTTCCAGGCAAGAGTACTAGAGTGGGGTGCCATTGCCTTCTCCAAAATGGGACACGAGAGACAAGTATTTTTTTGTGGCTGCTGGGTAAAAAAAAAAAAAAAAAAAAGCTTTAAAGAACCCAGGAAATTCTATTGAAAGAAATATTTTCTGGAGATACAAGTTTTTCTGTATAAAACAACTGACTAAATAGTGATGTTTTATATTTCTAAATTCCGTTGAATCAAAGCTGGAGTATCATACAGTTTTCTTTGAGCTTGATTGGGCAACACAACAGTGTAAGATTCAAATCAGTAATAACTTTTTGACTGACTTCACTACTGAAATACAAGGTCTTGAGGTAAGATTAGTTAGTGTGTTTTTATGTTCAATTTAAGACACTTCTGGTTATAACAGATAATAGGCATGCATATAATGAGCCAACAAGTTGCTATCACTATTGACAAATTAGTACCAATATCTGGATAGAGGTTTTTGAAACTAGGTCTTTATTCTTGAAGGGCTTAATAATTCTAGTTAACTCTCTATAGTTATTTATTAATAGCTTATTATTAATGAGATAAAGGATACTTATTTGCTTCCAGAGGGAATTCTAGATTGATTTCAAGTCCTCTCTTTCCTAGATTTCTTCTCCAAATATATGAACAAATAATGTTACCAAATATTAAAGATATTTACTAGACCATAATATGGGCATCATTTCTCTTTATTTATTCATGCTTGCAGTTTTGTTTCTGTGAGAATTTTTTCTTTCCTATTTGTCCAGGCTGCTTGCATGAGAAGAATCTGGTATGATTCTACCCAGAGGTTGCCTCATCCTGTGACATAAGCACTGGAATGAATTTACTACTTCAAGTTTTTCTCTGTCTTTAAAGGAGTCCACTGAAATTGGGCCACAGAGATGGAGAAAATGAAAAGAAACTTCAATAAGAGCAAAACCCCCTCTGTGTATATATTTACATGTGGTCCACATGAGACGAGGGTAGGGAAACATTGGCAACAAAACAAGGTTCAGAAATCCATGATCCAAGGCCTCTGTCTCTATCATTTTCACATGTACAATAAAATCAAATGACATCCATTCTAGACATGAAGCCTAGCTTCTAGAAGATGGGTTCTCCTTTGTTTTCTTGGATATAAATGGTAAAAAATGATTCAAAACAATTCATATTCTATGTGCATCTCTATTTTCCTGCTACACCATTACCTCTTGAAAATACTGCTGTGAGCAAAGGACTATGTAGGTTTTGTAAATATTTTGAAGATATGAAGTTTAATCCATAGATTATTTAGAACAAAAATTCTGAGAAATATTGATGTATAATATTTAAAAATTAAGACATTTAGCTACAGGATGATATATTAGCACTTTAGCTTGCTGCTAATTATGTTAATGTCATTTTTTATTAAAACATGAGAGCCCATTCTAAACTAAACAAAAACAAAACATCTAACAAAGAACAGCTCTCCACTATTTCTTTCTCTGCAGCACTTTGTTTACTATGTGGTCTTTCTAGGGAGTAAATGTAGAGGCAGCAGACAGAAACTGACTTGATAACATGCTGGGTTAGCAGATATTGCTCCATATCACGGTTGAGGGCTGAATGAAATATGATCATTCTTTAAAACAAATGAGGTGTTGTTGTTGTGGTTTAGTTGCTAAGTCACGTCGGAAACTTTTAAGACCCCCATGGACTGTAGCCCCCCTGACCACAGTTATAATTAGATTGCCAAAGTTTCAGAAATTCTCTTCTATCATCCACCAAAAAAGATAGGGGGCTACTGTTTTAGAGGTTTGTATTCCTCTTCATTTTTTGAGATTGCTGAGATGTAAAAATATTTGTTAATTGGTTAACTTATCTTAACATTTAGTTCAGTTCAATCCCTCAGTCATGTCCGACTCTTTGCAACCCTATGGACTGCAGCACGCCAGGCTTCCCTGTCCATCACCAACTCCTGGAGCTTGCTCAAACTCATGTCCATCCAGTTGGTGATGCCATCGAACCATCTCATCCTCTGTCACCCCTTTCTCTTCCTGCCTTCAATCCTTCCCAGCATCAGGGTCTTTTCCAAGGAGTCAGTTCGTCGTACTATGTAGCCAAAGTATTGGAGTTTCACCTGCAGCATCAGTCCTTTCAATGAATATTCAGAACTGATTTCCTTTAGGATTGACTGGTTTGATCTCCTTGCAGTCCAAGGAATTCTCAACGGTCTTCTCCAATACCACAGTTCAAAAGAATCGATTCTTTGCTACTCAGCTTTCTTTACAGTCCAACTCTCATGGAAATTCACATGACAACTCACCTGACTACTGGAAAAACCATATCTTTGACAAGACAGACCTTTGTCAGCAAAGTAATATCTCTGCTTTTTAATATGCTGTCTAGGTTGGTCATAGTTTTTCTATCAAGGAGCAGGGTCTTTTCATTTCATGGCTGCAGTCACCATCTGCAGTGATTTTGGAGCTCCCCTAAAATAAAATCTCTCACTGTTTCCCCATCTTTTTGCCATGAAGTGATGGAATCGGATGGCATGATCTTCATTTTCTGAATGCTGAGATTTAGGTCAGCTTTTTCACTCTCCTCTTTCACTTTCATCAAAAGGCTCTTTAGTATTTCTTTGTTTTCTGTCAAAAGGGTGCTGTCATCTGCATATCTGAGGTTATTGATATTTCTCCAGGCAATCTTGATTCCAGCTTGTGCTTCATCCAGCCCAACATTTCACATGATGTACTCTGCATTTAAGTTAAATAAGCAGCATAACAATATACAGCCTTGACGTATTCCATTCCCAATTAGGAACCAGTCTGTTGTTCCATGTTCAGTTCTAACCGTTGCTTCTTGATCTACTGACAGATTTATAAGGAGGAAGGTAAGGTGGTCTGTTATTCCATCTCTTGAAGAATTTCCCACAGTTTGCTGTGATCTACACAATCAAAGGCTTTGGCATAATCAATAAAACAGAAATAGATGTTTTTCTGAAACTCTTGCTTTTTCGATGATCCAACAGATGTTGGTAATCTGATATCTGGTTCCTCTACTTTTTCGAAATCCAGCTTGAATATTTGGAAGTTCACCATGGTTCACATCCTGTTGAAGCCTGACTTGGAGAGTTTTGAGTATTACTTTACTAGCGTGTGAGATGAGTGCAATTGTGCAGTAATTTGAACATTCTTTGTCATTGCCTTTCTTTGGGCTTGGAATGAAAACTGACCTTTTCCAGTCCTGGGGCCACTGCTGAGTTTTCCAAGTTCGCTGGCATGTTAAGTGAAGTACTTTAACAGCATCATCTTTTAGGATTAGAAATAGTTCACCTGGAATTCCATCACCTGAACTAGCTTTGTTCATCAAGATGCTTCCCACTTGACTTTGCATTTCAGGATGTCTGGCTCTAGGTGAGTGATCACATCATCGTGGTTATCTGGGTCATGAAGATCTTTTTTATATAGTTCTTCTGTGTATTCTTGCCACCTCTTACTATCTTCTGCGTCTGTTAGGTCCATACCACTTCTGTCCTTTATTGAGCTCATCTTTGCATGAAAAGTTTCCTTGGTATCTCTAATTTTCATAAAGAGATCTCTAGGCTTTCCATTCTGTTGTTTTCCTCTATTTCTTCACACTGATCACTGTGAAGGCTTTCTTATCTCTCCTTGCTGTTCTTTGGAACTCTGCATTCAAATGGGTATATCTTTCCTTTTCCCTTTGCCTTTTGCTTCACTTCTTTTCTCAGCTATTTATAAGGCCTCCTCAGACAACCATTTCACTTTTTTGCATTTCTTTTTTTGGGGATGGTCTTGATCACTCCCTCCTATACAATGTCATGAACTTCTGTCCATAGTTCTTCAGGTACTCTGTCTATCAGATTTAATCACTTGAATCTGTCACTTCCACTGTATAATCATAAGGGATTTGATTTAGGTCATACCTGAATGGTCTAGTAGTTTTCGCTACTTTCTTCAATTATGTCTGAATTTTGTAATGAGTTCATGATCTGAGCCACAGTCAGCTTCTCTTGCTTTTGCTGGCTGTATAGAGCTCCTCCCTCTTTGGCTGCAAAGAATATAGTCAATCTGATATCAGTATTGACCATTTGGTGATGTCCATGTGTAGTCTTCTCTTGTGTTGTTGGAAGAGGGTGTTTGCTATGACAAGTGTGTTCTCTTGGCAAAACTCTATTATCCTTTGCTCTGCTTCAGTCTGTACGCCAATGCCAAATTTGTCAGTTACTCCAGGTATCTCTTGACTTACTACTTTTGCATTCCAGTCCCTTATGATGAAAAGGAGATCTTTTTGAGTGTTAAGTTCTAGAAGGTCTTGTAAGTCTTCATAGAAGGGTTCAACTTCAGCTTCTTTAGCATTACTTGATGGGGCATAGACTTGGATTACTGCAATATTGAATGGCTTGCCTTTAATGAACAGAGATCATTCTGTTGTTTTTGAAGTTGCACCCAAGTACTGCATTTAGGACTCTTTTATTGACTATGAGGACTACTCCGTTTCTTCTAAGGGATTCTTGCCCACAGTAGTAGATACGATGGTCATCTGAATTAAATTCATTCATTCCAGTCCATTTAGTTCACTGATTCCTAAAATGTCAGTGTTCACTCTTGCCATCTCCTGTTTGACCACTTCCAATTTACCTTGATTCATGGACCTAACATTCCAGGTTCCTATGCAGTATTGTTCTTTATAGCATAGGACTTTACTTCCATCATCAGTCACATCCACAACTGGGTGTTGTTTTCACTTTGGCTCCATCTCTTCATTCTTTCTGGAGTTATTTCTCCACTCTTCTCCAGTAGCATATTGGGCACCTACCGACCTGGAGAGTTCAACTTTCAGTGTCCTATGCTTTTGCCTTTTCATACTGTTCATGGGGTTCTCAAGGCAAGAATACGGAATTAGTTTGCCATTCTCTTCTCCAGTGGACCACGTTTTGTCAGAACTCTCCACCATGACTCACCTGTCTTGGGTGGCCCTACACAGCATGGCTCATAGTTTCATTGAGTTAGACAAAGCTGGTCCCTGTGATCAGTTTGATTAGTTTTCTGTGATTGTGGTTTTCATTTTGTCTGCCCTCTGAGGGATAAGGAGAAGAGGCTTATGGAAGCTTCCTGTTGGGATAGACTGACTGTGGGAGAAACTGGGTCTTAACTTTAGTCTATCATAATTCATAGAGTATATCTAACCACTACATAGTTGTAATAAAAATAAAAATAAACTTTTTTTTTACTTTTTTGAAAAATTTAAAAAATTAGGTGTCTTTTGAGAGAAAAAAAGTTAGCCAGCCCAATTTTAAATGATATTTTCTTTGTTTATAGGAAAAGCCCTTCAAATATTGATTTGTCATTTTTTCTCATCTAGTCATTCAATAGAAAAGCATAAAAGAGTAATTGAAGAATTAAATCTTCGCTTGACTTCTAAATTCCCTTCTTTTGAGATGTGTGCCTGACCTTTATGACTGCCTGAATATTTAATCATAAATAATTTGGCAATTCAAAGACAAAAATTTCAGGTATGCTGTACATTTTTCTAAGCAATAAAATGCATTCAAAGATGTGAAGGTTGAACAGAATATAGAAAGGGGTTGGGGTTTCATCATTATCTTCTGACAGCATAGTGAATTAAAGTGTTGCTTACTGAGATACTCTGCTGGGTCCCGACACAGGAGGCCACCTTGGCTTTTTTTCCTTCTCTTGTATTATGTTCCTAATGATGAATCTTTACACTTGTTGAAATGGTTTCACCACTGGCTGTAACAATGCACTATATATTTAGTGCTGACAAATAGAGCAGATTTAAAAGAAACCAGAGAAAGCAATGGCACCCCACTCCAGTACTCTTGCCTGGAAAATCCCATGGACGGAGGAGCCTGGTGGGCTGCAGTCCATGGGGTCGCGAAGAGTCAGACACGACTGAGCGACTTCACTTTCACTTTTCCCTTTCATGCATTGGAGAAGGAAATGGCAACCCACTCCAGTGTTCTTGCCTGGAGAATCCCAGGGACGGGGGAGCCTGGTGGGCTGCCATCTATGGGGTCGCAGAGAGTCGGACACGAATGAAATGACTTAGCAGCTTAGCAGCAAAGGAAACCATCTAAAAAGGAAGCTTTCCCACCCGGTGAGTTTAAACTGATGCAAGCTAGCAAATTACTTTACATAGATTTCTCTCAAAATAATTAGAGAATGCAGGAGAAATATCTTGTCTATTGGACATCTTTACAACAAAGATGGGTCACTGAGTCAATTGAAAGGGAAAAAAAAATTCATTCCAAATTTCTCTGGTGCTTTTCAAAACCCCTGCTCAACATAGGTTGTTGTTTTATAATGTACAGATTTGCTTAGTGTTTATGAATATCATCTCCTACCTTCTCAAAGGGCCTCCCTGGTGGCTCAGATGGTAAAGAATCTGCCTGCAATGTGGGATACCTGGGTTCAATTCCTGGTTTGAGAAGATCACCTGAAGGAGAGCATGGCAACCCACTCCAATATTCTTGCCTGGAGAATCCCCATGGACAGAGGAGCCTGGCAGGCTACTGTCCATGGGGTCACAAAAGTTGGACATGACTGAATGACTAAACACACACAACTTTCTCAAAAAAGGGCCTATATTTCTAAAACTCAGAAACTCCTCTGTTGGATAATTAGTAACAACTTTAACGCCAACATGTATGCAATTTGCTATGTGCAAGGCACTGTCTTAAGTGTTTTGTATGGATTACTTCACATACACACACACACACCACAATTAAGTCTCTTGAGAAAAGAGTTAATACTATCTTGATTTTTCCAAACTCAGACACAGAAATATTACATTCACTAAGTAGCAGAGCTAACTTATGAACAGAGATCACTGTGCTTTAGAATCTAAAATATTAACCATTATGGTAGCAGAAGTTACTTTATTACCTTGTATTTTTTACCCTGTATATTTGTAACACCTTTACTGAACTGTAATTGGCATACTATACAATACATCCACTTAAAGTTTATAATTCAGTTTTGAAAGTTAGAGTTGTGTAGTCATATCACAATCAATTTTGGAACATTTCTATCACCCTAGAAGGATACTGTTCCCAATTATTTCTTCCTCAATATCCCTTTTCTATGAATGGAATCATATATGTGGCCTTTTGAAGCTAGCTTCTTTCATAGCATAATATTCTCAAGGTTAATTCATACTGTATCATGTATAAGTACTTCCTTCATTTTGTATGGCTAAATGATATTCCATTATATAGACATACCACATTTTGTTGATCCATGTGTTAGTTCATGTGGATTTAGGTTGTTTCCACCTTTGACTATCGTTCATTTACACATTTTTATGTAGATATCTAGAAGGGGAATTTCTTGGAAATATAATTCTGTTTAATTGTTTGAATCACTGTTTAACAAAGAGATTGCACCATTTTATTTTACATACACCAGGAGTGCATGAAAGCTTCAACTTACCCACTCCCAACACTTAACATTATCTGACTTTCCGATTCTAGCCAAGCTAGTGAATGTCTAGTGGTATCATTGTGCTTTTGATTTTTCATTTCTCTGTTGACTAATGATGTTGAGCATCTTTATATGTGTCTAATGGACATTTGTGTATCTTCTACTGAGAAATGTCTATTCAGATCTTTTGCCCATTTTATACTTTTCATAGACTAATTTTAGTGCTGATTTAGGTTTACAGAAGAATTGACCAAAAATAATACATTCACATATATAGTCTCTAAGCTACATACAACTTCATTCCTTTGTATGTGGATATCTAATTGTCTCAGCACCATTTCTGGAAAATACTATTGTAGTAAGTTTTGAAAGCAGGAGTATGATTAAAAAATTCTCTTCCTCCTTGTCAAGATTGATTTGGTATTTTGCATCCACTGAGTTTCAATATTATTTTTATAGTCAGCTTGCTGATTTCTACAATGAAACTAACTGGAATTCTGATAGCACTGAATTCATAAATTAATTTGGGGAATATTAGCTGCCGTCTATGGGGTCGCACAGAGTCAGACATGACTGAAGCGACTTAGCAGCAGCAGCAGCAGTATCAATATTAAGTATTCAGATCTATGAACACTGATGCCTTTCCATTAATTTAGATCTTCATTAATTTCTTTCACTCATGTAATATACTTTTCAGAGTTTAAGTGTAAACTTGCACTTTGTTCTAAGTATTTTATTCTTTTGAATTTATTGCAAATTAAATCATTAGCTTAACTTCACTTTAGGTTTGTTCATTGCTATCTATGTAGTTTTGTACTTTTATTTTGTACCTTGAGAAGCAATATGTTGATACAAATTAAAGTTAATTAACATATGGCTTGATTCAGATATAATTTGATAGAGCCTGATATTGTTAGAGATTTATTTTAAAAGTAATAGATACATAATAGAATGGATAAAAGGAATGAATAAAGTGAAATATAAAACACATAAGTGAGGAATATGTTTTAGTATAAACAGCATGTTGGTAAGCATTATAAAACTTCATCTTTAGTTATACTGTTTTGAAAGAGTAAAATAATTTAACTCCTCTTTGAAGAAAAGAGATTCATTTATGTATGCTTGTGGATTTTTATCTACAAATATTATCTGGGCAATGGTATTTAAAGTCATTTTGTCCTCATATCTTTTCCTCTTCTGACAAATTAATACATTTAGTGAAGCAAAAGAACAATGAGAAATTCAGTCCACTTTGTAAAAAAAAAAATTCATGTGCAGAATTTAATATGATGGAAGGTGAACTTCTGAGACAGAATCTGTCATAAGATTTCCTAACTACTAGTGCTTTTCTTCTTTCCATGTAGAAAGAGACATTACATTATCTCCCTGAAACCTAATTTGCATAAATAATCTTGAAAAATGGCCCATTATACAGAGTGAAGTAAGCCAGAAAGAAAAACACCAATACAGTATACTAACGCATATATATGGAATTTAGAAAGATGCTAACAATAACCCTGTGTACAAGACAGCAAAAGAGACACTGATGTATGGAACAGTCTTATGGACTCTGTTGGAGAGGGAGAGGGTGGGAAGATTTGGGAGAATGGCATTGAAACATGTATAGTATCATGTATGAAACGAGTTGCCAGTCCAGGTTCGATGCACGATACTGGATGCTTGGGGCTAGTGCACTGGGACGACCCAGAGGGATGGTATGGGGAGGAAGGAGGGAGGAGGGTTCAGGATGGGGAACACATGTATACCTGTGGTGGATTCATTTTGATATTTGGCAAAACTAATACAATTTGTAAAGTTTAAAAATAAAATTAAATTAAAAAAAAATGGCCCAGGTTACAAAGCAGTCAGGTCCTTCTGATCCCAATATACAGAGCAAAACCTACATGAGCAAAGGAAGCTCATGGTGGACTTAGCAACTCACAGAGGCTGCTGTCTTAACCTCTGGAAATTTTCACATTAGTAAGCTACTTGTTGACTAGTCTAATTAATCTGACCAACAGAAGCTAGAATCAAATCCTTTCAATATGCCTCATATAGTATTTAACTAGACACTCCAGGGTACCTATCGACAGGACCCCAATAACCACCTATCTTAGGCCGTATGTATATGTGCGTGCTCAGCTAAGTCTGACTCTTTGCCACCTCATGGCCTGGAGCCCACCAGAGTCCTTTGTCGATAGAATTTTCCAGGCAAGAATACTGGAGTGGGTTGACATTTCCTTCTCCGGTAGCTCTGTGCATGATAGTCATGTCTTAGTCTTTGTGATCCTATGGACTGTAGCTTGCCAGTCTCCTCTGTCTATGGGGATTCCCCAGACAAGAATACTGTAGTGGGTTGTCATGCCCTCCTCCAGGGTATCTTCCCAATCTAGGTATCAAACCTGCATCTCCTGGATTGCGGGCAGATTCCTTATGCACTGAACCATCAGAGAATCCTATTCTGTCTTTGCTTCTATAACAAAATACCATAGCCTAGGTGCCTTATAAGCCACATAAATGTGTTTCTTATAGTTCTGGAGGCTGGATGTCTGAGACCAAAGTTCTAGTATGGTCAGGAGAGGGCCCTCTTAGGTTCCATACTTATTGTATCCTCACATTAAGGAAAATTTAGAGAACTCTCTCTCAGACCTCTTTTATAAGGGCATTAATCTCATTCATGACAGCTCACCTCCGAATATCATCTTACTGAGCACAGGATTTCAATGTATGAATGAAATCTGGCTGGGTTGGGCGGTGGGGCATACATTCAGCCAGTAGCACTAACAAATAATATTTTCCTCAACCATGCTGATAGCTTATGGTGAATGATGTCAGATTAGTGATCTCCGAAGAAGATTGAGCTTCGGGACCAGGGACCAGACTTGATCACTCAAGAGCTTTTGTGTAGCAGAGTTATTAAAGTGAAAAAGGGACAGAGAAAACTTCTGACACAGACATCAGAAGGGGGATGGAGAGAGTCTCACCTTGCTAGTTTTAGCAAGCTATTTTATGTCTCTTAGAAAGCTATTAATCAGATAAGAGAGATACCTCAAGGCTGAAGGAGTTTCACCAGGCCCTCTCCCACAATATGCATTTTTGAGATAGGATGGCACAAGATATGTCATCCCCCAGCCATAAAACAATTGATATGAATACTGGTTTTATTTGATATGAATGCTGGTTTTGAGCTATTATTAGTCCAAGAATTGAGAAAAGAAGAAAATTTAGTCTTAGGTGGAACCATTTTGAAGGAAGGTAAATTCCAAAGCAAATACTTTGTTTCATTAACATAACTTAAGAAAAACATTTCCATAGAGAAACCTCCTTTTAATTTGGCATGGAGAAGGAAAAAAAATCTGACACTTGTGGTTTGTTCCTCCTGCCGTTTAAGGGAGAGAAAAAAAATGTCTGACATTTGCAGCCTATTTCCTCTGTTTGGAGAACCTGGCCTTCCTGCCTGTTATCCTATCAATGCCCCCCAGGATTCCATGCTCAATCAGATGGGGGAATAAAATAATGTGAATCACAGAGTCTGTCTTAGAAAACTAGAACACTTTCTCCTTATATCTCTGTTTTGACCTTCCATTTGCTCCAAGGCAGTAATCTAGGTACATCAGAATTTATTATTGATTGTACTGACTCTGCCTTGACCTGCAAGGAGGAAGTGTGGGATAAGTCTATGATCCATAACCACTCTGACCAGTGAATTAAACTGAGCGGAAAGTCTTCCAAGGCCAAGGTGGTGTCATTGATAATGTAAGCTAACGTCAGGGAAAAATTCTTACTACTTTTTCTAATTAGATGATCCTATCATAGCAATAAACTCCCACAGATTGTGCATAAATAATGAGTCAATTATCACTCCAGGGAGTTTCCCCAAGTAGTGAAGGGTCACTTCACATTGGAGAAATTAGTGGAGGTGTCTTAGGTCTGCTGATAGCAATTCCTTAAAAATGTGAAGGTCTCTTATGACCACAATAATGTTTAATCTACTATGGTCTTGGGAGCAGGAAAATTTGTAGCCAGGCTTCTACACAAGAAGTATAGTCCTTGTGGTACACATGGTGTCCCCAAAATGAAAGTGTCATTTATTGCTATTGAGTTTTCTTTAACAGGAATTTCTTTAGTTGGAGAAAGGCTTGATTCCATGGTCCTATCAGAGAACATGTCCTTACCACGGCATCTACATTTGTGACTCAGACTTTCTGGTTGGCAAAAGGGATTTTTTCCCCCAGTGTACAGCTTCAAAGAGAAATGTCTTTAATCTGCCAGCCTTTAGTTTCCCAAATGGCAGACCAGCCAGCTAGGCTTTAGGCAAGAGCCCAGAAAATAATAAAAATATCCCAGAGTTCATCAAGGAAAGTATTGGCCTGGCTTTGAGCATTTTTAAATTCTGGCAACTGAGTGGATATACCATATTGGTTTTTGGTTATACATAGCGGGTGCTGATTTTGCACAGATGGTTTTCCACAGCAGTACAATGCACACCATCATATTTCAACATAGATGAGCAATCAGTGAACTAGGTCCAGGCATTTAGGGAAATTCCTGTGAATGGAAAGCTTCCCTGAGCCAGCAGTTTTGCTTAAGGCACTGAAGTGATAGATAAAGATTTCCCCAAAGGGGTAGCTTTCACTTTGTTATGTAAATCTAAAATGCTGCCAAGCTATCTGTGCTCTTGAAAATATAATTTCTACTTGACAAGCAAATCTTGGATGGCCCACTTTGTTACTTGTAGAACTTAAAGTGACCCACTATAAAATGTGGATATCAGGCTGGAGACTTGTAAGGTCTGTGTGTGGCATGCATTCAGCTGGTTCAAAAGAAAAATACTTGGTGGTTAACACTGGGAAAGTAACATATTTTTCCTGGAAAACTAAGGCTGTGATTAATTCTTTAACTGAAGTATTGTCTTTCTCCCTCCTGTGATTATCTCTTCCTTCTTCTGGACTGTGTGAGAAAGGCTGGAAAATAAGTTTCTAGAAAATTTTACGTTTTAGAATCTCTGCATGCAGTGATCACTGAATGGGAGAATCCTCTTTGGTATATGCAAGATGAAAAAATGCAAGCCTGTAGTATATCAACTCTATTATCCATTTAGCTCTGTGGGGTCAAAACAATAGTCAGTGTACCATTCCTTCCTTACTATGGTACTCAGACTTGTACCATAGGCCTTGGGATTCTCAGGTCTTAGGACGCTACTGAATTACACCCTGGCTTCCCTGGTTCTTTAGCAGATTGTAGTACTTCTTGGCCTCTATAACCATGTGAGCCAATTTCTACAACGTTTCCCATATAATCTCTATATATCCTACTGGATCTGTTTATCTGAAGAACATTGACATACATAATGGTTTTACTATCTAATATATACCTCTTGCCTGAATGCAACAATTTATTATGCAGAGGAAACCTCTATATAAATAAGGAAGAGACAATAATTGCTGAAAATGATTAAACATTATTCAAGCTTTATATTTTATGGAAGAAATAAAAGGATCACATTGATTTATTCATATTTATAACATTTAAATGTAAAACATATAAAATTAGTTTCAATTTTCAATATTAAATCACTCAATTCTGGACTATAAAATCATGGAAAGCAATTTTGCTTTTAATTGTGTTGAAATTACTAATGAGTAATTTATTTTATTTTTTGTCACATTCAGTAAACTTATAGGCCTATGAAAACATCCAAACATTATTTTAATTATTAATTTAAATTATTTCCTTTTGGACAAAAGTAGACTTTCTTATAATTTATTTACCTTATCAAAGTAAATACTAGAAAGGATTTATTTGTTCTTGTTTAGTCACTCAGTCATGTCTGATTCTGTGACCTCATGGACTATAGCCCTCCAGGCTCCTTTGTCCATGGGATTTCCCAGGCCAAAATACTGGAATGGGTTGCCATTTCCTTCTCCATGGGATCTTTCTGACCCAAGACTTGAAGCTGCATCACTTGCTTTGGCAGGTGGATTCTTTTCCACTGAGCCATCTGGAAAGCCCCAAAAGATTTATACATTTATAAATATTTTTTATGATAAGAATATTATTTTGTAATCTCCTAAGTGAAATCATTTAACATACTACATTCACATATCTTATAATTGAAGTGGAAAGGACAACAGGAGAAAAGCTCACTGTCCCTTTGACCCAGTACTACATTTCTAAGTGTGTGTTCTATAGACCATTTTTCCCATAAGTCCAAAGATGTATGTGCAAATATGCTTCCTTTAGTATTATAATAACATAAAAAGAAATGGAAAAAATGCATTTCTATCAATATGATAAAATTAAGTGTTGTATTGTACATTGCGCTATGGACTACAGTGGAGTATCATAACAGATTAGTGTGCGTATTTATTACTAGTTATTTTCCCAGACAAGGATATCACTCAAGGACATATTATTAAATGCCAAAAATAGGATCACAGAAAAATAAATGTCTTGTATCATTCTATCATGTAAACATAGTTGTCAAGCTAAAATAAATGGTACAAGGATCACGAAAACAATGAAGAAAGTATAATATATAGACATTTATTTAAAGCACTAAATTAAGGATTTCATGTTTAGCATGTGGCAAAATATTTTGCTCATTAACAAGAATCTGCAGTCTTCCACTGAGGCAGGAGGAGCGCAGACAAAGTTGTGATACCACCCTGGAGGAGGAGGAGTAAAAGCCATGTACTTTTAGGGAGAGGCAGAAAACACATATGGGCTTGGAATCTTGTACTGATGCAAAGTGGAGAGCTGCTACCACTGTGAAAGAGTTAGTGAAACCCTCCTGCTCCAAACCACCCAGAGTTACAGAACGGACACTCACAGGAGAGGAGGAAAAGCAATGGGAGAAAATTCTACCATGAGTCCCATAAAACACGGAATTCTTGAGACCAAGGCCACCCCAGTGAATCAGACAACCTTGTGGCCTCTGCTGTGTCTTGCACGTGACAAGTAGAACCTAAACTCCACTTCCCGGGACTAGCCCTTTGCTGCAGTACCTGTATAGGTATCCCCCTCTTTTGGAAAATTCACTTTACCTCACTTTGCTTTTATAAGGATTTACATCAGCACCTGTTTTCACTAACTGAAAGAATCTGAAGAGAAGCTGTACTTTTACGAAAAAAGGCAAAATTGAAAATAGCTTTCCATCATTGTTTTGCAGCTCGCACCCTGAGCAGCAATGAGAGCGCAACAGCCAAGTCCTTCCTTGGGAACCACACTCAGCATCTCAGCATCAAGCTGCCATAGCTTTGAACTGTGTCTGTGAGCATCTGTGATTTATCTCAATTTATTTTGTGCGTTCATTTGCAAGATGCGTCCTAATGTAATTGCTTCTTTACCTTCTGCTTCTGCAAAGTTTCATAGGAATGTTTTACTACCGATATCAGGGAAAGCTGTATATAGCTTTCAGACTCAGACTGACTGTGGAACAGAAAAATCCTCTGACATGTAGGTCCCACGAAAAACATACAATAGAATCAGCTGATTGCTGATACAATTAGAAGCCAGTGAAACACAGAAACTAACTATAGCAATGATAAAGCAAATGCAGTACAACTACAGACTACATGGACTATTGCCTGCATGCATGCTCAGCTGTGTCCAATTCTTTGTGACCCCATGGACTATCGCCCGCCAGGCTCCTTTGTCCTTGGAATTTCCCAGTCAAGAATACCAGAGTGGGTTGCACTTTCGTCTCCAAGTGATCTTCCCCACCCAAGGATCAAACCCTCGTCTCCTGCATTGGCAGGCAGATTCTTTACCTCTGAGCCACTTGGGAAACCCCACATGGACTATCCTGACTTGAATTTAGGAAAATACAAGCTCATTTCTAGGTGTAAATGATATTCACTCCAGTTTCTTTTCTTCTTCCACACACAAAGTCTGTCATCCAGTTAACGTTTATGATACACAAAATGGCAAGGGAAAGTAATCTCTTGTTAGGAAAAGCTATTAACAGACCTGGAACCCTGATGTTACAATTCTAAGACTTGATTGCATCAAAGTGGGTATGAATATCTAATATAAAAGCCAGGCAACAGGTATAAAGAGATGAAGAATTTGGGCAGAGGTGTAAATTATAATACTGTCAAATTAGATATGAAAGTTAGATCCAAATATATACAACTTACAAGAAAAGAAAAACTTTAATTGAATATAATATACTATTCAAATGCTAAAGAAAAATAACTTCAGTAACTATATTAACATCATACGAATTATGCTTCATGACAGGAATGCTGCTGCTGCTGCTGCTAAGTCGCTTCAGTTGTGTCCGGCTCTGTGTGACTCCATAGAAGGCAACCCACCAGGCTCCACAGTCCCTGGGATTCTCCAGGCAAGAACACTGGAGTGGGTTGCCATTTCCTTCTCCAATGCATGAAAGTGAAAAGTGAAAGTGAAGTCGCTCAGTTGTATCTGACTCTTAGCGACCCCATAGACTGCAGCCTATCATGTTCCTCCGTCCATGGAATTCTCCAGGCAAGAGTACTGGAGTGAGGTGCCATTTCCTTCTCCGCATGACAGGAAGAAGGACGAATGATATATAAAGACATATGAGTCAACTTTTCAAGAAGATACAACAATCCTATGTGTGCATGAACTTATTAATAGTGCTGCATAATACATGATGACAAAAATAATAGAATTGGAAGGAATAGTAGTCAAATTCACAATTATTGTTGCAAACTTCAACATAACTCTCTCATAAGTGATAAAACAATAAAGAGGAAATCTGTAATTATATAGAAGACCTTAACAACTCTATCAGAAAATGTTCTTATTATATGTTTATAGAATATCCATTCACCAAAACAATTGTACATTTTATTCAGTTTTATAAGAGTATCCATCAATAAAAAGTATATTCTGGTATATAAAACAAGTTACAACAAAATTTTTAAAAATTAACTTCATACAAGTATATTTTCTTCCTGGAACACAAACAAATTAATGACAAAAGTACCGTACACTTATATTTGAAAATTAAAGAATACTTTTAAATGCCTCAAAGCTCAAAGAAAAGTAATCACAAGGAAATATTTTGTAATGAATTAAATAACCATATTGTATCAATATATGCAGAACTCAGATAAAGGCCTGGCATGCTGCAGTCCATGGGTCGCAAAGAATTGGACATGACTGAACGACTGAACTGAACTGAACTGAAAGGAAATTTATTGCATTAAATTCTGAGAAACGCAAGTGGACCTAAAATATAAAGTCCTCCCTTGATACCTGGAACCTCACAAGTCCAAAACCCTGTTCAAGAGTTTCCCCGGTCTGTACTCTGACCTGGGCTTCCCTGGTGGCTCAGCGATTAAGATTCCGCCTGCAGTCCAGGAACCACAGGAGATGTGGGTTTGATCCAGTGGTTGGGAAGATCCCCTGGAGGAGGAAATGGCAACCCACTCCAGTACTCTTACCTTGGAAATACACAGAGGAGCCTGGCAGGCTATAGCCCATAGGGTCACACAGAGTCGGACACTGACTGAAGTGACTTAGTTTGCACACATGTACTCTGTCCTAATGAGAAAGACTCCTCCTCACTCAGCTGGTTCCTCTCTGAATAAGAGCAGCTGCCTTCCATTTGGTTCTCAGTCTCATGGATTTTGCTTCCCTGAGAGCCCACAGAACTAATAAAAAAGCCCATCATTTATAGGTCTTGACTGCATTCCAGGGTCCTGGCCGCCATGTGCAGAGCCCCTGACCTCTGAGTTCTCCTCCCCTGCGCAGTCACCAGGTGTGACTGATCCGCTGCTGTGACTCTTATTCTTCCAGGGTCCCTGTCTTTGGACATGTCACACTATTGAGAGCAAGGAAAGATCCTCCTTCACTAACCCAGGGAAGACCAAGTAGAAAAAGTGAGGGAAAATGGTATTCTGTTTCCCTTTTAATCAGTAAATGATGTTTTAAAACTTGATATTTACCTAACTCTATTTGGGAGTCTGGCTCCCAGTTAAAATCCTTTCTATTGTAAAGCCCGCTTTTCGGGCTTGACCACATGCACTTATGAAGAAGGCTCTCCTGACAGTCCTCACATGAAAGGGGCCCTGCCAAATTTGGTGTAAAGCCAGCACACTGCAGTCTCTGAAAGGGAATTCCAGTCAAGGAGGCAGGCTCCCTGGCCAGCCAGGCTCTCTGTGCATTGGCACTCCACCTGGCAATTTCCCTTCTAGATCTCTATTTGAGTCCCTGTGCAGATGACTTCAGCTTCCTCTGCCTACGCCTACTTCTGTGTGTGTGAGAAGGGGAGTAGAGGTAGGAAGGGACCTTGAAGACACTTTGCCAGACTCTTACTCAGCATCTAGAAATTTTTCACACTTAGTCCTCTTTTCTCACCCTCTCCCCAATGGCCAGATCAGAAAAGGCTGACAGAGCCCTTGTTGAAGCTCCTTTAATAATAAGACACCCCTCCATCGGTACACTGCTTCATGGGGAAAATGGAACTGGGGGAGTCAATGCTTTCTCCAGTTTTAGACTCTTGCTTATTACCATCACAAAGAGATTAAAGACTTAACTCTTTAACTTTTCACTGTTAAAGAAACAGTTGACTACTCTGACACCTGGCAGCTCAGCCCTCTCTTGAAAAATGTTAAAGAAGAAATATAGAATTATCAATTTACAAATATTTTTCTATCATAACCATGTATGTATAAGAGGCAATTTGGAAACAGTTTGGACAAAGACAAATATTGATATTTCTGAAGATTTTCTGTAATTGAAGTTTTATGTTAGAAAGTTTAAAATTTGTTCTTTCTAAAAATATCCAAGATATACAATAGTATATATGTAAATATCTTATTATTTTAGCCCTAGGAAAGAGAATTTGAAGTTTGATGGATTTTAAAGATATCTTCGAATATGTGGTATCTTTCAAGAATAAGTAATAAACTTAAAACAACTTTGTTGAAAAATGGGTCAAAGATTAATCTTGAAATATCAATGACATATTCGTGGGATTCTCCAGGCAAGAATACTGTAGTGGGTTGCCACATTCTTCTTCAGGGGATCTGCCCAACCCAGGGAAGCAATGACACAAACACACACCATATATATTATAGTTACTGATTTTAAAATGTGCAGTTATGTAGTGGATACAATAAATTTAATTTTTGCCACTTAACAAATATTTATCATTTCTAGATCTTAATTTTCTTCTCTGTAAGATGGCACTGATAATCCTATCCAACATAATGTATTTCAAAGATTATGTAAAATAAATAATATATACACATTACTCCTAACTATTCCTGGGAAATTAAAAAAAAAAAAAAATGTTCTCTATCTTCCACTTTCTCCCTCTCTGAAAAGGCTTTTACAAAAAGCAAAATGTAGTATCAGTATTATAAATATTGATATATATAATAATGCGTGCCTGAATGCTAAGTTGCTTCAGTGATGTCCGACTCTTTGCAACTTTATGGACTGTAGCCTGCCAGGCTCCTCTGCCCATGGGATTCTCCAAGCAAGAATACTGGAGTGGGTTGCCATGCCCTCCTCCAAGGGATCTTCCCCACCAAGGGATTGAACCTGCATCTCTAATGTCTCCTGCACTGGCAGGCAGGTTCTTTATCATAGAATTACCTAGGAAACCCCATATATAATAATATGTAAATGTCAATGGAAAGACATGCATGGAAGCATGAAATAATTTGTGTTTTTATTCTATTCATATGAAATTAAATGGACAGAATTTTGAAATAATGAAAAGAGAATTAGCTTATTTTCTAATACCCAATTCATTTTTAATCCATTTATGGATTAAATGAAATGAAAATAGCACATGCTCTGTATAAGCAAAATGTTATATATCTGTTGTAAATTAGGTAATTAAACAGTATATAAAATTAGACTAAAGCCAAAGAATTGATGCTTTTGAACTGTGGTGTTGGAGAAGACTCTTGAGAGTCCCTTGGCCTGCAAGAAGATCCAACCAGTCCATCCTAAAGGAGATCAGTCCTGGGTGTTCATTGAAAGGACTGATGTTGAAGCTGAAACTCCAATACTTTGGCCACCTCTTGTGAAGAGTTGACTCATTGGAAAAGACCCTAATGCTGGGAAGGATTGGGGGCAGGAGGAGAAGGGGATGACAGAGGATGAGATGGCTGGATGGCATCACTGACTCGATGGACATGGGTTTGGGTAGGCTCTGGGTGTTGGTGATGGACAGGGAGGCCTGGCATGCTGCGATTCATGGGGTCACAAAGAGTCAGATACGACTGAGCGACTGAAATGAACTGAACTGAACTGATCCTAAGGTTATAGAGCTCACTTTTTATTGATAAAAAGGAATAGAAAATTAAGTAATATTTTTAGTAAATAGGAAATTATAAAGAATAAGAATTTCACTTAGCAATGAAATTTTTCTGTTCAGTTGAATCTCCAATATTTTGGCCACCTGATGCAAAGATCTGACTCTTTGGAAAAGGTCCTAATGCTGGGAAAGATCGAAGGCAAGAGGAGAAGGGGACGACAGAGGATCAGATGGTTGGATGGCATCACCAACTCAATAGATATGAGTCTGAGCAAGCTCTGGGAGATGATGAAGGACAGGGAAGCCTGGCATGCTGCAGTCTGTGGAGTTGAAGAGTCGGACATGAAGAAGCAACTGAACAGCAACAATGTATTTTTTTTAATTTCCTATTTATGAAAAATAGTGTCTCCTCTAGATAAAAATAGTCTAATTTTTAGCAGATCAAAACTCCCATCAAAGAGTAGTATGATGGGTTAAAAAAATTTAGCTTGAAGACATCAGAAAGCCACAAAATTGGCTGAGATTGAAGGGACCAAGTTCCTAGAGAGAAGAGAACATCACTGTGGTGAATCTGGCACTTTGCTTTTCCAACAAGACATTTGCTGATATGCATCATAGGGAGGAAGACTAAAAATACAAGCAGAAACCTCAGGAAGAGCTGAGCCAATCAGAGATTTTAGCAGTTTACAGGGCTGGAGACAGAAATATTGGATTCAGGACAGCCAAGGCAGCCATACTTGAAGCGGTAAATTCTCAGTGAGGAATTAATCTGACATTTTGCACTTTTTGCACACTTTTCCCTGTTGATGTGATTCCAGATTCCTAGGCTGTTCAAGCAGAAACCACCTGCCATTAAAATGGTGATGAGTTCAATGAGATTATCAGAATTCTTATTTCTGAGGAGATAAAGATTAAAATTAGGAACTATCAAGAAGGAATAGTATACATAAGTTAGCATTCCATACTCTCAATTAAATCTTTGGTAGGCTAATTCATAGAGTTAAGAGCAAACAGGAAAGAGACCAGACAAATTCTAAAAACCAGCATTTCAACTGAGGTGAACTGACCCTAATTTAACTCTCTTTCTGATGACGAAATACAGCTTCTTTGAGTAAAGACAATAGTATCCATAGACTCTTGTATTTTTATACTCTATTTCAGATATTCTGTCAAATAAGTAATAGGCAGACCAATAAAGTAGGCCAAGTGAAAAATAGCAATGATTAAAATTGACTCAAATCATCTAGATTCTCAACTTATCAAACATGGATTTTAAAAATTTAATGAGATTAATATATTTGTGAAAAGAGATAGTGAGATACAAAATTTTATCAGGGAAAAAGAAGCCCTTTAAAGAATACCAAGGAATTCTTGGAGTGAGATATATAATCACTAACATTAAAAACAAAATAAATTTTACAGTAGGTTGGACACAGTTGAAGAGTACATTGGAAAATGGAAAAGAAGACAACTGAAAAATATACAAACTAAAAACGAAATGGAAATAATGAGGAAACATCAGGAAAGAGTATACTACATACATTATATAACATGGTTAAAAGTTCTACCTTAAGTGTAACTGAACATTTCCAGAAGAGGAGGAAAGAGAGAGTGGGGCAGAAACTTTATATGAGAATGCTCCCTATTAACTTTACACAGTTTAGATTACACTAATTTCTGTTATATGTTCTTCACACTAGAAAGTTGTGAGTATTAATTGGAAGTTTTATTAGACACCATTTGTACCTCCAGCTGTAGCCTTCTCTTAAGATAAATCCAAAAACTGTGATCAGTTACCCGATGCCTTACTCCTCTTTCAAGTTTTGACTTCATAACCTGCCTGATTTTGTTCATTCTCTAGTATCTTCAACTACTTTTGCTACTGTAATTTTACAAGGTATATGTGAATTTATGTTGTTATATAAGTCTGTGGTAGGAGCTTACCTGGACAAACTTAAATTTGGCCCCAAGCCCTACACAATGTGGGTTCAGCAACTATTTTTAAATATTTCATTTTGAAGAACATTTGTAGATAATTTATTCTGTCAATCAATATTACAACTGTTGAGGTTAAGAAGAAAATTAAACAAGTTACCAGTCTTCAAGGATTTTAAAGAAGAACATCAATTTAAAAAATGTGATTTATTTTGATAGATGGTATGAAAAAGTCACATTCCAAATGCTAGAAAAGCACAAGAAGAATCATAATTAGAGAGGGCTCAGAGATGTCTTCTTGACGTAATTTCAAGGTGGATATTATAGACCAGTAAATACTAATTAGTAGAGAAACCCAGAATGAACTAGGAAATGGGATCATAAGAGTGAAATTAATATAAGGCCATAAGCAGTTTGGTATCACCGAGCTGAAAATTATTAAGCAGTTATTGATGGACGATGATGTCAGTTTTTGAAGTTCTCATGTACCACTGCAGCAGGATGCACTTTGGTGAAATATGGAGAGACATATAAGGGATTCTACCAACTAATAATATCATAACATTTGACTTTCTGAAGCTGACTGAAATGTGAAAGGTGGATGAATTTTTCATGGTTAAAAGTAATCTCAAGAAGAATAAGAGATTATTTCACTGCAATAGATGATGCATATTTTGGTTAGTTCAGTTCAGTGCAGTCACTCAGTTGTGTCCGACTCTTTGTGACCCCATGGACTGCAGCACGCGAGGCCTCCCTGTCCATCACCAACTCTCGGAGCTTACTCAAACCCATGTCCATTGAGTCTGTGATGCCATCCAACCATCTCATCCTCTGTTGTCTGCTTCTACTCCTGCCTTCAATCTTTCCCAGCATTAGGGTCTTTTCCAATGAGTCAGTTTTTCACACCAGGAGGCCAAAGTATTAGAGATTCAGCATCAGTCCTTCTAATGAATATCCAGGACTGATTTCCTTTAGGATTGACTGGTTGGATCTCCTCGTCATCCAAAGGCCTCCCAAGAGTCTTTTCTAACACCACAGTTCAAAAGTATCAATTCTTCAGTACTTACATTTCTTTATAGTCCAAATCTCACTTTCATACATGACTACTGGAAAAAAACAGCTTATACGAGACTGACCTTTTTTGGCAAAGTAATGTCTCTACTTTTTAATATCCTGTCTAGGTTGGTCATAGCTTTTCTTCCAAGGAGCAAGCATCTTTTAATTTCATGGCTGCAGTCACCATCTGCAGTGATTTTGGAGCCCCAAAAAATAGTCAGCCACTGTTTCCATCGTTTTCCCATCTATTTGCCATGAAGTGATGGGAGCAGATGCCATGATCTTAGTTTTCTGAATGCTGAGTTTTAAGCAAGCTCTTTCACTCTCTTCTTTCACTTCCATCAAGAGGCTCTTTAGTTCTTCTTTGCTTTCTGCCATAAGAGTGGTGTCATCTGCAGGTCTGAGGTTATTGATATTTCTCTCACAATTTTGACTCCAGCTTGTGCTTCATCCATCCTGGCATTTCATATGATGTACTCTGCATATTAGTTAAATAAGCAGGGTGACAATTTATAGCCTTGATGTACTACTTTCCTGATTTGTAACCAGTCTATTGTTTCATGTCCAGTTCTAGCTGTTCCTTCTTGACCTGCATACAGATTTCTCAGGAGACAGGTAAGGTAGTCTGGTATTCCCATCTCTTCAGGAATTTTCCAGGTTGCTGTGATCTGCACAGTCAAAGTCTTTGCTGTAGTCAATTAAGCAGAAATAGATGTATTTCTGGAACTCTCTTGCTTCCTCGATGATCCAACAGATGATGGCAATTTGATATCTGGTTTCTCTGCCTTTTCTAAAAGCAGCTTGAACATCTGGAAGTTCATGGTTCATGTATTGCTGAAGCCTGGCTTGGAGAATTTTGAGCATTACTTTGCTAGTGTGTGAGAAGAGTGCAATTGTGCAGTAGTTTGAACATTCTTTGGCATTGCCCTTCTTTGGGATTGGAATGAAAACTGATCTGTTTCTATTTCTGTGGCCACTGCTGAGTTTTCCAAATTTGCTGGCATACTGAGTACAACACCTTAACAGCATCATCTTTTAAGATTTGAAATAGCTCAACTGGAATTCCATCACCTCCACTAACTTTGTTCCTGATATTGCTTCCTAGGGCCCATTTGACCTTGCATTCCAGTATGTCTGGTTCTAGGTGAGGGACCACACCATCATGGTTATCTGGGTCATGGATATCTTTTTTGGTTTGGTAGAGAATAGATTTTGATTAGTAGAAAAGATTTTGGTTTAGTAGAGAAGAGATTTTGGTTAGTAGAGAAGAGATATTAGCCATTACTATGCAAAGGTAGGAAAAAGGAAAAAAAAAAAAAAAAGTCAAGTAATATTAAGGCCATGGAGCTTCCCAGGTGACTCCATGGCAAACAATCTGTCTGTCCAATGCAAGAGATATTATTCTTTCCCTGGGTTGGGAAGATCCCCAGAAGAAGGAAACCCACTCCAATATTCTTGCCTGGAAAATTCCATGGGCAGATTAGACTGGCTGGCTATGGTTCATGGTATCGCAAAAGAGTTGGATATGACTTAGCAAATAAACAACAACAACAAGTTAAGGCCATAAAATAAGTTGAAACTTATTTAGATGGTCAAGAGTAAAAAAATGGTAAATAGTTGTTGAAGGAATATGAACTGTCTTGGTAACTCTAAAGCTGGAGACTTGGATGACTGGATACCTGCTAGATGCTTTACTAATAATGACTGTGCTTCAGCATTCTATAGATATAAGTGATTCTTTTCATTCAGGTATTTTTGTGGAGTTAAATGAGTGAAGGTGAAGACATATTTGTAAATATGGTAACTGTCAAGAAGTCATGAGCATAACAATGGTAGTCATGACAATGAAAACTATGCACATCCAAAGAGAGTGGGCACTAAGAAGGACAGACTCATGAGCTATCTCTGAGGCACAGTAATGCACAGCTAAGAAAGGGGTGGAAGAAAGTTGCTAGTCTCTTTTTATAATAATATATCCTTCTTTAATTACTTTCACAGACATTTCTAGAAAAAAAATAGCAATGGTTTGTTGAAACAGACCTTTCATTTATTTCACTGAATATAGTAATAATGCATTGAATTAAGATATATACTCACTAAAATGATTAATTTTCTCCAAGTTCATAGAGATTGTTTTAAAATTTTGAGTATTAGAACTACAAAATTTAGAAATCTAAAAAATGCCTCATTCCATACTTGGCTAGACTAACTTTTGCAGAAATTCTTAAGGCCAAAAAAGATGTAGAAAAAAAAGAATGCAATGCATGGATAAGGGAGAAAAATTAATGATCTAAATCTCGGAAATATAAGATATGAATAAAGCTTAAAGGAATAATTAGGTAGCTTGAGAGAAGACTGCTGGCAGGTGACCTAATTTCTTGTATTCCATATAAGAAGGGTCATTATATTTAAAGAAAATGAATACTTATTGAAGTGAGAGCCAAAGTAGCTGTATTTAATCATAGCAAGATAGATGTGGATTTCACTGAATGAAATCATTTTAGCATTTGAATAATTACTATTAAAAATGATCCATTGGAAGTCTTTTCCATTTTAGATTTAGTATAATATTAATTGGGGATAGGTGATACCCAAGTCTACTTTTGAAAATAATATGGAGGGTTAAGGAAAATGAGAAATAAGCAGTTTAGAAAGAGGTCGTGTAAACCAAAGTTAATATTGAAGTTATTACGAAATTAACGTGTATTTCAAAAACAACACTGATTGCCATGATTTGGCAATTATAATAACACAAATTTATTAGTAAGCTATAGTAGTGTATGTGTAAATTTTAATACATATATATTTGAATTATAAAATATAAACCAACATTTTTAGGGTAAATTTATAATCATTAATCCAACTACCCATTCCTGGAAATTTATGTCTTATAAATACTAGTATAGGAATGAAAACAAAATCAGTGTAAAGGTGTTTACTGTCTCACTATTTACAGTGGCAAAATTTCCAAACAAAATTAATATCAGTTGAAAGATTTACAAAATTATTTTACATACTGATTAGTAAACAATATCCAATCAAAGTGATAAATTTGAAATATATTAGAAGGATTTTCGGAAGTCATTGTTTATTGAGAGAAGCAAAGTCAGAAACATGTATATAATGATTACTTAAAACCAAGCTCTTGAGTATGCATAGAAATATCTATACATATATATTTGCAATTAATTATAGGAACAAAGAAAATACATAGAGATTATTCCTCATCAAGTCAAGATGAATTAGTGGGATGAAGAAGTGGGAAGAAAAAGGGAGTGAGAAGCTGGGATTAAAAAAAAAAAGTCAAAATTATGTTATGATTGGCAAATATAGATAGACAATTTTGTTGTCTTTGAACAAAGTTTATTTTTCCTTTCCAATATGGATAATTCGTATTCCTTTTCTTGTCTCACACTGGCTAGTGCTCCCAGCATTACATTTATAGGAGTGGTGAGAAGATATCTTTATCTTGCTCCAGAACTTGTAGTGGAAAATCTTAGTTTTTTATTGATAAATAAGATGTTAATTTATATGATTTTTATGTTTTTGTAGATTGTTTTATCAAGTTTAGGAAATCTTCATCTCTTCTAACTATTCTGGCTGTTTTAGTCTTTTTGTTTATTTTATATCATGAGTAGGTGTCCGATTTTTAAAATCATTTGTATTATTGTATTGACAGACTATATTACCTTGGTATTTTATAGTTAAATCAGCCTTGCATACATGGAACAAATTACATTTATCAATTGTATATATTTTTAATATATTGTTCAATTAAGTTTACTAAAAAATGTTGAGGGCTTTGGCATGCATGTTCAAGAGTAATGTTTCATTGTAGTTTTCCCTTTTAAACTTTTTCTTTTTCTTGGTTTTAGTGTTATGGTGATGCTAGGATGTATTCCCTGTGCTTCTATTTTCTCGATGACATTGTAGATAAATGGAAGTATATCTTGCTTTAATATTTGGAATAATTCACTAGTGAAACTATCTGGTTCTGATGTCTTCATTTTGGGAAATTAGTTATTATTGACTCAGTCTCTTTAGTTGTGATAGACCTGCTCCAGTGATGCATTTTCCTTGTGTGAATCCTTAGGGCTTTTAAGAAATCAGTTCATTTTCATCTTTGTTATCAAATTTGTTGTCCACAGAATGAATATAATGATACTTCATTCATTCATAATATTAATTTATGTCTCATTTATTTTTCTTGGTTAGCTGGCTATAGATTTCTTTTTATTGTTTGATTTACAATGTTGTTTTAATTTTTATTTCTTATTTTTGCTATCTTTTTTTAGAGAACCAGCTTTTGCTTTCATTGATGTTCTCTAATTTTTGCATTTTATGTATGTATTTCATTCAAAGTTAGGTGGCCACTAAAGAGAATATTCATTACTGATCAAACAATACCTCTTAAAGCCTTCTTAAATGAATAATGCAAAGAAATAGAGGGAAACAATAGAATAAGGAAGACTAGAGATTTCATCAAAAAAAGTAAACAATACCAAGGGAATATTTCATGCAAAGACTGGCACAATAAAGGACAGAAAT
Organism: Bos indicus x Bos taurus; assembly: GCF_003369695.1. NCBI lineage: Eukaryota > Metazoa > Chordata > Mammalia > Artiodactyla > Bovidae > Bos > Bos indicus x Bos taurus. Next base: position 56,270,461 of record NC_040087.1, read on the forward strand.
AGTATGTACCTAATAGAAGAAGAAGAAATTAAGAAGAGTTGGCAAGAATACACAGAAGAACTATACCATAAAGTCTTAATGACCCGGACAACCAGGATGGTGTGGTCACTCACCTACAGCCAGACACCCTGGAGTGTGAAGTCAAGTGGGGCTAAGGAAGCATTACGACAAACAAAACTAGTGGAGATGATGGAATTCTAGCTGAACTATTTCAAATCCTAAAAGATGATGCTGTGAAAGTGCTGCACTCAATATGCCAGCAAATTTGGAAAACTCAGCAGTGACCACAGGACTGGAAAAGGTCAGCTTTCATTCCAATCCCAAAGAAGGACAATGCTAAAGAATGTTCAAACTACTGCAAAATTGCACTCATTTCACATGCTAGCAAGGTCATGCTCAAAATCCTTTAAGGTAGGCTTTAATAGTATGTGAACCAAGAACTTCCATATGTAGAAACTGGATTTAGAAAAGGCAGAGGGACCAGAGATCAAAGTGTCAACATCCACTGGATCATAGAGAAATCAAGGGCATTCTAGAAAAACATCTACTTCTGCTACATTGACTATGCTAAAGCCTTTGACTCTGGATCACAATAAACTGTGGAAAATTATTATTTAAGAGATGGAATACCAGACCACATTACCTGCCTCTTGAGAAACCTGTATTTAGATCAAGAAGGAACAGTTAGAACCAAACATGGAACAACAGTTAAAAATTTGGAAAAAGTACATCAAGGCTGTATATTTTCACCTGCAGAGAATATCATGTGAAATGCCAGGCTGGATGAATCACAAGCTGGAATCAAGATTGCCAGGAGAAATATCAATAACTTCAGATATGCAGATAACATCACCTTAATAGCAGAAAATGAAAAAGAACTAAAGAACCTCTTGGTGAAAGTGAAAGAGGAGAGTGAAAAAGCTGGCTTAAAACTCAGCATTCAAAAAACTAAGATCATGGCATCCAGTTCCATCACTTTATGGCAAATAGATGGAAAAACAATGGAAACAATGACAGAATTTAATTTCTTGTACTCCAAAATCCCTGTGGACTGTGACTGCAGCCATGAAATTAAAAGACGCTTGCTCCTTGAAGAAAAGCTGTGACAATGTATTAAAAAGTGAAGACATCACTTTGCTAACAAAGGTCTGTATAGCCAAAGCTATGGTCTTTCCAGTAGTCATATACGGATATGTGAGTTGGATCATAAAGAAGGCTGAGCACTGAAGAATTGATGCTTTTGAACTGTTGTGTTGGAGAAGGCTCCTAAGATCCCCCTTGGACAGCAAGGAGATCAAACCAGTCAATCCTAAAGGAAATCCACCCTAAATGTTCATTGGAAGGACTGATGATGAAGCTGAAGTTCCAATACTTTGGCTACCTGATGGGAAGAACTGACTCATTGGAAAAGATCCTGATGCTGGGAAAGATTGAAGGCAGGAGGAGAAGTGGATGACAGAGGATGAGATGGTTGGATGGCATCACTGATCAATGTACATGAGTTTGAGCAAGCTCTGGGAGATAGTGAAGGACAGGGAAGCCTGGAGCACTGCAGTCCAAGGGGCTATAGCGTTGGCACAACTGAGCGACTGAACAACGAACAACACGATGCTTTATAATACAGAAAATCTCTAACCATTAAACCATTTAATAATATTTTGGTGATAAAATTTCTATTTCCTATAAATGACTCTGAATAATAGTAATAATCTTGTTATCTTGTGTTTTAATTTTTTAATATATACACATAAGTAGAGGAAAAACTTCTTTTATAAATACTACCCACACATAACAGTTATCAGTATTTGCCAATTTTGTTTCATGCGTTCCTCTTAAACTTTTTAAATGTTTTAAAATCAATATTACAGCAATAATTTTATCATATCATTTGTCACTAATAATAACACTAATAATTAAAAACTAATCTTAACTATAATTGAAATGTGTTCAAGCTGTTTGGTGTTGTTGTTTTTGTTTTGTTTTGTTTTTAAAAATGACTCTATATTGAGCTGTAAAACTTACTTTAAAAGCCAGTACTTTAGTATGCACATAAATATTTGGATCACTCAATAGCTACACAGCAGTGAGCTGTGTGTACAATGAGAAATAGTAATTACATGTTTGAAAATGTAGTTTTCAATTTCAAAATGTTATACTCCTGACACTTTTCAGATTATTTGAAAATAATACTAATAAAATTTCAATGTGTAATCTGAAACTAACACAACATTGCCAGTCAACTGTCATCAATATAAAATAAGTTAAAAATACAATCTACAGATTAAAATAATCTATACCTAAAAATGTCTGCTTCTGTAAAAAATGCCAAGTAAGAAAATTTTGTGGCATTTATTTCTATTATTATTATTTTATTTATTGTGCAGTTAAAAAACAAAATTTTACTTGAGCATCAATAACTTTGACAAAACCTTCTTTGAGTTACTGAAGATAGAAGAAAAGCTCAGTGAAATTTTCATTATTAGTTATGTAAGAGGAAGCATATTTATCCTTTATTTATGCCTTAAAGAAAAAAAGATCTTAAAAAAAATACAGTTTATGAATTCACACCTGTAAATTCTGTGACCAAAGGGAAAGAAAAGCAACATTGGGAAACTTGCTAATGCAGAAACCAATAGTCTAGACTTTCTAACCGCAAGTACTGCACACAGCATTATGACCTTGAATGCTGTGAGGCACTTTTGTCCTCTTTCATTTCTTTGCATAATTCACGAGTTACTGTTAACCTAAGTCATCTAGACTCCAGGTTTAGTGAAGAGAATGTTCAAATGAAAGATAATTAGTTTGGGAGTTTGAGTTTAACTTTTTCTAAGGATACAATGTCTTTCATTATTCAGAAACACAATATTTGGCATAAAAGGAAGGGAAGTAAGTTCTTCAGGAAACTTGTAACTAATGGGAAATCTTTCTACTCTAAATATTCTAAAACATTGGATAGAATTCCTCAAGCAGATGTCTTTTTTGTTAAGTATTTTTGTCAAAGGAAGTGTCATTTTCTTCACATCTGCACTAACTTTGAGGATTAAACTAATTAGGACATTTTATCAGTAAGTACAGCAAAATCAAATCAGGTTTCTCTATTTTCTCAGCTCCGAATCTGTATGTAATAAAACCACAGGAATAAAATCAAATAACAACATAAAAATCCAAACATGTGCTATTAAAAGGTATGCTTGGAGAAATTCTTTAAGCTCTATCTCTCTAATGATGACAGCTTTTGTGATGATTTCTGTTTCTTCATCATTTTAGACACATTAGCCTAATATGTTCACCCTTGAGTACAAAATCCTGGCTGAGAGGCAGCTTCCATGATTTAGATTTGGGATAAAGGAAGGTAGAAAATAAGATAATTTACTCTTTAAGTCAGCTCAGCTTTACAGTATTCCTTTGATAATTACAAAAAGAAAAGAGAAAAAGACTTTATGTGAATATTGCAAATGGTTAAAATCTTCAGGTAAGGGGAAGTGAGTATCTCTGAGTCAAGTATAAGTATTTAGGGGGTAAGTTTTTCAGTTTTTTGAAGCCTAGTACTTTTAGTAATTTATAGATGCAGAATACACACACATACACACACGTCCTCAAGGTCACAAAGTCAAATAATATATATGTTATCTATTATTTCTTCTGCCTTTAAAAACAACTAATTCCTCTAGGTCTCTGCCTCCATATGAGAACTGGGATGTACTGTCATCCTTCCGTGCACTTCTATTTTCCTTAAGTAACATGGTAGAGTGATAAAACAGATCTCACTGCTCCTTCCTTGTTCTGGATGTGGCCCATTCAATTTTATGCCTAATTTAATCATGGATACCAGGTATTCCTGCTTACCCTTTGGTTGGTTACATTGGTATGAAAAAATGGTCATTATCAGAAAATATATAAGTGATGGTCAATATCTCCTTTGAAAGTGTGTATTTATACTTATCTTTCTATGTATTTATGTATCTATACTTTTTCTCCATTTCATTTATTTCATTCTCTAGAAATGTGAAGAAAATTCTCTAAAATATCTCATTCTATCTTAAATTCTTAGAGCCTATTTCAAATTTTTGCTTTTCATGTAAAAGTATATTGAATTTTATATAAGTTTTCACTTATATTTTCACCTTACTAATTCCCTTAGTCTTTGTTTAAGATTCTATTCAACTTGTTTAGTGGATTTGTAATTTCAATATTTTATTTTATTTTATTTAAAAATTCTTTTTATTTTAATCATTTTTCCACACTATTTGTTCTTATATATTTTATTCTTTTATTTTGCTAACTATAACATACAAGGATTTTAAATCTATATTTCATAATTCCTCTATATAGATACAGGGCTTCCCAAGTGGCTCAGTGGTAAAGAATCCACCTGCAAATGCAGGAGACATCAGTTAGCTATAATAGTAGATTGGCTTAAACATTGTCAAGATAATACAGTGGACTAAATCAAGAAATATGAAACATATAGTACTAAGTACATTAGAATGCTGAGGGAAAGACAATTGTTAAGCATTCCTTCTTCAATTCATTCAGCAAATATTTTTGAGCTCTTGCCTTATGGCCAACCATATAGATTCTTGCTGACTATCAGTGAACAAGAGATAGAAAATATTGCAGACATTATGGAAATTATATTTTCTCAGGGAAATAAAGAAAAGCACAATCAACATAATAGAAATCAATATTATATTTCAAAGTAATAAGAAGTACAGAAACAAAAACCAAGGAAAAGCAAGTGGTGATAAGGTTAAGAGAGTCTGGAGGAGAAGAATTTGTGTCAGGAAAGATAAATGACTCTTTCAAGAGGAGTTATTGCAATGGGGAGCAAAGTAATGAAAGATAAATAAATAAATAAATGTTTTAAAACGACATGAAGTCAAGCAAAGACTTCTTTTCAGAAAGTTTGGAAAACAACATCATGCTTTTGTACTGATCAGATCAGATCAGATCAGTCACTCAGTCGTGTCCGACTCTTTGCGACCCCATGAATCACAGCACACCAGGCCTCCCTGTCCATCACCAACTCACGGAGTTCACTCAGACTCATGTCCATCGAGTCAGTGATGCCATCTAGCCATCTCATCCTCTGTCGTCCCCTTCTCCTCCTGCCCCCAATCCCTCCCAGCATCAGAGTCTTTTCCAATGAGTCAACTCTTCGCATCAGGTGGCCAAAGTACTGGAGTTTCAGCTTTAGCACCATTCCTTCCAAAGAAATCCCAGGGCTGATCTCCTTCAGAATGGACTGGTTGGATCTCCTTGCAGCCCAAGGGACTCTCAAGATTTGTACTAATAAGAGTGATCAAATGAAAATTTTTTTAAAAATTAAGATTTAGGAGAGTAAGTAGGGAAATCTGTCAGCAGTGTTTTTGAATCAGAGCACATATTATGTAACATATCATTCACATGAATCAAGTGTTTCAGATTCAATCTACTAGGTGAATCACGACCTGAGTTACATGGGAGGAAAAGCAAATCTGGAAGAGAAGAACATATACTCACTTTTATATGTGTAATAAGCATATTCTTGGGCTTCCCTGGTGGCTCAGAGGGTTAAGCGTCTGCCTACAATGTGGGAGACCTGGGTTTGATCCCTGGGTCAGGAAGATCCCCTGGAGAAGGAAATGGCAACCCACTCCAGTACTCTTGCCTGGAAAATCCCATGGACTGAGAAGCCTGGTAGGCTACAGTCCATGGGGTCGCAAAAAGTCAGACCCGACTGAGCGACATCACTTTCACTTTCACTTTAAGCATATTCTTTAGAAAAGGTTACATATCTCTATACTTTTTTTTTTTTTTTAAGCTGGCAGGTGTCCTTTTAATATATATGATGCCTCTTTTTTTTTAAGATTATTATTTTTTTAAATTTTATTTTATTTTTAAACTTTACAATATTGTATTAGTTTTGCCAAATATCGAAATGAATCCGCCAAAGGTATACGCGCGTTCCCCATCCTGAACCCACCTCCCTCCTCCCTCCCCTACCCTCCCTCTGGGTCGTCCCAGTGCACCAGCCCCAAGCATCCAGTACCGTGCATCGAACCTAGACTGGCGACTCGTTTCATACATGATATTATACATGTTTCAATGCTATTCTCCCAAATCTCCCCAGCCTCTCCCTCTCCCACAGAGTCCATAAGACTGTTCTATACATCAGTGTCTCTTTTGCTGTCTCGTACACAGGGTTATTGTTAGCATCTTTCTAAATTCCATATATATGTGTTAGTATACTGTATTGGTGTTTTTCTTTCTGGCTTACTTCACTCTGTATAATAGGTTCCAGTTTTATCCATCTCATTAGAACTGATTCAAATGTATTCATTTTAATGGCTGAGTAATACTCCATTGTGTATATGTACCACAGCTTTCTTATCCATTCATCTGCTGATGGGTATCTCGGTTGCTTCCATGTCCTGGCTATTATAAACAGTGCTGCGATGAACATTGGGGTACATGTGTCTCTTTCCCTTCAGGTTTCCTCAGTGTGTATGCCCAGCAGTGGGATTGCTGGATCATAAGGCAGTTCTATTTCCAGTTTTTTAAGGAATCTCCACACTGTTCTCCATAGTGGCTGTACTAGTTTGCATTCCCACCAACAGTGTAAGAGGGTTCCCTTTTCTCCACACCCTCTCCCGCATTTATTGCTTGTAGACTTTTGGATTGCAGCCATTCTGACTGGCGTGAAATGGTACCTCATAGTGGTTTTGATTTGCATTTCTCTGATAATGAGTGATGTTGAGCATCTTTTCATGTGTTTGTTAGCCATCTGTATGTCTTCTTTGGAGAAATGTCTATTTAGTTCTTTGGCCCATTTTTTGATTGGGTCATTTATTTTTCTGGAGTTGAGCTGTAGGAGTTGCTTGTATATTTTTGAGATTAGTTGTTTGTCCGTTGCTTCATTTGCTATTATTTTCTCCCATTCTGAAGGCTGCCTTTTCACCTTGCTAATAGTTTCCTTTGTTGTGCAGAAGTTTTAAGTTTAATTAGGTCCCATTTGTTTATTTTTGCTTTTATTTCCAATATTCTAGGAGGTGGGTCATAGAGCATCCCGCTGTGATGTATGTCAGAGAGTGTTTTGCCTATGTTCTCCTCTAGGAGTTTTATAGTTTCTGGTCTTACGTTGAGATACTTTTATCTGGGTCAAATTTCCAAACAGAGATCCAAATATACTAACTACTTAAAGGTGGCTCAGACAGACTGTAGTGTGGGAGACCAGGATTCAATCCCTGGATTGGGAAAATCCCCTGGGATTGTGACCCCTGTGATGTGGTCACAAAGTCGGATAATACTGAGCGACTTCACTTTCTTTCTGTCTAAAATTTATAATTTCAACTGCAAATAATTAAATAATATATATTTTATCAACCTTCCTTGACAATAATATTGCCACAATAGAAAAAATAAAAAGACTATGTTGTAAGTTTTGGTTATAGAAACAAAAGCTGGCAAAACTGTGAAGGCAAAATAAAACTTTCCAGTGTTATTGAGGTATAATTGACATATAACCTTGTGTAAATTTAAGTTGAACAGTGTACACCATAAAATAAAGGTGTACAGTGTGATGATTTGACACACATACATATTACAAACTTATTACCACAATAAGGCAACATATTCCATCACCTCACAAAGTTGTCATTTTTATGTGTGTGAATATTTAGTGTCCTCAGCACCATTTATTAATCAATTCCCCATTGAGTATTCTTGGTTCTCTTATCAAATATTAGCTTACTATGCATGCCTGTGTTTATTTCTGGACTCTCAATTATATTCTATTAGCTTAAATGTGTTTTAACGCACACTACTGTTTAAAACAGCAACCTACTGTTTTAATTACTATAGCTTTGTTTTATATATATATATATATATATATATATGTAATATGTATATTTGAAAACATCTGTTGAATCAGTTAAGATTTATGTTGTTGTTCAGTTGCTCAGTCCTGTCTTTGTGACCTCATGGACTGCAGCACACTGACTTCCCTGTCCTTCACCATCTTCCAGAGTTTGCACAAATTCATGTCCATTGAGTCAATGATGCCATCTAACCATGTCATCCTCTGTTGTCCCCTTCTCATCCTGCTTTCAATCTTTCCCAGCATCAGGGTCTTTTGGAAAGAGTCAGTTCTTTGCATCAGGTGGCCAAAGTATTAGAGTTTCAGCTTCAGCATCAGTCCTTTCAAAGAATATTCAGGACTGATTTCCTTTTGACTGACTGGTTAGATCTCCTTGTAGTCCAAGAAACTCTCAAGAGTCTTCTCCAACACCACAATTCAAAAGCATCAATTCTTTGGCGCTCAGCCTTCTTTATGATCCAACTTTCACATTCATACATGACTACGAGAAAAACCATAGCTTTGACTAGATGGACCTTTGTTGGCAAAGTAATGTCTCTGCTTTTTAATATCCTGTCTAGGTTTTTCATATCTTGTCTTCCAAGGAGCAAGTATCTTTTAATTTCATGACTGCAGTCACCATCTGCAGTGATTTTGGAGCCCAAGAAAATAAAGTCTGTCACTGTTTCCATTGTTTCTCCATCTCTTTGCCATGAAGTGATGGGACCAGATGCTCTGACCTTAGTTTTTCTAGTGTTGAGTTAAGCCAGCTTTTTTACTCTCCTCTTTCAATTTCATCAAGAGGCTTTTTAGTTCCTCTTTGCTTTTTGTCATAAGGGTGGTGTCATCTGCATATTTGAGGTTATTTATATTTCTCCCAGAAATCTTAATTCGTGCTTGTGCTTCTTCCAGCCTGGCATTTCGCATGATGTACTCTGGTGTTCCCTGGTGGCTCAGATGGTAAAGCATCTGCCTAAAATGTGGGAGACCTGGGTTTGATCCCTGGGTCAGGAAGATTCCCTGGAGAAGAAAATGGCAATCCACTCCAGTCCTCTTTCCTGGAAAATCCCATGGATGGAGGAGCATGGTAGCCACTGTCCATGGAGTCGCAAAGAGTTGGACATGACTGAGTGACCTCACTCATTCACTCTGCATATAAGTTAAATAAGTAGGGTAACAACATACAGTGCTGACATATCCCTTTCCCAATTTGGAACCAGTCTGTTATTCCATGTCCCATTCTAACTGTTGCTTCTTGATGTGCATACAGGTTTCACAGGAGGCAAGTGAGATGGTCTGGTATTCCCATCTCTTGAAGAATTTTGCACAGTTTATTTTGATCCACAGAGTCAAAGGCTTTAGCGTAGTCAATAAAGCAGAAGTAGATGTCTTACTGGCATTCTCTTGCTTTTTCTATGATCCAATGGATGTTTGCAATTTGATCTCTGGTTCCTCTGTGTTTTCTAAATCCACCTTGAACATCTGGAAGTTCTTGGTTCATGTACTGTTGAAGCCTAGCCTGGAGAATTTTGAGCATTACTTTAATTTACTTATAACTTAATATTTATAATCAGAAATAAATCATTTAGTTTATACATAAGATTTAACATTGTGATGGGACCATATGCAATATACTTACCATAGAAATTTAGGTTCAATTTCATTTTATGATTTTTTATTACATAAACTGCAATTTTACAATCTTAAAGCAATATTTAGATCTACATAGTATCGCTTATATTTATCTTCTATAAATTTTAAATGCTATTCTATCATGCTCCCCCCCCCCAAAAAAAAAGCAGTGTGGTGCTCAATTTATTTAAACATTTCCCTTTTCAATTTATCCAAATATTTTGCCAATGTTAAAGATGTTACTTTGATATATAATAATAAAAATATAGACATTAGAGTGTACATTATTTAAAATTTATTTTTGGGAATTCCCTGAAGGTCCAATGATTAGGGCTTATCCAATATGCACCATGGCATGGCCAAAGAAAAAATTTTTTTAATTATTTTCTCCTTCATTATTATTTCTTTTTCTTGTTCTAAATTTTTAAGTTTTATTGAGATAAATTGTTGGTCTATATTTTGTATTGCAGCTCTAAGATTCAAGAAACATAATTTTTAAATGTTTTAAAAATATTTTTTTAAATTCTATGAAATGAAAATGGCCAAATTAGATCAGTTATTTTTAGCTACTACAACGTTATTAGGAAATATATATTTAGTTATATGTATATTTATTATGTATAAATATTTCAAATATATATTCTAAATCTACCTCACAGTTACTTAATTGTGGATATTGAATATTGAAAACAAGTATATTTGAAATCTTAAGATTACCTCTTCATATGAAGAAAAATAAAATCTTTATTTTTCTAAATTTTAAAAATTTATCTAGCATCAGTAATCCTTAATCTATATTCTCACTGAGTGTTTGAAAATGTTTGAGGCCTTCAAGCTGTGGTGCTTGAAAAGACTCCTGAGAGTCCCTTGGATAGCAAGAAGACCAAATCAGTCAACCTCAAATGAAATTAACCCTGAACACTCATTGGAAGGACTGATGCTGAAGCTGAAGCTTCAGTTTTTTGGCCACCTGATGTGAACAGCCAACTTGTTGAAAAAGTCCCTGATGCTGGGAAAGACTGAGGGCAAAAGGAGAAGAGGACACCAGAAGATGACATGGCTGAATAGTATCACTGATGCAGTAGATATGAACTTGGGTAAATTTCAGAAGATGATGAGGACGGGCAGGCCTGATGTCCTACAGACATTGGGGTTGCAAAGAGTCAGACATGACTAGGTGACTGAATAGCAACAATAGGTTAAGGTGTATTGTGACCATAAAAATTTCATAATTATGGATAACTCCAGGAAATATCTTATGTAATCTTTGAATTGATGTAAAAACTGTAACGATTCTTTTGATTCCATGTTTCATAGTGACAAATTTAAACTATTCCTGCCAAGGTGAAAAAAAAATTCTGGACATTTTGCAAAATTTGGCTGCTTTTAAAAATCTCATGTTTTCAAGGTCATTTGTCTATCTGTCCAAAGACAATCTTTATAAGTTAACTAAATAACACTAAATATCTAGCTATTTATTTGAAAATATGTGACTATACTGCACTACATATTTGTTAAATACAAATTATTCACAACTATAGTATTTAATATCATCCAGTTGTTAAAGAATATAATTGGTATCACTCTTCACATATACTCTATCTAGTTAACTAGCTAGTTATGCTGATGTTGTATTGTGTTGTATGTGTGCTCATTCATGTCCAACTCTGCAACCCCATGGACTGTGTAGCTAGACAGCCTCTTCAGTCCATGAATTTTCCAGGCAAGTATACTAGAGTGGATTGTCATTCCCTTCTCCAGGGGATCTTCCCAACCCAGGGATCAAACCTGCATCTCTGTGTCTCCTGCATTGACAGGGAGATTCTTTACCACTGTGCCACCTGGGAACCACTTGTTTTACTGATATTAGTTATTTAATATTCCAAAGTTTGTTTCAGCCATAATTTCAATGGCTATAAGTGTCATGCTGAATGAATGTCCCTGAAATCAAAATTTGGAACATATAATGAAGTAACAGAATTGATGCTTGGCACTATTGGAGAACAATTTCTTGTTATGTAAGAATCATATAATTCAGACAGCACAGGAGGGAAGATTTGAAAAAGTCAGTGAAATTGTTTTTTACTTCTACCAATTAAATTCTTGAACTCTGAGGCAGACAGAGAAGGCAATGGCACCCCACTCCAGTGTTCTTGCCTGGAGAATACCAGGGACGGGGGAGCCTGGTGGACTGCCGTCTGTGGGGTCACACAGAGTCGGACATGACTGAAGCGACTTAGCAGCAGTAGCAGCTGAGGCAGTATCTTTCCAAAACTGGTAGCGCCACACCCTAATTATCTTCATCATATTCTTAAGCAGTCAATATTTGTTTCTAGGACTTAGGACAAGCATTACAAAGAAATATTTTGTTCTCTTTATTCCTGACTCTGTAGGGTGTGTGTGTGTGTGTGTGTGTGTGTGTGTGTGTGGTAGATGGGCCCTAGTTAGTTTGGGATCCATGTCAGCAGATGCTCTTGCCAGTATCTCAGTAATGAATGGAAGACAGTGAACTGGAAATTAAAATATCAGAAATTTAGCATATGTAACTCAAACCATTGGAACTCATATAATTACACATGAAGAGTGAGAAGTCTGAGTTTTGAAAGAGAAATTTCAGTAGGAAATAAGAATCCAAAATAAATTTGCATATATATCAGAGAATATAGAAGAGGAGAATTTGAATGAGCTTGAAAAATAAATGCTGCAGAAAGGTCAATAAATCTTGAAATGATTTTATAATGGTGAATGTTTTTGCTATTTGTCTACCTGACAACATTTGCCCAATTTTTTCTTTGCCAAGAGAATCTCAGTTTGAGAATATAGGGAAAATTTGAATCCTGTTCTTGTCCATTTAAGTAATTCAGTTCAGTTCAGTTCAGTCGCTCAGTCGTGTCCGCGTCTTTGCGACCCCATGAATCGCAGCATGCCAGGCCTCCCTGTCCATCACCAACTCCCAGAGTTTACCCAAACTCATGTCCATCGAGTCGGTGATGCCATCCAGCCATCTTATCCTCTGTCGTCCCCTCCTCCTCCTGCCCCCAATCCCTCCCAGCATCAGAGTCTTTTCCAATGAGTCAACTCCACATGAGGTGGCCAAAGTACTGGAGTTTCAGCTTTAGCATCATTCCTTCCAAAGAACACCCAGGGCTGATCTCCTTCATAATGGACTGGTTGGATCTTCCTGCAGTCCAAGGGACTCTCAAGAGTCTTCTCCAGCACCACAGTTCAAAAGCATCGATTCTTCGGTGCTCAGCCTTCTTCACAGTCCAACTCTCACATCCATACATGACCACAGGAAAAACCATAGCCTTGACTAGACGGACCTTTGTTGACCAAGTAATGTCTCTGCTTTTGAATATGCTATCTAGGTTGTTCATAACTTGCCTTCCAAGGAGTAAGCGTCTTTTAATTTCATGGCTGCAATCACCATTTGCAGTGATTTTGAAGCCCCCCAAAATAAAGTCTGATAGTGTTTCCACTGTTTCCCCATCTAATTCCCATGAAGTGATGGGACCAGATGCCATGATCTTAGTTTTCTGAATGTTGAGCTTTAAGCCAACTTTTTCACTCTCCTCTTTCACTTTCATCAACCCTGTTTCTGTTAGTGAAACCTAATAGAAAAATTGTTTGGGAAGTTTTCCCAGAAGAGGTTTTTCATCATAAAGGAATAATATTTGCTTTTGTTTAATTACTAAGTCATCCTACTGTTTTGTGACCCCATGGACTGCAGCCTGATGGTTCCTCTGTCCATGAGACTTCCCAGGCAAGAATACTGGAATGGCTTGTCATTTTGTTATCCAGGGGATTTCCCTGATCCAGAGATTGAACCTGCAATCTCCTGCTTTGGAGGGTGGATTCTTTACCACTGAGTCACCTGGGAAACCCCAAAGGAATAATATATAGACTTTAATACTTTCTGGAATTGAACATTGATGCAATACTCAGAACTGTAGCAACTAGCATTTAGTCTAAAGGAATAAGCCAAGGTACTGACAGATCCCAGCTCTAATAATTGTTGTTACTTCACTTATAACAGGAGTTACCTGCCTCCAGACTCCATATTAAATGGGGGTAAAAAGTGTGGAAAAGGAGTAGAAAATAAAAAGAAAAAATTAAAAGAATAAATTAAATAAATAATAATTAGTGCAAACTATAGTAAATTGTGTTTTTTAAAGATAAAAGCAAATTAAATATAACATGTATTAATAATTAGAATTTAAGAGATCAGTAATTCTGGAAAAGCTTTCTGTAGGGGACTGAAAAATGAATTTGAGGGTATAATGATAAAATGAGGTTTAGGCTTGTTCAGTATTATTTGCTTCAGAAATATGTAGTTAAATGGTGCATGAGATTGAAGGAAGTTATTATTTTTATTTGTTGGTTTTATTATGCAACTTTTAATCAACATTTTTTTTTTGAAGTTAGATTTTGTAGTCAAATAGGTTTGGATTTAAATCCTGATTTCATAACTTTCATTTAAATAGCAAATCACTTAATTTTACTAAGGATAAGTTTCTTAATCTTTTAAACATTTTTTGATAAGTTTAATATTTTTCTTCAATTGAATTGACAGAAAAAACAGAAGCAATATCAGTGCTAGTTAATTTATATTTCTAGGCTCTTTCAGATAAATCATTCTGCTCTTGAATTTAATATTGCTCTTCCTTGACAGTGATTAATATGATGATTATTGATTGGTATATTCTGACTCTTGGCTAACTCAAAAAGTATGCATATTTGTTTAAGAATGATAGATAACAGACAACTTTAAAAGGTATAAATAATGAATCATTGGAAGAAAGATATCACTAGAAATGCAAATATTTATAGATAATAAAATGGATCAAAAACATTGTGGTAAATGAAAGCAATGGAGAGCCAATTTATTTCTTAACTGTTAATTATTTTAATGACTGATGTATTTTTCATAAGGAATATTATGATGGTAAAAATTCTAAAGTGATAAATTGTTAAAAATCTGGCTAATATCATTCTGTTTACTGCATTAATCACATACAAGCAATTATCTGAAAACAAGATAAAAATTCAAATAATTACTAAGGAACGAACAGTGCCATGTTAATTAATGGAAAATACACTTTTCAAATATTCAAGCAAGATTACAGAGTGATGTCTAAGCACACATAAACATATGCATTTTTAGTCATGTAATGGAATTCTGTATATTCCTGAAAATAATTCTGACTTGACTGAGGAATGGTCAAAAAACATTAAGGATATACTTTGTGACAGGTAAAATAAAAAACACTTAATATTCTGGTACAGACTCACGATAATCCTAAGAAAACTTCCATTTTACAGAAGAAAAAAACCAAATTCATTAGATATGACAATTAGCCAAGGTTTTAATATCTAAGGGCTTCCCTGGTGGTTCAGACAGTAAAAGCATCTACCTGAAATGCTGGAGACCCAGTTTTGATCCCCGGGTCAGGAAGATCCCCTGGAGAAGGAAATGGCAACCTACTCCAGTACTCTTACCTGGAAAATTCCATGGACTGGAGCCAGGTGGACTCTAGTCCATGGGGCCACAGAGTTGGACAAGACTGAGTGACTTTACTTTTGCTTTCACTTTAATATCTAATGCGTGGTAACTACAAATCTATTTGCCTTTTTATTCTGTAAATTTATCTTTTATCATGTTAGATTTTATATAATAGCATTTTATTCATACTAGAATGCTTCCTTTTGAAAAGAAAACATTTATCATAGTAAAATAAAATTATTCACACCACATATACTTATTAGGTGAGCAAAATAAATGTCTATTTTTGTACAAATCAGAATATAATTTATTACTTTTAAAGGTAGAAGATAAATGATGCTAATATGTAGCATTCAGAAATCAGAAGATTCATCATTGAAAGTATTAACCTAAATTTCCATATATTTAATTTACATCCATATTCTATCATCTTTTCTCATGAATATAATACCTGAAACACTGACAGATACCATCAATGAGATATTTCCAGTGTTATTAAAAATGGCAGATTTGCTCTCTTTTTGGAAATAAGGAAAAGTTTATAACAAATCATCTCTTCTGTTGACAACACTTATAAATACTAAGTTAAATATAAACAAATGCTTGAAGGTATAAGAAAGTAAACAAAAATAAGTAGAAACTAGAAGGTTGATATCACTTAAATGAGAAAAAACTAGGTGGACTCCACATTTAACTGTCATTTTACCTCAAGTTACTACTCCCCAACTCACATGGGATGCAGGACATAGAGTACAGTGAAAAAATGCAGTGTGATTGGACTGAGGATTCAGAAGTAGGAATCAGAGCAGAAAAAGCTTCTGGGAACTGAAGGGGAGATTTCTGAAAGGAAGAAGGCACTCAAACCTGAAAATGTGTCAAACTCCATTCAAATGATCAGCTAACTTTTAAACTAAACATTTACACAGTAAGACTCCAAGCATTAGAGCGGAAATCACACACTGATGGCTCAAAATGACATGAATAAGTGCAGTATTTTCCTAATGCTGTTGAGAAAGAGTTGGGATTTCAATTACTGCCAACTGAGAGGGCTTTAATGAATGCTTGGGCTTTAATGAAACTCCAAATCAAACACCTTTAAAAATTAGAAACACATTGCAGAGCTAAGAGATGCACCCTAGGGTTAAGGACAAATTCTTAAGTATCTACTATTAGACCTTGTCTAACACAACAGCCTCACGACATCGAAATGACATTCAAGAAACTTAATAGCTAACCTGAACAAATCCAACACTTTTCCCTCCAAGTAACACAATACAAATTTTTAACTATACATAGAAATATACACATTTTTAAAGTTTTTCCAAACAATAGAACTGGACATGGAACAACAACAAATAGGAAAAGGAGTACATCAAGGTTGTGTATTGTCACCCTGCTTATTTAACTTATATGCAGAGTACATCATGAGAAACGCCGGGCTGGAAGAAGCACAAGCTGGAATTAAGATTGCCGGGAGAAATATCAATAGCCTCAGATATGCAGATGACACCAACCTTATGACAGAAAGTGAGGAAATGAAAAACCTCTTGATGAAAGTGAAAGAGGAAAGTAAAAAAGTTGGCTTAAAACTCAACATTCAGAAAACGAAGATCATGGCATCTGGTCCCATCACTTCATGGAAAAAGATGGGGAAACAGGGTAAACAGTGCCAGACTTTATTTTTTTGGACTCCAAAATCGCTGCAGATAGTGACTGCAGCCATGAAATTAAAAGATGCTTACTCCTTGGAAGGAAAGTTATGAACAACCTAGATAGCAAATTCAAAGGCAGAGACATTATTTTGCCAACAAAGTTCCATCTAGTCAAGGCTATGGTTTTTCCAGTGGTCATGTGTGGATGTGAGAGTTGGACTGTGAAGAAAGCTGAGTGCCGAAGAATTGATGCTTTTGAACTGTGGTGTTGGAGAAGGCTTTTGCGAGTTCCTTGGACTGCAAGGAGATCAAACCAGTCAATCCTAAAAAAAATCAGTCCTGAATATTGGAGAGACTGATGCTGAAGCTGAAGCTCCAATACTCTGGCCACCTGATGAGAAGAACTGACTCATTGGAAAAGACCCTGATGCTGGGAAAGATTGAAGGCAGGAGAAGAAGGGGACAACAGAGGATGAGATGGTTGGATGACATCACCAACTCAATGGACATGAGTCTGAGCAAGCTATGGGAGTTCATGATGGACAGGGAAGCCTGGTGTGCTGCAGTCCATGGGGTCACAAGAGTTGGACACTTAGCAACTGAACTGAACTGAACTGATTGTAGTTCTAAGTTTGGATTTTAAGGAATCTCCATAATGTTTTCCCCAATGGCTTTACAATTTTGCATTTCTACCAATAGTGTAAGAGGATTTCCTTTTCTCTATACCCTCTCCAGCATTTATTGATGGCAGGTTTTTTTTTTTTATTGATTGTCATTCTGTCCAATATGAGGTGATATCTCATTGTAGTTTTGATTTCGATTTCTCTAATAAGTCAAGTGGGCCTTAGAAAGCATCACTACAAACAAACCCAGTGGAGGTGACAGAATTACAGTTGAGCTATTTTAAATCCTAAAGGATGATACTGTGAAAGGGCTGAACTCTATATGCCAGCAAATTTGGAAAATTTAGCAGTGGACACAGGACTGGAAAAGGTCAGTTTTCATTCCAATCCCAAAGAAAGGCAATGCCAAATAATGCTCAAACTAACGCACAATTGCACTCATCTCACATGCTGGTAAAGTAATGCTCAAAATTCTCCAAGCTAGGCTTCAGCAATACATGAAATGTGAACTTCCAGATGTTCAAACTGCCTTTAGAAAAGGCAGAGGAACCAGAGATCAAATTGCCAACATCCACTGGAACATCGAAAAATCAAGAGAGTTCCAGAAAAACATCTATTTCTGCTTTGTTGACTATGCCAAACCCTTTGACTGTGTGGATCACAATAAACTGTGGAAAATTCTGAAAAAGATGGGAATACCAGATCATCTGACCTGCCTCTTGAGAAATCCGTATGCAGGTCAGGAAGCAACAGTTAGAACTGGACATGGAACAACAGACTGTTTCCAAATAGGAAAAGGAGTACGTCAAGGCTGTATATTGTCACCCTGCTTATTTAACTTATATGCAGAGTACATGATAAGAAATGCTGGGCTGGAAGAAACACAAGCTGGAATCAAGATTGCTGGGAGAAATATCAATAACCTCAGATATGCAGATGATACCACCCTTATGGCAGAAAGTAAAGAGGAACTAAAAAGCTTCTTGATGAAAGTGAAAGAGGAGAGTGAAAAAGTTGGCTTAAAGCTCAACATTCAGAAACCTAAGTCATGGCTCTCGTCCCATCACTTCATGGAAAATAGATGGGGAAACAGTGGAAACAGTGTCAGACTTTATTTTTCTGGGCTCCAAAATCACTGCAGATGGTGATTGCAGCCATGAAATGAAAAGATGCTTACTCCTTGGCAGGAAAGTTATGACCAAACTAGGTAGCATATTGAAAAGCAGAGACATTACTTTGCCAACAAAGGTCTGTCTAGTCAAGGCTATGGTTTTTCCAGTAGTCATTTATGGATGTGAGAGTTAGACTGTAAAGAAGGCTGAGCGCTGAAGAATTGATGGTTTTGAACTGTGGTATTGGAGAAGGCTTTTGTGAGTCCCTTGGACTGCAAGGAAATCCAACTAGTTCATTCTAAAGGAGATCAGTCCTGGGTGTTCTTTGGAAGGACTGATGCTAAAGCTGAAACTCCAGTACTTTGGCCACCTCATGCAAAGAGTTAACTCATTGGAAATGACTCTGATGCTGGGAAGGATTTGCGGCAGGAGAAGAAGAGGACGACAGGGGATGAGATGGCTGGATGGCATCACTGACTGGATGGACGTGAGTTTGAGTGAACTCTGGGAGTTGGTGATGGACAGGGAGGCCTGGCGTGCTGCAGTTAATGGGGTTACAAAGAGTCAGGCAGGACTGAGCGACTGAACTGAACTGAATATTTAGTTGAGAGTCTTTTTACATCCCTCTTGGCCATCTGTATGTTTTCTTTATCTTTTTAAGTCTTCCATTCAGTTTTTGATTGGATTATTGCTTTGATATTGAACTCCATATGCTGTTTGTATACTTTGAAGTTACTCCTTTGTCTGTTGCTTCATTTGCAAATAATTTCTCCCATTCTGAGAGCTGTATTTTTATCTTGCTTATAGTTTTCTTTGCTGTCCAAAATCTTTAAGTTAGTATAGGTCCCAATTGTTTGTTTTTCTTTTCATATTTTTAATGTGAGTTAAGAAGATTTTGCTGTAATTTATGTCAAAGGTGTTTTTCTTATGTTTTCCTCTAAGCAAGTTTTATTTGTTTTGTTTCATTTATCTATTTTTAAAAATTTTTAATTAAACTAATATATGACCCAGCAATCCCAGCACTGGGCACATAGATTAAAATCCTGTGATGTTTTATCAATGGTGCTGTATAGAAGGAGAAGTTTTGAAACTACTGTAAAAATAAGACTGATAACTGGAAGCAGGAGGCTTAAATCCAAACCCTGACTCCAGGGAACTCCTGACTCCAGGGAACATTAATTGACAGGAGCTCATCAAACGCCTCCATACCTACACTGAAACCAAGCACCACACAAGGGCCAACAAGTTCCAGGGCAAGACATACCAAGAAAATTCTCCAGCAACACAAGAACACAGCCCTGAGCTCCAAGATACAGGCTGCCCAAAGTCACCCCAAAATCATAGACATCTCATAACTCATTACTGGACACTTCATTGCACTCCAGAGAGAAGAAATATAGCTCCACACACCAGAACACCAACACAAGCTTCCCTAACCAAGAAACCTTGACAAGCCACCTGTACAAACCCACACACAGTGAGGAAATGCCATAATAAAGAGAACTCTACGAACTCCCAGAATACAGAAAGGACACCCGAAAGTCAGCAATTTACACAAGATGAAGAGACAGAGGAATACCCAGAAGGTAAAGGAACAGGATAAATGCCCACCAAACCAAACAAAAGAGGAAGAGATAGGGAATCTACTTGATAAAGAATTCTGAATAATGATAGTGAAATTGATCCAAAATATTGAAATCAAAATGGAATCACAGATAAAGAGCCTGGAGACAAGGATTGAGAAGATGCAAGAAAGGTTTAACAAGGACCTAGAAGAAATAAAAAAGAGTCAATATATAAGGAATAATGCAACAAATCAAACCAAAAACACTCTGGAGGCAACAAATAGTAGAATAACAGAAGCAGAAGATAGGATTGTATAAATAAATGAATCAGAGAGGATAAAAGAAAAACAAATTAAAAGAAATGAGGACAATCTCAGAGATCTCCAAGACAATATTAAATGCTACAACATTCGAATCATAGGGGTTCCAGAAGAAGAAGACAAAAAGAAAGACCATGAGAAAATACTTGAGGAGATAATAGTTGAAAACTTCCCTAAAATGGGGAAGGAAATAATCACTCAAGTCCAAGAAACCCAGAGAGTCCCAAACAGGATAAACCCAAGGTGAAACACTCCAAGACACATATTAATCAAATTAACAAAGATCAAACACAAAGAACAAATATTAAAAGCAGCAAGGGAAAAACAACAAATAACACACAAGGGAATTCCCATAAGGATAACAGCTGATCTTTCAATAGAAACTCTCCAAGCCAGGAGGGAATGGCAAGACATACTTAAAATGATGAAAGAAAATAACCTACAGCCCAGATTATTGTACCCAGCAAGGATCTCATTCAAATATGAAGGAGAAATCAAAAGCTTTACAGACAAGCAAAAGCTGAGAGAATTCAGCACCACCAAACCAGCTCTCCAACAAACACTAAAGAATATTCTCTAGACAGGAAACACAAAAATGGTGTATAAATTTGAACCCAAAACAATAAAGTAAATGGCAACAGGATCATACTTATCAATACTTACCTTAAACGTAAATGGGTTGAATGCCCCAACCAAAAGACAAAGACTGGCTGAATGGATACAAAAACAAAAGCCCTACATATGTTGTCTACAGGAGACCCACCTCAAAACAGGGGACACATACAGACTGAAAGTGAAGGGCTGGACAAAGATTTTCCATGCAAATAGGGACCAAAAGAAAGCAGGAGTAGCAATACTCATATCAGATAAAATAGACTTTAAAACAAAGGCTGTGAAAAGAGACAAAGATGGTCACTACATAATGATCAAAGGATCAATCCAAGAAGAAGATATAACAATTATATATGCACCCAACACGGGAGCACCGCAATATGTAAGACAAATACTAACAAGTATGAAAGGGGAAATTAACAATAACACAGTAATAGTGGGAGACTTTAATACCACACTCACACCTATGGATAGATCAACTAAACAGAAAATTAACAAGGAAACACAAACTTTAAATGATACAATAGACCAGTTAGACCTAATTGATATCTATGGGACATTTCATCCCAAAACAACGAATTTCAACTTTTTCTCAAGTGCACATGGAACCTTCTCCAGGATAGATCACATCCTGGGCCATAAATCTAGCCTTGGTAAATTCAAAAAAATTGAAATCATTCCAAGCATCTTTTCTGACCACAATGCAGTAAGATTAGATCTCAATTACAGGAGAAAAGCTATTAAAAATTCCAACATATGGAGGCTGAACAACACGCTGCTGAATAACCAACAAATCACAGAAGAAATAAAAAAAGAAATCAAATTACATAGAAATGAATGAAAATGAAAACACAACAACCCAAAACCTGTGGGACACTGTAAAAGCCGTCCTAAGGGGAAAGTTCATAGCCATACAGGCATACCTCAAGAAACAAGAAAAAAGTCAAATAAATAACCCAACTCTACACCTAAAGCAACTAGAAAAGGAAGAAAGGAAGAATCCCAGGGTTAGTAGAAGGAAAGAAATCTTAAAAATTAGGGCAGAAATAAATGCAAAAGAAACAAAAGAGACCATAGCAAAAATCAACAAAGCCAAAAGCTGGTTCTTTGAAAGGATAAATAAAATTGACAAACCATTAGCTAGACTCATCAAGAAACAAAGGGAGAAAAATCAAATCAATAAAATTAGAAATGAAAATGGAGAGATCACAACAGACAACACAGAAAAACAAAGGATCATAAGAGACTACTATCATCAACTATATGCCAATAAAATGGACAACGTGGAAGAAATGGACAAATTCTTAGAAAAGTACAACTTTCCAAAACTGGACCAGGAAGAAATGAAAATCTTAACAGACCCATCACAAGCACGGAAATTGAAACTGTAATCAAAAATCTTCCAGCAATGTTATATAACATTTTTGATTACAGCCTATTATACAGAGTGAAGTAAGCCAGAAGGAAAAACACCAATACAGTATACTAATGCATATATATGGAATTTAGAAAGATTGTAACAATAACCCTGTGCACGAGACAGCAAAAGAGACACTGATGTATAGAACAGTCTTATGGACTCTGTGGGAGAGGGAGAAGGTGGGAAGATTTGGAAGAATGGCATTGAAACATGTAAAATATCATGTATAGAACGAGAGGCCAGTCCAGGTTCGATGCATGATACTGGATGCTTGGGACTGGTGCACTGGGACGACCCAGAGGGATGGTATGGGGAGGGAGGAGGGAGGAGGGTTTAGGATGGGGAACACATGTATACCTGTGGTGGATTCATTTTGATATTTGGCAAAACGAATACAATTATGTAAAGTTTAAAAATAAAATAAAATTTAAAAAAAAAAGAAAAAAAAATCTTCCAGCAAACAAAAGCCCAGGTCCAGACAGCTTCACAGCTGAATTCTACCAAAAATTTAGAGAAGAGCTAACACCTATCCTACTCAAACTCTTCCAGAATATTGCAGAGGAAGATAAACTTCCAAACTCATTCTATGAGGCCACCATCACCCTAATACCAAAACCTGACAAAGATCCCATAAAAAAAGAAAACTACAGGCCAATATCACTGATGAACATAGATGCAAAAATCCTTAACAAAATTCTAGCAATCGGAATCCAACAACACATTAAAAGGATCATACACTATGACCAAGTGGGCTTTATCCCAAGGATGCAAGGATTCTTCAATATCCGCAAATCAATCAATGTAATACACCACATTAACAATTTGAAAAATAAAAACCATATGATTATCTCAATAGATGCAGAGAAAGCCTTTGACAAAATTCAACACCATTTATGATAAAAACTCTCCAGAAAGCAGGAATAGAAGGAATATACCTCAACATAATAAAGCTATATATGACAAACCCACAGCAAGCATTATCCTCAATGGTGAAAAATTGAAAGCATTTCCTCTAAAGTCAGGAACAAGACAAGGGTGCCCACTTTCACCATTACTATTCAACATAGTTTTGGAAGTTTTGGCCACAGCAATCAGAGCAGAAAAAGAAATAAAAGGAATCCAAATTGGAAAAGAAGAAGTAAAACTTTCACTGTTTACAGATGACATGATCCTCTACATAGAAAACCCTAAAGACTCCACCAGAAAATTACTAGAACTAATCAATGATTATAGTAAAGTTGCAGGATATAAAATCAACACACAGAAATTCCTTGCATTCCTATACACTAATAATGAGAAAACAGAAAGAGAAATTAAGGAAACAATTCCATTCAGCAGTGCAATGGAAAGAATAAAATACTTAGGAATATATCTACCTAAAGAAACTAAAGACTTATATATAGAAAACTGTAAAACACTGGTGAAAGAAATCAAAGAGGACACTAATAGATGGAGAAATATACCATGTTCATGGATTGGAAGAATCAATACAGTGAAAATGAGTATACTACCCAAAGTAATTTATAGATTCAATGCAATCTCTATCAAGCTACCAATGGTATTCTTCACAGAGCTAGAACAAACAATTTCACAATTGTATGGAAATACAAAAAACCTCTAATAGCCAAAGCTATCTTGAGAAAGAAGAATGGAACTGCAGGAATCAACCTACCTGACTTCAGGCTGTACTACAAAGCCATAGTCATCAAGACAGTATGGTACTGGCACAAAGACAGAAATATAGATCAATGGAACAAAATAGAAAGCTCAGAGATAAATCCACACACGTATGGACACCTTATCTTTGACAAAGGAGGCAAGAATATACAATGGATTAAAGACAATCTCTTTAACAAGTGGTGCTGGGAAAACTGGTCAACCACTTGTAAAAGACTTAAACTAGAGCACTTTCTAACACCATACACAAAAATAAACTCTAAGTGGATTAAAGATCTCAAGGTAAGATCAGAAACTATAAAACTCCTAGAGGAGAACACAGGCAAAACACTCTCCGACGTACATCACAGCAGGATCCTCTATGACCCACCTCCCAGAATATTGGAAATAAAAGCAAAAATAAACAAATGGGACCTAATTAAACTTAAAAGCTTCTGCACAACTAAGGAAACTATAAGCAAGGTTAAAAGACAGCCTTCAGAATGGGAGAAAATAATAGCAAATGAAGCAACCGACAAACAACTAATCTCAAAAATATACAAGCAACTCCTACAGCTCAATTTCAGAAAAATAAATGACCCAATCAGAAAATGGGCCAAAGAACTAAATAGACATTTCTCCAAAGAAGACATACAAATGGCTAACAAACACATGAAAAGATGCTCAACATCACTCATTATCAGAGAAATGCAAATCAAAACCACTATGAGGTACCATTTCACGCCAGTCAGAATGGCTGCTATCCAAAAGTCTACAAGCAATAAATGCTGGAGAGGGTGTAGAGAAAAGGGAACTCTCTTACACTGTTGGTGGGAATGCAAACTAGTATAGCCACTCTGAAGAATAGTGTGGAGATTCCTTAAAAAACTGGAAATAGAACTGCCTTATGATCCAGCAATCCCACTGCTGGGCATACACACCAAGGAAAGCAGAAGGGAAAGAGACACGTGTACCCCAATGTTCATCGCAGCACTGTTTATAATAGCCAGGACATGGAAGCAACCTAGATGTCCATCAGCAGATGAATGGATAAGAAAGCTGTGGTATATATACACAATGGAGTGTTACTCAGCCATTAAAAAGAATACATTGGAATCGGTTCTAATGAGGTGGATGAAACTGGAGCCTATTATACAGAGTGAAGTAAGCCAGAAAGAAAAACACCAATACAGTATACTAACGCATATATATGGAATTTAGAAAGATGCTAACAATAACCCTGTATACGAGATAGCAAAAGAGACACTGATGTATAGAACAGTCTTTTGGACTCTGTGGGAGAGGGAGAGGGTGGGGTGATTTGGGAGAATGGCATTGAAATATGTATAATATCATATGTGATACGAGTCGCCAGTCCAGGTTCGATGCATGATACTGGATGCTTGGGGCTGGTGCACTGGGACGACCCAGAAGGATGGTATGGGGAGGGAGGAGGGAGGAGGGTTTAGGATGGGGAACACATGTATACCTGTGGCAGATCATTTCGATATATGGCAAAACCAATACAATATTGTAAAGTTTAAAAATAAAATAAAATTATAAAATAAAAAAAATAAAAATAAGAATCACATACACACAAAAAATTAATTAAACTAATATATGACCCAGCAATCCCAGCACTGGGCATATACCCTAAGAAAACCATAACTCAAAAAGACACATGTACCTCAGTGTTCATTGCAGCACTACTTACAATAACCAGGGTATGGAATAAGTCAGGACATGTCCATTGACTGATGAAAGGATAAAGAAGATGTAGTACATATATACAATAGAATATTACAGAGCCATAATAAAGGAACAGAATTGAGTCATTTGAAGTGATGTGGATAAACCTAGTGCCTGTCATACAGAATGAAGTAAGTCAGAAAGAGAAAAACAAATATCATATATTAGTGCATATAGATGAAATCTAGAAAATAGTAGAAAAATGGTACTGATGAATCTATTTGTAGAGCAGGAATAGAGGGACAGATGTAGAGAATGGACTTGTGAACACAATAGGGGAAGAGAGAAGGGGAAAAATTGATACAGTAACACTGACATATATACATTTCCATGTATAAAATAGATAGCTAGTAGGAAGCTGCTGTATAGCACAGGGAGCTGAAGTTGGTGCTCTGCGATGACTGAGACTAGAAGAATTGAGGTGTGGGGAGGGAGGCTCAGGAGGGAGGGGATAAATGATACATATTGCTGATTCACAGTGTTGTAAAGTAGAAAATAACACAACATTGTAAAGTGATTATATTCCAATAAACATATCTTATGGTATAAAAATAATTGTTAAAAATATGTTTTAGAGGAAGATGAATATAATGGGTAAAGATTTGGGGACTTTCATGAGATATGGAAACTCTGCAAAAGAACTAAATGGATACAAAACTGATATATATATATATATATATATGCCGGGGTCCAGCCCCGGCTGATCCAGGGTATTCGAAGAGGAGATGGCTTTGGCAACCTATTTATTTATTTATTTATCAAAGATATAAAGAGTAATAGAATGAGGATAGCTCAGTAGGAAAATTCAGTGGAGAAAAGAAGCTGAGTAGCTTGGTTTATGCGGAAAATCAATATAACCCGTGACACCAGGTTAGCTCTGACCACAGAGGCCGCAGGTGCCCTCTCAAATAGCGGAAGGTGCCCCACCTTAGACACCTTCTCGAGTGGGTCTTAGAAGCTCAGGCAAATAAATGGTCGCAGAGGATATCCGCGCTCCAGATGGAGACTCAGCTGGAAATTGAGAGGAAGAATGACATGGGGAGACCAAGCGTTGGTGAGCAAGGCCTGTAGCTTTATTTTCAACAGGGGCTTTTATACCCTAAGTTACACATAGAGGATAATAGGGGATGCAAAGTCAGCAGTTTTTGATCCTTATCAAAAACCAGGGTTTCTTTCCTGCAAATTTATCGTATACAAATGGTTTAGGTGATTTACATCATCTTCTGGCCAGAAGGCTTATTAACATTGTATGACTCTTGACAAAGACTTATCAACAAAGACTTATTTTCCCTAAGAGTAATTATTTTAAGGTTTGGCGCCATCTTCCGAAGATAAAATTGCATTCCTATAGGGCGGATGTGTAATGGGGTTTACAACAAAGGAAAGAATTTATTACCTTAAGGGCCTAAAGTTACTAACAACAAGGCCACTACTTATTTTTTCTACATACCAACTATATTAATTAATACACATTCAAGGATACAATACAGGGGATGTGGAAACTTGGCAGCAAGCATTGGCTCATCAATGAAATCTTTTACTAGTTTTATTCTGACAGTTTCAAACTCTCTGAGAGGCTCTAAGCTATTTGAATATCTTAAGCTTCCTGAGGCTAGGAGACTGTAAACAATCGTATGCATAGCTGTAGGAGTCCAGGTAAACTTGTCAGGCGAGTTAGAGAGCCATCTGAGGGGTTTGGATTTAAACACTCCTAATTGCCCAGGAACTTTTATTAGTTGGAGCTGAAAGTTAACTCTTTGTCAGAGAGAGCGAGATGGTGGTAGGGGACAGCCCCCAGTAAAGTCAGAGGTGAGAGCACAAAGCAATAAAGTAGGCAGACTCTGGTTTTTTGGGGGTAGCTGCTTGAGAATATCCGGGGGGACTCCTGAGGCTCGATCCCACCTTTGCGTATGCCGAGCCTCCTTCCTCATGACCTTTGTCACGAGTGGAATGCCTCACCGGCTCCCGGCATATATATATATATATTTTTTTTTTTTGAAATTAAAATGTATTAGATACTTCATAGCAATAAAAAGAGTTCCTTGATCTTGAAAATAGATAATTAATGATAGCCAATCTGAAGACATGTGCATCATCAGAATCCCACATAGTGGGGAAAAAGACTTCTACAAAATATGCAGAACTTCTATGTGAAGCCTATGTATATCAAGCCTACATATAATTATAGTCTGTCATCTGTACCCACAGGTAATACAGATTTTGATACCAAAAGCAAGTGGGCAATATTGTAACAAATAACTAGACATGTGGATGTGGTCTTGGATTTGGGTAATAGGTAGAGACTTAAAGAGTTTTGAGATGCTTGATATAAAAAGTCTAGCTTGCCTTCAAGAACTGTTGGTAGAAATATGGGTGCTGAAAGAGATTTTGGTAGAACTAAGAAAGAAGAGAACTGTAAAGAAAGCTTTTGAAGCATGCATATATCATCATGGACAGAACGTTGCTATTAGTAAGACTTTTAAACAAACTTTTGATGAGATCTCAGAGGGAAATGAAGAACATGTCAGCAGAATCTGGAGGAAAGGTAATCCTTATTGTACAGGCAGAGAACTTGTTTGACTTTGCTTATTACACACACAGAGACAACTACATATTATATTACATCCTCTCTTACTAAAATATGTATATGAAATTCAAAGAAATTCAACAATGGGCTTGAACTTATGGATGATTCATGTTGTTGTATAGCAGAAGCCAAATTATCCTCCAGTTAAAAACAAATTTTAAAAAAGAACCAATGAATCATATAAGAGCACTTCAAAAAAAAAAAAACAACAAACCACACCCTAGAATCTGTAGTTCTGTTCCATAGAATGAAGTATACATCTTACGGAAAAATATAAGATGTAATCTTTTCCATAGTCAGGAAATGAACAATACCAAAATTTCATTTTAGAAGTAAAAATTTTCTTAGCCATCATATCAGATGACTTACCAGCTGCTGAATTACTGTCTGAGTGAAAGGAGAACATCAAACATGCAAGAAGAAAACAAAGCTATTAAAACCAATATTGCCTAATTTGGCTATATGATCAGATGCAGAAGTAAGAAGTGAATTATTTATCTATATTTTTCTTTAATTTTCCCTTCATTTTCCCTTATTATGTCATGCAATGTATGTTGTATTGTCTGTTTTCACTTCATGAATCATTTATAGTACATTTTATGTCTGGATGGGATTTTGACCAAATGAAGTAATGATCATTACCCGGGGTTGAAATGTTGAGTGCAATTTCATTACTTTGGAAAGTTTCATTTTTAGTTAGATGCTATTATTTTGAAATTTCAACGTGAAAAAAACTTGTTTTTGTGTGGATCTTGTAAGCAAAATACTTGGACTACGGTAGACTTGGTGGACAATTTTTGTAGCATTTGTTCCATTCTCTTACTAATATTTCTCCCTATAATTTAAAGCCTGAACTGGTTAAAAACTATATTTTCAGGACTACTTTGGAGTTAGGATTCTTGTGTGCTTGAGGCTCAGACAATGTGAATCGTTTACAAGATTTGGAAAGCAAACAGGAGGCACACCTTTGTTTAAACTTCCCTGCGGTGTTCTTATTTTTGGAAGTTTCAGCAACAACATTAGTGAAAAGTGAAAGTGAAGTCCCTCAGTCGTGTCTGACTCTGCAGCCCATGAATTTTCCAGGCAAGGTTACTGGAGTGGGTTGCCATTTCCTTCTCCAGGGGATCCTCCTGACCCAGGGATCGAACCTGGGTCTCCAGCATTGCAGGCAGAAGCTTTTACTGTCTGAGCCACCAGGGAAGCCCATTAGTGGATGCCTCAGTATTCCTGAGTGTTAAGAGGCCAGATATGGGCCAACCAATGTGCTGATATTAGATCATATCTAGTGATACACAGTTCTGCAGTAATAACTTCCTTTTAGGTCATTTTCATATTATCAGGAACTCAGCTGAGCTGGAAAAGAGTAAGCTGAGCTATCATCATGTGTCAAGAGTAGCTGATTCAAGCCACAAGCAGAAATGATAATAAAGCCTCTAATCACTTACTGAGATAAGCAAGAGTCTAAAACTGAAAAAAGTACTGACTCCTTCTTTTCCCCACTTCCCCATGGGATGGCACACAGATTGAGGGTCAGATGAATCAGCACATACATATTGATCCTGTCTATTGAGAGATCCCAGAACAAACGACTCTGGCAATTTTATGGACCTAGGATACAAGGAGGAAGGCTAGGAGCATAAAAGTGTTGGGTCAGACCCAGAGTGAAAAGGGATGCAACAGGTAAATGACAGTAAAAATGGGAATAACTGTCTACTATGATTGTGACTGTTAATATTTATTTGGTGTTTTAATAAGTTAAATTATCTAGTTATTATATAAGTATATTTATATATTATATAAGTTATAAGTATATTACAGGGTGATAGTAGTCTCAACACACTGGCTTACATCATAAAATGCCAGGGTTCCCTCCGGCTTCGGTCTTAGTAAAGTATCCTCTCCAGTGAAGGAGCAGCTCACCTGTATCCAAATACCTACAGAAGAGACTCTTCCATGTGAAATTATCTCTGTATTTATGCACTTCTCATTCCAAAGTCAAATCTATGTCATAAAATAGCTGTTTATAAAGTAGCTGTCTTTAGTTTCTTGAACTTTTAGTCCTACTCAAAGTTGGAAAAAATATTTTAACCCACTTTAAGAGTAGTTTTCCATATAATAGGGTTGAGCTTATGAGATGGCATAATAAACTTTTTTACTACTATGATTTCAAGACACTGTGGAAATACCCTTCTGCTTCCAAAATAACTCCTCCTTCTTTCACACATTTCTTGGAACTTATATTACATATTGATTCTTGTGGGCGAGTTTTAGAGCATGAATGGTTTTCAAGAACTATCTAAATAAAGTCAAAAACTCAGGTACTATTAGAATCTAACACCTTTTTCAACTGGTATGTGGAGCTAGGCCGCATGAGGCTCATCCGGATGAAGGAAAGCATTATGAAATGTGAGGCTGGTGTTAGCTGATACATGGAGGTGAGAATTTTAGCAGATTAGACTCAGGAAAATTCTGTCATACCAAGGTTCTCATAAACAACTCAGACTAAAAATTCTCCACCTAAAGGCGGACTTACACATTTTTAGAAAAATAATAAATTATGTAATAACTCTATCCTCACAATCTAAGACACATTAAATTTGAACAAAATATGAAGCTATTTATCTCAGTGATAAGGAATGACTAAAGCACTAAGACCAAATCCAAATGCAAAGGGATAAAATCATGCCTGATTCTAACCTAAGATTCTGCTGTCAGATTCTGGCCATACTAGTAAGAGCATCTTAATACAGTATTATTTATTAAAAGATGTAACTTACTGTCAACATGGATTTGGCTTTTAAAGTTATACAGACACCCCCAAATTACTTTGTGAATATGACCATAAAGAACAGAGGAGATATTTTTAAATAAGGAAAACAAGGTAATGGAAGACACTACATGCATGAGAACTTCACAGAGGGTATATCTGAGGACACACTATTCAGCTACCCAAACTGCTGACATCACTACCTGGATGTCTACCATTTACTATGCTCAAAGTAAAGTGAGATATAGATTTTCTGATCTACTCATCTCCAAATGGTAATTATCATTGCAGTTAGTCCTCTTTCTGTCCACTACTTTATATTTTATATATTTTTGAATAGATTACTTAGTCACATAAAGTGATATATCTGGAACTGGAAAAGAAGGTTAATATTCTCCCGTAGGAATGTTCAATTGTTTATTCATGGGAGGGAATGAATAGATTTTATTTTAGGTGAGAATGAAAGTATAAACAGATGTATGAGATGCTGCATAGATATGGAAATTGATTCATCAAAGAACGAACCACTTATCCTTAACACAAGCCATTCCCCTTTAACAGAAGTTATGGTGTATGGGTAGAATCAACCTCAGGGGCTGGAAGTGATCATATGAACATATAGTTGTTAAAATTCTTTAAAATCTTTCGTTAAAAATTATAACAAAGTGACTATAAATATGAAGTATGATCCTTTAAATTATAATAATAGAAAACCCACATCCATCTGGGTTTATCAAGCAAGAACAGAGTGGACAATATATTTGAAAAAAAAAAAAACAAAACCATAGAGTACAGAAAGTTGTGACCTTTGAGCATGTTTGATCAAGGCTTCAGAGGAGGCCATTAGGGCTATTGTTCCACACCTCAGTGATTCATCCATTTGCCTTCCTCCAAAGTACTGTCCACTTTACTTTACAGGGACACTTATATACCCTCCTCCATACTTAGTGCTGGAGCCATCATAATAGGCTGCAGAGAGAGCCAGAAAAACACCTGTTTCTGCCTTATTGACTATGCCAAAGCCTTGACTGTGTGGATCAGAATAATCTGTGGAAAATCCTGAAAGAGATGGGAATACCAGACCACCTGATCTGCCTCTTGAGAAATTTGTATGCAGGTCAGGAAGCAACACTTAGAACTGGACATGGAACAACAGACTGGTTCCAAATAGGAAAAGGAGTTCGTCAAGGCTGTATATTGTCACCCTGTCTATTTAACTTATATGCAGAGTACATCATGAGAAATGCTGGACTGGAAAAAACACAAGCTGGAATCAAGATTGCCGGGAGAAATATCAATAACCTCAGATATGCAGATGACACCACCCTTATGGCAGAAAGTGAAGAGGAACTAAAAAGCCTCTTGATGAAAGTGAAAGAGGAGAGTGAAAAAGTTGGCTTAAAGCTCAACATTCAGAAAACGAAGATCATGGCATCCGGTCCCACCACTTCATGGGAAATAGATGGGGAAACAGTGGAAACAGTGTCAGACTTTATTTTTCTGGGCTCCAAAATCACTGCAGATCGTGACTGCAGCCATGAAATTAAAAGATGCTTACTCCTTGGAAGGAAAGTTATGACCAACCTAGATAGCATGTTCAAAAGCAGAGACATTACTTTGCCAACAAAGGTCCATCTAGTCAACGCTATGGTTTTTCCAGTAGTCATGTATGGATGTGAGAGTTGGACTGTGAAGAAAGCTGAGCGCTGAAGAATTGATGCTTTTGAACTGTGGTGTTGGAGAAGACTCTTGAGAGTCCCTTGGACTGCAAGGAGATCCAACCAGTCCATTCTAAAGGAGATCAGTCCTGGGTGTTCTTTGGAAGGAATGACGCTAAAGCTGAAACTCCAGTACTTTGGCCACCTCATGGGAAGAGTTGACTCATTGGAAAAGACTCTGATTCTGGGAAGGATTAGGGGCAGGAGGAGAAGGGGATGACAGAGGATGAGATGGCTGGATGGCATCACTGACTGGATGGACATGAGTTTGAGTGAACTCCGGGGGTTGGTGATGGACAGGGAGGCCTGGTGTGCTGCAGTTCATGGGGTCGCAAAGAGTTGGACACAACTGAGTGACTGAACTGAACTGAACTGAAATATTTTAATTATTTCATAATTTTACAGCCATAATTCCTGATTTACCTTCAACTTTGTTAGAGAACACAGTACTTCTCTCCTCCTTTTTTTCTCTTTCAATAAGATACTGCTTTCTGAGTGTAATTTTGTTGTTTTTTTGTACCCTTGTTACTTAAAAGTGCACATGATGTTAATTCCATTTTCCATGTGTTGTACATTTCCGAATTAATAGGGTCACAGGGGAGAATAGGATAGAGCTATTTCAAGGAGCACTCCATGTTTTTAAGAATCTCTATGTGCTATGCTTTGCTTAGTTACTCAGTCATGTCCAACTCTTTGCGACCCCATGGGCTGTAGCCTGCTAGGCTCCTCTGTCCATGGGGATTCTCCAGGCAAGAATACTCCAGTGGGTTGCCACGCCCTCCTCCAGGGAATCTTCCCCACCCAGGGATGGAAACCAGGTCTCCCTGAGGCATAATTTTTATAGTCTGAGCCACTAGGGAAGCACAACCTCTACACAACATGGCAATCATTTAACAAATGTATGCATCATTAATCTATTAGTTATAAAATATTTGTTGAATATTTAGTATGTCCCAAAGTCTAGTCTTTGCACTAAGCCTATAGTGTGCAGTGTGACAGAGCAGGTTTCTACCCATACAAAACATTGAAATCTTTCTTTAGATGTATTCTATAATATGATTTCATTCACCAAAATAAGTCAAATGTCTCTTTATCAAACACAGAATGGTATTCTCTCAAGAAAGTGACATGCTGGATATTTACTATAATTATTACTTTATTTGTGAACATTAGGTGAATAAATATGATTTGAGTATTTGGAAAGAAAAACTGAAATATCTTCATCAGTAATATCTCCTATTCCCAGTAGGTGAAAAGAAAGTTGAAGTCAGTCAAAAGATACTATCACTGGTCTCTATTCTAAAGTTCTTTTGTTACCACGCTTAGCTCTATTTATGCTAGTAAATAAAAATAAGCACATTAGACAACTAATTACAAAATATAGTCACCTAAAGAGAGTGAAACAACTGCTGTGTTTTCAGTACATATAATTATACAGCTTTACACATTACATTTTAAGCATGTCCTTGGTAAATTAGAGTATTCCCAGAAAAATTGGCACTAGGATATACAGATGATTGTATTTATGATTACAGTGCCATGAATATTTCTGTTAATTTAATTCAACTACTCAAATTTTCTCTATAATATATTAAATTTGATAAGAAATGAGATCTGTTGAATAAAGTACATAGATAATTGCTTACTGAAATTTATATTGATTCATAAATCACAGATACCTAGATTCTAAATAAGAATCACAAATGGTATGATTACATATTTGCATTATGTAATATACATCCCCACATGTGTATATGTGCATGTGTGTGGAGAGAGAGACAAAGAGTGAGAGGGAGGAGGAAGGAAATGAGGAGAAAGAAAAGACCTAGAATATGGTGAAATCTGTAATTTCAGGTTTTGGGTTTGTTTGTTTGTTTTTTTCCAATTTTTCATTCAGCATTTACTAGATGTCTTTATACTCTTGTCTGGAAAATCCCATGGACAGAGGAGCCTGGTAGGCTGCAGTCCCTGGGGTCGAGAAGAGTCGGATACGACTGAGTGACTTCACTTTCACTTCTCACTTTCATGCATTGGAGAAGGAAATGGCAACCCACTCCAATGTTCTTGCCTGGAGAATCCCAGGGACGGGGGAGCCTGGTGGGCTGCCGTCTGTTGGGTTGCACAGAGTTGGACACGACTGAAGCAACTTAGCAGCAGCAGAAGCAACAGATGTCTTTACTATGTTCTCAGCATTATCTGGCATCGTAAATTGCCCAGTCACTTTCTTAGGAAGAAACAAACAAAATAAATGAGTGATTTGGGAAGAGTTTAAATAGATTAAAAAAAAAATTCAGGGTATAGGAAAACCACAAGGGAAAGCTGAGTACCCCTGAACTAGGAAGAATGGAAGACCCTAGGCAAATAGAGAGGTAGACAAAGGTATTACGAAATACTGGAAACAAAGCTGATTTTCAGAAGCTGTGACCTTAGTTGACAGATGAAGTCAGTTAATGATGTCCTCACAGAGACTTGACCAAAAGAATTAATAACTGACTACAATCCTCTCTTCCTCTTCACTGAACTCCACCTGTCTGAGAATTACCCAGGCAAAGGACACACTGATCTATTTCATTCAAGTCAGGCTATTGGGGCACAGGGCTTGGCAGTGAAGGATAAAGAGTGATTCTGAAAAGAAAAACCCAGGATATTCAACCTAAGGAAATAACTGGAAAAAAAATAGATTAAAAAAAATTCTTATGTAAATCCAGTGGAAGTAAGAGCTGTGCTTTTCACTGTTCACATTTATAGCCACAAAACTTTCTATACAGTAAATTTTAGAAGCATAATGCATATTTTTAATGAATGTATGCAAGAATAAGGGAGCAGTGGCAGTTATTCTTTAATTATTTAAAAACAGAATATTGAGTACTCTTGTTCTACTTTCCTTGAGAGAATTAAAATTATGACTAAAGAGTTATGCATAGAAGGAGGCTAACCAAAAGAAATATATTTTTAAAAGCCAGAAATTGTCTGCTAAATAATGAAATGTCTCATTAGTAGTGAGTTTTTTTGCCAATGAACTCATTCAAATAGATATATGGTCTTTTAGAAAAGCTAGGGTAGAAAGAATAGGCTCTTGGACTGGTTGAACACTAATATCCCTACAACTTCTGAGATCCTTTCATTATGAGGCCCACAGGAGACATTTATTTCAGTCTTAGTATCAGAAGAACTGTGCTTCTCTTGAGGAATTGTTTGTTGTTAGCCCATAGGGACAATCTAACTCTTTATATGGATCTTGCCTTTGGCAGTAAGGAATTTTACAATCAAATTTGTGGTCCATTTGAGCAAATGTGTAGAATGTTTTATGACTGTTGTGTTTGCGTATTAACAGTATCTCTGGCTTTTCTTATTTTTCTTTCATTGCACTGTATATCTAATCTATCTTTTAAATCTTACTGATTATTTTCTAACTTATATGTCCTTAGGGAAAAATTAGGATAGAAACAAAATTTATAATTTTGTTTAGATGTTCTAAATAAAGCAAAGAAAAAATTAGGAAGCTGACAATTTATTTTTCTTCACAAACACATAAATCAGGGACGTTTTGCACTGTTAATTTTACCTCAACATTACCTCCATCATTTGTCACATAGGTTTCTAGGTTGCATGGGATGGGCTGATAGTTGTGCATTCTGTAAAAGCGAATACCTGAAAGAGAAGAATTTTAGCTAACTTCCATTTTTAATAGTTTGAAGTTATCTCAAATATCTTTGATATTTGAGGAAGATTTTGAAATGAAGGACTAGATTAAATGCTGGGGCTTTTACCATGGTAGTGTAAGGGCTACGTGTACATCATGTGAATGCAATAAAAATGCTCTCCAGAATCAGCAACTCTTAGAACTAGGAATATTCATTGAAGTTATAGACTTAGGTGTGAGTGTAAAATACACAAACATTGATATGTATGTGTGTGTGTGTGTGCATTGTATGGGGGTAAAATATATATATGCAAAATAATTTAGTGATCAAACATAAAATTACATATGTTAAGCATATTTAAGTGTAAGATGAATCTTCCCCTGCTTTCCCCTCATGCCACTACCCACACACATAGAAAGAGACATCAAGGAACCATTACTATAAGTAGGGGAAAAAGAGCTACTATCAGTTTTTGAAGGGAACTCTATTTGGCTGCACCTAGCAACATCCAGTTATCTCTGTTTGACGCTTGTAACTGGAATGGTCCTTTGGAAGTAATCAGAATTCAAAGAAATACGTATATGTGTATATCTCAGTTCCCAGTTGAAATAATAGGTAGAAATTGCTAGGCAGTCAGTGTATGACTCTGAGACCTCAGTCCTGTTTTCAATAAACACTTTACTCCATTAACTTAAAACTAAACACTTTGTCCCGAATTCCTGGAATATGTCTGTGGGTGATAAATTACCAGCACTCAGATCCAGGAAAGGAGAGTAATTATCTTCTATTCCATATGCCTGAGGGAAAAACTTCTGGTGATCATTCATCTTTAGCCCATACATCTGGTCCGTTGTAAAATGGCCAGGGGATTAAAAAGAGTGGCAACTTAATCAGAGGATCAAGAGAAGCCATAAAAATAGTAAGTTAAACATTGTGACCTTTAAACTGATTGGTTAGAAATGATATAGCTTAAGGATAGGAGCCAACCAAAAATGTACAGATCAATATCAATACTAGTAAGGATATGAACTGCTGTAAGTCCTAACTTTTGGGGGGACACTTTACCCCCTCACTGTCTATGCTGAGAACTTTGTTCTTTTCTTTTAAATAAATCCTATTGGCTTACTACTGTGTGTGTTTGTGAAGTTTATTTCTCAACTCCATGAATAAGAACTCAGATTCCCATTTTAATAGGGCACAAAGGAATATGTATATTTATCATGATGTATTTCAAAGAAGGGAAAAAATATCATTTGTATAGACTTTATTTACTCTTCACAAAAGTTGAGTGAAATTAAAAAAGAAAAAACACTTTTATTATGCCAAGAAACAGGCTTATTGAGTTTAGTCACCTAAGAATCTTACATATAGATATTAACTCATGCTGGAGTTGGATTCGAATTCAGGTTTTATCAGAAAAAAATTTTCACTTTAAAAATTATTAGACTTGCAAGGAAGACATTTTATGTTGATATAGAATGCTGCTAAGTCACTTCAGTCGTGTCCGACTCTGTGCAACCCCACAGACGGCAGCCCACCAGGCTCCCCCGTCCCTGGGATACTCCAGGCAAGAACACTGGAGTGGGTTGCCATTTCCTTCTCCAATGCATGAAAGTGAAAAGTGAAAGTGAAGTCGTTCAGTCATGTCTGACCCTCAGCGACCCCATGGACTGCAGCCTACCAGGCTCCTCCATCAATGGGATTCTCCAGGCAAGAGTACTGGAGTGGGTTGCCATTGCCTTCTCCGCTATGAGGCATTTAATTTTATATAGAATAGAATATTTAATATAATAATGTCAAATAAGAGAGCCGTACTCTCTCTCCAATGGACAAATTATCAATTTTTATACATTAAGAAACATTCAAAACAAAACAAGAGTCTCTGACAAATCAGTGGCTAAAATAAAGAGCTGCTTATTTGACATAGTTTATTTTTATGACTTACAGTTTCAGTGAAAGTGACTGCTGAAATTTTGGAAACATCTACATTCTAATCACATTTGCTTGGTCAAATTCTTGTCTTTAGTCCAAAATATTTCTAGAAAAACATGTAGAAATTCTATTTTGGAAAATGCAAATTGTTTTTCACATTCCTACATTATTTTATTAATTTACAATGTGACTATCTTTGAAAATAATTTAGCCTATTACTTTTCAGTTGAAACATTTGCTGGTACACATTCTTTCTTTACACAGAGAAACAAGGATTTGCATATACTCAACCATCACAGTATTTGAATGGATATTAAAAATAAGAGAACATGCATCAACCTTGAAAATTATGCATTGTAAATATGAAAACTTTAAAATCACAGTCCATAAAACATAACAGTACTTTGAGAACATTAAAATGATCTGGCCAAAATTATTATATTTTTGGCAACAGCTATCTGGACAGTTGTTGTTAGCTGTACTATATTATATGGCTGTGTACAATGTTCCTCCCATTAGCTCATTCCATAATGCTTTACTTTCATAGAACCCATTTTAAAATAAAATAAAAATAATTCTCAAATTGTTGCAGGGAGGAAGCCAGTTCTGGCTCAGTGTTAGAACTGTTCCTTTGACTTGCTTTTCATTGCTTTTGCTATTAAAATCATACAGAATGGTTTCCCTCAGAGAATCCCAGCCCTCCGCCTGACTGTTAAAACTAAATCGCCTTTGTTCAGAACCCTGTCCACCTGATGGATGTCAGGAAGAAAGAAATTAACATATCTCCTGCTTGAGACTAGCCATTCTAGGAGATGTTTGCAAGATTAATGGCCTTTTTACTTTGCTTCCTCACCTGCCCTCATCTCTAATCTATAATAGAAGCTGGTATTCAGACTCCAATAAGATGATTATTTTGAGGAGCTAGACTGCCATCTAGTCTGCCTGCTCCGTGATTAAAGTCTCTTCCATGCCTCAACACCTCGTCTCAGATTCATTGGTCTATCATGTGGTGAGCAAAGCCAGCTTGGACTCTGTAACATTATCAGTCAAGTATCTTTCAAATTGCTGTTTCAGTCTGTGTTTCTTGTTCTTAGTTTCTCAAATGCAGGAATAAAGTGCAGCAGAACACTTAATTGGAATTTAGATATCCTAACATTCACTCTCCCTTCAGAGTGGTTTGAATTCCTAACAAATAGTCTGTTGTATTAAAGTAGTCATCAATAAAGGAAGTGCTAGTTTAAGCAAAGATACTGAGAATAAAGAATTGCAAATTACTAAGTGATCTATTCTCCTAGAGATCCCCATGCCTTTCAAATATTTAAAACCACGAGCCTTATAAAAGGCATTGTGCATATACATATGATTCACTTTACTGTACACTTGAAAGTAACACAGCATTGTAAATCAATTATACTCCAATAAATTTTTTAAAAGGTTTTATGCACCAATGAGGGACCAATTTAGCAAGTTTATGCTAGAATTTCTTGAATTTCTCACTAAAGTAAAAGTCAAATGCAAATGTTTATTACAAAAAGGAATAAAATATAAGGTTTTCTTTTTTTTTTTTAGGTTTTTGAATGTTGTTTTTTTTTAATTTTTTAATTTATTTTAATTTTATTTTTTTTAACTTTACAATATTGTATTGGTTTTGCCATACATAAGGTTTTCAAAACAATGTCTGATATAAATGTTAGAGACTAATTTATTTAACTTCTTGAGAGCAGACTCTTAATTTTTCAATTTATTAAAAGTCATTAAAATTCTACTAAGATCTTCTGTGAAAACAGAGGCATGTTTCTTCTAGTCTTGTGACAAACATACAATCACAGAATTATTTCTATATTGAGACTTGTATAAGATGGACTGATAAGTTTGGTAACTAGTGTGAAAAATGTTAGACTAGATCAAGCATGACATAGCACGGATGAGGCATTTAATGGGATATTGTTCAGGCTAACTCCATAAATGTGGTATGGAAAATAAGTACAGTCTAAAGTTGCAATTTAGTCCTTTAGAGTGCTAGTCTAGAATTAGCAAACCCCCAAATGTGGTTATAATCATATGACTATTTTTTTAACAGGAAGGAATTCAGACAGAATTCTTCAATGTTAATTTTCTAAATTGTTGAGCAATTTTCAATTAGGAGATCTCTTCATGGACAATAGTATTTCCACTTAGCAAATTAGGGTAAGACAAGGTTTGATTTCCAAGCCATTTTATATCATATTTTTTAAGTGCTTTTGCAGGATTCCACTCTTAAGGCAAGGGAAGAATTTATATGAGTAAGAATAGAGAAGGATATTTATGTACCAGGCTTGTATTACAATATGGTTGGGTAAAGAAGAGCTTCAACCCTAGATAGTATAGGCATGCATAGATTCTCTCTGAGTTAGTTTTGTTCAAGGCCTAATTGGGAGCAAATGATTCTCAGAGAGAATGGAAAGAATGTGTACTCATCATATCAACTGATTAAAGAAGAGAGATTATAATTCTCTTAAAATAGATAAAGTATTCCAGATTGATTAAAGAAAATAAACTGCTATATAGTCAACAAGTAAAAGAGACTTTAATCTGTTAAAGTTTTAATATGGAAGGTATCATAACAGAAAATATCTTTAAAGTCAAATGATGTAAACACTGCCTTCATGAGTTCTATTTAATACCGGATACTTGTCTGAAGCATTCAGCCAAAGCTGCTGCTGCTGCTGCTAAGTCGCTTCAGTCATGTCTGACTCTGTGCGACCCCATAGACGGCCGCCCACCAGGCACCCCTGTCCCTGGGATTCTCCAGGCAAGAACACTGGAGTGGGTTGCCATTTCCTTCTCCAATGCATGAAAGTGAAAAGTGAAAGTGAAGTCGCTCAGTCGTGCCCGACTCTTAGCGACCCCATGGACTGCAGCCTACCAGGCTCCTCCTTCCATGGGATTTTCCAGGCAAAAGTACTGGAGTGGGTTGCCAGTGCCTTCTCCGGTCAGCCAAAGTTAACCAACCATAAATACATTACTAGTAATACTAGCAGTTTCTTTAAAAATCTAATCAGGAAATATAAAAAAAAATATATATATATATAATCATAATCATAGTGGCAGGTATAAAGTTTCCAGGAACAGCTTTTTTTTTAAGGCTTGCAGTAGGAAAAAAACTAGAGAAAACCAGGAGTATATCACTGAAGGTCACAGTGAGACATAAGAAGCTCATGGAATGATACACTGAATATTGAACGGAAAATAATTTTCTGTTTCAGTTAAAATTGATTGGATAGTATAAGATATATATAGCAAAACAAATAGTGTAACCAATGTTTGTTTTACTCATTCAACTTTTTGGACAGCCTATATGGACTGATGAAACAGCTCCATGAAGATATCAATATCTCAGGTTCCTCTGTCTTTGTCTTGTCTTAACCTTAGCATAACTGTATTTAGATGAAAAATAGAATCCAGTTAAATACAGGTTATTAGGCTGTAAATATAAGTTAGAAATCTCAATAACTCCAAAGTTTTGCATAATCCACTTGAAGAACAGTTTTGCCATCAACTGAGGACAGAATGCTGGGTAGTGTTAGGATAGTTCAGGGATTCATTTTGGAACATCCCTCAGGAAAAACTTGAGTAAGGACATCCATACACAAGTCTGGCAAAGTCTATACTAGAGATGAAATTTAGAGATTGTGATTATATAGACACCATTTAAAGACATGGCACAAAAATTCTTCTCCAAGAGAATAAATGCAGACAGAAAAGAAGGTCTAGGACTGGGTTTTGAGATAGTCCAATAACATAAGTCTATGCAGAAGAGGAGAAAACAACTGTGTTAAAAGGAGTACCTACTGACTTAGGGGGAAAGCTAACAGAATGAAATGACATGGAAAAGAAATGAAAAGAATGAATTGAGGGCCTATGTATAATGTTCCTGTGAATGAAGCAAAAAGTGAAGACTGAGTTTCAGTAACATGGTTTCAACAACACTGAATCACTGGTATTCAGTTGTACAGGTTTTGTAATGTAGTAATGAAGTTCAACTGATGTTGAATTAGGCAGAAATAAGAAAAGAATTGATACTAGTGGGATTACACAATTATTTTATATTTTGAAAAGTATTTTGCTCGTGGGAATTAAATAATTACAGCTGTAATTCAGTTCAGTTCAGTTCAGTCATTCAGTTGTGTCCAACTCTTTGCAACCCCATAAATTGCAGCATGCCAGGCCTCCCTGTCCATTACCAACTCCCGGAGTTCACTCAAACTCATGTCCATTGAGTCGGTGATGCCATCCAGCCATCTCATCCTCTGTCATCCCCCTTTCCTCCTGCCCCCAATCCCTCCCAGCATCAGAGTCTTTTCCAATAAGTCAACTCTTCCCATGAAGTGGCCAAAGTATTGGAGTTTCAGCTTTAGCATCATTCCTTCCAAAGAACACCCAGGACTGATCTCCTTTAGAATTGACTGGTTGGATCTCCTTGCAGTCCAAGGGACTCTCAAAGTCTTCTCCAACACCACAGTTCAAAAGCATCAATTCTTCAGCGCTCAGCTTTCTTCGCAGTCCAACTCTCACATCCATACATGACTACTGGAAAAATCATAGCGTTGACTAGATGGACCTTTGTTGGCAAAGTAATGTCTCTGCTTTTCAATATGCTAGCTGTAATTGGGCAGATTGTATATATGTGTGTGTTGCTGTTGTGTCACTGTGTCTTCTCAAACTCTGCACCCTATGGACTGTAGCCCACGAGGGTCCTCTGTCCACAGAATTTTCCAGGCAAGAATACTAGAATAGGTTTCCATGCCCTCCTCCAGAGGATCTTCCCAACCCAGGGATTGAACCTGTATCACTTACATCTCCTGCATTGGCAGGTGGATTATTTACCACTGTATGTGGGATGAGGGGTGGAAGCCTTCCCAGATGGCACTAGCAGTAAAGAACCCGCCTGCCAAGGCAGGAGATGTAAGAGACATGGATTCAGTCCCTGAGTTGACACAATCCCCTGGATGAGGGCATGGAAACCCACTTATGTATTCCTGTCTGGAAAACTCCATGGATAGAGGAACCTAGCAGACTACAGTCCATAGGGTGGCAAAGAGTTGGACAAGAATGAAGCAACTTAGTATACACGTATATAAATATAGTCTTCAATAAAAACTAAACTCATGTTTCAGAGGACAAGAAAGCTGTTTGATCAGTGTCCTTATGTAGATGAAAAGGGTTAGAATCGAGGGTACATATGGGAAGATCTAATTTTGATAGAATCATAAATAATTTGTAGATTAACAGCTGGGAAAAACATGTGAATAGATGTAATCGTGTGAATCTTTGAATGGTTCTGCTCTTGTTGTGGGTGTTTATTTCAATTTCAACTTTCTGCCCACCTCTCCAAAAAGAAAAAAAAAAAAGAAGTAATGATGAGGAAATAATAGGACCTGTGTCAGGAAATGAAATAACTTTAGATATTTTCATTGGAATTTAATTTACTAATAATCATTGGTCATCATTTATCTGATACTGACAAATGTTTCTCTGTCTCTTTTTTTGCTGAATATATTATTACACTGAACAAAGTTGTGTATTTTATTAGTAAGCAATAACAGAAGACTGGAATTTGTATAGACAAGTATCAGTGTCTTTTATAT
Organism: Bos indicus x Bos taurus; assembly: GCF_003369695.1. Taxonomy (NCBI): domain Eukaryota; kingdom Metazoa; phylum Chordata; class Mammalia; order Artiodactyla; family Bovidae; genus Bos; species Bos indicus x Bos taurus. The sequence goes on from NC_040087.1 coordinate 56,314,417, forward strand.
TCCATGTGTATTTCAACGTAATCTTTCATTGAAGCTGACAAGCTGAAATTAAACTCATATAGACAAGAAAATTGCTCCGTAACAAAACAAAACCAAGAAAAGTTTAATAAAAAGAAGGCAACAGAAAGGAGTTTTAAATGTCCATATAGTAAAGTGCTCAGTTGCTCAGTCGTGTCCGACTCTTTGTGATCCCATGGACTGCAGCCCACCAGGCTCCTCTGTCCATGAAATTTTCCGGGCAAGAATACTGGAGTGGGGTGCCATTTTCTCCTCCAGAATATAGTAAAGTACTAGCAAGCAATTAAGTGAGAAATGGCTCAGAAATAGACCTTTTTATTAATGTGACAGATAGGGTACATAAATAAATTAAACCTATGTTGTGACCACAATAGCTGTAAGGTTCTCCTCAGCTTGACTAAACTTACGAAAGATTTCTTCTTAACTCTAGGTGCCTGACCTCCCTTTTCTCAGAGCATTTACATTAGAAAACTTGCAATCAAATCTTTTCTCTGTTTCTTTTAAGTGAAAATCTTCTCCTAGCCTTTTGAAAATGTTGTAACTCAGCCATGCTTCTCTCAAGGATTTGGGAGCTATCCCTTCAAAACGTAGTAGTCAAGAAAAAGCCAATCTCCCAGTTTCTGAGGGAGGAGAGGGGCTGAACCTCAATTACCAGCAGTTAGAAAACATGAAACAATGTTGGCCTAATAACATTGACAAGTGTTCCTCTAAAGGCCTCCATTTCTTTTCCACTAGCTCACCCCAGTACTTAAATCTCTCTTGTTTCAGTAGACTTTGGTTCAGTTTCTTTCTTTTGCAATGGTCTTGACCCCTATTCTAATTGACATGATAAAGTCTCCCTTGCTTGTGTTGTTTTTCAGCTGCTCAGCCATGTCCAACTCTTCATAACCCCATGGAATGCAGCATGCCAGGCTTCCTTGTAATTCATTATCTCCCAGAACTTGCTCAAACTCATGTCCATTGATTGAGTCAGTGACGCCATCCAACCATCTCATCCTCTGTCATCCTCTTCTCCTCCTGCCTTCAGTCTTTTGCAGAATCAGATTTTTTTCTAATGAGACAGCTCTTCACATCAGGTGGCCAAAGTATTGGAGCTTCAGCTTCAACATCAGTCCTTCAGTGAATATTCAGGGTTGATTTCCTTTAGGATTGACTGGTTTGATCTACTTGCAGTCCAAAGAAATCTCCAGAGTCTTCTACAACCCTACAGTTCAGAAGCATCAGTTCTTCAGCACTCAGCCTTCTTTATGGTCCCAGTCTCACATTCATGCATGACTACTGGAAAAATCACAGCTTTGATAGATAAATCTTTGTCAGCAAAGTGATGTCTCTGCTTTTTAATATGCTGTCTAGTTTGGTCATAGCATTTCTTCCACAGAGCAAGTGTCTTTTAATTTCATGGCTGCAGTCACCATCTGCAGTGATTTTGGAACCCAAGAAAATAAAGTCTGTCACTGTTTCCATTGTTTCCCCAACTATTAGCCATGACATGATGGGGCAGAATGCTGTGATTTCATTCTTTGTTGATTTTAAGCCAACTTGTTCACTCTCCTTTCACCTTCATCTAGAGGCTCTTTAGTTCTTCTTTGCTTTCTGCCAAAAGGGTGGTGTCATCTGCATATTTGAGGTTATTGATATTTCTCCCAGAAATCTTGATTCCAGCTTGTGTTTCTTCCAGCATGGCATTTTCATGATGTACTCTGATATAAGTTAAATAAGCAGTACAGCCTTGATGTACTCCTTTCCCAGTTTGGAACAGTCCTCAGTTCCGTGTCCCATTCTAACTGTTGCTTCCTAATCTGCATACAGTTTTCTCAGGAGGAAAGGACGGTCTGATATTCCCATCTCTTGAAGAATTTTCCACAGTTTTTTGTGATCCACAGAGTCAAAGGCTTCAGTGTAATCAATGAAGCAGAAGTAGATGTTTTTCTGGAACTCTCGTTCCAGATCTATGATCCAACAGATTGATCTCTGGTTCCTCTGCCTTCCAATTTGAACATCTGGAAGTTCTCTGTTTACATACTGTTGAAGCCTAGCTTGGAAAATTTTGAGCATTACTTTCCTAGCATTGCATTGAAAAGCTTAAAAAATTTTTTTAAATGACTATGATATCTAATGTGAACAAAAATTATCTTAGCAATATTGTGAGTACAATTAAGCCTCACAGAGGTAAAAACACCATGATACAAAAGTGACACTTTTTATTACATAACTCAAATGACTGAAGCAAGCTAAGCATTCCTGCTGTAAAAAAACATTGAAGCACTGTGATGAAAGTGAAAAGGAAAAGATGTTTTGAAAAGTAAGCCGTATAATGAAATATAGCAATCAAACAACATACTGGAATATATGGGCTAGAAAGAAGGGATTTATTATAATGCTGCAAAACAATAAATCGGACAAATTAAATATCAAATACATATTTAAGGACAAAAGATCATTAAATATTTTCATGGAGCCTATAAAAGTTGAGAAATAGGTAGAGAGACATAAGTTGAAATCAAATGCATAAAACTGATCACTTGAGTCTGGGAACTTGTTTGAGAAGGACTTTAGTCTTATTTTCAAAGTTTAAATTTGTATATGGAGAACATAGTTTGGCCTTGTTTGGGAAGTGAGATAACTGAACAGAATTAAAAAAAAAAATAAACGTGCCAGAAATAATAATAATGGTTCAAAATATAATGCCATGGTAAAATTGCTGATTTCAATGTAGAGTTATTAGAACAGTTGAAGGTTCTCAGAAAAATGCATTAAAAAAATCATACTTATATAAATTATTAAAGAACTATCCTAAAAGGCAATATGTATAGGAATATTTACCATCATGTTATTGGGGTATTTTCATGTATGGTTGTTTGACCCTTTGTGAAATTTCTGGTATTAATTCCTTACTCCATTCTGCCATGCTATCAGTGTGATCTAGAGAAAGGTATTAACTATCTCTATGAGAAAACTAAGGAAATAAATCACTTCCATTTAGTATGGCTGTCATCTTATTTAAATACTTTCAACTATGTGAAAAGTTTAGAAAAATATCTGAGACAGGGTAGCAATTCAATACACTGTTATCTATTACTCTTATTCTCTTAAAAAAAGGAACATAGAACAACAAATTAGTTATGCCTTGAAGGTTCACTCAAAAGGAAATTCACTTGAATATATCATACTAGTTGTTATTTTAAAGTTTTATCTGAAAGAAAACCAGCTAAATGAGAATAGTGAAAATTCTTTCTTATTAAAATTAAAAAGGTCATTATTTTTAATGCTGTCAATTAATTCACTTGAAGAATATCATAATATTGTACGAAAGAGTCATAAAAACTTGATCAAGTACATTTGATGATCAAATATATTTGATCATGGTATTTTGATATTCTCCATTATTCAAGATTTGAAATTCTGACTTAAATTTCTATCCATCCATAAGACTGAAAGCAATATAAAACAAATATTCTTATAGGAAACTTATGACACAAACTTAAAGGCAATTTCTAAAATATATCACTAAATGATTATAAGCACAAATATATTTCAATTATATGTAGGAAATTCAACAAAGAAAATGATTGCTGTCCCATCAGTGTCTAAAATAGTAATACGAGACCATAATGTTCAATGCAGCAGGTTGTAAAAGAGCTACTTTTCCAAAAAGTATAGATATTTTTCTTAAAATATGAGGTGGGTACTCCCTTTGCAGTTACATACTGAAAAGTATTTGAATGGAGTTGTTTTCTTTCAAAATATACTCATTTTACATATAATCTGGTCGCATTGTTTAAGCTTTGCATAGCAAATTGCATTATGTACATAATTCTCCCTTTTCACTGTTTATAAATTGTTTAAAATACATTCAATTCACTTTAAGTTCACTCCTGGAACTACTGCTCATCGTCTCAAATTCCTTCTTTAGTTGAGTTTCATATTACAAGTGCCTCTATAGCACTTTAGCACTTATAAAACAGAAAGACTTTGCATTTATAGGGAACTGACAACCCATTGCTGGAAATTATGCTCCATCTGTCACTTCAACAAATTTCAAGTGTTTCTCTTTTTCAATATTTTAACGCTATATAATTTAATTTAGGATGATTTCTTCAGATGACTCTTGAGTTCTCGGAAACTATGGAAGCTGCTGTAGAAGTAAAAACAACTTAGGATCATTTTCCTTTTTCTTTCAATAGCTTTCATTAACTGGAGATTCCTTTTTATGTTTTGGAAAATGCATTTTAATCATTTAAATAGAAAAAATCAACAGATGGGCATAAAATTGTTGAAAGAACTTTGATTTAGAAGCAAAAGATGCAATTTTATCTACTGAAATAAAAATGCACAAACTGAGAGTAGTGAGCGTAAGTTTTTTTCTGAGGACTTGCTGAGGACTATAATGGTATGTGTTGCGAGAGGCATCAGAGGGCAGACACACAAACCATAATGACAGAAAACTAGTCAATCTAATCACACGGACCACAGCCTTGTCTAAATCAATGAAACTAAGCCATGCCGTGTGGGGCCACGCAAGACGAACGGGTCATGGTGGAGAGGTCTGACAGAATGTGGTCCACTGGAGAAGGGAATGGCAAACCACTTCAGTATTCTTGCCTTGAGAACCCTATGAACAGCATGAAAAGGCAAAATGATAGGATACTGAAAGAGGAACTCCCCAGGTCAGTAGGTGCCCAATATGCTACTGGAGATCAGTGGAGAAATAACTCCAGAAAGAATGAAGGGATGGAGCCAAAGCAAAAACAATACCCAGTTGTGGATGTGACTGGTGATAGAAGGAAGGTCTGATGCTGTAAAGAGCAATATTGCATAGGAACCTGGAATGTTAGGTCCATGAATCAAGGCAAAGTTGAAGTAGTCAAACAGGAGATGGCAAGAGTGAACATCAACATTCTAGGAATCAGTGAACTAAAATGGACTGGAATGGGTGAATTTAACTCAGATGACCATTATATCTACTACTGTGGGCAGGAATGCCTTAGAAGAAGTGTATTAGTAGCCATCATGGTCAACAAAAGAGTCCAAAATGCAGTACCTGGATGCAATCTCAAAAACGACACAATGATCTCTGTTACTTTCCAAGGCAAACCATTCAATATCACGGTAATCCAAGTCTATGCCCCAACCAGTAACACTGAAGAAGCTGAAGTTGAACGGTTCTATGAAGATCTCCAAGACCTTTTAGAACTAACACCCAAAAAAGATATCCTTTTCATTATTGGGGACTGGAATGCAAAAGTAGGAAGTCAAGAAACACCTGGAATAACAGGGAAATTTGGCCTTGGACTATGGAATGAAGCATAGTCCAAAGATTATAGTTTTGCAAAGAGAATGCACTTGTCATAGCAAACACCCTCTTCAAACAACACAAGAGAAGACTCTACACATGGCCATCACCAGATGGTCAACACCGAAATCAGATTGACGATATTCTTTGCAGCCAAAGATGGAGAAGCTCTATACAGTCAGCAAAAACAAGACCGGGAGCTGACTGTGACTCAGATCATGAACTCCTTATTGTCAAATTCAGACTTAAATTGAAGAAAGTAGGGAAAACCACTAGACCATTCATTCAGTTCAGTTCAGTTCAGTGGCTCAGTCATATCCGACACTTTGCAACTCCATGAATTGCAGCATGCCAGGCCTTCCAGGTGTTCAAGCTGGTTTTAGAAAAGGCAGAGGAACCAGAGATCAAATTGCCAACATCCTCTGGATCATAGAAAAAGCAAGAGAGTTCCAGAAAAGCATCTATTTCTGCTTTATTGACTATGCTAAAACCTTTGACTGTGTGGATCACAAGAAACTGTGGAAAATTCTGAAAGACATGGGAATACCAGACCACCTGACCTGTAGGTTGAGAAACGTATATTCAGGTCTGGAATCAACAGTTAGAACTGGACATGGAACAGCAGACTGGTTTCAAATAGGAAAAGGAGTACATCAAGGTTGTATACTTTCACCCTGCTTATTTAACTTATATGCAGATTACATCATGAGAAATGCTGGGCTGGAAGAAACACAAGCTGGTCTCAAGATTGCCAAAGAAATATCTATAACCTCAGATATGCAGATGACACTACCCTTATGGCAGAAAGTGAAGAGGAACTAAAAAGCCTCTTGATGAAAGTGAAAGTGGAGAGTGAAAAAGTTGGCCTAAAGCTCAACATTCAGAAAATGAAGATCATGGCATCTGGTCCCATCACTTCATGGGAAATAGATGGGGAAATAGTGGAAACAATGTCAGACTTTATCTTTCTGGGCTCCAAAATCACTGCAGATGATGACTGCAGCCATGAAATTAAAAGATGCTTACTCCTTGGAAGGAAAGTTATGACCAACCTACATAGCACATTCAAAAGCAGAGACATTACTTTGCCCAGTCAAGGCTATGGTTTTTCCTGTGGTCATGTATGGTTGTGAGAGTTGGACTGTCAAGACAGCTGAGTGCCAAAGGGTTTATGCTTTTGAACTGTGGTCCTGGAGAAGACTCTTGAGAATTCCTTGCACTGCAAGAATATCCAACCAGTCCATTCTAAAGGAGATCAGTCCTGGGTGTTCTTTGGAAGGACTGATGCTAAAGCTGGAACTCTAATACTTTGGCCACTTCATGGGAAGAGTTGACTCATTGGAAAAGACTCTGATGCTGGGAAGTATTGGGGGCAGGAGGAGAAGGGGATGACAGAGGATGAGATGGCTGGATGGCATCACTGACTCGATGGACATGAGTTTGGGTGAACTCCCAGAGTTGGTGATGGACAGGGAAGCCTGGTGTGCTGCAATTCATGAGTCGCAAAGAGTCGGACACGACTGAGCTACTGAACTGAACTTATAACCCTGAATATGGACTCTCACAGAGTTTTGGGGATCTATTCTGAAGAGGCAGATGTGGAGATGTGATTCTGGCAAAGGGGTAAATGCATCGAAGCACACATCTCAATAGAAGGTTGTTGCTAGGTACTCAGTTGATAGCCCTTCACTAAATATGGGGAGTTGAAAGAATTCAGGTTCATAGAAAATTTCTCTTGAAGTATCTAAATTTCTAAGGGCCTGTTTTGCCATTGTTCCCAGAGCACAGAGTACCTCATCCTGATCTCTGAATTTCCTCTAGGGTGTAATGTAGTTTAGTGATGCAGAGGCTACTGACTTAATTCTTGTAGAGTAAGATGGTGGATATCATTATTTTACAATTTTAAGTGCTGACTCTGTTTAAATAGTTCTTTGGGAAATGTCTATATCCTTATATTTTTCTCTTCATTTGTAAAATCAAGTTTAGGATGGTTAATTTTATATTTATCCAGCCATTACTTATTGAGCTCCAGCTATGTTCCAGTAAGTATTCCGGCTGCTAGAGACATAGCATTGAACAAAACCAAACATTTGTTTTCAAAATCTTAAATAATTTGGTGAAGTAGGGGTAGAGAGAGACCTAAAAAACAAAATTAAAAAGTAAGTTAATAGATTAGAATTTATCCATTAGATAATGATACTTATTTTGAGAATAAAACAGATAAAATTATAAAGGGCACATGAAGTGAAAGAGGCTGGCCCAATTTTTTTCTGTTTGCTGAGATAAATTATAAGAAAAGATATATGTGAAAATCTTTTTACAAATTCTATAGCAGTAAGAAACATTGAGTTTTATGGTGTAGATTTATAATTACATTATATATTCCATACTTTAAAAAAGTTTTAATTAATAAATGTGTAGGGACTTTTTCCCCAGCTCACTAGTTTAATTGTAGCTGGGAGCTGAATGAATAATAAATAGCTCATTTTCTCTCTCTCTCTCTTTTTTTTTTTCCTTAACATTCAGACTTGCAAAATATTATCTCTTCAGCTAAAGACATGATCATATAACCACTTGTAGGCTAATTTTTAGAATTTGAAGAGAATTATGGAGGTATAGAACACTAAATAGAAATTTCAGTTAAGAAAATGATAAAATTAATAATCAGCTGTATATAGATGCATGAATAAATGAAAAGGAGAAAGTGCCATAACTAAAGAGATCTAAAGGGCAGATGAACACATGTTACACAGAGAAAAAGATAGAGTAAAATGGTGTTGAGGAGGCTCAGCAGGTCATTTGCAGTGTGTGTATATACTCCTCTAATGTTTATATTGTTTATGTAAACCAGAATTGTTCATCCACAAACAGAAAAGAATAAATATTTTCCTTACTGGGTTTGTTTTTTCATTATTTGTCAATACTCTTATGGACTCTAATGTTTCCACATTTGATTAAAGCTCAATTAATTTTGGAAAGTTGTTTTCAAATTGAGAAATATTTGTGAATTTTCAGAGCTAGAAATTTTACTTCATATATAAATTGTACCTGATATACATGTTTGTTTCATAAGACATTAGAATAATTACATTCTATACTAAAACACTTTATTTACATATTTTTCTATTTTTATTTGTATCCTTTTTATTTTCCCCCCAAAGCTATCACTATATACTTTGTCCTCTTAAGTTTTTAAATCAGTTGCAATAATCCAGCATTGTAATTTTTTTGCATCTAATCTACAGAGTACAGATCTATTTGTAAAGAGTCTAGAACTTACAAATTCATTTTAAAAGTAAAAAAAACAAAAAAAACAAAAAAACTATAGTTTAATTTTTATTTCAAAATGCTATGCCAAATCACTAAAATATTTAATGTTATGCTCCAAATGAGGAAAGAAATTTACTCCTGAGAGAGTCAATTCCTAAGAAGGTTCATAAGAAGTCCGGGGTCCCCCTGGAGGAGAGAGGAGCCTGGGGTTCCTCCTGAGGAGGAGAAAGGAGTCTGGGGCTCTCAAGGAGGAGAAAAGAACAAGTGTTTTCTTTTCTTTTTTTTTTTTTACCCCTATATTGCTTTGTCTTAATATAACAACAATGTATCCTCCTTGAGGATGTGTTTCTCCTTCTTGAGAACCTTCTGACTGTACCTGTTATCTTAAAATGTATATTATGGAAGTAGGTCTAGTAAGATCTTTCTATTGTTAGTTCCAATCCTGTCATCTTAAAATGTAAATTTGGCCGTGGGTCTGATAAGACCTTTACAACTTTGAGACATTCTTTTGATTTATTGTAATAACTAAATATATATATATATATATATATATATATATATAGCTCCTTTGCTAAGACTAGTGAGGGGGGCACTCTCTGTCCCCTTTCTGATGTCTATGTCAGAAGCTATCTCTGTCCCCTTTTTATACGTTAATAAAACTCTGCTACACAAATGCTCTTGAGTGATCAATGCTGGTCCCTGGTCCTGAAGCTAAATCTTCTTTGGAGATCACAAATCCAACATCATTCACAGTAATCTGTCACTTCTTGTGTTAAACCAAGAAAATGTTCAATAGAAACCCATGGCACACTTTGGGTTTTGTTTTCAAGATGAGAATAAGCTTATTAGATCACTTCTAACTGGAAGAGAAATAAAGACATTGAGTATCTAGCAAAAGGGACCTCATTTGCTGTGACAAGTTCAGATAAGCTGTGATTTATCTTTTCAGGCTGAAAACTGATGACACATTTTTCTTTTCCTTTCTCTAAGCAAAAAGAAATGAACAAAATGGTTTCTAACTAGAAAACAACCAGAGGTTTTCAGTAAAACCAAACATATTTTTATCAAATTTTCTTTGCACTTTTAATATGTCCAGTTACATTGTGTGTGTGTATATATATATACACACACAATACATTGAATATACACACGTATATATATGGACTTTTCTGGTGGCTCAAATGGTAAAGAATCCACCTATAATGCAGGACCTGAGTTCGATCCCTGGGTTGGGAAGATACCTTGGAGGAGGGCATGGCAACCCACTCCAGTATTCTTGCCTGAAGAATCTCCAGGGAGAGAAGAGTTTGCAGTCGGGGCTACAGTCTATGGGGTCGCAAAGAGTTGGACACAACTGAGACCACACACAGCACATATACACACAGATAGGGGCTTCCCAGGTGACACTAGTAGTAAAGAACCTATCTGCCAATGTAGGAGACATAAGAGAAGCAGGTTCGATCCCTGGGTCAGGAAGATCCCCTGGAATAGGGCATGACAACCCACTCCAGTATTCTTGCCTGGAGAATCCCATAGATAGAGGAGCCTGAGAGGCTACAGTCCATAGGATCACACAGAGTCAGTCATGACTGAAGCAACTTAGCATGCATGAATACAGAGAGAGAGAGAGAGAGAGACAATCAGAGAGAGAAAGAGAAAGACAGAGACAGAAAGAAACAAGCAAAGAACTAGAAGCAAGTACGTGAGGTGTTATCTTGTTCAAAGTATATGTTTATGGCTCTATTAATTTTCTCTGTGTTGTACTACAATTATGGTTGGGACTAACAGTTTTCTCCATTACCTGTTTCCCTCCTTCCTTTTTAGTACCATAACCCTTTATTTTGCTGGACATATCAAAGTCTTTTAGCAAGAAGATTCAAAAAGAAATCACTTACTTTCTCCAATCTCATTCAAATGTATAAGTAGAGTGCTTTTGCACATTTGATATTAACACACAAAGTCAATCTGTTATTATCAATTCAGAGATAAACTTACATGGGTTAAGTTATTGAAACCTTCAGTTAGCTATTAACTAAATTAACTTTTAAAACCCTGTGTGACCAGGTTCTATGTAATTTAAACAAGAATATGTATGATCTGATCCCATTATAGTTGTTTAGACAAATGATGGATGATACTGATCTTCAATGAAACAAATTGGTAGAAAAATATAAAAGATAGCCATCTTTGGACTGCAAGAACATAATTGTTAATGTTCAACTAAGATATCATATTTATGATTTAAAATTTGTGAATTGTCATATGTGGTGCCATTTTTGTTAGTAAAGTTAAAGTTTAGATTTTAAAGGAAAATTCACTGTCACAAAACAATTAGGAAATAGTTTACTGAGACACAGACTTCCCTGGTTGCTCAGTTGGTAAAGAATCTGCCTGCAATGCAGGAGACCTGGGTTTAATTCCTGGGTCAGGAAGATACCCTGGAGAAGGAAATGGTAAGCCACTCTAGCATCCTTGCCTGGAAAGTACAATGGACAGAGAAGCCCGGAGGGCTGCAGTTTATGTGGTCACAAAGAGTTGGGCACGACTGAGCGACTAACACTTACTGAGACGCACTCATTCACATATGTTAGGTTTCCTTGTTCCTTTGCTTACTTGATTAGATGCTTATTGTGAAGACAAGCAAAGATTCCTCAGGTGTTTGATAGAGCTAACCTCATCTACATGGTCAATGCTTCTCAAATAATTATCAATTAAGCATATAAGGTGGATATGAACATAAGTATGAGCTCAACATTCAGAAAACTAAGATCATGGTATCCAGTCCCATCCCTTCATGGAAAATAGAAGGGGAAACAGTGGAAACAGTGGCACACTTTATTTTGAGGGGCTCCAAAATCACTGCAGATTGTGACTGCAGCAATGAAATTAAAAGACGCTTGCTCCTTGGAAGAAAACTTTTGACCAACCTAGATAGCATATTAAAAAGCAGAGACATTACTTTGCCAATTAAGGTCCGTCTAGTCAAGGCTACAGTTTCTCCAGTAGTCACGTATGAATGTGAGAGTTGGACTATAAAGAAAGCTGAGCACCGAAGAAATTGATGCTTTTGAACTGTGGTGTTGGAGAAGACTCTTGAGAGTCCCTTGGACAGCAAGGAGATCCAACAAGTCAATCCTAAAGAAAATCAGTCCTGAATATTCATTGGAAGGACTGATGCTGAAGCTGAAGCTCCAATACTTTGGCCACCTGATGCAAAGAACTGACTCACTCAGAAGTTGGTGATGGACAGGGAGGCCTGGCGTCCTGCAGTGCATGAGGTCACAAAGAGTCAGACATGAATGAGTGACTGAACTGAACTGAACTCAATGAGCATAAGTAGAATTTATGCTAAAGGGATGTAATCATTCTAACATAAACATACTTTACAAAGATTCATTCTACAATTGGGAAAGTCCAATATGAAGGGGTAGAATTTACAAGGAGATGTCAGTCTTCTTTACCATAAAATTTCTGAATTTTATCCTAGAATGACTTTCTGATATGTTTTCTGAAGTTTATAAACTGGCTACTTTTTTAGGTTAAGGCCAAAAAAGTTAAGTTACAAAGCAAATATTCTCCATAAGGGAACAAAGGAACCATTATGAATATTAAAATATAACTTTAATTCATTTATATATTTGGTCAAGGGGTAGAAGTAGAAATATAAGAGACTATGGAACAGCAAAACATTAATAGAGTGTAACGATTTTGAAGAATAATTATTAATACTACTAAATCAATGGAAGAACCAAAAATCTAAGGGCTTAGGGTCCTAGAACTGTAGGTCAGATCTGAAGGTTTCTATGTATAAAAATTTCATCCACTTTCCAATTGGACATAATCTAGGTCCTAAATGTTTCTTTTAATTGCCAAAACAAACAAACAAACCCATGCAATTAGTACTGTATGTAGAATCGGTAATTTGGAGACTAACCTATTATTCTAAATAGTGTAGTTTAGCAACTCAAAGTATGATCTATAGATTCACTTGGGATTCAAATACTGGCCTCAGGTCTTACTAGCTGTGTTAGCTTGGGCAAATTGGAAATACTCCCTTTCCTTATGTTTCCTAATTTACTAAACAAGTAATAAAATATCTATCTCTTATAGTTGTTGTGGTAATTCCAAGAGCCATCCATATAGGACACAGAGTAGTGTGGGGCTTATTCTGAACACTTCATAAATATTAACTATTTGCATAGATGCTCTATTCATACCTAGGGAGTTCCAAAAAGAAGTTTAAGCCATATACTGATACTTCACTGGAATTACATTCTTGAAATTAGCAATATTTTTGCATCTGTCTTCTTATTTTATTCTCTTTCACTAACACCACTTTAGTACCTTATTGCATCATGTCTGGAATGCCATTAGATCTAACCTTATGAAAGTGCCAGTATTTGAACATTTTTCATTCTCTGAAACACTAGTTTAAAATGATTCAATCATGAGTGACCCTCTAATTCTTCACTCAGCCTTCAATCCCCTGCTTCTCTGTTCAATCTACCTATTGCACTGCTGTCAAATTGTTGTTTTAAGTGTAATTTTCATCCTGTCATATTCTATCAGAGGGCTCTCAGATCTGTCCAGGTATCCACTGATATTTTCAAAATTCTTCAAATGTGGAATAAGATTTCCTACAGCTTATCCTAAATTTAAATGTAAATGTATTCCAAGCTATTTTTACTCTAATTAATGTTTCTTTTGCTCGGGGAACTGCTCTGTCACTGATTCTAAGACACCCCTTTGCTTTCTTCCTTTGCTAGGAATCCTGCTAGATTCTAGGAGACTTTATTGACTTCGGGGACCAATTTACAGAGCAGTTTTTAAAAAGTGAATTTGAGTTGACAGTTCTAGAAAAGGCAGAGGAACCAGAGATCAAATTGCCAACATCCACTGGAACATCGAAAAAGCAAGAGAGTTCCAGAAAAACATCTATTTCTGCTTTGTTGACTATGCCAAACCCTTTGACTGTGTGGATCACAATAAACTGTGGAAAATTCTGAAAGAGATGGGAATACCAGGCCACCTGACTTGCCTCTTGAGAAACCTATATGCAGGTCAGGAAGCAACAGTTAGAACTGGACATGGAACAACAGACTGGTTACAAATAGGAAAAGGAGTGCATCAAGGCTGTATACTGTCACCCTAATTATTTAACTTATATGCAGAGTACATCATGAGAAACACTGGGCTGAAGGAAGCACAAGCTGGAATCAAGATTGCTGGGAGAAATATTAATAACCTCAGATACGCAGTTGACACCACTCTTATGGCAGAAAGTGAAGAGGAACTAAAAAGCCTCTTGATGAAAGTAAAAGAGGAGAGTGAAAAAGTTGACTTAAGAGTCAACATTCAGAAAACTAAGATCATAGCATCTGCTCCCATCACTTCATGGGAAATAGATGGGGAAACAGTGGAAACAGTGTCAGACTTTATTTTTGGGGCTCCACAATCACTGCAGATGGTGATTGCAGCCATGAAATTAAAAGACGCTTACTCCTTGGAAGGAAAGTTATGACCAAACTAGATAGCACATTAAAAAGCAGAGACATTACTTGGTCAACAAAGGTCCATCTAGTCAAGGCTATGGTTTTCCCAGTGGTCATGTATGGATGTGAGATTTGGACTGTGAAGAAAGCTGAGCACCGAAGAATTGATGCTTTTGAACTGTGGCATTGGAGAAGACACTTAAAAGTCCCTTGGACTGCCAGGGGATCCAACCAGTCCATCCTAAAGGAGATCAGTCCTGGGTGAAGGACTGATGTTGAAGCTGAAACTCCAATACTTTGACCACCTCATGGGAAGAGTTGACTCATTGGAAAAAACCCTGATGCTGAGAGGGATTGGGGGCAAGAGGAGAAGGGGATGATAGAGGATGAGATGGCTGGATGGCATCACTGACTAGATGGACACGGGTTTGGGTGGACTCTGGGAGTTGGTGATGGACCAGGAGGCCTGGCATGCTGCGACTCATGATTTTGCAAAGAGTTGGACATGACTGAGTGACTGCACTGAACTGACTGTTTCCTCTCATGAAATACCTTTCAATCACTTTTCTGATTCCCTTCCTCCCACTGACTTCACAAGTAACTTGCCATTGCAAGCTGTGACAAGATATATTGGGGAGGACACGTTAGCAAATAGTACCTTTGCTTAACACTTAAGGATGGATACTCTCCAAATTTTTTCACCAAGTTTGCTCAAAATCTTGTTATCAAAAATATGCTTAAGTACACTCAGTCTTTCAGATTCCTGACCATTTTACAATGTTAAAAAACACACAAAACACAGATATCAAATTGATGTAACCTGTAAACATCAAATGTCTGAATAGACCAAATAGAAAACATAGTTGGCTTATGGCAAAAGAGTTCTAAAATTTTTTCATGTGGACTGACACACACAGGAAAAATGAAGAATATTACCAACCATGACAGTTTTTAATTAGATAATAATAAGAAGAACTCTTTCAGTTCAGTTAAGTTCAGTCACTCAGTCGTGTCCGACTCTTTGCCACCCCATGAATCTCAGCACACCAGGCCTCCCTGTCCATCACCAACTCCCGGAGTTCACTCAGACTCACGTCCATCGAGTCAGTGATGCCATCCAGCCATCTCATCCTCTGTCATCCCCTTCTCCTCCTGCCCATAATCCCTCCCAGCATCAGAGTCTTTTCCAGTGAGTCAACTCTTCACATGAGGTGGCCAAAGTACTGGAGTTTCAGCTTTAGCATCATTCCTTCCAAAGAAATCCCAGGGCTGATCTCCTTTAGAATGGACTGGTTGGATCCCCTGGCAGTCCAAGGGACTCTCAAGAGTCTTCTCCAACACCACAGTTCAAAAGCATCAATTCTTTGGTGCTCAGCCTTCTTCACAGTCGAACTCTCACATCCATACATGACCACAGGGAAAACCGTAGCCTTGAATAGCTGGACCTTTGTTGGCAAAGTAATGTCTTTGCTTTTGAATATGCTATTTAGGTTGGTCATAACTTTCCTTCCAAGGAGTAAGCGTCTTTTAATTTCATGGCTGCAATCACTATCTGCAGTGATTTTGGAGCCCCCCAAAATAAAGTCTGACACTGTTTCCACTGTTTCCCCATCTATTTGCCATGAAGTGATGGGACCAGATGACATGATCTTCATTTTCTGAATGTTGAGCTTTAAGCCAACTTTTTTACTCTCCACTTGCACTTTCATCAAGAGGCTTTTGAGTTCCTCTTCACTTTCTGCCATAAGGGTGGTGTTATCTGCATATCTGAAGTTATTAATATTTCTCCCAGCAATCTTGATTCCAGCTTGTATTTCTTCCAGTCCAGCGTTTCTCATGATGTACTCTGCATATAAGTTAAATAAACAGGGTGACAATATACAGCCTTGACGAACTCCTTTTCCTATTTGGAACCAGTCTGTTGTTCCATGTCCAGTTCTAACTATTGCTTCCTGACCTGCATACAGATTTCTCAAGAGGCAGATCAGGTGGCCTGGTATTCCCATCTCTTTCAGAATTTTCCACAGTTTATTGTGATCCACACAGTCAGAGGCTTTGGCACAGTCAACAAAGCAGAAATAGATGTTTTTCTGGAACTCTCTTGCTTTTTCCATGATCCAGCAGATGTTGGCAATTTGATCTCTGGTTCCTCTGCCTTTTCTAAAACCAGCTTGAACATCTGGAAGTTCACGGTTCATGTATTGCTGAAGCCTGGCTTGGAAAATTTTGAGCATTACTTTACTAGCATGTGAGATGAGTGCAATTGTGCGGTAGTCTGAGCATTCTTTGGCATTGCCTTTCTTTGGGATTGGAATGAAAACTGACCTTTTCCAGTCCTGTGGCCACTGCTGAGTTTTCCAAATTTGCTGGCATATGAGTGCAGCACTTTCACAGCATCATCTTTCAGGATTTGAAATAGCTCCACTGGAATTCCATCACCTCCACTAGCTTTGTTTGTAGTGATGCTTTTTAAGGCACCCTTTACTTTACATTCCATGATGTCTGGCTCTAGGTCAGTGATCACACCACTGTGATTATCTGGGTCATGAATTTTCTGTGTATTCTTGACACTTCTTCTTAATATCTTCTGCTTCTGTTAGGTCCATACCATTTTTGTCCTTTATTGAGCCCATCTTTGCATGAAGTATTCCCTTGGTATCTTTAATTTTCTTGAAGAGATCTCTAGTCTTCCCATTCTGTTGTTTCCCTCTATTTCTTTGCATTGATCGCTGAGGAAGGCTTTCTTATCTCTCCTTGCTATTCTTTGGAACTCGGCATTCAGATGCTTATATCTTTCGTTTTCTCCTTTGCTTTTTGCTTCTCTTCTCTTCACAGCTATTTGTAAGGCCTCACCAGACAGCCATTTTGCTTTTTTGCATTTTTTTTCCATGGGTGTGGTCTTGATCCCTGTCTCCTGTACAATGTCAGGAACCTCATTCCATAGTTCATCAGGCACTCTTATCTATCAGATCTAGACCCTTAAATCTATTTCTCACTTTCACTGTATAATCATAAGGGATTTGATTTAGGTCATACCTGAATGGTCTAGTGGTTTCTGCCATAGAACAACACAAATCAGCCATAATTACATATATATCAACCAAGTAGTGTCTTCCAAATTTTAAAAAGGTGAATATTATTTACTCCTTCAAGATGTTGTGAGAAGTAGGTGTGCTTACTGACCCAATGTTCTTTAAAGAAGGCCTGAGCAACTGTTTGAAGCCAATAACTATTTTTCTGTTTTTTTTCCTTCAATCATTGTACAGAACGGAAGCATACAATCTGTTGAAAGTGTTTCTGTGATCTATTTTAATAAGGTCAGAACAATCTATAAAGTAAATCTTAAGCCTTCTAAGAAGCAAAGGCAGTGATCTAGCTCTGGAGTTCTTCATTTCTATCCTGAATTATTAATGCTCACTACCAATAGGTACACATTATTAAATGTACATAAAACTGCAATAAAACCTAGACAATATGAATAAGAATCATAATTTCTTCATAGACTACTTTAGGAAGAGCCTGACAATTATCTTAATGGTCATGGTTCATTTTTTTGAGATTATATATATGTATATATACACACACATGCATACTTGTGTATAAATATATACCTATAAACCTAAGGAAGATTTTCATAAGATATATAGAGCACTGTGAGTCTAGAAGAAATAAAAATAATAAAATTAATATATAATTTACAAGCAAATAAAGGGAAAGGTTAATGAATTAAAAATTAGTGAATAAAAAATGCTAGGCTAATCTATAAGAAGATAAGAGGGAGGGGATGTAGGTATATCTATGGCTGATTCATGCTGAGGTTTGACAGAAAACAACAAATTTTGTAAACCAATTATCCTTCAATTAAAAAATAAATTACAAAAAGAAGATAAGAAGAAGAAAAAGTAAATATAAAAGAGAAGAGGTGAAACACACAAATTATAAGATGATAGACTTAAGCCTGAATATAATAGCAATTTCAGTAATTAGAATAGACTAAATCCTCCAACTGAAAGAGAAAATTTTTAAAGGAGAAAATAGAAAAAATTAAAACAAAAATTGTATACTTCTTTTAAAAGACCCTAAATATATTGGTATAAGGTACCAATAAGACTAACATATAAAAGATACTAGTATCTGTATTATTCTCTTCAGTGAGGAGTTCAGTTCTTACCTAACATGATAACAAATACTTGAAAGAAGTTTTTGGCTTTTTCCACCCTTCATCCCATAACTGGTACCAGCAAATAATGACTTGTAACCCTAGTTCTTTTCCAAGAAACACACCTTACAGAAGACTTCCCTCTCATTTACAGAAGATTGGATATAAATCCATATTTAAGCATCCTTATCCATAAATTCAAAATTGATGCCTAATTTCTCATCTGAGTTTATTATATCATCATTAATTAGGCTACACAATAGTTGATTATAAATATAATTATGTAGAAGAGACCTTGAAAAGCTGCCATTTCCTCCTTCACTCCAGTATTCCTGCCTGGAGAAGCCAGGGACAGAGGAGCCTGATGGGCTACAGTCCATGGGGTCGCAAAGAGTTGGACACGACTGAGCAACTTCACTTCACTTCATTACATTATTAAGTTTACTTTCAACATGTGGTTCTTTTTGTAGTAATTCTTTTAAAACCATTTGTACTTTTGTGATTTTTTTAAAGAAATTACTCCTCTATCCTAGTTAATTAGGCACAAAGAAACTGAATGAGCCATTGTATACTGAGTCAGAATACATAAAATTTGTATTTTCAGAATAAAATATAAATAATACATATTAGTCAGAGTTATCAAGATTAAAAGCTATATATAAAACTTACAGAGCCCCTTAAAAAGAATGTTAGAGATCATGTATGGACTAAAAGAATGTTCATCCTTTAACATTAAGTTCAAATAAATAAAAAGAGAAAGAAAATAGAGTATATTTGATGATAGCTTATGGTGAACAGTGTCAGATTCTTGATCTCTGAAAAAGATTTAGCTTTGGGACTGGGAATCAAGTTTGATCACTCAAGAGCTTTTGTGTAGCAGAGTTTTATTAAAGTAAGAAAAGGGTTATAGAGGATCCTGCTGTGATTTATGTCGGAGAGTGTTTTGCCTATGTTTATAGTTTCTGGTCTTACGTTTAGATCTTGATCCATTTTGAGTTTATTTTTGTGTATGGTGTTAGTGTTCTAGTTTCATTCTTTTACAAGTGGTTGACCAGTTTTCCCAGTCACAGTAGGATCCTCGATGACCCACCTCCTAGAATAAAAGCAAAAATAAACAAATGGGACTTAATTAAAATTAAAAGCTTCTGTACAACAAAGGAAACTATAAGCAAGGTTAAAAGACAGCCTTCAGAATGGGAGAAAATAATAGCAAATGAAGCAACTGACAAACAACTAATCTCAAAAATATACAAGCAAGTCCTGCAGCTCAATTCCAGAAAAATAAATGACCCAATCAAAAAATGGGCCAAAGAACTAAATAGACATTTCTCCAAAGAAGACATACAGGTGGCTAACAAACACATGAAAAGATGCTCAACATCACTCATTATCAGAGAAATGCAAATCAAAACCACTATGAGGTACCATTTCACGCCAGTCAGAATGGCTGTGATCCAAAAGTCTACAAGCAATAAATGCTGGAGAGGGTGTGGAGAAAAGGGAATCCTCTTACACTGTTGGTGGGAATGCAAACTAGTACAGCCACTATGGAGAATAGTGTGGAGATTAAAAAAAATTGGAGATAGAACTGCCTTATGACCCAGCAATCCCACTGCTGGGCATACACACTGAGGAAACCAGAAGGGAAAGAGACATGTGTACCCCAATGTGCATCGCAGCACTGTTTATAATAGCCAGGACGTGGAAGCAACCTAGATGTCCATCAGCAGATGAATGGATAAGAAAGCTGTGGTACATAAACACAATGGAGTATTACTCAGCCATTAAAAGGAATACATTTGAATCAGTTTTAATGAGGTGGATGAAACTGGAGCCTATTATACAGAGTAAAGTAAGCCAGAAAGAAAAACACCAATACAGTATACTAAGGCATATATATGGAATTTAGAAAGATGGTAACAATAACCCTGTATGCGAGACAGCAAAAGAGACACAGATGTATAGAACAGTCTTTTGGACTCTGTGGGAGAGGGAGATGGTGGGACAATTTGGGAGAACGGCATTGAAACATGTATAATATCATGCTGCTGCTGCTGCTAAGTCGCTTCAGTCATGTCCAACTCTGTGCGACCCCATAGACAGCAGCCCACCAGGCTCTGCCATCCCTGGGATTCTCCAGGCAAGAACACTGGAGTGGGTTGCTATTTCCTTCTCCATTGCGTGAAAGTGAAAAGTGAAAGTGAAGTTGCTCAGTCGCCGCCGACTAGTAGCGACCCCCTGGACTGCAGCCTACCAGGCTCCTTCATCCATGGGATTTTCTAGGCAAGTGTACTGGAGTGGCTTGCCATTGCCTTCTCCGGTATAATATCATATAAGAAACTAATTGGCAGTCCAGGTTCGATGCAGGATACAGGATGCTTGGGGCTGATGCACTGGGATGACCCAGAGGGATGGTACAGGGAGGGAGGTGGGAGGGGGGTTCAAGATGGGGAACATGTGTACACCTGTAGCGGATTCATGTTGATGTATGGCAAAACCAATACAATATTGTAAAGTAATTAGCCTCCAATTAAAATAAATACATTTAAATTAAAAAAAAAAAAGAAGGGGGATAGAGAGTGCCCCCCTCACTAGTCTAAGCAAGGGAGTTATATACTTTTTAAATTAGTTATTACAATAAATCAAAATAATGTCTCTAGGTTATAAAAATTTTACCAGACCCACTCATAGTATACATTTTAAGATAACAGGATTAGCCAGTCAGGAAGGAGAAACTGTCCTCAAGCAGGATACACTGTTGTTATATAATCCTTAGTACAGAGTTTAAACGGAGTTTCCTGTTGTGTAATCAATTCCAGGCTTAAAGTAAAAAAAGTTTTATATGACTAAGACTAAGGAATGTAGAGAAAAAAAAAAAAAGACATTTGTCCTTTCCTCCTCCTTGAGAATTCCAGACCCCTATTCCTTCTTGAGAACCCCAGACCCCTTTCTCCTCCTCGGGGACCCCAGACTTCTTATCAACCTGCCTAGGAATTGACTTTCGCAATATTAAGTATTGTAAACACGGCCTCTTTGTTTCTCAGTGACTACTTTACTTTTAAGTGGATAAGCTTATCAAATTCAGGCTCACAACTTACTGGCACTGTGATCTGAGGGAGTTTCTTACCCTTTATTCTTTTGGCTTCCTCATCTACACATTTACAATAGTAATGCATCACTTACTTATGAAGAATATATAAAAGAATGTTTGCAAATCTCTGAAGAGAATGCCTGTTATATATTAGGTGTTGAAAAAGTTTGAGTTTTCTCTTCCTATCCTTCTCCTGCTAATATTACTGTAATAAGGTAACTATTGCTGAGCTATTTGGAATATAGATATTGTCTTATTCTTTTGTGATTTTCAACAAAAACACTGGGTCTGAAAATAAATGAGTAATCTGGCACCAAATGTTTTATGAAGGAATGAATAAAGAGCAGACAAGCATTCTTCTTGACACAGATGTAGTGATGCGATTGAAAATATAAAAATTCTATTTCTTATTTTCTTTTAAGGGAGAAGTCATAAAATTTATGGACAAATCTTTCAGAGCACAATAGTTGTAAGCAGTTGAGTGCAAGTTAATTTTTATAATCCTACAAACTTCAAAAGTCAGGAATATAAAGAGAAAATGATGATGTACAAAAAGTTTGATTGCTTTTTATGAACTTGTAGCTATAACAGTCAAATAAATTCCTTTTATATCCCATGTAACTCCAGCCCCTTTGTTAGTGCAATTCTAACAATTTAACTACAAATAAAACTAATTATCAATTATGAATACAATAAATGTTAATTAATATATCATAAATACATCATCCTTTTTCTTTTCTTTGCTGTAACTACATACTATTATTCCTTACAATACTATAGTTAAATTGTAAAGATTCTGGACATGAAAATTCATTTTAATAGTTTTTTCTTGCTTCTATCATAGATTTTGGTATTGTTCCTATATGATAGATATAAAATTGTTTTTAAGAAAATTTCTAAAATAATAACAAAATAAAACCAAAATTACATAACCCATCTGATATTTATTTTATGTACAACAATAAACCAAAAATAGCATTATTCTGTTTTAGAACAAATGGCATTACAAGTCCACTAATAATCTTTTTAAAAATATGCTCCAATGTCTTATTCATGCATAAATGTGTGTGTGTATGTGCAGTGCTCTGTGTAAGGGCAAACTCTTAGTACTAAATTCTTAGGACAAGTACTGTGTTAAGGAGTTTATGCATATATTAATATCCATCATTCCACACATTTTATAAGCAGAAACTGTGGACCAGGAGGTTTTAGAAGTTGGTTAGTGAGAAAAGAGCAGTGTTTAAAGATGGACATTAGTGTTCAAAACTATATATAATGCCTACAAATTTCTTGCTATTAAGCAAAACATTCTCTAATTCAGAATTGTTGTTATTATTTTTTAAATAATATCACACATAGGTATTGTTTCACAACCAAACATAATTTAATCAATCATTTCTTCTTTAGGCTCTTGTCAGGTCCTTGAGTTCCATTCCGTTGCTCAGTCGTGTCTGACTCTTTGCGACCCCATGAATCCCAGCACGGCAGGCCCCCCAGCCCACCACTACTCCAGGAGTTCACCCAAATTCATGTCCATCGAGTCGGTGATGCCATCCAGGATCTCATTGTCTGTCATCCCCTTCTCCTCCTGCCCTAAATCCCTCCCAGCATCAGGGTCTTTTCCAATGAGTCAACTCTTCTCATGAGTGGCCAAGTATTGGAGTTTCAGTCTTAGCACCAGTTCTTCCAATGAAAACCCAGGACTGATCTCCTTTAGATGGACTGATTGGATCTCCTTGAAGTCCAAGGGATTCTCAAGAGTCTTCTCCAACACCACAGTTCAAAAGCATCGATTCTTCAGCGCTCAGCTTTCTTCACAGTCCAATTCTCACATCCATACATGACCACTGGAAAAAATATAACCTTGACTAGATGGACCTTTGTTGGCAAGGTAATACCTCTGCTTTCCAATATGCTATCTAGGCTGGTCATAACTATCCTTCCAAGGAGTAAGCAATCACCATCTGCAGTGATTTTGGAGCCCAGAAAAATAAAGTCTGACACTGTTGTCACTGTTTCCCCATCTATTTCCCATGAAGTGATGGGACCAGATGCCATGATCTTGGTTTTCTGAATGTTGAGTTTTAAGCCAACTTTTTCACTCTCCTCTTTTACTTTCTTCAAGAAGCTTTTTAGTTCCTCTTCACTTTTTGCCATAAGGGTGGTGTCATCTGCATATCTGAGGTTATTGATATTTCTCCTGGCAATCTTGATTCCAGCTTGTGGTTCTTCCAGCCCCGTGTTTCTCATGATGTACTCTGCATAGAAGTTAAATAAGCAGGGTGACAGTATACAGCCTTGACATACTTCTTTTCATATTTGGAACCAGTATGTTGTTCCATGTCCAGTTATAACTGTTGCTTCCTGACCTGCATATAGGTTTCTCAAGAGGCAGGTCAGGTGGTCTGGTATTCCTATCTCTTTCAGAATTTTCCACAGTTTATTGTGATCCACATAGTCAAAGGCTTTGGCATATCAATAAAGCAGAAGTTGATGTTTTTCTGGAACTCTCTTGCTTTTTCAGTGATCCAGTGGATGTTGGCAATTTGATCTCTGGTTCTTCTGCCTTTTTTAAAACCAGCTTGAACATCTGAAAGTTCATGGTTCACATACTGCTGAAGCCTGGCTTGGAGATTTTGAGCATTACTTTACTAGTGTGTGAGATGAGTGCAATTGTGCGGTAGTTTGAGCATTCTTTGGCATTGTCTTCTTTGGGATTGGAATGAAAACTGAGCTTTTCCAGTCTTGTGGCCACTGCTGAGTTTTCCAAATTTGCTGGCATATTGAGTGCAGCACTTTCACAGCATCATCCTTCAGGATTGGAAATAGCTCAACTGGAATTCCATCATCTCCACTAGCTTTGTTCATAGTGATGCTTTCTAAGGCCGACTTCACTTCACATTCCAGGATGTCTGGCTCTAGGTCAGTGATCACACCATTGTGATTATTTGGGTTGTGAAGATCTTTTTTGTACAGTTTCTCTGTGTATTCTTGCCACCTCTTCTTAGTATCTTCTGCTTCTGTTAGGTCCATACCATTTCTGTCCTTCGTCAAGCTCATCTTTGCATGAAATGTTCCCTTGGTATCTCTAATTTTTTTGAAGAGATCTCTAGTCTTTCCCATTCTGTTGTTTCCCTCTATTTCTTTGCATTGATCGCTGAGGAAGGCTTTCTTATCTCTCCTTGCTATACTTTGGAATTCTGCATTCAGATGCTTATATCTTTCCTTTTCTCCTTTGCTTTTCACTTCTCTTCTTTTCACAGCTGTTTGTAAGGCCTCCCCAGACAGCCATTTTGCTTTTTTGCATTTCTTTTCCATGGGAATGGTCTTGATCCCTGTCTCATGTACAATGTCACGAACCTCCATCCATAGTTCATCAGGCCCTCCATCTATCAGATCTAGTCTCTTAAATCTATTTCTCACTTCCACTGTATAATCATAAGGGATTTGATTTAGGTCATACGTGAATGGTCTATTGGTTTTCCCTACTTTCTTCAATTTAAATCTTTATTTGGAATTAAGGAGTTCATGATCTGAGCCACAGTCAGCTCCAAGTCTTGTTTTTGCTACCTGTATAGAGCTTCTCCATCTTTGGCTGCAAAGAATATAATCAATATGATTTCGGTGTTGACCATCTGGTGATGTCCATGTGTGGAGTCTTCTTCTGTGTTGTTGGAAGAGGGTGTTTGCTATGACCAGTGTGTTCTCTTTGCAAAGCTCTATTAACCTTTGCCCTGCTTCATTCTATACTTCAAGGCCAAATTTGACTGTTATTCCAGGTATTTCTTGACTTTCTACTTTTGCATTTCAGTCCCCTATAATGAAAAGGACATCTTTTTTGGGTGTTAGTTCTAAAAGGCCTTGTAGGTCTTCATAGAACCGTTCCATTCCAGCTTCTTTACTGGTTGGAGTATAGGCTTGGATTACCATGGTATTGAATGGTTTGCCTTGGAAATGAACAGTGATCATTCTGTCATTTTTGAGATTGCATCCAAGTACTGCATTTCTGTATTAATCAAAATTATATAAGGAATAAATTATTTACAAAGGATCCAAAACATTAGAAATTATATCTAATATGGGAAAATGCTTAAGATTTACAAAAAGAAGCAACAGTCTCCTGAGTAAAAATTAAAATAAGAAAAAAACAGATCTAGTCTCCTCTAGCTAAAACCTTCTGATGATTTTGCATTTTATTGAAAATAAAATCCTAATTACTTAAAATGATCTACAAGGTGCTACAGAAACTGATTTGTCTTTTTACTACTCTCCTCTTGCTTACTCCATTCTGAACATACTGATCTTACTGAACATAGTTACTGCATTCTGAACATGCTAGACTTCAAATGTGAAAAACATTTCCGGCCTGGATTTTTAGTTTAATTGTCCCTTTATTGGAAAGATTTTGTTTCCAGATATCTACTTACCCTCTTAACAAATTTTTAAATTTCCTCCCCTTCATCAATCTTTGCTCAGATACCACTTTTTCCATGAGGCTTAGTCTGGTTATCTTATACACTCACAAATCCATATTCTAGAATTATTGATATCCTTTTCTTCCTCTCTCTCCCTAAATAAATATATAGATACTGATAGCTGTAAATACCTACACACTATCGTCTAATATATTTATATGATTTGTAAAGCCAAGGAGAAATACAACAGCCATAGGCAAGGAATTACCTCATTTAGCTCAAGGAATTACCATAATTACCTCAATGGAGATACAGACTGGAGTCATTGCTAAAAGACATTAATCTTCCAGAGGTATGACAAATAAAAGCCAACCAAGGTGCTACTGAATTCATTCAATTGTAAAAATTTGAAAGCTAAGAAGCAGAAATCTGGTATTAAATATCACAATGAAAATTCAATCCAATGTTACTTCACACATCAGAATGCATTCACAGTCCCAGATCCAACTGAAGAAGGACACTGAAGAAGGACCTGCACTCCATCTAAACCTATGCATTAAATATTTCTCTAATCTGACCAGAGTACGTCATGCAAAATGTCGGGCTGGACGAAGCACAACCTGGAATCAAAGTTGCCAGGAGAAATATCAGTAACCTCAGATATGCAGATGACACTATCCTTATGGCAGAAAGCAAAGAACTGAAAAGCCTCTTGATGAAAGTGAGTGAAAGAGAGTGAACAAGCTGGCTTAAAACTCTACATTCAAAAAACAAAGATCATTGCATCTGGTCCCATCACCTCATTGCAAATTGATGGGGAAACAATGGAAACAGTGAGAGACGTTTTTTTCAGTAGTAATGGATGTGAGAGTTGGACCATAAAGAAAGCTGAGCACTGAAGAATTGATGCTTTTGAACTGTGGTGTTGAAGACTCTTCAGAGTCCCTTGGACTGCAAGTAGATCAAACCAGTCAATCCAAAGGGAAATCAATTCTGAATATTCATCAGAAGGACTGATGCTGAAACTGAAGCATCCATACTTTGGCCACCTGGTGCAAAGAACTGACTCATTGGAAAAGACCCTGATGCTGGGAAAGATTGAAGACAGGAGGTAAAGGGGACGACAGAGGATGAGCTGTTTGGATGGCGTCACTGACTTGATGCACATGAG
This sequence comes from Bos indicus x Bos taurus, assembly GCF_003369695.1. Lineage (NCBI taxonomy): Eukaryota > Metazoa > Chordata > Mammalia > Artiodactyla > Bovidae > Bos > Bos indicus x Bos taurus. The sequence continues at coordinate 56,341,326 of NC_040087.1, forward strand.
TTTGAGCAAGCCCCAGAGCTTGGTGATGGACAGGGAAGCCTGGCATCCTGCTGTCCACGGAGTTGCAAAGAGTCGGACATGTTTTAGCAACTGAACTGAACTCAAAATGGAATAATCCTCTCACCATTAGCATATGAAATATGCTTTTTATAGACCCTGTGTATAAAAACATTTTGCATATGCACTTGCTCTCTGAGATGGCCCAGTCTCTGTCTGTGGAGTGTGCTTTTCTCGCAATCTGAATAAATGCATTTCTTATCACTTTGTCTCTGAATTCTTTCTGCAATGAGATATCAAGTACCAGAGCTTCATTAGGTCCTAAAACCAGGTACCATGGATTTCTGCTGGGTTTGAGTCCCATCGACATGGGTTCAAGTCCCAGACTGGGTTTTGGCTAAATTTGAGTCCCAGAATATGTGTCCCAGCATATGTGTTCAAGTCCCAATCTGAGGTAAACTATTTCAGAAGGAGATTGAAACTTGATCTTTTAAATAGCAGTGGTACCAAGGCTCCAGATCTTCATGGAACTAAGAAGAGGAAAAGTCGGCTCTGGGTCTTTCACTGGCCACAAAAACCGTGAACCTACAGAAAAAAACACAACATGATAGTTGCAAATTTAAAGTTTATTCAGGATCTACTAGGATGAAAGCCTTGGAGACAGCCATTCAGCAGCTGCTCTGAAGCGGTAGGAGAATAGCCAGTATATATACATGAGTTTGTTTGGCAAGGTAATATACATATATAGTCAAGTACACATCTGGTAAATGATTACTGCTAATCACACACCAAAAAAAGTATCTCACATTGATGATTTGAGTGCTCTTTCATTATGCGAAGATACAAGAATCTGAGGTCATTGGAATTCTTCTGAGACATGCCTCTTAATCCTGTAGGGAGCCCATTGTTGCTATGGTTCAATTGCAAAGTCATCTTGGACTCTTAGCAACCTTGTGGACTGTAGTATGCCAGGCTCCTCTATCCTCTAGTATCTCCCAGAGTTTGCTCCGATTTACACTTCATCGGATCACAAAGAGCTGAGCACGACTGAGCGACCAACACTTCACTTCATGTCCATTGAGTTGCTGACTCAATGACCATCTTATCCTCTGATGCCTCCTTCTCCTTTTGGTTTCAATCTTTCCCATCATCAAGGTCTTGCTCATAGAATGTCTCATCTTGTTTTTCTTATCTTGAATTCCTGTCAGATCACATTGTCCTTGGGCAAGGCGGGATTCAATTTAACCCTTTGTGTAACTACAACACTGTTCCTTTAGTTTTATTCAACAATTTCCTTTCCTTCACTGCAAATAAAGTAGAATTAAATTAGGTTCTAAGATATTTTGTCAATAAGCAAAGTTGTGTTTTAGGCAACTGCATGTATAAGTCGTCGTAAACAGCTTCCACACTAGCACAGAAATTAATTTCAAATATCATTTGAAAGCCTCCGGTTTCCTTTCCCACTTCCTCGTAAAGCCCATGCTTGGTTTGTGGCACAAATCATATAATGCCCGTGACACCTACTTATGGCCATCACCAACATGATGCCAAGACTTCCTGCTCAGTTCTAATGCCCTAACTCCAACCCTTTTCTGGTCTGGTTCTTTCTTCTCTCTTTCACCAACACCACTATGATTTGACTCTCCATCGTTTGCCTCCTGACATATTACCTAATGACCTTCTTTTTAATCTTTGTAATAATATTCTTGGTTTCCATTTTCAAGGCATATACTTTTAAAAATGTCAGCCCATGCTTGCTCTGCTTTCCAACTCCACTCATTCAGAGTAAAGTCAACAAGTAACTACATAACAACCCCAGGATCCCATATGCTCTCTTTTTCATACTATCTCTCATTCAGTCTCTTCTAGTCTCATGTATTCCTGATTTTCCTTGAACTTCCAGGGTACTTGCTTTGTTGTTGTTTCTTTTTTTCCTGGCATCAGTGTTTTTGCCTAGAAAGTCCTATGATAGGCATCTTTACCATTAGGGTTTTGTTAAAACTGGTTAGTTTTTCCTGGCAATCTTTTAAAAAATGAGTCCTCTATACTCTCCATTTCAGCTTTTGATTTATTTTTCATTGTATCATGTTTTACCTTCTACATACTATATGAGTCTTTTCTCTTTCTGTTATTAACTATTTTCCATATCTCCTCATCACTCTTACTTGACAGTAAGCTCCAGGAAAAGAGAATTTTATTGTGTGTACATGTGTGTGTTTCTTAATACTATATTCCAGATGCTTTTATAGTGATCGATACACACAATAAATATCTGTAGGCTTAGATGAATGTAAGTTAGACCTCTTTAAGAGCAATAGTAATTTATAGAAGATGGCTTCTTCATTTCTTCATGCACACACAAACACACACAAGCTACTGAACCAATAAGAATCTCCTCCTAATACCTCAATATCTGAACATAAATAAGTGAAATAACTATATCAAACTTCAAGAAACATAAAGAAGATATTCAATAATACATGATGGATATGATATATTGGACAGGATCTCTCAATAACATCATTTACTTTTTGATTGATTGCTATGAGAAGAACATTTAGACCTCCATAAATACATATTTAAGTCAATATTTAGGTAAACTAAAATGGCAACTTCTCACCATACAGAGATAACAATGGGTTTTGAAGGAAAGGGTTTCTGACTGAAGGTCAAAATGTAACTACATATTGACATTATATCAGTCAGAAGTTGTTAATACAGGAGGGCCAAGTAGAGAATAATGAAATCAGAGAAAGTAAGAATCAAAGTGGAAACAGTAATAGAAGCATTTATAGAAGTGCCCATTTATAGTTGACTCTACTAAATATATTTTGGTTATAACATAAAGAATTAACATATGTGAAATACAATTATGAGGTAAATAGTCTTGAATTGGTAAATTAACTGTGTAGAAAGAAAGAAAAATTCTAATAACTTCTACGTTTAGAATGTGTTTGTGTTAGTCGCTCAATTGTGTCTGACTATTTGCAACCCAATGGACTCTGCAGACTGCTAGGCTCCTCTATTCATGGAATTCTCTAGGCAAGAATATTGGAGTGGATAGCCATTCCTTTCTCCAGGAGATCTTCCTCACCCAGGGATCAAACCCAGGTCTCCTGCATTGCAGGCTGATTCTTTACTGTCTGAGCCACTGAGGAAGCCCCATGTTCATGGATATTTGGGGCTAATACATGGATGATAGCATCTTGTACAGAGTATGTTGTAGTAAAAATGACACAGATATTCCCAGAGAGGCAATTATTTTATTTGGAGTATGTTGGGCTTTAATGTCTTTGAGATAGACAAACAGAAGACTTGAGAATATGTGTGGTAACTGAGAAAAAGAAAGCAGGTGATAGGCCTGGAAAGTCATTAGAGTTAGAAATGAAGACTATAAGTTAAACTTGATTGCTTTCCATGATAAAGGATTGTAGTCGTGACCAAGCGGTTAAGGTGATGGACTAGAAATCCACTGGGGTATCCTTGCACAGGTCCAAATCCTGCCCTGTCTTCAGGCTTCCCTGGTGGCTCACATGATAAAAAAAATCTGCCTGCAATGTGGGAGACCTGGGCTCGGTTCCTGGGTAGGGATGATCCCCTGAAGGAGGGCATGGGAACCCACTCCAGTATTCTTTCCTGGAGAATCCCCATGGACAGAGGAGCCTGGAGGAATGGGCTACAGTCCACAGGGTCCCAAAAAATCGGACATGACTGAATGACTAGGCACAGCACAGGGGAAATGTAGACCTCAAAGAATTCTCAAAAGTAGCCAAGTTAGTAGGAAGAAAACATAACAAAGATGAGATACCATGGAATACAAGGGTAAATGATATTCCATAGATGAAAGAATGATCAGAACATTTTACTGTTGCTCAATCAAAAACTAAAGCAAAATAAAACAAGCAAAATAGAAATTGAATTTTGCTCTTTGGATTTAAGAACACTTAGATTACTCATGACCTTGTTTAGATAGGTTCAACGGGTTAGACAAAATACAGGTTAAATATGAAAATATGTGTCAAAATTTTAATACATTGTAATTTCAAGTGATTGTTTTAAAGTACTATATACTTTCAAGGACAGTGAAAAAGTTGGCTTAAAACTCAGCAATCAAAAAACTAAGATAATTGCATATGGTCCCATTCTTCTTGGCTTATAGATGGGGAAATAGTGGAAATAGTAGCAGACTTTATTTTTGGGGGCTCCAAAATCACTGCAGACAGTGACTGCAGTCATGAAATTAAATCATGCTAGCTCCTTGGGAGGAAAGCTATGACCAACCTAGACAGCATATTAAAAATCAGAGACACTGGCAACAAAGGTCTGTCTAGTCGAAGCTATAGTTTTTCCAGTAGTCATGTATGGATATGAGAGTTGGACTATAAGAAAGCTGAGTGCAAAAGAATCAATGCTTTTGAACTATGGCATTGGAGAAGACTCTTGAGAGTCCCTTGGACTGCAAGAAGATCAAACCAGTCAATCTAAAGTGAAATCAGTCCTGAATATTCATTGGAAGGACTGATGCTGAAGCTCCAATACTTTGACCATCTGATGCTAAGAACTGACTCATTTGAAAAGACCCTGATGCTGGAAAAGATTGATGGCAGGAAGAGAAGGGGATTACAGAGGATGAGATGGTTGGATGGCATCACCGACTCAACGGACATGAGTTTGAGCAAACCCCAGGAGTTGGTGATGGACAGGGAAGCCTAGTGTGCTACAGTCCATGGGGTCGCAAGAGTCGGACACAACTGAGCAACTGAACTGATATACTTTCAAACTGCTAACCAATATTAGAGTTATGAAAAAATATTTGATAAACTTTACAACATAGTGGACTGCACTGAAAATATAAATGTTTTAGATTCTTACTAGCATACCATTTTAACATGCATTATATAGCAGTAAGATGTGACTATTATCTAGTAAAGTACAATAATGTGTTTAATATTATAAAAATAAAGATATATAATATTGCATAATGACAGAATGAATTTTTTTAGATGATTTCTCAACCAGAAAGTGACTCATTTTGCTAAAAGGATTTCTGAAATAGCCCCTCACTGATATAGTACTTGGAGAATGCTGGTGACGTAGAGGATAAAAGCAGACATAAGAGCTGATATATCATCAGGAAGACCATAAGGAAATAGAAACAGCTGAAGTCAGATCCACTGGTAATTGATATCTGTAATAAGTATAAGATAAAATTAAAATGCTTAGAAATAATTTGTTGAAAAATCTACTGAGCTATTTTAAAAGGAAGATTGTACAAAGCCTCATATAGAAGTCCAGAGAAATGTTCTGCATTAAGAAAGTCACTGACTAAATGATAGGCAGTAGAAACCTAAGAAAAATTGATGAAATTCCAGTAGGACCCAGAAGAATGCCCTGCTCTGACTATCCACTTGAAATTCATTTAAGGATTCATGTCAGCCTTTTCTGTAAGGTAATGGTGGAAATACTTTAGTCTTGGTAGGTACCAGAATTTGGTTGACTGTGATTCAGCTTTTTTGCTAAAACTATTTTATAAACTAACTTGGAAAAGGTTAATAATAGAAAGGCCCCAATCCTAGTCAGTGACATTAGAGGAATGGCAGAGAGAAGGCAGATGAAAGGAGGCACAATCTAGGGGCATTCACAGGCCAGATACCACAGACTGGCTCATGAGAGTGTCCTTTACCAGTAATGTGGTAAGGAAACTACTAGCTCAATAATATCTTTTCATTATATTTTGATTAATAGATTTTTATAGAAATTAGTATAAGGATTGAGTTTGGCTTTTAGATGGTTAGGATGGAATTGAAATGGTCTGCTTGCACACAGGTGAGGGAACATTCATAATCATAGGGAGAAACTCTTAATCCACTAACATCTTTTGGTTGTCTCTATATTCTCATAGGTCAAGCTAGAGGATTTGTGATAAATTTACCTAAATTCCTGACAGGCAGAATATGTAAACTTATGTACAAGATTCTTTATGTGTATTAGTAGAAAGACTTATAAATTATAACCATAAAACTGACATATTCTATTAATAATGACATAGTCAAAGATATTTAAATGATATTTATTTCAATATGTATTTTGTCAATAAGTCAGGTTTATTATAATGTCATACCAAAATATATAATTCTTATTTTAAAAATAAACCTCTATTAACTCTAAATAATACTTGTCATTTTTTAATATATACAAAATGATTTAAACACCAATTGACCAGTATAGCCAAGATCATAATATACAGAGTTACCAAAAAAGACCTGAGTATTTCTTTCATGATGAGTTTATGTCAAGTTATTCTATATTTTACATGAACATTATTTGGAAATGTGACTTATATTTAATCAAACCATTGTGAAAATACTATAGAATAAATGCTTTTCAATGTTTTTTCTGTTGCATCTCTGTTAATATGGCATTGGCAAGAAAAAAAAAAAAAAGAGAAAAACAGCATCTTGGGGAATAAATTTGAAGCATAAGGCTACTCTAGATTCATGAAACAGCACTGTGGGAAGTCCTGAAAATAGTGTGGGAGGAGGAAACAAAAGAAAAACTAATGAGGAAGAAAGTTGAGAAGTTAAAGAATTATAGAATAATAAAAGCACAGCAATTTATGTAGGAGTGCAGTTAAAGGAATCTTATAAAGTCTTTGACCTTAATTCTCAGCTGTTCTGAAATTAAATGAAAGAATTTTATTTTCCTCAGTGGTAAAACGAATGGATTGGATCAGCTGACCTCAAAGTACTCTTCTAACTTGAATTTCTTATGCTTCCAGGAATTTTAGTTACTGACTATTAATTATCACATAATAAATGGAAATGTTACATGATGAAAAATATCAGAAAACTACTTTCGCACTGTTTCTGTGAACAAAGTGCATTCATCCCTAGTGGTGCACTGAATAACATCAATGTCAAAAAAACCTTGAGAAAGTATGTGAACTGTAACTCATTATTTAATGCCTGAAAATATTATTCCACTTGGAAATGCCCCACTGCACCCAATGAATTACATATACCTTAGATAAAGATCAAATTTTTTTAATATCTTGGTTTGTTATCAATAAATGTTTATTGATTAATTAACCACACACACATATTTTTCTCATTAAGCTGACTTTCTCCTCTTCCCAACAGATATAGATTATGGATATCTAGATACAGACACAGGCCTTCCCCAGTGCCTCAGTGGTAAAGAATCCTCCTGCAATGCAGAAGACATTGGTTTGCCTCCTGGGCCAGGAATATCCCCTGGAGGAGGAAATGGCAACCCACTCCATTATTCTTACCTGAGAAATTCCATGGACAGAGAAACCTGACAGCTTACAGTTCATGAGGTCACAAAAGAGTCAGACACAACTTAGCAATTAAATAACAGACAGAAAGAGAGAGAAACTAATAGTTAATGACAGACAATAGTCTTAGCCTGGAAAAAGTGGGAGGTATTAAAGCTACTATATTAGATTCTGAAGGCAAATTATGCAATCTAAACTTCAAAGCTGACTGCAGGATGGGCCTTTTACCCCTGTCAACTTGAGGAACATCCTACTACTTTTAACGTTTAACAAATTGAATCAAAGTCCATTTTTTTTCACTTAGTAAAACAGGTCATTACATTGTTTTGAATCTGATTCACAACTATTGCATACACTTAAATAAATATCCCTTCAATGTATTTTTACTATATAAGGGACACCCTGCCTCAAAGTCTCCTTAAGCTACCAGTAAATATATGAATTTACTCTACTTCACTATCAGAAATGCAGCAAAATGGTTAAAATAAGTGAATCACCATTGTCATGGAACAAAGCTGTACTGAATGAAAGTTGTCCTGGGAGAACTTTTGCTGGAACTGGGAATTGGTTTTGGGAACATAAACTCACTTAGTGCAGTGGTTCTAGAAAGAAAAACCTTCTTATTGTGAGGGTTGAACTTAATGAGGAAAAGACAATCCAAACATGCTATGGTTGACAAATATTAACTTTGAAAGAATTTCACTTTTATGACAGCTACATATAATTGTCAGGAAATATATTTAATGTTAATGCCAATCTAAAATTTCAGAAAATGACAAGTAAAAGGAAGAGTGGCCAAAGTGTTAAGATTACCTAGTTTGAAAATAACTTTTTAATTCATGATTGAACATAAAATTTTAGGAAAAATAAATATCAATTTCAATAGAATGCAAGAAAATAAGTTGTTTATGAAATATATGGTTACACATAAAGAACAAACAGGATAGAAAGAAAAAACTAAAACAAAATGATATAAAGATTAATAAAATAAGAAAATACTGCAAAGAGCCCTGCAATGCAATGAAATTTAAAAAAACAATTTTTGAGTGGTATATTTATAAATGTGTCCTAATGAAAGAAAGAAATTAAAAAAAAAAAAAAAACATGATTATGTGTAAAACATAGTAGTTCAGTTCAATTCAGTCACTCAGTCCAGTCCGACTCTTTGTGATCCCATAGACTGCAGCACACCAGGCTTCCCTGTGCATCACCAACCCCCTAAGCTTACTCAAACTCTTGTCCATGGAGTCGGTGAAACCATCCAAACATCTCATCCTCTGTCGTCCCCTTCTTCTCCCTACTTCAATCATTTCCAGCATCAGGGCTTTTTCCAGTGAGTCAGTTATTTGTATCAGATAGTCAAAGTATTGGAACTTCAGCTTCAGCATTAGTCCTTCCAATGAATATTCAGGACTGATTTCCTTGAGGATTGACTGGCTGTATCTCCTTGCAGTCCAAGGGACTCTCAAGAGTCTTCTCCAACACCACAGTTCAAAAGCATTCTTCGGTGCTCGGCTTTGTTTATGGTCCAACTCTCACATACATGGACCTTTGTCAGCAAAGTAATCTGTCTGCTTTTAATATGCTATCTAGGTTTGTTATAGCTTTCCTCCCAAGGAGCAAGCATCATTTAATAACATGGCTGCAATCACCACCTGCAGTGATTTTAGAGCCCAAGAAAATAAAGTCTCGCACTGTAACCATTGTTCCCCATCCATTTGCCATGAAGTGATGGGAGTGGATGCCATAATCTTGATTTTTTGAATGCTGAGTTTTACATTTAACATGATGTACTCACTGGACTAGAAGAAGCACAAGCTGGAATCAAGATTGCTGGGAGAAATATCAATAACCTCAGATATGCAGATGACACCACCCTTATGGCAGAGAGTGAAGAGGAACTCAAAAGCCTTTTGATGAAAGTGAAAGTGGAGGGTGAAAAAGTTGGCTTAAAGCTCAACATTCAGAAAACGAAGATCATGGCATCTGGTCCCATCACTTCATGGGAAATAGATGGGGAAACAGTGGAAACAGTGGCTGACTTTATTTTTCTGGGCTCCAAAATCACTGCAGATGGTGACTGCAGCCATGAAATTAAAAGACGCTTACTCCTTGGAAGGAAAGTTATGACCAACCTAGATAGCATATTCAAAAGCAGAGACATTACTTTGCCAACAAGGTCCGTCTAGTCAAGGCTATGGCTTCTCCAGTAGTCATGTTGGATGTGAGGGTTGGACTATAAAGAAAGCTGAGCACAGAAGAATTGATGCTTTTGAACGGTGGTGTTGGATAAGAATCTTGAAAGTCCCTTGGACTGCAAGGAGATCCAACCTGTCCATCCTAAAGGAAATCAGTTCTGAATGTTCATTGGAAGGACTGATGCTGAAGCTGAAACTCCAATACTTTGGCCACCTGATATGAAGAACTAACTCCTTGGAAAAGATCCTGATGCTGTGAAAGACTGAAGGCAGGAGGAGAAGGGGACAACAGAGGATGAGAGGGTTGGATGGCCTCACCAATTCCATGGACATGAGTTTGAGCAAACTCTGGGAGATGGTGATGGGTTAGGAGAAGGCAATGGCAACCCACTCCAGTACTCTTGCCTGGAAAATCCCATGGATGGAGGAGCCTGGTAGGCTGCAGTCCATGGGTGGCGAAGAGTTAGACACGAGTAAGCGGCTTTGTTTTCACTTTCCACTTTCATGCATTGGAGAAGGAAATGGCAACCCACTCCAGTGTTCTTGCCTGGAGTATCCCAGGGACGGGGGAGCCTGGTGGGCTGCCATCTGTGGGGTTGCACAGAGTCAGACATGACTGAAGCAACTTAGCAGCAGCAGCAGCAGCAGGGAAGCCTGGTGTCCCCCCATCCATGGGGTCACAAAGAGTCAAACACGACTGAGTGACTGAACTGAACTGAATCAACAGCTGTGGAGAAGATATAAAAGGATAAGTATGGTTTAAGAAATACAGAGATTGAAAACTGTATTAAATCCAATAATAACTACTGAATAGCACTGTAGCCTTGTGCAGCTGCCCCTTGAATTTTAGTTGCATATCTGAATTAAATTAAAATTAGTTGCAAATTCCTTAATATGTTAAGATTACAAATAACCCTCTTTTCTTCCACATCCTTAATTTTTTCTCCTTGTGTCAGTTATGTTATTGACATGATTCTAAACTCCTTTAATATTATAATTATTTCTTAAATTGATTCTCTCTTTTGGTGTCTGAAACATATTGGTATAAAATTCTTTGTTTCTTTTTAGGGGCTTTCGTAATAGTCCTAGTGCTCAGTCTCCTTGGTCTATATAATCTATGTTAGTGGCTTGATTATTGCACTCCTCAGTTTTCTGGAACACAAACAAAACAAAAGATAGTACTGTTTACATAAGAATTAGTCAGAAGATGAGTATAGAGAGATACCAGATCAGAATATTTATTACAAAAGAAAGAATATGGGGCTTTTCAGGAAGTAGAACTGAGGCAGTGGGTAGTAGTAAAAAGAAAGGTCATTCGTATGTTAAGTATAGAACGTTATGTGTACCAGGACTCAAGAAGGATTATGTTCACAAATATAGCATGATAATATGTTTAGTCATAATTATATGGAATAGAGACTAGCTCCTGTTCCTATAAATTTTTTAAAAAGCTAAATTCTTTCATTTTTTCTAGTATAATATTTGTCATTTGTAAGATCATAATAGTGTGGTTTCTAATTCTTTCTTTTTCCCAATTCTGGTAAAAAAATAAAAAGACAAAATCCTTATTAAATGTTTATCTATAATGAGATGGAACTTAAACAAATAAATAAATAAAAACAGAAAATGACACCTAGATGATAAAACTGTTTTTAGTGACATAACAACATTGCTGGAAGGAATATTTCTGGAGAATAAAATAGAAACCCTACTAATGCCAGTGAATTGAGAGGGTTACAAAGAGAACTACAAGGAGGGAAAAAATAAAACTTTTTGGTGACGCTTTTCCATAGTAAAGAAAATCACATAACAAGCAGAAAGTCAAAGCAGTAAAACAATTGGGGGAAAAAAATGGTCTACTGAAAGATACATAAGAGGAGTACCCTAAATGATTGAGGTAATAACTTTCTTTGAACTAGATTTATTGTTCAGAGCAGGCAGTAACATAGAAAATGTGAAACTCCTATCTTCAAAAGATCAGAGAATAGTTTTTTTCTGAGAAAGCAGCTAGCCTTCACAGGGAAGGACACATCTGCAATAAAAACTATTAAATGTTATTTAGAAGCAAAGTTGCCAATTTAAATGTTGAAACATGTTCATTACAAAAGAATGTCATGGGTCAAATCAAGAAGGAATATAAAACTGAAAGGAAGCACATGTACGACAACAAACAAATGTGCAATGACACACATGTCACCGATTCATAAACACACACATTATATACAAAGGAACACTCACATACAGATACCCACACACCTACAAACTCAAATAATCAAAAATGCACATGTGTATATGAACATACTAGTTGCATAGTCATACATTAGATGCTCATGTGTATACATGCTGCTGCTGCTGCTGCTGCTGCTAAGTAGCTTCAGTGGTGTCCGACTCTGTGCAGCCCCATAGATGGCAGCCCACCAGGCTCCCCCATCCCTGGGATTCTCCAGGCAAGAACACTGGAGTGGGTTGCCATTTCCTTCTCCAATGCATGAAAGTGAAAAGTGAAAGTGAAGTTGCTCAGCCATGCTGGACTCTTAGCAACCCCATGGACCGCAGCCTACCAGTCTCCTCCGTCCATGGGATTTTCCAGGCAAGACTACTGGAGTGGGGTGCCATTGCCTTCTCTGATGCATATACATATGCACAGACAAATTTCACATATACCACTTGTGCATACACAGATATACACATACAAACCACACAAGCACACCTACATGACCAAACACACAGCACATGATCACATGAAACACAGAAAAACACATAAATTGAGATAACATAAGTATTTCTACCAGTCTTTCAGTTCAGTTCAGTCAATCAGTCATGTCTGATTCTTTGTGACCCCATGAACTGCAGCATGCCAGACTTCCTTGTCCATCACCAACTCCCAGAGCTTACTCAAACTCATGACTGAGTTGGTGATGCCATCCAACCATCTCATTCTCTGTCATCCCCTTATCCTCCCACCTTCATCTTTCCCAGCATCAGGGTCTTTTCCAGTGAGTCAGTTCTTTGCATCAGGTGGCCAAAGTATTGATGCTTCAGTATCAGTCCTTCCAGTGAATATTCAGGACTGATTTCCTTTAGGATGGACTGATTGGATCTCCTTATAGTCCAAGGGACTTTCAAGAGTCTTCTCCAACGCCACAGTTCAAAAGTATCAATTATTCCAGGCTCAGCTTTCCTTATAGTCCAACTCTCACATCCATACATGACTACTGGAAAAACCATAGCCTTGACTAGATGGACCTTTGTTGGCAAAGTAGTGTCTCTGCTTTTTACCAGTCTTGCCGGGAGAAATATCAATAACTTCAGATATGCAGATGACCCACCCTTATGGCACAAAGTGAAGAGGAACTAAAAAGCCTCTTGATGAAAGTGAAAGAGGAGAGTGAAAAAGTTGGCTTAAAGCTCAACATTCAGAAAACGAAGATCATGGCATCTGGTCCCATCACTTCCTGGGAAATAGACGAGGAAACAGTGGAAACAGTGTCAGACTTTATTTTTGGGGGCTCCAAAATCACTGCAGATGGTGACTGCAGCCATTAAATTAAAAGACGCTTACTGCTTGGAAGGAAAGTTATGACCAACCTAGATAGCATATTGAAAAGCAGAGACATTACTTTGCCAACAAAGGTCCGTCTAGTCAAGGCTATGGTTTTTCCACTGGTCATGTATGGGTGTGAGAGTTGGACTGTGAAGAAGGCTGAGCGCCAAAGAATTGATGCTTTTGAACTGTGGTGTTGGAGAAGACTCTTGCGAGTCCCTTGGACTGCAAGGAGATCCAACCAGTCCATTCTGAAGGAGATCAGCCCTGGGATTTCTTTGGAAGGAATGATGCTAAAGCTGAAACTCCAGTACTTTGGCCACCTCATGCGAAGAGTTGACTCATTGGAAAAGACTCTGATGCTGGGAGGTATTGGGGGCAAGGGAAGGGGACAGCAGAGGATGAGATGGCTGGATGGCATCACTGACTCGATGGACGTGAGTCTGAGTGAACTCTGGGAGTTGGTGATGGACAGGGAGGCCTGGCGTGCTGTAATTCATGGGGTTGCAAAGAGTCAGACACAAATGAGCGACTGAATTGAACTGAACTGAAGGAACAAAAATCACTGCATTAAAGAAAACAGATTTTTTCCTTCCAGTTTTATTGAGATATAGTTAATATACACTATTTTATCAGTTTAAGGTGTGAGTATAATAATTGACTCATTGAAATTATTACCACAATACATTTAATGAACATCTGTATTGCATATAGATACAAAGGAAAAGGAAAAAAAAAAACATCTTCGTCCTGGTGAGCACTCTTAGGACATACACTCTTAATAACTTTCACATTTAACATACATTAGTGTTAATTATGGGGCTTCCCTGATGGCTCACAGTAAAAATCCATATATAATTCAGGAGACATGAGTTTGATCCCTGGATCAGGAAGATTTCCTGATCTGAGTTTCAGCAAAGGATAAAAATGATGCTTCCTTGAGTTCATTACAGTGCAAGAACTAGAATGACTAAGAGCAGACAGAGGGGTTATCTGAAAAGTCCAAAGAGGTGGAACAAACAGTAACAGAACCTCCTTACAGCAAATCAAGCATTCCTAGGATGCAGTACTCAGCCCAGGGATTGGCTGGCACTTTAATGGCAGCTTTCTCTACATCAGAGGGGCAGTAAGGTTGAGGCTCATAATGGAAGTGCCTTAAGTGGGTTTCCCTGGTGGTTCAGCCGTAAAGAGCTCACCTACAATGCAAAAGAGGTGGGTTCAATCCCTGGGTTGGGAAGATCCTCTGGAGAAGGAAATGGCAACCCATTACAGTATTCTTGCCTGGAGAATCCCATGGACAGAGGGGACTGGTGGGCCACAATCCACAGGGTCACAAAAGAGTTCAACACAAATTAGTGACCAAACAACAAAGTGTTGATTATATTTATCATGTTGTATGTTATATTCATCCCAGGTACTTACTTTACGACCAAAAGGCTGTGGTTTTGACCATCTTCATCCAGTTCCTCCTCCCTCCACCTCCTGACTCTGAGGAACCACAAAGCTGGTCTTTTTCCATGAGTTTATTTATTTCTTCATTTTTGAAGTATAATTGACCTGTAACACTATGTGTGCCCCCAGTGCACAACAGAGTGATATACACTATGCATTACAAAGTGATCACCAAGATAAGTCTAGTTACCATCCAGTATCATACAAAGCTATTAATTTATTACACATAACATTAACTCACATCATAAATTTCATACTGTTGATTTATTCATTTTGTAACTGGAAGTTTGTATTTATTAATCTCCCTTACTACTTCTATTCTCTCTCCACACACTTTCATTCTGGCAACCACCTCCTTGTTCACTGTATTTATGGTTTTGTTTCAGTTTTCGTAGGTTTCTTCATTTGTTTTTTAGATTCCAGATACGAGTGAAATCAAGGAGTTTTTGTCTTTCTCTGTATGACTTATTTCACTTAGCATAATACCCTCTAGGTCTCTCCATGTTGTTACAAATGGCAAACCTTCTTCCTTCTTTATGGTTGAGTAATATTCCATTATATACATATTTATGTAAAATTAAGATTATGTATACTATAAAAATAAAAGAAAAATTCCCAAGTTTAATTTAAAATTCTCTGATAATTATCTCTAATCAAAATGCATGAAAATTGAAAATGGAAGCATAAAAACAGAATTAGATTTTTAAAAAATTACCATTTGACAATAACCTAAAATTTTCTCACTAACATTTAGGAGAAAGAGAATGTCAAATATAAATTTATGGTTTGCTAATTTTAAAAATTAGAGATTTCATTGAGTAGTAATCATTTACTTTGGTCAAATATATTTTATTGTGGAATCCTCGTTTGAAATCTAAAGTCATTTTACTGAAGAGTATTTCTAGAATTTGCTCATAGAGATAACCCACCAGGCCATACAACGGACAATTTTCCTAATAACACATTCTGACTACAGCTTGGTTTAGTCTCCTGTTTCTGAAAAGCCAGGCAATAATGATATAATATAGATCACTTTCCGAAGTACTTATGACAATACTGCATGAAGGAAGCCCCCTAACTGTTATCATATTTAATTCATATGTTTTGGTTCTAGTATTCTGAACCATTTGTTTTCCTTAGCTAAATTCTCAGTCATTAGTCTGTAAGAATGCTAATGTTTTTTCTTATGGTATTTGAGGTACTATGAAGTAAAATTTTTGACACAGTATGCACAATTCTCAAGGTTTCCCTACAACAATCCTCTCCTGAAATCATGCTGAGGAAAGGGTGTAACAGGTATGAATTGAGAGCTGGGGGAGGAAAAATCACTTCAGTTCAGCCACTCAGTCGTGTCCAGCTCTTTGCGATTCCATGGACGGCAGTATGCCAGGCTTCCGTGTCCATCACCAACTCCCAGAGCTTGCTCAAACGTATGTCCTTTAAGTTGGTGATGCCATCCAACCATCTCATCTTCTGTTGTCCACTTCTCCTCCTGCCTTCAATCTTTCCCAATGTCAGGGTCTTTTCAAATGAGTCAGTTCTTCACATCAGGTGGCTAAAATATTGGTTTCAGCTTTAGCATCAGTCCTTCCAATTAATATTCAGGATTGATTTCCTTTAGGAATGACTGGTTGGATCTCCTTGCAATCCAAGGGATTCTCAAGAGTCTTCTCCAACACCACAGTTGAAAAGCATCAATTCTTCAGCACTCAGCTTTCATTATGGTCCAACTCTCACATCCATACATGACTACTGGAGAAAACATAGCTTTGACTACACAGACCTTTGTTGGCAAAGTAATGTCTCTGCTTTTTGATATGCTGTCTAGGTTGGTCATAGCTTTTCTTCAAAGGAGCAAGAGTCTTTTAATTTCGTAGCTGCAGTCAATATCTGCAGTGATTTTGGAGTCCAAGAAAATAAAGTCTGCTACTGTTCCCACTATTTCCCCATCCATTTGCCATGAGATGATGGGACCAGATGTCATGATCTTAGTTTTCTGAATGTTTTAAGCCAGATTTTTCACTCTCCTCTTTCACCTTCATCAAGAGGCTCTTTAGTTCCTCTTTGCTGTCTGCCATAGTAGTAGTAGTGTTAGTCACTCAGTCATGTCTGACTGTTTGCAACCCTGTGGACTGTAGCCTGCCAGTCTCCTTTGTCCACTGGATTCTCCAGGCAAGAGTACTGGAGTGAGTTGCCATTCCCTTCTCCAGGGGATCTTCCTGACCCATGAATCGAACATGGGTCTCCCGCATTACAGGCAGATTCTTTACCATCTGAGCTATAAGGGTGGTGTTATCTGCATATCTGAGGTTATTGATATTTCTCCTGGCAATCTTGATTCCATCTTGTGCTTCATCCTGCCCAGCATTTTGCATGATGTACCCTGCATATAAGTTAAATAACTAGAGTGACAATATACAGCCTTGATGTAATCCTTTCCCAATTTGGGACTAGTCTGTTGTTTCATGTATGGTTCTAACTGCTACTTGACCTGCATAAAGATTACTCAATAGGCAGGTAATGTAGACTGGTATTCCCATCTCTTTCAGAATTTTCCATAGTTTGTTGTGATCCACACAGTCAAAGGCTCTGGTATAGTCAATAAAGCAGAAGTAGATATTTTTATGGAACTCTCTTGCTTTTTCTGATCCAACAGATGTTGGTAATTTGATCTCTGGTTCCTCTGCCTTTTCTAAATTCAGCTTGAACATCTGGAAGTTCTCAGTTCACATATTGTTGAAGCCTCACTTGTAGAATTTTGAGCATTATGTTGTTAGTGTGTGGTATGAGTGCAATTGTGCAGTAGTTTGAACATTCCAGGGTATTGCCTTTCTTTGGTTTGGAAAGAAAACTGACCTTTTCCAGTCCTGTGGCCACTGGTGTTTTCCAAATTTGCTGGCATATTGAGTGCAGCACTTTCACAGGATCATCTTTTAGGATTTGAAATAGCTCCACTGGAATTCCATCACCTCCACTAGCTTTATTTTTAGTAATGCTTCCTAAGGCCCACCTGACTTCAGACTCCAGGATGTCTGGCTATAGATAGATAAGTGATTACACCATTGTGATTATTTTGGTCATGAAGATCTTTTTTGTATAGTTCTTCTGTGTATTCTTGCCACCTCTTAATATCTTCTGTTTCTGTTAGGTCCGTACTGTTTCTGTCCTTTATTGTGCCCATCTTTGCATGAAATGTTCCCTTGGATATCTAATTTGCTTGAAAAGACCTCGAGTCTTTCCCATTCCCATTGTTTCCTATTCTATTGATCACTTAGGAAGGTTTTCTTATTTCTCTTTGCTAGAGTTCCAAAGAATATCAAGGGTAGTAAGAAAGCCTTCCTAAGGGATCAATGCAAAGAAATAGAGGAAAACAATAGAATGAGGAAAGATACATATTGCAGTTAGCAAGAGGAAATGCATGCTGCTCAGTCATTACGTGTGCAACTCTTTGAACCTACCATGTTCCTCCATCTGTGGGATTTTTCAGGCAAGAATACTGGAGTTGGGTTGCCACTTCTTCCTCCAGAAGGTCTTCCCAACCTAGGAATCAACCCCCCAACTCCTGTGTTTCCTGCATTGGCAGCTGTATTCTTTACCATTAAGCCACTAGAGAAGCCCAAGAGGAAATAGTCCTATCACAAATTGTTATTATACTCTGGAGCCATATTTAGACTTACATTTCTGCTGCTATTAACATTTTTCTCCAGGTTACTTATTATGCACATATATGAAATAGTTCCTCAACTGTGTGTGTGTGTATGTGTGCATGTATTTTATAATGTTTCTGATTATTCCACAATTATTTTTTCTTTCAGGACTCCATTGCTGTGCTGGGCCGTGCTATGCTTAGTCACTCAGTTGTATCTGACTCTTTGCGACTCCACTAGGTTCCTCTGTGCATGGGAATTCTCCAGGCAAGGATACTGGAGTGGGTTGCATGCTTTTCTCCAAGGGATCTTCCCAACCCAGGGATTGAATCTTGGTCTCCCGCATTGCGGGCAGATGCTTTACCAGCTGAGCCACTGAGAGGCCCATGAATACTTGAGTGGGTAGCCTATCCCTTCTCCAGGGAATCTTTCTGACCCAGGAGTCAAACTGAGGTCCCCTGCATTGTAGGTGAATTCTTTACCAGCTGAGCTACCAGAGAAACCCTTGGGACTCCATTATGGACCCTTATCTCCCCACATATTTTGAGATTTTTATTGTGTGATCATATGTGATCAAACTTTATCTGTGATATTCTTGGAATAAAGAAGTCCTCTAGAGAGGACTTTGTTTGCTTTACTAGGTACCAGGCTTACCAACAACCAAGAAATGTTTTAAAGTAACCCCTTGCCTCCAGGATTGCTGGATCTGAGGATGCTTTGTATTTGGATAGAAACTCACATATGGTTTGCAGTTGTAAATTTTCTAAGTTTTGCTTTGTTTTCTCCTACTTTCCAACTATTCAGTGTTTGATACAGGTGATTTCTTGTGGCATTTCTTGTGAGTTTAGTTTTATTTTAGATTACCTTTTCAATAAGGATTTCAGTTTTGAATTTTGTAGCTTTATGTTACCAACTTCTTTCATTATCTCTACATGGGAAGGACCCTAAAAATCTAAATTCCTTAGAGTTTTAGTTATCCACAGGACAGCTAGAAGCTTCTTAAACATTTGCTTTTCCGGATTTCAAGTTTTGCATATTTGGTGTCAGTATTTCTCTTATGTCCTGTTCGTGATATAAAGAGCCATTTTCTGACATATTTAATATTTTGTGACAGAATAGATATTCAGACTTTCTTGTTTGTTGTATTCATGCTGTGAGTCATCCTTGTTTTCTGTTTCTAGCATGGTTGGGATATTGTCCTGATTCTTAGTCAAAAAAGTCTATAAATTAATTCACAAAATGTCAGTGCCTCATTTAAAAAATCTAATAGTCTTTGTTGTTGTTCACTTTCTCAGTCATGTCTGATGCTTTGCAGCCCCATGGACTGCAGCACACAGGTTTCTCTGTCCTTCACTATTGCCCTGAGTTTTCATTTAAGTTATACAGATGTGTATAACACTGATTTAGAACTCCTCGTATAGAAAATGTTACTCTCTTAGGGTTTAAATGGCATTCTGTCTATACATTCTAAATCTATAATCCATTTGTTTTTGTTGAATCCCAACAGACAATTGGATGTCGTAGGAGCACTTCAAATAAAACAATGCCAAATATATAAACTCCTTCCCATACAGACATGCAAACAAGCACACACACACCTCAAACCTAAACTATTTGCACTGAATTAGAAGTTTATTGGTTAACCAGTTTCTATTACATGGCAAAACAAAAACAAAAACCTCAAAGAGTTTAAGTATCTTAAGCAGTGCCCACACATGGTCAAATGGTTAAAACTCACTTTCAAAGTATACCAACTCCAAGACTAGGCTTTTCTTCACCAATCCAAGATAATCTGTGCAGTGATTGAAATATTATGCCTTTATTAAATATTTATCTGTTGAGATCCTTAGACTGTGGTATAAGTACCCATTTGTTTTGCTAGTTAAACAATCAACCAACTCCAGCAGTTATAGTTCACTGACTACATAGGATGAGTGGTAAATGTGAAGCTTTATCTAGTGCCCAAATATTTTATTGAATAAATTAAATTTTTCCCTGTTGAACTTATTTGGAGATAAGCACCAGTATTTACTATAAGTCTGGTGTGCTGCATTCCATGGGGTCGCAAAGAGTCAGATGCAATTTAGCAACTGAACAACACCAACAAACCAACAAGCTGAGATAGACGGAGGCTGCTAGCTAAAGAGAGACAGAGATGGAGAGACACAGAGAAGGAAAGGAAAAAAAAAAAAAAGAGCAAATCAGCTGGCAGTAAAACAAGAAATGCCCATTTATTAGTCCCTATCTAGATCTCCTTCCCCATCAATGACATCTATCTTGCTACTAAATGTTTGGAAGGACCTTATCCAAATGATTAGTTGATATTTCAAAATTACTCAGAGTGTTTCTGTTGCTGAAAGTGCTGTTGTTTAAAATAGAGAAAAACACTGAATATATGATATGGATGTCAGGATAGCTGTGATTTGATGGAAATTATGCACTTAATTTTTTTCTGCATTAAATGGAAGACAAGAGGGGAAGATATGAATTACATAAATAAATATGATTACTTTAAAACAATTATAGAACACTGTGGGAGCTTTAACTAATGAGTTTGTAATTACTCGACCATAACATTTTAATTAAGGTTGTAATTTGAAAATATGATTGGTTATTCACATGGGTCTTTAAACTTTTTTGCTATAATTTAATTAATTAACCCAAAGTAATATTTAAGACCCCTTTAGCAAATGAGCCTAATAATTTGGAAGAAAATAGTATCATCAGTGGGATCATAGGTTAACACAAAATACTATTAAAAGTACTAATGTAGAATTCTATTACACTTAAATATATCCTACTACAATACACTAAATATGTAATACTTTTTTGAAAAGAAACTACATGCTTAAGTTAAAAATAATCTGCTTCACAATATTTTTATTTCTCTATTTCTGTTTCTAGAATGGATGTTTATAAGGTGGATGTTTGTAAGGCAGATGACATCACCCTTATGGCAGAAAACGAAGAGGAATTAAAGAGCCTCTTGATGAAAGTGAAAGAAGAGAGTGAAAAACTCTGGCTTAAAATTCAACATTCAAAAAATGAAGATCATGGCATCCAGTCCCATCACTTCATGGTAAATGATGGGGAAACAATGGAAACAGTGAGAGACTTTATTTTGGGGGGCTCCAAAATCACTGCATATGGTGACTGAAGCCATGAAATTAAAAGACACTTGCTCCTTGGAAGAAAAGCTATGACTAACCTAGACAGCATATTAAAAAGCAGAGACATTACTTTGTTGACAAAGGTTATGGTTTTTCCAGTAGTCATGTACAGATGTGAGATTTGGACTCTGAAGAAAGCTGAGCACCAAAGAATTGATGCTTTTGAACTGTGGTGTTGCAGAAGACTCTTGAGAGTCCCTTGGACTGCGAGGAGATCCAACCAGTCAATCCTAAAGGAATTCAGTCCTGAATATTCATTGGAAGGATTGATGCTAAAGCTGAAGCATCAATACTTTGGCCACCTGATATGAAGAACTGACTCATTGGAAAAGACCCTGATGCTGGGACAGATTGAAGGCAGGAGGAGAAGGGGATAACTAAGGATGAGATGGTTGGATGTCATCACCCACCCGATGGACATGAGTTTGAGCAAAATCCGGGAGACAGTGATGGACAGGGAAGCCTGGCATGCTTCAGTCCATGAGGTTGCAAAGAGTCTGACATGGCTGAGCGACTGAACTGAACTGATTTCTGTTTAAATAAGTGTTTTGTCTCTCTCTTACTGTCTCCCACTTATTTTCATTAAATATCTTTATATTAATACTATCCATATTCATAGATAATTTGGGGAGCTCAGATTTTGAGAAAAAAACATGAAATAATTTTGCACGTCACTAAATTCCATGCTTTTTCATATACTCTTAACTTGTTGGTATATCCATTGAACAATGGAATATATGCAAATTTAAGTAAACAAGGAAACAATAATAAAGCTCAGAGTTTAGTGTTCATTAAATGTTGACT
Organism: Bos indicus x Bos taurus; assembly: GCF_003369695.1. Classification (NCBI taxonomy): domain Eukaryota; kingdom Metazoa; phylum Chordata; class Mammalia; order Artiodactyla; family Bovidae; genus Bos; species Bos indicus x Bos taurus. The sequence continues at coordinate 56,363,435 of NC_040087.1, forward strand.
ATACATGCATTTTTTCTGATATATTAAAGATCTAGGACTGGAATTATTGCTTGGTAGGAGCAGTAAAGTTGAAATGTGACACTGGATTGAGGAAGAAGTTAGTCCAAACTATTTGAATCTCAACAGGCAGAATATCCTCTTTTCTACAATGAAGGCAAGGGTAATAAAGTCGAGTCTCCATCATTTTTTTCCCTTTGGTAAAATATTTCAGGACTATTTTATATGTAAATTCTGGGCTATGTAGACAACAACTGGTTTACCTGTTAAAAATAATTCTAATTTTTTCATGAGGCTTCCCGGGTGGGTCATATGGTAAAGAATCTGCCTGCTATGCAGGAGACCCAGGTTCCATCCCTGGAGAAGGGAATGGCTACCCAATTCAGTATTCTTGCCTGGAGAATTCCACAGAGGAGACTGGTGGGCCATACTCCTGGGGTCGCAAAGAGTCAGACATGACTGAGTAACTAAGCACAGCGCACAGCACATACACATATATATAAACACACATGCTGTACACCTGAAATACTGTAAATCAACTACACTTCAATTAAAAAAATAAATTTCTAGTTAAATATCTTTCCACAAGGAAATCTCCAGAGCTAAATAGTTTATTGCCAAATTCTACCAAACATTTAAGAGAACAATAATGCTAATTCTATACAGATTCTACCAGAAATTGCAGAGGATATGCGCTTTTTCTTGATTGCAGTGATGGTTTCACAAGTATCTACATATGTCAAAACTTATAAAAGTTTACATTGCAAATATCTATAGTTTATTATATGTCAATTATATCTCAATAATTTGATTTTAAAGGGTTTAAAATTTTATGTTCACAATAAATAGGCAACAATTTCCATCATAAATGTCCAGCATTTAGTAAAAATGCAAATATAAATACTGGAAAAAAAGAAATAGTACTTTATGCCAAATTGTTCACTTTTTATTTATTTAAAATCCTTATGCTTGCTTTATTCTTAACACCTGTTAATCACTTATTTGTTATGTAATATTGCTTATAACTCAGACTAATTTCAAAATCCATTCAAAAGGAAAGAACTGAATATCTACTGAAATAACACTTTGCAATATTTTGCTTCTAATAATTTTTATTTCTCCACATCTGATGAGGTTCAGATTAAAACTGACAGCCCAATGCATACTAGAGTAGATTATTAGCTGAAATTTGAAAAGTATATAATGGATTTTGATTTCTTTATGGCTTTGAGTCTCCTGAACAAAGACTTCAAAAAGTTAAAAAAGAGTTATTATTGAGTAAAGCATTAGGAACTAACCTCTACAATGACAGAAAAATTGGCTACACAGAAATATGTGTGTTTATGCATATGTGATCATTTTGATATATACTCCATTTTCCATCTGCCTTTCTTTTCAATACAAGGACATGGCATAAAAGTATGCAGTAAAAATCAAAAGGTATGAACCATTTTAGGTATATTCATATGAACTTCTCAGCAATTAAGTTAGTGGGCATATAATAGAAAATATCTATATTTTTCAAACTTTGAGGCCTATGAATAGAACATCATTTAGAATGAATATACACTGTAAAGTCTACTGGTAAATTGTATATATTTGTATAGCAGGATGATTAGGCCTCACAGGGAGGTAGCTGATAAAACACTTCTTTGAGGGCTGAATGTATAGATAAAATTTCAGTGCTAAATATAGATTCTGGGAAGATTACCCTTCTCTAAAATATTTCCCAAATATGACACAGATCAGATTAGATCAGACCAGATCAGTTGCTCAGTCGTGTCTGACTCTTTGCCACCCCATGAATCGCAGCACGCCAGGCCTCCCTGTCCATCACCAACTCCCAGAGTTCACACAGACTCACGTTCATCTAGTCAGTGATGCCATACAGCCATCTCATCCTCTGTCATCCCCTTCCCTTGCCCCCAAAACCTCCCAGCATCAGGGTCTTTTCCAATGAGTCAGCTCTTCGCATGAGGTGGCCAAAGTACTAGAGTTTCAGCTATAGCATCATTCCTTCCAAAGAAATCCCAGGGCTGATCTCCTTTAGAATGGACTGGTTGGATCTCCTTGCAGTCCAAGGGACTCTCCAGAGTCTTCTCCAACACCACAGTTCAAAAGCATCAATTCTTCGGCTCTCAGCCTTCTTCACAGTCCAACTCTCACATCCATACATGACCACAGGAAAAACCATAGCCCTGACTAGATGAACTTTGTTGGCAAAGTAATGTCTCTGCTTTTGAATATGCTATCTAGGTTGGACATAATTTTCCTTCCAAGGAGTAAGCGTCTTTTAATTTCATGGCTGCAGTCACCATCTGCAGTAATTTTGGAGCCCAGAAAAATAAAGTATGACACTTTTTCCACTGTTTCCCCATCTATTTCCCATGAAGTGATGGGACCGGATGCCATGATCTTCATTTTCTGAATGTTGAGCTTTAAGCCAACTTTTTCGCTCTTCACTTTCCCTTTCATCAAGAGGCTTTTTAGTTCCTCTTTACTTTCTGCCATTAGGGTGTTGTCGTCTGCATATCTGAGGTTATTGATATTTCTCCCAGCAATCTTGATTCCAGCTTGTGTTTCTTCCAGCCCAGCGTTTCTCATGATGTACTCTGCATATAAGTTAAGTAAACAGGGTGACAATATACAGCCTTGATGTACTCCTTTCCCTATTTGGAACCAGTCTGTTGTTCTGTGTCCAGTTCTAACTGTTGCTTCCTGACCTGCATACAGATTTCTCAGGAGGCAGATGAGGTGGTCTAGTATTCCCATCTCTTTCAGAATTTTCCACAGTTTCTTGTGATCCACCAGTCAAAGGCTTTGGCATAGTCAATAAAGCAGAAATAGATGTTTTTCTGGAACTCTCTTGCTTTTTCCATGATCCAGTGGATGTTGGCAATTTGATCTCTGGTTCCTCTGCCTTTTCTAAAACCAGCTTGAACCTCAGGAAGTTCACGGTTCACATATTGCTGAAGCCTGGCCTGGAGAATTTTGAGCATTACTTTACTAGTGTGTGAGATGAGTGCAATTGTGCAGTAATTTGAGCACTCTTTGGCATTGCCTTTCTTTGGGATTGGAATGAAAACTGACCGTTTCCAGTCCTGTGGCCACTGCTGAATTTTCCAAATTTGCTGGCATATTGAGTGCAGCACTTTCACAGCATCATCTTTCAGGATTTGGAAAAGCTCAACTGGAATTCTATCACCTCCACTAGCTTTGTTCGTAGTGATGCTTTCTAAGGTCCACTTGACTTCACATTCCAGGATGTCTGGCTCTAGGTCAGTGATCACACCATCATGATTATCTGGGTCATGAAGATCTTTTTTGTACAGTTCTTCTGTGTATTCTTGCCATCTCTTCTTAATATCTTCTGCTTCTGTTAGGTCCATACCATTTCTGTCCTTTATCGAGCCCATCTTTGCATGAAATGTTCGTTTGGTATCTCTGATTTTCTTTAAGAGATCTCTAGTCTTTCCCATTCTGTTGTTTTCCTCTATTTCTTTGCATTGATCGCTGAAGAAGGCTTTCTTATCTCTTCTTGCTATTCTTTGGAACTCTGCATTCAGATGTTTATATCTTTCCTTTTCTCCTTTGCTTTTCACTGCTCTTCTTTTCACAGCTATTTGTAAGGCCCCCCCAGACAGCCATTTTGCTTTTTTGCATTTCTTTTCTATGGGGATGGTCTTGATCCCTGTCTCCTGTACAATGTCACGAACCTCATTCCATAGTTCATCAGGCACTCTATCTATCGGATCTAGGCCCTTAAATCTATTTCTCACTTCTGCTATATAATCATAAGGGATTTGATTTAGGTCATACCTGAATGGTCTAGTGGTTTTCCTTACTTTCTTCAATTTAAGTCTGAATTTGGCAATAAGGAGTTCATGGTCTGAGCCACAGTCAGCTTCTGGTATTGTTGTTGCTGACTGTATAGAGCTTCTCCATCTTTGGCTGCAAAGAATATAATCAATCTGATTTTGGTGTTGACCATCTGGTGATGTCCATGCATAGAGTCTTCTCTTGTGTTGTTGGAAGAGGGTGTTTGCTATGACCAGTGCATTTTCTTGGCAAAACTCTATTAGTCTTTTTCCTGCTTCATTCCGTATTCCAAGGCCAAATTTGCCTGTTACTCCCGGTGTTTCTTGACTTCCTACTTTTGCATTCCAGTCCCTCACAATTAAACGGACATCTTTTTGGGGTGTTAGTTCTAAAAGGTCTTGTAGGTCTTCGTAGAACCGTTGAACTTCAGCTTCTTCAGCATTACTGGTTGGGGCATAGGCTTGGATTACTGTGATATTGAATGGTTTGCCTTGGAAACGAACAGAGGTCATTCTGTCGTTTTTGAGATTGCATCCAAATACTTCATTTTGGACTCTTTTGTTGATCATGATGGCTACTCCATTTCTTCTGAGGGATTCCTGCCTACAGTAGTAGATATAATGGTCATCTGAGTTAAAATCACCCATTCCAGTCCATTTCAGTTCGCTGATTCCTAGAATGTCGACTTTCACTCTTGCCATCTCTTGTTTGACCACTTCCAATTTGCCTTGATTCATGGACCTGACATTCCAGGTTCCTATGCAATATTGCTCTTTACAGCATCAGACCTTGCTTCTATCACCAGTCACATCTACAGCTGGGTATTGTTTATGCTTTGGCTCCATCCCTTCATTCTTTCTGGAGTTATTTCTCCACTGATCTCCAGTAGCATATTGGGCACCTACTGATCTGGGGAGTTCCTCTTTCAGTATCCTATCATTTTGCCTTTTCATACTGTTCATGGGGTTCTCAAGGCAAGCATACTGAAGTGGTTTGCCATTCCCTTCTCCAATAGACCACATTCTATCAGATCTCTACCATGACCCGCCCATCTTGGGTTGCCCCACGGGCATTGCTTAGTTTCACTGAGTTAGAAAAAGCTGTGGTCCTAGTGTGGTTAGATTGACTAGTTTTTTGTGAGTATGGTTTCAGTGTGTTTGTCCTCTGATGCCCTCTTGCAACACCTACTGTCTTACTTGGGTTTCTTTTACCTTGGACGTGGGGTATCTCTTCACAGCACAAAATTCCACCAATTAGAATTTCATAGAGTTTAACAAGCCGAATTACTTTTAAGTTTAAATCCCTGCAGATGGTGATTGCAGCCATGAAATTAAAAGGCGCTTATTCCTTGGAAGGAAGTTATGACCAACTTAGGTACCATATTAAAAAGCAGAGACATTACTTTGACAACAAAGGTCTGTCTAGTCAAGGCTATGGTTTTTCCAGTGATCATGTATGGATGTTAGAATAAGACTGTGAAGAAAGCTGAGCACCAAAGAATTGATGCTTTTGAACTGTGGTGTTGGAGAAGACTCTTGAGAGTCCCTTGGACTGCAAGGAGATCCAACCAGTCCATCCTAAAGGAAATCAGTCCTGAAAATTCATTGGAAGGACTGATGCTCAAGCTGAAACTCCAATACTTTGGCCACTTCATTTGAAGAGTTGACTCATTTGAGAAGACCCTGATGCTGGGAGGGATTGGGGACAGGAGGAGGAGGGGACGGCAAAGGATGAGATAGCTGGATGGCATCACTGACTCGATGGACATGAGTTTGGGTAAACTCTGGGAGTTGGTGATGGACAGGGAGGCCTGGTGTACTGTGATTCATGGGGTCTCAAGGAGTCGGACATGACTGAGTGACTGAACTAACTAACTAACAATCCAGTATCCATCCCCAATCTCTACTAACATAGCAGTGCCATCAACAGTTAATGAAGTTCTTTCTGAATTTAGACCAGATTCAATTAAGGGATTAGAGGCTCTCAATTTAAGGACTGGAGCTCTTGGATTATTTAACAAGAATCCAACTAGAGAAAACATGAGTGGGTAGTTTATATGGAGTAGAATTGGAGAGGTGAAGGAGCAAAATATAATTTTCAAGCACTTTGTATTTTGAATAAAGGCCAATACTGATGATATTCTCTAGTGCAGAATATGCTTGAATAGTCAATATATATGAGACATCAGATGCTTGACAAATTCAAACACAAGAAATTTCTAAACAGTTAAGAGTGGAATAAAGGCATACAAGTAATTGGAAAACAGAAAAATGAGTTTTAAATATATGTTCAGGGGCCAACCAAGCTCTAGTAACTGCTTTATAAATATATTTTCTGATTCTCAGCTTATACAACTTGCTCCCTCTACATTCCTTCTATACCGCAATAATGTATTATATTAAGCTCAGTTTTGAGACATGTATTTATCTATCCATTCAATTAATAAATATTGAGAAACAATAATGCCTCAAGCACTGTTCTACATTCTGGAGTGATCAAAATGAAAAAAAAAAAAAAAGTAACTAAAATGATTTTCCTCATGGAGGATCTTATTTATAGTGGAAGGTGTTATGAGGGGGAAAAAAAAAAACAAAAACAAAAACACAACACTTAGTCTGTATATCAAATGGAGAAGGTCTTTGAGATAACTTCACCCACCTAGGACATAGGTGGGCTAATACACCTTATGACGTGTATGCCTCTGTGTGGGTATGTGTGAGAAAAACTCCTGAGTGTAACAATTGTATCACAGACTCTACAAGCCTAGCTAGATTTAATTCCATCCTTGAATCTGCACTCATACAGATCTCCCTTTTCCACCTTGGGAAAAATTCTCTCTGGCTTAACAATTAGGATCAGAGCTGCAGTGAGGGGTATGCATCATTTAGGTCCAGAGAAATTCTGAGCAAGAGTGCCCCTTTTAGAGTTAAGAGGTTGTCCTTAGCTCCAGCCACCACTTAAAGAAATCCTTCCAGCTGAATAAAAAATAAAATAACACACACACACACAGGAATTTCTCACAGATTCCTTGAAGAAAACTTCTTGAAACAGATGGAGATACGTACAATTTCAGGCACCTTTAATGTATCAGAGCACCTTAGATAAGTCAACTGGACATCTCAATACATTTGGCCCAGGATATAGTGAAAACAGTAGTGTCACATTGGTAAGGGCTGAGGCTCCTCAAGGATCTGGACACCAATTTCAATAAAGATGCCAAAGACTCTCAGTTTTACCTCTGATGCTCCATTGACCTATATGCCAGGCCTCTACATCCACTCAGATATTTCAACTGGCTCTTTGCATGTATGGCTATGTTAAGCAACATTAATGTTTGCTTATTTCCATTTAACTCTGTTCCATAATAGGGAAAATGCTATTTTCCCTTATGCACTTAAAAGAAAATTCAGAGAAGGTGAGTAAGAAACAACTCACAAACAGGGAGATTTCAAACCCAAAAGCAGTATGAAACGCAGAAACATGACACAGTGGGATGACTGTAAAGCAGTAATAAAGAAATAGATTAACATGAGCAATAATTGGTGATTGCAATAGGGCTTCCCAGAAGTCAGGAGATGGGTTATCAGTGTCACATGGGCTAAAACTTATTTTTTCTTTATAAATTATGCCATGGATAAAGTAAGAATTCTTACTAATATATAGTAACCTTAGACCTTCATTTGTTCAAGTTATCAGCATTTTAGTGTTCAGAACAAAAGGACTTTACTGAAACAGGTCAACAAGCAAATCTCTAATTTTTGTGATAAAAATAGAATATCTAGATTAGTCACCATTTGCTCCCATTCTCTCATATTGGCCCACAAGACAAATAAAAGTCCCTCTCCTGACATTTAAAGAAATAGTACATCCTAATGAGTACTTTCCTTTTTCAATCAGCAATCCTCTACAGACTTCCTTCATCAGATTAGTCAGCAGTGGTCTCCTGATGAAGAACTACAGATAACAGTTTTCTTTTATTTGAGCCCACCAGGAAAAGAATGCATTTTTGCAACTGTTCTTAGGCACAGGAAGCTCACTGTGGGTGATCATAAAAATGTTCATTATTATTATTTGATATAATAATTTTGGAAATTGGGCTCATGCACTTTCTTGCAAGGCCATTTGGACATCTATAAAAGGTGAAAATGTTCTTTCAGGAAACTAGGACTCCATTTTATGCTTAAAAATAAAAGCATCTTAAAAAATTAAAATTAGATTATACCTATGTGCATTAGTGAATAATTTTGACTTTAAAAAAATACATACTGATTTCAATTTTTTCTGCAACTATTATACAGCAAAAAAAAAAAAAAAAGAATAACTGTGTTGCTCTTTTCAATTCCAGATGCATTTTAGTTGTAGTAAAAGACAATTTTAAGCAGAAGGTCTTTAACATGCAGACTGAGGCTGACAGGTGCCTAATCTACATGCATTTTGAAAACAGTGGAATGGGGGCAATTAAAGTATTCTTATTTTTTAATTATTTTTATTTTATTGTCATTTATCTGAATCTCTTGAGTAATTTTGCTTACATTTATCAATTTTTGAAATATCTTCTATTTTTCTGAATTTAATTATAAAACAAAGAATGTGTCTTCCACATTTTTTTCATGCAAAAATAAAATATTCAGAGGTATTTAATCTCATCCACAGTGTTTTACAATCCTAGAGTTAGTGAAACACTGAGGTTCTAGACATGCCTGGATGAAGAAAAGAAAATCTAGGGTGCATGTGGTAGCTCTTGAACTAAAATGTCTCCTAATGAACTACAATTTCTGGTATTTACCTTGTTTTGTGGTCTCTTGATACAGTGAAAGTGATCGGGCCCTAAGATTCACTTTAGCCACGGAGAGTGCAGGCATAACATAGAGCCGACTTTGGGACTAAGCCTCAAGAAGGCATGGCCTTTTGGGAACCTTGAGCTGTCCAATAAGAAGTACAGCTTCTCAGTTGTAGATGTATGAGGATAGAGTGTGTGGAAAAGCCAAATGGAGAGGAAGAGGCCCTGGAAGGTAGATCTTCCCTGAGAAGAGATACCCTTGAGAAGGAAATGGCAACCTGCCCCAGGATTCTTGCCTGTAAAATTCCACGGACAGAAGAGCCTTGCTGGCTGCAGTCCATGGGGTGACAAAGAATTGAACACAACTGAGAGACTGATGACATACACACAACAGTTCATTATTGCACTAATGAACACTAACTTTTGTGGTGAACTTGGAACCCAATCATCAAAGCTGTAATCCATGAGCATTGCCATAACAAAGGAAGCCAGGTAACATTGACTTTTGACTCATTTTCATGGCTAATATTATTTTGTCTTTTAAACAGTCCTAACACAGAGCCACTAATAATATTATGTCAGTTTTCCTGGTGGCTCAGACAGTAAAGAATCTACCTGCAATGCAGGAGACCTAGGTTCAGTCCATGGGTTGGGAAGATCCCTGGAGAAAGTAATGACAATCCACTCCAGTATTCTTGCCTGGAGAATTCCATGGACACAAGAGCCTGGTATGCTACAGTCCATGGGGTCACAAAGAGTCAGACATGGCTGAGAAACTAATACTGTAGCAGAAATAAATAAACTGAAGTTTATGGATTTTTGGTAACAGGTATTAGACATGTTGGGCTTTTCAGGTGATGCTAGTGGTAAAGAACCTACCTGCCAATGCAGGAGATATAAGAGATGTGGGTTTGATCCCTGGGTCAGGAAGATCCCCAAGGGCATGGCAACCCACTCCAGTATTCTTGCTTGGAGAATCCCATGGACAGAGGAGTCTTGTGGGCTACACTCCATATGGTTGCATAGAGTTGGCACAACCGAAGCGACTTAGCAGGCACAGTTAGCACACATGCATTAGACAAGTTGAACCTATATTGTATTTTCAAGACACAGTGAAAGTCATTCATATATGCATAAAGCAGAAGAGATCATATATTCTGCTTTAAATTTCCTAGTAATTTTGCTTATCACTCAAAGTTAAATCCAAATCCTTAACCCTTGACTTGCAAGGTTCTGAATGATCTGCTTCTCTGCAAGCTCTCTGATTTCATTCCTAGTCTCTCCTCTAATGTACCCATATTCTCATCTCCATTTTCTCCCACTAATTTTCTATAACTACTGGAATAGTAATACATTCGTGCTTTAGGACTATTGGCTCTTGCAGTTTTGTCTACCGAAAATAGTAACTAATGAAATCTCTGAGTACTTAGGTGCTAGGCCCTGACTTTTAAGTTCTTAATCAATTAATACTCTAAGCAATCTGTAAAATGTGCTGCACATCTGAAGAAAGAGATGGCAGAGAAAATTATTAACTTTGCCAAGATAATACAGCAAATGAAAGAACCAAAATTTGAATTCAGTCTGTCCGGTTAAGACTATCAACGCTAAGTATCATAGTGCCACTGCCTAAAACATTCTTCTGCCAGATATATACCTAGCTAGTTTCTCAATCTTCTTCAGGTTTTGCTCAAATATCTTCTTATCAGAGTGGTCTCTTCCTTAACTTTATATAAAATAGAACCTTACCATCTCTGTACACATGTCCTGCATTACCTTTCTTCATGGCATGCATGCATGTTAAGTTGCTTCAGTTATGTCTGACTCCTTGCGACCCAATGGACTGTAGACCACCAGTCTCCTCTGTCCATGCAATTCTCCAGGCAACATACTGGAGAAGGGTGCTATTTCTTACTCCAGGGGCTCTTCCCAACCCAGGGATCAAACTCATGTCTCTTATATCTCCTGCACTGGCACACAGGTTCTTTACCAGTTGCACAATCTGGGAAGCCCTTCTTCATGGCACAAACTGTTATCTAGTACATAGTATATTTATTTGTTCATTGTTCATCTTTCCTCCCACTATAAAGTAAGAGCAGGATATTTTCTTTGTTAGTCACTGCTGACTTCCAGTGCCAAGAAAACTGCCTGACAAATAACTGAAACACAGTTGTCAAATGAAAAAAAGTGAATAGAAGAGTCAGGATTTGAATCCCCTTTTCAGTTTGAATCCAGTTTGACCATACTATGTTCCTTTATTTATCTTCTATCACAACTTCAAGTTATTCAAATATTAATTTACATTTATATTTTCAGGTATGCACATTTATCTTTTGCGGTGCACACAGATTTTAAGATCTTTCAGTATAGAAAATAATTTTTTTTTTCTGTACCCATACATCATGCTTGTATACCACAAGATAGTGGAGTAGAAGGATATGTACTCATCTTCTGCAATATCTACAAAATTACAAGTCACTGTTGAACAATCATTGACAGGAGAATGTTGGATCCCACCAAAAAAAGATATCTCATATCCAAGGGTAAAGGAGAAGCCCCAGTAAGGTCATAGGAAGGGCAAAATCATATTTAGAATCAAACCCCATACCAATCAGAGATGCTCAGATGGCTTAAACAAAACCTTGTGCACATCAGGAGACCCCATAGAGACTGAGCCAGATCTGCTTTTGAGTGTTTAAGTATCTCCTGCTGAGGTATGGGTCAGCAGTGGCCTGCTGCGAAGGCAAGGGCTCTGGGTGCAGCAGACCTGGGTGGGGCATAAGCCCTCATGGAAGAGGTCACCATTAGCCCCATCATAGAGCTGCCAGAACTTACACAGGACTGGGGAAACTGTTGGAGGACACAAACCAAGCCTTGTGTGCACCAGGACCAGGAGAAAGGAGCCGTGACCCCACAAGAGACTGATCCAAACTTGCCTGTGGTGTCCAGGAATCTCTGGCTGAGGCATGGGTTGGCAGTGGCCTGCTGCAGAGTTGGGGGCACTGAGTGTGGCAGTGCATGGGACCTTTTGAAGGAGCTCACTATTATTTTCATTAACTCCACCATAGTTTGGACTCAGGTCAAACAACAGGGAGAGAACACAGCCCAGCCTATCAACAGATTTGGAATAAAGATTTACTGAGCATGGCCCTGCCCATCAGAAAAAGACCTGGTTTCCCACACAATCAGTCTCTCCTATCATGAAGCCTCCATAAGCCTCTTACCCTTAACCCTCAGAGGGCAGACAGAACGAAAAGCACAGAAAACTAATCAAACTGATCACATGGGCCACGGCCTTGTCTAACTCAATGAAACTATGAGCAATGCTGTGGAGGGCCACCCAAGAGAAAAAGGTCATGGTGGAGAGTTCTGACAAAACCTAGTCCACTGGAAAAGCGAATGGCAAACCACTTCAGTATTCTTGCCTTGAGAACCCCATAAACCATATGAAAAGGCAAAAAGATAATGACACTGAAAGATGAACACCCCAGGTTGGTAGGTGCCCAATATGCTACTGGAGAAGAGTGGAGAAATAGCTCCAGAAGGAATGAAGAGACAGAGCCAAGCAAAAGCAATGCCCAGTTATGCATGTGACTGGTGATGGAAGTAAAGTTTGATGCTGCAAAGAACAATATTGCATAGGAACCTGGAATGTTAGATCCATGAATCAAGATAAATTGGAAGTGGTCAAACAGGAGATGGCAAGAGTGAACATTGACATTTTAGGCATCAGTGAACTAAAATGGACTGAAACAGATGATTTGACTCAGATGACCATTATATCTACTACTGTGGGCAAGAATCCCTAAGAAGAAATGGAGTAGCCCTCATAGTCAACAAAAGAGTCTGAAATTCAGTACTTGAATGCAACCTCAAAAATGACAGAATGATCTCTGTTCGTTTCCAAGGCAAACCATTCAATATCACTGTAATCCAAGTCTACGCCCAACAAGTAATAATGAAGAAGCTGAAGTTGAACGGTTCTATGAAGACTTACAAGACCTTTTAGAACTAACACCCAAAAAAGATGTCATTGTCATAATAGGGGATAGGAATGCAAAAGTAGGAAGTCAAGAGATATCTGGAATAACAGGGAAATTTTGCCTTGGAGTACAAATGAAGCAGGGCAAAGGCTAAAAGTGTTTTGCCAAGAGAACACACTGGTCATGGCAAACACACTCTTCCAACAACACAAGGGACGAATCTACACATGGACATCATCAGATGGTCAATACCAAAATCAGGTTGATTATATTCTTTGCAGCCAAATATGGAGAAGCTTTATACAGTCAGCAAAAACAAGACTGGGAGCTAACTATGGCTCAGATCATGAACTCCTTATCACAAAATTCAGACTTAAAGAAAGGGAAAACCACTAGACCAATCAGGTGTGACTTAAGTTAAATCCCTTACAATTATACAGTGGGCATGACAAATCAATACAAGAGACTAGATCTGATAAAGTGCCTGAAGAACTATGCACAGAGGTTCATGATATTATATAGGAGGCAGTGATCAAGACTATCTCCAAGAAAAAGAAATGCAAAAAGGCAAAATGTTTTTCTGAGGAAGCCTTGAAAATAGCTGAGAAAAGAAGAGAAGCTAAAGGCAAAGGAGAAAAGGAAAGATATATCCATTTGAATGTAGAGTTCCAAAGAATAGCAAGGAGAGATAAAAAAACAACAACAACAACAACAAAACACCTTCCTCAGTGATCAATGCAAAGAAATAGAGGAAAATAGAGGAAAACAATAGAATGGGAATGACTAGAGATCTCTTCAAGAAAATTAGAGATACCAAGGGAACATTTCATGCAAAGATGTGCACAATAAAGGACAGAAATGGTATGGACCTTACAGAAGCAAAAGATATTAAGAAAACGTGGCAGGAATACACAGAACTATACAAAAAAGATCTTCATGACCCAGATAACCACAATGGTGTGATCAGTCACCTAGAGCCAGACATCCTGAAATGCAGTCAAATGTGCCTTAAGAAACATCACTCTGAACAAAGCTGGTGGAGGTGATGGAATTCCAGCAGAGCTATTTCAAATCCTGAAAGATGATGCTGTGAAAGTACTGCACTCAATATGCCAGCAAATTTGGAAAACTCAGCAATGGCCACAAGACACAGGACTGGAAAAGGTCAGTTTTCATTCCAATCCCAAAGAAAGGCAATGCCAAAGAATGTTCAAACTACTGCACAATTGCACTCATCTCACACACTAATAAAGTTATGTTCAAAATTCTCCAAGCCAGGCTTCAACAGTACATGAACCATGAACTTCCAGATGTTCAAGCTGGATTTATTTATTTATTTTTTCTTTTTTTTTTTTAATTTTTCATTAAATACTATATTCCGGCTTCCCGGACGCCCTCGCCGACCCCCCGGGGCTCACACGCAGAGGCGGAGGCGGCCACGCCGCGGCCGAGCCGGCGTCTTCCATGCCACCTCCGCCCTGGGAGGGGAGCGCTAGACCGGCGCTAGGCTGAGGGCCTCAAGCTGGATTTAGAAGAGGCAGAGGAACCAGAGATCAAATTGCCATCATCCATTGGATCATTGGAAAAGCATGAGAGTTCCAGAAAAAACATCTATTTCTGCTTTATTGACTATGCCAAAGCCTTTGACCGTATGCATCACAACTGTGGAAATTCTTAAAGAGATGGGAATACCAGACCACCTTACATGCCTCCTGAGAAATCTGTATGTGGGGTCAAGAAGCAATAGTAAGAACTGGGCATGAAACAACAGACTGGTTCCAAATCAGGAAAGGAATCCATCAAGGCTGTCACTTCATGGCAAATAGATGGAGAAACAATGGAAACAGTAGGATACTTTTTTTTTCTTGGACTCCAAAACCACTGCAGATGGTGACTGCAGCCACTAAATTAAAAGACCCTTGCTCCTTGAAAGAATAGCCCTGACAAACATAGAGAGTGTATTAAAAAGAAGATATTACTTTGCAAACAAAGGTCCATATAGTCACAACTATGGTTTTACCAGTAATCATGTATGGACGTGAGAGTTGGACTATAAAGAAAGCTGAGCACCGAATAATTGGTGCTTTTGAACTGTGGTATTGGAAAAGACTCTTGAGAGTCCCTTGGACTGCAAGGAGATCCAACTAGTCCATCCTAAAGGAAATCAGTCCTGAATATTCGTTGGAAGGACTGATGCTGAATCTGAAATTCCAATACTTTGGCCACTTGATGTGAAGAACTTACTCATTGGAAAAGACCCTGATGCTGGGAAAGATTGAAGGCGGGAGGAGAAGGGGATAACAGAGGATGAGATGGTTGGATGGCATCACTGACTCGATGGACATAAGTTTGAGCAAGGTTCGAGAGTTGGTGATGGAGAGGGAAGCCTGGCGTGCTGCAGTCCATGGGGTTGCAGAGAGTGAGACATGACTGATGGACTGAACTGAATACATCATGCTTTATTATCGAAACATAATTTGTTAAATAGTTCGATTATCTTTAACTCTGAATTAAACTATGAATTTTAGCAAAGGAAATCACATTGCTAAGTAGTTCTAAATCCTGGTTCTGACACTTAATAACATTAGCTATACAGCTCTATCATTAATTTCCTTTTTGTAAAATGGATATAGTCATATTAATGTTTATATCATATGTCTACACATGAATCTTGGTAGATTATACTGTAATTCAATGATAATATATACATTTACACACACATTTTTATATTTAAATATTATATCAAAAATTAGATCAATAAATATTCAGGTGATTACACACTATTTAATGAACACTGACTTTGAGTCTAGCTCACTGCCTAGTATCATGTCCTTCATATGCTTGCCTAAAATTCTGTATATAACATTTTCATTGAATTTCCACAGTGATACATGGTTCATGGTGGCACAGAAGAGGGATAATATAAAGTAATAATCAGATAAATAATAAAATCTCCAAACTGGGAAAATGTTAGAGATAAGTATGTATCAAATCCAAGGAAAGAATTACCGTTAAAGCAAAATAATATCAAATTACAAACAAATCAAAGAACTAGGTTAAAAAACAAACTATAACTAAAATAGATAACCCTTTTACTTACCTAATCAGAGAATAGTGGACAACACTGATAAATCTCTAAGTGAAAATGGGAAAAAAATTCTGAAGTATCCAGGAATTAAAAAAAAATATTAGAATATATTTATGTGCTTCAAAACATGGATGAATTTGATTATTTTCTAGGAAAAAGTACCAAAAACTATCATCAGAGAAGCAAAAGCTGAAAGAGGAAAAGTTGTATGAAAGGAATAGGGAAAGTTCTATAAGTACCAGTTCCAGTTATTTTCACACATGAACTCTTAAAACTTGTAAGTAACACCAAATCAGAATTGTATTTGGTCTGATTTAAAAAAAAGAAAAATGGGAAGAGAGAGAGAGAGGATTTGTTTGTTTAAAAAAGACTTCCCTAATTTACTTAACAAAATCAACAAAGTTTTGCAATTAAATCTAGGCTAAAGGAGATACTATAAACAGATCTTAAGGATTAATTTTTATGTGGTACTCAAAATTACAGCTATTTTACAATGTCCAAATTTAGAATATACATTTTGTGGAACATTTCTTTTAGGTATATAACTAGTAATGGAGTTTCACAGTTGTAGACTATGTATATCTTCAGTTTTCATAGATTCTCCCAAAATATTTTCCAAAAAAGTTCATTGTATTTTCAGAGTGGGATCCATAGCAATTACTACGTAGAGATGGAAATGAACAAATTCTAATTATACATGTGAGAACAGATGAATCACAAAAGCATGAAATGTATACTGAACATATACACAAGAGACAGAAGTTATAGTATCATATTTAATAACATAAGCATTACCAAAATTTTTATTTGCTACTGGAAGGCAGGTTTAGGGGAATGGCCATTGTCTAGAAGTGGACAAAGGCAGACTTCTGGGGCACTAGTACTATGGTAATATTCTGTCTTATAAACTGGGTGCAAATTATGTATTTTTAGCTTGTGAAAATTACTGTTATCCTCTTTCATTTATACTTCAATTGAGAGCTTAAAATGTAAATGCCTATATATATATTTGTGTATGAAGACTTCAATTAAAAGGTTTTAAAAATTCTAACCAAGTTTAATTTGGTCTAGTAAAGAATAAAATAGTTTGTATTATAAAATATTTTACTAAGATTTACTAACATCAATATTATATCAAAAAGTAAAAATCTCTATAAATGTCAGGAAAATACTTTATAAAGTTAATATTTACTTCTGATTTCTTAATTCTTTTATCTGAACTCATGTTTGCCAAATGTGTTTTGGAATTCAAAAATTGTTTCAAAGGGTAGGCTTTAGAAAAATTATGCATACAGTCCCTAGCAAGGTTCACAATATTATGTATTAAAGAAACACATTTATATTTCTACATTGAAATCTATGAACACGTACAAAATTAGAATTTTCAAAAGACAGCAAAAAGACTAGGACATTTCACAACTTGTCATATTTCAACTGTCAAATGAGTTATAATAAAACTTATATTCTTCAGAATTTCCCACAATTGAGTTAGAAGGCAAAATGAACATAAAAATGACAAAAATGCATAAAATGCCAATTTATGCAAGTGATAACCATGATTATTATACTTAAGAAGATGGTTAACACCCAGATATTCAGGTAATTAAACACTAGTTTTTCTACTAATTTAAAATATTAACAATACATAGCATAGCAAATGATAAGAAGGTATAAACAATTCATTATGCTTTTATATATGGTTAGATCAGTTCAGTTAAGTCTCTCAGTCATGTCTGACTCTGGTATAAATTAATAAAAAAATTTTCTAGGGGTGGAGTGAGCTTTCCAGTTTGATGTTTTTACAGTAAGTCTGCCTTCACTGAGTGTATGCATATGGAAATACACAGGTAATGTGACCAGTTTTGGTTACCTCCAATGTAGGGTCCTAAGCCCTAATTAACTTAATCAGTTATTGAAAATGGGCTAAATGTTATATGTGTGTGTGTGTATATATATATATATATATATTTATATATATATATATATATATCTCACCCTGAAAACACTCCTTTTGGAAGCCTGTCAGCAACTGGAAAGCGGTACATTTATTTTAAAATATTTAGCTGTTGAATGATATAACCTACCAGGATACATGATTATATTAATGAACAAAAATTTATTTCCTTAAATTGTATAGAGGATGAAAGGCTCAAGTAATGGCTAAGTTTCTGTTTATTTCATTGTTCACTAGATTATTCCAAGAATGGACATTGTTTATTATCTCATGTATTTGAGCACTTAAAATTTCAATTGCTAAATATTATTTGCATATCCTTGATACATAAATATAATATAAAGATGATGAAATTTGTACATTTTTAGGTTGTCCTTTACTGAACAAGAAACAAACAAACAAACAAATCAACCATGGTTCAGTAATGATGACATAAAATAGAAGAGTTATTTCAACATAAAATGAAAGCAAGAAAAAAGTAAAATTTCCAGGGATTTAAATGCTCAGTTCAATGGAAGTAAAGAATCATTTTTTTCTTATGGTCAAAGCAAATCCACAAAGTACTTTTGCATGTCAAATTATACTTTTTAAATACTTCATTATAGTAATTATAAGCATAAAACCATAATGCTTTAATTTTAAGAAGATGGCTGTCAGCTTTTGAAAAGTTTTGAAGTTGATGAAATGGAACTGTCAGTAAAATTGATCCAAAGTAGTCAATCCACCCAAAAGGTGCACCCAAAATCTGAATAGAACTTCTGAAATAAAATATCATAGAATTTTTTAAATTACTAATTGCTCTAATAGTGAAGAGTTTTCAAAAAAAAAAAAAAATCTCAACAATAATGAACAACACCAGTGTTGAAATAAACTAAATGTCCAATAAGTGATATGTCTCTTGAAATGATTTCTTTCATGATAATAAAGTAGATTTAAAAATAGCCATGAGTTCATAACCAAAGAAGAATAAAAAACAATGATACACATGCTTTTCAAAACACTGTCATAAGGACTCACTTCCGATTAACTGATAATTTTCAGTATAAAATAAGTGCTCAAATGTCTACCAACATAAGAAAAGATGAGCCATTTAACATACTTAAAATAAGCATATTATACTAAAGTATGCTAGAGACAAGGTATGCCTAATCAGCAATTTACTTCTCTACCACAGCCATGGTAATAGATTTTTGATTAGCCAGTGTGTATGAAATAGACTAAATAAATTACTGTTACAACTGGAGAGAAAGTGGGGTGAAGAAAGAGGGAAACAAAGAAAG
The DNA here is from genome assembly GCF_003369695.1 of Bos indicus x Bos taurus. NCBI lineage: Eukaryota > Metazoa > Chordata > Mammalia > Artiodactyla > Bovidae > Bos > Bos indicus x Bos taurus. The sequence goes on from NC_040087.1 coordinate 56,382,333, forward strand.
AACACATTGAAAAAAATACACTATTTGTTTCAAGCATAAAGGCAGTTATTTTTGTCAGGACACCTAGGCCTGATAAAAGTTTCTGAAAGACTGATGCAAAAAAATTACTTGCAATGTAAAAAAAAAAAAAGAAGAAGAAGAAAGAAATTAATTGCAATGTAAAACCATAGTTAATGTAAAATTGTGACTTTTGAAAACAAGTCATTTGGGATCATAACCCAGTTGTCTACTTTATAATTATTTCTCTTCTCAAATGTCTGTAACTCTGAATTATTTTTAAAATTTTTCAAATTTTTCATGAAGATTAAGACCACCAGGATTATTTATGGCATTCTATTTGTTAAAAATTATGAAGCTGGTTGTTGTTGTTGATGTTCAGTCACTCAGTCACGTTCAGCTTTTTGTAACCCAGTGAACTGCGGCATGCCAGGCTTCCATGTCCTTCCCTATTTCCCAAAGTCTGCTCAAACTCATGTCCATCAAGTTGGTGATGCCATCCAAACATCTTGTTCTCAGTCATCCCCTTCTCCTCCTGCCTTCAGTCTTGCCCAGCCTCAGGGTTTGTCCCCAGTGAGTTGGCCCTTCACATCAGGTGGCCAAAGGATTGGAGCTCCAGCTTCAGCATCAGTTCTCCCAATGAATATTAAGGGTTGATTTCCTTTAGCATTGACAGGTTTGATCTCCTTGCCAACAAAGGGACTCCCAGAAGTCTTCTCCAACACCACAGCTCAAAGGAATCAATTTTTTGGCACTCAGCGTTTTTTTTTACTGGCCAGCACTCCTATCCATACATGACTACTTGAAAAACTATAGCTTTGACTATATGGATCTTTGTTGGCAAAGTGATGTCTCTGCTTTTTAATACACTGTCTAGAATAACTTTTCTTTCAAGGAGCAAGCATCTTTTAATTTCATAGCTACAGTCACCATCCACAGTGATTTTGGTGCCCAAGTAAAAAAAGTCTGTCACTGTTTCCATTGTTTACCCATCTATTTGCAATGAAGTGATCGGACCGGATGCCATGATCTTCATATTTTGAATGCTGAGTTTTAAGTCAGCCTTTTCACTCTCCACTTTTACCTTCATCAAGAGGCCCTTTAATTCCTCTTTCCTTACTGCCATAAGGGTGGTGTTATCTGCATATCTGAGGTTATTGATATTTCTCCCAGCAATCTTGATTCCAGCTTCTACTTCATCCACCCCAGCATTTCGCATGATGTAATCTGCATAGAAGCTAAATAACCAGTGTGAAAATATACAGCCTTGATGTACTCCTTTACCAATTTGGAACCAGTCTGTTGTCCCATGGTCAGTTCTTACTGTTGCTTCTTGACCTGCATACAGGTATTTCAGGAGGCAAGTAAGGTGGTCTGGTATTCCCATCTCTTTAAAAATTTTCCACAGATTTTTGTTATCCACAGAGTCAAAGGCTTTAGCATAGTCAATAAAGCAGAAGTAGATGTTTTGTCTGGAATTTTCTTGCTTTGTCTATGATCCAGTGGATACTGGCAATTTGATCTCTGGTTCCTCTGCCTTTTCTAAATCTAGTTTGTACATCTGGAAGTTCTAGGTTCACATACTGTTGATTCCTAATTGAAGGTTTTGAGCATTACCTTGCTAGCCTGTGAAATGACTGCAATTGTGTGATAGTTTGAACATTCATTAGCATTGCTCTTCTTTGGGATTGGAATGAAAACTGACCCTTTCCAGTCCTGTGGCCACTGCTGAATTTTCCAAATTTTCCTGCATACTGAATGCAGCACTTTCACAGCATCATCTTTTAGGATTTAAAATACCTCAGCTGGAATTGCATCACCTCCACTAGGTCTGTTTGTAGTGATGCTTCCGAGGGCCAGTTTACCTCACATTCTAGCTGAGTGATTACACCATCGTGATTATCTTGGTCGTGAAGATCTTTTTTGTACAGTTCTTCTGTGCATTCTTGCCACCTCTTTTTAATATCTTCTGGTCCTGTTAGTTACATACAATTTCTGTCCTTTATTGTGCAAATCTTTGCATGAAATGTTCCCCTGGTATCTCTAATTTTCTTGAAGAGATCTCTAGTCTTTCCCATTCTGTTCTTTTCATATATTTCTTTGCATTATTCACTTAGGAAGACTTTCTTATCTCTCCTGGCTATTCTTTGGAACTCTGCATTCAGATGAGTATATCTTTCCTTTTCTGCTTTGCCTTTTGCTTCTCTTCTTTTCTCAGCTATTTGCAAGGCTTCCTCAGACAATCATTTTGCCCTTTTGCATTTCTTTTTTGTTTGGGATGGTTTTGATCACTGCCTCCTATACAATGTTGCTAACCTCTGTTCCTAGATATTTAGGCAGTCTTGTCTATCAGATCTAATTCCTTGAATCTCTTTGTTACTTATACTGTATAAACATAAGGGATTTGATTTAGGTCATATTAGGTCACTGAATGGTCTAGGGATTCTCCCTACTTTCTTCAATTTAAGTATTAATTTTGCAATAAGGAGTTCACGATCTGAGCCACAGCCAGCTCCCAGTCTTATTTTTGCCAACTGTATACAACTCCTTCAGCTACAAAGAATATACTCAATCTGATTTCGGTATTGAACATCTGGTGATGTCTATGTGTAGTGTCATCCTTTGTCTTACTGGAAGAGTGTGCTTGCTATGACCAGTGTGTTCTCTTGGCAAAACTTTGTTAGCTTTTTCCCTGCTTCATTTTGTACTCCAATGTCAAACTTACCTGTTATTACAGGTATCTCTTGACTTCCTACTTTTGCATTCCCATCCCCTATGATGAAAATGCCATCATTTTTGTGTGTTAGTTATAGGTGGTCTTATAAGTCTTCATAGAAATGCCAACTTCAGCTTCTTCAGCATTAGTGGTTGGGGCCTAGACTTGGAGTATTGTGATATTGAATGGTTTGACTTAGAAATAAACAGAGATCATCCTGTTGTTTTTGAGATTGACAAAAACTTCAGCAATATGTGAACTGTGAACTTCTGGATGTTCAACCTGGCTTTAGAAAAGGCAGAGGAACCAGAGATCAAAATGCCAGCATCCTCTGAATCATCAAAAAAGCAAGAGAGTTCCAGAAAAAACATCTATTTCTGATTTATTGACTATGCCAAAGCCTTTGACTGTGTAGATCACAATAAACTGTGGAAAATTCTGAAAGAGATGGGAATACCAGACCACCTGACCTGCCTCATGAGAAACCTGTGTGCAGGTCAGGAAGCAACAGTAATAACTGGACATGGAACAACAGACTGATGTCAAATAGGAAAAGGAGTATGTCAAGGCTGTATATTGTCACTCTACTTATTTAACTTATATGCAAAGTACAGCATGAGAAACTCTGGGCTGCAAGAAGCACAAGCTGGAATCAAGATTGATGGGAGAAATATCAATAACCTCAGATATGCAGATGATACCACCCTTATGGCAGAAAGTGAAGAAGAAATAAAGAGCCTCTTGATGAAAGTGAAAGAGGAGAGTGAAAAAGTTGGCTTAAAGCTCAACATTCAGAAAACTAAGATCCTGGCATCCAGTCCCATCACTTCATGGCAAATAGATGGGGAAACAGTAGAAACAGTGGCTGACTTTATTTTTTCTGGGCTCCAAAATCATTGTATATGGTGATTGCAACCATGAAATTAAAAGATGGTTGCTTCTTGGAAGGAAAGTTATGACCAACCTAGACAGCATATTGAAAAACAGAGACATTACTTTGTCAACAAAGGTCCGTCTACTCAGATCAGATCAGATCAGATCAGTCGCTCAGTCATGTCCAACTCTTTGCAACCCCATGAATCACAGCACGCCAGGCCTCCCTGTCCATCACCAACTCCCGGAGTTCACTGAGACTCACGTCCATCGAATCAGTGATGCCATCCAGCCATCTCATCCTCTGTCGATCCCTTCTGCTCTTGCCCCCAATCCCTCCCAGCATCAGAGTCTTTTCCAATGAGTCAACCCTTCGCATGAGTTGGCCAAAGTACTGGAGTTTCAGCTTTAGCATCATTCTCCCCAAAGAAATCCCAGGGCTGATCTCCTTCAGAATGGACTGGTTGGATCTCCTTGCAGTCCAAGGGACTCTCAAGAATCTTCTCCAACACCGCAGTTCAAAAGCATCAATTCTTCGGCACTCAGCCTTCTTCACAGTCCAACTCTCACATCCATACATGACCACAGGAAAAACCCTAGCCTTGACTAGACGAACCTTGTTGGCAAAGTAATGTCTCTGCTTTTGAACATGCTATCTAGGTTGGTCATAACTTTCCTTCCAAGGAGTAAGCAGTCACCATCTGCAGTGATTTTGGAGCCCCCAAAAATAAAGTCTGACACTGTTTCCACTGTTTCCCCATCTATTTCCCATGAAGTGATGGGACCGGATGCCATGATCTTTGTTTTCTGAATGTTGAGCTTTAAGCCAACTTTTTCCCTCTCCATTTTCACTTTCATCAAGAGGCTTTTTAGTTCCTCTTCACTTTCCGCCATAAGGGTGGTGTCTTCTGCATATCTGAAGTTATTGATATTTCTCCTGTCAATCTTTATTCCAGCTTGTGTTTCTTCCAGTCCAGTGTGTCTCATGATGTACACTGCATAGAAGTTAAATAAACAGAGTGACAATATACAGGCTTGATGTACTCCTTTTCCTATTTGGAACCAGTCTGTTGTTCCATGTCCAGTTTTAACTGTTGCTTCCTGACCTGCATACAGATTTCTCAAGAGGCAGATCAGGTGGTCTGGTATTCCCATCTCTTTCAGAATTTTCCACAGTTTATTGTGATCCACACAGTCAAAGGCTTTGGCATAGTCAATAAAGCAGAAATAGATGTTTTTCTGGAACTCTCTTGCTTTTTCCATGATCCAGCAGATGTTGGCAATTTGATCTCTGGTTCCTCTGCCTTTTCTAAAACCAGCTTGAACCTCAGGAAGTTCACGGTTCACATATTGCTGAAGCCTGGCCTGGAGAATTTTGAGCATTACTTTACTAGCGTGTGAGATGAGTGCAATTGTGTGGTAGTTTGAGCATCCTTTGGCATTGCCTTTCTTTGGGATTGGAATGAAAACTGACCTTTTCCAGTCCTGTGGCCACTGCTGAGTTTTCCAAATTTGCTGGCATATTGAGTGCAGCACTTTCATAGCATCATCTTTCATGATTTGGAATAGCTCAACTGGAATTCTATCACCTCCACTAGCTTTGTTCCTAGTGATGCTTTCTAAGGCCCACTTGACTTCACATTCCAGGATGTCTGGCTCTAGGTCAGTGATCACACCATCGTGATTATCTGGGTCGTGAAGATCATTTTTGTACAGTCCTTCTGTGTATTCTTGCTATCTCTTCTTAATATCTTCTGCTGTTGTTAGGTCCATACCATTTCTGTCCTTTCAAGCTCATCTTTTCATGAAATGTTCCTTTGGTGTCTCTGATTTTCTTGAAGAGATCTCTAGTTTTTCCCATTCTGTTGTTTTCCTCTATGTCTTTGCATTGATTGCTGAAGAAGGCTTTCTTATCTCTTCTTGCTATTCTTTGGAACACTGCATTCAGATGTTTATATCTTTACTTTTCTCCTTTGCTTTTCACTTCTCTTCTTTTCACAGCTATTTGTAAGGCCTCCCCAAACAGCCATTTTGCTTTTTTGCCTTTCTTTTCCATGGGGATGGTCTTGATCCCTGTCTCCTGTACAATGTCATGAACCTCATTCCATAGTTCATCAGGCACTCTATCTATCAGATCTAGGCCCTTAAATCTATTTCTCACTTCCACTGTATAATCAATAAGGGATTTGTTTTAGGTCACACCTGAATGGTCTAGTGGTTTTCCCTACTTTCTTCAATTTCAGTCTGAATTTGGCAATAAGGAGTTAATGGTCTGAGCCACAGTCAGCTCCTGGTCTTGTTTTTGCTGGCTGTATAGAGCTTATCCAGCTTTGGCTGCAAAGAATATAATCAATCTGATTTCAGTGTTGACCATCTGGTGATGTCCATGTGTAGAGTCTTCTCTTGTGTTGTTGGAAGAGGGTGTTTGCTATGACCAGTGCATTTTCTTGGCAAAACTCTATTAGTCTTTGCCCTGCTTCATTCCATATTCCAAGGCCAAATTTGCCTGTTACTCCAGGTGTTTCTTGACTTCCTTCTTTTGCCTTCCAGTCCCCTATAATGAAAAGGACATCTTTTTGGGGTGTTAGTATTAAAAGGTCTTGTAGATCTTCATAGAACCATTCAACTTCAGCTTCTTCAGCGTTACTGGTTGAGGCATAGACTTGGATTACTGTTATATTGAATAGTTTGCCTTGGAAAGGAACAGAGATCATTCTGTCATTTTTGTGATTGCATCCAAATACTGCATTTCGGACTCTTTTGTTGATCATGATGCTACTCCATTTCTTCTGAGGGATTCCTGCCCGCAGTAGTAGATATAATGGTCATCTGATTAAAATTCACCCATTCCAGTCCATTTCAGTTCGCTGACTCCTAGAATGTCTACATTCACTCTTGCCATCTCTTGTTTGACCACTTCCAATTTGCCTTGATTCATGAACCTGACATTCCAGGTTCCTATGCAATATTGCTCTTTACAGCATCGGACTTTGCTTCTATCACCAGTCACATCCACAGCTGGGTATTCTTTTTGCTTTGGCTCCATCCCTTCATTCTTTCTGGAGTTATTTCTCCACTGATCTCCAGTAGCATATTGGGCACCTACTGACCTGGGGAGTTTCTCTTTCAGTATCCTGTCATTTTTCCTTTTCATACTGTTCATGGGGTTCTCAAGGCAAGAATACTGAAGTGGTTTGCCATTCCCTTCTCCAGTGGACCACATTCTGTCAGATCTCTCCACCATTACCCACCCATCTTGGGTTGCCCCACGGGCATTTCTTAGTTTCATTGAGTTAGACAAGGCTGTGGTCCTAGTGTGATTAGATTGACTAGTTTTCTGTGAGTACGGTTTCAGTATGTCTGCCCTCTGATGCCCTCTTGCAACACCTACTGTCTTACTTGGGTTTCTCTTACCTTGGACTTGGGGTATCTCTTCACAGTTGCTCCAGCAAAGCGCAGCCATTGCTCCTTACCTTGTACGAGGGGTATCTCCTCACTGCTGCCCTTCCTGACTTTCAACGTGGGATAGCTCCTCTAGGCCCTCTTGCTCCTGTGCAGCCAGGGCTCTTTGGACGTGGGGTTGCTCCTCCCGGCCGCCGCCCCTGACCTCGGACGTGGGGTAACTCCCCTCGTTGCCGCCCCTGACCTTGTCCTTTGGGTATCTCCTCTCGGCCGCCCCTCCTGACCTCGGACGCGGGATAGCTCCTCTCAGCCGTTCCTGCGCCGTCACAGTCTGGCACTCTCGGCCGCTGCCCCTGACCTCGGACGTGCGGTAACTCCTCTTGGCCGCCGCCCTTTGGGCATGGGGTCCTCCCGGCTTCTGCCCCTGACCTCGGAGGTGGGGTAGCTCCTCTCAGCCACGCTTAGAGCGCCAGTCGCAGCCGCCTGCTGTTACTGTGCTGGTCGGAGAGATTTTTCCAGTGGTCATATATGGATGTGAGAGTTGGACTGTGAAAAAAGCTGAGCACGGAAGAATTGAAGCTTTTGAAATGTGGTGTTGGAGAAGACTCTTGAGAGTCCCTTGGACTGCAAGAAGATCCAACCAGTCAATCCTAAAGGAAATCAGTGCTGAATATTCATTGGAAAGACTGATGCTGAAGTTGAAACTCCAATACTTTGGCCACCTGATGCAAAGAGCTGACCCATTTGAAAAGACCTTGATGCTGGGAAAAATTTAGGGCAGGAGAAGAAGTGGATGACAGAGGATGAGATGGTTGGATGGCATCACCAACTCGATGGACATAAGTTTGAGCAAACCGCAGGAGTTGGTGATGGTCAGGAAGCCTGGCATGCTGCAGTTCATGGGGTTGCAAAGAGTCGGACACAACTGAGCGACTGACCTGAACTGAACTGAACTGCATTTCAGAATTCTGTTGACTATGAGGGCTACTCCATTTCTTCTAAGTTGTTCTGCAGCCTGCCTTGCCATTGTAGGACCTGGAGCTGGGGAGCTGGATGTGGAGCTTGAACTCCTCACTCTTTTGGAAAAAACCCTTCAATCTGCAGGTTTTCTCTTAGCTATCTATTCAGAGTAGAAGGACATGCACTCATCTTCTCCTGCAAGAATTCCAAAATCACAACTATATGCTGAAAAACCATCGACAGGAGAATGTTGGAACCTACCAAAAAAAGATATGAATGGCCAAGGGCAAAGGAGAAGCTGTAACAGACAGTAGGATAGGCACAATTACTTTAAAAATCAAACCTCATACCTGCCAGAGACTCTTAGAAGGAACAAACAAACCTTGTGTGCACCAGGATTGAGGGAAAGGAGCAGTGAGAGACTGAACCAGACCTTCCTTTGCCTGTTTGAGGCTCTCCTGTCTGTCTGTGTCAGCAGTACCCTGCCATGGGGACAGAGTCTCTGGCAGCAGCAATCCTGGGAGGTGCAGCATGTGGCATAATTCCTCTTCAAGTAGGTCACCATTAGCCCCATCATAGAGCCACTGGTCAGACAACTCACAAACAGGAGAACAATTATACCAAAGAAGTTCTTACACTGTTGCAAAAGTTCTAAGCCTCACAACAGGCTTCCTAACCTGAGGATCTGGCAAAGGGACTGAGTATCTCCAGGGAATCTGACTTTGAAGGTCTGCAGGATCTGACTACAGAACTTCCACAGGACTGGGGAAACAGATTCTTGGAGGGCACAAACAAAACCTTGTGCACACTAGGACCCAGGAGAACGGAGCAGTGACTCTACAGGAGACTGAGCCAGACTTTCCTGTGCGTGTTTCGGAGTCTCTGGAGGAGATGTGGGTTAAAAATGGCCTGCCACAGGCCACTGTCTACAACAGTCCTAGGAGGCACAGGGTGCTGGCATAAGTCATTTTGAAGGAGGTCGCCTTTATTGCCATTAACCCTGCTGCAATTTGGCCTTAGGCCAAACTTCAGGGAAGGAACACAGCACCCCCATCAAAAGAAAATTGGATTAAAGATTTACTGAGCACAGACTTGCCCACCAGAACAAGTTCCTCCCATCAGTCAGTTTAGACAAGCAAACTACCCTCATCCATCAGGAGCAGATGAGAATGAAAACCACAATTACAGTAAACTAACCAAATTGGTCACATAGATTAGAACCTTGCCTAACTCAATGAAACTGAGTCATACAGTGTAGGGCAACCCAAGATGGATGGGTCATGGTGGAGAGTTCTGACGGTCCATTGGAGAAGGAAATGGCAAACCACTTCAGCATTCTTGCCTTGAGAACCTCATGAGCAGTACGAAAAGGGAAAAAGATATGACACTGAATGATGAACCCCCCCAGGTTGGGACGTGTCCAGTATGCTACTGAAAAAGACCAGAGAAATAACTCCAAAAGGAATAAAGAGGCTAAGCCAAAGCAGAAACAATGCCCAGTTGTGGATATGTGTGGTGATGAATGTAAAGCCTGATATTGTAAAGAACAATATTGCATAGGAACCTGGAATGTTTGGTCCATGAATCAAGGTAAATTGGAAGTGGTCAAACAGGAGATGGCAAGAGTGACACCAGCATTTAGGAATCAGTGAACTAAAATGGACAGGAATGGGCAAATTTAATTCAGATGACCATTATATATACAAAAGTGATTACCTCTAAGCAATTTAAGCATTTTTAATAATTTTAAAGTAGCACTGCATCAGTTTCCCTTAAAGCAAGAAAGTGTCAAGAAACCAAGAAAGATCATTGAAACTGTCACTTGAGTTCACATCACAATTAGTTTTCATTTGTTTGTCAGACTGGAAAGAAAAAAAAAAAAAAAACAAGCTAATAAACTTGCATGAAAGGAAGAACAATGAATTTGTTATTATCTATCTGTTTACATGCTTATTATTTTATAAATTAATTTTATTGGAATATAGATGCTTTACAATTCTATGTTCATTTCTACTATAGAGCAAAATGAATCAGCCATACATATACATATATCCCCTCCCTTTTGGACTCCCTTCCCATTCAAGTAACCATAGCACATTAAGTAAAATTTCCTTGAAAACTCAGCAGTGGCCACACAACTGGAAAAGTTCAGTTTTCATTCCAGCCCCAGAGAAGGGTAATGCTACAGATGTTCAGCTATAGTACAATTGCTCTCATTTCACATGCTAGCAAAGTAATGCTCAAAATCCTTCAAACTAGACTACAGTAGTACATGAACCAAGAACTTCCAGATGCACAAGCAGTATTTACAAAAGACAGAGGAACCAGATCAAATTGCCAACATCTGTTGATTCATAGAGAAAAAGCAGGGCAATTCCAGAAAAAAAAATCTGCTCCTGCTTCATTGACTATGCCAAAGCCTTTGACTGTCTGGATCAGAGAAAAGTATGGAAAATTCTTAAAGACATGGGAATAACAGACCACATTACCTATCTCCTGAGAAACCTGTATGCAAGTCAAAAAACAATGGTTAAAACCTTACTTAGAATAACTTACTGGTTCAAAATTGAGAAAGGAGTATATCAAGGCTGTATATTGTCACCTGTTTATTTAATTTATATGTAGAGTACATCACAGGAAGTGCCAGGCTGGATGACTCATAAGCTAGAATCAAGTGCGCTGGAAGAAATATCAACAACCTCAGATATACACATTACACCACTCTAATGCCGGAGAGTGAGGATGAACTAAAGAGCTTCTTGATGAGGGTGAAAGAGGAAAGTGAAAAAGCTGGTTTAAAACTCAACATTCAAAAAACTAAGATCATGACATCCTGTCCCATCACTTCCTGGCAAATAGATTGGGAAAAAGTGGAAAAAATGACAGATTTTATTTTGGGGGGATCCAAAACCACTGCAGATGGTGATGGTAACCATGAAATCAAAAGATGCTTGCTCCTTGGAAGGAAACCTATGACAAACCTAGATAGCATATTATAAAGCAGACACATCACTTTGCCAATAAAGGTCCATAGAGTCAAAGCCATGGTTTTTCCATAGTCATGTACAGATGTGAGAGTTGTACCATAAAGAAGGGTGTTCTTGTTGATGTTGTTGTTTAGTCACTAACTCATGTTCAGCTCTTTTGTGACCTCATGGATTATATCCCACCTGGCTCCTCTGTCCATGGGATTTTCCAGGTAAGAGTACTGAAGTGGGTTACCATTTCCTTCCTTAGGGGATCTTTCCTACCCAGGGATAGAATCTGAGTCTTCTGCATTAGCAAGCAGGTTCTTTACTAGGGAGCTACCAGGGAAGCCCTGGGATAAAACAGACAGGGCTGCAAACAGCACTGAATGGCTTGATAAGGTCAATTAACAGATTCAGTACAGGTAACTCAAATTACCAGAAAGTTTTAATGTTTCCTAAATATTTCAGTTTCTTCTCATGATACGGTCTAGGCTATCATTATAGTTTGGAATGACTGATACACTCTGGAAGTTTAAGAATATTGAAGATAAGAAGCTAAGGAACTAAGAGCTAAGATTTCACATGATACTGAATGTGGGTATCTACCTCTTGAGAAATCTATATTCAGGTCAGGAAGCAACAGTTAGAACTGGACATGGAACAACAGACTGGTTCCAAATGGGGAAAGGAGTACATCAAGGCTGTATATTGTCACCCTGCTTATTTAACTTCTATGCAGAGTACATCATGAGAAACGCTGGGCTGGAGGAAGCACAAGCTGGAATCAAGATTACGGGGAGAAATATCAATAACCTCAGATATGCAGATGATGCAACCCTTGTGGCAGAAAGTGAAGAGGAACTAAAAAGCCTCTTAATGAAAGTGAAAGAGGAGAGTGAGAAAGTTGGCTTAAAGCTCAACATTCAGAAAACGAAGATCATGGCATCCAGTCCCATCACTTCATGGGAAATAAATGGGGAAACAGTGCCTGACTTTATTTTTCTGGGCTCCAAAATCACTGCAGATGGTGACTGCAGCCATGAAATTAAAAGATGCTTACTCCTTGGAAGGAAAGTTATGACCAACCTAGATAGCATATTCAAAAGCAGAGACATTACTTTGCCAACAAAGGTCCATCTAGTCAAGGCTATGGTTTTTCCAGTGGTCATGTATGGATGTGAGAATCAGACTGTGAAGAAAGCTGAGTGACAAAGAATTGATGTTTTTGAATTGTGGTGTTGGAGAAGACTCTTGAGAGTCCCTTGGACTGCAAGGAGATCCAACCAGTCCATCCTAAAAGAGATCAGTCCTGGCTGTTCATTGGAATGACTGATGCTGAAGCTGAAACTCCAATACTTTGGCCACCTCATGCAAAGAGTTGACTCATTGGAAAAGACCTTAATGCTAATGGATTGGGGGCAGGAGGAGAAGGGGACAGAGGATGAGATGGTTGGTTGGCATCACCGACTCGATGGACATGAGTTTGGGTGAACTCCGGGAGTCTGTGATGGACAGGGTATTCTGTGATTCTTGGAGTCGCCAAGAGTCAGACATTACTGAGCGACTGAACTGAACTGAAAATCAGAATTGCTCATTTATTTTCAGATCCCCATTCAATTGCTAACAAAAAATTTAGAATTAAAGTTAATTTAGAATTAACTTTACATAATTTTATTGTCCATAGGCATAATTTTATTTACAGATATCTTATGCAAACCTTTACTCGTTTCATCTGATAATCTGTCTTTACCTTTCTTGTCATATAGTATCTTTGTATTCTTAGTGAAACCTCAGGACAGCCCTAAGTAACAAAATAAGTAGCTGACTGCCACAATATGTTTAAGAGTCCAAGGAAATAATAAAAAGGAACATTTACATTACAGAAGGTGATAGTAGACATAGCCAATAACACCAGTTATTAGTTCTTCTTAAGGCCTATTTCCAATACTTAGCATTTTGATACATATACAAAGAGAGCCTGCCATTTGTTTTTCTGAATCCTGGGATGTCATGTCATCTTTCTTTTTATGTGAGTAAATTGGTCATTTAAACCAGAGAATTCACCCTGTTCTTACTGCAAAGTATTATGGAGGAAGGTTAATTTTTCCTTGGATTGCAAATGTATTTTTTACGTTTTAGCAGTTTTGGCTCTCAATTGTTCCTGCTGTTTACTTGGGATCCCAATCAATGCTACATAGACAAAAACTGATTTCAGAATCCTCCAACTGCCCAATCTCCTAACCCGAACTGGATTTATTTACCTCTACACAGTCCAGTAGAAAATGTTGGAACAACTTACTATATGTTTAGTAGTACAGTATTTGCTAGATCTTATATGATCTTTCTTCCCAGATGGCACTAGTGGTAAAGAACCTGCTTGCCAATGCAGGGGACACAAGGGACCCAGTTTCAATCTCTGGGTAGGGAGGATCCTCTGGAGAAGGGAATGGCAGCCCACCCTAATATTCTTGCCTAGAAAATCCCACAGACAGAAGAGTCTGGGGTCACAGAGAGTTGGATATGACTCAGCACATATGATCTTGAGTAGTAGAATTCTACTGAACTGAACTGAACTGATGAGAAGATCCAATCTTTGATGAAATAAGTAAGTAGTACAGTCTTGATAACATGCAACAGGTTTCTGGGTTTTAGAAGCAAATAAATGTCTTAGAGTTATGAGAGGAATTGTCTGGAAAATCTTTCTCTATAAAGACTCAGCCTTCAAAATAAGATAAAAAAGGAATATTCAATGAGAGTACATAAAATACTTTAATCCTACGTAATGGGAATTGTATATCATAAGCAGATTCAGGGAGTAAAGAAGTAAACCTTTTCTTAGAGAAAAGAAAGCTGAGAGCAATGTGGGAGGGAAATATAGGAGGGAATAAACACTAGCAGGAATTTGTCCACTTGATAGTGATATAGTATTAAGTCCCTGAAGAAATTTAGATCCAGGGTCTTGATCTTAATGAACTACACTCCACCACCTGAAAAACTTGAATCCAAGTTCACATCTGCCATTTGTTTTCTTTTTTTTTTTAATGTATAAAGAGTTTATTTTTTATTTTTTTCCTGTTTTTTTTTTTTTTTACTTTACAATATTGTATTGGTTTTGCCATACATCAACATGCATCCACCATGGGTGTAAAGGCACATTCTATTTTTTTTTTTTTTTCAGTTTTCTCTTGTGTCTCCTGCATGGCAGGTGGACTCTTTACCTGATGAGCCACTGGGGAAGCCCTTATTATTGCATGAAATCAGTAATAATCTATGAGTTATTTGTGGGGGACTAAATAACAAAGCATGTGAATAGCAGTTAGCAACAGACTCAAAACAATGGGAGAATATACAAAATAATTTTAGTTAATTATCTAGCAGATTGCTACCAACATCATGGTCTATATAATTCAACATTACTATAAATTGTATAAAGGATATCTCATCTATTTTGAAAATGGTCATACTGAAAATGGTCTACTGAAAATGGTCATAAAGTAAGGGAAAGAATATTACATTCTCAAATATCTAGAATTTGCTATATATAAATAACTGTGTTGATACTATTGTACTTAAATCAAATATGAATATTTTTAGTAACTATGATGAGGAATACAAAGATTTGGAAAATTATTAGAGAAAGTAGCATAGAATACAATTTGTGTATGAAAATGGTGAATTAATAAAGATAAATGAAAAGGTGACAGTTCTGAACATGAGATAATTTTTAAGAAAAAATAAACACACAATCAAATAAGCCTCTAAAAAACTCAAGAATTTGAGTCAAATTACTCGTTACATGACATTCTGAATTTTGAACATATATTTGAAGACAGAGATTTTAATAAAACTCTCCTAAAGCACATGTTCTGGAGGAGGAGCTTATCTAGGTTAAGGTATTATATTAAATTTGATGACACAAACTGCGGTTAATAGAAAATAAATCAAAGAAATTATGGTGTAAAGTAAATCTAACATCCTGTGGAGCACAAAATTAACTGAGTGTGTTATTGAACCTGTAGTTTTAATGCAAATATTAATCATTTGAATGTGTGAAAATCACTGCTGCTCTCAGAGAGAAAGTCATCAATATAACTTACACCTATTAGAGAACTGTCCCATCACACATCCAAGAACATAAATGAAAAATTTATCTCATATTATTGCATATTTCAAATCACAGTACCTGATTTAGTATTTTAATTTGAATTGCATCTAACTCATTTGTTTTTAACAGAAATGTGGTTTTGTTTTCTATTTTTACTTTCTTTCACTATTTAGACCCTGGATTCTAAACCAAAGTAAAACTGAAGAAAATGAAGCTTTACAAAGTGATTTTATAAAATTTTTGTTCGAAGATCATTTCAAACCTAAAGAAAATAGGCAAGTTTATCCCTGAATTTATACTCCTCACCAGATTATCCAACTGTTAAACTGTGATGTGTTCTTAATCATTCTCTCTTTCTTTACGTAAGTGTGTGTGTAATAAAAAGTTGTACACTTTGGAACTATGCAAACGTTCTTCTCCCCATTAATCTTTAACTTATAGTTTGAACATCCATAGATAATTCATATGTAAGTACATTATCATTACCCATGTTTCAAAAAAGTTGCTTTGAACATAATTTTTTCTTAGTACTTTAATAATGAATATTCTACTGTAGTGGAGAGCTGTTTTTTCCACTGGTATGTATATAAGTTGCTGCTTAGTCAATCAGTCATGTTCAAGTTTGTATGTATATGTCTATCTTTCATTCATTTGCTATTTATTCATCCTCATTTATTATCTGGATGGACTCATGGGTTTATTTTTTAATCAGAGGGTTATAATCCTAAACTACTAATATCTCTTCTGAAGTTCAGTATGCCAGAGATTTTAATAAGTGAAGGCCCTTAAATCTAGTTCAGGTGTCATTTTGATAATACCCCATAATTTTTTGGCAATTACCTTAATTTTTTGGCACAACAGGATGTGGAATTTGTGCTGGTACTTTCTCTGCCTGAGAGCTAAACTCAGCCATCTCTCAAAGGTACATTGGATATTTTTATTAAGGGATAGTATTTAGAAACCAAAAGCATGTCAAGGTTTGTTTATTGCTGTTGATACTACTGAAAGTCATTGTTTCTAGGTCTGTTCAGCAAACAGAGTTATGAAATAAACATGCACAAATGTGTGTATGTGTGTGTATATATATATATACGCATCTATTATAAACACACACATATTTACATACACATATGTTTACATGTGGGTATTGAAATCATGGATTTATTTTGAAATTTACATTTTGAGACAGCACCTCAACTTCTTTTGAGTCTTCCCATGTTCCATATTTGTGTCACTTGTTTCTCAAATTGAGAAAATTATCCCCTAACATCCTGCAATCTGTTGAAAGCTTTTTCAGTAATTGTAAGCTAATGTTAGTGTGAGATACAATCCTACTGTGGAGAAGTACTCTTGCCTGGAAAATCCCATGGACAGAGGAGCCTGGTAGGCTGCAATCCATGGGGTCGCTAGGAGTTGGACAGGACTGAGCGACTTCACTTTCACTTTTCACTTTCATGCATTGGAAAAGGAAATGGCAGCCCACTCCAGTGTTCTTGCCTGGAGAATCCCAAAGAAGGGGGAACCTGGTGGGCTGCCGTCTGTGGGGTCGCACAGAGTCGGACACGACTGAAGAGACTTAGCAGCAGCATAATCCTACTGAGTAAAGTTTATTTTTATAATTCTTTATATCTTTAGATTAAAGGCATATGCTTTTTTTTCAAATTAACAATTTCTTGGGTTTTTTGTGTTCTATAAGTGAAACTTCTTTTCCTTTCTTTTTTAAAACAACTGCATATTAGAACATTCATGGATATGTCTTCAGTTCAGTTCAGTCACTCAGTCGTGTCCGACTCTTTGTGACCCCATTAATTGCAGCACGCTTGGTTTCCCTGTCCACCACCAACTCCTGGAGTTTACCCAAACTCATGTCCATAGAGTCGGTGATGCCATCCAGCCATCTCATCCTCTGTCTTCTACTTCTCCTACTCCTCCTGCCCCCAATCCCTCCCAGCATCAGGGTATTTTCCAATGAGTCAACTCTTCGCATGAGGTGGCCAAAGTACTGGAGTTTCAGCTTTAGCCTCAGTCCTTCCAATAAACACCCAGGACTGATCTCCTTTAGGATGGACTGGTTGGACCTCCTTGCAGTCCAAGAGACTCTGAAGAGTCTCAACACCATGGGTATGCCTTATTGTTGTTTTTGGCCATGTTACATGGCAAGTGGGATCTTAGTTCCCTGAGCAGGAATGGAACCTGAGCCCCCTGCATTGGAAAGGTTGAGTCTTAACCACTCGACAGCAGGGTGGTGAGTGTGTGCTCAGTTGAACACCTGAAAGGCTGTTATCAATATTTTTTGGGCTTGATAATGATGGGCCTGAGAGCTTTACTAGATGTTTTGTATAGGCCAATGATGGCTGTTTTACCAGATGTTATGAAATTTTTACAAAGTCAATGAAGGTATGATCTGAACCAATCTCACAGTGGTAGTGGTCTGCAGTTTGCCAATTCTTATCAGTTTACCAATTCTTATCATACAGTGCTTACAATCATTCAGTAGACCTTATTTTTTTTTTTAACATAGTTCTACTATTTCCTTAAGGAATGTTGCAAAATTGGGTAAAAAGAAAGTGCTGGAATATTATATATTTCAACATATAATTTAAAAAATGAGGTGACTCACCTACTGAAATGATTGGCACCTAGAGAAAGAGGAACTGGTGTACTTTACCTGTCTCCATTTTCTCTACTGATATGTTTTGATCAGAGTTCAGAATAGTTCATAGGACATTTCTAAAAACATTGTATACAATTTTGGTTATGATATATTTTCATGGTCTGGCTGAATCTAGGTATGCTTCTTCAATCTGATAATTTATATATATTCCTAAATCTATTATCTTTTAAAATCATTACTCTCCCATCCCATCAATTCATTCCTTTTAGAACTGTTGTTTGATGTGTTAGATATTCTCATTCTTTCCCACATCTTAACCTCCTTTTGGCTGATTCTTAAAGATATAACATTAATGTCATTAGTTCTTTCCTCCAGAGGGTCTATTCTATTATTTAATCTAATCATTGAGTTGTTATTCATTATTTGTAATTCATTTATACAACCTTGCTTCCTTTCCAATTTGCTTCTCCTTTTTCCTATTCTTATTTTCTTTTCATTTCTCTCATAAATCTCATCACATATTAGTGAAAATATACTTTTGGATTATTGTATATTTCTAGTTCTTGTGGCTTTGAATTACCTCTTAAGAACAACTGGCTGTCTCCATTGCTTGTATTTTTTAATGAAGATTTTATTTTGCTGAGAACATTCTGTTTAAAGATAATTGTTACTATTCAAATTTTTTATCATTCATTGTATTATTTTTAGTCATTAATATAATGATTCGTTATGGAGACAGTGAGTTTTATAGATAATCAATACAACTTCTTAGCTGTATCATTATTCTAAGAGAGTAATGTTGGCTTATTAATTCATTTTATACAATGATTTTCTACTTAATTGTAACTAATTCTTCAAGATCCAAATCAATTTCTATGTCTCTTATAAAGTTTTTACTCTATTCTTGTAATGATCTTCTTTCTCGTTCACTAGATTGTGCCAGAAACTATTGGGGTTGCAAGCATCCTTATTCTTATTTAAAACGAAATGCAGGTTTTATTTTCTCAATAGCTCAAAAGTTCCAAATTAACTGTCATCTATCTGCCCCTTTTGATTTAGAATTAGATAACCATAGATTAATCTCATCTCATGCACTGGTAGATGGGTGTGTGAAGTCAAACACTACTGACCTAGTAATCAAACCAAAGTCGCAAGTCTAGGATAGCAGTATAGAATTACAAAGGGAATTAGAATTTGGAATGTCTAGGAAGCCACCAACAAAGTCCACTAGAACCCTCCAGAAAGCAGTAATCAAAAGGGAGTTTTCCCACTAAAGGCACTTTCCTTAGATGCTCTCGCTTATGAAAGTGTTACTCACATCAGACGTTAAATAGGCCACTATCTAATTCACTTACTTATGTTTTTTCCAGCTAGTTTCTAATGAGTCTGAGGACAGAATTGTACACTAGATATTCAAAAAAGCATCATCTTTTCCGTATACTGCTGAACATACTATATTCATTTTGCTACTTTATATAGAATATGATTAAATGGGAATTTTGTCACTTTTATAATCAGAATAGTCAAAAATTACTTTGCTCCAATTTTCTGTATATATTTAGTTATATATATATGTGTATCTGTATATTCTGTATATGTTTAGTTATCTATCAGCTAAAAAATAAATTATGAGAAATTCAGACAATGGTTTAATACAAAATATTAATAACTAGTGTCCACTTTGGTGGAAAATGACAGTAATTAGATGATAAAATGGGCTTCCCAGGTGGCACCAGTGGTAAAGTACCCAGTTGCCAATGCAGTTGACATAGGAGACATGGGTTCAATCCTTGGGTCGGGAAGATCCCCTGGTGGAAGGCATGGCATCTCACTCCAGTATTCTTGCCTGGAGAATCCCATGGCCAGAGGAGTCTGGTGGGTTACAGTCCATGGGGTCACAAAGAGTTGGACACAACTGAGAGACTAAACACACAATGATAATCATGCCAATTAAAATAAATTACCATCATACTGTATATACTGGCCTGATAACCACCTTAGGTTTTTTGTGTGTGAACTGCCTATAGTGACTAAAGACATCATACAGAGATTAATACATGGAATAATTCCTCAGACCAACAAGCAGGATCACCTGATACAAAAGATAAAATGATATCTGCTATATTCCTACATTTACTTAAGCAACAAAACCAGTGCTTTCTCAAGTTAAACATTGCCTTTGATAATTTTTCAACTATTACTGTTTTGCTCCCAGGTAACTTACATTCAAAAGTAAGTAAGTACTTTTGCTTTCTTCAAAAGTAAGGAGAAAGCACATGGAAGGAAAATTGCAGCACAAGAGGCCAGAGAAGCAGAGCAGTGGGATAAGAAAAGAAGGTAAAGGAGTATAGGGTGAATGAAGAAAGACCTTTCCCATTAAGTGTGGGAAATTGTGGTTTAGAAGCACTAGAAAAGATGAATTTCTAGAAAAAAGGAATTTCTTCAATGAATACTGTAGAAAAATGTAATAAGGTGCCCATCTCCAAGGGCTAAATGTTCCTATGTATCTTCATATACAGGTCTGTGCTCCCTACATTTCTGGGATTAGCAACTGAATACAACTGCCACTGTTAGTCATTCTTTAATGCTAATGTGTTTATCTCCTTTACTTCCCTAAATGTGGCTGCAAGGTTTTGGAATGTTAGATGAGAAATTCTAATAATGGCAGAATTTTCATTTGCTAAGTGAATATATTGCTTAAGAGGAACAGAGAAGATTGAAATGGGTATCTAAGTTATTTACTAAAGAGTGTGTTTTATTATTGACTTCTGTTTAATTCTTTTTTCAATTATGTTCATGGCAATGAAAATGAAAATATACCACAAGGTCTAAAAGACAGATGCTAAAAAAAAAAAAGATCAAACATAAATCAAATGGCATATACAAACATGATAACCAAATATCTTCTGGGAAAAAAAAATCTTCCCAGTCATTGATTAATTTGAAAACTTCCATTATGAGACCGTCCTTATTTGCATTACAAAGAAAACTAAACTAACAAAAAAATTCAAAATTTATTTTAGAGAGTCTGGAATACCCAGCTAATTTAGGCAAAGAAAGCTGCCTGAAAAGAAATCTAATCTTAGCAAGCTTTTATCTCTTTTAGAATGGCTAAAAATAGAAATTATGTAGGAGTCTAGGGAGCTTACCCATCATTTTGACATTTATTCCTTTTTTAGACTCTCACATTGTTCTTTACTGAACCTAAATGTTGCTGATTATTTGTGCAAGATTTTTTCTTTGGAAACTTTCTGAGACTTTAATTTATTACTTGACTTTCAAAATTCATCATTGTTCTAAAAAGAACATGGTAATTTCACTAAACTCTGGCAGAGTAACCTACTTAGGACTTTAACTAAAAGATACAGGCAAATGGGCCCCTTGTTAATTCTTTTGTCCATGGACTTTTGTTTCCACATTTTGGCTATTGTGAATTGTGCTGCAATGATCATGGGAGTTCACTTAACGAAGAAATAGGGTATATACATATAATGGAAAGTATTCAGCCTTTAAAAAAAAAAAAAAAAGAGGAAATTCTTCAATATGTGACAGTATAGATGAACCTTGAGAACATCATACAAGATGAAATAAGCCAGTCAAAGAAATACAAATACTGTATGATTCCACATATATGAGGTATCTAAAATAGTTAAATTCATAGGATCAAAGGGTAGAATGGGAGTTGCCAAGGTCTGGAGAAATACCAGATATATACATATACACACATGCAAATATATATTTTAGTGTCTTAACACTGAAAAAAATTGAGCAGCAAGTAAATAATGATAGTTTTGATTATAACCCAAAGGATAAAATAAATATCAATGAGTTTATATTAATATAAGTAAACAGAAAACTTCTGTTTACAGAAAAATGCAATTAATAAAAGTTGATGGAATGAGGAAAATATAAATAACCATTAGAACAGCAGAACAATAATTCCTGTTGGCCAAACATATGAAATCTAAAATTGTCAGTTTTATATATATCTTTATAGCTTTTTTATGTCTTCACCAAAATATTTGTTGAATACAAAAGAGGAAAATGGTAATTTTGTATTGAAGAACTGTGTAGACACCACATTAAGCACAGTATCAGGGTTAGCACCAATGGTGATGAGACACATCAATATCAAAGATATGAATATCAGTGTCCCCTAATACATGTCCTAAGAAGGGCACAATAACTGTGAAGTATTTCCCTCTAAACAAATCCATAGCCTCTATTACAGTAAATATAAAATAAACTCAAACTGAGTGACAATTTACAGGGTACCTGGTGATACTCAAAACTATCAAGGTCATGAAAACTAAGGACAGACTAAAGAACCATTTACTGGAGGATAAAAATCTTTACCAATGAATACAATATATGATTCAAGACAGGGTCCAGATTGAGAGAAAATGTATTGGCTTGAACACTGGTGAAATCAAAGTATGATCATTAGTCTTAGTTTTGAGAGTCTTACCACAATTAAGGGAAATATTAATATCAGACAATACAAAAGGAATGAACTCAATCCATGTCTATTTCTATTGATCTTATCTATTATTTATCTCTATATAAAATATCAATAATGAAAATTGATTTAGATCCTAGTAAAAACGGACAACTATTTTTCCAAATGGAAACTCAAATAGGAAATATATAATTTACAATGCTGCTATATACATTTGCATTCCTGGAAATGGTATTGATTGGAATTTATTTTTTCATTTTCATATCTTTCTTTCTACTGTGTATGCTTAGTCGCTCAGTCGTGTTTGACTTTGCAACCCCATGGAATATAGCCAACCAGGCTCCTCTGTCTTCCATTATTCATTTTCAGTAAAACAGTGACAAAAATATTTTCTCCTACTCCTAGTTCCTATTTTCCCAGGTTCAGCTATCTTTTTTCTAAAACCATATTTTTGTTTAGAAAGTCTGTAGATGTTGTCCCTTTTCTACCTTAGAGCTCTTCTTTCTAATTTCTCTGAATGACTATGGGCCTTTTCCCTGGAGCAGATTATTCATAATAATTTACTATATTGTTTCTATAGGGATAGTATCCACACATATATTCTAAAAAGTGCTGAAATTTTCTTACTAGTTCAAATTAAAACAATGTATTGTTTTGTTTTGCTTTGAAGCGTTCCTTGACTTGATCCATCCTTCTTTCTGGTGCTCTCCCTAGTGTCTGTGTCTGTTGTCTATTCCCATCAGTTATGGATTATATACACTTTTTTCCTGAGTAAAAATACTATATTCCTAATGTGGTAATATAATGTCTATTGTAGAGTACCATGAACACTCATGTGTAATAATATATATTATACTGTTGGAATTAGTGACCCAGAGTACTTGCAAGCTGCTTATACATGCTATAAATTATTTATAATGCTACACACAGTAAAGAATGGAGCATGTACTAGCAAGTTAATATATTAATTTGGCTTGAGCACTTAAGTGTTTCATAGACATGAAATATCAATATTTATTTTCAAAGGCACAGTAGGTAGAGAGGTTTCCATTTTGTATCTAAGAGAAGAGTCTGGGCATAGTCCATGAAGAAGCCATTCTGTAAAATTCACACCCATAGATGTACTATCTATATGCTTTCACACTGATATTCCTTGTGACCTTCTCACTGCCAAGATTTCAGGAGACTATATTCTTTCATAATTTTCAGAAATTGTATTAATTAGACTTTTCCATAATCTTTATTTATGGGAACATTATTGAATGATTAATATAATTAATTTATTTAGAATAATAATGGTAAGTGAAAAGTATCCTTAGAAAACTATTGCTTTCTTCTTTTAGAAGGGAAGAGTATATATCATATAATCTGAAAGGTATTTTTTGTTTGTTTCTGTAGGTTTCTTAACAGATTCATTGAGGTTACAATTGATATTTTAAAAATTTCACATACTAAGGTATACAATTTGGTGATTTTGGATATATATATATATATATATATATATATATACACACAGAGAGAGAGAGAGAGACAGAGAGAGAGAGAGAGATTCGTGATGCCAACACCACAAACTAGGTAATAAACATATCCAGCACCACTGAGAGGTTTCCTAGGTGACACTAATGGTAAACAGTGTCAATGCAGGAGATGTAAGAGACGTGGCTTTGATCCCTGGGTCAGTAAGATTCCCTGGAGAAGGGCATGGGAACCCACTCCAGTATTCTTGCCTGGAGAATCCCATGGACAGAGGAACCTGAGGGGGATACAGTCCACGGGGTCACAAAGAGTCAGACATGACTGAAGAG
Source organism: Bos indicus x Bos taurus (assembly GCF_003369695.1). Taxonomy (NCBI): domain Eukaryota; kingdom Metazoa; phylum Chordata; class Mammalia; order Artiodactyla; family Bovidae; genus Bos; species Bos indicus x Bos taurus. The sequence continues at coordinate 56,406,233 of NC_040087.1, forward strand.
ACTTAGCATGCATACATCACCTCTGAAAATGTTCTCATGTCCCTTTGATATTTCTGTTTATTTTTTGCTTGTTTGCTGCTTTTGGTTTTGTTTTGTTGTCAGAACACTTACCATGAGATCTACCTTTAAATTTTATTTTTAAGATACAACTTTAAAAACAAGAATTGTGTATATTTAAGTTATACAAATAATGTTATTCATATACTTAGTTGAACAATTACTATATTCAAGTTAATTAACACATCTTCCCATATACATTTTTAGGTTTTTAAGTGCACAAAATCATATATATATATATAAAGAGAAAGAGCGGGGGAGAGAGAGAGGGTGGGAGGGAGAGAGAGACTCAGAATACTTTATTAAATGGGAATCATTAAACTAATTTAATATATTTTAATTCCCTTTTGCAGGGAATTAAAAATTTACAGGATTGGTAGGTGAAGCAAATATGTGGGCTTAAACATATTATATTTGAGGTGTCTATTAAACATTCAGCATGCAATTGTTGTCCAAGTTTGGATTCCAGGCACATCCAGAGCCATATTAAAGTATATAAATAAGAGCACCTAGGAAGCTACTATAGACAGAGAGTAAAAGAAGCACATGGATTGAATCCTGACTTACTTAAAGATTTTAAAGGGGAAGAAGATCCAGCAAAGAAAACAGAGGCAAAACATCCATTGAGTTAGCATGGGGAGCAGGAATATATGCTGTCCAAAAGTCAAGTGAAGAACATTTTTCAAGATGAAGAGAAAAATAAAAAGAACTGAGAAATAGCCATTGAATTTGGAATAATGAAATTCATTGATGACCTTAGAAAACATGGTCCATTTATGTTTTAGAGTCCAAAACTGACTATATGGACTCAAGGGATAAAGAAAAAGTGGTTACAAAAATTGAGAATATAGACGATGCTGAAGATTGTAGAGAGTAGCTTGAAGTGGATAGAATTGTATATACATATTAGAATATATAGAAGTTTATGGAATACAATTTTGCCTATAAACATAGTTGCTGCTATATATTCACTTTGTTAATTAAAAGTTTCAACTTATAGGAAAACTGAAAACATTCTTATGTAATATTTAACTGATAGAAGTCATTATGATCAGGGCAGTTATAGAATCAATCTTTATAAGTGTGCTACAAGTTTATTCATTGATATCCATAAATGGTTATCTATCAATAATCAAGGACCATTAATTTGGCATGCATATAGGGATTTATTGTCAACCAATAAATAGAAAATGTGCTTCCCTGATAGTTCAGTTGGTAAAGAATCCGCCTGCGATGCAGGAGACCCCGGTTCGATTCCTGGGTTGGGAAGATCTGCTGGAGAAGGGATAGGCTGCCCACTCCAGTATTCTTGGAATTCCTTATGGCTCAGCTGGTAAAGAATCTGCCTGCAAGGCAAGAGACCTGGGTTAAATCCCTTTGTTGGGAAGCTCCCCTGGAGAAGGGAAAGGCTACCCACTCCAGGGTTTGGCCTGGAGAATTCCATGGACTGTACAGTCCATGGGGTTGCAAAGAGTCGGACATGACTGAGCGACTTTCACTTTCAAATGGAAAATACAGAACAAACGGGAAAAGTTCAGACTATATATAAATATATAATGTGTTAGTCACTCAGTCGCGTCCGACTTTTTGTGACCCCATGGGCTGTAGCCTGCCAGGCTTCTCTGTCCCAACCCAGGGATCGAACCTTGGTTTCCTTCCTCACAGGCATATTCTTTACCATTTAAGCTACAGGGAAGTGTCTCTCTCTCTCTCTCTCTTTCTCTCTCTCTCATATATACATATATATATATATATATATATAAATATTCTGTTCTTATGTAGTAGATATGGTTCTCTAATAATTTATTTCCATGACAACAGAAAAATACAAGGCATGAAATAAACACCCAAAGAGTATAATTCACCTCAAGAAATATATGTAGTAATACTTCCAATATTTCAATTGCACTGACTTTATTTTCATGTTGTAGCCATGATAATATCATATTTTGCACTGATTTAAACTGAATCATATATTTATTAGAGTATTTTAAAATGATTTATTGATTAACTGAATGTGCTTTTATATTACATTATAATATCACACACAGAACATAAATCAGGACATGACTTAACTGTATTTTTCTCACAGGGTTATGTTCTTTGAATAAGTCTGAAAAGTACATTTTTCTTTTCTGACATGGAATAGTATTATTTTATTGCAGAGGGGGGAAAAAAGGCTTACTTTGAGAAAGACAAACATCTTGGAATTCTACTGTAAAGATGTATGAATCATTGCAGTTTACCACTATAACATCCCTTACTTTATGTAACAATGGTTACCTAAATAGCTATGGTAAATTAGAGGTCAGATAAACCCAGTCACAGTAAAAGCTATTTCACATTCAAGAAGAAATATATGACAAAAATAAAAATTAGTTCACAAACATCAGAAATTTATGTTGCTGTTTGTATCATATATTTTTATTTCTGTGTAAATAATTATTGTCAAAGACTCATATCGTATCCTGAAATTTTAAAATTTCTTTAATAATTGGTTGTCTTTCTTGAATGATTAGCTTCATTTTACGGTACTTCTGTGAATAAACTCATCAAAGAAAAAAATTACCATTTTAACTTTAAGTACTGAATGGATAAACCCTGAAAGAAAAAAAAAAATTACCTAAATATAAAAACATAATTTGGTCACTTATTATTTGCAAAGTCCTTAAGTAAGTTGACCTTGAAGTGACATTACAGAGAACAGTATACTACATCCTTAATGATAAAAATATTATAATTTGATGATGCCTTAATATGAGTACACTCATACGAGGAGACTATAAGGGCAAAATAATCTATTTTGTATAGCAGACTGTGATGGAAAGAACAAGTGATATCACATGGTTGGAGGATTAGGTAAAATAAAGTGATATTGGAAGAATGTCTATCAGATCAGATCAGTCGCTCAGTCGTGTCTGACTCTTTGAGACCCTATGAATCGCAGCACACCAGGCCTCCCTGTCCATCACCAACTCCCGGAGTTCACTGACACTCACGTCCATCGAGTCAGTGATGCCATCCAGCCATCTCATCCTCTGTTGTCCCCTTCTCCTCCTGCCCCCAATCCCTCCCATCAGAGTCTTTTCCAATGAGTCAACTCTTCGCATGAAGTGGCCAAAGTACTGGAGTTTCAGCTTTAGCATCATTCCTTCCAAAGAAATCCCAGGGCTGATCTCCTTCAGAATGGACTGGTTGGATCTCCCTGCAGTCCAAGGGACTCTCAAGAGTCTTCTCCAACACCACAGTTCAAAAGCATCAATTCTTCGGCGCTCAGCCTTCTTCACAGTCCAACTCTCACATCCATACATGACCACAGGAAAAACCATAGCCTTGGCTAGACGAACCTTTGTTGGCAAAGTAATGTCTGCTTTTGAATATGCTATCTAGGTTGGTCATAACCTTCCTTCCAAGGAGAAAGCGTCTTTTAATTTCATGGCTGCAGTCACCATCTGTGGTGATTTTGGAGCCCAGAAAAATAAAGTCTGAAATACATCATAAAAATATAAAGATAGATATATTCAACCAAAAAAAAATCACCTAAGAAAAGAAATTTCAAGAAGGCCAAGGGCAAATAAAATAGGAATGGTATTATTGGATGCAACACAAAATGTAAGTATACAGGCAGAAAAATATATCACATTGGAAAGTTAAATTAGTCTGCCTCAAATAACTACCATACAACTCCTTCTGATGCTCAGATGATTGCTACTGAATTTTGGGGGAGCATGGGGGAGGATATGCATTTTCTCTGTTTTAGTTCTTACTGCACACAATATTAAACTATTTCACCTCTGAATTCCCATATAAAGCTAAAATAATTCCAAGAGCATACTTCTAGTGTATATTCCTAGTATTCTTCAAATTATTATTCTTATTCTGCCTTTTATGTTTTCCTGACATTCCTCATGTTCTATTAGATTGAATTTAGCAAGATGTTATAGGTTTTTAAGGTAACTAAGGTATTAAGAAAGATATACCTAACTGTTCATGCAGTTGAAAAATCAGTGTGTAAAAACTACTACTAAAATTTAAAATTTAGATGAATATAGTAAACTTGGAGAACACTATTATTTAACATGTCTGTTTCAAAAATGAATGGAATGAAAATTCCTATAATCAGGAAGAAATGGAATGGGACTTTTAAAAATTTCAGTTGAGAAAAGACAAGACACAGATGTCTTTAAAGGTAAAAACATATAATATAAAAGCAGATTATCTCAAAGATTCATAAATTGCTATACATGTAGGGGAAAAGATTTTTCAGGAAAAAGGTATAAATTGTCAATGACATGATGAAGCAGATATCTTAGACAAAATATTAGAAAAATAAAATCAATAAGTTATAAAAGTTTAGCATATATGGATCAATTTGTTTTGCTAGAGAATTTTGTTTTCCTTACTGTACAATACTACCAGAAGCTGTAGTTTTGATTGTATAAATATATGCCCTGTACTTTTCTATCACGACACTGTCTGAGCTTGCAGAGTAAATGGTAAGTGTACCTGAAAGAAATTCTTACATCAGTATGACCAGCAATAATGAAACTATACAAGTTAGAGACTACAGAGCACACGAATATTTATGGAGGTGAGATATTTCTCACCAAGGATATTTCAGATATGTGATATTTTTTTCTGTTTTAAGTATGAGAAATAGTGTCTTTCTTATTATAACCTGAAAATTTTTCCTATAATTTGCTCCTCTGGTAAAAAAGCTAGTGACCAGTCACTTGGATTTCTATCATTTCTATTACAGAAGCATCAGAGAAAAAATTACTTAAAAAGAATTAAAATTATAATTGTATTATATATTTCCATATATTGTTATCTGATATAAAATAATACATTTAATTGGTGTATTTTCTATATTTGCTTCAGTTTTTAAACATATATCATTAATATTATTATGGCTTTCAAATTAAAAACATCTCACAAAAGCCAAGAGAGAGGAGTAATAGAGACTGAAGGAAAGTGTTTAAAAGGCATGTCTAATGAGATGGATGAAACTGGAACCTATTATACAGAGTGAAGTAAGCCAGAAAGAAAAACACCAATACAGTATACTAATGCATATATATGGAATTTAGAAAGATGCTAACAATAACCCTGTGTATGAGACAGCAAAAGAGACACTGATGTATAGATCAGTCTTATGGACTCTGTGGGAGAGGGAGAGGGTGGGGAGATTTGGGAGAATGGCATTGAAACATGTATAATATCATGTATGAAACGAGTCGCCAGTCCAGGTTTGATGCAAGATACTGGATGCTTGGGGCTGGTGCACTGGGACGACCCAGAGGGAGGATATGGGGAGGTGGGAGGGAGGAGGGTTCAGGATGGGGAACACAGGTATATCTGTGGTGGATTCATTTCAATATTTGGCAAAACTAATACAATATTGTAAAGTTTAAAAATAAAATAAAATTTTAAAAAAATAATAAAATAAAATTGAATAAAAAAATAAAATAAAAGGCATGTAACATTTTTCAAAGGTTTACTTATAAGCAATAATGTGATGGTAACTGTTTAATAATCTTCTTCTAGAGGAAAAGAACAAACATTGATCCATGGCATTTGCAACTCCCATGATTAAAAATACCCCTAACAAACTGAGTTTCAAGCAATCAACACAAAATTAGCTGCCTCACAGAATTTTCAAATATTTAACAATGGTCTTTGATATGCACTTGTATGACACACTCTAATATAACCTTTAGAGTCCACATGTATATTTTAATAAAATTATATTCAGTTCAGTTCAGTTCAGTCGCTCAGTAGTCTTTGCGACCCCATGAATCGCAGCACGCCAGGCCTCCCTATCCATCACCAACTCCTGGAGTTCACTCAGACTCACATCCATCGAGTCAGTGATGCCATCCAGCCATCTCATCCTCTGTCGTCCCCTTCTCCTCCTGCCCTAAATCCCTCCCAGCATCCAGGTCTTTTCCAATGAGTCAACTCTTCGCATGAGGTGGCCAAAGTATTGGAGTTTCAGCCTCAGCATCAGTCCTTCCAATGAACACCCAGGGCTGATCTCCTTTAGGATGGACTGGTTGGATCTTCTTGCAGTCCAAGGGACTCTCAAGAGTCTTCTCCAACACCACAGTTCAAAAGCATCAATTCTTTGGCGCTCAGCCTTCTTCACAGTCCAACTCTCACATCCATACATGACCACTGGAAAAACCATAGCCTTGACTAGACGGACCTTTGTTGGCAAAGTAATGTCTCTGCTTTCCAATATGCTATCTAGTTTGGTCATAACTTTCCTTCCAAGGAGTAAGTGTCTTTTAATTTCATGACTGCAGTCACTGAATTAAGTATACATACTTAATATAATACTGTTCATAGGGTTCTCAGTATCAACCCCATGAACAGTATTATATTAAGTATGTAAGTATACTTAATATACTTGATACTGAGAACCCTATGAACCTTAATTCAGCACTATAATCTCAGTACATATATAAATTATAATGAAGTTAGTGCACTCAAGTTCCTTCAAGACTAGGGAATCTTCTTTGTGTGTCTGTATATTCCCTATATTCTATAAAATGTTTGATGATATTTAAAAAGGAAGGTAGGACAAACATATAGTTTAATTAATGTTCATTGTTACTTTAAAAATATGATTCATCATGAGGCATTCATTACTGCGTCATGTATCTCCCGGTTTGTTTGTTTTTTTTTAATTTATGTGATTCTATTATTAAAATTTTCAAGTTTCACCATCTGTGAAAACTGTGGCTTGACTAAATTGTAATGTTCAAATGTAGTTAAGATCTAAATTTAGGGATTATGCATGGTATTCATTTACACTTATTTTTCCCTTTCTCAATTTCATAATTATTGGCAGATAACCATAGAGGCAGCTAGAATATTCATCTTTTTATCACAAAGATAGTAATGCCAACAGAAGTTCTGAAATCTCTTTATATCAAGTATTACATATGTAGACCAAAAAGACTCTTGTCACTTCAGTATTATCTCATCAGTGCCCTTGAATTCCTCAGCAGGCATGCCATCTGCCATCAGACCTTTATTCTTTACAATTGAAAGGCTCTAATGCAATGTAGATCTTGATTAACCTCTCACTTTAGGAGAAGTCCTATATTTGTCACCAGATAGGAAGCCAAGAATACAATACCTTTTAAGTAGACATTAGTCATAATATATAAGTCTGCTACTATCAAAATACTTTTTTCAACTTTTAAAATAATTTATTTATTCAGTAAATGGAATATTGATAACTGCAAACAAACGATCAATTAAAGGCATAAGTCACCCAAATTTTGGTAAAAACTAAAACTTACACATAAATAATGAATCAATTGATAAGCAAATAAAATATGTATTTTTTCAAGAAGTAATAATATTCCTTATAACATTTGTGTACTGTATATAGGAGACAAAAGTCTGATTGACTGTAGACGATCAACTCAGAAAATGCATATGCATTCAAAAATTTTACCTTATTCCTCAAGAATTTTACAAAAGTTCAGAAGCCAGCAATGAACACTACACTAAAAACAGTTGTACAATAAGATTTACCACTACACACAGTAAAAAGATTAATTTTCCCTATAATTAGGATATATTGTCATTAGGGACAAATTAATATTTTAAAATATTTATTTGATTGCACTGGGTCTTAGTTGTGGCATGCAGGATCTTTCAGTTGTGACACACAAACTCTTACTTGTGGCATGTGGGACCTGGGATCAAACCTAAGCCATTGCATTGGGAATGGGGAGTCTTACCTATCAGACCACCAGGAAATACCCCAAATTAATAATTTTAACATGGCAGTTTGGAATGAAGACAATGCCATGAGAAAGATTTTTTTTTCCAAACTTTTAAAATTGATTTAAATTCTAATTCTTTTTAAATTTAATCTAATCTAGTTGACACGCTTTGAGAAAGTAATTGTTGAAGAAAAACTGGATAAGGTATGATACAGTATACTATGAAAATAACCATAAATTCTTCTCCACATGTAATGATCCCCGTGTAATTCTCCCTCTAATGGGGATAAATTTAGTCCTTCATTCCTAAAATCTGGTCTAGCACTGTGACTTGATTTGGACATTAAAATATAGTCTAAGCAACATTTTATCTGATGAATTTGTTCTATAAAGAGCTTTCATGCCTCTACTTTCCTCTTGGAACCTGCTTGTCCACCATCTGAGCAACAGCAGTGAAACGTAACCTTGAGGATGAGCTACCACAGGAAGCAGAGATGAAAAATCTTTGCAGAACCATCACAGATAAGCCAGCCTCCAAACGACCCAGCAGTGAACCCTGCCAAGGTGAGCCATCCTGCAGAACTATTTAGTTCATTCCAGTCTATCATTCACCCTTAAAAGCATAAATTAAATAATTGGTTGTTGTTCTAGGTTTTGGAATTGTTTTTAACTTACTGAAAGCTAACTTTAAATACAAAATAAAAGTAAAACCAAAGTTTTCCTTGAATCTCTGAGGAAAAAAATATGCCCAAGTGAGATATGAACCTGCTGGTGATTTCAATAACCAGTAGGGCTTACTGTGCTTCTGTGCCTGGGCACTCAGTCACTCCAGTCGTGACTGACTCTTTGTGACCACATGGACTGTAGCCAGCCAGGCCCTTCTGTCTATGGGATTCTCCAGGCACTTCTGTCCATGGAGAGGGTTGCCATGCCCTCTTCCAGAGCCTTTTCCTGACCCAGGGATTGAACCAGGGTCTCCCACATTGCAGGAAGATTCTTTACTGCTGAGCCACCTGGGAAGCACTGTGCTTCAATCTCCCATACAAGTCATATCTCATTATTTTCAGTGCATATTTCTTTTGTTCATATCTCACTTTATTCCATATATTCAGGAGATATTATTTCCTAAAATGAAATATTGCTTGGAATGGGGTAGGCAACTGCATATGTTTGTTTTCATACAGAGATCTTGTATACTCGGGAAGAAGAGGAAAAAAAGGAATATTCAGTGCTTGCCTAAGAATTAAATTCTTATATAATCTATGTGGATTGAGTTTTAAGAAAGAAAGAAGGAGAAAAGGAAGAAGAAAGGGAAGGAGAAAAGATCTCACTGAAAATCTCTTTCCAAACTCATCTCCCATTTTGGTAACCTTTGGTGACAAATGGGAGATGTTGAATTTACCAATCCCATCTCCAAATGATAGATTTGTATTTCTTTGATCTATCTATGCTGGTAAAAGGTTTATATCTGATGTCAATTAAAGACCCTTCAATATAAATTTAAATATTTAGATTAACTCCCACAGAACAATACATCAAAGGGAAAATACGTTTTCTATGTAATATAAATAAAGTGTTAACTTCTTACATTCTACATTTTTCACATCATGAATACTGGAGTGAGTTGTCATTTCCCTCACCTGGATAATATGTAAGTTATTTAATCTAAATTTTATCTATAGTATTTTTAAAAAATAATTTTTATAAGAAATGTGAAATATAGAAACATTTATTATAATATTTGGGAAAATAATGTTTAAAGTAGTGATATGATTAAATATTTTGAATCATACAACATAATGGCCTGAACTGAAATAAAGGATGAATAGGAGGCAGCCTGAAAAAAAATAATTGAATGAAAAATGTAAATAAAATCAAAACCTCTTAACCTATAGAGAAGATCTGAACATACACAAAATATAAGGCAGTTTTATAGGCAATCTATAAAGATATAACAGTAAGGAATGCAGGGTAAAAGGAAAAATGATTAAATTGATGAAATGAAAGAATGTATCCCTACAGAAGAGAATGGTGGCCTCACATACCAGTAATTGATGAATAACACAAATTTTAAAAATTATTAGAAACAGTAAGCAAAGAAGTAATAAAACAAAAGCAGTTGTGTTAAAGGAAACTGGTTTCAAGATAAATTAATGAAAACATACCAACAATTAGTCATTATCCTAGTGGATGCTGAGCCAACAATAAGGAAGGAGTGTTACCCTACTGGTAGGCTGAGATGGGAGGGTGGAACATGACATGATTATTGGAAAAAAATATACAGAAGAGTGTCGTGGGCTTACAAGTTATAGAAAACCAGAAATATAGCAACCATGCATTTTTATTTACCTATCAACTAATGACTTCTTTTGGGGATCCTCCTGATCCAGGGATTGAACCCAGGTCTCCTGAATTATAGGTGGTTTCTTTACCATGTAAGCCACCAGGGAAGCCCTTATTTTATAACAACACTTTATTACTCAGTGATACCAAATGTAACATATGATAAACAAGCTTACAATGAGTGTTGCTGGTAGAGTTTTTAATTTTAAATGGCACACTACATACTATTATTTAGCCAGTTGGTCCTTATCACCATCAAGACTCAGTACTAATATTTGAAGAAACACTGGAGATAAGCAGGACATTGTCCCAGTCCACCTGCAAATTAACTGGGTCTTACATAATTCATCCTGCAAATGTTGTTTCTAAATTGTTAGTTATTTTTTTTCTGCATCATTTGTATTCATTATAGAGCAAAACAAAGGGCACACTATTTTTATATTCCAATGAGGTGCAGTTATTTTTTAAAGATACATTTACCATATCAATATCCAAACTCAAGTGTTCTGCTAATTACTCCCCAAACTACACTTTTACTTCCTTCAACTACAGAAAATTGAACTTAATGAAAAGTTGATTCCATGTAAGAATTAAGTAATTGGGACCTCGACAGTGGTCCAGTAGTTGAGAATCTGACTGCTAAAGCATAGGAAAAGGGTTTGATCCCTGGTCCAGGAGTATCCCACAAGCTGCAAATCAACTAAACCCGTGTGCCACAACAGGGGTGAAAGTGAAAGTATTAGTTGCTCAGTTGTGTCCAGCTCTTTGCGACCCTCTGGACTCTAGCCTTCCAGGCTCTGCTGTCCAGGGAATTCTCCAGGCAAGAATACTGGAGTGGGTTGCCATGGTCTCCTCCAGGGGATCTTCCTGACACAGGGATCAAATTCAGGTCTCCCCCATTACAGGCAAATTCTCGACCATCTGAGCCACCAGAAAGCTGCAACAGGAGAGCCCACTGCAATAAGAAGCCCACAAAGCACAACAAAGAGTAGCCTCCCTGAGCAACTAGAGAAAGCCACATAGCAATGGAGACCGGCACAGCAAAAATGAATAAATATTTTTTAAAAATAATTGTGATTGTTAACTAACTTGACTTCATGGTTTTGCCAGTCACCTGTCATTAGAAAAGTATTCTGTAGGGATTTTAATTCAAACTCCCAATACACTTGTGCATGTTAAGTCGCTTCAGTCATGTCTGACTCTTTGGGATCCTATGGACGATACTCCATCAAGCTCTTCTGTCCATGGAATTCTCCAGGCAAGAATACTGGAGTGGGTTGTCATGCCCTCCTCCAGGAGGGTTTTCCTGACCCAGGGATCAAACTGACATTTCTTACATCTCCTGCATTGGCAGGTGAGTTCTTTACTACTAGCACCACCTGAGAAGCCTAGATACATTTGTTCACCATTGTGTTACATACTTGGTTAAATCAATCAAATGAATCATATCAACAGTACAGAAATATATACCAAATAGCAGTTACATTAATGAGTTGGAGTAAAATCATTGCAAAGTACATTAGTTTGATTCCCATTTTCTTGGTCTTCCAAACAAGAGGAGCATTTATCCATTCAGATATTTTCCTGGATTGGGGAACAGACGAGAGGGTTTAACTCAATAAATTGGAATAGCAAGTCTCTTGAGGGTGTAGCCACATGTACTGCTTATACCGTGGTTATACTGAAATGGATTTCTCTATGGGCCTCCTGCTAGATATGGTCTGACCAAGATCCTCTACTAGACAGTCTATAGCTGTTTTTAGTCCCTAGTGTTCTTGTTGGTAAACTGAATGACTGTTCATTACATTGTGAGATTCTGACTTAAACTGTGAGATACATTTAACTACCTATTGATGCATTTCTTAAATGTCTGTATGGTCACTTATCTATGTCCTCATGGTACAACTTCCAATGAAGGCAACAATTTGTTGACTTTTATCTCATTCTAAATTTTAATGGCTATCAACATGCTCATTTAATTTTCTCTTTCCAATTCCATAAAGCTTACTATAACAAAGCAACTTACATTTTCACAACTCAAGTGCCTACTGTTCAATAATGACTAAAAATCCATATCACTATGTAGTTGTTATTACCCATCTCCTCCTATCTTTCCAGAAACATCAATCTTAATTATGCCAATTGTGTGACTCCCTGTTTTCCCTTTCTTTTCAAAGTACAGCCATCAACTATTTGTAATGCAGTTGCTTTTTAGACCAAGTACCACTTATATACCTCTGATTTACCTCCTGTAAACCATACAGCTTGACATCTTCCAATAACTGATCATAAGAAGAAAACTGTTTGACTACAGGATTAGGTAACTCCTGGGGGTGGATCTATGTTGGCCCAGCCAAAAAGCATGGCAGCCACCAGTTAATATAGTCCCTGAAACTCCAATGGTTACCAATGTCATGTATGCTTTAATGCATTTCCATTTAATGTGGGAAATCTAGCCATTCTCATCTCTTTGGGGATAGAATTTGTCATAATCCAAGAAAGAGGGTTATTTTAGCTTACAATATGTTACATTCAGGCTGCCCAAGTGGTGCTACTGATAAAGAATCCACCTGACGATGCAGGAGACATAAGAGACAGGGCTTCAATTTCTGATCAGGAAAATCCCCTGGAGGAGGGCATAGCAAACCACTTCAGTATTCTTGCTTGAAGACTCCCATGGACAGAGGAGCCTGGCGGGCCATGGTCCACAGGGTCACAAAGAATCAGATACAACTGAAGCAACTTAGCACATAGCACACACATGTTATATTATCCTGGAATTAGGAATTTTTCAGTGAAAACTCAGTGACAAGTCAACCAATTCCTTTCAAATGGCATGTACCTTGAAACTGCATCAAATTTCAACAGTAGATGGTAACTGGCTGCCACACACCTTTACAGAGGCTCCAGTCTGTGAGGTGGACATTACAGACATTTCTTCTAATTCAATTCAGTTCAGTTCAGTCACTCAGTCATGTCCAACTCTTTGCGACCCGACAAATCGCGGCACGCCATGCCTCCCTGTCCATCACCAACTCCCAAAGTTCACTCAGACTCACGTCCATCGAGTCAGTGATGCCATCCAGCCATCTCATCCTCTGTAGTCCCCTTCTCCTCCTGCCCCCAACCCCTCCCAGCATCAGAGTCTTTTCCAATGAGTCAACTCTTCGCATGAGGTAGCCAAAGTACTGGAGTTTCAGATTCAGCATCATTCCTTCCAAAGAAATCCCAGGGCTGATTTCCTTTAGAATGGACTGGTTGGATCTCCTTGCAGTCCAAGGGACTCTCAAGAGTCTTCTCCAACACCACAGTTCCAAAGCATCAATTCTTCAGTGCTCAGCTTTCTTCACAGTCCAACTCTCACATGCATACATGACCACTGGAAAAACCATGGCCTTGACTAGACAGACCTTTGTTGGCAAAGTAATGTCTCTGCTTTTCAACATGCTATCCAGGTTGGTCATAACTTTTCTTCCAAGGAGTAAGCGTCTTTTAATTTCATGGCTTCAGTCACCATCTGCAGTGATTTTGGAGCCATCTGCAGTGATTTTGGAGTATTTCTTCTAATTAATAGTGGCTAATTAGTTGAAATTTTCCAATTGCCCCCCTCACCCCTGGCCTCAGCCCAAATGTTTTAAATTAGCTACTTGACTGGGTTTAGGTAATTCTAAAATTTCACCATTTTGCATGCCATATTAAACAGGATGAAGAGCAGATCTGCACTATTTCCCTTTGCCAACTGTTTGGTTAAAGGAAGACGTTTTCATTCAGACATGCCATGTATTTCAATAACAGATTTTAATGAGGGTCGGGAAACAATTGTATGATTTTCCTTAAAAAAAAAAAAAATCCCCCTTTGAGATCTATTTTCACCTTGAATTATCTATAGTCGTACTACTTCATCTTCCTATTCAAATCAATCTCCTATTTAATTTAATTTATCCTGACTTAATTTAACCTACTTTAGTTATGTTGTCTTTTAATATTCATTAGCAGGTTTTGCGGAGGGTGGTGGGGGGGGGGGGGTCACTTCCCTGATGGCTCAGATGGTAAAGAATAATCCACCTGCAATGCAGGAGAGACCTAGGTTCAATTCCTGGGTTGAGAAGATCACCTGAAGGAAGGTATGGCAACCTACTCAAGTATTCTTGCCTGGAGAATCTCCATGGACAGAGGAACCTGGCGGGCTACAGTCCATGGTGTCGAAAAGAGTAGGACATGACTGAGAGACTAACCACAACACAACAAAGCAGGTTTACGCATAGTTTTTCCTTAGTTTAAACCTGTTTGGAATTCTTTGGGCTTCCTGATTTGTGCTTTTTGAACAACTCTGGAACATATGAATCTTATTTATTTATTTTTTTTTCAGTTCAGTTCAGGTGCTCAGTCGTGTCCAACTCTTTGCAACCCCATGAACTGCAGCACGCCAGGCCTCCTTGTCCATCACCAACTTCCGGAGTCCACCCAAACCCATGTCCATTGAGTCGGTGATGCCATCCAACCATCTCATCTTCTGTCATCCCTTTCTCCTCCTGCCCCCAATCCCTCCCAGCATCAGAGTCTTTTCCAATGAGTCAACTCTTCACATGAGGTGGCCAAAGTACTGGAGTTTAGCATCAGTCCTTCCCAATTCTCTATTTAATTTTCTGTCAATCTGATTAGACATTAAAAATCTCCTCTAGTCTCTGGATTAAAACATGGAAGTGTCTGGGTGCTAGGTTTTGTCTGGTGTCCCACGTGGCAGCTCTGACACTGGTCTGTGCAATCCTTTAAGTGCAGTTTTAAGGGCAGTAGAGATTTGCAGATACCCTGGATCCAGTGACCACTGACATATCTGAACTTGCAATTCCTTTTGTTTCTGATTTCCAAGAAATTCCCATATTTTTCTGCCATTGAACAGGGATTTCTAAAATATGCAATTATCTGGTATTTTCTTCAGGAATATTTTCATGATACTTTTCATACATCACAAAGTGAAGATTGTGGCACTTAATATCATTCCTGAAAGATGCACTCTTCAAAACACTGTTTAGCAAATGTCATTTAAAGTTATGTGCAATTAAATTGCTGTTTTTCATTTACTAAGTTGTGTCTGACACTTTTCGACCCCCATGGAATGCAGCACACCAGACTTGCCTGTCATTCACTGTGTCCTGGAGTTTAAGCAAACTCACATTCATTGAGTCAGTGATGGCATCCAACCACCTGATCCACAATTAAATTGTGGGGCATTTTATAATAATATACTTGTTTGAGTTACAAACATATTCAGATAGTCAAAAACTTGGTCATATATGACCAGAAAACTCTGAAAACAATATGTCATTTATTTAATAATATCAGATTCATTTCCTAATTTATGGCATATACTTCTCTGTATGTTACATATGGAAGTCAAAGTGAAACCCAGAACCTACAACTCTTCTTTTGAAATGCCTTCTAAGATAATCAAGAGAAAATTGAAACCAGTTATATCTTCTTTACACCTATATGTGTGTGTATATATATATATATACATCTATGTATATACACCTATGTGTGTGTGTGTATATATATATATATATATATATATATATATATAGGAGTCTTATACGCATAGAAGTTTTCATAAACTAGATATATAAAAATTCTTTTTTTTCCCATTTTTAAACTCTTAAGCACCAAGCACAGTGCTTGACACATGACATGTATATACGCTCTCGTTGTAAACCTCAGAAAATACTACATTATGAAATAGGTATTAAATAAGAAAAGTATAATTCCTTAAAGCTATCACTGTCATGCATATCAATGATTTTTCATTATATTTGCTTAGTGATATATATTGAAACATAGTTGGCCTCATATATAAAATGTGTTATAAAGTAGTAAAACTGGAACCATTTTTGCAATATTAACTTAATAAATCTTTAAATGAAAAGTTGACCCACCATTTTTAAATATTA
This sequence comes from Bos indicus x Bos taurus, assembly GCF_003369695.1. NCBI lineage: Eukaryota > Metazoa > Chordata > Mammalia > Artiodactyla > Bovidae > Bos > Bos indicus x Bos taurus. The sequence continues at coordinate 56,422,323 of NC_040087.1, forward strand.
CTGATAAGTTAATACTCAAAATGCTAATGCTCTGCAATCAAGCTACATTGAATATGTGCTATTCATAAGCTTTTAAAATCTATTAAGATATTTATTATAAATGAGAAAATGCAAAATTAATTTTGTTTTAGGAGATGATTTATAGCAATATGCTAGTTTTATGGGGACTAACACACACCCTTTTTAATGAACAAATTAAAGAAAGAAAAGTGTAGATAAAATTGTCACTTAGATAAAGTGTTTGCAATGAGTTTTTGTGTGTACTAGAAAACTGTTTTATATATGCCTGTCATGATGCTGTGTTTGCAGTTTAGTAAATATATGGCTTAAGCCAAATAACCATGTCAGCAGTTGATTACAGATCAATATGTTCACAGCACTGCTGAGTGCTGAATGAAGAGGAAAAAGTTCTGTTTCAGAGACAAATAGCATTAATGACTCAAAAACAGTTTTATTCTAGATCTACTTCTGATATTTTACTAAACAGGGTAGCATATACCATATAGTAACTTTTAAAATCACTGCTCAAATAACTACTCATTTATAAAATTTTATCAGATTAAATTATTACACCAAATCCATTCGTAATTACAGTTGATGTAATTTTATGCAATATCTTAAGTTACAATCATCTGCCAAAGATATATCAGGATGCAATTTCTTAACAACATTCCTTAAGATTTTATGATTTGTTAAAAATGTTGAGGTTTCAACTTTAATACAGGGTTTTTAATTATTCAAATTTTCTATGATTTTATATAGCTTCTGCTCTATGATAATCTATTACAATTTATAATTTATTCACTAAATCATTTGATTCTTAATACAAGTAAGAGACTTTGGAAATATTATCATAATTTTTATGAGTAGAGAAATTGGTGTGAGTTGATCAATGATTTGTGTAAGGCACTGATGTTAATAGCAACAGACACAAGGTTTGAGATGTCTTCTAACTGCAAATCCTATGTAGGTTCTTTTCACTAAATTTACATGATCAGAAGTAGCTGAGTGTGCATTTCTGCCATAAAATGCTGCTAGAGTTAGCCTATATAAAGTAAATTATACATAAAGGAATTGCATGGAAAACTTGAAACATGCAATTTATCTCTCATGCTTTGCAATTAACATTCAAAGACATAACTTTTGAGAAAGCAGTTATGTTGGGGGAGGGCAATACCTGATGTATTAAAATTAAAATATGCAGATTATGATCTTCTGAAAGAGGAAATACAAGCTACCCACACAGGGTCGACAAGCAGCTCCCTCAGCATCCAAGTTCCCACTTTTGGGAAATGCAAACACTGGGGTCATTTTTATTGAAAGCTGTTTCAATACTTCAAAAGAAGTAAAGTAACAAGATTCATTACTTACACATCCCAGAATGGGGCAGTGTCACAATGAGATTGAAGAAGGGCTGTCCTCTATCCCAGGTCACCAGCAAACAAGAGATAGAAAGCAGGGTAGAAGCACCTATAATAATAAAATGGTTAAGACCAACATCACTAACTTTTTGAGGATTAACTCTAGTTATTTTAAAAGGTGCCCAAGGAAAATAAAAGCAAGAACTTGACACTGAAATCCTAAATTCAGGTCCTTATCTAAATGTCCAGACTCTGTGTGTCAGCAGCAGTGTCATGCCTAGGCAGCAACTCAAAATAGCTTTTTCCTCATCACAACAGTGAGACACTAAGGCTTCCAAAGAGTTAAGGAATGTATTGGGTTGGACGAAAAATGTTCCTTTATCTTCAGTCATCTGTATCTTCCATTACATCTGTCCCCTTCAAGATTGGCAAATTTCCAACTGTTATTATGACAAGTTTGAAACACTGAAATTTCTTCTCAGTCTTAAAAAGGCTGAAATCTAAGATGCTATTAATATCTGCCTAGCTGAATCATATTGCCTTTGTCTTCTTAGAGCTTTGTCATCTCCACTAGGGTGCTGCCCTGCAATGCAAGTAGTAGCCCCTGTTCTGGGTCCAAAGAACTCTTTTTCTCAATCAACACAAATCTCTTTTAAGTTAACTCTTTCTTTTTTGATTTTTGAAAGCTAACTTACCATTTCTACATTCTTACATCTCTCTTCTATCTCAGATGGAATCTTGAAATATTAGTTAGGATTCATAGAGACAATTTCTGCTTCTCACCTTCCCAGCACATACCTTCCCTGAGACAGGGGAAAACAAAGACTAATAGTGCTGGGTGAACGGAAAAGGATGATGGGGACTGGGGAGGGAAATGGTCAAATGGAAGAAGAAAAGCAAATGAACACACTACCTCAAAATGAAACAACAGAATCAATATGTTTTAATAAAATAAAATTTCTACTAAATGCACTTACCAATATTGAATAATTATTATTACAAAATGTGTTGCAAACATCTTCCAGTCTTTGTAAACTCCATTATATCTGTCTGATTCTAAATTATATATGATATATGCCAACATATTTATATTATTAATATTGTTGTTTAGTTGCTAAGTTGTATCTGACTCTTTTGTGACCCCATGGGCTATGGTCTGCCAGGCTCCTTCTGTTCCTGAAGGATTTCTCAGGCAAGAATACTGGAGTGGGTTGCCATTTCCTTCTCCAGGAATCATCCTGACCCAGGGACTGAGACTGCATCTTTTACATTGGCAGGTGGATACTTTACCACTAGGCCACCAGGGAAGCCCTATATTATTAATGGACATACATTTATACATTGTCATGAAATATGTGATCGTTGCAATTTAATCATAAATGAGAGCAATTTCACCAACATTTACATTCTCATCACCTCAAGTCTTAATATCCATTCACAAATAAAACTGTACAAAGATATTATACTAAATGTTGTACCTAGGAAGAATTTATTAAATAATGATAATAATTTTATAAAAATACAAAGCCAGTGCTAGCCATAAAGTGGGACATAAATGATAATGTTATTAATATATCTGGATACATAGGTAGAAAATAGCATATATTTTACAGTCCTTAACACATTTAATCATTTATGAGTAATATATCTTTATGCTAACATCCAAAGATGAAAAAAAAAGAAAAAAATTGAGCAGTAAGTTTTGGTCAAATACAGTTTTAAACTATAATTATGTTTAATGAGAGCAATGGGTGATTACAGATGGAAATTTCTTCAGGATATTTTGTTGCAAAGGCTGGTTTTAAATGTGAATATTTGAAAGAGATGTGTCACTTGTAGACTTTAGGAATTTATAAAGGACCTAACAGAAATGGAATATACATCCTTTGCTATAAGGAACAAAGATCCACTTATACAACAAGCATGGCTGAATAAGAGAATCAAATCTACCTGAAAAATCTTAAAAAATAATAATAATAAAGCAAAAAAAAAATCCTACTGCTATATTGTTTTGAGATGATGTCTTCCTCAGTTTAAATTGCTCGAGTTCTACACAAAATAAATGTTTTAAATTCACCAACTTAGAGAAAGAAAGCACTACAAATCTTTGTGAAATTTCATATACTCAAAAATAAAAAGATGTTCAAGGGAGAAAAAGAAGTATCTTAGACAATAATAAACATGATAGTAGTCTTGGGATTTTCATAATAAAAGAAGAGTCCTAGACAGCAACAAAGTAATACTTTATTTTTTTTTTTTCTTTTTTCTCCAATTTTATTTTATTTTTAAACTTTACATAATTGTATTAGTTTTGCCAAATATCAAAGTGAATCCGCCACAGGTATACATGTGTTCCCCATCCCAAACCCTCCTCCCTCCTCCCTCCCCATACCATCCCCCTGGGCCGTCCCAGTGCACCAGTCCCAAGCATCCAGCATCATGCATCGAACCTGGACTGGCAACTCGTTTCCCACATGATACTTTACATGTTTCATTGCCATTCTCCCAAATCTTCCCACCCTCTCCCTCTCCCACAGAGTCCATAAGACCGTTCTATACATCAGTGTCTCTTTTGCTGTCAAAGTAATACTTTAAAATTAAGATAGGCAATTGTTTTAAATTCAGAGTCCTGTGTTCAGTCAACTATTAATCACATGTGAAATCCAAATAAAGATATTTTTTAACAATCCTTATGTTCCCTTTTTGTACTCCTTATTGCCACATTTGTTCTCCTTATTGCCAAACTCAGACTTAAATTGAAGAAAGTAAGGAAACCCACTATTATTCAGGTATGACCTAAATCAAATCCCATATGATTATACAGTGGAAGTGAGAAATAGATTTTAGGGACTAGATCTGATAGACAGAGTGACTGATGAACTATGGATGGAGGTTCGTGCCATTGTACAGGACACAGGGAACAAGACCATCCCCAAGAAAAAGAAATGCAAAAAAGCAAAATGGCTGTCCAAGGAGGCCCTCAAATAGCTGTAAATAGAAAAGAACCAAAAAGCAAAGGAAAAAAGGAAAGATATACCCATTTGAATGCAAAGTTCCAAAGAATATCAAGGAGAGATAAGAAAGCTTTCCTCAGTGATCAATGCAAAGAAATAGAGGAAAACAATAGAATGGGAAAGACTAGAGATGTCTTCAAGAAAATTAAAGATACCAAGGGAACTTTTCATGCAAAGATGGGCAAAATAGAGGACAGAAATGGTATGGACCTAACAGAAGCAGAAGATATTAGGAAGAGATGGCAAGAATACATAGAAGAACTGTACAAAATAAGATCTTCACGACCCAGATAATCATGATGGTGTGATCACTCACAGTCACCTAGAGCCAGACATCCTGGAACAGGAAGTCAAAGTGGGCCTTAGGAAGCAACACTACAAACAAAGATAGTGGAGGTGATGGAATTCCAGTTGAGCTATTTCAAATCCTAAAAGATGATGCTGTGAAAGTGCTGCCCTTACTATGCCAGCAAATATGGAAAACTCAGCAGTGACCACAGGACTGGAAAGGTCAGTTTTCATTCCAATCCCAAAGAAAGGCAATGGCAGAGATGCTCAAGCTACCACACCATTGCACTCAACTCACATGCTATTAAATTAATGATCAAAATTCTCCAAGCCAGGCTTCACTAATACGTGAACCGTGAGCTTCCAGATGTTCAAGCCGGTTTTAGAAAAGGCAAAGGAACCAGAGATCAAATTGCCAACATCCGCTGGATCATCATAAGAGCAAGAGAGTTCCAGAAAAACATCTATTTCTGCTTTATTGACTATGCCAAAGCCTTTGACTGTGTGGATCACAATAAACTGTGGAAAATTCTGAAAGAGATGGGAATACCAGACCACCTGATCTGCCTCTTGAGAAACCTGGATGCAGGTCAGGAAGCAACCGTTAGAACTGGACATGGAACAACAGACTGGTTCCAAATGGGAAAAGGAGTATGTCAAGGCTGTATATTGTCACCCTGCTTATTTAACTTATATGCAGAGTACATCATGAGAAATGCTGGGCTGGAGGAAGCACAAGCTAGAATGAAGATTGCGGGGAGAAATATCAATAACCTCAGATATGCAGATGACGCAACCCTTATGGCAGAAAGTGAAGAAGAACTAAAGAGCCTCTTAATGAAAGTGAAAGAGGAGAGTCAAAAAGTTGGCTTAAAGCTCAACATTCGGAAAACTAAGATTATGGCATCTGATCCCATCACTTCATGGCAAATTGATGGGGAAACAGTAGAAACAGTGGTTGACTATATTTTTTTGGGTTCCAAAATCACTGCAGATGGTGAATGCAACCATGAAATGAAAAGACGCTTACTCCTTGGAAGGAAAGTTATGACCAACCTAGATAGCATGTTCAAAAGCAGAGACATCAGTTTGCCAACAAAGGCCCGTCTAGTCAAGGCTATGGTTTTTCCTGTGGTCATGTATGGATGTGAGAGTGGACTGTAAAGAAAGCTGAGTGCTGAAGAATTGATGCTTTTGAACTGTGGTGTTGGAGAAGACTCTTGAGAGTCCCTTGGACTGCAAGGAGATCCAACCAGTCCATCCTAAAGGAGATCAGTCATGGGTGTTCATTGGAAGGACTGATGCTGAAGCGAAACTCCAATATTTTGGCCACCTGATGTGAAGGGCTGACTCATTTGAAAAGACCCTGATGTTGGGAAAGATTGAGGGCAGGAGGAGAAGGTTACGACAGAGGATGAGATGTTTGGATGGCATCACCAACTCTATGGACATGAGTTTGGGTGGACTCTAAGAGTTGGTGATGGACAGGGAGGCCTGGCATGCTGTGTGGTTCATGGGGTTACAAAGAGTCAGACTCGACTGAAGGACTTAACTGAACTGAACTGATGTTCCCTTTGAAATGTCACCTGAGGAGATGTTTGTTTAGCATGGGGGAGTTACCCATGAAAGGTTAATGCACGGAATGTAGGAAATAAAGAATTAATCTGGTAAAGTAAAGGGTAGCCCTGATATAACAACAGTGCTCCAGAATGGAAACAAAGAATCCAGGATAGAGGAGCATAGTAACGTCCTTCTAGGAACATTACAGAGAAGGCAATGGCACCCTACTTCAGTACTCTTGCCTGGAAATCTCATGGATGGAGGATCCTGGTATGCTGCAGTCCATGGGGTCGCTAAGAATCAGACACAACTGAGCAACTTCACTTTCACTTTTCACTTTCATGCATTGGAGAAGGAAATGGCAACCCACTCCACTGTTCTTGCCTGGAGAATCCCAGGGATGGGCAAGTCTGGTGCGCTGCCATCTATGGGGTAGCACAGAGTCAGACACAACTGAAGTGACTTAGCAGCAGCAGCAGGAATATTATATTAGAATTTTCTAAAAGCATTGTTTTTGTGATACAAAAGAATAAAAGTATTAAAGAAACTGCATTCAATATTAAAAATGCAGAAAGATATCATAAATTTACTTCAGAAAAGCTTTGAATCATAAGACAATGCTTAACAAAATGAATCACTGTGAACAGATGGTTCTCTTCAGTATTAAGTGAAAAATAAGGTATTGTTTACTAGTTATGCAAGTAATTATCACTTTCAAAGTGTATGTTACAACATCATGTACTCTATACAAATACCATGCCTACAAAATTAATCAGTTGTTCTTCCTGTGCATTGAGCATGACAAATTTCATTAAATATACAGATTGGAAAGGAAGTTAACACCAAGTAATCACACTTCGAGGTATTTACTGAACTGATTTAAAACAAGTGCATGCAAAGAACTTCATACAACTGTTTAGATCAGTTTCATTCATACTTATAAAAAAGTAGAAGCAATCAAGGTATCCTTGAATAGGTGAACAGATAAACAAGCTAAGGCATATCAATGCAATTAAATATCATTAAACAAGAAATAATCTTAAACTCATACTGCAAGTGAAAGGATCCAGTCTGTGAAGGCTGAATGTGTATGATTCTAATTATAGGACATTCTATAAAAAGCAAAGCTGTGACAAAGATTAAAAGATCACTGATTACCATGAGTTTTGGGATTGTTACAGGCTGATGTTTATCCCTCAAAATTCATATATTGAGGCCCTAAATCCACAGTCACTCAGAATATAACAGCATTTGGAGATAGGGTCTTAAAAAGGTAAGAAAGTTAAAACCAGGCATTCAGAGTGGGCCCTAATACATATGCTTGGTGTCCTTATGAGCAGAAGAAATTAGGGCACACTGAGAGACTAGGAGTGTGCAAGCTCAGAAAGATGACCTTGTAAAGAGGTAGCAAGAGGATCACCAACTGCAAGCCAGGGAGACAGGCCTCAGTGGAAAACAACCTTGATTAGACTTTCAACCTCCCCAGTTCTAAGAAAATAAATTTCCATTTTTAAGCCAACCAGTATATAGTAATTTTTTATGCCTTCACGTTGATCTTAGATTCCAACCTCCAGAACTAAGAGAAAATAAATTTCCATTTTTGTACCCAGTGTGTGTGTGTGTGTGTGTGTGTGTTAGTGTGTGTGTGTGTTTAGTTAGTTAGCCTTAGCAAACTAATTCAGGGGAAGTAGAAAAATATTGAATTTTTGAGGTGAAGGAATATTTTATAGTGGTGAAGCTATTTTGTATGATACTGCAATGGTGATTACATGGTATTGTGTCCTGTCAAACCCATAGGTCTTCATAGCACATAAGGGAAGTTTGTGTTCACAAATATTAAAAAAAAGAAAAAACTTTATAGCAATCAAAGGATTCTAAAATGGAATGCAAACTCTGATCTAACAGTCTAATGGTAATTAAAATGCATGAAAACAAAGTCTATAAATGGGTGGAGAGAAAAAGTTGCTGACTTTGGAAATGATTGGTGTTTGTTAGATTAGAGACAAAATAATTACACATTAACACTTGATTCTGGTTGACAAATATTTCTTTCCCATAAGATTATAGGTGAAAAACTATGATAACATTGCTCATGAGTGCTGAAACTGAACAATTAAGTAAACTGAAGGCCTCTAGTGGGAACCATGTTTCTCATTATTAGAAGGTGAGCTTACAGAAAAGAATGGAGAGAAGGCTAAAATACCCAAATGGTAAGCAGAGTTGGAGACATCAGTATAAAATTAGTTTACCTTAATATAGGGAGTTATATATGTGTCTGAATACACACACACACACACACACACATACATATATATATATATATATATATATATATATATACATACACACATATATGGCTTCCCAGATGGCTCTAGTGGAAGAGAACCCACCTGACAATGCAGGAGACATAAAAGCTGAGGGTTCAATCACTGGGTCAGAAGACCCCCTGGAAGAAGGCAAGGCAACCCACACCATTATTCTTGCCAGGAGAATCCTATGAAGAGAGGAGCCTGGAGGGCTACAGTCCCTAGGGTCTCAAAGAGTCGGACATGACTAAAGGGACTTAATGTGCACACACACACATGTATATATGTCAAATTTAAAATAAGTATACACATTAAATTTAAAATTTTCATTAAACAATGTGATCAAGATATCATAAATTTTGAATCAAGTATATGATGCACAAGTTTCCAGATAAATAAGAAGTACTCAGGCAATATATTTATTTTTATTTTCAAAGCTGAAAAAAAAATAATATGACCAAGATACCTCTAATGTTCCTTGCAATATGACAAACTTTAGACAGTTTTCTCCTGACTTTTTATACCTGATTTCTCTTTCACTGAAGCATTTACTTTAGAAAAGTTGTCATTTTAAAAAGTTTCTCTGACCCTTTGAGATGTAAACATTTTAAAGCTTCTTGGTAGTCTTTCCCAAGACTGTCTTTCTCAAGAGCTCTGGGAAAAAAGCCTTTGAAATATAATCATGAAGGCTGGTGCCCCACTATGTCCAGTTTCTGAAGGAAGATACGAGTTTTACTAACTAGTTAGTTATATCTTTTTAAAAATATGATAAACAATCATTAGGCATATAATATATGTAATTATCACATTGAACTTCCAAATAACTTATAAATTATAACCTTATTATTTTATTTCAGATATAGTTAAAATTCTTCTAAAACCTCCTCTGTAATATCGCCATTTTATTTTTCATGGATTATAAATACCATGTATGTGTGTGTTCTAAGTCAATTCAATCATGTCTGACTCTTTCCAATAGCCCAACAGGCTCCTTTGTCCATGGGATTCTTCAGACAAGAGTACTGGAGTGGGCTGCCTTGTCTTCCTCCAAGGGATCTTCCCAACCCAGGGATCAAACCTGCATCTCATATCTCCTGCATTGGCAGGCAGATTCTTTACAACCAGTAACATGTGGGAAGAACATAAATACCATACTGCAGGTATATTACTTTCACTTTAGACAGCTAAATATCTTTTAGCCCAAAGAAAGGCAATGCCAAAGAATGCCCAAAGAAATGTAATGCCAAAGAATGCTAAACTACCACATAATTGCACTCATCTCACACACTGGTAACAGAGAAGGCAATGGCAACCCACTCCAGTACTCTTGCCTGGAAAATCCCATGGACAGAGGAGCCTGGTAGGCTGCAGTCCATGGGGTCCTAAAGAGTCAGATACAACTAATTAACTTCACTTTCACTTTTCACTTTCATGCATTGAAGAAGGAAACTGCAACCCACTCCAGTATTCTTGCCTGGAGAATCCCAGGGATGGCGGAGCTTGATGGGCTGCCGTCTGTGGAGTCGCACAGAGTTGGACACGACTGATATGACTTAGCAGCAGCAGCAGCACACGCTAGTAAAGTAATGCTCAAAATTCTCCAAGCCAGGCTTCAGCAGTACGTGAACCATGAACTTCCAGATGTTCAAGCTGGTTTTAGAAAAGGCAGAGGAACAAGAGATCAAATTGCCAACATCTGCTGGATCATCATAAGAGCAAGAGAGTTCCAGAAAAACATCTATTTCTGCTTTATTGACTATGCCAAAGCCTTTGACTGTGTGGATCACAATAAACTGTGGAAAATTCTGAAAGAGATGGGAATACCAGACCACCTGATCTGCCTCTTGAGAAACCTGGATGCAGGTCAGGAAGCAACCGTTAGAACTGGACATGGAACAACAGACTGGTTCCAAATGGGAAAAGGAGTATGTCAAGGCTGTATATTGTCACCCTGCTTATTTAACTTATATGCAGAGTACATCATGAGAAATGCTGGGCTGGAGGAAGCACAAGCTGGAATCAAGATTGCCAGGAGAAATATCAATAACCTCAGTCAGATATGCAGATGACACCACCCTTATGGCAGACAGTGAAGAAGAACTAAAAAGCCTCTTGATGAAAGTGAAAGAGGAGAGTCAAAAAGTTGGCTTAAAGCTCAACATTCAGAAAACTAAGATCATGGCATCTGGTCCCATCACTTCATGGCAAATAGATGGGGAAACAGTGGAAACAATTGCTGAGTTTATTTTTCTGGGCTTCAAAATCACTGCAGATGGTGATTGCAGCCATGAAATTAATAGATGCTTATTCCTTGGAAGGAAAGTTACGACCAAACTAGACAGCATATTAAAAAGCAGAGACATTACTTTGTCAACAAAGGTCCATCTAGTCAAGGCTATGGTTTTTCCAGTAGTCATGTATTGATGTGAGAGTTGAACTATAAAGAAAGCTGAGTACCAAAGAATTGATGCTTTTGAGCTGTGGTGTTGGAGAAGACTTTTGAGAGTCCCTTGGACTGCAAGGAGATCCAACCAGTCCATCCTAAAGGAAATCAGTCCTGGGTGTTCATTGGAAGGACTGATGTTGAAGCTGAAACTCCAATACTTTGGCCACCTGATGTGAAGAATTGACTCATTTGAACAGACCCTGATGTTGGGAAAGATTGAGGGCAGGAGGAGAAGGGGACGACAGAGGTTGGTTAGCATCACTGACTGGATGGACATGGGTTTGAGTAGATTCCGAAAGTTGGTGATAGACAGGGAGGCCTGGCATGCTGTGATTCATGGGGTTGCAAAGAGTCGGACATGACTGAGTGACTGAACTGAACTGAACTATATTTTAGCAATTAAAATGAAAAAAAATTAACATCTCCTTTATTAATTCTCTCCAGCATTCCTCATGTTTGACATATACAACTATGTCATGTCTAGTGCCTGTCTGAAAAATTTCCTTTACATTTTCCTATGTCACTGATATGCTGGCATTGTATTCTCTCACATTTTACTCTTCTGACAATGCTTTTTTTTAACTTATTTTTTTGCAAAATATTTTTGCTTGTGATGGAATACTTGTTCAGTAGGATTATTTTTTCCTTTCTGTACAACTTCTAGTTTGCTGTTTTCTGTATAAAATCTGCTTCTGTTTGTATCTTTTTTTTCTGCCATCAGCGTTTTTTTTTTTTAATCTCTGTCTATCATAGTTGGCTTTTCTGAATTTTGGATATGATGTGTTTTCTAGTGGAGTGTCTGGTATTATTATTACTAATTGAATTAACAATAAATAATGATAATATGTATTTAATTATCCCACTTGGAATTCTCTGATGTTCTTATAACTCTGGCTTGAAATATTTTATTATTTTTTAATTGACAGTCCCATAGTTAGACTGTTAAAAAAATGACTAGAATAATAAACACTCTGAATAACAGTCAATTAGTGAGAACAAGTCCATTTCAAATTGATTAACTGATATACTTATTCATATATTCATAAGTTTAGATTGGCTTGAAAAAATGAATGGATAATTTCACAGATACATGAATGAAGGAACAAAATAAATAGAACTAGAGAAACTGAATATCAAGGAACTTAGTATCTGCAATTATTTTGGCTGTGTGTTTTATATATTTAATTAAACATCAACATTTTTTTGTATTCCTACCATTTGCAGAACACTATTCTTTACCTTGATGAACTCTTAAAATACACAGAAATAACTGTAAAATAGGTAGGATTGTGGATTAGACTTTTTAGGTGACTTGACTTTGATCAAAAAGGAGAAATTGAACAAACTGAGACTTGAATCTAGGCCATCACAACTAAGCAGCAGCAGAGTCTCTATGCAGAATCTATGCTTTTGACCTTCACACTTCATCAACCTATAGTACGATGCAGTGTTTTGATGAGTATTGTGAAGTAAGATTTGCTTTTGAAGGAAAGAAGATTTGAATATCTTTCTTCCAGATTTGAAAGAAGATGTTCAGGAGATGTACTATGCTAAAGTTCTATAATCATTGTGGAAAGAAAGTAACTGTCAGTCAAAACCCAAGCTTTTGGATTTATTTTAATTACATGTAAAGATGCAATACACTAATAAAGTATATCTTTTCACATGGTCAAATTAGCCCAATTATAATACTTTAAGTTTATTTTAAATTTGAAAGACATGTTTGTCCCAATGAGGCTTTATCACTTTGGGAAACAGCTCTATTTAATTGAAAACATATTTTTTATCTAGCATTTGTTAGTAACAAAGTAAAGAGCACGATACCTCCCATATATAACAAGATACATCCCTTACATTAAGCATGTTTAAAATTGATATACTTCTATAAAATATGTTCTGTAAATTTGCAAATTTATATAAATTTGAAATAGTACAATACAAATAGATATTTCATGATTACTAAGTAACCAAACTATATTGATTAAAATGTTGCAATTAAATCTAATAATTTATATTCATTGTTTAATGACCTGAGAGAATGGAATACAGAGTAGATAAGGCTTGGCCTGACACATTTGGCAATGTTTCCATTTTGACATACATGATAATTAATATAATAAGTTTCCTTATTTATACAGTTTCCTGTTTTGAACTTGAAGAGATAAAAGTAGGAATGCAAAGTAAGATCACCCTCTTCTTTTAGAAAAGGGAAAAATGAAGAGTGAAAATTCTCAAATACAAGTATTTTACTTTAAATAATGGAAGAAAGTTCACAGATAAGAAACAAAGAGAAAATAGGAGATCCGTAAGTGATAAGAACGTTTATTCTATGACTTCATTATGTGAATAATGCCTTATTTGTATTGCAGACATACCCATATGGGACATTAACAGATCTCACCAATTTTTATCTCTAGTAGAAAATACAGATATATTTTAGCAGGCTTTATACAATGATAATTGCAATACAAAAACAAAAACATGCAAAAAAATATAATACTTGGCACTAGAAAGTGACATCTGGGATAATCACTGCAACTGGCTTCTAGCAGAGTACTTGACATGGCTATCTGGCAACAATCTGTTTAACAATTTGACCAATGCAAACAAATTGGATACAAACAGCCCATGATTGAGCTTCCCAGGTGGCACAGTGGTAAAGAATCCTGCTGCCAATGCAGGAAATGCAAGACACACGAGTTTGATCCCTGGGTCGGGAAGATCCCCTGGAGTAGGAAATGGCAACCCACTCCAGTATTCTTGCCTTGAAAATTCCATAGAGAAAGAAGTCTGCAGGCTACGGCCTATGGGTTGCAAAGAGTCAGACATGATTGAGTGACAGCATGCATGCACATACAACCCATGATCAAAGTAGAAACTGAATAGACACTGAGGCTGACAGAAAGACATGATGTTGGAGAATGGCAGTGCCTTGAATTACAAACAACATGAGAAAACAACATGACAGACTCATAGGAAAGCTTTTCTAAAAAGTTTTATATTTTAATAATTCAACCACTTATTCAGTTTTTTAAGTATTCAAAGTCTTTTTTTGTCACATAACTTATTTCTTACATCCAGTTTTTTTTTTTTTTTTAATGTATCAAAAATACTTATTCTCAGCCACTGTTCTAAAATCTGCATGCCTTGTATCAGACTACAAAAACATTTAGTTTGGCAAAGATTTATGAATACTCTTTAGGCAAAAGAAAAGTGTTATTCACTCAGTCATGCCTGACTCTTTGCAGCCCCGTGGACTGTAGCCCACCAGGTTCCCCTGTCCATAGAATTCTCCAGGCAAGAATACTGGACTGGGTAGCTATTCTTTAGGCAAGAGAAGTTAAGTGAAAATGTCAGGGACTTTCATCTGCAAAAGTGCAATTTTCATCACTATCATTGGAATTCTCCTCCACCATTATTTACTAGAAAAGTCTTACTGCTTCATTAAAACAGTCAAAGAATCATCTCTATTATTCTTTAACTTTATAACCTATCTTCCCTGTGGCTCAGCTGGTAAAGAATCCGCCTGCAATGCGGGAGACCTGGGTTCAATCCCTAGGTTGGGAAGATTCACTCGAGAAGGGGAAGGTTACCCACTCCAGTATTCTGGCCTGGAGAATTCCATGGACTGTATAGCCCATGGGTCGCAAAGAGTCGGACATGACAGAGCAATTTTATCACTTTTACTTTCATAACCTATCTACTTTCTTTCATTAGATTTCTTATATATCTTGACTTTTGAATGTGCATTTCTCTGCATATTTTGAAATAACCGAGGTTAAGACTGTGTCTTATTTTCTATTGTTTACCTAGCATCTAAAATATTATCAGCTATACTATAGTATCTAAATTAATTTGGAATGGATGATTACTAGGCAAAACAATCTTATTTACTTGTCATTATTTTCTTTTATGTGGCATATATGGAGAAGGCAATGGCACCCCACTCCAATACTCTTGCCTGGAAAATCCCATGGATGGAGGAGCCTGGTAGGCTGCAGTCCATGGGGTTGCTAGGAGTCGGACATGACTGAGCGACCGCACTTTCGCTTTTCACTTTCATGCATTGGAGAAGGAAATGGCAACCCACTCCAGTGTTCTTGCCTGGAGAATCCCAGGGACAGGGGAGCCTGGTGGGCTGCCGTCTCTGGGGTCGCACAGAGTCAGACATGACTGAAGCGACTTAGCAGCAGTGGCATATATCTTGAAAATTTTTCTTATGAATGATTTTATAAAGTGGATTTTTAATCTATATGTGTATGTTCTGAGGATTCTATTGACTTTGAATCTGGCTCTGTTGGCTATTCTTAAAGTGTGCTGTTTAGCATCCTCAGTTTATCTCAGTTCTGAAACTTTGTGTGCATTTTATGTTCTGAGTTCTTTTACTTCTTAAACATTAACTAAGCCTATAGTGAGCTAAACTATCTTAAGGACATTGTCTAAAAACTTTGTGAGAACAATTTACATCAATACCCCTACAGCTCCACCAAATAACTAAACTCCTTCAGTGAAGCAATGTGCTCAGAGCCCTCATCTGTGATTCAATAAGAAAACTCAGTGCTACTACTCACTGAGTCATTCTCAGAAAGACGTGGTTTCATATAGTCTTATGTTATATACAAGGATCTACTGACACACTCCTTGGACTAGAGGCTCAGGAAAAGTAACAAGAAATAATCTCTAAGTCACAATCTTTTTCTGGAAAAGTTTCTTTAACCTTGCATTTAAAAGACTTGGCTCCACTCCCAAATGTCTCTTTCTGTGGCTTTCTTGCTGCAAAGCAATACAAATTAAAATGTAGTCACAGTAAAAAATTATTTTCTAATTTCACATCTCCATTAGCTATGTGACTAAGCACATTACTTATAACCTCTGTGCAACAGTTTTCTCAAATTTAGAACGAATGGTTTTGACATAAATGATATACATTATCCCTTTTTCAACTTTAAAATTTTATTTTTGAAGTTGAAAAATATTTTTAAATATCCCTGAGTGACATTTAGCAGTAATTTGTCAAAATGAAATTGGATTATTGCAACCTCCTTAAAACAAATTTCCGTCAGAAACTCCAAAACATCAATGTGCATCCAACTGTATTCTTCTGAGCCAGCATGAAATTGTATCCAGTTTCACTTAATAAGATTTACTGTAGAGGAGTAAAATATTATTCACCAAGATTTGATACGAACAGATCAAAATACTGAAGTATCTACAGTAAGGGACTCAATTAAATACGAACATAAATATAATTCTGAATTTTACAATTTTATTACTCTATTATAGATGTTTTTCCAGAACAGTTTTCCAATAGTTTCTGGTATATGTAGAGTACGGCACTGAGTCAAAAATAATTAGGAATTTAAGAATCATTTAATTTGGTATTTATAATGTGCAAGAAAGCTTAATGAAAGAGCTGTCTTTTATAGAGCACAAAATAATTTGATGTTGATTTCTACTTCTGTATTTTATCTTTAGATATGCTTTATTAGCAATGATGAAATAGATTTCACAAATACAGGCTTTAGTCTGTGACAGTTAAATCACATTGCTTAATACTTCAAATGAAAGTCCTGGAAAACAGGATAATATGGATATAATGTACCTATATATTAAAGAAAAAAATGTCTATCTACAGTTCATCAAGGCATCTACACAATGGAATGGAAACAAAAAAACTTTTTTGCAAATTATGTGCTACTGAAAGTTCATACAGTAAGTATCAGCAAGCTAATAGATGCCACATAATGCTCAAATATAACAGATATAAAACACTATAATGAATACCTAAGAGCCACAATAATAATATCCATCGTGTATATACATCAAGTTCTTACCACTCTAGATTTTTAAGTATTCATTGAAAATAACTGACAAAGTGAAGACAGTTTACAAATTGTGTTTAAATTATACAACACAGAGATCAAGAATAAAACAAATTTGAAAATAAAACTATTTGCCAGTTGGACAAAAACCGGTAAGAGACTATAAAATGAAAATATAGATGTGGTGCTATTGGAATTATCAGGGTGATGAATATTGGATTCTACTTAACAACAATTACTTTATAAGCATATAGAGATAGATGCTTTATTAGTGCGACTTGAGGAGCAAATGGGAGCTTAGAAATGGAGCTGCAAGTTATAAAAAGAAAGGAAACTTAATCAGATAATAATCATACACCTTATGGTTATAAATTGAGTATCAGAAGACATATTACATTATTACAGTATTCTGTATCAATTTCATAAAATATTTTCTAGATAAAAATTGGCCAATGTCTTTTGTATATATATATATTTAATTTTACAGTTTTAGGTGATGATTAACATAATTCATAACCTATAATTCTGAAATACAAAATAACTATTTTTTATAGAAGTTTTGAATTTACTGTAAAATTGAGGGGAAGGTACAGATATTTTCCATATATCTCTCCTACAGGTTCATAGCCTCCCTATTTTTATTCACACTGCCACAAGAGTGGTACATTCGTTATAAGTAATGAATCCTACACTGACACATCATTTTTATCCAAAGTCCATAGTTTACATTACAGTTCACTCTTTGTGTTGTCCATTCTGAGTTTGGACAAAAGTATAGTAACATGTGCCCATCATATGACATCATACAGAATATATTGGACTCTTTCATTAGTAATATGCATTTAAGTTTCCTCCATGGCTTGGCATGCATTGACAACTCTTTTTTTTTTTTTGGTGTGAATTCCATTACTGGAACATACATAGTTTATTTATACATTCACCTACTGAAGGGCATCCTGGTTGCAATTGCTGAATTTTCTACTTGTTTTCTGCTATGAATTAGTGGCATAACTTGTGTAACTGATAAGAAAAAATAAAAGCTTTAAAATGGTTTTGAATGCCCATTGACGTTGCATAAACTTTAAGTTTTATGGGTTGGATATAAAATAATAAGGGGTAAATGCTTTTCTATCTCCCAGGTCTCAGTACTTTTGACAATGCAACATTTTTACTGCTTTGCCATCTTTCATTGACTTTTTTTGGGGCGGGTAAATACTCAAAATATGATTAGAAGATAAAATCACATGATTAAAGATAAAAAGACTGTATTATGATAAACTTTATTTTTTAAATAAATTTATTTATTTACTATATATTTTACAACAAAAATATATAACTATTGCAATCATGTACATATATATTTCCAGTCTTAAGTTCCTTGCTCACTAATTTTTAAAAAGTAGTATCTTGGAGGCCATCCCAAGATGGTAGAGGAATAGGACAGGGAGACTACTTTCTTCCCTAAAAATTCACCATAAGCTCATTTAAATGTTGAGCAACTTTCAGAAAACAACTTTTAAATGTTGGTGGAGGATACCAGGCACCTAGAAAGGCAGCTGATTCTCTTGGAAAGGAGGTAGGACAAAATATAAAAGACCAAAAAAAAAAAAAAAAAGGGAGACAAAAGACTTAGGGACAGAGACCTGTCCTGGGGGAGTTGTGAAGAAGGAGAAGTTTCCATCCAGTAGGAAACCCTCCCACAGGTGGGTCTGTGGGGAGTTTTGGAATATCAGAGGGCAACATAACCAGGAGGAAAATACACACACACACACACACACACACACACACAATACATGCATAACCACAACTTCCAGCAGAGAAGTAGCCCAGACTCTTTCATCCAGCACCAGCAAGCAGGGCTGGGTGGAAGGCGCATGCTGCATCATTGGTTCTTAGGGTAAGGACTGGGCCTGAGTGCCCTGAAGACAGTCTGAAGGAGCTAACGTGAGATAGCACCCCAAACCGTGGGATCACCAGAGAGAATAAAAAAACTTTTCCCACAGAAGGCTCTAATGTGCAGCCTGGCACACTCATAGAACAAAGGATTGAGCAAATACCAAAGCATAGCTAGCTGGCTGCATATAGGCCTCTCCCCCACCCACAGGCAGAGAGGCGGGCAAGCAACAGCCAGAGCCAGAAGGCAAGGGGCTGCGGCAGTCTTGGCCCCAGAGACGGCATCTTTCACCAAACTGTGAGCAGTCTCCCAGTTGCCAACCATGTCTTCCTGGGACGTGACCACCTTTGCCCCCTTGTGTCAGCACAGAAATTAGATACTGAAGAGACTTGCAAACAGAGGAAGCCAAAACAAAGAAGAGAAAACTGCTCTGGAAGCAATAGGTGCAACAGATTAAAAAAAAAAAAAAAAAAAAAGACCCTATTTTTACAGCATATTTCATATATATGTGTTTTGTAATTTTTGTGACTGGTTTTGTGTTTTATTTTTTATACTGTGTTTTTGACAGTCTAACCTCTGTTCTAGATTTTTAATCTTTGCTTTTTGGTATTATCAGTTTTATTCCTTTAAGAATCTAATATTCAATATCCATTTTCACTTAGGGATTTGATTACTGGCTTGATTGCTCTCTCCCCTTTGTCTCTCCCTTTTTTCCCCAAGGTAGCCTTTATATCCTACCTCCACCTTCTCTTCTCTACTTGATTCTGTGAATCTTTCTGGGTGTTCTGAGCTGTAGAAAACACTTAGGGAACTGGTTACTGGCTAGATTGCTCTCTCCCCTTTTGACTCTCCCTCTTCTCCTTGTGGTCTCCTCCATCTCCCTCCTCCCTCTTCTCTTCTCTATGCAACTCTGTGAATCTCTCTGGGTGTCCTTCACTGTGGAGAAGTGTTTCACCATTAACCTGGATGTTTTATCATCTTTGCTGTATGGATGGAGAAGTCTTGAGGCTACTGTAAGAGAAGGACTGAAAGCCAGAAACAGGAGGCCTACCTCCAAAACTTGAGAACATCAGAGAACTCCTGACCCTGGGGAACATTAATAGGTAAGGGCTCACCCCAAAATCTCCATACCTACACTGAAACCAAGCTCCACCC
This sequence comes from Bos indicus x Bos taurus, assembly GCF_003369695.1. Classification (NCBI taxonomy): domain Eukaryota; kingdom Metazoa; phylum Chordata; class Mammalia; order Artiodactyla; family Bovidae; genus Bos; species Bos indicus x Bos taurus. The sequence continues at coordinate 56,442,169 of NC_040087.1, forward strand.
AAGAGCCAACAAGTCCCAGTGCAAGACACACCATGCTAATTCTCCAGCAATGCAGGAGCACAACCTGGAGCATTAAAAGACAGGCTGCCCAAATCGTGCCAAACTCATAGATACCTCAAAACTCACTACTGGACACTTCATTGCACTCCAGAGAGAAGAGATCCAGCTCCACCCACCAGAACACAGAGGCAAGCTCCCCCAACCAGGAAACCTTGACAAGCCACTAGTCCAACCTCACTCACAGGGAGGAGACTCTACAATAAAGAGGAATCATGAACATCCAGCCTACAGAAAGGGCACCCCAAACACAGCAATCTAAACAAAATGAAAAGGCAGAGAAATATTCAGCATGTAAAGGAGCATGATAAATACCCACTAAACCAAAAAAAAAAAAAAAAGAGTAGGAGATAGGGAGTCAACCTGAAAAAAAAGTATTCAGAATGATAGTCAAGATGATCCAAAATCTTGAAAACAAAATGGAGTTATAGATAAATAGACTAGGGATAAGGATTGAGAAGATGTAAGAAATGTTTAACAAGGTCCTAGAAGAAATAAAGAATAGTCAATCAATAATGAATAATGCAATAACTGAGATCAAAAGCGCTCTGCAGGGGAACAACAGTAGAATAACTGAGGCAGAAGAGAGGATAAGTGAGGTGGAAGATAGAATGGTGGAAATTAATGAAGCATAGAGGAAAAAAGAAAAAAGAATGAAAAGAAATGAGGACAACCTCAGAGACCTTTGGGACAATGTTAAATGCCCCAAGATTCAAATCATAGGTGTGCCAGAAGAAGACAAAAGGAAAGGGCATGAGAAAATACTTGAGGAGATAATAGTTGAAAACTTCCCTAAAATGAGGAAGGAAATAACCACCTAAGTCCAAGAAATCCAGAGAGTCCCAAACAGGATAAACCCAAGGCAAAACACCCCAAGACACATATTAATCAAACTAACAAAGATCAAACACAAAGAGCAAATATTAAAACAGCAAGGTAAAAGCAACAGATAACACACAAGGGGATTCCCATAAGGATAACAGCTAATCTTTCAATAGAAACTCTTCAGGCCAGAAGGGAATGGCAGGACATACTTAAAGTGATGAAAAAGAAAAACCTACAATCAAGATTACTGAATTCAGCAAGTATCTCATTCAAATATGAAGGAGTAATTAAAAGCTTTACAGGCAAGCAAAAGCTGAGAAAATTCAGCACCATCAAACAAGCTCTTCAACAAATGCTAAAGGATCTTCTTTAGACAGGAAACACAGAAAAGGTTTATAAAATTGAACCCAAAACAACAAAGTAAATGACAACGGGATCATACCTGTCAATAATTACCTTAAATGTAAATGGGTTGAATGCCTCAACTAAAAGACCAAGACTGGCTGAATAGACACAAAACAAGACCCCTATAAATGCTGTCCACAAGAGACCCATCTCAAAACAAGGGACACATACAGACTGAAAGTGAAGGGCTGTAAAAATATATTTCATGCAAATGGAGACTGAAAGAAAGCAGGAGTAGCAATACTTATATTAGACAAAATAGACTTTGGAATAAAGACCATGAAAAGAGACCAAGAAAGACACTACATAATGATCAAAGGATCAATTCAAGAAGAAGATATAACAATTATAAATATACATGCACCCAGCATAGGAGCACCTCAATACTTAAGGCAAATACTAACAAGTGTGAATGGAAAAATTAACACTAACACAATAGCAGTGGGCAACTTTAATACCCCACTCACACCTATGATCAGCCAAACAGAAAATTAGCAAGGAAACACAAACTTTAAATAAGACAATGGACCAGTCAGATGTAATTGATATCTATAGGACATTTCCCCTCAAAACAGTGAATTTAACCTTTTTCCAAGTGCACACGGAACATTCTCCAGGATAGGTCACATCCTGGGCCATAAATCTAGCCTTGGTAAATAAAAAAAGAAGAAAGAAATCATTTCAAGCATCTTTTCTGATTGCAATGAGGTAGGATTAGATGTCAACTACAGGAGAAAAAAAAAAAAACTACTAAAATGCAAACATATGGAGGCTAAAAAACACACTTCTGAATAACCAACAGATCACTGAAGAAATCAGAAAGGAAATCAAAATATGCATAGAAACAAATGAAAATGAAAACATGACAACCCCAAAACCTATGAGAATCAGTTAAAGCAGTGCTAAGAGGAAGGTTCAAACCAGTACAAGCTTACCTCAAGAAACAAGAGAAACATCAAATAAATAAACTAACTTTACACCTAAAGCAACAAGAAATAGAATAAATGAAGAACCCCAAAGTTAGTAGAAGGGAAAAAAGTCATAAAAATCAGAGCAGAAATAAATGAAAAAGAAACAAAGGAGACAATAGCAAAAAAAAAAAAAAATCAACAAAACTAAAAGCTGGCTCTTTGAAAAGATAAATAAAATAGAGAAACCATTATTCAGACTCATCAAGAAAAAAATGGAGAAGAATCCAGTAAAATTAGAAATTTAAATGGAGAAATCACACAGACAACACAGAAATACAAAGTATCATAAGAGACTACTATCAGTGACTATATGCAAATAAAATGGACAACTTGGAAGAAATGGACAAATTCTTAGAAAAGTATAACCTTTCAAAACCAAACCAGGTAGAAATACAAAATCTTAACAGACCCATCAAGCACAGAAATCAAAACTGTAATAAAAAATCTTTCAACAAACAAAAGCCCAGGACAAGATGGCTTCACAGGTGAATTCTACCAAAAATTTAGAGAAGAACTAACAACTATAGTACTCAAACTCTTCCAGAAAATTGCAGAGGAAGGTAAACTCCCAAACTCATTCATGAAGCCACCATCACCCTAATACCAAAACCAGAATAAGATGCCACAAAAAAAGAAATCAACAGGCCAATATCACTGGTGAATATGCAAAAATCCTCAACAAAATTCTAGCAAACAGAATCCAACAACATATTATAAAGATCATACATCATGACAAAGTGGGTTTTATCCCAGGGATGCAAGGATTCTTCAATATTCACAAATCAATGAATGTGATACACCGCATTAACAAATTGAGAAATAATACCATATGATTATCTCAGTAGATGCAGAGAAAGACTTTGAAAAAATTGAACACCAATTTATGATAAAAACTGTCCAGAAAGCAGGCATAGAAGGAACATACCTTGGCAAAATAAAAGCCATTTACAATAAAACCACAGCAAACATTATCCTCAATGGTGAAAAATTGAAAGCATTTCCTCTAAAGTCAGGAACAAGATAAGGGTGCCCACTCTCACCAGTACTATTCAACATAGTTTTGGAAATTTTAGCCACAGCAATCAGAGAAGAAAAAGAAATAAGAGGAATCCAGATTAGAAAAGAAGAAGTAAAACTCTATTTGCAGATGACATGATCCTCTATATAGAAAATCTTAAAGACACCATCAGAAAATTACTAGAGCTAATCAATGAATATAGTAAAGTTGCAGGATATAAAATTAACACACAGAAATCCCTTCCATTTCTATACCTTAACAATGAGAAAATAGAAAGAGAAATTAAGGAAACAATCCCATTTACCATTACAAAGAAAGGAGTAAAATACTTAGGAATAAATTTACCTAAAGAAACAAAAGATCTACGTATAGAAACCTATCAAACACTGATGAAAGAAATCAAAGATGACACAAATAGATGGAGAAATATACCATGTTAATGGTGCAGAAGAATCAATATAGTGAAAATGAGTATACTACCCAAAGCAATCTATAGATTCAATGCAATCCCTATCAAGCTATCAATGGTATTTTCCACAGAACTAGAACAAGTAATTTCACAATTTGTATGGAATACAAAAACCTCAAATAGCCAAAGTCATCTTGAGAAAGAAGAATGGAACTGGAGGAATCAACCTGCCTGACTACAGACTACACTACAAAGCTACAGTCATCGAGACAGTATGCTACTGGCACAAAGACAGAAATACAGATCAATGGAACAAAGTAGAAAGTCTTGAGATGAATCCACATACCTACAGACACTTTATCTTTGACAAAGGAAAAAAAATACTATGGAGAAAAGACAGTCTCTTTAACAAGTGGTGAGAAGACTGATCAATCACCTGTAAAAGAAGAAAACTTGAATGCTTTCTAACACCACACACAAAAGTCAACTCAAAATGAATTAAAGATCTAAATGTAAGACCAGAAACTATAAAACTCCTAGAGGAAAACATAAGGGGAACACTCACTGAAATAAATCACAACAAGATTCTCTATGACCCACCTTCCAGAGTAATGGAAATAAAAGCAAAAATAAACAAATGGGACCTGATTAAACTTAAAAATTTTTGCACAACGAAAGAAACTATAAGCAAGATAAAAAGACAGCCTTAAGAAAGGGAGAAAATAATAGCAAATGAAACAACTGACAAAGACTTAATCTCCAAAATAGACAAGCAGCTCATGCAGCTCAATACCAGAAAAATAAACAACCTGATCACAAAATGGGCCAAAGAACTTAACAGACGTTTCTCCAAAGACATGCAGATGGCTAACACACACACACACACACACACACACACACACACACACAAGATGCTAAACATCACTCATTATCAGAGAAATGCAAACCAAAACCACAATGAGGTACCATTTCCTGCCAGTCAGAATGGCTGCCATCAAAAAGTCTGCAAATAATAAATGTTAGAGAGGGTATGGAGAAAAGGGAACCCTCTTACACTGTTGGTGGGAATGTAAACTAGTATAGCCACTATGGAGAACAGTGTGGAGAGTCCTTAAAAAACTAGGAACAGAACTTCCAAACAGCCCAGCAATCCCACTGCTAGATATATACACTGAGGAAACCAGAATTTAAAGAGATGCAGGTACCCCAATGTTCATCACAGCACTATTTACCATAACTAGGACATGGAAGCAACCTAGAAGTCCATCAGCAGACAAATGGATAATAAAGGTGTGGTACATATACACAATGGAATATTACTCAGCCATTAAAAAGAACACATTCAAATCAATTCTAATGAGGTGGATGAAACTGGAGTCTATTATACAGAGTGAAGTAAGTCAGAAAGAAAAACACTAATACAGGATATTAACCCATATATATGGAATTTAGAAAGACAGTAATGATGACTCCATGTGCAAGACAGAAAAAGAGACACAGATATAAAGAACAGACTTTTGGACTCTGTGGGAAAAGCTGAGGGTTGGATGATTTGAGAGAATAGCATTGAAACATGCATATTACCATATGTGAAACAGATAACCAGTTTAAGTTTGATTCATGAAACAGGACACTCAAAGTTGGTGCACTGGGACAACCCATAGGGATGGGATGCAGAGGGATGTGGGAGGGGGGCTTGTGACAGGGGGACACATGTACACCCATGGCTGATTCATGCCTGTGTGTGGCAAAAATCACCAAAATATTGTAAAGTAATTAGCCTCCAATTAAAATATAAAAATAAAAAAAAATAGTATGTCTTGAGATTTCCCTAATGGTAAAGTGGTTTGGACTTCACCTTCCAGCATGTTGAGCATGGGTTAAATCCCTGGTCAGGGAGCTAAGGTCCTACATGCTTCATGGTCAAAAAATCAAAACAAAACAGAAGCAATACTGAAACAAATTCAATATTTTTAATTCAATATTTTGAATTGAATTAAAAATGGTCCACATAAAAATCTTTAAAAATTAATATGTTATGATAATCAAATCTATCTTTTTCTTTAATTTACAAATAAAAATTAGGCATGCAGGCATGTGCATGCACAAATACACACATATACACACTACAGATCCTGTCTGTATATTTAGAAGAAACTATTTTAAATGTTTAATATTTCTCTATGTTTCATGCACTTTCCACTCTTCTTGATAAGATATAGTAATTTTACTTCTCAATAAATGCCCAAACATGACTCAGTAAAGTGATATTTCATGCATTTTAGAACTAGTACACTGTTTAGTTTATTTGCACAGAATCATCCAATTACTATATATGACAAAAGTTTATCTCACTGTAAAATGCTCATGGGGAACAGAAAATGATGTGCTAGAGAAATCTTCCAGTACTCCATTTTAAAATGAATCACTTCAGGAATATCAGTTTCCCAATATGATTAAATAAAAAAAATAATTTAAAAATGTTTTAATTTAGCATATTCAGAAAATAACTTCAGAGATATAAATGTAATGATTATTAATGTTAGTTAAATAGTGGTAATATATAGTTTTATTAGTTATTTTTTGAAACTACTTCTAATTTAGGGGTTATAACTTCAGCTTAATAAAGGAAACTAATTACTACATTGTGATGCTGCAAAATAATTAAAAGATGTAACTTTAACACAAACTAAAACAGCAGTGACTTTTTCACAAAAATGTATCACCATTGTTACAGTTAAGAAGCATATCTGTAACAACGTGATTTGATGCTATGTCAAATACTTATATTTGAAATATATGGGAAAATCCATTAAAGAAAATAATTTCTCAGGCACACCATGATTCCTAAATTAATTATGATGGTTTGAATGACAACTACAAAGCTTTCTTTCTACAGTTCTGTAGCTATTTCATAAAACCTAAGAATGACAAAGACAAACACAATTACTCTCTTGAAAATAAATGTCAGCAAATCAAGGGACATGTGAATAAATTATTCTATGTTTAAAAATATACTTACAATTTACATTTGCTTGAACAAACACCTTAATGTAAAATTAATATAGTATAGCACTCATAGGTTTTATAAAAATATGAGTAATTATCTTAGTCTTACAATGTAGTAAAATTAATGTTTGATTTCTTGTCTCAAAGTTGCCTGAGAAGTTGCATGAACAGATTCATTTATTCATCACAACATTTTTATGCAGTAAATATTGTTACTATGCTCAAAAATATAATGAAAATGAGGTATATAAAAAGAGTACATTCGGACTTCCCTGGTAATACTGTGCTTAAGGCTCTATGCTTCCACTGCAAGAGGCACAGGTTAGATACTGCAGCCAAAAAAAAAAAAAAAAAGAGTACATCTTAAAAGTCACAGAGTTAGTATGTTATCTTTTCAGCAGTTTGAAACCCAATTTATCATACATTAAAATCTGAACTCTGCAAAACTGACCTTATTAATTTCTCCTCTGCAGTACTTATTTCTGTTTCATTTTCTGAAGTCTATTCTCCACTATAGGTGAGACAGATTTTAGTATGATAGTGTTAGTTGCTCAGTCACATCTTACTCTTTGCAACTCCATGGACTGTAGCCCACCAGGCTCCTCTGTTCATGGAATTCTCCAGGCAAGAATACTGGAATGGATAGCCATTCTCTTCTCCAAGGGATCTTCTCAAACCTAGGGATGGAACTCAAGCCTCCTTCATTGCAGGTGGATTGTTTATCATCTGAGCCTCTTGGGAATCCCTTCAGTATGAAAATTCATGATAATATATTACATCCTGCTACTGAGAAGTTATATTTACCTGGAATTATATTTAAAGACTTTAGTTCTGTTGAATATATATTGTTTTCACTCATTCTATGTTCCAAGTCATATACTTGGTAATGGAAATATAAACAGGCATAGTTCCTTTCTCCTAAGATTTGACTGTCTGGTAGGCAAGACATACACTCAAAATATAACTTCAATATAGTAAGACCAATAAGAAAAGAAACATTATTGAAATTAGATTATTAAAGGGAAAAACTAGGATGTTTTTGCTACCTAAACTTAAATAAACTGCTGAGATTTTGGGCCATTATTTCACCATAACATAATATTAATAGAATATATAGTTTTAAAAGTCTCATTCTCTATCAACTGAATTAGTCTGGTGAGATTAAATATATTTTAAATGTAACTCAGATATCAAAAAACATTTCTGTAAATTGCCAGATGGCAAACATTTTAGGCTTTGTGGAGCAAATGTATCTTGTTACATGTTCTTCTTCTTATTTTTATTAATAGACTTTTAATTTTTAGAATTGTAAGCATATAATATAGAGTTCTAATATGTTCTTTGTACAACTGTACCAATTATTAACAATTTATATTAACATGTACATTTGTTATAATGAACAAATATTATCACACTATTATTAACATAAGGCCATAATTTGTTCACATATTCTTTCTTTTTTTTTTTGGTAACATATTCTTAGTCTTTTCCTATCATCCTTTCTATGTCCCCTGATCCTATCCAAGATTTGACATCATATTTACTTGTCACATCTTATTAAGCTCCTCTTGACTGTGGCAGTTTCTCAGACTTTTTTTTGTTTTCCATGATTTTGAAAGTCTTGAGGTATTAGGAAATATGCCTCTCTAATGGAATTTGTCTAACATTTTTCTCATTATTAGACTAGAGATATGGTTTTGGAATGGAAGATCACAGAGGTAAAATGTGATTTTCTCATATTATTTCAAGGGTACACACTATCAACATGATTTATGGTTGTTAATATTGGCCTTTATCACCTAGATGAGGCAGTTTTGTAAAATTTCTCCATTGCAGAGTTGCTTGTTTCCCTCATTTCTCTATACCCTTTAGAGGTAAGTCAGTATACACAGCTCACATTTAGAAATAGTAAGTTATGATCCCTTCTTTTGTTTTCAAATAATATTTAAATATTTAAAATTCACTTTTAGTTCATATGTAGTACATAAATGTGAAATAGTTTGGGATTGGTCTGAAAACAATAGTTTGCTGACTCTCAATCTAATTTGGTAATTATTTTTTCTATTTATCATCAATGACATGGATAGATATAATAATGCTATATAAAGGTATTACTAAATACAAAATGTATTTCTAAAAGCATTTTTATCATTGATTTAATTGTATTTAGGTTTAGAATGTATTTTAACTAATTTTTTAAAATTTATAGTTTAATACATGCTTAATATGCTACAGGTATATGATATGGTATAGAGTGGAAGCTATGAATTTATATATTTTCCAGATCATTAAACAAATACCCCCAATGATATGTATTGAATGATCATTTTTACAGTAGAGTTAGGGTTTGAAATCCACTCTTGGTCCACAAAACAAAAAAACAAAAAACAAAAACACTCATCTTTGATTTGGCCCACATTACCTGCATTTATTAATGACTGGATCAACAGTAAGATGGGCATACCATTTGTGAATAATATGTAAGATCTGAAAATCAGTATTATTTTGTTAAAGATACGATAAATTATCTCTCATAAATTATATATGATAAAGAAAAATGTTTGCTAATATTTAGGCAAGTACTCAAGTAAAAAACTAAAATATAAAAAACAAAATTTATAAGCCCTAAGACTCTTGAGAGTCCCTTGGACTGCAAGGAGATCCAACCAGTCCATTCTGAAGGAGATCAGCCCTTGGTTTTCTTTGGAAGGAATGATGCTAAAGCTGAAACTCCAGTACTTTGACCACCTCATGTGAAGAGTTGACTCACTGGAAAAGACTCTGATACTGGGAGGGATTGGGGGCAGGAGGGGAAGGGAACGACAGAGGATGAGATGGCTGGATGGCATCACTGACTTGATGGACATGAGTCTGAGTGAACTCTGGGAATTGGTGATGGACAGGGAGGCCTAGTGTGCTGTGATTCATGGGGTCACAAAGAGTCGCACACGACTGAGCGACTGAACTGAACTAAATATACTTTTTTTTTAAATGCATAAAATCCATTCATTTTTAGCTATTTAGTTCAGGGGTTTATCTCTCTATATCTTTGTCTTTCTATCTATCTAGCTGTTTCAGCACTTGCAAATAAAATGTTAGACAGCATGATTTTGCAAGTCTCTAGTTTATAGCCTCAGTAGAAGCAAAAAGCTTTTGTAAACACAAGGTTTATTTATTCAGGTACTATTTGAGTTTTGTGAAAGAAAGCACTATGGCAATTTTAAAACTATAATGGTAAGACAGAAATATAATAATAATTTTTTACCTTTTAATTTTATTTTATTTTTAAACTTTACAATATTGTATTAGTTTTGCCCAACATTGAAATAATAATATTAAGATATGTTTTAAGGCAAAAATACATAAAACTTGATAAATGAAGAGGAAAAAACACATTTAAAATTTTATATCTATATTATACCTTAAATTTCTATTAGTTTCTATTAGTGTAAATAATACTAATGATGCCATTTTTAAATTTCTCACTCAGCAATATTGACTCCAGATGTTTGATGTTATCACCTGTGAAACAGAACCAGTATCTCCTGCTGCTGCTACTCCTGCTGCTAAGTTGCTTCAGTCGTGTCTGACTCTGTGCGACCCCAGAGACGGCAGCCCACCAGGCTCCCCCATCCCTGGGATTCTCCAGGCAAGAACACTGGAGTGGGTTGTCATTTCCTTCTCCAATGCATGAAAGTGAAAAGTGAAAGTAAAGTCGCTCAGTTGTGTCTGACTCCTAGCAACCCCATGGACTGCAGCCTACCAGGCTCCTCCATCCATGGCATTTTCCAGGCAAGAGTACTGGTGTGGGGTGCCATTGCCTTCTCTAGTATCTCCTAGTCTACACAATTAGTTACATTGCAAAACACCTCTGAAGTTGATACCATCAACTCAGAACAACTTGGTGGAAAAGAGATCTTATAGTCATTGTCTGAAATTATCTTTAGACTTACAAACTCAAGCTCTCTGACCTTTCTCAACTCACATATAACTTTAAACTGAAGGTAAAGCCATTTACCCATTTATGGACCCAATTAATAATAGTAAGTTTTTAAAGCACAACATTCTTCACTTAATCTTCTTATAGAAAGCTTAGAAGAATCAGAATTGGTAAAGATTAGGAGACTATCAAACTAATTCCCATCAAATGTATGGACTATGTAATTTGATGGTGATAGAAGGAGCCACAGACTGGATTCCATCTACCTTTATAGTTTTATATAATAGGTAATATTTCAACCTATTCCAAATAACTCCCACTTCTTAGAGTTCCCTGAGCATAGATCATTGATATTAGCATGAAGATTCCCTTATCAGTTCTGTTATCAATAAAAATCTATCACTATAATTACATGAAGCAAAATAGACTTTAAATTTAAAGCTATCTCTAAAGACAAAGAAGCTAATTATATGATAAATGGGCCAATTCAATAGAAAGTTGTAACAACTATAAACATATATGCTCCTAACATAAAAGCACCTAAATTATTAAGCAAACCTTACTAAATAGATCACCCAGACATAACATCAACAAAGAAACAATTGACTTGAAAATATGCTCAACTTCACTAGTCAGCAGGAAATGCAAATTAAAACCACAATGAGATACTACTTCACATCTGTTGGAATGGCTAATATCAAAAAGACAAATGATAAGCATTGGCAAGGATGTGGAGAAACAGAAATGCTAATATACTGTTTGTGAGACTGTAAATTGATGCAATTATAATGGAAAACTATGCAGTTTAAAAATAAATCAAAAATAGACCTATGTTGTGATCCAGCAAACCCACTTCTGGGTAAATATCCATTGTAAGTGTTCTCATCACACACACACACACACACACATACACATAGGTTCTATGTTAAATGAAGGATATTATTAATTACTTTGAATATGGATTATTTCAAAATGCACTGTACATCTTAAATCTGTACACGTTTTATTCATCAATTATACTTCAATAAAGCTGGGGTAGGGGGAGTAAGAAAGCTAAAATATAGAGGATTAAGACCAAGAAAAGATGTTTCCTTAAAAAGACTGGTAAAGACTCTGCCTGCAATGCAGGACACCTAGGTTTGATCCCTAGGTCAGGAAGATCCCCTGGAGAAGTGAATGGCAACCCACTCCAGTATTCTTGACTGGAAAATTCCATGGACAGAGGTGCCTGGCAGGCTACAGTCCATGGGGTTGCAAAAAGTTGGACATGGCTGAGCAACTAACACTTTTAAAAAGACTAATAAGGTAGATGAAATCCAGGAAATACAGAATACTGCAAAAAATAAGCCTTACACTGAGTTTGCTAAATGATGGAACCAATTCCAATTATTTTGTCCTTGAAAAACTCCATTTTATGCTCTCTCCAACTCTGTGTTGTTATCATTACTGCTTCTGTCTATCTAGTTTTCAGGCACATGATGGAATTGCAATGTCCTACCATGTTTGTTGTTTGGTATGGCCATGTTAGAGAAGGCAATGGCACCCCACTCCAGTACTCTTGCCTGGAAAATCCCATGGATGGAGGAGCCTGGTAGGCTGCAGTCCATGGGGTCACTAGGAGTCGGACACGACTAAACGACTTCACTTTCACTTTTCACTTTCATGCATTGGAGAAGGAAATGACAACCCACTCCAGTGTTCTTGCCTGGAGAATCCCAGGGGCGATGGAGCCTGGTGGGCTGCCATCTATGGGGTCACACAGAGTCTGACATGACTGAAGTGACTTAGCAGCAGTAGCATCAGCATGGCCATGTTACTGTTTTTTTTTTTTTTAATCAATTAAATATGAATAGAAACAGCATTTGTCAATTTTAGGCAAAGATTTGGAGAGCCATTACATGATTCACCATATTTTTTTCTTACTACACAGAGATTGTAGAAGTATGTATCAGAAGAATTATATAAAACTTGAATACTAGGAAATAAGATTAAAAGGTGGACAACATGTCCTTTCAATGACATATGACGGTGGAGTCCAAGGGCTTCTATGGGAACATATTAATTTTTTAAGAGTTTTTTATTTTATTTTATTAATTTTTTTATTGAAGGATAATTGCTTTACAAATTTTTTTTTATTTTTAATTGGAAGATAATTGGTTTATGATATTGTGTTGGTTTTAGCCATACAACAATGTGAACCAGCCATTAGTATACATATGCTCTCTCTCTTGAACCTCTTTCCTACCCTCTACCCCATCCCACTCCTCTAGGTTGTCACAGAGTACTAATTTTTTTAAAGACAGTTTCACAGCTGTAAAAAATTCTGTCACTGAGACTTAAAAATGACCTTTAAGGCTGCACTTAACAATTAGAAAAAAATAAGTTGAAAAACTACATGATCCCCAAAGAAAGCATATTTTCCAGTACCACCCACTTCAGATATGACTAAAAAAACTTGCCTTGCCAAAATTCTGAATATGTACCAAGTATGCTTTTTTCACTCCCCAGAATAACATATGGATATTTTGAATATTGAAGGGAAAAAAAATGTAGAAAATGATCAGAAATCCTGAGAAGGAAGGATTTTTTTTTTTTTTAAATAGGGGTGTGTGGGTGTTTAAAACATGGAGAGAAATATTGGCTCTCTGCCCTGACTTTCGACCTGCCACTGAATTTGTATAATCACTATTTGCTCACATACCAGTGATGACACATACCACTGTTGCAGGGATTTCATTGATATTGGACAGAAGACATAAAATTGTGAGGAGGTGAAAAAAACAGGTAAAGACTGACCAGAATGGGTTTAATAGCAATCTGGATTTTCAAATCAGTGGGTAAATATGTCATATTTTAAATCCAACGCCTCATTTTAAATTATTTGTTTTCATTAATAATTTTGGAAAAAAATCATCTATGTCATGTTATTAAGTAAAAAAATAAAATTAAGATATTAAATTTCAAAGCCAGTTTTCTTTTCTTACTTATTTGATCACATTGTTTTGCTATGTGAAATATTTTTCTGTTCCTGTGCCAAAACCACATAATTTTAAGCTTTTAAAGTGGTAATGCATTTAATTGATTGTGGTATAGTTATTCACTTATCATTTTCCTTCATAGAAATGTTTTAATTATTTGCACTGATTTATTCTTCCAAGTGAACTTTAAAAATGGTCACATTGTAAACATTTCTTTAGTATTATGTTTGAAATAGTAAATTTACAATTTTTATAACATAAACAATCACAATATTACCAAGGTGGTAAAACTATGAAGGAAAATTAGAAGGTATGACAGTGATGTAAGAGCTTATTTAAAATTTAATCTGGAGGATAATATTTAAACTGATACTTAAAGGATTACTAACTTGCATGAATATTGATTTTTGTATTTTCACTATGTAAGTGGGCACTTTAGTGAATCTTATTTGTTGGTGTAATAGCTTTTCAATTGATTTCTCTAAGGTTTAAAGGTAGACTATTATGTCAACTACTGATAATGGAAATTTTCATCTCTTTTGATACAAATTATTGAAACTTCCAGGAAATAATTAAATCATATCAGTAATAGTGGGCATCAACCTTTTACTCTTGCCTATAACTAGAGAAAGTCAAGTCATATCTCATTTGTGTGATGTATCTTCCAATACTACTTTTAATGAAAAGAATATATTCTGACTCCACATTATTTATAAGTTCATTAAAGGTAGCATCTTATCCAAGATACATATGAAAGAGAATTTGGATTCAGGATTCTTAAAATGCAGGCAATAACCATGTACTTATTATGTGAAGAAAAGCTGTTACTTTTCTTGTTTTAATATTCCTACCAATAAGTTAAACATGCTATTCAAAATATATTAAACATCTCTGAAACAAACATTTTTTTCCCCTATTGTATATAAACTGTACAAATGTTCTCACAACCAAATGAATGTAAGATGATCATGATAAATTTGTACCCTGTCCTATATTCATACAAGACTCATCTTTAAATATTTGAAATAGTCATATTTTGTATTATATTTTTAATTTTACAAAAAAATTTTATCTGATTTGGGGTTACTATTTAAAATTCATAGCATTAATATTTTCTGTTTTAGAAAATACATGGGTCTATTAAAGACAGTGGCAAGTACAGAACATTCGTGTTATTGTGATAGGTGACTGCGTATCTTGTGTGATCTATTATACATATTGTGCATGCTTAGTTGCTCAGTTGTGTCCAACTCTTTGTGACCCTTTGGACTGTAGTTGCCAGCTTTCTCTGTCCACAGAATTTTTCAGGCAAAAATATAAAAAATATATACTTAAATCTATTTTGTACTTACTCATTAATATCATGCATGACATGTATTCACTCTTAGAAACAATTCTTGACCAGTGGATAATGAGAGCCAAATTTATTCAGTGGAGACTTCTGGAATAGATTCACATAGCACTTGAGAGGTTTTATTAAATTATAAATATTACCTAGAATTGATGGTTTTTAAAGCTAACAGATATCAACCATCATTTATCAGATTTGTACCTCATCCTGACACTTGGTTCATATTTTTAAATTAATTTATAATTCCAATTAGTTTACAATTCCTGCAAAATTCTGTATTATTTTCTCAGATTTCAATACTAGTACATACAGAGTGATTATCCATGTACATGTTTCATAAGAAGGCATTGATTTCAGAACATAATAGAACATGAGCAAGGATCACTGATCTTTTTAATATGTTTCTTTTCTGTCAATCAAGTGTGTTTTATTACAGATAATCTAGGTTATGCTATGGAAACACTTTCCATAAACTCTCAGTGGATTAAGTATTCATTTCTATTCCACACTGCAAGTCCCATGTAGGAACTGTGGGCCATAGTTGAGACGGTCCTTTATTATATGAAGTCATCTAGAGACTCAGATTCATTATGGTAACAGCATCTCAATAAGTGACCTCAGAGTACACTGTGTCAGAGGGAAAATAAAATTTCAGAGTAGCATACAATCACTCTGCCTCTTATTTCATTGGTCAGGCTTGTCACATGTCAATTCTGAGCTCAAGTGCAAAAGGACTGGTTAATGTAAGGTGTCAAACAGATTATTTGTCAAACATTAATTTTATTAATGTTTTTGTTGTCAAATACCACTTTGTTTCTGTTTTTGCACGTTTTATTTTTTAAGACATCAACCATCCCCACAGGAAACAACCTAACAATCCATTCAGTCACAGTATCCAGCTCAAATTCCAAAAATGTCTGTGTTCTGTGAAGTAATTTCAACAACAGGTTTAATTGCAGTGGCTCTTAATTTGAAAAAACAATCAAACGATGAACTAAAGGACATACACACTCCTAATAGTCAGTGGTGAAATAAGCTCTGGCTATCTATCTGAACTAAATTCTTCTTATCAGAAAGGAAGAAGTAACTCTGAACAGTTACAGGATTGTAGTTTTTGTAAAATCCTGCTGAACAGACATTGTGAACAGGCTCTAAAAATAAACATTGTTCAGTTCAGTTCAGTTCAGTCGCTCAGTCGTGTCTGACTCTTTGTGACCCCATGAATCGCAGCACGCCAGGCATCCCTGTCCATCACCAAATCCCGGAGTTCACTCAGACTCACGCCCATCGAGTCAGTGATGCCATCCAGCCATCTCATCCTCTGGCGTCCCCTTCTCCTTCTGCCTTCAATCCCTCCCAGCATCAGAGTCTTTTCCAATGAGTCAGCTCTTTGCATGAGGTGGCCAAAGTACTGGAGTTCCAGCTTGAGCATCATTCCCTCCAAAGAAATCAGAGGGCTGATCTCCTTCAGAATGGACTGGCTGGATCTCCCTGCAGTCCAAGGGACTCTCAAGAGTCTTCTCCAACACCACAGTTCAAAAGCATCAACGGCGCTCAGCCTTCTTCACAGTCGAACTCTCACATCCATAAATGACCACAGGAAAAACCATAGTCTTGACTAGACGGACCTTGTTGGCAAAATAATGTCTCTGCTTTTGAATATGCTATCTAGGTTGGTCATAACTTTCCTTCCAAGGAGTAAGCGTCTTTTAATTTCATGGCTGCAGTCACCATCTGCAGTGATTTTGGAGCCCCCCCAGAAATAAAGTCTGACACTGTTGCCACTGTTTCCCCATCTATTTCCCATGAAGTGATGGGACCAGATGCCATGATCTTAGTTTTCTGAATGTTGAGCTTTAAGCCAACTTTTTCGCTCTCCACTTTCACTTTCATCAAGAGGCTTTTGAGTTCCTCATCACTTTCTACCATAAGGGTGGTGTCATCTGTATATCTGAGGTTATTGATATTTCTCCTGGCAATCTTGATTCCAGCTTGTGTTTCTTCCAGTTCAGCGTTTCTCATGATGTACTCTGCATATAAGTTAAATAAACAGGGTGACAATATACAGCCTTGATGTACTCCTTTTCCTATTTGGAACCAGTCTGTTGTTCCATGTCTAGTTCTAACTGTTGCTTCCTGACCTGCATACAGGTTTCTCAAGAGGCAGATCAGGTGGTCTGGTATTCCCATCTCTTTCAGAATTTTCCACAGTTTATTGTGATCCACACAGTCAAAGGCTTTGGCATAGTCAATAAAGCAGAAATAGATGTTTTTCTGGAACTCTCTTGCTTTTTCCATGATCCAGCAGATGTTGGAATTTGATCTCTGGTTCCTCTACCTTTTCTAAAACCAGCTTGAACATCAAGAAGTTCACAGTTCATGTATAAACAGTGTTGGTGAATATTAATTGATTAGATCCTGATTCTGCTATATAGGATCTGTTTCATGGTGAATTGTTTTCTATGATGCTACCCTGCATTCAGGCAGATACTTCTTTTTCTTTTTAGCTTCTGATGAGGGTATGAGCCTATCCTAGACTTGGTCAAATTTTTAAACTCATGACCAATTAAAGAATTTGAGGGAAGGAGCAAAAGTCTCAAATAGTAACAGCAATTTTGGTTTGATTATTGTTATCTCAGGTTTGTACTTGCTTTAGCAATATTACTTTCTCAAAACTGAGTAAAATTTTTATCTATTTGCTGTTAGCCCATTGTGTATGTTAGAAAATATTCAAACATAATTCTCAAGGTATAATTTCATATTGAGATATATTATTTTGCATATTTTATATCTGAATATATATATATATATATATATATAAACATACATATATATGTGTGTATATAAATGTGCTGTGTATATATTCTCATGTTGGGCTTCTGGGCAAAAGTTATAGCCCAATTTTCTCAAAATCTGTTAATCTGATTCTGAGGTTTAACTTTCCTCCATATCCTTAATCTGATCTTTGCCCCTGAGGCACTTGAATCCTGAGAATTGTTTTAAATAAATGGGAAGACTACACTCTTTTATCTTTGCCAAAATGCTTAGTTTTGATATGGTGTTGCCTCTCAAAATCTTTATCAATTATCTCCTATGGTTTGAACTTCATAGCATCAAGATCCAAAGTTCCAGAATATTTTTGCTTCCTTTCATTTCTGCTTTTCATCAAATTCTTTCCTTATCTTATCTCTTTCTGGTAATACTTGATAAAATTCAGTCAGTAACAACCAAAAACCCTAATACAGTTGTTTTTTTTTAACCACTTCCCCTAGAACTATAAAATAATTGGACATGCAATCAGCCTTGCAAGATTTTTCAGAGATGTGATGTCATCAAATATTCTTCTACTATTTAAAAGTGACATCTATCCAGCCTCTGCTAGTTGTTTCCTCCACTTTCAACTTATAAGCTTGTTACACATTTTAGATTTGTTGAAATGGCACTCTACTCCCCAAACTATTATCTGTATTAGAAAGGCAGTGCCAGATCATGCTACAATATCAAAAAAATCCAAAGCATTAGTGGTTTTAAAAACACACATTTTGCTTAGTCTCCATGTCCAACTCAGGTCAGTGGTTGAGCTGTGTTCTACACAGTTAATCAAAGTACAAGGCTGTATGAGGCTCCAAGTTGTAATATCACCGTGTCACTTCTAAAAGTGAATAGGAGAGTGTTGAAGAAAGAGACCCAGAAGGTCATAAAATGACTTTTCCTTGCTTTATTGGTCACTACCTGTTAGATAGTGTCAAAGACAACCTTACCATTCCTCTCAGACAAAAATTTAGACTGGTTTCTTCCTGCCTCTAAGCACTGTGCTGTGTGCTGAGCTTAGTCACTCAGTCGTGTCTGACTCTTTGCGACCCCATGGACTGTCAGGCTCCTCTGTCCATGGGGATTCTCCAGGCAAGAATACTGGAGTGGGTTGCCATGCCCTCCTCCAGGGGATCTTCCAAAGACAGGGATTGAAATGAGGTCTCCTGCATTGCAGGCAGACTCTTACAATCTGAGCCACCAGGGAAGTCCGGCTCTAAGCCTTGGACCTCTCCAAAAGAGATTATTTATTTCAGAATTCTTATAGTTGTAAATTTTCACTCTGCCTTTTCAAAATGTAAAAATTTTTAAAGGCACATATAACCTAGGACTGTCTTTCTCCAGGAGCTGGGAGCCATTCCTTTGAAATGTGATGCTCAAAGACAATACCGACCCTACCTTGAGGTAGAAAATGCTAGGCAGTCAGTGAAGGATTTTAAGACCTAGGTCTTGTTTTCAATCAACATCCTGCTCCATTAACCTAGAGCTATACACTTTGTCCCAAATTCCTGGAATATGTCCTTGGGGTTCCCTACTGGCTCAGATGGTAAAGTATCTGCCTGCAATGCAGGAGATCTGGGTTTGATCCCTGAGTTGAGAAGATCCCCTGGAGAAGGGCATGGCAACCCACTCCAGAGTTCTTGCCTGGAGAATCCCATGGACAAAGAGCCTAGCAGGCTACAGTCCATAGGGTCACAGACAGTCAGACAGGACTGAAGTGATTTAGCACTCATGTATGTCTTTAGTCTGATAAATCATCAGCACTCAGATCCAGGAAGAGCAGTAGTTAACCTCTGTTCCATATACCTAGAGAAAAACAACTGGTGATCAATAATCTTTAGCCCATACAGCTGCTCCATTGTAAAATGGCTAGGGGGCATGAAAAAGGTGGCAACTTAATCCAAGAATCAAGAGAAGCCATAAAGACGTTATGTTAAACATTTTGAAATTTAAACTGATTGGTTAAAAAGGGCATATTTTAGGGACAAGAGCCAACCAAAAATGTACAAATTAATACTGATAAGGATATAAACTGCTCTAAGACTTTGGGGGACACTTTAGCCCCTCTCAGTGCCTATGCTGAGGGCTTTGCACTTTCTTTCTCTTTAATAAATCCTATTTGTTTGCTACCATAAGTGTTTGCAGGTTTGTTAAGTTCATTCTTTGACTCTGAAAACAAGAACTTGGATTCCCTTTCAAGCTCTCAGTCTACCTGGGGGCTGGGAAAGGGGAACAGGGAAGAAGCAAAATACCAATTGAAGAAACAGACTTGCTCCAACTTATAAAATTGCCTCTTGGTACAGTAAGAGGATATTTACCTTTCTTTGAATCAAACTACTTAGCAAACACAATTGGCTTAAAATCCCTCTGCCCTAGCTTTTAAAATCTCTCCAGCTCCCTTTTCAGTAGAGTTGAGCTAAGACTGAGTTTAGGATTCTCTCTCTATTGAAAGAGCCTTGAATAAAGTCTTGCCGATTTAACTTTGGGGGAATATTTGCCTTGACAATGGAAGGTAGAAATTGTAAGGAGGATGGAAAAAAATAGAACAAGATAAGTATTCAACAGGAAATCAATCCTGAATATTCATTGGAAAGACTGATAATAAAGTTCCAATACTTTAGTGCCGGGAGCCAGCATGGGAGTTCCCACCCATGACAAGGTCATGCAGGAGAGCCCTAATGGGCAAGGCAAGTCAGGGCTTGAGGGCCCCCCATTAATCTGCCTGAGCATCTACCCCAAAACCATAATCTGTCTGTTTTGCTATTTCACGACTTCCACCAACTCTTCTGACATTAACGGGGGGCTATCCCCGACCACCTTTCTCTGAAGAAAATCAACTTAGAGCTCTAGTTAATATGTCTCCTGGGCATAATAGGAGTGTTTCAACTCAAACCCCTCTGATGACTTTCTAGCTTGCCTGACAGGTTTGTTCGGACTCCTGCAGCTACGCATGTGATTGTTCACAGCCTCCCAACCACGAGAGGCATGGGAAGCTTAAGATATTCTAACAATGCAGAGCTTCTCAGAGATTTAAAATTGTTAGAATAGAACTAGTAGAGGATTTCCTTGTTGACCTAATGCTTGCTGCCAAGTTTCCATATCCCTTATGTACTGTGTCCCTGGGAGTGTATTGATTAATATAGTTGGTGTATAGAAATGTAAGTAGTAGCTTTAATGTTTGTAACCTTGGACCCTTGAGTTAATTCTTTTCTTGTTATAGCCCACCACACTTTTGCCCTATAGGAATGCAACTTTATCTAATGCTTTCAGAGGGTGGCGCCTGACTTTAGAATAATCACCTTTAGAGAAAATAAGTTTTCTGATTGACTAACCATTATTCAGAAGAAAGGGTCATAAAATGTTAACAGGCCTCCTGGCCAGAAGATGATGTAAATCACCTAAAGCCTTTGCATATGATAAGTTTGCAGAAAGCAAGCCTGGCTTCAATGAGTCAAGGACTGCTAACCTTACATGACTCTACACCCCCTATTATCCTCTATGCACAACTTAAGGTATAAAAACTACTTTGGAAAATAAAGTTGTGGACCTTGCTCATCAGGCTTGGTCTCCCCATGTCATTCTTTCTTGTTTCCTTTTCTCTCCTTTTCTTCTCTGTTCTTCCTTCAGGATGACTAATTGGGAGCATGGGGGCCCTCTGAGACCACTTATTTACCTGGGCTTCTAAGACCCACTCAAGAAGGTGCCTAAGGTGGGGCACTTTCCGCGATTTGAGAGGGTGTCTGTGGCCTCCGTGGTCAGTGCAAACCTGATGTCACAGGTTTTATTGGCTTTCTGCGTAAACCAGTTTGTTCAAGCCTCTGTCTTTCTCCGCTTTGCTATCCTTTTGCCAACACCATCCTCCGGAGGGAATCCCTGGATCCAACTGGGGCTGGACCCTGGTACTTTAGCCACCTGATGTGAAGAGTTGAATCATTTGAAAAGACCCAGATGCTGGGGAAGTTTGAGGATAAGAGAAGAGGGGGACAGAGTGTGAGATGGTTGGATGACATCACCAACTCAATGGACATGAATTTGAGGAAACTATCTCCCAGGGTTTGCTCAAATTCATGTCCACTGAGTTGGTGATGCCATCTAACCATCTCATCCTCTACCACCCCCTTCTTTTGTGGTCTTCCCTGTTGGCTCAGTGGTAATGACTCTGCCTGGCAATGCATGGTACACAGGTTCAATTCCTGGGTACAGAAGATCCCGTGGAAAAGGAAATGTCAACCCACTCCAGTATTCTTATCTGGAAAATTCTATGGACAGAGGAGCCTAGTGGGCTACAGTCCATGGGGTAGCAAAATAATTGGACACGACTTAGTGACTAAACACCACCAACAACATGGAGATATTAGAGGACAGAGGAGCCTTGTGTGTTATAGTCCATGATGTTGCAAAAGTTGGACATGACTTAACAACTGAATAAAACAATAATAATGTGTGATTTAGTAATATTTGTCCTCTTGATTATGGTAGAAAAATCCTTAGTCATTACTTCTTCAACATTACTTATTCCTGGTGTGCCAATGTTTCTTAGCTTTCATATTTGCTCAATATCACTTCTAATCTAGCATTTTTGTTAGTTTTCTCTTTTTGATAAGCTGTATTATGAACAATAATTTAAAAACAAAGCATTTTAATATATAGACCTCCAATTTGTTTTTCTAGATTCTATCAATATCTAATCTGGTATCTTGTGATAACAAGCAATGGATTCATAAATAGTTAAGAATTTAAATATGAAAGAACAGTACCACTAGCTAGCCTTCTTTCTCATACCATTTTATGATGTAAAGAAACTAGAATCTCACTTTCAAAAGCTGTGTATTGGGTTGTTCTCTGATAAAAGTAAATTTGGGCTTCCCTCGTGGCTCTTCTCAGAGAAGGCAATGGCACCCCACTCCAATACTCTTGCCTGGAAAATGCCATGGACGGAGGAGCCTGGTGGGCTGCAGTCCATGAGGTTGCTAAGAGTCAGACACGACTGAGCAACTTCACTTTCAATTTTCACTTTCATGCATTGGAGAAGGAAATGGCAACCCACTCCAGTGCTCTTGCCTGGAGAATCCCAGGGATGGCGGAGCCTGGTGGGCTGCCGTCTATGGGGTCACACAGAGTCAGACACGACTAAAGTGACTTAGCAGCAGCAGCAGCAGCAGTGTGGCTCTTACGGTAAAGAATTTGTCTGTGATGTGGTAAATTCACTTGGAAAGAGAAGAAACAGAATTCATCCCTTCACCAACTGCATTTTTTTTAAACTGAAAAATGGTTGACACACATTATTATATTAGTTTCAGGTGGACTATATAATGATTTGATATTTCTATACATTATGAAATGATTAACACAAAAAAAATCTAGTAACCATCTGTCCCCATACAGTTATTACTATATTACTGACCACATTTCCTGTGCTGAATATTACATCCCTATGACTTATTTGAAACCAGAAGTTGGTATCTCTTAATCTCTTCAGCTGTTTCACCCACTCTCTCACTACTTCCTTTCAGAAACCATCTGTTTTTTTCTCTGTGTATTTCTATTTTTCTTTTGTTTGTTTTGATTTTTATATTCCTCATATAAGTGAGATCCTGTGACATTTTTTAATACCCTCTTGATTCATCCATGTTGTCATGTTGCAAAATTCTTTTTCTGTCCTTCTTAATGGCTGAATAATAATCACATATGTGTGTGTGTGTCTATGCCATATCTTCTTTATCCATGCAAATATGGATGGATACTTAGAATGCTTCCATAACTTGGCCATTGTAAAAGTTGCAGTAAGCATTGGAGTTTTGCTTTCTTTAGGTATATATCCAGAAGTGAAATAGCTGGATCATATGCAAGCTCTACTTTTAGATTTTAGAGGAAATGCTATACTGTTGTTCATGATGGCTACAATTTTCAATCCCATCAATAGTACAGACAGGTTCCCTTGCTGTCCACATTCTTGCCAACACTTATTATTTGTGGGTGTTTTTTGTTGTTGTTGTTGGTTGGTTGATTGGTTGTTTTTTTTGATGATAACCATTCTGATAGCCAGGTGTACAGGAGTATCTCATTGTCATTTTGACATGCATTTCCTTGATTATTAGTGATGTTGAGCATTTTTTAACATGTTGGTTGGCCATCTCTTTCTGTGTATAAATGTCTGCTCAGGTCATCTGTCCATTTTTAGCCCAATTGGTTGTTTCTGATGGTGAGTTATATCAGTTCTTTGTATATTTTATTAAACCTTTATTGGATATATCATTTGTAAAAGAGTCTTCTATTCAGTAGCTGGCTTTTTCATTTTGCTAAGTCTTCACTGTGCAAAAACTTTTTAGTTTGATGTTGTTTGATGCGGTCCCATTTGTTTATTTCTTCTTGTTTCCCTTGCTTGAGGAGACAGATCCAAAACCATATTGCCACACCAATGTCAAAGAGCATACTATTTTTTAAAATGAGTTTTGTAATTTTAGACCTTACATTTAAGTCTCTCATCCATTTTGAATTTATTTTGGTATAGTATGAGAAAGTAGTCCAGTTTTCCCAACATTATTTATTGAAGAGGCTGTGTTTCTCCATTGTATATTCTTGCCTCTTTTGTCATCAATTTATTTCCCATATAAGTAGGGGTTCATTTATGGGGTGTCTATTTTATTCCTTTGATCTCTGGTTGTTTGTTTGTTTGTTTTTTGTGCCGGTCTCATGATATTTTGAGTCTGAGGTCAGGGAATGTGCTACCTCCAACTTTGTTCTTTCTGAAGATTTATTTTGCCATACAGGGTCTTTAGAGGGTTTTTGGTCTGTTTGTTTTTTCTCTTTATTTGGTGTTTTTATCTGGTTTTGATATGAGGGTGATGCAGGCCTCAAAGAGTGAGTTCAAAAGGATCCCTGTCTTTTCAATTGTTTGGAATAATTTGAGAAGGATGGGTGATAAAACTTCTTTAAACAGATGTTAGCATATCTTTAGATCTTAGGTAGAATTCACCTGTGAAATCCCTGGTGCTAGACTTTTGTTGTTGTTGTTTCAATTACAATCCAATTTCATTACTGGTACTTGGTCTGTTCGTATTTTCTATTTCTTCCCGATTCAGTCATCGGAATTGTACATTTCTAGGCTTTTATTAATTTCTTCCAGGCTGTCTATTTGTTTAGCACATAATTACTCTTAGTAATCCCTTATGATCCTTTGTATTTCTGTGGTGTCATCTGTGACTTTTTTCTCTTTCATTTCTGATTTATTTGGCTCTGTTTTATTGATGAGTCTGACTAAAGGTCTATCAATTTTCTTTATCTTCTGAAAGAATCAGTTCTTAGTTTCATTTTTTAATATGTCTTTTTAGCCTCTATTTCATTCATTTCTGCTCTGATCTTTATTATTTAATTTCTTCTATTAACTTTGGGTTTTGCCTGTTCTTCTGGTTTCTTTAGGGGCAAGGTTAAATTGTTTATTTGAAATTTTTCTTATTCCAAACCCTCTTAGAACTGCTTTTGCTGCATCCCATAGATTCTGGGTCCAATTTCATTTGTCTCTAGATTAAAAAATATATATATTTGATTTCTTCAGTGACCTACTGGTAATTTGGTAACATGTCATTTAACTTCCTGTGCTTGTGTTTTTTCCAGTTTCTTCTTGTAGTTGATTTCTTCCTTCATACCACTGTAGTTAGAAAAGATGCTTGATACAATTTTAATCTTCTTCTGTTTATTGAGACTTCTTTTGTATCCCAGCATGTACTATATCCTGTGCTGTATTTTAGTACTTTTATGATTACTGCTTTTATTCCTCTGTATTCTGCTGCTTTTGGATGGAATGTTCTATAGAAAACTATTAAGTTGATCTGGTAAAATATGTCCTTTAAGGCAAGTGTTTCCTTATTGATTTTCTGCCTGGATTTTCTGTCCATTGATATAAGTGGGGTGTTAAAGTCCCCTGCTATTATTGTGCTAGTATCAACTTCACCTATAAGTGTATGATATAAATTAAACACTTTTTATTCAGCAAATGTGTTTTTCCATTCATCATGACACTTTTCTTTTGTAATAAATACTTTCAGCAGCAATGACCTCAAATAAAGGAAACAGATTTTAATGAATACTGCATATGCACTTCATTAAAAGTTTATTCTGAATTGCTGACTTAATAAATATCTGATAACTTTACCATTTATGAATAGGACTACAATAGTAACTATGGGAGACAAATGTGATGAGGCATTTTCAAAATCTTCAAATTTTGATGTTATTTTAGGACGATCATTAACATATAACAAACATATAGTAACACAGACAACTTTAGAATATGCATTTAAATATCACTTTTGTGAAACATGAGTTTGCTTAGATAAGAAGACTATCCTCTAAACAAGATTCTCCTTGTTCTTATCAACAGTGTAGGAGAGTTTCTGAGTTCCTTTTAACACATTGTTTGTTTGCTTTTTGATACTATTTATTCTATTCTTAAAGCACTTACAATGATTTAGGTTATGTGTTTGACATTTGAGTTACCTTTTAAACACTGTTTAATCAGGCAGTCCCTATGAATATTCCTTGTGCAGTCATTCTCATAATGATGCCGTCTTCTAGTATTGGTGCTGATGATGTTGTGATAGAGTATCAACAACTAAATACTAAAGCTTAGTTCACAGTAGGCTATGTTTTTGGTATTTTTATGATGATCAGATTATTCTTGAAAGAAAATTATTATTGAATAATACATCCATTAGAATTATTGCTAAATTTCAAGAGATGTGTTATATGGAAAAATGAAAGTGAAAGTTGCTCAGTTGTGTCTGACTCTTTGTGACCCCATGGACTATACAGTCCATGGAATTCTCCAGGCCAGAATACTGGAGTGGCTAGCCTTTCCCTTCTCCAGGGGATCTTGCCAACCAAGGGATCGAACCCAGGTCTCCCACATTGCAGGTGGATTCTTTACCAGCTGAGCCACAAGGGAAGCCCTGTGTTATATTGCTGCTTCTCAAACTGGGTCCTTCATTCTAATACAGACCTTAGAACATGACAACACTTGGTAAATGTTTATTAAATAAATGGATGGATGAATAAATGTAATACTTGAAGGCCAAATGTATTATTTTATTGGTCTATCAATATTACTGTAGAAATAAAATGCAAATAACCTTTGAACTGTTCATTTAATCTGGAACAATTCAAGCATTCATGTATGATACATGCATTTTAAAATTTCTAAATCTGTTGTATAACTTTTTAAATTTATAAAGAATTCCTCATTATATGTTTGTTTAAGAATAAAGCCAAATAGTTTACAAAGTTAATCTTCAATGTTTTAATGTGATTAAATTTTTATTTGCTTATATTTTATGAATATTATTGGGAAAATAAATACATTTATCCATTTACTCAGATATTAAACAATATTCATTATGGGGTGTATAAGTAATCCATTGAAAAAGACATAAAAATACTCACTCAAAATAAGCTTATATTTTGAGAAACAAAGTAGAATAAAATATTTTCCAACAGTGAGAAGTGCTCTTAAGAGCCTAAAGCATTGTTTCCAAAAGAGAATGAAGAAATCATAATTTAGAGTAGCCAGGAAAAATAAAATAAAAATGTTTGAATTAGAGAGCATTTGAGCTAGACTAAAATAATAGGAAGAAAATATCCAGTCATCAGCAAGAACAGCAAGTGCACATTTTTAAAACAGAGGAAATAAATGCTTGGAATATTTGAAGGATAAAATAATGCTACCTGTGGTTTCTGTCTGAAGAATGGATTATAAGAGGAACATATAGAGTAGGAGAAAGGTTAGGATACTAGTGCACTTGCCCAGTCAAAAGGAGATGGTGGATAGTTATGGATGATGGCTGAGTTAATTTTTATATTTATGAGATATGGTATATATTTCAATAATATAGCAAACAGAATTAGCTGATAAATTGAATGGTGGAAAGATAAAGTTTAAGAAACAAAAATAACCTCAAGATTTTTAATTTGAACAACTGATGGAAACAATTTGGCTCCATGGGATAGACTTATTTTCCTTTTTCCTTCATCCTCATTTCTCTTTCATTTTCTGTCTCTCTCTCTCTTTTTTTTTTTTTTTTTTCTCTTAATGCATGGGAGTTAGTACATGATGAATTTATGCCTATTGGGGAAAAAAACAGTAAGTTTCTGGAATACTACATTAAGTACACAGAAAATTTTGACATTCAACTTCCTTGGGCAGATTGACTTTTGATAAGCACAGTGATTCTTTTCTTTTCCCTCAAAAGCTCTGGTATGGATTTAGGTAAGTTGATAAATTTGATATAGAAGATGAAATACTTTGTGAACATTTGTACATCTTTCCTCAGAAAACAATTATTTGAAACAAGGAAATATATACTGAGACACTACTTTTAGCTTCTCAAAAATTCATCTCTATTCTTATTTTCTACTTGTCAGTTATTATCATTCACATTTTTTTTATTTTTTGACTTGTCACCATTTGTTTTCTCTTATCAGATGATTTAGATCAAAAAAAAGTTTCCAGGCACAGGGAATAGCATTCCTTTAATTGTTGTCCAAATATACAATATCCTGACTTGATATATGCTAACTAATAGTCATTTAAGATGTTCAGAAATATATAGAGACATAAACTACATTAAATACAAACACCCTTTTCCAACAACACAAGAGAAGACTCTATACATGGACATCACCAGATGGTCAACACCGAAATCAGATTGATTATATTCTTTGCAGCCAAAGATGGAGATGCTCTATACAGTCAGCAAAAACAAGACCAGGAGCTGACTGTGGCTCAGACCATGAACTCCTTATTGCCAAATTCAGACTCAAATTGAAGAAAGTAGGGAAAACCACTAGACCATTCAGGTATGACCTAAATCAAATCCCTTATGATTATACAGTGGAAATGAGAAATAGATTTAAAGGCCTAGATCTGATAGATAGAGTGCCTGATGAACTATGGAATGAGGTTTGTGACACTGTACAGGAGACAGGGATCAAGACCGTCCCCATGGAAAAGAAATGCAAAAAAGCAAAATGGCTGTCTGTGGAGGCCTTACAAATATCTGTGAAAAAAAGAGAAGCAAAAAGCAAAGGAGAAAAGGAAAGATATAAGCATCTGAATCCAGAGTTCCAAAGAATAGCAAGAAGAGATAAGAAAGCCTTCTTCAGTGATCAATGCAAAGAAATAGAGGAAAACAACAGAGTGGGAGAGACTAGAGATCTCTTCAAGAAAATTAGAGATACCAAAGGAGCATTTCATGCAAAAATGGCCTCAATAAAGGACAGAAATGGTATGGACCTAACAGAAGCAGAAGATATTAAGAAGAGGTGGCAAGAATACACAGAGAAACTGTACAAAAAAGATCTTCACAACCCAGATAATCATGGTGTGATCACTGACCTAGAACCAGACATCCTGGAATGTGAAGTCAAGTGGGCCTTAGAAAGCATCACTACAAACAAAGCTAGTGGAGGTGATGGAATTCCAGTTGAGCTATTTCAAATCCTGAAAGATGATGCTTTGAAAGTGCTACACTCAATATGCCAGCAAATTTGGAAAACTCAGCAGTGGCCACAGGACTGGAAAAGGTCAGTTTTCATTCCAATCCCAAAGAAAGGCAATGCCAAAGAATGTTCAAACTACCACACAATTGCACTCATCTCACATGCTGGTAAAGTAATGCTCAAAATTCTCCAGGCCAGGCTTCAGCAAAATGTGAACTGTGAACTTCCTGATGTTCAAGCTGGTTTTAGAAAAGGGAGACGAACTAGAGATCAAATTCCAACATCTGCTGGATCATGGAAAAAGCAAGAGAGTTCCAGAAAAACATCTATTTCTGCTTTATTGACTATGCCAAAGCCTTTGACTGTGTGGATCACAATAAACTGGGGAAAATCCTGAAAGAGATGGGAATACCAGACCACCTGATCTGCCTCTTGAGAAATTTGTATGCAGGTCAGGAAGCAACAGTTAGAACTGGACATGGAACAACAGATTGGTTCCAAATAGGAAAAGGAGTACGTCAAGGCTGTATATTGTCACCCTGCTTATTTAACTTATATGCAGAGTACATCATGAGAAACGCTGGACTGGAAGAAAGACAAGCTGGAATCAAGATTGCCGGGAGAAATATCAATAACCTTAGATATGCACATGACACCACCCTTATAGCAGAAAGTGAAGAGGAACTCAAAAGCCTCTTGATGAAAGTGAAAGTGGAGAGCGAAAAAGTTGGCTTAAAGCTCAACATTCAGAAAACGAAGATCGTGGCATCCGGTCCCATCACTTCATGGGAAATAGATGGGGAAACAGTGGCAACAGTGTCAGACTTTATTTTGGGGGCTCCAAAATCACTACAGATGGTGACTGCAGCCATGAAATTAAAAGACGCTTACTCCTTGGAAGGAAAGTTATGACCAACCTAGATAGCATATTCAAAAGCAGAGACATTACTTTGCCAACAAAGGTCCGTCTAGTCAAGGCTACGGTTTTTCCTGTGGTCATGTATGGATGTGACAATTGGACTGTGAAGAAGGCTGATTGCCAAAGAATTGATGCTTTTGAACGGTGGTGTTGGAGAAGACTCTTGAGAGTCTCTTGGACTGCATGGAGATCCAACGAGTCCATTCTGATGGAGATCAGCCATGGGATTTCTTTGGAAGGAATGATGCTAAAGCTGAAACTCCAGTACTTTGGCCACTTCATGTGAAGAGTTGACTTATTGGAAAAGACTCTGATGCTGGGAGGGATTGGGGGCAAGAGGAGAAGGGGATGACAGAGGATGAGATGGCTGGATGGCATCACTGACTCGATGGACGTGAGTCTGAGTGAACTCCGGGAGTTGGTGATGGACAGGGAGGCCTGGCGTGCTGTGATTCATGGGGTCGCAAAGAGTCGGACACGACTGAGCGACTGATCTGATCTGATATGATAAACATCTATATGGGCTTACACCTATCTGCCTATCTGCCTGCAATGCAGGAGACCGTGGTTCGATTCCTGGTCTAGAAGATCCACTGGAGAAGAGATACGCTACCCACTCCAGTATTCTTGGGCTTCCATTGTAGTTCAGCTGGTAAAGAATCCACCTGCAATGTAAAGACCTGAGTTCGATCCCTGAGTTGGGAAGATCCCCTGGAGAAGGGAAAGGGTACCCACTATAGTATTCTGGCATGGAGAATTCCATCTGTATGCAGGTAAAGAAGCAACAGTTAGAACTGGACATGGAATAACAGATTGGTTCCAAATTGGGAAATGAATACATCAAGGCTATATATTGTCATCCTGCTTATGGATGCAGAGTACGTTATGTGAAATGCAAGGCTGGATGAAGCACAAGCTGGAATCAAAATTGCTGGAAGAAATATCAATAACAAAATTGCTGCAGAAATATCAATAAAGTGGAGAGGAACTAAAGAACCTCTTGATGAAGGTGAAAGAGGAGAGTGAAAAAGCTGGCTGAAAACTCACATTCAAAAAACTAAGCACATTGAATCTGGTCCCATCACTTCATGGCAAATAGATGAGGACATAATGAAAACAGTGAGAGACTTTACTTTTTGGGGCTCCAAAATCACTGCAGATAGTGACTGCAGCCATGAAATTAAAAGACGCTTGCTCCTTGGAAGAAAAGCTAAGACAAACCTAGACAGTATATTAAAAAACAGAGAAAACACTTTGCTGACAAAGGTCCATCTAGTCAGAGCTATGGTTTTTCCAGTGGTCACATATGGAGAATCCATTGGTCATAGCAAACACCCTCTTAAATAACACAAGAGAAGACTGTGACATCACCAGATGGCCAACACTGAAATCAGATCGATTATATACTTTGCAACCAAATATGGAGAGCTTTAAACAGTCAGTAAAAACAAGACCGGGAGCTGACTGTGGCTCAGATCATGAAGTCCTTATTTCCAAATTCAGACTTAAATTGAAGAAAGTAGGGAAAACCACTAGACCACTCAGGTATGACCTAAATAAAATCCCATACGATTATACAGTGGAAGCGAGAAATAGATTTAAGGGACTAGATCTGATAGACAGAGTGCCTGATGAACTACGGACAGAAGTCAAGACCATTGCCAAGAAAAATAAATGCAAAAAAGAAAAATGGCTGTCTGAGGAGGCCTTACAAATAGCTGTAAATAGAAGAGAAGTAAAAAGCAAAGAAGAAAAGGAAAGATATAAGCATCTGAATGCAGAGTTCCAAAGAATAGCAAGGAGAGATAAGAAAGCCTTCCTAGTGATCAATGCAAATAAATAGAGGAAAACAACAGAATGGGAAAGACTAGGGATGGCTTCAAGAAAATTAGAGATGCAAAGGGAACATTTCATGCTAAGATGGGCTCAATAAAGGACAGAAATGGTATGGACCTAGAAGAGGCAGAAGATATTAAGAACAAGTGGCAAGAATAGACAGAAGTGTACAAAAAAGATCTTCATGACCCAGATAATCACAATGGTGTGATCACTCACCTAGAGCCAGGCATCCTGGAATGGGAAGTCATCAGGCCTTAGGAAGCATCACTACAAACAAAGCTAGTGGAGGTGACAGAATTTCAGGTGAGCTATTTCAAATCCTAAAAGATGATGCTATGAAAGTACTGACCTCAATATGCCAGCAAATTTGGAAAACTCAGCAGTGGCCACAGGACTGGAAAAGTTGTTTTCATTCCAGTCCCAACAAAAGGCAATGCCAAAGAATGTTCAAACTACCGCACAATTGCACTCATCTCACATGCTAGTAAAGTAATGCTCAAAATTCTCCAAGCCAGGCTTCAGCTATATGTGAACCATGAACTTCCAGATGTTTAAGCTGGTTTTAGAAAAGGCAGAGATCCAATTGACAACATTGTTGGGAGCCACATTAGGCATTACTGACAAAATGGAGGCATGGCCCCCAGACCCCTCTCCTCATTCTGCAGGCACAGACCCGGGATTAAGGAGTTAGGCCTTGTAATTCTGACTTGTCTTTTCCTCTCCTCGGCTGAGTTGACTGAAAAGGAATATTAAGGTGCTTATTGTTCTTGAGAGGAGCATGAGAAGGCACAGTCTTCTGCAGCTGTGCTCAGAAAATAATTCATAAAGCTAATCACTGACATTTGTTCAAGAACTTATACAAAAGAGTGTTCCAGGATGGGCACATAGGCTGTAGCTTGAGGCCATGGGAGGGATTGCTATCTGAAGCCTATTTGTGAGAAGAATGTTTATGGCAAAGGAGTTTACTGAATTTAGGGCTTAGAAATAATTAAAACAGTTAGAAGTTAAAGATTTAAGGAATGTTGTAAAGTTAGCATATTTTACTATAGTTTATAGAAGTTAGGAATTTTTAGAGACACTATAGCTAGAAGCCTTTTTAAGAGATAGTGAACTCAGGATGTTAGGGGCAAACAGGATTTAGGAAGATAAGTAGTAAACTGAGGAATGTAGCATGAGGTACAGTGTAATCACAAGTTAACTATAGGACACATTAGAGTAGGTAGATAACAGATGATAAGGCTGATTCTGAGAGAATCACTGAAGCAGGAACTCTGTTTGAAGAGCAACAATGATTTATGGAGAAAATAAATCTGGGTCAGTGGGAACTTAAGATATCAAACCTCTGACCTAATGCTTTTGTAAAAGTATAAAAGAGAATCATAAGCTTGAAATAAACAGGCAGTCCAAAAGAAAACTGAGAAGCTGCCTCATCGCCAACACCGTTCATCTCTTCAGGTTGAATCCCTGGCTACTGGAGCTGGACTCCAGCACAACATCCTCTGTATCATTGAAAAAGCAAGAGAGTTCCAGAAACACATCTCTTTCTGCTTTATTGACTATGCCAAAGTCTTTGATTGTGTGGATCACAATAAACTTTGGAAAATTCTGAATGAGATGGCAATACCAGACCACCTGAACTGCCTCTTGAGAAATATCTTCACAGCTCAGGAAGCAACAGTTAGAGCTGGACATGGAACAACAGACTGGTTCCAAATAGGAAAAGGAGTACGTCAAGGCTGTATATTGTCACCCGGCTTATTTAACATATGCAGAGTATATCATGAGAAATGCTGGCCTGGAAGAAGCACAAGCTGGAATCAAGATTTCCAGGAGAAATACCAATAACCCCAGATATGCAGATGACTCCACTCTTATGGCAGAAAGTGAAGAAGAACTAAAGAGCCTCTTGATGAAAGTGAAAGAGGAGAGTGAAAATGTTGGCTTACAACTCGACATTCAGAAAGCTAAGATCATGGCATCCTATCCCATCACTTCATGGCAAATGGATGGGGAAACAGTGGAAACAGTGGCTGACTTTATTTTTTGTGGCTCCAAAATCACTGCAGTTGGTGAATGCAGCCATGAAATTAAAAGACACTTGTTCTTTGGAAGAAAAGCAATGATCGACCTAGACAGCATATTAAAAAGCAGAGACAATTCTTTGCCAACAAAGGTCTGTCTAGTCAAGGCTATGGTTTTTCCAGTAGTCATGTATGGATGTGAGAGTTGGACTATAAAGAAAGCTGAGCACAGAAGAATTGATGCTTTTGAACTGTGGTGTTGGAGAAGACTCTTGAGAGTTCCTTCGACTGCAAGGAGATCCAACCAGTCAATCCTAAAGGAGATCAGTCCTGAGTGTTGATTGGAAGGACTGATCCTGATGCTGAAACTCCTATACTTTGGCCACCTCATGCAAAGAACTGACTCATTTGAAAAGACCCTTATGCTGGGAAAGATTGAAGGCAGGAGAAAAGGGGACGACAGAGGATAAGATGGTTGGATGGCATCACCAACTCAATGGGCATGAGTTTGGGTAAATTCTGTGAGTTGGTTGGAGAAGGCAATGGCAACCCACTCCACTACTCTTGCCTAGAGAATCCCTTGGACGGAGGAGTCTGGTAGGCTACAGTCCATGGGGTCGTTAAGAGTCGGACACGACTGAGCGACTTCATTTTCACTTTTCACTTTCATGCGTTGGAGAAGGAAATGGCAACCCACTCCAGTGTTCTTGCCTGGAGAATCCCAGGAACTGAGGAGCCTGTTGGACTGGTGTCTATGGGGTCGCACAGAGTCGGACACAACTGACGCAACTTAGCAGCAGCAGCAGCCTTGAGTTGGTGGTGGACAGGGAGGGCTGGGTGATGTAGTCCATGGGGTTTCAAAGAGATGGACACGACTGAGCGACTGAACTGAAATGAACTGAACTACACGGATGTTAGAGTTAAACTATAAAAAAAGCTGAGCATTGATGAATTGATGGTTTTAAACTGTTTTGTTGGAGAACACTCCTGAGATTCCCTTGGATAACAACGAGATCAAATCAGTCAGTCCTAAAGAAATCAGTCCTGAATACTGGAAGGACCGATGCTGAAGCTGAAGATCCAACACTCTGGCCACCTGATGCGAAGAACTGACTAATTGAAAAAGACTCTGGTGCTGGTTAAGATTGAAGGCAGAAGGAGAAGGGGACGACAGAGGATGAGATGGCTGGATGGCATCACTGACTCAATGGACATGAGTTTGAGTATACTCCGGGAGTTGGTGATGGACAGGGAAGCCTGGTGTGCTGCAGTCCATGGGGTCACAAAGAGTTGGACACAACTGAGCAACTGAACTGAACTGATGTATGTATATATATGTGTGTTTGTGTGTGTATTATATATATATATATTTATAAACTTTTCCTATTTCAATTTATTTCTTTAGAGAACTCAAGTTTATTTCTTCAAACAGATCAGATCACATCCTCTGAAATAAATGTTTTGTGTGTTTTAATGCTTTATTTTGTGACTCATTATTTAAATAAGTACATATTTTAAATATTATGTCTAGGAAGCATAATGTTAAGCTATGTAATAATTGACTAACTTTCATTTACAAAAACATTGACTATAACTTTTTTCTGTATGAATATTGTTAATTATATAATATCAGAGGACACTCATGTAATAATTGCTAAGAATAATTTCTTTTTTTAAAGTTAATTTTATTTTAA
This sequence comes from Bos indicus x Bos taurus, assembly GCF_003369695.1. Lineage (NCBI taxonomy): Eukaryota > Metazoa > Chordata > Mammalia > Artiodactyla > Bovidae > Bos > Bos indicus x Bos taurus. The sequence goes on from NC_040087.1 coordinate 56,477,909, forward strand.
TATTGATATTCTAAACAACCCAGCAATGAATTTCATTCTCACTGAATTTAATCTGAACTCAATATTGTTGGCCTTGAGATTAATTATATAAAACTGGACCAGAAAAATAAAAGACATGAATCTACCAGAAAATGAATTTTATTTCCATCTTATATGTTACTTTTTGAAGACTAAGTAAGTTAAACTGTCCACTCTAATATTTTGAATGTAATTTTCCCATGGCTTTATTCTAAAAGAATTAAGATAATGTAAATCAAGCACTGATAATTTACACTTGAGTAAGTGCGATCAAGTATATTTGCTTGGGTTTAAAAATATTCACATCACCACCTACAACCCATAAACAAATGGACAGCAAACAAATTGAAATACAAAATAACAACAACAAACCAGTGAGGTGGAAAAGTTAATGAGACAACTACTGGAATTGATTTCAGGAAGGAATTCCACAAACATTTGTTCCTAATTCTTTTGTATACTATCTGATAATTAATCACAATGCCAGGTTTAGGTTAACCTATCGGTAGTTTATCTTTTCATGAGTGCTTTAAATTTATACTTTCTACTAAAGTTTTTAATACCTTTCATGCTCTGTGTTTTTAATGTAGGTGCTCTCTTTCCTACACAAATTCATATTTCCTTGAGAGTACCTATTTCCTCCAGATTTCCACATTTACTAGAAAATAGTACAGGAATATTTCTTATATAACTATTGAAATTGTTGATTTGTCAATCTTATATTCAGCTGTCTACTTCTAGTATTATAAATGTGACTTTTCCTGACATTGATTTTCTTTATTAGATTTTCCATTGGTTACTTAATTTTATGGCTTCAAAAAAAAATTCTAGTTCATCAGTTATAATTCCTTAGGTCTGTCTCTGCATCTTGTTAGCCACCTTTCTTCAGTTCTTGGGTTAATAGTTACTTTTATTATTTTTACTCATTTATATATATATACATATTTGTATTTCCAAACCTGTCCTATCTACATAATTTTTACTATATAAATTTCAATGTCATCTTTTTTTAGTTAGTTAGTTAAGTCGTTCAGTCATGTCCAACTCTTTGCAACCCCATGGACTGTAGCCCACCAGGCTCCTCTGTCCATGGGATTCTCCAGGCAAGAATACTGGAGTGGGTTGCTATTTCCTTCTCCAAGGGATCTTCTTGACCCAGGGATCGAGCCCAGGTCTCCCACATTGCAGGAAGACATTTTAACCTCTCTTTTCTGAGACAAATACAAAAATATATATATACAATCCTATTGATTTTTCTACTTCAATTGTTAAAATATATTTTTCAGGTTTTTGTTTGTTGATTGGTTGGTAGATTCAGATCCAATATCAATGCTAAAGTATAGTTGTAAAGATAGTGAAAGGCCCGATATTTTAGCTGACTTGCAAGAAAATATCGGCCTGCTAAACATTCATGGATTTTTCATGAGGAACACAAAATTCTTGGGTCAGAGAAAAAAGCATCATATGACAAAGCAGAATGAACAGCATACTTTTTTCAGTTTCCCTTGGCACCAAATCCAGAAGGGGTCACACAGGTGGGATGAGACAGATGTCTGCCTATGCAGAGGGCTATATCCCATTCCATACCGTGTGTGTGCATCTCACACAAATACACATAAACAAATATGTGTATACATAAAATAAATTTATACATTTATTTTCAATCAGGATTATATTTTCTCAGAGATAATTTTAATGTTTTTCTATTCTTCATATTTTCTTTATGTTTTTTGGCACTTCATTCAACAATCAATATGGACCAGACTGATGATCAGTTCAGTCGCTCAGTCTTGTCTGACAATTTGTCACTGCATGGACTGCAGCACACTGGGACTCCATGTCCATCACCAACTTCTGGAGCTTGCTCAAACTCATGTCCATCAAGTCCATGATGCCATCCAGCCATCTCATCCTTTGTCGTCCCCTTCTCCTCCTGCCTTCAATCTTTCCCAGCATTAGAGTCTTTTTCAATGAGTCAGTTCTTCGCATCAGGTGGCCAAAGTATTGGAGTTTCAGCTTTAGCATCAGTTCTTCCAGTGAACACCCAGGACCAATCTCCTTTAGAATGGACTGGTTGGATCTCCTTGCAGTCGAAGGGACTCTCAAGAGTCTTCTCCAACACCACAGTTCAAAAGCATCAATTCTTCGGCGATCAGCTTTCTTCACAGTCCAACTGTCACATCCATACATGACCACTGGAAAAACCACAGCCTTGACTAGACAGACCTTTGTTGGCAAAGTAATGTTTCTGCTTTTCAATATGCTGTCTAGGTTGGTCATAACTTTTTCTTCCAAGGAGTAAGCGTCTTTTAATTTCATGGCTGCACTCACCATTTGCAGTGATTTTGGAGCCCCCCAAAATAAAGTCTGTCACTGTTTCCACTTTTTCCCTATTTGCCATGAAGTGATGGGACCACACGCCATGATCTCAGTTTTCTGAATGTTGAGTTGTAAACCAAACTTTTCACTCTCCTCTTTCACTTTCATCAAGAGGCTCTTTATTTCTTCTTTGCTTTCTGCTGTAAGAGTGGAGTCATCTGCATATCTGAGGTTATTGATATTTCTCCTGGCAATCTTGATTCCAGCTTGTGCTTCATCCAGCTCAACATTTCACATGATGTACTCTGCATATAAGTTAAATAAGCAGGGTGACAATATACAGCTTTGGCATACTCCTTTCCCAGTTTGGAACCAGTCTGTTGTTCCATGTCCAGTTTCAACTGTTGCTTCTTGACCTGCATACAGATTTCTCAGGAGGCAAGACAAGTGGTCTGTTATTCCCATCTCTTGAAGAATTTTCCACAGTTTGTTGTGATCCACATAGTCAAAGGCTTTGGCATAGTCAATAAAGCAGAAGAAGATGTTTTTCTGGAACTCTTGCTTTTCCGATAATCCAATGGATTTTGGAAATTTGATCTCTGCTTCCTCTGCCTTTTCTAAATCCAGCTTGAATGCCTGAAAGTTCACAGCTCATGTACTGTAGAAGCTTGGCTCAGAGAATTTTGAGCATTACTTTGCTAGCATGTGAGACAAGTACAATTATGCTGTATATACAAATCCTACAAAGTTTCACTAATTTCCTTTTGTGAGTATTGAGACTGAATTAAAGAGTAGTGCATAAGGGAGAAAGATATTCTTTCTGCTAGTCATGTTTTTCTTTATATTGGTGCTACAAATACACAAGGAAACTGAAGACTTCCTGTATCTGAAGGATTGAGAACTGTTTCAAAGAAAAGAAGGGTTTCTTGCATAGTTACTTAAAATTTTGTGTTTCCTTTCTTGTCCCCCTCCTGCTTTTGACCCTCCTCATCCTCTTCTTTCCCCTCGTGTTTTCCCTCCTCTTCCCACTTCTCTTCCTCCTCTCCCTTCTATTCCTGCGTTTCCTATTCTTTCTTTTTTCTCCCCTTCTATTCTTCCCCATCCCCTTTTCCTTTCTCCTTTTCTCTCTATCCAGATTTATTTTCTATCTAAGCAATTTTAGTTGGTAGGTAAAACATTATTAAAATAGTCATTTGAGTTCTTCTCACCCTTAGGCTCACGTTAAGGCCCCACATAAAATTCTTTTTATTGTGTATGGATGGCTGTAGACTATAACAAACACCTTAGACAGAAAACTTGTTTAAATTGACCTTTCTCCTGGGGCCCTTCAATAGATTAATTTACCCTTCAATACATTATTCCAACTTCTGGGGTGATAGCTGTAGCTAACAATCCTTTTCATACCTGTGCTTGAAGTTTTAACTTTTAAAGTTTAGTGTTTATATAGTTTTGTTACCGTTATTTCTTTCTCTGAAATTTATACACTTTCTCTCCCTAATATATGCATGGCAAGTTCATAGCAAAAACTATTCAAGATAAAGAAATAAATGAGAATATAATTTTTCTTTACACATATATTTTTCCTAATTTAATTTTATTAATCTTGTATAAGACTGCATTTGTCATATTTAAAATGGATTTTCAACTTAATTGTTTGCTTAGAGTTAAATTTTGTCTCTAATAATACTTCTCATGTGTGCCTTGGCAAATCATGCAACTTCTTTATCTCAGCTATTTTGGTCTGCTAAATGAAGTACATAATAATAGTTAACTCAGCTGTGAGAATTAAATTAATTAGTACTCATAAAGTCTATAAACAAATATTATAAGTACTTAATAGAAAATGTAATAAAAACTGTTATTCTTTAGGCATTTTGTGCTTTAATTAAAATTTTACAGGAGCTGTAAAAATTACTTATCTAAAACTTTTCAGTCTATATGAAACATGTATACATGTTTCCATCTCTAACTTTTATTTTTGTAACATCATGCATTTATAAGAAATAGTTGCTTTTTCCTCATAATTCTATCCTCAAAGTATTAAAACATACTAATTTAGGTATTCTTAATTCCTTATAGGGCTTTTCTGGTGGCTCAGATTGTAAAGAATCTGCCTGAGATGTGGGAGACCTGGGTTCGATCCCTGGGTTGGGAAGATCCTCTGGAGAAGGGAACAGCTACTCACTAAAATATTCTTGCCTGGAGAATTGCATGGACAGAGGAGTCTGACAGCCTGCAGTCCATGGGGTCGCAAAGAGTCAGATACAACTGAATGACTTTCACTTCACAATTCCTTATAATTTTTCAAAAATTTTCTGTATTCAGAGCCATGTTTCCTCTTGATAATCTCTAGAAAAGCAAGTATTTTGTGGCAACCCTGAGTGGAACAAAGTCTATTGACATCATTTTTTTTCAACAGCATTTGCTTACTTCATGGTTTTGTGCCACATTTTAGTAATTCTTCAGTATGTCACAGTTTTTTCATTATTACTATGTTTTTGGGTTTTCCTGGTGGCTCAGATGGCAAGGAATTTGCCCATAATACAGGAGACCCAGATTCGATTCTTGGGTGCAGAAGATTCCCTGGAGAAGGAAATGGCAACCCACTCCAATATTCTTGCCTGGAGTATCCCATGGACAAAGGAGCCTGGTAGGCCACAGTCCATGGGGTCACAATGAGTTGGACATGACTTAGCAACTAACTCTTTATGTTTGCTGTGGTGACCCGTGATTAGTGATTTGAAGTTACTATTTTAAGTGTTTTGAGGTGCCAGGAACTGAACCCATACAAGATGGCAAACTTAATACATACTGATGTGTGTTCTGAGTGCTCAAGTAACCTGCTGTTCTACCATTTCTGTCCCTCTCTGCATGCCTACCTACTCCCTGAAACATAACAGTATTGAAATTAGGCCAGCTAATAATCATACAATGGCTTCTAAGCATTCAAGTGAAAGAACATGTTGCACATCTCTCACTTTAAATAGAAGTTAGAAAAGATTGAGCTTAGTGAGGAAGGCATGTACAAAGTCAAGGTAGGGCAAAAGCTAGGCATCTGGCAACAAAGTTCGCCAAGTTGTGGATGCAAAGGAAAAATTATTGAAGGAAATTAACAGTGCTATTTCAGGGATGTCCCTGGTGGTCCAGTGGCTTGGAATCTGAGCTCCAAATGAAGGGCCCCAGACTAGGGCCCTGGTCAGAGAACTAGATCCCACATGTGACAACTAAAGATCCTGAATGACACAGCTAAGACCCAGTCAGCCAAATAAATAGATTTTTTTTTTAAGTACTACTGCAGTGAGTTCAGTTCAGTTTAGTTCAGTTGCTCAGTCGTGTCCGACTCTTTGCGACCCCATGAATCGCAGCACGCCAGGCCTCCCTGTCTATCACCAACTCCCGTAGTTCACTCAGACTCACGTCCATCGAGTCAGTGATGCCATCCAGCCATCTCATCCTCTGTCGCCCCCTTCTCCTCCTGCCCCCAATCCCTCCCAGAATCAGAGTCTTTTCCAATGAGTCAACTCTTCCCATGAGGTGGCCAAAGTACTGGAGTTTCAGCTTTAGCATCATTCCTTCCAAAGAAATCCCAGGGCAGATCTCCCTCAGAATGGACTGGTTGGATCTCCTTTCAGTGAATCCATGGATGAAAATAAAGTGAAATAACCTTATTGCTGATGAAGCAAGTTTTAGTAGTTCAGATAGACCAAGCCAGACACAACATTCCCTTAACTCAAAGCCTTGTTGGTGTTATTTAGTCATCCATTCATGTCCGACTCTTTGTGCCTTCATGAACTGTAGCATGCCAGGCTTCCCTGTCCCTCACCATTCCTGGAGTCTGCCTGAGTTCAAGTCCATTAGATCAGTGATGCCATCCAGCCATCTCATCCTCTGATACCCTCTTCTCCTTCTGCCTTCAATCTTTCCCAGCATCAGGAACTTTTCCAAACAATCAACTGTTTACATCAGATGACCAAAATATTGGCATTTCAGCTTCAGCATCAGCCCTTCCTAATTAAGTTAAACCCTAATACAGAGCAAAGCCCTAACTCTCTTCACTTCTCTGAAGGCTGAGAGAGGTGAGGAAGTTGCAGAAGAAAAGCTTGAAACTATCAGAGGCTGGTTCATGAAGTTTAGGGAAAGAAGCCATCTCCATACCATCAAGAGCAAGATAAAGCAGCCAGTGCTGATATAGAAGCTACAGCAAGTTATTCAAAATATTTTGCTAAAACTACTAATGAAGGTGGCGATCCTAAAAAACAGATTTTTAATGTAGACTAAATAGATTTATCTTGGAAGAAGATGTCATCTAAAACTAGTATAACTGGAGGAGGAAAGTCAATGCCTGGCTTCAAGCTTCAAAGGACAGGTTGACTCTCTTGTTAGGGGCTAATGCAGTTGGGGACATTTCAGTTCAGTTCAGTTGCTCAGTCATGTCCAAGTATTTGTGACCCCATGAATCACAGCACACCAGGCCTCCCTTGAAGCTAATGCTCTTTTACAATTCTAAAAATTTCTAGGACCTTTAAAAATTATGTTCAGTCTACTCTGCCTGTGTCCTATCAGTGAAAAAACAAGGTCTGATGACAGCACATCTGTTTACAACATGGTTTCCTAACTATATTTAGCTCACTATTAAGACCTCCTGCTCAGAAGAAAAGAATCTTTTCGAATTATCATGTGCCCGGTCACTCGAGAGTTCTGATGGAGATGTACAATGAGATTATATGTTGTTTTCATGCTTACTAGCACACTATCTGTTCTGCAGCCCATGCATAAATAATTATTTCAATTTTCAAATCTTTGTACATTTAAGAACTACAATTCACAAGGTTATATCAGCCATACATAGTAATTCCTCGGATGGATCTGGGCAAAATAAATTGAAAACCTTCTGGAAAGGATTCATCATTCTAGATGCCATTAAGAGCATTCTGATTCATGGAAAGAGGTCAAAATATCAACATTAACAGGAATTTGGAAGGAGTTAATGCTAGTCCTCTTGGATGACTTGGGAGATTTAAGACTTTAGTGGAGGAAGTGACTACAAGTGTGGTAAAAATAGCAAAAGACCTAGAATTAGAAGTAAAGCCTGAAGATGTGACTGAATTGCCCCAATCTCATGGCACAACTGTTATAGATGAGGAACTGCTTCTTATGGATGGGGACATAGAGTGATTTCTTGAGATGGAATCTATTCCCAGTGGAGATGTTGTGAAGATTATAGAATTGACAACTAAGGATTTAGAATATTACGTAAAAATAGTTGTTAAAGCTACGGCCAGGTCTGATAGGACTCACTTCAGTTTTGAAAGGAATTCAACTGTGGGTAAAATGCCATCAATAGCATCACATGCTACAGAGAAATTTTCATAAAAGGAAGGGTCAGTTGACATGGCAAACTTAATTTTTCTTAATTTAAGAGCGTGCTGAAGCCACCACAATCTTCAGCAACCACTAGATCAGTCAGCAGCCATCTATATCAATGCAAGACCCTTCACCAGCCAAAGACCATGACTCACTGAAGCCATAGATAATGATTATCCTATTTTAGCAATGAAGTATTTTTAATTAAGACATAAATATTGTTTTTAGATATACTGTTTGTACACACTTAATAGACCACTCTGCAGTGTAAACATGACTTTAATATGCATTGGGAAACCAAAAATATTGTGTGATACTCTTTATTGTGCTATTTGCTTATTGCTGTGATCTGGAACTTAACCTTTAGCATTCTGAGGTATGCCTGCATGCTAGTGATTTATCCCTTGGAAAAGACATAAATACAGATAAGATATGTTATGAAGAAGCTAAGATATTTGAGTCAATATGATAGCAAAGAAGAACTGACTGTAGAAATTTGCACAGAAAATGAGGTATTTACATTATCTCACCATTAAGGAATACTGATTTTAATTAAATGCTTAATTAACTATTTTTCATAATTAACTAATTAAACATTTTTTGGTATAACCTGAAGTTTAGTTAATTGCTATAAGTATCTCTGGGTTTGACTCAGTATTTTTACTTTAAGCAAGGCAGGTCTTTAAAGATTGATAGGATTTATTTTAACATCATGTTATACATTCTGAAATAAGGTCTTAAAATTCAAATATTTACAAGGATATGGAAATGAAGTGACATATATTTAAATATTGTTTGGCCAATAAATGCTTTAGATAAAAAGTCCAGCCAATTGCAAATTGGTTCATTACTGGGAATATGAAACTCTCCTTAGAGTTCTATATAGTTTGGTCATTTGAAGGTAATTACAAAACTGCTTTCTTCCATATGAATTGTAGCCTAATTAAACTAGCCTCTAGGCGGCCAGCACAGTGATGCTGGATAAGCATCATTTTCTCAAATCCCCCAGTATTACTATGTTCTTCTTAATTTTGCTGATTTCATGTGTTTCCTGCCAACTTTAACTTTTTCATATTTTAATATGACTCAATACTAGAATAAAATCTTTTATGGAAAATATTCATCAAGAGCTCTATTGAAAGGGTAAAAAAAATTAAATCTGTGAAGTAGGTGAAAACAATCATCAGGAATAAAAATGTTATATTTTATGAATATGGAGTAAAATTATAATTAATAATTTTCTATGTTTTTCTCAAATATAAATTAGATGTAAGTAAATATGTTCCTTTTTTTTTTTGTAAATATGTTCCTTAACTGAAAAAAATGTAGATTCATTTATCTAAAATGCAGTTGCTAGTGAAAGTTATTAAAAATAACACTTTAGATACTTCTAAGGTTGGTTTTTAAACTGTAAACTATTATTTACTTAAATAAGAATAGTGTCACAATAAGTATATGACAATGGAGCTAATAATAAGGAATAATTTTAAATACCTTGCATACTTCCAAGAATTCATCATGGTTGGCATGCAATAAAAGTTGTGGATTCATGTTAATCTGTACATAATTTATTTATGCAATGCTTTTTTCAGGTTTTAGGAATATATAACAGTGCCACAAATTCAGATTTACATCATACAAATATTTTGGTTGAATTTTTAATTATGACATATTCTAAAAAAATAAATGTAAAGACTAATGATATACAAGGAAGCAAGTCTTTCCATTCAGATTTCAATTATGTGTATGTTATTCACTCAGATGTGTCCAACTCTGCAACCTCATGGACTGTGGCCTTTCAGGCTCCTCTGTTCCTAGAATTCTCCAGGCAAGAATACTGGAGTGGATTGCCATTTCCTTCTCCAGGATATCATCCTGACCCAGGGATCAAACCCAGGTCTCCTGCATTGCAGGCGGATGCGTTACCATCTGAGCTAATAGGGAGGCTCATGATTTCAATTATGTATTGCCATAATATACTTAAGATTTTTTGAAATAACATATTTCATAAATAACATATGAAATAAAATATTAAGACAGTTTTAAGCAGTTTGCCCTTCTTTGTTTCCACTGAGAACACTGTGTTTCAGGATTTGCTTTGAGTTTTTGTCCAAAATAAAATTTGTGAAAGCACCCATGTGTGCATGTGAACACACATATGCACAGTAATATTGTATGTATTAAAACACTGGAAAAAATTAAACACATGCATCTCAAAAAGGAAAATAGCCCTTGAGAAAGGAAAAGGAAATGTGATAGTTGAATGCTAACTTTCTGACATCAACAAAACAACCTATAGACACTGTTAGCTTAACCAAAATTTTAGACATGATTGAAATTAAAAGATATTTATTTGAGGATTTTTTTTAAAAACTGCAGTCTGGGTGACACAGATCTAAGAAGCACTTAAACTGTTTTCTGCCGTACTACAAAATGCGGGAGACTCATAAAGGCAAAAGTCTCAAGGTTACAATCAGTTATATGTGTTGCTTATCAAGAAACATAATTTGAACTGGCAAGAAATAAGGGCTTTTGTTGGCATTCCCAGTGGTTCAGTGGTAAAGAATCCACCTGCCAATGCAGGAGACATGGGATAGTTTCCTGGGTTGGGAAGATCCCCTGGAGGAGGAAATGGCAATCCACTTTAGTACTCTTGCCTGCAAAATCCCATGGACTGACGAGTTATGGTCTTTGTGACCATGGGGTCACAAAGAATCAGACAAGACTGAGTACCTGAGCAGGACAGTAGGGTGTTTGTTAAGTAAGTATTGATTGGGGTAAAAAATGGTCGCATAGTTATAAGGGGAAACCTTGGGGACATAAGTTTAAAGCTGGCAGGTATTATTCTGAATATAATTGGTGGTGTCCATGAGGCTAGTACAGATCAAATAAAGTACAAATTCTTAGTGGTGCAGTGACTTGTCTGAGACTAGATCCTCAATGGTTGTCAGACTCCACTGTTGTATACAAAACTATTATTACTCCATTATAATTTTAATTTGTCATCATTAGTGTATGATGCCACTTGAAAGATATTTCTTTTTCTACTCTTACATCCTGTTGCTAATGAGAATTATGTTGCTATTGTTGCGTTGTTCAGTCACTGAGTCATGTCCAACTCTTTGTGACCCCATGTAATGCAATACTCCTGGCTTCCCTGTCCTTCACTATTCTTCTGGAGTTTGCTCAAACTCATGTCCATTGAGTCAGTGAAGTTATTTAACCATCTCATCCTCTGTCACCCACTTCAAATAATTTGAAATTTCCAAGGTGCTTCCAATATTTATTATCTTTTATGTTCAGATTCATCCACATTTTTATGTGGATTTATCCTTTTTGTGTGATATGTTTCAGGATACAGTAAAAAAATCATTTTTTCATTTACTATTTACTGAGGACTTCCTATTGGCCAACTGCTATTCTAGGAGGAAAAGCTTTCTAAACAACTGCAAAACAAAAGAAACTATAAGCAAGGTGAAAAGACAGCCTTCAGAATGGAAGAAAATAATAGCAAATGAAGCAATTGACAGACAACTGATCTCAAAAATATACAAGCAAGACCTGCAGCTCAATTCCAGAAAAATAAATGACCCAATCAAAAAATGGGCCAAAGAACTAAATAGACATTTCTCCAAAGAAGACATACAGGTGGCCAGCAAACACATGAAAAGATGCTCAACATCACTCATTATCAGAGAAATGAAAATCAAAACCACAATGAGGTACCATTTCACGCCAATCAGAATGGCTGCGATCCAAAAGTCTACAAGCAATAAATGCTGGAGAGGGTGTGGAGCAAAGGGAACCCTCTTACACTGTTGGTGGGAATGCAAACTAGTACAGCCACTATGGAGAACAGTGTGGAGATTCCTTAAACAACCGGAAATAGAACTGCCTTATGACCCAGCAATCCCACTGCCTGGCATATACATCAAGGAAATGAGAATTGAAAGAGACACATGTACCCCAATGTTCATCACAGCACTGTTTATAATAGCCAGGACATGGAAGGCAACCTAGATGTCCATCAGCAGATGAATGGATAAGAAAGCTGTGGTACATATACTCAATGGAGTATTCAGACCAGATGAGATCAGATCAGTCCCTCAGTCGTGTCCGACTCTTTGCGACCCCATGAATTGCAGCACGCCAGGCCTCCCTGTCCATCGCCAACTCCCGGAGTTGAGACTCACGTCCATCGGGTCAGTGATGCCATCCAGCCATCTCATCCTCTGTCATCCCCTTCTCCTCTTGCCCCCAATCCTTCCCAGCATCAGAGTCTTAGTCGTTGTCCAAGCATCAGAGTCTTTTCCACCTCATGCGAAGAGTTTCATTGGAAACTCTTCGCATGAGGTGGACAAAGTACTGGAGTTTCAGCTTGAGCATCATTCCTTCCAAAGAAATCCCAGGGCTGATCTCCTTCAGAATGGACTGGTTGGATCTCCTTGCAGTCCAAGGGACTCTCAAGAGTCTTCTCCAACACCACAGTTCAAAAGCATCAATTCTTCAGCAATCAGCTTTCTTCACAGTCCAACTCTCACATCCATACATGACCAAAGGAAAAATCATAGCCTCGACTAGACGAACCTTTGTTGGCAAAGTAATGTCTCTGCTTTTGAATATGCTATCTAGGTTGGTCATAACTTTCCTTCCAAGGAGTAAGCGTCTTTTAATTTCATGGCTGCAGTCACCATCTGCAGTGATTTTGGAGCCCAGAAAAATAAAGTCTGACACTGTTTCCACTGTTTCCCCATCTATTTCCCATGAAGTGATGGAACCGGATGCCATGATCTTCGTTTTCTGAATGTTGAGCTTTAAGCCAACTTTTTCACTCTCCACATTCACTTTCATCAAGAGGCTTTTTAGTTCCTCTTCACTTTCTGCCAAAGGGTGGTGTCATCTGCATATCTGAGGCTATTGATACTTCTCCCGGCAATCTTGATTCCAGCTGGTCTTTCTTCCAGTCCAGCGTTTCTCATGATGTACTCTGCATGTAAGTTAAATAAGCAGGGTGACAATATACAGCCTTGACATACTCCTTTTCCTATTTGGAACCAGTCTGTTGTTCCATGTCCAGTTCTAACTGTTGCTTCCTGACCTGCATACAGATTTCTCAAGAAGCAGATCAGGTGGTCTGGTATTCCCATCTCTTTCAGAATTTTCCACAGTTTATTGTGATCCACACAGTCAAAGGCTTTGGCATAGTCAATAAAGCAGAAATAGATGTTTTTCTGGAACTCTCTTGCTTTTTCCATGATCCAGCTGATGTTGGCAATTTGATCTATGGTTCTTCTGCTTTTTCTAAAACCAGCTTGAACATCAGGAAGTTCACGGTTCACATTTTGCTGAAGCCTGACTTGGAGAATTTTGAGCATTACTTTACTAGCGTGTGAGGTGAGTGCAATTGTGTGGTAGTTTGAGCATTCTTTGGCATTGCCTTTCTTTGGGATTGGAATGAAAACTGACCTTTTCCAGTCCTGTGGCCACTGCTGAGTTTTCCAAATTTGCTGGCATATTGAGTGCAGCACTTTCACAGCATCATCTTTCAGGATTTGGAATAGCTCAACTGGAATTCTATCATCTCCACTAGCTTTGTTTGTAGTGATTCTTTCTAAGGCCCACTTGACTTCACATTTCAGGATGTCTGGCTCTAGGTCAGTGATCACACCATCATGATTATCTGGGTTGTGAAGATCTTTTTTGTACAGTTCTTCTGTGTATTCTTGCCACCTCTTCTTAATAACTTCTGCTTCTGTTAGGTCCATACCATTTCTGTCCTTTATCAAGCCCATCTTTGCATTAAATGTTCCTTTGGCATCTCTGATTTTCTTGAAGAGATCTCTAGTCTCTCCTACTCTGTTGTTTTCCTCTATTTCTTTGCATTGATCACTGAATTACTCAGCCATTAAAAAGAATACGTTTGAATCAGTTCTAATGAGATGGATGAAACTGGAGCCTATTATACAGAGTGAAGCAAGCCAGAAAGAAAAACACCAATACAGTATACTAACGCATATATATGGAATTTAGAAAGATGGTAATGACAACCCTGTAAGCGAGACAGCAAAACAAACACAGATGTATAGAACAGTCTTTTGGACTCTGTGGCGGGGGCGCGGGGGGATGATTTGGGAGAATGGCATTAAAACATGTATAATATCATATAAGAAACGAATCGCCAGCCCAGGTTTGATGCAGGATACAGGAAGCTTGGGGCTGGTGCACTGGGATGACCCAGAGGGATGGTATGCAGAGGGAGATGGAAGGGGGGTTCAGGATGGGGAACATGTGTACACCCGTGGTGGATGCATGTTGATATATGGCAAAACAAATACAATATTGTAAAGTAAAAAAAAAAAAATAATTAATTAAAAAAGAAAAATTGATCTCTTTATGGAAAGTAAAAAAAAAAAAAAGACATAAAATCTGAAATCTTAAGCATTTCTATTAAATTTAGAAAATTTTAAAAGATTATTTCTCTGAAAGAATGTTCATTATTCTAGTATTATCCAGGATTTCTTCTTCTGGATCCCTGAAGAAGGAGATCCCCCAAAATTCTGGATTCAATCAGATCCAGATTCTGATCTGGATCCCCCACATTCATTTTGAATCTTTTAAATCTTTAATCCATATTCTCACTCTCTCTTTCATATTTGTCTCCCTGCTCTATTAAGCCTATTCTGTTTTTCACATTATTCTATCCTTTTTCTGCAAAGTATAGTGTTTCGGTGAGGAAATATAGTTAAGGGCAAACACTTGTTATGTGTTCACATGTAAATACACATATTTATGTGTGAAGTTTGCCATAGAATTTATCAGATCTTCTTTTTGCAAAAGTAAAAATGTCTATATTTCTGAGACTCTCTACTATATTTGAATTCCCTGTGCACAGCAATGGAGCTTCATCCATTAATGAAGTTATTTAGCTAAATGGCACTCTATAGGATGCTTGCTTAGTATATGCCATGGCATAGAAAATGTTTGAATTTTAACTACCTTCTAACTCAAAAGTGGTGCTGTCTAAAAGACAGAAACTGGTTATATGTGGCTACTGAAATTTAAATATTGATCAATTAAGTGTAATGAAACAATATATTTATCTTATCAGTCATGCTGGTCATTTCAAATGCTCAATAGCAACATATAACTAGCAGTTATTATATTATCAGACACTTTATATACAGAACATTTCCATCACTGCACAACGTCTTACTGGTTACTGCTTCTCAAGAGGATGATATTTCAACATTATCTGTTATATTGTTGTGCAGTGACTCAGTCGTGTCTGACTCTTTGTGACCTCATGGACTGCAGCACACCAGGCTTCTCTGTCCTTCACTGTCTCCTGGAGTTTGCTCAAACTCATGTCCATTGAGTCAATGATGCCAACCAACTATCTCATCCTCAGTTGCCCCTTCATCCTCCTGCCTGCAATCTTTCCCAGCATCAGGGTCTTTTCCAATGAATCGGCTCTTCGCATCAGGTGGCCAAAGTATTGGAGCTTCAGCATCAGTCCTTCCAATGAACACCCAGGACTGATCTCCTTTAGGATTGACTGGTTTGATCTCCTTGCTGTCCAAGGGATTCTAAAGAGTCTTCTCAACATTTCAGTTCAAATCATCAGTTCTTCAGCACTCAGCTTTCTTGGTTATATATCTGGTTATATATATTTTATATATATATATATATATAATCCATAATTTTACAGTGTATTGTATATGTGCTAAGTCCTCAGTCATGTCTGACTTGTGAGACCCTATGGACTGTAGCCTGCCAGGCTCCTCTGTCCATGGGATTCTCCAGGCAAGAACACTGGAGCACGTTGCCACACATTCCTCCAGGGGACCTTCCCAACCCAGAGATCGAACCTGCATCTCTCATGTCTCCTGTACTGGCAGACAGGTTCTTTACCATTACAGCCACCTACAAGTATATCTTAAATTATCCCTAAACTATCCCTAAGACTGATCGAATTCAGGGGTCTTGGCATTTGAATCTTAAAAATAAACAAATAACCCATTAATCATCTTGAAATAGTCTAATGGGCAATTTTAGATAAACCACAGGATGCATTCAAACAACCAGTGAAAATCCTTAATACTGGCAGCATAGGAAAAAATGATCATGTTTGGAATGAAGAGACAGATTTGTTAAGTATCAGTTTGATAATGCATTACAAATGTCATAGCCCAAATAAGGATATGATTAATACTTTCCTGGTAGGGAGAAGATGACATATAATGTTGTCTTGAGTAGAGTCTGAAAAATGGAGTAGCTATTTGCTACTTCTGTTTTGTGCAACAGGGAAGGAGAGAAGAAGTGCATTCAGGAGTAAGGAAGAAATGAACAAAGTCCAGGGTATATAAAGAATGACAAGTATGAAAAATTGGAAATATTTGAGTATGGCAATTCAAAGTGTGTGTGCCATGCATGAGCAAGTGGAAGCTGGAGAATGAGACAAAAATGTATCCATGAAGAGCTTTGGATATCTCTATGGCCCAAGTTAGTTATTAATAAATAATCACTGAGAGCACCACAGTTACTCTTATAGGAACATGCAAAATATAATAATGAATAGTAGTTTATACAATAAAATTATATCTTTTGATGTTACTCTCTATGTTTCTTTAACTAGTTTGTGTAAAAGCACCATATAACATTTTTATCATCTGTTATATATTAACAGAGAAAAAAGATCTTAGAATAAAATGTGTAATACCAGTCAGTTCAGTCTCTCAGTCATGTCCAACTCTTTGCAATCCCATGGACTGCAACATACCAGGCTTCCCTGTTCACCACCATCTTCTGGAGCTTGCTCAAACTCATGTACATCCATTCGGTGATGCCATCCAAACATTTCATCCTTTGTCGTCCCCTTTTCTCCCTGCCTTAAATCTATCCTAGCATCAGGCTCTTTCCCAATGAGACAGTTCTTTGCATCAGGTGGCCAAAGTATTGGAATTTCAGCTTCAGCATCAGTCCTTCCAATGAATATTCAGGACTGATTTGATATTGCAGTCCAAGGGACTCTCAAGAGTCTTCTTCAACACCACTGTTTAAAAGCAGTACTTCTTTGGCACTCAGCTTTCTTTATGGTCCAACTCTCACATCCATACATGACTATTGGGAAAACCATAGCTTTGACTACATGGACCTTTGTTGGCAAAGTAATATCTCTGCTTTTTAATATGCTGTCTAGGTTGGTCATAGCTTTTCTTCCAAGGAGCAAGAGTCTTTTAATTTCATGGCTGCAATCACCATCTGCAGTGATTTTGGAGCCCCCAAATATAAAGTCTCCCATTGTTTTCATTGTTTCCCCATCTATTTGTCATGAAGTGATGGGACCTGATGCCATGATTTTAGTTTTCTGACTGTCGAGTTTTAAGCCAGCTTTTTCACTCTCCTCTTTCAATTTCATCATGAGGGTCTTCAGTTCTTCTGAACTTTCTGCCATAGTGTGGTACCATCTGCATATCTTAGGTTATTGATATTTCTCCTGGCAAGCTTGATTCCAGCTTGTGCTTCATCCAGCCCAGCATTTCACATGATGTACTCTGCATATAAGTTAAATAAGTAGGGTGACAATATATAGTCTTGACATACTCCTTTCCTGATTTGGAACCAGCCTGTTATTCTGTGTCCAGTTCTAACTGCTGCTTCTTGAGCTGCATACAGATTTCTCAGGAGGCAGGCATTCCACAGTTTGTTGTGATCCATACAGTCAAAGGCTTTGACATAGCCAATAAAGCAGAAATAGATGTTTTTTCTGGGACTCTTTTTCTTTGTATGATCTAATGTTTGTTGGCAATTCAATCTCTGGTTCCTCTCCTTTTCTAAATCCAGCTTGAACATCTGGAAGTTCTCTGTTCATGTTGTTGATGCCTCGTTTGGAGAATTTTGAGCATTAATTTGCTAGCATGTGAGATGAGAGCAATTGTGTGGTAGTTTGAACATTCTTTGGCTTTGCCTTTCTGTGGGATTGGAATGAAAACTGAATTTTTTCTGTTTTGTGGCCACTGCTGAGTTTTCCAAATTTGCTGGCATATTGAGTGCAGCACTTTCACAGCATCATCTTTTAGGGCTTGAAACAGCTCAGCTGGATTTCCATCACGTCCACTAGCTTTGTTTGTAGTGATGCTTCCTAAAGCCCATTTGACTTTGTGTTCCAGGATGTCTGGCTCTAGGTGAGGGATCACACCATCATAATATCTGGGTCTTTAAGATCTTTTTTTGTATAGCTCTTCTGTATATTCTATAGGAAAGTGAAGTGAAGTCTCTCAGTCGTGTCCAACTCTTTGCGACCCATGGACTGTAGCCCACCAAGCTCCTCTGTCCATGGCATTCTCCAGGCAAGAATACTGGAGTGGGATGCCATTTCCTTCTCCAGGGGATCTTCCCAACCCAGGGATCAAACCCAGGTCTCCCACATTGCAGGCAGACGCTTTAACCTCTGTGCCACCAGGGAAGCCCAAGAATATGCTTATTACACATGTAAGATACACTCTCATGATGTTAAGCAACAGCAAGGAGCTGCAACTTCAGTAACCACATGATCACAGGGTAAACAAACAATACACTTACAACCATTCTGTACCCAGGCAGCCATTCTGTTTTTCACTTTCATACTGTATTCAATAAATTACATGAGATATTCAGCACTTTATTAGAAAATAGGTTTTGTGTTAGATGCTTTTGCCAAATTATAGGCTAATCTAAGCGTGTAAGTATTCTGAGTGTGTTTAAGGTAGGCTAGGCTAAGCTATGATGTTCTGGAAGTTACATGAATTAAGTGTATTTTTAACATATACTATTTTCAACTTTCAGCGGGTTAATCAGGACATAATTCCACGGTAAGTCAAAGAAGATCTGTGTATAAAACTAGAAGGAAGAGTGACCTATCACTCAGCTTTAACTATCTTAATCACATGGCCAATCATGTTTCAGTATATTCCCTTACTATTGCATTATTTAAAATCAACCCAAGACAACATATTCCTTTTGTAAATTTTCATTATGCATTTCTAAGAGATAAGGGGTTTTCAAAAGCATGAATGCCATTATCATATCAAAGTGAATTAAAATTTTTATCTTATAAAATACCCAGTCAATATTTGCATTTAGCCAGTTGTCTTATAAATATTTTTTTATTTGGTTGGTTGATTTTGCCATTTGCTTGAAATAGGATCCAAATAAGGTCCAGATAGTACAATCTTTTAACAAGCATCTTAAGTCTTTCAATCTTTAGGTTCTACTTTTCTCTGTTCTTTTTGCTTGCAATGTTTGTTATTCTTGCTATTGAAGAAATTAGATTTTTTTTATCATGTTTAGTTTGCCATGGTCTGAATTTTGCTGATTATAATCTTGTGATACTTTTTCACGTATTTCCCTATTCCTTTTTATACCTGAAAATAAATTAGAAGTTTGATTAAGAGGCTTAATCAGATTCCATTTCAATGTTATATAAGAGGGATGATATACTATATTTCCACTAGGAGTGCAAGTTTGAATATCACTCTTTTTGGTGTACCAACCAGTGAGGATCATTGTCTGGATCCATTAACTCACGATGAGTTGGAAAAAAATATGTATATTCTAATTCTTTCCTTTATTTTCTTACGTTATCAATAATATGTCTCTAAATTAACTTCAATTTATTAACTATTTTGGATTGTCCCTGGTGACTCAGACAGTAAAGAATATTCCTGCAATAAGGGAGACCAGGCTTCTATCCCTGTGTTGGGAAGATCCCCTGGAGAAGGGAATGGCAACCCACTCCAGCATTCTTGCCTGGAGAATCCCATGGACAGAGGAACCTGGCGAGCTACAGTTCATTGGTCACAAAGAGTCAGACACAACTGAGTGACTAACACAACACTTATTAACTATTTGGCTAAAGGATTAAGGCATTTAGTAAAGATAATTAAGATATTTAATAAAAGGCAAGAAGGCAATGGCACCCTACTCCAGTACTCTTGCCTGGAAAATCCCATCGATGGAGGAGCCTAGTAGGCTGCAGTCCATGGGGTCTCGAAGAGTCGGACACGACTGAGCGACTTCACTTTCACTTTTCACTTTCATGCATTGGAGAAGGAAATGGCAACCCACTCCAGTGTTCTTGCCTGGAGAATCCCAGGGACAGGGGAGCCTGGTGGGCTGCCGTCTATGGGGTCGCACAGAGTCGGACACGACTGAAGTGACTTAGCAGCAGTAGCAAGGTAAATGATTGCTTTATTATTATTTTTTTTAATCTTATAGCATGTTCTGAATTTTTTAAAAAAATTTCCAAAGATTATGAAAGCAAACTAGGATCCTTTCACATGTATTAAGAACTTGTGGATTTTTAAAAAATAATTTTATTTATTTATTTCTGGCTGTGCTGGGTCTTCATTGCTGCAGGCAAGCGGGGGCTACTCTCTAATTGCTGTTCCCAGTCTTCTCACTGCTGTGGCGTCTCTTGCTGTAGAGCACGGACTTGAGGGCATACAGGCTCAGTAGTGGCTCCCAGGCTCTAAACCACAAGCTCAATAGTTGTGCTGCATGGGCCCAGTTGCTCAAAGTCATTTGAGATCCTCCTAGATCAGGGATCAAAACTGCATGTCCTGCACTGGCAGGAGGACTCCATAACTGAGTCACCAGGGAAGCCCTGAACTTGTGGATTTAAAAACGTTTAATATATATTTAATCTATAGCAGTGATTATTCTTGTTGATATTTAAAATGTTCCAGTTTGGTCAATGAGTGGCTTCTTAAACTTTGAGACATTTCTTGACATGTAGTCATGAGCCATATCCATGACAAGTATCCATGATCAGTAGTTTTTGAAAACCAACTTATTTTCTTTAATGTCAAGATATTCTGGAATCACCATGTACTCTATATCCAGAATCAGCAATTTCTCTAAGATGGGCCGGCTACTTATAGTGAGAAATAGTAAATACTGATCCCCATTTTTGTACTAGGGATGCTTGGTGCTCTGGTTTGATTCAGGTTTCAAGTAATTTTCAATGGATGAAACTAGGAAATATGTATGTTAAGGATAAGATACATGAAACCATGAAAAATGTTCAATTCAAGGCCAAAATTTTTATATAACTTTAAAAATCTATATTGGAGAAGGCAATGGCACCCCACTTCAGTACTCTTGCCTGGAAAATCCCATGGGTGGAGGAGCCTGGTAGGCTGCAGTCCATGGGGTCGCTAAGAGTTGGACATGACTGAGCGACTTCACTTCCACTCGTTGGAGAAGGAAATGGCAACCCACTCCAGTGTTCTTGCCTGGAGAATCCCAGGGATGGGGGAGCCTGGTAGGTTGCCGTCTATGGGGTCGCACAGAGCCGGACACGACTGAAGTGACTTAGCAGCAGCAGCAGCAGCAAAAATCTGTGCTACTCCGAGGCAGGGGAAGTCTCTGTTCTTGATGAACTCTCAGAATTACTCATCTGTTTTATCTAATGCATGTGCATGCTAAGTTCCTTCTGTTGTGTCTGACTCTGCAACACTGTACCATAGCTCACCAGACTCCTCTGTCCATTGGATTTTCTGGGCAAAAATACTAGCATGTGTTGCTGTGCCCTTCTCCAGGGGATTCTCCTGATCCAGGGATCAAACCTACATTTCTTATGTCTACCTGCATTGGCAGGTGGGGTCTTTAGCACTAGTGCCACCTGGGAAGTCCTGTTTTATCTTATAGTACATTGACAAATTGATAACACTCTGAGAAAAATCAAGAACTAACACAAAAGATACTGCTACAGAGAAAAATCTGCTGAGAAATGTTTTAGTTGTTCAATACTTAAATTCTATAACAGCAGAGTCAAAAATTGTTTTACAGCATTTTAAAGGCATATATTTTCTACTTTATTTTTATTTAATTTTCATGATTCTTTTTAAAATTAAATTTTTATTACAATTATGCAATATGATCCATGTTATAAATTCAACAACAGTATGTTCCCAGAAATCTGTATTCTACTTTATTCTTGTCCTCTCAAATGTGTTTATTTACTTTTATAGTTAGTTTTTCTAATTTATACTTTTTTCTTCCATTTTTTCTTTAATGTGAGTAGATATATGAATACATGCATATGGCTAGAAGTGTGAATTTATACATATGTATCAGTATATGTTTAAATAAGGAGGGCACAGCAAACCACCGTAGTATTCTAATCTGGAGAGTCCTTTGGACAGAAGGGCCTGGTGGGCTACAGTCCACAGGTTTGCAAAGAGCTGGACATAACTGCAGAGACTTAGCATGCATGCATATATTTATATATTAAAACTGTAACACATACATATATATTAATTGTCAAGGCCCTAATCTTCTTCCCCAGTGATTTGCCATTCACTCAATTGAAAGCTTCTCTCTCTAGCTCTATATCCTGCTTCTATCTAGTATCAGAATTATCATTTTTGGTGTTGTTGCTCGTATTTGGACGTTAGCAATTAACATTAAATAATGACACAAATTCACTGACCTGTTAAACATGTGAAACTTCATACAACTATGCTTTGATCAATCATAACCATATATATTAATACCATATATAATTCCCAGCATCCCAAAATGGAGTAAAGCAGTTCCTTGCCAATCTTTGTTTTCTACTGCAGTCTTGCAAGTAAAGACTGAAGATTTTATTTAATGGAAGCATGGTGTTGGTTTAGTTGCTAAATTGTGCCTGACTCTTGAAATCCCATGGACTGTAGCCTGCCAGGTTCCTCTGTCCATGGGATTCTCCGGGCGAGAATATTGGAGTGGATTGCCATTTCCTTCTTTAGAGGATCTTCCCAGCCCAGGAATCCAACTCTGGTCTCCTGCATTTCAGGCAGATTCTTTACCAACTGAGCTATAAGGAACAAAAAATTCAAACACTCTACTTTTTAACTTGATATGAAATTCCAGAGATCATTTACTATTTTTATATTTCTTTTTTTAAAAAGTTGACCTATTGTGGTCAACTTTTATAATTATGAAATTATTATAATTTCAAATAGTAACCTATTATAAATTCAGTATAATACATTCAACCCATACGCTAATAATGAACAACTGTGCTGGTCATAGAATCATGATAGATTCTATGATAGATAGTGATTCATAGAATCTCTGTTAGAAACAGTGCTGAAAATAACAGTCATGAAAAGTATCACTTTTCATAATTTTACTAGTGTATCTTTAGGATAGGCTTTTAGTTCCAGAGTTATAAATCTTATGTAGAGGTTGCATTATTTTTGCAGTCCATACCTACAACATATGTGTGTTTGTTTTCATGCAGCTGCAGCAAAATTAGAAAAAACTTGATATTTGATAAATAAATCATATTGTCAGTGTAGTTTTAGCTTTCATTTCTCTTACTTTGATCAAACTAACAGTTTTTCGTACAAGAAAGAGAAATTTGAAGTTAAATTTCTTTTTCTATTGATATTCTTTCCCTGTCTCTAGTTATAGCGTTGTTGACCATTTTATTCTTTATTTGAAGAAACATTTTACTTATTACAAATATCAATTATTTTCTTTAATTTCTAAGACCACTTGGACCTGCCCAATTTTTTTCAATATTAAACAATTATCTCAGTAAAATACTGTTCTATAATGTAATTTTAATTTAGAGTGGGAAAAATGCTTCCCACATTTTTATCACTGAGCCTTTGAAACATTTGAAATCTTTGAAATGTTTATCTTAGAAAATAAATATTTATATCCCCAAGCTCTGTGACAATGAGAGTATAGTCACATGACATAATCAAGCTTAAAAAAAAAAAAAAAACCTGAAGAAGCAGGTACTTCTTATAATCTATCTTCAGGAAAGGGCCCAGTCTATTGCAATGAACATGGCAGTGTATAATGGACAACCTCAGTTAGGTGAACTGTACTATGCATGTCCTGGGACAGCATCTATGGGTCATGGTTGATAGTAACATTAGTATTATTATGTGACTAGAACTCCAAACTTTTATCCTTTCAACAATTCTATGAAATTATATCATGTAACTAATGTTGATCCAGATTAGAAAAGGCAAACGAACCAGAGATCAAATTGCCGACATCTGTTGGATTATCAGAAAAGCAAGAGAGTTCCAGAAAAACATCTATTTTTGTTTTATTGACTATGCCAAAGCCTTTGACTGTGTGGATCACCACAAACTGTGGAAAATTCTTCAAGAGATGGGAATACCAGACCACCTTACTGGCCTTTTGAAAAATCTGTATGCAGGTCAGGAAGCAACTGGACATGGAACAACAGACTCGTTCCAAATAGGAAAAAGAGTATGTCAAGGTTGTATGTTATCACCCTGCTTATTTAACTTTTATGCAGAGTACATTATGAGAAATCCTGGGCTGGATGAGGCACAAGCTAGAATCAAGATTGCCGGGAGAAATATCAATAACCTCAGATATGCAGATGACACCACCCTTATGGAAGAAAGTGAAGAGCTAAAAAGTCTCTTGATGAAAGTGAAAGAGGAGAGTGAAAAAGTTGGCTTACAATTCAACACTCAGAAAACTAAGATCATGGCATGTTGTCCCATCACTTCATGGAAAATAGATGGGGTAACTGGAAACAGTGACAGACTTTATTTTGGGGGGCTCCAAAATCACTGCAGATGGTAACTGCAGCCATGAAATTAAAAGATGCTTGTTCCTTGGAAGAAAAGTTATGACCAACCTAGATAGCATATTAAAAAGCAGAGGCATTACTTTGCCAACAAAGGTCCGTCTAGTCAAAGCTATGCTTTTTCCAATAGTCTTGTATGGATGTGAGAGTTGGACTGTGAAGAAAGCTGAGTGCTGAAGAATTGATGCTTTTGAACTGTGGTGTTGGAGAAGACTTAAGAGTCCCTTGTATTGCAAGGAGATCCAACCAGTCCATCCTAAAGGAAATCAGTCCTGAATGTTCATTGGAAGGACTGATGCTGAAGCTGAAACTCCAATACTTTGGCCACCTGATGTGAAGAAACTGACTCATTTGAAAAGACCCTGATGCTGGGAAGGATTGAAGGTGGGAGGAGAAAGGGACAACAGAGGATGAGATATTTGGATGGCATCACTAACTCAATGGACATGAGTTTGAGTAAACTCCGCGAGTTGGTGATGGACAAGGAAGCCTGGGGTCCTGCAGTCCATGGGGTCGCACAGAGTTGGACACAACTGATCGACTGAACTGAACTGACTGAAACTATAGTTGGTTAATTACCAACTCTATGGATATAGAATTTGGCCCCTGAGATGGATTATTGTAGGTAACACTCTTATGAAATGAGATTCTGATATTTCTTATGTTTTTGTGAGTCTGAAGGGCTTTAAATTCAGCCAGGAAAAGATGAGAATCTGGTAGGCTTTGACATGAAAGGGGCAAATGCATGTTTTAGAACAAAGCCTGTTTGTGTTTGCCTATCAAATATAAGGTCTTAGGAGAAATCAGTAGGTTCTACCAAAGAATAGTATGTGGGACATGGAGAATATGAGGATCCAGTATGTGTTAGGTCTTCTAATTAAACTAGAGAGTTTAAATAAATAAGTTCATATGAAGTATGGCCTGATAACCAGTAACTTTCTCTGACTTGATGTGGAAGCTCTATCCTAACTTCCAAAGGGCTGAGTTTATCAGGAATTCAAAATTTAAGCACCCAAATTATCAAAATTTTCAATTGTCAAATTATATAATTTTAATAGATTTGTCAGTTTTTAATTTTCTTCTTTACTTTTTATTTTGAAATTATTTCAGACTTGCAGAAAGTTGTGGAGATCTGTCAACTCTTCATAATGAAGCTAAGGCATTTCTTAGGAAAAGATCAGTGACCTGAGAATTGAAAAAGGAGCAAATGCAGGAGTTAAAGGAATCAAATGAATGTCCCAGTTCTCCCTAATTCCCATTCCTCTGCAGAGACAGCTTCTTCCCCACCAGAAGATAGTCAGTATTAGCTTTTCTTAATGACCATGGGGCAGACTTCACAAATGAAAGCATATCTCATTAGGCTGAACTCTCAAACTTTTCTGTGTTGCAGCACTCTGAACCCGTAATTAAACTCATATCTCAGTATACTCTGTAGCAGACTATAGTACAAATACATAATGGAATACTATAATACTTAGCCATATAAAGAGTGTGAAATAATGCCATTTTCAACAACATGGATATAACTAAAGATTATCATTCTAAGTGAAGTAATTCAGAAAGAAAGACAAATACCACATGATATCACATATATGTGCAATCTAAAATACAACACAGATGAACATATCTATGAAACAGTAACAGAATCACATACATAGAGAACAGTCTTATGGATGCTAAGAGGGAGGGAGTTGGTCTAGGGATGGAGGAAGAGGTTGGGGTTAGCATATGTAGCTTTTATATATCGAATGGATAAAGAACAAGGTCTACTGTATAGCACAGAGAACTATATTCAATATCCTGTGATAAACCATAATGGGAAAGAATATATATATATATATGTATATGTATATGTATATGTAGTGTGTGTGTGTGTGTGTGTTAGTTGCTCAGTTGTGTCTGACTCTTTGCAACATCATTGAAAGTAGACTGCCAAGGCTCCTCTGTCCATGGAATTCTCCATGCAAGAATAAGTGGGTATCTTACTGAGGATCTTACTGACCCATGGGTTGAACCTGGATCTCCTGCATTGCAGGCAGATTTTTTACCGTCTGAGCCACCAGGGAAGCCATATATATATATATATATATATGTTAAAAATAATATATATGTGTATATTTATCCTATATATCATGTTAAATATTCTAAAACATTTCTAAAATATGTTTTGAATGCTGCATGTTAAAAATAACAATAATTGAATACATAAATATTAATAATAAAATGTATTCTGATGGTGTTAAGACATTGAAGCTAGAATTTTATATCAAGTGAATAGAAAAACATGAATATACTTGTTAGAGTTTACAGTTTAACATGCTTGCTCTTGCTCTCAGGAGAGGTTTTTCTCATTTATTCATTTGAAGATTTGAAACAAGAAATCTCAAAGCTCTTCCACAATAAGTGAATTTGAAATGCTAGGGATTTATGAGTATTAGGTGGAGAAGAAATTAAAAAAAAAAAGAATAAAAAAAAAAAAACAAACCTCAGAACAACAACAAAAAAGAATAATGTATTTATCATGTGTATTTATCATGTTGAGCCATTCACCAACCTCTGACTTTTACCTCAGACACTTTTACATGACACTGAGGAGAATGCCAGAATCTCTGCAACACCATATTGTTTTTCCCTTAGACTACAGGTAAATGAGAACTCTGTAATTAAAATATTCTTGTGGCTATTGTGCTTTAGTGCTCAGCTTTCAGTTCTATCTCTTTTGATACTTAGCTTGACTTTCAGAGAATTAAAGGCTAAAATCGGTTTCGTTGTATTTTGTTTGTCCTCACAGGACCCACTGGTGCTGTTTTAGGATTTAATTTGTTTTGTCAGAGATATGCACTCCAGACAGATGTGTAAAGTAGAACTGACACAGAGGCAACATATTCCATATCTTGGAAGATAGCTTGCACTTAAAAAAAATCAGTAAGTGGCAAAGTTTAATGGAGGTCTTGTAATTATAGTTTGCAAAACTGGAGTCCGGATGCTGGCAAAACACTCTCTGTCTTCAAGTACCCTTTCTGCTCTTGTTATGAAGTTGTAACCTCTATGGAGTTAGATTGTCTAAGGTCCCCTTATAGGTGGTGAAAGTTATTTGTGATTTCTGGTCCCAGAATTTGTGACTCAAGAACTTTCTTCTGCTCTCCTTTGAGTGGGAACTAATCCTGGCTGTTGGCTTTGGAAACATTTCACCTCACTGAAGGGGTAAATTGTAGTCTTCTAATAGGACATTCCCATACTGCAATTAGTTGTTTCTGAACCAGAAGTTCATAGTAAAACTATGAGAATAGTTATTCATGAAAAGGAAATGTCACATACAATCAATGGAAAAAAATTAACTTCTGAGGAAAAAAGAAAAGCAAAACACTGAAAACCTGAGCAGCAATTCAACTGCTGCGTATAGAACTGATTCCACCCGATATTTAACAAAAACACTGTTCCAGTGGGGAATGTTATCCACAAGTTTGATTTTACACATAAAAGAGCATGATTCTGTGATGGAACTTAAAAGATGGGCAAATTCAAAAGCCTGTAGCAGCAATTCACTATAATTACACCAAACTGTTGGCAGCACATGGTATTATATATTCAATGTAACTGATTAAGCTCAAGTTCTTTGCCAGAGAATATGTCATTCTGAGATCCACTGAAATATACCTCTCTTGTGATCTGAGTGCTAATGTTAATAACTCATAGAGATAGATCCCTTGACTCCTCAAGGACTGGATTATTCAAAGGATATCCATCAGTTCAGTTCAGTTGCTCATTTGTGTCCGACTCTTTGCGACTTCATGGACTGTAGTATGCCAGGCTTCCCTGTCCATCACTAGCATCCATAACATGCTCAAACTCATGTCTATCAAGTTGGTGATGCCATCCAGCCATCTAATTCTCTGTAGTCCCCTTTGCCTCTTGCCTTCATTCTTGCCAGGATCAGAGACTTATCCAAAGAGTCGGTTCTTCCCATCAGGTGGCCAAAGTATTGGAGCTTCAGCTTCAGTATCAGTCTTTCCAATGACTATTCAGGACTGATTTATTTTAGGATTGACTGGTTCAATCTCCTTGTAGTTTAAAGGACTCTCAGGAGTCTTCTCCAACACAAGAGTTCAGTTCAGTTCAGTTCAGTTCAGTTCAGTTCAGTTACTCAGTCGTGTCCGACTCTTTGCGACCCCATGAATTGCAGCACGCCAGGCCTCCCTGTCCATCACCAGCTCCTGGAGTTCACCCAAACCCACGCCAATCGAGTCAGTGATGCCATCCAGCCATCCCATCCTCTGCTGTCCCCTTCTCCTCCTGCTCCCAATCCCTCCCAGCATCAGTCTTTTCCAATGAGTCAACTCTTCACATGAGGTAGCCAAAGTACTGGAGTTTCAACTTTAGCATCATTCCTTCCAAAGAACACCCAGGACTGATCTCCTTTAGAATGGACTGGTTGGATCTCCTTGCAGTCCGTGGGACTCTCAAGAGTCTTCTCCAACACCACAGTTCAAAAGCATCAACTTTTCAGCGCTCAGCTTTCTTCACAGTCCAACTCTCACATCCATACATGACCACTGGAAAAACCATAGCCTTGACTAGACGAACCTTTGTTGGCAAAGTAATGTCTCTGCTTTTGAATATGCTATCTAGGTTGGTCATAACTTTCCTTCCGAAGAGTAAGTGTCTTTTAATTTCATGGCTGTAATCACCATCTGCAGTGATTTTGGAGCCCCCAAAAATAAAGTCTGACATTGTTTCCCCACCTATTTGCCATGAAGTGATGGGACCAGATGCCATGGTGTTAGTTTTC
The DNA here is from genome assembly GCF_003369695.1 of Bos indicus x Bos taurus. NCBI lineage: Eukaryota > Metazoa > Chordata > Mammalia > Artiodactyla > Bovidae > Bos > Bos indicus x Bos taurus. Next base: position 56,507,011 of record NC_040087.1, read on the forward strand.
TGACTTTGAGCTATAAGCCAACTTTTTCACTCTCTACTTTCACTTTCATCAAGAGGCTTTTTAGTTCCTCTTCACTTTGTGCTATAAGGGTGGTGTTAAAAAGTATCAATTATTCAGTGCTGAGCTTTCTTTATGGTCCAACTCACATCCATATATGACTACTGGAAAAACCATAGCTTTGACTAGATAGACCTTTGTCGGCAAAGTAACATCTCTGGTTTTTAATATGTTGTCTAGTTTGTCATAGCTTTTCTTCCAAGGAGCAAGTATCTTTTAATTTCATGGCTGCAATGATACTGCAGCCCCCAAAACTAGAGTCTCTCGCTGTTTCCAGGCTTCCCTGATAGCACAGTTGGTAAAGAATCCTGCAATGCAGGAGACCCAGTCCTATTCCTGAGTCCAGAAGATTCCCTGGAGAAAGGATAGGCTAACCACTCCAGTATTCTTGGGCTTCCCTTGTGACTTAGCTGGTATCTTGCAATGTAGGAGACCATAGTTTGATCCCTGAGTTGGGTGGAGAAGGGAAAGGCTACCCACTCCAGTATTCTTAACTGGAGAATTCCATGGACTGGATAGTGAATCAGACATGACTCAGCAACTTTCACTCACACTGTTTCCATCATTTCCCTGTCTATCCACCATGAAGTGACGGGACTGGATACCATGATCTTAGTTTTTGAATGTTGAGTTTTAAGCCAGCTTTTTCACTTTCCTCTTTCATTTTCATCAAGAGGCTCTTTAGGTTAATCCTAAAGGAAATCAGTTCTGAATATTCACTGGAATGGCTGATGCTGAACTTGAAGCTCCAATACTTTGGCCACCTGTTGGGAAGAATTGATTCATTGGAAAAGATCTTGATGCTGCAAAAAATTGAAGGCAGAAGGAGAACAGGACTACAGAGGATGAGATGGTTGGATGGCATCACCATCCATGTACATGAGTTGAGCAAGCTCCAGGAGTTGGCAATGGACATGGAAGACTAGTGTGCCACAATTCATGGGCTCACAAAGAGTAGGGCATGACTGAGTGACTGAACTTAAGAGGTTATTGATATTTCTCCCTGCAATCTTGATTCCAGGCTGTGCTTCATCCAGTCAAGCATTTTGCATGATCTACTCTGTATAAAAGTTAAATAAACAGGGCGACAATATACAGCCTTGAATTATCCCTTTTCCAATTTGGAATCAGTCCATTGTTCCTTATCCAGTTCTAACTGTTGCTTCTTGACCTGTATACAAATTTCTTAGGAGCCAGGTAAGGTAGTCTGGTATTCCCATCTCCTTAAGAATTTTCACAGTTTGTTGTGGTACACACAGTCAAAAGTTTTAGTGTAGTCAGTGAAGCAGAAGTAGATGTGTTTCCTGGAATTTTACCTTTGCCTTTTCTGTGATCCAACAGATGTTAACAATTTGATCTCTGGTTCCTCTTCCTTTTCTAAATCCAGCTTGAATATCTGGAATCTCTCAGTTCATGAACTGTTGAAGCCTTGTTTGGAAAATTTTAAGCATACTTTGCTAGTGAGATGCATGCAATTGTGTGGTATTTGAACATTTTTTGGCATTGCCTTTCTTTGGAATTGGAATGAAAACTGACCTTTTCCAGTCCTGGTTTTCCACTGCTGAGTTTTCCAAATTTGCTGGCATATTGAGTGCAGCATTTTAACAGCATCATCTTTTAGGATTTGAAATAGCTCAACTGGAATTCCATCACCTCCCCTAGCTTTGTTCATAGTGATGTCCCCTTGACTTCATAATCCAGGATGCCTGGCTCTAGGTGAGTGATCACACAACTGTGATTATCTGGTCATTAAGATCTCTTTTGCATAGTTCTTCTGTGTATTCTTCCCACCTCTTAATATCTTCTGCTTTTGTTAGGTCCATACCATTTCTGTCCTTTATTGTGCCCATCTTTGTATGCAATGTTCCCTTGGTATTTCTAATTTTCTTGTAGATATCTCTAGTCTTACCCATTCTATTGTTTTCCTATATTTCTTTGCACTGATCACTTAGGAAGGCTTTCTTATGTCTCCTTGATATTCCTTAGAGCTCTGGTATGTGCTTAGTCACTCAGTTGTGTCCAACTTTTTGCAACCCCATGGACTGTAGCCCACCAGGCTCCTCTGCCATGGGTATTCTCCAGGCAAGAATACTGGAGTGGATTGCCATGCCCTCCTCCAGGGGATCTTCCCAACCCAGGGACTGAACCCAGGTCTCCCATATTGCAGGTGTACCTTTCCTTTTCTCCTTTGCCTTTAGCTTCTCTTCTTTTCTCAGCTATTTATAAGGCCTCCTCAGACAACCATTTTGCCTTTTTGCATTTCTTTTTCTTGGGGATGATCTTGATCTCTGCCTCCTGTACAATGTCATGAACCTCTGTTCATTGTTCTTCAGGCACTCTGTCTATTAGATCTAATCCATTGAATATATTTGTCATATCCACTGTATAATTGTAAGGGATTTGATTAGGTCATACCTGAATGGTCTAGTGGTTTTCCCTACTTCCTCCAATTTAAGTCTGAATTTGGCAATAAGGAGTTCATGATCTGAGACATAGTCAGCTCCTGGTCTTGCTTTCACTTACTGTATAGAGCTTCTCCATCTTTTGCTGCAAAGAATATAATCAATTTGATTTTGGTATTGACCATCTGGTGATGTCCATGTGTAGAGTTGTCCCTTGTGTTTTTTGAAGTGGTGTTTGCTATGACCACTGTGTTCTCTTGGCAAATCTCTGTTAACCTTTGCCTGCTTCATTTTGTACTCTAAGACCAAATTTGCCTGTTACTCCAGGTATCTCTTGACTTCTTACTTTTGAACTCCAGTATCCTATGAAGCAAAGAACATTTTTTTTTTTTGGCAGGGGTGGGGGTGGGGGAGTGGTGGTGTTAGTTATAGAAGGTAATTGCAATTAATCACTGAACGACTGTCAACAGTAGAATACTGGATCCCACCAAAAAAAGATAACCCATGTCCAAGGGCAAAGGAGAAGCCCCAACAAGGTGGTAGGAGGGGTGAAATTGTGTTTAGAATCAAGCCCCATGACTGCCAGAGACACTCAGAGGGCTCCAACAAAACCTTGTGTACACCAGGACTCAGGGACCCCACAAGAGACTGAGCTAGACCCATCTTTGTGTATTTGAGTGTCTCCTGCAGAGGCATGGGTCAGCAGTGGCCTGCCACGGGGACAGGGGCTCTGGCTGCAGTAGACCTGGGAGGCATGACCTATGAATCCCACCACAGAGCCACTGAGCAGACAATCCACAAACTGGAGAACAATTATATCAAAGAATTTCTTGCACTGTTGTGAAAGTTCTAGGGCCCACAACTGATTTCTCAACCTGGGGATCTGAGACTGAGAACCCCCAGGGAATTTGACTTTGAAGGTCAGTGGGATTTGATTATAGAATTACTTGTGTGCACCAGGATCCAGGAGAAAGGAGCAGTGACCCCACAAGAGACTGGGCCAGACTTCCCTGTGAGTATCCAGGAGTCTCTGGTAGAGGTGTGAGTCAAGAGTGGCCTTGGATCACAGCCTTATCTAACTCAATAAAACTATGAATCATGCCATGTAGGGCCACCTAAAATGAACAAGTCATGGTAGAGAGTTCTGACAAAACATGGTCCACTGGAGAAGAGCATGGCAAACCACTTTAGTATTCTTTCCTTGAGAACCCCATGAATGGTATGAGAATGCCAAAAGATATGACACTGACAGATGAACTCCTCAGGTTGGTAGGTACCCAATATGCTACTGCAGAAGAGTGGATAAATAGCTCCAGAAAGAATGAATAGACTGAGCCAAAGTGAAAACAACACCCAGTTGTTGATATGACTGGTGATGGAAGTAAAGTCCAATGCTGTAAAGAACAATATTGCATAGGAACCTGGAATGTTAGGTCCATGAATCAAGATAAATTGAAAGTGGTCAAACAGAGCATGTCAAGAGTGAACATTGACATTTTAGGAATCAGTGAACTAAAATGGACCGGAATGGGCAAATTTAACTCAGATAACCATGATATCTACTGTGGGCAAGAATCCCTTAGAAAAAACGAGTAGCCCTCATAGACAACAAAAGAGTCCAAAATGCAGTACTTGGGAGCAGTCTCAAAAACGACAGAATGAACTCTGTTAATTTCCAAGGCAAATCATTCAGTATCACAGTAATCCAAGTCTATAACCCAACCAATAATGCCAAAGTATATCCATATGAAGAGCCAACTCCAATGGGAGGAAATACAACAGGTATGAGCCCTTAAGAAGAGGGAGTAAATGGAGGAAAGCAACTTGAAAAATACTTACTGATAAATTAGTAATTATTTACTAACTTACTAATACTGATTAGTATTTACATTAGCTCTCTGGGTCAACACTTGAATTCACAAGGAAAGCAAAACCACCATGAAGGAATTTAGTACTAAATAAGGGATTCATGCCTAATTGATCAATGCTCACAAAATAGAAGCTATTTTTGAGCTTCTCCAAGGACACAGATATTGAGATATATTAGCAAATAATTTGTGGACAAGGACAGTTTGCATTTCTCAGACAGCTTTGATAAAATATACACTTTTGAACAAGAATCTATAATGTATTTTGTCATATGTATTTTTCCAGGATGTGGAATTATTATGCTTCCTGCAGGAGAAGGCAAAATCCACATACAATTAAAGCCCTGCTACTGCTGCTGCTAAGTGCCTTCAGTCATATCCAACTATTTTTGACCCCAAGGACAAGGGCCACCAGGCTCCTCTATCCATGGAATTCTCCAGGAAAGAATACTGGGGTAGGATGCCATGCCCTCCTCAATTAAAGCCCTAAATTACCATATATTTTTTCCTAAATACTAATATTCCTTGATATTATAATTCAATTCAATTCAGTTCAGTCGTTCAGTTGTATCTGACTCTTGGCGACCCCATGGACTGAAGCACACCATGCTTCCTTGTCCATCACTAATTCCCGGAGCTTGCTCAAACTCATGTCCATTAAGCCGGTGATGCCATCCAACCATCCCATCCTCTGTCATTCCCTTCTCCTCCTCTCTTCAATCGTCCCCACCATCAGGATCTTTTCCTATGAGTCAGTTTTTCACATCAGGTGGCCAAAGTATTGGAGTTTCAGCTTCAGCATCAGTCCTGCCAATATTCAGGACTGATTTCCTTTAGGATGGACTGGTTGGATCTCCTTGCTGTCCAATGGACTTTCAAGATTCTTCTCCAACACCATAGTTCAAAAACATCAATTCTTCAGTGTTCTGCTTTCTTTATAGTCCAACACTCACATCCATACATGACTACTGGAAAAACCATAGCTTTGACTAGATGGATCTTTGTCAGCAAAGTAATGTCTCTGCTTTTTAATATGCTGTCTAGGTTGGTCATAACTTTTCTTCCAAGGAGCAAGTGTCTTTTAATTTCACGGCTCCAGCCACCATCTGCAGTGATTTTGGAGCCCAAGAAAATAAATTCTCTCACTGTTTCTGTTGTTTCCCCATTTACAGGCCATGCAGTGATGGGACTGGATGCCATAATCTTAGTTTTCTGAATGTTGAGCTTTAAGCCAACTTTTCACTCTCCTCTTTCAATTTCATCAAGAGGCTCTTCAGTTCCTCTTCACTTTCTTCCATAAGGGTGATGTCATCTGCATATCTGAGGTTATTGATATTTATCCCTGCAATCTTGATTCCAGCTTGTGCTTCATCCAGCCCAGAATTTCGCATGATGTACTCTGCATATAATTTAAACAAGCAGGGAGACAATATACAGCCTTGATGTATTCCTTCCCCATTTTGGAACCAGTCTGTTGTTCCATGTCTGGTTCCAACTGTTGTTTCTTGACCTGCATACATATTTCTCAGGAGGCAGGTAGGGTGGTCTGGTATTCCCATCTCTTGAAGAATTTTCCACAATTCGTTGTGATCTACAAAGTTAAAGGCTCTGGTGTAATCAATAAAGCAGTAGATGTTTTTCTGTTATATTCTTGCTTTTTAGATGATCCAACAGATGTTGGCAATTTGATCTCTGGTTCCTCTGCCTTTTCTACATCCATCTTGAACATCTTGAAGTTCACAGTTCACGAACTGTTGAAGCCTTCCTTGGAGAATTTTGAGCATTACTTTGCCAGCATGTGAGATGAGTGCATATTATAATTAAGTGAGCACATTCTTTTTGCAGCTGTAGCTAGCCAAGAATGGACTCTATGGCATAGAATTAATTAGTTATTCCAGGTCTCCCATTACCCAATGGCAACATGGAATGACTAACAGCTTCCTAACAGTAACTTTTACAGACTAGTTGATCCACCCCACTTCTGATGTTTACACTCTGAACATTAGTATAATCTGCAAAGGTCTCTGTGAGTTGGTCAAGTTGTTGTTTTTTTTTTTTTTCTAGTATAGTAGGGAGAAGCGATGGAAATAGTTCTAGCTGATGTATTTCCATAGATACATCCCCATAGACCTAAAATTTCCATATCTTATCTCTGTGTACTCATCTCTACTTTCTACTCCCAAAGTGACCACAGTGAATGGCCCAGGAGGTTCACATTGTTTACAATGAGGATGGCTTGATGAATGCAAACTTTAATTAACCTTTTTCATTTTTCAGAATGGTACCTTTGAGGCTCTCCTACTGTAGGTACAAGTTGAACATTAGTTATAACTGGAGTATTTGTACATTTTGTTGAATTTCTATTCTGAAAGAAGAAATTATTGTCCCATTTCTTATTCATTTTCAATGAGTTCATGTGCCCTCAAGTCACCCCTATTCATTTTCAGGAACATTCTTTGTTGCTCCAAGAAAAGGATACAGGTATGCTAATCCCCAGCAGGAATGGTAAAATTCTGGTGGCCAGGAATGGACAGGTCTTAGTCACAAAAGAAAGAAGGAAGTTCACTAGGGAAGAGGGTGTTTACATTGAATAATTCTATTTTTCTTATTTCATATAACATGAATAGGCAGACATTCTTGAACAGCCTGTGCAGTCAAAATGCAGCATGATTTTCTTGAAATGTTATTATTAGCATAATATGACTCAAAAAGATATCTTCTTTAAGAAGATAAATGTCCCAGATAAGGCTTTAAGAATCCTCTCTTTCTGAAATTAACAGAAGACCTTGTTGCCTATCTTGGTGCTCTTCCTGACAGTCATATAAACTGTATCGAACTCTGTCTTCTCTGGCAGAGTAAGACTCATTTTCTCCTCTTATCTCCCAGGGTAATTGGGCTTCTAAGACTATGAACAATTGCTAAAGATCTCATTTAGAGTCATGGCCATGAGGTTTCCCTACTCACCACACCATCTTACTTAAGAATTTCAAATCTTCCAGCTGATATCAATAAAATCAATATATACTTTCCCTAAGTTGCAATGTCTCCTCAAGGTCATTACCTGGGATTATTGGTCTCTTGTTTTTTGTTTTGTTTTTGTTTTTGTTTTTCTGCAGGAATCTCTTCATAGTACAACTTTCTCAGCTTCTACTGCAAACTACTCTATTGAATGCTTAGGGAGTCTAAAAGAATTCTATGCACTTTGGTTTACTTCACTTAGACACTCTCAGTCTAATGATCACCATTGTGTTTTATTTACAGTGTGGATGACTGTACCCCTCGAAAAATATGCACTAAAACCTAAAGAACATAACACTTTTTATATGGGATGACTGTGGAGAGAACTTCAAAGATAAGATTCTGTAATTGATTATCTGCCCTAATTGGTAGAATGGTAGTGTATTCAAGAGGGAAAGATACCAAACTAAGTGACACAATGGAAAAGAGAAATGTAAGCAAAGTGAAGGCAACTAGCTGATTATACTAGAACAATTTAAGGGAGAAAATGTCAGCACAACTTTGAAATTATTCAACTGAAATTGGCAGCAAAATAAGTTGTTGAGCTACCACTATGGAGTTCCAAATCCCTTAAGCGTTCATAAAAAGTTTACATGTTGAGAGCCAGGGTTCCCTTGTTTCTATAAGATAAAACCTGAAACGTAGTTTTCTTTTCCTTATTTTTTATCCACTCCCTAAATATACTTTTGCAATTTTCTGTTGAGAATTTACACTCAAGGGTGAAAGTATGTTCAATTTATGCTCTCCCTTCAGCAAAAATGGCTTAAATGATATTTCTTCCCACATGCTGCAATAATCTTTATGGCAGATAAATGGGAACTTCAATGTCTGAGCAAATGTAATATTCCAAGCATTTTGCATGCTAACTCACATAATTCTTCTGAACAACTCTATGAGTTGAACATTATTTTATCCCAATTTTACACTTGAGGAAACTAACACTTACATAGGTTAAACAACTTGTTCAGAATTGAAACACCCAAAGAGAGTTTTAGAGTGAAATTGACTTGTTTGCTAAGCTAAGCTTAATGCCTCCTCCATCCTTATAGGCTGCTTTAACATTCATTCAACCAGATACTGTGTACTTTTGTATCTTCATGGACTGCTGTTCTATGTTTTACTCATGGCTCCCATATTATTATTTTATCCTTTTTCCTAGTCCAGTGAATTTTAAGCAGAGTGATATGACACATTGATATGCCAGTGTGAATAAAGTCCAACATGGAACTTCTGTTTCTGGCCAAGATGGAGTAACAGGAAAGATAATCTTGCATATGAAGCCATAAAATAAATGGGCTAAGTAAATGAAATACAGGCATTTCCTGCTTTTCAAAAATTCACTTTATGCCACTTTTATGAAAAACTTACATTAGTTCTTGTTGTGGAAAACTGAAGGAAATTTAAAGATTTTCATTTTTACAAAACTAGGTTATTGCCCCTTTGCTTTATACCATTTCAGATTACAAAAGGCTTCATTAAAAACATTCTATTTTCAGATGCGGGGAGAGACCTGTAATGGTTTTCTACACACTACATCAAGAAAAACAAATAATACTTATCCATGAGAGATGGGAAGCAAACAGGTTGAACACTGTGAATGTCCCAGCTTACTGCCTTGAGAGAGTTACCAGACTGTGGAACAAGAAAAACGTCCTCAATAAATACCAAGGATTGAGTTCATAGTCCAGGAAAACAAACATAGATAGGCACCAAACAGGAAAAAGAAACACAAATATTTTAGAAAAATGTCCAGAAATATTCAGCAGAATAATGAATGGTACACACAAGAGAAAATTATCCAAGACTTGGGCAACAATATTCAGAAAGATAAGAGTGCTTGCCACATACACAGTTTAGTTCAATTACTCAGTCCAGTCCAACTCTTTGTGATCCCATGGACTGCAGCATGCCATGCTTCCCTGTCCAACACCAACTCCCGGAGTTTACTCAAACTTATCCAACCATCTCATCCTCTGTTGTCCCCTTCTCCTCTAGCCTTCAATCTTTCCCAGCATCAGGGGTTTTTCAAATGAGTCAGTTCTTCACATCAGGTGGCCAAAGTACTGGAGTTTCAGCTACAGCATCAGTCGGTACAATGAACATTCAGAATTGATTTCCTTTAAGATGGACTGGTTGGATCTCCTTGCAGCCCAAGGGACTCTCAAGAATCTTCTCCAACATCACAGTTCAAAAGCATCAATTCTTCGGTGCTCAGCTTTCTTTCTAGTCCAACACTCACGTCCATACATGACTACTGGAAAAACCATAGCCTTGACTAGACAGACCTTTGTCAGCAAAGTAATGTCTCTGCTTTTTAATATGCTATCTAGGTTGGTCATAACTTTTCTTCCAAGGAGCAATTGTCTTTTAATTTCATGGCTGCAGTCACCATCTGCAGTGACTTTGGAGACGCCAAAATAAAGTCTCTCACTGTTTCCACTATTTCCCCACACACAGTATGGGGAATGCTTCATGTTTCAGTCAGCTATACTGAAAAAATTTTATAATTGAGTAGAATTCTCAGAAGTATCTTCCAAGGAGAATAATCAACACTATACTAAACACATCTTTGGTTATTCCTTAACAAATATTAATATCAGGACTACAGAGTGATGTTACTGTCTACAAGTAACTAGCCTAAAACCAGAACAAAGTTCAGAAATGTTTATTTAAATAAAAATATTCAGTACACAACTATGTAAAATTCACAATATCTTGCATCTGATTAAAAAGTATAAGGCATGCAGAAACAGAATTTTACAACACAAGGATGAGAGATATCAATCAATAAAATATGATCTACTGGTAACAGAGGTGTTAGAATGAGCAGCCAAGGATATTAAAACAATTTTTTCAAGTATATGCTATTTTTTTTGTTAGGAGATAAATGTATGTCATGAAAGGAGGACCCAAATTTTTTGGTGGTACAAACAAACTTTATTTAACGGTAATTAAAAGGATAGTCTCCATTCAGATAACTGAAAAATGAGGAAGGAGGGAAGAAACTTTTACAGTAAAGAGTAAAGAACAAAGGACAAACAAAGAAAATATCTGGCTGGGGCCACTTAGCCACCTTGTTTGGGGTGAGAAGGTCCAGAGTGGTCTTGGTGTTTGGGATTTTGTTGACTTCATATAGTGTATTTCTGGTGAAGTAGAAACTTTCAGTTCAGTTCAGTTCAGTTCAGTCGCTCAGTCATGTCCGACTCTTTGTAACCCCATGAATCGCAGCACGCCAGGCCTCCCTGTCCATCACCAACTCCCGGAGTTCACCCAGACTCACGTCCATCAAGTCAGTGATGTCATCCAGCCATCTCATCCTGTCGTCCCCTTCTCCTCCTGCCCCCAATCCCTCCCAGCATCAGAGTCTTTTCCAATGAGTCAACTCTTCGCATGAGGTGGCCAAAGTACTGGAGTTTCAGCTTTAGCATCATTCCTTCCAAAGAAATCCCAGGGCTGATCTCCTTCAGAATGGACTGGTTGGATCTCATGCAGTCCAAGGGACTCTCAAGAGTCTTCTCCAACATCACAGTTCAAAGGCATCAATTCATTGGTGCTCAGCCTTCTTCACAGTCCAACTCTCACATCCATACATGACCACAGGAAAAACCATGGCCTTGACTAGATGAACCTTTGTTGGCAAAGTAATGTCTCTGCTTTTGAATATGCTGTCTAGGTTGGTCATAACTTTCCTTCCAAGGAGTAAGCGTCTTTTAATTTCATGGCTGCAGTCACCATCTGCAGTGATTTTGGAGCGAGAAAAATAAAGTCTGACACTGTTTCCACTGTTTCCCCATCTATTTCCCATGAAGTGATGGAACCAGATGCCATGATCTTCATTTTCTAAATGTTGAGCTTTAAGCCAACTTTTTCACTCTCCACTTTCACTTTCATCAAGAGGCTTTTGAGTTCCTCTTCATTTTCTGCCATAAGGGTGGTGTCATCTGCATATCTGAGGTTATTGATATTTCTCCCAGCAATCTTGATTCCAGCTTGTGTTTCTTCCAGATAATTGCTTAGAAGGGGGAAAACTGAAAGTGTGCTATTGTAGTTTTTATACATTATGTAACATTGTATAATGTCACACTGTATTGTATGTCAAAAATTCTTTACACCTGAGTTAGCATAGCAAATAGTTGTAGCAATAAAAATACCTCCAAATGAAATAATAAACACATACTTAGTAAATAAAAGAAGTCAGCAAAAGAAAAACAATAAGCAGAAAATGATAGAAAAATAGAAAAATGGATAGGACCATGACAGAAGCAAACATAACTACATCAATCATATATAAATAATATAAACATCTGATTAGACAGCTGAAATTTTTGAAATGGATTTTTAAAAAAGACTCAACTATATAATGCCTTAAAGAAAGAGACTTTGAAAATAAAGACACAAATATATTATAAATAAAAGGATGAAGATAGGCTAACAACAATCAAAAGAAGGATGGAGTAACTTTATTAATCTCAGAATAAAATAGATTTAAGATTGAAGATTAATTCAAGATGAGATTAAAGATTAAGATGAGCGATTAATGATTCAATTGAGCAAGAGGTATGACAATTCTAAAGTTTTTTTCAACTAATAATAAAAACAAATATGTGAAGTAACTATGTGCAAAGTAAATAAAAGAACTTTTAAATTTACACATTGAAGAGATAACAGAATTTGAAAATAGTTTGAACTGAATGAAAATAAAAACAAAATATTGAGCTGCTGTTATATTAGTACTTATTGGTGAATTAGGAAAAATAAAAGGTCTCAAATGAATGACCTCATTTTTGAATATAATAAAATAAACACAACCTAGGTGTAGGTTCGATGCAGGATACAGCATGCTTGGGGCTGGTGCACTGGGATGACCCAGAGGGATGGTACAGGGAGGGAGCGGGGAGGGGGATTCAGGATGGGGAACACATGTACACCCATGGTGGATTCATGTTGATGTATGGCAAAATCAATACAATATTGTAAAGTAATTAGCCTCCAATTAAAATAATAAATTTAAATTAAAAAAAGAAAATAAATATGGAAGAGGAAAAATCAGCTAAATTAAGAGAGAAGAAAAAATCAATTAAATAGATAAAAAGAATAAATGGAACCAAAATCTGGTTCACTGAGATATTTATTAAATCAATAAGATTAATAATATGAGATGACAGCTTAATATATTATTGTCCATCAGAGAGAAAAAAAATTATTCTAGGTATCATCAATATCTTATTCCAAAGTATTAATGTGAAACTCACAGACAAGATCACCAATCTGATCATTAATGGGACCAGTCTAAAGAGAGGTTTCCTGTACCTAGACTAGTGCTCACTCAACATATCCATGATGTAAACAGTTTTAACCATAAATCAAAGGAGCATTTAAATGGCTCTATATAAAATAAAAGAAAATAAAATATAATTTTTATTAACACAGTGTCATAATCACCAAACTATTTTCCTAAAACATATTTTCATTCATTTGTATTATATTTAACTTATAAATACATAGAGAGGAAAACAAGAAAAAAACATACATTTGCAAGTATAAGGGGCTTCCCTGATAGCTCAGTTGGTAAAGAATCCACCTGCAATGCAGATGACCCCAGTTCAGTTCCTGGGTTGGGAAGATCCACTGGAGACTGGATAGGCTACCCAATCCAGTATTCTTGGGCTTCCTTTGTGACTTAGCTGGTAACAATGTGCCTGCAATGCAGAAGACCTGGGTTCCCTTGGTTGGGAAGATCCCCTGGAAAAGAGAAAGGCTACCCACTCCAGTATTCTGGCCAGAAAAGTCCATGGGGTTGAAAAGAGTCAGACATGACTGAGCAACTTACACTTTCACTTTGCCAGTATAAATCAGATGGTAAAATAAAAATTTTATTTTCTATACAACATGCTAATGGGATTGAGGGTATAAATTGTATTTACAAAAGTATTATTTGTTTTTAATATGTGTAATGTGTGTAAAAAAAGGATTTTTTTAGGGTGATAAAACTATTTTGTTCAATACTGGAATGATAGACAAATAACAAGTTGGTTAAAACCCATATAACTATAAAGCACAGAAAATGAAAACAGATGAATACAAATTAAAATATATATATATTTAAAAGTTTGGAAATCCCAGGGTAGAATTCAAAATTCACAAAGTTTGACTGTTTCAAAATGGATGAAACAACCTCATATATAAGAGTTCTGAGGGGAGGTGAGGTACTGATATAAGTAACTTTGGATATTAGTGGGAAAGCAACTGCACATAACAGCTGCACTTTAGTTGATAGTTGTTTCTATGCATGTACAGGTTAATAATTCAGAACTCACTATATATATATATATATATAGTAACTAAAAAGTTTAGTAAATGGATGTCTAATGATTGGAATAAGGTTTCTCACTCATTGTGAGACAGACAAGCAAGTGGAGAAGGCAGTAATTACTACCTTTTAAAATTACAAACAGTAGTATTTTAGAGTTGGGGATATAAGAATGGATTTATATTACCTTAATACACATATAGATGAATATTGAAATATTTATAAATAGGTATAATGCACAGATTTGTATACTTCATATATTGTGTTACTCTGTCAACTGAGAGTGCCTGGAAGCAAAGACACCTCAATAGTAATGAGCACACATAGAGCTCAGATCTTGGTTTCTAATACCATTATTCAGTAAAAAGGAATCAGAGCTCCTTGGAAAGATGGCTTAATCTTAAACTAGAAGAATTATACAAGACAAACATGAAGCATCTTGTATTGATAATAAGTAAAGAGGTACTCAAAAACAAGAAAGCAAAGAAACAAAGCCAACTCCTAAATGGGGTATGTCAAAGGGAGTTAGAAGCAAAGAGAAATACTGGCCAGTGGCCAAACCTGAAAATAATTATAAGCAACAAAATAAATAAAATAGTATTGGATTTTAACCCTTACTATGAAGACAATACCTGTAAGTCTATATTTATATAAATAAATGGTTGAATAAATAAATAAATCAGGGAGGATGGCAGATCTCCTGTGCTGAAGAATTTAAGTGATTCAATTAGCCCCTTTCTCCTTCCTCACTCACTCCACACTCTTATCTGAGCTGTACATAGTGATTTTCTTTCAAAGATTATACCATGAAAAGGATGAAAAAAGTAACTTCACAGGAGGGAGACATTAAAAAGTATTTCAAGAGAATAATATTTTATATTTTAGGTAACAATTTTAGTAATATTTACAGGTGAGAAGAAAAACACGGAGACCAAAAGATGGATTTGAAATCTATGCATAGAACAGCTAAGAAATGGCAGTGTTTCTCGAACTACTCAGGGTAAATGCAATTTTTATGTTTCATCCTCAGTATATTTATGTGATTTTAAAATTATTTCAAGTTTTTTATCTTTAAATAGGTGAAAGATGGTTGGATGGCATCACTGACTTGGTGGATATGTTTTTGGGCAAGCTCCGGAAGTTGGTGATGGACAGGGAGGCCTGGTGTGCTGCAGTCCAAGGGGGTTGCAAAGAGTCAGACATGACTGAGGGACTGAACTGAACTGAGGTGAAACATAACAAATATAGGTGACTATTCTGTGAACACTGAATAGTTATGGGCCCTTAATTGACCAGTAACTAGTACACATGCACTCATACATATTCCATTTGAGCAGTACTAGATACCATGATCGGAGAAGGCAATGGCATCCCACTCCAGTACTCTTGCTTGGAAAATCCCATGGATGGAGGAGCTTGGAAGGCTGCAGTCCATGGGGTCGCTAAGAGTCGGACACGACTGAGCGACTTCACTTTCACCTTTCACTTTCATGCACTGGAGAAGGAAATGGCAACCCACTCCAGTGTTCTTGCCTGGAGAATCCCAGGGATGGCGGAGCCTGGTAGGCTGCAGTCCAGGGGGTCGCAGAGTCGGACACGACTGAAGCGACTTAGCGACTTAGCAGCAGCAGCAGATACCATGATAAAGACAAGCTCATTTATATTGCTTTTCCTAATCTATATGAAACTTATTGACTATTAAAAATCAAATATTTTATTTGGAGTCACTTTGTTTCTTTCATGATCATTATGTTAAAACTCTTATCATGTGCATTTTGTAGCAGATCAAGCAAAATAATCAAATAAGGTCACATACTTAACTATTTTTACTTATTGATAATTGCTTATAGTTTATTGGCTTTCACCTGGACTTGATTATAAAGTTGAAGTGAACAAGACTACGTCTTTACTGAGAATTATGTATTCTTAATACATTCTAACAATTGAGTCTGAAATATCAATATCAGCTAACTTGTGGTCTAGTGAAAGTGAAAGTCACTCAGCTGTGTCTGTTTCTTTGCTACTCCATGGACTATAGCCTGCCAGGCTCCTCTGTCCATGGAATTCTCCAGGGAAGAATACTGGAGTAGGTAGCCATTCTCTTCTCCAGGGGATCTTCCCAATCCAGGGATTGAACCCAGGTCTCATGCATTGCAGGCAGATTCTTTACCATCCGAGACTCCAGGGAAGCTATTGCATTATTTTAAATATCAATATGCTTTGCTTTTAATACATTTCTAGATCAAATTTTATGTGCTGTTATTGTAATATATTATTATGTATTTCCCTGATGCAGATGCATAATTATCTTATTTAACTTGGGTCTACTCTGAACAAATGTGATAATCCATACGAACTTGTTTCACCATTTCAGCACTCACTTAAATTTGTCAAGTGGAATGTACTCCATTAATTCAGAGACACACTTTGTCAATTTGATTGCCTATCTTGTTGGTACAGCTGCTTGTTTTCATAATCCAATTGCATATTAGGGTATTTGAGTCTGTAGTTACATGACCGATCTTGTTTATTTGCTGATGATTCTCTGCTTTAATAATTGAAGTCATTAGTATGAAAATGTGTGTTTTCAAACACTATGATCTGTTGGCCAAACTGTGTGTTGGTACACTAATTAATATAATCTATATCAAAGTGCTTTAGTGAAAATGTGGTGTTACAAAATATCAGTTTTATGGCATATATTGTAATGTAAATATATGAATCAGAATAAAATATATACCAATCAATACATGTTGAGATACATCCTTCATTAAAATAGAAATTTTTAGTCAAGACAATCATTTCTCAGGATTCTTTTTTATTAATACAGCTAAGAATTCAGTGCAAAAGAATGTCTGCAGTGGCAGTCTAGGAATACAATGATTCCACGGTAGTTTAAAACATAATTTCTTTTTATTCATTCTAAACTGCCATGCTCAGCATATCATCTTGTCTTCAAGCATGTCACCTTATGTTCATTATGTGATGTAGCCACTGCTATTCCAGGCATTGTAGCCTCATTCCTGACTAAGTGAAGAATGGGAATGGAAGCAAAGTAGGAAAGGGTAGAAAGTTTTCCTGCAAATCCTTAGTTTTAATCTCTGAAAACTTGCCACTAACTGCAGTGAATGCTGGACAGCATGTAAATTTGTCTTTATATTTGAGAATAGGTTTCAATTTACAGAAAAATTTAGAAAATTGTATGGTGAATTTTCATATACCCACTCACCTAGTTTCTCCTTATATATAATACCTTACATTAGTACGGAGCTCTCTAGTTTCTCAGTTGTGTCTGACTCTTTGCAGCCCCATGGACTGTAACCTGTCAGGTTCTTCTGTCCATGGGATTTTTGAGGCAAGAATACTGGAGCAGGTTGCCATTTCCTACTCCAGGGAATCTTGCCAACCTAAAGGACTGAACCCACAACTATTGCATCTCCTGCATTGGCAGGCAGATTCTTTACCACTAGTGCCACCCAGGAAGCCCTAATACTATTGTTTAATAAGATCATGGCATCTGGTCCTATTACTTCATGGGAAATAGATAGGGAAACAGTGGAAACAGTGTCCGACTTTATTTTCTGGGGCTGCAAAATCACTGCGGATGGTGATTGCAGCCATGAAATTAAAAGACGCTTACTCCTTAGAAGGAAAGTCATGACCAACTGAGATAGCATATTCAAAAGCAGAGAGATTACCTTGCCAACAAAGGTCCGTCTAGTTAAGGCTATGGTTTTTCCAGTGGTCCTGTATGGATGTGAGAGTTGGACTGTGAAGAAGGCTGAGCGCCGAAGATTGATGCTTTTGAACTGTGGTGTTGAAGAAGACTCTTGATAGTCCCATGGACTGCAAGGAGATCCAACCAGTCCATCCTAAAGGAGATGGGTCCTGGGTGTTCATTGGAAGGACTGATGCTGAAGCTGAAACTCCTATACTTTGGCCACCTCATGCGAAGTGTTGACTCATTGGAAAAGATCCTGATGCTGGAAGGGATTGGGGGTAGGAGGAGAAGGGGACAACAGAGGATGAGATGGCTGGATGGCACCACCTACTCGATGCACATGAGTTTGGGTGAAATCCGTGAGTTGGTGATAGACAAGGAGGCCTGGCGTGCTTCGATTCATGGGGTTGCGAAGAGTAGGACAAGGCTGAGCGACTAAACTGAACTGAACTGAATCATAATTACACACTTGTGTCCAACTCTTTGCGACCCCACGGACTGTAGCCTGCCAGGCTCCTCTGTCCATGCGATTCTCCTGGCAAGAATACTGGAGTGGATTGCTATTTCCTTCTCCATATATTACTATTAATGAATCAATATTAAATCCAGTATTTATTAGAAACTGAATCAAATATTAAATAAAATCATTCAGTTCTGCTTAATGTCTTTTTCCATTCCAGGACATTGTTTTAAATTTCATCATCATGTCTCTTTATGCTTCCTTTAGCTGTGACAATTTCTCAGAATTATTGTTTTTCAGTAACCTTGAAAATTCTGGAGAGTATATAGGTCAGGGATTCTGAAGGATGCTCTTCTAATGAAATTTGTCTATTTTCCCCCCACATTTAGAGTGGCTCTATGATTTTTCAAGAGAAAGATCAAATATATAAAGTGTGATCTTCAACAATCTATCATGAATATACACTGTCAGTTTGATTTTATAGTTGATGATATTGACCTTGATCACCAGGTTGAGGTGGTGTCTCTCAGCTTTCTCCGCTATATGTGCATTGTATTTTTCCCTCATACACGTGTTGTACTCTTTAGAAGAAAGCCCCATCCTTGAGGGTGAAATATCTACACAACTTTAGAATTTTCCTATAATAATTATTTAGTTTTTTTCTCTTAAACTTACTATTTATTCACTTGTTAATTTATAACCATCAAGGACACAAGCTATTTATTTTATATTTTGAGTTATAAAGCAATAATAATTTGTCATGCTGCTCAAACTGTTCCTGGTTTTGGTTTTGGGAACTCATTGGTTCTGAGTCTCTTCCTTTAATACATCAGCATCATTACAGATTTTTTTCTTTTTATTTTTAAGGATAATTTCTAACATCACAAGATACTTCAGGCTTCTTTTGGGTATTTCTTGCTCTAATATCAAAATCAATCACTTTCCAAGGAGTCTTGGTTGCTTTCATCAGGTAATGATATTAGAAATAAAGATCTGGATGATAGGCATGCTCATTGCTAAAGGGATATTATTTTGTTTAAGACTGCCCAGCTCACACAGCAAAGAGATATATCAGCTTACTTGCTGATCTGCACAGATGTATAAATACTTCTGTATGTAACTCTTGCATCCATATTAAGCTAAATATGAACTCAAACTCATAAGTCATTGCCACAGGGATAATTCTAGTCTCACTTATTGGCAAATTACCATTCCAACCATGAGAAAGCTTGCTCCCACAATTCACCAATCATTTATTTAATAGTCTAGGTTATGAATCTGCAACTCCCTCTGATGAAAATATTTTTCTTCTGATTTTATTTGGCTGGCATCTTTTCCTAAGGTGTAATTCAATTAAACTTAGATAGGGCCTCCCTAACAAACTGGATTACTTGTTACCTCCCAACATCTACCTCATTTTCTATCATAATATCTATGTTTTATTTTCCTTCTAACCCATATAAAATCTCTGATCCTTACATTTTTGTTTGTTATTACTTAATTTCTTCACCAGAATAGTTTGCTTTTCTCTTTATCATGCCCTCAACATGTATCACTGTGTGTGTGTTAGTCGCTCAGTCCTGTCTGACTTCTTTGCAATCTGATACACTGAGCCCACCAGGCTCCTCTATCCATGTAATTCTCCTGGCAAGAATACTGGAGTGGTTTCCATTCCCTTCTCCAGGGGATCTTCTCAACTCAGGGATCAAAACCAGGTCTCCCACACTGCAGATTCCTTAATGTCTGAGCCATCAGGGAAGCCCCACATATATCACTGGTTCAGATTCATTTTAATTTGCAACAAATATTTGGTGAATGGATGAACAGATGGAAAAATATTTCTAAGTGACATATATAGTCACTTGTGCAGAATCATATCCATAGCTCATAATTTTCTCCTTTTTTAAGAACTTTGCTCATTTTTCATTCCTTAACTCAAAGTTTATTGTCTTCTTGAGGGCATTTCGATTACTTAAAAGTACTTTATATTTCTCTCCATTGAATCTACATAGTATTCTTCTAATAATTGTGTTTTTTCTTCATTATAAGTCTTAATTATATTTTAATTAATCCTATTATCAATTCTTATTAATCTATTGTGGGTGTGTGCACTTAATCATGTCCAACTCTTTGCAACCCCATGGACTGTAACTTGCCAGGCTCCTCTGTCCATGGATTCTTCAGGCAAAAATAGTGGAGTGGGTTGCCATTCCCTTTTCCAGCGGTTCTTCCTGTCCCAGGAACTGATCTCAGTCTTCCACATTGTGGGCAGATTCTTTACCACTGAGCCACCTGGGAAGCCCCATACAAATTAAAAAGAAAACTATGATGTGCCTGATTTTATTATGCAATATCTATAATTTCTCATCCCAAATAACTGAAAAAAAGTTTATACCTTTTAGCTCTACTTTACATCAAAGCATTTAACCAGTGAAAATGTGATATTTCTCTGCATCACATTAATGAAATTGTCCTAGAACTGTACTCATTCCATGGTCTATCTGCATCCAACTTTGTATGTACAGTAAATATTCTGATAAAGACTAGAGATTACAATGAAAGTAAATGTTTCCTTTTTTATTCCATTTTATATAAATAAAAATGATAAATTCAATATCTTAATTTTGCAACTGGTATGTGTTACATGCTTAATGACTAAATTATTGACTAAATAAATGCAAAGGGCATAACTTTTTACACTTTACAGTTCTTACAGGATGCCTTTTTACATTTAAACATCAAATTGAATTAGGTAAGAAAATAGTAAAGAAAATAATTAATAGATAAGCATCACTGCCTTTGGAACAGTATAGAAGTGACATATTCTATGTAATATAAATTCCAAAGTCAGCACAATAAATCCATATCTTACTGAGGGATAAAGGATGAATTATAGTCCTATGTTTTCATCTTTATTATATAAATATGTTGATAATCATAATTTCTAGTTAATTAATTACTGCTGTATACAAATATACTATCTATGCATGTACTCTGTTAGAATTCTCAAAAGTGTGTGTTTTCTAATCATTAAATTATCTATTTATTCTCAATTTTATGTATTCTATGCATTACATGTAACTGATATTCTTATGGTTTTGTAATAAAATTTGAAATTAAAAAGTTAGAATTTAATCCTTAAATTTTCATAAGATTTTAGCATGAATTTTAAACGTATTTTCAATGCATTAACACACTAATCACTGACAACCCTATTCATAGAAACTCTTATTTCTCAGATTTATGTATTTGCAAGATTTCACAATTTTGCAACACCAGTAATTTTTCCGTTTGATATAATTAAAACCTTATTAGGGTAGTTGTAGACTTTATTCACTACTGAAAATTATACTTCTAAAATTGTTTTATTAATATCATTATTCCTAGTTTAAATTCCAATGAAAGGCAATATGAGATTTAGCCTAAATACAGGGCAATATTTTTTCAGGTTGGTTTACAATTTACAACAAAAAGAAAAAACCCGCAGTCATATACTGGAACTTTTAGCTAATAAAAAAAAAAAATATATATATATATATATATATATATAGAGAGAGAGAGAGAGAGAGAGAGAGAGGATCTTATGAGATATATTGTCTGACTGATTGAAAAATTTAAAGAATTAAGTTTCTCAACTAGGAAAAGGCAACCTTTATTACTTTTACTATACCTTATCTTGCTTTAGACATATAGTACCATATGAAATAATATTATCTTTATGAAAATGGTCAGTAAATGCATGTGTTTAGATAGTATGAGGAGTAAATAGAGTTTGAATTTAATTTTCAACAGAGGGACTTCTTCCAAGCTGATTATATTATTCTATTAATATGTATTCAGTACATGTCATCATTCAGAAAAAGAATAATCTGCAAACCAGTTTTATGAGCCAGTACTGCAAAGAAGATTAGATATAAAGTTAAGTCTTTAAAAGCTGATAGTTTAGTGGGGCAAAACAGACATCAAAATAATCAAGCAAAACAGACATTAAAATAATCAAGCAACCATACATTAACATAACTACATAAAAAGTATAATGTGAGCTGTGGAATTATTAATCTCTTCCCTAGAGGCTTCACCAGTGGGCAATTCTTTACTATGATATCTTAAATAAAACTTGGCCAATACCTCTGGAGATCAAAGATGTAAGGATGATAAAGATTTAAGATACACCCAGCAAATTAGCTTATTATAACAGCATGGCACACAGTCCCTGAACCTGGACACAGATTTAGGATTCACTATTATGTCAAAAGTTAGGAATTTACAATTTCATAATTCATCATGGATTATTAATATAAGAAACTCATGAGAGATACTCACTGAACAAGAATCATTAGTTTTACAATATAAGGTATTAATGTCTTATGAACACATCATTCCAGCTGTGTCTATTTATATGAAAATTCTAAGCTGCTTCACTACTATTGGGATGTAACTAACTGGTGCACCATAGATAATTTTAGACAAAAATAATTTGAAATCTTTATTTGCTTTTGTACAACAAATACAAATATAATTAATGAGAACTGATAGTATATCAGTTCAGTTCAGTTGCTCAGTCATGTCCGACTCTTTGGGACGCCATGAATCACAAAACGCCTGTCCATCACCAACTCCCGGAGTTCACTCAGACTCATGTCCATCAAGTCAGTGATGCCATCCAGCCATCTCATCCTCTGTCGTCCCCTTCTTCTCCTGCCCTCAATCCCTCCCAGGATCAGAGTCTTTTCCAATGAGTCAACTCTTCGCATGAGGTGGCCAAAGTATAGAAGTTTCAGCTTCAGCATCAGTCCTTCCAATGAACACCCAGGACTGATCTTTAGGATGGACTGGTTGGACCTCGTTGCAGTCCAAGGGACTCTCAAGAGTCTTCTCCAATACCACAGTTCAAAAGCATCAATCTTTGGTGCTCAGCTTTCTTCACAGTCCAACTCTCACATCCATACAGGACCACTGAAAAAACCATAGCCTTGACTAGACAGACCTTTGTTGGCAAAGTAATGTTTCTGCTTTTGAATATGCTATCTAGGTTGGTCAGAACTTTCCTTCCAAGGAGTAAGGGTCTTTTAATTTCATGGCTGCAATCACCATCTGCAGTGATTTTGGAGCCCCCAAAAATAAAGTCTGACACTGTTTCCACTGTTTCCCCATCTATTTCCCATGAAGTGATGGGACCAGATGCCATGATCTTAGTTTTCTGAATGTTGAGCTTTAAGCCAACTTTTTCATTCTCCTCTTTAACTTTCATCAAGAGGCTTTTTAGTTCCTCTTCATTTTCTGCATAAGGGTGGTGTCATCTGCATATCTGAGCATATAGGTGCAGTTTTAAAAAAATCTAATGTATAACAAAGTACCTCCCAGCTAGCATAAGGTATTAAATATTAAAAAGTCAGATAAAACTTCTTTATCCCTCCTGTATCATAACATCTTTGGATTCTCTAACAAATATATATAAGCTTTTGAACTATCACAGTCATTTGCAAACTTTTCTAAAGTAGTACATTTTAACCTTATAGTGTATTCTCATGGATGTTTTATACTATTTTAGAGGCATTGTCAAAGAGGTCAGTGAAATATATTCAGCCCTTGAGCTCATGCATGCATGCTCAGTCACTAAGTCATGTCCAACTCTCTTGTGACCTTGTGGACTATACCCTGCCAGGCTCCTCATCCATGGTATTTCAGGCAAGAATACTAGAGTAGGTTGCCATTTCCTCCTTTAGGGGATCTTCCCAATTTGGAATCAAACGTGTCTCCTGAATTGGCAGGCAAATTTTTTACCATTGAACCACCTGGGAAGCCCTATATTCAACCTTACAAGGATGAATATTTAACATGATGTGGAAAGTAGCAATGACTTCTCCTATATAAAATTAATTATAAATATAAGTGAAGACAGTCAGTGGAGGTATGCTTTCAAATTTTAACTAAGGGTTTTATGAAACAGGATGCTTTTGCATTTTGACAAATACTTGCTTTCTTTTGACAGTAGGAAGAAAAGATTATATTTTTATTTGAAACTATAGTTAAATCTATGATAAAATTTATAAAATTACACTATTCTTACTTTATCATAAATGAGCTAAAATATAATAATGCAGCTATTTTAAAAAGAAAGACAGTACTACAAGTATTTTTCAGAGGTTTATCTAGAAGTGGTAGCTAATAACTTAATTCTATCATTCGGCAACTATTCATTCCTTAATCCAAGGTCCAACTATTTGAGAAGGGTATAATCTTACTCCCTTAATATACTGTTTTTAAAAAATAAAGTATGAGTTTTTAGGTTTATTAGTAGTTTGATAAACATTATCAGGTAAGGCACATATTTCTATATAGACTTTGCTTCATAATCTTGTGATATGGGTAAAGTTTGACACAATATTTACTCTGATCTAAAAAGGACATTGAATTTGCTCTAAAGAGTCAATAAACCAATTTTTATTACTTTTCATAGCATAGACTTTTATTTATTTGATGAAAAGCCCCTTTTTCTTAGTCTGATAACTAGGAATAAACAAGACATTCAATAGCAGCAATACAGAAAAAGACAGTTCTAACACAGGAACTCAAAGAAGGCTTTGCATTGTAGAAAATGTGTTATTTGATCTTTTCTTTAAATAATTCTCTAAGGAGATACAATTCAGATTCACATAGTGATAGGCAGATGAGTCTTAAACTCATAAATGAGTACTTAGTAAGTTCATGGTAAGTACAGTGGGCTTCCCTGGTGATTCAGACAACAAAGAATGATTCACCTGCCAATGTGGGAAATCCAGGTAAAAATAGGTCTCTTGAATTGCAGGTGGATTCTTTACCATTTCTATTTTTACTTACTTGTTGGAGTAAAACAAAAGACTGAATATAGACTATCAATTAAAAGTGAACAAAAATTAAAATAGATATCACTTACAGATAACTTACTGAAAATTTTATATATATTTTTATATTCCTAAGGAAATGGCAACCCACTCCAGTGTTCTTGCCTGGAGAATCCCTGGGACGGGGGAGCCTGGTGGGCTGCCGTCTATGGGGTCGTGCAGAGTCGGGCACGACTGAAGCGATTTAGCAGCAGCAGCGGCAGCAGCACATTCCTGTAACTTGTGCACGTGCACGTGCCTGTGCGTATGTTTGAAATAAAGACCTTAGTGTATATTTATATTAAAAAATTAGGATTATGTGCTACATTTAAATAAATTATTTTGATATCTACAGATCTTTATTATTTACCTAATTATTTTTGCTTTTTGCTAAGGAAAATTGATGTTTGCCTCCGGTCTACTTTAACAGTGTATCTTGTAGTGAAAAGTAGACCACTTTTCCCTTAATATTAGCACAAGGCAAGGACATGCATTGTCATTTTTTCTATTCAATACTATAGTGGATTCCTAGATATTAAATAAGGATATAAGGAACCCACTTATACCTCAGAAAGTAGTACAACTGTCTCTATTTTCAGATGATATGATTGCTTATATGCGGAATCCTAAGGAATCTGTAAAAAATAATCTCCTAGAATTAAAAACTACAGTAACAGGGTATAGAATTTTAAAAATCAATCATTTTTATAAAAAAGAAAAATTTAAATACAATGTCAAAAATTCATTTTATATCAGTGTCAAAAGCCAAAAATAAAATGTAGGAAAACAAATATGTGCAAAGTGCCAAGATGTTCATATTAAAAACTAGAAAGCATAGATAAGAAAAATTCAAGAAGACCTGAAATAAATGAAGAGATACACCTTATTCAGAAACCGGAAGTTTTAATATTGTTGTGATCTTAATTTTCCCCAAATTTGTGAATAAATGCAACAGGTTAATAAATGCAAAAATATGCTAGCAGGTTTTTTGGCAGAATCTGACAAGTTTCTTCTAAAAATTCTATGAAAATAGAAACAAGAGAAGAAATGGGAAAAAACAAAAAGTTTACAATTAAACAAGAAGTAAAGGATAAAAACAGTTTGAAGATCAGTTTGTCATTTATTTAAAAATTTATTTACCTAATCAATGCATTTCTAACATTTATCTTGACAATCTTTTTATAGGATCTCAAACTTTTCAGAGGTGGCAGTGATCTAGACAGAACTCATTTTTGGACATGGGAGAGATTTTGCTATCCAATTTCTGGAAATGAGGAAGTAATCTCTTAACTGGTTACTAAAAGCCCACTGTATTACCCTGCAATTTTCTTACTGGGAATTTCATAAATGTATTCTTTTTGGCTTGTTAATAAGGAAAAGCCAGCAGCTCTCTGAGTGAAAACAGAGGCTGTGAAGTTAGAATAATATGAGTTTAAATTTCAGCCTGGGACGAATCACTGACATCTAAAACATAATTTTATCATCTGTAATGTGTAATACAATTTCAAGTTCACAGGGATTAGAATAATACCTTGAAGACATAATGCACAATAAAGGCTTTCTGCTATTTGTTTTCCCCCAAAGAATCAGTTATTTTTGTGACTGAAAAGACAACATAATATCAACTTCGCAGAAATTTCTCAAGTTAATAACAGTCTCTGTGCTGAATCTACTTGATATGTAATTGGAAATATAAACAGATATTTAAATGCCCATAAAGATGACTTAACTTAAAAATATTTTTGAAAGAAATGAGAAAAGTAAAAGAAAACATTTAGAAGGAACTGTAATGTTGCTAAAATAATGTTTTATTTTAAAATCCCCCGTGGATTTTAAATAGTCCTTTGATAATGATGAATCAAGACAATTTTGAGGTGACCTATTGTAGAAACTTTATACTACATTTATATTTTCTGAGGCAAAAATAAATTTTAGACTCTGTGTAGTAATATTTCAAAATTATACTCTAAAATATTTATTATTGAAATTTAAATAAACCTCTTCTAAAATAAGAATAAGCAACAAACTAATATATCAGTTATATAGGTGGAAATGAAAGACGAATGTTGGCAACCATTTTTTCTTTTTCCTTACGGAAACATGACTTCATAGTCAAGGAAAATTTACTTTGTTCTAAACAATTTATTACTATTTTGCTATTATATAGCTGAATAGTGTGATTATTTTGGTATTGAATTTTGGGGTAGAAAACTTTATTATATATTTCCCATATTACATCACAGTATACTACTTAATAAAAATGTTAGCTACATGTCTCAGAATAACAAATATTTGATAAAATACACCTAATAACCAAATGTTAACTAATATCTTCAATGTTCTCAGTACATCAGTTTCCTTCCAAAGAAAGCACAAGATTTGGGGGGAATAATAAAGCATTTTGCTTTACAAATACATATTTACCTTTTTTAAAATTAATTTATTGATGTTTCAATTGGAGGATAATTACTTTACAAGACTGTGGTGTGTTTTGCCATACATTGACATGAATCAGCCTTTATACAATATATAGCACTGTGTAAGAACTTAGTTCTAAAGAAGCTTATAGCCATCATTTTTTTGTGACTATGCCCTGGTTTTGTATTAGTCTTTCCACAATTTATATGACATCTAGCTTTCTTTGTACTTTATTTACAAAACTATTTCTATGAGATGAGTTTAAAAGTAGGATTAAGAATATAAATGCGTTCACCAGAGTTGTAGAAGACAAATTATCTTTTTCAGTATTTAAATATGCTTGATTATCAGATTTGATATTTAACTTGAAAAATGAGATTAAATACATATGCCAATGTATTTTTCCTTGTGACTTCAATTTATTTTTTGTCTCCTTAGTTTCTCTAGTAAAACATTATATTTTTTAAAAAGGTAGATCATCAAGGATGGTATAAAATACATAAATTTAAGATTATTACTCATAATACAAAACACTTTTCCACAGATAAAGTATATATTTTCTAAGCATTTCTCACATTATGTGAGAAATACTTTCATCAAACGTTTTTTGGATGATTCTGTTTCTCACACACTCAACTACATATTAGAGACATGTGCAGGTAGAGACTACAGATGTAATTTCTGATTTCTGGCCCTGTTGTGTGAATGGAGGGCACAGGCACCAACAAGGAAATAAACATACCAGTTATTTCACATAGTGATAAACATCAAGGCAAGTAAAGCAGGAATACAGGGTGGAAGTAAATGTTCTGTTAGTATTGGCTGTTTGTAGAATGATGATAATAAGGTATTATTATATTAAATATAAGTACCTCATATAAAACAGAATAAGCTGGCATATCAAACATATGGAATTTATCACGAAATATTTTGTAATAGGTTTAAAAGTATTTCTAAAAAGTAGTTGACTCATTGGAAAAGACTCTGATGCTGGGAGGGATTGGGGGCAGGAGGAGAAGGGGACGACAGAGGATGAGATGGCTGGATGGCATCACTGACTCAATGGACGTGAGTCTGAGTGAACTCTGGGAGTTGGTGATGGACAGGGAGGCCTGGCATGCTGCGGTTCATGGGGTCACAAAGAGTCGGACACGACTGAGCGACTGAACTGAACTGAAATAAAATAAACTAGGTTTCATAAAATACATGTTCAATTATGAGTCATCAATTACAAATAAATTTAAATGTTCATACTAAAACAACTTTTTTCAAAATAAAAACTATATTCCTTAAACTTTTAGCACTTTTGATATGACTATAAGACATGTAATGCAATCAGTCTCTGAATCAACTGAATTAATGTATGATATTGTATTAATGAGAAATTTGACTTTCTTTTATGGTTATAAATATTTTTAAAAATAACAAAAGCAAATCAAAATAAGAACAAAAACACTTTTTCTGCTTTAAATAGAGCCTAAATATTTGTTTTTTCAGAAGTGTTTCCACATATGAATATTGAAACCAAGTGACATATTAGGGGTCATATGGTTTTCATAATCAATATTTCATCTCATATATACCCAAAGTAACTAATGACTGCTTTTAGTGATCATATTGTCTTTGGAACAAGAGGAAACATTTGTGAGGGATGGAATTTAGTCATATCTCATATTCCCAGGGTTAATAAAAGGTGAGAAACATTACCAGGGAAGATATCCCAGAAACATGAAGAAGATCTACATTAATTTCAATATTAAGAGTGGTATAAATTAAGTAGACCATGAGGCAAAGGTAATTGATCAGCAATTTTATGTTGTTTCATTTTGTAGCCTCAACCTCATGGTGTTTGCATTTTCCATGTTTATATTTTATTATAATAAAGTTGATACCAATCACACTGTCCACATGACATGGAGATGTAAAGGGGAATACCCCATCTACTTAATAAAAGTAGTCAACACATAGAGTCTATCGTGATTGCCTAGGCATCAAGGCAAGTACTCTTTAAATACATAATTTTGCTTAATTTTCACAAAATTCATGAGAATTCTAACAGGGTAAATCTTATAATCACCCTTTTTAGTAGCTGAGGAATTTGAGACCTTAATTTCAATGACTAATGTTACATAGTAAGCAAATGGGTTAGTTATTAGTCACACTCATGGCTTTCTAATTCAGAAACTACATTGTGTATCTCCTTTGTACCACTGTGATGATGACATAATTGTAACACACTGCTGTTTCAAAGTTAATTTTAATGCTTTCCTCAAAGGGTAAATATTGAATGAATTATCTTTAAGAAGAATTTAAGTTTCATGATGATATAATATATTCATGTAGAAAAGGACAAAAATGAGTATAATGAACAGAATTTTATTCAGACTATAATTTGGCAAATGGATATTTTCATGAAACAATATGACATATAGAATGAGTAATTATGAATAATTAGATAATTTGATATTAGCATACCATTGTACTTTAGGTTATGTCACTAAACAAGTGAAAAATAAATGATGTTTTTTCACTTATCTCTGAATACAAACAAAGACACTAGCTCTGGCTAATTTCAGAAGCACAGAAAAGACCAAGAGAAAACTAGAGATTTCAAAGTAAAGCTGAATATTCAAATCTCAGAATGGGCAAAAGGCCATGAAATCTAAGATGAGATCTAATTAGCAAGAATTAAAGCTAATGTCCTTGGACAACTTTCAGGATAAGTAGTGTAACAACTTATTCTTACATTATTTCTCATGAGGCAAACACTGAAAGACAGAGGCTGAGGGACTAATTTTGAATCCCATGTTCATGAACCAAATTCAGGGAAACTGAATTTACTGCATTTAGCATCAATTGAAGAAGAACTAATTCTCCAATGGAATACTCAGGAAGCAGAAAATGAGGACAAAAATGACTAGAGGTTATATAGGTAGAGAGGGAGGAAGGAGTCAGGAGCCATGAACTAAGAGAATTTCTCCATGCCATTAAACGAGGTTTTGGTTATATATTGTTTTTGCTGTGTGGCAGAAGCTCACAGATAAACCAGATTGTCTTCTAATATTTTAATCCTCTATATCATGAATTGCGGAGACAGCGATGGCACCCCACTCCAGTACTCTTGCCTGGAAAATCCCATGGATGGAGGAGCCTGGAAGGCTGCAGTCCATGGGGTCGTTAAGAGTCGGACACAATTGAGCTACTTCGCTTTCACTTTTCACTTGCATGCATTGGAGAAGGAAATGGCAACCCACTCCAGTGTTCTTGCCTGGAGAATCCCAGGGACGGGGGAGCCTGGTGGCTGCCGTCTATGGGGTCACACAGAGTTGGACACGACTGAAGTGACTTAGCATAACATAGCATAGCATATCATGGATTGAGGTCAGTCTAGTCAAAGCTTGGGGACTGTTTAACTCAGCAGGTTCTAGCCACATTACTTCCTAGCTGAGACCAGATCTGAGCTCTCTGACTGATGTGGGACTGGCTCAATCTTTGTTGAGAAGTGCACTTTAAGTGGCTTTCCAGGTGGCACTACTGGTCTCAGCTAGGTGTGTGAGGAGGGCTAACAGTCAGACCAGTGTTTAAGTAGCTGGAAACAAATTCTCTCAGTTGTTACTCAGTTACTGAGACATATTCTTACGTTGCCTCCTTTTTCAAGGCATAATTTTAGGCATATAGAATTGTGTTTGATATTTATTTTTATTTTAGTACTTTAAAAGTACTTTAGTACTTTAAGCTGTTTTTCAACTGATTTCCTGTCTCCATTGCTTTTGACAAAAGGCTAAGCATCGCTCATAAATCTCTGGGGTTTTAGTGTGTAGTTTGTTTTATTCATCTGAGCATTTTAAGGTTTACTCTGCTTTTACTTTTGAGCAGTTTGGCTGTTTTTCATAGGTGTGGTTTTCTTTCTATGTATTTTGCTTGAGTTTTCCTGAGCTTCTGGTATCCGTGCTGCTGCTGCTGCTAAGTTGCGTCAGTCATGTCCGACTCTGTGTGACCCCATAGACGGCAGCCCACCAGGCTCCCCTGTCCCTGGGATTCTCCACGCAAGAACACTGGAGTGGGTTGCCATTTCCTTATCCAATGCATGGAAGTGAAAAGTGAAAGTGAAGTCGCTGTCATGTCTGATTCAGCGACCCCAAGGACTGCGGCCTACCAGGCTCCTCTGTCTGAAATCCATAGGCTTATATTAAATAATTTGGAAAACTGTGTATCATTATTACTTCAAATACTTTTTTACTTTGGCATTTTCTCTCATCTTCTTGTAGAATTCAAATTACATATATGTAGGTTGATACTGCCCACTTATCAATGAGGCTTTTTTTACTTTTTGCCAAAATTTTTCTTTTTGGTTTTCAGTTCAATAATTTAATTTTACCTATCTCTAAGTCAATTTGCCTTATCTTTTTCATATACAGTGTAATTCTACTCAGTTAATTTTTCATTTCATATATTATAAATTTCATTTATAAAAATGTTAATTTTCTAAATGTTTATCTACTAGGATTCCTGATGTATTCTTTCTTTATTACCCTATTATCCTCTACATTAAAATATATTATAACTGGATTAATGCATTTTATGCTAATTTCATTATCTGAGTCATTTCAGGTTGTCTCTTTTGCCATCTTTTTCCATTGACTAGGCCATATATCACATTCCTTTTGAAATCTATTTATTTTATATATTTTATTATTTTATACTAGACACTGAATATGATATGCCAAAAAGATGCTGATTTTATTATTATCTTCTGAAGAGAGATGACTATTTGACTGTGCCCTGGATTCATACATGATATGACATGCTAATTTGTTGTATAAAGACCAAAAATATATCTATTTTCTATATGTGCATTTTTATTAATTTAAACATGTGCACAGTTATTTTCCAGACTACTGTAGCTCTTCAGTAATAAATAGGGTAGCATTTTTATGAAATTTCTGGAGGATATAGCTCCCATGAATATATCTCGTTGTCTATTGCTAATAATAGATTTGGCTAAAACTTGGAAATATTTTTACTAGATCTCACACTGTTTTAGCAAAATGTGGTAACCAAGCCTAACAAAACAATTATCTAATAGGACACACTGGGTTTGTTCCACTGATTACATTTAATTAATTCTTTATTTGGCAATTAACACAGTTTTAGAAGGAACATTTGTATTGTTCAGCTACTCATTTATAAACTGAAATACCAGTTAAATGCTAGGGTCCTGAAGACAAAAAAGGAAACTTAAAACCAGAGGCCAGGGTTCCAGGGCTTAAATTTTTGGCACAAGATTGGGATGACATTTTCCTTTCTCTTTCTGCATCATAGCTGGAATAATAAAATACTAAGGAATGTCTACGAAGCTTCAGATTTTACTTTTGCTTCTTTGTATATTCTCTTTTCATCTAAATCATACTTTGGCTAAGGCTTATTCCTTACTATAAAAGGGGAAAAACAGATAAATAAACTTAAGAAAACTTTCTGTAGGTTGTCCTCACTTTGCATGATAGTGCCAGAATATAAACATGATTATGAATACTGAAACCATACAAAGCTAGATTAATAATCACTGAAGAAAAAATATGATTATTCAATCTTTAAAAATGTTCTCAAAACATTAAAAATTTTATCTATGCATTTACAGTGAAATTAAAAAATATAAAGCTAATAATTATTTAATACTGAGGTTTTTTTTTCTTGACATTACTCTTGATACCAAATCATGTGGGTTTTTCATACTCTGAATCTGTGACAATGGGATATCAAAGAATTGCATTCAATTCTGACAATATGTGGAGTTTGTACAGTCTCCACAGTGTAAGAATTCAGTTCCAAAAAACTGCCACACTTCAGACACCAACTGTAAGTCCAAGGCGCCAACCATATTTTGACCTGACCATCTATAAACTCAGCGGCTCCCACAAAGGCTTCTTCAGGTTTGATAATTTGCTAGAATGACTCACGGCACTCAGAAAACACTTATGTTTGCCATTTTATTATAAAGGGCTCAACTCAGCAACAAACTGAAGAGTGCATAGGGCAAGGTACAGGGGCAGTACTTTGGTGTGTCCACCTATCCAGAAGCTCTCTGAATCAGTCCAGAGTGTTCATTCATGTCAATCCTACCTCCCTATTCCTCTCCTGGAGGTCAATGGATTAAGATTTTCTGTTTTGTACTTTCAATATTGTAAAATATCTATGGAATTCTCTTAATGTTAAGTTTTTGCTGGTATCATTTCTGAGACACCGTCATTCATATTGTCACAATCACTTTCCTCATTTATGTTCGTAAGTTCAACTTAATTAGTTTCTCTGGCTATATAGTCCTTCAGAGGATGGACTGCCATACTTTCATGGCCAGCTCTTTCTTCAGTATCTCCGACCCACTATAATTTCAATTCCAGCATTTTCACATTTTTTTACATTGCCACATTTTTATCATTATTGACCAATTTCATTTTTTATTTATATATTTTTATAAAACAACAGATGACTTTATCATTAGAAGACAGGGAGGAAATAACATTGCATGCCTTGCTTCTCTATATAAGCTGAATAACAGGTGCATAGTGAACAATCACTAACAGACTGAAGAAAGTGGAAAGGCTGATCATAGATTTGAAAGCACATGCATCACTTATACAGTGATTTATGAACTGAAGAGTTACCACATATGTCTGTATTTCATGCAGAATATTCAGTTAATATTTTGCGGTAATGGAAATTTGAACCGTGTTGCTGGGGAACTGGTATTGCATAACTAAATCATGGTAATATCAATTTGTACATACTGGAACCACACATAGGAAGGGCTGCCTGTTGCTCTCTTGATCTCCTGTTTGACCTCTGACTTCCCTGGATCTGTGCATGGTTTTCTATCCATCATACTATGGTGCTGAGATCTGAGAGAGATTTATGAGCTTTCTCACATATTTTACTACATATGAGTTTTACTTGATAAAGCCTTCTTTCATTTAAGTCCTCTGAATCTAACAAATTGAGAAGAAAGATGTAAAGGTTTGGAGAATGTCAATTTGTCTGAGGAAAAGAAAAAGGGGATTTCTTTTGTAGAACAAAATGAATTTACCTATATAAACAAGTATCCATTTCCACTAATGAAATATTTTATTTTAAACTTTAGACTGGTAATATTTAAGAGTTGAAATTCAGAAGTATAAAGTTGAGGTCTGAAGTTTGGTTGAGAAGATAGATAAAGATATCGTATCTATGTCCACACTCTAAGGTCTGTGACGTGGGTCTTGTATCCCTAGTGATTAAAAGGTTTCCAGACACAAAATAGGTATCAAAGTTATCTTTCAAATGCACAAATAATCTGTAAATAAAATCTTAAGGAGCTACCAAAATAAATGACTATTCAATACTAATTCTAAGTAATTTGAATACACAATACTATGAATCATTTTTATAACCCTGTATTATTCCAGTCTTGTATAATCAGGTAATACCTACTTAGGTAGGTAAATTGATATTTTTGCCATTTTAAGGGATTAGTAGAAATCCTCATAGTTCTTCTTATTTTATTTAAATAATTGCAGTTTTGTCACAAAGAAATTTGAAGAACTGATCAGATAATATGGAAAATATGATCTTTTGTACACAAGAGAAAGATAGATCTAGGCACACAGGTTGGATATACTTTTAGAAGATCTAAAATCAGTATATGTCAAAACCTTAGATATCTTCCCATCTCTTCAGAAAACTATTCCTAAGGTGTAACACAATGAGATAGCATTAGTTAGAAGTATAAGAGATTTCTCTCCACTTATTTACTTGACTATCTTATAAGTTTTTGTTTGTTTAATTAAGTTAGTTTTCATGATATATATGTGATATTTAAAAAATAATTCAAAACATCAATTAAAAAAGGAGAAAAACCATATGAGCATAGCAATAGATGAAATATAATATTAAAATCAACATCAATTTATGATTAAATCTAGAAAGACAAAAATAGAAAAGACAGTTCCAATTTCATAAATGACCCCTACAACAAAATAAATATCAAAATATTGAAAACTTTTGCCCTGACATTAGGAATGAGAAAATGATACTCACCATATCCACGATGTCCTATAGACAGTAGTCAGATTAATCAGGTGTTAAAAATGATTAAAGGAAATTATTTAGGTGCCGAAAACAAACTGTAACAAAACCTTCTTGACATGAACAGTGTTCTTTTGGAGAACTGCATGGGTATAAGACAGGAAGCTTTCATAAGACAAGGTTGAAGAACAAGGAAGAGACAAAAAGAAAATATCTGATTGTCTGAGGCCACACAGTCAATCTGGTTTGGGTGAGAATGATCATAGTTGGCATGGGGTTTGGGGATGAACTGACTGAATATACTACATTTCTGGTGAAGGGAAGTATTTACAGGAATACAAAAGTCATCTAAATTTCAGTTTGCTGACTAATAGAAATTACATGATTCTTATATGCTAGATTTAGAGCTATGTGTCTTTCAAATGTTTCACTCTCCCTCTGGACATATAGTTTTACTGAGGTTAGTAGAGAAAACCTAAAAACAAGGTTTCTATAAGACTCTGAATATCAGTTTTCAAGCTAGCCAATTTTCTACTACAGAGCTACTTAAAAATAAAATCGGGTAGGAATAAATTGGGAGATTGGGATTGACACATACAAACTTCTATATATAAAATAGATAACAAATAAGAACCTATTGTACAGCACAGGGAACTCGACTCTATACTCTGTAACAGCCTATATGGGAAAATAATCTTTAAAAAGAGTGTATATTTATGTACATGTATAACTGAGTCACTTTGCTGCATAACATTACAAATCAACTACACTCCAATAATTTTTTTTTAAATCCTCTCACAACTTGTCAGACTTCAGTCAGTACAAGTAGCAAATATTTTTTGCAATATTGAATGACTCCATAGGTGGAAGAGGTTTATCCTAAGAGGGTGAAAAAGATGCCATCCTTCCAAGATCCAGAAACACTCAAAAAATATACCCAAAAGAAAGAAAGACTTAGACAATTCCACTGAGAGTGGCAACAGGGAGCAAGACCCTAGCCACAAATAGAAAACAATCCACATTTCTGTCTGACCATATTTTTGGGCCCCCAATCTGAGGGTTGGACTGCTTGTGTACACAAGAACCAACAACCTGAGTGCCCCATGCAGGCAGAAAGCCAAGGCAAGTTCTCAGAACATAAAAGGAGGCAAACAAGAAGGTAATAGTTGTCCCTGGAGAGTAAGGATGTTCAACCAATAGGTAGTTAAAAGCCAGATTCACAGGAGTCTGGATCTGGGATGGAACATGCACACGAAAGTTTACCTTCCTTTCTCGACCAGGCACTGCAGAGATGAGGGAGAACCGATTGTATGAAGAATTCCCATCCTTTCCTGGCTTCTGCCAGTTCTCCCAGGATCCCATCAGCAGGCTCTGGAGCAAGTAGCTTTAAAGAAAAGAGTTTAGCTCCAGTATCTACCAGAATTTGGCAAGGTTTTCCATTAACTTTAGTTTTAGTTTCCCCTAGGTTGTTTAAGGTAGTAACTGGTAGCATTTACTGAAGAATTCCTTGGGATCTCATCTACCCTAGGAGGGGTCCAAGTGGGGGGTTTCCTGCAAGGGTAGATATAGGGGTATAAAAGTTGATATGAAAGGCTTTGCACAAAATCTTCAAGGACAATCTTTATTCTAGTATACTAGTTGATTGCAAATGAGATACCATTTTCTAGACCAGTATTTTGATGATGGGCTCTTATGAAAGTGTCATGAGGGAGGCCCAGTCATTGCTTTGGGCTTCTGGGAGTGGAGCTATTGCAGCCTGTCAGATCACTAATATGGTGAACTTTTGTTTACATTCTGATGGTCCCTTCAAAGTGGAAAGGCAATTCAGATAAAGAATGGGTAGAATGAGTATTCTAAGAGGATAGAGGGGAGTAGTAATAATCAAATGAGTCTTATAATCATTGGCTTTAGGTACCTTTTATATCTTTAATTTTTCATTAGCTTTTTGTAAGGAATCTTTCAAAAAAGCTATTTGGAATCTTGAGGCCATTTGAAGGCTTCTGCATACCAATTAAAATAGTTATCCCATATGTTTTATTTTTGAGCTCCTGCTTTTAAGTAAACTTTTCAAATGAATTATTTCATCTACTTAGAGTATTCCCATAATAGCCACTGTAATTCTAGATTGTCTTAGTAAGATTTTACCATATTTGTAGATATCTACAGCTTCCAGGACTACAGTTCTTAGACATAAAATAAGCAAGTGCATGCACACTCAGTTCTTTGAAATTTAAGGATCTTATTTCTTTAACTAAATCTTCAAGCCCTCAGAACCAAACTAAGCATGTGCCACTGAGTTGAGGATTTTATGGTGTTTTACACTGTCATTACACAGAGATCTTCTTAAGATTGGCTAGTGACCAAGAGTCAATCTAATCCGTTCCATGACCAATGTATCTCAGCATAAGAGTCTTACAGTTATGTGGAGAAAACATTAACAGTCTTTAAGAACTCCAACCATGCCCACTGATATTGTGACTTTGGTTTCTGAGAGTCCCATTAGAATAAATCTATTATTCCTTTCACTTGGAGGCTTCTTTATAGTGGTAGAAGCCCTAATGTATTTTAATTGTCTGGCCTGTGCCTATTTAGATTTTAATTTTGATGGTCAAAATAGTCCGGATCTCATCTTAATTTATTTTCCCAAGTTCCCCAGCTGTTTACTGTTTTTGCTGTGTACTTAACCTAGAGGCTTTGTGAGTCCCCTGATGGCTGCCACCCAGTGGACTCCAAAATAACTACTACCCCATATTCTTTCTGAAAACAATCTCTCTCTCTCTCACATACATTCTCTTTCTCTCTCACTATATATATATATATATATATATATATATGTTTTTAAATAAAGTGTTTTTTTTTTTGAATTTCAGAGTCACATGCAAGAAGTAGAACTCAAATCCAACAGTGACTTATCCAAGGCTAGAGGATCAGTGAACTCAAAGGATTCTGTGGCACCTGACCTGTGTGTCTTATCTTGCAAGCCATTAGCACTTAGATCCCATTTCTTATCTACAAAAACTTTAAAAATGATCAAAATAAACAGTATAGGTAATGCAAACAAATTCTATTTAACACATCATGAAAAGTGGACAGTCTTCTTTTGAGTAACTGCAAAATGAGATGGAAAGCAGAAAGTTATTATAGGATAAATGTTAAAGAAAAATGAAACAGATAGAAAATATCTGATTGGCTGGGACTACATAGTCAGCCTTGTTCAGGTGAGAAGGCTGAGGATTGGCTTGGTGTTTGATGATGGACTGAATGGATGTATTGCATTTCTGGCCAAGGCAAGCATTTATAGGAAGATAAATGTTTTGTTTTGCTGATGTGGTACTTGAGGTAGACGTAACTCAATCTTGGGCCTAGAAAGTTATTTCAACAAAGGCAAGGAAACAAAATTAAAATTATAAGTGTTGGTATTGGGAAATAAAAAGTCAATATTTGTAGGCAATAATATTATATATTTGCTATTGCTAAGTCACTTCAGTCGTGTCCAACTCTGTGTGACCCCATAGATGGCAGCCAACCAGGCTTCCCCGTCCCTGGGATTCTCCAGGAAAGAACACTGGAGTGGGTTGCCATTTCCTTCTCCAATGCATGAAAATGAAAAGTGAAAGTGAAGTTGCTCAGTCATGTCCGACCCTCAGCGACCCCATGAACTGCAGCCTTCCAGGCTCCTCTGTCCATGGGATTTTCCAGGCAAGAGTACTGGAGTGGGGTGCCATTGCCTTCTCTGAATATTATATATAGGGAATTCAAAATATATTTCCAAACTACTCCAACAGCAGGAAAAAAATTAACATATTCTCACAGTAGGATAAAATCAAATAGATAGACTGATATAATAAAAGATATATAAGATATCTACACCAAATTTTCTTAAATATTGAGAGAAATTGAAAGCTAATTTTATAAAAGAATATTTAACAGTCATGTATTAGAAGTCTTATTGTCATATATTTATATATATATATAAATTTTGCACAGATTGATATATACTTTAATGCAATTCTAAAGTGAAGTCACTCAGTCGTGTCCAAAACTTTGCAACCCCATGGACTATAGCCTACCAGGCTCCTCTATTCGTGGGATTTTTCCAGGCAAGATTACTGGAGTGGGTTGCCATTTCCTTCTAGTAAGGAGCTATTTTGTGAAAAAATCAACATATTGGTACAAAAATTGATAAAAACTGTAAAAAGGAAAGAACAAAAAATAGCTATATAAACACAACTGGAGAAATTATACTTTGATACATGAAGATACATTATTCAGTTCAGTTCAGTTCAGTCACTCAGTCATGTCCGACATTTGCGACCCCTTGAATCGCAGCACGCCAGGCCTCCCTGTCCATCACCAACTTCCAGAGTTCACCTAAACTCACGTCCATAGAGTCGGTGATGCCATCCAGCCATCTCATCCTCTGTCATCCCCTTTTCCTCCTGCCCTGAATCCCCCCCAGCAGCAGAGTCTTTTCCAATGAGTCAACTCTTCGCATGAGGTGGCCAAAGAACTGGAATTACAGCTTTAGCATGATTCCTTCCAAAGAAATCCCAGGGCTGAACTCCTTCAGAATGGACTGGTTGGATCTCCTTGCAGTCCAAGGGACTCTCAAGAGTCTTCTCCAAAACCACAGTTCAAAAACATCAAAGCAATCTTGAGAAAGAAGAATGGAACTGGAGGAATCAACTTGCCTGACTTCAGGCTCTACTACAAAGCCACAGTCATCAAGACAGTATGGTACTGGCACAAAGACAGAAATACAGATCAATGGAACAAAATAGAAAGCCCAGAGATAAATCCATGCACCTATGGACACCTTATCTTTGACAAAGGAGGCAAGCATATACAAGGGATTAAAGACAATCTCTTTAACAAGTGGTTCTGGGAAAACTGGTCAACCACTTGTAAAAGAATGAAACTAGAACACTTTCTAATACCATACACAAAAATAAACTTAAAATGGATTAAAGATCTAAATGTAAGACCAGGAACTATAAAACTTCTAGAGGAGAACATAGGCAAAACACTGTCCGACATAGATCACAGCAGGATCCTCTAGGACCCACCTCCCAGAATATTGGAAATAAAAGTAAAAATAAACAAATGGGACCTAATTAAACTTAAAAGCTTTTGCACAACAAAGGAAACTATAAGCAAGGTGAAAAGGCAGCCTTCAGAATGGGAGAAAATAATAGCTAATGAAGCAACTGACAAACAACTAATCTCAAAAAGATACAAGCAACTTCTGCAGCTCAATTCCAGAAAAATAAATGACCCAATCAAAAAATGGGCCAAAGAACTAAATAGACATTTCTCCAAAGAAGACATACAGGTGGCTAACAAACACATGAAAAGATGCTCAACATCACTCATTATCAGAGAAATGCAAATCAAAACCACAATGAGGTACCATTACATGCCAGTCAGAATGGCTGCGATCCAAGTCTATAAGCAATAAATGCTGGAGAGGATGTGGACAAAAGGGAACCCTCTTACACAGTTGATGGGAATGCGAACTAGTACAGCCACTATGGAGAACAGTGTGGAGATTCCTTATAGAACTGGAAATAGATCTGCCTTATGACCCAGCAATCCCACTGCTGGGCACACACACCAAGGAAAGCAGAATTGAAGGAGACATGTGTACCCCAATGTTCATCGCAGCACTGTTTATAATAGCCAGGACATGGAAGCAACCTAGATGTCCATCAGCAGACGAATGGATAAGAAAGTTGTGGTACATATACTCAATGGAGTATTACTCAGCCATTAAAAAGAATACATTTAAAACAGTTCTAATGAGGTGGATGAAACTGGAGCCTATTATACAGAGTGAAGTAAGCCAGAAAGAAAAACACCCATACAGTATACTAATGCATATATATGGAATTTAGAAAGATGGTAACAATAACCCTGTAAGCAAGACAGCAAAAGAGACACAGATGTATGGAACAGTCTTTTGGACTCTGTGGGAGAGGGAGAGGGTGGGATGATTTGGGAGAATGGAATTGAAACAAGTATAATATCATATATGAAACAAATCACCAGTCCAGGTTTGATGCATTATACTGGATGCATGGGGCTGGTGCACTGGGACGACCCAGAGGGATGGTACAGGGAGGGAGGAGGGAGGGGGGTTCAGGATGTGGAACACGTGTATACCTGTGGCAGATTCATCTTGATGTATGGCAAAACCAAAACAATACTGTAAAGTAATTAACCTCCAATTAAATAAATTTATATTAAAAAATTTAAAAAAAAGCATCAATTCTTTGGCGCTCAGCTTTCTTCACAGTCCAACTCTCACATCCATACATGATCACTGGAAAAACCATAGCTTTGACTAGATGGACCTTTGTTGGCAAAGTAATGTCTCTGCTTTTGAATATGCTATCTAGGTTGGTCATAACTTTCCTTCCAAGGAGTAAGTGTCTTTTAATTTCATGGCTGCAATCACCATCTGCAGTGATTTTGGAGCCCCCAAAATAAAGTCTGACACTGTTTCCACTGTTTCCCCATCTATTTCCCATGAAGTGATGGGCCAGATGCCATGATCTTCGTTTTCTGAATGTTGAGCTTTAAGCCAACTTTTGCACTCTCTTCTTTCATTTTCATCAAGAGGCTTTTTAGTTTCTCTTCACTTTCTGCCATAAGGGTGGTGTCATCTGCATATCTGAGGTTATTGATATTTCTCCCAGCAATCTTGATTCCAGCTTGTGCTTTTTCCAGCCCCGCATTTCTCATGATGTAGTCTGCATAGAAGTTAAATAAGCAGGGTGACAATATAGAGCCTTGATGTACTTCTTTTCCTATTTGGAACCAGTCTGTTGTTCCATGTCCAGTTCTAACTGTTGCTTCCTGACCTGCATATAGGTTTCTCAAGAGGCAAGTCAGGTGGTCTGGTATTCCCATCTCTTTCAGAATTTTCCACAGTTTATTGTGATCCACACAGTCAAAGACTTTGGCATAGTCAATAAAGCAGAAATAGATGTTTTCTGGAACTCTCTTGCTTTTTCCATGATCCAGCAGATGTTGGCAATTTGATCTATGGTTCTTTTGCCTTTTCTAAAACCAGCTTGAACATCTGGAAGTTCATGGTTCACCTATTGCTGAAGCCTGGCTTGGAGAATTTTGAGCATTACTTTACTAGTGTGTGAGATGAGTGCAATTGTGCAGTAGTTTGAGCATTTTTTGGCATTGCATTTCTTTGATATTGGAATGAAAACTGAACTTTTCTAGTCCTGTGGCCATGGCTGGGTTTTCCACATTTTCTGCATATTGAGTGCAGCACTTTCATAGCATCATTTTCCAAAATTTGAAAAAACTCTACTGGAATTCCATCAGCTCCACTAGCTTTGTTCATAGTGATGCTTTCTAAGGCCCACTTGACTTCACATTCCAGGATGTCTGGCTCTAGGTCAGTGATCACACCAAC
Source organism: Bos indicus x Bos taurus (assembly GCF_003369695.1). Classification (NCBI taxonomy): domain Eukaryota; kingdom Metazoa; phylum Chordata; class Mammalia; order Artiodactyla; family Bovidae; genus Bos; species Bos indicus x Bos taurus. The sequence goes on from NC_040087.1 coordinate 56,549,621, forward strand.
GTGATTATCTGGGTCATGAAGATCTTTTTTGTACAGTTCTTCTGTGTATTCTTGCCACCTCTTCTTAATATCTTCTGCTTCTGTTAGGTCCATACCATTTCTGTCCTTTATCAAGCCCATCTTTGCATGAAATGTTCCCTTTGTATCTCTAATTTTCCTGAAGAGATCTCTAGTCTTTCCTATTCTGTTGTTTCCCTCTATTTCTTTGCATTGATCGCTGAGGAAGACTTTCTTATGTCTCCTTGCTATTCTTTGGAACTCTGCATTCAAATGGGTATGTCTTTCCTTTTCTCCTTTGCTTTTTGCTTCTCTTTTTTTACAGCTATTTGAAAGGCCTCCTCAGACAGCCATTTTGCTTTATTTGCATTCCTTTTTCATGGGAATGGTCTTGATCCCTGTCTCCTGTACAATGTCATGAACCTCCGTCCATAATACATCAGACACTCTATCTATTAGATCTAGTCCCTTAAATCTATTTCTCACTTCACTGTATAATCTTAAGGGATTTGATTTAGGTCATACTTGAATGGTCTAGTGGTTTTCCCTACTTTCTTCTATTTAAGTCTGAATTTGGCAATAAGGAGTTCATGATCTGAGCCACAGTCAGCTCCCGGTCTTGTTTTTGCTGACTGTATAGAACTTCTCCAAGTTACAGTAATTTGCTAAGTGCATTTTTGGTGCAAAGACAGGCACCACAGAAAAATGAGTCACTCAGACAGCTGAATCATATACCTGACCATATTATTGGTAACTTGATTTTTGTCAGAAATGACTGCAGTACAATAAAAAAGTGAACATTTCCAAGGAATCAGCCAACTTTTTCTATGAGGTGCCAAATAAACATTTGAGGTTTTTCAGACCACACAGTCTCTATTCCAGTGATTCAATTCAATCTGAAAATATCAAAAGATCTAACGCTGGGAGGGATTGGGGGCAGGATGAGAAGGGGACAACAGAGGATGAGATGGCTGGATGGCATCATCGACTCGATGGACACTGAGTTTGAGAGAACTCTGGGAGTTGGTGATGGAAAGGGAGGCCTGGCATGCTTCAGTTCATGGAGTCGCAAAGAGTCGGACATGACTGAGTGAGTGAACTGAACGGAACTGAAGATGTCCACAAAAGGGCTTGGGTATATATGGCAATAAAACTGTATAAATGAATAAAGAAATTTAGTCATACAATTTTCATGTTGCAAAATATTATAAACTTTTACAACTTTTGAAAAATATAAAATTTTTCTTAGCTCAGAGGTTATACAAAAACAGATTAGGCTTGATGACCATATCTTTTGATTGCTGGTGTTTTTATTAAATTGTCCATGGTCAATTAAACATTGACATGAGAACTTAATATGCCATTACCCTTCCCTGACACTATACACAAAAAATCAATTTCAGTAGGATTGTAGGCCTAAATATAACATGTAAATGGATACAGATTCTCTAGTTTAACACAGTACAATATTCTCAGTAACTTGAGGTAAGCAAATCTCTTCTTACAATGTTATTTTTAAATCATAATCTTTGCACTAAGAATATTATTTTTATAGACTTGGTGATTATTTTCAGGTCTTTTCAGTGAAAAGCCTTAAGTATTTTTTCTTTTCTTTTTTTCTAAGGCAAAGCTAACCATAAAGTTTATGATATTACTTCAAAGATATTGATGATTAGAATCTTTATGACACTTGACTTCATCAATCAAGGTAACAAAAAGTTAGTAATTAAAATGTGTCATGAAATGTATAGAACAGTCTTTTGGACTCTGTAGGAGAGGAAGAGGGTGGGATGATTTGGGAGAATGGCATGGAAACATGTATAATATCATATAAGAAACGAATCCCCAGTCCAGGTTCGATGCAGGATACAGGATGCTTGGGGCTGGTGCACTGGGATGACCCAGCGGGATGGTACAGGGAGGGAGTTGGGAGGGGGGTTCAGGAAGGGGAACATGTGTACACCTGTGGCAGATTCCTGTTAATGTATGGCAAAACCAATACAATATTGTAAAGTAAATAATAATAATAATAAAGAAATGATAAATGGTTAAAAAATAAAATATAATCATCACCTGAAAAAAAAAAAGAAAATTTTCAATGTATATACAGGCTGTTTGTGTATTTCTGCTGGGAAATAATACACACGAATAGTCAAGATCAGAGAAGTGGACAGAGAATGAACAGAGAGCTCTACCTAATTGGTTTAATTTCCAGATTCATAATGGTAAAGTTGAAATGCCAAGTGTGTTATGCAGGAAATAATATAAGGTGTAAATGGGGGAATCTATGGCAAGAATGCCTATATAACATCACATAAATCCCCTGCATTTGTATATTGAATAAAACAGCTATAAAGAAGCTGTTGGGAAGCTTCAGCTAAATTGTGGTCAATGCTCAGGTGGGTTATTCTATAGAACAGTTTGCAATCCCAAAATTCAGAAGGGTGAACCAAAACAAATTCATGGATAAGAGTCAATGCTCACCTTAGTAAAATGGCAAAATGATAAATCTGAAGCCCTGGGCAGAAATGGCTCAAAAGCATAATGTGTATTTTGTTGACTTAGCTTTATGTTTATGTATTATAGTTATATATTTATTATGTTTATGGCTTAGCTTTATGTTTTTGTGTGCAAAAGGGTAAAACAGCATCTTTGAAATAACAATCTGAAACATGGCATAAAATATAGGTGAACATTTTCACTAGCAGATTCCATATTTACAAATCTGCTCACTTGTTAAAATGTCTTAATAACTGGAAAATCTGTTTTTACTGCACTTTCACAGTTATTCAGATATGCTCAGTATTGAAAACTTTGAATCACTTGTTCCCAACTGAGGTGAAACAAGGGGGTGCTCTGCTTCTTGTTTCAGTTCTCATGTTGTACACAAGTGTCCCTTCTGTGCTAGATTTAATGCCATATTTTTACATTTTTGTGCTTTTAAAATATGATTTCACTGTTTAAAATGCCCCCGAAGCATAGTGCGGAAGTGCTGTCTAGTGTTCCTAAGAGGGCTGTGAGGTGTCTTACAGAGAAGATAGGTGTCTAAGATAAGTTTTGTTCAGGCATGAGTTACAGAGCTGTTGGAAGTTAATTCAATGTTAATGAATACATATATGTATTAAATAAAGAGTTTGAAAAGAGAAACATACATAAAATGAGATTATGTATTGATCAATTGATAAAATATGGTAACTAGAGGCTCACAGGAGTCTAGCCCTGTTTTTCCTGTAGGATAATTGGTTCAGTACTCACTCACTCAGTATTATGGTACTATTATAGAAGATGGTGCTCAGCTTTTCAGTCATATCAGAATAGTTGTGACCCCATGGACTTCAGTCTGCTAGGCTCCTTTGTCCATGAAATTTTCCAGGCAAGAATACTGGAGTGGGTTGCCATTTCTTGCTCCAGGAAATCTTTCTGACCCAGAGATTGAACCTGACTCTCCCGCATTGGTAGGTGGATTCTTTACCACTAAGCCATGTGGGAAGGGCTCCTCCATCCATGGGATTTTCCAGGCAAGAGTGCTGGAGTGGATTGCCATTTCCTTCTCCAATTACAAAGGATAACTACTGCCAAAAAATCAATTGTAGCAGCCTTACCAACAATAGCTTATATCACTCCTACTAGCTGCTGCTGCTGCTGCTAAGTTGCTTCAGTCGTGTCCGACTCTGTGTGACCCCATAGACAGCAGCCTACCAGGCTCCCCTGTCCTTGGGATTCTCCAGGCAAGGACACTGGAGTGGGTTGCCATTTCCTTCTCCAATGCATGAAAGTGAAAAGTGAAAGTGAAGTCGCTCAGTCGTGTCCGACTCTAGCAACCCCATGGACTGCAGCCCACCAGGCTCCTCTGTCCATGGGATTTTCCAGGCAAAAGTACTGGAGTGGGGTGCCATTGCCTTCTCCAACTCCTACTAGAGTAATCTATAAATATTTCAATTTTTTCTATGGGCAGATTTTAATTACAGGCATACCTCAGGTTTGGTTTTAGATCATCACAATAAAGCAAGTCACATAGCTTTTTGTTTGATTGTTTCCCAGGGTGTATAAAGTTGTTTACATTGTAAAAGTTTATCAAGTGTACAATAGCATTATGTCTAAAAAAACTGTACATACCTTAACTAAAAAATACTGCTGTTGAAAAAAAAAATGGGCTGATAGACTTGCTTTACACAAGGTTACCACGAACCTTCATTTGTAATAAACACATTTTCTGAATAAAGTGAAACACAATGAAACAAAGTATGCTTACATTTGGGGCTTCCCATTCCCAGGTGGTACTAGAGGTAAAGAATCTGCCTGCCAGTGCAGGAGACATAAGGAACAGGGATTCAGTTCCTGGGTTGGGAAGATTCCATGGAGGAGGTCATGGCAACCCACTCCAGTATTCTTTCCTAGAGAATTCCCATGGACAGAGGAGCCTGGTGGGGCTACAGTCCATAGGGTCGCCAAGAGTCGGACATGACTGAAGTGTCTTAGCATGCACTCATGTCTATATTTGATTATGATTTTGCTACAGTTCACTATCACTTTTTGTTACAATCAATATAATCAATTTACTGATTATCAGTGTTGGATTATTTCCTGAATTTTATAAAATAATGAGAATTATATTTATTCCCTAATGTTTATATTAATTTAAGATTTAATTAGAAAAGAAACTGAAAATAGAGTGTGTAAAAGTATCCTCATAGGATAACTAAACATTTATTTTATACATTTTAAACACTGCTTGTAAAAATTAGCGAATTGATACTAGAAGTGAAATTTAATAACATTCTAATTCTTTCATTTAAAACATATTATTATTAAATATAATTATCTTAAGGTTCTTCTGAAATTATACTTTTCAAATAGATGCAAAATAGGCCTTAGCGACTTTATGCCTTTATCAAGGTCACAGAAAAACACAAATAGATAAAAGAACCCTGATTTCAGGGCTTGGCATGATTTTTTTTCTCTTTCTAAAGAGAATAAAGTTTATCTGCCTCGTACTTTATAAAGTATTTGGACAGCAAACTAATTATAACTGCAATATATAGCACTTATTTGTTGCAGGCACTGATTTAAATTGCACATATTAACTAACATTACGTTTTTAAAACACTATCATTAAATACTTTTGCCAACGAATTTAAATTACTCATGCAGATTAATGGGCCATGTTAGTGGCAGAATCAGGGAGTGAACAAGCCTCCTGTGTCTACATCCTTCCTCACCAGGTATGCTTTTTTTTTTTTTTTTTCCTCTTAGTGAGAAAATCCCATGGACTGAGGAGCCTGGTAGGCTGCAGACAATGGGGTCGCGAAGAGTCGGACACGACTGAGCGCTTCGACTTTCACTTTTCCCTTTCATGCATTGGAGAAGGAAATGGCAACCCACTCCAGTGTTCTTGCCTGGAGAATCCCAAGGACGGGGGAGCCTGGAGGGCCGCCGTCTATGGGGTCGCACAGAGTCGGACACGACTGAAGCGACTTAGCAGCAGCAGCAGGGACCCATAAATTTAATATTTACATTGTATCACCAACCCTATTTTATTGTTACTTCGCACACTTCTGAAGTGACAACATGCTGTTTTTTTCCTCATTGTTTTCCGTTAAAAAATTTAACAATTGGAAAGAGAGTTTACTTTCTGTTTTTGTTTTTCTGAATCTTTACAGAGACAACCTGTATTGCCAGGCACAGGCCACAAGGGTGCGCTCTGAGGTGAAAGGCGGCCCCTACGCCCACCCTACACCTCAGGCCTAGGCCCTGTGGCAGAGGCACTAGCTTAGGGGATTCTGTGGGTTCACAACCCGGCCTCAGGGCAGAGAGAGGCCCAAAAAGAAGCGGCCCACGCCAGGTGGTAGATGGCAACTTAAATCAGCAAAGGAACTTACCTGGCCTGTCTTTAGCAGCTCCAAGACAAGCAGCTAGCTGTCCGCCCTGCCCGTCAGTGTCTCAGGGTTAACCGCCTTAATGGGGTCAGTCAGTCACTGCACCATCGTGAGGGTCTCAACAGCACCCTGCTTTCACAAAGCTTGACCTAGAAAAGGCCTTGGCTACGGGAATGCTGGGCAGAACATACATTCCGAGGACAGGGAGGCCTTAGGAGCTTTCCACAGCCCCAGGCAGTTCCTGGTGGGCCTGTGGTTACGTCCTCCCTTGTCCTCCTCCCGCAGCTTCCACGGCTCTGAGACAAGGTCTTCGCGCCGCCGCAGGGGATTGTGGGGCTTGAGGGGTGAGCCAACAGCCCAGGGGGCGCAAGGCGTGGCCCCTATCTGCTGAAGGGTGCTCAGCGTTCTTCTTGTGGCCACCGTGGAGGTTCCCAGGTGCTCTCTCCACAATAGACGGCGAGAGAAGACAGAGGCAGCCACGAAGAATAAGGATGCTTTGAAAAGGGACTTGTTGGGGGACAGAAGAGGCGGTGCAGGCAGCCCACCCTCCGGCCGTGGCCCCCTGGGCTGTCCTTCCTCCGTGGTCCTTCAGGGCTCAGTTCTCTGGTCTTATGTCTCAAGCCTGCGTCCGGTTCTCCGTTCTTTCCTGAGGATGCTATGCCGCCTGTGAGCTCGCCTGGAATTGGAGGTAGGCAGAGGTCCTTATCGAGAGAAGGCAATGGCAAGCCACTCCAGTACTCTTGCCTAGAAAATCCCATGGATGGAGGAGCCTGGTAGGCTGCAGTCCATCGGGTCGCTCTGAGTCGGCCGCAACTGAGCGACTTCACTTTCACTTTTCACTTTCATGCGATGGAGAAGGAAACGGCAACCTACTCCAGTGTTCTTGCCTGGAGAATCCCAGGGATGGGGCAGAGCCTGGTGGGCTGCTGTCTATGGGGTTGTACAGAGTCGGACACGACTGAAGCGACTTAGCAGCAGCAGCAGAGGTCATTATCCTACCTAATATATGAGGTTGGAATTCCAGCTTACAGGCTTGGTGCCACCATACTTAAAATATATACCTGAGGTCTTTTTTGGCTTCTGTGAAGAGGATGGCACATATTTACTCAGAGGTTAGTGGCAGGAAGTAAAAAATAACATTAAAAATCTGAAGTAAAAACTAGCATTTCTTACGCGTCTAAAAATTTTCTGGAGGAGGTTAACTTAATTCTAGAGATTCAGGCACAGACAGAACGGTGCTTTAAAAAAGTCTCTGTGATTTTGTGTGTCATTTAAACTTTAAATTGTTTGCTGTTTCTTTTCTCTATACTCTTGCTAGTTCTAGCTACAATAATTGAACTGCCTTATGCTATGTTAAAAATGAATTCACATTTTTTGTAGTGCCTTACAAGCATAAAATAATATTTTGTATTTGCTAAATTATTCTGAGTAGCATCTGAAGAATAGATTTCCCCATTTCATGTTTTGTGTTTTTAAAAGTAAATGAAAAGCAAGCAAGAAAAACAATATTAAACATTGCTTCAATTTAGTGCGCATCAGTATAATTGAAACAAGCCCATTTAATCAATTTTTACCTGAAAGAGTGTAGTGCATAGAAATAAAAATCAAACACAACTATTTACCTAGTGATATAAGGAGAAGTATTATATTTTTATTAAATGCAAATGTGCAAGTAAATTAGAAATACTATTATGTGTTTTTCTTCTGAGAGTCCAGAAGAAATCAATAGAAACATTATGAAAATGTAAGTTAATTAAGATTATAAATTACCTCACTGCAAAATTGAGATTTTTATTTTACTATAATTATTCCCTCAAGTGGTTCTTTTCACTCCTATCTTGAAAGAGAATTTACATTTTACGATAACCAAAGATGAGAGAAAATAACCCTTTACTGGCAGAGAATCTCATCAAATGGGTAAATGCCATGGATATGCTGAAAATTCTTTATACTGAAAAATACCTTCAGAAATGGTGAATAAATTTGGCTTTAAAATGTACATAAGTGTATTATACAAATGTTAATTTACATGTATCATATGTAGATACAAACTTGCTTTTACCACCTTAATGGCAAAACAGTGTATCCATATCTTAGAGAGCCTGACATGTGCATCTGCTTGCTCTCTAAAGTATCATCTTTCCAAGAGTTAAACCTTATCTTCACTTTTAAACATAAGTGCTACTTTTGCCTGTTTTGAAATTTATGTAAATATATCATAAGTATATGATTTTTTTCTGTTGCATTTTTGCATTCAGTATTTTTTTGAGATATATTCATTGTTGTTGCTGGTGGCTGAACTGCAGTCATTTATATTGTTTCATAGTTTTCCTTTATGCTAGATTCTGGAGTGGGTATTTTTTTTGTTTTTATTTTGAGGTGGCAAGAGTAAATGCATAGCTTTGAGGGACTATTTAAATCAAGTCAGTCATTTTCCTATATACCAACAATGAACAAGTGGACTTTGAATTTAAAAATACAATACCATTTACATTAGTATCCACCAAAATGAAATACTTAGGGTTTAAATCAAATCACTACATACTATATCACCATGGTAGACTCCCTTGCCCTCTGATTTCCCCTAGGTTCAATATACAGAAAGCCTCAACAGAAAATTAAAAACAGAGAAACACAGTATATATGTATTCTCGTTCTTGCTCCCTTCATTACCCTCATTTTAGCGATGACTGTGTTCTACAGTTTTTCAATTGGTGTCAGTCACTTTTCGAATAGCCATGAAGTCTGGGTAATACTATGTTCTTCCCTTTCGCCTTTAGGACTCAGTGTAATGACTTCTTTCTGAAGCCAGTACCTGAGTGCGTCATCAAACCCTTGTGCTTCTTGAATCTTATACACAGCTCTTTAAACTCTGCTTTCATTAAACTCTCACATTAATCCTTTAGATGAATCACTTTTGTGTCTGACAATTCTGACACTGTTACAAAGCAGTTATTTGTATAGCCATATTGGTGTATAAGAAACTGAAAAATCAGATAATTTTAACATGAATATTTTCCTTAAATGCAAGACTAAGTGAGATTTACATGCCTTGTATATTTGTATGTGTTTATTATTTTGTTATTTAGGCTATTTTAATTATAAAAAGAAATGTTGGGGTGTTTTACTCGTGTGAAAAAAATTGAAAATGTTTTAATTTTTACCTTTGATAATGTAGGTGTAATTCTTTGGAACACTAGAATAGAAATCAGAAATGCCACTGCTATGAGGACGTATGAAGAATTGTTTTTATACAGGTTGCTGCTGCTGCTAAGTCACTTCAGTCGTGCCTGACTCCCAGCGACCCCATGGACTGCAGCCTACCAGGCTCCTCCGTCCATGGGATCTTCCAGGCAAGAGTACTGGAGTGGGTTGCCATTGCCTTCTAAGTAGTGCCAAAAGGCTAAAACCTTGAAATTACAGTTAGAGTATAATTTAACTCTAAATAGTTCAAGATTTTTCATAGTATTCTTTACTTTGCCCACTGAAAATGACTAAAATTGAGCTTCGGTTTAAAGTCTGTGGGAAGTTCAGATGAAACCTGAACATTTTGACCTTTAGTAAAGGAATGGAAGACAACTGATTTTATAAAGCACTAAATGAAAATTGCTGAGTAAAAGAAATAGGATCAAAAGGAACATAGGACATCTGCAGGCTATTTCTTTTCTTTTTTTTTTCCTCCATGAAGTAAATCTGTAACATTGTTATTGCTTCAAGCAGAGAAATCTTTTTTTTTTTTTTCCAATATAATAGCTGTGAAATAAAAATGTATTTGGACATTCAATGAAAAAAGTCTTAAGAAACCTATTAAAATAATTTGAATAAAGTTTTCTGTGACAATGAAGGTAACGAACAACTAATAAGATCTTTTTTTAGTGTAAACTTTGTAAAATTAAGGTTTTTCACTTCAATACTGTAAAGTCTACTTTCTCCTCACTTCCCAACAGACATGTAAACATTATTTTTACTGCAATTAGAACACATCAGTACTTTAGAGAAAACATACAGATACATACTAGAAGTTTTTTTGTTGTTGTTTAGTCGCTAAGTCGTGTCCAGCTCTTTTGCAGCCCCATGGACTATAGCCTGGTAGGCTCCCCTGTCTATGGGATTTTTCAGGCAAGAATACTGAAGTGGTTGCTATTTCCTTTTCCAGAGGATCTTCCCAACCCAGGGACTGAACCTGTCTCTCCTGCACTGGCAGGTGGATTCTTTACCATTGAGCTTCCTGGGAAGCCCATATTAGGAATACTTTAGATACAATTAATATTAAGCAACTGAGTAAAATAAATATATAATTTAAGAAAATGCTTCCAAATCCAAGCTTCTATATATACTTTGTTCTGTGACCCTGGGACTGGGATACAGTCTCAGATGGCTTCCTGTGAGTTTATATCAAGTAGGGAGATAAAGGAGAAACTAGGTAATAAACAGATGAGAGAAAAGACTTGATTCTTCTTGTTTTACTTATTTTTCTTGCATCCAGAAACATCTCTTTACCTCAGCTGTAGCAGGTAAATTAAATTTTCAGCCAAAACATAGTTAAAATGATAAAAATTGATAAATTAAATATTATTAAAATAATCAAAGGAAGGTTATGACCAACCTAACTAGCATATTCAAAAGCAGAGACATTACTTTGCCAACAAAGGTCCATCTAGTCAAGGCTATGGCTTTTCCTGTGGTCATGTATGGATGTGAGAGTTGGACTGTGAAGAAGACTGAGTGCCAAAGAATTAATGCTTTTGAACTGTGGTGTTGGAGAAGACTCTTGAGAGTCCCTTGGACTGCAAGGAGATCCAACCAGTCCATTCTGAAGGAGATCAGCCCTGGGATTTCTTTGGAGGAAATGATGCTGAAGCTGAAACTCCAGTACTTTGGCCACCTCATGTGAAGAGTTGACTCATTGGAAAAGACTCTGATGCTGGGAGGGATTGGGGGCAGGAGGAGAAGGGGACGCCAGAGGATGAGATGGCTGGATGGCATCACTGACTCGATGGACGTCAGTCTGAGTGAACTCCGGGAGTTGGTGATGGACAGGGAAGCCTGGCATGCTGCGATTTATGGGGTGGCAAAGAGTTGGACATGACTGAGCGACTGAACTGACTGACTGAATGTCTAATACCACATAAAAAATCTTTAACCATGATAAGGTGGGATTTACTCCAGTAATTAAAGGTTGTTTTAATATTAGTAAATCCATTACTGTTATACATCACAATAGTAGATTTAAAGAAAGAGATCTTCAAAACCACAATGAGATAATATTTTATACTCATTAGGATACAAAACCAAAAAGAACATAAAAAGAAAATAAGTGTTGGCAACGTTGTTGAGTTATTTAAATCTTTGCCATTGTTGGAGGGAATGCAAAATGCTGTAGCCACTGTGGAAACCAGGATGCAGTTTCTCAAAACATTAACCTATAATTGCCATTCATCTAGTAATTCTATTTCTATGTGCTCCAAAGAAATAAAATTAGAAAATTAAACAGGTATTTGTAATCATACATTCACAATAGCTAAAAGTTGGAAGACAGTGTCTATCAATAAGTAATGGAATTTTAAACAAATGTGCTATATGGATTTGATGGAATATCATTCAGTCTTAGAAAAGGAAGGGAATTTGGACATATGCTATAAGATGGATAAATGTTGGAGACTACTTATACTTATACTACTTATACTAAGTAGAATTAGCCTTTCACAAAATAACATATTGTTTAATTCCACTTATATACTCAAATGAAATATATAAAATAGTCAAATTCTAGAGACAGGAAATATAATGATGGTTTCCACGGGTTTAAAGTATAGGGAAATGGGATATTAGTGTTTATAGGTACAGAGGTTAATCTGGGGAAGATGAAAAACTTCTGGAGATGAATGATAGTGATGGTATCATAATAATGTGAATGTTCTTAATGTCACTGACTATTCACTTTAAAATGGTTAAAATAGTGATTTTAGTAATGTGGCTCAGACGTAAAGAATTTGCTTACAATGCAGGAGGCCTGGGTTCAATCCCTGGGTTAGGAAGATCCCCTGGAGAAGGTAATGGCTGCCCACTCCGGTATTTTTGCCTGAAGAATTCCATGGACAGAGGAGCCTGGAGGGCTACAGTCCATGGGGTCGTGAAGAGTTGGACATGACTAAGATGTACTTTTCAGGTACAGGGTTTCAGCTGGGGAAGATGCAAAACTTCTGGAGATGAATGGTGGTGATGTTATCACAATAATGTGAAAGTTTTTAATGCCACTGAATGTTCACTTAAAAATGATTAAAATGGTAAATTGTATGGACTGTATATTTTACCATGATAAAAAATCAACAAAAAAGAGACAACTTATCATTTTTCTCATAGATACAGAAAAAAGGACTCCAGTGCAATTCAGTAAACATTGTTGATAGTAAAACTTAGAGGATAGGAATTGAAGGATTATTCTTTAATAGGATACAACAGATTAGTCAAGCATGAATCTTGATTTTAGTTGAAACACAAGTGATCCATCCACTGAGATTAGAAATAAGACAGCCATATCCATTATTTCTACTACTATAAACATTGTACTGAAGGTTTTAGTCAATGCAACTAGACAAGAGAAATCAGAGATTTCAGACAAAGAAAAAAGAGTTAGCATTTCCTATTTGCAGAGGATATGGTAGCATAAATGAAACAAAAGCTAGCATATATCTGACTAAAGTAATAAATAATTTGATGAGGTAGAAAGTAAAAAATTAACATACAGAAATAAAAAACCTTCCATAGACACACAGTAACCAGTTAGAAGACAAAATTGTTGAAACAAAATCTCTATAATAGCCAGTGAGAAAATAAAATTCTTAGAAATAAACCTGAAATAAATGGGCAATATCTATATGAATTATATATATATATATATATGAAAAAACATATTTCAGAAAATAGAAGGGCATCCCTTATTTTTGGAAATTGAGTTAAACATTCTAAAGATGTCAATTCTCTCTAAGGTAATTTTTATGTTTCATATAATCCTGATAAAATCACAATTTATGTAGTTACAAATGTTCATACTAAAATAATAATCATAAATATCTAGTAGAATCTATGAGGGATGAATTACACCTAAGGAGTTGAAACATATTTATAAACATCTATGTTAAAGTTGAATTGTCACTTGGAAAAGATACTCAGAACTAATTTAGGTTTACTATTAGAAAGTATATAAAGAAATGCTAGAAATGAGAGAAAACTAAGATACAAATTAAATAAGTAGATACATGAAGAAACAATTCACAAAATGATGGATAGAAATATTGATATATGTATGTGTATAGCACAAATGTATATTTAAATATGTGTGGAGCTTGAATGTCGGAGAAGGCAATGGCACCCCACTCCAGTACTCTTGCCTGGAAAATTGCATGGACGGAAGAGCCTGGTAGACTGCAGTCTATGGGGTCGCTAAGAGTCGGACGCGACTGAGCGACTTCACTTTCACTTTTCACTTTCATGCATTGGAGGAGGAAATGGCAACCCACTCCAGTATTCTTGCCTGGAGAATCCCAGGGACGGGGGCGCCTGGTGGGCTGCCGTCTCAGGGGTTGCACAGAGGAGGACACAAATGAAGCGAATTAGCAGCAGAAGCAGCAGCAGAGCTTGAATGTGGCTTCCCTGGTGGCTCAGACAGTAAGGAATCTGCCTGCAGTGTAGGAGACCCGGATTCAATCCCTGGGTCAGGAAGATTCCCTGCAGAAGGGAATGGCTATTCATGCCAATATTCTTGCCTGGAAAACTCCATGGACAGAGAAACCTGGCAGCTTACTGTCCATGGGGTCTCAAAGAACCAGACACAACCGAGAGACTACACTTTCACTTTTCACTTCACTTCACAGCTTAAATGTGATGACTACTAATTGCAGAAAACACATCTAGTACAAAAATATTCTTTTCTAAGTATTATGTTTCTATTGGCTCCTGAAAATAATGGCTATCTCAAGAATTAGAAGAGGGAAACTTTACAATGTTCTTGGAATATTTTGTTGTACCATAAAGTAAGTTTTCCAGGTATAAAGGGTGCATGCCAGTATTCTGTGGAAGCAGCTTGAAGGTACTCATACTGGCCAAATATGGGATAATAAAATCATCCAAAATAGATAATGATGATAATGTAATATACCCATTACATAAAATAAGTGTCTCTGAGTCCACCATATTAATAAATTGGGTAATAAAGTGATACAGTAATAGGAAGTGAAATTATTTTATATATAGGATATGTATAAATGTTATATAAGGGTATTATATAAATGATATGATAAATATAGAATACATTACGGTGTTAGTAAAATAATGCTTGTCATCAATGATAGTAAGATTTGATTTAATATCACTGAATATTAGAATTAGCCAATGCAAGTTTAATGAGAAACAGAAAATTTGTTTCAGAGTATCTCTCCACATTTATTGTTTAAATTTAGAGTGAAAAATTTTACTTTACAGGGGAAATAGCCTTAGAGACACCATCCTTACCAAGTGGTCAAAGTCAGCATTACCAAGAATGGAAATGGTCAGCATGGTAAGATCATGACACAATGCTTATAGAAAGGCACACCACCACTTCTGTAGTATTCTTGCTAAAAATGAATAGCTTGAATATTATTATGAGGAAAATACAGGCAAACCTAAATTTGACATTCTACCCAATGAATATCCTAAATGCTTTAATAATTCAGTTGTGAAAGACGAGGAAATATTGAGAAATATTTTCAAATTGAATGAGAATAAAGTGATATGGGAAATAAATATAACATGATATGATTTGCACAGCGGGCCAGAATAATGGCAAGTAGTCTCAAGTATTCCTGGGAAAGTTTGAAATTTGAATATTGACTCTGTTTAGATAATGATGCTGTGTTTATGTTAGTCACTCAGTCATATCTAACTGTTTGCCACCCTATGGACTGTAGCCCACCAGGCTCCTCTGTTCCTCAGATTCTCCAGGCAAGAATACTGGGTGGGTTGCTATTAGCTTAGATTCTACTGAAGTTACATATTCTTAACAAATATACTTTGAGGTATTAATGCTAAAATCAAATGGGATAACATCAAAAATTGCATGAAATGTATACAGAAAGTTTTAGAAATATAATTGCAAATAGGGCATAGCTCTATTATTTATGTGAATATGTTTATTTAATTATTGCTTTTTCTTCTTTATGACATTTATTTCTTTATAGTTTGGTTTGATCAACTGACACAAGTAGGATAGTGCTATAGAGTAAATTTAGGATCAAAATAGCATTATAGACTGAGCCATGTATAATTTTGAAACTGACAAATATAGGTAAAAAAGAATGAATGTGAAAGCTTTCACCTGACAGCACATAAAATGACTCTTGATTCAAAGTTAATAGTTGGATGCAACATAATTTTCCTTCAAAGAGTTAAGTATTTTGCTGTATGTTCAGTAAGTTTTCAGAAATATCTCAAGCACTTCATGACTAATTAAATATGTATTCAGAATTCTATTTTAGGATATTGATATAGTGCTCTTTAGGGGAGAAAGGGTAAAAGCTAAATTTTATTAATGATAAAAACTTAAAAATATATAACTCTGAAACCATTGTAGTAATACATATTAAAGTATTGATATTACTTTGTTTATTAATAGATCCCAGAAAAAATTCTCCAGAAGAGAAACAGCAGGAACATGTATAATCTCAAGAAATTAAACTTTTGTAATTCCTCTGAATCATGAAAAATAATTATATATTTGACAAAAGTCCTAACAAAATGATACAAGAGCAAAACAATTTTATGAATTCAAGTTCTTAATTACAGAAATACACAATGTATTATTGACATGAGTTGCAGTAGGCTGTGTAACTTTTACTTTAATAGAGACACAATGAGAGGTTTCCCTTTTCAGGCCTTGAAATAATTATTTGAAATCTCTAATTTTCTTCTTAAACAAATGGAATTATTAATGTATAATTATCACTGCCTCAGTACCTGCTGTACACACATTCTGGATTTTACATATTCATTTTCACCTTTCCTAGTTCTTGCCATTATATTAACTTTCTACTACATAGAATATATTTGTGGCAATATAAACTTGAAAATGAACTTTTTAGTACAGATAATTGGTTTAAATATGTTAGGTTTACTAACAAATTATTTTAAAATTAATTTTATTAAATTATTCATATATCTGGTTATGCCTCAACATCAGGATGTTTAGAATGTCAGTCTAAAAGTATGTAAGCTAAAAACAACATTAACAGAAAAATGTGATCATTAAATATAGTCATTTAATGTCAGTAAATCATTTTATTTATATTTCTAGATGATTAACCTGATTATATAATTTATAATTTTATGCTCTGCTCTACTTTCTAAAATATTTATTTATCTACATTTCTCAGTGACTACTGAGTTGTCTTTGTATTTATTTTTTCCTCTGTGTTATGTAGACTTAAAATTCAAGAAGTACTAAACACGAAGCATTATTTTATCATTAAGAAAGCTATCTTAGGAACAAAGACTTTGTTGGTAAGTTAGAACCATATCTATTTAAGCATGCTAATATGCCTACCGTCTAGTCAAGGCTGTGGTTTTTCCAGTGGTCATATATGGATGTGAGAGTTGGACTGTGAAGAAAGCTGAGCGCTGAAAAATTGATGCTTTTGAACTGTGCTGTTGGAGAAGACTCTTGAGAGTGCCTTGGACTACAAGGAGATCCAACTAGTCCATTCTAAAGGAGATCAGTCCTGGGTGTTCATTGGAAGCACTGATGCTAAAGCTGAAACTCCAGTACTTTGGCCACCTCATGCAAAGAGTTGATTTATTGGAAAAGACTCTGATGCTGGGTGGGATTAGGAGCAGAAGGAGAAGGGGGCGACAGAGGATGAGATGGCTGGATGGCATCACCTACTCGATGGACGTGAGTTTGAGTGAACTCCGGGATTTGGTGATGGACAGGGACCTGGCATGCTGTAATTCATGGGGTCGCAAAGAGTCAGACACGACTGAATGACTCAACTGAACTAAATATGCCTACCACATCATTTAAAATCTTCATAGACATTTGTTTGCAATCATTTATTTTATGGAAGAATTTTAACTGACATTCTTGGTATAAAAAGATAGTGTTTATTTAATTAAAAAGTGAAAGTTTCTCAGTCATGTCCAACTCTTTGAGACACCATGGACTATACAGTTCATGGAATTATCCACTCCGTATACTGGAATGGGTAGCCTTTCCTTTCTCCAGGGAATCTTTGCAACCCAGGGATCAAATCCAAGTCTCCTGCATTGCAGGTGAATTCTTTACCAGCTGAGTCACAAAGGGAGCCCAAGAATACTGGAGTGGGCAACCTGTCCCTTCTCCAGCAGATCTTCCCAACCTAGGAATTGAACTGGAGTCTCCTGCATTACAGGTGGATTCTTTGCCACCTGAGCTAATTAAAAATAAAAGAATGGTATATTTTCATCCTAGGGAAAAAAAATGTGTCTCCATTTATGATTACTTCCTTACAGCTTTAAGGTAAAAGACATGAACATCTTCAAAGAGTTTCAACAGCTGAGATCCCATCATTAGCTCCACTTCAAGAGAATATTTTCTTACTTGTTGAGGTTGTAATCTTAAACAACTGGAATAAAAATTAGAATTCTCTGGGATGAGCTAAGGAATGAGTTGAAATGTAGAACAATATAGCAAGATACTGATATAATTCTCTGGCAAATTCAATGATTTGGGTTAAATATGGTCAGAATTTCCAGGAAACTCCTAATTTTGAGATTCAAGGAACTGGAAAACCATATCTACACTAATATCTGCATGTTTTACATGGAAAATATCCAACCAAAATTTTACATGAGATCACACCTTCTGTTAATAGAAGTTTTAAATGCCTTAGACATGTGTGCTGAAAGTGTTCCTTTGTATTCTGACTGGATACATAAAGCGGCTTGTATTCATCATGATTCTCAAAAGAAGTATAACCAATAGGATATATAGACATGTATAGTATATGTATACTGTATATAATATACAGTACTGAATTTTGAAAAGGCAGAGGAACCAGAGATCAAATTGCCAACATCCGCTGGATCATTGAAAAAGCAAGAGAGTTCCAGAAAAACATCTGCTTTATTGGCTATGTCAAAGCCTTTGACTGAGTGGATCACAATAAACTGGAAAATTCTGAAAGAGATGGGAATACCAGACCATCTGACCTGCCTCTTGAGAAACCTGTATGCAGGTCAGGAAGCAATAGTTAGAACTAGACATGGAACAACAGACTGGTTCCAAATAGGAAAAGGAGTACATCAAGGCTGTATATTGTCTCCCTGCTTATTTAACTTATATGCAGAGTACATCATGAGAAACGCTGGGCTGGAAGAAGCACAAGCTGGAATCAAGATTGCCAGGAGAAATATCAATAACCTCAGATATGCAGATGACACCACCTTATGGCAGAAAGTGAAGAGGAACTAAAGAGCCTCTTGATGAAAGTGAAAGAGGAGAATGAAAAAGTTGGGTTAAAGTTCAACATTCACAAAACTAAGATCATGGCATCCGGTCCCATTACTTCATGGAAAATAGATGGGAAAACAGTGGAAACAGTGGTTGACTTTATTTTTCTGGGCTCCAAAATCACTGAAGATGGTGACTGCAACCATGAAATTAAAAGACGCTTATTCCTTGGAAGGAAAGTTATGACCAACCTTGACCGCATATTTAAAAGCAGACATTACTCTGCCAACAAAGGTCCATCTAAGTCAAGGCTATGGTTTTTCCAGTAGTCATGTATGGATGTGAGAGTTGGACTATAAAGAAAGCTGAGCACCGAAGAATTGATGCTTTTGAACTGTGGTGTTGGAGAAGACTCTTGAGAGTCCCTTGGCCTGCAAGGATATCAAACCAGTCCATCCTAAAGGAGATCAGTCCTGGGTGTTCATGGGGGGACTGATGTTGAAGCTGAAACTCCAATACTTTGGCCCACCTGATGCGGAGAGCTGACTCATTTGAAAAGACCCTGATGCTGGGAAAGATTGAGGGCAGGAGGAAAAAGGGATGACAGAGGATGAGATGGTTGGATGGCATCACTGACACAATGGACATGGGTTTGGGTGGACTCTAGGAGTTGGTGATGGACAGAGAGGCCTGGCATGCTGCTGTTTATGGGGTCGCAAAGAATCGGACATGACTGAGTGACTGAACTGAACTGAGACAGTATACTAAAAAGCAGAGATGTTACTTTGCCAACAAAGGTCTCTCTAGTCAAGGCTATGGTTTTTCCAGTGGTCATGTATGGATGTGAGAGTTGGACTATAAGGAAAGCTGAGCACCAGAGAACTGATGCTTTTGAACCGTGGTGTTGGAGAAGACTCTTGAGAGTCCCTTGGACTGCAAGGAGATCCAATCTGTCTATCCTAAAGCAAATCAGTCCTGCATATTCATTGGAGAGACTGATGCTGAAGCTGAAATTCCAATACTTTGGCCACCTGATGTGAAGAACTGACTCATTTGAAAAGACCCTGATGCTGGCAAAGATTGAATGCAGGAGGAGAAGGGGATGACAGAGGATGAGATGGTTGGATGGCATCACAGAATCAATGGACATGAGTTTGAGTAAATTCTGGTTATTGGTGATGAACAGGGAAGCCTGGCATGCTGCAGTCCATGGGGTCGAAAAAAGTGGGATGTGACTGAGTGACTAAACTGAACTGAACTGATACAGTATATATCATATATACATATATATGGTTTATGCAATTATAGAGGCTAGTCCCATGACTTTCTGTCTACAAGTTGGGGACCCAGGAAAGATTATGATATAGTTTTGGTTTGAGTTCAAAGCCTTGATGCCCAAGGGATGTCCAAGGAGCAGGGGAAGACCTATGCCCCAGGTCAAGCAGGAAAGCAGGAAGAAAAAAGGTCTAATTCATCCTACCTTCATCTTTTGGTCTACTCAGGCTCTCAGGGATTGTATGATACCCACTCATACTGGAGAGGGTAATCTGCTTTACAGAATCTACTGATTCAGATGCTAATCTTATCTAGACACAACCTCATAGACAGACCCTGAAGTAATGTTTAACCTGGCTACCATGTTGCTCAGTCAAGTTGGCACATAAAATTAACTATCACATAACAATATATTCTTTTTCTGTGCAGTTAAGAATAAAGTAGACTTGATTAAAAGCCTTTCCCTTCTCCAGGGGTTCTTCCCAACCCAGGAATTGAGCCAGGGTCTCCTGGATTGTAGGCAGATTCTTTACCAACTGAGCTATCAGGGAAATCCCTGATTAAAAGCAGGTGACATGAAATTGCCTTTTGGTGAGACCAACTGGATTCTGAAAGTTGTCATTTTCTTTTTTTTTTTCTTCTTTTTTTTTTAAATTTTATTTTATTTTTAAACTTTACAATATTGTATTGGTTTTGCCAAATATCGAAATGAATCCGCCACAGGTATACATGTGTTCCCCATCCTGAACCCTCCTCCCTCCTCCCTCCCCATACCATCCCTCTGGGTCGTCCCAGTGCACCAGCCCCAAGCATCCAGTATCATGCATCGAACCTGGACTGGTGACTCGTTTCATATATGATATTATACGTATTTCCATGCCATTCTCCCAAATCATCCCACCCTCTCCCTGTCCCACAGAGTCCAAAAGACTGTTCTATACATCAGTGTCTCTTTTGCTGTCTCGTATACAGGGTTATTGTTAGCATCTTTCTAAATTCCATATATATGCGTTAGTATACTGTATTAGTGTTTTTCTTTCTGGCTTACTTCACTCTGTATAATAGACTCCAGTTTCATCCACCTCATTAGAACTGATTCAAATGTATTCTTTTTAATGGCTGAGTAATACTCCATTGTGTATATGTACCACAGCTTTCTTATCCATTCATCTGCTGATAGACATCTAGGTTGCTTCCATGTCCCGGCTATTATAAACAGTGCTGTGATGAACATTGGGGTACACGTGTCTCTTTCCCTTCTGGTTTCCTCAGTGTATATGCCCAGCAGTGGGATTGCTGGATCATAAGGCAGTTCTGTTTCCAGTTTTTTAAGGAATCTCCACACTCTTCTCCATAGTGGCTGTACTAGTTTGCATTCCTACCAACAGTATAAGAGGGTTCCCTTTTCTCCACACCCTCTCCAGCATTTATTGCTTGTAGACTTTTGGATCGCAGCCATTCTGACTGGCATGAAATGGTACCTCATAGTGGTTTTGATTTGCATTTCTCTGATAATAAGTGATGTTGAGCATGGACCAAACTAATTAAGACCAATGAAGATGGAGATGTTTAGGGTAGGGCAGGATTGAGGGATAAAATGAATATAGTAGAGAATTGGATCACAATAGAAGGAAATAGAAGTATACTTCCCATAGAGTGCCAGCTCTAAACTCATGAGCCTTAGATTTCCTTCCAGTTCTATGACATACATAGGCCACTAGATCTCATTACCAATTGAGAAGAATAACAGTACTCTGACAAGTTTTTTTTTTTTTTTTCACTTGAGTGGAAGAAAGAAAACCAAAGCAGCTGATTTAATTGACATCAATTGGTACACAAACCCTTCAAAAAAACAAAAAAGTTAAAAGTGGTTGAGTTGTTAAAAAAATATTTTAAATATGTACACAAATGTATAATAAATATATATTTCACATCGTGTGAGCAGTAAATTTTTATTAGTTAAACATATGTTCACAGATATGTTTTATATTTTAGTGACTTTTTTTATATTAAACACTTACCTTTAGAGAGAATTTACACTGCTGTTAGGTATGATCTATGGATCTAGATGGATTTTATATTACTACCACTATTGAAAAATAAAGTACATTTTGTACTTTAACACATCATTTCAGGTTCAAAGATCATACTCTCTGCATTCCATTCTCTAAACTCACACTATCTATTCAGTTCACTCAGTCCTGTCCAACTCTCTGCGACCCCAACACTATCTATTACTGACTCTCAACATTGTTTCAGTTTCACTGGGGCTTACTATCTGTTCATTTGAGTATTATTTTATGTCACTTTCTAGCTCCCATTCCCAGCCAGTATTTTCATCTTTCTTCTCATTTTCCTACTAAAATCTGTGATTACTCAATAATGTTGCTCTTCCCCTCCTTAATCTTCTCAACTTAGAAATACTCCAATACTGGTTAAATTCAGCTCTCTGTTTTTTTCTGCCCCTTCACTTGTGTAGTTGACTATGGATAGTAAAGAATGATTACAAAAAGCATCCAGTAGTCTTGAATGTATTTGTGCATGCACATACACAAACAAACACACATACACACACACGGGTGACTGAGCCCACTTCAAATATATGACTACTAAAGGCCAGTAAACCTGGCAATAACACAATTATGCATTGCCTTGACTATGCCTCTGCCACTTTACTAGAAATAATTTATGGTGACTCTGATTTTCACTTTGAATAGTTCCTTTTTCCTTTTCTTTCTCAGATTTGACCTGTTTCCTTTTTTCCAAGAAAACTGAAACAATGAGGTGAGACACTTTCCAACTTTTACTGCCTTGTCTACTTATCAACTTGAGAGCACATATGTCCATTGCCACTCCCATTTTTATGAATAAACTGTACTGAGCCTACCTAAACCTAGGCAATTACTTTTGGATTCCATCACTTCTCCCATAGTTTAAGATGTCAGTCTAGAAAGGGTTACCATTCTCTTCCACATGTTCAGTTTGTCCCGGTGTAAAAAAGAAATCCCTGCCTTTGTTCTTGTTTTCCTTTGTTGCATTATTCTCCTCTCTATGACACTGTGATCAATGATTCACTTCTTAGACATCTTTCTTTCACACCACGTTTACATGCCTCTTTCATGTCCTTGGAGAAGGAAATGACAACTCACTCCAGTATTCTTGCCTGGAAAATTTCATGGACAGGGCCACTTGACAGGCTACAGTTTGTGGGGTAGCGAACAGTCAGACATGATGGAACATTCACACTTTCATGTCCTTATCCAGTCTCCTGGAATATCATATATAAAATTATGGTTACTCAGATTGTTCAATATATTTAACTAAAGTGTGACATTTATATTTCCCAAATGCTGATTGCACATAGTTAGGTAAGATTTCATGAAGTTATCATACCTGTGTAACAAGCACACAGTGATATATTATTGAAATTCCAAAAGCCCCACTGTGTCCCTTTCAAGGCTCCCTAGTTAACTGGCATTCTGACACTTAAACAGAATAGGAGCTTTGTCTGTTTTAAAACAATATATAAATATAACCATAAAGTTATTTTATTGTGTCTAGATTCTCTTACTAAATATTGTCTTGTTAGATTCATCCATATTGTTCCCTCAGGTTGTCATTTACTCATTCCCATAGGAACATATTGTTTCACTGCAGAAATATGTAAAAATTTATTTGCTAGTTTTCAACTGAGGGCTATTTGTTTAGTTTCCAGCTTGGGCTATAGCCTGAATAGTGCTGCAAAAAACTTTGTTTTCATACCTAGTATTGGAAAACTTTCCCCCCACTTTTTCTTACTATTTTTCTTTTAAAAAAATTTTAATAACAACTTTATTGAGATCTAATACAGTACCACACAATTCACCCATTTAAAGTTTACAACTTAGTGATTCTTCATACATTAGTACATAGAAAGTATAGTGACTTCAAGGGGTTTGGAGTGAAGGAAATAAGTGACAGCTTACTTTTTTTTTTCTTGATATGTTTAAACTTTCTTCTTGATATGGATGCTAAAATAATTTTCAGCTGTTTCTAATACTTATTGCATTTTCTTATAGAACTAAGAGTTAAAATGAGTATTTTTTTAATTGAGGAATTGGTTATTTCTCATTATTTATTTTTAGCTTAATACTACTGCTAGGAGAGAACTCAGGAATCATGTGCACTTCAAAGGAATTTTGTTTTGCAACTGTAGAGTCTTATGTTTTTTGGATTTTATATAGCTTGCTATACTTTTCTTATCTATAAGACAAAGACAAAAGTGTGATAAAGTCTCACAATGATTGTGGATCCCTCTAATTCTCTCTATATCCACTTTTATTTCTGAAAATATTTAACTAATATTTTCTCTTTACAGTTAATGTACCATTGTGTAATTAGGTATGAGCAAATTTAGAATACTGTTTTAGTGAACTAATTCTTTTACCTTTATGCTAAATTTGCCATCTTCTCTCTCACAATGCTTTTTTACTTATCTATTTTGTCAGATTTAGTATAACTCTTCATTAAATTACTCAATGGATATCTAATATTTCAGACTTACATTTGTGAAATAAAATCTCATTGTTCCTCTAGAGGCTCATTCATTCTGTAGTTTTTGCCATCTTAATGAACAGCAACTCCATTTTTTCCATTTCTCAGATCAAATTCTAGAGTATCGTTTCTCTTTTAGTCTCTTTTTTAGCAAATTTCAGTAGATTTACATTCAGAATATATGTAGAATATGATGATTCCTCACCACCTCCACAATTACCAACCTGTTTAAATCACTATACATACTCTGTTGTCTAAATGATATCAGTGGTAACCTAACTCGCTCCCAGCTTCAGCCTTTATGCCTAGAGTCTTTTCTCAAAAAAGTAACCGAAGTCATTGTGTGCCTTTAATGGTAACTTCCCAATTCTCTTACAGTAAATGTCAAGATTCTTATTTTCTATCTTTATTCTCCCTCAAAGTTCTTAGTAACTTACAATACCATTGTATATGCATGTATATGTGTGCATATGTATATTCGTGTGTGTTTATTGACTTTTTCTCTAAATGCAAACTTCATGAAACATGAACATAGAGTTCATGGTGTTGTATTTATTGCTCATGAATAAGTGATGACCTCTACTTTTCTATTCAGATATGTAGTTCCTTCCTCTGGTAAGACTTGGTAACTTTTTTTTTTTTTTTTTTAATTGACATATAGTTGATTTACAATGTTGTGTTACCAGGTATATAGCAAAGTGAATGGTTTATACATAAACATATGTCTACTTTGCTTTTAAGCTGCTAAGTCACTTCAGTCGTGTCCGACTTTGTGCGACCCCATAGATGGCAGCCCACCAGGCTCCCCCGTCCCTGGGATTCTCCAGGCAAGAACACTGGAGTGGGTTGCCATTTCCTTCTCCAGTGCATGAAAGTGAAAAGTGAAAGTGAAGTTGCTCAATCGTGTATGACTCTTAGCGACCCCATGGACTGCAGCCTACCAGGCTCCCCTGTCCATGGGATTTACCAGGCAAGAGTACTGGAGTGGGGTCCCTTCCCAAAAGGGGTGAGGGAGGTTCTGGCATGATCAGAAACTCGTGTGAAAACAGCACAGAATCCCAGTTGCAAGATAAAGAATAACTGAAATAATGCCTTTTGGCTTGTCCAGACAGTCCCATTATGGAAGCAGATCAGGAAGAAAGTGGGCCAGGGGCTTCAGTAAGCACAGAATAAGTTGCCCCAGTATCTAAAAGGAAATCGACGGATTGGCCCCCCACAATTATTAATACCCGGGGTTCCTCAGGTGTAATTAGGATGGGAGCTTGTGTGGGAACCCCCGAGCACCTTCAGTCCTGATTGTCTTGAGAGTCTGACCCTGGAGACCTACGCCTCTGGGGGCAGTCTCTCTTATAGTGTGGTCTTTTGCAGACCGGACATGGAGCCGGGGGTGGCTTAGATGCCTGAGGGCAATCCCACTTGAGATGCCCTTCCTTTCCACAGTAATAGCAAGCCCATCCCTTTTCACCTGGGCCCCGCTGGGCCTTTTTCTCAGGCTGTTTAAGACCGTTTTCCATAGCCATGGCAAACTTTATTTAGATTCTTTTCCCATGTAGCCCATTACAGAATATTAAGTACAATTTCCTGTGCTATAGAGTAGGTCCTCATTAATTATCTATTTTATATGTAGTAGTGTATATATCGGAGAAGGCAATGGCACCCCACTCCAGTACTCTTGCCTGGAAAATCCCATGGATAGAGGAGCCTGGTAGGCTGCAGTCCATGGGGTCGCTAAGAGTCGGACACGACTGAGCGACTTCCTTTTCACTTTTCACTTTCATGCATTGGAGCAGGAAATGGCACCCCACTCCAGTGTTCTTGCCTGGAGAATCCCAGGGACGGGGGAGCCTGGTGGGCTGCCGTCTCTGGGGTTGCACAGAGTCGGACACGACTGAAGCGGCTTAGTAGCAGCAGTGTATGTCTCAGTCTCCCAATTTATTTATTTTTTATTTTTTTAAATTTTATTTTATTTTTAAACTTTACATAATTGTATTAGTTTTGCCAAATATCAAAATGAATCCATCACAGGTATACATGTGCTCCCCATCCTGAACCCTCCTCCCTCCTCCCTCCCCATACCATCCCTCTGGGTTGTCCCAGTGCACTAGCCCCAAGCATCCAGTATCGTGCATTGAACCTGGACTGGCATCTCGTTTCATACATGATATTTTACATGTTTCAATGCCATTGTCCCAAATCTTCCCACCCTCTCCCTCTCCCACAGAGTCCATAAGACTGTTCCATACATCAGTGTCACTTTTGCTGTCTCGTACACAGGGTTATTGTTATCATCTTTCTAAATTCCATATATATGCGTTAGTATACTGTATTGGTGTTTTTCCTTCTGGCTTGCTTCACTGCTTCACTCAGTCTCCCAATTTATCCTTCCCCCTCACTTATTCCCTGGTAACTGCAAGTTTGCTTTCTACATCTGTAGCTGTTTCTGTTTTCTAGAAAGTACCATTCATTTGTACCATTTTTTATATTTCACATATAAGCAATATCATATGATATTTATCTTTCCCTGTCTGAACTCACTTTACTCTAGGTCCATTCATGTTGCTGCATTTGGCATTATTTCATCCTTTTTTATGAACGACTAATATTTCGTTGTATATATGTACTACCTCTTTATCCCCTGTTGATGGACATTTAGGTTGTTTTCATGTCCTGACTATTGTAATAATGCTGCAGTGAACATTGGGTGAAAGTATCTTTTTGAATTATGGTTTTCTCCAGATATATGCCCAGGAGTAGGATTGACCATGTAGGATCATATGGTCACTCTATTTTTAGTTTTTAAGGGACCTTCAAACTGTTTTTCTTAGTAGCTGTAAAAGTTTACATTCCCACGGACAGTGTAGGAGAGATCCCTTCTCACCACATTCTCTCGAGCATTAATTGTTTGTAACGGGTGTTGAAGGAATCAGGCTTCCTGACTTCAGACTAGGTTTGGTAGCTTTGGAATATAAATTAATCTGTAATTATTGTCTACTTTAAATTGCCCTCAATAGCTGTTTTCTTAATAATGGGCAATTTAAATCTTGGGAAAAAATGCACTTAATTGTTTGGGGGCCAACATTGGTAATACAGCATTCCCTATATAACTTACTTATATATCTCTTAAAAAATAATGAAAGCTATAATATATATATATATATATATATATATATATTCATATAATATATATATATATATTTAATGCACTTCAAGTGCATTAAATGTAAAGAGAAAACTGCTGTAATAGAACTATTATGGCAATACAAATAAGAAAACAAATAAATTTACTGGTAAGAGCAGACATTGGTAAGAGCAGAATATTAGTGAAGAACAGACTTAAAATGCTAAATTCTTGAAATTATATTTTAAAACAAATTCAGTGTCTAAGTGAATTAGTTGTAGTTTTAAAATCTGCAACAAAAAAATGAGCTGCCATTTGCTGAACTATAGATAATCAGGAAACATCTTTAATGGTGAGATTAAATATAAGATTGGGGAAGCAGTTATACTTAGAGTACAATATAAGTGGGAAGTTTTGAGTCTGAAAATATGCTCTGATAAAATTATTTTACAGAACCACTTAAATCAGAAGACCAGCGGTCAAAGAAAGGTTATCTGCATTATATTATCTTTTTTCTTTTAATGAAAATAGCTATTTCCTTAAAATAACCTGTTTATTTTTATCTTGAAGATTACTCTTCAACAAATTTCATAATGTAAATAACTTAAAATTATTATTCATAAAGCTTTCATTTTACAAAATATTTATTGGTTACACAGTATGTTTCAAATGTTGGAGATACTAATGTTTAATTTGTATGCAGGTCAGGAAGCATCAGTTAGAACTGGACAGCGAACAACAGACTGGTTCCAACTAGGAAAAGGAGTACGTCAAGGCTGTATATTGTCACCCTGTTTATTTAACTTATATGCAGAGTACATCATGAGAAACGCTGGACTGGAAGAAACACAAGCTGGAATCAAGATTGCTGGGAGAAATATCAATAACCTCAGATATGCAGATGACACCACCCTTATGGCAGAAAGTGGAGAGGAACTAAAAAGCCTCTTGATGAAGGTGAAATTGGAGAGTGAAAAAGTTGGCTTAAAGCTCAACATTCAGAAAACGAAGATCATGGCCTCCCGTTCCATCACTTCATGGGAAATAGATGGGGAAACAGTGGAAACAGTGTCAGACTTTATTTTTCTGGGCTCCAAAATCACTGCAGATGGTGACTGCAGCCATGAAATTAAAAGACACTTACTCCTTGGAAGGAAAGTTATGACCAACCTAGATAGCATATTCAAAAGCAGAGACATTACTTTGCCAACAAAGGTTCATCTAGTCAAGGCTATGGTTTTTCCTGTGGTCATGTATGGACGTGAGAGTTGGACTGTGAAGAAGACTGAGCACCGAAGAATCGAGGCTTTTGAACTGTGGTGTTGGAGAAGACTCTTGAGAGTCCCTTGGACTGCATGGAGATCCAACCAGTCCATTCTGAAGGAGATCAGCCCTGGGATTGCTTTGGAAGGAATGATACTAAAGCTGAAACTCCAGTACTTTGGCCACCTCATGCGAAGAGTTGACTCATTGGAAAAGACTCTGATGCTGGGAGGGATTGAGGGCAGGAGGAGAAGGGGACGACAGAGGATGAGATGGCTGGATGGCATCACTGACTCGATGGACGTGAGTCTGAGTGAACTCCGGGAGTTGGTGATGGACAGGGAGGCCTGGCGTGCTGCAATTCATGGGGTCACAAAGAGTCGGACACGACTGAGAGAATAATCTGATCTGATCTGATATTATATTCATTTGGGTTCATCATGAATTTTTTGAACTAATCAATTCTGTTAAAATAGAAATTGAGAAACAAACTGTTTAGTACCAAAATCAAAAGTATGTAAATAGTTTTAATACAATGAGAGATTTAAGCACAAGGACTTCTTGTAGACTGTAGATAAGAAAGACTTTTTTTAAGTTTTTTAAAAGAATTTAAAGGTAATTTTGAACTCTTTAAGAACGTATATTATCTTACCATAAAATTTAATCATACTCTTCTCATTTAGAAAAAAATAAAGTTTGGAAGGAGTTAACATATTTGCCCCATCACTTCATGGCAAATAGATGGGGAAGCCATGGAGACGGTGACAGACTTTATTTTTTTGGGCTCCAAAATCATTGCAGATAGTGACTGCAGCCACAGAATTAAAAGACACTTGCTCCTTGAAAGAAAAGCTATGAAAAAACCTAGACAGCATATTAAAAAGTAGAGACATTACTTTGCTGACAAAGATCCTGCTAGTCAAACTTATAGTTTTTCCAGTAGTCATGTATGGATGTAAGAGTTAGACCATAAAGAAGGCTGAATGCCAAAAAATTGATGCTTTTGAGCTGTAGTATTGGAGAAGACTCTTGAGATTCCCTTTGACTGCAAGGACATCAAACCAGTCCATCCTAAAAGAAAGCAATCCTGAATATTCATTAACAGGACTGATGCTAAAGCTGAAGCTCCAATACTTTGGTCACCTGATGTGAAGAAGTGACTCATTGGAAAAGACCCTAATGCGGGAAAGTTTGAAGGCAGGAGGAGAAGAGGACTGCAGATGGTGAGATGGTTGGATGGCATCAATGACTCGATGGACATAAGTGAGTAAGATCCCAGAGATGGTGAAGGACAGGGAAGCCTGAAGTGCTGCCGTCCTCAAGAGTTGGACATGACTGAGCGAGTGACTGAACAACAAACAACGTATTTGTGGAATGTGTTTATTTCCCTAAAGTATGGTCCCAGACATAGAAGATAAGGGAAGTTGAGAGATACTGTAGTGTGGGTTTTCGTCCACATGCAAACCATATTAGTTGCTACAGAAATGAAAAAGTTACTGCAAGCCATGGTTATATAAAAGATAATATGTTTCTGTTTTAGTGAGCATAATTTTTCAGATCATTTAATATCTTGAAAGACATTAACAATGCTTAGAGAACAGATGTTCCTAGTACTGTTCTTAATGAAAGGGTGGCCTTCAAAAGGTACTAGTGGCCTCAAGGTTGCACGAGCCTAACGTGCACATCTTAAGGAAGATATCCATCTCCTTCATGCTCACTGTGTTTGTTCTACGTGAGTTCACAACAAAAGCAAACAGATGTTTTCTTAAGCAATTCTGCAGAAGAAAGGCTGGCAATGAACACTGTGAAAAGGATAAAAAAATAATGTCTACTCCCAACAATGTAGAAATTATATTATAAAATAAATCCCAGAATCAGTTCAGCATTTATGTTTGATAAATGTAGAAATGGAAATTAAATATATATATGATCAAATAAAACCATCTCAAATTAGCTTGTAAAGTGTGTCTTAGATTTTGCTCTCTGAAAGGGAACCATAGTATTTAGGATACACTGTCATAAAACAAAGCTTAACATATCTCAACACAAGAGAAATTATTTCCATCACATTCTTAACAGTTTGATAGTTATACTCCCTGAGTGGACTTTTCCCGTATAGATATAATGACCTAGGTTTCTTCCATCTATATAGTACATCCTTCCCTTCAGCCTCAGAATCCTAAGTGGGATGCCCTGAAACATGTGGTACAGAAAGGTCATGAGGGAATTTGCAAGAGGATTTTATTTTATGGAATAGTCATGTAAGTGACTGTATTTTTTACTCGTATTGGTTATAACCCAGTCATATGACCACACCAGCAAAAACTAAGGTTGGAAAATAGGCTGTCCCTGTGACTGGCAAGAAGAAGGAATTGTTTTCATGTGCCCCCAAATTTCTCTGTCATCTGTCTTTTCAATCTGTCTCTTCATGGTCACAAAGATCTCACTTCTTCCTACCATGAAATATACCCACTGTTTTCAAAGGGAGTCAGCTCCAAATACCTTGCATTTACTACATGCAAGTTAAAATCCAGAATTTGTAGATTTTTTTTTGCAGACTTTTCCATGATGTATGGACGTGGTTTCCTTTGGCCTTGTGACATGTGACCTAAAGAAAGAAATCTGTTATCTGTCCAGTGTTAATTCTGTTGTCATTTCCATGCATAGTCTGTGTACAATAGAGAAAATGAGACAGAAATCCACAAAGAAAAAACTGAGCAGAAGACATGAATTTGTAAAATGAAAACGTGAGCACAAAAGTTACTGGTCTATATCAACTTGGGGTGGTAGATAGAAATTCATTGATCATGCCCTGATTTTTCTCCCTGGGATGGGTTCCTTTGCTAATTTTTCTCATGCCCTTTGGGAGGTTTCTTCCTTCCATCTTTATATCTTTATTTGTGTTGGGTGTTGTCAGATAGGCCCACTGCTGCTGCTGCTAAGTCGCTTCAGTAGTGTCCAACTCTGTGCGACCCCATAAATGGCAGCCCACCAGGCTCCACCGTCCCTGGGATTCTCCAGGCAAGAACACTGAAGTGGGTTGCCATTTCCTTCTCCAGTGCATGAAAGTGAAAAGTGAAAGTGAAGTCACTCAGTCGTGTCCGACTCTTAGCAACCCCATGGACTGCAGCCTACCAGGCTCCTCCATCCATGGGATTTTCCAGGCAAGAGTACTGGAGTGGATGGCTGGTATATGTTTGAGGACTCATAGGCTGTTTTAAAACAAAAATGATCTGTGTTTTTCTTTCTTTGGTTTGTTATGGTTTGTGTTTTCTCTGGCAGTATAACTCTTTCAAAGTTACCAAGCACCTTGTGATCTATTGACCCCTTGTCAGTTACATGTGGGAGTGAACCTACTGAAGTTCTGCACTAGACACAGCTTATGATCTGAGTTATATCATTTATTATTCATGCCATGTTTTATATCTCTCAATATTGCCAGTGTTGAAGCCACCTGAAACTATAGCTGAGTTGGGAAGATAACACAGCTAAATTCATTTTTGTACTATAGTTGATTTGTTTTGTGGGCCAATATGCCTGTGGGAATTCTTTTTGTTTTTCCCATCCAACATTTATCGTTATTCTGATTCACTGGAAAAAGTTTCCCAGAAGAAAGTCTCTAAACTAGTTCCAGTTGGCCAAATCCAGGCATGACTCTTATTCTACTAATAGTCTATGAACATTTTCTCATTATAATAGTAAGGTTGTGCAGTTGTGATAAAGAACATATGGCATACAAAGCTGAAAATATTCCCTGTTTGACCTTTTACAAATAATTAGTTAACCACTAACAGATTCACTGATCTCATTGTATGTGTTCCTATTTATCACAGATAACATTTTACTGAGTGTTTTGTAACACATAAAAGGATTGTCATCTCTCACCTTTTACGTCTGTTTCTTCTGTTATTTGTTTCCCAGTTGCAAAACCCATGCCACATATTTTAGATTTTATTGGAGTAAGCATCTCTTTTCTTTGTAATATGCTATCCAGATATCTGAGGATTAGCAAAATTGAAGGTTTACTGTTGTTTTCACTGATTATTGAACAGTTTAATATTTATTAATATGTCTGGCATAATAGCATCCCTTTCCATATTTTAGAGATCTGTGTTCTTTCCAGCATATATTTCTACCATCCTTTAGAAATACAGAGTCCATTTGCATCCTTGGTATTAGAAAGCAGAGGAGAAAGGAGGAGCGATTCTGGGGTGACATACATTACTTCCACACAACTGCTACTGACTACACATGAGAGTAGGACATTTAATTTATCTGCATAGCTTGAGAGAAGGTGTAGGTTTTGATGAGCACTTCTACTCTCTGCTACAAGAAGGCATTATACATAGTGTCATTCACTTGGTGCCATATACATGATTTAAACTATAGCCAGTTGACAGGTATGTTCATCTAGTTAAATTTAAGTTCATAAGTTGTAAACTCTAAACAATTAGCATAAACTTTTTGAAATTTAAGATTTTTATCTGCATAGAGTGTCACACAGATAACTTTTACATTTCTGTGTTAATATTTGTCAAATGCCTTTGGATTAGAATAGTATAAATTTAATGATTTGCAAGGCAAAAAAATTAACTGGAAATGTTGTTAAGGAACTAGGAATTGGTTTGACATCAAAATACATTGGACCCCATAATGTGGAATGTTGTCATTTGTATATTCTCTTAATTCTTTGTTCTCTCATTGAGCATGTGAGAGACTGAAACACATTTGAATTTGTAAAGAAACCAAACTCATTCTTGTAAAAGCACCATCAAGCTGCATTTGCTGAAAGAATCTGAATTTCATATGAAAATCTCCACAGGTAGATACATAGATGATAGATAAATTTAAATTTATTATCCTATTCACTCACCAAAACAGGAGAATGTGATTGCAAAATTTACTTCTTTTTAGAAATTGACCTTTTGGTTTTGCACATTTAACAGAATTTAAAATTAAGCTTTAAGTTCTTCCTTAATAAATACACTTACCAGATCTTTTTGATAGTTTCAAAGGATTTGCACTGAAATTTGGGTATCTTTGTATTTAGCTTTTATTACTGAAATAACCTGGAATCATTTATGTCTTTGTGAAAGTTGGCTGTGCAGTTGAACATGCTTTGGTTTGGACAACTGAATAGTGAATGAATTATCAGTCTTGAGAGCCAGGTAGCCTTAGTGGAATTTTCTAATTCATGACCATTTTTTCATGTTTTTGCAAAAATTCACAGTGCATTTCAGAGATCCCAAGATGATACATAAGTGAACAACAGCTTTCCTTTTAGGGGGCTTGTAATCATACTTCTGGTATCTCTTCTATTTCTACTATTCTTTCTCCTGTGGAAGATGCCCCAGTCATTTAATACTCCTGGCATTGATCTACATCCTGTGATTTTCTTTCTAGAAAATAAATAGTGCTTTAGTAATTGAAATACTGAGGAATAATAAACTAGGCAAGATTGCTCATTCTCTCTTTTTTCCCTCTTGGAAACAAGCTGTTACACAGAATCCGAGCCAGCAGATGTTTGGTTTCTGTTTACCATGGCATATGTTTCCCAAGGGCAGGTCCCCTTGAGGAACAGGAGTTTAAGTTGTCTTTCACTAGCTTTATTTGGGTGGATTTGACTATCAGATGCTGATATTTAGGTCTTGGCATCCCAACTGCATTCAACTGTAAGCCAAGGTCATGAATATGATACTGTGGTCTCTATCTGATAATTCTGCCTTATTTCTCTCACAGTTCAGACCTCAGAAGAGGAAGGAGGCTGTTATAACTGTATTAACACATATATATGCAAGCAAATCTTTGTTTGAAAGTTTAGTTTAACTTTCGAGAATTTTTTTTTATCCCTTAGTTCTGTTTTTCTCATTCTATATTTGGATCCTAGACATAGACTGACCTTCTTATTTATATGTATGATTGACTTTCAAACAACATGAGTTTGAATTGTGCAGATGTACATGTATATGCAGACATTTTCTCAATAAACAGAGTAGCTATATTTTCATTTTACATATGTTTAGATTAAATGTGGAGAAAAGTTAGTATTCTATTAAGGACAACAATGTGTACATGGTTGCTAAGTTGCTTTTGTTCAGTCCAGTTCAGTTGCTCAGTCTTGTCTGACTCTGTGACTGCATGGACCACAGCATGCCAGGCCTCCCTGTCCATCACCAACTCCCAGAGTTTACCCAAACTCATGTCCATTGAGTTGGTGATGTCATCCAACCATCTCATCCTCTGTTGTCCCCTTCTCCTCCTGCCTTAAATCTTTCCCAGCATCAGGATCTTTTCAAATGAGCCAGTACTTCACATCAGGTGGCCAGGGTATTAGAGTTTCAGCTTCAGCATCAGTCCTTCCAATGAACATTCAGGACTGATTTGCTCTAGGATGGACTGGTTGGATCTCCTTGCAGTCCAAGGGACTCTCAAGAATCTTCTCCAATACCACAGTTCAAAAACATTGATTCTTTGGTGGTCAGCTTTCTCCACAGTCCAACTCTCGCATCCATACATGACTACTGGAAAAGCCATAGCCTTGAATAAGTGGACCTTTATTAGCAAAGTAATGTCTCTGCTTTTTAATATACTGTCTAGGTTGGTCATAGCATTTCTTCCAAGGAGCAAACATCTTTTAATTTCATAGCTGCAGTCACCATTTGCAGTGATTTTGGAGCCCCCCAAATTAAAGTCTGTCACTGTTTCCACTGTTTCCCCAACTATTTGCATGAAATGATGGGATGGGATGGGATGCCATGATCTTAGTTTTCTGAATGTTGAGCTTTAAGCCAACATTTTCACTCTCCTCTTTCATTTTCATCAAGAGGCTCTTTAGTTCTTTGTTTTCTGCCATAAGGATGGTGTCATCTGCATATCTGAGGTTATTGATATTTCTCCTGGCAATCTTGATTCCAGCTTGTGCTTCACCCAGCTCAGCATTTCTCGTGATGTACTCTGCATATAAGTTAAATAAGCAGGGTGACAATAGACAGCCTTGACATACTCCTTTCCCAATTTGGAACCAATCTGTTCTTCCATGTGCAGTTGTAACTGTGGTTTCTTGACCCGCATGCAGATTTCTCAGGATGCAGGTCATGTGGTCTAGTATTCCCATCTCTTGAAGAATTTCCCACAGTTTATTGTGATCCACTCAGTCAAAGGCTTTGGCATAGTCAATAAAGCAGAGGTAGATGTTTTTCTGAAACTCTCATGCTTTTTTGATGATCCAGAGGATGTTGGCAATTTGATCTCTGGTTCCTCTGCCTTTTCTAAATCCAGCTTGAGTGTCTATTTCATGCTTCACATACTGTTGAAGCCTGGCTTAGAGAATTTTGAGCATTACTTTGCTAGCGTGTGAGATGAGTGCAATTCTGCAGTTCTTTGTACATTCTTTAACATTGCTTTTCTTTGGAACTGGAATGAAAACTGACATTTTCCAGTCCTGTGGCCACTGCTGAGTTTTTCAAATTTGCTGACATATTGAGTGTGGCACTTTCAGAGCATCATCTTTTAGGATTTGAAATAGCTCAACTTGAATTCCGTCATTTCCACTAGCTTTGTTCGCAGTGATGCTTTCTAAGACCCACTTGACTTTGCATTCCAGGATAAATTGCTTCAGTCATGTTCAGCTCTTTGCAACTCTATATACTGTACCCCATCAGGCTCCTTTGTCCATGGGATTATCCAAGCAAGAATACTGGAGTGCATTTCTATGTCCTCCTCCAGGAGATCTTCCTGATCCAGGATCACTGTATGTGAAATCAAAAGAAGTAGTCTTGAATCTATCCAGACGGTTTCAGCTTCTTACCTTTGAGTGAGTCATTTATCAATTCCTTTTTTTTGAAGGCAGAGTTACCAAGCAGTACATGGATTTTTGACAGCTCAGTGAATAAGCACTCTTAGCCCTTGAGTTGTTCAAAAGTCAATGGTATTTTCTCATTTCATCTTTCATTTGTCATGTAATTCTGTTTTCAGGGAGACATGGCAAGGATTATTTTCTAATGCTTTGGTTATAAAAACAAATAAAAGTTACCATCACTTTGATATCATAAATAACAACATAAAAGCATTCATGCTATCAAGGTTGGAAAAAATTGTGATGGAAGAATTTCCAAATGTTCTTTCCTGATGTGTTGATTTGTTTTGTGTACTCTTACTTAAGTTATATTGTTCATGTGACTTATAATTTTCTTTGCTTCTAATAAGTGAGATTATTTTTCAGTCTTATTTTTGCTCAGTTTAACTTTCTTCCATATTTCATGTTCCATTGTCCTATTTTTATCTGTATTTTTATTGATAACTTTAGTCAATTATTTTATGATTTTTGACTGAATGCTTATGTTTAGGAGTGAGGCACCTAAAATCTGATAGGAATTTCTGTGACCAGGCAGCACTGGCCAACTAATTGGCTGGCATAGATTAAGTTGATAGAGTGAGTAGGCAGCAAGTCATTCTTTTGTCAGAGCCACACAAGTTGTTACCCTTTGGTCTTCATTGAAATTTCTCCCATTTTTAGTAAAATATCTCTCTAGTCTTGTGCCTTTCTTTGAATTTCTGTTTTAGTGCTCTGATTGTTCTACACTTACATAAGAGTTGAAAGAAAGATTTTACTTTGTTGTGGGTTGTTCACCTTTAGGATTTCCATAAATATTCATCTATAAGTTAGTTCAGTTTGGCCTTAAGATATTTCATTGTGCTTCTTAGCTAATATTAGATTATGCTGTTATATTACATTGCCAGCCATCTGGCTCCATCCAGTTCATTTGCAATCTTTTTGAGTTTTTTTTTTTTTTTTTTCTTTTGAAGCACATATCCAAATATTAGGATTTGGCAAACACACTACAAGAGAAATAAGGTAGTTGGAGCAACATTACAAATTAGACAAGAATTAAATTGCAACTTTCTATCAAATAACTATCTTTCACAGTCTTTATTTACTTGGTTGATCAGCAGGCCTACATAACTACTTACCTAGACCCATCACTTTCTTAAATTTAAATGTTCAGGCAGAAAATTTCTTAGATTATTTGGTAAATATACACTAATTGGTACTGGTTAGATTTTACAAACTAAAACATAATTAGATGTCATTCTGCTTTACTTGTATTTTCATTGAGTGACATGGACCACTCAGCTCTAATTTCAATCAGGTAGACATGCTTTCCAGGTGGCACAGTGATAAGGAATCCACCTGCTAATGCAGGAGACATAAGAAATGCAGGCTTGATCCCTGGGTTGGGAAGATCCCCTGGAGTAGAAAGTGGCAACCAGGAAGTGACTCCAGTATTCTTGTCTGGAAAATTCCATGGACAGAGGAGGCTGTCAGGCTACAGTCCATGGGGCTCCAAAGAATTGGACACGACTGAGAAACTCAGCACACATACTTGTCAATAAAATGCAAATACATATGTGATAAAACTTTTAAAGCTTGCATTGCCATCTGTGAAAGGAATGCATCAGGCTAAAATACACTAGTTAAAACATTTTTTTTTTATATTTCATGGAAATAATCATAGTTCAAACTTCATAAACCTGATGTTAAAATTTAAAAAAATCTTTAGGCTTAAGGTGACACTTTTCTTACTGTAAAATATTTGAAACCATGCTAAATTGCTTTAGTCGTGTCTGACTTTGTGCAACCCTATGGACCCTAGCCCACCAGGTTCCTCTGTCTATGGGATTTTTCCAGGCAAGAATACTGGAGTGGGTTGCCATGCCCTCCTCAAGGGGTTCTTCCCAACCCAGGGATCCAGACACATGTCTGTTATGTCTACCTGCATTGGCAGGTGGGTTCTTTAGCACCAAAAGCCACCGGGGAAGCCCATTGGAAACCATAGTGAGCTGGAATGTATTGTTATGTAATTTAATTGTCATTAAAACAAATATTAGATACAATATCCCTTGAAAAGCTGAGTTTTAAACAACACCTGGTTTAAACAGTCAGGGACATTTCCAATTTTCTGTTATCACTGACAGCATGCTTTTAGCTGCTGGTTTACCATCAAGTTTTTAAATAAAAGGAAGAAATAGTGCATTATAAAGACTTATTCTCCACACTGTTCTCCACAGTGGCTGTACTAGTTTGCATTCCCACCAACAGTGTAAGAAGGTTCCCTTTTCTCCACATCCTCTCTAGCATTTATTGCTTGTAGACTATGGCAAAACCAATACAATATTGTAAAGTAAAATAATAATAATAATAAATGATAAATGGTTAAAAAAAAAGACTTATCCTTCCTCAGGTGAGTGTTTTGTTTTATACCTTATTACTTTCAGTACCCCTGCACTAAAGACTATGAATTTCAACAAAGCAATTCAACCTACTTTATTAGGTTCCAATGTAGGAAACAATTTAAAAGTCCACATTTTGGCTATATCTCAAATTCTAGCTTTTATAATGCTCACAGTCATATTAAAAGTCTCCAGTTTCAGCAATATTATCACATCACCTACACTCTTTGGATTCAGTTATATTTGCTTTGTTAAATTTGTGGTGAGAATAAACCAATAAGTCTACTTCAAATTTAGAATACTTTCTGACACTGTAAAAATTTCTTAAGTTTGTATAAACTACGTATCTTTGGGGTATGAGTGATTTGTATAAATGAGATACAAAAATGAACAGAAACATTTGTTGCTTTGAAGAATTATAATATGTGGTTTATTGAACTCAGTAATAGCTAAGAAAAGGAGAGAATGAAAAACATTTACCCAGAAGGTACTGAGGAACAAAAGATGGTAGCAGAGAACATTGGTGTTCAGTTTTAAGCCTTGAGTATGAGAAGAAATGGTCTTCCTAAGATGCTGTATATTTTTTGTCTCAGACACTCTTTTATTTACCTTGTTTTTTCTAGTTCTAAAGTGAAATGGATTATCAGTAACTGCTCTACAACTCAAAATGACATAATTCTGTGCTCTTTACATTATTCAAATATTCAATCAGAGTTTCATGAATATTTTATGAGAAGACACTTGAATTCACAGAATATTGATATTTGATTACATTAATATTGGGCTATTAGTAGTAATGAGAGTTAATTTTAGGGGTATAGTTAACAGGAAGAGAAAATTCTCAACTTGTGAGGAATCATCCCAGTCATGTGTCATTGTTTTCTCAGTATAAATGGATCCTTCGCAGTGTATAAGGAAATGTAGAAAATTGTTTTATTTGTGGCCAAGGTAGTAGAGACTTATCAGGAAGGTCTACAAAGTTTATCACTGGCTGATGGCCCAAAAGAGAAAAAAAATTCTCTAGAGAGTTTTGCCATGTGTTAGTACTCTAACTCTCTTGTTAAACTTTTTTTTTTTTTTTGAGAATTATAATAAAATTATTTATCTTAGTGACTTTCAATAACTTTGAAAAACGTGTGTGTTGAATTTTCAAGCTACATTAATTTTGAGAACTATAGTTAAACATATTTGAGTATTTAAATCATTTTTTCTTTGTACTATAATGTCAGTAAAATGACATGGCCATATTCTATAATCAGTCATAAAGTGTGCCTCTTAAAATCTTAGTAGCTGTTTATTAGGAACAGAATTATGTATGTCATGCATGATTACTTTAGAGCCATCCATGCCTTAAGTGCTAACGTCAAGTAGTTACTAATTGTTAGCTTCACGTTGTTAGAAACACTAACCATAATTGTTCTCTACCACTTCTACAGACTCTTAGAATATATTGTTGAAAATAAAACAGACACATTCTGTTATTAAAAGCCGTATAGGAGCCTGGTAGGCTGCAATCCATGGGGTCGCGAACAGTCGGACACGACTGAGCAACTCCACTTTCACTTTTCACTTTCATGCATTGGAGAAGGAAATGGCAACCCACTCCAGTGTTCTTGCCTGGAGAATCCCAGGGACGGGGGAGCCTGCTGGGCTGCCGTCTATGGGGTCGCACAGAGTCGGACACGACTGAAGTGACTTAGCAGCAGCAGCAGCAGCGTTAAATCTGCCCAGTGACATGCTAAAGTTACTCTGCTATTAAGTAGAGTCAATCCTTAAAAATGATTGCCTCTGTTAGCTTTTTAAAATGTCTTGATATTATTATCTAAAGAAAAAGAGTCAGAATTCCAATAAAAGTAAGGATCAAAATTAAGATATATTACTCACCTTTGGGCAGGATGAAAGAAAATGAAATTGCTCAGTCATGTCTGACTATTTGTGACCCCATGGACTGTAGCCTTCCAGGCTTGTCTATCCATGAAATTTTCCAGGCAAGAATACTTGAGTGGGTTACCATTTCCTTCTCCAGGAAATCTTCCCAACCTAGGGGTTGAATCCAGGTGTCCCGCATTGTAGGCAGACGCTTTACTGTCTGAGCCACCAGGGAAGATCTGGGAAGGATGAATCTGAAATAAGATATACTATTGTATATATGTGAAGCTGTTATATAAACAGTTGAAGAGAAATTCACATAAGTTGAGTTAAAAACTAGGTGATTCATAGAGCATTTAAAACATATTATTATTATTATTATTTCATAGTTGATAGAAAATGTCTATCCATGGAGGGTGCTAGTGAATTACTGTAGAGGGGTTTGGCAAGGTTGAATTCAGTCAGCAAGAAAAGAAAAAGAAAATATGGTCAGATAGGTAATAGACATAAAACCTAATGAAGTCAATGAGGGATTCTGTTATATATTTAGTATCTAATGCACTTTTCAGTATATTATTATGAGAGTAAATTTAAATATCTGTTAAATAATAGCATACAATAGAGCTATGACTTATAAAAGCTACAGTATGTATTTTGCTAGCATAGCAACTCTAAATTTAACTTCTCTTTTATTCAGAATTGCTATTAAGTTTTATCAGATGCTATTTTTGACAAATATTGTTTTGTGTTAAAAATTTTGTCACTCAAAAATCTTTGTACTTATATAACCATATATTTATATATTTAATATATTTAAATGTATATATTTAAATATGATATATTTATTATATGTAAGACACATATTTATAAGACAGTATTTAATACATATGCTACTGCTATTGCTAAGTCACTTCAGTTGTGTCCGACTCTGTGCGACCCCATAGACAGCAGCCCACCAGGCTCCCCCATCCCTGGGATTCTCCAGGCAAGAACACTGGAGTGGGTTGCCATTTCCTTCTCCAATGCATGAAAGTGAAAAGTGAAAGTGAAGTCGCTCAATTGTGTCCGACCCTCAGCGACCCCATGGACTGCAGCCCACCAGGCTCCTCCGTCCATGGGATTTTCCAGGCAAGAGTACTGGAGTGGGGTGCCATTGCCTTCATATATCTATAAATAGGTGTATGTGAGAGGGGGGAAGACTAAGTCAAACAGGTGTTATCTTCACTTTGTCAACAGGTTTTTAAAGTACTTTTACCTAATTAAATATTATATGTATGTAAGTATTTCACAATTCTTAACTGTATTAGGCATCTTTATTATTTGTATACTTATCTATAAGAAAAAAAATAAGTTCTCATTTTCTCTATGCTTTAGAATAGTTTCCACTATATCTAAACTATCAATTCTTATAATATGCTTGAGATTTAACCTTTGCATGCATTTAAACTTGGCACTTTTTGTGGTGACAGTGAAAATTAAGGTAGCTATCGTTAGTTCAGTTTCTCAATTTTTTTCTCTATTAACTCCCCTGGTTACTTTTTTTCACATTGATATTCAGTTGAAAGTAGGATTTCATAGTAAGATCATCTGTAATTCAAATTTACTCCTATGGATTAACCACAATTTCAGCATCTTTATAGATCTTCTTTCTCTGATCCTATTGCAATGGATAGTTTCTTGACTCTTAACTGAGGCACATCTGTATATATCTGAGACATATCCTCAACATACATGCACATATATACTAAATCAGCTACTGCTGCTGCTGTTGCTAAGTTGCTTCAGTCGTGTCCGACTCTGTGCGACCCCATAGATGGCTACAATTTATAATAAATATAGTCTAATAGATATAGTAAATATCTAGTACTAAGAGACTGAATAGGATAATTTAATTTGTATTATCATTTGGCTAAGTGTGTAATATATGTTGAAACAGGAAAAATATATTTATTGTTGAGTTCTCATTAGTATTCTTTGAACTCCTAACAATCCAATATATACAGTGCTTCAGAGAGTTTACATAGGTTACCTTTAATCTTTATTTCTCTGGTTAAACAATAGGTCTCTCAGAATCAAATGAAGGGATGTGCCACTGGGTTGGGGGTTTTGTGGTGTTTTACAGTTTACATCATTACATAGAAATTTTCTTGAAATTGGCTGGTGACCAAGTGTTAATCTCTTAATAACTCAATCCATGACCAG
This sequence comes from Bos indicus x Bos taurus, assembly GCF_003369695.1. Taxonomy (NCBI): domain Eukaryota; kingdom Metazoa; phylum Chordata; class Mammalia; order Artiodactyla; family Bovidae; genus Bos; species Bos indicus x Bos taurus. Next base: position 56,592,447 of record NC_040087.1, read on the forward strand.
CCTATCCTAGCACATGATTTTAAAAGGCAGCTATTATTTCTCTTTTCTGCAGCTGTAAGCTTGAAGGCCCTTGATATTAAATAATCTACTCAAAATCTTTCACTCAACAAATATTTATTAGGTACAAAATGGATGCCTGATTTCGTGTTTATGTATCAGTTCAGTTCAGTTGCTCAGTCATGTCCAACTCTTTGTGACCCCATGGACCGCAGCACGCCAGGCCTTCCTGTTCATCACCAACTCCTGGAGTTTACTCAAACTTATGTCCATCAAGTCGGTGATGCTATCCAATCACCTCATCCTCTGTTGTCTCCTTCTCCTCCTGCCTTCAGTCATTCCCAGCAGCAGGGTCTTTTCTAATGAGTCAGTTCTTCGCATCAGGTGGCCAAAGTATTGGAGTTTCAGCTTCAGGATCAGTCCTTCAATGAATATTCAGGACTGATTGCTTTAGGATGGACTGGTTGGATCTCCTTGCAGTCCAAGGGACTCTTAAGAATCTCCTCCAACACCACAGTTCAAAAGCATCAATTCTTTGGCACTCAGCTAGGCTGCAGTCCACGGGGTCTCGAAGATTCAGACACAACTAAGCAACTTCACTTTCACTTTTCACTTTCATGCATTGGAAAAGGAAATGGCAACCCACTCCAGTGTTCTTGCCTGGAGAATCCCAGGGACGGCAGAGCCTGGTGGGCTGCCGTCTATGGGGTCGCACAGAGTCGGACATGACTGAAGCGACTTAACAGTAGCAGCAGCTTTCTTTATAGTCCAACTCTCGCATCCGTACATGACCACTGGAAAAACAACAGCTTTGACTAGACAGACCTTTGTTGGCAAAGTAATGTGTGTGCTTTTTAATATGCTGTCTAGGTTGGTCATAACTTTTCTTCCAAAAACAAGTGTCTTTTAATTTCATGGCTGCAGTCACCATCTGCAGTGATTTTGGAGCCCCCCCAAAATGCAACCTGTCACTGTTTCAACTGTTTCCCCATCTATTTGCCATGAATTGATGGGACTAGATACCATGACCTTACTTTTCTGAATGTTGAGTTTTAAGCCAACATTTTCACTCTCCTCTTTCACTTTCATCAAGAGGCTCTTTAGTTCTTTGCTTTTTGCCATATGAGTGATGTCATCTGCATATCTGAGGTTATTGATATTTCTCCTGGAAATCTTGATTCCAGCTTGTGCTTCATCCAACCCAGTGTTTCTCATGATGTACTCTGCATATAAGTTAAATAAGCAGGGTGACAATAGACAGCCTTGACGTACTCCTTTCCCAATTTGGAACCAGTCTGTTGTTCCATGTCCAGTTCTAACTGTTGCTTCCTGACCTGCATACCGATTTCTCAAGAGGCAGGTCAGGTGGTCTGGTATTCCCATCTCTTTATATGGTGAAGTCTTTAAGTAAATCCACTAGTTTTCAGATCAGAGGTAATTCATTAAAATTGTTTATCTAAAGTACACCACCTCTCACCCAGTCTCCTTATTTATGGTAGGAAATATGGAAATAAAATAGAATGGATCTTTGGTTTACAAGAAACTCACATTTGATAAAAGTATATATAATATAATATAATATAATATATTATATATAAAAATTCGAAGATATTTTATATAATATATACAATAAATATATATTATATATTTAAATATAGTATAATATATAATATAAAAACTATAATATATAAAATATAATTAAAAATTCAAATTTTAAAGCAATGAGAAATCTCTCACCTTTTGAAAAATATTACTAAATATATGACATATATCCTCCCATATATTTCACTACCAAAAATTGTGGTGCACATTGTTTATCAAAAATGTCACCCAGTATATTTACTGCTACCTCTTTTCTCTTAATTTGACATTTTTATTCTTAAAACATTTTAAAGATGATTTTCTTCCACATTCAGCCAGAATTGTTTACTCAGTATTCTAATAACTGTAATTTACTTAGTTTTTCTAACATTTTAATTAAATGTCCCAGATATGCTTACCTAAGATTCATTGATGATTTCCTTCTTATTTCTGTATTTATGCATTAATATACTTGAAGCATGGTGTTATAAAATAGCACTATACTTGAAACATGGTATTCTAAAACAGCAAAGCTCTTTTTGAGCTGCTGATAATATTATGTCTTTACCTCATCAATAGGTATAAGAATGTGCTTTTTGATAAATCATGACACTACCTACTTTTGATCATCTTTTAATATTTATTAATATATTTAATAAATTATATTAGAGTCTGTTAAAACAGGTTTTAACATTTTGTTTATTAATATTTAAACCTATACAACTGCAAATTTCAATACTTTATGATGATATGTTCTTCCATTTTGACCTTCTCTATTTTGTCTCTATGATTGTTTTGTTTTCAGTGTATTACTTACTCTATATGCAAGCTATCTTCTCATAATATATCTCTTTAAATTCATAAATGCATTTCTATATATTTCTCTATTATAACAATAGACTGTTTAATAAACTACACCTTCTATGTGCCTCTGCCTCAAATTTGTGCTTCAGTCTGAAAGTGAGTACACATTCTACTAGGGTTCAGTTGATCTTGGCCCAGTTTGGCTGATTTTAATTCCAACTTGTGAGTCATATTTATCTATTTCTCTCATATTCATGTGCTAGGACATGCTGCTCTCCAAATACTTTCTTTTCATTCAGAGAACAAGAGGTTAAGTTTTCATTCATAAGAGAACAAGAGGTTAAGTCAACCTTCACAGTCACAGTTCAGTTCAGTCACTCAGTCGTGTCCGACTCTTTGCAACCCCATGAATTGCAGCACGCCAGGCCTCCCTGTCTATCACCAACTTCCGGAGTTCACTCAAACTCACGTCCATAGAGTCGGTGATGCCATCCAGCCATCTCATCTTCTGTCGTCCCCTTCTCCTCCTGCCCCCAATCCCTCCCAGCATCAGAGTCTTTTCCAATGAGTCGACTCTTTGCATGAAGTGGCCAAAGTACTGGAGTTTCAGCTTTAGCATCATTCCTTCCAAAGTACATCCAGGACTGATCTTCTTCAGAATGGACTGGTTGGATGTCCTCACAGTCACAGTGAAAAACTATATTTGCTTCACATATACTAGCATTCTACTTATCAAAGCAAAGCACATGGACAACCACAACATCAGTGGGGAAGAAAAATGTACCCTGTCAAGGGTCAGGATTAAGATGAAGCTATTGAGGAAAAGCTGTGAAGCTGAAAGGTACAAGCTGGACCTTATTTAGAATTTCAGTATTTTAAAATCATGAGCCATTTAACATTAAATTTATTTGAATTCCAAAATTGTATTAAAATGTCATTTATTTAGTTATTGAATCTTGGTTCCCTGTTAAACATTGCATCTGATGAGACTGAAGAGAGACTCGCTTTACCCTCCACACTGCCCAGATTCCACTCACTCTTATGAGGGATACTTTAAAGGCACTTTACAAAAGACTTTGGCTTATGTATAATGATATAGTAGAACATATATTTAATAAAAATATAGGATATTTATAATACTAAAATATATAGTTAATATAAAATAATCAGAAGGGTTTATAATAAGACTAGAATAATGGTTGATTTATGAGCTCTGAGTGTCTACAGTGGTTTCTAAATTCATGGCACTAAAGTTCTTAATCCAAAAAGTAGTTACTCAAATGTTTTACTAATATTTTAACTATTATAAGCAGTAAAATCACACACATACAAAATCAGTACTTACAAAAATAAATAAAATGAATGTGGCTAATTGTGATGTCTATAGTTGCATGGATTCACCAAAAAAACTACCAGGATCTTCTCAGTGCATTACATGTTATTGAAAGCAATTCTAGACCCTGCTGATAGCAGAGAGAGTATATATATATATATTTTTTAACCTCAGATGCCTTATAACTGTGCTCTCCTTGAACAAAACTTAGCTTTATGTATCGAGTAATACTCCCACTATGTATCTCAAATAGAAGAAATTAGCAGCTCTATTACTTAACTATAGTGAAAAGCTAAAAGGAGATGTGAAGGAGAAAATGCTCCATTTTTACAGTATTTGAACTGGGTTTTTATTTCAGCAGGAATGATTTATGTCTTACTGAAGCTATAAGAACAGGTGGTTTAGGATTGCACTACCACATGTATTAAATACGTATCTAAGAAAATCCTACATATTTCTGATTTTGCACAAAGATAATTTCACTCACATCTGTTATATATATATAAAATAATCATACACACATAATAATGTATATTACATATACATATTATATATATTATTTCCAAAATATACCTATATTCTGATTATTCAAAATTCTCTTCTTCAAGTGCCTTGAACATATGATTAATGTGCCTATTGTGTAATACATAACTACCTGGAGTACTTGCTGTCATGAATATGAATTTAAGGGAGCCAAGCTAGTTTAGGGGACAGTTATGGTTGTAGAAGTCTAAAGTCCCTATAGCATGACATTAAATAAGTTCAAGTTATCTCAGAAGCCTGAAGTTTGATTATGCTCTACTTATCTGCTTACATTAACTACAGTTGATATTTCAGGAAGGAAGTGTGCCTGTGTTTATTCTGTCTGCTCTGCTAAGGCTTTAGAGGCATAGGGATAATGTGGCAGTATCAAAATGAACCTGACTCATACACTTCCCAAATGGGTTCCAGAAGCTAAGGAAGGGCATGTAAACTTAATAGCATATTCCATAGGGTGTACATTGATGCAGAAGGCACCTTCTAATAACTCAAATGGTTTAAATGATATTGATATCTTCAAAAGAGAAGAGAAATAAGGATAAAAGAGAGCCCAGGGTTATTCTGAGTTATAAGCAGAATCGTAAAATAATTTAAATGAATTTCCAAAATTCCTTTTGTCTAACACCTGAATGTCACATGTTTTGTTCTACTTCATTATATTTTTAGACCTTTTATTCAGTAATATTTATATACCATTAAGAATAGACTGTATTCATCCCCAGCTAGCATATTTATTATTACATAATCTCAATTTCTACCTGAATGCTATAAAAATTTTCCTTTCATATATTAACTGAAACCCTGAATTGCCTCGGTAGTGATATAGGGGCTACTGAGGAATGAATCCAGAAATGATATTACTAATTTTATTGCCGTTTCTCTTTTTGACAAAACTCTTCCACTGTCTAAAATCAACTGATGTCTAGTTCGGAGTTATTCTAGTTGCCTCTATTTATGAATGAATAAATTATCCTCCTACTTTGGGGAAAAATCACATTTATCATTTCTGGTTATAGACTGCTTTTGTTCCAAGGTTTTGCTGCATTACCACCTTCTGTGTTTCTTTATATGTTTTCTTGTTGAGGTTTTCTGTCAGAAGACGAGTCAAAGAGGTATTTCATTAACACTGTTACCAAGATCCTGCTCAGTGCAGTGCCAACTCACATGACTACTTGGCATGACTTCACTTGAATGGTGCACAACTCTGGTAGCTAACTACTCTATGTACAGTGTGATTGATTGCTTATGATGCTCTCTTATATGAGCAAAGATTCATAGGAATGAGAACCTCTTCAAGTCTCTTGAAATGAATAGGAATGAGAACCTCTTAAAATCTCTTGAAATGAATGTCAACTAATTCCATAGTTTCTCAACGTGTTAATTTGTCTAAACTATTTACTAGAACTCAATTTCTGTTTTTTGGAATACCTTTTATGTGTCAAATCACTGCTTGAGACCCAAGATTTATAAAGGGCTGTGTGGCTTAGGAATTAGTTTTTCAATATTTTGAGATACGATCTAATTTTATGTTATTTACAATGTTGTGTTACATTCATTAAATACTTGATGAGATGTAATCTTCCTAAAAATGCTGATCATGACCCCCTCTTTTAAACATAATAATTTTATTTCTTCCAATCTCCCTTAATTTATTGTAATTTCTTTTTTTTTCTGTTAGAACTTACTATTTCTTAGTATTCATATGCTTTTCTTAGTTACTAGCTTTTTATTAATTTTTATTGGAATATACTTGATTTACAAAGTTACATTAGTTTCTGCTGTACAGCAAAGTGAATCATGTATACATAAATCCACTCTTTTTTATATTCATTTCTGATATAGGTCATTACAGAGTATTGAGTAGAGTTCCCTCTGTTGTATGTGGTGGTTGTGATTTAGTCACTCAGTTATGTCCGACTCTTGCGACCCCATGGACTGTAGCGCACCAGGCTCTGCTCTATAGTAGGCCCTTATTGGTTATCTATTTCATTCACTCATATATATATATATATGCATATATGTCTATCCCAGTCTCCCAGTTTATCCCTTTCCCCCTTTTTTCCCTTGTTAACCATAAGTTTAAAAAATGATCTATTGATCTCTTTTAAAATGTAAGATGGTAGCTTTTTTTATTGATTTTGCTGCCTGATATACATCATCCTCCTGGGATAGGGTCTGGCCTATATAGTAAGTGATTAAGTGATCGAGAAGTATTTCTTGAATCAGTTAATGAAACCATCTAATCTCTTCCTGAATTTTTATCATTTTTCATTTGTATAGCAGCTAATGCCGTTCATTTTTGTACAATATAATAAATATTGAAACAGCATCAGAAACTGACATTGTTAAACCTGAAATATGTCATTAAAAAGATATATGCCTGACTTGTTATTTCTTACTCTGTGCTTTCTTCCCAAATTGAACAGCTCTATGAAGAGAAGTTTCCTAAAAATAAATCCATTGTTATGAATTTCAGTATATTAAAATTTGTGTAACATAAAAAGAATAAATCATCATGTGTTTGATTATAATTGGCTTTATGACTAGGATAGAAATGCTGCCATGGGATTATTTTTACTTGTGTCTAGCCTTTTCTTGATCAATAGGCTTCCCCTTAGAGAGATCATTAGAACACAAGTTGACATTCATTAGTATTTAGAAGATGAACAATGTAATGCATTTTCTTTTTGTTCAACAAACTGGTATTATTTACTTCAGTTTGCAAACTGTATCATGGCAACAAGTAGATACATGACTTTAGTTTCTTAAGTTTTACATTTAACAATGCAAAAATAACTCCATTAGGCTTAACTCCATATTAAAATGATTTGGTAGTTTAGCTAAAGCATCATATTGTGAAGAAATAAGTATAATTTATCCAATTCTGATTTTTGAGATTAGGCTTCCTTTCATGTGAAAGAAAGTGGAAATTGTAAAAGAAGAGTGATTTCCAGAGGCAGGATTTTCATCAAGATCCAGGACATAGCATGTTTGCCACACTAAATTTGGTACCTTAGTGTCCATGTTCACTAGCTATCCAAGCAATGTATGTGTGGTTGGTCATTCACTCTTGATACAGCCTTGATATGGCTTATGGTTACTTTACCTTCCTATGAATCCTCCTTCAGCTTCCCTAACTCCTGGGATGTGCGTGTGAGTTTAGCTCCATTGGTAAACTTCCTGGCTTCTGTAAGACACTCTTCTTATCAAGTTCAGAGGGAACAAGATCAGACGGATTTCAATTTATCCTTGTGAGGTGCAGCTCATGCTCAGGGGTGCAGCCTGCTCATGATGTCTCCTTCCCCAATGCTTGTTTGCCTTGTGGATTTTAGGCTCCGGCATCAGACACAGAGACAGCAGCCTTGCAGAGACTGGTGAACAAGATTTGAAGTTTCATAAACCAGTTCCCCATAAAAGACCGAAAAATAATACATACATATGTACATACACACATGCGTAAGTATGTACGTGCACATTTACTAATAAATTCTCCTACTGGTTCTATCTTTATGGTTGAACTCTGATTGATAATATTATCAAACAGTAATATTTTTAAAGGAATGTTATAGCTATAATATTTAATGAGGATATTGTAGGAAAAAGTGACATATGAAGAATGATTCCTGAAAGATCCAAAGCCATGTTTTACAAAAATATATTTAACACAAGGTCAAAAGTATCTGTTCTGGGTTGAATTATGCCCAACCCAAATTCATATGTTAAAATCCTAATTACTCTGCTCTGTACCTTAGATTATGCCCTTATTTGGAGACCGAGGCTTTATAGATGTAATCAAGTTAAAATGAGGACATCAGAGTGGGCCTTAATCCAGTAGGACTGGTGTCCTCATAAAAAAGGAAAATTTGAAGACAACACATACTTATGGATAATTCCATGGGAACATCAAGGCAAAGATTGAGATGATGCATCTACAAGCGATGGAAAGTGAAAGATGGCTGGCAAGTCACCTGAAAAAGATGGAAGTAAAGAAAGATTCTTATTCACTATCCCCAGAAAACATCAACCTTGTATATAATATCTGATTCCTAGCCTCCATAACAGTGAAACTTCATTTTTGTCTATTTAAGACATTCAGTTTATGGTTCCTTGCTAAGACAGCCCTAGCAAATTAATAGCATATTTTTGTATGAATTCTAAAATTATACTTTCTAAATTTTTTTCTAAGTGTACTTCAAGGAATATACTTTTCTTTTACAGTTTCAAAAATGAAAGTAATGTAGATCGATTTGATGTTTTATTAAGTACTTCTAGGAAGCAACAGCATCCTGGTTAATATTTAATTGATAGTACAGAATTTGATACTTTCTTAGGAAAAAAATTTCCTCAAAGTGTTGGCAGACTCATGGAAAAAAAGCATGGTTCACTACATTACTCACTTTAGCAGACTATTTTAGTAATGTTATAAAATACTGACTTTCAAATCAATTATTTGTTATTTATATCCTTTAATTTAGTTTCCTTTCTATTGTATTTTATTCATTAAATAGTCATATACAGGTCTATGTAGTGAATAAAGTCATGAAACATGAACATTGATTATAAAAAGATCTTATTAACATGGAAGTAAAAGGTTAATCAATATTGCTTTATGCTCATATGTTGTTGAAAATAGGGACTGTAGGTATCTATGGAAATTTGTTTTTTGTGTGTTTTATTTACTTATGGGGAAACAAAAATAACTGTAGGTCTAGATAGTACTGTAAATGGATGACTCTAATTGAAGAAAAAAGAGTTTCTGAATAGTGTAGCCAATTATGTCTTGAATAGGATATCATCTCTTGAATAGATCCAAGCATATGCCTATTAACACTGGAAATTTTATTGTGCAGTTGAGATTAATCCTTGACTCATTTCACTTCCACTTTCTTATTCATGGGAATAGAGATAGTGATGAGGGTGGAAGTTTGAATTTAATAATGTCTGAAAATATAAGTAGGTGTACATATACCTACACACATATCAGAATATTAAATATTAAGTTCTGTTGTGTTCACAGTGCCAAGTTCTCTTTACATAAATGGGTCACATTAGCTTGAGAGACAGAAATATATACTTAAAAAATCTTGAAGTAAATGCCTTGATGAAACTATGTCAAATATTCTATTATCATTCCATGAAGGATGAAATCATTCTGTGGAGTCAGTTAGGGAAATTTAACCATGGTAGGGTCTAATGATTTGAACATGCATACACTTGCTTTCAATCTGTCTGTTCTGGATTCCTTAAGTACAGATGGGATGTGTCCTCTGTCCATCACTGTATACTCAGTACATATACAGGCCTGCCAGATAGCTATAAAGTCAGTATTTATGGTATAGAAGAATGAATTATCTCAAAGAAATCAATAGTATTTTGGAATGAAGTCTTATATAACTTCTACTTTAAAAAAAATCAGCCTTGATCAGCAACTTCTGATGTCAAAATAGGTTCAGATTTTCATTACTACTGTAGCAGTAAATGTCTCTTGGTGTTAATTCTCTGTCTTATCCCCTGAACAGTAGCTATTTTAATTGTCTATAGAATGTAATCAAAGGCCCTTAATTGATGATCCATTACCATCTACTTCATTGTACCTTTCCTAATTTTTTCATACTATATTTTCCTAAATTTCTTTATTCTAAAAACATTACTTTTCTCATTTTCTCTATACAGAACCACAGATATTTATTTATCTTAAGAATTTTTCAAAATATTCTATATTTTTAGGGAAGATTATATTTTGTTTTTTCATTCACCAAAATTCTTCCTGTCTGCCAGGACCTGATTGCTTCCAGAAAAAATTGTACAGCCTGCTCTAGTGATAACTCCAATTCTCAAAATTTCTGTAGCACTTGCAAATTATACCATTTACTTTATCCTATACTGGATAACTATTTCTTTCTTTATATTTATGGACTGCATTTTCTACTAACATATTTCTAACACAAATAAAAGTTTTTTTATATAATGTAGTGACAGCATATTTATTTAATGTGATGATATTGAGCTATTCAGGTTTTATGTTATAAATGACATAACCTTCAGAGAGTCAGAAAAAAAAATGGGTCTTAAAAACATTGTTCCACACATCATTAGAGTCAACAAAGAAATTATAATCAAGGTCACATAACTTTGGTAGCATTCAATTATGAACATCAGTTCCTGGAGAGTGAAACTGACTTAGACACTAACCCTTTCCACAAAGCCTTTTCCATATAGAGAAACAGTGACAGATTTTCTTTTCTTGGACTCCAAATTCATTGTGAACAGTGACTGCAGACATGAAATTAAAAGACGCTTGCTCCTTGAAAGAAAAGCTATGACAAACTTAGTGTATTGAAAAGCAGAGATATCACCTTGCCGACAAAATTCCATTTGTAAAGTCAAAGCTATAGTTTTCCAGTAGTAGTGTACAGATTAAGAATTGGAATGTAAGCTGAGCACCAAAGAATTGATTGAGGGCAAGATGAGAAGGGGGCGACAGAGGATAAGGTAGTTTGATAGCATCACCAACTCAATGGACACAAATTTGAGCAAACTCCAGGAGACAGTGAAGGACAGGGAAGCATGGAGTGCTGCAGTCCATGGGGTCACAAAGAGTCAGACATGATTTAGCAACCAGAGAATAGCAACAAATGCCCCAAGCAGCAGTAGTATGCTGTTTTTTTGTCCCACAAATTAGTAGCTCTCATTCAAGGAAGAAGAGACCTGTCAAAGGTAATAAAACCTACAGTGATGGTTGATAGCAGTGTACTGAAAAATCCTAGGATGGTTCTGTCATTTTCCCAAGAATAAGGCCATGTTTATATGTTTCGAGATTTAAGCAATCTTTAGGTTAACAGTTATGCAACTTATCTATTCCATGATATACAGAGAAAGAGAGAGAGAAAGGCAGAGACAGAAAGCAAAAGATAAAATTTATATTTTTTTTGCAAAATAATCTTTAAAATATATTTTAAGTTTTATAAATACATTTTTAGGGAAACTATGAATCTAAAAAAATTCAAGAATCTTACATGAATATTTTGAAATGAAGTCAGGGGCCTCAGGTTGCACTGATAAACTACTATAATAATCCTGGAACTAAAGTCTGAATTTTCAAGTTATGGAAAAAAAACTCAAAATACCATAGAACTCTAAAACCAACTATCTTTTTATCTGGGGAGAAAAAAGTACTTTCATGGACAAGACTGTCAGATTTCTTCACATACATAGAGATCAAGATGTTTGTAATCCTACTTATGACAATTTTTATAGCCTCTTTCATGATCAATTGTATAAACTCAGAACCTTTTTTGATCAGATTAGTTCAGAGCATTCTTCCATCTACAGATTTAATTTGTCCAAAATCACACTATATTAGTCAAAAATTCATCTGATTTTTGATAACTACAAGATAGTAGTTGTTTTAAATTTTCAAAAGCAAAACAGTTCATTTACATAAGTTGTATTTAAACTTTTCTTATAAATGTTATCAATATTCTGATCATGAGGAAATCATGAGGAAAATTGTTATTAATACAATTCTTTATTGTATAAAATACTGTATGTATTATACACAGGTATTTCCAGAGAAAATTCTGTCTTAAATCTATTTTGTTAAATATGTTTATGATATAATATTTAAAATTATCTTCTGAATTGTCTCAGACATACACTGCTCTTGTTCTATTGAACCATGCACTCTATTTTATGAATGTATTTTTATATATTAAATAAATATATAAAGTTTACAATAGAAGTGGCTAAATGAATATTTAGTATTTTCCAAGAATATTATTTAAATTGTAGCTAAGATTTCTCAAGCACAAAGTCTTCAGATATAAAAATTAAGAACTTTCATATGACAATAATTGCAAAAATTCAAATAATATTGTTAAAGTATTATAGTTTTAAGTAGATGTTAACTCATAATTATTTTTGTTGAGTGTATAGACATATGTTTATGCATTTATAATTTTATTAATGGAGTTTCTCTTGTGTAAAACCAAATAACTCTGGATAATATGTTTCTAAATTCCTTAAAAACAGATCCAAAGGTGGTATCTCATACTAATTTAATTTTCAGAAAATACTGTATTTTTTGTCTTTTTTTTTTTTTCTGAATGACCACTTCTCTGTCATCCAGTTTGAACAGAACAAAATTAATTTATTTTCAGTTCAGTTCAGTCAATCAGTTGTGTCCAACCGTTTGCGACTGCATGAAGTGCAGCATGCCACGCTTCCCTGACCATCACCAACTCCCGGAGCTTACTCAAACTCATGCCGATGCCATCGGTGATGCCGTCCAACCATCTCATCCTCTGTCATTCCCTTCTCCCACCTTCAATCTTTCCCAGCATCAGCGTCTTTTCCAATGAGTCAGTACTTCACATTAAGTGACCAAAGTATTGGAGTTTCAACTTTAACATCAGTCCTTCCAGTGAATGCTCAGGACTGATTTCCTTTAGAACTGACTGGTTTGGTCTCTTTGCAGTCCAAGGGACTCTCAAGAGTCTTACCCAACACCACAGTTCAAAAGCATCAATTCTTCAGCCCCCAGCCTTCTTCACAGTCCAACTCTCACATCCATACATGACTACTGGAAGAACCATAACTTTGACTAGATGGACCTTTGTCAGCAAAGTAATGTCTGTGCTTTTTAATATGCTGTCTAGGCTGGTCATAACTTTGCTCCCAAGGAGCAAATGTCCGTTAACTTCATGACTGCAGTCACCATCTGCAGTGATTTTGGAGCCCAAGAAAATAAAGTCTGTTACTTTTTCCATTGTTTCCCCATCTATTTTCCACGAAGTGATGGGACCAGATGCCATGATCTTAGTTTTTTGAACGTTGAGTTTTAAGCCAGCTTTTTTTCTCTCTCCTCTTTCACTTTCATCAAGAGTGTCTTTAGTTCCTCTTCACTTTCTGCCATAAGAGTGGTGTCATCTGCATACCTGAGGTTATTTTAAGCAAAGGAAATAGGCTTCCTTTTATAAGTCAATTATGACCTGTTGGCAATGGATTTTTTCTAGATTTTGAATGATATTTCAACTTGTGGCCAGGCTGAAAAGGAAATGATGTTGTGATTGATTTTTACTACAAAATTTTCCAATTTACACAGAGTGGCATTATGTGCTCTATATGCCTTGAGGTATTTAAAAAAATAAAAGAACATAATTAATGCATTTAGCAGAATATATATTTCTACCATTTAACTACCATTCCTAGTTTTCCATTCCTTGAAGTCTCTTTTCAAATAACTGTTTTTATTAAGTATAATAGTAATTTTATTTTTATTTGATGTTATTTAAGTGATGTAAATAAAATAGTCAAAAATGTAGAAAACAAGTAATTGGATACAAATTAAACTGATGACAACATATATATGTGTCTCTGTGTGTGTGTATATATATATGTACACACACACATATATTTTTATTTTCACATCAGGTTTTTATTACAATCAATTTGAGTTATTTCAGTGACAAAGGCCACTGTTTCCAATCTAAAATCTATGTAGCATATGCCTGAACTTCCTGCTTATATTTTATTACAGTGGTGTCCACAGCCTTTGATAAATTCTTACACCAATTCTACTTGGAAAAATTCATTTTATTTTAAACATGGGATTTTTTCACATATCATTTGTAAATTAATTAATCTGTTTTTATTTAAGAAAATACTTAAGGAAAAAGTAACAATAGGCAAGAACCAGCAGAAGAAATGAAAAAATGTGGCACATCAGTAAGGACTTTTAGACATTAGACATAATAAACACAATATATGTAACAGATATTTGTGCATGCTCTGTCACTTAAGTTGTGTCCAACTGTTTGCAACCCCATGGGCTGTAGCCCACCAGGCTCCTCTGTCCACGGGATTCTCTGAACAAGAATACTTGCGTGGGTTACCATGTCCTCCTACAGGGGATCTTCCCAACCTAGGGATCAAACCCAAGTTTCTTAAGTCTCCTTCATTGGCAGGCAGGTTCTTTACCACTATTGCTACCTGGGAATCCTCAAATAGATATATTTGAAGAAATAAAAGACAAACTAAAATATGTTGAGTGAAAATTACTGTATAACATGAGTATATATTTTAAATAAGTAAACTTGATAAAGATCAAATATACTTTCTAAATGGAGAATGAACACACTTAACAAAGAATCAAAAAGATCTTAGGAATTCTTTGGCACTGCAGTTTTTAAGACTGTATACACTTTCAATGCTGAGACATAAGTTCAGTCCCTGCTCAGGGAACTAAGATCCTGCAGTCAGTGGAGACCAGCCAAAAAAAGAAACAGAATCGGCTTGGCAATCCTAAGATGGCAGAGGAATAGGACAGGGAGACCACTTTCTCCCCTACTAATTTATCAAAAGATTATTTGAATGCTGAGCAGCTTCCACAAAACAACATCTGAATGCGGAGGACACCAGGCACCCAGAAAGCCAGCCCATTCTCTTCAAAAGGAGATAGGACAAAATATAAAAGACAAAAGAGAGACAAAAGAGTTAAGGATGGAGACCCATCCCGAGGAGGGAGTCGTGAAGGAGGAGAAGTTTCCAAACACCAGGAAACCCTTTCACCAGCACGTCTGTGGAGAGCTTTGAAATCTCAAAGGGTAGCATAACTAGGAGGAAAAAACCCCCACAGAATACATGCCTAACTGCAACTCCCAACAGAGAAGCACCCAGACGCTCACCTCCACCACCAGCAAGCTGGGGCTAAACAGGGAGGCACGGGTTGCATGCTTAAGGTATGGGCCGAGCCTGAATGCCCTGAGAATAATCTGAAGGAGCTAACGTGGGACAGCAACCCAAACTGTGGGATAGCCAGAGAGAGGAAAAAAAAAAAAAACTTTCCCACAAATAGCTCTAACCTAGGGCACAGCCTGGCCCACTCACAGAACAAAGGATTGAGTGAATACCAAAGAAAAGCTAGCCACCTGCAGACCAGCGCATAGTCCTGCCAGAGGCAGAGAGGGAGGTGGGTGACAGCCAGAGTCAGAAGGCAAGGGGCAATCTCAGCCCCAGAGATGGCATCCTCTACCAAAATATGACCAGGCTCCTAGTGTTAACCAAGCCTTTCTGGGATCCTGAAAAGTTGACATGTGCCAGGAGGGTCGCTGCCAGAGATTAGCTCCCCAGATGAGACACACAGCACACCTGTGACAGCACTCTTGCGGCACACCTAGGAAACTGAGTGGCTGGGAGTGGGGAGGTTATTAAAATGCAATGTCCATCTGGGACAGTGTACTGGCCAAGCACCTGGTTGTCTGAGCTCCTCAGACCTGGTAAGGGCACAAAACACATGCCTAGCCAAGTCTGTGCCTTGGTGGAATACCTGGGAACCTGAACCTGAGCAGCTGAGACCTAGGAAGAGACCCACCTTGAAACAAGGGACACATACAGACTGCAGGTGAAGGGCTGGAAAAAGATATTTCATGTAAATGGAGACCAAAAGTAAGCAGGAGTAGAAATACTCATATCAGATAAAATACACTTTGAAATGAAGGCCATGAAAAGAGACAAGGCTACTACATAATGATCAACGGATCAATCCAAGAAGAAGTTATAACAATTATAAATATATATGCACCCAATGTAGGAGCACTGCAATATGTAAGGCAAATGCTAACAAATATGAAAGAGGAAATTAACAGTAACACAACAATAGTGGGAGACTTTAATATCCCACTCACACCTATGGATAGATCAACTAAACAGAAAATTATCAAGGAAACACAAACTTTAAATGATGCAATGGATCATTTAGACCTAATATCTATATCTATAGGACATTTCATCCCAAAACAGTGAATTTCACCTTTTCCTCAAGTGCACATGGAACATTCTCCAGTATAGATCATATCCTGGGCCATAGATCTAGCCTTGGTAAATTCAAAAAAATTGAAATCTTTTCAAGCATCTTTTCTGATCACAATGCAGTAAGATTAGATGCCAACTACAGGCCAAAGAATGCTCAAACTACCACACAATTGCACTCATCTCACACACTAGTAAAGTAATGCTCAAAATTCTCCAAGCCAGGCTTCAGCAATACGTGAACCGTGAACTTCCAGATGTTCAAGCTGGTTTTAGAAAAGGCAGAGGAAGCAGAGATCAAATTGCCAACATCCGCTGGATCATGGAAAAAGCAAGAGAGTTCCAGCAAAATATCTATTTCTGCTTTATTGACTATGCCAAAGCGTTTGACCGTGTGGATCACAATAAACTGTGGAAAATTCTTCAAGAGATGGGAATACCAGACCACCTTACTTGCCTCTTGAGAAACCTATATACAGGTCAGGAAGCAACTGTTAGAACTGGACATGGAACAATAGACTGGTTCCAAATAGGAAAAGGAGTATGTCAAGGCTGGATATTGTCACCCTGCTTATTTAACTTATATACACAGTACATCATGAGAAACGCTGGGCTGGAAGAAGCACAAGCTGGAATCAAGATTGCCAGGAGAAATATCAATAACCTCAGATATGCAGATGACACCACCCTTATGGCAGAAAGTGAAGAGGAACTCAAAAGCCTCTTGATGAAAGTTAAAGAGGAGAGTGAAAAAGTTGGCTTAAAACTCAACATTCAGAAAACAAAGATCATGGCATCCGGTCCCATCACTTCATGGGAAATAGATGGAAAACAGTAGAAACTGTGTCCGACTTTATTTTTTTGGGCTCCAAAATCACTGCAGATGGTGATTGCAGCCATGAAATTAAAAGACACTTACTCCTTGGAAGGAAAGCTATGACCAACCTAGCTAGCATATTCAAAAGCAGAGATATACTTTGCCCACAAAGGTACATCTAGTCAAGGCTATGGTTTTTCCAGTAGTCATGTATGGATGTGAGAGTTGGACTGTGAAGAAAGCTGAGCACCGAAGAACTGATACTTTTGAATCATCAATTCAAATTGGTATTGGAGAAGACTCTTGAGAGTCCCTTGGACTGCAAGGAGATCCAACCAGTCCATTCTAGAGGAGATCAGCCCTGGGATTTCTTTGGAAGGAATGATGCTAAAGCTGAAACTCCAGTACTTTGGCCACCTCATGTGAAGAATTGACTCACTGGAAAAGACTCTGATGCTGGGAGGGATTGGGGGCAAGAGGAGAAGGGGACGACAGAGGATGAGATGGCTGGATGGCATCACTGACTCGATGGACATGAGTTTGAGTGAATCCCGGGAGTGGTGATGGACAGGGAGACCTGGGGTGCTGCAATTCATGGGGTTGCAAAGAGTTGGACACGACTGAGTGACTGAACTGAATTCAACTCAACAGGGAAAAAGCTATTAAAATGCAAACATACAGAGGCTAAACAACATGCTTCTGAATAAGCAACAAATCACAGAAGAAATTAAAAAAAAAAGAAAATACGCATAGAAATGAATGAAAATGAAAATACAAAAACCCAAAACCTATGGGATTCAGTAAAAGGAGTGTAAGGGAATGGTTCATAGCAGTACAAGCTTAACTCAAGAAACAAGAGAAAAATCAAATAAGTAACCTAACTCTAATGTTAAAGCAACTAGAAAATGAAGAAATGAAGAACCCCAGTGTTAGTGGAAGGAAAGATATCATAAAATTAGGGCAGAAAGAAATGAAAAAGAAACAAAGGAGACTATAGCAAAAATTGACAAAACTTAAAAGCTGGTTCTTTGAGAATATAAATAAAATAGACAAACCATTAGCCAGACTTATCAAGAAAAAAGGGAGAAGAATCAAATCAGTTAAATTAGAAATGAAAATGGAGAAATCACAACAGACAACACAGAAATACAAAGTATCATAAGAGACTACTATCAGCAACTATATGCCAATAAAATGGACAACTTGGAAGAAATGGTCGAATTCTTAGAAAAGTAAAACCTCCCAAAGCTGAACCAGGAAGAAAGAAAATCTTAACATACTTATCACAAGCATGGATATTGAAACTGTAATCAGAAATCTCCCAACAAACAAAAACCCAGGACCAGATGGCTTCACAGCTGAATTCTACCAAAAATTTAGAGAAGAGCTAACAATACTACTTAAAATCTTCCAGAAAATTGCAGAGGAAAGTAAACTCCCAAACTCATTCTATGAGGCCACCATCATCCTAATACCAAAACCAGAAAAAGATGCCACAAGAAAAGAAAGCGACAGGCCAATATCACTGATGAACATAGACGCAAAAATCCTTAACAAAATTCTAGCAAACAGAATCCAACAACATCTTAAAAAGATCATACATCATGACCAAGTGGGCTTTATCCCAGGGATGCTAGGATTCTTCAATATTTGCAAATCAATCAATACAATACACCACATTAACAAATTGAAAGATAAAAACCATATGATTATCTCAATAGATGCAGAGAAAGCCTTTGACAAAATTAAACATCCATTTATGTTAAAAACCCTCCAGAAAGAAGGCATAAAAGGAACATACCTCAACATAATAAAATCCATATATGGTAAACCCACAGCAAACATTATCCTCAATGGTGAAAAATTGAAAACATTTCCCCTAAAGTCAGGAACAACACAAGGGTGCCACTCTCACCACTCCTGTTCAACATT
Source organism: Bos indicus x Bos taurus (assembly GCF_003369695.1). NCBI lineage: Eukaryota > Metazoa > Chordata > Mammalia > Artiodactyla > Bovidae > Bos > Bos indicus x Bos taurus. The sequence continues at coordinate 56,611,259 of NC_040087.1, forward strand.
GTTTTGGAAGTTTTAGACACAACAATAAGAGAAGAAAAAGCAGTAAAAGGAATAGATTGGAAAAGAAGAAGTAAAACTCTCACTGTTTGCAGATGACATGATTCTCTCTGTAGAAAACCCTAAAGACACCACCAGAAAATTACTAGAGCTAATCAATGAATATAGTAAAGTTGCAGGATATAAAATTAACATACAGAAATCCTTTACATTCCTATACACTAACAATGAGAAAATAGAAATTATGGAAACAATTACATTCACCATTGTGATGGAAACAATAAAATACTGAGGAATAAATTTACCTAAAGAAACAAAAGACCTATATATGGAAAACTATAAAACACTGATGAAAGAAATCAAAGAGGACACAAATAAATGGAAAAATATACCATGTTCATGGATTGGAAGAATCAATATAGTGAAAATGAGTATACTACTAAAAGCAATCTATAGATTCAATGCAATCCCTATCAAGCTACCAACATTATTTATCAGAGAACTAGAACAAATAATTTCACAATTTGTTTGGAAATACAAAAAAAAAAAAAAAAAAAAAACCCAAATAGGCAAAGCAATCTTGAGAAAGAAGAATGGAACTGGAGGAATCAACCTGCCTGATTTCAGACTATACTACAAAGCTACAGTCGTTAAGACAGTATATTGCTGGCACAAAGACAGAAATATAGATCAATGGAGCAAAATAGAAAGCCCAGAGATAAATCCACACACCTATAGACACCTTATTTTTTACAAAGGAGGCAAGAATATACAATGGAATAAAGACACTCTTTTAACAAGTGGTGCTGGGAAAACTGGTCAACCACTTGTAAAAGAATGAAACTAGAACACTTTCTAACCAACACCATACACAAAAATAAATTCAAAATGGATTAAAGATCTAAATATAAGACCAGAAACTAAAACTGCTAGAGTAAAACACGGGCAAAACACTCTCGACATAAATCACAGCAGAATCCTCTATGACCTACCTCCCAGAGTAATGGAAATAAAAGCAAAAATAAACAAATGGGACCTAATTGAACTTAAAAGCTTTCGCACAATGAAGGAAACTATAAGCAAGGTGAAAAGACAGCCTTCAGAATGGGAGAAAATAGTAGCAAGTGAAGCAACTGACAACACATCAATCTCCAAAATATACAAGCAGCTCATGCAGTTCAATTCCAGAAAAATAAACAACCCAATCAAAAAATGGGCCAAAGAACTAAATAGACATTTCTCCAAAGAAAACGTAAAGATGGATAACAAACATATGAAAAGATGCTTAACAACACTCATTATCAGAGAAATGCAAATCAAAACCACAATGAGGTACCATCTCATGCTGATCAGAATGACTGCTATCAAAAAGTCTACAAACAATAAATGCTGGAGAGGGTGTAGAGAAAAGGGAACCCTCTTACACTGTTGGTGGGAATCCAAACTAGTACAGCCACTATGGAGAACAGTGTGGCAATTCCTTTAAAAACTGGAAATAGAACTGCCATACGACCCAGCAATCCCACTGCTGGGCATACACACGGAGGAAACCAGAATTGAAAGAGACGTGGGTACCCCAGTGGTCATCATAGCACTGTTTACAATAGCTAGGAAATGGTAGCAACCTAGATGTCCATCAGCAAATGAATGGATAAGAAAGCTGTGGTACATATACAGAATGAAATATTATTCAGCCATTAAAAAGAATGCATTTGAATCAGTTCTAATGAGGTGGATGAAACTGGGGCCTATTTTACAGAGTGAAGTAAGTCAGAAAGAAAAACACCATATAGTATGTTAATGCATATATATGGAATTTAGAAAGATGGTAATGATGACCCTATATGTGAGACAGCTAAAGAGACACAGATATAAAGAACAGACTTTTGGACTCTGGGAGAAGGCGAAGGTGAGTCTATTTGAGAGAATAGCATTGAAACATGTATATTATCATATGTGAAATAGATCGCCAGTCCAGGTTCAATGAATGAGACAGGGAGATGAGGGCCAGTGCACTGGAATGACCCTGAGGGATGGAATAGGGAAGGAGGTAGGAAGGTGGTTCAGGATGAGGGACACATGTACACCAATGGCTGATTCACCTCAATGTATGGTAAAAACCACTACAATATTGTAAAGTAATTAGCCTCCAATTAAATAAATAATTTTTTAAGAAAAGAATCAGAATCATAAATTCTCCTAAAATAAAAAATATATATATGGATTTCAAGTTCTCATGTTGATAAGGTATTGTAGAATTAATATAGAGAAAAACTAGAAACTCTGGACCAAAATGAAAAAAAAAAAATGTGTACCAATCTTCTCTGCTTCAGGGCATTAGAGAGTTAACAAGATAACAAAAATTTACTAGGCCGGTAGTTAAGAGATTATGGGACCCTGAAGATGAGAATAAATTTTGTAGTGGTTTATACCATCTAGAGGGCTTCCCAGGTGATGCTAGTGGTAAAGAATTCTCCTACCAATGCAGGACATGTACAAAAGAGACCACAGGTTTGAACCCTGGGTTGGTAAGATCCCTTGGAGGAGAGCGTGGCAATCCACTCCAATATTCTGGAGTGGATTTTAATATTTAAATATTTCCATATTGCCTGGAGAATCCCATGAACAGAGGAGCCTGTACAGCTATGATCCACAGGTTTGCAGAGAGTCGGACATGACTGCAAACTTAGGGACTTAGCACACATGTACGCACAATACCATCTAGTCTTTATCCAGTTCTACAATGAGTAGATGCCAGTGGCACTTTTCCAACTGTGGCAGCCAATTTTTTTTCCACCCATTGCCAAATGTTTCCTGAGTTTGTGAGTTAAGAATGCAAATTGCTTCCTCTCCCTTGCCTCCTGTTCATGAAAACTGTTAGTAGAAGTTTTTGGAGTCTAGAGTCTCTAAAGGACTTTCCTTTTTTTTTTTTTTTTTCCTTTTATTTGCCTCTTTGTACTAGACAAAGGGATTCCCTGGTGGCTCAGAGGATAAAGCATCTATTGGCCTGCAATGCAGGAGACCCAGGTTCGATCCCTGGGTTGGGAAGATCCCCTGGAGAAGGAAATGGCAAACCACTCCAGTATTCTTGCCTGGAGCATCCCATGGACAGAGGAGGCTGGCGGGCTATGGTCCACGGGGTTGCAAAGAGTTGGACTCGACTGAGTGACTTCCCTTTTGCACTAGACATCTGAGAACACTTCAAAGCAGTTAAGATGGAAGTCCTCTATGAAAGAAAATGGCATTAAGCTTCAAATATTTCTGACAACTACAATTTTTAAACTGATAAAAATTTTGAGATTGTTTGTAGACTTACATGCAGTTGTTAGAAATGATACAAAAAGATCCTGTACAAATTTTACCCAGTTTCCACCAAGAAGCTGCTTTGTAAAACTGTAGTGTAACATTAAGTGTAACGACCAGGCTATTGGCATTGATACAATCCATTACTTAGATCTCCAAGTTTTACTAGCATTCGTGTGTGTGTGTGTGTGTGTGTGTGTGTGTGTGTGTGTGTATGAATGTGCTGTTTCAACACGTGTGTACTTCATGTATCTACCATCACAGTCAATATAAAATAGTCACCACACAGATCCTACTGTTGACTTTTATAACTCTACCCACTTTCTTATTCCCCTACCCCATCCTATTGCTAACCCCTGGCAGCCACTAATCTGTTCTATGTTTCTCTTTGTGACTTCAAGCATGCCAAATAACTAGAATCATACAACATGTAACTTTTTTGACATTGATTTCTTTCTTTACTCACCACAATTTCCTCAGATTCATCCAAGTTCTTGTGTATTATCACTGTTTTGTTCCTGTTTATTCCTTATTATTCCATTTTATGAAGTAATTATTACAGGTTGCTTAACCATTCACCATTCTAAGGACATCTGGGTGGTTTCCAGTTTGAAACTATTAAGTATAAATCTACTATTAAAATGAATGTACAGGTTTTTATGTGAATGTAATTTACATTTATCTGGTATAAATGCTTAAGAGTGATACTGCTGAGCTTATGGAGATTTTATAAGAATCTAAACACTGTTTTGTAGGGTAGAGTACTGTTTTATTTTCCTCAAAATGTGATTCAATGTCTCTGCTTCCTCACCAACATCTGATAGTGTTGCTATTTTTATTTTCATCATTCTGGTTTTAATTTGTATACATCGAGTTAGTAATGATTTTAGACATTGTTTCTTATGCTTATTTGCCAATTTTATACCTTTATTTTGAAATGGCCATTTATGTCTCTTGCCCATTTTCTAATTTTACTTTTGGCTTCCTGAGTTGAAGTTTTTTTTAATATACTTTAAATACTTATCATATGTCAGATAGATGATTTAAGAACATATTATCCCAGACTTTAACATGTTGTTTCATACTATTAATATGATCTTTTGCAGAACAGTGGTGTTAAATTTTGATAAGGTTCAACTATATTTTTCCTTTGATGGCAAAGATCCTAAAAAACTTTTCCTAGGTTTAGATCCTGAGGATTTCTCTTATGTGGCCTTGTTTAAAAAAAAAAAAAATGTAGCTTTGTTTCCTACATTTAAATACATGACCCTTCTGATATTAATTTTGTATAAGATGTGTGAGTGTGTCATGTGATTAAAAATGAGTTTTTATTTCTGTTGTTTATTTTTAATAATTTTTCTTTCTATGCCTAACTGCTCTAGCACTGTTTGTGGAAAAGGCTATCTTTTCTCAGTTGAAATAGTTTTCCAACCTTGTCAAAAATAAAGTTGCAGCCTGTTTTTGTTTGTCTATTTCTAAAGCCTCTGTTCTTTTCCATGTTCAGTGTGTGTGCCCTGTCTTTTTCACTCTTGGTTACTATAGTTTTAGTAAGCTTTAATATCAGATTGAGTAATTTCCCCATTTTCTTTTTTGTCATGTTTGTTTCAGCTGTTTTATATATAGTTGCTTTCTATGTAAGTTTTAAAATAAGAAAGTCAATTTCTATACAGAAAACAAAGTTTTTGATTAAAGTTTAAATAGAAATTCACTAAATCAATTTACATTTTTGAATTTGAAATGAGTTTCTTATTAGAAGCACTTTGATGCACCAACTTTTAAAATTCACCCTGCCAATCTTTGCCTTTCATTGGCATATTGTGACTATGTACATTTAAGGTTAAGATTATTATTTTGTTGACCCCTTGTAGAACAGTTATTGATATTAGTGACCTCTTTCTTTTGCATCAGACACTGTGCTTGGAAAAGTATGTTCATTGTTACTTGGGAAACAGGTAGCTGATGCTTTTGAAGAAATGTAGCTAATTACAAAAGCTCTCAATATGCCAATTTGAATAAAGGCAGAAGTGTTTAACACATTTCCGGTAAAGGAGAATGGTCATACTCCAGCCGTAATTTTATGTAAAGTTTAAAAAATAAAATAAAAAAAAAAAAATAAAATAAATGGAATTCTACTTCTGAGGTTGCTGAATGTTAAGAATGCAAGCAACATTGTATTGGTCATATAATGATACTAAATTTGTCCTCATTCCTTTAACTCAGGTTATGATTAATGATGTAATAAAAAAAGGCTCCAACTGTTAAGACTCCCTATGTGACTAATGTTGGAGGAACAGGATAGTGTGAAGTAATTTGTCATGGTCTTTCTCAGCTTCCCTAAAGTAGGATTGAATAAGAAGAAAATAACTAGTATTCTCTAAAATTAAATAAAAATAAAAGTGATGGGAAATTTTTGGAAAAATTAAATTGGTTGCAAGTGTTGGGATATTTTCTTTAAAATGACATTAAAACAGAGAAAATAAATGGAATAGCTATGAAATCAGTGAACAGCTGTGAAAAACAGCCATTTACTGTCAGGATCTCACTTTGAAATCAACCAACAAGAGGTGGACTCACTCCAGTGAAACGCTTTTAAGAATGATCCATCAAAAATTTCATACCAACTCCATTTATTTCCTTGATTTTTATGTTATTTTTCAGGTCTCATCAACTCCTCAAACAATACACAGGTTTGTTCAATTTATTCTAGCTTTGTTAAATGCAAATATATATACATAAATCTTTGCAGAGAGTCAGACACAGCTGAGCATGCATGTGTACACACACACACACACACACACACACACACAGATGTATATATATGTAATACTACCAAGGAGAAAGGATTTTTTGACACTTTGAAATTAGATAGCCAGGTTTCTTGTCCCAAATCTCAAGAGAGTAACCAAAGACATTTGTATTAGAATGAGTAAAATGCCCTGGGGATGGAGAAGAAACTTAACCAGATTGCAGTATGGGTATGGCACAACTTTTTGCCATACTCAACTTCATGAACAAGGAGGGGGAAAAAAAAAAAAAAAAACACTAAAAGCAGAAATACACTGTTTGTAGGCAAAATCTGGACCACCCATAGCTGACAGGCAGATTTGTTGTTTTTGTTGTTGTTTGTCACTAAGCTGTATCCAACTCTTTGTGACCCCATGAACTGTAGCCTGCCAGGCTCCTCTGTCCATGGAATTTCCCAGGCAAGAATTCTGAATTGGATTGCCATCTCCTTCTCCAAGGGATCTTCCCAAACTAGGGATCAAACTGGCATCTCCTGCATCAGCAGGCAGATTCTTCACCACTGAGCCAGCAGGGGAGCCCATGTCAGGCATATTACATTGACCTTTTACCATAGTTTCAAGTCGATACTGATAAGTCTTGACCAGCATACTTACTCATCCTTGATTTGAATTTGCATATTCATTAACTGAAGCAGACAAGTCTAACATGGTAAGAGGTTTACAACTGAAAATATTATTTCAATTTGGACCTCATATTTATCACCTACTCAAGGAAATTATTTTATTGCTGATATCATGCAATAATAGATCAAGAAATATCTTATGAAATTTCCATGTATCTTATTAGACATAAAAAAAGATTAATTGGAAATTGGAATGCACAGTTGAGATACTTTCTTACTCAACCATATGATGAGACTATAAAGATTAAATGAATGTATACTAAAACTTAATATGTATGTTGTTTAACTGTTTTAGGGTAAATGGGCCATTTTCTTTTCCTTTCCTTTATTTTTTCTTTTCATTTAGTACCAGGATCTGAGTTGTGTTTATAATTTCTGGTGAAAGGATCAATTTCTAAATATGATACTATGAGAATAACTCCAAATATTACCCCTTGAATTCATGGGAAATAGTGAGATGGCTTATATTTTCTTCTCATCTACTTAAACTAGTATTAATAGTTGCTGCTTCTTTCTTATTTAATGTATGAAACAGTTTTATAAGGTAACATGTATTCAGCTTTGCTCCATCTGCCCCATGTAACTGGGAATGGACAAAGGGATAAGTGTTGGGCAGACTTGTATTCTTGTTAGCTAGATGTGTCAACCCTCTGGCGGAAGTTGATAAGTCTTCCTATAGAAAGAAGGTTTAGGTCTGTCAAAAAAAATTTATGACAATTGCAAATATGGAGAGAATTGCTGATGGAAAGGAAACCAGTAAGTGGCCAATGCCAAAACTAAAAGCTAATTTTATTTTGGTGCCCAGTGAGAGATTGAAAGCAAAAGACTACTTTGCTATATTTACAAATGCCTATAAGGGTGAAACTATCTGCTTCTCTTATCTTCACAGTGTTGCCAAATGTCCTCTTTTTGAGGACGGTCATTCTAACAAGTGTGAATATCTTACTGTGAGTTTGATTTGCACTTCCTAGAAAATTAGTGATGCTGGGCATGTTTTCATGTATCTGTTGGCTATTTGTGAGTCTTCTTTGGGAAAAAGAAGTGTCTGTCCAGTTCCTCTGCTCAAATTTTAATCAGATTGTTTGCTTTTGTGCTATTGAGTCTTGTGAGTTAAATGGTTTGCAAATTTTTCTCACATTCCATAGGTTGCAATTTCATTTTGATTGTTTCTTTTGTTGTGAATAATATGCTTAGTTTGATGTAGTCCCACTTATTTTTTGCTTTCATTGCTTGTATTTTGTTTCTTTTTTTTCTTTATTGCTTGTGTTTTTGTGTCATATCCAAAAAAGTGTTGTCAAGACCAATGTCAAGGAGTTTTTCTCTATGTTTTCTTCTAGGAATTTTAGGTTTAATTTTTTGTTTTACATTTAAGTTTTTATCCCATTTTGAATTATTTTTTTGTAGTTGTATAAGACAGGTGTTCAGTTTCATTCATGGATATGTTGTTATGCAGTTTTCCCAGCACAATTTATTTAAGAAACTAACCTTTCCCATTAAGTATTCTTGGTACATTTAACAAATTATTAGTTAACTATATAGGCAGGGTCTATTTCTGGGCTCTTGATTTTGTTCATTGGTCTATGGGAATATTTTTATGACAGTAGCATATCATTTGGATTATTAGAGTTTTGTAATATAGTTTGGAATCAGAAGGTGTCATGCTTTCAGCTTTGTTTATCTTTTTCAGAATTTCTTTGGCTATTCCAGATGGTTTATAATTCCAGACAAATTCTTGGGTCCAGAATTTAGCATTTATAATCATATTAATTCATTGTCTTTTACTTAATATATATGTATTCCTAATCAATGTTAAGTATTTAATAATATTTATAATATATATTTTATGTAAATGTATAATTCTATGAAATGTTTTCCTGCTTGATTTTGCATCGAACATTCTTCTGAGATTCATTGCAATTACTGGATTTTTCATCTTATATACAGTACATATGCATGAAGGTGGTTCAAACTATTTTTCTATCCTCCATTTGATGGACACTTACGTTTTCTGGTTTCTCTGCTCATATCAGTTCAGTCAGTTCAGCCGCTTAGTCGTGTCTGACTGTTTGCAACCCAATGAATTGCAGCACGCCAGGCCTCCCTGTCCATCACCCGGAGTTCACTCAAACTCTTGTCCATCGAGTCGGTGATGCCATCCAGCCATCTCATCCTCTGTCATCCCCTTCTCCTCCTGCCCCAATCCCTCCCAGCATCAGAGTCTTTTCCAATGAGTTAACTCAACATGAGATGGCCAAAGTACTGGAGTTTCAGCTTTAGCATCATTCCTTCCAAAGAACACCCAGGACTGATCTTCTCTAGAATGGACTGGTTGGATCTCCATGCAGTCCAAGGGACTTTCAAGAGTCTTCTCCAACACAATAGTTCAAAAACATCAATTCTTCAGCACTCAGCTTTATTCACAGTCCAACTCTCACATCTATACATGACTACTGGAAAAACCATAGCCTTGACTAGACAGACCTTTGTTGGCAAAGTAATGTCTCTGCTTTTGAATATGTTAGCTAGGTTGGTCATAATTTTCCTTCCAAGGAGTAAGTGTCTTTTAATTTCACGGCTGCAATCACCATCTGCAGTGATTTTGTAGCCCAAAATATAAATCCTGACACTGTTTCCACTGTTTCCCCATCTATTTCCCATGAAGTGATGGGACCAGATGCCATGATCTTCGTTTTCTGAATGTTGAGCTTTAAGCCAACTTTTTCACTCTCCTCTTTCACTTTCATTAAGAGGTTTTTTAGTTCCTCTTCACTTTGTGCCATAAGGGTGGGTCATCTGCATATCTGAGGTTATTGATATTTCTCCTGGCAATCTTGATTCCAGGTTGTGCTTCTTCCAGCCCAGCGTTTCTCATGATGTACTCTGCATATAAATTAAACAAGCAGGGTGACAGTATACAGCCTTGACGTACTCCTTTTCCTATTTGGAACCAGTCTGTTGCTCCATGTCCAGTTCTAACTGTTGCTTCCTGATCTGCATACAGGTTTCTCAAGAGGCAGGTCAGATGGTCTGGTATTCCCATCTCTTGAAGAATTTTCCACAGTTTATTGTGATCCACACAGTCAAAGGCTTTGGCATAGTCAATAAAGCAGAAATAGATGTTTTTCTGGAAGTCTCTTGCTTTTTCGAGGATCCAGTGGATGTTGGCAATTTGATCTCTGGTTCCTCTGCCTTATTCAAAACCAGCTTGAACATCTGTAAGTTCACGGTTTACATATTGCTTAGCCTGGCTTGGAGAATTTTGAGCATTACTTTACTGGCATGTGAAATGAGTGCAATTGTGTAGCAGTTTTAGCATTGTTTGGCATTGCCTTTCTTTGGGATTGGAATGAAAACGGACCTTTTCCAGTCCTGTGGACACTGCTGAGTTTTCCATATGTGCTGGCATATTGAGTGCAGCACTTTCACAGCATCATCTTTCAGGATTTGAAACAGCTCAACTGGAATTCCATCACCTCCACTAGCTTTGTTTGTAGTGATGCTTTCTAAGGCCCACTTAACTTCACATTCCAGGATGTCTGATTCTAGGTGAGTGATCACAACATTGTGATTATCTTGGTCATGAAGATCTTTTTTGTACAGTTCTTCTGTGTATTCTTGCCACCTCTTCTTAATATCTTCTGCTTCTGTTAGGTCCATACCATTTATGTCCTTTATCGAGCCCATCTTTGCATGAAATGTCCCCTTGGTATCTCTAATTTTCTTGAAGAGATCTCTAGTCTTTCCCATTCTGATATTTTCCTCTATTTCTTTGCATTGATTGCTGAGGAAGTGTTTCTTATCTCTCCTTGCTATTCTTTGGAACTCTGCATTCAAATGCTTATATCTTTCCTTTTCTCCTTTGCTTTTCACTTCTCTTCTTTTCACAACTATTCGTCAGGCATCCCCAGACAGCCATTTTGCTTTTTTGCATTTCTTTTCCATGGGGATGGTCTTGATCCCTGTCTCCTGTACAATGTCACAAACCTCCATCCATAGTTCACCAGGCAGTCTATCTAACAGATCTAGTCCCTTAAATCTATTTCTCACTTCCACTGTATAATCATAAGGGATTTGATTTAGGTGATACCTGAATGGTCTGGTGATTTTCCTCACTTTATTCAATTCCAGTCTGAATTTGGCAATAAGATGCTCATGATCTGAGCCACAGTCAGCTCCTGGTCTTGCTTTTGCTCCCTGTATAGAGCTTCTCCATCTTTGGCTGCAAAGAATATAATCAATCTGATTTCTGTGTTGACCATCTAGTGATGTCCATGTGTAGAGTCTTCTCTTGTGTTGTTGGAAAAGGGTGTTTGCTATGACCAGTGCATTCTTTTGGCAAAACTGTATTAGCCTTTGCCCTGCTTCATTCTGTATTCCAAGGCCAAATTTGCCTGTTACTCCAGGTGTTTCTTGACTTCCTACTTTTGCATTCCAGTCCCCTATAATGAAAAGGACATCTTTTTTGGGTGTTAGTTCTAAAAGTTCTTGTTGGTCTTCATAGAACCATTCAACTTCAGCTTCTGGTTAGGGCATAGACTTGGATTACTGTGATATTGAGTGGTTTGCCTTGGAAACGAACAGAGATCATTCTGTCGTTTTTGAGATTGCATCCAAGTACTGCATTTTGGACTCTTTTGTTGACCATGATGGCTACTCCATTTCTTCTGAGGGATTCCTGCCTGCAGTAGTAGATTAATGGTCATCTGAGTTAAATTCACCCATTCCAGTCCATTTCAGTTCGCCAATTCCTAGAATGTCGAAATTCACTCTTGCCATCTCTTGTTTGACCACTTCCAATTTGCCTTGATTCATGGACCTAACATTCTAGGTTCCTATGCAATATTGCTCTTTACAGCATTGGACCTTGCTTCTATCACCAGTCCCATCCACAACCAGGTATTGTTTTTGCTTTGGCTCCATCCCTTCATTCTTTCTGGAGTTATTTCCCCACTGATCTCCAGTAGCATATTGGGCACCTACTGACCTGGGGAATTCCTCTTTCAGTATCCTATCATTTTGCCTTTTCATACTGTTCATGGGGTTCTCAAGGCAAAAATACTGAAGTGGTTTGCCATTCCCTTCTCCAGTGGACCACATTCTGTCAGACCTCTCCACCATGACCCACCCGTCTTAGGTGGCCCCACAGGGCATGGCTCAGTTTCATTGAGTTAGACAAGGCTGTGGTCCTAGCGTGATTAGATTGACTAGTTTTCTGTCCAAGGAGTGGTGGCTGTGTGGGTGCAGGAGGGCCTAGAGGAGCTACTCCACATTCAAGGTCAGGAGGGGCAGCAGTGAGGAGATACCCCTCATCCAAGGTAAGGAGCAGTGGCTGTGCTTTTCTGGAGCAGCCGTGAAGAGACACCCCACGTCCAAGGTAAAAGAAACCCAAGTAAGATAGTAGATGTTGCAAGAGGGCATCAGAGGGCAGACACACTGAAACTATATATATATATATATCAGACCAGTTGCTCAGTCGTGTCCGACTCTTTGCAACCCCAAGAATCGCAGCACGCCAGGCCTCCCTGTCCATCACCAACTCCCAGAGTTCACTGAGACTCACATCCATAGAGTCAGTGATGCCATCCAGCCGTCTCATCCTCTGACGTCCCCTTCTCCTCCTGCCCCCAATCCCTCCCAGCATCAGAGTCTTTTCCAATGAGTCAACTCTTCGCATGAGGTGGCCAAAGTACTGGAGTTTCAGCTTTAGCATCAGACCTTCCAATGAACACCCAGGACTGGTCTTCTTTAGGATGGACTGGTTGGATCTCCTTGCAGTCCAAGGGACTCTCAAGAGTCCTCTCCAACACCACAGTTCAAAAGCATCAATTCTTCGGCGCTCAGCCTTCTTCACAGTCTAACTCTCACATCCATACATGACCACAGGAAAAACCATAGCCTTGACTAGATGAACCTTTGTTGGCAGAGTAATGTCTCTGCTTTTGAATATGCTATCTAGGTTGGTCATAACTTTCCTTCCAAGGAGTAAGCGTCTTTTAATTTCATGGCTGCAGTCACCATCTGTAGTGATTTTGGAGCCCAGAAAAATAAAGTCTGACACTGTTTCCACTGTTTCCCCATCGATTTCCCATGAAGTGGTGGGGCCGGATGCCATGATCTTCGTTTTCTGAATGTTGAACTTTAAGCCAACTTTTTCAATCTCCTCTCACTTTCATAAAGAGGCTTTTGAGTTCCTCTTCACTTTCTGCCGTAAGGGTGGTGTCATCTGCCTATCTGAGGTTATTGATATTTCTCCCGGCAATCTTGATTCCAGCTTGTGTTTCTTCCAGTCCAGCATTTCTCATGATGTACTCTGCATGTAAGTTAAATAAACAGGATGACAATATACAGCCTTGACATACTCCTTTTCCTATTTGGAACCAGTCTGTTGTTCCATGTCCAGTTTTAACTGTTGCTTCCTGACCTGCATACAAATTTCTCAAGAGGCAGATCAGGTGGTCTGTTATTCCCATCTCTTTCAGAATTTTCCACAGTTTATTGTGATCCACACAGTCAAAGGCTTTGGCATAGTCAAGAAATACAGCAATAAATTTTGTCCTTTTTTTACTAAGGTCAACCACAGACGGCTGATTCCTTACAAACTAACTTTAAAAAAAACCCAAATAATTATATATATATAATAATTTATTATATATATAATTATATATATATAATTTACATGATATAATATTATATATAATATATATTATATATATATATAATTATTTGTGTTTTTTTTAAGTTAGTTTGTAAGGAATCAGCCGTCTGTGGTTGGCCTTAGTAAAACAAGGGACAAAATTTATTGCTGTATTTCAAACATTTTATACTCAGAATTTTAACCCTTAGGAACATTTTGAAATCTAACTTACAAAATTAACACTTAGGGAATAAATACTAGATTTATTTTTCATATTTATATCTGTATAATATATGTATATGTGTATATATATATAAAGTTCAAATTATCCATAACTCATACTCAAGGAATGAGGATAGCTCTCATTAAAGTGATTTACCCCTTCTGATAAGCTTCAAACAAGTTTACAAGACCGATTTAGCTGATGGCATTAAGAGGCAAATTAAATAATCAAAGATGAAGAAAATATGAAAGTGGAGAGAATTTCTGAAACCACTGTAAATCACTGAAAGTGGTTAGAGTTTGTATTTATGAGGATACACAACTGACACACACATATAAATATGTGTGCATACCTAGACATATATTCACAGATATAGATATATTGATATATATATTATATATAGATAGATAAAATTCAATACATAGTGTGGGATTTAATTAATTGAAATGCGCCCTAAGGTAAAGTTCTCTGCACTTATTATTCAGTTTCTTAATATAAAATATTGCAGCAATTAAATGAAAAATTCAAATAGCCAAAGTAAAATTAACTGACTTTATCCTTTTACATAAATTAGGTGATTAGAGAGATATGTTCATATTCTAAGACATTTGCATATAGAAATATATTACTTTTATATATATTGATGAAACTTTCAAGAGTAGTTTCTCTCATAGAAAATTAGAGGTGGTCTATAGCATTAAATATTGTGTCTACATAGCATCAAAATATATTCAAAAGTAAATGGATATTGTTTTTATTAAAATGGTGAACATAATAAAATTTTTTGAATGCAAAAAAATGAGAAAAATTAAAGGTATTAATAAAATATGCATTTACATATTACCATACCTGAAATACATTTACTGATGGTCAAGCTTTAAACTTGGGCTACATCTTATAGGATCTCTGGGTTTAATTAGCTTTTAATATCTCAAGTATATACAATTTCTTAATATTTTAATTATTATTCTTTAGTCTATGGTAATATATATATATATATATATATATATATATATATATAATTATAAAGCAGCCAAACAATTAGGGTTGATGAGGAAATTCCCTTCACTTTAAAACATGCTCTGTCTGTGCTTTTGTTTGTGCATTTATCTTTATGCCTTTTAGTTGATTTAATGTGATTGTGGGATCTTTATTTGACACATTGATATAAAGACAATGATACTTTTGCAATTCATGTTTTCTGATATTTTAAAACTACTGATTTATTAGAGATATCACTGTCCTTTTGTGTATCATTAATATCCAAGCTTCAAACTGTGTTCAGTTCAGTTCAGTCACTCAGTCATGTCTGATGCTTTGTGACCCCATGGACTGTAGCATGCCAGGCTTCCTATCACCTGTCCTGTCTATCACCAACTCCCAGAGCTTGCTCAAACTCATATCCATTGAGTCAGTGATGCCATCCAACCATCTCACCCTCTGTCAAACCATGAAGATTAGAGTTATTGTTTAGTTGCTAAGTCATATCTGACTCTTTGCCGCCTCGTAGCATACATGAACCATGAACTTCCAGATGTTCAAGCTGGTTTTAAAAAAGGCAGAGGAACCAGAGATCAAATTGCCAACATCCACTGGATCCTCAGAAAAGCAAGAGAGTTCCAGAAAAACATCTATTTCTGCTTTGTTGACTATGCCAAAGCCTTTGACTGTGTGGATCACAATAAACTGTGGAAAATTCTTCAAGAGATGGGAATACCAGGGCACCTGACCTGCCTCTTGAGAATCTTGTATGCAGGGCAGGAAGCAACAGTTAGAGCTGGACATCGAACAACAAACTGGTTCCAAATAGGAAAAGGAATACGTCAAAGCTGTATATTGTCACCCTGCTTATTTAACTTATATGCAGAGTACATCATGAGAAACACTGGGCTGGAAGAAGCACAAGCTGGAATCAAGATTCCCAGGAGAAATATCAATAAGCTCAGATATGCAGATGACACCACCCTTATGCAGAAAGTGAAGAAGAACTAAAGAGCCTCTTGATGAAAGTGAAAGAGGAGTGTAACAAAGTTGGCTTAAAGCTCAACATTCAGAAAACTAAGATCATGGCATCCGGTCCCATCACTTCATGGCAAATAGATGGGGAAACAGTGGAAACAGTGGCTGACTTTATTTTCTGGGCTCCAAAATCACTGCAGATGGTGATTGCAGTGATGAAATTAAAAGATGCTTACTCCTTGGAAGGAAAGTTATGACCAATGTAGACAGCATATTAAAAGGCAAAGACATTATTTTGCCAACAAAGGTCTGTCTAGTCAAGGCTATGGTTTTTCCAGTGGTCATGTATGTGAGAGTTGGACTGTGAAGAAAGCTGAGCACCGAAGAATTGATGCTTTTGAACTGTGGTGTTGGAGAAGACTCTTGAGAGTCCCTTGGACTGCAAGGAGATCCAACCAGTCCATCCTAAAGAAGACCAGTCTTGGGTGTTCATTGGAAGGTCTGATGTTAAAGCTGAAACTCCAATACTTTGTCCACCTCATGTGAAGAGCTGACTCATTGGAAAAGACCCTGATGCTGGGAAAAATTGAGGGCAGGAGGAGATGGGGACAACAGAGTATGAGATGGTTGGATGGCATCACCGACTCAATGGACATGGGTTTGGGTGGACTCCGGGAGTTGGTGATGGACAGGGAGGCCTGGCATGCTGAGGTTCATGGGCTTGTAAAGAGTTGTACACTACTGAGCGACTGAACTGAACTGAACTGAGACTAGACCACCAGGATCCTCTCCATGGGATTTCCCATGCAAGAATACTGCAATGGGTTTCTATTTCCTTCTCTAGGTCATCTTCTTGACCGAGGGATCAAACTTTCATCCCTTACTTTGGCAGGGAGATTCTTTACACTGAGCCACCAGAGAAGCCCTATAGATTAGAGTTGTTCAGTCACTCAGTCATGTCCAGGCTTCCCTGTCCTTCATCATCTCCCAGTGCTTGCTCAAACTCATGTCCATTGAGTCAGTGATGCCATCCAACCATCTTGTCCTATGTCATCCCCTTCTCCTCCTGCCTTTAATCTTTCCCAGCATCAAGATCTTTACTAATGAGTCTGCTCTTAGCATCTGGTGGCCAAAGTATTAGAGCCTAAGCTTCAGCATCAGTCCTTCCAATGAATAATCAGGACTGAATTCCTTTAGAAATGACTGGTTTGATCTCCTTGCAATCCAAGGGACTCTCAAGAGTCTTCTCCAACACCACAGTTCAAAATCATCAGTTCTTTGGCACTCAGCCTTCTTTATGTTCCAACTCTCACATCTATACATTATTTTCCAGTAAAACATATCAGTATGATGCATATGCATTAACAATATACACAAATTTTCCCAACAACAGTACATTGTATGATATTGTCATGACCAAATATTTCCTAAAGATCCTTTTTAGATAGAAAACTTCAGCTTTTGTAAAAACATGTGTAAATAGTTTGACCTTTTTAAAATTAACATCTTTAAAACCTTACAATAAAAGGTCTGTGATTCATATTTCATTCAGAGTTCAGAAAAGTATCTAGCAAAAATCCATTTTCTTCTCATTTTCTCTCTTCCTTTTCCTGCAGATATATCAATTTCAGCTTGATTTTCATCCCCCCAAAGACATATTGAGACTTAAACCTCCAGAACATGACCTTATTTGAAAATAGGGCCATTGCAGATGTAATTAGTTAAAATGTCATATTGGAGTAAGGCAGGCCCTTAATTCAATATGGCTGGTTCTTACAAGAAGAGAGAAATTTAGAGACAAAAACAGAGACACATATACAATCATGTGAAGATTGAGGTAGCGATTAAATTAATATTGCTCAACTTAGGATACCCAGAAGCTCGAAAAGACAAGGAAGGGTTTTCTTTCAGATGTTTTTGGAAGTTTTGGCTCTGATACCACCTTGATTTCAGACTTATAGAGTCCAAAACTACGATGACAAGGAATTTTTGTTATTTTAAGTTATCCAGTTTGTGGAATTTTGTTGTGATAGCCTTTAGAAACTAATACAGCAACTCAACTCTGTCTCTTCCTCATTAAAAGTTAATTACTCTATGGGAAAAAGTAGCCAGTTTCCTTTATATATATATATGCTATGTTGATCAACATTTATTTACCCTTTAAGTTAGAAAAGGTGCCTTATTGGAATAAGTAAAGGGAGAAATTCCAATTGTAGAATGTACCGTTAAAAAGACAAAAGTAATCTAGTCTTTTTCAAATGGTTCCATGTATATTTTCTTGGCTTTCAATGTAGTGTAAAAGCTTCCAAAGTTGCATATGTCTATTAGAGCAATGACAATAATTAGCATAATTGAAGTCTACCAAAAGATATGCAGGCAACTTTCTAAACATTTATTATAATTGCAAAATTAATTAATAGAAAGCATTGTGAATTTTCAGTTGCATGGATTTGTCACATATAAAGATAGGCAACTCATTAACTATTGCTTGTCTTATTCAGCTATCCATCATGTCACCATCTCTGCTGATGGAAAGGTGTTAGAATATTTTTAATCAAATTCCAGCTCTATCATAGTAAAACATTGCTTGTCTCTCTTCATGCTACCAATCTTTCAGAAGCCTCTAACTATCTTGAATCAAGAAAGTAACACCCAAGAGTACTTCCTGCACATCAATTGTCAAGAAAGATAATAGTTGACAGAGCAGTGGTGAAAATGTTCTCTGTGTATCTTTGAAAACAGATGAGACCATTCATAGTGTCCTCTATGTTTCATGCCATGTTTATGTGTCTGAAAAATCCCACTTGCCTCGACAGTCTCAGTTCAGTTCAGTTCAGTCGCTCAGTTGTGTCCGACTCTTTGCGACCCCATGAATTGCAGCACGCCAGGCCTCCCTGTCCATCACCAACTTCTGGAGTTCACTCATGTCCATCAAGTTGGTGATGCCATCCAGCCATCTCATCCTCTAGCGTCCCCTTCTCCTCCTGCCCTCAACCCCTCCCAGCATCAGGGTCTTTTCCAATGAGTCAACTCTTTGCATGAGGTGGCCAAAGTACTGGAGTTTCAGCTTTAGCATCATTCCTTCCAAAGAACACCCAGGAGTGATCTCCTTTAAAATGGACTGGTTAGATCTCCTTGTAGTCCAAGGGACTCTCAAGAGTCTTCTCCAACACCACAGTTCAAAAGCATCAATTCTTCAGTGCTCAGCTTTCTTCACAGTCCAACTCTCACATCCATACATGACCACTAGAAAAACCAGAGCCTTGACTAGATGGACTTTGTTGGCAAAGTAATGTCTCTGCTTTTGAATATGCTGTCTAGGTTGGTCATAACTTTCCTTCCAAGGAGTAAGCATCTTTTAATTTCATGGCTGCTAACATTTTCTCTTGCAGAAAGAGCAAGTGACACACCATTTATACTAAGTATATCAATTTATTTCCTTTGCTAGTATGCATGAAAACTCTTAAGAGTAGGGTAAATGATAAAAACACTTCATTGTGATTTGGGAGAATTTTTCCATTCTTTTAAACCACAGTGCTCTTAGTAATAAAATTGAATTTTAAAAGTTTAAGAGCTAGGTTTTTAATAACTTTTCAGGATAAATATTAATAGGAAAGATATCTATCTTAATGACACAATAGAAATAAGTATGTATCAACAGAATTAATTATATCAAATATCAATTTAGGAAAATGAAATATGATGATTCTTAAGTAAATATTGCAGTATAATACAAATGATCAGACAGCAATATTGAAAGAAAAAAAAGCAGCTTGGGTTTTATCATTGATATCATTTATGCTTATATTTTATATATTAGCTATAATCCTTAAATCGGAGAAGGCAATGGCACCCCACTCCAGTACTCTTGCTTGGAAAATCCCATGGATGGAGGAGCCTGTTAGGCTGCAATCCATGGGGTCGCTAAGAGTCAGACACGACTGAGTGACTTCACTTTCACTTTTCACTTTCGTGCATTGGAGAAGGAAATGGCAGCCCACTCCAGTGTTCTTGCCTGGAGAATCCCAGGGACGGGGGAGCCTGGTGGGCTGCCGTCTATGGGGTCACACAGAGTCGGACACAACTGAAGTGACTTAGCATAGCATAATCTTTAAATAGAAGATATCTGTATGTCATGGAATCTATAGTCTTGCTATGTGAATACCTAATCCCTGGTCAGTGCTTATATAATCAACAAGCACACAAACATAATAAAACTATGTGGTACAAATATACAATGGAAGGTTATTCAGCCATAAAAGCGAACAATTTGAGTTAGTTCTAGTGAGGTGGATGAACCTATAGCCTGTTTTACAGAGTGAAGTAAGTCGGAAAGAGAAAAACAAATATCGTGTATTAATGCACATATATGGAATCTAGAAAAATGGTATTGATGAACTGTTTGCAGGACAGGAATAGAGACACAGAGATAGAGAACAGACTTGTGGATGGGGGAAGGAGATGGTAGGACGAATTGAAAGAATAGCATTGACACATACACAATTACTATATGTAAAATAGATAGCTAATAGGAAATTGCTCTGTAACACGGGGAATTCAACACGGTGCTCTGTAACAACCTAGAGGAGTGGGATGGGGTGGAGGATGGGAAGGAGTTTCCAGAGGGAGGGGGCACATGTATACTTAGGGCTGATTCACATTGTTGTATGGTAGAAACCAGGTGCTTCCCAGGTGGCTTAGCAGTAAAGAATCTGCCTGCCTGCAGGAGATGCGAGTTTGATCACTAGCTCTGGGGAAGATCACCTAGAGAAGGAAATGGCAACCCACTCTAGTGTGTATATATATATATATATTTGTCTCCATATTCTTGCCTGGAGAATCCCATGGACAGGGGAAATCAGTGGGCTACAGTCCATTGTGTTGCGAGGAGTCAGACAGGACTGAAGTGACTTACACACATGCGCGCATGGCAGAAACCAACACAACATTGTACAGCAATCACCCTCCAATTAAAAATAAATTTAAAAAAAATGACAGAGAGCTGATGCTGGTTCACAGTGGATGGTATTCCCGGGCCTAGCCAATAATGTATGTGCGATTGCTACAGCTCTAAAAAAAACTTTGTTAAGGGATGAATCTGGAAAATTCACTTGCATTCAAGAGATTGGTCTATCAATATATTTTTTCTAACTTTGAATAGGTGCAAAATCAGATAAAAACAGTATCAAACTGGCCAAATACCACAAATGCCCAGTACTTAAATTTAAAATTCAGTCTTATGCAACAATTAGAAAATTAACTCCTTCATGAATCCCAGCTCTGAAGACCTTTTGTGACTTATACACTAAGTAGCAGAATGTCTTTTCACTCCCCCAAGCCTAACAAACTGCTAAGCTAACAGTCTATCCACTTAAAGTATGGCCTTCGTTGGGACTCCTTGCCTCCCTTTTTCTGGTTGTCTGGCACAAAGGATTGATCCTTTCATAATTATGCTCTAGAAGGTTGAGGCCAGGCAACCTGAAGCAGCTATAAACCTGCTACCTACTTTCTGATATTGGTGACCAATTATAAAGTTAGAATCACAATGATTCATTGTTTACATAAAAAAAAAATAAACCTTTCCACCCTGGTTATAACAGAAGCATCACTCTTCACAGGTATCTCAAAATGTATTTTCTCCAGAGGTTTTAGCCAAGTTATGCTGTAGTGTAGCTATTATGAAGTTTTATCGTAACTATTCTCTTATGTCTTCCAAACTTTGTGAGAAATATGTGTATTTGGTAAGAATATTTGGTAAGGTATTTGGTAAGAATCACATTCTGTTTTTGGTGGTATATCTGGAATATGAAACGCAACTTAGATGTATAGATGAAAAAAGGCTTTTCACAATTCCCTTCATGTCTAAATTTTGGAATGCATTGTTTTACAGAACTAATAACTCAAATCTAGCTCAATACAAGGCAAATTACTACCCCTAATACAAGAGACTTTCCTTTATTTTTTCCAACTCCTGATTGTAGAAAGGATAATTAAATATTTAACAAAGAATCAAAAAGAGGTGAACTATGTATATTCATATTTTATCTCCAATAGCAGATAAAATCACTGTGTTTTATTTGGGCTGGATGCCATGGGATAAGAGTGCAAGTGATGGCTATTGGTTATTTATTTATTTATTTTTTTGAGGCGAGTTTAATTTTATTTTATTTTTAAACTTTACATAATTGTATTTGTTTTGCCAAATATCAAAATGAATCCACCACAGGTATACATGTGTTCCCCATCCTGAACCCTCCTCCCTCCTCCCTCCCCATACCATCCCTCTGGGTCGTCCCAGTGCACTAGCCCCAAGCATCCAGTATTGTGCATCGAACCTGGACTGGCAACTCGTTTCTTACATGATATTTTACATGTTTCAATGTCATTCTCCCAAATCTTCCCACCCTCTCCCTCTCCCACAGAGTCCATAAGACTGTTCTATACATCAGTGTCTCTTTTATTAATCAATGGACAACTAATTAAGGAAATAAGTGGAATGTCAGGATACAGTTAAGGGAAAGGTGCCTTTACTGGCAGCAAAGAAATCCAATTATTTACTTATTTCCAAATATGAATGCAAATTAAGCTTGAAGTGTCATGCTTTAATATCATATGCTTATTCTTAAATTACAATTTGACTATGTTTAATTTGTATTGTTTGTATTTTTTTTTTTACTTCTATTCCTTTACTCACTAGCAATTTCATATGAAGATGAAATTTTTAAATAGCTTTTTCCTGGGAATCTCAGAGAAATTTCAGTAAGCACTGAATGAACAAAAATGGCATGACAGAACAGAAATAGTTCTTTGACTGTCAGCAGATATTTAAATAACATGAATACCATCTAGTTATAATGGATTCCTTTAGAACTGACGATACGATACTTAGAGAACAAAGGGAATCAGGCCAGAGTCACTTACTGTAAAGCACTGTAGAGTATAATAGTTGACATGAAAATGACTCTTCAGAACTTTCAGCATAATAAACCCCTGGGTGAAAGCTCTCAGAGTGACTTCCAGAAATACAGAGCCAATTGCTTTTCCATAAAACAACTGCATTTATGAGCATAAGGGAAGACTAAAGTACCAAATGTAAAATTCCCACTGTGACTGGCCTTAATATTAAAAGCCAGAGAAATGGATAAAAGAGACAGTAAAGTGACAGTCATATTTAAATTCTCAGTGTTTTTGTTTAAATCAGCCTTGCAATATCTGTCTTTTTAAATTACTTATTCAATGATTCAGTCTTCTCTATATATTTAATCACTCACTTAATAAACAGTAAATGTTCATTGAGCACATTTGGCTGCTATCCTCTGTTCAAGTTATAGGCATTGCAAAGATAAATATGATATTCCTGCTACCAGAGGTCTTTATTCGGTGGGAGACATGATTATTTAAGTCAATAAACCAAGTGTGATACAATAGCAGATATGAAAGACAAGTGATCTGTGAAATCACAGCAGGATCAACTTAGTATATCTAGAATGACTAAGGAGGATGCCAGAGGAAGGAACATTTACTCTGAATCTTGAAGAAAAGGATAATAGAGTTTACTGCATAGAACTAGTAAATCATACACAGGCTGTAGTTCATTACCTGATTTCCTGATTTTCAAACAGCATACATTGTTGTATGTATGCTGTGTGCACATTTTACTGATACTACTGAATGTGTCAAATATATAAAAGCTGTTTAGTCTTAACTAATCTATCCAATAAAGCCAATGTGTTTGTTTAGTCAGCATCTCTAATGGTCATGAATTTAACCAGAAATTACCCATTTATAGAGAAGAATTTGATATTAAGTATTAGACCATCAGTTTATCCACAAAGGAGCTATTTAATTGATCTTTCAAATTAATGTTAATATTCACTGATAGGCTAAAAAATAACTTCAAAGCATGTTCATACCCTGATCCCTGGACCTGTGATTATATTATCTTATAAAACAAAAAATGAAGATCATTGCATCCAGTCCCATTGCTTCATGGCAAATAGATGGGAAAACAATGAAAACAGTGAGAGATTACTTTTGAGGGGGCTCCAAAATCACTTCAGATGGTGATTGCAGCCATGAAATTAAAAGATGTTTGCTCCTTGGAAGAAAAGCTATGACCAACCTAGACAGCATAGTAAAAAGCACAGATGTTACTTAGCCAACAAAGGTCCATCTAGTCAAAGTTATGGTTCTGCCAGTAGTCATGTATGGATGTGAGAGTTGGACTGTAAAGAAAGCTGAGCACTGAAGAATTGATACTTCTGAACTGTGGAGTTGGAGAAGACTCTTGAGAGTCCCTTGGACTACAAGGAGATCCAACCAGTCCATCCTAAAGGAGATCAGGCCTGGGTGTTCATTGGAAGGACTGGTATTGAAGCTGAAACTCCAATACTTTGGCCACCTGATGCAAAGAACTGACTCCTTGGAA
Organism: Bos indicus x Bos taurus; assembly: GCF_003369695.1. Classification (NCBI taxonomy): domain Eukaryota; kingdom Metazoa; phylum Chordata; class Mammalia; order Artiodactyla; family Bovidae; genus Bos; species Bos indicus x Bos taurus. The sequence continues at coordinate 56,635,230 of NC_040087.1, forward strand.
AAGACCTTGATGCTGGGAAAGATTGAAGGCAGGAGGAGAAGAGGACGACAGAGGATGGAACAGTTGGATGTCATCACCAACTTTATGAACGTGAGTTTGAGCAAGCTTTGGGATTTGGTGATGGAAAACAAAGCCTGGTGTGAGACACGACTGAGCAACTGAACTAAACTGATAAAGCAAAAGAGGTCTTATGTGTGCCTTGCAGATGGAGTTAAGGATTTTAGAGAAGGGAAAATTATCCTACATTATTGGTATGAGTCTAAAGTGAGAGAATGGATCAGAGTGAGAGAATGTTACATCACAGTGAAAGCAAAGAGAAAAGCAATGTGTTAACCAGAGCAGAGGAAAAGAGAACTGACAAAAGAAGCTCAGGCAAGAGTTACATGGGGCTACACATCAAGGAATTTGGATAGTTTTATTTTAGAAGCCTGAAAAGCAAAGAAACATGTCTTAAAGCTACCGGAAGAAACACAGTTCTGAGGAAAAATTTTTAGCTCAGTGAAACCTCTTTGGCTTCTGACATCCAAAGCTCTACAATAAGAAATTTGTATTGTTTTAAGCCACAAAATGTGTGGGATTTTTTATAGCATCAATAAGAATTTAGTACAGAATATAAAATATTTTCTTTGCTAAAATATAATTTATGATTTTGTTCTCAGCATGTATTATAAAGTATGATTATAAAGCTAAAAACTGGATCCTCTAGATAATTCCACAAACAAAGCAAAGAAATATTGTTATTTTAGAAATTTGATTAGCTTTTTCATTTTCCAGTGGGCATTCTATGTTAACTGTACTTTCTTGAAAATACTTTATAGAAAACTTTTGTAAAAGTGTCAAATCTGCTTAATATGAATAGAATGCTAGATTTCTAATTAAAAAAATAGATACACAATAAGCACCAAAGGTTTACTGTATAGCACAGGTAACTATAGTCAATATCTTGAAATAACCTATAATGGAACATAATCTGAGAAATAATATATGTGTATATGTATAACTGAATTACCTTGTTGTGCACCTAAAACATTTTCTCAATATGCTTCAGTAAAATATATATATTAAGAAAAAACAAACATACACACAAAAACTAATGTCAAATCTTCCAGAAAATGAATGCCTATATTTAGTTCTACTTATTTTGTACAACTCACCATCCTCATTATAGTTATATCTACCTGACTGTAAGGATTTAAATGTTTTTGTGTTATTTTAGAATTTGGAATCATTCTGATATAAAGGAAATACATGTTCAACATAGAAAATAGGCAAAAAAAAATCAATGGCATTATTAAGGTTTCACATTAAAAAATTACTCGATATTTTTTACAACATAGTAATATAAATTTTGAATAATTCAAACATATTTTGAATCTTGAAATCATCACTAAGTGATTCTTAAGTATATTTTATCACATTTAAAAATGAAACTCAATAAGTGCATGCATGTGTGCGTGCATGCTAAATTGCTTTTGTGTCTGACTCCTTAAGACCCCAGTCCTTACGACGCTATGGGCTGGGGTCCACTAGGCTCCTCTGTCCGTGGGATTCTCCAGGCAAGAATACTGGAGTGGGTTGCCATCCCTTTCTCCAGAGGATCTTCCTGACCCAAGGATCAAATCCAAGTCTCTTTATGTCTCTGCATTTGCAGGCAGGTTCTTTAACATTAGCACTAAGTAATCTACAAAGTACCTGCCATAATTTGTTTGGTCAACTCATCATAGATGAACACTTAGAATTTATTTTTACTGTACATAATAATATTTATATATCAGTGATAGCTATCTTGAAAACTACTGAAAGTAGAATTACAGAGTTGAATTGTACACTGAATTATGAATTTTGGGATAGACCTAGTAAATGTTTCTCAGAAAGCTTTAAAATTAAGTATATTCTCAAGAATGCATTAAAATGTTCATTCAATTACAACTTGTGCAACATTTAGCAAAAGAAATTATATTTTTTTTTACAAACTCATAGAGAAAATGCTATCAAGTTGTTTTAATCTGATTTCATAGAATTAATGATATGGAAAATTTTTAAATTTCACTTGCTCTTTTATAATTTCTTCCTTCCCATTCCAGAAAATGAATGCCTAAATTTAGTTCTACTTATTTATATTCTACTTTTATTGAACAAATTAGTCCATCTGGTATTTAATTTTTAAATAATTTGGATAGGTGTCTAAATTATTTTGAACAAAAATATTAAGCAATTTTTTCAGCATACCACTGGGGTTCTGAATCTTGTTTCTTGATTTTATTTTCTCCATTCCTCACTGATATCACACTGGTTTACGAATTCCAATTTTTTTTAATCAATTACATTATCTCTATGTAAATGCTCTGATCCAAGTATTAATTTAATAATTTTAAATGATTGCTCAAACATTTGTGAAAGAATAAATGTGCTGAAAGAGGGCATTAAAACTCAGAAATACTGTTTATTACATGAAAGTGAAAGTGTTACTTGCTCAGTCCTGTTTGACTCTTTGCAACCCCATGGACTGTACCTGCCAGGCTCTTCTGTCCATGGAATTCTGTAGGCAAGAATACTGGAGTAGGTTTCTATTTCCTACTCCAGGGGATCTTCCTAAACCAGGGATCAAACCCAGGTCTTTTGCACTGCAGGCAGATTCTTTACCATCTGAGCCTCCAGGGAAGCTGAGTAAAGAATATGTTGAAACCAAAATTAGTCTCTCTCTGCCTATAAGGCAAGCTTCCCTCAGGTGACAGGCATGCTTGCCACAATAACCCAGGAACTGTGTGTTCCCAGCTTATTAAACTCATTTGGAAAAAAATAAATAAATAAACTCATTTGGTGAGCAATTTCTCCTATAACTCTACTAAAAGTTTCCTGGTGACTGTAATTGGCCAGGTTTAAATCACATAATCTACCTCCACCCCTCTGTTACTGTGTATGGACTTTTTAAGCCTGTGTTTCCTGAGTGTAAGAGAAATCATCATTGGTACTTCATCAAGGACACAGAATTTCAGGTAGTGGTCAATTTTCACTGTTTAGGTTAGAGAAAAATAATATTATTTTTGTATTTTTTATTTTTATGTCCTATATCTAAGATGTTACCCATTGTGAGGCATATCCTACATAGTGTATATATTATTCTGCAACTTTTCCACTCTAGCAAACTAGTGTAATTTATACATGTTTATATCAATAACTCTATTATCTATTTCATACCTGTATGATTATACCTCAGAATATTCATTGATTCAGCATCTCAGGATATTTTGAATGTCTTTAATATTTTGTCATTAGAAGCAGTGCTTCACTAGATTTTCATGTTGTGACTCTGACACCATTTCTATAGGGCATGGAGCTAAGGGCCATACTGTTCAAAGCATATGCAGAGCTTCAATTTTACTAGACACATAAAGTTTCACTGTTAATTACTTTTTTCATTTACATTTACATCTCCAATCTATGTGAGCTCCCATTGTTCCAGCGTCATGCAAGGTTGGTTCCTATATGCAGTAGGGCTTGGGAGAAATTCATCAATATCATAGCAAGGTGAATTTAGTTTGGATGAAAAAATATATATATATATATATGTGTGTGTGTGTGTGTGTGTTTGTGTGTATGTGTGAAACCACAGTTAGCAAGAAAATACAAGGATTAGACCTCTATTCATTCTCCCCATAGAAATATCCCCAGGTTAAGGTTAAGACTGGTTATGTAATACATGAGTTCAAGTGCAGGCACCTCATGCATTATTCCATTCCATTTAGTCCACTGGATGTGTGTGCAGTGAAGGCCACAGTCACAAAGATTATATGGGTGACAGAAAGTCTACATTCAGTAAATGTTGTCTTGGGATATCAGTTTCCAATCACCTGGGGATGTTGGGGTCAGTAGACTCTGAATGAAAACACATGTTAGTGTGCAGACAAGAAGAGAATAATTTCTGTAGAAAGATCAAGTGTTATTATCATATACTTACTAAAGAAGATAAAGAGATTGAAAGTCTTTTATAGTATTTGTGGATTTTCTATTTATAATACAGTTTATACTTCCTGAGTGAAAATTGTGTTTTAAAATTTTTAATGAAAATTTAAAAAAAATTTGTGTATACTCTGTTATGAAAGAACTTCTATAGGAATTTTCAGTTATGCCATAGGATAACTTCTTGTATTCCCCCAACACTAGTTTAATATTCACCAAGTGCCATTCTTTTTTTTTGGGGGGGGGGTGGTGATAGTTCTAAAAGGTCTTGTGGGTCTTCATAGAACCTTTCAACTTCAGCTTCTTCAGCATTACTGGTTGGGGCATAGACTTGGATTACTGTGATATTGAATGGTTTGCCTTGGAAACGAACAGAGATCATTCTGTCGTTTTTGAGATTGCATCCAAGTACTGCATTTCGGACTCTTTTGTTGACCATGATGGCTACTCCAGTTCTTCTGAGGGATTCCTGCCCGCAGTAGTAGATATAATGGTCAAACCCATTCCAGTCCATTTGAGTTCGCTGATTCCTAGAATGTCGACATTCACTCTTGCCATCTCTTGTTTGACCACTTCCATTTGCCTTGATTCATGGACCTGACATTCCAGGTTCCTATGCAATATTGCTCTTTACAGCATCGGACCTTGCTTCTATCATCAGTCACATCCACAGCTGGGTGTTCTTTTTGCTTTGGCCGTATCCCTTCATTCTTTCTGGAGTTATTTCTCCACTGATCTCCAGTAGCATATTGGGCCCCTACTGACCTGGGGAGTTCCTCTTTCAGTATCCTATCATTTTGCCTTTTCATACTGTTCATGGGGTTCTCAAGGCAAGAATACTGAAGTGGTTTGCCATTCCCTTCTCCAGTGGACCACATTCTGTCAGATCTCTCCACCATGACCTGCCCGTCCAGGGTTGCCCCATGGGCATGGCTTAGCTTCATTAAGTTAGAAAAGGCTGTGGTCCTAGTGTAGTTAGATTGACTAGTTTTCTCTGAGTATGGTTTCAGTATGTCTGCCCTCTGATGCCCTCTTGCAACACCTACAATCTTACTTGGGTTTCTCTTACCTTGGGTGTGGGATATCTCTTCATGGCTGCTCCAGCAAAGCGCAGCTGCTGCTCCTTACCTAGGATGAGGGGTATCTCCTCACCACCGCCCTTTGTGACCTGCAACATGGTATAGCTCCTCTAGACCGTCCTAAGCCCATGCAGCCACTGCACCTTGGACATGGGGTTGGTCCTCCCGGCCGCTGCCCCTGGCCTCGGGCGTAGGGTAGCTCCTCCCAGCCGCTGCCCCTGGCCTTGGGCATGGGGGCGTGGGGTAGCTCCTCCCGGCTGCCGCCCCTGACCTTGTTCGCGGGGTATCTCCTCTCGGCCGCCTCCCCTGACCTCTGACTTGGGTAGCTCTTCTTGGCCGTTCCTGCACCGTCGCAGCCTGGAACTCTCGGCTGCTGCCCCTGACCTCAGACGTGGGGTAACTCCTCTTGGCCACCACCCTTCGGGCGTGGGGTCCTCCTGGCTTCTGCCCCTGACCTTGGACATGGGGTAGCTCCTCTAGGCTGCACTTAGTGCTCCAGTCACAGCCGCCGCCGCAGTGCTTAGATGTCCTTTTCATTATAGGGGACTGGAATGCAAAAGTAGGAAGTCAAGAAACACCTAGAGTAACAGGCAAATTTGGCCTTGGAATATGGAATGAAGCAGGGAAAAGACTAATAGAGTTTTTCCAAGAAAATGCACTGGTCATAGCAAACACCCTTTTCCAACAACACAAGAGAAGACTCTACACATGGACATCACTAGATGGTCAACACTGAAATCAGATTGATTATATTCTTTGCAGCCAAAGATGGAGAAGCTCTATACAGGCAGCAAAAACAAGACCAGGAGCTGACTGTGGCTCAGATCATGAACTCCTTAATACCAAATTCAGACTGAAATTGAAGAAAGTAGGGAAAACCACTAAACCATTCAGGTATGACCTAAATCAAATCCCTTATGATTATAGAGTGCAAGTGAGGAATGGATTTAAGGGACTAGATCTGAAAGATAGAGTGCCTGATGAACTATGGAATGAGGTTCATGACATTGTACAGGAGACAGGGATTAAGACCATCCCCATGGAAAAGAAATGCAAAAAAGCAAAATGGCTGTCTGGGGAGGTCTTACAAATAGCTGTGAAAAGAAGAGAAGCAAAAAGCAAAGGAGAAAAGGAAAGATATAAGCATCTGAATGCAGAGTTCCAAAGAATAGCAAGAAGAGATGAGAAAGCCTTCCTCAGTGATCAATGCAAAGAAATAGAGGAAAACAACAGAATGGGAAAGACTAGAGATCTCTTCAGGAAAACTAGAGATACCAAGCGAATATTTCATTCAAAGATGGACTCGATAAAGGACAGAAATGGTATGGACCTAACAGAAGCAGAAGACATTAAGAAGAGATGGCAAGAATACACAGAAGAACTATCCAAAAAGTTCTTCATACCCAGATAATCATGATGATGTGATCACTGACCTAGAGCCAGACATCCTGGAATGTGAAATCAAGTGGGCCTTAGAAAGCAGCACTACGAACAAAGCTAGTGGAGGTGATAGAATTCCAGTGAGCTATTCCAAATCCTGAAAGATGATCTGTGAAAGTGCTGCACTCAATATGCCAGCAAATTTGGAAAACTCAGCAGTGGTCACAGGACTGGAAAAGGTCAGTTTTCATTCCAATCCCAAAAAAGGCAATGCCAAAGAATGCTCAAACTACTGCACAATTGCACTCATCTCACATGCTAGTAAAGTAATGCTCAAAATTCTCCAGGCCAGGCTTCAGCAATACGTGAACCATGAACTTCCAGAGGTTCGAGCTAGTTTTAGAAAAGGCAGAGGAACCAGAGACCAAATTGCCAACATCCGCTGGATCATGGAAAAAGCAAGAGAGTTCCAAAAGAACATCTATTTCTGCTTTATTGACTATGCCAAAGCCTTTGACTGTGTGGATCACAATAAACTGTAGAAAATTCTGAAAGAGATGGGAATACCAGACCACCTGACTTGCCTCTTGAGAAATCTCTATGCAGGTCAGGAAGCAACAGTTAGAACTGGACATGGAACAACAGATTGGTTCAAAATAGGAAAAGGAGTATGTCAAGGCTGTATATTGTTACCCTGCTTATTTAACTTATATGCAGAGTACATCATGAGAAATTCTGGGCTGGAAGAAGCACAAGCTGGAATCAAGATTGCCAGGAGAAATATCAATAACCTCAGATATGCAGATGACACCACCCTTATGGCAGAAAGTGAAGAGGAACTCAAAAGCCTCTTGATGAAAGTGAAAGAGGAGAGTGAAAAAGTTGGCTTAAAGCTCAACATTCAGAAAATGGAGATCATGGCATCTGGTCCCATCACTTCATGGGAAACAGATGGGGAAACTGTGGAAACAGTATCAGACTTTATTTTTGGGGGGCTCCAAATCACTGCAGATGGTGATTGCAGCCATGAAATTAAAAGATTCTTTCTCCTTGGAAGGAAAGTTATAACCAACCTAGATAGCATATTCAAAAGCAGAGACATTACTTTGCCAACAAAAGTCCATCTAGTCAAGGCTATGGTTTTTCCAGAAGTCATGTATGAATGTGAGAGTTGGACTGTGAAGAAAGCTGAGTGCTGAAGAATTGATGCTCTTGCACTGTGGTGTTAGAGAAGACTCTTGAGAGTCCCTTGGACTGCAAGGGGATCCAACCAGTCCATTCTAAAGGAGATCAGTCCTGGGTGTTCTTTGGAAGGAATGATGCTAAAGCTGAAACTCCAATACTTTGGCCACCTCATGCGAAGAGTTGACTCATTGGAAAAGACTCTGATGCTGGGAGGGATTGGGGGCAGGAGGAGAAGGGGACGACAGAGGATGAGATGGCTGGATGGCATCACCGACTTGATGGACAGGAGTTTGAGTGAACTCTGGGAGATGGTGATGGACAGGGAGGCCTGGCATGCTGCAGTTCATGGGGTTGCAAAGAGTTGGACAACTGAGCAACTGAACTGAACTGAACTGATTATGCTGCTGCTGCTGTTGCTAAATTGCTTCAGTTGTGTCCGACTCTGTGCGACCCCGTTATTGCCTCCTGAGGCACATCATCAGTGCATGGTAGCCAGGTGATCAGTGCATGATCAGTCACATGATCAGTGCCATTCAGTCACGTGATCAGTGCATGATAACCACGTGGTCAGTGCATGCTCAGTCACGTGATCAGTACTTGATCAGCCACGAGATCAGGGCCTGCACAGTCATGTGATCAGAGCCTGCTGAGCTGCGTGATTCCTGCCTGCTCAGCTGCTTGACAATTGCCAGCTGAGCTCTGTGATTCCTGCCAGCACACCTGCTTGATTATTGCCTGCTGAGCAGCATGATTCGTCATAGCGGGCTCCATGATTATTGCCTGCTGATTGCGTGGTTCGTGCCTGCTCAGCTCTTTGATTATTGCCTCCTGAGGCACATCATCAGTGCATGATAGCCACGTGATCAGCACATGATCAGTCACATGATCAGCGCCATTCAGTCACGTGATCACTGCAGGATCATCCCCATGATCAGCGCATGCTCATCACGTGATCAGTACTTGATCAGCCACGTGATCAGTGCCTGCACAGTCACGTGATCAGGGCCTGCTCAGCTGCGTGATTAATGCCTGCTCAGCTGCTTGACAATTGCCATAGCCTTTAGTATGCTGCTGCTGCTAAGTCACTTCAGTCGTGTCCGACTCTATGCAACCCCATAGATGGCCTTCTACCAGGCTCCCCCGTCCCTGGTATTCTCGAGGCAACAACATTGGAATGGGTTGTCATTTCCTTCTCCAATGCATGAAAGTGAAAAGTGAAAATGAAGCCGCTCAGTTGTGTCCAACTCTTCACAACCCCATGGATGCAGCCTACCAGGCTCCTCCATCCATGGGGTTTTCCTGGCAAGACTACTGTAGTGGGGTGCCACTGCCTTCTCCGAAAGACATTATAGACAATCATTTTTATTTTCATAAATGTATTCAAACAAAAATTTAAAAGAGCAGATCGGTGTTGACCATTATGTTAAGCAGCTCAGCTCTTGAATTTGAAGTTTTTATATTATGGCTAAAAAATCATGTATTTTGAAGAGAGAAAGACTATTATATATGATGTTAGTTTTGTACTATGCATCACAGACTTCATATTCCTCTATGGTCATTCAGAAGTTTACTAAAATGTCTAGTCAACTTCTTTGAGCAAAGTCCATTTTCTATCTCAAAGTGAAGTGAATCCTAGTAGTATCATATGAATACTTGCTAGAGTAAAAATAGAAATGGTAAAGACTCTGCCTGCAATGTGGGAGACCTGGGTTTGGTCCCTGGGTTGGGAAGATCCCTTGGAGAATGGAAGAACTACCCACTCCAGTATTCTGGCATGGAGGATTCAATGAACTGTAGAGTTCATACAGTCACAAAGAGTCAGACACAACTGAGCAACTTTCACTTTCGCTTTTCACTTTCACAGTGGATTGTTAATAAATAACCAATTAGGACTTATTAAAAATTAATTAAGCATTTTCTTTGAGATTCATGACTATAAATTCAGTAACTAACAAATCCATTTAGATGAGAAAGTCAATTTAAGGAAAAACAATCCTCAGAGCAACAATTGTGATCTACATTTGGACAGCTTCAAACATGGTTGTAACTTTCTTTCTTTTACTGGGAAAATAGAAACTCAAATTTCTTTCACCCTAGTTCTTTATCTGCATGCCTGTACACCAGCATTTTTAAGAAAAATGTTGGCAAACTATGTAAAAGAGCAGTGCTTGCCCAAACATTACTGCCCAAGTTATTACTATATAATTTTTTTCTGCCCTAAAATGGAATACCTGTTGGCTCTTCCTCTATCCACCATTAACCCGCTCACTGGGGATGGAGGATTCTTAATTCATTTGGAAAATTATAACTCAGTGCTACCTTTGGTAATTAACGGCTGTGAGCTAAGTTGTGCCTGTGTTGCAATACTGTAACTCCTCATCCTATTTCCTCTAGTACTTTTTAAATGCTACAGACATTGTAGCCTATAGATTTATTCCACATAGATATACAAAGCTTGTCCATATCAAAGACAGTATAAAGAGTTCTGAGGCAGTCAGCAGATGTTTAGAAAGAAATAAAAATATGATAGCCCTTATAAACAGTAAACTTAAGATTTTTGGTTTTCCTTATAAATGCTTATTCTTTGAAAACAGTGGGTCTATAAAACCAAGTTCTTGAATTTCAGATTTTGGTTGATATCATAGATTATATATTGTATCATATCATAAATCACAAAGTATATACTCTGGTTGAAATAATGGTTGTGCTCAGCTTTTTTAAATGAAAACATCTAAATTGACTTTGAGGTGCAGTTACTAATTATTTAATGATGTTGAAATATAATCATAACAAGGAAGAACAATAGTTCAATTTGTATGCCAAATGTATAACAGCTTATCATCATATCTTGCCAATAATTATTAAATACACAAAATAACAAAATAAGAAAATCAGTAATGATTTACTTTAAAAAAATCTCGTATAATTGATTTAGACATTAGTTGGACAACACAGTCCAATTTTTTTTAATGTGACTCCAAAAAACAAAATTACTGATTAAAATCACATTATATAGTATATCATAATATTACCAAGTTATCAAATGCTAGTATATTACATTTGGATATGTTGATACAGTAATTAATATGTCTAACATTTTAGAAGTGAGACATTTGATTTCCTGTCTTCAAATTAAACATCTATGTCTATTAAATTACACATATCAAATAATCCTTCCTTACCAATTAAACCTTTTATATAGTGAGTCACAATAAATTTGCAAATCAATGATTGTTTGCAATAATACAATTAATAAATAAATCCTCAAATCAAAGAAAGAAAACCCAGAACCCATTAGAAAATTTGTACTCAGAGAAGATATTTAAATAGCCAAGTTAATACAACCTTACTAATAATTAGAAATGCACAAGTCAAATCCAAAATGTGTTCCATTACATACTCAATAGAATGACTAAAGTAAAACTGAAGATCTCAAGTACAGGTGAAAATGTGGAGCAACTGTAACTCATATAATCCATTGGTAGAAGCAAAAAATGGTTGAGAATCTATCAAGTTATCTTCTAAAAAGTTTTTTCGTCAATGTGTAGTGATAACCACAGTATATGTACATATTTTTTACACTTGATCTTAGCCAAAAGGCCGAGAAGCGATGTACATATTTTTTAATTCTAGTGTTTATGTTATTTTTCTTTAGGAAGCAAAATGGAATAGTAGAGTAATAAACCTAATCTGGATTAATTTGATATTGTATACTAGTATGTAAATCTCATATACAAGAAAGATATAAAATAGACTACATGAAGGTCTGTCTTAAAAGCAAATGTGATTTAATGTATTAATCTCATTTACAACTTATACATTTTAATACATATTATTGAGGAGTTAGTTGCAGTGTATTTTATACTGTTTCAGAATTAAAGAGGTTTTTATCATTAAACATAAACACATAATCTGACAAATTCAGTTAACACAAACTGTAAAACCTTCTAAGATATAATTGCTAGACTACTCTCTCAATTGTATTAAACAGTATCTTTCAGTGGGGATTTTTAAAAATTATTTTTATCTTAGATTAGATAAAAGTGTGCAATGTATACATAATGCCCCAGACAGAACTTTACAAACTGTGATTTGGACCCTTTCTCCATCCCTCCTAAACACATATTCTTACACAGAAAATGCTTTGGCTTTAAATCATTCATGGTGCAATTAAATCATTATTACCTATTGTATTTCCTTAAGATCACACAGAAGTTGTCATTTCTACATTTTTGAAGATAAAATCTTAAGGACAATCAGAAAGGAATCTCATATTTTTTGTAAATTTAAGTTTCCTTGAATTCATGTAATTCCAAGGGCTTTTGGTTTGTGTTTTTGTATAAGTTTAGGGAGTTACCTAATATCTAAAAATGGAACACTGAATATGCTTCTGCCCCAACATTTCCATTTGAACATTGGAAAATTATACCAGTCATAACAGCGAGTTTATTTATTGACTTTACAGATAATGACAGTGATCTCTTATAGGTTATTACAAAGTACTGAGTATAGCCTCTGTGCTCTGTAGTAGGTCCTTGTTGAATATCTATCTTATATATAGTAACGCATATAGTAATGCTAAACACCTAATTTATCCCTCCCGTGCTTCCCTTTTGGTAACCATACGTTTGTTTTGCATGTCTGTTTATATTTGTTTTGTATATAAGTTCATTTGTATCTATTAATATTTTTGATTTATATCTTACATATAAGCAATATAATATGATATTTGTCTTTTCCTGTCTAGCTAGCTTTGCTTAATATGGTATTCTCTAGGTCCATCTATGTTGCTGCCATTGGCATTATTTCATTATTTTTTATGGATGAGTAATATTCCATCATGTGTGTGTATTGTGTTAATGAATGGTTAATAAAATAAGAACACATAATTCGTAAACACTGTTGTTGTTAATATTTTGTTCCTTGGAGCCACTAGGAAATAATTTTTACTATGCAGCATCTGAGAGGAAGAGTTTGACAAATTAACTTTTTTGCTGCTAATATGTCACTATACTCTGAAGCCACGTCCCTCCTCTATATTGATAGCAATGCAGCTTGCAGACTTTCAGACCATCTGAACAGTCTTCATTTGTTTTGAGGAAACAGGGCAAGATATGAAAGGGACCTGGATGGAATCCGAATGGGCTAGTGACCATTGGTGTTTGTCAGGAAAGTGAATATATTGGGTTTGGACTTGGTACAGTATCAGTTCTACACACCGTGTATTATATGATAGTAATGCATATGTTTCTTTAATAATTGTGTTGCTCAATGTGTCTGTTATACACAGGACCTTCTTGCTCAGGTATAAAGACAATGCAACAGTTATTTTCTCTCCTATATAATAAATGGCCTGCATTCCTCTTTAACTGATATTGCTGCTGCTTTTCCACTGTCTCTACAAGGATGATCTGGGAAATCATTTGCATTTATAATGATTTGTGAAATCTTAGTGATAATCTCTGTATTTCCTGCCCTTACATTTTTTCTCTCCACAAATAACTCATGGTCAATATATATTCTTCTATATTCTCATTAATGCTGCATATTTTATTCCTATAATTGTATATAATTAATTAATGTGGATTCTCTTTTGGGTTATTAGAATCACAGAATGGCTATAGAAAAAAAAAAATGGCCAACCATTTCTAATCAAGCAGAATTGGTATCTCTCATATTAGCTGTCTGTGAAAATAGATTCCTCTGCCAGCAAAGCACCTATTTTGTTCCTGACAACTCACTTGTTCTGTGATGGTACTCTCCTCATTTGCATTTTAAGGGGTTATCTTAATACCTACTCCATATTCCAAGTTTGCATTCTATAACACTTTATTTTGGGTAATCAGTTCAATTCAGTTCAGTCACTCAGTCATGTCCAACTCTTTGCGACCCCATGAAGCACAGCATGCCAGGCCTCCCTGTCCATCACCAACTCCCAGAGTCCACCCAAACCCATGTCCATCAAGTCAGTGATGCCATCCAACCATCTCATCCTCTGCTGTCCCCTTCTCCTCTTGCCTTCAGTCTTTCCTAGCATCAGGGTCTTTTCCAATGAGTCAGCTCTTCTCATCAGGTGGCCAAAGTATTGGAGTTTCAGTTTCAACATCAGTCCTTCCAATGAACACCCAGGACTGATCTCCTTTAGGATGGACTGGTTGGATCTCCTTGCAGTCCAAGGGACTCTCAAGAGTCTTCTCCAACACCACAGTTTAAAAGCATCAATCCTGCACTCAGCTTTCTTCACAGTCCAACTCTCACATCCATACATGACCATTGGAAAAACCATAGCCTTGACTAGACAGACCTTTGTTGGCAATGTAATGTCTTTGCTTTTTAATATGCTGTCTAGGTTGGTCATCCCATGTGTTAATGAAGGGCCTCTTTTACCTATTCAGGTCCTGAACTAGCAGAGTCCTATTTTATTATGATAATCAGATTTTCATTCCTCTCAAAATTAAACATATAACCAATTCCTTTTTTATAATTTTGAAGATCTGCTATCTGAAAATATTTGGTTGCAGCAATGCAATTCTAAGAAATGGAAATTGTTTTAAACTACTCTAAGTTCTGCATATGCTGAATACCTTCAATTTGGTGTTACAGAATCATTCCAAATGGATAGAACAGTGGACTCTAAGATCAATCTCCAAGAATGGCTCTCCGAAAAAAGCTAGTGAATTGGCCCTCAATGGTTCTCAGAAAAAAGCTATTGAATTGGGGCAACCAGAGAGTTGCTGCTTTTTTCACAAAGAGGTAGGTGGAAAATAGGTTATATTTGAAGTTCTTGATTCAAGAACAAACTACAAGTGCTGCCATCCAGGAATCAGGAAATTGTTGTTGCTATGGCTGCAGATACCTTTCAGTAGTCACAAAGCTAAGGTCTAGTCACCAGAATGCTGATGCAGAAAATCAGTGTCCACAATCTCACTTTTCAGAACCAAACAAAAGCAACAGCAAGATGACTTCTTCATTTCCACCCTCCAAATTTTGAACAATTGCAATGAATTTCAGATTAATTTTCACAAATTAATTTTCACTTAAAAACATGGTTGCAAAAAAAAAAAAAGCATCTGCAATATTATGTTAGCTATTTAGGTTCTGATATAGAGAAGGCACACTAGAAAAAGATTAAAGCAGCAGATGCTGATGAGCAGTTTACCATTTCCACTCCCACACCAGTTAAATTAAAAAGAGCAACTAAATGTGAGACAAGGACAATGGGGAAGAAAAGCCTTTCTGTTTTCTATATTTCAGAACATCAGGTCAAAGAGTAAATACAGTTATATTCTGTAGCAGTGGTAGTTGGAAGTGCACAACAGTAATAGATATATTCATACACAATGCCACAGAATAAGATGCAATAAGTCAAACCAAGAGAAGACATCTTATTAGCCATCTCAGCACCAATGAGATAATGAAGCAATTCCCTACAATTCTGACACAAAATGATTTTGAAGCTATAGCATTCAGAATCTATTTCTGCCTGTTTATATACTGAAGAGTTTAGCAAATTAATTTATATTACCTGAAAATGCTTATGAAATTGGATTCAATTAGACAGTGTCTTGGTTGAACTAAAAAGAAACAGAAATCCTTATATACTAATATGCAGTGGTCAGTCTTGTGGGTATCAAAAAGCAATTATGAATGAGGGGGAGTTCAGAAGTCGTGTCTGTTTACCAATTATGCATGTGGACATGGCAGTGACACCAGGTCCTCGGGCTTGGCTTCCACTGATTCAGGGGTCCCAGCACGATCACATATTATTCAGTGGAGTGTTCTGAGTGTGGTGTGAGTTACAGGATCCTAACAGGTTACTTCTCTGTAATGCAGGAAGATACTCTCAGAAGCAGTCCAAGAACCTGACCTCTCATGGTTTCAGTAAGTTTTTAAGAATTAAACTCTCTTTATTAACTCTTTTTCAAATTAAAATAACATCAGTTTCCTCAGAGCGAAACTGGAAGCAGCAGCCTCAGTGATGTTCCTTGAATAGATTTATTTACTTACTTATTTTAAATGTCTGTCATATAATTTGTTTGGAGATGTAGAATGCAAAGTTACAAGATTTACAACTCTGAGAAAAACTATAAATTTAAAAACATAATTTTTTGTTAATCCTCTAAGTTTTATTATGTTCCGTTAACATTCTCTTGAATCAGTGTTTTGAAAACACACTATGAGAAAGGCAACATTAGGCTGTTTATTTTATGGAAAAAGCACTTAAGGGATTTGTGAACATCCGGCAGAATAAATCATGTGTTCCTTTCATTTAAACTTTTGAAATTAAATTTATTGTCACATAGATGAAAGTTGTTTGAAAAATAAAATACCACCACCTGATTTAAATATTTACTTTGCTGCAGGTTCCTCCTATTAAATCTTTATTGGTTTCTAACTATCAAGAAATTAGGATAGAGTTAATATCTGACCTGAGGAAACAATATGCTCACACAAAATGAAATAAAATATTAATAAATTGAAATTAGAAACATAGAAATTTAAGTCTTAGAGAATTGTCTCTCAATTGCACTGAGAAAAATTAGCTCATAAGGAAATCAAAAGTCCTATTATGTAGGAATAATTAAAAATATTTTTTATAGCCAATAGGAGTCCTCCTCAAGGTCCAACAGTGTATTTATCTTCTAAATATTTCTTTGGAAAGCTAAATAGTAAGAGATGTTCCTTAGGAATATTTTATAAGTACTTAAAATCATATAAAGCAATAATGGTGCCTCAGATACATATGGTTTTACTTTTATACTTTCATTTCATTAAAATCATAACATTATAGTTTTATTTATGTTAATAATAAATCCCTTATGATTATACAGTGGAAGTGAGAAATAGATTTAAGGGACTAGATCTGATAGACAGAGTGCCTGATGACTATGGACGGAGGTTCCTGACATTGTACAGGAGACAGGGATTAAGACCATCCCCATGGAAAAGAAATGCAAAAAAGCAAAATGGCTGTCTGGGGAGGTCTTACAAATAGCTGTGAAAAGAAGAGAAGCAAAAAGCAAAGGAGAAAAGGAAAGATATAAGCATCTGAATGCAGAGTTCCAAAGAATAGCAAGAAGAGATGAGAAAGCCTTCCTCAGTGATCAATGCAAAGAAATAGAGGAAAACAACAGAATGGGAAAGACTAGAGATCTCTTCAGGAAAACTAGAGATACCAAGCGAATATTTCATTCAAAGATGGACTCGATAAAGGACAGAAATGGTATGGACCTAACAGAAGCAGAAGACATTAAGAAGAGATGGCAAGAATACACAGAAGAACTATCCAAAAAGTTCTTCATACCCAGATAATCATGATGATGTGATCACTGACCTAGAGCCAGACATCCTGGAATGTGAAATCAAGTGGGCCTTAGAAAGCAGCACTACGAACAAAGCTAGTGGAGGTGATAGAATTCCAGTGAGCTATTCCAAATCCTGAAAGATGATCTGTGAAAGTGCTGCACTCAATATGCCAGCAAATTTGGAAAACTCAGCAGTGGTCACAGGACTGGAAAAGGTCAGTTTTCATTCCAATCCCAAAAAAGGCAATGCCAAAGAATGCTCAAACTACTGCACAATTGCACTCATCTCACATGCTAGTAAAGTAATGCTCAAAATTCTCCAGGCCAGGCTTCAGCAATACGTGAACCATGAACTTCCAGAGGTTCGAGCTAGTTTTAGAAAAGGCAGAGGAACCAGAGACCAAATTGCCAACATCCGCTGGATCATGGAAAAAGCAAGAGAGTTCCAAAAGAACATCTATTTCTGCTTTATTGACTATGCCAAAGCCTTTGACTGTGTGGATCACAATAAACTGTGGAAAATTCTGAAAGAGATGGGAATACCAGAGCACCTGACCTGACTCCTGAGAAACCTATATGCATGCCAGGAAGCAACAGTTAGAACTGGACATGGAACAACAGACTGGTTCCAAATAGGAAAAGGAGTACATCAAGTTTGTATATTGTCACCCTGCTTATTTAACTTATATGCAGAGTACATCATGAGAAACGCTGGGCTGGAAGAAGCACAAGCTGGAATCAAGATTGCCAGGAGAAATATCAATAACCTCAGATATACAGATGACACCACCCTTATGGCCTAACGTGAAGAGGAACTAGAAAGCCTCTTGATGAAAGTGAAAGTGGAGAGTGAAAAAGTTGGCTTAAAGCTCAACATCCAGAAAACAAAGATCATGGCATCTGGTCCCATCACTTCATGGGAAATTGATAGGGAAACAGTGGAAACAGTGTCAGACTTTATCTTTTTGGTCTCCAAAATCACTGCAGATGGTGACTGCAGCCATGAAATTAAAAGACACTTACTCCTTGGGAGGAAAGTTATAACCAACCTAGATAGCATATTCAAAAGCAGAGACATTACTTTGCCAACAAAGGTCCGTCTAGTCAAGGCTATGGTTTTTCCTATGGTCATGTATGGATGGGAGAGTTGGACTGTGAAGAAAGCTGAGCACCAAAGAATTGATGCTTTTGAACTGTGGTGTTGGAGAAGACTCTTGAGAGTCCCTTGGACTGCAAGGAGATCCAACCAGCCCATCCTAAAGGACATCAGTCTTGGGTGTTCATTGGAAGGACTGATGCTGAAGCTGAAACTCTAATACTTTGGCCACCTCATGTGAAGAGTTGATTCATTGGAAAAGACCCTGATGCTGGGAAGGATTGGGGGCAGGAGGAGAAGGGGATGACAGAGAATGAGATGGCTGAGTGGCTTCACCGACTCGATGGACATGAGTTTGGGTGAACTCTGGGAGTTGGTGATAGACAGGGAGGCCTGGCGTGCTTCAATCATGGGGTGGCAAAGAGTCGGACATGACTGAGAAACTGAACTGAACTGAGCTGAACTGAATATTTCAAAGGAAAAAAGAAATATAAATGAGGAAATAAGCTATTTCCAAACTTTTATTGTGTTGTGTTTATGGGACACTTTATAGATATATCTCCTGTGGTGGATTAAGAATGTCTACAAATTAATTGATATTTCTCATATCAGAATGTGAATCTATGACCTTGTACTTTGAATCTGTGTGGTTATGGTGCTTTTTTTGACCAATGGCATGACATGATATTGCAGAGTCATGTCTATCTCTTTGCAACCCCTTGGATTGCATCCTGCCAGGCTCCTCTGTTTATGGGTTTTCCAGGTAGGAATATTGGAGTGGGTTGCCATGCCCTCCTCCAGGGGATCTTCCCAACCCAGGAATCAAACCCAGGTCTCCTGCCTTGCAGGTGGATTGTTTACCAACTGAGCCACCAGGGAAGCACTTTTGACCAATGGAATATGGCAAAAGCGATTCCATTTTCTATCTCAAGTCTTATCAGGTTTTACCTATTCTCTGTTATATCACTAACTTGTCAGCCATGTGAGTAATCCATACTGCAGTATACTTCCAGGCCCTTTGCATTATATATATATATATATATATATATATATATATAATTATCATTGTACTTTTCTCAAACTGTATACACAGAATAGTACCTCACACTTCATTGTTGTTTAGTTGCTAAGCCATCTCTGACTCTTTTTGACCCCGTGTAGCACATCAAGCTTCCCTTTCCTTCACTATCTCCCAGAGTTAGCTCAAACTCATGTCCATTGAGTTGGTGATGCTGTTCAATCATCTAATCCTCTGTTGCTTTCTTCTCCTCTTGCCCTCAATCTTTCCCAGGATCAGGGTCTTTTCCAATGAATTGACTCTTCACATCAGGTGGCCAAAGAATCAGAGCTTCAGCATCAGTTTTTCTAATGAATATTCAAAACTGATTTCCTTTAGGATTGACTGCTTTGTTCTCTTTGCAGTCTAAGGGACTCTTAAGGGTCTTTTCCAGCACCACAATTTGAAAGCATCAGTTCTTTGGCCTTCAGTCTATTCTAACATCTGTTGTTGTGATGGTTGCACAACTCTGAAGATATATTAAATATCCTCTAATTTCCATTTTTGAATACAATGGAATATTATTCAACCATTAGGAAAAAGGAAATCTTGCCCTTTATGACTATATGTATGGACCCTGAGGGATTTTGAAATTAGAGGAAGACAAATACTGTATGTATCACTTATATGTGGAATCTGAAAAAACCCAAACTCATAGAAACAGAGTAGAATGGTGGCTATCAGGGACTGAAGATGGGGTGTAAGGAGAGATTTTAGTCAATGGATACAAACTTTCACCAATAAAAGAGATAATTTCTGGGGATGTGATATGCAGAAAGGTGATTATAGTTGATGATACTGTGTTATATAATTGAAAGTTGCTGAGAGAGTAGATGTTAAATTTTATTAGCATACAAAAAAGTATATTATGTGAGGTGATGGAGACTTAGCTAATTGTATGGTGATAACAGTTTTGCAAAATATGTGTATCAAATCAATATGTATATATCTTAGGCATGTACACTATATTATATGTCAAATATGTATCAATAAAGCTGGAAAAAAAAAAAAAAAACAACGATCTCAAAACAGTTTTCAGGAACACATCTGAGATCATTAATCAAACACACAGTTCAATCCAAACATTGATATTAAGGGAGAGTCAGTTACTCAGACAATAGATAAAAGCATACTATGTTAAAGGCAGTAGAAAAAGCAAGTACATGGATTAGAAAGAGAGGGTAAACAGTAAGCTCATTTGAGATGTGGAGCCTGGAGAAGTTCTCTGGAGTGCAGGAGAGTAGTCCCTGGCCATGTTTGATGGGATGCTATCTGCTAAGCCTAATGTAACCTCATTAACATTAACGTGCTCCTTGGGAGTGGGAGAAAACTTTAGTAATATTAACTCTGGTTCTCTATAATGAGCCAAGCCTTTGTGGATTCTGAAGTCAATTTTACTTTAGGAGTCCTTTCTTGACAGGAAGAATATTGAAATTTTGAATGCAAAATGAAGTATAGACTGATCTTCTCCTGGCAGTGAAACATATTGTGCAGAGATATTTTCTTTATTAATTATTGTATCAAAGAAAATGATTTGCAAGAGCCTGACCATTTACTTGCTATTTAGAGAGGCCATGGGAAACTGATCATTACTTTTTGTGTGTCTGTCAGATTGTCTTAGAGATTATTATTTCTTTACTGTGTATGTGCTCAGTCATGTCCAACACTTTGTGACCCCATGGACTGTAGCCTACCAGGCTCCTCTGTCCATGGAATTTTCTAGGAAAGATTACTGGAGTGGGTTGCCATTTCCTACTCCAGGGGATCTTCCAGACCCAAGGATCAGACCTGCATCTCTTGTGTCTCCTGCATTGGCAGGTGGATTCTTTACCCCTAGTACCACCCATTTCTTTTCTAGAGAACATTATTTGTATAGCATTTCTCCAGTGTCTTCTAATCAATGTATATTATCATTGGGACTGAACTTTTATGGCTGCTGTAATATTGAAGCCTTACAATACTCTCAATTGTAAAATGGACTCTTAATTTCCACAAATAGTTTAAGACAACAGAACTTATTCTTAAAAAAAAAAAAAAAAAATGATGGAACCCATCTTGCAACCAGAGATATTGGCTATTCTGAGAACTAAAAGCACTGAAATAAGTCTCTTATGCCCATGTTTTAAGATTTTATCAAAAGAATTCACAAAAGATAAAATGAAAGAAAAAGAGATAATTTTTAGGTAGCTTTGGGCTTTAAATGCAATTAAAGCAATTGTTATAATGTGAAGACCAAATGGGGCTTCCCAGGTGGCTCAGTGACAAAGAATTCACCTGTCAAACAAGAGACATGGGTTGACCCCTAGGTCGGAAAGAAACCTGAAGAAGGAAACGATAACCCACTCCAGTATTCTTGCCTGGGAAATCCCATGGACAGAGGAGCCTGGTTGGCTACAGTCCATGGGGTTATAAGAGTTGGACACAACTTAGCAACTACACAGTTGCAGCAGCAGCAGCAAGACCATGTATTTTGTCTTATACTAGGAACTGTTGCATTGAGTATTATAACTTAGTAATTATGTAAATTCACTAAAAAACAGCAAGCCTCTTCTTTATTGAGCACCTATTCTACAACAGGTACTTTTCCAGGGATTGCAGAAAAAAAAATGAAAGGAAAATAGTTCTTTATTTATGGAATTAATAAGTGGAGACAAACGATAAATAAACTCGCATCTACTAAAGTCAATGGCTATAGTTGCATTTCAGAAAAAACAAAGCAGGAGAGAAGAACAGAGGGATCTGCAGAAGAATAGTATATGAGTTACATTTTCAACAATGTGGACAGAAACAGTTTCATTGAGGACATAATTTGCACAAGACTTGAATAAGAGGGAATAAGTCTTGCAGACATTAAGAAAGGGATTCTTACTACAGACAGCAAGAATCAAGGTTCAAGTTTATCACAATTCTAGTCTTGGTAAATCTTATCTTTAGCTGCTTTGTAAACGGCAAGAGCTGAACTTGTCATCCCTTTTCAGGGGTTGTAATTGTTTTTTGTATGCATTTTATAAACTTCTTGAGGTCAGTGATATTTTAATTTCCCTGTCTTCAGCATCTTCCCATTTGGTATGGGTCCTATATAATTGCTGAATGTGTTGATATCTCAGCAGTTCCTATAACTGGAGGTCCTTGCTTTTCCATGTATTATCTCCTTTCAGTATGCTCAGAATTGTGAACTTGTATACTATAAATTGGTTTCCACCTACCCCTGATTATCCTATGTTGCTAAATTAGTCATTAACACTTGCACTTGAGGCTTAACATTTATAATATCTGTAAGTGTATTAGGTGTTAGACTAATTAGATATTTTTTACATTATTTAAATATCAGCATATTTGGACAGTATATCCTATCCTTATCCTGGTATAAATTATTCCAAATTTATCACAAATAAAAGGTATTCTCAAATATGTTTCCCTGTGTATCATGTGTGATTTATATTGATAAATTTCTATAAAGTTGAATTATCAAGCTGTCCTTCATATAATATCAATTAACAGTAAAAAATTTAGTTAATCTTCCTAAACTCCAGGCTTTAGAGTTTCCCTGTTCAGAGTAATATGTTTGATGTTTTCTTTGTATATAAGATAAGATCCGGAGTTCTATGTGAATTGAATACATAGTATTTAGGAAAACTTAAAAATGAGTAGCTAAAACAACAAAAATGACCATCACAATAAATAAACTTCTTTATAGAAATTTGAATAATAAGCTGTCTCACGAGCAGTGTTTCCTATCTCTAAAATAAAAACTCAGAGAAATAAAACTTACCTCTGCCATTCCAACTATTTATTGAGGAGATTTCTGATGGAAGCTTGATAAGAACATCTTCCATAGAGATCTTTCTTGAATTTCCATTACTACTTCAAGTGTTAAAAATGGAGCTCACATGAAAGTTTACCAAAGAATCATTAGGAAAAAGCCTCATTAGAATGGATACATATTCGGTGAGAAGTGAGAGAAAATGTACAATACAGAAAATAGAGAAAGAGGGTGTTAATTAGTAAAAATGTGAATGAAAGTACTGTGATGAAAAAACTAAGATTGTTTTCAGAAAGGAGTCAATAGTCTGTTTTTGTACACAATATTATGTATTCTCAGAATTAAGTCAGAAGTAGTAAACAGAGACCACATCACAGCACAGATAGTTCTGGACATAGGGTTTGCAATTACTCTTGCAGAAGCTAGGAAACTGGGTTAGTTATTTTATTATAAATAAGAATTATATTGTTAGTAGTTATCTCTGGTTGAGGACTGCTTCTATACGAGACTGATTTCTGAATTATTTATGTATTATATATTTGAATTTTATAACACATAATGAGCTAAAATTATCTTCATTTTACAAATGTGATAAATGTGTTTGTGTGAATAAAGACTACTTTTCTCTCCTTTAACATATTCTTTGATGTTGATATACTGTTAGAAAACTACATTATTTAAAGTAAATGTACTGTTAAAGAAAATGGTAAATATTCATTTTGGAGTAATATAATAATTATATAAGTAAATATATGCAAAAACCCACAAAGAATATGAGAAATAAATAGAATTAACTGTTGTAAAGTTTTTGCATTGTATATGAAGTGGATTAATATGAAATGTGAAAGAGCTGGACACAACTGAGCAACTGAACTGAACTGAACTGATATGTATGCATATTATAATACATAAGTTAAGCAAATACATCTACTGATGTACTAAAAAATAGAATGTCACCAGTATCTTTGTATATCCATGTGAATACACAACAGGACCCAGGGAAAAGGAGCTGTGACCCCACAAGAGATTAACCCAGACTTGAGTGTCCAGGAGTCTCCAGAGAGACATTTGGCAGTGGCTTACTGCAAGCTGGGGGCACTGAGGGCAACAGTGCCTGCACAGGACCTTTTGAAGGAGGTCACCATTATCTTCATTACTTCCACCATAGTTTGGCCCCAGGTGAATAGCAGGGAGGGAACACAGCCCCACCCATCAACAGAAGATTGGACTAAAGATTTAGAGCAAGGCCCCATCAATCAGAACAATTTCACCTTTAGTCAGTCACTCCCATCAGGAAGCTTCCATAAGGCTCTTATCCTTCTATCAGAGGGCAGACAGACTGAAAACACAGAATACTAACCAATCTGATCACGTGGACCACAGCCTTGTCTAACTCAGTGAAACTATAAGCCATGCCATGTAGGGCCACCCAAGATGGAGGGGTCATGGTGGAAAGTTCTGCCAAAACGTGGTCCACTGGAGAAAGGAATGTCAAACCACTTCAGTATTCTTGCCTTGAGAACCCCATGAACAGTATGAAAAGGCAAAAAGATAGGACATTGAAAGATGCACTCCCCAGGTCAGTAGGTGCCCAATATGCTAGTAGAGACCCAGGGATCAAATTGCCAACACCCACTGGATCATAGAAAAATCAAGAGAGTTCCAGAAAAACTTCCGCTTTATTGACTATGCCAAAGACTTTGACTGTTTGGATCACAACAAACCGTGGAAAATTCTTAGAGATGGGAATACCAGACCACCTGACCTGCCTCTTGAGAAACCTGTATGCAAGTTTAAAAGCAGCAGTTAGAACTTGACATGGAAAAATGGACTGGTTCCAAATTGGTAAAGGAGTATGTCAAGGCTGTATATCGTCACCCTGCTTATTTAACTTATATGCCGAGTACATCATAAGAAACGCTGGAGTGGATGAAGCACGAGCTGGAATCAAGATTGCTGCGAGAAATATCAATAACCTCAGATATGCAGATGACACCACTCTTATGACAGAAAGCAAAGAACTAGAGAGTCTCTTGATGAAAGTGAAAGAGGAGAGTGAAAAAGTTGGCTTAAAACTCAACATTCAGAAACTAAGATCATGGCATCTGGTTCCATCATTTCATGGTAAATAGATGGGGAAGCAATACAAACAGTGTCAGACTTTATTTTTGGGGGCTCCAAAATCACTGCAGATGGTGATTGAAGCCATGAAATTAAAAGCCACTTGCTCCTTGGAAGAAAAATTATGACCAACCTAGACAGCATATTAAAAAGTAGAGAAATTACTTTGCCAACAAAGGTCCGTTTAGTCAAAACTATGGTTTTTCCAATGGTCATGTATGGATGTGAAAGTTGGACTATAACGAAAGCTGAGTGCAGAAGGATCGATGCTTTTGAACTGTGGTGTTGGAGAAGATTCTTGAGAGCCCTTTGGACTGCAAGGAGATCCAACCAGTCCATCCTAAAGGAGATCAATCTTGAGTGTTCATTGGAAGGACTGATGCTGAAGCTGAAGCTCAAATTCTTTGGCCACCTGATGTGAAGAATTGTCTCATTGGAAGAAACCCTGTTGCTGGGAAAGATTGAAGGCAGGAGAAGGGGATGGCAGAGAATGAGGTGGTTGGATGGCATCACCAACTTGATGGGCATGAGTTTAAATAAGCTCTGGGACCTGGTGATAGGCAGGGTAGCCTGTTTGCTGCAGTCCTTGGGATCACAAAGAGTTGGATAGGACTGAGCGACTGAACTGAACTGAATTATTGGTACAAATATTTATGCTATCTCAGTTTATGTGTTTTTCTGTGTCATGTGATCATGTGTTGTGTGTTTGGTCATGTAGGTGCATTTGTGTGGTGTTATATTCTATATTTTATATTTATATTCTTATGCTTTCATTGCAATTCATCATGCTAACATGTACATTATATTCCATATATATGAAAATAAATGTGTTTTATAATGACATATATTTACAAAATTGTGTTTCTTGAAGCAAGAATAGCTCATAAGATTTTCATAAGCTTTATGTTAAGTAAGCGTATTAAAAAACAATTATATGAACACACTCCACTCAAAATGCCTTCTTATATAATCTGGATATTTTTCTTTTTCATTCTATTGCTGCTGTTAACTTTCAGCCAAAGATGATACCTTTGTTTAATGATAAGTAATTTGATCTGGCCTACCCAGACTATTTTTTATCCTTTCTTTAAAAATAACACAAGTAATTTTTTTTTTTTTTTTTCTGAAGGGAAAGTCTCTTTCTAATTGAACCTGTGGCCTTATTTTTCTCATTAGCAAGGTGACAGTTCTATTCTCAGTATTTTTACTGTAGTAGTACCTGATCATGAAATATATTTTTATTTAGCCAATATACCAAAATTTATTTTTACTGTGGTAAGAAAACTTGATATGAGTGCTACTATCTTAACAATTTTCAAATGCACAGTACAGAATTTTTACTATAGACACCATATTGTACAGCAAATCTCTAGAATTTATTCATCTTGAATAACTAAAACTTTGTATCTCTATAATTTCTTGTTTAATTTGTGCATACCAACTGGAAAGTGCTCCTCTTAGTAATAGTTCTATGTTCCTCTGTCATTAATCCTTGTAAATCAGTAAATCTTTACTTCTTAAAAGGAGTTCAACATGCTCTACATGGAATAACTGAAACCTAGGGTGATGTTCACATGCTGACTTTAAACAAAGACCAAGACAATTTTGTGAATGTCACAAATTGTATAGAGTCTGAGATTTTTATGCTGTGTACTAGCCCAGTCATCTTCATGAATGAAAACGGAAGTCACAGGCTCCTAATCAGAAACAAAGGACTTTAAGGCTCATTGTACACTAAACTGCATAAGCTTTGTCATTATACCAGTTTCCCTGGATTCCAAAACTCTGGGCCAGGCGTGGGAATGAGGGGTCCAGAAGGGCCAAGGACAGAGTGCTGTGAATGCAGTTGGTTTACATCATAATTGAGGAATCTCAAACTAAGGAATCCCCATGTTTTATGATGGGCTGAAAACCTTCATAACATTTGCAGCAGAGGGAAGTGTTGTCTTTATCATACTGGGTAATAAACACTTCTCTTTGCACCAGTGGAAACACTGTTTATACATTCTATGGGTATTTATAGTACAGACATTCTTAAAAAGGACAGAAAGATAATCTGGAACAAAATGGTGGTTAGTGCCTTGCTTTCATGACATGAGGAAACACAGGAGACCAAAGAACTTTTTCCCAACAGTGTACATATTTTCTATCACAGCATGCGTTACACTGTAGTGCAATTGACCGTTCACTTGTCTTTCTTCTTAATACCAATGGCAGTGTGTTCCTTTATTGATTTTGAATCCTGAGCATCTAGAACAGAGTTTTAAAAAATCAATCATTACTACATTAATATATGTAATTTTATCTAGTAAAATTAAAATGTGGAATAAGCATATAGTAATTTTAGAATTCTAGTGGTAAATTAGCCTGGCTCCCTTTGCCGAGAGCTGGTTCTGTTCTGAAGTTTGTTCTGAAGGTAAAACTACACACACACACACACACACACACACACACATTTAGCTTGTTATACTAAAAGTTGTGAATATGAGCAAACTTGGATTTAGAAGCAGAAAAAGGTCATGTAGTCCTGAGAACATGTAAGAATTGTACATCCTGTGGCTTTTTTAGTTCTGAAGAAATTGGTTTTTCACAAAAGGTATTAATAGCTAGTTGAGTATACTGAACTCTAATGGCAAGGAGAGACCATCAATTCATTTCCTGTGTTTCAAAAATAAGAGGGAGCCTACAAGTACTGCAAATACCTAAACCATACATACCCTCTCAGCTCTGGGAAGGAACAGAGCTCCTCTGTCTGACCTTAACCTATCTTTAAAGGTTTGTCTTCCACTAATCACCAAACTGGACTGCATGCATTACAAATGTAATATCCTACTTCCTTGGCCTGACTAGTGTTCTCTCTTCTCTCAACAAACCATCCTTTTAGCCTCAAACAGGCTACATACTCCTAAAGGCTTAGGAAGGGGTGATTTTTCTGAATTCTAACTTCTCTAGAATTGTATATGAGCCCCTCTTGTGGAATAAATCATTCTTGTTTTGAATGATCAATATTTGTCTGTGTGACATATCCTTATATTGATATTATATAATAAGTTGCATATAGTTATATTTAAAAATGCATGGTGACATTTTCAGTACAGCTGTGTCCTACTCCAAGGTATATTATTTCTTCCATCTAAAATCACATTAGGAATAAGTGTTCTACTGCAAGTTAATATAAAAAAATCTGTAACACACTTGAAACTTATATTTTAAAATGTTTTTGAATATATTAAATACCAGAAGTTTTGGTAGCTAAATGATAAACACTGTAAATATAAATGCTGCTAATTTAGCTAAATTATTCTATAAACTTTTTGTGAATCCATTTAAAAGTAATATTTTTCTTTCTTAGCATTGCAGCTAGATTATTATTTATAAAATAATAATTATTTAAGAATTGTCAAATGCTAATATAAAAAATGGAAGGCTGTGGATTAACACTTCCAGATATTTGACTATGTTTTTATATGTATAATAATATTAAATTCTTGGTATTAATATATTATTCAGCAGACTAATTAATGTAAACAAATACATGGATATGTGGTACATATTATATAATGTGCAACTGTATATGAAATATTTATAGATGGTAAAAGTAGATTTAAGGTCAATTAATACTACGTAGATTACTGTTAGTATTTGCAATTAATAAAGAATAACATTCAATTAAAATGGACCGGGCAAATAAAATTGGCGATATCTAAAATGTACTAAAGTATGTTCAATCTCTTAGGTAGGTAGAATAGGAAAAAGGAGTCCAGAATGACTGTGGCTAAAAGACAAGGAAGGGAAAATCTCTCAAAAATAGAATAAAGGAAGGTCCAGGACCAGAGTGAGGACCTCAGGTAAAACAAACAGCACTCCTGGCTAGCCCAATTTACATAGGGCAGGCCCTGGGGAGGAGAAAAAGCATATAAAAAGAGGAGCCAAAATTGGGCGAGTGGGGTCCTCTCTTTTCCTGTCTTCTGGGTCAGCATGCCCTCAAGCCTTGAGGATGTTTTTTCCTTTATTTTCTAAATAAAACTGAGCTGTAACATAGAGCTGAAACACTGGTCCATGTGAGGGCTCTACCACTGGTCCATCTGAGGGCTGTAACACTGTTCTGTCGCTTCAAATTTTTGTCGCGACGTGACAGAACCGAGGAAATTACACACTCCCCCAACATCTATGGTGCCGTCATTAGGATTTAACCTGGCTGAAACAACCTCGGCTGGGCCCCATCAAGCAGGAGCCCAACTCAGCGAAAGCTCACACGGAGGAAGCTGAACACAAAGAAAACCCAGCGCAGGGGAAGTGACAAGAAGCCCAGCATGCTGGAAACTGGGACAGTGAAAAACGAACTCAGCAGAAAGCTCACGCAGCTCAGTCTCAGATTCCAGAAGGTCCTTACTCCTATGGCTGGAAGGACATATGCCTAACAAAATATTTATTCCTTTACAATCTTTCATTTCTTGTTTCCTCGAACCCCCCCATGAACAGGCAAGTGGTACTGGGTGCAATTGAGCTCTGGCAGGACACTCAGTGTGTCCCAAAGTCTCCCCTATGTGCTGGGTCCCAGTAACTGTTGCCCAAGCCTGTGGGGGTTCTTCTTTCCTTAATCTTCTTTGTGCCAAGGATCAGGTCAATGAAAACTGTGAGCACAGATCAGGTATTTAGCAGATTTTCCAGCAGGTTATGAAGGGGATTCCTTGGCAAATTTTTTCCATTGCTTTTTCCCCCTGTCCTTCAGCTACTCTCTCCTGGGACTTGAGCCCAGCCGAAATCCATGGTGCCTGGCTTCAGGACCTAATGAAGTTCAGGCTCTGATGTCTCATTGCAAAAATTCATTTAGAGACACAGCAATAGGTAAGAAGTGAATTTGTTCCGATTCAGAGAGAAGCACATTCCGCAGGGTTTGGGCCATTACAGAGGGCAAGTGCTGTAGCCATGGAATGTGGTGTGGCTAGTTTTTGCCAGCTAGTGAATTAATATGCTAATGAGTGGGAGGATCTTCCCAGCCATTGGGGAACCACCTACTCCTCTGTCTTTTGACAGTGCCTTGGAACTGTCCTGTCACCTCTGGGTGCCTCATTTAGCTTGCAGATTTGGGATCAAGGTTTAGTTGAATTTGACTTGTCATCTTGGACCTATTTGATTTTAATCAGTTTATGTTATGCCCTTGGGCTTTGTCATTCTTTCAAAAGTTGTGCCCTGCCCCCTTCCCTCCTATTTCGTGCTATTTTGCTGAGCTCTGTTCGGACCCACAATGTTGCTTCTACAATCTTCTGGAGGGACAACCAGAAAACAGCTTGCCCTTAGGAGGGAAATACTGTATAATATCCAATCCCTTTAGATATTCAGGCCTTCATCTTCCATGTTTCCTACAACATGTGCAACAACAGCATCACTCAGTGAACCCACTAGGGCGGGTGACAGGCACACAATGCCTGCTAGAAGTCTATCTGTTGGTGGCATCCCTTCAAGGGCAATTGGGCTTCCAGAGATAATGTTTGCCACTTTGGGAGTTAGCCCTGCATGCCCTTTGTGCCCAAACTCTTACCACCCTTCTCCTAAAGTTACAAACGTATCCCCAGGTCAAATCTCCACTCTACTTTTATGGAACATCTGGTCTGTTGCCTCTTAAATCAATTTGTTCTTAAGCCAACTACTAACTCCTACAAACAGGACCCTGCCCCCTTGTAGGCAACATTGCTCCACCCCAATTATTATTATTAAGATACTCTTAATGCCCCTAACAGGACCAGATAACCCACTCCTTTGTAATTACTTCTCCTATTACCTAAAGTGGGTCTAAGACAATGAAATGTTTACCATTTGAGACACCCTAACTTTCTCTTATGGAAGACTAAGGGAGGAAATCAGTGATATATATTCCCTTAGAGCAGTAAGGGGATAAGACTTATGGCTGCTTCACCAGGTTCCCAGTCTCAGGGCACAGGCTTGGATTGCTTTACATCATGATATCTGTTTCCATCTGCGGTAAACAAAATTGGCAATGAGTAAAAATTACAACCCTTTAATCCTACCCATTACTGGTCATGCTGGAGACCTTGGGGATGCCCAACTTCAGTCCAGGGGTCCCAGGAGGTAGACCTGCTTCGACCTGCCTAGGTATCTAGTCCTCAAAAGGTTGTCATGCCTCAACCTGCTTGGGGATCCACCAGTCCAGGGGTCCCAGGAAGTCGACCTACCTCGACCTGCCCAGGGACCCAATTATTGGGAGGGTGACATGCCTCAACCTGTCCAGGGATTCGATCTCCAGAAGGCTGCCATGCCTCAGCTTGCCTGGGGATCTGCACCCTGACCCAGGGATACCTGGCTTGCAGGTTGCAACAGTACTGGGTAGGATAAGCTTCAAAAAGACTCACCCTTAAGGAAGTCCGCCCATAGAAATTGAAGGAGGCCTATTAGCTTCTTTCTTTTCCTCCCTGTCATCACTGTCTTTCAGAAGGGAAACAACCAATCCATTTCCCTACCGATGCCCTTGAGATGCATTCTTGATAACTGGAAGATGTTCGATCCTCTAACTCTAAGGAGAACTCACTTAAAATTCTTTTGTGCCACCACTGCATGGCCACAGTATCATCTGGGGGACAAGGAACACTGGCTTGAAGATGGGAGTTTAAATTACAGTATCATCCTGCAGGTAGACTTATTCTGCAAAAGACAAGGGAAATGGACAGAGATCCCCTATATCCAAATTTTCTTCTGACTAAGAGGTTTGAAGGAACTCTGTCTTAAATATGAGGTTGTTGTATGCCCTAAAAGTGAGCCTACTAGACAAATGGTGTTAGGCATAGACAACCAAGAGAGGGAAGCCCCCCATGAAGACTCACCTGCCACAGCTCCCGAGTTGCCTAGTGCTCCTTCCTTGTATCCAAACATGCCCTCATATCCAGGAGCACCCCCTCAACAAAAGCCAACTCAGGTATGTCCCTTAGTCAAAACTGGAGGAGAATTTGGACCAACCTTAAGGTCCATAAGCCCTTCCCCCTCTTAGAACTAAGACAGATCAAACAAGACCTGAGAAGCTATACAGATGACCCAGGCAAATATATAGATACATTCCAACACATTACCTTGGCCTTTGACTTGACATGGAAAAATATCACGGTTATATTTAATCAAACTTCATCTGACCCTGAACATCAGTTCAATTCAGTTCAGTTGCTCAGTCGGGTCCAACTCTGCGACCCCACGAATCGTAGCACGCCAGGCCTCCCTGTCCATCACTAACTCCTGGAGTTCACTCAGACTCACGTCCATCGAGTCAGTGATGCCATCCAGCCATCTCATCCTCTGTCATCCCCTTCTCCTCTTGCCCCCAATCCCTCCCAGCATCAGAGTCTTTTCCAAGGAGTCAACTCGTCGCATGAGGTAGCCAAAGTACTGGAGTTTCAGCTTTAGCATCATTCCTTCCAAAGAAATCCCAGGGCTGATCTCCTTCAGAATGGACTGGTTGGATCTCCTTGCAGTCCAAGGGACTCTCAAGAGTTTTCTCTAACACCACAGTTCAAAAGCATCAATTCTTCCGTGCTCAGCTTTCTTCACAGTCCAACTCTCACATCCATACATGACCACAGGAAAAACCATAGCCTTGACTAGACGGACCTTTGTTGACAAAGTAATGTCTCTGCTTTTGAATATGCTATCTAGGTTGGTCATAACTTTCCTTCCAAGGAGTAAGCGTCTTTTAATTTCATGGCTGCAGTCACCATCTGCAGTGATTTTGGAGACCAAAAAAATAAAGTCTGACACTGTTTCCACTGTTTCCCCATCTATTTCCCATGAAGTGATGGGATCAGATGCCATGATCTTCGTTTTCTGAATGTTGAGCTTTAAGCCAACTTTTTCATTCTCCACTTTCACTTTCATCAAGAGGCTTTTTAGTTCCTCTTCACTTTTGGCCATAAGGGTGGTGTCATCTGCATATCTGAGGTTATTGATATTTCTCCCACAATCTGGATTCCAGCTTGTGCTTCTCCCAGCCCAGCGTTTCTCATGATGTACTCTGTATAGAAGTTAAATAACCAGGGTGACAATATACAGCCTTGACGGACTCCCTTTCCTATTTGGAACCAGTCTGTTGTTCCATGTCCAGTTCTAACTGTTGCTTCCTGACCTGCATACAGGTTTCTCAGGAGGCAGGTCAGGTGGTCTGGTATTCCCATTTCTTGAAGAATTTTCACAGTTTATTGTGATCCACACAGTGAGCATAGTAGGGTCTTAAAGGAAGCCCAAAGGTATGCTACGGGGCTTCACATATCAAGCGATAAATACCCAGTAGGGGAACTGTACTATCCTCCTCAGACCCTAATTGGAATTATAATGACCCTGAGCACATCTGGGATAGGGATCATTTTCTGATATGTGTGAAGGCATGGCTGAAAGGAGCCCAACAAAAAGTAATCAGCTATGCCTAGGTCTCAGGAATAACTCTGGAGCCCACAAGAACCCCATTGCCTTCTGGAAAGGCTAAAAGAGGCCCTCCAAAAGTTTACCAAACTGGATTTAGACTCTTATGAGGGACAGGTAATTTTAAAGGACAAATTCCTTTCCCAGTGTGCATCAGACTTCAGGGTAAAGTTACAACAGCTGTAGCAGCAAGACCCTGCTGCCTCTTTAGATGTGATGGTCCAGACAGCCACCAATGACCTTTTATAACAGAGAACAGAGAGGGAGGCCAAGGCCCAGGAAAGGGAAAAAAGGAAAGAGGCAAGGCATGCCCAGATGCTGACCACCCTTCAGGGAAGCCTTGTGGCAAACCCCGAGTCTTTGAAGGACAAGGCACCAGGCAAATGCCTAATCTGTAGAAAGGCAGGGTATTGGGCCAAAGAGTGTCCAAACCATGACAGGTCTCCTAAAACAACTTGCTACAAATGCCATCAACTGGGGCATTTGAGAACACTCTGCCCTGGGGACCCAAGAGTCTCAAGGTCAAGACTAAGCCTTCCCTCACGATGGTTCAACAGGACTGAAGCGGCCCACTCCAGCCAGCCCGCCTGTCACAGATAACCATCACAGGGCTGGGGCCATGGATGCAACTGGATGTGGCAGGTAGGTCCAAGAATTTCTTGGTTGACACAGGGACTACCTACCCTGTCCTGGCCTCCTACCTCAGAGCTTTCTTCTCCCAAACCTGTACCATTTTGGGTGCTACAGGAAAAACAATTACTAAAAGGTTCACCCGAGCACTTCTTTGTTTTGGGATGGAGAAATATTTTCCCACCAGTTTCTGGTGGTCCCTGAGTGCCCTACTCCCTTATTGGGAAAAGATATACTAACAGTGTCAGACTTTATTTTTCTGGGCTCCAAAATCACTGCAGATGGTGACTGCAGCCATGAAATTAAAAGACGCTTACTCCTTGGAAGGAAAGTTATGACCAACCTAGATAGCATATTCAAAATCAGAGACATTACTTTGCCAACAAAGGTTCGTCAAGGCTATGGTTTTTCCTGTGGTCATGTATGGATGTGAGAGTTGTACTGTGAAGAAAGCTGAGCACCAAAGAATTGATGCTTTTGAACTGTGGTGTTGGAGAAGACTCTTGAGAGTCCCTTGGACTGCAAGGAGACCCAACCAGTCCATTCTGAAGGAGATCAGCCCTGGGATTTCTTTGGAAGGAATGATGCTAAAGTTGAATCTCCAGTACTTTGGCCACCTCATGCGAAGAGTTGACTCCTTGGAAAAGACTCTGATGCTGGGAGGGATTGAGGGCAAGAGGAGAAGGGGATGACAGAGGATGAGATGGCTGGATGGCATCACTGACTCGATGGACATGAGTCTGAGTGAACTCCGGGAGTTGGTGATGGACAGGGAGGCCTGGCATGCTGCGATTCATGGGGTCGCAAAGAGTCAGACACGACTGAGCGACTGATCTGATCTGATCTGATACTAACAGAACTGGGGATCACCCTTGTGATGGGAAGCTTTTCAGCTCCTAGAGCCCTACAGCTTCTGGTTACTACTGAAGAAGCCATTACACCATCTCCAATAAAGAGGGACCAAAAACTATGGGAGAACAAAATTAACCCCCAGGTGTGAGACCATGGGACTCCTGAACTAGCCCACCAAGCTGAACCAGTCATCATTGTCCTCCGAGATCCCACTCAGTTTCCTAACTGGAAACAATATCCCCTCAGAAGAGAAGCTCAGGAAGGACTACAGCCTCTAATAAATAAATTCCTTGCCTGTGGGCTATTGGTCCCCACCAATTCACTGTGTAACATCCCGATCCTCCCTGTAAAGAAAAAGGATGGGACCTGGTGAATGGTTCAAGATCTTTGGATCACAGATAAAGCTGTAGTCCCCCTCCATCTCACAGTACCCAATTCCTGTGTAATCTTGGGAGAAATCCTGCCCAGTGCCAAGTGGTTTACAGTCTTGGATCTCAAAGATGCATTATTTTTCATACTACTGGCTAAAGAATCCCAATATCTTTTTGTCTTTGAGTGGGAAGCTCCAGGAGAAAAACACCAACAGATGACTTGGACAGTATTACCTCAGGGTTTCAGAGATACCCTGGTTGGGTAAGCTCTTAGCTGGGATCTCCTAGATATGGACCTGGGACCTAATGGGAAAATATTATAATACATAGATGACCTGCTAATCTGCTCTCCAGATGAGACAACATGCAATTCAGGTTCTAAACATTTTGGCAGAGAGGGGATATAAAGTCTCTTGTGCTAAGACACAGATGGTCGAGACAAAGGTCACTTATCTGGGAGTTCAGATTACACATGTGTCCAGGAGCCTGTCCTCTGATCCAGTACAAGGAATCCTTCAGTTGCCCTACCCATGACTCGAAAACAATTGTTAGCTTTCCTGGGGCTAACTGGGTATTGTAGAATCTGGATACCCAAGTATGGTCTAATTGCCCAGCCCTTATATAAAAGCTTGAAGCGACAGGATGATTCAATCCCACTGATATGGGGGACTCCTCAAAAGAAGGCAGAGGCTACACTAAAGCCTTAACGCAAGCAACTGCCTTGAGGTTGCCAGACCCAGAAAAAGCATTCCAACTTTATGTCCACGAAAAGAAGAAATAGCCTTGTGAGTGTTAACTCAAAGGTTGGGATCTGAGCCCCAGCCTGTAGCTTACTTATCCAAGAGGCTCGACTAAACAGCCTAAGGCTGGCCTCCCTGCCTTCAAAATCTTGCAGCTATTTCAATTCTAATAGAAGATGCTTTAAAAATCTCTTTTGGGGGCAAATTAACTATTTTTACCAGCCACCAAGTAAAACAACTCCTAAATGGGAGAGACCATTTATGGCCTCAGATATCAGAATCCTTAGGTATCAAGAATGCTCAGATATCGAGTAGTGCTGATGGAAAATCCAGGCCTCACTATTTCCCTTGTGTTGTTCTTAACCCAACCACCCTCCTGGCTACCCTCAAGGGCTCTCTCCTCTTTCACTCTTGCCTAGAAACCTTGGACCACTGGTCAAAACCCCAAGAGGGATTGTCAGAAGAACCTCTGACCAATCCTGAGGAAATCTGGTAAACTGATGGAAGCAGCTTTGTCTTGGACAGAAAAAGAAGAACCTGATATGCAGTAGTCTCCAATTTTGAGACCATAGAGGCTAACTAAACCTTTGCCACCAGGTACTTTAGTCCAATTAGCTGAGCTGATAGCCCTGACTCGAGCTTTAGAGCTGGGAAAAGAAAAAAGAGTAGCCATTTACACTGACTCCAAGTATGCCTTTCTGATGCTGCATGCACATGCTGCTATTTGACATAAACAAAAGGTATCCCATATAGCATCTCATAAGGACTAAGACCAACCAGTTCCTTAGGGGCAATATGGGTGTGGAGGAGAGCTATGGTAAAGCCTCCTTCCATTCCAGGGAGGTCACCCAATCAAATATGGATATCAAATCCTTAGGCTCTTGGAGGTAGTTCATCTTCCTCCTGAGGTTTCAGTCTCCCATTGTAAAGGACACCAAAAAGGGAGCACAGAAGTGGCATGAGGGAACCAAACAGCCGATCAGGCAGCTAAGAGAGTAGCATTACAGAACAATGACCTAATAGGGGTTGCCACCTTAGTTCCACAGGCTAATTTGCCAGAAAACTCCTTCATATACTTAAGGTGATACTCTTAAAGCTAAGACTGAGGGCTTTCAAGAAGATCATATGGAGTGGCTCCAAAAGGAGGGACTCCTTTTTCTGCCTGGGAACCTCCAATGGAAGTTGGTTAACTCCTTACATGCCACCACTCATTTAGGGGAAAAGGCCCTCCAAAGATTACCAGAAAAGTCCTTCAGAGGAACAGGCCTACAAATGACTATAAGGCAAGTGATCTTCTCTTGTCCCACTTGCCAATTAAACAACCCTCAAGGAGCTCAAAGACCCCAGTTGGCCCAGCCTGTCCAAAGACATGGGACCTACCCAGGAGAGGACTGGCAGATGGATTTCACCCAGATACCAGTTTCTCAAGGGTATAAATACCTATTAAGCATGATAGATACATTCAGAGCATGGATTGAAGGTTTTCCCACCTGGATTGAGAAGGCTGAGGAGGTGGTAAAAAAATTTCTCCATGAAATCATTCTGGCCCAGGTCATTACAAAGTGACAATGGGACAACATTTACTTCTAAGTCACCCAACGAGTCTCTAAAGCATTGGGCATTACTTATTATCTCCATTGTGCCTGAATGCCTCAGTCTTCAGGAAAAGTAGAAAGAGCCAATCAATTCTTAAAATCAGTGATGAAAAAGATAACCCAGGAGACCTCCCTTGGATGGAAGGAGGCTTTATCAATAGCTCTCCTCCACACCTGTATTGTCCCTAAGGAACAGGTTGGTCTTAGTCCTTATGAGATGCTATATGGGAGACATTTTGTTTATGTCAATGACTTCTTCCTAGATCCAGACACTCAGACCATCCAGTCTTATACCATGGCCATTGGGCAGTTCCAACAGGATATATGCTTGTGGGGTGTCAACCAGGACCCAAAAGATTCTAAAGAGCTCCTTCCTTGTATCCAAACGTGCTCCATGGACTATATGCTCCAGGGACTCAAGTCCTAATTAAAGTCTGGAAAGATGGGTCCCCAAAAGCTCAACTCCAGGCCACTTGGAAGGGCCCCTACCCTGTAATACTTTCTACCCCCACAGCAGTCAAGGTACCAGGACATGACTCCTGGATTCACTACTCATGAGTCAAGCCATGGAAGAAAGCAGAAGAGGACACTTAATACACCTGTGAGCCCCTGTGAGATCTCAGATACTTATTCAGAATTACAAATTAGTGCCATTCTAATAAAAACCCCAAATTAAGTTTCTGGGTATAAGATTTCTCAGGACAGCTCTAAAGAGCCAAAACAACTTGGCAGGCATTGTACTCCAAAACAGACAGGAGATAAATCTGATCCCTGAACAAGGAGGGACTTGAACCTTTTTTGGGTAAATACCTCCAGCTAAGTTAAAGAAAGTCTCACAGTCCTTAAGAAAAACATTCAGACTCTACCGGATCTCAAAGAACAAGCTGGAGAGTTCTCGGGGTGGCTACAATCTCTCTTTGGGGGATCCTCCTGGCAATGGGAATTTGGAGTTGGCTAGTAATGGCAACCCACTGCAGTACTCTTACCTGGAAAATACCATGGACAGAGGAGCCTGGTGGGCTGCAGTCCATGGGGTCACGAAGAGTCAGACATGACTGAACAGCTTCACATTCACTTCACAGTGCCCCTACTAATCCCTGTCATCACCATATTGATGCTGCTTATGGTTGCTCCATGTGTTATCAATTGTATAACCCGTTTGTCTCTACTCAAGTCAACAGGCTACAACATGCAGTACCAGTTCAAAAAGGATATATAAAACTATAGCCGACCACAGAAAATATCACTCACCTGTAGATGGACACTGCTATAAGGACTCCAAGGATTGAGACTAGCAAGAGGGGGAGGCCCAATGCCCCTCGCCATCCCAGTTCAACACGAAGTAGCCAGCAAGACCTCGATGCCCCTATTCAAAGAATTAGGCTTCTCATCTCTTGAGGGGGGAATGTTAGGCAATTAAAATAGGAAAAAGGAGTCCAGAATGGCGGTGGCTAAAAGGAAGGGAAAAGCCCATGAAAATAAAACAAAGGAAGGTCCGAGGGCCAGAAGGACCTCAGGTAAAACAAACGGCACTCCTGGCTAGCCCAATTTATATAGGGCAGGCCCGGGGGAGGAGGAAAAAACATATAAAAAAAAGAGCCAAAATTTGGCGGTGACCGTGTTTCTCTTTGGGTCTTTTGGATCAGCATGCCCTCATGCCTCAAGGATGTATTTTTCTTTACTTTCTTAAAAAGAAAAACTGAGTTGCAACACAGAGCTGAAACACTCGTCCATCACTTCAAATTTTTGTTGTGATTAGACAGAACCAAGGAAATTACACACTCCCCCAACAAATCCAATATTTGACAAAAATTGAAAAATTGAACAATATAAAGATCTGATGACTTTATAAGAAAGACACAAGCATACATAGTGTGGGTAAAACTGGCACAATCTTTGGAAAGACATTTGGAATTATCAGAGTGTAGTAAAAATAGCAACATGTTTGAATTTGCAATTCTACTTCTACAGATTCATTTTATAGATTGAAAGTTACTTTTAGAAATTGACAGAAATTTACAGATTTAAAATTCACATATACATGAACAATTTAAGTGTTTATCATCAATAGATAAGTGTTAAATATACAAAATTAATTTGTTTGGCATTTTCTAGATCCTTAGGTATTTTTCCAAAGTTTTTATTTTTATTGCTAGCTTATATTCACAACGAGCATTCTGATTCATTTTAGCAGCATTCCAAATAAATACAGATTAGAAAAACAGTGCACCAAAAGAATAAACAGCTTGCTCAAGAGAAAAGGTAAGAACTAGTGAAACTGATTTATAAAAAAAATACATAAAAGAAAACCCATGCAATTAGATGCCCGAATTCCCACTTCCTTTTACTATATTTTATTACCACTTATGATACATAATCTGGAGAAGGAAGTGGCAACCCACTTCAGTACTCTTGCCTGGAAAATCCCATGGATGGAGGAGCCTGGTAGGCTACAGTCTATGGGGTCGCAAAAAGTCGGACACGACTGAGAGACTTCACTTCACTTCACTTCTATCATACATAAAAACAATATATAGTATTCATCATTAAACCTAATAAGTACAATATCTTATTTAATCACATACTACAAACATATATGGGGTTTCCCTGGTGGCTCAGAGGGTAAAACATCTGCTTGCAATATGGGAGACCCAGATTCGATCCCTTGTTCAGGAATATCCCCTGGAGAAGGAAATGGCAACCCATTCCAGTATCCTTGCCTGGAGAATCCCATGGACAGAGGAGCCTGGTAGGCTACAGTTGACTGGGTCGCAAAGAGTCGGACACAACTGAGCAACTTCACTTACAAACATATATATGTATATATACACATATACATGTGTTTTATATATGTTTGTGTTGTGTACTTTCTCTAGAAGGATACACAATCAGTTATGTTGTTTGTAACTCTGAAGAGGAAGCTTAGATGACTGAGTACCAGAGGAGAATGACCAAGATAAATTTTATTGTAGAATACCTTTTGACAGTGCATTTTTAAGTGATTATGTTGAATTTTCCTGAAAATGTGCATACCATAAATATGAAATAAAAAAGCCAACTCAAAGAACACAGTTTTAATAAAACAGCCTCTAACTTGGTAGTAAATACAATTGATGACTGATTGCGTATAATGTGGAAATGTAATTGTCTATTTGTATTTAAACTTTCTCTAAATGTTGCTTTGTTGAACTACGTTTTGTTAAATCATTACCAATAAAGGGAAGAATAAATATGCTGAATATTGAAACATGGACCTATCAGAGTTATGCATATAGGAATCACTAGAAGAATAAACCTCATTAAATAACAATAGAATCACTTTGGCTTCCCAGGTGGTGCCACTGGTAAAGAACATGCCTGCCAAAGTAAGAGACACAAGAAACACAAGTTTGACCCCTGGGTCTGGAAGATTCCCTGGAGTAGGAAATGGCAACCCACTCTAGTATTGTTGCCTGAAAAATCCCATGGACAGAGGAGCCTGGTGGATTACAGACCATGGGGTCAGAAAGAGTTGGACACGATTTAGCCATTAAACCACCAATCACAACCTTTGATACCAGAAATGGAAAAGATACTTTAATACTTTAGTTCCCTCATAGAAATGGTATTATGTGTCCTGTTTATTTCACAAAGTATAACATCTTCCAAGGTCATCCAAATGATTGCAAAAGGCAATACTTCTTTTTATAAGGCCAAATAATATTTCTTTGTATGTATATGACATATTTTTTAATAAATTTCACTTTATCTAAAATAGACTCATAGAGGCAGATAGTAAAATAGCCATTGCCAGGGTATAGGGGAGGGGGAAAAGGGTAAAGTTTCAGTAATGAAAAAGTTCTAGATATGTAGTGTACAGAGCAGTGGTATAGTCAATAATGCTGTACTGTATACTTTAATATTTAATAAGAAAATAGATTATCTGTTAAGTATTCTTATCAATAAAACTCAGTCAGTTCACTCAGTTGAGTCTGACTATTTGTGACCCCATGAACCGCAGCACGCCAGGCCTCCCTGTCCATCACCAAACTCCCAGAGTCCACCAAAACCCATGTCCATTGAGTCAGTGTTGCCATCCAACCATCTCATCCTCTGTTGCCCTCTTCTCCTCCTGCTCTCAATGTCTCCCAGCATCAGGGTCTTTTCCAATGAGTCAGCTCTTCACATCAGGTGGCCAAAGTATTGGAGTTTCAGTTCAACATCAGTCCTTCCAATGAACACCCAGGACT
Organism: Bos indicus x Bos taurus; assembly: GCF_003369695.1. Taxonomy (NCBI): domain Eukaryota; kingdom Metazoa; phylum Chordata; class Mammalia; order Artiodactyla; family Bovidae; genus Bos; species Bos indicus x Bos taurus. The sequence goes on from NC_040087.1 coordinate 56,677,011, forward strand.
GATCTCCTTTAGGATGGACTGGTTGGATCTCCTCGCAGTCCAAGAGACTCTCAAGAGACTTCTCCAACACCACAGTTCAAAAGCATTAATCCTTCTGCACTCAGCTTTCTTTATTGTCCAACTCTCACATCCATACATGACCACTAGAAAAACCATAGCCTTAACTAGATGGACCTTTGTTGTTGACAAAGTAATGTGTCTGCTTTTTAATATGCTGTCTAGGTTGGTCATAACTTTCCTTCCAAGGAGTAAGCATCTTTTAATTTCATGGCTGCAATCACCATCTGCAGTGATTTTTGAGCCCAGAAAAATAAACTTATCCACTGTTTCCCCATCTATTTCCCATGAAGTGATGGGACCAGATGCCATGCTCTTAGTTTTCTGAATATTGAGCTTTAAGCCAACTTTTTCACTCTCCTCTTTCATTTTCATCAAGAGGCTCAGATCTTTCTTTTATCAAGATCATCAAGGCACTTTTACCAAGAGGCTTTCAAATTCAGACTGAAATTGAAGAAAGTGTAGAAAACCACTAGACCATTCAGATATGACCTAAATCAAATCCCTTATGATTATACAGTGAAAGTGAGAAATAGATTTAAGGTACTAGATCTGATAGACAGAGTGCCTGAAGAACCATGGACAGAGGTTCATGACATTTACAGGAGACAGGAATCAAGGCAATCCCCAAGAAAAAGAAATGCAAAAAAGCAAAATGGCTGTCTGAGGAGGCCTTACAAATAGCTGTGAAAAGAAGGGAAGCAAAAAGCAAAGGAGAAAAGGAAAGACATACCCATTTGAATGCAGAGTTCCAAATAATAGCAAGGAACGATAAGAAAGCCTTCCTCAGCACAGAATGGGAAAGACTAGAGATCTCAAGAAAATTAGAGATAGCAAGCGAACATTTCATGCAAAGATGGGCTCAATAAAGGACAGAAATTGTTTGGACCTAACAGAAGCAGAAGATATTAAGAAAAGGTGGCAAGAATACACAGAAGAACTGTACAAAAAAGATCTTCATGACCCAGATAATCATGATGGTGTGATCACTCACTTAGAGCCAGACATCCTGGAATGTGAAGTCAAGTGGGCCTTAGGAAACATCACTATGAACAAAGCTAGTGGAGGTGATAGAATTCCAGTTGAGCTATTTCAAATCCTGAAAGATGATGTTGTGAAAGTGCTGCACTCAATATGCCAACAAATTTGGAAAACTCACCAGTGGCCACAGGACAAGTAAAGGTCAGATTTCATTCCAATCCCAAAGAAAGGCAATGCCAAAGAATGTTGAAACTGCCACACAATTGCACTCATCTCACACACTAGTAAAGTGATGCTCAAAATTCTCCAAGCCAGGCTTCAGCAATACATGAACCGTGAACTTCCAGATGTTCAAGCTGGTTTTAGGAAAGGCAGAAGAACCAGAAATCAAATTGCCAATATCCACTGGATCATGGAAAAAGCAAGAGAGTTCCAGAAATACATCTATTTCTGCTTTATTGACTATGACAAAGCCTTTGACTGTGTGGCTCATAATCAACTGTGGAAAATTCTGAAAGAGATGGGAATACCAGACCACCTGACCTGCTTCTTGAGAAACCTCTATGCAGGTCAGGAAGCAACAGTTAGAACTGGACATGAAACAGACTTGTTCCAAATAGGAAAAGGAGTACGTCAAGGCTGTATATTACCACCCTGCTTATTTAACTTATATGCAGAGTACATCATGAGAAATGCTGGGCTGGAGGAAGCACAAGCTGGAATCAAGATTGCCAGGAGAAATATCAATAACCTCAGATATGCAGATGACACCAATAATACTAATACTAACAAATTAATGGGGCAAGAAGAAACTTTTGAAAGTGATGGATATGTTTATAGCCTAAGTGTGGTGATGATTTCTCGACTGTATATTGTATCCAAACTCATCAAGCTGTATACATGAAATACACACTGCTCTAGTATGTCATCATACCACAATAGTTATTTTTTAATGAATAAAATATAAAGGGTTTAATAGTATAAATATAAATTTCAGAATATCTGTAAATCATAATTTTGGTTTCAGGACAGTAATACATCCTAGTCCCAAGCCCAACAGGAGAGCTGGGTGGCTCTTTGACTGTGGTGCTGTGTATCAGGAAGTAAAAAGTGAAGTCAATCAATCGTGTCTGACTCTTTGCGACTCCATGGACTATAGCCTGCCAGGCTCTTCTGTCCATGGGATTTTCCAGGCAAGAATACTGGAGTGGGTTGCCATTGCCTTCTCCATTCATGTTCTCTAATCCAATATAAATACCCAGTTAAGTTTCTAACATTCCCAGGATTCTTAATTTGGTTACACATGGCAGTGCTCAGAACTCCTGCCTCAGACCACTCCCTGAGGAGTTAGAAAGATGTGCAAAATACATTTTATCAGGGCTGGAATCGGGGCTGCATAAATTATGTTATGGCTTAAAGAGAATGTTAACATTTATGGGTGAAACAGAATTGTAAAATTAGTCCTGTTGTTCTTTAAGTCAGGGACCTCACACTGAAATGCAGGCAACAAACAAGGCAGGTGGCAAAAGGAGGCAGAATCCTGGTAAATGAACAGTACCAGCCAGATGTAACCAGAAGAAATCAGGTTTACAGTTGCAAGATGGCTTTTTATTTGCTTGCTTGCTTTTGCTTGTTGAGATGCTTGAACTTGAGCCTCACCAATCAAAAAATGTTAGCAGTAATTTACAATTCTCTCATGTTTATTAAGAGAGTGCTTTTAAAACTTCAGTGAACATGTAAATCACCTAAGAATTTTGTTAAAATACAGACTTTGATTCAGTGGATCTAGTGTGGTACTTAAAATTCTTTATTTCTAACAAGTTCCAACATGATACTAGTGGATTACGCTTTGAGTAGTAAGGTACTAGTTCATTTAGAATTAACAAAACTGTATAATAAGCTTTCAGTTTTAAAATGTAAACTGAAAAATGACTAAAGGAGTATTTATTTGTTTGAAGATAAAAACCAGGAAGAACACTGTTTCCTAGTAACTTGGCTAAGTTTAATTTTATTGAATATCTGTTTATAAAGCATATAGTTGTAATATAGCAATGTATTTTTTCCTGATATGTCAACATCATTTTATGGTCAATATTCATATTTAAGTTTATATGGATTTTGGGAAACACACATATTGCTCAATACATGACTGGATGATTGTTAAAAATACTCTTGACATGATGTAAGTAAACCACAAAACCCTGAGAAATGTGTGAAATTGGAGTCTATTTCAAATCACTAATCACACAAGTAATTGTTGACGAGGGAGGAAGTATTGTTTCTACTACTCAGATATCTTATTTCTCAAGAGAGTTATTTGTAGGATATTTGAGCTTGGAAGGAAGCAATGAGACCATGGTCATTAAAATTCCTTGTTGCAAATAAAAATGGCTTGTGAGTACAGCACATTGTTTTTACATTTAACTCATGTCCATGCTCCAGAGGCTCTTATACAATGTAATTTGGGAGTCTCAGCTGTCCTATTTAGGATGTCCACTGTTCAATTTTGTAAATCAGTGAGTTTTCCTAAATGGTGATTGCAATACTCTAGGTTAACATATGACTACTAAGTGACCGTTTCTGCATTTTTTCATTTCTAAAATAAACCACTGGCCTTTCTTTTTATAATTCTTAAACCTCCCTTACAGATTGTTCCGTCGCTGTATGATTAGGCAAAGTTCAGAAATAAATGTTTTCTGCCTGAGTGACTACTGTTTAATTATACTTTAATGGCACATTCCTTTCTTAGGAGACACATTCATTGCTAAATCCTCTATCTTACTTTCAGCTCTTAGGAAATTAACACAAAAGTATAAGTATATAATGATTGTATGGAGTCCTAAGAACTATTCCTTAGAAATAGGATTTCTTTGAATATTAGAAAGCTTTCAATAGCCACAGGATTAAATCTTAGAGCTTGTCATCATTTTAGGTTTATGCCTAAAATGAGGTGAGGATATCAGAAAAAAGAATTCATCAAAGTAGGGATACATATTTAAGACCAAAAAGTGTTTGCTTTGAGAAAACTTGCCACAAGAATTCTCCATTTGTGCCATGTGTAGCTGTGCCATTGTATTTCAGTTGTGCCTTATTATATGAAAATAGATTTTAAAAATCACATTAAGAATAAGATTAACATACCTATAATAAGTTTACATTTATTTAATGTATTATATATATATATACACACATACATACATACATTATATATGTTATTTGTATTTATCTCAATCATATGATAAAGACATATTACAGGGTAACAATAATATTAGATGGCATCTAGTACAAGATAGGGGGAAGGCAATGGCAACCCACTCTGGTACTCTTGCCTGGAAAATAGGACTGCAGTCCATGGGGTCGCTAAGAGTCGGACATGACTGGGTGACTTCACTTTCACTTTCATGCACTGGAGAAGGAAATAGCAACCCACTCCAGTGTTCTTGCCTGGAGAATCCCAGGGACAGGGGAGCCTGGTGGGCTGCCATTTATGGGGCCGCACAGAGTGAAGCAACTTAGCAGCAGCAGCGGCAGCAGTACAAGATATATGTATTATTTAATTTTACAAAAGTGCAAAGTCAAATTTATGACTTTACTTGCTGCATGATGAAAGCTTTTGAGGTATTTATAAGAAATAAAAAATTTAAATATAAATACAGATGGCAGTGTGAAAATATGTAACATTTATTGTGCAATTGACAAAGTTTATATTGCTTAAAATTGACTTTAAGCAAGTCACCCAACATTTAATGTCTCAGTGTTTCACTCTGAAAATGATAATAATAGGAGGCATCATTCCTTTGGATTGTTTAGAGAATTGAATAGATGATACACAAAAAGAAGCTTGCACCATATGTCACAAATTACTTATTGCCTCATGACAGTTTATTGATGATTTTGTGACACTAAAGTTTAATTCTACTCATTTGATCACTTTTCATGATGTCAAACAAAACTCCAAAGGTCACGATCTACGAGGTTACACAATCACTTTCCCTTATTTTGTTCAGGAAACACAAAATTTGAATACAAAGAAATGTTCAAGTAAATCTGAAAATTCCCCTCAGCCTACTTTTTTCAAAAAATGGTAATTAAGGGTTCAGAAGTACAGTGGCATGGAGGAAGGATAAAAGTGGGACATGTAGAAGGCAATTTTTTTTTTGCTCAACTTCAAAGATTCAAATCTTTCCAATTCTTTATCATGTTTTGTACCAACAGATTAACATGTTTTACACTCCTGCAGAGTAGGGAGGGATGGAGAATAGATACCATAGTTTATTCCTCCAAATCCTCCCTCTGGGTCTAGCTCTTTATTTCAGACTGTATCCTTTGACCCATGGTCAGTATACTACCAATACAGTCTCTGTACATGACTCCCACCATTTTTCTATAACTGCTCTCTTGCCTTGCTTTTCTGGACCTACCCATCATAATAATGTTCTATACCATACTCCATAGTTCATTCATTTCAAATACTTTGTAAATAGTACTCACATGAAATCCCTCTACAATAATAAAATCCAATAATATGATAAGTTTTTTATGTTTGAGTTCCTGATTGATATTAAACATTGGAGGTGGTAAATGCTATGGAAAAAATAAAGCTGATGTAGAGTACTGAGGCCAGGTTGCAAATTAAATTAGTAATTGAGATAAGTCTCATTGATAAAATGGTTTATAAGCAAAAATGTGAGGAAGATGATGGAGTTAGTTATTTGGTTATTTTATGAAAGACTGGGGCAGAGTAAACACTTAGTGAAAGGGACCTGGTTAAAAGTTTAACTACCAGAGAAGCCAGTAGTGTTTGGAGCAAGACTGTAAGGTGAAAAGTGGAAGGCTATGAAGTCAGGGTGGTGTTAGAAAGTCAGGTTATTTATAACTATGTATCCCAGTTTTACAATTTTGGTTTTCATTATGGATAAAATTAGAGATGTATAGAATTTTGAGCTAATGAGTAATATGAACTGGCTTTTGTATTTAAAGGATCACGCTGACTTTTTTGTTATGAACTTGCTGTTGGCTCATAACAATATTAGGTCGAAGTGTGGTGATTCATTGGGAAGCTTAGTTCAGACTAATATCTTAAGCTAAATATGTATTTAAAGTATAGCCAATGGTATTTCCTGATAAGTTAAATATGAATGTGGTGGGTGGTTTAGTCACTAAGTTGTGTCTGATTCCTGTGACCCCATGGACTGTAGCCCACTGGGCCCCTCTGCCCATGGGAATTTCCAGGCAAGAATACTGGAATGCGTTATGATTTCCTTCTCCAGGGGATATTCCCAACCTAGGGATCAAATCTCCTGTCTCCTGAAAGTGGATTCTTTAGGCCTGAGCCACCAGGGAAGCCCTAGATATGAATGGGTATTTATTAAAAAATAAAGATTATTTCACTAAGATCCTGGGCAATTTCAGGTTTTACTCACTCTCAATATTTTGAACACACAGCAACATTAAAACTAAAGCCATATAGTGGAAATTGTGAATGACAGGTAATCAATCATAAGGAGTGTGTATGCTCAACTTGATCTCTTTGGCATGTGTCAGTATTAGAAGCATAGGGGAAATATTTGTAGACATTCATGTGAAAATACATCTTTGCATCTATAAGCAGACCAAGAACGGGATTCAGCATACATTGCAGGACATGTGGCTTTGGTAATCATTGTTTACATTTGTAAATTGATTGTTCTGCATTTTAATTTAACAAGATACCGGTCCATATTTTTCAATGTTGATCCAATTGAGAGTATATCAGATAATAAAAGGAGATTAAAAAAGATGATTTTAATTAAGTGTAATAGTAAGTATGGTCAACACTAGGAGCTTATGTGTTATAAACTAGTGTGGAAAAATAGTGCCTCAATAACATATCAGTTGTCTCAATCACCAGGGAAGTACTATGTACATAACACACACACACACACACATGAATATTTACAACACATGCCAGTATGCAACACACTAGCATAACAATTTTTAATATTTTTTTTTATTTTTTATTATTTATAATTAGTGATTTAAAGCAAACAAATATGTTTTAGAGACTGCATTTGAAACAATACATTGATTTTACAATTCAATGCTAAGTCACTTCAGTCGTGTCTGACTCTATGCAACCCCATAGACAGCAGCCCACCAGGCTCCCCCGTCCCTGGGATTCTCCAGGCAAGAACTCTGGAGTGGGTTGCCATTTCCTTCTCCAATGCGTGAAAGTGAAGTCGCTCAGTCGTGTCTGACTCTTATCGACCCCATGGACTGCAGCCTACCAGGCTCCTCCGTCCATGGGATTTTCCAGGCAAGAGTACTGGAGTGGGGTGCCAATTGCCTTCTCCGTTACAATTCAATACAATTGAATGTTCATAATATATATTTAAAGCATATATAAATACAAACATTTAATTTATAAAAGCATAATAAAATATAATTTGCCAAGAAACTAGTGAAAATATTGCCCATAGATAAATGTAAGCTAAGTATATATATATATATATATATTTTTTTTTTTTTAGAGACTTAATCTAAGTACAAAAAGAGAGTAAAACTTAAGTATATATTATGCCCTCAAAAGTATTGGCAATAGTAATGTTATTTTTTTTTTCATTTTGCTCTTAAAGTGAAATTACATTTAAGTGTTCTATATTTTTTCATTGTACTAGTTATAATCTTTTTTTCAGTATTTTACTTGCAAGCTCTTTTTATACATTTTGCAAAAGGCTAGTGAAAAATACTTAGTAACAATACAGTTGTAACCTCCTTACATGTAATGATATAAACATAGAAATGATTGAGATAGAGATAGAGACGGATGGGTTTCCCTCGTGGTTCAGATGGTGAAGAATCTGCCTGCAATGCAGGAGACCCAGATTTGATTCCTGGGTTGGGAGGATCCCTGGAGAAGGGAATGATAATCCACTGCAGTATTCTTGCCTGGAAAATTCCTTGGACAAAAGAGCTTGATGGGCTATAGTCCTTGGGGTCAAAAAGAGTTAGACACGGCCGAACAATTAACACACACACACATACACACACATATAGAGGTAGCAATGTATAGAGAGAGGGATAGAGAGATATCTGAGGTACCAGAGAAAAATTTAGGTAAATAGAACAATTATTGTTTTAATACTTAGTGATGCTTTATAATGGGTATTTCATATATGGTTTATGTTTAATAAAATATCATATAAATAAAAGGATGTTAAAACCTGTATAGCAGCTAATGGCTCTCTGCTGGTGTGAAAAAATAGCAGAGACAAAGTTAGGATGAGGCCCGATCTTAGAATCTTAGAGAATCTTAAATAACACAGGTAGTGTAGCTTTAATGCACAAGATTCACATTAGAGAAAGAAATCAAGGCTTTCATTTGAATTTCTCATTTATTATCTTCGTGAAATTGCTTCAGTTCTTCATGGTTAAATTGAAGACACACCTTAGCACATTGTGATCTAGAAGACTAAATTTGCTATTAAGTGTAAATGATTTTATAAAGTGTCTCACTTTTAGAATGCACCAAAATTGTTTATTTAATTTTACTAATTTCAGCATAAGTGTCTTTTTTTTAACTTTTTATGGTCTTAAGCTCATAACTTCAGACATGTTCTTATAGAACAGGTGAAGAAAATTTTATATGGAGATGTGGCAAAGTTAGATATATGTTTTAAATGTGAAGGATGCTTTATAGGAAAAGAAACAGGAAATGGGAATGCACATTTAGAGGCTAAATAATGAGTTCAGGTGAGGATGGAAAGATATTTTCCAAAACTAAATAAACTTTTAAAATAAATGCATATTCTTGCATTTATGATTTTATAAAATTATGTACAGATCATTCAAGGAAATTATTCATAATTATAATTTCAAAAAAGGGTACAAATTGTATGAAATTAAACTGCCACATACAGCAAAAGTTGCTGCCTGGCCTTTAAGGACCCTATGGGAGAGATAACAGAGACGGACATGTAGACAAACAGATTTGCACATGTATACAAATAATATATGTAAAAGTCAAAGGAATCATATATTATCTCATATACATGTGTGGATGTGCCTCCTTTCTTATAAGTTTTATTGTATTTGTTGGAGAGACATATACCTGAAAAAAAATCACTAGATTAATAGATAGTTGGGTGACTGGATAGCTGGCTGGCTAGGAATATAGAAAGAGTTAGACGTTTGTGTTTTCTCCAAGATATTTACAAGACAAATATCCTAGGTTTTTAGCTATAAATCAGGATCCTCACCAGAGTGCTTCATCATGCAATAATTTTTAAGCTCTTGTTGATATATTAATATTTGTCAATTATGATAATGTTTCCATTATGTTTCTATATATAAAAGTAAAGGGGAGATACCTTAAACACTGAAATTACTCTGATATTTTGAAGTTTTCATTTACTGTTTTAAAATTCACAAGTCTACTGCTGCTGCTGCTAAGTCGCTTCAATTGTGTCTGACTCTCCGCGACCCCATAGAAGGCAGCGCACCAGGCTGCTCCGTCCCTGGGATTCTCCATTCGGCATTATACTTATATAATGGCATACATTTATATTTTAAATTTATATATATATATATATATATATATTTTATCTGCTTTATTTCAAAATGTTATCCAAACTTTAATCAAGAACATTTATTAATGTCTTTAAATATTCTACTATTATAAGATTATTTGTGTGTGCACCATATGGATATGCAAGGCATTACTTAATAGCTAACAAATATCTATTACTTATTGTAGTCTCTAGGAATGTACACTCAGTGTGTGATAGAATATATAGCATACATAAAATACTTGTCATTAAAAGTTAAACACATATTTGGTGCATACTGTATAGTAAGCCTTGGCAACCCACCCCAGTATTCTTGTCTAGAGAATCCTGTGGACAGAGGAGCCTGGGGGCTGCTGTCTATAGGGTCGCACAGACTCGGACATGACTGAAGCGACTTAGCATGCATGTATAGTAAGCCTTGTGGTCACTGCTTTCAAGAATAAAATGTAACATAAAATATGGTATGTATCTGGAAAGATAAAACACACACATGCACAAAAAGAGGCCAAATGAGAGTGTGTATAAGTTTAATATAGTAAAGTAAGTAGATGAAAATCCCTTATCTTTTTTACTCAGAATGTTGAATTTACTTCAATATATGTTTTCTGTACTATGAATAAGTTCTGATTCATAAGTGAACATTTTCAGTATATATTAGCTATGAGATCTGATGTATTCTATTAGTTCAGTTTGAAACTATTTATTGAGCCACATAGGTTTCTATTCCCAATTATTTCTAAAGCATATGTCATATGCAGTTATATTTATATAGCAAGAAATATTAGTATCTTTTTAAAGTGCAAATGAAAATATTTTAAAAATATACATTCAACAGAGGCACACATATGTAAACATAATCATTTAATAACCATGTAATATCATAAAACTTATTTGCAATAGCAAAAATCACTTTTTAAATTATATTCACATATTATTTAGTTTATGCCTTACTCTGGTTATTAATGTTTTGGTAACTAATATGAGAGAAACAAGTTATACTTTAAAATAATATCAGATAATGTTATATTTTTATAGGTTTTTCATCTCACTGTGAAAATATATTACTGTATTATGACAAGAAGCCATGCTATACTGGCTGTCTTACAGGGAATATTATAATTTGTGTCTGTTTTCTAACATCAAATAAGAAATGTAACAAGAATAAGTAGGAGAAAATGAACAGGGTGGTTATATCCCAGTCATGGCTGTCAGAAACTCAAACGTTACTTCTAATCTACCCAATGTTGTATGAAGAGAACTAATGTTCAATCCTAATCATAATAGTGACAGCCATCCAGACTTCAAAGGTCTGTACACATAAAAGATAAAGGGTAAATCAATCTTCATGCAATTTAACTTCTTAGATATTCTTGGCTAAGACAACAAATCATACTCTTGTCTTCACTTTGGTTCTTTTGTTTTTCTTCTGAATTTAGAAAGAGTCTGTAATAATAAAAATTTTGAAATTTTATTAACATGAATGAAATGCCCATTATTATATTGATTTGGTCATGTCAAAGGTCTCCATTCACATAATTACGCAGTTAAACACTCATTTATTTATTTGGTAATATAATTAGTATTTGCAAATGGAATTTACAGTATCTATTACTTTGTAAATCATAATGGTTACAGTTACTATTAAATGTGTTTTCAGGCACTATTTAGAAATAATTATAGTTAAAACATATTTCACTTTTTATTTGTACACTGTCTATAATCTGTGAAAGAGTTCTTCAAATTAATTGAGACACATGACATTTTCTGCAACTGCACTGCTTCCAAATCAGCAGTTATAGTTATCCTTGAAGTAATAATGAATCTTACGAATTAAAAATTTCAAAAATGAAATGGACAAGTATCAAAACAGCCTGATTTACAAAGAAATATGTTTCCTATTAGTAAAATATTCTAAAACCACTGACTGATAAATAGACTTTCTAACTAAGATAGTGATGGAAACTCATTTCCATTAGTCATATTTACAAAATAATGGCTTGGAAAACTAGACATCCTCATACAGTCTTTAATGGAAGTATATAGATTGGTAAGAATGTTTAATTTTAATAGATGTGACTTTTGAAAAAATATATACAAATGAATTTAAAGCTTTTTCTGAGTTTAACATAAGTATTTTTTCAAAATAGGTGGGGAGACAAATTTTCAAGATATTTACTGCAGCATTGTTTGCAGGTACCATCTTGAAGGTACTCATTGTAAAACAAATAACATACACTTTTGAAATTCTCTTTTCGGGGGCCTGTTTTCATGCACAATATAATAATTCATGAACAGGCTCTGTGCTTATGGAACTTCCTTTGAGAGATAACTGAAAGTCAAAAAACAAAACAACAAAAAAACAAGTAATGTTGGGAATGTTACGAATATTATAAAAAAGAAAGCAAATGGTATTCTAGAAGCTATGTCATGGGCATCTAATTTAATCTGGAAGGTTTTCTTGAAGAAGTGATGGGTAATCCAAGATCTGCTGAGTAAGAATTTATTAGATGAGATAACTCAATACAGAAGAACCTCAGAATGGACTAGTTGCCTAAAAAAAGACTATGTACTGGATATACTAAGTATTAAAAGAATACTAAGCTGAAGCAAAGATGTCCAGGGACAGTGGGAGTGTAGTTAATTTAAATGTACAGAAGTGTAAAGAGCAGGTAATTAATAGATTATCTGTAGATGTAGTGATAGGTTGACTGTAAGGAAGATTCAAGGCAATAAATTAGTTTAGATTTTTTACTTTAATAGCTTGAAAGGTAATGTTATTCACAATATAGGGACAGTGAAAAACGAGGTTGCTTTGAAAGGAATGAAGATTAATTATGAGCTCAGTTTAGTGTTGTGGATTTTTATGTGCGTAAGAGTCGTTAATGTCAAAGATTCTTTTAGACAATTGCATTTTTCTGAACCTAAGAGAAATGACCACAGATATAATTTTTATTTAGGGAATCATCAATACAATTGAAAACATTTGAATGGATGAAATAAACCAGGTCATACACAGTAAGAGCACCTTAGATGAAATGATAGTTTCCCTCACTTAAATGTTTGGTAAAAGAGGAGGAAGCTAAATGGAGATGGAGAAGCCCATGGATAAGTAGGGAATCCAAAAGAAGCTGTTTTTTGAAAGGCAAGGGTAAGACTATTTCAAGAAGTACAAATTTGTTCAGCTGGATCAACATTTTCTCCAAAAAGAAGGTCAGGATTAAAAATGGAAACCTAGAATATGTGACATGGAATGGCATTAATAAAAGGTATACAGGTTGTTTCAATATGTGGTAAGCTCAGAAGTCATCAATGAGTTCAGTTATTTGTGTTGTGTGAAGAAATGGAGATATCAAGATAAACAGTTATTTTGATATATTTTGAAAGGAAAGAGGGGGAAAGAACAATATATAAAGATGTTGGGAAAGTATTATGGCAGTTGAGAACACTTTATGTTTGTATATATGTCTACTGAAAGAGGCTGGATGAGAAAGAACAAGAGGAGAAGATGGCTGGAAATAAGAAAACATAACATATAAGATTATGAGTGAATGAGATGAGAGCATGTAGAAAGTGTAGTAGCTCTCTCCAGTATAAAAGAAGTGAAAAAGATGTGATGGACCCAGATGTCAGGCATTTGGAAGATAAAACAGGAGAGTCTATCAAGCCAGTGTTTTCTATTCCACTGTTTGCGTGCAAGCTCAGTCGTTCAGTCATGTCCAACTCTGCAACCCCGTGGATTGTAGCCTGCCAGGTCCAGGCAAGAGTATTGGAGTGGGTTGCTTTTTCCTACCCTAGGGGATCCTCCCAACCTAGGGATTGAACCCACATCTGCATGTCCTGGATAGGTAGGCAAGGCTCAGTGGCTCTACTACTGAGCCACCTTAGCCCATTCCATTGTGTAGTAAGAGGTAATGTCTTCTGTTAAGAATAAGGAAGAAGATACAGTTGCCAAGTATTGCAGAGACTGCAATTTATTTTAAAAACTATTGTATAAAGATGAGTAATGTAGGAAAGAGTTGTGATTCAGGGCATTGTTCAGTGACCATTAATGGTTAAAATATTTGAATTTATGATGGAATGAACTCATATAAACAGTGCCCAAAATCCTACATGGTTGGAAAGGGCAGTTAGTTTTATATAGGTTTATGTCTTGCACAAGCCACTTCCCTGGTGATTCAGATGGTAAAGAATCTGCCTGCAATGTGGGAGACCTGGGTTTGATCCCTGGATGAGGAAGATCCTCTGGAGAAGGTAATGGAAACCTACTCCAGTATTCTTGCCTGCAGAATTCCATGGACAGAGGAGCCTGCCAGGCTACAGTCCATCGGGTTGCAAAGAGTCAGACTCAACTAAGTGACTCACTTTCACTTCACATGACTTGCACAAATATATGCTCTAACTGTAGAAGAATACTTCAAGTTTTAGGATGCTGTGTTAAGTGATAAAATCACAAATATCTGGAACATAAGCTAAGAAGAGAAGTAAATGCAAGTATGTGACAGATATAAGTGCATGCTGCTGCTGCTGCTAAGTCGCTCCAATTGTGTCCGACTCTGCGTGACCCCACAGACAGCAGCCCACCAGACTCCGCCATCCCTGGGATTCTCCAGGCAAGAACACTGGAGTGGGCTGCCACCTCCTTCTCCAATGCATGAAAGTGAAAAGTGAAAGCGAAGTCGCTCAGTTGCGACCCCATGGACTGCAGCCCACCAGGTTCCTCTGTCCATGGGATTTTCCAGGCAAGAGTACTGGAGTGGTGTGCTATTGCCTTCTCCTGATATAAGTGCATAAGATGTGATAAGTTTCTTCTATGTAAAGTGACTGAGAAAATCTAAGCCTTCTTTTTAATAGATAGTCTAGGAAAAGAGATTTTCTATTATTGTATTTTATATGTATCAGTTTTCAGAAAGCTATTGGTAGATGTTGTATTACATGTATTTCAAATTATTTATTAGTGACCTATAAGTTAAGGGTTCATTGTCAATGCTGGTCTGTTAGATCCTCTCTCGATATTTACATGTGGACCTCATGTATTATTGATTGGTGGCTACTAATAGACATGAGAAATTATATTTATGTACTTATTTATTATTGAAGATAGTTGATTTACAATGTTGCGTTAGCTGCTGGTTTACAGCAAAGTGATTTATTATATATTAATGCATGTCATTGCTGTTGTTCTTCATTTACTAAGTTGTGACCAACTCTTTGCAACACCCTAGACTGTAGCGCATCAGGATCCTCTGTCATCCACTATCTCCCAGAGTTTGCTCAAATTCATGTCCATTGAGATGGTGATACTATCTAACTATCTTATCCTCTTCCTCATATCCTTTCACCGTCAATCTTTCCCAGCATCAGAGTTTTTTCCAGTGAGTCGGCTCTTCCCATCAGGTGGCCAAAGTATTGGAATTCAGTTTCAGCATCAGTAATTCCAATGAGTATTCAGGATTGATTTCCTTTAGGATTGACTGATTCGATCTCCTTGAAGTCCAAGCCACTCATATTACATATGTATGTGTATATATGTAATGTTGATCATTTGCTCAGTTGTGTCCAACTATTTGTGACACTATGGACTGCAGCAGGCCAGGCCTCCCTGTTCCTTACCATCTCCCAAAGTTTCCCCAAGTTTATGTCCACTGCATTGGTGATGTCATCTAGCCATCTCATCCTCTGACACCCCCTTCTGCCCTCAATCTTTCGCAGCATCAGGGAGTTCTCCAGTGAATCAGCTGTTCATATCAAAACAATCAGCTGTTTGTGACCAAAATACTGGAGCTTCAGCTTCAGCATCAGTCCTTCCAATGAGTATTCAGGATTGATTTTCCTTAACATTGACTGGTTTGATCTCCTTGCTGTCCAAGGAACCCTCAGGAGTCTTCTCCAGCACCACAGTTTTAAGACATCAATTCTTTGGCTTTCTGCCTTCTTTATGGTCCAGCTCCCTCAACTGTATGTGACCACCGGGAAGACCATAGCCTTGACTATACAGACCTTTGTTGACATGGTACATATGTATATACACATATTCTTTTTCATATTTTCTCCATTATAGCTTATTACAGTATTTTGAGTGTAGTTCCTTGTGCTTTATAATAGGGCCTGTTTATCTGTTTTATATATAATAGTTTA
The DNA here is from genome assembly GCF_003369695.1 of Bos indicus x Bos taurus. Lineage (NCBI taxonomy): Eukaryota > Metazoa > Chordata > Mammalia > Artiodactyla > Bovidae > Bos > Bos indicus x Bos taurus. The sequence continues at coordinate 56,692,730 of NC_040087.1, forward strand.
TCTATTTTTTTATATAGTGGTTTATATTAGGTAATCTCAAACTCTTAATTTATCCATCCCTAACCCCCTTTCCCCTTTGGTAACCATAAGTTTTTTTTATATGTCTGTGAGTCAGACATAAGAAATTTTAGAATTTTGTGGGATAATGCTGGGTATCTCATTTGTGGAATAATGCTAGACTAGTATCTTTTTTAGGAGTGCAAGTATAAAAGTAAATTTGTTTTTTCTTAACCTATTTGAGGATCAACATAACTGGTAAAAAAGTTAGTGAGAAGTTGACTCATTGGCTGTCAAATACTGTGGGAAGGAAAATCTTGTTTTGAATTCTGTAATCTGAATCAGGTCTCAGAATTGCCACATGTATCTGGAGTAGACAGCCCTGACTGTTACTGTCTGGTGTTTTGCACCGGTAGGTTCAGTAAATCCTGAAACTTTCATAGAAAGACTTATACAGACTTTAAAAAGAATGAAGTAGAAAAATATGTGTGACATGGAATACTGTGACATGCACCAACATCAAATTATATATGTTATATTGCTAACTGGAAGAGATGAATAATGGTATATATTACATGATTATAATTTTTTAAAAATGATACTAACAAAGGAAAAAAAAAGATAAAATAAAAAAAATAGGGTCCAATATGTAACTATGCTCCTACTCACTCAAGTTCAGAATTAGCTGAAAGATGGACAAATTATTTAAACATTTGGGAAATCAAAATATCAGCTTTACTACTGATAAAAAAATAATAATAATACCAAACCAACAGTTTAACAAGGAGATCTAAGGAAAGAGGCAAAGAGGGCTGATATTGTCTCAGGAAGGAAGAAAAAAGTTAAGTCAAAATATTCAATATATAGAAAAATTATAACTGTTTATATTAACAATAGCTTCTTTTATCATAATATGCAACTACAAAAATGAAGTTCTGAAATGAGCGCAAATATTTGCAGCATATAAACAATAGAGATTTAATATTCAAAATGTTTAAATTATTCCTACAAATCAATGTAGTGTAAAATAAATTTAAAACAGTTTGCTTCAGTTACTGGTAGTAGACAATTCTGTTTTTTATTTTAGTCTTAAAATACTCCTTAATTCAGTGATTGTTAGATGTTTTATACCATCATATCTCTCAAATATGAGTTTTTTTAATAAGACATTTTTGTGCATCAGACCTCAGAAAAATTCCTGGGAACATTGTTCTTTAAACTTTTTAATTCACCAGTAAAAAAGAAATGGTTGATTCTAGAATGGAGACAGGGAAAATAGAAGAGGAAATCAGAACAAATTGTGGTGCTAGAAAAAAAGAAAATTATCTAAAATATATATTCAAAGGAAAAAGCAGACAGTTTAAAGGAGCGCCTAGTGGCCAAGTCTGGGGTAATTTGAGGTGGGGGGAGTAGTGGTGAGGTAGTGTAATGCATGAAGTAAAATAGGTATCAGTAAATCCATAAAAATCTAAATAAACAACTGTGTGGATAATTAGTGGGAAAGGAAGACCTCTATTCTATTGGAGAATTCTAAGAAACAAATGCAGAAGAAAGAACAGAAATAGAAGCCAACGTTAGTCAAACAAGACAATAACAAATCATGATTGCTGAGAGAAATATCAATAACCTCAGATATGCAGATGACACCACCCTTATGGCAGAAAGCGAAGAACTAAAGAGCCTCTTGATGAAAGTGAAAGAGGAGAGTGAAAAAGTTGGCTTTAAACTCAACATTCAGAAAACTAAAATCATGACATTTGGTCCCATGAAAACTGGCCCCAGAAAAATAAGATGCATGGCAAATAGATGGGGAAACAATGGAAACAGTGAGAGACTTTATTTTCTTAGTTTCCAAAATCACTGCAGATGGTGACTGCAGCCATGAAATTAAAAGGTGCTTCCTCCTCGGAAGGAAAGTTATGACTAACCTAGACAGCATATTAAAAAGCAGAGACATTACTTTGTCAACAAAGGTCCGTCTAGTCAAAGCTATGTTTTTTCCAGTAGTCATGTATGGATGTGAAAGTTGGACTATAAAGAAAGCTGAGCACCTAAGAATTGATGCTTTTGAACTGTGGTGTTGGAGAAGACTCTTGAGAGTCCCTTGGACTGCAGGGACATCCAACCAGTCCATCCTAAAGGAAATAAGTCCTGAATATTCATTGGAATATTCATTGGAATTGCTAAGAGTTGGACACGACTGAGCGACCTCACTTTCTCTTCTCACTTTCATGCATTGGAGAAGGAAATGGCAACCCACTCCAGTGTTCTTGCCTGAAGAATTCCAGGGACGGGGGAGCCTGGTGGGCTGCCATCTGTGGGGTCGCACAGAGTCGGACACGACTGAAGCGACTTAGCAGCAGCAGCAGCATTCATTGGAAGGACTGATGTTGAAGCTGAAACTCCAATACTTTGTCCACCTGATGTGAAGAACTGACTCATTTGAAAAGACCCTGATGCTGGGAAATGTTGAAGGTGGGAGGAGAAGGGGACGACAGAGGATGAGATGGTTGGATGGCATCACTGACTCAATGGACATGAGTTTCAGTAAACTCTGGGAGTTGGTGATGATGGGCGGGGAGGCTTGGTGTGCTGCAGTCCATGGGGTTGCAAAGATTGGGACATGGCTGAGTGGCTGAACTGAACTGAGGCAAGATTCATTAATAAATGCAAATTTAGTACGTGACACTATAATGAGAAATAGGATAGCTGCATAATCTTAATGTATTTCTCACAATATAATTACTAATTACAAAAGAAAAGCATAGCTTTACAGTGAAGCAGTATGACAGCACCTCAAATTAAGTGATAAAAGTTAGCATAACCAGTAAAATGGCATTGATAGTACGTACTTCCAGATGTGATACTCATAGAGAAGTACATTCCTTTGATCACTATAGTTATTTCCTGAGGCTGCCATATCAGAGTGACACAAATTAGGTGGCTTAAAAGAAGAGAAATTTATTATCTCACAGTTATAGGGGCTAGAGTCTTAAATTAAGGTGTCAGCAGAGCCATTTTTATTCTGGAACTTGGGAAGCTTCAGTGGGGACGAATATTTCTTGACTCTTCCTAGCTTCAATTCTTGGTATTTGGGGGCTTGCAAATGCTTCATTCCAGTCTCTGCTTTCATCATCAAAATGGCATTCTCCCTATGAATCTATATCTTCTCATGGCCATTTTTCCTTCTTATAAGAGCAGAACTCTAATAAATTAACTAAAGGCTGCTTCTCCAGTGGCTCAGATGGTAAAGAATCTGCCTGCAATGCTGGAGATCTGGGTTCAATCCCTGAGTTGGGAAAATTCCCCTGGAGAAGTGAATAACTAACCACTCTAGTATTCTTGCCAGGCGAATCCCATGGACAGAGGAACCTGGTGGATTACAGTCCTTGGCGTCGCAAAGAGTCAAGACATGACTGAGTAGCTAACACTTTCACAATTTACCAACATATGAGGATCATTTCGGAGAAGGCAATGGCAATCCACTATGGTACTCTTGCCTGGAAAATTCCATGGACGGAGGAGCCTGGTAGGCTGCAGTCCATGGGGTCGCTAAGAGTCGGACATGACTGAGGGACTTCACTTTCACTTTTCACTTTCATGCGTTGGAGAAGGAAATGGCAACCTTCTCTGGTGTTCTTGCCTGGAGAATCCCAGGGACGGGGGAGCCTGGTGGGCTGCCGTCTGTGGGGTCGCACAGAGTCAGACACAACTGAAGCGACTTAGCAGTAGCAGAGGATCGTTTATTCAAGAGAAGTGGCTGAATACCAGAACAAATGGAGAAGTGTGTCATGTTTTACTTGTATTATTGCAGTCCCCCTTTACTCATTTCTACTGAGCCTTGAAAACATCAGCTTCTCAACTACAATAGCCATGAAAGCTAGAAACCTAGCAGCCACTAGATGGCAAAATGGGTTTGAAAGTCCCCAAAAGCTCTAATCCTGGAGACCTTCTATACTCAACATGGTTGGCCACTATTTGGAAATTCTGACTCATAGAACTCATTTGTGTTAACTAAATGAGAGCTCATTCAGTGTGAGCAGCAATTTCCCTGCAGCATTTGTTGTAATCAATAGGCAAAAATTAATTAGCTTTGCACCTGTCTGAAGCAGAGATAACAGACGCAGAAAACAAGAGATTGACTAAACAACTTAAAGCAGAGGAGTGGGATGGCCATAGGGTGCTCTGAAAAACTCCAAGATGTTCCTGCAAATGCGGAAGGTTGTGCATATGTGCAGGGCTCTGTACATGCCCAGGAAATATCTGAGAAAGCACTTACCTCTCATCTCCAGCTCATAATGCGGCTCTGCACAATCAGAAAGTGAAGACGAAGTCAGGGTTGTAAATTGTCAGAGTGTGCACATGGAGCTCCTTGATTGAGACTGGAAGACTTCTTAGTTCAAGGAACTACGATCTCTTTATGATCTTTAGGTGATGATTACAGTAATGAAGCAGAGGCATCACCGGACAAATGATACATATTTTAGTGAATTAATGTAGTCTACAAAAGTCAAAAAACAAGAGCAGTGACGAAAACAACAAACAGCATTGACGATGCATCCTGAGTGGGGCATTTGACTATCATATCTATCATATTATGCCAGTCCAGGTTCAATGCACGATACTGGATGCTTGGGGCTAGTGCACTGGGACAACCCAGAGGGATGGTATGGGGAGGGAGGAGGGAGGAGGGTTCAGGATGGGGAACACATGTATACCTGTGGCGGATTCATTTTGATATTTGGCAAAACTAATACAATTATGTAAAGTTTAAAAATAAAATAAAATTTAAAAAAAAAAAGAAAAAAAATTTCCAATTTAGAAACAAACAAAAACATCCAGGTAGTGAAGATAGAGGAAAGGATGCTTCATATAATGGACAAAAATAATTGTCAGTAGACACTCTCCCAGAAAGAGTCCATGTGTTATTAGACAATGACTTAAAAAAACCAAATATAATTCTGGAATTGAAAAGTAAAAGAACTGAAATATAAAATTCACTAGAGGAACTCAGCAGCTGAAGAAGGTACTCAGTGCTAGCAGAAAAATTAATTTTGAAAACTTGAATATAGGTCAACTGAAAGTATCCAGTCAGAGGAAGAGAAAGAAAAATGAAAAAGAAAAATGATTAAAGCCTCTGAGATCTTTAGAACACCATCAACAGTACCAAAATGCACATATTGTAATTCATAGGAAGTGAGGAAAGAAATAAAAGGGTAGCAGGAATATTTGAAGATATAATAATTTAAAACTCAAATTTTATTAAGAACATTAATTTATATATCCAAGGATCTTAGCAAAAGAAGTATAATGCATATAAAGAGGTACACTTATATTATTTATAACAAACTCTTGAAAGACAAAGAGAGGTTTTCAAAAGTAAAAACAGAGAAATTACTCAGAATGTACAAGGAGTCAAATGAGATTATCAGCTAATTTCATTTAAGAACTAAAGAGGACAAAATACAGTGAGATGACATATTAAAGGTGCTTAAAAAGATTATCAACCAATATCCAATCTTTATAAGAAGCAGAGGTGGGATAATAAATTATCCTCATAGAACATAATGTGTTTGGACATATCATATACAAAATTAATTAAAATTTTGCCATATGCCTGAAAGTAGGAACTAAAACTATAAAACTCTTTGACAAAAATGTAGACATAAGTCCTTGTAATATTGGATTGGGTAACTGAATCTTAGATATAGAAACAAAGCACAAAAATTTTTGATGTCATCAAAATTAATAATATTTTTGCTTCAAATGATGCTTTTAGGAAAATAAAGATGACCCATTATAGGGAAAAATAAATGTGATTTATTAGTTGTATAATATCAGAAATATTTATATTATCAGATCTGATATCTATTATATCAGATATATTTGTGATATCGATATCAGATCTATTTATCAGGTATATATCAAACATCTGATAAAAAACTGATATCCAGTACACATCAAGAATTCTCACAATTCAAAAATCTGAAGGCAGAACATCTGATTTTTAAAATGGCTGAGAATTTGAATAGACGTTTCTTCAAAGAAATGCATAAGTAGCAAAGAAGCACTAGAAAAGATGTTCAGCTTCATTAGTTATCAGGAAAATGAAAAATTAAAAACCGTATAAGATAATAATCTCACTAGACTGGCTAAAATTTTTTAATAAGATAAATACAAATTTTGTCTAGCATGTGGAAAATTGAAACCATTGTGCTTTGGGAACAAGGTTGTAAAATGATGTCACTCAATTGTGTCCGACTCTTTGCAACCCCAAGGACTATACAGTCCATGGAATTCTCCAGGCCAGAATACTGGAGTGGGTAGCTTTTCCCTTCACCAGGGGATCTTCCCTACCCAGGGATCAAACCCAGGTCTCCCACATTGCAGGTGGATTCTTTACCAGCTGAACCACAAGGGAAGCCCAAAAAATGATGTAGCCACTTTAAAAACAGTTGGCACTTTCTTAAAATATTGAATGTTAGTTTACAATATGACCCAAAATTCCAGTCCCACATAGATACACAAAAGACAAAAATTAACTCTAAACAAAAATTTGTACACCTAAGCACATAGCAGCCTTATTCATAACACAAGCATACTTTAATAGAGCCTTGCTTTATTGCATTTTGCAGATGTTGCCTTTTTAAAATTGAAGGCTGTGGCAACCTTGCCTGGAGCAAGTCTATGGCCACCATCTTCCAGCAGCATTCACCCCCTTGTTTATGTGTCACATTTTGGTAATTATTGAAATCTTTCCAACTTAATCATTGTTATTTTATTTGTTATGGAAACCTGTGATCAGAGATCTTTAATGTTACTATTGTAATTGGGGGTTTTGTTTTGTATTTTTAATTATACCACTTTTTAGACATAATGCTATTGTATATTTAAAATACAGTAGTATAGTGTAACCATAACTTTTGTAGGCACTTGGAAACCAAAAAAGATGTGTGTGACTCACTTTATTGTGACATTTGCTTTATTATGGTAGTCTGGAAATGAACTGCAATGTCTCTGAGATGTGCCTGTAGCCAGCAGAAACAATCCAAATACCCAGCAACAGATGAATGGATAATCAAATTGTGTGTACCAATAAATGAAAAAGTATTTAAATTCTACAACATGAATACATTTGGAGAACATTATAAGGAAAATAATTCATTTACAAAAGGTTCATGTGCTGAATAGAAAAATATATGAAATTTAATTGAAATTTATATGTGTTGAAAGTAAGCAAATCCATAATAACAAAAAGCAGAATGGTGGTTGCCAGGGGCTACAGGCAGAGGACAACAAGGAGTAACTACAAAAATATACAGGATTTCTTTGTTGGGTTATAGAAATGTTCTGAAATTATAGAGTGGGGGTGGTTGTACAACTCTATCAATAAAGTAAAAATAGCGGACTCATACAGAGAGAAAAACAAGTATCATATATTAACACATGTACATGAAATATAGAAAAATGGTACTAACCTAGTACTAGGTACTGACCTAGTAAAGAGACTTGTGGACACTGGGGGAAGGTGAGGTGGGATGAATTGAGGAAGTATCATTGACATATATACACTGTCTTGTGTGAAATAGTTGATGGGAAGTTGCTGCATAACACAGGGAGCCCAGCCTGGCTCTCTGTAATGACCTAGAGGAGTGGGATGGGGGAGGGGAAGGAGGCTCAGAAGGGAGGCTGTGTGTGTGTGTGTGTGTGTGTGTAAAATTATGACTGATTTACATGTTGTGTGGCAGAAATCAACACAACACTGTAAAGCAATTTTCCACCAACTAAAAAATAAAAAAATAACTGACTCAAAATCATTTAATTTTTTGGCATGCCAATCATATCTCAATAAATTTGTTGTTTAATTAATAAATTATGACTGGTATAATGTATTATCACAAACAGAAGTATATCAATATATATTTTTAGAGAAAAGTAGTAACAGCTTAACATTAAGTCATTTAAATTTGTACATGTTCTTATCTAACTATGCATTTGCATATATGTGTTTTGAAAATTTGTATTCAAAGAATAAGGGTCAATTTATTTTGTATATTTATTTATAGAGAGTTTGTTTCCTCCCAGAAATTACTATTTATTATAAAACTGTATTACATACATGACTAGCGTAAACAGTGTTCTTGTATCTTTAAAATTCCTGTTACATGACTTACAACATTATCCACTCAAAAGAAGTATAAGAATGTTGAATTAAAATGAAGCTGAGTATTGAGAGCTTTGGAAAATGTCAAGTTGTTTTGAAATAAGATGTCTTTCACTATACTGCTATGGAGCTTAGTAAAGTCACTGATGCTTTGCAAGTCAAAATAAGTACATAGATAGATAGATAGATACTTCATCTCTCAGTTATGTAGTTAAATTTTTTTTCTTTTTTATGTATATGTGTACCCTGTCCCTATCACAGTCTCTACACACACTTGCACAGAAGTGTATATGCATGTATGTGTGTATATGTATATATATATGTACGTGTGCGTGTATATATACACATAATTGTTGAACCTGTTTACAGAGACCTTTGTTTTATTACTTTTATGTTCCCTGTAAACTCTAAAAGTAACAGGATATTGTATGTAAGAAAGCTTAATATTCATGGAAAATCTAAGCACTTGTCAAATAAAGCAAATCTGAACTTAGGTAAGCAGACATTTTATTCAAAATTGCAGTAGGGAGAGGACTCAGATCTCATGATCCATGAGCATCTCTAAATCAAAGGAAAAGAGTTCTCTTTACTAAGGAGAGAAAAGCAAGAACGTTGTGGAAAGTGGGGAAGCAAAATGGGCTGACCAGATAGGGGAAAAAAGAAAAAAAAAAAAAAAAGAAGCAAAACACTAGGGCTTTTCTACAGGAAATATGTGTCTGGTCAGCCAAATTTCAGAATGAACAATTAAGGTGGGAAGTTCTGCACCTTAGTTTAAACTTGGGACCATCCAAAGTTTAGGAGGCTATAAAGCAGATAGAAGTTTGATTAAATTTTGTCAAGATAAATGAGAAGTAATTAGGTGGTGCTTGCCACTGTAGGAGACAATGAGAGGCAGGTTCGGTTGCTGTGTTGAGAAGATCCCCTGGAAGATGGCATGCAGTCCACTCTGGTCTTCTTGCCTGGAGAATCTCATGGACGGAGCAGCCTGGCGGGCTACAGTCCATAGGGTTGTAAAGAGTCGGGCACAACTGAAGTGACTTAACACAACAACAATTAGGGATGATTATAATCACTTGGTCACTCTCAATTATGTTCAAGAGTTAATTACGGAAGTGTCTCAAATTACATTTATGTAATTGCACAAAAACTGAACTACTTCTCCCTGTAAATTCTGCAAATTATGATTTGCTTTTTTTGTTTTCCTACAGGTGATTTTATTAGGGTCTTCAGTGACCCTATTTGCAAATAAATTCATATTCTGGGGTACTGGAGATTAGGTCTTAAATAATTTATCCCATTATGTGACATAATTTAACCCATTACAGACATGTTTTATAACCTTTTAATACCTTGGGTGTCTCATCTTTAAATGGGACTATTATCAACTTGATGGGTTAAATGACTCTTTCAAAGCAAAATTCTTGAATGAGCACTTGTGTTAGCTCTTATAATTGTTATCATCATCATATATACATATGCATATATGACTTTAAAAGAAACATCCTCCTGGAGGGACAGAGATAAATACTCTAAAATTTTATTAAATATTAAGTGAGTTGGCCAAAAAGGTTGCTCACGTTTTAACGTTTTCTTTCAGGAAATGCAGTTGTCCATCCATCTGTCGCTCAGTCACGTCCAAATCTTTGTGACCCCGTGGACTGCAGCCTGCCAGGCTCCTCTGTTCATCAGGTTCTTCACTGGAGAATACTGGAGTGGGTTCCCATTTCCTTCTCAGGGGGAAATATATATGAAGGAATAATGCATATATGACTATATCCTATGTATGATTGTATATGAGTTCAGTTCAGTTCAGTTGCTCAGTTGTGTCTGACTCTTAGGGACCACATGGACTGCAGCAAGCTAGGATTCCCTATCTATTACCAACTCCAAGAGCTTACTCAAACTCATGTCCATTGAGTCAGTGGTGCCATTCAACTATATCATCCTCTGTCATCCCCTTCTCCCACCTTCAATCTTTCCCAGCATCAGGATCCTTTCAAATGAGTTAGTTCCTCACGTGAGATGGCCAAAGTATTGGAATTTTAGCTTTAGCATCAGTCCTTCCAATGAATACTCAGGACTTACTTCCTTTAGGATGGACTGGTTGGATCTCCTTGCAGTCCAAGGGACTCCCAAGAGTCTTCTCCATCACCACAGTTCAAAAGCATAAGTTCTTCAGTGCTCAACTTTCTTTATAGTCCTACTCTTACATCCATACATGACTACAGGGAAAACCATAGCTTTGACTAGACAGAACTTTGTTGGCAGGTCATCATCAGGTAGGATAATTATATATATATATATCCAGACATATAATTTCAATCAATAATATTTTCTCAATGTCATAATTTTTCATTGATTCAACATGCATATTTTCACTTAGTTATGTAAACATTATGCATATACAAAATGAAACCCTGGTGTTAACAACCTAAGGAGAGCATAGGGATTTTGAATTTAATTCAAGTATATGATACATATGGATAGGAATTTTGAGAGCTTTGGAAAATGTCAAGTTGTTATGCATTGATTAAAAATTGTTGACACAGTTCTTGACAAAACAAATATAATAACACTTGTTAAAACATAAAATGTGTAATAAAACTAAGTAATGATTATCTAAATGAAATCTGACTTCAACATTATTCAAGAACATTGTAAAAACAATTCCTAGCATCACTGAATTTCAAAAAATACATGTTTTCCAACTAATCACTGTCATGATCCCTATATCTCTTGTTATAGGGCTCATTTTTCTATACATTTTTTACAACTAATTTACCTGGTATTCCTGAAAGAGGTGCCCCTATTTTCCATGTCGAGAACCCCTCCTAACAAAATGTATATATTGTGATAGCACTCAGTAAAGGTTTACCTTAAATTCTCTGTGTCACAAGCATTTCAACTTGGTTTTAGTTCATGTCATTATTCAATGCATTAAATCACTGTCCCCTAAATGAAAGACAAATATGATTCACACATACCATGGAACTGAAATATCAAGATATCCAAAATAGAAACAATCATTCACTCACATTCCCAGGAGAAATAAGTATGTATATTAAGATGGAATTTATAGCCTGTATATTTTAAAAGGTTATAATTATAATTTAAATAATATTTTGCATGACTCAAGTTTAAAAAATATGATTTTGCTAGATAAATTGTGTACAGAAAATGTTTACCTATTATAGATAGTATGTTTCATCAATATTTGACAGTTATTGACATTTGAGTCTAATTTATGCCTTAGATGCCTTTGTTTAGTAGCACAGGAAAGACTATTATAACAAAGGTATTTGGATATTAAGAACCATACCTGCATTGAAGAGTAAATCAATATTGTTTACTTAACATCCATTTAAGTAGCAATGAATAAATCTTAGAGAGTATATAGATAGTTAAAATTATGCATGAAACATTATAAGAGAAATATTTTCTCACAGAATCACTGATGTAAAGTTCAGATACAAGTGTCCTGATTTATGAATCTTTCTCTTTTCTTTTCTTCAGGATACTTGTTCTGAATTGTCTTTAACTATCTCAGTCATATGCCAAGCCAGGTACCACACTTAGCCCATGTTTAGGTTAATCTATCACTGCACAGATAATGTATTACATGAAGTATATTATATTAATTATCAGTTTCTCCATGGGTTTAGCAAACTTTAAAGTCCAAAGCTCAAAGAATCATATCTTATAGCATAATTTTATTTCCCTTTTTGTTATTATAACCATAAACATTATCACCAGGCATAGACTTAGAAATGTTTTCTGGTGTAACAAATTCCTTTTATATATTAAATGAATGCTGAGACATATCTAGTGATGTAACCATAAAAAATAAATGAGATTTGTATGGGTTATTCCTACTTCATTTCCTTTCAATTACCAGTTTGGCAAGTGTGAAAAACGGATGGGTTTTAAAGAATGACTTAAAATTATAATAACTTAATCAAGTAGAGACTCCAATGTTTACTGATCTTTTAGAAGTTATCTGTTTTGGAGTAAAGAAATATGATCACAAGAACTCAATACCTATATAGCTAAAAAAGTCTTCCACAAATTGTTTCCATTTTTATCCTCAACTATAAGGATATATTTGACGAGTATTAGTTTATTAATTTATACTAAATGTGAGCTAGTCATTGGCATAAGTGAAAGTGAAACTGTTAGTTGCTCAGTTGTGTTCAACTCTTTGAGACCCCATGGACTGTAGCTGCCAGGTTCCACTATCCGTGGAATTCTCCAGGCAAGAATACTGGAGTGGGTAGCCATTCCCTTCTCCAGGGGATCTTCCCAACCCAGACACTGAACCCTGGTCTCCTGCATTGCAGGCAGATTCTTTACCACCTGAGCCACCAGGCAAGCCCCGGTCTTTGGCATAAAATAGAGGCAAAATATGAGTAACATTATTTAAAATAAGGATGACCATTCTCTGCAACAGTTTTCCCAATGTAAGGTTGCATATTTTAAAAATTCAGTTTGTATTGATATATCGTATTATAGCATGATGTTCTCTAATTTCACTATTTATCCTATTTTTTTTTTGTATTTTAGCCTTGTGTATGAGATTTCCTTTTTGATTATTGTTAATTTTTTACTCAATCAGATTATTAATTTATATCCATTCAAAATATATTTGCTGATTACCCATTATGTGCAAGTCACTGTTTTTATTGCTGGTGTTACATCAACCTGACTTACAGAACTTAAATTTTTGCGCTAACAGAATAAAATAAAGAGGAAAAACTGAACAATACAATTTCATATAATGGTCAGTGCTGTGAAGAAAAGCAAATCAGAATGTGTAGTGAGTGATGTGTAGTAAGGCCAGGTGTTTCAGATAAAAATCACTAATATATTCTCCAAGGCGGTGACATTTAAACAAAAACTTAATCTCTGATTATCTACGGGGAAATCATTTCATGCTAGAAGGCAGCAAGTATTATAAAATTTATAGGGCATGAGTAAGCTTTGTATGTTCAAGTAAAAAATATAAATAGTGTGACTTCAGTTCAACTCAGTCGCTCAGTCGTGTCCAACTCTTTGTGACCCCATGAACCGCAGCACGCCAGGACTCCCTGTCCATCACCAGCTCCCTGAGTCCACCCAAACCCATGTCCATCAAGTCGGTGATGCCATCCAACCATCTCATCTTCTGTCATCCCCTTCTCCTCCTGCCCTCAATCTTTCCCAGCATCAGAGTCTTTTCCAATGAGTCAGCTCTTCGGTACTAGTTCTTTACCTCATGCTAATACCTCAATCTACCTCATGCTGGTTTCTTCTCCGTAACCACAAACATTTTCTCAATAAATTCTCTGATACATATTTGGCATTAAGACAATGCATACTTTGTAGTTCTTTTATTCATTCTCCAAGCTGCAAACTGTAGAATACAATCTTCTTCCAAAAGATATTTCCTTTTCATTTCTTTGCTTGATTTTGATCTATAAACCACATGATCATTTTTGTTTATATCTGCTTCTTACTGAGGGTTTCCATGGTGGCTCAGACAGCAAAGAATCTGCCTGCAATGCAAGAGACCTGGTTTCATTCACTGAGTCGGGAGATTCCCTGGAGAAAGAAATGGCCACCCACTCCAGTATTCTTGCCTGAAGAATTCCATGGTAGAGTAACCTGGCGTACTATAGTCCATGGGGTCACAAAAGAGTCAGACACAACTGAGCAACTAACACTTTACCTTTTCTTACTGAACTTTATACATTCCATACTCTGTATCTACAGGCTTTGCATCTGTGGACTCTACTGACTGCAGTTTGAAACTATCTTCTTTTTAAATTCCAGAAAGTTTCAAAAAGCAATGTACTTGGCAACTATTTACACAGAATTTACATTAAGAATAGATATTAAAAATAATCTAGAGATGATTTAAAGTATACAGGCAGATATGTGGAGGTTATATGTAAATACTATGCCATTTTGCATTAAGCACTTTACCATCTGTAGAGTGGATAGGAGAGATTTGAAAAAGGTAGGTAGAGAAGATTCAAGTGATTACTTTGAGGGTCTTTGTAAAGAAAGATATGTCTCCATGTGTATGTGGTTCTAGAAGATATTAATCTAATGTGGCAGGAAGGCATTTAAGAATTTTGATCAAAAGAGTAATATGATACACAGAATATGCTGTTGCTGCTAAGTCACTTCAGTCATGTCCAACTCTGTGCGACCCCATAGATGGCAGCCCACCAGGCTCCCCTGTCCCTGGGATTCTCCAGGCAAGAACACTGGAGTGGGTTGCCATTTCCTTCTCCAATGCATGAAAGTGAAAAGTAAAAGTGAAGTTGTTCAGTCGGGTCAGACTCTTAGCGACCCTATGGACTGCAGCCCACCAGGCTCCTCTGCCCATGGGATTTTCCAGGCAAGAGTACTGGAGTGGGGTGCCATTGCCTTAGTATCAACCAAATTGATTTAGAGAACAGACTGTAAGGAAGGTAAAATGGCACCAGGTATATGAATGATAGAAAGAATTGGAATGAAAGGTAAACCACCTGCTCCAGTCAGGGATGCTAATGTCTTGCAGTTAAGTTTAGTATTAGAACTGGTCATAAGTTGTTAAGTTGAGGATATAATGTTTAATAGAACTGACAATTTTAGGTGATGAGATAGGAGCTTTGAAGTGAAAAAAAATCAAAGATGACCTAAGGGTTTACATTTGATCATCAAAACAAATGATAATAAAATGATTAAGAAGAGAAAAATTAGAGAAAGATTAGGGGGTAGAAATACCATGCATTCTATCTTGGATGTGTCAGTTGTATGATGCTTGTTAAACAACCAGATGGAGATGTTGTTCATTACATAATTGAAAAAAAAATTCTAGATTTCAAGAAGATGTTAGCTGCTACTTATGTAGACTTGAAAGTCATTTGTCCCTAGTTGGTATTGAAAGCCTTGGGGTTGAATGAGATCACAGAGCTTTGCAACAAGCAGCCATGCCAACTCTTTCCTTTGTTCACTGGATATTATTGCCTTCCAGTAATTAATTCCCTGATGCTTTATATCCTTGCTATCAAGTTCCTTCCTCTGTCAAGCTTTGTGAAAATTTTATTTGGTTATCCATGGATGATACCGCTCTCATTCAGGGTTTCCAAAAAGGTGTTTGTATTTACTCATATCTCATATGTACCAAGATTCTACACATATATATGCTTTCATTTATCTGGGATAAATGTTCAAGAGGGTAGTTAGTGGGTGTTATGGTAGCTCTTTTAGTTTTAAAAGGAATTGCCAAACTCTTTTTTCAGAATCGTGAACTATGTTGCATTCTAATCATTAGTATATGAGAGATACAGTTTCTCAGCTTTCTTATCAGCATTTAGTGATATCACTGTTTAAGTGATCTGATAGGTGTATAGTGATATTTTGTTATGACTTTATTAATATTTCTATAATGGCTAATAATGGTGACTATTTTACATGCATGTCAGATGAACATATTTAGTGCTCTTCTATAAAATGCCTATGTGTTTTCTGACCATATTCTGATTGAATTGTTATCGATTTATGTCCAAATGTGAGAGTTCTTTTTATATTCTAGATACTAGTCTTCTATGGTCTGAATATTTGTGTCTCCCTAAGATGTATATGTTAAATCCTAATCCCAAGATGACAGTATTAGGACAGGGGCCTCTTGGAAGTGATTGGGCTTCCCTTGTGGCTCACCTGGTAAATAATCCACCTGCAATGTGGGAGACCTGGGTTCAATCCCTGGGCTGGGAAGGTCCCCTGAAGAAGGGAAAGGCTACCCACTCTAGTATTCAAGCCTGGAGAATTCCACGAACTGTATAGCCTATGAGGTCACAAAGAGTCGGACATGACTGAGTGACTTTCACTCAGGTCATGAGGACCTAATTGAAAACATATTTTAATACAAAATAGTCCTGTTCGAGTGTTTTTCTCTACTGAAATATATGCAGTACTAACAGCCTCTTCTGTTTACATCACTTGGTAAATTAATCAGAGTACTATTCCCAAGAATTCAATAAAATGGGTCCAGACTCCAGAGATATCCACAAACAATGTTATTCCTCCTTATTTGGAAAAAGTTTAGTAATCTGTCCAATACTATAAAGGAGTTAAGTAACACTTCCCAAATCACTGTGCTGCTAAAAACCTCACTGATGTTACAGTAGTTATTGAGTCTTCCTAAGGGTTCTGTCCCAACCACTAGGGTCATGTATCTTACTGGGCCCTTCCATCATATTTGACAGTTCTTTCTTATCCAGATAGATTAATATTATGTCATCAATTTAATGGATCAATTAAATATTTAGGAGGATAAACAAAAGCTCCAAGTCTCTCTGGACCATGCTATTTCAGAAAGCAAAAATATCAGAATTTTCTTAGGGCAAAAATGTAAATCTGTATTCCTGTTTATCCCCCCAAATGCTTTGAATAATAGGAATGGAAAGTAATAGATTGTCCTGATCAATGGCCATTTACTGTTTTTCTAATATCATCTCGATCTACTGTGGATACCAGTGAGCTATTCTTTGAACACTGAAGTATCCATTTAGTTTTTATAGGGGTGAGAATTATGAATTAAACAGAAATATAATGGGGAGTACCATACTCCTTGGAAGGAAAGTTATGACCAACCTAGATAGCATATTCAAAAGCAGAGACATTACTTTGCCAACAAAGGTCCATCTAGTCAAGGCTATGGTTTTTCCAGTGGTCATGTATGGATGTGAGAGTTGGACTGTGAAGAAAGCTGAGGGCCAAAGAATTGATGCTTTTGAACTGTGGTGTTGGACAAGACTCTTGAGAGTCCCTTGGGCTGCAAGGAGATCCAACCAGTCCATTCTAAAGGAGATCAGTACTGGGTGTTCACTGGAAGGACTTATGTTGAAGCTGAAACTCCAATACTTTGGCCACCTGATGAGAAGAGTTGACTCATTGGAAAAGACCCTGATGCTGGGAGGGATTGGGGGAAGGAGGAGAAGGGGATGACAGAGGATGAGATGGCTGGATGGCATCACCGACTCGATGCACTTGAGTTTGGGTGAACTCTGGGAGTTGGTGATGGACAGGGAGGCCTGGCCTGCTGCGATTCATGGGGTTGCAGAGTCGGACACAACTGAGCGATTGAATTGAACTGATACAGTTTTAAGTGTGGCACAAACCTCTCCATTCCATTAGGGTATATTATTATCCCCTTGGCTAGGCTCAGAGGTAATTCCAAAATGTTCTACTTGGCATTTGTCATTACAATAACTGTTAACCTGCAGACCAAGGATTCAATGTGGGAATTCTGTCAAGCAAAAAATATGCTCTTTATAGTAATATCACTTCCCCATTTCTCCGAACAAAGTTTTCCCTTCTCCCACCATCAGCCAGGACAGTCCTAGTATTTCTACTCTATTTAGCACAACTTATCTCTTTCAAAAAGCTTATAAGTGCCATTTTCACTGAGAGTTAACACTAACCTCTAGGTTTTTGCATATGTGCTGGTAATTATTTCATGGGAGGATTCACTTATATCAATAAATTCTTCCTTATCTAATCTTATGGTCCACCCCAACTCACCCAAAGGATCAAGTGTTACACATCATCTCCCGGATTCAGAGAGTGCACTGGCTGATTCTTATAGCCGCATCAGGGTAGAGGCATTTTTCTTCTTAAATAGGTCTTATAGTTCTTTTTTCACTTTTCGTCACCCTGCTTATTTAACTTATATGCAGAGTACATCATGCGAAATGCCAGGCTGGATGAGGCACAAGGTGGAATCAAGATTGCCTGGAGAAATATCAATAACCTCAGATATGCAGATGACACCACCATTATGGAAGAAAGTGAAGAGGAATTAAACAGCCTCTTGATGAAGGCAAAAGAAAAGAGTGAAAAAGCTGACTTAAAACTCAGCATTCAGAAAACTAGGATCATGGCATCTGGTCCCATCACTTCATGGCAAATAGATGGGGAAACAATGGAAACAGCGACAAACTTTATTTTCTCAGGCTCAAAAATCACTGCAGATGGTGACTCTAGCCATGAAATTAAAAGACACTTGCTCCTTGGAAGTAAAGTTATGACCAAGCTAGACAGCATATTAAAAAGCAGAGACATTACTTTACTGACAAAGGTCCATCTAGTCAAGGCTATGGTTTTTCCAGTAATCACGTATGGATGTGAGAATTGGACCGTAAAGAAAGTTGAGCACCAGAGATCTGATGCTTTTGAACTGTGGTGTTGGAGAAGACTCTTGAGAGTCCTGTGAAATACAAGGAGAAAAAAACAGTCATTTCTAAAGGAAATCAGTCCTGAATATTCATTGGAAGGGCTGAAGCTGAAGCTCCAATACTTTGACCACCTGATGAGAAGAACCATCTCATTAAAAAAACCCTGATGCTGGGAAAGATTGAAGGAGGGAGAAGGGGAAAACAGAGGACAAGATGGTTGGATGGCATCATTGACTCAATGGACATGGATTTGAACAAGCTCTGGGAGATTGTTATAGACAGGGAGGCCTAATGTGCTGCAGTCCATGGGATCTCAAAGAGTCAGACATGACTGAGCCACTGAACAGCAACAACACCCACAGGCTGCTTGGCCAAACAAAATGGATGCCAAGGCAGCAGTTCAATGGATCAGCTTGGCTAAACTCTCAACATTTGAAAAGGCAAATTAAGCTACTTTTTGGAGGAACAGTAATTATGACAGAGATATCTAACATAGTAAGTCCACATTTTGAAAAAGGGAGTGAACTATTTTCTTGACTAATGCATATAGCAAGTACTCAGCAGTCACAGAGTTCATTGCAAGAAAGGCAAATCTTGATTAAAATCAACCAGGTAAGGCTGTTCACCAAAAAGAATTTCAAGCTTTTGTGTATTCACAGATTATATAGTTAAAGGAACAATCAATCTTAGAATTAAAATATTAGCACCTTAGTATGTCAGAGTTGGACTATAAAGAAAGCTGAGCACCAAAAAATTGATGCTTTTGAACTGTGGCATTGGAGAAGACTCTTGAGAGTCCCTTGGACTGCAAGGAGATCCACTCAGTCCATCCTAAAGAAAATCAGTTCTAAATATTCACTGGAAGGATTGATGCTGAAACTGAAGCTCCAATACTTTGGCCACCTGATGCAAAGAACTGATTCATTTGAAAAGACCCTGATTCTGGGAGAGATTGAAAGTGGGATGAGAAGGGGATGACAGAGGTCTAGATGGTTGGATGGCATCACCGACTCAATGGACATGAGTTTGAGTAAACTCTGGGAGTTGGTGATGGACAGGGAGGCCTGGCGTGTTGCAGTTCATGGGCTCGCAAAGAATTGGACACGACTGAGTGACTGAACTAAACTGAACCTTAGTATGATTGATACTACTAGTATTTAATCCAGGGAGAAGATGAATCCAAATGGCTAAGATAAAAGACAGTTGTTTTTTTCATGCCAGTTTAGTATTCAAGCCATTTATGTGCTGAACAGAAACTGCAAGTTGAAAAATCTTATGTCTTGCATTAAGTTAATGGGTAAATATATCGATCCAGTTCATATTTCAGAACATGGTGAGCATGGTAATTCCCAATATAAGAACACATGTGGACACTTACATATATAAAATAACTGGATAAATCGATCCTGCTTTAAAAATCAGTTCATATTATGATCATCAATATAAAATAAATAAACAAAGTAGTGCCTTTTGTACACTATGCTATTAAAGAAGCAGATTTCTGTCTCTGTGTTGCAAATGATAGAACTTAAAATCAGACAGAACTTAACCCAATATTTATAGTGAACAATTTTTTTAAAAAGCTCAAATATTAAACTAAAAAAAGGTACAGTATTTTTAGCTAGTTGAAGTCAATCCCACATTAAAAAAAAAATGTTGCACTGAAAATAGAACAGAGCTATGCTAAGCTGTGAAAACTGAAGCACATGCCTGCCTTGTTTTTTTCAACTGGCTTATTTCCAGGTTTCTACTAAATCACTAAACTTTTAACTGATTTAGTATCTGATTGTCTTGGTAAGAAGGAGATAAAACTTCAGTTTTATGTAGCTACATAGTTTTTCATAATTTATGAATTATATCTGTAAATGTCATAAAATGATTCTATACTCTCAAAACTTTAGTTCTATGCTACTGATTGAGCACTTGACATATGTATACATATATATATATATATATATATGTATATATACACACACACACTGCCTAAATCAAATTGCTTATGACTATATAGTGGAGGTGAGAAATAGATTTAAGAGACTAGATCTGATAGGCAGAGTGCCTGATGAACTATGGATGGAGGTTCATGACACTGTACAAGATACAGGAATCAAGAACATCCCCAAGAAAAAGAAATGCAAAAAAGCAAAATGGCTGTCTAAGGAGGCCTTACAAATAGCTGTGAAAAAAAGGGAAGCGAAAAGCAAAGAAGAGAAGGAAAGATATACCCATTTGAATGCAGAGTTCCAAAGAATAGCAAGAAGACATAAGAAAGCCTTCCTCAGGGATCAATGCAAAGAAATAGAGGAAAACAATAGAATGCGAAAGACTATAGATCTCTTCAAAAAATTAGAGATACCAAAGGAATAGTTTATGCAAAGATAGGTTTAATAAAGGATAGAAATGATAAGCACCTAACACAAGCAGAAGATATTAAGAAGAGGTGGCAAGAATACACACAAGAACTGTACAAAAAAGATCTTAACAACCCAGATAATCACAATGGCATGATCATTCACCTAGAGCCAGACATCCTGGAATGTGAAGTCAAGTGGACCTTAGAAAGCATCACTATGAACAAAGCTAGTGGAGGTGATGGAATTCCAGTTGAGCTATTTCAAATCCTGAATGATGATGCTGTTAAGTGCTGCATTCAATATGCCAGAAATTTGGGAAACTCAGCAGTGGCCACAGGATTGGAAAAGGTTAGTTTTCATTCCAATCCTAAAGAAAGGCAATGCCAAAGAATGCTCAAACTACTGCACAATTGCACTCATCTCACATGCTAGTAAAATGATGCTTAAAATTCTCCAAGCCAGGCTTCAGCAATACATAAACTGTGAACTTCCAGATGTTCAAGCTGGTTTTAGAAAAGGAACAGGAACCAGAGATCAAAATGCTACATCCACTGGCTCCTCAAAAAAGCAAGAGAGTTAAAAAAAATATATATCTATTTCTGTTTTATTGACTATGACAAAGCTTTTGACTGTGTGGATCACAATAAACTGTGGACAATTCTGAAAGATATGGGAATACCAGACCACCTGACTTACCTCTTGAGAAACCTATATGCAGGTCAGGAAGCAACAGTTAGAACTGGATATGGAACAACAGACTGGTTCCAAATACGAAAAGGAGTACATCAAAGCTATATATTGTCACCCTTTCTTATATATCTTATATGCAGAGTACATCATGAGAAACCCTGAGCTGGATGAAGCACACACGCTGGAATCAGGACTATCAGGAGAAATATCAATAACCTCGGATATGCAGATGACACCACCCTTATGGCAGAAGGTGAAGAACTAAAAAGCCTCTTAATGAAAGTGAAAGAGGAGAGTGAAAAAGTTGGCTTAAAGCTCAACATTCAGAAAACTAAGATCATGGCATCCGGTCCCATCACTTCATGGTAAATAGATGGGGAAACAGTGGAAACAGTGTCAAACTTTATTTTTCTGGGTTCCAAAATCACTGCAAATGGTGATTGCAGCCATGAAATTAAAAGACGCTTACTCTTTGGAAGGAAAGTTACGACCAACCTAGATAGCATATTCAAAAGCAGAGACATTACTTTGTCAACAAAGGTCGGTCTAGTCAAGGTTATGGTTTTTCCAGTGGTCATGTATGGATTTCAGAGTTGGACTATAAAGAAAGCTGAGTGCAGTAGGATTGATGCTTTTGAACTGTGGTATTGGAGAAGATCCTTGAGAGTCCCATGGACTGCAAGGAGATCCAACCAGTCCATCCTAAAGGAGATCAGTCCTGGGTGTTCTTTGAAAGGACAGATGTTGAAACTCAAACTCCAATACTTTGGCCAACTGATGCGAAAAGCTGACTCATTGAAAAGACCCTGATGCTGGGAAAGATTGAGGGCAGGAGGAGAAGGGGACGACAGAGGATAAGGTGGTTGGATGGCATCACCTACTCAGTGGACCTGGGTTTGGGTGGACTCTGGGAGTTGGTGGTGGACAGGGAGGCCTGGAGTGCTGTGGTTCATAGGGTCGCAAAGAGTCAGACACAACTGAGCGACTGAACTGAATTGATACTGCGTTGTATTATTTCAAACAAATGATACTTATCCTTCCAACCACATCCTATGCTTTTGAGAATAAAAATCTAGTCACATTAAATCATAAACCTACAGCAAATAAGTGTTCATTCACCACATGCTCTAAGTCAGGCTCTGAATCAGTTGCTAGGGATGCAAGCCTCAACAGAGATACAAAATCTACCCTTGTAAAGACAACATAGAAAAGATAGATATAAACAAAGTGTAAGGCAATATACTATATATTATTTCAGAGCTGTGGTGGTGTGAGAGGGGAACCAGGTAAAATTATGAGATATGACATTTTCTAGGAATCCTGAGATACATTGGGAATGTATTAATTCAGAGCCCTCAGAAACTCCCACAGTTCTTGCCAGTTGTTTTTATAACATTACAAAGTTATACGTCACTGATAAGCATATATATAATCATGGTGCTGCTGCTACTGTTGCTAAGTCGGGTCAGTTGTGTCTGATTCTGTGCAACCCCATAGACGGCAGCCCACTAGGTTCCTCTGTCCCTGGGATTCTCCAGGCAAGAACAGTGGAGTGGGTCGCCATTTCCTTCTTCAATGCATGAAAGTGAAAAGTGAAAGTGAAGTCGCTCAGTGGTGCCCGAGTCTTAGCGACCCCATGGACTGCAGCCTACCAGGCTCCTCCGTCCATGGGATTTTCCAGGCAAGAATACTGGAGTGGGTTGCCATTGCATAGCCACTTATATATTTTCCTAAGGCAATGGCAACCCACTCCAGTACTCTTGCCTGGAAAATCCCATGGGTGGAGGAGCCTGGTAGGCTGCAGTCCATGGGGTCGAGAAGAGTCAGACACGATTGAGCAATTTCACTTTCACTTTTCACTTTCATGCACTGGAGAAGGAAATGGCAACCCACTCCAGTGTTCTTGCCTGGAGAATCCCAGGGACGGGGGAGCCTGGTGGGCTGCCGTCTCTGGGGTTGCACAGAGTCGGACACGACTGAAGTGACTTAGCAGCAGTCATTTATTACCTTTTACCTGTCCTCTGTTAGATAGTAATAGTGCATTAGTAAGATATAAAATGAATGAAAATACAAAAGATAATTTTTTTTTTAAGTTTTAAAAGATTTTTTGTTAAGCATTCATTCGACTGAATAATCACAGAGTTTATAAAGATTTATGTTGGCCAGAGAAGAGAGAATTGATTTATATTTTTTTTCATAGAGTGGATTCCTCATACATTTGTCAAATTCAATAGCTATTCTATTTTTTTAAACAAATGAACAACTACTGCCTACATGGCAGGTTAAAACTAAAAGGTTTGGAAATAGCTTTCAAGTGTTTTCTAGTTATAATTACTTAACTTTTAAAAAGTTGACTTATTTTATGATTTTAGTTTAAGACATTAATAGAAGTTTTATTTCTGAGTGATCATGCATCCTTATCTGTTTATTGTTCCTGGAAAAGTTTTAGTGCTTTCATGATCATAATTTTTTCATTCTCAAATAAATGTGAGATTTATTTAAATATGATATTTTTTCATTGGCTTAAATGAATAGCTGAAAATCTGATGCTGTTATTTGGATTGCCATTTATTAATTCTAGAAAAATAGTCTCTTGAAATACGTTACTCTTTTAGCAAATATTACATCATTTGTATTTTAATTGATCTTTAAAAATCTTCTTGAAAAATCTTATATTATTGACTGGAAATATATTTCCAAAGTCATTAAAATATAGATAATCAGCCATCAATTTTTGTTACATATTTCTAATTTTTATTTTATGTTTATGAATAATTAAAATAGCTACTTGATACAGTTGATATTTTATGTACAAAACTTTACTCGTGTTATTGCCACCCCTATGTTATACTAAAATTTTATATGTTTCCCATTAACCATTTAGTGAGCCAGGATTGGAATGGTCTGACACTGCATAAAAGGACACACATATATACACACATACCAAAAAAAAAACAAACAAACAGAGTGTGGGGTTGATGCAAGGGGTGGGGCCGATGTTGTTGGAGCAAGGGGAAGATATATTCTAATAGTTTGGAATGCAAGAGCAAGCAAAAGCAAGGAATAGGGACAACATGATGCTGGGAAAGATTGACGGTAACAAGAGAAGAGGGCTACAGAGGATGAGAGAGTTGGATAGCATCACTGATTCAATAGACATGGATTTGAACAAAATCTGGGAGATAGTGAGGGGCTGAGGAGCCTGGTGTGCTGCAGTCTGTGGGGTCACAGAGAATTGGACTAAACTTAGCAGCTGAACAACAACAACAGCAAACATATTGGGGAGGTTTTGCGAAGAAGAGTTAGTTTTGGAGTCAGACATATGGAGTTTGAAACCTGAGCTGTAAGAGTCTATGCAAAAAGATATATAAATAACCCATGATTTCTTATCAAAAATTATAACAGTTAATATTTAATGAAATAATGTCTGAATTATACCTTGTACAGTGTTTGATGAAAACTAAGTCCTCAACACATGTTAGTTATATTTATTTCTTCACAATGGCTGGTACTGCAAACTGCAACAGTACAAGTATTTTACATGTTAAAAAAAGAAAAACAGGATTACTAAGATGAAGAGAGCACATGAGTATTATAGCACAGGAGTTTTCAAAATTTAAGAGTATAAATATGAAAATTACTGTGTTGCTTGCCTAAATGGCCCAGACCCAGAGATTTGGCTTCATTTAGTCTAAAGCACTGCATGTGTCTGTGCTCAGGTGCTCAGTTGCTCAGTCATGTCCAACTGTTTTGCAACCCCATGTACTGTGGGCCACCAGGCTCCTCTGTCCATGGGATTTCCCCGGCAAGGATACTGAAGTGGGTTACCATTTCCTTCTCCAGGGGATAAAACAGTGCATAGGCATCTGCATTTTTATTAGGCCAAGTGATTTTGTTGCATATTTGTGCAAGAAAATCAATTGGGTAAATAGGAAGAGTAAATTTCAAGTTCTGTGGTCATTAAGGTTATGCTTCCTTGAAAGATCAAGGCTTCATCCTTAGTGAAGGAAGAGCTTATTCTGTACAACAATATAATATTTAACTTGGTATCAATATTTCTCAATGTCTCTAAAACTTTAGTAATGGATTCATTTAAAAGAAACATAGTGTGAGAGGCTATCATCTCCTTCCAAGGTAGGTTATCAGTGACCAGATTTGCCCTCATGTATGAAACAACCAAAAAACAACAGACTTTATGTCTATACTTACATCATCTATATAATCTGTATCTCTAGCTATATATATCATCTTTAATGGGGAACACATGTACACCTGTGGCAGATGCATGTTGATGTATGGCAAAACCAATACAATATTGTAAAGTAAAAAAAAAAAAACAATAATAAAAAAATAAAATTAAAAAAATAAAAATAAAAAGTAGAACCTCCCCAGATATTAAAAAAAAAAAATAACACACACAATGGTTTTGTTTTCAAAACTGCAGACAATAGTGGCTAATGTTTTTGGACAAATGAAAAAAAGATACTTTTTCTCACTAGCTACCTTGACAGAGTTCCCAGGCCAAAGCAGGGAAAGGCAAAGCAAGACATGATTCCAAGGAGCACATGAATTGAGAAGACAGCTGAGAGTTCAGAGAGAAAAATGTGGCTGGAAATTACAACACAGATTTCTGAGAGAGCAGATATTCACAAAGAGCTCTGTGTATCTGAATAGAGTCTGAATACTGATCAATACTAGTGTTTGATAAGACTAAAAAAAATGCAAAAATGTTGAAGAACAATGCCCAGTTTCTCACACAAGGCTGAGAAAGTGCTTATCCCACCAGTCAGACCAGGAAACCTTAATAATTTATATGATAATAGATAGAATTCTCAGAAAAATCTAACCTCAGAAATTGCAAATAACATATTCTAAACAGAGAAGTATTCTGAACAAACCTAGAAAATCATAAGCTCATAATGAACCTGAACATTCAAACTCTCAGTAAACTGTATCTTGGAACAAGTCTCACAAATATATATGGGAAAAATTATATTCAGATTTTAACAAAGTGAAATTGCAATTCTTACTTGATGTTTATTCAAATATCTGCTAACACTTTGTTCATACTATAATATGCATGGCATTCATGCAGATCAGTTCAGTTCAGTTCAATTGCTCAGTAGTGTCCAATTCTTTGCAACCCCAAGGACTGCAGTATGCCAGGCTTCCCTGTCCATCACCAACTCCTCGAGCTTGAATAAACTCATGTCCACAGAATCAGTGCTGCTATTCAACCATCTCATTCTCTGTCACTCCCTTCTCCTCCCACCTTGAATCCTGCCTAGCATCAGGGTCTTTTCAAATGGGTCAGTTCTTCCCATCAGGTGGCCAAAGTATTGGAGCTTCAACTTCAGCATCAGTTCTTCCAATGAATATTCAGAACTGATTTCTTTAGGATTAACTGGTTTGATCTTCTTACAGTCCAAGGGACTCTCAAGAGTCTTTTCCAATGTCACAGTTCAAAACCATCAGTCTTTCAGTGTTCAGCTTTCTTTTTGGTCCAACTCTCACATCCATACATGACTATTGGAAAAATCATAGATGCGACTATATGGACCTTTGTCAGCAAATTGATAACTTTGCTTTTTAATATGCAGTCTAAATTTGTCATAGTCTTCCTTCCAAGGGGCAAACATCTTCTAATTTGATGGCTACAGTCAATATCTGCAGTGATTTTGGAGCCCAAGAAAATAGTCTGTCACTGTTTCCATTGTTTCCCCATCTATTTGCCATGAAGCAATGTTACCAGATGCCATGATCTTCATTTTTTTGAATGTTGAGTTTTAAGCTAGCTTTTTCACTCTTCTCTTTCACTTTCATCAAGAGGCTCTTTAGTTCTTCTTTGCCTTCTCCATAAGGGTGGTGTCATCTGCATATCTGAAGTTATTGATATTTCTCCTGGAAATCTTGATTCTGTCTTGTGCTGCATCCATTCTGGCATTTTGCATGATGTATCGAGATATTTATAAGAAAGGGATAGATATTCTAGTTACTAAAAAAAAAATTGCAAACTATAGATACCTGGTAGTGCACAGAGAGGTAATTTTTAAAGAAAATTAAATAAACAGTTATAATAATAGTTTTATCAAATTTCACAGGATATTTTAATCCTAAATCTGGCATAAGATGCAATTTTAGAGTCAAGACTATATTGTATCTCTTTGAATACTAATTCAGTGTATTGGCCACTGGCCAATTAACATAGGCTAAGTGAAATCTCTTTGAGTACATCCAATGTTTAAAGTAAGGACTTTGTGCACTCACTGATTAGTTTTTTAAAATGAGTTATATTAAGTTGAATACATGATAAATTGTGAAAAATATGTAAGTTGATACTGATGTTAATCCCAAGTGCTAAGTATCTTGAACTACATGAGGAAAACATTTTGACTAAAATACTAAAGAATTTTTAATAATTCATTCAATTAACATAGAACATTCTGGTTTTGAGTCAGAAGTCAACATAAAAATGGTGCTTAAAAGAAGTTAGCTATCCTAATATAGATAACATTGAGAAACATCCATCAGTACAGTAAAGCTTACTTCTTCATTTTAATGAACTAATTCTTTCCATAAAAGTAAAAAAAAAAATAAATTACATAGGATAGATACATGTTCTTCCTGCTGGATCCAAAGTTTTTTGAACAGCAGGGAAGCAGTACACTTCTTAGATGACCCTGATAATTGGCTCATATAGTGATTTATTCAGTGGATATGCATGCTGTGAAATCCTTATTCTTGGAGTAACAGCAGGGAAACCAGGACTTTAGGTATCTTGTATGTCAAGAATATTTGCAAACCTCAAGAAAATCTACAGGGGCTATGAGAAGTTTGTATGTATGTATGTTTGTGTTTATTTTACTAAGAATCTTCAAACACACATACACAGCAAGGTTCATAGACTTAAAATTGATTTTAAAATATATATTACTTTTTGGATTACTCTATACCTTATTATGACTAACTTGCAACTGCTGAGAGAACAGTATTTACCAAGGCCAATGTGATTTTCCCAGTTGCAATATAATGTTGATCTCATTTGAACTGACTGCTAATCCATCTAACTCAGTATGCTGACTTTGTAAAATGATCATTATTTCACATTACTAATTAACTTTAAAATGTACTAAAAGACAGTCTTTTGAAGGGTGTTAGTTTTGAAAATTATGTTTTGTATTAACTTACAGACAGCAGTATATTCAAATGTGTTTAAGATTAAACTGCATATTCCATAAAATAATGGATAATATTGTTGATTAAGTAACAATTCCAAAATATTATTTTAGTATTCTTAACTATGGTTCATTGAAAACCTTTGATAGAAGCCTCTTATAGCTCATCAGTCTACATATATTAGTTATCAGTCACAGTTCTTTAATATTAAAATCTCTTCTATGTACAGAAAATGATTATAATTAAAAAATACATTCTAAGTACTGTCTCAAAGTAGCAACTTGTAAGGGTCAGATTAGAACCCTGTTAAATGTTTGTTGGAATTATCATCTCAAAATATTACAGTAGATTATGCAAATATTTTCAAATATTTTGAAAAAATGTTTTCATAAAAAGAAGACTTCAAAAACTGAAATCTTTTTAAGACTGTATTCAAATTTGAGGGTTGAGTGGGATTTATTGCTGGAGAAGAAAAAGAGGGTTTTTTTTTTTTAAATAGATGCAATATTATCAGGACTGGGAAATAGTAGGGTCTATTGTGGTGAAAAAAAAAAGGGTGAAATGGAGAGCACATATAGAAGTAGATATGGCATATAAAACAAATAATAAATGACCAACATGTTCAAAGAGCAAATTATACATTTTTATGGCTATTAGAAAGTATTTGACAATTTAAAGTGGAAAAATAAAATAATTAGAGCCCTAGCAGCATAACAGACTGAAAAATGAACTGAAGGATGAGTAAAGGCAGCTATTTATAACACAAAACTTCCTTTTACCTAGAATTTCTAATCCACTTGCATTGATTTTGTGAGACATATATGTAGATATAGTACTCTTTGGAGTTTTTCAAGAATTCTGAAGCTTTTTGTGCATTATCAGATTAAGCAATTTTTTAATGCATCTATAATGTTGGGTTTCAGGACATGAAGAGAAACAAGGAAGAATCCTTTTTTTTTTTTTGGAGTAGAACCAGAACTATCCATATGAACCTATGGCTTTTAGCTAACCATGTGAAATTGGCACTTTTCTATACATGCCAATGAAAGAAACAATGATATTCCACTAGTGATGAGTAGACAGTACCCAGATCTTACTTTATAAATATTTCTTATGAAAAGGAATAAGAGGACCTTAGGGAATTGGTAATTTCGTAGTTGAAGCAGAGAAAATGAAAGGTGAACCAGCAACTTCTTGTGCAGAAAAAAAGAAAATTATGTATCTGTGGATGTTTGTGTGTATAATGCATAAGTTTATATATACTATAGTCTCATCAGTTCAGTCAGTTCAGTAGCTCAGTCATGTCCGACTCTTTGTGACCCCATAAATTGCAGCACACCAGGCTTCCCTGTCCATCACCAGCTCCCAGAGTTCACTCAAACTCATGTCCATCGAGTCAGTGATGCCATCCTGCCATCTCATCCTCTGTCGTCCCCTTTTCCTCCTGCCCCCAATTCCTCCCAGCATCAGAGTTTTTTCCAATGAGTCAACTCTTCGCATGAGGTGGCCAAAGTACTGGAGTTTCAGCTTTAGCATCAGTCCTTCCAAAGGACACCCAGGACTGATCCCCTTTAGAATGGACTGGTTGGATCTCCTTGCAGTCCAAGGGACTCTCAAGAGTCTTCTCCAACACCACAGTTCAAAGCATCGATTTTTCTGCACTCAGCCTTCTTCACAGTCCAACTCTCACATCCATACATGACCACAGGAAAAACCATAGCCTTGACTAGACGGACCTTTGTTGGCAAAGTAATGTCTCTGCTTTTGAATATGCTATCTAGGTTGGTCATAATTTTCCTTCCAAGGAGTAAGCATCTTTTAATTTCATGGCTGCAGTCACCATCTGCAGTGATTTTGGAGCCCAAAAAAATGAAGTCTGACACTGTTTCCCCATCTATTGCCATGAAGTAATGGGACCAGATGCCATGATCTTCGTTTTCTGAATGTTGAGCTTCAAGCCAATTTTTTCACTGTCCTCTTTCACTTTCATCAAGAGGCTTTTTAGTTCCTCTTCACTTTCTGCCATAAGGATGGTGTCATCTTCATATCTGAGGTTATTGATATTTCTCCTGGCAATCTTGATTCCAGCTTTTGCTTCTTCCAGCTCAGCCTTTCTCATGATGTACTCTGCATATAAGTTAAATAAGCAGGGTGACAATATACAACCTTGATGTACTCCTTTTCCTATTTGGTACTTTCGTAGTCAGAAATTATAAGCCATTTAATTAAATGATCATAAAGCTGAAACAGAAAAAAAGTAATCTGTCTATACAATGTGGTTGGTTTACTCAGTGTATCATGATAGGATAAAATTTGGAAGTGAGAAAATATTTTGACCTCACAACTTAGACATTTAAATTGGGTTATATGTCTTAATACTTAGTCGGTATTTCATGTTCCTCCATGTCTGCACTCAGCAGCATGGAAGCTGACCAGAATGTATCTATGTCTATTGATCACAATCATCCTGTTAATACATCCTAGTGATTACATATTAATTCAAGTGATACATAATATTTTGTAATTTTTATTTCCCTTCTCTGTTAAAGTCACTGGATCTATGGAGTATTGCAAGAAAAAGTCATCCTTAAGTCCAGATAGTCCCATATATAGACAGATGTTAAATACAAAATAATAGTTTCAAAAAGAAAAATAATCTGAAATAATCCCAGGACAGAAAATAAAAGAGACCATAACAAGCTAAATTATTCTGCAACTACTTTTACGGTTTTTATTTGTCCTTTCTTTTCTATTATGTGCCATTGGAAGACAGTATATTCTATTGGGAGGAAAGCTAATTGGGAGGAATAATGAGAAGATTTTTGTTCTTATATTGCTTTTAAATCTGTTTAATATTCAATATTGTTCCCTTATGCTTGAACCAGACATTCTTTTCCTTCTGTTCTACAGGCTATTCTATGTGCCAATAAAATCTAAAGTTCAGAAAGTCAAATGATCTTATTTAAGTTTTATTATTCCAGAAACAATGACTAAGTGCTGTGTGGCCTGGGTCCCCATATTATTCTATCTTAGCTAAACCTAGCTAAATAAATAAATAAGAAATTTGCTCAGGTCAAAATAAACAAAGGAACAGCAGGGGCATATGGAGAAATAAATGTAGTCTCCCTACTGCATGACTACCATACTATAAACATGAATTAACTTGAGTCTTTCTGAATACTGAAAGATCTAACCTAGAGGTGGGATAAGACAGGGATAAGTTTTAGATAAATTATGTTATTTTTTAATTTATTGTTTTATTAAAGGATAATTGCTTTACAGAATTTTATTGTTTTCTGTCAAACTTCAACATGAATCAGCCATAGGTATACATATATCCCCTCCTTTTTGAACCTCCCTCCCATCTCCCACCCCATCCCACCCCTCTAGATTGATACAGAGTCCCTATTTGAAGATAAATTATGTTTTGATTCTCAGATGGTATAAATTTATTTCTGTTTGTAGACATGTCTCTATATCTTCAAGCACAAATGGTTGTTTTCAAGGATACTGGCTATTAACAAGTCCATCTCAGGTTTGAAAAAAAAAAAAGAGGATTATTAGACTACACAGAACTTCTGGCTATTCTAAAAAGATGGGCTAGATTGTTTGTCTTTCAGTAAACCATTTTCATTCCATCATGGAAATGTGTCAAAACAATTGAAATTGAAAAATTTGCCAATTGAAAGATGTAACTTTAGAATATCAGGAGTCTAACTGTGTCAATAAAAAGTATCCTAATCACTGTGTCCTTCTTAAAAAGCCCTGCCCTCAAAGGAAACTAGTTTACAAAAGGCCACAGTCCATGTAGTCTCAAGTCAGGCATAACTTAGCGACTAAACCACTACCACCAATCTGATGAAGTGTTATCAGAGCCTAAGTAAAGTAAACACCCAACTTCAGTCCACATTAACCATCCTGTCCTACCCAGAGAAGTATAAAACTGAGAAACATTTGTAAAGTTCACCATCCAGAGACATAAACTCACTAATACGGTTAATCATAGGGCAATAGTATATTTTGTTTCTCCACACCCCTCCCCACCATAGTACTAAATGTCTATATACAGCAATCCTTTTAGCCGCATACATCATGCCTAGCTACCAAGAAAAATTACAAAGCTTACTAAAAGGCAAAAAACACAATTTTAAGACATAGATCAAGCATCAGGACTGTACATGACAGAGATGTTGGGATTATCAAACCTAGAATTTTAGCACCTATAATTAATGTGCAAAGCTCTAATGTATAAAGATGATAGCATGAAAGAATCCATGGGCATGTAGGGAAACAGATGAAAATCCTAAGAAAGATGAAGAAGAAATGCTAGAGATAAACAATACTTTAGTAGAAATGAAGAATGTCTGTCATGGACTCAACAACACATTAGATACAGCTGAGGAAAAAAAAAATCTCATCTCTAAATATATGATCAGTAGAATCCTCAAATATGAAAAACAGGACAATGACTGAAAAATACAAAACAATATACAACAACTATGGAACATCTACAAAAGGTGCAACAAATACATTATGGGGATATTGGAGAAGAGATAAAGGATGAAAAGTAACATTTGAAACAATTAATTTCCCCAGGATAATGTCAGACACCAAGCAGATCAAGAAAGCTCAGAGAAAACCAACCATACATGACAGATTTTAAAATATTTTGAACTAAATCAAAATAGAAGCAGCTTATCAAAATTTGCAGGATGCAGTAAAAATAGCACTTAGAGAAGAATTTATAGTAAGTCACAGACTGAGAGAAAATAGTTGCTAAAGACACATTTGATTTTAAAAATTGTTTTAAAAATATAAAAAGTCTTAAACCTCAGCAGTAAGATAACAAAAATTTGATTAAAATTTGGCCAAAGACCTTGACAGAGACCTGACCAATGAAGACAGACATATGGTAAATAGGCACATGAAAAAGTACTCAAGACCACATGTCATCAGGGAAATGTCAGTTAAAACAAAATTAAAATAGATACCACTACACACTTAACAGAATGACTAATAACCCAAATGCCAACAACATCAAATACTGATGAGGATGTGGAACAACAGGAGCTCATTCATGGCTGGTGTGGTATAGTCACTCTATAAGCCAATTTGGCAGTTTCTTAAAAAATTAACAGCCATGAGCCAGCAGTTGCACTCCTTGGCATTTGTTCAAAGAAGTTAAAACTTATGAACTTATGAACATTTGTACATGGATCTTTGTAGAAGCTTTATTCATAAGTAGCCAGGCTTATAAACAACCAAGATGTTCTTCAATGGGTGAACAGATAAATAAAAAGTGGTATGTCCAGATAATATCATTCATCCGTAAAAAGAAACTGTCAAGCCATGAATAGACAGGGAGGAGCTTTAAATGAGTAATGATAAGGAAAGAGTCATGTATGGATGTGAGAGTTGGACTGTGAAGAAGGCTGAGCACCCAAGAATTGATGCTTTTGAACTGTGGTGTTGGAGAAGACTCTTGAGAGTCTCTTGGACTGCAAGGAGATCCAACCAGTCCATTCTGAAGGAGATCAGCCCTGGGATTTCTTTGGAAGGAATGATGCTAAAGCTGAAACTCCAGTACTTTGGCCACTTCATGCGAAGAGTTGACTCATTGGAAAAGACTCTGATGCTGGGAGGGATTGGGGGCAGGAGGAGAAGGGGACGACAGAGGATGAGATGGCTGGATGGCATCACCGACTCGATGGACGTGAGTCTGAATGAACTCCGGGAGTTGGTAATGGACAGGGAGGCCTGGCATGCTGCGATTCATGGGGTTGCAACGAGTCGAACATGACTGAGTGACTGAACTGAATTGAACTGAAGGGAAATAGGCCGGTGTGAAAAATCTACATTGTGTGTGATTCTGACTGGTATGCTGCTGCTGCTGCTGCTAAGTCACTTCAGTCGTGTCCGACTCTTTGCGATCCCATAGATGGCAGCCCACCAGGCTCCCCCATCCCTGGGATTCTCCAGGCAAGAACACTGGAATGGGTTGCTATTTCCTTCTTCAATGCATGAAAGTGAAAAGTGAAAGTGAAGTCGCTCAGTCGTGCCTGACTCTTAGCGACCCCATGGACTGCAGCCTACCAGGCTCCTCCGTCCATAACCGTGTGACATTCTGGAAAAGGCAAAACGATGGAGACAGTAAAAGGATCAGGGATTAACAGAGGTTTGGAAGGAAAGAGGGTAGACAGACAGCAGAGGATTTTTAGGTCTTTGAAAATATTCTATATGCTACCATAAGGATGGGCACATACTGTTACATTTTTGTCCAAATCCATAGAGTACACACTAGCAAATGTAAACCATAAGGTAAATAATGGACTTTGAGTGACAGTGATGAGGCAGTGTAGGTTCATCAGTTATAACATATTGATGTAATTCTGGTTGGAGGATATATAAAATGGGGAGGACAACCATGTGCAGGGGCCAGGACTGTATGACAAATTTCTGTACTTTTCCCTCAATTTTCCTATGAGCCTAAAAATTATCTAATATAGTGTTATTTTAAAAAGTATCCTAATTATTAAAAATCCATTTCATTACTCATTTCTTAAATGACTTTACTATTCAGTCTTTTTTGTACTTACATAATTATGATAGGGTTCTTCAGGGCAAGACACAGTTTAAATTGCTTTCAATTTATTAAGGCCAATTAATGAACATAGAAGGAAAGCAATTAATCATAATTAGGCTATTAGCAGTTCTGACAAACAGTATAATTTATCTCAAAGTATCAAATGAAGAAAAAAAAAGGGAAAAGGGGAAAAGAAAATAATTTAAGACTAATTAATGATGATGAGGATAACTTGTTAGTATAGTATATCAGCTAGGATATAATTTCTGTACATAATAGAGAACAAAATTTGACAATTGCTTGAGCAGAATTGACGTTTATTTTTTCCAAGGTAATATCTTAGATAATCTGTAGTAGTGAAATATCTGTACCAAAATGTAATCTATTACCCTGTTCCCTTCTGTCTTGTTGCTGCATTGTTTTTAGTGTGATGATTAATTAGCATTTTCCAAAATGAGATTATGTTGACCACATTCTTGGCAAGTGAAAGTGAAAGTCACTCAGTCGTGTGCAACTCTTTGTGAACCCATGGACTATAGAATCAATGGAATTCTCCAGGCCAGAATCCTGGAGTGGGCAGCTGTTCCCTTCTGCAGGGGATCTTCCCAACCCAGGGATTGAACCCAGGTCTCCTGCATTGCAGGTGGATTCTTTACCAATGAGCCACAAGGGAAGCTCAAGAGTACTGGAGTGGGTAGCCTATCTCTTCTCCAGTGGATCTTCCCGATCCAGAAATTGAACCAGTGTCTCTGGCATAGCAGGTCTATTCTTTACCAACTGAGCTATCAGGGAAGCAAGGCATATTCCTGGCAACTGATAAAAAAATAAGTGTAGACTCATGTTCAGTTTCCTTGATGGAAACATCATAGAACTATATATATTATCTCTACTCAAATCTCCAGTTAAGAAATTAAGTAAATAAAATTTTAGAATGTTCAGCTAACTTTGATACACAACAAATATGTTAATATAAATATATCCCAAACATTACTGGAACACATTCATATTAAAATACCATGATTTTATATATATATATAACATTTATTCAAAATTATTTTTTAATTTATTTTACTGAAGTATGGTTGATCTACAATGTCATGTTAATTTCTACTGTACAACAAAGCAATTCATATGTATATATATTCTTTTTCATATTGATTTATATTAAGATTTGTCAGAGAATATTAAATACAGATGTCTATGCCATATAGTAGGATCTTGCTGTTTATCCATTCTATATATAATAGTTTGTATCTGCTAATTCCAAATCCCAATATATCCCTTCCCCACT
This sequence comes from Bos indicus x Bos taurus, assembly GCF_003369695.1. Taxonomy (NCBI): domain Eukaryota; kingdom Metazoa; phylum Chordata; class Mammalia; order Artiodactyla; family Bovidae; genus Bos; species Bos indicus x Bos taurus. The sequence continues at coordinate 56,729,190 of NC_040087.1, forward strand.
CCCAACCTCTGCAAACTATCCAAAATTTTTGCATCTTACCTGACCACTGTAATCATATTCCATCCCATTAATCAGAATTTATTTTAAAAAAAATCCAGTTTTAAGGAGAACTAACAAATGTTGAAGCTGAAACTCCAGTACTTTGGCCACCTCATGCCAAGAGTTGACTCATTGGAAAAGACTCTGATGCTGGGAGGGATTAGGGGCAGGAGGAGAATGGGATGACAGAGGATGAGATGGCTGGATGGCATCACTGACTCGATGGACGTGAGTCTGAGTGAACTCCTGGAGTTGGTGATGGACAGGGAGGCCTGGCGTGCTGCGATTCATGGGGTCGCAAAGAGTCGGACACAACTGAGCAACTGAACTGAACTGAACAAATGTAAAGAATTCCAGATGGTCTTGTACCACCTAAATATCAGGGTTCTAAATTATGAATATTGGAAACACAACTACAGTCTCTACAATTGTTATATTCTAGGGCTGGTGTGGTCAGTAGCAAATTCAATCTTTATGTAACTGACATGAAAAAATTAGTGATAATCAAATAACTCAACTCTAAATACAACTATTCCTATTGTGGGTTAAAAATCCCACTTGCCTCAGATCTTACAAGGTTTTATCCCCTTTCTCTCCATGTAATCCAAATGTATTAGTATATTGTGAGATCCTCCAAGTTGACAGGCAGTGATGTTGTGAATCAGTTCTAAGGGTTTATGGGTTTATCTACTCTATTCATGATCACACTGGGCAAGTCTGAATGCACATACCAGATAAGATACTTTAGTTACCACTTATGCTAACTAAAAATTTAGTTTGTGATTCAACTTTGATAAATACTCTATGAGGAACCACAAAGGCATCCACTCAAACAGAGATTATAAAATCAGTTTTAACCATGCTTATCAGAGGCTTAGTCATAGAGACTATGACACTCAAGTACTTCTAGCCAAAGTCAGCCATGATAGCCCAGCTTCCTCGTAGGACACCAGACTTTATTTTCCCAACTCCTTTTTCTCCTTCTGTGATCATCTGTGCTCCTCCTTCTTCTTATAGTAGTGATAGGTATGATTAATTTTATATTTTTAAGGTATATCTACTGACATACTGTAAATACTACATACTTAAATTTGTGTTATTATTGGTTTCTGGCAACAAATATTTTGAATTCCAGTCTTGTCATATAATATATTTATATTAACTTTCTAAACTACTTGTATTAGTATGTATGCATATTTTTAAGATATGGATTTATTATAAGAATACCTGTGGCGGATTCATTTTGATATTTGGCAAAACTAATACAATTTTGTAAAGTTAAAAAAAAAAAAAAAGAGTATTGAATGGCACAAAGGAAAAAGTCCTAGATAACACCAAAATAAATCCTCCTTCTTATTAAGATTATTCAATTGATCACCATTCTAGTTATAAGTTATATAATTATCTATTAGGCAATCCTGTCTTTTCCATTTATCAAAAATTACTTGAAAGATACACTAAACTTATTCATTGTTAGATTTATTGATCAACAATACTTATCTAAATTGATAAACTGACAACTCTACAATTTCTACCTTTTTATAACAAGGAAGTGTACAACATGTTCCATGTTTTCTATCTATAAAATAAATTTTGAAAGTTAAAACAGGACGCATGATTTCTGTGTTTGCCTGATCTGCTAAAGCTGTATCAAGGTCAAGGTCTACATTCAGATTTGACCTCAACATTCTTAGTCATGTCAAGATTACCTTAGAGGGAAAAAATTAAAAACATCATCTTGAGGCAAATACAGTCTTATGTATTTAAATAATGCCAGTCTTTAATTATATTTCAAATATTTGATTAATTTTATTGTTTTTAATGTGTGTTGAAACAGACATAGGCATGATGTAGAAAAAATTGTATACCTGTGGCGGATTCATTTTGATATTTGGCAAAACTAATACAATTATGTAAAGATTAAAAATAAAATAAAATTTTTTAAAAAATTGTATAGGCTTACATAAATAATTGAATCAAGTAACCCTAATATTGAGAGTACTGATAAAACTTTTATGGCAACATTTGTTTATCTCATCAAATAAACTTCCACTGCCTTTAATAAAATTTAATAAATTTTAACGGGCTTCCCTGGTGGCTCAGTCAGTAGAGAATCCACCTGCAATGTGGGAAACCTGGGTTCAATCCCTGGGTTGGGAAGATCCCCTGGAGCAGGGCAGGGTAATTTTTTTTAGTAATACAAATTTACTAAGATTAAATAGTTATTAAAATAACAATAAGGAAAATGTAGTCTAAACCAGGCAGTAACATTCATATTATTGTCTTATTCTCACAACTGAATTCTTAAAACAATATTTAGTTCAGTTTAGCTTAATTTATTATGACTTAAAGAAGTTTACAATAAGTAAAAATATATACCTGTTCTCTGCTTAAGATTAACAAGTGAAAGAGAGATTTTAGCCAGTGAGATGCAATTACAGATCATAGAATAATTAAAAGAGAAAGTACAGAATACCTTAATTAGGTAAATATGACCTAAATTGTATTAATATTTGGGAAATGCAACTATTAAGAGTAAATATTTACAAGCGATGTTAATTACATTTCTCAGATTGTTCTAGAGGCTTTACATCACAAATAGAAAACTTCTTAAAAACAGAATTCTGGAGTATAATTGGTGAGAATATCATACCAGGAAAATATAAACTCTGGTAAAGCTCACAGAAAAAGTGATATAATGCATTAATATGCATAGTTTTCAAGTCCATGGACACATCTTCATATTTTTATACATGAAGTGAGCCAGAGTAAAAGTATGTGTCATGAATATGAAGATGCACCTGGCATAAGAACACTTTTTTCATTAGCAGCATCTTCAGCTTGTAAAGAAAAAGCGACACTTCACGGATATGATTCATGGGAATTATTTGAGTATTGACGTTTCTGAACATGCTGGAGAGGATGTGAGTGAAAGAATCTTGTTGCAAATATGTATGTATATTTATAGATCAAAGCTAAGTCAAAAGCAACAATATTAATTCCATGATTCCCATAGGGATATTCTCCTAGTTTTCTTTGTAAGCCAATTTTTTTTAGGCTGAATCCAAACCCCAACCAAGTATATATAAAGTTGCTCCCAGCAACCTATACCTTATGACTAACAAGGTTTTGAATTCTGTTTTATATTAGCTTCATGGTATTTGTAATCCATTTATTTGCTCTCACAAATATTTATTAGCAGACTGTTTCTACTGTTATTTTCTGTTAGAGATTTAGTGATTTTCTAAGTTCAGCTTAAGCATGGCATGCAAAAGAAATGATTTTATTAAGAAAATGTCTAAAAAGAAAAATGAAAATCTATGAGAAAATGTACAACTTGCCACTATTTCACCATATGTTAAAGGCATGAAAGTAAGAGAGAGAGACAGTAGAGACAGAATATTTTTGATAATATGAAGAATTTTTAATGGAAGACTAAGTTAAATATATTGGTAAAATGTCAGGACACTGGGGTGTTGAAGAAGAAATTGAGAAAGCTTGTTAAGCAGTAAAACAGATCCTAAGCAAATTTCTGTACCAGATGCAAAATTGATCAGTATTAAACTGAATGAATAAACACAGTAGGTTCCTCTTTTCTTATTTAGATATTGCCAGATAACATAAGAAATACCAATTAAATAACTAAGAAATTCTTAAAACTCAAGCGGAGCATCTAATTTGCATATAAATAAGAGTGAAATATCCCTTGCATCTAAGGTTATGTCAATCTATGGGAGATTAATTCTTTCTCACCATAATTTATTTCCACTATTTATTCAAGCCACTTTATCAGACCCACATATTTTGCACCTTCCAGTATAAGCCTTCAAATTACAAAGACAAGAACTATACCAATAAATTTACTGCTTGAATAGTCTCTTGCTTATATCTATTCAAGCAGATCTGCACTGAAGCCTAGAAATGGTGGCTTCAGTTTGAAAGTTTTGTTTCCTTTAATTGTAAATCTCTCAAGGAGGATAAATTGAACTAAAAGTAATTTGTTATTAACTTGAACACTAACCTTCAAATGTATTTTTATACATGTTTTTATAGGAATCTGTGTCAAAGTATTGTACAATGGGCTATTGAATTCAAGTGATAACATTTAATATCTCAATGTGCCTATAAATCAATATATAAATTTAGAATTAAGCAGACTGTATAAATTTCTTATAGCAGCTGTAACAAATTACCAGCTTTGAAACAACGCATATATTCTCTTACAGTTCTGGAGGTCAGAACTATTCCTTCTATACTGCAACAGAAAATCAGTTTCTATATCATTTCTAGGGTCTAGAGGCCATCTGTCTTCCTTGGCTTATAGCCTCATCCTCATTCTTCAAAGCCAGTAGTGTATCATCTTCCAACCACTCTCTTTCTCTCTGCTTCTATTATTAAATAACTTTTGCTCTGTCTTTTGTTCCTTTGTTTCCCTCTAACAAACATCTCTATGATTTCATTGAGCCCGCTCAGGTAATCCAGGGTAATTTCCCCATTGTTGTGGTTGTTGTTTTTGTTTAGTTGCTAAATTGTCCAGCTCTTTCGTGACCCCATAGACTGTAGTCCATCAGACTCTGTCCATGGGATTCCCTAGTCCACAATACTGGGGTGGATTCATTTTCTGGGGATCTTCCTGATCCAGGGATACGACCCAGGTCCTGCATTGGCAGGTTGATTACCACTGAGCCACCAGGGAAGTCATATTTCCCCATGGAAGACCCTTAATTTAATCATACCTGCAAAGTCTCATTTTCCATGTAAAATGACATATTCACAGGTCCTGGAGTTTAAGGTTTGGACTTCTTAAGGAAGCTATTATTCTGTCTACTATGCAGACTATATGCTTCGTGGATGTTCCTATAAGAGTGTAATCGTCGTTGTTGTGTGTCTGTGTTGAGTTGTGTTCAATTCTGTGACCTCATGGATTGTAGCCCGCCAAGCTCCTCTGTCCAGGGAATTTTTCCAGACAAGAATATTGGAGTGGGTTGCAATTTCCAACTCCAGAGGATCTTCCTGACCCAGGGATCGAACCCATGTCTCTTATGTCTCCTGCATTGGCAGGTGGATTCTTTACTACTAGCAGCACTAAGTTTACTAAATATTTAAATATTCCAAGAAACAAAATATTTCATGTGATTAAGGTGGGAATAGTTTGTCATTGCTCATAATGATCTAGAGACCATGAGCTTTTATGTGTATTTAGAATGAACAGTTTACTTAAGTGACTGTGAGTAATTTAGCTATAAGCATCTACTTCCATGTTTTTGAAACTGCCATAATAATATTAAGTGAAACACATGAACTGCCAGTATGAAATAACTTTTTATTTAGGGAATTACAGTTTCATATGATTAAAAATAAGATATCTCTGCACTTGTGATTACTACATAATAAAATATATAAAGTAAGATTAGCAGCATGCTTGAAAAAGTGATACATGTGCATTGTAGTTACTACAATTTCATATAGAACTGACACATTTATTACATGCAGGAAGACTTCTAATTCTTGAACACAGAAGAGATACTAAGTTCATACATAATAGCTTAGTTTGGAGAGAAACAAGATACGGAATGAATCCTAGACAGTGTAGTTGATAGGAAAATGACCCCAAAGAGAGGATAAATACATAGGACCATAGAGGAAGGAAGGCATGATTATTTACAAATCTGTATTACACTTTTTGAAAAGATTTCTCTTGCTTTAATTTTAAGATATAATTTTCAAGAAGCCAGATAATTGGAAAAAAATAGTTCCAAGAAAATTATGACCAGATGGACCATATAGTCCACTAAATAGCCTGGCAGAGAAAATGTAACCTCTCTGCTTTGCTTACAACCTTGCCAGAATCTTTGTTATGTGCAAATGTTGAAAGGTTGAAAACATTTCTCTGGATTACTAAGACGGTAAGTGGAAGCTCATTAATGCTTTCTGTACTTCCAGAAAAGTCGCTTTCAGATGTCAACTCTAAAATTTGTGATAACTGACACTTCCCTGGCAGTCCAGTGGTTAAGACTTCATCTTCTAATGCAGAGGGTGTGGGTTTGATACTGGTCAAGGAGCTAAGATCCCACACGTTGTTGTTGTTGTTCTGTTGTCCAGTCATGTATGACTCTTTGTGACCTGCTGGACTGCAGCATGCCAGTTCTCCCTGACTCTCACCATCTCCTGTCCATTGCATCAGTGATGCCATCCAGCCATCTCATCCACTGACACCCTCTTCTCCTGCCTTCAATTTTTCCCAGCATCAGGGTCTTTTCCAATGACTCAGCTGTTCACATCAGGTGACCAAAATATTGGAGCTTCAGCTTCAGCTTTAGCATCAATCCTTCCAATGAGTATTCAGTGTTTATTTTTTCTAAGATTGACTGATTTGACCTCCTTGCTGTCCAAGGGACTCTCAAGCGTCTTCTCCAGTACCATGGTTCAAAGGCATTGATTCTTCAGCATTCTGCCTTCTTTATGATTCAGCTCTCACAGCCATATGTGACTACTGGAAAGACCATAGCCTTGGCTATCCAGACCTTTTTTGGCAAGTGATGTTTTGCTTTTCAACACACTTTCTCTCTCTCTCTCTCTCTTTTTTTTTTTTGTCATTGATTTCCGGCCAGGAAGCAATCATTTAATTTCATGGCAGCAGTCACTATCTGTGGTGATTTTAGAGCCCAAAAGGAGGAAATCCATTGCTGATTCCACCTTTGTCCTTTCTATTTGCCATGAAATGATGGGGCTGTATGCAATGATCTTAGTTTTTGGTTTTTTTTTAATGTTTAGCTTTAAGCTGGTTTTTTCACTCTCCTCCTTCACCTTCATTATGGTATTCTTTAGTTACTAAGGAACTAAAGATGCCATAAGCCTAGTGGCCAAAAAGCTAAAACATAAAACAGAAGCTATATTTTAACAAATTCAATTAAGACTTTAAAAATGGACCACATCAAATAGAAATCTTTAAAATAAATAAAATCTGTGATACTTATTCAAGTCTGGGAAGTGGACTGCTGCTGCTAGGCCACTTCAGTCGTGTCTGACTCTGTGTGACCCCATAGATGGCAGCCCACCAGGCTCCCCTGTCCCTGGGATTCTCCAGGCAAGAACACTGGAGTGGGTTGCCATTTCCTTCTCCAGGGAAGTGGACTATCTCCTAACAATTGTTTATATATTTTGTTTCCCCAATATCTCAACTAAGAAGATGAATTAGTTTTATTATTTCTAGTGGTACCTGTTCTTTCAAATATAGATATTAGTTTCAGATGGATATTGGTGGCGATTTGCAGTGAAGTTTCATTGGTAATCATTTTCTTGGTCTGAAATTGTTTAAGCACTTAAGTATTTACTGAAGCCCACTTTCATCTAAAGGGCATATTTACTAATATAAAAATATGATATATTTATTGCTTTTGTTTAGCTGAAATTTAATAAATAGAGTTCAGTCCTTTTAATTGGAAGGTGAAAATAAAGGAGGAAATTATAATAATAATAGTGTTAACATTGAGTACTTACCTTGTATCATTCAAATTTTCATATTTCTACATAGGTTACTTCATTTATTTTTTATTACAACTTATGAGGTGGGATGCACAGTTTTCTCAATTTACAGATAAAAATCAAGACATAGAGAAATAAACTAACTTATCAGGGATCATACAAGTTTCTGGCCTCAAACCCCAGTAGGGTAGAAACATGAAGCTGTGGGAAAACTGAGAAAGGAGTCAGAGTGAAATCAGAATATAGGTTGTCACTAATTGCATAAGATGGGCTTGCCAGGTGGCTCAGTGTTAAATAACCCAGCTGCTTGCGCAGAAGATGCAACAGACACGGGTTCAATCCCTGGGTCGGGAAGATGCGCTAGAGAAGCGAATGGCAACTTTCTCCAGTATTCTTGCCTGGAAGATCCCATGGACAGAGGATTCTGGCAGGCTACAGTCCAGGGGGGTCACAAAGAGTTGGATATGACTGAACTTGAAGACATAATATAGGTGAGTCGGATGATAAAATATAAATTCAGAAAAAAGTGGCAAAGTCACAAGAGTTTTTTTCTCTTTTGTTTTTCCTCTACTCTACACTCTGTGAGAATGCAAGCCTGTATAAATGTATCTAGTCATTTTTACCAATATTTTTCTAGGATGGGCTTTTCTGGACTTCAAGATGTTGATGTATATTCAGATACTCAGATTTGAATCCACTTTCTCCAATTAGCTTATGAAGGATGGCAGAATACACGATCCAAAAATGTGACACTTTGACATAATATTATTTTGAGCTGAAGGTACTTGAGAAATAGCAGATGCTAGAAGAACATTCTAATCTCCTCTTTTCTTTGTGAAAAGGGTAGATAAAAACTCCATGTGAAAGGTCCCCTCCCTGTAGCAAGAAAAGAGAAACTTTCTTCAACAGGGAGTCAGACTCAAGAGAAAATTCTGTACGGAGACATTGCTAAAATAATTCTTCTCTTCTTTCAGTTTCCCCACATAGTTTAGTTACATCTCCACAATTCTCTCTTTGTTCAACCTCAACTTAAAAGTTTTTAATTTTGTCATTTCTTTGAGTCTTTATTATGAGGATTCTGCTATCATATAAAACTTAAATTAGTATACTTTTTTCTTGTTAACCTGTCTTATGTCATCTTAATTATTGGTCCCAGCCAAACACCCAAAGAGATGGAGGTAACATTTCACCTCCTCTGCATCTATTAATAAAAAGAAGAAATTTTCATTAACCTGACATGCCATCTTTCTACTCTTTATGAGTAATAAGGGGAATAAAGAAGACTTAGTTCTTGAAACTCTAGAGTACAGTATTTTTGGTATGGTAATATAAGTTCCTATTTTGGGAAATTTTGGGAAGAGTAACATTTGTAAGAATTGGTCATATATTACGTAATTCCTATGATTTCATTCCTTTAACTATTAACCTTCTTAAGACAAATAAGGTGTTTAGACAAAATAATGGAATATATGAATATATATTTATGTAGACACAATTGTAACACAATTATGTAGACACAAGCTAAATGCAAGGACAAAAGGAAAGATATACCCATCTGAATGCAGAGTTCCAAAGAATACCAAGGAGAGATGAGAAAACTTTTCTCACTGATCAATGCAAAGAAATAGAGGAAAACAGCAGAATGGGATTAGATTAGAGATCACTTCAAAAAATTAGAGATCACTTCAAAAAATTAGAGACACCAAGGGAACATTGCATGCAAAGATGGCCACAATAAAGGACAGAAATAGTATGGACCTAACAGAAGCAAAAGATATTAAGAAAAGGAGGCAAGAATACAAGAAGAACTATACAAAAAAGATCTTAATGACCCAGATAACCACGATGGTGGTTGATAGATGATTAATCAACTAGAGCCAGACATCCTGGAATGCAAAGTCAGGTGGGCCTTAGGAAGCATTTCTACGAACAAAGCTAGTAGAAGTGATAGAATTCCAGTTGAGCTATTTCAAGTCCAAAAGATGATGCTGTGAAAGTACTGCACTCAATATGCCAACAAATTTGGAAAGCTCAGCAGTGGCCACAGGACTGGAAAAGGTCAGTTTTCATTCCAATCGCAAAGAAAGGCAATGCCAAAGAATGTTCAAACTACCACACAATTGCACTCATTGCACACACTAGTAAAATAATGCTCAAAATTCTCCAAGCCAGTCTTCAACAGTGTGTGAACTGAGAACTTCCAGATGTTCAAGCTGGATTTCAAAAAGGCAGAGGAACAAGGGATCAAATTGCCAACATCCACTGGAGCACAGAAAAATCAAGAGAGTTCCGAAAAAACATCTACTTCTGCTTTATTTACTATGTCAAGCCTTTGACTGTGTGGATCACAACAACCTGGAAAATTCTTCAACAGATGGGAATACCAGACCTCCTTACCTGCCTCCTGAGAAATCTGTATGCAGGTCAAGAAGCAACAGTTAGAACCAGACATGGAACAATGGACTGGTTCCAAATCAGGAAAGGAGGACATCAAGGCTGCCTATTGTCACCCTGCTTATTTAACTTATATGAAGTACATATCATGCAAAATGCTGGACTGAATGAAGTACAAGCTGGAATTAAGATTGCCAGGAGAAATATCAGCAACCTCAGATAGACAGATAACACCACCCTTATGGCAGAAAGTGAAGAACTAAAGAGCCTCTTGATGAAAGTGAAAGAGGAGAGTGAAAAAACTGGCTTAAAACTCAACATTCAAAAAAATGAAGATCATGGCATCCAGTCCCATCACTTCATGGCAAATAGATGGGGAAACAATAGAAACAGTGACAGACTTTATTTTCTTGGGCTCCAAAATCACTGCAGATGTTGACTGCAGTCATGAAATTAAAAGATGCTTGCTCCTTGGAATAAAAGCTATGACTAACATAGACAGTAGAGACATTACTTTGCCAACAAAGGTGTGTCTAGTCAAGGCTATGGTTTTTCCAGTAGTCATGTATGCATGTGAGAGTTGGACCATAAATAAAGCTGAGCACCGATGAATTGATACTTTTGAACTGTGGCTTAGGAGAAGACTTTTGAGAATCCCTTGGACTAAAAGAGATCAAAACAGTCAATCCTAAAGGAAATCAATGCTGAATATTCATTGTACGAACTGATGCTGTAGCTGAAACTCCAATACTTAGTCCTCCTGATGTGCAGAACTGACTCATTGGAAAAGACCCAGATACTGGGAAAGATTGAAGGCAGGGGGAGAAGGGGATGCCAGAGGATGAGATGGTTGGATGGCATCATCAACTCAATGGACATGAGTATGAGCAAGTTCCAAGAGTTGGTGATGGACATGGAAGCCTGGCATGCTACAGTCCATGGGGTTGCAAAGAGTCGGACGTGACTGAGTGACTGAACTGAACTGAACTGAGGATAAGATCTTTGATTAGTGTCCTTGTAGAAGTCACTGAAACTATATGAGCACCAAATGATATCATCTGCATAATGAAACTCTTAAATCAGATGAATTTTAATTGTCCCTGCATGAAAAAGACCAATTAAAAAAAAAAAAAAAAGGTTAAATACATCAAACACGTGGCTGAGGAGAGATTTCTTCCTGAAGAGACAAGAGTTGAATGACAATTTGTGTGATGCTGAGGATCTTTGAGGTCCCCACCAAACCAGAGAGGAGAGACCTCATTGAGCACCTAGATCATTCAGTTGAAACCACAGAAAGGCTATTCTTTACCTCATCCTTTTTGAGCTTGAAATCACTTATTGGAAGTGTGTTCTGAACATTTTAAAGATTAATTCAGTGGCTCAGACGGTAAAGCATCCCCCTGCAATTCGAAAGACCCAGGTTCAATCCTTGGTTTGGGAAGATCCCCTAGAGAAGGAAATGGCAATCCACTCCAGTACTCTTGCCTGAAAAATCCCATGGATGGAGGAACCTTATAGGCTACATTCCATGTGGTCGCAAAGAGTCAGGCACGACCTAAAGACTTCATTTTCACTTTCTTTCACTTTTCACTTTCACTCTTTTATCAGCTGGACTGTGATTGATTCACTTTTCACTCAGTAAGATAGCTAAAATAATCAGTTTCTTCAGGCTTTAGAACGTTTATATGCATGCATCTGCAGCTGAAGTTTGTCTAATTAAAAAAAATTGCTTTTACAAATATGAACATTTGATTTTAAATGTATACTATGTGTGTTCTGTTCCTGAAAGTTATCAGTTTAAACTTTTACAGATTTAGAGACATTATTCTAAACATTTAACTTGATTTAAAATCATACCTGAAAATTTCATAAGCTTAAATAGTTTTTCAAAATAAAAAAGGTAGGACGTTTCTGATAGGTATTAGAAAGGCTTTATTTATTTATTCATCTTTAAGAAGCTGAAGAGAACAATTAGACTTCAAGTTAAAATACACACATACGTATACACATATACATAACTGTGGTCATAATCATTAATATTCAAATTTCATGTGTTCATAGGACCTAATAAGTCCAGGTGTCAGTTTCCAAATGCTAAGCCACAGCATTCCTTGGAGAGAGCTATTAATTGCAAGGTTTTTTGTTTGTTTGTTGTTCTTCCTGAAGAGTGATTTAAGCATATTTATTAAAGAAAGTAGAGATAAAGGCTGAATATTAAAGATCTATCTTCACTCTTCCAGTTCTTTCATTTCAAAACTCACGTTACTTTAATGTTTTTCATCTCCTTTTTTCATTACTATAGATTATACAGTAGTCTACTGCAAATTAAAAAAAAAAATTATAATGATTCATAGTATTTTACCTATTTTTAATATTTTTATTTTATAATGTTTAATATATTTGAAATGTAAATATGTTCAATTTAATTGACTTAAATTTGTGAGGAACCAGAAGATGGTTATAATATACACATTGCTGCTGCTAAGTCGCTTCAGTCGTGACCGACTCTATGCGACCCCATAGACGGCAGACCATCAGGCTCCCCCCCGTCCCTGGGATTCTCCAGGCAAGAACACTGGAGTGGGTTGCCATTTCCTTCTCCTGTGCATGAAAGTGAAAAGTGAAAGGGAAGTCACTCAGTCGTGTTTGACTCTTAGCGACCCCATGGACTGCAGCCTACCAGGCTCCTCCATCCATGGGATTTTCCAGGCCAGAGTACTGGAGTGGGGTGCCATTGCCTTCTCCAATATACACATTAGGTTTAACAAACACAAATTCATTACATTTCAGTAGACCAGAAGTTCAAAATTAGTTTCCCTGGACTAAAGTTAATTCCTTTTGGAGATTCTGAGCAGTGATCCATTTCCTTTTAGCTGACTGTATTCTCTGACTTGTGGACACTCTCTCTTTCTTCATAGTGTTACTGATCCAAGTTTGTTTGCCTAATACACAGCTAGCTGAAGGCTGACACATTAAGGTTTGCAGCAGAGAAATATTTTATTAACAAGGCGACCAAGAGAGGAGACAGGAGAACAAGTTTCAGATCTGCCTCCATGAAGGAAAGGGGCTCAGCAGATGTATGGGATAAAACCAAGATAGGAGCATAGGGAAGGGTTATTAGATGAAGAAAATAAAAAGGTTATACCATCATTGTTCTGCAGAGAGGAAACTGAGCTACAGGATTCTTCATGGGATACAATGTTCAGAAATCAGCAGCTTTAGCATGCTCTGAGGATGGAGATTTTGGCCCTCTGATGTTTTAAAAGCAGCCACTGGTATATGCCCAGTTGGAGAGCAGTGTCCTTAACCTGTCTTAATTGGCTTGAGCTCAGACTCGACAGAGCTGATTCCGAGTCCTTGAAAAACAGCTTAGGCATCCATCTTATTGTTTAGGCTAAGTGAAACTTGGAACACATGCACATTTTTGTAAAAACAAGGTGAGCTTGAACAGTGAAGGCAGGTTACTGGTGTAATGGATGTTGTTCGGCCACTCATCATGTGCAACTCTTTGCAACCCCATGGGCTACAACACACAAGGCTTCCCTGTCCTTTATTTTGAATGTTGAGTTTCAAACCAGCATTTTTACTCTCCTTGCTCACCTTTATCAAGAGGCTCTAAGTTCCTCTTTGCTTTCTGCCATTAGGGTGGTTTCATCTGAATATCAGAGGTAATTTATTTCCCCAGAAATCCTGATTCCAGCTTGTGCTTCATCCAGCCTGCATTTCAAATCATGTATTTTGCATACAACTGGAGAAGGAAATGGCAAACCACTTCAGTATTCTTGCCTTGAGAACTGCATGAACAGTATGAAAAGGCAAAAAGATAAGACAATGAAAGATGAACTCCTAGGTCAGTAGGTGGCCCAATATGCTACTGGAGATCAGTGGGGAAAAAAAAAAAAAAAAAAAGAAACTCCAGAAAGAATGATGAGATGGAACCAAAGAAAAAACAACACCCAGTTGTGGATGGGACTGATGATGGAAGTAAAGTCTGATACTGTAAAGAACAATGTGTATAGAAACCTGGAATGTTAGGTCCATGAATCAAGGCAAATTGGAAGTGGTCAAACAGGAGATGGCAAGAGTGAACATCGACATTTTAGGAATCAGCGAACTAAAATGGACTGTAATGGGTGAATTTAACTAAAATGACCATTATATCTACTACTGTGGGCAAGAATCCCTTAGAAGAAACGGAGTAGCCATCATAGTCAACAAAAGAGTCCAAAATGCAGTACTTGGATGTAGTCTCAAAAATGACAGAATGAGCTCTGTTTGTTTCCAAGGCCAACTATTCAATATCACAGTAATCCAACCAGTAATGCTGACGCTGATGTTGAACGGTTCTTTGAAGACCGACCAGACCTTCTATAACTAACACCCAACAAAAGATGTCCTTTTTGTTATGGTGAACTGAAATGCAAAAGTAGAAAGTCAAGAAATACCTGGAGTAAGAGGCAAATTTGGCCTTGCAGTACAGAATGAAGCAGGGCAAAGTTTAATAGAGTTTTGCCAAGAAAATTCACTGGTCATAGCAAACACCCTTTTCTAAAAACACAAGAGAAGACTCTACACATGGACATCACTAGATGGTCAATATTGCAATCAGATTGACTATATTCTTTGCAGCCAAAGATGGAGAAGCTCTATACAGTCATCAAAAACAAGACTGATAGCAGACTGTGGCTCAGATCATAAATTACTTATTGCCAAATTCAGACTTACATTGAATAAAGGAGAGAAAACCACTAGACCATTCAGTTCAGTTCAGTCGCTCAGTCATGTCTGACTTTTGTGACCCCATAGACTGCAGCACACCAGGCTTTCTTGTCCATTCAGGTATGACCTAAATAAAATCCATTACAATTATACAGTGGAAGTGAGAAATAGATTCAAAGGATTAAATCTTATAGACAGAGTGCCAGAAGAACTATGGACAGAAGTGTGTGACATTGTACAGGAGGCAGGGATCAAGACAATCCCCAAGAAAAAGAAGTGGAAAAAGTCAAAATGATTGTCTGAGGAGGACTTACAAATAACTATGAAAAGAAAAGAAGTAACAGGCAAAGGAGAAAAGGAAAGATATACCCATTTGAATGCAGAGTTCCAAAGAATATCAAGGAGAGATAAGAAAGTCTTCTTCAGTGGTCAATGCAAAGAAATAGAGTAATACAATAGAATGGGAAAGACTAGATATCCCTTAAAGAAAATTAGAGATACCAAGGGAACATTTCATGCAAAGATGGGCTCAATAAAGGACAGAAATGGTAAAGACCTAAGAGAAGCAAAAGATATTAAGAAGAGGTGGCAAGAATACACAGAAGAACTATACAAAAAAGAACTTAATGACCCAGATAATCACGGTGGTATGATCACTCACCTAGAGCCAGACATCCTGGAATGTGAAGTCAAGTGGGCCTTAGGAAGCATCACTACGAACAAAGCTAGTGGAAAGGAGTACATCAAGGCTGTATATTGTCACCTTGCTTATTTAACTTATATGCAGAGCACATGATGAGAAACGCTGGGCTGGATGGAGCTCAAGGTGGAATCAAAAATACCTGGGAGAAATATCAATAACCTCAGATATTCAGATGACACCACACTTATGGCCGAAAGTGAAGAAGACCTAAAGAGCTTCTTGATGAAAGTGAAAGATGAGAGTGAAAAACTTGGCTTAAACCTCAACATTCAGAAAACTAAGATCATGGCATCTGGTCCCATCACTTCATGGCAAATAGATGGGGAAACATTGGAAACAGTGACAGACTTTATTTTAGGGGGTTCCAAAATCACTGCAGATGGTGACTGAAGCTGTGAAATTAAAAGGTGCTTGCTCATTGGAAGAAAAGTTATGACCAACCTAGACAGCATATTAAAAAGCATACACATTACTTTGCCAACTAAGGTCCACCTAGTCAAATCTATGGTTTTTCCAGTGGTCATGTATGGATGTGAGATTTGGACTATAAAGAAAGCTGAGCACAGAAGAATTGATGCTTTTGAACTGTGGTGTTGGAGAAGATTCTTGAGAGTCTCTTGGACTGCAAGGAGATCCAACCAATCCATCCTAAAGGAGATCAATCTTGAGTGTTCATTGGAAGGATTGATGCTGAAGCTGAAGCTCCAATTCTTTGGCCACCTGATGTGAAGAACTGACTCATTGGAAGAGACCCTGATGCTGGGAAAGAATGAAGGCAGGAGGAGAAGCGGGTGACAGAGGATGAGATGGTTGGATTGCATCACCGACTCAATGGACATGAGTTTAAGTTAACTCCAGGAGTTGGTGATGGACAGGGAGGCCTTGTGTGCTGCAGTCCGTAGGGTTGCAAAGAGTTGGACAAGACTGAGTGACGGAACTGAACTGAACTTTGCATAAAAGTTAAATAAGCAGGGTGACAATATATAGCCTTTATGTCCCCCTTTCCCCTTTTGGAACCAGTCTGTTGTTCCATGACCAGTTCTAATTGTTGTTTCTTGACCTGCAATCAGATTTCTCTGGAGGAAGGTCAGGTGGATGGTATTCCCATCTCTTTAAGAATTTTCCACAATTTGTTGATCCACACAGCCAAAGGCTTTAGTGTAGCCAAGAAATCAGAAGTAGATGTTTTCCTGGAATTCTCTTGTTTTTTCTGTGATCTGACAGATATTGGCAAGTTGATCTCTTGTTTCTCTGCCTTTTCTAAATCCAGCTTGGATATCTGGAAGTTCTTGTTTCATATATTGTTGAAGCCTTGCCTGGAGGATTTTGAGCATTACTTTGCTAGCATGTTAATGAGTACAGTTGTGTGGTAATTTGAACATCCTTTTACATTGCCTTTCTTAGGGATTGGAATGAAAATTAATTTTTCCAGTCCTGTGGCCACTGCTGAGTTTTCCAAATTTGCTGGCATATTGAGTGCAGTACTTTCACAGCATCATTTTTTAGGGTTTGAAATTGCTCTGCTGGAATTCCATCATCTACACTAGCTTTGTTCACAGTGATGCTTGACTCTTTGCAATCCCCCAGACTTATATCCCACCAGGCTCCTCTGTCCATGGAATTCTCCTGGCAAGAATCCTGGAGTGGGTTTCCACTCCATTCTCCAGGGAATCTTCTTAACCCAGGGATCAAACCCAGGTCTCCCACATTTCAGGCATATTCTTTAATATCTGAGCCACCAAGTGTATTTGCAAATCAGGTGTAATGGATTTAACTAATAATTACCTTTGGTTTCAATAGTCTGTTACTCCAGTCTCTGCTTCTAACATCTAATCACATTCTTCTCTTCTGTACTTGCATCTCCTTCTGACTCCCTCTGACTTTTAAGGACACTTGTGAACATATTTAGTACTAACAGCTAATGTAGGTTAGTACTCTATCTCAAGACTCTTAAAGCATATTCTTTTTAAGCTTGAGAGAAGGATTACCACTATCATGATTACTTAACATAGGCTTGATCAATGCTAATGGTTGTGGTTAGTACCGTAATACTTAACGGTCCTGGTCAATGATGTAAGGAAAGAAAAAGGAATATAGTAATTTTTTTAGCGTGAGGAGGGAAGAGGTAATTAGATGTTAAAGAGTGTCTATAAGACCAGATACAGAATCAATGTTTTTAAAATTCATAGCAGTTCAAAAGGATAGCATCTCCAAGATCAACTTAAAATTATTTTACTTTATCATGAAAATTCCAATATGATTTCTAAACATTTGATGCTGTGGTGACTTTGTATTCTACCAACCTATCAAAGTTGGAATAATACTTTGAAAAATTCCTCTTTAGGTTTAAAATATGGTCAGCTATGATAGAAATTGTGCTGATAAAGAATCTGCCTGCCAATGCAGGAGACACAGGTTCAATTCCTCATCTGGAATGTTCCTCTGGAGTAAGAAATGACAACCTGCTCCAGTATTCTTGCCTGGAAAATCCCATGCACAGAGAGGCCTGGTAGGCTACAGTCCATTGGGTCACAAAGATTTGGACATGACTGAATAAGCACACACATGATAGAAAATAGTGTTAGATTTGGAAGGTTGAAATAAAATAAAAAACATTTTTTATGCTCTGAAATTTGGTGTCAGTTTTATTCTTTTAAAATAAGGTGTGTACATTGTTTTCTTAGATGCAATGCTGTTGCACACATAACACACCACAGCATAGTACACTATAAATTTATATGCACTGGGAAACCAAAAAAGTTCATATGACTTTCTTTATTTCTACATTTGCTTTATTGTGGGTGTCTAGAACCAAACCTGCAATATTTCCAAGGTATGCCTATATACATGTTCTGTTTTTCAATTAATTTTCTATTTTAATACTTCTAGATAAAAATTCCATTTGTCTATATAGTTTGAAACTTCATGAGGGCTTCCCAGGTGGCACTAGAATCCCCCTGCCAATGCAGAAGACATAAGAGATACAGGTTTGATCCTTGGGTCAGGAAGATCCCCTGGAGAAGGAAATGGCAACTCACTCCAGTATTCATGCCAGGAGAATCCCACAAACAGAGAGTCTGGCAGGCTATAGTCCATGGGGTCGCAAGGAGTTGGACATGACTGAAGTGACTTAGCACTTAGACTTAGAAACTTTATAAACATTACTTAAAATATATGTGGAAGAATTAAAAGTCACAATAGCAAGATCAGTTATAACATAAAACATAAAAGTAGTTACTATTTTCACTAGATATTAAGATATTTCACAAAACTATAGAAGTGAAAATGTGTTATTATTTATGGATCATGGTAAAGTTTTGATTGCAAAGTTGAAGTGGAAGTGATGTAGATACTATATCTCATCAGTGTCACATGAGGGCTGCGTAACTGTATCTTCATAAAAATTCTCTGGTCAAATATGTGGTAAAGTCAACATAACATTGATAATCAGACTTTAAATATTTGGGATTGAATTATTATTATTATTTTACATGTAACAGTTTTCCATTGGTGTTGTTGCAAACCATCATCCACTTAAAAAGTCACAAATTTATTATCTCACAGTCCTGCAGAAGTTGGATATGGGTCTCAGGGGGCTAAAATTATTATTTTGTCGTACCTTGTTCCTTTTTGGAGGATCAGGGTCCTTGCCTTTCTAGATTCTAGAACTCACCCACATGCCTACATTGTCATCAACATTGCATCTCTCTGGCATGATTCTGTGACTCTGAACTCAGCCAGAGAATATTCTCCTATCTTAATAACCTATTTGCCTATATTTATTAATAACTCATTTGGATAATCCAGAATAAATTTCCCACCTCAGTGTTCATAACTTTATTTCATCTGCAGCCCCTTTCACCACATGAGGTAACATATTCTCAGGTTCCAGAGATAAGGATGTGGACATTTGGTGGAACTGGATTCTACCTATCATCATGTGTGGTTAATGAAAATAACAAAATGAAGATGGAGTATGAAAGGAAAATCAATCTCAGAAAGTTGCCTACTGCAATGCAGGGACCTTCAGTGTTTTTAGACCTATGGATTTTCTCCCACTGCAACAGTTCATGAAGGCTCTTGACTCTTCCCAATATGTGAATGTCAAGTCTGATCATGCTCTGATCAAAATTCTTGTGCCAGATGACATCCAAAATTTTACTCTATATTTCCTGGATTTATCACCATGGTAACATATCCAGAAATCTCAGGGCCTATTTGAGACTGATGATGAACAGTTTAAATTACAGTTCTATTACAGTTTATGTGATTTTGTTTTCTTTAGAAGTACCTTACTTCTTGCATATGGACAAGACAGATGGTTGTCTTTAAATAGAGTTGATATAAACTTAGACGATAAAAGTGTAATATTTTTTCAGAGAACCCAGCATATTCAGAGTATATCAAATAAATGAGATATGAAGAAAATAGAGAAAAAATAAAGTTGATGATGAATAGGATGTGAGTGTATTAGAGGAGAGAAAATCTGATGAAGAAAAAGAGCAAAGGGAGAAGGTACTTGGATAAGCAAGTTAAGAGCTTGCAATTTAAAAGTTTGTTTTGAGTTTGTTATTGAAGAGATGACTTGCTTTAGATGATGAAAAATTCAAGTTTATACTAGATAGGGGTTGTGAAAGTAGACTAGAAGGGACGGACCGTGATGAATGGGCTATTCATGTGAATGTTTAAATGATATATGTTAGTCAGAAGAGTTTAATATGGTAGTGAAATGTGATACAGGAGTTTAAGCTGTTAAAGGATGATTGGACTTAAGAGAAGGTAAATTAATAATCTGCATATGAAAGCCACAGGAACGCAATAGATATAAAATGACACTTGGAGGAGCTGCCACTTTTGCCACATGATAGAAAAAATGTTATTTTGAAAATTGTGTTTGGAAGCAAGGGTGATACCAAGGCCATCTTTTTCATAGCCTAAGTTAAATAAATATGTAGCATGAAAGAAAAATAATACAGTAAGAAAAATAACAACCAAAAGAGACACTGATGTATAGAACAGTCTTATGGACTCTGTGGGAGAGGGAGAGGGTGGGAAGATTTGGGAGAATGACATTGTAACATGTAAAATATCATGTAAGAAACGAGTTGCCAGTCCAGGTTCGATGCACGATACTGGATGCTTGGGGCTAGTGCACTGGGACGACCCAGAGGGAGGGTATGGGGAGGGAGGAGGGAGGAGGGGTCAGGATGGGGAACACATGTATACCTGTGGTGGATTCATTTTGATATTTGGCAAAACTAATACAATTATGTAAAGTTTAAAAATAAAATAAAATTAAAAAAAAATAAATAAATAAAAGTGAAAAAAAAAAAAAAAAATAACAACCACTGATGATAGTAATCTTTTAATAAAAATAAATATTAACATTCAGAGGAACATTTGCTGATCATAAATTGAATTTTTAAAATACATTCTAGAAAAGTTAGTTGAATGAAGAAAACTTTTAAATACAGTTGCCCATGTATATTGGTGGGGTATTGTTTCCTGAATACTCTGCATACAGAAAAATCTGAGAATGCTCAAGTCTCTTATGTAAACATACTCACATCCTCCTATATACTTTATTAAAATCATCTCTAGATTAGTTATCATACCTAATGCAGTGTAATGCTATGTAAATAGTTGTAAGTACAATGTAATTGTTATGTAACTATTTGCCAGCATTTGGCAAATTCAGGTTTTGTTTTTTGGAACTTTCTGGAATTTGTAAAAATATTCTTTTATCCAAATTTTAGTTGAATCATCAGATACAGAACCTACAAGCACAGATCCTGGTAGTGAGTAATTTAAACTAAATACCCAACATATCAGCATGGTATAGGCACCAAATAATCAGAACAGACAAACAGACACTGACTAGAAATAACCAATAGAGACCAATTTTAACAGCTGAACACAATATTAGGGTTCTGTTCTGAAGAAGATAAAGCAGTGTCATAAATAAAAAGGAGTGCCAGCCATGAATGTTGTGGTAGAGAAGTAAACACATAGGTTTAGGGCTGTGGGGTTTGTATTAACGATCATTGTATGGTGTTGATGGCTCTGATGATTGCTGCCATTCTGTCAATGGTATGTATATTTTAGAGTCAGGTGATTTTGACTCTTGAGGAGTGTCTGCAAGTAATTCTAAGTAAACCCACCCAGACAGCTTTTGAGAAAACTATATCCACGGATATAGAAAGGAAATTCTCAAAGACTTGATTGATGGAGAGGGATAGCTACTTCCCTGATCAAGTAAGGGGGAGATGATCCCATCTAAAAAATCAGGTATTCTCTCCAACTGTGCCTTGTGTGTGTGTGTGTGTGTGAGTGAGTGTGTGTGTGTGTATGTGTGTGCCTGAGAGAGAGAGAGTTTAGGGGCATCAGTTGGACAGCCCTGTCTTTCATGTTTGTGTTTATCGACATTGATTCTGTAATCTCATCTTTTCCCTTTGCACTCTTGGAATCAGCTCTGAGGGCCTCCTGGCTATTTGTACTACTTTGTTCAGAGAATTATATTCACTGCAAAGGCCAAGTGCTTAGAAGACACTATTTTCAGAAAAATGCTTCTGGATGCTTCTGTGTTTCTATTCTGTTTCCTGAAGAAAACAGCAGGAATTTTCACCCTCAGGATAGTTCCTATTCTCTACATTTTGCACTGTGTTTAGATAGCATATTTGAAGCATACTTTCTCATAGACGAGTGCCCACTGGGAGCATAGCAAATGTAATTTGACCTATTATCTTGGATTTACTTCTGTTTCATGGCCTTCACTGCTCGTGTCAGTGCCTGTACTTGCTCTGAAGGCAAAGTGAATCTAAGAAAAAGGAAGCCAAGAATTGATTTGCCATTCAGGGCAGCCCTCTAGGGAGATAACCTTTACTAGATTCATTTTTCACAACTCTTATGTGCCAAAATTAGGCATATATCATATGTTTGGTTAACAAAAAGGGGGAAGGGAAATATTCCTGAAAAATTTTAAAGTGTAGTGTGACAGCCTTTTCCTGTCTATGGCCAATAGTTAATAAGGTTTAAGAACTCCAGTACTGCTGAACGACTTCAGATAAATGATTTCTAATCTGTGTAGGGCAATTGGCACTATTCCTCAGTTATTTTTCCCCTTCATGTATCTCAATGATGTTTGCACATCTCCATTCTGCTGATATTAGAACTTCCCTGGGCAACCATCTCTTCCTTCAAGAAAACTGAAGCTGTTGGGCCAGAACTGCATAAGTTTCAATATTTTTTCCCTAAAAAATATTCTATAAACACGCAAACTCAGAACAAACATGCACCTGCACACTCCTGAGCACTCTGTCTTCTTCCAGCTCCTCCACTGGTTGTCCTAGTACTTACTCTCCATATCTATTTCATTGTTTTACCTTTTTCAATACAGTGCATCTATTGTTGCTTCACTGTTCAAGTCAATCTAGGAACATGCTCAGGCCTTTTTTTAAAAAAAAAACACAACAGGAAAACCACAAATCCCTCTATCCCTGCAGCCCGTGATAGCTTCCCATGAAATAGAAAGTGCCATTTTATTATCTACCCCTCAGCTCTCAACATACTTCAATCTGAGCTCTTCCTTCATCTTCATAATGAAATCATTGTTGTTCTAGTGATTTGTCATTTCATTAGATACCCTCTGAATTTTTTTACAGGAAAATCTAGAAGATATTTTATGTTATTCATTGCAGCCTCTTTCTTGGATTCTCTACATCTTTCAATTCTTTTCAAACATATTTTATTGATTCTATTTCTGCTTTTTACACTTTTGTTCTAGATCTCTTTCCAGAACCTTATTTAGCATCATTCTTTGATTGTCATCCCTTCCATTTTTCTCTCTAAAGTGCTCTCTCTATTTTCTGTACATCTTCCCTAAGAAATTTATGCTTATGGCTTCACCTGATACTTCTTTTTAAGTACTGACAAATCCTTAGATCCAGCTCAGATTGGCACACTTTGCAAGGAACGTTTTTGGGTCTTCAGCCATCTTTTTAGATGGTCTCATATGGATGTCCTGTATAAAAATAGAATCTAATTATCTATCTCTAAAGTATTATTTACAATTTTTATTTTATTATTTTGTTGCAGGAAGGGGGGCCTTCCCAAGGGCTGAGTGTGGACTCTTGTCTAACACTTGGAAATAAATTGTTTGAAGAGATACATGTGCTGATACAGCAAAAGATTTTATTGGGAAGGGGATCCAGGGAGAGAATGGCAGGGTAAGGGAGCCTGGGTGAACTTCTCTACCATGTGGCTCACAGTCTCAGGTTTTATGATAATGCAGCTAATTTCTGGATTGTCCTGGTCAGTTATCTTGCTTGGCCCATAGTCTCACTCAGGGTCCTTCCTGGTTGCACACACATCTCTCAGCCAAGATAGAGTCCAACAAGATGGGCTCTGAGAGGATGATTGACTCCTCTCTCTTTTGGACCCCTCCTGAATTACCGAGGTTAGCTTTCCATACCAGTTTTTTTGTTTTATTTTTTTCCATGTTCCTAATGATTGTGTTAGTTGCTAAGTCATGTCTGACTCTTTGCGACCCCGTGGGCTGTAGCCCCATGTATGGATGTGAGAGTTGGATGATAAAGAAAGCTGAAGAATTTATGCTTTTGAACTGTGGTATTGGAAAAGATGCTTGAGAGTCCCTTGGACAACTAGGAAATCAAACCAGTCAATCCTAAAGGAAATCAGTCCTGAATATTCATTGAAAGGACTGTGCTGAAACTGAAGCTCTAGTACTTTGGCCACTTCATGCGAAGAGCTGACTCATTAGAAAAGACACTGATGCTGGAAAAGATTGAAAGCAGGAGGAGAAAGGGATGACAGAGGACAAGATGGTTGGATGGCAATACCAACTCAATGGACATGAGTTTGAGCAAGCTTCAGGAGATGGTGAAGGACAGGGAAGCCTGGCATGCTGCAATCTATGGGGTCACAAAGAGTTAGGTAGGATTGAACAACTGAATGACATGGATTGTAGCCTGCCAGGCTTCTCTGTCCATGGGATTTCCCAGGCAAGAGTATTGGAATGAGTTGCCATTCCCTTCCCCAGGGGATCTTCCTGACCCAGGGATCAAACCCAAGTCTCCTGCATTGCAGGCTGATTTTTTTTTTTTTTTTACCATCTGTGCCATTCCCTTTCCTTTATCTAGATCTCTTATTGTGAGACACATCCAAACTTCTTACTGTGAGACAGATCAGGCAAGCAGCCCAGGCCACAGTGGGTGGTTTCAGTCAAAAGTCCCCTAAAATTTTATTATTAATATTTATTTTTATTGTTTTGTGTGTGTGTATGTGTGTGTGTGTATATGTGTGTGTGTGTGTGTGTGTGTGTGTGTGTGTATCTCCACTTCAACATACTTTTAGAAAATCACTTTTAGTATTCCTCTCCTGCATTCCATTTCCAATAATACCTGTCAGACAAGGATCAGCAAACATACAGATCCCTAAGACAGTTTTCAAAAATGTGCTTCAGACTCATAGCCCAGTTTCCTGTTATATAGCCTCGTATGTATTTGCCACAGACATTTTAGATTCTACATATGCCTGTCCCAAATCCATTCCTTCAATGTCAGTATTTTTCATCTTCTGCCTTCATGATCTTTTAAAATCCCAAGTCAGAAATTTATTATTTGCCTTTAACTTCTTTTTTTTAAAACCTTGGACATATAGTCAATTAATGTTTTGCTTATTTTGCTTCTTTGTTGCATAATAGATTTATCCTTTTTGTCTTTTGTCTTCACCACTTTTGTTGGTTAATCTTATGTGTCAAGGAATGTCGACTAACAAAACATTCCTCCTTAATAATTGTTTAACTTCCTAACTTGTCTCTTTTCCTCCAGCTTTTCCCCATTAGGCCAATTTGTCTTGTTGCCGGTAAAGTCTCTGTCTTAAACATAATCTGATCGGTGAATTCTCAACTGGGAGCTTTGCAGTAGTTTTTTATTCCCTTTGTGATAAAATACATTCTTTTCAGTATTGTTAGATAGTTAGAATAGGAAAAAGGAGTCCAAAATGGCAGTGGCCAAAAGATAAGAAAGGGAAAAGCCCCTGAAAATAGAACAAAGGAAGGTCCGAGGGCCAGAGTGAGGACCTCAAGTGAAACAAACAGCACTTCTGACTAGCCCAATTTACATAAGGCAAGCCCAGGGGGAGGAGAAAAAACATACAAAAAGAGGAGCCTAAGGGCCAGTGGTCTCTCTCTCTTCTCTTCGTGTCTTTTGGGTTGGCATGCTGTCACGCCTCAAGGATGTATTTTCCTTTATTTTCTAAATAAAACTGAGCTGTAACATGGAGCTGTAACAGTGGTCCATCTGAGGGCTGTAACACTGGTCCGTCGCTTCAAATTTTTGTTGTGATGAGACAGAACAGAGGAAATTACACATTCCCCTGACAGTATGTTGGACTTGCTTCTCTCACATCTCTAGTACCTTGCACATTTGTCTCTGCTGACTACATATCTAACCATGATGTAGCAGAATTTACATAATTTGCTTTACAAGCATGTTATACTATCTGTTATTTTGCTCCATCCATCTGGAATGTCTTTCCTGTCCTGTCCTGCCCTTGCTTCACTCTACTACTTTCTTATTCTATCTAGCTACAGGGATCCTAATTATCCAAGGGTTTCTTACTTGAATTCCTGCTGTGTATAGAAGCAAAATGAATCATGACAAGCATCATTAAATGACAAATTATTAAATTAGTCTTCTTAAGTCTTTTTTAAAAGTCTGAATTCTGTTCCTTATTTTTAATATCGATCTATTTGTGAATCAGATTCTTACAGATTTGTGAAATCTGCAATAAATATGCATCATATATTAATTGCAAAGTAAAATTGCAAATATAGCCAAAATAATTTCAATAAGCATATGATAACTGAATGATCCTGGAGAAATGCTAAAAATCACAGTAAAAGAATGACAAAAAGTTTGGAGAAAATGATAGATGCATGAAAGGAAACAATAAAATGATTCTGTAGAGAGTTGAGGCCTCCTGTGATTATTTTTGAAAACAATACTTCCCTTTATGATTACGATGAAAAAATTCAGACCTAAATGTGAGACTTGATGACATGGTTTTATATTGTAGTATTAAGAAAATGAAAACAGATAATCACCATTGGATTCAAATTCTGATGCAAGAATCAACAAATATATAAATATAACTTATATTTTGTTAATGTAAATTAATACAAATGCAAGATGAATTCTTTATTACAATAATATTTAATTTTAATGTTCACAATAAATGTTAAAGTATTTTTAATTATTTGCAATGACATTTTGTTCCTCATTTCTGTTAGTTTACTTTAGTCTTTTTTCTTAAGTAGTAAGGTTTGATATATTCTCAAGTTGGATTTCATGTATATTTCTCAATAAATGTACTTTTTAGGTGAGATAATATTGCTGCATTTATGTATTTGCTTCCCCCCACCCCCAAACACATACCCCATATGTGTAAGCTTTTAGAGGATTATTTGATATTACATTTTAAATGCTTCTTTTTAAACAAAGTGTCAAATAGAGGACCAAGGATAACAAGTATCCAAATAATACCCATTGAGTAAAATTCAAGAAAGTCTGTACACAGATTAATCAAGTTCAACATTTGAAATTATTTTTGGTAGAGAATAAAGAGTCACAAAGAAAATATTATGCTCACTCATCACCCAGGGAAAACAACTATCTCAGGAGAAATACAGTAAATGGTAAATACCAAAGAGAAAGAAGAAAGGAAAGAAATAAATTATGTTTCCAACAGGAGAAAACACACAGAAGAGTCTTCAGCTGTTGGTGAGCATCATGTTTTGATAATAAAGGGATGTAATGGATTCTACTTATAGAAATCACATGTGTTGCTGATTCACACTAAGTATACACATTCATAGAAATGTGTATGATTTCAGACTTACTGTACTCACAAAATAGCTATCCTTTTGGGGAAAAAAATCCACATGAAATAAAATTCCTGTATTAAATATTTTGATTAAAGGAGCTGAAATTATTTCCAAAATGATGATACAGGAAATCAGGCAGAAATCAAATACTTCTTATTAACACATGGAAAAATATGTGGATATGTTTCAAATTTCACAATGAGACAGGAGAAAAAAACCACAAATTTTTAATAAAAATTCAAAACACCAACATAATAGGCAAATGTTTTTTATGTATTAAACAATATGTTATTAAAGCCTGCATTTAAAAATCAGCAGACTACAATGCAAATCAAAACTACAATGAGGTATCACCTCGCACCATCAAAATGGCCATTGTTAAAAAAAATCTACAAATAATAAATGCTGGAGAGGATATTGAGGGAATGAAGCCCTCTTGCACTGTTGGTAGGAACGTAAATTGATATAGCCACTATGGAGAACAGTATGGAGATTCCTTGAAAAACTAGGAATAGAGCTACCATATAATTTAACAGTCTCATTGTTGGGCATATATCCTGACAGCATCTTAATTCAAAGAGATCAGATCAGATCAGTTGCTCAGTCCTGTCCAACTCTTCGTGACCCCATGAATCGAAGCACTCCAGGCCTCCCTGTCCATCACCAACTCCCGGAGTTCACTGAGACTCACGTCCATCAAGTCAGTGATGCCATCCAGCCATCTCATCCTCTGTCATCCCCTTCTCCTCTTGCCCCCAATCCCTCCCAGCATCAGGGTCTTTTCCAATGAGTCAACTCTTCGCATGAGGTGGTCAAAGTACTGGAGTTTCAGCTTTAGCATCATTCCTTCCAAAGAAATCCCAGGGCTGATCTCCTTCAGAATGGACTGGTTGGATCTCCTTGCAGTCCAAGGGACTCTCAAGAGTCTTCTCCAACACCACAGTTCAAAAGCATCAATTCTTCGGCACTCAGCCTTCTTCACAGTCCAACTCTCACATCCATATATGACCACAGGAAAAACTACAGCCTTGACTAGATGGACCTTTGTTGGCAAAGTAATGTCTCTGCTTTTGAATATGCTATCTAGGTTGGTCATAACTTTCCTTCCAAGGAGTAAGCGTCTTTTAATTTCATGGCTGCAGTCACCATCTGTAGTGATTTTGGAGCCCAAAAGAATAAAGTCTGACACTGTTTCCACTGTTTCCCCATCTATTTCCCATGAAGTGGTGGGACCGGATACCATGATCTTTGTTTTCTGAATGTTGAGCTTTAAGCCAACTTTTTCACTCTCCACTTTCACTTTCATCAAGAGGCTCTTTAGTTCCTCTTCACTTTCTGCCATAAGAATGGTATCATCTGCATATCTGAGGTTATTGGTATTTCTCCCGGCAATCTTGATTCCAGCTTGTGTTTCTTCCAGTCCAGCATTTCTCATGAGTATTTACAGTAGCCAGGACATGGAAGCAGCCTAAATATCCATATATAGATGAATGGATAAAGAAGATATGGTACATATATACAATAAAATATGACTCAGTTATTAAAAGAAATGAAATTGGGTCATTTGTAGAGCTGTGGATGGACCTAGAGACTGTCAAACAGAGTGAAGTAAGTCAGAAAGAGAAAAACAGATGCCATATGTTAATGCATATATGTGGAATCTAGAAAAATGGAGCAGATGAACATTTTTGTAGGCCAGGAATAGAGATGCTGACGTAGAGAACAGA
Organism: Bos indicus x Bos taurus; assembly: GCF_003369695.1. NCBI lineage: Eukaryota > Metazoa > Chordata > Mammalia > Artiodactyla > Bovidae > Bos > Bos indicus x Bos taurus. The sequence continues at coordinate 56,758,162 of NC_040087.1, forward strand.
CATGGATACCAAGAAGGGAAAGGGGGAGTAGGATGAACTGGGAGATTGGGATTGACACCTATACACTACCACGTGTGAAATAGATAGCTTGTGGGAACTTGCAGTATAGCACAGGGAGCTCAGCTCAGTGTTCTTTGGTGACCTATGTGGATGGGATTATAACCTGGAAAGATTAATTTTGAACTCATGCTGGATCTGCTTCTTTGACTTTAACCCTCATCTTGCAGCTCTCCTTAAGGTAGGCATGTGTAATGGCCTATCTCTGGGAAATGACCTTGAGCCCATCTGCCTATGGAGGACTGTAAGGAAGTGAAACTAACACATCCCCCTGCCTGAGGCTTGTGACTCCAGGGAACATTTGCAAGGATTGAATAGTCTCTTTACTTCATTTCCTCACCTTCTTCCATCTCTGATCCATAAAAGAACCTGGCATCTGGGCCCTGGCAAGATGGTTGTTTGGAGGCACTACCCTGCCATTATCTCGGTCTGCCAGCTCCCAAGTCAAGTCCCTTCCTTGCCCCAACACCTTGTCTTGGATTTACTTACCAGTCCTGTGGCAAGCAGTGGGCTTGGACTTGGTAACAGGATGAAGGGGTGTGGTGAGTGGGAGGTCTAAGAGGAAAAGGATATATCATGTATACATATAGCTGATTCACTTCGTTTTATACCAGAAACTAACACAATACTGTAAATCAAGTATATAATTGTTTGAAAAAAAAAAATATTGAGCGTCTGGAGTTTTTTTTTTAATGTTGAATCATGAATATAAAGGGCTTCCCTGGTATTTCAAATGATAAAGAATCTACTTGGGGACTTCCCTGGTGGTCCAGTGGTTAAAATTCTGTCTGCATTTCCACTGCAGGGGGCACAGATTCTGTCTCTGCTTGAGAAACTTAAGATCCCACATGCTGCACAGTGTGGACAAAAGAAAATTAAAAAAAAAAAAAGAAAATAAATACATCTCTCTTAAAACAAAACAAAAAAAAAGAATCTTCTTGCAATCCAGGACACCCAGGTTTGACCCCATGGTCAGGAAGATCCTCTGGAAAAGGGAATGCCAACCCACTCCATTATTTTTGCCTGGAGAATCCCATGGACAGAGGAGCCTGGTGGGCAACAGTGGTCACAAACAGACAGTCAGACACGACTGAGCGACTATCACACAAGGAGTAATGGATACCTCAATCACTTTGTGTTACTAATTCTATTATAGTTACTATTTTTTTTTAATTAGAAGCATGGAAATTCCTTGCTGACATATGATTTAAGATTTTATAGTGGCAGATCAGTGAAACTTATGTACAATAAAAATAATTATGCTAATAATGCTTCAAATTGCAATAGTTACCTAGAGAGATAAGTACAATTTCTGCTATATTTACTTTGTGCTGTGCTCAGTCACTCAGTCATGTCTCTGACTATTATCCATGGATATTTTTTCTGTCAGTACTAAGTGAAGTAGGGGAAAGTTAGACCATGAGAATCAGTAGTTCTATTTTCCATTCTGTTGTCATTGCTCTCTCCCTCTCTCCTTCCTCTCCTGATCTTCCTCTTCTCTCTCCTTCTTCCCTTGTTTCTTTCGCCTCTCCTCTCCCCTGGCTCACTCCTAAAAAGAGCTTTAACCATTTTTGTGTGTGCTACAATGGACATTTTTGGCAATATGATGAAGCCTATGGATTTCTTTTCAAACTAGTGTTTTTAAATAAATAACTAAAATAGATGGGGTTATAAAGGGATCCACTTCTGTTCAGTTCAGTTCAGTTCACTTCAGTAGCTCAGTCGTGTCCGACTCTTCCCGACCCCATGAATCGCAGCACGCCAGCCCTCCCTGTCCATCACCAACTCCCGGAGTTCACTGAGACTCACGTCCATCAAGTCAGTGATGCCATCCAGCCATCTCATCCTCTGGCGTCCCCTTCTCCTCCTGCCCCCAATCCCTCCCAGCATCAGAGTCTTTTCCAATGAGTCAACTCTTCGCATGAGGTGGCCAAAGTACTGGAGTTTCAGCTTTAGCATCATTCCTTCCAAAGAAATCCCAGGGCTGATCTCCTTCAGAATGGACTGGTTGTATCTCTTTGCAGTCTAAGGGACTCTCAAGAGTCTTCTCCAATACCACAGTTCAAAAGCATCAATTCTTTGGCACTCAGCCTTCTTCATAGTCCAACTCTCACATCCATACATGACCACAGGAAAAACCATAGCCTTGACTAGACGGACCTTTGTTGACAAAGTAATGTCTCTGCTTTTGAATATGCTATCTAGGTTGGTTAGAACTTTCCTTCCAAGGAGTAAGTGTCTTTTAATTTCATGGCTGCAGTCACCATCTGCAGTGATTTTGGAGACCAAAAAAATAAATTCTGACACTGCTTCTACTGTTTCCCCAGATGCCATGATCTTGGTTTTCTGAATGTTGAGCTTTAAGCCAACTTTTTCACTCTCCACTTTCACTTTCATCAAGAGGCTTTTTAGTTCCTCTTCACTCTCTGCCATAAGGGTGGTGTCATCTGCATATCTGAAGTTATTGATATGTCTCCCGGCAATCTTGATTCCAGCTTGTGCTTCTTCCAGCCCACCGTTTCTCATGATGTACTCTGCATAGAAGTTAAATAAGCAGGGTGACAATATAACACCTTGACGTACTCCTTTTTCTATTTGGAACCAGTCTGTTGTTCCATGTCCAGTTCTAACTGTTCCTTCCTGACCTGCATAAAGATTTCTCAAGAGGCAGATCAGGTGGTCTGGTATTCCCATCTCTTTCAGAATTTTCCACAGTTTATTGTGATCCTGAACATGCAATATCATGTTAATAAAGCACCATAGTTTCAAATAAGTGATGAGCATAAACAACTGTTAGGGTAATATGCAAGTATAATGGGATACGTTAGTATCTGTGACAACTCTTTCTAAAAACGTCTTAGCAACAATTCTTATAATGTGGTTCATGATCAAGATTCATAATTGAAAGAAAAATTAAATTACATTGAGAAGGTGATACAATCTTTAAATAAAATTAAAGATGTAATTTTTTTACCATTAAAATTCATGATGTCTGCACATTCTATCCAGAATCTCTTGGATGTGGTTGGCCCATTCTGGTTGCCAAAAAAGAATTAAATCTGTGTATAGAGGAGCCACAAGCTTTTGCTCTGCTCTCTCTTTGGTTTGGAAATAGCCTTTGTGTAAAACTTACTGGTCTTGAGTAAAGGCATGTAATTTGAGGATTTAAAATTTAATTACCTTCTAGATATTTGCATTTTATTTTGTTTTTATCACCTAATATTTGACTTTTATAGTCCAGATATCTTCTCAATGTACAAATAATTAAAACTACCTCATGACACTGAAAATTTTTTTCTTCACTCTTTAATAAACATTCTAAATAAAATATTAACATTCATATCGTCAAGCCAGAAAAATAAGAAATCTTAATTCTTACTCCTCCTTAAATTTGTCATGAATAAAAAAAGTAATTCTCGGTTACATAGAAAAACATCAAGATAAGGTAGGTCTACCTTATTTTTAAAATTTCCTCAGTTATTATTCATAAATCAGGATACAGATACAAATTCCAACATCTGGTAGCTTTTCTTTAATGCAATATTTCATTTTCTGTACTTAAAATAGAAGCAAGCAATTCATTTCCATTGTACATTACATAGTTAACAGTTCATAGTAATGGTAACCCACTCCAGTACTCTTGCCTGGAAAATCCCATGGATGGAGGAGCCTGGTGGGCTGCAGTCCATGAGGTCACTGAGAGTCGGACACGACTGAGCGACTTCCCTTTCACTTTTCACTTTCATGCACTGAAGAAGGAAATGGCAACCCACTCCAGTGTTCTTGCCTGGAGAATCCCAGGGATGGGGAAGCCTGGTGGGCTGCCGTCTCTGGGGTCGCACAGAGTCGAACACAACTGAAACGACTTAGCAGCAGCAGCAGCAGCAGCAGCAGCAGCAGTATCTGACAACTTTAGAAAAAATGGCAAAGAATAAAAATTACTAGATATATGTCATTGCCAGCATAAACCAATTTAGTTAAACCCCAACACTGAGCCTTCCTTGAACAGTTGAAATCTCACCATCTTAGAGAGATGATTCCTCTACATGTTGTACTTGATCATTCTAGGTCATTGTTTATCTCCATCACTTAAAGAATTTATTGCAGTACTGAACCTTGCCCTAGATTTATGGTTAAAAGAAGTTTAAGCATCACATTTGTTAGTGTCTAGGTTTGTAACTATTGCAAGTCACTTAACCTCTCTTTTCTTCAGTTAATTGATTAATGTAAGTCGGAGGGTTGTATTCTCTTGATAACTAATTCAGATTTGTGGGGTGACCAGGGGAGTTAATTTTAATCACAGACTATGCACCCTACTCCAGTACTCTTGCCTGGAAAATCCCAAGGATGGAGGAGCCTGGTAGGCTGCAGTCCATGGGGTTGCTAAGAGTCGGACACAACTGAGCGACTTCACTTTCACTTTTCACTTTCATGCATTGGAGAAGGAAATTGCAACCCACTCCAGTGTTCTTGCCTGGAGAATCCCAGGGACGGGGGAGCCTGGTGGGCTGCCATCTATGGGATCGCACAGAGTCGGACATGACTGAAGCGACTTAGCAGCAGCAGCATACTTTTATATAGTTGGTTATAAAATAAAATTAAATTTATACAGTTCAGGGTAAAGTCATGCTATTCAAGGTTTTCTTCTGTGCTTTGATTTGTGTGTGTGAATGTCTATATATAAAATGTATGTGTGAATGTCTATATATAAAATGTATGTGTGTGTATATATATATACGCATGTATATATTACATCCAGTAGAGTCTCATAATATATCTATATTTGTCTTCAGAGTCTCAATTTTTCTAATTCTTAATTTTTGAATATTAAAGGACAAAAACTCATTCCTCAAGCTACTTCCTGAACCATGAAAGCCAGTCTAGTGATTGGGGTGGGAATTGGCATACAGTGAAAAAAATTAATGAGGATGAAATGTTTAATGACAGAACTAGAGTTAATAGAGCAAAATCTTCTTCCATCAATGTCAGAGTGGTCTGTAAACCTTTAAACTATGATAACACACAAAAACACTTAAGGAGTACTGCACACAAATATAGTTCTACTGTTAATGGAATTCTATACTATTTTTTTAACCATAAAATGTCTAATTATAAACACTTCATTGGAAAGGCTTTTAAGTTACTCTTACAATTTAAAAGCCAGAAAGAAAAGCACTAATACAGTATACTAAGGCATATATATGGAATTTAGAAAGATGGTAACAATAACCCTGTATGCGAGACAGCAAAAGAGACACAGATGTATAGAACAGTATTTTGGACTCTGTGGGAGAGGGCGAGGATGGAATGATTTGGGAGAATGGCACTGAAGCATGTATATTATCATATATGAAATGAATCACCAGTCCAGGTTTGATGTATGATACAGGATGCTCGGGGCTGTTGCACTGGGATGACCCAGAGGGATGCTATGGGTAGGGAGGTGAGAGGGGTTCAGGATGGGGAACACGTGTACACCCGTGGCGAATTCCTGTTGATGTATGGCAAAACCAATAAAATATTGTGAAGTAATTAGCCTCCAATTAAAAGAAATAAATTTATATTAAAAAAAGAAAAAATAAAATAAAATAAAAATTTAGTTCTTTACAGATAAAAACTGATTTGTTTAATACTATGGCATGAAATTTATGGATTTTATTTTATCTCCATAATTAATTAAATTATATTCTAAATACATATACAAAATTAGATCAATCAAGTGACATTGAAAAACTATTTCCAAGAATAAAGATGAGGTTTCCAAATCATTACATTCATGATTATTGCTAGTAATATTTGGTAACAGTGTCATTTTATTCAAATGTACAAGCTGTTAACTAAACAATGAAAACTTGATCAATTGGAAAAATATAAAACCAAAAAAATGTAAATACATTAGGACAATAATAATAATATTATACTCATGTAAAGTAGTAAAAGCAAAAACATAAACAGAGTAATTGCATTCAGAGCAATCCCATTTTAATCACAAATCAAAGTGTCTGCTTTATGACACTGTAGTTTCACATCCTTATATGGGGAGTTTCCCTAAGCTATCATTTTATTACACTCTTAGATGTATATTTAGGCTGGGAAATTTTTCACATTATTGCTGACCACTTAAAAACCTCTATATGAAAATATTTGCAAAATGCTTCATTATTTTAATGGAAATTGGAGAATGTCCTAGACATCTGCTCTTTAACTTAGTTTCTGGCACCTGTCCCAGGTGGTGCTAGTGGTAAAGAACCTGCCTGCCAGTACAAGAGACATAAGAGACATGGACTCGATCCCTGGGTCAGGAAGATCCCCAGGAGAAGGGCATGGCAACCCACTCCAGTATTCTTGCCTGGAGAATCCCATGGACAGAGGAGCCCCTAGGCTACAGTCCATGGGGTCACAAAGAGTCAGACATGACTAAAGCAACTTTTCATACATGCAGTGGCAGCTAATTTATTTCTAAGGGAAAAAAATCAGAATATTTGAGTTGTGATTCTACCTTTCTTTGATGTAAAATGGGACATAACAGATGTGTACCTTCTGCACATATAGTGTTCCACCCTTATTGCAATATCCATGATTGTCTTGTCACCAACCCCCTTTCTCCATGGCTAGTTTACAGTTATATTTATGTCTCTGTTTCAGAGTTGTCACACTGTAACATTTCTATGGAAGAGTACCCTGATGTCCTTGGGAAAATAAGTTTGAAAACTTAAGTAAAATTTATATACAATAATTTATATTACAAAAACTGTATGATCCTGATGCATCATATTTTATGGGAAAACCATGTCATGGAGAATTACTTAAACTTTTTTAACAATAGCATACCATTATCTCTCATCATTAGCTCTACTCCCAAATTGTTTTAAAAAATTAAACAGTATATTTATAAAATATCTAACATAATAACTATTATTTCCTCCATGAGTGTGTGTGTATATATATATATATACACATACACATAGCTTTTTTTTCTTATCCATTATTTTCTGTTGCTTTAAATGACAAGTCATCTACTAGATGAGTTACAGTATTTTGGAATGAGAAAGTATTTTTTTTAACAGTCCAAAGGTAGAAAAGAGAAACCAATATTTCTGAGCACTTTCTCTGCCTTTGGCATTATTCCTTATATCAACATGATCAAAAAAGTTTTTTTTTTATTTCCCTCTGTGTGCTATGATGTGCTTAGTCATGTCCATCTCTGTAATTCTTTGGACTGTAGCATACCAGGCTCCTCTGTCCATGGGATTTTTCAGGTAAGAATACTGGAGTGGGTCACTGTTTCCTCCTCCAGAGGATCTTCCTGACCCAGGGATCAAATCTGCATCTCCTGTATCTCCTGCATTGCAGGTGGATTCTTTCCCCACTGAGCCATTAGCAAAGCTCCATTTCCCTCTTTCAGATCAGATCAGATCAGTCACTCAGTCGTGTCTGACTCTTTACGACCCCATGAATCGCAGCACGCCAGGCCTCCCTGTCCATCACCAACTCCCAGAGTTCACTCAGACTCATGTCCATTGAGTCAGTGATGCCATCCAGCCATCTCATCCTCTGTCATCCCCTTCTCCTCCTGCCCCCAATCCCTCCCAGCATCAGAGTCTTTTCCAAGGAGTCAACTCTTCGCATGAGGTGGCCAAAGTACTGGAGTTTCAGCTTTAGCATCATTCCTTCCAAAGAAATCCCAGGGCTGATCTCCTTCAGAATGGATTGGTTGGATCTCCTTGCAGTCCAAGAGACTCTCAAGAGTCTTCTCCAACACCACAGTTCAAAAGCATCAATTGTTCGGCGCTCAGCCTTCTTCACAGTCCAACTCTCACATCCATACATGACCACAGGAAAAACCATAGCCTTGACTAGACGGACCTTTGTTGGCAAAGTGATGTCTCTGCTTTTGAATATGCTATCTAGGTTGGTCATAACTTTCCTTTCAAGAAGTAAACGTCTTTTAATTTCATGGCTGCAGTCACCACCTGCAGTGATTTTGGAGCCCCCAAAAATAAAATCTGACACGGTTTCAACTGTTTCCCCATCTATTTCCCATGAATGATGGGACTGGATGCCATGATCTTCGTTTTCTGAATGTTGAGCTTTAAGTCAATGTTTTCACTCTCCACTTTCACTTTCATGAAGAGGCTTTTGAGTTCCTCTTCACTTTCTGCCATAAGGATGGTGTCATCTGCATATCTGAGGTTATTGATATTTCTCCTGGCAATCTTGATTCCAACTTGTGTTTCTTCCAGTCCAGAAGAAGAACAGTAACATAAGCAGAAGATATTAAGAAGAGATGGCAAGAATACACAGAAGGACTGTATAAAAAAGATCTTCACGACCCAGATAATCACAATGATGTGATCACTGACCTAGAGCCAGACATCCTGGAATGTGAAATCAAGTGGGCCTTAGAAAGCATCACTACGAACAAAGCTAGTGGAGGTGATGGAATTCCAGTTGAGCTATTCCAAATCCTGAAAGATGATGCTGTGAAAGTGCTGCACTCAATATGCCAGCAAATTTGGAAAACTCAGCAGTGGTCACAGGACTGGAAAAGGTCAGTTTTCATTCCAATCCCAAAGAAAGGCAATGTCAAACAATGCTCAAACTACTGCACAATTGCACTCATCTCACACACTAGTAAAATAATGCTCAAAATTCTCCAAGCCAGGCTTCAGCAATATGTGAACCGTGAACTTCCTGATGTTCAAGCTGGTTTTAGAAAAGGCAGAGGAACCAGAGATCAAGTTGCCAACATCTGCTGGATCATGGAAAAAGCAAGAGAGTTCCAGAAAAACATCTATTTCTGCTTTATTGACTATGCCAAAGCCTTTGACTGTGTGGATCACAATAAACTGTGGGAAATTTTGAAAGAGACTGGAATACCAGACCACCTGACCTGCCTCTTGAGAAATTTGTATACAGGTCAGGAAACAACAGTTAGAACTGGAATGGAACAACCCGACTGGTTCCAAATAGGAAAAGGACTACGTCAAGGCTGTATATTGTCACCCTGCTTATTTCCCTCTTTACTCATCACCAGTTCTGAGCCTCCTCCAGTCTTTGGAAAGTAGGGGTCACATCTGCCTAGTTGCTCATTTTAAAACTTCAGAATTATCTCTGATTTGTCTTTCCTTCTTTAAGTGTTTCCCCTACTAATTTTTCAACAGTAACTCACAAAGAAATTCAGTTTACCCTTCATCTACACTATAACAATGGAAAACAAATCAAGAATATCTTTTGCCTGAATATATCACTTCATATAACAAGAGAATTTTATATTCCAATTATACTTCAATAAACCAACTTAAAAATCTCTCAGTATTTCTCATTGAAATTCAAACTTAATTGTAGTAAATAACAAGACCTACAAGATCTGGGTCCTGTTTTATCATTTTATTCCCTATTACTCTCCCCATTGTGAATAGGTGTTTGTATTTGTGTGTGTGTGCTCTGTTTCAGGATGATGTTAAACTCTATTTTATTTTTTATTCAGACCTTGATTTTATGGTTTTCAGCCAGGGATAACTTCTCTCTAATCCTTTAATGTCTAATCATTCAGATATTTGTATTAGTTTAAATGTATACATACACTTTCATGATGTACACAAATAGTAATAGCAGCATTATTTGCAATTGTACACATTTGAGTACAATGTGTGTAATCATAAGATAAAAAACTGTACAACAGTAAAATAAGTGAAAATACTGCTACTTGACATAGATGAAATTCATCAAGTTAATGACTGAAGTAAGGTAGATACCTATTCTGTTATTCTGTTTGTATAAAGCTCAAAACTTGTAAACAAGAATTAGAATTTAATATTGTGTCTGTAAGAGAAGAATAGGACATAGTGATAGGGAAGGCACTAAAGAGGCTTCTGTGGTATGCAGGTGATATTCTATTTTTGGATCCTGTGTAGTTTTACAATGGGCTTCCCTGGTGGCTCAGAGGTTAAAAGCGTCTGCCTCCAATAGGTTCACTTTGAAATAATTCACTGAGATCATTAGTGTGATTTTTCTTTATGAAGGTTACACTGCAATTTAAAAGGTTTTATAAAATGACTAGTGTAAAATAACTAGGGGTAGTTAGCAAAGAGAATGAGGGTGTCAAGTTTGATTAAGAATACACATGGTTTTATAATTAGTTGATAGCTAAAAAAACCCATGTAAAGGATAATAGGAAAATATGTTTTCAGTGAAAGCTGGAATGAAATTGTGAAGAACACTTAAATTTTAAATAGGGACATAATTTAATCCTGTATTTAATGAAGAACTATTGAATTTTTATTCCATTTTGCTAGGTTAAGAATGTTATCTTAAGCCATAAATTATTCCCTCCTAGAAAAAATAGTTATGGAATTCAGAAATGAGATTGGTAAATTAATGATTATTTTAAACGACAGTCACCAGTCTTGGTTTCCATTTGCACAGGTGTCTCTGCATCCTTTCTTCAGGCCAGGGAAACACCTAATTGCTGTCTGCACTGGAAGCCAATCTGAAAAGAGCTTTCAACTACTGCTGTAAAATTGGGAAATACGCCCAACCCTGCATTCAGTCAACAATCTGACTTTTCCCTTTGTCACTCATGGTAAGTTCCTTAGTTTTTCCATTGCAGGGAATGAAACCTGGGATACACTAATTAGGTTTTGATATAGACATCTGTCCTCATCAGGCTCAACCTCTTATTTAATACAGGTAATGATTCTCTGGAGATCTTAGATGAATATCATACCCCCAGTTTCTTGGGGTTTTCCTCCCACCTCATTTTTCCTATCTTCTTTAGCCAGTATCTTATCATGAAGCTCCAGATGATCCATTCCTGAGTTTTCCTTTCTTTTCTCTTCACACTTTGTGAGTCATCCCTTCTATTCCTGTGGTTTCATATACGAATCTATGCTGATCATCTCCCTGGCTTCTGGCTGGTGTTTCCACACTTTTATAATTATCATCACAGGCCATAAATACCTTTAATTTAGCCTTGTTGAAATTTGATTAATACCATATGCCTCATGTCAATAGCAGAAAACTTGACAGGACACAGATGCCTTTGAGAATCAAAGCACATAACAATTAGTATTGTTTTGATAGAAAAGGAAGCATATTAATAAATATTTACATACCAAGTACTGGCCTGGAGAATTCCATGGACCATGTAGTCCATGGGGCTGAAAAGCGTCTGACACAACTGAGTGACTTTCACTTTCACTTACCAGGTACCATAATTTAATTCAATTTAAATTTAAATTTATTTTTTGTCTGTCTTGATATTTAATTGTCTATTTAAAAAACAGCAAAAATATTTTCCTATGATATAAAAATGTTGTTTGTTTGGTTTTGTGCTTGGTTCACTGTTAATTTATAATCCTGTAACAATAGATGTTAACTTAGACTTCATTTAAAGTCGTATCTATTTTTCCTATAGATCCATTTTATTCACCAACATCATGATAGGTTGTTAACTGTAACCTTAAGAATCTATTATTAATATACTCAACAAATTGTAATTTTGTATCCATAAATTGCTAAAGTATTTTATATTTTAAAATCTCAGACAAAATGCAGTGGCCTAGCTCATTCAATTTTATACACAAGGACAAACCTATATGTATGTTTGTTCACGCATACATATATGCCTTATGTATGTGTATGTATATGCATATATACATACACCTATAGACATGTGTATATCTATATATTGAATATTTTATATACTTAATATTTTTCTTTAGATTTCTCTTAGTCCTTTTAAAGTCAGTCTATTAAAATGAAATATTATATTGTTTTCCCAAAACTGTTTTTTAGCAATTCTCTCCCATTTTAGTAAACTGCGTTGGCATTTGTCTAGTTAATTAAGTTAGAGACCTAATAGTCACTCAGAGTTTTTCCATGTTTCACCTCCCCATTTGTTATATTAATTCCATTAGCAATTCTTCTTGCCCTATCTCATTTTTATTTAACCCTCTCTATAATGCTGCAATTAAACTAATCAAGACCACTATACTTCTCCAAAACTGCTTTTATTCATGTTCCACCTAGCATTATCCATCAGCAAGAAATCATCTTAAAAATATTTATATTCAATAACATCACTATCTCTTTTAAGTCATATGATAGTTTTTGTTGTACTTTGTGTAAGTACTAAACTACCTACCATAGTCTACAATTTTCTGTGTAATCTTAATTCAAGTGCTTTTCCAAAATCAACATTTGCACCCTTCCAGTTGGTAAACTTTCTCTCGTCAAAATGGCATAATTCTATACTCTGAGCAACTTTTGAAAATGCTCTTTACAATTTGTGAACTCACTATTCTGTCTTGGAAATGTTATTTTACAATGTTCTGAGCATAAGCATAGCTTACTCCTAATTTTATAGTTGTCAGTCCCGGTGTTGTTTTCTGACAGTTTAGCCCTTTTAAAACTACAGAACTACAGAGAAGCTGGTGTGCTGTGGTCCACAGGGTCGCAAAGAGCTGGACACAATTGAACGACTAAACAACAGCAACATCTAACTAGGTCTTTTATTTGTCACCTAACATCATGCTTTTCCCTTTACAGATATTAACAACCTAATTTTTTTTTTCTTTTTTATGCTTCTTTCTTTAGTTTTCTTTTAGTAATTTCTAAAATTTGAACTCTTATAGGGCAAGTCACATTTCGGTCTTGTTTAATAGTCTGTTGCTAGTACCCAGGTAAGATACTAGGGTATAGTAAAGGGAACCAGAATATGTTTCCCTAAAATTTGCCTCTTTGACATTAAAAAAAAAAAAAAAACTTTGAGCTGAATTCAATTAAGAAGAAACAAATGCAGGGAAAACACTTCATGCCCTCTCCTTTTTTGCCTAAGGTGGGAGACATTTTACTGGAGACAGACTCTTACTAGCCCCAGAGATACCATTTAGGAAGCTACCAACAAATCTTACTCCATTAGTTTCCTTCCATATTTGTATGCTTTCAGAGATTGCCACACCTGGAGCCTGCTTTCATTTATTTTTATTTCTCTACAAATTTAGCGTTCTTTGTTGAAGATGGTGTATAAAATGGACTTATAAAACACTGTTTTTCATTTGCCTTTTATGTTTCCTCTGCATGATGTGTACGGCATATGTGAATAAACTGATTTTATCTTGCTGATCTTTTTGCTAGAGTACCAGTTGAAAACCTAAGATGGCTAGATGTAAAGTTTACCTCTTCTACAGTAGTTGCAATAATTTCCTATATCTGATGTTAAAAAAAAAATATGATACAGTTAGTGACTTAAAATAACACAAATTTATCACCTTATAGTTCTGGAAGTCAAGAGTCTAAAATGGGTCTAAAAAGGTAAAATCAAGGTAAAATCAAGTTCACATTCAGAGCTGCCTCTTCCAATGGCTCTGGGAAAATCCACTTCCCAGACTATTCCAGCTTCAAGAGGCTGTCCACATTTCTTGGTTCAGGGCCCCATTCCTTCATCTATAAAGCCAGCAAAGTTTAATTTTCATCACAATACTGTCTCTCTAGTTCTTTCTCTTGCCTCTCTCTTCCTTTTATAAGAATGCTTGTTATCATATTAGACCCAGCTGGAAGCATGCTTGCCAAGTCATTTGAGTCATATCCCACTCTTTGTGACTCTGTGGATTGTAATCCACCAGTCTCCTCTGTCCATGGAATTCCCCAGGAAATTTCCAACCCACTCCAACCCACTGGAGTGGGTTGCCATGCCCTCCTCCAGAAGCTGGATAATCCACAATAATCTCCACATTTCGAGGTCAACTAATTAGCAACCTTAATTTTATCTGGACCTTAACAATCCATTGTCATGTAACTTTACAAATTCACATGTATTGAAAGGTGAGACATAAAATATTGGGAAGCCCATTAGTGTGCCTTCTACAGTGAAAGTGAAGTCGCTCAGTCGTGTCTGACTCTTTGCGACCCCATGGACGGTAGCCTACCAGGCTCTGAGATCCACGGGATTTTCCAGACACGAATACTGAGTGGGCTGCCATTTCCTTCTCCAGGGGAATCTTCCCAACCCAGGGATTGAACCTGGGTCTTCTGCATAGCAGACAGACACTTTACTGTCTGAGCCACTAGAGTGATCTTTCTACAGTAGGTATTTATAAATTTGTTTTTTTCTTTTCAATGGGTAGACAGTTAGGTAACCTTGGATTATTCTTAAACATGTATTCACAATTAATAAAATTTTATTTTTATTTTCACATTTTTTATTGACAATATTCTCCCTCAGAATAAACAAACAAAAAAGAATGGAATTATTATAACTATATAAAGCATCATAGTGCTGTGAAATGTTTGGGTCTTGGGAAAAAAAAAAGTAACTGAAATTTTTGTCTCCAGAAATCATTCAAGTGATTTGTAAAAGCAAGGGTGATTCATATAGTCTCTCTATTTCTTAGTACACAACATTAGATTATTATTAATACTTCAGTCTTATTATGAGAAGTATTTCAGGGTGCAGGTGTCAATAAATAGTACTAGTGTTATTATCATTACAGAATACCTGCCTGCAGAACTGTTTTCAGTCATTAGATTTAGAGCAGTTAGGATTGTTAAAATGTTTCCACTCAAAGCAACTGTTTTCAAACAGTCAGTGATATGGCATGTTGTGTGTCTCAAAAGTCAAGTACCGGACAGGTCACTATGCCAGTTCTCCAACACCCATTCTTTCCTCTCAGATGTTGATTTATTTTCCTTTAAACATCTGCTCTGAAATAATTTACCACTTGAGTTCTATCTAACTTCCAGCATTTGTGACTCATTCTGCTTTTCTTAATCATTTCCAAAAAAGTGGTCTTAATCTGCCTCACTTGCTTGGGGAGAGGAAGTAGAACATATTCATTCCCTTTCATCACAATTTAAAACTGAATGCTGTATTATTCCAAAAGTGCACCAAATTATGTTTATAGGAATGATATTCAAATGACAAATTAAAAATCTTATTTTTATATCTCCTTTGATAAGAGTGTATTATAAGTTTTTAAAGACTTCAGGGAGACAAATGTTCTGATAGTTTCTGTTATCCAATCCATTTTTTGTTAGCCTTTTCATGTGGATGTTGAAACATAAGCACCATCAAAATTGATTTCATGTATGGTGCAAGCACTTTAAAAGGATATATATGTAGGTTCGTGTTTTCAATACTTTTATATGTGAAGTTCATTTCCCTTTACTCAACTCTTAATGTTGGATATTTTGAAGGCTTTTCTTTCAATTGTATTTTTAAAGTTTTTTTCATATCTAAGTAATAAATGCATGTTTTTTATTTAAATGTAGTTGACTTGCAATATTGTATTGGTTTCAGGTATACAACATGGTGATTCAGTATTTTTAGAGATTACATTCCATACAAAGTTATAAAATATTGGCTATGATCCCTGTGCTGTACATTACATCCCTGTAATTTGTTTGTTTTATACATAGTTTGTACCCTGTACTTGTTTTACTCACCACCCAACCCTATATACACTGGTAACCACTAGGAGTACGTCAAGGCTGTATATTGTCACCTTGTTATTTAACTTATATGCACAGTACATCATGAGAAACACTGGGCTGGAAGAAACAAAGGCTGGAATCAAGATTGCTGGGAGAAATATCAATATACCTCAGATATGCAGATGACACCATCCTTATGGCAGAAAGTGAAGAGGAACTCAAAAGCCTCTTCATGAAAGTGAAAGTGGAGAGTGAAAAAGTTGGCATAAAGCTGAACATTCAGAAAATGAAGATCATGGCATCTGGGCTCATCACTTCATGGGAAATAGATGGGGAAACAGTGGAAACAGTGTCAGACTTTATTTTTTGGAGCCTCCAAAACCACTGCAGATGGTGACTGCAGCCATGAAATTAAAAGACACTCCTTGGAAGGAAAGTTATGTCCAACCTAGATAGTATATTCAAAAGCAGAGACATTACTTTGCCAACAAAGGTCCGTCTAGTCAAGGCTATGGTTTTTCCTGTGGTCATGTATGGATGTGAGAGTTGGACTGTGAAGAAGGCTGAGCGCCGAACAATTGATGCTTTTGAACTGTGGTGTTGGAGAAGACTCTTGAGAGTCCCTTGGACTGCCAGGAGATCCAACCAGTCCATTCTGAAGGAGATAAGCCCTGGGATTTCTTTGGAAGGAATGATGCTGAAGCTATAACTCCAGTACTTTGGCCACCTCATGGGAAGAGTTGACTCATTGGAAAAGACTCTGATGCTGAGAGGGATTGGGGGCAGGAAGAGAAGGGGACGCCAGAGGATGAGATGGCTGGATGGCATCACTGACTCGATGGACTTGAGTCTGAGTGAACTCCGGGAGTTGGTGATGGACAGGGAGGCCCGGCGTGCTGCGATTCATGGGGTCGCAAAGAGTCGGACACGACTGAGCGACTGAGCTGAATGGAACTGAACTGAAACACTAATTTGCTCTCTGTATCTCTGAGATTGTTTCTCTTTTGTTATATACATTCCTTTGTCTCATTTTTTAAATTCTACATAAAAGTGAAAACCTGCAGTATATGTTTTTCTCTTTCTGATTTATTTATTGGCATAAAAAAAGACACATAGTTCAACAGATCAAAATAGTATAGGAATTAAATCATGTGTGCATGCATGCAAAGTTCCTTAAGTCGTGTTCTATTTTTTGCGATCTCATGGACTGTAACCCACCAGGCTCCTCTGTCCATGGGATTCTCCAGGCAAGAATACTGGACTGAGTTGCCATGGCCCCATCCAGGAGATCTTCCTGACCCAGTTATCAAATACATGTCTCATGTCTCCTGCATTGCAGGCAGATTTTTTACAATCTGGACCACCAGGGAAGCCCTACACTGAAACTATACAAGAGATATTTCAGTATTTTCCTCATCTGCCCTTGAAACATTTTGAAAAACTAAGGTACCTAAGGTTTTGTAACATGAATGGTTCAGTTCAGTTCAGTTCAGTCGCTCAGTCATGTCCGACTCTTTACGACCCCATGAATCGCAGCACGCCAGGCCTCCCTGTCCATCACCAACTCCCGGAGTTCACTCAGACTCACGTCCATCGAGTCAGTGATGCCATCCAGCCATCTCATCCTCTGTCGTCCCCTTCTCCTTCTGGCCCCAAACCCTCCCAGCATCAGAGTCTTTTCCAATGAGTCAGCTTTTCCCATGAGGTGGTCAAAGTACTGTAGTTTCAGCTTCAGCATCATTCCTTCCAAAGAAATCCCAGGGCTGATCTCCTTCAGAATGGATTGGTTGGATCTCCTTGCAGTCCAAGGGACTCTCAAGAGTCTTCTCCAACACCACAGTTCAAAAGCATCAATTCTTGGGTGCTCAGCCTTCTTCACAGTCCAACTCTCACATCCATACATGACCACAGGAAAAACCATAGCCTTGACTAGACGGACCTTTGTTGGCAAAGTAATGTCTCTGCTTTTGAATATACTATCTAGGTTGGTCAGAACTTTCCTTCCAAGGAGTAAGTGTCTTTTAATTTCATGGCTGCAGTCACCATCTACAGTGATTTTGGAGCCCCAAAAAATAAAGTCTGACACTGTTTCCACTGTTTCCCCATCTATTTCCCATGAAGTGATGTGACCGGATGCCATGATCTTCGTTTTCTGAATGTTTAGCTTTAAGCCAACTTTTTCACTCTCCACTTTCACTTTCATCAAGAGGCTTTTTAGTTCCTCTTCACTCTCTGCCATAAGGGTGGTGTCATCTGTATATCTGAGGTTATTGATATTTCTCCCGGCAATTTGATTCCAGCTTGTGTTTCTTCCAGCCCAGCGTTTCTCATGATGTACTCTGCATATAAGTTAAATAAGCAGGGTGACAATATACAGCCTTGACGTACTCCTTTTTCAATTTGGAACCAGTCTGTTGTTCCATTTCCAGTTCTATTTGTTGCTTCCTGACCTGCATACAAATTTCTCAAGAGGCAGATCAGGTGGTCTGGTATTCCCATCTCTTTCAGAATTGTCCACAGTTTATTGTGATCCACACAGTCAAAGGCTTTGGCATAGTCAATAAAGCAGAAATAGATGTTTTTCTGGAACTCTCTTGCTTTTTCGATGATCCAGCGGATGTTGGCAATTTGATCTCTGTTTCCTCTGCCTTTTCTAAAACCAGCTTGAACATCAGGAAGTTCATGGTTCACATTTTGCTGAAGCCTGGCTTGGAGAATTTGAGCATTACTTTACTAGCATGTGAGATGACTGCAATTGTGCGGTAGTTTGAGCATTCTTTGGCATTGCCTTTCTTTGGGACTGGAAGGAAAACTGACCTTTTCCAGTCCTGTGGCCACTGCTGAGTTTTCCAAATTTGCTGGCATATTGAGTGCAGTACTTTCACAGCATCATCTTTCAGGATTTGAAATAGCTCAACTGGAATTCTATCACCTCCACTAGCTTTGTTTGTAGTGATGCTTTCTAAGGCCCCCTTTACTTCACATTCCAGGATGTCTGGCTCTAGGTCAGTGATAATACCATTGTGATTATCTGGGTCATGAAGATCTTTTTTGTACTGTTGTTCTGTGTATTCTTGCCACCTCTTCTTAATATCTTCTGCTTCTGTTAGGCCCATACCATTTCTGTCCTTTATTGAGCCCATCTTTGAATGTAGTGTTCCCTTGGTATCTCTAATTTTCTTGAAGGGATCTCTAGTCTTTCCCATTCTGTTGTTTTCCTCTATTTCTTTCCATTGATCGCTGAGGAAGGCTTTCTCATCTCTTCTTGCTATTCTTTGGAACTCTGCATTCAGATGCTTATATTTTTCTTTTTCTCCTTTGCTTTTCACTTCTCTTCTTTTCACAGCTATTTGTAAGACCTCTCCAGACAGCCATTTTGCTTTTTTGCATTTCTTTTCCATGGGGATGGTCTTGATCCCTGTCTCCTGTACAATGTGACAAATCTCATTCCATAGTTCATCAGGCACTCTATCTATCAGATCTAGGCCCTTAAATCTATTTCTCACTTCCAATGTATAATCATAAAGGATTTGATTTAGGTCATGCTTGAATGGTCTAGTGGTTGTCCCTACTTTCTTCAATTTAAATCTGAATTTGGCAATAAGGAGTTCATGATCTGAGCCACAGTCAGCTCCAGGTCTTGTTTTTGTTGACTGTATAGAACTTCTCCATCTTTGGCTGCAAAGAACATAATCATTCTGATTTTGGTGTTGACCATCTGGTGATGTCCACATGTAGAGTCTTCTCTTGTGTTGTTGAAAGAGGGTGTTTGGTATCACTAGTGCATTTTCTTGGCAAAACTCTATTAGTCTTTGCCCTCCTTCATTCCGTATTCCAAGGCCAAATTTGCCTGTTACTCCAGGTGTTTCTTGACTTCCTACTTTTTCATTCCAGTCCCCTATACTGAAGAGGACATCTTTTTTGGGTGTTAGTTCTAAAAGGTCTTGGAGGTCCTCATAGAACCGTTCAACTTCAACTTCTTCAGCATTACTGGTTGAGGCATAGACTTGGATTACTGTGATATTGAATGGTTTGCCTTGGAAACAAACAGATCATTCTGTCGTTTTTGCGATTGCATCCAAGTATTGCATTTCAGACTCTTTTGTTGACCATGGTGGCTACTCAATTTCTTCTGAGGGATTCCTGCCCACAGTAGTAGATACAATGGTCATCTGAGTTAAATTCACCCATTCCAGTCCATTTGAGTTCGCTGATTCCTAGAATGTCGACATTCACTCTTGTCGTCTCTTGTTTGACCACTTCCAATTTGCCTTGATTCATGGACCTGACATTCCAGGTTCCTATGCAATATTGCTCTTTACAGCATCGGATTTTGCTTCTATCACCAGTCACATCCACAGTTGGGTATTGTTTTTGCTTTGGCTCCATCCCTTCATTCTTTCTGAAGTTATTTCTCCACTGATCTCCAGTAGCATATTGGGCACCTACTGACCTGGAGAGTTCCTCTTTCAGTATCCTATCATTTTGCCTTTTCATACTGTTCATGGGGTTCTCAAGGCAATGATACTGAAGTGGTTTGCCATTCCCTTCTCCAGTGAACCACATTCTGTCAGATCTCTTCACCATGTCCTGCCCATCTTGGGTTGCTCCACGGGCATGGCTTAGTTTCATTGAGTTAGACAAGGCTGTGGTCCTAGTGTGATTAGATTGACCTGTTTTCTGTGAGTATGGTTTCAGTGTGTCTGCCCTCTGATGCCCTCTTGCAACACCTACCATCTTACTTGGGTTTCTCTTACCTTGGACGTGTGGTATTTCTTCACAGCTACTCCAGCAAAGTGCAGCCACTACTCCTTACCTCGGACGAGGGGTATCTCATCCAAGATAATGGTTACATGAACGTAACTGTTGACATATTTAAAATATTGACGTAAGAATATATTTTTATGCTAGAAGTTTTAATACTCTTTGCTGCTAAGTCGCTTCAGTCGTGTCCGACTCTGTGCGACCCCATAGTCGGCAGCCCAACAGGCTCCGCCGTCCCTTGGATTCTCCAGGCAAGAACACTGGAGTGGGTTTCCATTTCCTTCTCCAATGCATGAAAGTGAAAAGTGAAAGTGAAGTCAGTCAGTCATGTCTGACCCTTAGCGACCCCAGGAACTGCAGCCTACCTAGCTCCTCCATGCATGGAATTTTCCAGGCTAGAGTACTTCAGTGGGGTACCACTGCCTTCTCCATTTATTTTACACAGGTGGAGGGTAATTTCAAAAGAAAAATTGAAACAGATCTAGCGTGATGCCTCAATCTTAAGTGAATTTTAAGTACTTCATTTTTAAGAAAACTAGGGGATTCAGAATATATATTCCATCATATTATTCATGGGACCCCACTCCAGTACTCTTGCCTAAAAAATCCCATGGACGGAGGAGCCTGGTAGGCTGCAGTACATGGGGTCGCTAAGAGTCGGACATGACTGAGCGACTTCATTTTCACTTTTCACTTCATGCATTGGAGAAGGAAATGACAACCCATTCCAGTGTTCTTGCCTGGAGAATCCCAGGGATGGCAGAGCCAGGTGGGCTGCCGTCTATGGGGTCGCACAGAGTCGGACACGACTGAAGTGACTTAGCAGCAGCAGCAGCAGCATATAATTCATGCTGCACACGCTAGGTAAAATCTTGGTGTATATAGAGAGATAACCATATCCCAGTTTGAAGAAACACTTTTAGAATATGGAAAACTCCTAGAGTTTTATGGATGAATGATTTCTTGACTCAGACTATTCAGTAGGAGACAATACAAGGAGCAGAATGAAAGTAAAAGATAGTTTGAATCTTTGTCTTTGGGAAAATTTACCTGAGGTTGATTTAAGCAATTTTGGAGAAATGTCTATTCATTTCCTTAGCCCATTGTTTGAGTTTTTTTTTTTTTTTTTTTTTGCTATTGAATGAACTGTAAAAGGTCCCTATATAGTTTGTGTATTAATCCTTTACCACACTGAAATTCTTCACAAAACGTCAAAGGAGCTTTCTAATAAAACTTGTGCAAGAGATACCATGAAATGAATAGGAATAAATAGCATTGAGATGTTCAATAGCTAATAAAATATAGAAAACAGTAGTGATGCATCCGAATTCAGACAGAATTTTCAATGATAATCTGTTATAAAAAATCCAAACTATCATAATAGAAAATTAATTGGTAATTTCTAAAACTAATGAATCAAAAGAGAGGAGATTATGCATAGTGTTTGAAGGTGTGTGCTGACATCCAGGGTGTTTCTTCTTTTTATATTCTGTATTGAATCCACTGATCCGTAGATCCTAGATCTGTTTGCCTGAGTTTTACCTATGTTTTATCCTCAGATTTTTTCCAGAGATAACATGCATCAGAAATATTTAGTTTTCTGTGACTTTGCTTGTTTAAATATTTTTCCCCACACCATTTGAAAATTGTGATAACGTCGTGATAGGGCAAGTGACTTCTTTTTTTAAATATTTTTTTTAGCTCCATTTGACTAATTTAATTCTGGTTATATAACTGTTCAATAAAATTATAAATAGTTTAAAGTGTTTTCCAGTACTAGAAAAATAGATATACTAAGAGAAATAATTGGTAGATTTGACTGATATTAAGCTATGAGTGCACATAAATAGTTATAAAATATTGAGATAAGATGCATTGTTTTAAATATAATTGCATAACAAAAGTTTTCCTCTTATGTTTATTCAAGGATGGACTTAATAGTAAAAAAGGTGAGGGTAGATAAAATAACTGCTTTGAAAGAATTTTATAAAGGGAAATTGACCATAACAATGCAGGTTTTTATTGCAACAGTATCACAAGTAAGATATAATTGTAAGACTCAAATGTAAAGTCAGGACTACCAGCTTTATTTTTTCAGTAAATTCTTTGTAACTATCTAACATAAAGTTCACATGACACAATATCAGAAATTACATGAATCCATATACTGCTACAAGTATTCTGCATCATAGACAATTTAATTCTAGTTAAAAAACTATTCTGAACAGATTATCTGAAAATTTTTCTGGTAGCTTGTTTACCAAGTCTGTGTGTGTGTATTAGTGATTCCACTGCTTAAAATGGCCCTCAATAATACTGCCTGGTGTTCCTAAGTGTAACAAGACTGTAATGTGCCATATGAGAAAATAAATCTGATTAGTTCTGGTTATACCAGTTTCATTCAGGCATAAGTTATAGAGGTATTAGATGTGAATTTAGTGTTAATTAATCAACAATATATAGTGAGTAAATTATCTTTTAAAAGAAACACATGCAGAGCAAGGTTGTATACTGATTACTTGATGAAAATATTGAGACCAGAGGCTCCTAGGAAGATAAACCTGTATCTATTGTAAAGCAGTGTTTTGATATTCTTTAATTCAATGTTCTTGACAACTTTATAGAAAATAACTGCCATGAATAATGAGAACTGACTGTACATAAATATTCATGTAATGCACCCATATATTTGTACCTATAGGTATGTATACATATATGTGTAGTGTGTGCATGTGTGATTTTTTTAAGTCAAGGAGAGAAGCATGATTATAATATATATAAATTATAAAACATAGTGTTCAAAGATTTTCTCCAGAGATGACTCCAAGAATCTTTCATATTTTGTAAACTGGTTTCCTATGTGACTTTGTCACTTTTTCCATCAGCAAATGAAGTCTACCCCTCTTCATCTTGAATATTATTTTAAGACCTGTTTTTACCAAAATAATGTACCAGAAATAGCCTTGTCCACTTGGAAAACAACCGTTTAAGAGGCCTTATATTATAACTTCCATTTTTGCCCTCCTAAAATCTTAAGCCACTGTATAAATGTTTATACACACTACTGAAGAGACTCTGGAGTCTGAAATATCATGAAGGAAAAAGCACCCTTTAGTATTGAAAAAAAAAACAACAAAACGGTAATGAGAGCTCGGAGTTCCATCCATGTCTACTGTATCAATAGGTCACAGTAGATCTCAGAACCCCAGTTGAACTGCCCAAGCCAATTCTTTATAGAGCACACACAAGTTTTCTCTGCTGAGCCCCGCCCCAATTTTTTGCCCAAGGAATCATTATCTTTAAAGGAAAAAACATTTTTTTTTTTTGTTAAGGCATTTCATTTTTGGATGGTTTGTTACACATAATGAGTAACACACAGGAAGAGATTATCTGTTAAAATAGAATTCTACAAAAGGAATATATTCTTACCTAATAATCTATTATTTACACATATATATTCCAAAACACAATACTAAATTCCAAGTTAATAAAAAAACTCAGTTGCCTACTTACTATATTTTGATAAAGAAAATCTTGGGTTCAATTTTGTACTGTAGAACAATAATGGGAAAACAGTGCAGACATTTCATTATGAACATGGTGCTAACAGAAAGGTTTTATTAGTTACTCATTCTTTTAGAAAATTTGCTCAAGTATTAATTCAAACCACTATCTTCACTATAGATTATACAGAGTTAAATCTTTCAACTTCCTTGAATTTTTTGGAGTTACAGAAAACACATTCACTGCTAGGCTATATCATACTGAATACTAGCATAAGGAATACTTGCATGTTTCCTAATGAGTGCAGTGAACAAAGTGATTAGTCAAAATTGGACATTACATGTAGTTATAAAACCACTCTGTATTTACTGTTTAGGAAAGGATAGGACAGCAACCGCATACATGTGCTATGCTGTGTTTGGTCTCTCAGCCGTGTCCAACTCTTTTTGATCCCATGGACTGTAGCCTGCCAAGCTCTTCTGTCCATGTGATTCTCCAGGCAACAATACTGGAATGGGTTGCCATATCCCTCTCCAAAGGATCATCCCAACCCAGAGATCAAACCGAAGTCTCCCACATTGCAAGCAATAGCATGGAGTCCCAAACCCATCCTTTTATTTTTTTTTAATAAAGAGAGAAAAATTATGGCAAATCCCAAAAGCATAAAGTCATACATACATGTAAATGAGATTTATAATCTGAGTTACAGAAAAAAATAACACAGACACAACATTTAAATAAATAGTTGCTAATAATTTTCCAGTCTGAATGTTCATTGGAAAGACTGATGCTGAAGCTGAAACTCCAATACTTTGGCTACCTGATGCAAAGAATTGACTCAATGGAAAAGACCCTGATGCTGGGAAAGACTGAAGGCGGGAGAAGGGGAAGCCAGAGGATGAGATGGTTGGATGGCATCACTGACTCAATGGACATGAGTTGGAGTAAGCTCCAGGAGTTGGTAATGGACAGGGAAGCTTGGCTTGCTGCAGTCCATGGAGTCACAGAGTCGAACACAACTAAGTGACTGAACTGAACTGATTGAATAACTTTCCAAAATAGAAAATACCACGCCACAGATTCAAGAGGCACTATAAATCTAGGAAAAGTAAATAGAAAAGCAAAAAATACCAAGATATATCAGGGTAAAACTGTTAAACACCAAAAACAAATTATAGAGAGAAAAAGAGTTTTTTCAAATGAAGAAAAATAAGATTGGTTGCTTAATTCTCAAGAAAAATAGTGGAAGCCAGAAGATAAAGAAATTACATTATTAAAGAGCTGAAATAAAATGAGCTTTAAGATGAAATTGTTTACTCCTTTATATATCCTTCAAAGAAACGAAGTAAATCACACAGAGAAAGAGAAATATCATGTCACTCATATGTGGGATCAAATTTAAAATGATATAAATAAACTTATTTGGGCTTCTAAACTAGCTCAATGGTAAAGAATCCACCTGCCAATGCAGGAGACTCAGGAGACCTGGGTCTGACCCCTGGGCTGGGAAGATCCCCTGGAGGAGGAAATGGCAACACACTCCAGTATTCTTGCTGGGCTAAAGCCATGGACAGACGAGCCTGGCAGGCTATAGTCCATGGGGTTGCAAAGAGGTGGACAGGATCGAGCAACTGAGCATGCAAATGAACTTATTTACAAAATCGAAACAGATTCACAAATTTAGAAAACAAGCTTACAGTTACCAAAGGGTAAACGTGGAGTGGGAGGGATAAATTAGGAGTCTGGTATCAACATATACACACTGCTACTACTGCTGCTGCTAAGTCACTTCAGTCGTGTCTGACTCTGTGCGACCCCAGAGACGGCAGCCCAACAGGCTCCCCCATCCTTGGGATTCTCCAGGCAAGAACACTGGAGCGAGTTGCCATTTCCTTCTCCAATACACGAAAGTGAAAAGTGAAAGTGAAGTCGCTCAGTCGTGTCCGACTCTTCGCCACCGCATGGACTGCAGCCTACCAGGCTCCTCTGTCCATGGGATTTTCCAGGCGAGAGTACTGGAGTGGGGTGCCATCGTCTTCTCCAATATACACAGTACTATATATATAACAGGTAACCAACAAAGACCTACCATATAATATAGGGAACTCTACTCAATATTGTTTAATTACCTATATGTGGCATGAATCTGAAAAGGAATAAATATACATATAACTGAATCAATACTGTGCATATATACTGTGCACCTGAAACTAACACAGCATTGCAAATCAACTATATTCCAACAAAAATTAAAAAAAAAACAGACATTTCAAAGTAAAAATCACAAACATATTGTTTGAAGGCATACATTAAAAGTAATATTAGAAAACATTCTTTGCACAGAATAACTGACCCAGATGAAAACACAGAAACACAAGGTGAAAGAAATATTATGGGATAAAGTACATGTTTATGTACCATGAAAGAATATTAAAAACTATGAAAGAAGAACAGAAGTTAACATATTTTAATGTTGTTGTATTTTTCTGAAAAGCATAAGTGTATTACTTTTAATAAACCTTTAATAAAGCTATGATAAATTTTATAATCCATAGAATTTTTATTTAATGAATTGTAAAAAAAATGCATAATTAACAAAAAGGGAAATGGGGTAATAAAAATACCTTAGTAGAGGAAAATAATAATTAAGAGAACAAAAACAAAATACAGAGAAACAGATCAAAAGAAGTAAAAAAGGAAAACACTCTAGAAAGTACCATGGTAGATGTGAACCTCGTTTTTAATCACACTTGAAAAAGAATGGATCATACGCTGTCATTTTAAAAAATTGCCAAATTAGATGAAAACAAAATGCTACATGAAATAGATATTTTCAATGGAAACCCTGAAATAAGAAAAACAGAAAAATTATGTTATAGAAACACAGAGGCAAAGAGAGTTACTTCAAAATGATAAAATGGTCATTTAATAAAAGACATAACAATTTTAGAATTATATGACCTGGTAATATAATATCAACATATATAGAATATATAAAAAAATATAATAATATATAATGAAATACAGGTTTCCCCCACTATCCTAAAGTAGAGCAATCCTCTAAACACTTTCATAAACCAAAATGGTATAAAACAAAGAAGCAATTAATTTTTAATAAAAGCAAAAAAATCCTCTTCTTTTTTTTTTTTTTGCCACACCACAGATCATATAGATATACAGATTCTTAGTTCCCCAGCCAGGGATGGAACCCTCATCCTCCGTTTGGAAGCCTGAAGTCTTAACCACTAGACTGCCGGAGAAGTCCCCAGATTTCTTTTGGCTAGTGCAAAATTTTATTTTGGCTAGTGAAAACAGGGCTTCCCTGGTAGCTCAGATGGTAAAGCATCTGTCTACAATGTAGGAGACCTGGGTTTGATCCCTGGGTTGGGAAGATCTCCTGGAGAACAAAATGGCAACCCACTCTAGTATTATTGTCTAGAGAATCCCCTGAACAGTCCAACTCAAAGAGTTGGACACGACTAAGCAACTAAGCATGCAGTGAAAACAGGTACTAGTCAAGTTCTTGAAAAAGAGCTTCTGGTTGACAGGGAGAAGGATGGTGGTAATGAATAGATAGGGAGTTTCAGATGGATATGTACACATTGCTGTTTTTAAAATTGATAGTCAACAAAGTTCTACTGTATAGCATGTGGAACTCTGCTCAATGATATGTGGCAGCCAGGAGTGGAGGGGAGTTTGGGTGAGAATGGGTACTTGTATATGTATGACTGAGTCTCCTCTGTTCACCTGAAGCTATCAAAATGTTGTTTGCTAAATGGCTATAACTCGATACAAAATAAAAGGCTAAAAAAAAGTGAAAATATGCAAACCAAACTTTTTAAAAGTAGAGGATACCTGTAAATTGAGAACTAGACAAATTCAAATTGAGATAGGAAACTTTTATCAATATATCTTTTAATAAATCCAATAACAATTTGGCAAAGAGATTAAGCAATGAGAAACATCACTAATCCAAGTGGTAAAATTTTGCAAGTCTTAAAAACCAACCTGAAAAACTCCTTGCAAATCTGAAAAAAAAATTATGAAAGAAACCACAGATTACCATTATGAAGATAACAAAGGGAACATCACTATAAATATGTCACTAAAATGAACAAGAAAATTAAATGCATGATCCTACTTAGGAAATAACTCAAAAGTCTTCACTTTTGAATGAACACAAAATGTAAAGTTTATAAATTATTTCATGGAATATATAAAATAAAAATTGCAAATGTGTTTTAAGAGGCCATCATTCACTTTTTGCCAAAAACAAAAACTAGTGTGTGTGTGTATGTATGTACATATATCATGGCAACCAGTCCCATCACTTTATGGCAAATAGATGGGGAAACAATGGATACAGTAACAGACTATTTTCTTGGGCTCCAAAATCACTGCAGATGGTAACTGCAGCCATGAAATGAAAAGACACTTGCTCCTTGGAAGAAAAGCTATGACCAACCTGGAAAGCATATTAAAAAGCAGAGACATTATTTTACCAACAAAGGTCTTTCTAGTCAAAGCTATGGTTTTTTCAGTAGTCATGTATGGATGTGAGAGTTGGACTATAAAGAAAGCTGAGTGCCAAAGGATTGATGCTTTTGAACTGTGGTGTTGGAAAAGACTCTTGAGAGTCCTTTGGATTGCAAGGAGATCCAACCAGTCCATCCTAAAGGAAAGCAGTTTTGAATATTCATTGGAAGGACTGATGCTAAAGCTGAAACTCCAATACTTTGGCAACCTGATGCAAAGAACCGACTCATTTGAAAAGAGCCAGATGCTGTGAAAGATTGAAGGCGGGAGAAGGGGATGACAAGATGAGATGTTTGGACGGTATCACCGATGAGATGCATATGAGTTTGAGTAGGCTCCAGGAGTTGGTGATGGACAGGGAAGCCTGGCATGCTGCAGTCCATGGTATTGCAAAGAGGCGGATACAACTGAGCAACTGAACTGAGCTAACTGAAAAGTTAAAGTAAAACTGAAGTCGCTCAGTTGTGTCCGACTCTTTGCAACCCTATGAACTGTAGCCTACCAGGCTCCTCCCTCCATGGGATTCTCCAGGCAAGAGTACTGGAGTTGGTTGCCATTTCCTTCTCCAGAACTAATTGAACTGATTTTATATATACATATATATATACACACACATATATATATACATATATATAAGCCTTTATACATATATAGGCTTCCCAGGTGGCGCTAGTGGTAAAGAACCCACCTGCAAATCCAGGAGATGTAAGAGACCTGGGTTTGATCCCTGGGTCAGGAAGATCCCCTGGAGGAGGGCATGGCAGCTGTCTCTAGTATTCTTGCCTAGAGAATCCCATGGACAGAGGAGCCTGGTGGGCTACAGTCCACGGGGTTGCAAAAAGTCAGACGTGACTGAAGTGACTTAGCATGCACACATATCTCTATCTCTTTCTATATATACATATTTATATATATGGAGAAGCAAGGCTTCCCAGGGAGCTCAGCTGGTAACGAATCCTCCTGCAATGCAGGACACCCTAGTTTGATTCCTGGGTGGGGAAGATGCCCTGAAGAAAGGAACGGCTACCCACTCCAGTATTCTTGCCTGGAGAATCCCATGGAGGGAGGAGCCTGGCAGGCTACAGTCCATGGGGTTGCAAAAAGTCAGACACAACAGAAACAACTTAGCATATATGCATATATATATTTAAGTGACAGTGCATTGTGCTCAATTTTATGGTTGATTTTAGGAATGCAAGTTGGTTTATCATCCAAAAATAAAAAATATTATTTTAATTCTCTGCATTAATATGATGGGAAAGTGAAGTCACTCAGTCGTGTCCGACTCTTTGTAACCCATGGACTGTAGCCCACCACGCTCCTCCATCCATGGGATTTTCCAAGCAAGGATACTGGAATGGGTTGCTGTTTCCTTCTCCAGGGGATCTTCCTGACCCAGGGATCGAACCCAGGTCTTCTTCATTGCAGGCAGATACTTTAGCCTCTGAGGCATGGTATTTGATGCTGAAAGCATTTTACAAAACACTCTATTGTTGCACATTAAAGTTTTCACTTCCCAAAAAGAATGTAAAAACACACCTTTAATCTGGTTAAGGATGTCTACAAAAATTAAAACAAATATCATACTTTTTAGTGAAACAAAAAGAAATTCCCTTTTAGTTCAGAAACTTGGCATGATGCCCACTTCTATTTAACACTTTATTACAGATCCAAGGCAATGTGAGAAAATGAGCAAAAGTAATGGGACACATAAATATTGGAAAGGAAATAATAAAGCTGTAAGTCTGCATATATCTTGACTTTATATACAGACTATCTGAAAAGATTGCAGATGAACTATAGGACTGATATATTAATTTAGCACAATGATTAAATTATAGATTGGTATTCAAACATAATTTGCATTATTATGTAATGATCACAGTGATAGCATTAAAAGGTATATCAAAAACATGAAATGTTCAAAGATAAAGCAACTAACAAATCATATTACTCCAAATTGTCAGTTCTCCCTGAAGCAATTTATAGATTTCATCTTATCCTAATAAAAATCCCATTTTTTTGTGAAAGTGAAAGCCTGATTTTAACATATGTACAGAAATACAAAGAACCAATAATATCCAAACAACTTAAAAAAAAAGAACTAATATAAAATATTTGTACTCCTATTTATTGCACCAGGGAGACCCGAAGTGCTGTAGTTCATGTGGTCACAAAGAGTTTGATGCAAATTAGTGACTGAACAACAACAATGTATTGTTCCATGTATCGAATGCAACAATAAATGAAACAGGGTGGTATTGTAAACAGGAAACAGGTAATTCACCACTGGAACAAAGCAACCTCATTCACTTGGACTATTACTTACATGTATGATGATATGGTACATAGGAAAATGTATGATAGTTTTAATGAAGGGTGATGATGCAGTAACATATAGGAAGATTTTTTATAGGAAGATTTTTATGAGGTTGACCATCTTTTTATACACTTTAAAATTTTTGGCCTCTTGTATGTTTTCTTTGGAGAGATATATATTCAAGTCCTTTACTTGTTGTATAATTGTAGTTTGGGGTTGCTTTTTTTTTACTGATGAACTATAGGAGAGTTTTTATATATTTCAGATATTAGTTCCTTATCAGATATATGTTTTGTAAATATGTCTTCCTATTCCTTGGATTGCTTTTCACTTTTAAGATGTGGTAACATCTTATGGTTAATGCAAATTAACCATCTTTAAGATGTAACAATTAGATGTAGTTAGCTAGACTACACAAAAAGCCCCTATCAAAATGAAATTTGCATGAAGGCCTAGAACTTGTTATTGGCTTAAATGCATAAGATCCAATTATTTCCAGTTCAAAACACATCCAATCCTTAGGTACTATTAAAAAGATACAGATTTACAGGATTTGAATAGCTTCCAATTATTGTTCAATAAACAGTAGAAATAGACAGTGGACAATAAATCATAAATCTCCCTGACTCTCTTGTGAAATTTTCTCAACATGTTAACTAACCTAATGAATACTTTTGAATTATGGCTTAAGCTCTGTGACAATGTGGCCCGAAGTTGAGTAGTATTTCTGCTTCAAGAATATTCATGGTGATGAAAAAGTAATAGAAAATAGCTATGCTTGGGATATGGGGATTTTAGGAATCCAGATCACAATCGCAGAAACAATTTTTTAAAAATTAATTTTTAAGTCCTCTTTGATCCCACAAGGAGAGATATAACTTCAAAACTCATCTTATAGGTTAATTTTTATGTGGCCAAATTCTGAATTGTTTTAGATAAATAGTAATTAATAGGTAAAGAATTTTTAACAGAAATCACATTTGTAAGATAAAATGATTCATATAACAAACTGATATATACTGGCCTGCTTATCCTTTTGAATTTTCTAAACAACTACAGAGAATTGAAAGTCCTCGTTCAATCCTATTCGTTGCATGAGTCCTTCATTTTATAGTATACAAAATCTGTGAGATGGCCCTTCTTATGGATATTAAGTCTCACTTTGTCTTCATTTCTATTTCCCCACTGAATTCCAGGCATTTAGTTAAGGAGAAATTCTAATATTACTAAAATGGATAAGAATGAATGAATTATACTCTGTTTTAGCAGGTAAAGATAAAGCTATGTTTTGAAATATATGTGGCTTAAATTATAATTAAAGAACAATATTTTTAAAGAACACTTTTAATATAATTAAAGAACACTTTTCAAGAAAAACAAGTGAAAAGAAGAAAGAAAAACTTTAGAAGGGTGCCTAATGACAAGAATTTTCATGTTTTCACTTAAAGACAAGAGCAGATCGGAGTTAATGACCCCAAACCAAGATCAAACAAGCCTGGGATAAGACTGAATCTGATAGTAAAATAAATCGTTGAAAGAAGGTAATTAAGTAAGCGGAAAAAATTCTTAGACTTAGTCTGGAATAAATTGAGCTTAAAAATTTTTTTTGAACTTATTACTTTCAAATAATTAACTAAGCTAAAGCAGAACACTTCTGTAAGAATATAAATTGATCATTCTGAAAGATTGATAGTAATGGCATCTTTGATATGCATGTATTGATATAGTTAGTACATAAATATTTATTAAACTTATTATTAATGATGCCTTTAATATTTCCTAAACTGGTTATAAGTTAAAGAATTTAATAAAATATTGTAGCATGTTGAAGTGCAAAGAATAAAATTGATCAGTAGCACTCTACTTTTCAAATAAATAGCTTTTGAATCATATTTCTTTTTCTGATTACAAAGCAGAAAGAAACTTTTGTTTCTTTTTTTGTTTCATTTAATTTTTGTTTGTTTTTGGTGTTAGTATATCTAATGTCCTAGGGAAAATAAGAATTAGTCATTTGAAAAAATAAAAATAACATGGCTTTTACTCACAGAAGGTCCCCAAGTAATCATTCCTGCACAATACTATTTCTTCAAGGTAGCAAGAGTACTGTAATTGATGATTTGAATATGGAATTATTATGTACTAATAACAGTGTATGGCCTATTACCATGTGATATCTCCTGCTGCTTTATAATTAGCTCTGTGCGTTGTTTGGACAAGTGGCTGTGTACTTCATGGACTGTTCACCAGACAGAACATAACAGCTCCTTGGGAGCCAATTAGCTGGGCCTGTCAAAGCCAATTTCAGCACTTTTAGTTTGTGGATTATAAGCCAAAAAGCCGTAATTGTGACACACATATAGAGTAGTCAATGTGCTAAAAAGTAATATCCGCTTTGACAATACAGACTCTTTCCTGTTTATGTCTATTCTTTATTATAACAAAGAATCAGTGCTTAGAATTGTCTATGATTCTTAAATTGCTGGTGTGTTCAGCCAATAATGAGTAATAACTAACAATTTTTATTTTCAAGGTAGATTCTTAACTTTTAATGAAAACAAGAGTAAAAGGAAGTGAGGCTTGATAGGTCCTTTTATAAAGGTAATAATAGTTGTTAGAATAAATTAGAAGAGTCTCTATAAAGATTGAGTTGATCATAAAGCAACAAAAACAAGTCATGTTTCATAATGTATTTCTATTGTTTTGCTGTTTTTATTTCAGGAATAGGGTGTTACACAAGTTCAGGGGCATTTTATTTGAATGGCAAACCTACATTTTGCACAAGGTTGCATTAGTTAATTCTACTGCAATATTTTATATGAAACATGTATTTTACCAACACTTTTCTGATAGCAGAGAACTGATCTATGAAGGGTCCCTGTGTCCTTATATCACAAATGGAAAGACTATAAACCAGACTTCACTCTATTCTTAATCAGAATTTCTTAATGTGAATTGAGAGGTATGCAGGAAAGTAGCCAGCATCAAAATTCCTTTATTACAAAAATTACTTCATTGAAAATTTCTGTACTAGACAATTTTATGAAATAAAATATTGTCTTAGAATGTTGTAGATGAATGCATATATGCCAGCAAAGATAGTACAAAAGAAAGTTCTTAAAGATACATGTTATATATTTAAAAGAAAATGGGTTAGTCTAAACTGCTGACTAATATGTGAAGGCCAGTTTTATCCGTGAGGTTAGAGATGAAAGCTCTCTTTCCTTGTCAGAAATAAGCCAGGTGCAGACATGACCTGATGTGATGCATATTTACATATAGAATAGTAAAAATGTGGAGTTTGTTGCATCACTTAGTTGGCAAATTATTGAAATTGTGCAAATTAGTAACTTTAATATGTATAACCTTATCTTATAGTGGCATAGATGCAACTTCCTTTTAAGGCTTCCCAGGTAGCGCTAGTGGTATAGGACCCACTTGCCAATGCAGGTTTGATCCCTGGGTTGGAAGATCCCCTGCAGGAAATGGCAACCCGCTCCAGAATTCTTGCCTGGAATAGTCTATGGACGGAGGAGTCTGACAGATCCCAGTCCATGGGACTTCAAAGAGTCGGACACAACTGAGCACACACATAACTTTCTTTTGGATGGGAAAAATTGAAGGAAAAATTCCAATGAATTCATTCTTGCATTTCCTAAACAATATTTTTTTTTAACTCAGAATATAGTAGTATTATATATAGAATACATTTCTAATGCACTAAGTTTAGCTATAAAAAAAAAAGAAAAAAATACAAGTATGTGTCAGTCCTACAAATTTTATTATGTTGGTAAAATTGTTTGGAATTCAGTTCAGTTCAGTTGCTCAGTCGCATCGGACAATTTGCGACCCCATGAATCGCAGCACACCAGGCCTCCCTGTCCATCACCAACTCCTGGAGTTCACTCAGACTCGCATCCATCGAGTCGGTGATGCCATCCAGCCATCTCATCCTCTGTCGTCCCCTTCTCCTCCTGCCCCCAATCCCTCCCAGCATCAGAGTCTTTTCCAATGAGTCAACACTTCACATGAGGTGGCCAAAGTACTGGAGTTTCAGCTTTAACATCATTCCTTCCAGAGAAATCCCAGGACTGATCTCCTTCAGAATGGACTGGTTGGATCTTCTTGTAGTCCAAGGGACTCTCAAGAGTCTTCTCCAACACCGCAGTTTAAAAGCATCAGTTCTTTGGTGCTCAGCCTTCTTCACAGTCCAACTCTCACATCCATACATGACCACTGGAAAAACCTTAGCCTTGACTAGATGGACCTTTGTTGGCAAAGTAATGTCTCTGCTTTTGAATATGCTATCTAGGTTGGTCATAACTTTTCATCCAAGGAGTAAGCGTCTTTTAATTTCATTGCTGCAGTCACCATCTGTAGTGATTTTGGAGCCCCCAAAAATAAAGTCTGACACTGTTTCCCCATCTATTTCCCATGAAGTGATAGGAACAGATGACATGATCTTTGTTTTCCAAATGTTGAGCTCTAAGCCAACTTTTTCACTCTCTACTTTCACTTTCATCAAGAGGCTTTTTAGTTCCTCTTCACTTTTTGCCATAAGGTGGTGTCATCTGCAAATCTGAGGTTATTGATATTTCTTCCGGCAATCTTGATTCCAGCTTGTGCTTCTTGTGTGTGTGTGTGTGTGTGTGTGTGTACATGAGTCACATTATTTTAATCCATTCATCTGTGGATGGATGTTTAGTCTAATTTCATGTCTTGGAT
This sequence comes from Bos indicus x Bos taurus, assembly GCF_003369695.1. Taxonomy (NCBI): domain Eukaryota; kingdom Metazoa; phylum Chordata; class Mammalia; order Artiodactyla; family Bovidae; genus Bos; species Bos indicus x Bos taurus. The sequence continues at coordinate 56,793,500 of NC_040087.1, forward strand.
TTTGTGAATAAATGCTGCAATGAATATGGGAGTGCCCATACCTCTTTGTGATCTTGTTTTCAGTTCCTTTAGATATATAAAGGGAAATGGGATTGCTGGACAGTTTTATTTTTAAGTTTTTGATAAACCTCTATACTGTTTTCCATTGCATATTCAATACTTCACATTTCCACCAACAGGGTATATATTTGGTTCCAGTTTCTCCACATGCTTACAAATACTTATTATCATTTTATTTCCTAAGCATGTGGAGAAACTGGAACCAAGTATATACCCTGTTTATGGAAATGTGAAATTTTGAATATGCAATGGAAAACAGTATGGAGATTCATCAAAACCTTAAAAATATAACTTTCCAGCAATCCCATTTCCTTATATATATCCAAAGAAACTGAAAACAAGATCACAAAGAGGTATGTGCACTCCCATGTTCATTGCAGCATTTATTCACAAAATCTAAGACATGAAATTAGACTAAACATCCATCCACAGATGAATGGATTAAAATAATGTGACACATGTACACACACACACAAGAAACACAAGCTGGAATCAAGATTGCTGGAAAAAATATCAATAACTTCAGATTTGCAGATGACACCACCCTATGGTAAAAAATGAAGAGGAACTAAAAAGCCTCTTGATGAAAGTGAAAGTAGAGAGTGAAAAAGTTAGCTTAAAGCTCAACATTCAGATAACAAAGATCATGGCATCTGGCCCCATCACTTCATGGGAAATAGATGTGGAAACAGTGTCAGACTTTATTTTTTGGGGCTCCAAAATCACTGCAGATGGTGATTGCAGCCATGACATTAAAAGACGTTACTCCTTGGAAGGAAAGTTATAACCAACCTAGACAGCATATTAAAAAGCAGAGGCATTACTTTGCCAACAAAGGTCCATCTAGTCAAGGCTAAGGTTTTTCCAGTGGTCATGTATGGATGTGAAAGTTGGACTGTGAAGAAAGCTGAGTGCCAAAGAATCAATGGTTTTGAACTGTGGTGTTGGAGAAGACTCTTGAGAGTTCCTTGGACTGCAAGGAGATCCAACCAGTCCATTCTAAAGGAGTTCGGTCCTCAGTGTTCATTGGAAGGACTGATGCTGAAACTGAAACTCCAATACTTTGGCCACCTCATGCAGAGTTGACTCACTGGAAAAGACCCTGATGCTGGGAGGGATTGAGGGCAGGAGGAGAAGGAGACGACATAGGATGAGATGGCTGGATGGCACCACCGACTTGATGGACATGAGTTTGAGTGAACTCCGGGAGTTGGTGATGGACAGGGAGGCCTGGTGTGCTGCGATTCATGGGGTCTCAAAGAGTCAGACACAACTGAGCGGCTAAACTGAACTGAACTGATTTTTCATTGTGTGTCTTCTTTGGAGAAATGACAAAGTCTTTTGCCTATTTTTCATTGGGTTTATTATTATTAATATTATTATTATTGTTGTTGAGTTGTAAGAGTTTACGTATTTTTATATCTACTGTATATCTTTCCTATTGTTTATCTGTTATAAGATATACAATTTTATTGTATACCTGTAATGGATTCATTTTGATATTTGGCAAAACTAATACAATTATATAAAGTTGAAAAACAAAATAAAATTTAAAATTTGAAATTAAAATAAAAAAGATATATAATTTTAAAATATTTTCTTCCATTTCATAAATTACCTTTCAATCTATTGACTGTTTCTTTAATGCTAAGGGTTTGTAAGCTTGATGTTTTTCACTTGTCTGTTTTTGCTTCTGTTGCCTGTGTTTTTGATAAAATTATGGGAGACAACGGATACAAGATTCCATTTTTGTAAGGCTTTTCCATTTTGTGCAAAGAAGTATAATATTTCTTGAAGGTGTGTTGTAGAAAACTAAAACACACATTGAAAATTTAGTGTAATCTAGTGTAACCACAAGAAAAATAAGAATCAAACAATGAAGAAGAGCTGAAAAATCAATTGTAGACATATAGTAAAGTACAAAACTAGTGTTTTTAAAGTTAATAGAAAAGGAGACAGGAAAATAAAATATTTTTAAGAGAACATAGTAAAATAATGACACTGAGCTTATGTGCTCAGTTGCTCAGTCATGTCTGACTCTTTGCAACCACATGGACTACAAGGAGCTCACCAGTCTCCTATGTCCATATAATTTTCCAGGCAAGAATACTGGAGCATGTTGCCATTTCCTACTCTGGGGGATCTTCCCAACCCAGGGATCTAACCTGCTTCTCTCGCATCTCCTGCATTGGCAGGCAGATTGTTTACCACTGGGTCACCTGGGAAGCCATGCTTGAATGTAAATGCATCCAAAATTAAAGTTAATATAAATGATACAAATAGCCCAAATTAAAAAAAAAAAAAGCAGGCTGTCACACTGGATTCAAAGAGAAGGTAATCTACTATATGGTATCTATACCATTTAAATATACTGAAAATATATCCTGTGCAACACTAATAAAAAGGTTTTAAAATTAGATTAATATCAGACAAAGTAGAACTCAAAGAATACTACCAAAGATAAAGAAGAACAGTGCATTGTAATAAAAGATCAGTTTATCAAGAAGACACTGTGCTAAAATTATTAAGTACCCAATTTCATTCTCAAAACATAGAATAGAATCTGGTATATAAAATTCTATTCAACAGCATAGGAATGCCCAGCCCATTCAAATACACATAAGACATACCAAGACAAAACATATTCTAATCAATGAAACAAGTTTTCATGGATTTAAAATAATTTACCACCTAGAGAATATCTATCCCAACCACAGTAAAGTTAGAGACTAGATAAAAGTAAAATAGCTGAGTACATTTCAAGTGTGTGGAAATTTAATAATACAACTGTGTATAAAAAAACATAGATTAAAGGTTAAATGACAGTTGGCAGAGAGAATATTTATTATGCAGAACCTGTGGTAAAATTTCAACAGTTTTAATGTAAAGTTGTTATAATATCAGCTTTGATAACAAAATTCTGAAAGAAAAATTAGGGATGCTTTTTATTTATTTTTTTAAATTTTATTTTATTTTTAAACTTTACAAAATTGTATTAGTTTTGCCAAATATCAAAATGGATCCGCCACAGGTATACATAGGGATGCTTTTTAAAATTATATGCAATGATAGAATAAAGAATGCTAGACTGAAAAGTCAAGAAAGTTTGAAACATGAACAGAGACACCTCTTGGCTTAGAAATTTTAAGTCATGGAAGCAACCTAGATATCCATCAGCAGATGAATGGATAAGAAAGCTGTGGTACATATACACAATGGAGTATTACTCAGCCATTAAAAAGAATACATTTGAATCAGTTCTAATGAGGTGGATGAAACTGGAGCCTATTATACAGAGTGAAGTAAGCCAGAAAGAAAAACACCAATACAGTATATTAACACATATATATGGAATTTAGAAAGATGGTAACAATAACCCTGTGTACGAGACAGCAAAAGAGACACTGATGTATAGAACAATCTTATGGACTCTGTGGGAGAGGGAGAGGGTGGGAAGATTTGGGAGAATGGCACTGAAACATGTAAAATATCATGTATGAAACAAGTTGCCAGTCCAGGTTCATTGCACGATACTGGATGCTTGGGGCTAGTGCACTGGGACGACCCAGAGGGATGGTATGGGGAGGGAGGAGGGAGGAGGGTTCAGGATGGGGAACACATGTATACCTGTGGTGGATTCATTTTGATATTTGGCAAAACTAATAAATTTTGTAAAGTTTAAAAATAACATAAAATTGTAGTTGGAAAAAAAATTAAAAAATAAACTTTAAAAATAAAAAAAAAATAAACTCTTCTTTCACATTAAAAAAAAAAGAAATTCTAAGTCAGTTAGTATTTTTAAAGTATTTTTATTTTGAGTGACAAGTGAAGTGTTTTAATATTGTAAAAGCTAATGCAAAGTACCAGTGAATTATACAATTTTATTGCTTGTGGTCTTTAAAAGTTTGATTATATTGAGCTGTTGTTATACAGCCTTGCAATTTGCTAGTTACTTTATCTATTTAGAAGAATTGCAATATGTCAATTGGACTCTATATGAGCAAATATATTAGACCTTGAATCAGTGATATAGTCATTAGAATTTGATATTTATTCAGTTCTATTAAATATATCTTACTTATTTTACTGATCAGGCTTAATTAATTTCACTATTTTCTCTCTCTTTTTTTGTTTGTGAGTGCTTATGAAAAAATTTGGTGTTAGGGTCTGTTATATAACCAGGAAGATGTATCAGGAAAACACTAGGAGATTTATGTTTGCGGTACCAGGTCTTCTCTATTTAGGTTTACTTATTAAGTGCTATATTCCATTAGAGGGTAAAGTCACTAAGAACTATCACTGACAAAGACATCTGAGTAAAACAATAAAAATGAGATAATTAAAGGTTATTTGATATACAACTCATTGTAGAAAAATTTGGGTTTTTTTCCAGGTTTCCTTGAACACTTTTATAATATTTTTAAAATATCAGTGACTTGGTTGTCAGATATCTTAGATCTGTGGCTAATGGAAAATCTCAAAATATTGGGAAAGAGTGCACATAAAATGTTTCATCCAATGGAGACAAATGTTTTGATTATTCTCAATACAGAGATGTAATTAACTTTAAATTTTAAATAATTCTTGAGTTATTTATACTCCCCCTCCAATTTTGTTGTTTTGAAAATAGAGCTGGGCATATTTTTGATGGTCTTTCTTAAAGGAAATGAAATTATTTTATTGTCTTTACTAGGTTTGAAAGATATCTATCACAGTGACTCTATAACTGTCTCTGTCATACTCATAACTGCTACAAAAGTGTTCTGATAGAAATCTGAACAGTCAATCAACTAGTATGTGCACCTGACCCAAGTCACTTCTAGCAACGTGGCACCTGACCCATGATTCTTACAATTATGACAGAATGACTTCTCTTGGTGCCAGCCTCTTATAGAGCCCTAAAGCTTCCTCAGTGATCAATACAAAGAAAAAAAAAAAAAAAAGAAAACAATAGAATGGGAAGACTAGAGATCTCTTCCAAGAAAATTAGGGATACCAACGGAAATTTTCATGCAAAGATGGGCACAATAAAGGACAGAAATAGTATGGACCTAACAGAAGCAGAAGATATTAAGAAGAGGTGGCAAAAATACACAGAAGAAATATACCAAAAAAAATCGTCACAACCCAAATAATCATGATGATATGATCACTCACCTAGAGCCAGACATCCTGGAATGTGAAGTCAAGTGGACCTTAGCAACCATCACTACGAAAAAAGCTAGAAGAGGTGATGGAATTCAAGTTGAGCTATTTCAAATTCTAAAAGATGATGCTGTGAAACTGTTACACTCAATATGCCAGCAAATTTGGAAAAGTCAGCAGTGGCCACAGGACTGGAAAAGGTCAGTTTTCATTCCAATCCCAAATAAAGACAATGCCAAAGAATGTTCAAACTACCACACAACTGCACTCATTGCACACACTAGCAAAGTAATGCTCAGAATTCTCCAAGCCAGGCTTCAACAGTACGTGAACTGTGACCTTCCAGATGCTCAAGCTGGATTTAGAAAAAGCAGAAGAACCAGAGATCAAATTGCCAATGTCCGTTGGGTCACTGAAAAAGCAAGAGTGTTCCAGAAAAACATCAACTTCTGTTATATTGATTATGCCAAAGCGTTTGACTGTGTGGATCACAACAAACTGCTGAAAATTCTTCAAGAGATGGGAATACAAAACCACTTGACCTCCCTCCTGAGAAATATGTATGCAGGTCAAGAAATAGCAGTTAGAACTGGACATGTAACAACAGACTGGTTCCAAATTGGACAAGGAGTACGTCAAGGCTATGTATTGTCACCCTGCTTATTTAGCTTATAGGCAGAATGCATCATGAGAAGTGCTTGGCTGTATGATGCACGAGCTAGAATCAAGATTGCTAGGAGAAATATCAATAGCCTCAGATATGCAGATGACATCACATTTATGGTAGAAAGTGAAGAAGAACTAAACAGTCTCTTGAAGAAAGTGAAAGAGAAGAGTGAAAAAGTTGGCTTAAAACTCAACATTCTGAAAGTAAGATCATGACATCTGGTCCCATCACTTCATGGGAAACAGTGCGAACAGTGACTGACTATTTTGGGGGGCTCCAAAATCACTGCATATGGTGACTACAGCCATGAAATTAAAAGACTCTTCCTCCTTGGAAGAAAAGTTATGACTAACCTAGACAGAGTATTAAAAAGCAGAGACATTGCTTTGCCAACCAAGGTTCATCTAATCAAAGTTATGATTTTTCCAGTAGTCATGTATGCATGTGAGAGTTGGACTATAAAGAAAGCTGAGCACCAAAGAATAAATGCGTTTGAACTGTGGTATTGAAGAAGACACTTGGACTGCAAGGAGATCCAACTAGACCATCACAAAGGAAATCAGTCCTAAATATTCATTGGAACGACTGATATTGAAGCTGAAACTCCAATACTTTGGCCACCTGATGGGGAGAACTGACTCATTTGAAAAGACTCTGATGCTGGGAAAGATTGAATGCAAGATTGGAAGGGGATAACAGAGGATGAGATGGTTGAATGGCATCACTGACTCAATGGACATGAGTTTGAGTAAATTCCTGGAGTTGGTGATGGATAGGGAGGCTTGGCGTGCTGTCCATGGTGCCCATGGGTTCTCAAAGAGTTGGGACACAACTGAGTGACTGAACTGAACAAACCATGAGCTTTTCATCTATAACTTATTACCAACTGCTCACAGGAGAGAGCTACAAGAATGCAAGTTCATTGTTTCTCTCTTTAGGCTGCTTGGCATCAGCAGGCTTCCTAATATACCAGTAATCACTCAGACAGACACAGCTCAAGTTTAAAACCTTTCCAGTGGCCTCAGGTGACTAAAACAGGCATGAAAATATGAGGAATACACAAGCACATGCATACACACAGACATATACACCACAAGCCCATTAGAGATGGTACTAAAGAGATGGTATACAGAGAATGAGCTGAGATATTCAGATATAGACATTATTTCAAAGAGAAAGTGAAAGTTGCTCAGTCGTGTCCGACATGGACTATCTAGTCCATGGAATTCTCCAGGCCTGAATACTGGAGTGGGTAGCCTTTCCCTTCTCCAGGGAATCTTCCCAACCCAGGGATCGAACCCAGGTTTCTCACCTTGTAGTCGGATTCTTTACAAGCTGAGGCACCAAGGAGGCACAAGAGTACTGGAGTGAATACTCTATCCCTTCTCCAGCAGATCTTCCCAACCCAGGAATTGAACCGGGGTCTCCTGCATTGCAGGCAGATTCTTTACCAGCTGAGCTACCAGGGAAGCCCTTAAAGAGAAAACTAATAAAATAAAAATTATTTCCTATAAAATTTTGAACCGTATTCTAGGGATATCAGAGAAGAGATGGTCACCTCTTTAGTAGGCTGAGTGGATTTTCATGACAGAATCATGGCAATATTAACCTTGGAAGAGGAAGTAACCAATCTGAGATTGTAATTAGTCTGTTGGGGGAAGTCTTGTACTTGCCAAAAATGAAGTGGATTCACATTGTGAAGCTCATATGTTTTGTTTTATCATACATTACACAATTTTCTTGAATTGTATAAACATGTGCAACTTATAATTCTGTCTCCAACTAAAAATAAATTAAAAGATTCTCTAACCCTAAATTCTTGTCCTGAAGAACTTCTCCATATTTAGCTTATTTTCAAGTAATGTTATAAGGAAATCAAGAAAAACAATACACATGCACACAAAAGTATTTTAATCAATTTATAAAATGTCAGTATGCTGAACTCCTTCTGCAAAAATCCAGTGCTTTTCTGCTCTTTTTACAAAAGCACACCTCAATGAGTATCATATTTTCAAAGTTTTAAAAATAATCTTCAATTTTTTGTTTTAATATTCTAACATATTTTTCCTTAGTAGGAAAGTATGTCTGTGTATGTCTGGGTATGCACTTACACATGATATGCTTTCCCCAAGAGATGAGATAAATGAAAGTAAGAATGGTTAAGACTATATAAGATGAATCTTCTAAAGGTAAATTTTAAAATTATTTATTCATTAAATGTCATGTCATAAACCAAGCCTCACAAAAAGTTCTTGAGTTCATAAAGTGAACATGTTTCAGTATAAAATGTATAGTTTTATTATATTAGTCAGAAATACCATTGAGACATGTACCAAAATAAAATTGAGACATATACCAAAATGTTGACGCTCAATATTGAATGAAAATGTATCCCTGCCCCTATTCTGATGAAAAATAGGAACTTGCAAAGAGTTAAGATATTTGGAATTAAGACTGACTTCACCCATACATCCAGAAATAACACATGCAGTTTTAGCCTTTCATGATCCTAAATGCCTTTTCAAGCAATTCTTAGGTCTCCTGCATTGGCAGGCTGTCTCTTTACCACTAGCACCACCCGGGAAGCCATCTTTTAAAGGATACATGGAGATCACCATACTCTGGTATCTTGTCACAAAATAATAAGCCTAGAATATCATTAGGATAACTTTTTCAATAAGAACTTTGTATTTTTTGTAACCAGAGGTCACTTTACTAAAATTTCAAAATACCTGTTTTGTTTACTGGAATATTACTGCCATATTTTCCAGTGAAACTATGAATTCCTTGAGAGTAAGCTCAGTGCTACTTGCTGCTTATATCTTTCATCTTGCCAAGTGCTCATTAAATGAGTTAGAATAAAAAAAGACTCACTTCTAAGAAGTGATACATTAAAAAGTGTGAAAAAATGTCATATCTAGAAAAGTTGTTATTTACATCTCCCAGAACATATCATGCACTTGTACAATGTTTTGTTTGTATCCATGCTATTTCTCTTCTTGCAATGTCCTTTAATATCACCTTTTATTCCCCTCTTCAGAACATATCACCTCTAGGGACTAGCCAAACATGACCTTTCCTTTGAGGTTGTTTCAGACTTGTCCAGGAAAAATGAACTTTTTCTACCTCTTCAAGTACTTTGTACATATTCTGCCTATAATATTACCACTATAGAAAGTGAAAGTATTAGTTGCTCAGCCATGTCCTACTCTTTGCAACCCCATGGACTGTAGCCCACAAGGCTCTTCTGTCCATGGAATTCTCCAGTCAAGATACTGGAGTGGGTTGCTATTCCCTTCTCCAGGGTCTTCTCAACCCAGTGATCCTTAAATGTGACTGTGATTGCATGTGTGTGTCTGTGTGTGTGTGTGTCTGTGTGTGAGAGAAAGAGACATCCATTGAAGTAAAATAAAATATACCTGCTTTGACATAAATTATTTTGCATAACACTGATAAAACACAAATAAAAATGTAAAAGCTGACTTTGTGAATTGACTATTCCAAAGTCCTTCATAGTCTTTCTCTCTTGACTTCATCTAACATGGATATTGAACAAATGGACTTACTTCTCAGAATACCTTGTAGCTATGGCTTGTCTTTTAGCCTAACTCTAGCTAATAAACTTAAAAGTGAAGTCACTCTTAATTTCCAGGAAAGTTTATTAAACGGAGAAGCTTACTGTAAGGACTCCTTCAATCCTTCAATGTTACTGGTGCACCCCTTGCACTTCTACTTTTCAAATGTGGATATAAAACTGAATTGACAGCCATCGTGTCCTAGCCATGAGAACAGAAACATGTGTCAGGAGAGTTAACAAGGAAAACAGGAAGATGAGATATTAATAAAATCTTTGAGCAGTCAACAGCCCTAAAAAACTTATTTCTGGACTTAGAACTAACAAAAGCCTCTATGAGTTAGAAGAATTTGAATAAGGTATATTTTACTTGCAGCTGAAGGTACAACTTCCTGCTTAATAATATAGACTATGTCTCAGCAATCTCAACACTGACAAAGAAAGAAATAAGAAAGAAATAGTAACAGGATTTTGTGTGATTTTTTTTCACATTCTCCTAATTTTTTTGAAGATTTATGATCAATGTATACAGGGAAAAACTACAGCAGAGGGATGGTATGGGGAGGGAGGAGGGAGGAGGGTTCAGGATGGGGAACACATGTATACCTGTGGCAGATTCATTTCAATATTTGGCAAAAACAATACAATATTGTAAAGTTTAAAAATAAAATAAAATTTAAAAAAATTAAATAAAAAAAAACTACAGCAGCAACAACAACAACAATAAAAGAAACATTTAAAGTGGAGATTTTAAATGGGTTTAGAATTTGAGGATATCTAATATAGATTTTGAAGAGTCATTTGTCAAAAAATGGAAGATTGATTATATGGGAGGGCTTCCCTGGTGGCTCAGATGGTAAAGAATCCACCTGCAATGCGGGATACCAGGGTTTGATCCATGGGTTGGGAAAATCCCAAGAGAAGGGAATGGCAACCCACTCCAGTATTCTTGCTGGGCTAAACCCATGGACAGAAGAGCCTGGCAGGCTACAGTCCATGGGGTAGCAAAGAGTTGGACATGACTGAGTGACTTTCAATTCTCTTCACTTCACTTCAATTATATGGGAAATGTATGTAGATTAAGTTATTCATAAATCAGTTATCTAGTTATTATGCATTTATGACAAAATTTTAAAAAATTGCACCAGACAGTTTAAACAAGAAGAGAGGCTTTATTTAAGACTATTGCAGTAAGAAAGAGGGATAGAACTCAACTCCAATGAAACAAACATAAATATAATTTTTAAGTACTGGAGTCAACTAGTGTAAATATACCAGAGGATGTTAGGGGTGAGGTTAATCAGTGCAATTAGGTCTTGTGTGTTTGCTAATTATCATAGAAACCAAGAGATTAGAACACTATTTTTTCCCAGTTATTACATTGTAAAGGAATGGCTCCCAAGTCCTTAAAAAAGATATTCTAGGGTTGTAAAACACTGGCAGGAGTTTGAGAGAAGATTTACATGTCAAAGGGACAGAGAAAGAAATTACAATTGCCAGTTTTTTAGGGTAAATAAGAAAAGGTGGTCAGGCGTCTAGAGTACATAAAAAACTGTAGTGTAAATGTTCATGCTCAGAGGATTATTGAATTTCTTGACCAAATTTCATTTATAATTTGTAGACAACTCACAGTTTTGCCATCTGCAAATATGTTCCAGATGAAATGGGGAAGAATAAGGACTCTTCCTCATTGAATTATGGCCAGTGTATGCTTCATATCAGAAATACAGTATACAGGTTACTAAAATGAATTTAGGTCTTCCCACCTGCAGGAGAGCAAAACTGACCCACTGACACCAGTTTGTGATGAAGGAAAGTATAGCTTTTATTTTCAGTGTGTCAAGCAAGGAGAATGAACAGCTCAAGATCAAAAGACTCAAACTCCCTGATGGCTTTCAGGGAAGGGTTTTTAAAGGTAGCAATAGGGGTGGAGAGTTTGAGGCTGCACAACTTTCTTCTGATTGGTAGGTGGTAAGTTAACAGGGTGGTGTTTTAGTAATTTTAATCATTAACCTTATGGTTTCAGCCAGTCTAGGATCTTTGTGCTTGTGGTTAGCATGTAGTCAGCATCCTCCACCTGAGAAGGGATCTTAGTTTCTACATGCAGCTCAATATAGATATATATTGTTCTGTCTATCTCCTAAGGAGGAATTCAGTTCAGTTCAGTTCAGTTCAGTCACTCAGTCCTGTCTGACTCTTTGAGACGCCATGGACTGTCTGTCCATCATGAACTCCTGAAGCTTGCCCAAACTCTTGTCCATCAAGTCTGTGATGCCATCCAACCATGTCATACTTTATTCTCCCCTTCTCCTCCTGCCTTCAATTTTTTCCAGCATTAGGGTCTTTTCTAATGAGTCAGTTCCTTGCATCAGGTGGCCAAATTGTTGGAGCTTCAGCTTCAGCATCAGTCTTTCTCATGAATGTTCAGGACTGATTTCATTTAGGATTGACTGGTTTCACATCCTTGCAGTCCAAGGGACTCTCAAGAGTCTTCTCCAACACCACAGCTCAAAAGCATCAATTCTTTGGTGCTCAGTTTTCTTTATAGTCCAACTCTCACATCCATACATGACTACTGGAAAAACCACAGCATTGACTATACATAACTTTGCGAAGTAATGTCTCTTTTAATATCATTACCTTCCCTAGGTTGGTCATAGACAAATTCCCTTGAGCAAGCATCTTTTAATTTCATGGCTGCAGTCACCATCTGCAGTGATTTTTCAACCCAAGAAAATAAAGTTTACCCTATTTCCATTGTTTCCCCTTCTACTTGCCAAGAAGTGATGAGACCTGATGCCAGGATCTTTGTTCTTTTAAATATTAAGTTTTAAGCCATCTTTTTCACTCTTCTCTTTCACTTTCATCAAGATGATCTTTAGGTTCTCCTTGCTTTCTGCCAATAAGAGGTTAACCTCCGCATATCCGAGGTGATTGATATTTCTCTAGCCGTCTTGATTCTGCTTGTGCTTCATCCAGTCCAGCATTTCGCATGATGTACTCTGCATGTAAGCTAAATAAGCAGGGTGAGAATATGCATTCTTGACGTACTCCTTGCCCAATTTACAAACAGTCTGTTGTTTCATGTCCAGTTCTAACTGTTGCTTCTTGACCTGCATACCAGTTTCTCAGGAGGCAGGCAGGGTGGTTTGGTACTCCATCTCTTTAAGAATTTTCCACAGTTTGTTGGGATCCACACAGTCAAAGGCTTTAGCGTAGTCAATGAACCAGTAGTAGTGTAGTAGTGTTAGCTGCTCAGTCATGTCTGACTCTGTGTGACACCATGTAGTGCAACGAGAGCCTACCAGGCTCTTCTGTCCATGGAATTCTCCAGGCAAGTATACTGGAGTGGGTTGCCATTTCCTCCTCCAGGGGATCTTCATAACCCAGGGATTGAACCTGGGTCTCCTGCATTGCAGGGAGATTCTTTACAATCTGTGCCACCAGAGAAGCCCCCAGTGAAGCAGAAGTAGATGCTTTTTCTGGAATTTTATTGCCTTTTCTATGATCCAACAGATGCTGGCAATTTGATCTCTGGTTCCTCTGCCTTTTTAAAATCCAGCTTGAACATCTTGAAGTTCTCAGTTCATGTACTTTTGAAGCCTAGCTTGGAGAATTTTGAGCATTAATTTGCTAGTGTGTGAGATGAGTGCAATTGTGTGGTAGTTTGAACATTCTTTGGCATTGCCCTTCTTTGGGATTGGAATGAGACTCTTATCACTGAACTTTTTTATTTTTCAAGCTGTCTTACTTTATTGCTTTTCCTTTGTTTCTCCATTCCACCACTACTCTAATAACTGCTTGAGTCTGCTCTTTGAAACTCAGGGAAGGCCTAGGAGACTAAATCCTTTTCTCCTGCAAACAAGAAATGGGGGACAAACAAGGATCTTGTCCCCAGGAATGCTTCACAGGGCTCAGTTTCATATGCATTTCAGCCTCACCATTTGTTATTTTGAGCAGATCTGGGGAATAAATGTGTGTTTTTACAAAACGACATCTGAGTATCTTTCCTCTCACAATAGTTGGTACTTAAAGTTTCATTTTTAGGCTTTTGTTTTATATCATATACTTGATGCAAATACTCATATTGTTTAGGAAAATGTAGACCATGTAAGTATTGTATCTCTGAAAAAGGGAAAGAAGTACAAGTTTGTACAAGATGGAGGACCAAAGAAGAGAATTCAAACACTAAATGATGTTGATGCTGATTACAGTAAAATTAAACTTTATGTGCTTCCCCTCCTATCATAACTTTTTAAATTATTTCACCCTTGCATAGCCAAGCTTTGAAATAGTTCCATTCCATCTCAAGTCCTACAACATTAGGCTGAAATCATCTGAATTTCTGTCAGACTTGGCAGTTAGGCCTCTGGAACCAAATGACACAGAGATTCTCCAGATGTCGCATCTTCTGTGTGTTGAAGGTGTCTTGAAGGTGATAACAATTTTACACTAAATTGACCTCGCTGCGTTAATGCTTTTGACCCTGGTAGCCATGGTTTATTATTTTGCTCAATTTGTTTGAAGTCCGAGAGATAGTAGAAATCTTTCAGTTGCCAGGAATACAATCCAACTACTCATAGTAAAATATTTAGAATTTATTTAATGTTGGTGATAAATTATAAAGTTTATAAGCATGTACTCTTAAGTCAGGCTAACAGGATTTTAATATGTGCCCAGGCACTTCATAGTTGATTAAATGTGGATAATTACTTTAAACTGTCTGTGCATCTGTTTTCTCTTTTGCAAATAGAAAAAAATAAATAACACATGCCTTATTAAGATATCAAGATGTCATGAATATTCAGTGAACTCGAGACATAATATGTGCTCATATTGTCAGTATGATTTTTACAAATCCAGTATCCACTGACTGAATAACAACACCCAATGGACTAAGAATCCATCCTAGTGAGTAGGCAAGGGTATAATTCCCAAGGACAGTCTGTCCTATTTTTCTTTTTTCTCTTTCCCCAAGCAAAGGATGTATAACCCATTGAAGGCTGCTTCACAAGTTTCTTATCATAAAGGGTGGAATCATGCTGAAACAGCAGCTATTGGAGTCTGACCTGAAATAGAAGGCTCAGCAAAAAACATACAAGATATTCCCCTCTCCAGGAATCTCATTATTTTGAAGACTACATGAGTAGAGAAATGTTTTGTTTATATATATATATATATGATATACTGGAATGATGGGATAAAAACTAGTGTAAATAAAAAGTACATAACCTTTATCTACATCTGTCTTCTGAATTTTACAAGACACTCCCTCAGGGTCAAGAGGTATGATACGTTATTTGAATACCTTACAGAATCCCTAATATAGTTAATTTTAAAGGTTACTCCTTTTCTAAAAATTATCATGCAAAATGATTGGCTCATATCCTCTTCTCTGCATTTCCTCAGTGTCCAGCTCCTTATCCTCCTCTTCATAACAGCAATCTAGCTGTTATTCTCACTAATTTGTGTATACATTTTTACAGGTTATAGCACTGAAATTTTGCAAACAATGACAGCCTGTACCTTAAGAATTCACTTGAGAAACTTTCCCCTAGAAGGTTTTAAGTAAATAGTAAGGCAACTGCAGTGAAGAGGGAAAATCTTCTCCTCCATGGAACGCTACATCAGCAGCCTCTGTGTTCTAGATTTGCTTTATGTTAGTATTTATTTGGGCTTCCCTGGTGGCTCAGAGGGTAAAGAATCCACCCGTAATGCAGAAAACCTGGGTTCAATCCCTGGGTTGGGAAGATCCCCCTGGAGAAGAGCATAGAAACCCACTCCATATTCGTGCCTGGAAAATCCCCATGGATAGAGGAGCATGGAAGGCTATACAGTCCATGGGGTCACAAAGAGGTCTCAGACATGACTTAGAGACTAAGCACAGCACAGTATTTATTTACCATTAAATAAACTAAATTAATTTATTTAAATAAATAAATTCAGTTTAGTTCAGTTCAGTTCAGTTGCTCAGTGGTGTCCGAGTCTTTGCGACCCCATGAATCGCAACACGCCAGGCCTCCCTGTCCATCACCAACTCCCAGAGTTCACTCAAACTCAGATCCATCAAGTTGGTGATGCCATCCAGCCATCTCATTCTCTGTCATCCCCTTTTCCTCCTTCCCCCAATCCCTCCTAGCATCAGAGTCTTTTCCAATGAGTCAACTCTTCGCATGAGGTGGCCAAAGTACTGGAGTTTCAGCTTTAGCATCATTCCTTCCAGAGAACACCCAGGGCCGATCTCCTTTAGAATAGACTGGTTGGATCTCCTTGCAGTCCAAGGGACTCTCAAAAGTCTTCTCCAACACCACAGTTCGAAAGCATCAATTCTTCAGCGCTCAGCTTTCTTCACACTCCAACTCTCACATCCATACATGACCACTGGAAAAACCTTAGCCTTGACTAGACGAACCTTTGTTGGCAAAGTAATGTCTCTCCTTTTGAATATGCTATCTAGGTTGGTCATAACTTACCTTCCAAGGAGTAAGCATTTTTTAATTTCATGGCTGAGGTCACCATTTGCAGTGATTTTGGAGCCCAGAAAAATAAAGTCTGACACTGTTTCCACTGTTTCCCCATCTATTTCCCATGAAGTGATGGAACCAGATGCCATGATCTTAGTTTTCTGAATGTTGAGCTTTAAGCCAACTTTTTCACCCTCCTCTTTCACTTTCATCAAGAGGCTTTTTAGTTCCTGTTCACTTTCTGCCGTAAGGGTGGTGTCATCTGCATATCTGAGGTTATTGATATTTCTCCTGGCAATCTTGATTCCAGCTTGTGCTTCTTCCAGCCCAGGATTTCTCATGATGTACTCTGCATATAAGTTAAATAAACAGTGTGACAATATACAGCCTTGACATGCTCCTTTTCCTATTTGGAACTAGTCTGTTGTTCCATGTCCAGTTCTAACTGTTGCTTCCTGACCTGCATATAGGTTTCTCAAGAGGCAGGTCAGGTGGTCTCATAATCCCATCTCTTTCAGAATTTTCCACAGTAAATAAATTAAAAAGCATTAAACACCAAGTTTCCTCAAATGGTATATCTATTACAGATGACCTATAATTGGCAAAACAGTGAATGTATCATTACCTTCTAAACTTAATACTAGGACATAATTGAAAATATCAGTTTATTGATTTGTCCTGATTATGTGATCTCTTTCCTATTATTATGGTATTTCCACATGCAAAATTCAGGCAAACTTTTATGAGATACATAACAACACACATAAATCAAACCTGCTTCATTTTGTGTTTTAATTTTATTAATTTGATTTTTGATTGATTACAAGGTAGTATTTTAAAAACTGTGTAAACTGACCTTTTCAGAATGGTAAACCTGAAATTCCTGTAAGTCCTAACTATGTGCCTTCATTCAAATCCATGGTTATTTTTGTTTTTTCATATGTAATAAAGTTTTATTTTAAATTTGTTTTAGATTTATAAGCAAATTGAAAGAATATTATAGAGAGTTCTTAAATATATCCATGGTCAGATGTCCCTGTTGTTATTATGGTGCACTTATCACATTCAAGTAACACAATGAACCAATATTGACATGTTACTGTTATCTAACTTCAGACCTTATTTGGATTTCCTTTGCTGCTAAGTCGCTTCAGTCGTGTCCGACTCTGTGCAACCCCATAGACAGCAGCCCACCAGGCTCCCCCGTCCCTGGGATTCTCCAGGCAAGAACACTGGAGTGGGTTGCCATTTCCTTCTCCAATGCATGAAAGTGAAAAGTAAAAGTCAAGTCGCTCAGTCGTGTCCCACTCTTAGCAATCCCGTGGACTGCAGCCTACCAGGCTCCTCCATCCATGGGATTTTCCAGGCAAGAGTACTGGAGTGGGGTGCCATTGCTTTTAGGGTTTCCTTTATAGCTCAGTTGGTAAAGAATCTGCCTGCAATGCAGGAGACCCCAGCTTGATTCCTGGGTGAGGACAGATCTGCTAGTCCATGGGGTCACCAAGAGTTGAACTCGGCTGAGCGACTTTCACTTTCACTTCACTTTCACTTTTGTTTCTACCTATTGCTGCTGTTCCAAAACATTATTCAGGGTCCCACATTGCATTTAGTTTCCATGCTTCCTTAGGATTCTTTGAAGTGTAAGTTTTTGAGATTTCCCTTTCTTTTGATGACCTTGACTGTTTACAGAAGTAATTGTCAGGTATGAGTAGTTAGTTTGGATTGATGTGCTTTTTTTTTTTTTTTTTATCATTATACAGTGGCTGTGGGTTTGGCTATGAAGACCACAGAGGTTAAGTGTCATTCTCATCAGTTCATATCAAAGGTATATCCTATGCTATCAACATGATATCACTCCTGGTATTGACCTTTATTACCCAGCTGGTATGCTGTTTGTCAAGTTCAGTTCAGTCATTCAGTCATGTTGAAATTTTTGTGACCCCATGAACTGCAGCACTCCAGATTTCACTGTTCATCACCAACTCCCAGAGCTTGCCCAAACTCATGTCCATTGAGTCAGTGATGCCATCCAACCATTTCATCTTCTGTCATCCCCTTCTCTTCTTGCCTTCATTCTTTCCCAGCATCAGGGTATTTTCCAGTGAGTCAGTTCTTCGCATCAGGTGGACAAAGTTTTGTAGCTTCAGCTTCAACATCAGTCCTTCCAATCAGTATTCAGGACTGATTTCCTTTAGGATTGACTGGTTGGATCTCCTTGTAGTCCAAGGGACTCTCAAGAGTCTTCTCCAATACCACAGTTCAAAAGTATCTATTCTTTGGCACTCAGCTTTCTTTATAGTCCAGCTCTCACATCCATACATGACTGCTGGAAAAACCATAGCTTTGACTAGACAGACTTTTGTCAGCAAAGTAACATCTCTGCTTTTTAATACTCTGTCTAGGTTGGTCATAGCTTTTCTTCCAAGGAGCAAGCATCTTTTAATTTTATGGCTTCCGTCACCATATGCAGTGACTTTGGAGCCCAAGAAAATAAAGTCAGTCATTGTTTCAATTGTTTAGCCATCTATTTACCATGAAGTAATGGGACCAGATGCTATAATCTTAGTTTTTTGAAGGTTGAGTTTTAAGCCAACTTTTTCACTCTCCTCTTTCACTTTCATCAAGAGGCTCTTTAGTTCTTCTTCACTTTCTGCCATAAGGATGGTGTCATTTGCATATCTGAGGTTATTGATATTTCTCTCAGCAATCTTGATTCCAGCTTGTGCTTCATTCAGCCTGATATTTTGCATGATGTACTCTGTATATAAGTTAAATAAACAGGGTAACAATATACAGTCTTGATGTACCCCTTTTCAATTATAGAATGATTAATCTTTTAATAGAAAGTTACTTTGCTCATCTGACACTTAAGGGCTAGAGAGTTATACTCCACATCATGGAGGGATAGTAACTTCAAAAATTTTTTTGGAATTCTTTGCTGGAAATTTGTCATTTATTTATGTATGTATTCAGTTAGTCATTTATATAAGTACGGGCTAAAGGATACCTAAAATTTGGGGTTATAATTTAATATCATATAATTTTCTTGTTGCTCAACTTGTTCCAGAATTGTTCTAATTTTTTCCTAATTTAGACCTTCCATATCTTGAGTTTGTTGGACCCCAATATTGTGATATATTTTGCTTTTAATTGTTTTGTTACCATTTCTTTACTGCAAGATGCTCTGGCCCATTTTTTTTTTTTCATTCCTTACCTTAACCCTATTATCATCTATTTCTTTAAAGAATCTCCATATATATTCCTTTTATTGAAGAATGTCATTAGAAGCCAAGATCTGGGAAATGATGTGCTGTTATAAACTGAGTGTCTTTTATGCCCTTTAGTGGACAGAAGTAGGAAATATATTTGTATATACTAATCTATCTCTCCATATATTTGTACCTATACTGAGTTGAATATGAGATCAGTTGCTGAGGTTTCTGAAATTTATAAAGTAGGACATGCTTCCTCCTAACCATTGCCCCCTTGCATATCTATAACCACACTTTCAAATAGTGAGAAATTTGGATTCTACCATCTGTCATCCATTCACTTATTTGTTCAGTTTCAATGTTTAATGGTTTTAGAATTATTTACCCATATTCACATAGGAAAAAGCTTACCATCTAGAGTCCCGTGTTTACATATATTCCATCTTGTATTTAGAATCTACAGTTAGTGCGGCATCTTTATTGCCCATTAGTTTCAATGTTTATGAGAGAAATTTGTACAGATTAATTTGTTATAGTCTTTATTCTGTATCCAGGTCCCCTTCAGTTCAGTTCAGTTCAGTCGCTCAGTCATATCCGACTCTTTGCGACCCCATGAATCACAGCATGCCAGGCCTCCCTGTCCATCACCGACTCCCGTTCACCCAGACTCATGTCCATCGAGTCAGTGATGCCATCCAGCCATCTCATCCTCTGGCGTCCCCTTCTCCTCTTGCCCCCAATCCCTCCCAGCATCAGAATCTTTACCAATGAGTCAACTCTTCGCATGAGGTGGCCAAAGTACTGGAGTTTCAGCTTTAGCATCATTCCTTCCAAAGAAATCCAGGGCTGATCTTCTTCAGAATGGACTGGTTGGATCTCCTTGCAGTCCAAGGGACTCTCAAAAGTCTTCTCCAACACCACAGTTCAAAAGCATCAATTCTTCAGCACTCAGCCTTCTTCACACTCCAACTCTCACATCCATACATGACCACAGGAAAAACCATAGCCTTGACTAGACGGACCTTTGTTGGCAAAGTAATGTCTCTGCTTTTTAATATGCTATTTAGGTTGGTCATAACTTTTCTTCCAAGGAGTAAGCGTCTTTTAATTTCATGGCTGCAGTCACCATCTGCAGTGATTTTGGAGCCCAGAAAAATAAAGTCTGACACTGTTTCCCCATCTATTTCCCATGAAGTGGTGGAACCAGATGCCATGATCTTCATTTTCTGAATGTTGAGCTTTAAGCCAACTTTTTCACTCTCCACTTTCACTTTCATCAAGAGGGTTTTTAGTTCCTGTTCACTTTCTGCCATAAGGGTGGGTGTCATCTGCATATCTGAGGTTATTGATATTTCTCCTGGCAATCTTGATTCCAGCTTGTGTTTCTTCCAGTCCAGCGTTTCTCATGATGTACTCTGCATATAAGTTAAATAAACAGGGTGACAATATACAGCCTTGACATGCTCCTTTTCCTATTTGGAACCAGTCTCTTGTTCCATGTCCAGTTCTAACTGTTGCTTCCTGACATGTATACAAATTTCTCAAGAGGCAGATCAGGTGTCTGGTATTCCCATCTCTTTCAGAATTTTCCAGTTTATTGTGATCCACACAGTCAAAGGCTTTGGCCAAGATTTCATTAGATACATGAACTGCTTTCCAAGAAATTGCAAAAGAGTTTATTTAGTGTTTTTCTATCACCTAACTAGTTAACCATTCTTCTAACCTCCTGTATTTGTTTCTTCAATATCCATCAGTCAGAAGTAATATCTTACATAATGTAGTTTTTAAAAAATCCTAGGAAACAGTTCTAATGAGGTGGATTAAACTGGAGCCTATTATACAGAGTGAAGTAAGCCAGAAGGAAAAACACCAATACAGTATACTAACGCATATATATGGAATTTAGAAAGATGGTAACAATAACCTTGTGTACGAGACAGCAAAAGAGACACTGATGTATAGAACAGTCTTATGGACTCTGTGGGAGAGGGAGAGTGTGCGAAGATTTGGGAGAATGATATTGAAACATGTAAAATATCATGTATGAAATGAGATGCCAGTCCAGGTTCGATGCATGATACTGGATGCTTGGGGCTAGAGCACTGGGACGACCCAGAGGGATGGTATGGGGAGGGAGGAGGGAGGTGGGTTCAGGATGGGGAGCACAGGTATACCTGTGGCGGATTCATTTTGATATTTGGCAAAACTAATACAATTATGTAAAGTTTAAAAATAAAATAAAATTTAAAAAAAAAAAAGAAAAAAAATCCTAGGAAAGATTCCTATGACATAATATATTTTGTAATTTCATATCTCAGTTGTTATTTCTGTGATCTCTCACCAACTGCTATCATCTTAACAGTTGGATGATAGAAGTGGGAAATGAAAAAGTTAACTAACCTTCTTCCATGTAAGGCACCTGATTCACAGCAGAAAAATAAGAGGTTCATTTGGAGAATGCATCAGGAGGAATCAAATTCTCAGGAAGAATTAGGTTCTCCTCACAGCAAAAATTGGAAAGGAACACTAAGAGAAGAGGTTTTTTTTGTTGTTGTTGTTAAGAGTGGATGTTCCTATATAAAGTTCCTGTTCCTAAGGGAAAAGTGAGAATCTGTGAAAAGAGGGGAGTGTTGGGATATGGATTCTGGTAAGAGTCTATACAGAGAAGCAAGAAAATAAGTAAGCCCATAGTGCATAGTGATAAATAATCTGCCAGGCTTTGTTTCTATCAGTAACTCAGGTAAATGACTACATGATATATTTTGATCTAAACATCAAAGCAACACAACTTTTTGTAATATCTGCGCTGCCGGTGTGACCACCAAAGAAGGAAATGACTCTTCAGGACCCTCAGAACCTAAATAATCTAGAACACTTTTTTGCCCCTAAATAGAAATTTTGTGGCTTTCAGTGTTTGACACATGATTTTCTTAAAAAAAAAAAAATGTTACGTGAATAAATCTAGGACACAATTTAGGTAAGAACATCAATGACAATAACATTACATCAGATCAGATCAGATCAGATCAGTCACTCAGTCGTGTCTGACTCTTTGTGACCCCATGAATCGCAGCACGCCAGGCCTCCCTGTCCATCACCAACTCCCGGAGTTCACCCAGACTCATGTCCATCGAGTCAGTGATGCCATCCAGCCATCTCATCCTCTGTCATCCCCTTCTCCTCCTGCCCCCAATCCCTCCCAGCATCAGGGTCTTTTCCAATGAGTCAACTCTTCTCATCAGGTGGCCAAAGTATTGGAGTTTCAGCTTCAACATAAGTCCTTCCAGTGAACACCCAGTACTGATCTCCTTTAGAATGGACTGGTTGGATCTCCCTGCAGCCCAAGGGACTCTCAAGAGTCTTGTCCAACACCACAGTTCAGAAGCATCAATTCTTTGGCACTCAGCTTTCTTCACAGTCCAACTCTCACATCCATACATGACCACTGGAAAAACCATAGCCTTGACTAGATGGACCTTTGTTGGCAAAGTAATGTCTCTGCTTTTGAACATGCTATCTAGGTTGGTCATAACTTTCCTTCCAAGGAGTAAGCGTCTTTTAATTTCATTGCTGCAGTCACCATCTGCAGTGATTTTGGAGCTCAGAAAAATAAAGCCTGACACTATTTCCACTGTTTCCCCAACTATTTCCCATGAAGTGGTGGGACTGGATGCCATGATCTTCGTTTTCCGAATGTTGAGCTTTAAGCCAACTTTTTCACTCTCCACTTTCACTTTCGTCAAGAGGCTTTTGAGTTCCTCTTCACTCTCTGCCATAAGGATGGTATCATCTGTATATCTGAGGTTATTGATATTTCTCCCGGCAATCTTGATTCCAGCTTGTGTTTCTTCCAGTCCAGTGTTTTTCATGATGTACTCTGCACAAAGAAATATTGACCATGCTGTCAGCAAAGTTGGCTTCTGATCTCAGAGCTGTAGCTTTCATATTTTCTGATCTGCAATGTGATGTTATTTCCTACTGGAACTTTTCACATCTGAAAATGAGTGTAAAGAATTAGATTGTTTCTGAGATTCTTTTTATTAATAAAATTATGCAATTTTGATAATCCCCCCATTAGTTATTCACAACTGAGTGGTTTATCTTCCATTTTGATATATG
This sequence comes from Bos indicus x Bos taurus, assembly GCF_003369695.1. Lineage (NCBI taxonomy): Eukaryota > Metazoa > Chordata > Mammalia > Artiodactyla > Bovidae > Bos > Bos indicus x Bos taurus. The sequence goes on from NC_040087.1 coordinate 56,816,741, forward strand.
TTACATTAGGAAATAAAAGTAAGGATGTCATGCAAAATTTGGCATCTTTTCCTACATTCAGTTTGCTGCTGTGCATTCTACAGTCTATCACAGTGTTTTATACCACCAGCAGCAATTACCTTTGCACTAGCAAACCCTACTGTTAGTCTAGCTGGGTCAACCCACCTAAAGTGTTTCTAATTATTGATGCATTTTTCCTTTTTCAAAATGCTAGACAGTGTTTATGTGTAATCATCTGGTTTACCACCTGTGGCTACTCTATCACTTAGTACAGATATGGACAGCCACAAATCTCCCTCATTGTTTTCTTTGAGCCTCTGAGTCCAATAAATTCTTGGAGTAAAAATACTGGATTTCTACAATATTTAAATTGTGTTTCCTAACTATCTCAATGAATCATGCATATGGCTGTGATTACTAAGCTTAGAAGGATGCTGCCTGATTGGTGATTATATAGCAATTTTATTTGTTTTCATTGATAATGTTAATTCCTTTTACATTATATTTGATTACTGTCCTGAGTGAAAAACTTGCTGGCAATTGCTTCTCATATCATGAAGGATACTTGGAAAATATTATTGACCCTAAATAGCTTATTTTGATTATAAGTTTTATATAAAACAAATAGTTTTAAACAATGCATTTTTTCCTGAACAAAATGGCTTTGGCATTGTCCATTGGCATTTTTCTTTTGTGTAATTTGGTGTATGTATAATTGTAGGTAATGATGCTGAGAGAAGAAGAAAATAATTTGGGTAGGGTAAATAAGCAGTTTAGAGCTATGTCACTATTTTAACTAAAAACAACTGTTACACTACTGTTTCCCTCTTTCTAAGTTACAAATTAATATCTTCCTTTTCTTCTGGCATCTTTTCATTGATAAGTAAAAATTATAACATTATTTAAAAATTAAATAGTACTTCTATTCATATTAAACAAGCTTTCATCATATTCATTTGTCTATTTTCTTTTTAAAAACCAATTTTCATGAAACTTTTTAAGCTTAATTCACTCCCTTTTAAAAAAATTGTTTTTATAACAGAAAAAAAACATACTTTCAAAATGGACTGCCCAGATAGAAATTCAGGTATTAATACTTAATAAGTATGTGACCTAGACCAAGGTGCTGAAACTCCTCTGCCTCTCTTTCCTCTGTCCAGTAAAGGTAGTAGTAATAGTAACCATCTAGTGGGATTAACACGAGAATTAAAGTATATGAGGTTAGCAGTTTTTAAAAGTCTCTGGCATATAACAGTCTCATGAATCACTTACCAAGAGCTGACTTTCTCCAACTCAATTCTGTGGAATAGTTGATAGGTAAATAGATATATAGAATTTTCCATTTTGTCTGCCATTCCTGATGCTAAGTTGAAGTTCCCCTTTTTGGAGCTGGATTCATAAAACAAATTCCCTTTCAAAAGTGACTATAAATATATAAATATATCAGTGGAAGGGTTGATCAGTATACCACCCATTATGCATGTTTTCTCTAAAAATTAAGGTATTAATTGTTTTTCAAGAGTATTATCAGAAGTACACTGAAATATGATAATCTCTTTAAAATATTCAGTGACAAAAATATAAAAGCTCAACTCTATGAGACTAACTGTTGTCATGTGTGTGTTTGTATCTTTCAGCAATACCAGGAACTGAGAATATTTGTAGGCAGTATTCCTTTCCTTTTTTGATTCCCTGTGGTTTCTATCACTGTCTTTTTTCCTTTTTAAGCCCAATTCTTCTGCTCAGCTTTGAGACTAAATAATTTATGGCTTAAGCATGCCTTAGCTTCTAAATAGGGAGAGGGTGATGGCACCCCACTCCAGTACTCTTGCTTCGAAAATCCCATGGATGGAGGAGCCTGGTAGGCTGCAGTCCATGGGGCCGCGAAGAGTCGGACACAACTGAGTGACTTCACTTTCACTTTTCACTTTCATGCATTGGAGAAGGAAATGGCAACCCACTCCAGTGTTCTTGCCTGGAGAATCCCAGGGACGGGGGAGCCTGGTGGGCTGCTGTCTATGGGGTCATACAGAGTCGAACACGACTGAAGCGACTTAGCAGCAGCAGCAGCAGCAGCTTCTAAATAATGGTTTGCAAAGGAAACTTCAGGGACAGCCTGCATGGAAAACCATTTAATGTTAATCTAGAATAAATTTCTGAGTCTACTCCAGACCTACTGAATTAGAATTTCTGTAGATGATGCCCAGAAATCTGCATCTTTATGAAGCATCACACATTCTTATTAGGCACAGTGAATTTTGAGAACCACTGTTCTGTGGTTAAAGAATTTATGAAGAGAAACTAAAGTTCTGAAGCCCATGTTTTTTAATTTTGCATCACTATCCTTGCTGCTCATCTCACCTTGATCTTATGATTGGTTTCTGATAAATACTCCTTAACTGTCTTAGATATAGTTTCTAAATTATATCCCATATCTGATAAGTGACTTCCCTGGTGGCTCAGACGGTAAAGCACCTGCCTACAATGTGGGAGACCTGGGTTTGATCCTTGGGTCTGGAAGATCTCTTGGAGAAGGAAATGGCACCCCACTCCAGTACTCTTGCCTGGAAAATCCCATGGACAGAGAAGCCTGATAGGTTACAGTCCATGTGGTTGCAAAGAGTCAGACGTGACTGAGCGACTTCACTTTCTTTCACTTTCTGATAAGTAGAATTTTTTGTGAAAGTTAATGTTTGAATCTGACCCTCTTTTTGGCTGTCTTTTTTTTTTTTTTCCCTACTTATCTGATTGGGAAGGCAGTTTGCTATGTCATTCTCTATCACTAGTGATGTTTTTGCTCCTATGCTCTTGATTTTATGCAAGATTTCTCTGACAGTATTTGTGTTGACTCCATATCATCCACCATATTCCTTTGTTGGGGCATATAATGACCTAATTTTTAAAATCTACATTTTTTTAAATTTATTTTAGGCTGTGCTGGGTCTTTGTTGCTGCACAAGGGCCTTCTGTAATTGCGGCAAGCGGAGGTTACTCTCCAGTTGCAGTGCACAGGTTTCTCATTGCAGTAGCTTCTCTCATTGCAACCACGAGGGCTCTAGGGCACAGGCTCAGTAGTTGTAGTGTGTGGGCTTAGTTTCCCTGTGGCATGCGGAATCTTCTCGGACCAGGAATTGAGCCAGTGTCCCCTGCGTTGTCAGGCAGTTTGTTAACCACCAGATGACCAGGGAAGTTCCTAGTTGTTTTCCTAACAACATTTCTATTTGTCACTATATTGCCTACTCCCCAACATATCCTATTTGGTTAGGGGAGCTGGATTCTCAGGCTTAGCATCTGGTTCTCTCTGTTGGACAAACACTAGATTGTCACATCCCAAAGTGTCATGTATATACAACACCTTGATAAGCATATATTCAAGTGACAAATAAATGTTTTTTTTTTCCATATGGAAACTTTATATCTCCAATTTGAAAACAATGATTTGCTCATGATTAATAGGGATATTGAGCAGCAAAAGAGGAACATCTGTAAGAATCATTTATGTCTGAACAGTGATCCTCTCTTTTGGTCAGGAGACAGGACAAAGAGGGGGCCTTAGCTTTTTATCTGCAAAAATGGACTGATATTATAAAGAGCCATAGCTACAGTTTTGAATGTAAGTCAAGCTATTACATGAATAAGATGTCATATATTAGAACTATATGAGATTCTGTATTGACAAGGTAATGGGAGAGCTATCACAATACCCTGTAGCCAATAACCAATCCTCCCTCTGTTCCCTTCTGCACACATGCACACGTACTCTAGTTCTGCAGCAGCTGTGCTCATTTATTTGCAATTTGTCAGAATCAGTGTGACCCTGAGATTTGTTTACTAACCATGAATACTTTCCACCTCTAGCCTTTAATTGTATACTTCTGTTTGTTTGGTTCTGCCTAAATTGATTGTATAAATTTGCTAAAGCAAGGATAAATTCACTGTTGGGGAAAATATAAATGGTTGAAGAAAATACTATTTCACATATGGAAATATGAATAATTATCTTAAATATCATTTATTAAGATTCTCTTCATCACCAGATAAAGTGGTTGGTGGTTTTCTTAGGCTATTCTTAATGGTCTCCATAACAACCTCATGAAAGAAATATTTTTCTGGTGTACCACAACTACTGAGCCTCTGCTCTTGAGCCCATGAGCCTCAACTACTAAAGCCCACACACCTGGAGCTCGTGCTCCACGGCAAGAGAAGCCACTGCAATGAGAAGCCCACACGCTGCAAAGATGAGAAACCCTGGTTGCCTTGAGTAGAGAAAACCTATGCACAACAAAGACCCAGCACAGCCATAAATAATGTATAAGTAAGTAAATCTTTTTAAAAGAAGAGAGTTGTTGTTATCCTTATGTTATACATATATTTTACTATGAGAATTGAGGTTCTAAAATTTCTTCCCATCTCCATGGGCTTTATTTCCAACATTCTCCCTACCCTCCTACATCAGCCTTGAGTGAATGACACTTCAGTTTATGACGCCTTAAATTTCTAAAATTATTTTTGCCTCTGGACCTTTGAATTTTTTGTTCCATGTACCTAGAATCTTCTTCTCAAGAAAATTCTATACATTGGGTCCCTTTTCCTCATTCAAGGGTCTTTTAAATATTTACTTATTTTTGCTGCACTGGATCTTCATTGCTCTGCATGGGCCATCTCTAGTTACAAAGTGCAGGGGTCACTCTCTAATTGTCATGTACTGGCTTCTCATTGCAGTGGTTTCTCTTGAGTAGCACAGGCTCTAAGATTTGTGGGCTTTAGTAATTGCTGCACATGGGCTCAGTAGTTGCAGTTCGCAGGCTCCAGGGGCCAGGCTCAGTAGTCGTGGTGCACAGCCCAGTTGCCTCTCCTTATGTGAGAGCCCGTGTTGCCCGTGTTGCCTCTCCTGCACTGAGATGGAACCAGTGTACCCACATTGCAAAGTGGACTTGTAAACCCTGGACCACCAGGGAAGCCCAAACATCTTTTTATATGACAGCATTCTTCTGGAATGCTTCCTTGACCCATTCTAGGCAAAATTAGTACCGTGTCTCTCAGATTCATCTGCATTTACCTTGGTATATTTTTTAAGTCCCTGATGCTGGGAAAGATTGAAGGCAAAAGGAGAAGGTGGAAGCAGAGGATGAGATGGTTAGCATCACTGATTCAATGGACATAAACTTGGGCACCCTCTGGGAGATGGTGAGGGAAAGGGAAGCCTGGAGTACTGCAGTCCATGGTGTCACAAAGAGCTGGACACTGTGTGGCGACTGAACAAAACCAAAAAATTTTAGATGAAACATCAATATCTGTAATTGCATTATACATTTATTACTTGTTTGGTATTTCTTTTCCCAATAAAAACTTGGCATCTTGGGGTCAAAAAATTAGAAATTTCAGAGCTTTAACAGAAGTACGTATAAACATGCATGCTACATAGGGAATAATTATGTGACAAGTGAGTAATGCAATATTTTTAATAATGTTAAAGTGTATTTATAATTAAAATATATTTTGTTTCTGTATTCATTCTTTTTGGGTTTATTTATATAGTAAATAAGTTATTCTAAGAAGGAAAAAGTTGCAGTACCTGAAGTGTATATGTATTTTATACTTGTTATTTTATGTTTAATATAAAGGGGATGACAGAGGAAGAGATGGTTGGATGGCATCACCAATTCGATGGACATGAGTTTGAGCAAGCTCCAGGAGTTGGTGATGGACAGGAAAGCTTGCTGTGCTGCAGTCCATGGGGTCTCAAAGAGTCAGACATGACTGAGCAACTGAACTGAACTGATTTTATATTTTATGTTCATTATTTAAAAATATAGTCTTAAGTAATGAAAGTTTACAACTCAAAGATATATTACATTTTAGTAATTATTTTTTGCCTTTTCCATTATAGTTTATTACAAGATATTGAATATAGTTCCATGTGATATATAGTAGGATCTTGTTGTTGAAGCTTTAAATACAAATCTATTTTAATATTTATACAATCTCTGATGGATTCTCTTTTTTCTTATGTATTAATCATATTTCAATTTATTAAAATCGATAGCAAGATAATTTGTATCACAGGAATCATTTGATAAATGTGCATAGCTAGTAGAAAGCTTTTTGACTATTGCCAAGATACAGTGAATTGAAAGATGCTGTATTATGGAATAAAGAAGAAAGATTCGTGGTATCTCAGTATATAGAATAAGATAAAAAAACATTTATTTGGTGCTGAAATTGTAATTTACTTTTACAGTTAAAAATTTAAGTTTAGAGAGCATCAACCTATGTGAGGCAAACACTAATAGAACTGCAAGGAGAAATAGTCAGATTCTTTACCATAGTTGAAGACTTCAAGATTTATTTATCAAAAATAAGAAGTTCCATCAGGTAGAAAATCAGTAAGGACATACAGTCGGTTCTCAATATCCATGTATTCATCTAAGGATTTCAAGCATGGATGAGAAATTCCAAAAAGTTCCAAAAAGCAGCAATAAATAAGTGGAATTAGCAATTAAAAACACAATACCATTTATATTAGCACCCATAAAAATAAAATGCTTATGTGCATATCTAATAAAACATATTCAAGCTTTATATAAGCCACACAATTCTGATGATTGAAATTAGAGAACACCTAAATATTGACATTCTAGAAAATGTCCCTACTAATTGAGAAGTACATTAGAAATTTGTTGATAAAAATAGACACATTGTAAACTTATGTGCAGTATAATACCAGGTTTTATCATTCAACAACAAGTTTCAACTCATATTAACTACCTGTTGTATGCCAGGAATCATGCTAAATAGTGAGAATAGAGCAGTAAATAAAATACAGAATTCCTCCTCTTTGTCCATAAATATTCCAGTGTTCATGCGAGAGACCAACTTAAGAAAATAATTGTATAAAGTCAAAATGTCTGCTAGTGTTGTTTTACAAAAAACAATACAAGTGATAAATTATGAAAAAATGTGAAAGAACAGTGCTGTTTTATATGGAGTGATGAAGTGCCAGAGATACTGGAAACTTGAATAGAGATCCATCCAAAAGGAGTGAGGAATGCCTTGTGAATATCTGGGGAGCATGAGTCGATGTGAATAAGAAACATCTAGACTCTGAGGCAGGAGTGTGCTAGGCTTGTCTAATAATGGGGTGGCAACTGAATTAGAACAGAATAAAGAAGATGGAGAGTGAAAAATGATGTAAAGACAGCTAGGAACTATATCGTAAGTGACAGTATACATCATGGTGTTTTCTTTGGGTTCTGCTGCATGAAATGGGGAGGAATGTTAAAATCTCCTTACTGGGAGTTGCAGTTTTGAAAACAAGTCTCTATTTATTATGTGAAGAAAGGAGTATAGGGAAGCAAGTATAATGCAGAGAGACCATGTATGAGATTTTTTATATTGTCTATGAAAGAAATCATAGGGTCAGAATATAGGTACAGGAAGTAAAAAGAATTTGCTTTCTTGATATATTCAAAAGAAAAATTGACAGATTTGTTAGTGGATTAGAATTAGTGTCTGACAGATGAATGTTAATTTCAATCTTTGTGAGTAGCTGAAACAACATTTGTTTTTAATTAGGTGAGGGAATAGGGAAATAAGCAAAAGGCATAAAAGTTGTCAGTGAGAAACAAGAGTTAGTACTTAGAAATATTAATTTTGTGATGCTTATTAGATATCCTGGTGGGAATGTTGAGTCAGCAGTATAAATATTCACATTTTTAACTTACAGATTTCTAAATTTATATTATACCACTGCTTTGGATAAAATTAATATTTTCACTCGATGTAAAATAGAAATGTCTTATTTAAACATGGTCTTGACTATCCAGAATGCTTATTTTCTTATCTTGAACATAGATCACAGTTTATTTTATGGTTACTTTCCAGGTTACCAGGATGATGCTTATGTCCTACTCGAGATTCACAATAAGAAAATACACTGAAGAAATGGACAATATGATGCTTTTATCTAATCAAGGTAAAAGAAAAAAATCTCATAATATTGTTGTTTCAGACACTCTGGTCAATATTAGCTGAAAAATGTATTTTATCTCAAAACTAAATACATATATATGTATGAGAGACAGAGAGAGAGAGAGAGAGAGAAAGGCAGAGAGGGAAGATTTCTGCTAAATAGAAAAACTTGAAAATAATTAAGAAGTTTCTTAGAAATATATCAGTGACTAGAATTGAGTTGGTTTTAGAAGTAGAAGGATGATTTCAATGTTCACCTTTTCACATATTCCCTTTCCTACTTGACTAGGAATTAGAGTAAATTATATCCTTACCATGATTATAGAAATTCTTCTACCTAGTTCTTAGTGGAAGTTTTTAGTAAGTTGTGGGCATGCAAGGTGAAATTTGTCATTTCAGAAAAAAAGGACTGTGCCGGGAAATAAGAAATGGTTGTTGATTATTTATGTAACATTACAGGGAGCATCTTAAGATAGTGATGATATATGCTCTGTAAATGAACCAAGTCCTGCTTTTATTACTTCTGGCCATAGCAACCTGAAATATAGATTAGCACTGACTTGAATGATCTCTCTGGAAAAAAAAAAAAAAAAGGTACTGATCAGAATTCTGTTTTTAAGAGCCCCTAAGTAAAAGATTGGAGAAGGCAATGGCACCCCACTCCAGTACTCTTGCCTGGAAAATCCCATGGATGGAGGTGCCTAGTAGGCTGCAGTCCATGGGGTCGCTAAGAGTCAGACACGACTGAGTGACTTCACTTTTCACTTTCATGCATTGGAGAAGGAAATGGCAACCCACTCCAGTGTTCTTGCCTGGAGAATCCCAGGGACAGAGGAGCCTGGTGGGCTGCCGTCTATGGGGTCGCACAGAGTCGGACACAACTGAAGTGACTTAGCAGCAGCAGCAAGAAAAAGATCTTAGAATGCTCCCAAGTCAAATGTATTAATAATTCCTTTATTTGGTTCTAATACACATATAAGGACAGGGATGTGGAGGAGCAGGCAGTGGCATAAACACTAAGTAGCCTTTGTGAAAAGTTATATTTTGGAGGTGGGTCCAGACAGTTATCATAGGAAAGGTCTTATAATTAATGCCATATGCTGCTTGAGAGTGCTTCCAAGTCCCTATCTATTAACTTTGTCTTTGTGGTTTAAGGTTGGTTGATGAATCACAAAGCAAGTTTTTAGAATGTTTCCATCTTACCATTTTCTCTTATAATTATCGGTATCATCATGACAGTATCTAATTTAATGGTTTAAATTGCAAATGTTCAGCATTTTAGAAAGGTGTATTAGTAGGTTTTCTGTATGCTCAACTGGGAAAATAGCCAAACTTTATTATACTGTTTTCAACTCTAAAGAGCATACTGATACACAGACAAACTTTTATATATCTATTTCTTCTTTGATTACTGGAGATAATGTTCCTTACCATTGTTTTTGGCATTAAAATAAGATGTGGAGAAAGAAAGCTTGCAAATACTTGATTTTTGTTTTGTTCAAATGATGAGATTTTATTTTTACAGTTAAAAGAGTAATAATTTGAATAGACTGTATATTACACATAATAAGCACCTACAAATGACCTTCTAGATTACTAACATATTAATATGATTTGAAACCTTAAATTATGAGGGCTGCTGCTTGCATGTGATACTAAGAAAGACTCTAGAGCATATCTAAATGTTGAGCTTCAGTTAGAACTATGTCATCACCCAGAGAACATCCCCTCTACTAAATGTCTTTTAAGCAGACCATTAACATAGGCAGTGATTAATATGACACTGTAAATGATTAAGCAGGTGGCAACTATTAGGTAGCTTAGCAGGATTTAACTCAAGTGTAGAAATTCAAAACCCCAAATAGAGTTCCTTAATGACTTCTTAGTAATTGTGCTGAATTACTAATATAGTATTAAGTGTCTTTCAATTGAACTCAGGTGTAAAAACATGTGAACATTTACTAGCTTTAAAAATCTTGTTCAGATTTAGTGTTTGTTCCATTCATTTTTTTATGCAAAGTGAATAATCACTATACCTCCTTGCATTTTCTTGCTTTCAAAATTATAGAAGCAAAACGTAACATATCAAACTGCAATGCTTCCTTCCCTCTTTACTTCCTTCTTATATTCATCCCTCTTTTCCTTCCTGCCATCTTTCTATTTCTCTCTTGTTCTTCCTTTAGTAAATTATAGCATTCTGATGAATATGAAAATGTATCCCACTGCCTTTTAATTTTTATTCCTTAGTCTGTAGAGAGTTAAACTGTCTTTTAACATTTTTTGTCCATTTTCCTTCCTTTGTAAATTGCTTGTTTATATATTTTGCCACTTATCATTTTGAGATGTTTTTAATATTTTAATTGGAAGATAATTGCTTTACAATATTGTGTTAGTTTCTGCTGTACAACAACATAAATCACCTATAAATATACACGTATATCCCAAACCTCTTGAGCCTCCTTCCCACCCCTATCTTACCTCTCTAGATCATCACAGAGCACTGAGCTGAGCTCCCTGTTCTACACAGCAGTTCCCACTGTTTTACAATGGTAGTGTATATATGCACATTGAGATTTTGCTTGATTTCATATGGATTTGGTAAAACGTCTTTCTCTATTTTGTATATTATTTTTGTGCATAAGCACTGAAAGTTGACTTATCATATTTTTTTTATAATGCCTTCTTCATAGAAAAGTTTTCAGTTTAATCAAGTAAGATTTATTATTTCTTTGTGTATATCTACCTGTCATCTTGTTTCAGATGATTAGTCTATCCTTGAGGCCTATAGGAAGTCCCTGTATTAGTAACAAGGGTTTAATGAATTTTGTACTTCTAGGGATTTTTAGTAGATTTCAGGGCTTCTAAGTTCATAGTATTTTTTGTAATAAAATGTCTTAGAATCTAAGAATCTAATAAAAAACTTCATTATAAATTACTCTTGACTATAAAGGAAAGTGTTGAGGCTTTTATTTTACGGAAAAGCCATAGAGATTTATAATCTGACACTATTATGTGTAATTTTCCTTTACATGTATAATTCATACTGTAGAAGAAATATGTGCAGTTAAGCATATTTTTCCCAGCAAAGCATAAGAACTTGGCTGAAACACTGCCTTTTATTAGCAAACTCTCATATTTAAAATAGAGGTTTTGTCTTACATTCTGGTTAACTATTATAGAGTTTCAAGTCAGCATTAGTCTCAAGACTTAAAGCAATTGCCAATTAATTAATTCCTACTTTTGAGTGTTTTTTTCTTTCTAGTTTAAACTAAGAACATGTAAAGTCAATTTAAAAATTCCCATGATCCTTTTCATTTGGAAAATACTAAAACAAATTGAATATTCTCTGAAAATAATTTAATGTATTTAAACAAAAAAATGCAGAAATACTCATCTGTGAAATATTAACTATATGTGAAATATAAAAAATCTACATACTTTAATATATCACACTTATTTGCAGATAATTTCTGAAACAGTATGTATGTTTATTTCTATAAACTAGAATTCTAAGACAGAAAATAAATAGCAAATTTAAAAATTCTCAATAAAATGTTCATAGAAATGTAAGCATAGAAATATATCTTCCTGTAAAATCAATTCATATATTTTTTAGACATGTGCCTAATGCACATTGACTCTGAAGCCCCATAATGATATTTATATGTGAATGTATGAATTTTCATTGAGTTACTTAGAATAAAAGTCTAAGAGCATTAGAAATGATTGCAAACTGAAAGGCTATTTTAGTAACTTAATACAAAAGTAATCTTTTTTTAGTGGTTCAATAATTTTCCCCCCTGGTTAAAAATTTAGTCCTGAAAATAGCCAATATGCAAAGGCCAGCAAAGGAAATATAAATGTTTAAAGCCTGAGTGAAATCATGATGTAATACAAAATGCATATGCTTAAAAAATTGTTTATTTTTAAGTATCCATAGTAAATTTAGTTGAAATTTAAGATATGAAATTAAATACTGATTATTCTTAATTTTTGTAATTAATGGTGTTACTATGTGTACACAGTAGCTTTTCATTTGCTTATAGTTTATACTTTAAATATTCATACACTTGTTTTCAAAATAATGGACATCTGCTAATTTCCTATTCAATACCAGCATACCTCATTTTACTGTGCTCTACTTTATTGAGCTTCACAGATACAGGGTTTTAATAAATTGCAGATTTGTAGCAACTCTTAGTTTAGTAACTCAATGGATGCCATTTTTCCGACAGCATTTGTTCAGTTCATGACTCCATGTCACATTTTAGTAATTTTCCCAAAATTTCAAACTTTGTAAATATTATTATATTTGTAATGGCAATAGGTAATCAGAGATTTTTGATGTTACTATTGTAATTGCTTAGGGGTGCCATGGCGTCACTCAGGTAGGATGATGCCCTTAATTGATAATTTTTGCATGTGTTTTGACTGACCCTTACTCACCTTTCTTCCTCTTCTCGACCTCCCTTTCCTCAGATACAACAGTATTGAAATTAGGCCAATAAATAATCCTACAGTTCCCTGTAAGTTGTTAAAGTGAAAAGTTGCAGATCTCTCTCTTTAAATCAAAAGCTAGAAATAAATAAGCTCAGGAGGGAAGTTCTGCCAAAAGCCTAAATAGGCTGGTATCTAGAAATCTTGTGCCAGTTAGTCAAGTTGGGAATGCACGGGAAAAGTACTTGAAGGAGATTAAGAATCAAAGTCAACCCACAAATAGGAAAGCAAGGCAGCATTATTGCAAATATGGGGAAAGTTTTAGTGATTTGGATAAAAAGTCAAACTAGCCATATCATTCCTTTAAGCAATGGTTTAACCCAGAGCAAGCCTCTAACTCTTAAATTTTTTGAAGACCAATAGAGGTGAGGAAGGTGCAGGAGAAAAGTGTGACACTAGCAGAGTATGGCTCCCAAGGTTTAAGGAAAGAAGCCCTCTCCATAACATAAATGTACAAGGTGAAGCAGGTGCTGATGTAGAAGCTTCAGCAAGTTACTCAGAAAATCTGACTCAGTTAACTAAAGAAGGTGGCCTCACTAAAACAGACTTTCAGTGTAAATAGAGCAGCTTTGAAAGTGAAAGTGAAAGTCACTCAGTCATATCCAACTCTTTGCAACCCCATGGACTATATGAGTTCAGTTCAGTTCAGTCCCTCAGTGTGTCCAACTCTTTGTGACTCCATGGACTGCAGCATGCCAGGCCTCCCTGTCACTCACCAACTCCCAGAGTTTACCCAAACTCATGTCCATTGAATCAGTCCAACCATCTCATTCTCTGACATCCCCTTCTCCTCCTACCTACAGTCTTTCCCAGCATCAGGGTCTTTTCCAATGAGTCATTTCTTCCCATCAGGTAGCCAAAGTATTGGAGTTTCAGCTTCAACATGAGTCCTTCCAATGAACACCCAGGGCTGATCTCCTTTAGGATGGACTGGTTGGATCTCCTTGAGAGTCCAAGGGACTCTCAAGAGTCTTCCCCAACACCACAGTTCAAAAGCATCGATTCTTCAGCGCTCAGCTTTCTTCACAGTCCATACATGACTACTGGTAAAACCGTAGCCTTGACTAGGTGTACCTTTGTTGGCAAAGTAATGTCTCTGCTGTTGAATATGATATCTAGGTTGGTCATAACTTTCCTTCCAAGGAGCAAATTATTTTAATTTCATAGCTGCAATCACCATCTGCAGTAATTTTGGAGCCCCCCCCAAAATAAAGTCAGCCACTGTTTCCATTGTTTCCCCATTTATTTGCCAAGAAGTGATGGGACCAGATGTCATGATCTTAGTTTTCTGAATGTTGAGCTTTAAGCCAATTTTTTGACCCTCCTCTTTTACTTTCATAAAGAGGCCCTTTAGTTCTTCTTCACTTTCTGCCATAAGGGTGGTGTCATCTGCATATCTGATGTTATGGATATTTATATCAGCAATCTGATTCCAGCTTGTGCTTCTTCCAGCCCAGCGTTTCTCATGATGTACTCTGCATATAAGTTAAATAAGCAGGGTGACAGTATGCAGCCTTGACATACTCCTTTTCCTATTTGGAACCAGTCTGCTGTTCCATGTCCAGTTCTAACTGTTGCTTCCTGATCTGCATACAGATTTTTCAAGAGGCAGGTCAGATGGTCTGGTATTCCCATCTCTTTCAGAATTTTCCACAGTTTATTGTGATTCACACAGTCAAAGGCTTTGGCATAGTCAATAAAGCAGAAAGAGATATTTTTCTGGAACTCTCTTGCTTTTTTAACGATCCAGCGGATGTTGACAATTTGATCTCTGGTCCTCTGCCTTTTCTAAAACCAGCTTGAACATCTGGAAGTTCATGGTTCATGTATTGCTGAAGCCTGGCTTGGAGAATTTTGAGCATTACTTTACTAGCTTGACAGATGAGTTCAATTGTGCAGTAGTTTGAGCATTCTTTGGCATTGCCTTACTTTGGGATTGGAATGAAAACTGACCTTTTCCAGTCCTGTGGCCACTGCTGAGCTTTCCAAATTTGCTGGCATATTGAGTGCAGCACTTTCACAGCATCATCTTTCAGAATTTGAAAGAGCTCAACTGGAGTTCCATCACCTCCACTAGCTTTGTTCGTGGTGATGCTTTCTAAGGCCCACTTGACTTCAGGTTCCAGGATGTCTGGCTCTATGTAAGTGATCACAGCATCGTGATTATCTGGGTCATGAAGATCTTTTTTTCTATAGTTCTTCTGTGTATTCTTGCCACCTCATCTTAATATCTTCTTCTTCTGTTAGGTCCATACCGTTTCTGTCCTTTATTGAGCCCAGCTTTGCATGAAATATTCCCTTGGTACCTCTAATTTTCTTAAGGAGATGTCTAGTCTTTCCCATTCTGTTATTTTCCTCTATTTCTTTGCATTGATCACTGAGGAAGGCTTTCTTTTCTCTCCTTGCTATTCTTTGGAACTCTGCATTCAGATGCTTATATCTTTCCTTTTCTCCTTTGCTTTTTGCTTCTCTTCTTTTCACAGCTATTTTAAGACCTCCCCAGACAGCCATTTTGCTTTTTTGCATTTTTTTTTCCATGAGGGTGGTCTTGATCCCTGTCTCCTGTACAGTGTCACGAACCTCAGTCCATAGTTCATCAGGCACTCCATCTATCAGATCTAGTCCCTTAAATCTATTTCTCACTTCCAATGTATAATCATAAGAGATTTGACTTAAGTCATACCTGAATGGTCTAGTGGTTTTCCCTACTTTCTTCAATTTAAGTCTGAATTTGGCAATAAAGAGTTCATGATCTGAGCCACAGTCAGCTCCTGGTCTTGTTTTTGCTGACTGTATAGAGCTTTTCCATCTTTGGCTGCAAAGAATATACTCAGTCTTATTTGGGTGTTGACCATCTGGTGATATCCAGGTGTAGAGTCTTCTATTGTGTTGTTGGAAGAGGGTGTTTGCTATGACCAGTGTGTCCTCTTGGCAAAACTCTATTAGCCTTTGCCCTACTTCTTTCCATACTCCAAGGCCAAATTTACCTGTTATTCCAGGTGTTTCTTAACTACCTACTTTTGCATTCCAGTCCCCTATAATAAAAAGGACATCTTTTTTGGGTGTTAGTTCTAAAAGGTCTTGTAGGTCTTCATAGTACAGTTCAACTTCAGCTTCTTCAGCATTACTGGTTGGGGCATAGACTTGGATTACTGTGATATTGAATGGTTTGCTTTGGAAACAAACAGAGATCATTCTGTCATTTTTGAAATTGCATCCAAATACTGTATTTCAAACTGTTTTTTTGACCATGATGGCTACTCTATTTCTCCTAAAGGAATCCTGCCCACAGTAGTAGATATAAAAAGCATCTAAGTTAAATTCACCCACTCCAGTCCATTTTAGTTCGCTGATTTCTAGAATGTCGACATTCATTCTTGCCATGTCCTGTTTGACCACTTCCAATTTGCCTTGATTCATGAACCTAACATTCAAGGTTCCTGTGCAATATTGCTCTTTATAGCATTGGACCTTGCTTCTATCATCAGTCACATCCACAACTAGGTATTGTTTTGCTTTGGCCTCATCCCTTCATTCTTTCTGGAGTTATTTCTCCACTGATCTCCAGTAGCATATTGGGCACTTACTGATCTGGGGAATTTCTCTTTTGTATCCTGTCATTTTGCCTTTTCATACTGTTCATGGGGTTCTCAAGGCAAGAATACTGAAGTGGTTTGCCATTCCCTTTTCCAGTGGACCACATGCTGTTAGACCTCTCCACCATGACCTATCCATCTTGGGTGGCCCCACACAGCATGGCTTAGTTTCATTGAGTTAGACAAGGCTGTGGTCCGTGTCATCAGATTGGCTAGTTTTCTGTGATTACGGTTTCAGTGTCTGCCTCTGATGCCCTCTCGCAGCACCTACCATCGTACTTGTGTTTCTCTTACCTTGGACATGGGGTATCTCTTCACGGCTGCTCCCGCAAAACACAACCAGTGCTCCTTACCTTGGACAAGGGGTATCTCCTCACAGCTGCCCCTCCTGACCTTGGACGTGGAGTAGCTCCTCTCAGCCCTCCCGCGCCCACTCAGCCACCACTCCTTGGACGCAGCTTTATATTGGAAGAATATGCCATCTAGGACTTTAATAGAACTTCCCTGTTGCTCAGATGGTAAAGAATCTGCCTGCAATGCAGGAGACCCAGGTTCAATCCCTGGGTTGGAAGAAACTCTGGAGATGGGAATGGCTACCCACTCCAGTATTCTTGCCTGGAGAACCTCATGGACAGAGGAGCCTTGTAGACTACAGTCCATGGGGTCACAAAGAGTCAGATACAACTAAGCGATAATACTACTACTACTAAGTCCAGAATGGGCTCCAGCTAAAATGTGAAAGAGTGGCAAAGGAGAAAACACATCTACCACTGAAGGAAATATCTACCTATGTCTACCTAAGGACTTTAATATCTAGAGAGAAGTCAATGCCTGACTTCAAAGCTTCAAAGCACAGGCTGACTCTCTTGTGAGGAGCTAACACAGCTGCTGTCTTTAAGTTGAAGACAATTTTTTTTACTGATTTGAAAGTTCTAGGGCACTTAAGAATTATGCTAAATCTCCTATTTGTATGTTCTGTAAATGAAATAACAAAGCCTGGATGACAGCAGATTTGTTTACAATATGGTTAACTGAATATTTTAAACCCACTGTTGAGACCTGCACTCAGAAAAAGAAAAAAGACTACTTTCAAATTATTACAGCTGATTGACAATGTACCTGTCACCCAAGAGCTTTGATGGAGATATACAATAAAATTAATTTTGTTATCATGTCTGCTAATACAACATCCACTCTGTAGCCCATGGATCAATGAGTAATTTCAAGTCTTATTATGTAAGCCTATTTCATAAGGATATAGCTGCCATATATAGTGATTCTTCTGGTGAATCTGGACACAGTAAATTGAAAACCTTTTGAAAAGGATTCACCACTCTAGATGCCATTAAGGACATTCATGATTCATAAGAAAAGGTCAAAATATCAACATTAATAGGAGTTTGTAAAGAGTTAGTTCCAACCCTCAAGGATGACTTTTAGGGGTTCAAGATTTCAGTGGAGGATATGTGATGGAATGTAGCAATAAAAATAGAATTGAAAGTGGAGCCTGAAAATGTGACTGAATTGATGCAATCTCATGATACAGTTTTCATGGATGAGAAGTTGTTTCTTATGGATAAGCAAATAAAGCAGTTTTTGAGATGGTGAAGATGCTGTGATGTTTGTAGAAATAACAACAAAGAATTGAGCATATTACCTAAATTTAGTTCATAAAACAGTGGCAGGTTTAAGAGGACTAACTCCAATTTTTAAAGAAGTTCTGTTGTGACTAAAATGCTATCAAACAACATTATGTGCTACAGATAAATTGTAAAAGTCAATCAAAACAGTAGTTTTTGTCATTTTATTTTAAGAAATTGCTACAGCCACCCCAGTCACCCCACCCTTTTCAATCTCAGCCATCAGCACTGAGGTAAGACCCACCACCAGCAATGAGACTTTGGTCCCCAGAAGGTTCACATGATGGTTAACATATTTTAGCAATAAAGTATTTTTATTAATATATGCACATTGTTATTTGGAAGGAAGGATGCTAAAGCTGAAACTCCAATACTTTGGCCACCTCATGCGAAGAGTTGACTCATTGGAAAAGACTCTGATGCTGGGAGGGATAGGGGGCAGGAGGAGAAGGGGACGACAGAGGATGAGATGGCTGGATGGCATCACTGACTAGATGGATATGAGTTTGAGTGAAGTCCTGGAGATGGTGATGGACAGGGAAGCCTGGCGTGCTGCAATTCATGGGGTTGCAAAGAGTCGGAATGACTGAGCGACTGAACTGAACAGAACTGAACATTGTTATTCTAGATAATGCTATTGCATACTTAATAGACTACAATATAGTGTAAACATAACATTTACCTGCACTGGGAAATGAAAAAAATTTTGTGATTTGCTTCTTTACAATTTTCTTCATTACTGAACTTGCAGTATTGCTGAGATATGCCTTGAAATAATTAGAATATTTGAAAAGGAGTATATGAATATTTAAATAACATAAATTGTAAACAAATGAAAAGCTCTTATGTGTACATGCATCAGCATTATTAATAACAAAAATTAATATTAATCAGTATTTTTGTTGCATATCTTAATTTTCAGTTAAATTTCCTATGGATACTTTAAAGTAGACAGTTATTTAAACAAATTCATTTAGTAGTACAATGAGATTTCCCTCAGGTTTTAAACATTGTGATGTTATGAAATTTCTCTCAATAGCTCTTTTTGTGATAAAGTCTACTTGCTTATTTGTTTCATTATTTTAAAACATTTTAAGATAATTATAGATTCACACACTATTATAAGAAATAATGAAGAGAGGTTCTGTGTACCCTTCACTTTGTTACTATTGTTTTATAGTCAATATTTGTTTAATTTTAGGTTTATATCAATGATAGTAGTCAATTTGAATTAAGAAATATAACTTCACTGCTGCTGCTAAGTAGCTTCAGTTGTGTCCCACTCTGTGCTACCACATAGACGGCAGCCCACCAGGCTCCTCTGTAACTGGGATTCTCCAGGCAAGAATACTGGAGTGGGTTGCCATTTCCTTTTACAATGCATGACAGTGAAAAGTGAAAGTGAAGTCGCTCAGTTGTGTCCTACTCTTAGCGACCCCATGGACTGCAGCCTACCAGGCTTCTCTGTCCCTGGAATTTTCCAGGCAAGAGTACTGGAGCGGGGTGCCATTGCCTTCTCCAGATAACTTCACTATAAGACAGTAAGAGAAAATCTTGAGGTAGGGAAATATTTTTTAAATTTAATACAAAAGCACTTTTCCAAAAATGGAAATCTCGATAAATAAGATTTCATTAAAATTAAGATCTATTTTTTAAAAAGTATTTAGATAAGCTTAAAAAAATGAACTATTGAGAAAATATTTGTGATACATGTATCCCACATAGGTTTTCTGTATAGAACATATAAATATCAATTAATTACATCAATTAAGTGAAAAAATGCATAAAAATTTTAAATGATAAAGTTACTTGGAAAAATAGCATGCATAAACTTGTCCAGATTACAAGTAATCACTCCAATCTGAATCTAACTCATAATGAAATACCACCAGTGCCCACCAGGATGGCTAAATTATTATTCTTTTACTACCAGGCATTTTCAAGAATGCAGAGCAATTTTAACTATATATTCTATTAGTTGACTACAAAAGGGGATATTCACTTCAGAAGTTTGAGCTGTGGATCAACATACAGGTGTCTTAGCAGAAAATCCTATTTTAATTATATATGTAAGAGTCACATGTAGAAATGTGCAAAATATGACGTGCCCCCAAAATACACAGGACATTATTTGTAATAGCTACTACAATCTAAATGTATATCAGTAGAAAATATGTATAAAATAAATATATTCATGCAATTATTTATTATACATTAATAAAAATAAATTAGAATTACTCCCCCAAATGGAGTGACTCTTAAAAACATAATGTGGAATGCAATAAAGCAAACATAAAAGTATTTGTGCTGTGATATCATTCTTGTAAAGATCAAAAAGAATCAAAATTAAAGGACTGTTAGTAATCAGGATAGGGTTGCCTTTGTGGAGGAAAGAATGAACAGTGATAGGAGAGGGTATGAAGGGTATTCTGGTTTGCTATTAGTTTTCTGTTTCTTGATAGTTGTAGTTACAAAGATGAGATTATGTTGTGATAATCCACTGAGGTGTACAGTTCTGAATCACACACTTTTCTCTTTATTTGTGATGCCTCAAAGGCACAAGTATTGGTAGCAATATTTTAGAAATTTCCTCATCACACATGCAAGACTTTTCTATAATTTATAATTTTAAATTTATAAATCTAGATCTGATAGATAGAGTGCCTGATGAACTATGGACTGAGGTTCGTGACACTGTACAGGAGACAGGGATCAAGACCATCCCCATGGAAAAGAAATGCAAAAAAGCAAAATGGCTGTCTGAGGAGGCCTTACAAATTGCTGTGAAAAAAAGAGACGCGAAAAGCAAAGGAGAAAAGGAAAGATATAAGCATCTGAATGCAGAGTTCCAAAGAATAGCAAGAAGAGATAAGAAAGCCTTCCTCAGGGATCAATGCAAAGAAATAGAGAAAAATAACAGAATGGGAAAGACTAGACATCTCCTCAAGAAAATTAGAGATACCAAGGGAATTTTTCATGCAAAGATGGGCTCAATAAAGGACAGAAACGGTATGGACCTAAGAGAAGCAGAAGATATTAAGTAGAGGTGGAAAGAATACACAGAAGAACTATGCCAAAAAGTTCTTCATGACCCAGATAATCACAATGGTGTGATCACTCACCTAGAGCCAGACATCCTGGAACCTGAAGTCAAGTGGGCCTTAGAAAGCATCACCACGAACAAAGCTAGTGGAGGTGATGGAATTCCAGTTGAGCTCTTTCAAATCCTGAAAGGTGATGCTGTGAAAGTGCTGCACTCAATATGCCAGCAAATTTGGAAAACTGAGCAGTGGCCACAGGACTGGAAAAGGTCAGTTTTCATTCCAATCCCAAAGAAAGGCAATGCCAAAGAATGCTCAAACTACCGCACAGTTGAATTCATCTGTCAAGCTAGTAAAGTAATGCTCAAAATTCTCCAAGGCAGGCTTCAGCAATATGTGAACTGTGAACTTCCAGATGTTCAAGCTGGTTTTAGAAAAGGCAGAGGAACCAGAGACCAAATTGCCAACATCCGCTGGATCATCAAAAAAGCAAGAGAGTTCCAGAAAAACATCTCTTTCTGCTTTATTGACTATGCCAAAGCCTTTGACTGTGTGAATCACAATAAACTGTGGAAAATTCTGAAAGCGATGGGAATACCAGACCACTTGACCTGCCTCTTGAGAAATTTGTATGCAGGTCAGGAAACAACAGTTAGAACTGGACATGGAACAGCAGACTGGTTCCAAATAGGAAAAGGAGTATGTCAAGGCTGTATATTGTCACCCTGCTTATTTATCTTATATGCAGAGTACATCATGAGAAACGCTGGGCTGGAAAAAGCACAAGCTGGAATCAAGATAGCTGGGAGAAATATCAGTAACCTCAGATATGCAGATGACACCACCCTTATGGCAGAAAGTGAACAGGAACTAAAAAGCCTCTTGATGAAAGTGATAGAGGAGAGTGAAAAAGTTGGCTTAAACCTCAACATTCAGAAAATGAAAATCATGGCATCTGGTCCCATCACTTCATGGGAAATAGATGGGGAAACAGTGGAAATAGTGTCACACTTTATTTTTGGGGGCTCCAAAATCACTGCAGATGGTGATTGCAGCCATGAAATTAAAAGACGCTTACTCCTTGGAAGAAAAGTTATGACCAACCTAGATAGCGTATTGAAAAGCAGAGTCATTACTTTGCCAACAAAGGTCCATCTAGTCAAGGCTAGGGTATTTCAGAATTTTCCACAGTTTATTGTGATTCACACAAGGCTAGGGTCATGTATGGATGTGAGAGTTGGACTGTGAAGAAAGCTGAGTGCTGGAGAATTGATGCTTTTGAACTGTGGTGTTGGAGAACTCTTGAGAGTCCCTTGGACTGCAAGGAGATTCAACCAGTCCATTCTGAAGGAGGTCAGCCCTGTGATTTCTTTGGAAGGAATGATGCTGAAGCTGAAACTCCAGTACTTTGGCCACCTCATGCGAAGAGTTGACTCTTGGAAAAGACTCTGATGCTGGGAGGGATTGGGGGCAGGAGGAGAAGGGGACGCCAGATGGCGCCAGATACCAGATGGCATCACTGACTCGATGGACGTGAGTCGCAGTGAACTCTGGGAGTTGGTGATGGACAGGGAGGCCTGGCGTGCTGCGATTCGTGGGGTCGCAAAGAGTCCGACACGACTGAGCGACTGAATTGAACTGAACTAAAATAAATAAGTTATAATACCTATTACCCTGATTTTTAACACGATATTATCAGGACATCAATTTTAAAAAATTGGTTTTATATTTTTATTTATTTATTTAATTTTATTGGAGTAAAATTGCTTTAAAATTTTGTGTTAGTTTCTGCTGTACAATGAAGTGAATTTACTATATATACATACAGATATCTCCTACCTCTTGAACCTCCCTCCTACTCTCCCCACTCTACCTCTTTAGGTGTACCTTATTTTAAACTTCTTTAAATTTATTTTTTCTATTATATGTGTCTATCTACCTATCTATTACTCTACCCATCTGTGTATTTATTCATCTATATCTGTAATGTGAAGTGAAGTCTGTAAAAGATAACTCATTTTATTTCATTTAATTTAACCTTTTAATTTTTTTGACTCTGTCATGTGGCATGCAGGATCCTAGTTCTCTGACAAGGGAGGGGACCCAGGCCCTTGTCAGTGGGAGTGCAGAGTCCTAAACATTGGACCACCAGGGAATTCCTTAGGATACCTTCTTTTATAATCTTAATGTGTGAATATTGACATTTTTTCTATGCTTCAAACAAGTATTACTACCAGAAATGCTACTTTACTGGGGTTTTCACATGATCATCTCAGGGTTATATACAAATTGTAATAAATATGTTCAGAAGATATTAGAAGATTCTAACATGGAGTAATAAAAAAGCTTTATGACTTAACCAAGTTTCATAAAATGAAGTATATGTCACTTACATAATAAATTATATAACATTGGGAGAAGTCAATCAAAATACTACTGTGTAATTGCAAACTAACTTCTGTTGCAGGACATGCTGAAAACACTTCAGAAGTTTACAAATATAGAGTTTGTGAAAGATAGCTATTTTAATAAAGAGAGAAATGGAAGATTTTCTTAGAAATCAACCCTTGGTGCCCGATAAAAAGGTTACTAAAATATTAGGTAAAAAGCCAAATATTTTGAGAAGACATGTCATCAAATCAGGAAAAAAGTTTGAAAAAAAGGGACCAAAGAAAACAGTAAGAGAACCATAAGGACTATAGATAATTACAAGGTGATGTTAATTATGGCATTAAAAATTAAGCAACATGGGGCCATTCAGCATCTGTCTAATGCAGCCATTAATGATTTATTTCTAGCAGCTTTGCTTCTTATGTTTTTAGAGAAGCAACATAAATATTATTTGAAGAAAACTGAGAAAAAGAATGTGTAAGTCCAGGACATATATTGGACAGATTTACAAAATCTGAGAACTTTCTGCCAAGATGCAGGACAGAATCTCAATGAATTTTGAGTTTATTATAATTAATTTAATTGGAGGATAATTATTTTACAATATTGTGATGGTGGTTTTTGCCATACATCAGTATGAGTTGGCCATAGGTGTAACCTGTTTCCCCCCCATCCTGAAGCCCACTTCCACTTGCCTCCCCACCCTATCCCTCTTAGTTGTCCCAGAGCACTGGCTTTGGGTCCCCTGCCTCATGCATTGAACTTGCACTGATCACCTATTTTACATATGGTTATGTACATGTTTCAATGCCTCTCTCAAATCATCCCATCCTAACCTTCTCCTGCTAAGTCCAAAAGTCTGTTCTTT
This sequence comes from Bos indicus x Bos taurus, assembly GCF_003369695.1. Classification (NCBI taxonomy): domain Eukaryota; kingdom Metazoa; phylum Chordata; class Mammalia; order Artiodactyla; family Bovidae; genus Bos; species Bos indicus x Bos taurus. Next base: position 56,840,745 of record NC_040087.1, read on the forward strand.
ACATCTGTGTTTCCTTTGCTGCCCTGTATGTAAGATTATTGGTACCATCTTTCTAAATTCCATATATATGCATTAATATACAGTATTTATCTTTCACTTTCTGACTTACTTCACTCAGTATAATAGACCCCAGGTTCATTCACATCATTAGAACTGACTCAAAAGAGTTCCTTTTAATAGCTGAGTAATGTTCCATTGTATATATGTACCACAACTTCCTTATCCATTAATCTGCCAATGAACATCTATGTTGCTTCCATGTCCTAGCTATTTTAAATAGTGCTATGATGAACACTGGGGTACATGTGTCTCTTTCACTGCTGGTTACCTTGGGGTCTATGTGTAGCGGTGGGATTGCTGGGTCGTATAGCAGTTCTATTCCAAGTTTTTTAAGGAATCTCCAGTTTTCCATGGTGGCTGTACCAGTTTTCATACCCACCAACAGTGTAAGGGGGTTCCCTTTTCTCCACACCTTCTGAAGCATTTATTCATTGTAGAGGTTTTGATGATGGTCATTCTGACAGGTGTGAGATGATACTTCATTGTGCTTTTGATTTGCATTTCTGTAATAATGAGTGATGCTGAGCAACTTTTCATGTGTTTATTAGCCATCTATATGTCTTCTTTGAAGAAATGTCTGTTTAGGTCTTTTGTCCATTTTTTTATTGGGTTGTTCATTTTCTGGTATTGAGCTGCATTGTGAAGTGAAAGTTGCTCAGTTGTGTCCAACTCTTTGCGACCCCATGGATTCTACAGTCCATTGAATTCTCCATGCCAGAATACTGGTGTGGGTACCTTTCCCTTCTCCAGCATTTCTTGCCAACACAGGTATTGAAACCAGGTCTCCCACACTGCAGACGGATTCTTTACCAGCTAAGACACAAGGGAAGCCCAAGATTAATGGAGTGGGTAGCCTGTCCCTTCTCCAGCACATCTTCCCGACCCAGGAATTGAACCAGGGTCTCCTGCATTGCAGGTGGATTTTTTCCCAACTAAGCTATCAGAGAAGCTCCATTGAGCTGCATTAGCTGCTTGTACAGTTTGGAGATTAATTCTTTGTCAATTGTTTCATTTTCTGTATTTTATCCTATTCTGAGGGCTGTCTTGTCACCTTGATTATAGTTTCCTTCATTGTGCAAAAGAATTTAAGCTTAACTAGGTCCCATTTGTGTATTTTAGTTTTTATTTCCATTACTCTAGGAATTTGAAAGATAAATAAAAAAGAATAAGGGTATATTTTTTTAAATGACACTAAGATCACTCTGTGTTTTAGCTTCATTTCAGTGTTTTCCAAAGTTGACCAGTAAAAATGTTAGAAATTTATATTCTAGGCACCTTTCTAATCCAAATATATTTTCAAACCATGAGATCATTTGGTAATAATTTCCCAGTGACAGTTAGTCCAATTTTTCATAACATAGTCTGAGAAATAGTCTTCTTTATTGATCATAGAAAACTTCTACTTCTGTTTCTGAGAGGATTTTTTTTTTAATAGTCAGTGACCAAAAGCAAATTATGAAATGGGTGTCAAAGCCTTTATCCACTTAGCAGGAGTCATTTCAGCTCTGCATTGCTAAAGTTTGAATAAACATCATTGCATGTTATGATTTGGTTGCAAATAAATTTCTAATGAATAAGAGCAGAAGGACTATCCCTAATATTTGAATTTTGTGAAAAACAAAATCTAAATGTGGAATGCATAGGTTTCTATATAATACTACTGTTTTACTTGTGTTGGCACTGAACTAGAAAATTAAGATATAATGGCTGATGTTAAAATATTTCTAATATGAACAATCTTTCTAAGGTATCATTCATTATGGAGTTATTAAACTCCAGATGCAAATAGGAAAACTGAAAATGTTTTTTAAAAAGGGGAAAAATGGAAAGACAGAAAGAAAAACAATGAGTAGCAGGGATATTCCACTTAATATCACTTCATAATAAAGCACATAAAAATTAGTGGCTTATTACAGTTGTCATTTTATTATCTTTCATGGTCTTGCCTGTCTGTATTTGAACAAGGATTTCTCTAGACTTCTGGCTAACATGGTAGATGGAGCTGAAGTAGGACGGGTTGTGTGAAATAGATGGGTATAGGTTGGGCATTTCACTGTCTTAATTTTGTTTTAGTCATTTTCCATGAATTCTCTCTTTTTTGCTGTTTTCTACTTCCTCAGAGCATAACCACTTCTTGTGATTAAGATCACTTAACATCAAAAGTCAGCAAACTATAGCACAAATAGAATTGCCAGGTAAGATAGGACAGTGAGTTAAATTTCAGATAAACATGAACAACTTTTTGTGTATAAATATGTTCTGGAAAAACAGACTGGTTCCAAATAGGAAAAGGAGTACGTCAATGCTGCCTATTGTCACCCTGCTTATTTATCTTATATGCAGAGTACATCATGAGAAATGCTGGGCTGGAAGAAGCACAAGCTGGAATCAAGATTGCCAGAAGAAATATCAGTAACCTCAGATATGCAGATGACACCACCCTTATGGCAGAAAGTGAACAGGAACTAAAGAGCCTCTTGATGAGAGTGAAAGAGGAGAGTGAAAAAGTTGGCTTAAAGCTCAACATTAAGAAAACGAAGATCATAGCATCTGGTCCCATCACTTCATGGGAAATAGATGGGAAAACAGTGGAAACAGTGTCAGACTACTTTGGGGGGATCCAAAATCACTGCAGATGGTGATTGCAACCATGAAATTAAAAGACGCTTACTCCTTGGAAGGAAAGTTATGACCAGCCTAGGTAGCATATTGAAAAGCAGAGACATTACTTTGCCAACAAAGGTCCATCTAGTCAAGGCTATGGTTTTTCCTGTAGTCATGTATGGATGTGAGAGTTGGACTGTGAAGAAAGGTGAGCGCTGAAGAATTGATGCTTTTGAACAGTGGTGTTGGAGAAGACTCCTGAGAGTCCCTTGGACTGCAAGGAGATCCAACCAGTCCATCCTAGAGATCAGTCCTGAGTGTTCATTAGAATGAGTGATACGGAAGTTGAAACTCCAGTACTTTGGCCACCTGATGCGAAGAGTTGACTCATTGGAAAAGACTCTGATGCTAGGGGGGATTGTGGGCAGGAGGAGAAGGGGACAACAGAAGATGAGATGGCTGGATGGCATCACTGACTCAATGGACATGAGTTTGAATGAACTCCGGGAGTTGGTGATGGACAGGGAGGCCTGGCGTGCTGCGATTCATGGGGTCACAAAGAGTCGGACACGACTGAGCGACTGAACTGAACTGAAGTGATGTTCTGGAAAATATTTGGAATATAATTACACTTTAAGGAAAAAGGTGTTTGTTTTTTATCTGAAATTCAAATTTAACTGGGCGTCCTGTTTAGTTAGGGAATGTGGCAACCATGACTCAAATTTGGGTGGCCTTCTGTTCATATACACTAAGTTTTAGTGTCTGGGACACAGCCAAACTGATGGTTCAACAGGGAAAGAAATTGCCTGCAGTGCAGAAGACACAGGAGACACAGGTTCAGTCTCTGAATGAAGAAGATCTCCTGGAGAAGGAAATGTCAACCCACTCCAGTATTCTTTCCTGGGAAATCCCATGGACAGAGGGATCTCTGTCCCTGGTGGGCTGCAGTTCATGGGGTCACAAAGAGTAGGACACGATGAAGCACAATGGCATGCATGGAAGCTTTGGCACTGCAATGAGAGAACTGGGTAGTTGTAGCAGAAGCCATGTCTGGCAGAGTCTGAAATATTTACTATCTGACCCTTTACAGAACAAGTTTGTGAGCCTCTGTCTTGTAAGGCAGTTTTCCAGTAAGAAAGGTCAAAGCTACATCCACTTTCATAAACAGACCTGGAAAGTTTCCCAGCTCATTTCTGGCACAGTCGTAGCTTCCAAGATTCTAAGAGCAAAGAATTAAACTCCTTTTTTAAAAAAACAAAGGTATCTTTTGCAGCCATCTCAGGAAATATAAACCTGTTAACTCAGTTCTGACTTGTTATCTAAAGACAGCACTCTGAAAGCAAATGAGGTAATTTAAAAACAAGAAAAGATTTTTTATTTTAAAGTTTTACACTATATAGATTTTAAGATGCATAGATTAGAGATGTTTTCCCCTAACAATATAATTCATTGAAAGGAGAAGGACACACAGTATTGCTTTTTAAAATAAAGCCTCAAGTTAAATTCACTTTTAAATTATTTCCACTGTATTAAAATTATTCTTAAAGTAAGCTTCTAAAACAGAAAATGTCAGAATGTATGTGGTAGAAAAAGGGAAGCAAGTGTAGTGAACTAGTAGTTATATGGACAGCAGGGCTTTGTGTGTCAATTTTGCATTCCCAGGCAGCGTTGCTTGAAGAGCAGAGATGGGATAGACATATAAACAATTTTAATAAAATGTCAACTTTTTGTTCATACATATTTTCTGATACTTTTAATTTGACTGATTAAGGAACATTGCAATGCACTCCAGTGTTCTTGCCTGAAAAATCCCATGGGCAGAGGAGCCTGGCGGGCTACAGTGCTAACAGTCAGACAAGACTTAATGACTCAACAATGACAAAAAATAACAGATGATTCATATTATAAGGTACCAAATAACTTAGTCTGGACTTAATTCAGAAAGTGTAAAATAAATTTTAAAAGATACTGTTTTTCTTCCCCTTTTATATTTTTCTATAATTATATGTTTATAAACTTACCTTCCTTAAATCAGGTTTAGGTCTTGCCTTGAGAACCATATGAACAATATGAAAAGGCAAAAAGATAGGACAATGAAAGATGAACTTACCAGGTTGATAAGTACCCAATACGCTACTGGAGATCAGTGGAGAATTAACTCCAGAAAGAATCAAGGGACAGAGCCAAAGCAAAAACAACACCCAGCTGTGGATGTGACTGTTGATGGAAGTAAATTCTGATGCTATAAAGAGCAATATTGCATAGGAGCCTGGAATGTTAGGTCCATGAATCTAGGCAAATTGGAAGTGGTCAAACAGGAGATGACAAGAGTGAACATAGACATTTCAGGAATCAGCAAACTAAAATGGACTGGAATGGGTGAATTTAATTGATATGACCATTATATCTACTATTTTGGGCAAGAATCCCTTAGAAGAAATGAGGTAGCCATCATGGTCAACAAAAGAGTCCGAAATGCAGTACTTGGATGCAATCTCAAAAATGACAAAATGATCTCTGTTTGTTTCCAAGGTAAACCATTCAATATCACAGTATTCCAAGTCTATGCCCCAACCAACAATAATTAAGAAGCTGAAGTTTAACAGTTCTAGGAAGACCTACAAGACCTTCTAGAACTATACCCAAAAAAGATGTCCTTTTCATTATAGAGGACTGGAATGCAAAAGTAGGAAGTCAAGAAACACCTGGAGTAACAGGGAAATTTGGCCTTGGAATACAGAATGAAGCAGGGCAAAGGCTAATAGAGTTCTGCCAAGAGAATGCACTGGTCATAGCAAACACCCTCTTCCAACAACACAAGAGAAGACTTTACACATGAACATCAGATGGTCAATACCAAAATCAGATTGATTAGATTATTTGCAGCCAAAGATGGAAAAGCTCTATACAGTCAGCAAAAACAAGACTGGAAGCTGACTATGGCTCAGATCATGAGCTCCTTATTGCCAAATTCAGACTTAAATTGAAGAAGGTAGGGAAACTACTAGACCATTAAGGTATGACCTAAATCAAATCCCTTACAATTATACAGTGGAAGTAACAAGTAGATTTAAGGGATTAGATCTGATACACAGAGCAAAGAACTATGGATGAAGGTTCATGACATTGTATAGGAGGCAGTGATCAAGACTATCCCCAAGAAAAGGAAAGGCAAAATGGTTGTCTGGGGAGGCTTTACAAACAGCTATGAAAATAAGAGAAGTGAAAGGAAAAGGAGAAAAGGAAAGATATACCCATTTAAATGCAGAGTTCCAAAGAATAGCAAGGAGAGATAAGAAAGCCTTCCTCATCAATCAATGCAAAGAAATAGAGGAAAACAATAGAATGGGAAAGACTAGAAATCTCTTCAAGAAAATTAGAGATACTAAGGGATATTTTCATGCAAAGATGGGCACACTAAAGGACAGAAATGGTATCGACCTAACAGAAGCAGAAGATATTAAGAAGAGGTGGCAAAAATACACAGAAAAACTAAACAAAAAAATCTTCATGACCCAGATAATCACATTGGTGTGATCACTCACCTAGAGCCAGACATTCTGGAATGCAAAGTCAAATGGGCCTTAGGAAGCTCCACTAGCTATGAACAAAGCTAGTGGAGGTGATGGAATCCCAGTTGAGCTATTTCAAATCTAAAAGATGATGTTGTGAAAGTGTTGCATTCAATATGCCAGCAAATTTGGAAAACTCAGCAGTGGCCGCTGGACTGACTGGAAAAGGTCAGTTTTCATTCCAATACTAAAGAAGGACAGTGCCAAAGAATGCTCAAACTACCATACAATTGCACTCATCTCACATGCTAGTAAAGTAATGCTCAAAATTCTCCAAGCCAGGCTTCACAGTACATGAGTGATGAACTTACAGATGTTCAACTGGATTTAGAAAAGGCAGAGGAACCAGAGATCAAATTGCCACATCCGATGTATCATTAAAAAAGCAAGAAGGTTCCAGACAACATTTACTTCTGCTTTATTGACTATGCCAAAGTCTTTGACTGTGTGGATCACAAAATGCTGTGGAAAATTCTTCAAGAGATGGGAATACCAGACCACCTGACCTACCTCCTGAGAAATCTGTATGCAGGTCAGGAAGCAACAGTTAGAAATGGACATGGAACAACAGACTGGTTCCAAATCAGGAAAGGAGTATGTCAAGGATTTATATTGTCACCCTGCTTATTTAGCTTATATGCAGAGTATATTATGAGAAATGCTGGACTGGATGAAGCACAAGCTGGAATCAAGACTGCTGGGAAAAGGAGAAACTGTCTTATCCAATGTGACACAGTTAACAAGCCCCAAATTTAGTATTTGAATTCTTGCTGTTTGGCTCCAAATCCTTGGCTCCTCATTACTGCAAAGCATTTATCAAATATTGATTTAGTATTAAGGACACAAACAGGAAGAACTAAGTCTTTGAACTCACAAACTTCATTCATAGTTTAATGTTAGAGGTAACATTAGTGCATACATGATATGATAAATAGAATAATGAACAAAATCTTCTGCAATTGCAAAGAGGAAAGGCATCATATATGTGACATCTGCACTAAGCTTTAATAATAGTATCATTCCAATAAGTAGTAACAAATGTTATGATAGAAGGAATGACATGTACATAGTCATGCTGCTGCTGCTGCTGCTAAGTCGCTTCAGTCATGTCCGACTCTGTGCAGCTCCATAGACGGCAGCCCACCAGGCTCCCTCAACCCTGGGATTCTCCAGGCAAGAACACTGGAGTGGGTTGCCATTTCCTTCTCCAATGCATGAAAGTGAAAAGTGAAAGTGAAGTCACTCAGTCGTGTCTGATTCTTAGCTACCCCATGGACTGCAGCCTACCAGGCTCCTCCATCCATGGGATTTTCCAGGCAAGAGTACTGGAGTGGGGTGCCATTGCCTTCTCTGGTACATTGTCATAGAAGTATTCAATTTTGATGGACCTTCTGCCTTCCCCCCATTTGCATCATAATTAGCTGAGTACGTATTCTCACATTGAGGTCATGCTTATTGTAGCATGTGTAAAGAGATGTTTTAATTATGTATTTGCCTGTAATTTTCAACTATTAAATTGTTAAATCCAATAAATGGGGTTTTATGTTTTAGTTTTCATTTAATCTCTAACTTATAATTCAGTACTTAGCTGTAGTAGAATTGCTCAAGGAATGCTTGTATTGTAAGTAGAAGAATTAACGACAGAGACTGACACATTTAAGATGCTCAGACAGTAAAGAGTCTGCCTGCAATGCAGGAGACCAAGTTCAATCCCTGGGTTGGGAAAGTCCCCTTGAGAAGAGAATGACAACCCACTCCAATATTATTGCCTGAAGAATTTCATGGACAGAGGAGCCTGGTGGGTGACAATCCATGGGGTCACAAAGAGTCAAATACAACTGAGTGACTAACACCATATTAAAATTCAATGCTGAATATCCAATTATTAAGGTAAAATATATTAGGAGAAAGAAATCTTTGCATAATCAACATTCAGTCATTTTAGTTAGATCCAAAGTACCTTGATAGCCCACAATATTATGAAGTACTTTCCAAAATTGACAAGAAGGAAATGAAGATAAATTGCCTTTCTATTGCATTCAATCTATATAGGATAGAGTTTCTTAACTTTCCTTGCTCCACAAATCCACTTTTCAAGCTGTTGGTTCATTCTCAGAATAATGTTTTAAAATGTATAAGATTATAAAGGAAACAGATTCTGTTGCAATGTAGCTAAAAATTTGTCAAACAAACTTGCTATATTTTATTATAAATTTATCTTTACTAATGTATTAAATAACAAGATTTTGAAGGTGGCTTAATAATTATTGTACTTTTAAAGTACTGATGAGTATAAATGATATTTTGAGATATCTACATATACTTTCCCCTTGATCATGGAAAAATAAAACACAAAAGAAACAAAAGAAACAACAAAAAGAAAAGAAAAACTGTTGCTTATATCATCTAGAAAACTTTTACTGAAAATCCATGACCTTGTCTATGCTGCTTATCAGCTAGCAGCCATGATTAAGTAATGTGGGACAAATGTGTTACAGAAGATTGCAAAAGTGACCCCAATTCTTCATCTGGCCCCTTGACATATGGCTTTGAAGTCCCCTCCCACTCTAATAATTGCTTTGAGCATGTGACTTGCTTTGCCAAAGGTTTTTTTAGCTCATGTACAATTGAAGGTGCTCTTTGCAGCTCTGCCTTTGTCACAGGAGCATTCCCAGGTTAGCCTGTTAGCAGGTGAGATATGTGGGCTAGTGGTAACTTGCTTCAATAGTTCCAGCTAAAACAATCCTAAGTCAGCCGACAGCTGGCCAAATCCCTTTGTGTTAACTTAACCAGCCAAGGTCAGCAAAGTTGTTTTGCTGACTTCTAGATGACCCTAGAAATGTGAGTTATAAACACCATTCCATATTCCAGCATCACTGTGGCAAGGAGAAACTAATTCCACTCTGCACACTTTCATTTAATGTTGTCTCTCAAACTGAAAGATAAAATAATTTCATTAAAATATATGCATGTGTGTGTGTGTGTGTGTATATATATATATATATGTATGTATACATATATATATATGTATGTATGTGTATATGTATGTATATATATATATGTATGTATACATATATATATATGTATGTATGTATATATGTTATGTGTACACAAGGGCTTCCCTGGTAGCTCAGCTGGTAAAAAATCCACCCACAATGCAGGAGACCTGGGTTTGATCCCTGGGTTCAGAAGATCCCCTGGAGATGGGAATAGCTACCCACTCCAGTATTCTGGGCTGGAGAATTTCATGGACTATTCCATGGGGTAAAAACAGTCAGACACGGTCAGTTCTGCACTACATAAGAATTTTTTAAAATACACATTTTCTAATAAATTATAAAATCACTTTCACAGTGAAATATTGTAGGTTTCAAATGAAATTAAGGATGAACAAGGACAATTTATTCATATGCAATAAAATTTATTAATTTCTATTTTGCCTTAAAAAAACACAACATTAAACCTGTAGGTGAAGTTTTGTCTGGGGCAACATGAGGATTATAGACTGGGAGACAGATCTCAGATAACACCGAGATAGATACTAAAGCAAGCCAGCTCTTTGGAAAATACCCTGATGCTGGGAAAAAGATAAAGGGCAGATGGAGAAGTGGATGTTCGAGGATGAGATGGTTGGATGGCATCATCAATACAATGGACATGAGTTTGAGCAAACTGGGAAAGAGTAAAGGACAAGGAAGCCTGAGATGCTGAAGTCCATGGGTTTACAAAGAGTTGGACATGACTTAGCAACTGAAAAACAACTGACTCTGCAGAGGTAGGGGGAAAGGTTAGTACAATATATGATTTTAGTGAAGAAGGGGATGTGTAGTCAATATTAGCAGAAACTTTCTGTGAGTCATGAGAAGCAGATGTTACCATGAATAATTTTAGTGCTTGTCTACAGTGGTCCCCAAGCTTTAGGGCAACAGGGACCAGTTTCATGGAAGACCATTTTTCCACAGTGGGGAGAGGATGGTTCAGGTGGTAATGTGAGTGATGGAGAGTTAAGGGAGTGACAGATGAAGTTTCTCTTGCTTGCCTGCCACTCACTTCCTGTTGTGTGGCATGTGGTTGGAAACCCCCATTTTTCTAGATATAAAAAGATACAAGAATTTTGCTCATAAAATCTTTTTTAAAAATATCTAACTAACTGAAAGCCTGTACTTCCAGTTTTCCTCAGAGCACAGAGTGCCTTATTCCTGATCTCTACCCTGAACATTTTTAGGGAGTGTTGAAGGTTAGCAGTTAAAGTGTCCTAGTGACTTCATCGTTGTACAGGTAAATCACTTCAGTTCAGTTCAGTCGCTGAGTTATGTCCAACTCTTTGTGACCATGGACTGCAGCATGCCAGGCTTTCCTGTCCATCACCAACTCCTAGAGCTTACTCAAATTCATGTCCATTAAGTTAGTGATGCCATCCAACCATCTCATCCTGTTATCCCCTTTTCCTCCTGACTTCATCTTTCCTAGCACCAGGGTCTTTTCCAATGAGTCAGTTTTTCACATCAGGTGGACAAAGTATTGGAGCATCAGCTTCATCATCAGTCCTTCCAATGAATATTCAGGACTGATTTGATCTCCTTGCAGTCCAAGGGACTCTCAAGAGTCTTCTCCAACACCACAGTGCAAAAGCATCAATTCTTCGGTGCTCAGGTTTCTTTGTGGTCCAACTCTCACATCCATACATGACTGCTGGAAAAACCATAGCTTTGACTAGACAAACCTTTGTTGGCAAAGTACTGTTTCTGCTTTTTAATATGTTGTCTAGGCTGATCATAGCTTTTCTTCCAAGGAGGAAGCATCTTTTAATTTCATGGCTGCAGTCACCATCTGCAGTGATTTTGGAGCCCCCCAAAATAAAGTTTTTCACTGTTTCCATTGTGTCTCCATCTATTTGCCATGAAGTGATGGGATTGGATGTCATGACCTTAGTTTTCTGAAAGTTGAATTTTAAGTCAGCGTTTTCACTCGCCTCTTTCCCTTCCATCAAGAGTCTCTTTTGTTCTTCTTTGCTTTCTCCATAAGGGTGGTATCATCTGTGCGTCTGAGGTTATTGATATTTCTCCTGAAAATCTTGATTCCAGCTTGTGCTTCATGTAGCCTGGCATTTTGCATGATGTACTCTGCATATAAGTTAAATAAGCAGGGTGACAATATAGAGCCTTGACGTACTCCTTTCCCGATTTGGAAACAGTCTGTTGTTCCTTTTCCATTTCTAACTGTTGCTTCTTGACCTGCACACAGATTTCTCAAGAGGCAGGTAAGTTGGTCTGATATTCCCAATTTTTTAAGGATTTTCCACAGTTTGTTGTGATCCACACAGTCAAATGCTTTTGCATAGTCAATAAAGCAGAAGTAGATGTTTTTCTGGAATTCTCTTGTTTTTTTTGATGGTCCAGCGGATGTTGTCCTGGTTCCTCTGGCTTTTGTAAATCCAGCTTGGACATCTGGAAGTTCACGATTCACGTACTGTTAAGCCTGGCTTGGAGAATTTTGAGCATTACTTTGCTAGCATGTGAGATGAATACAATTGTACGGTAGTTTAGCATTCTTTGGCATTGCCTTTCTTTGGGATAGGAATGAAAACTGACCTTTTCCAGTCCTGTGGCCACTGCTGAGTTTTCCAAATTTGCTGGCATATTGAGTGCAGCACTTTCACAGCATCATCTTTTAGGATTTGAAATAGCTCAATTGGAATTTTATTATCTCCATTAGCTTTGTTCATAGTGATGCTTCCTATGGTATAGAGGTAGATAGCAAGTGCTTATTTTTAGTTGGTATCTACTCTGAGGAAAGGCTTCCCTTGTGGGTCAGACTGTGAAGAATCTGTCTGCAATACAGGAGACCCAGGTTCAATCCCTCAAAAAGGGTATGGCTGTCCACACCAGTATTCTTGCATGGAAAACTCCATGGATTGAGTAGCCTGGTGGGCTACAGTCCACAGGGTGGCCTACAGTCCACAGGATGGCCAAGAGTTGGACACAACTGAGCAGCTAACATTTACTTACACTTACACACTTTACACTGAGTAAAGTGTTGGTATAAGAGTGCCCACTGAAAAATAATGTATAGCAAAAAAGAAAAAGTGAGTAGTAAAAAGTCTCTCATTTTCAGAAAAATATTTACAAAAGTTTCAAATAACATAAAAACCACGTGAGTCTAGCTTACATTAGCTCACCTATTACACTAATCACTAAGAAATAATTTCCATTAATGTCCAAAATTTACAATTATGCCTAATTGACATATCACTTAAATGTACTGCAAATGTCCTACTTGATATTTAATTACAACATCAAAAGCAGATTTCTGAAATACAAATAAAAATTCAAAAGAACAAATTGAAGAAAGGATAAAAAACAATGTTGGTATTATGTAAAACAAACCCATGAAAATAACAAATAGTTGGAATACTAAACTATTTCATCTACAAAAGAACTCTGGAGGAAAACAATGACTACATATTTTTCCTAGTCAGAAAGACCAAATAAATAGTATTAATATTATTCAACATAGTTAAATTACTGATATAGCATATTTTTCATCCCTTTAAGAAATGTACTCATCAAAACCTCAATACATATATCTGCTTTGAAGATAAATTGAAACAACAATGAGGCATTTGAATAAATCTACCTGGCTTTCTGCAATGATTAAAGATAAGACCCACAAAGAATAGCCTTTTCTCAAAAAGGGGTGATAAATTAAGTGATGTGATGAAAATTGGAATTTAGTAGAAATTGACTTGATAGTATAAACAGTAGAAATTGATAAGGACATGAAAGATCTTTGGGGATGATGAAATTTTTTAATATCTTGATTTAGGTGTTTATTTCATGGACAGAGAAGCCATGGGGTTGCAGAGAGTTAGATATGACTGAGTGACCTACACTTTACATGGAAAGTGCCTATCTGCTTGTACACTCAAAGTTTGTATACTTTCAGAAATTATGTAAATTAAAAATAATTTAAAAATAACTATAAAACCATTTCTATTTTGTAATCCTCCTCTGGCTTTCTGTTTCTGTTTGCAAATAGTGGGCCTCCAGTATTCTGAATTATTCATAAATAGGTTTAAGTCTTGATTAGCAGATGGTAGCTTCGTGTGAAGAAAGTGGCATTGCCTTTTCTTCTTCAACCCCAGATCAGGGTTACAAAGCTTGGAGAACAGAACATGAATTGGTTTCTGCTCCTGCTACCCACTAGGGAAAGACACAAAATGTCAGGGGATACAGCTGCCCTGATCAATTATCTAAAGATTGAAAGGAGGATAGTAATTTAAAAAATCTAGTATTGCGAATAATAGACAAAAAGCTGATACATACCACACCCAGTCTTCAGAACTCTTCTTTTTCAAATACATCAGTAATGTTAAGTAATGTTATATTATTTGGTATAAATAATTATTCATATGATAAAAGGAATTCTGAAGTCATATTGGAGACTGAAAAGGAAAAAATACTGATTGTATCCATGGTAAGTGGAGATGTCTCCTTTTGCCACATTGTTGCCACTATATACTATACTGTAGTAGCAGCAATATACTATACTATGTAAATTTCACTATATTTTTCTCTGTATTTAAAACTAGCACCTGTGTCCTAGACAGCTTCCTGTGTTTTCATTTAAAATTACATTTGAAAAGGAATATATTCATATAACTAAAAAATAACCTATGAATTTGAATGTCCTTTTCATTGATAATAAATTCTTTTGTATGTTTGCATTGTTACTCTTTGCTAAGGCAAATATACAAGTAAATTCTTATCTTCACTTGTTTTTAATATAAAAGTTAAGACACTTGCCTGTTTCACACATAGTTTTTTGACTAACAATTTACCTTGGAGAAAATTCAGATTGTTCCATGGTATTTTCTCATTCTTTTTCTTTTTTGGTGCACTTTATTACATTTGTGGATATATCCTGATTTATTTCACCAGTTCTCCATAGCTAGTTATTTGGGTTGCTGACAATATTTTGCTGTTTCAAACAAAGCTTAAGTTGATAAACTAGTACATATATCATTTCACATGTGTAAGAATACCCATAAGATAAATCCCCAGGCATATAATCACTGGGAAAAACTACATATACAAGTGTAATTTTGATATATATTGCCAATTTCCCCTCCAGGAAGTTTGTGCCAATGTACACACTCAGCAATAATATTTCAGACTTATTGGTTCTTTAGTCACACAAAAAGAATGTATTTTCTGCATTGCCTTTTGCAGGTGGATGGATGGGTGGAATATTATATGACAGAGTAGGTTGCTTTATTTTTTACTGAGGTAGAATTTATGTATTGTAAAATACATACATCTTAAGTGCACAACTTGTTGACTTTTTGCATATTTGTGTGTTAATTTTTACATCTGTATACCATGTGAATGACACCCTTGTCAAGATATAAAGTATTCTCAGCATCCTAGAAGGCTTCCTGATCCTACCATCCAAGCAGTATATCCCTAAGGATAACCACTATTCTGACTTCTACCATTGAAGATTAATTTTTCCCATTTTGTATTTATTATTCATATAAATAGAATATAATAGTATTAGTGTTATGGTATAACTGGATTTTCCCATCAATTTTATGTCTATGACATTTATTCATTATTTTGTGCATACACATCTTTCATTCATTTTTATTGCTGAGGTATCCCATGTATGACTGAAACAATTTACATAACTACTTTGTGAATAAAAATGGTTGAATTGGTTCCCAGTCTTTGCTGCTAAAAAAGAATCTCTAATCATGTTTTATCTATACATCACAATGTTTAATATGTTCATTTTCATAGCCATTCCACTGAAAATATATTCTCACTTCTGTAGGATTTCATCTTTGATCCATGGATTGTATGGAATTGTGTAGCTCAATTTCCTGACATTTAGGGATTTTCCACTTAGCTTTCTAAAGTTGCATTGTCTTTAGTTTGATTCCACTTATTAATAGAACATATATACATGATTTCAATCTTTTTATATCAGTTGCTACATAATTTATAATGGAATGTGTTAATTTGAACATGCACTTGGAAAGATTATGTTTTACAGATGTTGGATATGATGTTCTGCATATCTCAAATATACCAACACTTACCCATGTTACTTACGTTACTATGGTTTTAGTGATTTGTTTTGTTTGCTTGTATTATCAATTTTTGAGAGAGGTCTATTAAATTCTGATTGTGGATTTTTCTGTCTCAGGATTTAGTTCTGTCAAAACTTCAGCTTTTTTTGGAGGGAGATTCTTTTATTAAGTATATACAATTTAAGCTTGTTGCATCTTCTTGTAATAGTAATGTTTTAAATCACAGTCATATATCTCTTTACCATGTACTCATTTGTGTGGTAATTTGGAAGAGGGGAGGCTACAAGAGAAAGGTCAAAAGGAATTGTACCTATCAATTATACTTGATAAAGTTGTCTCCTACAAGAATTTGAATTAATTCTGGAACAACTATATGTGAAGTACTGAATTTAACAACTAAATAGATGAATAGTGCATAGTTTAGCCAAGGTTCTCACTACTGGATTGGGATGAGTTAAAGATAAGCAATGGGAGGAGGTTAAAATTATCTGTATGATAATGGATTAGCATTGGTGACATCACTATGAACTCATGTTTTGCTTAATATAGATACAGATTGCTACATATGAAAATATTTATGGATGTATATGCATATACAGGGCAGTATACACACAAATATTTATTTATCTCCAGTAAAAGAAATCAGAGGTTTTTGGAGAAATGGCTGATTCTTGGACTGGGGCAAGAAATGATAAGATGAGCCTGGCACATCTTATAGTGCCCCCCAAAATAAAAAAGCAATGCTCAAATAAACTTACAAGGATGAAGTCACAGGGACACAGGAGTCAAATGAAAGAAATTCCAATGGCCAAAGATGGAATAATTTAAGCAACAAAATAAATATTAGTACTACCTCAGCCAGGTGATTAAGAGTTAGCACCAACAATGATGGAATGTTGATAATGTGTTCCCTTGAAATGATGTAATGACAATGACACTTAACCTATATGCTGCTGCTAAGTCATTTCAGTTGTGTCCGACTCTGTGCGACCCCATGGACAGCAGCCCACCAGCTACCCATCCCTGGGATTCTCCAGGCAAGAACACTGGTGTGGGTTGCCATTTCCTTCTCCAATGCATGAAAGTGAAGAGTGAAAGTGAAGTTGCTCAGTCATATCTGACTCTTAGTGACCCCATGGACTGCAGCCTAGCAGGGTCCTCCATCCATGGGATTTTCCAGGCAAGAGTACTAGAGTAGGGTGCCATTGCCTTCTCTGTAACCTATATGAGTATTAGCTAAACCATCACTTCATGGGAAATAGATGGGGAAACAGCGGAAACTGTATCAGATTTTATTTTTTGGGCCTCCAAAATCACTGCAGATTGTGACTGCAGCCATGAAATTAAAAGACGCTTACTCCTTGGAAGGAAAGTTATGACCAACCTAGATAGCATATTCAAAAGCAGAGACATTACTTTGCCAACAAAGGTCCGTCTAGTCAAGGCTATGGTTTTTCCTGTGGTCATGTATGGATGTGAGAGTTGGACTGTGAAGAAAACTGAGCGCCAAAGAATTTATGCTTTTGAACAGTGGTGTTGGAGAAGACTCTTGAGAGTCCCCTGGACTGCAAGGAGATCCAACCAGTCCATTCTGAAGGAGATCAGCCCTGGGATTTCTTTGGAAAGAATGATGCTAAAGCCAAAACTCCAGTACTTTGGCCACCTCATGCGAAGAGTTGTCTCATTGGAAAAGACTCTGATGCTGGGAGGGATTGGGGGCAGGAGGAGAAGGGGACGGCAGAGCATGAGATGGCTGGATGGCATCACTGACTGGATGGACATGAGTCTGAGTGAACTCCAGGATTTGGTGATGGACAGGGAGGCCTGGTATGCTGCAATTCATGGGGTCGCAAAGAGTTGGACATGACTGAGCGACTGAACTGAACTGAACTGAATTAAGTAGCATGTCATAAAGTACTTTATCAGTACATTCCAAACTGACAAACTCATAGAAAACTCTGAGATACTGTTGTTAGGGGAAGCACACTGATTGAAACCATCCACCCTGGCCAGGCATCATAGTAACTATTTGCATAAGTCGTTTTACGACAGGAAGTCCCAGTAAAGAACAGGGAACTAATAAGCCTCCACCAACTGGAAGAGTTCAGGAAAGATCAAAAGGAGACACCACATGTCCGGCCACCTCTCAGAATCCTTCTCTCTGGGATCCATCTTGGCTGAACAAGGTGTGCACCACCAGGAAGGACTCTGAGTCAAAATGATTGGCTAAATGCAACCCAGAAACTAATCCCATCACCATAAAACCCTAGACTGGAAGCCACATGGCAGAGTTGTTCTCCTGGGTTCCCTTACCGGGTGCTACTGCTCTCCACCCAGGTGCCCTTTCTCAATAAAATCTCTTGCTTTGTCAGCACATGTGTCTCCTCGGACAATTCATTTCTGAGTGTTAGACAAGAGCCCAGTTTTGGGCCCTGGAAGGTGTCCCCCTTCCTGCAGCACTGTCACCACCAAGAAGAGCCTGAGGAGGCAAACATGCATGTGAAGTCGCTCAGTCGTGTCCGACTCTCTGCGACCTCGTGGACTGTAGCCTACCAGGCTCCTCTGTCCATGGGATTTTCCAGGCAATAGTACTGGGGTGGATTGCCATTTCCTTCTTCAAGGGATCTTGCCAACCCAGGGATCAAACCCGGGTCTCCCGCATCATAGACAGACGCTTTACCATCTGAGCCACCAGGGAAGTCAGGAGGCAAGACAAGCACTAAATACAGTGTGATGCAATGGTCGAGATCCTGGAGTTGAAAAAGGAAAATGAAAAACTTCAGATATTTGTATAAGTATGGAATTCATTAATACTACTCTTTCAATCTCAGTTCATAAAAGTTGGGAAATGTAACACAGCAATGTAGATTTTGGCAATAGGAGAAACAGTGCTGGAACACAGTAGGGACTCTGTATCATCTGCAACATTTCTGTTAACATAAAGCTAGTTTAAAGTGAAAGTTAATTTAAAAGGAAACAGAAAATATATCTTTTCTGTTGATTGCAAAAGTGTCAAATAATTTGTAGACATTTTAACCTATCATCACATAGTTTAAACCTAATGCTGTGTTTTGATCCTAGACTCTATGAAGTCAAATGGGGGGAAAAAAATTAACTGAAGTAAAGAGTAGACACTACATTCACAGGACATTTAGACTGTATTGATCATCCTGAAGCAGAATACCACTACACAACCCACCATCACTTTTTTTTTCATAAGTCACACACATTCCTCTTATTAGCAAATGAAAAAAACAATAATATCAACAATAAAAGCAAATCAATAAATTCTGATGAATAAAGCTCAAAGGTGTTTGATGAAAACACCAAAGTTTTTACTCAAGATTTAATCAATGTATTATCACTCACAATTTTCCACAAATACCTAAAAAGGATTCACCTTGTTTTCTTAACCGGCCTGATCTTCTCATATGGGCAAATGTGTAAATAAAGTTAATTGTGAATTTTTATTTCTTAATGTATTTCAGGCTTTTCAAACATTTTGATGTAAAATAGGTAGTCTCACTGAACAAGCACAGTGCCCATAGAGAAGTATGTCAGTTAATTCTGTAGCTGAAACTCCATTTTGCATATGCAAAGAGAGCACTGAAAGAATACTGGAATACAACAATAGTGAAATGTTTTGGCACAAGTGGAAAGTGCATTTGTTTGGGAATGTTATCCTTTCAAATTCTACCTTCCAGAATTGATGTATTGGAGAAAGAAATGGCAACCCACTCCAGTGTTCTTGCCTGGAGAATCCCAGGGATGAAGGAGCCTGGCAGGCTACAGTCCATGGGGTCGCTAAGAGTTAGACACGACTGAGTGACTTCACTTTCACTTTTCACTTTCATGCACTGGAGAAGGAAATAGCAACCCACTCCAGTGTTCTTGCCTGGAGAATCCCAGGGACGGGAGCCTCATGGGCTGCCATCTATGGGGTCGTACAGAGTCGGACAGGACTGAAGTGACTAAGCAGCAGCAGCAGAAGATACTACTAATAAACTTACTACACTGCTCTTAAATATGCAATGCCAGCAAAATCATACCAGAAAGGAGGACCTATTACAACTACCCACTTTTGTTTACAATAACCTGAAGAAGCAGGAGTTGTACTAGTGTTTAGCAATAGGTTCTTTAAAGTATCTTTAGAATTGGAAAAAAAAAATTTGATTAGTAAATAAATCCAGCAGGAGTCTTTAGATAATAAATACAATCATACCAGGTGGCTTTTATATTTTTGAAGAAGTTTATTACAGAATATAAAAAATATCAGACGCAGACAGTGAAAATTCTGGTTTTGAAGTCCATGAGAATTCTGATATCAATCTTAAAGATAAATTGGAGAAAGCACTTCAATTTACTTCAAAGACTATATAATAATTGCTTGTATTCCACTTCAGACACTTTGAGGTCCTTTTAAAGAAATAGAAAGCCAAATAGAAAATATCCACTAAAAATCAGATAGCCCTTTACTATCTTGCAGCACTCAAGAAGACTGTGTGTTTTAACCCACCAAATACCTTCTACCTGTAAGTCCGGATAAGTTTATTAAACCAGTATATTAAAGATTCAGGCTGCATAAAGCCATACCAATAAGCTCTTTAGAGTGAGTCCTCAACCTTTAATTCATAGACCTACCATGGACTCTAGGGGGAGGGGGGGAGGAGAAAAAAAAAAAGCAACAACTTTATATGTTATTGAATAACTACTAATATGTATCTTAAATCTTTTTCCTTCCTTCCCTTTTATTTCATCTATTAAGCACAGCATTTATGCATATGCAGACTAGCAGAACATAACCTCTTCAAACAGACAGTTTTTAAACAGTCTGAATAAACTGAGCAGGGTAAATTTCAGAGAATACATATCCATTGATAAATGGGCAATTCCCTTTTAATTGATGATCATTCTTTTTGAAAAAACATTCGGACCAAGGTACTTGTCGAGGGTCAGTCAGTCAGTTCAGTCGCTCAGTGGTGTCTGACTTTTTGCAACCCCATAGACTGCAGCACTCCAGGATTCCCTGTCCATCACCAACTCCCAGAGCTGGCTCAAAATCATGTTCACTGAGTTGGTGATGCCATCCAACCATCTCATCCTCTTTTGTCCCCTTCTCCTCCTGCCTTTATCTTTCCCAGCATCAGGATCTTTTCGAATGAGTCAGTTCTTTGATCAGGTGGCCCTAGTATTGGAGCTTCAGCTTCAGCATCATTCCTTCCAAGGACTATTCAGGACTGATTCCTTTAGGATTGATTGGTTTTATCTCTTTGAAGTGGAATAGACTCTTAAGGGTCCTCTCCAACACCACAATTGAAAAGCATCAATTCTTCAGTGTTCAACTTTCTTTATGGTCCAACTCTTGCATCCATACATGACTACTTACAGAAGCCATAGCTTTGACTGGATGGACCTTTGTCAGCAAAGTAATGTCTCTGCTTTTTAATATACTGTCTAGCTTTGCCTTACCTTTGCTTTCAAGGAGCAAGCAGGGATTAATACCACAATATTTCCAAGAAAATAATTCCTCCTGAAAATAGTTCAGCTTAATCTGAAAATTGTGTCTCAGGAAGTACGCCAACACTCATCTCACATGCTAGCAAAGTAATGCTTAAAATTCTCCAAGCCAGGTTTCAACAGTATGTGAATCATGAACTTCCAGATATTCAAGCTGGATTTAGAAAAGGCAGAGGAAACAGAGATCAAGTTGGCAACATCTGTTGGATCATCGAAAATGCAAGATAATTCCAGAAAAATGTCTACATCTGCTTGATTGACTACGTGAAATCATTTGACTGTGTGGATAACAACAAACTGTGGAAAATTCTTAAAGAAATGGGCCTATCAGACCAACTTAACTGCCCTCTGAGAAATCTGTATGAAGGTCAAGTAGCAACAGTTAGAACTGTACATGGAACAACAGACTGGTTCCAAACTGGGAAAGGAGTAGTCAAGGTTCTATATTGTCAACTTGGTTATTTAACTTATATGCAGAGTACATCATGCTGAATGCCAGGCTAGATGAAGCACAAGCTGGAATCAAGATTGCTGGGAGAAATATCAATAACCTCAGATACACAGATGATGCCACCCTTATGGCAGAGAAAGAGCCTCTTGAAAGTGAAAGAAGAGAATGACAAATTTTGGCTTAAAACTCAACATTCAAAAAACTAAGATCATGCCATTTGGTCTCATCATATCATGGCAAATAAATGGGGACACAATGGAAACAGTGACAGACTTTATTTTTGTGGGCTCCAAAATCA
Source organism: Bos indicus x Bos taurus (assembly GCF_003369695.1). Taxonomy (NCBI): domain Eukaryota; kingdom Metazoa; phylum Chordata; class Mammalia; order Artiodactyla; family Bovidae; genus Bos; species Bos indicus x Bos taurus. Next base: position 56,862,341 of record NC_040087.1, read on the forward strand.
TGCAGATGGTGACTACAATCATGAAATTGCTCCATGGAAGAAAAGTTATGACCAACCTAGACAGCATATTAAAAAGCAGAGACATTAATTTGTCACAAAGTTCTATCTAGTGAAAGCTATGGTTTTTCCAGTAATCATGTGAGAGATGGACCATGTATGGATGTGAGAGATGGACCATAAAGAAAGCTGAGTGCCAAAGAATTGATGCTTTTGCACTGTGGTGTTCAAGGAGACTCTTGAGAGTCCCTTGGACTGCAAGAGATCTAACCAGTCAATCCTAAAGGAAATCAGTCCTGGAAATTCATTGGAAGGACTGATGCTGAATCTGAAACTCCATTTTGTTGGTCACCTGATGTGAAGAACTGACTCTTTGGAAAAGACCCTGATGCTGGGAAAGATTGAAGGCAGGAGGAGAAGGGTACCACAGAGGATGAGATGGTTGAATGGCATCACCGACTAGATAGACATGAGTTTGAGCAAGCTCTGGGAGGTGGTGATGGACAGGGAATCCTGGCATGCTGCAGTCTATGGGTCACAAGGATTCAGACACTACTGAGAAATACTGAGAAGTGGACTGAGAAGTGGACTGAGAAGTGGAGAGTGTAGGTCTCTGTCATATGACTAATACTTTGGATTTTACTCTGCTGCAATGGTTTCTTTGGAGCTTTTTGAGCTGAAGAATTAATGATTGTTCAGTTGCTCAGTTGAGTCCAGATCTTTGCAATCTTTGCTCAAACTCATGTCCGTTGAGTCAGTGATGCCATCCAACCATCTCATCCTCTCTTGTCCCCTTCTCCTCCTGCCTTCAATCTTCCCTAGCATCAGGGTCTTTTCTAATGAGTCACCTCTTCGCATCATATGGCTAAAATACTGGGGCTCTAGCTTCAGCATCAGTACTTCCAGTATATATTCAGGATTGATTTCTTTTAGGATTAACTGGTTTGATCTCCTTGCTGTTCAAGTCACTCTTAAGAGTCTTCTACAATTTGCTATATATATATATATATATATAACTTATAAATGCACTGTGAGAAAATTTTCTCCTCTCTATTTCTGTCTCTGTCTTTCTCCTCTCTCTAACTCTTTAATTTGTCTCTCTCCACATATATATAGTTACATAGTATGCTAGTCACTCTGTCATGTCCAACTCTTTGCAACCCCACAGACTGTAGCCTGCTAAGCTCCTCTGTTCTTGGGATTCTCCAGGCAACAATATTGGAGTAGCCATTTCCTTTTCCAGGGGATCTTCCCAAGCCAGGAATTGGACCTGGGTCCCCTGCATTGCAGACAGATTCTTGACCATCTAAGCCACTTGGGAAGTTATATATATATAGGACATATAGTACTATGTAGTATGTATATATAGAGAGACATGTATAAAACCTATGTATGCATCATATATAAAACATATATAAAATGAAAAGTATATGATTTGGTTGCATATACATTTAACATAACATACTGAATGCTATGGCAATACAAGTGTTTAGGATAATCACTAGTTACATTAACTAATGAATTAATGAGTAAATAAATGAATGAATGAATTCACAAATGAATGAACAGATAAATTGAATGATTTGGAGAATACGCTTATATATCATAATATAAATATTTTGTGGTACAGATGAATACATGATGCATTATGGCATGGCTTAGTTAAGTATTGCTGGACAATTGGTTTGAAACAAAAATTTGTCTAGTTTACATGCATTTGCACTTCAAGTTTAGGAGAGTCTAAGCACTAACACAAAATAATCAGCATGCTGAATTTGCTTTTAGAGTCAATATTTACTGCAGAACACAAATTAAGTCACGTTTCAAACCAATAAATTCTATCATGCCCTTAAAAAGAAGTTATACCAAAAGGTATTGTTTATGAGTTTCTACTTTAATGCATCTAGATAAACTGATATACTATTTGAAAAACTTTATTAGGTCATGAGTATAAATTGTCCTCAGCTCACCTACTACTAAAATTGAGCAATATGGGCAAGTAAATATTTCTACTTATTTCTTTGAGAATTATTTATATGGAAATATCTGATACAGCTACTCAAATTTCACCTTCTAATTTTCTTCCCTGTACACCTAGGAAAAAAGGAAGATTAAATTCAGTTCAGTTTAGTTCAGTTGAGTCACTCAGTCGTGTATGACTCTTTGCAACCCCATGAATCACAGCACACCAGTCCTCCCTGTCCATCACCAACTCCCAGAGTTCACCCAAACTCATGTCCGTCGAGTCGGTGATGCCATCTAGCCATCTCATCCTCTGTCATCCTCTTCTTTTCCTGTCCCCAATCCCTCCCAGGATCAGGGTCTTTTCCAATGAGTCAGCTCTTGACAGCAGGTGGCCAAAGTATTGGAGTTTCAGCTTTAGCATCAGTCCTTCCAATGAAAACCCAGGACTGATCTTTAGGATGGACTAGTTGGATCTCCTTGCAGTCCAAGGGACTCTCAAGAGTCTTCTCCAACACCACAGTTCAAAAGTATAAATTCTTTGGTGCTCAGCTTTCTTCACAGTCCAACTCTCACATCCATACATGACCATTGGAAAAATCATAGCCTTGACTAGACAGACCTTTGTTGGCAAAGTAATGTCTCTGCTTTTGAATATGCTATCTAGGTTGGTCATAACTTTCCTTCCAAGGAGTAAGCATCTTTTAATTTCATGGCTGCAGTCACCATCTGCAGTGATTTTAGAGCCCCCCAAAACAAAGTCTGACACTGTTTCCACATCTATTTCCCATGAAGTGATGGGACTGGATGCCATAATCTTAGTTTTCTGAATGTTGAGCTTTAAGCCAACTTTTTCACTCTCCTCTTCCACCCTCATCAAGAAGCTTTTTAGTTCCTGTTCACTTTCTGCCATAAGGGTGGTGTTATTTACATATCTGAGGGTTAAATTAAATACATGCAATTAAAATATAAAAAATGCAAACATAATTCATACAAAATTTTCATCAAATACAAAACCAAACACCTTTTACTTTTTTACAAATTTGGTTCAATTCAGTTGCTCAATAGTGTCCAAATCTTTGCAACCCCATGGCAGCATGTCAGGCTTCCTTTTCCATCACCAACTCCCAAAGTTTGCTCAAATTCATGTCCATTGAGTCGATGATGCAATCCACCCATCTCATCCACTGTCATCCCCGTCTCCCTCTTCCTTCAATCTTTCCAGCATCAGGGTCTTTTCCAAGAGGTCGAGTCTTCATTTCAGGTGGCCAACATGTTGGAGTTTCTGTTTCAGCATCAGTACTTCCAATGAATATTCAGGACTGATTACCTTTAGGATGGACTGGTTGGATCTCTTTGCAGTCCAAGGGAATCTCAAGAGTCTTCTCCAACACCTCAGTTCAAAAGTATCAATACTTCAGTTCTCAGCCTTCTTTATGGTCCATCTCTCACATCCATACATGACTACTGGTAAAACCATAGTTTTGACTAGATGGAGATTTCAGTAATGTCTCTGCTTTTAATATGCTGTCTAGGTCTGTCATAACTATTCTTGCAAGGAGCCAGTGCCATTTAATTTCATGGCTGCAGTCATCATCTGCAGTGAATTTGGAGACCAAAGAAATAAAGTCTCTTGATGTTTCCATTGGGTCTCCATACCACGAAGTGATGGGACCAAATGTCATGAACTTAGTTTTCTGAATGTTCAGGATCTTTGTTTTTCTCCTTTTATTTATTTATTTTTTTGACAAATAATTGCTTTACAAATTTTTGTTGTTTTCTGTCAAACCTCAACATGAATCAACCATCATTCAGTCAGTCAGTTCAGTTGTTCAGTTATGTCCGACTCTTTGCGACCCCATGAATCACAGCACTCCAGGGCTCCCTGTCCATCACCAAATCCTGGTGTTCACTCAAACTCATGTCCATCGAGTCGGTGATGATATTCAGCCATCTCAGCCTCTGTCATCCCCTTCTCCTCCTGTCCCCAATCCCTCCCAGAATCAGGGTCTTTTCCAAAGAGTCAACTCTTCTCATGAGGTGGCCAAAGTATTGGAGTTTCAGCTTTAGCATCAGTCCTTCCAATGAACTCCCAGGACTGATCTCCTTTAGGATGGACTGGTTGGATCTCCTTGCAGTCCAAGGGACTCTCAAGAGTTTTCTCCAACACCACAGTTCAAAAGCACTAATTCTTCAGTGCTCAGCTTTCTTCATGGTCCAACTCTCACATCCATACATGACCACTGGAAAAACCGTAGCCTTGACTAGACGGACCTTTGTCGGCAAAGTAATATCTCTGCTTTTGAATACCCTATCTAGGTTGGTCATAAATTTCCTTCCCAGGAGTAAGCATCTTTTAATTTCATGGCTGCAATCACCATCCGCAGTGATTTTGGAGCCCAAAAAAATAAAGTCTGACACTGTTTCCAATGTTTCCTCATCTATTTCCCATTAAGTGATGGGACCAGATGCCATGATCTCGTTTTCTGAATGTTGAGCTCTAAGCCAACTTTTTCACTCTCCTCTTTCACTTTCATCATGAGGATTTTCAGTTCCTCTTCACTTTCTGCCATAAGGGTAGTGTCATCTGCATATCTGAGGTTATTGATATTTCTCCCAGCAATCTTGATTCCAGCTTGTGCTTCTTCCAGTCCAGCATTTCTCATGATGTACTCTGCATATAAGTTAAATAAGCAGGGTTACAATATACAGTCTTGATGAACTCCTTTTCCTATTTGAAACCAGTCTGTTGTTCTATGTCCAGTCCTAACTGTTGCTTCCTGACCTGAATATAGGTTTCTCAAGAGGCAAGTCAGGTGGTCTGGTATTCCCATCTCTTTCAGAATTTTCCACAGTTTATTGTGATCCACACAGTCAAAGGCTTTGGCATAGAAAATGAAGCAGAAATAGATGTTTTTCTGGAACTCTCTTGTTTTTTCCATGATCCAGCAGATGTTGGCAGTTTGATCTCTGGTTCCTCTGCCTTTTCTAAAACCAGCTTGAACATCTGGAAGTTCACAGTTCATGTATTACTGAAGCCTGGCTTGAAGAATTTTGAGCATTACTTTACTAGCATGTGTGATGAGTGCAATTGTGCAGTAGTTTGAGCATTCTTTGGCATTGCCTTACTTTGCGATTGGAATGAAAACTGACCTTTTCCAGTCCTGCGGCCACTACTGAGTTTTCCAAATTTGCCTGCATACTGAGTGCAGCCCTTTCACAGCATCATATTTCAGGATTTGAAATAGCTCAACTGGGATTCCATCACCTCCACTAGCTTTGTTCGTAGTGATGCTTTCTAAGGCCCACTTGACTTCACATTCCAGGATGTCTGGCTCTAGGTGAGTGATCACACCATCGTGATTATCTGGGTCGTGAAGCTCTTTTTTTGTACAGTACTTCTGTGTATTCTTGCCACCTCTTCTTAATGTCTTCTGTTTCTGTTAGGCCCATACCATTTCTGTCCTTTATTGAGCCCATCTTTGCATGAAATATTCCCTTGGTATCTCTAATTTTCTTGAAGAGATATCTAGTCTTTCCCATTCCATTGTTTTCCTCTATTTCTTTGCATTGATCACTGAGGAAGGCTTTCTTCTCTCTCCTTGCTATTCTTTGGAACTCTGCATTCAGATGCTTATATCTTTCCTTTTCTCCTTTGCTTTTCACAGCTATTTGTAAGGCCTCCCAAGACAGCTGTTTTGCTTTTTTGCATTTCTTTTCCATGGGGATGGTCTTGATCCCTGTCTCCTGTACAGTGTCTCAAACCTCCATCCACAATTCATCAGGCACTCTATCTATCAGGTCTAGTCCCTTAAAGCTATTTCTCACTTCCACTGCATATCATAAGGGATTTGATTTAGGTCATACCTGAATGGTCCAGTGGTTTTCCCCACTTTCTTCAATTTAAGTCTGAATTTGGCAATAAGGAGTTCATGATCTGAGCCACATAGGTATACATATATCCTCTCCCTTTTGAAATTTCCTCCCATCTCCCTCCCCACCCTACCCCTCTAGGTTGATACAGAGCCCCTGTTTCAGTTTCCTGAGCCATACACCTAATTCTTATTGACCATCTATTTTACATTTGGTAATGTAAGTTCCATGTTACCTTTTCATACATATCCCCCTCTCTTCATGTCCATAAATCTGTTCTCTATATCTGTTTCTGCTTTGCTGTCCTGTAAATAAACTCTTCAGTATCATTTTTCTAGATTTCATATATGTGTGTTAGAATATGATATTTATCTTTCTCTTTCAGACTCACTTCACTCTGTATAATAGGTTCTAGGTTCATCCACCTCATCAGAACTGATTCAAATACATTCCCCTTTATGGCTATGGCTGAGTAGTAATATTCCATTGTGTATATATACCACAGTTTCTTTATCAAGTCTTCTGTTGATGGACATCTAAATTGCTTCCATGTTCTAGCAACTGTAAATAGTGCTTCAATGAACCATGGGATGCATATGTATTTTTCAATTTTGGTTTCCTCAGGGAATATACCTATGAGTGGGAATGCTGTGTCTTATGGTGGCTTTATTCCTAGTTTTTAAAGGAATCTCCATTCCATCTTCCATAGTGGCTGTATCAATTTACATACCTACTAACAGGCAAGAACATTCCCTTTTCTCCACACCCTCTCTAGCATTTATTGTTTGTAGGCTTTTTGATGATGGCTGTTCTGACTGATGTGAGATGATATCTCACTGTGGTTTTGATTTGCATTTCTCTAATAATGAGCAATGTTGAACATCTTTTTGTGTGTTTGCTAGTCATCTGTATGTCTTCTTTGGAGAAATGTCTGTTTAGGTCTTTTCCCCACGTTTTGCTTGGGTTGTTTGCTTTTCTGGAATTGAGTTGTATGAGCTGCTTGTATATTTTGGAAATCAATCCTTTGTCAGTTTTTTCATTTGCTATTATTTTCTCTTATTCTGAGGGTTGTATTTTCACCTTGCTTATAGTTTCCTTTGCTGTGCAAAACTTTTTAAGTTTAGTCAGGTCCCACTTGTTTAATTTTGCTTTATTTCCATTACTCTGAGAGGTGGGCCATAGAGGATCTTGGTTTGATTCATGTCATTGAGTGTTCTGCCTATGTTTTCCTCTATGAGTTTTACAGTTTCTGGTCTTACATTTAGGTCTATAATCTATTTTGAGTTTATCTTTGTGTATGGTGTTGGGAAGTGTTCTAAGTTCATTATTTTATATGTAGCTGTCAAGTTTTCCCAGCACCATTTATTGAAGAGGCTGTATTTGCCCCATTGTATATTTTTGCATGCTTTGTCTAAAATAAGGTACCCATAGGTGCATGGATTTATTTTTGGGCTTTCTATCTTATTAGATTCATCTATATTTTTGTTTTTGTGCTAGTACCATACTGTCTTGATGACTTCAGCTTTGTAGTATAATCTGAAGTCAGGAAGGTTAATTCTTATAGCTCCATTCTTCTTTCTCAAGATTGCTTTGGCTATTTGGGGTCTTTTGTATTTCCATATGAATTTTGAAATTTTTGGTTCTAGTTCTGTGAAAAATGCCATTGGTTATTTGGTAGGGATCACACTGAATCTGTAGATTGCATTTGGTACTATAGTCATTTTCACAGTATTGATTCTTCTTACCCAGGAACATGGAATATCTCTCCATCTGTTTATGTCATCTTCGATTTCTTTCATCAGTGTTTTATACTTTTCTGTGTACAATTCTTTTGTCTCCTTACTTAAGGTTATTCCTATATATTTAATTATTTTTGTTGCAATCATGAATGGGATTGATTCCTTAATTTCTCCTCCTCGTATTTCATTGTTAGTATATAGAAATACAAGTGATTTCTGTGTATTGACTTTTAACCCTGCAACTTTGCTAAATTCATTGATTAACTCTAGTAATTTTCTGATACTATCTTTAGGGTTTTCTGTGTAAAATATCATGTCATCTGCAAACAGCGAGAGCTTTATTCTTCTTTTCCAATCTAGATTCTTTTTATTTCTTTTTCTTCTCTGATTGCTGTAGCTAGGACTTCCAGAACTATGTTGAATAATAGTGGTGAAAGTGGACATCCTTGCCTTGTTCCTGATCTTAGGGGGGATGCTTTAAGTTTTACACCATTGAGAATAATGTTTGCTGTAGGCTTATCATATATGGCCTTTACTATGTTGAGGTACGTTCCTTCTATGCCCATTTTTTGAAGAGTTTTAATCATAAATGTGTGCTGAATTTTGTCAAAGTCTTTTCCTGCCTCTATTGAGATGATCATATGGCTTTTATCTTTCAATTTGTTAATATGGTGTATCACATAGATTAATTTGGATATATTAAAAAATCCTTGCATTTCTGGAATAAACCCAAGTTGATCATGGTGTATGTGCTTTTTGATGTGTTGCTGAATTCTGTTTGCTAGAATTTTGTTGAGGATTTTTGCATCCATGTTCAACAGTGATATTGGCATGTAGTTTTCTTTTTTTTTTTTTTAGTTGTCTTTGTGTTGTTTTGGTATCAGGATGATGGTGGCCTCATAGAATGAGTTTAGAAGTGTTCCTTCCTCTGCAATTTTTTGAAAGAGTTTTAGAAGGATAGGCATTAACTCTTCTCTAAATGTTTAATAGAATTCTCCTGTGAAGCCATCTGGTCCTGGGATTTTGTTTTTTGGGAGATTTTTGATCACAGCTTCAATTTCAGTGCTTGTAACTGGGTTGTTCATAATTTCCATTTCTTTCTGGTTCAGTCTTGCAATATTGAACTTTTCTAAGAATCTGTTTATTTCTTCCATTTTATTGCCAGAGTTGTTTATAATAGTCTCTTATAATCCTTGGTATTTCTGCATTGTCTGTTGTAACCTCTCCTTTTTCATTTCTAATTTTGTTGATTTTATTCTTCTCTCTTTTCTTCTTGGTGAGTCTGGCTAAAGGTTTGTCAATTTTGTTTATTTTCTCAAAGAAAAAGCTTTTAGTTTTATTAATCTTTACTATTGTTTCCTTCATTTCTTTTTCGTTTATTTCTGCTCAGATATTTATGATTTCTTTCCTTCTACTAATTTTGGAGCTTTAATGTTCTTCTTTTTCCAGTTGTATTAGGTGTAAAGTTAGGTTGTCTATTCGATATTTTTCTTCTTTCTTGAGGTAGGATTGTATTGCTATAAACTTCCCTCTCAGAACTGCTTTTGCTGCATCCCAGAGGTTTTGAGTTGTAATGTTTTCACTGTCATTTGTTTATAGAAAATTTTTTATTTACCTTTTAATTTCCTCAATAACCTCTTGGTTATTTATAAATGTGTTGTTTAATCTCCTTGTGTTTGTATTTCTTACATTTTTTTTTCCTTGTAATTGATATCTAGTCTCATAGCATTGTGGTCGGAGAAGATGCTTGATACAACTTCAATTTTCTTAAGTTTATTGAGGCTTGATTTGTGACCCAAGGTCTATTCTGGAAAACGTTCCATGTGTACTTGAGAAGAAGGTGTATTCTTCTGCATTTAGATGGAATGTACTGAAGGTATCAATGAGATCCATCTCATCTAATGTATCACTTAAGAATTGTATTTACGTATTAATCTTGTTTTGATGATCTGTCCGTTGGTGTGAGTGGGGTGTTAAAGTCTCCTGCTATTATTGTGTTATTGTCAAATTTTTGTTTTATGTCTGTTAGTGTCTGTCTTATATATTGAGGTGCTCCTATGTTGGGTGCACAGATATTTACAATTGTTATGTCTTCCTCTTGTATTGATCCCTTAATCATTATGTAGTGTCATTCCTTATCTCTTATAATTTTCTTTATTTTAAGGTCTATTTTTGTCTAATGTGAGGATTGCTCCTGCAGCTTTCTTTTGCTTCCCATTTGCATGGAATATATTTTTCCATTCTCTCACTTTCAATCTATATGTGTCTTGAGGTCTGAAGTGGGTTTCTTGTAGATAGCATATATATATGGGTCTTGTTTTTGTATCCATTCAGCCAGTCTGTGTCTTTTGGTTGGATGACTTAATCCATTTACATTTAAAGTGGTTATTGATATATATGTTCCTGTTGCCATTTTCTTAATTGCTTGGGGTTGATTTTGTAGATCTTTTATCTTCTCTTGTATTTCTTGACTATATAAGCCCCTTTAAAATTTGTTGTAAAGCTGGTTTGGTGGTACAGAATTCTCTTAACTTTTGTTTGTCTGAAAAGCTTTTTATTTCTGCACTAATTTTGAATGAGATCCTTGCTGGGTAGAGTAATCTTGGTTGTAGATTTTTCCCTTTCATTACTTTAAATATATCCTGACATTTCCTTCTGACCCACAAAGTTTCTTCTGAGAGATCAGCTGTTAAGCTTATGGGGTTTCCCTTGTATGTTACTTGTTGTTTTTCCCTTGCTGTTTTAATATTCTTTCTTTGTGTTCAGTCTTTGTTAGTTTCTTTAATATGTGTCTTGGTGTATTTCTCCTTGGGTTTATCCTGTATAGGACTCTTTGTGCCTCTTAGACATGATTGACTATTTCCTTTACCATGTTGGGAAATTTTTCAACTGAATCTCTTCAAAATTTTTCTCATACCCTTTCCTCTTCTTCTTCTGGAACCCCTATAATTCGAATATTGGTGCATTTGATATTGTCCCAAAGGTCTCCAAGACTATCCTCAGTTCTTTTCATTCTCTTTACTTTCTTCTGATCTTCAGAAGTTATTTCCACCATTTTACATTCCAACTCATTGAATCATTCTGCTTCAGATATTCTGCTATTTATTCCTTCCAGAGTATTTCTAATTTCAGTAATTGTATTGTCTCTGCATATTTATTATTTAATTCTTCTAGGTCTTTGTTAATTGATTCTTGCATTTTCTCCATTTGGTTTTCAAGGGTTTTTTTTTTAATCATCATTACTATCATTATTCTGAATTCTTTTCCAGGTAATTTGCCTATTTCCTATTCATTTATTTGGACTTCTGTGTTTCTAGTTTGTTCCTTCATTTGTGTTGGTTTTCTCTGCTTTTCAATATTATTATTTTTTTTAAACTTATTTTGTTTGAAGTCTCCTTTTCCTAGGTTTCAATACTGAACTTCTTCCTTTTGGTTTCTGCCCTCCTAAGGTTGGTCCAGTGGTTTGTGTAAGCTTCCTATAAGGTGAAATTTGTGCTGAGTTTTTGTTTGTTTCTTTCTTTCTTTGCTTTTCCTCTGATGGGCAAGGTTGAGTGAGGTGGTTATCCTGTCTGCTGATGATTGGCTTTGTGCTTTTGTTTTGTTTGTTGTTTAGATAAGGCTTTCTGCACATCTACTACTGGTGCTAATGGTGGTTGGGTGATGCCACATCTTGTATTCAAGTGGTTTCCTTTGTGTGAGTTCTCACTATTTGGTACTCCCTAGGGTTAGTTCTCTGATAGTCTTGGAATCAGTGCTCCCACTCCAAAGGCCCAAGGCTTGATCTCTTCATCCAGACTATTCTCCTGTGGGCACAGGATGTTTTCTGTTTAGCCAACTGAGTGATCTGAACAAAAATCTTTCACCAGGAAAGCACATCAAACATGTTTCCCTTCTTTTGTAGCAAGCTCCATGGGAACTGTATTCATTTGAATCTTTTGGTTGCAACTAACAGAAACCAACTTGAATTGGTGATATGGTATGGCATTTAGAGGGCCGACTGTGTAGACCAAGTTATTATTTCCTAAACATGAAAATGTTACACTTATCAATTGGGTGGAAAGGTAACAGTCACAAGCAAAAATCTGGTATTTACTGTTAATACTACAGAAAGTGGAAGGAAGTGGCCAGGGTACAACTGAAGCCAGAGGACGCTGCTTCAAATGTTGAGTTTTAAGCCAGCTTTTTCATTCTCCTCTTTCAATTTCATCAAGAGCACTTTTAGTTCTTCTTTACTTTCTGCCATAATGGTGGTATCATCTGAATACCTGAGATTATTGATATTTCTCCTGGAAATCTTGATTCCAGATTGTGCTCAATCCAGTCCAGCATTTTGCATGATGTACTCTGCATATAAGTTAAATAAGCAAGGTGACAATGTACATCCTTGATGTATTCACTTCCCAGTTTGGAATCAGTCAGTTTTTCCATGTATGGTTCTAACTATTACTTCTTGACCTGCATACAGATTTCTCAGGAGGCAGGTAAAGTGGTCTGGTATTCCCATCTCTTTACGAATTTTGTTGTTTTACAAACTAATTGATTATAAATTTGCTTATTATCACAACCGAATATAGAACAATGGACTGGTTCCAAATTGGGAAAGAGTATGTCAAGACACTATGTTGTCACCCTGCTTATTTAACTTATCAGTATATGCAGAGAGTACTCCATGTACTCAGTCTCTATCATGTCCAACTCTTTTCAACCCTGTAAACTTCAGCCCACCAGGCTCCTATGCCCATGGAGTTTTGCAGACAAGAATACTTTAGTGGTATGCCATTTCCTACCCCATGAGATCTTCCCAACCCAGGAACTAATCTGCATATCTTGTATCTCCTGCATTAATAGGCAGATTCTTTATCACTAGTGCCACCTGGGAAGCCCCTATATGCAGAATACATCATGCAAAATGCCAGACTGAATAAAGCTAGAGCTAGAATCAAGATTGCCAAGAGAAATATCAACGACCTCAGATATACAGATGATACCACTCTAATGGCAGAAAATGTAGACTAACAATAGCTTCTTGAAGAGGGTATAAGGCAAGAGTGAAAACAGATATCTTAAAATTCAACATTCAGAAAACTAAGATCATGGCACCTGGTCCCATCATTTCATGGAAAATAGAAGTGGAAAAAGTGACAGATATTATTTTCTTGGCTTTCAAAATCACTGCAGATGGTGACTGCAACCATGAAATTAAAAGACACTTGCTCCTTGGGAAAAAAGCTATGACAAACATAGACAGTATATTAAAAAAGCAGAGACATCAGTTTGCCAACAAAAGTCTGTATAGTCAAAGCTAGGCTTTACCAAGAGTCATGCATGGATGTGAGAACTGGACCATAAAAAGGCTAAGCACCAACGAATTGATGCTTTCAAATTATGGTGCTGAGAAGACTCTTGAAATTCCCTTTACTGCAAGGGGATCAAACCAGTCTGTCCTAAAGGATATCAGGCCTAAATATTCATTGGAAGGACTGATACTGAAGCTCCAATATGTTGGCCATCTCATGTGAAGAGCTGACTCATTAGAAAAGACCTTGATTCTGGGAAAGATTGAGAGCAGAAGGAGAAGGGGACAACAGAGGATGAAATGGTTGGATGGCATCACTGACTCAATGGACATGAGTTTGAGCAAACAAAGGGAGATAGTGAAGGACAGGGAAGGCTGGCATGCTGCTATTTATGGGGTCCCAAAGAGTTGTTACATGTTACACAATTTAGTAACTGTAAAACAACAACAAAACCATGCTTAATGTATCACCTTTTCATACTGTTCATGGACCTGATGCTGGGACAGATTGAGAGCAGAAGGTTAAGGGGACAACAGAGGATGAGATGGTTGGACGGCATCACCAACTCAATGGACATGAGTTAGAGTAAGTTCCAGGAGTTTGTGATGGACAGGGAAGCCTGGAGGGATACAGTCCATGGGGTCACAAAGAGTTGGACACGACTGAGTGACTGAACTGAACTGAATTGAATGTATCACCTCAGCATTTAAATGTATTGTGTTGTGTATGTCTACCACTATACACTATATTTTAAACCCACAGAATAAATGTGAATATTTTTCTCGCCTTTGTATATTCTGTATCTACAAATTGGCTGATGTAAAGTTGTTTTTATTGTTGTTTAGTTACTAAGTTGTATCTGATTCCATGTGACCCTGTGGAATGTAGCCCACCAGGCTCCTTTGTCCATGGAATTTCCCATGCAAGAATATTGGAATAGGTTGCTGGGATCTTCCCAACCCTGGAATTGAACCCACATATCCTACCTTCACAGGTGGATTCTTTACCCCTGAAACCAGGGAAGAAACCAGGGAAGTCCAATGCAAAATAGCAACTCAGTCAGTTTTTAACATGTTTATATAGACATCATTCAAGTACCATGTCAAGAACATGGGAAGGATATCTTCTCTCACTATGTGACATTTTACTGGAGAGTCTATAGGGTAGTATACGGGATGGTGGGGGGGCGGTGAAGGAATCAAAGTATTCAAAACATAAAGAAAGAAATTATTCAGATGAGGTTTGTGTGTGTGTATGTGTGTGTGTTAAAAATCCTATAGAACATTCAAAAAAAGTAAGGTAACCAAAAAGTGAATCCAGCAACTTTACAGCACTTATAAATTCAATATACAAAAATCAATTTAATTTCTATAAACTGTCAGTGAAAAATCAGAATTGGAATTTTTTAAAGCATAATAAAACCACAAGTATGAAATATTCAAGGATAAATATGACAAAAGTTATGCAGAAATTTTACTGTAAAAATTATAAAACTTTGGTCTGAAAAATTAAAAGATACAAAGAAATGTACCATGCTCATGATCAAAAGAGTAAATATATTAACATATCAATTCTACCCAAATTAATCTATACTTTTAAGGACAATCCAGTAAAAATTCCAGTATTTTTTTTGTTAGGGGTTAACAAGCTTATTTTAAAATTCATATAAAATTGATAGACTATGGAGCAGCCAAAACAAATTTATAAAAGATCCCTGTTAGAGGACAGACTATGACATCAACACCAATTTTAAAGCTACAATAATCAAGATGATACAGTATTGGCATATAGAAAAAGTGGTCAATGGAGTAGCAAGGAGCACCTACTGATTGATGTATGCATATATGTTAAGTTGATATTTGAGACAGTGCAAAAGTAATTCAATGAAGAAAAAATAATCTTTTTCCAAATGTTACAATTTTTACAAAGATGAAAATGTGTAATAAAAAAAAAAAATGTCCATTCACTGCAACATACATAAACAATTCAAATATAGGAGAAGACTCACTACAAAAATATTAAACTATAAAACATATAATGGAAAGCATAAGAGACAACCTTTGTGACAGTGAGTTAAACAAGGATTGTTTAAGTTTTATTATGTATAAAACCAAAAAAGGATGAACCGTAAAAGGAAAACTGATACATTAGACTTTACCAAATTAAGAACTGCTGGTCTTTGAAAGTCATTTTTAAGACAGTATAAAATCACTGCAGATGGTGACTGCAGCCATGAAATTAAAAGACACTTACTCCTTGGAAGGAAGGTTATGACCAACCTAGATAGTATTTTCAAAAGCAGAGACATCATTTTGCCAACAAAGGTCCATCTAGTCAAGGCTATGGTTTTTCCAGTAGTCATGTATGGATGTGAGAGTTGGACTGTGAAGAAAGCTGAGTGCCGAAGAATTGATGCTTTTGAACTGTGGTGTTGGAGAAGACTCTTGAGAGTCCCTTGGACTGCAGAGAGATCCAACCAGTCCGTTCTGAAGGAGATAAGCCCTGGGATTTCTTTGGAAGGAATGATGCTAAAGCTGAAACTCCAATACTTTGGCCACCTCATGCGAAGAGTTGACTCAGTTGGAAAAGACTCATGCTGGGAGGGACTGGGGCAGGAGGAAAAGGGGATGACAGAGGATGAGATGGCTGGATGGCATCACTGACTCGATGGACGTGAGTTTGAGTGAACTCCGGGAATTGGTGATGGACAGGGAGGCCTGGCATACTGCAATTCATGGGGTCACAAAGAGTCGGACATGACTGAGCGACTGAACTGAATAGCAGTTCACTGCAGTGGGAGAAAATATTTTCAAATTACACATCTGATAAAGTATTTTTTACACAAGATATGAAAAAAAAATAGTCTCAAAAATCAGTAGTAAAATAGTTTTTAAAATCCAATTGAAAATTTACATGAAAATAGAACAAAAAATTAACAAATTTTACTAATGAAAAAAATGTGAATGGCAAATAAGCACAAGGAGTGTTAGGCCACATATAACATTGGAATTTTGTTTTAACAACCTGAAGGAAAGAAGATATATTCTTTTAAAATTGATTTAACTTGTAGATGTTTTAAAAATAATTTTGATCAGCTTTTATATTAACATTATTCTTAAGCATTATTATATTACTCTTATGCATTATTTCCTTCTTTATATGAATTTTGATCATTTATATTTTCTGAAATTCCATGATTTACACTTTTTTGTAAGTTTATGAGAACAGAGTTATATTAAATATTCTCCTTACTGTAAAACTGAAAAATCACCTAACAGCCCTCATTCATTTCAGGTATTTCAAGTCTTTTTACTTTCTGTTCTTTTTTCCTACAGTCACATATTAAAATAATTTTATCTGTTCACACTTTAGTAACTCTTCAAAACCAACATCATAAGATATATTTTAAGGTTATTGTTTGAAAATTTGAAAATGAAAGTTTATGAATTGTCGCATTCTAATACGTGATCTACATGTGATGGAAATACATATTTTCTCCTAAAGCACCTCAATACTTTTCTTATCTGAAAGTTAACAAAAATAAAACTTACCTTTTCTTCTAGC
Organism: Bos indicus x Bos taurus; assembly: GCF_003369695.1. Taxonomy (NCBI): domain Eukaryota; kingdom Metazoa; phylum Chordata; class Mammalia; order Artiodactyla; family Bovidae; genus Bos; species Bos indicus x Bos taurus. The sequence continues at coordinate 56,878,773 of NC_040087.1, forward strand.
AAAACATTACCAGTGTTGTATCTTCCTAGAAGCAAAAGCAATGGTACTGATTCAGAGATGTCTAAATTCTCAATCTATCTATTTTTATTCTAAGTCAACAAGCTTTATTTATTTTTTGATAAATAGATTTTCAAGTGTGTAACTAATGAAAAATTTAGGTTGATGTTATCACATTAATCAAGACATTGTCACACTCACCAAAGTCTTGTATTAATATATTCCAGGTTTTGCGAACAAAAACACACTCTGAAATGAGTCTCAACAATTTTGTAAGGAAATCAACAGTAAAATCAAAGCCTTAGGAACTACTTTTGGATAATGTGCTATTTCAGACTTAATGAAACACTTTCTAGGCAGATCAAAATATAGCAATTACAACAATGGGAAAACACAGTTTGAGAATTACATTCATAATATCATTATTTACTATTGTTTTTTTGTCACTAGGCTAAACACTAAAAGAATATTCTCATTAACATGCATTGTCATATACTGTACTCATTGAAAGTCTGTAACATTTATTATATCCAGAATTTATCTTGAATGATATTTATTTTGCCTCTTTGCATTAGCAACTCAATCAATTGGTCATGAGGAGAAAATACTGTCTTAATATGCTTACATTTTTTTCTTAATATCAATTCATACTTTAATTTTAACCTCTATTTAAAAATACACTATTAGAAAACAAAAGGGTGTTTCAGACAGAAGAGCCTGGCAATCACAACTATATAAAATTGCATTGATGTTAAATTAACTTCTTCTGTCCATATTTCATTAGGAAACTAACATTAACTTTTGTGAGAATCTTGGTGATTTTTGTAAAATGTTCCTGTTTCAAGTTAATCAGCAAAAGATAAATCAGCCAACTATACTTACAGTTTATGAAGTAATGTTAACTGGAGATTTTGTTAAAAAATTGGATCAAATTGAGTTGGCTTTTTAACTCCTTTTTGCTTAATTGCTTTGCCAAGTAGGTCAGAGGAATACAAACTACTCAGGTTGTAGTTGACATTAGTATCAATATGTAATATGAATAAAGCCCAAACTTCCAACTGCTTTGTGAAAATGTGAAGCTGCATCTTTTTAACTAAATTAAATCGTCATATGTCATCTCATGAATATGTATCAAAATTACCCCACATTTTGCTATCAGGCTTAAGACCTACATTAAATGCAGCACACTTAGATACAGATACGCTTTTGTGATTTAAGGGTAGAAATTGACTCTGCTAACCTTATCCTATTTTAAAATCAAAGCATGTATTGCAACTTAAACCATCAACAACTAACATTTAAAGGCTTTAAAAACATTGTTTGAAGAGAGAATGAACTGCAATGAAAAAAAACTGAGTAACTGAATCTGAATTGACTGGTTCCATTGGTTAGGGGGAAAAAGTTTATTATGAAAATTCAATTTAAAATTGTCTAGTTAAATGTAATGTAAGAATCTCTATTAAAGACCCTATTTTCAGAGCTTATTGCAGATTTGAAAGAAATTCTTTAGGGTAAAACTTGATGGATTTTGATGAATTTGTAATTTAACATTTTTTATTTTTTATTTTTTTTTGAGACCCTTATGCTTCATTTTACAGCTCATCAGTGAATGAAGTTAGAAGAGCCTTGTCCGCATTCTCTTGGTACTAAAATGCTGCTGTAGTAGCTGAGCTGTAGTATCTTATTGAAAACGTGCCACCACCTTGTCCCACTGTCCTCAGATGAGCTCTTTAACAGACTTGGAGGTTTCTAGCAGGGGCCTCCTCGTGAGCCCTCAAACCCATTCAGCTGGGAGCTGGTGGAGCCGCAAGTTGGCCTTCAACACCTGGCTTCAAGAGATGTCTAAATTCTCTTGTCTAAAAAATAAAAAAAACATTTTTTAAATTTAACAAAACATTATATTAATATTAGTAATTTCAGTTTAAAAAATCAAATTTTAAATAACCGGTTTAAATAATTTCCATATGCCCTTTCTGTCCTTTGTTCTAATTTTTCTCCAACAAATGAAAGTCACTCAGTCCCGTATAACTCTTTTCAACCTCATGGACTGTACAGTGCATGGAATTCTCCAGACCAGAATACTGGAGTGGATAGCCTTTCCCTTATTTGGGGGATCTTCCCAGCCCAGGGATCAAACGCAGGTCTCCCATATTGCAGGCGGATTCTTTACCAGCTGAACCACAAGGGATGGTTCAGCTGGTTCTAGAATACTGGAATGGGTCACCTATCCCTTCTCCAGTGGATCTTCCCTACCCGACCCAGAAATCGAATCGGGGTCTCCCACATTGCAGGCAGATTCTTTACCAACTGAGCTATCAGGGAAGATAACAAATAACAAAGCCAAGCAATATTACAAGACTGAATTGCCAAGCAGTGTTGTGATAAAGAAAGAAACCTTTGGAATTGAAAGTAAAATATATTCAGTTTCTCCTGAAACAGGCGATACTTATGAGATATCATATATGAAAAGAAAAAGGCAATGAATTATGATGTAAAATTAACCTAATTCCATGTGAAATTTAAGATTATTTTTTCACTTTTCTGAGAAAATATTTTCTAAGAGTCAGTACTTTGAGGTTAATAATTTTAAAATTCCCAAGAATACCACAGAAATTGATTTTATTTTCCTCCTAAAATTCTCTTCTGAAAGAAAATGACTCATGTATAATGATACTTATACGCTGGACAGGCCCAGTTTAACTTTAAAAAACTGATTATTCAGTGGATATAGTAGGCTCTATGTAATATAGCAATTCTTCAATTATAAAAGGAAACTTAAGCTATGTCTTGTATCTTTTCTTCTCAACTGACTGGAGTTTGGAAATTTTTACTCATGGATATGTGATTCTTTTCTTACAGTCTCTATTATTTCCATTTATCAATAACTGGATTGAGTGGTGGTTTTGCTTCTAAAGTGTCGTGAAAATAAAATTTAGTTAACTGGAGAATATCAGGAGATACATTATATACAAAATCCACTGCATGTAATCATAATCATAATTGGTCCTTCATTTATTATTACATTCAGACCATAATAGAATGGCATGCTGTGGTCACTCAATATAGCACAGCTTTCACTATAATCAGCATGATGTTTTATTTCAAACTTCATTAAGGCACATAAAGAATACTTTAAGCTTCTAAAAGGTATAATTTATTTTATCATATGTTACCATCATTTTCCAGAACAAATTAGTGATAAACTAGTATCAAGAATAATAACTTGCAAACATATTTACTTATTCCATTAGATTTATTTAAGAATTTTGCAGTTAAGAAAAAGTTATGTATGGCTTCAAATTTTTACAGCAACAATGTAAACATATTTAAAATTCTGTGATGATAGCTAGCAGAATCCTTTATTTCTGCATTTAATGCCTTTCAGTTCAGTTCAGTTCAGTTACTCAGTTGTGTCCGACTCTTTGTGACCCCATGAATCGAAGAACGCCAGGCCTCTATGTCCATCACCAATTCCCGGAGTTCACTCAAACTCACATCTATGGAGTCGGTGATGCCATCCAGCCATCTCATCCTCTGTCATCCCCTTCTCCTCCTGCCCCAATCCCTCCCAGAATCAGAGTCTTTTCCAATGACTCAACTCTTCGCACGAGGTGGCCAAAGTACTGCAGTTTCAGTTTTAGCATCATTCCTTCCAAAGAACACCCAGGGCTGATCTCCTTTAGAATGGACTGGTTGGATCTCCTTGCAGTCCAAGGGACTCTCAAGAGTCTTCTCCAACACCACAATTCAAAAGCATCAATTCTTCGGCGCTCAGCTTTCTTCAAAGTCCAACTCTCACATCCATACATGACCACTGGAAAAACCATACCCTTGGCTAGACGGACCTTTGTTGGCAAAGTAATATCTCTGCTTTTCAATATGCAATGTAGGTTGGTAATAACTTTTCTTCCAAGGAGTAAGCGTCTTTTAATTTCATGGCTGCAGTCACCATCTGCAGTGATTTTGGAGCCCAGAAAAATAAAGTCTGACACTGTTTCCACTGTTTCCTCATCTATTTCCCATGAAGTGATGGGACCAGATGCCTTGATTTTCATTTTCTGAATGTTGAGGATTTTTTGTTTTTTGATGTTTGCAAAGCTTTTAATTTTATTTTATTTTTAAACTTTACATAATTGTATTAGTTTTGCCAAATATCAAAATGAATCCACCACAGGTATACATGTGTTCCCCATCCTGAACCGTCCTCCCTCCTCCCTCCCCATACCATCCCTCTGGGTCGTCCCAGTGCACTAGCCCCAAGCATCCAGTATCGTGCATTGACACTGGACTGAATGTTGAGTTTTAAGCCAACTTTTTCACTCTCCTCTTTGACCTTCATCAAGAGACTTTTTAGTTCCTCTTCACTTTCTGCCATAAGGGTGGTGTCATCTGCATACCTGAGGTTATTGATATTTCTCCCAGCAATCTTGATTCCAGCTTGTGCTTCTTCCAGCCCAGCATTTCTCATGATGTACTCTGCATATAAGTTCAATAAGCAGGGTGACAATATACAGCCTTGACGTACTCCTTTTCCTATTTGGAACATGTCTATTGTTCCAGGTCCAGTTCTAACTGTTGCTTCCTGACCTGAATATAAATTTCTCAAGAGGCAGGTCAGGTGGTCTGGTATTCCCATCTCTTTCAGAATTTGCTGCAGTTTATTGTGATCCACACAGTCAAAGGCTTTGGCCTAGTCAATAAAGCAGAAATAGATGTTTTTTCGGAACTCTCTTGCTTTTTCGATGATCCAGTGGATGTTGGCAATTTGGTCTCTGGTTCCTCTGCCTTATCTAAAACCAGCTTGAACAACTGGAGTTCAGGGTTCACGTATTGTTGAATCCTGGCTTGGAGAATTTCGAGCATTACTTTACTAGCATGTGACATGAGTGCAATTGTGCGGTAGTTTGAGCATTCTTTGCCATTGCCTTTCTTTGGGATTGGAATGAAAACTGGCCTTTTCCAGTCCTGTGGCCACTGCTGAGTTTTCCAAATTTGCTGGAATATTGACTGCAGCACTTTCCCAGCATCATCTTTCAGGATTTGGAATAGCTCAACTGGAATTCCATCACCTCCACTAGCTTTGTTCGTAGTGATGCTTTCTAAGGCCCACTTGACTTCACATTCTAGGATGTCTGGCTCTAGGTCAGTGATCATACCATCGTGATTATCTGGGTCATGAAGATCTTTTTTGTACAGTTCTTCTGTGTATTCTTGCCACCTCTTCTTAATATCTTCTGCTTCTGTTAGGTCCATACCATTTCTGTCCTTTATCAAGCCCATCTTTGCATGAAATGTTCCCTTGGTATCTCTAATTTTCTTGAAGAGATCTCTAGTCTTTCCCATTCTGGTGTTTTCCTCTATTTCTTTGCATTGATCGCTGAGGAAGGCTTTCTTATTTCTTCTTTGTATTCTTTGGAACTCTGCATTCAGATGCTTATATCTGTCCTTTTCTCCTTTGCTTTTTACCTCTCTTCTTTTCACAGCTCTTTGTAAGGCTTCCCCAGACAGCCATTTTGCTTTTTTGCATTTCTTTTCTATGGGAATGGTCTTGATCCCTGTCTCCTGTACAGTGTCATGAACCTCCGTCCATAGTTCATCAGGCACTCTATGTATCAGATCTAGTCCCTTAAATCTATTTCTATTATAAACTTTCACTGTATAATCATAAGGGATTTGACTTAGGTAATACCTCAATGGTGTAGTGATTTTCCCTACTTTCTTCAATTTCAGTCTGAATTTGGCAATCAGGAGTTCATGATTTGAGCCACAGTCAGCTCCGGGTCTTGTTTTTGTTGACTGTATAGAGCTTCTCCATCTTTGGCTGCAAAGAATGTACTCAGTCTTATTTTGGTGTTGACCATCTGGTTATGTCCATGTGTAGAGTCTTCTCTTGTGTTTTTGGAAGAAGGTATTTGCTATGACCAGTGCATTTTCTTGGCAAAATTCTATTAGTGTTCGCCCTGCTTCATTCCCTATTCCAAGACCAAATTTGCCTGTTACTCCAGGTGTTTCTTGGCTACCTACTTTTGCATTCCAGTCCCCTATAATGAAAAGGACATCTTTTTTGGGTGTTAGTCCTAAAAGGTCTTGTAGGTCTTCATAAACCATTCAACTTCAGCTTCTTCAGCATTACTGGTTGGCACATAGACTTGGATTACTGTGATATTGAATGGTTTGCCTTGGAAATGAACAGAAATCATTCTGTCATTTTTGAGATTGCATCCAAGTACTGCATTTCGAACTCTTTTGTTGATCATGATGGCTACTCCATTTCTTCTGAGGGATTCCTGCCCGCAGTAGTAGATATAATAGTCATCTGAGTTAAATTCACCCATTCCAGTCCATTTTAGTTCGCTGATTCCTAGAATTGTCGACATTCACTCTTACCATCTCTTGTTTGACCACTTCCAATTTGCCTTGATTCATGGACCTGACATTCCAGGTTCCTATGCAATATTGCTCTTTACAGCATCTGACCTTGCTTCTATCACCAGTCACATCCACAGCTGGGTATTGTTTTTGCTTTGGCCTTATCCATTCTTTCTGGAGTTATTTCTCCACTGATCTCCAGTAGCATATTGGGCACCTACTGATCTGGGGAGTTCCTCTTTCAGTATCCTATCTTTTTGCCTTTTCATGGGGTTCTCAAAGCAAGAATACTGAAGTGGTTTGCCATGCCCTTCTCCAGTGGACCACATTCTGTCAGACTTCTCCACCATGACCCGCCCGTCTTGGGTGGCCCCACACAGCATGGCTTAGTTTCATTGAGTTAGACAAGGCTGTGGTCTATTAATCAGATTGGCTAGTTTTCTGTGATTATGGTTTCAGTGTGTCTGTCCTCTCATGCCCTCTTGGAACACTTACTGTCTTACTTGAGTTTCTCTTACCTTGGATGTGGGTTATCTCTTCACAGCTGCTCCAGCAAAGCGAAGCCGCTGCTCCTTACCTTGGACAAGAGGTATCTCTTCGCCGCCACCCCTTCTGATCTTGAACATGGAATAGCTCCTCTAGGCCCTCCTGTGCCCACACAGCCACTGCTCCTTGGAGGTGGGGGTTGCTCCTCCTGGCCGCCGCCCCTAACCTCGGATGCGGGGTAGGTCCTCTAGGCTGCCGCCCCGACCTCGGATGTGCGGTAGCTCTTCTCAGCCGTTCCTGGGCCATTGCAGCCTGGCACTCTTGGCTGCTGCCCCTGACCTCAGACGTGGGGTAACTCGTCTTGGCCGCCTCCTCTCGGGCATGGGGTCCTCCCGTCTTCTGCCCCTGACCTCGGATGCGGGGTAGCCACCTGCACTAAAAAAAAAAAAAAAAAGACTAGACTTTAGAATTATCTAAAATTTAGCTTGATACATTTATTCAAATTTTACAGAGCTGACTCAATGACACCATTTTACTTTATTATCCTAGTTAACCTTCCTTTTAGAATCTAATGCTTCATTGTTGAAGGATGAATATTTGGGTACAATATTCACCACATTTTCCCAAATATGGGTGGTGTTTATCATATCTAACTATCTCTGCCTATCATCTCTTTATCATTCTAGCCATCTATGTTTCTTTCAATAAAAATCAGATTTCTTGTTGCTGTTTAGTCACTAAGTCATGTTCTACTCTTTTGCAACTCCATGGACTGTAGCCTGCCAGGCTCTTCTGTCCATGGGATTTCCCAGGCAAGAATACTGGAGTGGGTTGATATTTCCCTCTCTGGAGGATCTTCCTGACCCAGGGATCAAACCCACAACTCCTGCCTTGGCAGGTGGATTCTTTACCACTGAGTCACCAGGAAAGCCGATTAGGTCACAATAAATTGCTAATGAGGTATATGGTTATATTCAATAAAATATTCCATTTAATAAATCAGTTTGCTCCATATCATCTGTCATTTTCTAAAAATTTACAAAGATTTTGAAATGAACAAATAAATTCTGCTGAAAATTGGAAATATTAAAGAATCGTCATTATTACTATATCTTAGTATTGAGAATGTTCATGCCTATTTTTGTGTCCTACGCTTTGCTACACCATGGACTGTAGCCTGCCAGGTTCCTCTCTCCATGGGATTTCCCAGGCAACAATACTGGAGTGAGTTGCCATTTCCTCCTCCAGAGGGTCTTCCCAACCCAGGGACTGAAGTCACATCTCTTGTGGCTTCAGCATTGGCAAGCAGATTCTTTGGCACTGAGCTACCTGGGAAGTCCACTAGTGGGTAGAAATAAATATTTTTAGTGAATTCCACTTGACAGACTTAATTTTATAGGTTATTGCATTGATAGGGATTCCCTCATGGCTCAACTATTAAAGAATCCTCCTGCAATGTGGAAGACCTGGGTTTGATCCTGGGTTGGGAAGATCCCCTGTAGAAAGGAAAGGCTACCCAATCCAGTATTCTGGCCTGGAGCATTTCATGGACTGTATAGTCCATGGGGTCATAAAGAGTCCAACATAACTGGGCAACTTTCATTTTCACATTGATAAGATAAACACTTCTATAAAGATTGATGTATAGTACAATTAACAGTGCCTATAGAATATAACAGAGAAGGCAATGGCAACCCACTCTTGCCTGGAAAATCCCATGGATGGAGGAGCCTGGTAGGCTGCAGTCCATGGGGTCACAAAGAGTCAGACATGACTGAGTGACTTCACTTTCACTTTTCACTTTCATGCATTAGAGAAGGAAATGGCAACCCACTCCAGTGTTCTTGCCTGGAGAATCCCAGGGGTGGCGGAGCCTGGTGGGCTGCCGTCTATGGGATCACACAGAGTCGGACAGGACTGAAGCGACTTAGCAGCAGCAGCCTATAATGTAAAACTATGTTTCTTTAATAGAGCTAGCAAGACTAACAAATAAATGACATAATTTAACACTCCATTATGGACTAAATTTTATGTCCTCCAGAAATCAAATGATGAAGCCCTAATCCTTCCTAAAAGATAAACTGAGGCTTATTAATATTGAGTATATTTGAACAAAAATCAATTCATATTTTGTAGTATCCAATTTGGCTGATGGAAGGAGTTCCCAGGAGCTGACCAAAATGGAATATTTTTATAGCCAGAAAGGAACAGGAACAAGGAAGTTACACTAGGCCAAAAAATTGGGTTGGTTATTGCAAGGTTAATTTCCTTTAGGGAATGGCAGAGGTCATCAGGCAGCTTACCTAAGTAGTGCTGATTAGGTAATTCCTGATTGGCTGGTTTAACATTCAATTTCTGGGAGAAGCAATACTGTAATTAAGTCTCAATTTGGTGTTGTGGAGCTTAGCATTAGTGACTCCATTTGGGGCCTTTGGGAGATAATTAAGTCTAGATGAGATCATGAACATGGAGCCCCCAGAATGAAATTAGTGTCCTTATAAGAAAAGGAGGAGAAACCAGAGTTTTCTCTCTCTGTCTGCTGTCTGAGGACACAGAGAAACGGCAGCCATCTGCAAGCCAGGAGGAAAGCTGTCACCAGAACATGACCTTGCTAGTGCTCTGATCTCAGACTTCTATTTTCTGGAAGCATGAAATAGGTTTCTGTGGTTTAAAGTCACTCAGTCTGTCATTTCATTATAACTGCTCAAGCAGACAAAGGCAATCTCCAAGAATAAGTTTGTTTTTCCTTGAAGTTGATATAATATCTGCATCCCTGTCTGACTTCCAGGATTGTGTTGCAAATATCAAATTAATAAATGTTTGAAATTAAGCAGTTATATATACTTTCAAGTTGAGAACCTTAATGTCATTCAAACATTGATGAATGCACTGAGATAGAAAAGACATCTAAATAAAGTGAAAGTTGCTCAGTCGTGTCCAGCTCTTTGCAACCCCATGGACTATACAGTCCATGGAATTCTCCAGGCCAGAATACTGGAGTGAGCAGCCGTTCCCTTCTCCAGGGGATCTTCCCAACCCAGGGATCGAACCCAGGTCTCCTGCATTGCAGGCGGAGTCTTTACCAGTTGAGACACAAGGAAAGCCCATTTAAATAAAAGTTAAATATAAAGAGTTGACATATCTTTTTATAAACTAAATTTTGGTCATGGTATTTTGTCATTTATGTAATTTTGTATTGTTCTCTATCCTCGGCTTTACCAGTTATTTTTAACCTCTGCCACCTCCAAAGTATGCCAGTAACTTATTTCATTATTTTTTCTCTGGTAACTGTTGCCCTTATCATTTCAATTTCAACCAGACCAAACTAGTTATTTTTTTGTTAAATGTTTCTCAAAGGAATGGTATTGCTGGCTGTTTCACATAAACATTCGTGGTTTGAGACCCATGGAGGTGTATTAGATGAATGCTAATTGATCTAATTTTCATCATTGCTTCATTTACTGGAAGGGAAGTATGAGTAATTGATCATTAAAAATAAAATGTAGTATATTTTAAAAGCATTTAAAGGTAATTAGTATTCAAATATGAATGAAAATTAGAATAAATTACTGTGCAAGAAATGGGAAATGACCAACTAAAATTGACTAATGAAGAATGACCCAGGAAATAAATAGAATAAGAAAATGACCAAAAAACATAGCATATACAAATTAAAAATAAAGTCACACAAGTATTTGAATATCTTCAGTTTGCTCCTCTATATCCATTCTCTAATTTTCCTGGTCTTTACCATGTCTCTGAGGAAAAGAAACCTGACCTGTATCCCAAGCTCACTTGCAATCTGACTTCCAAAATGTGTAGGCTAGTGGGGACCACTGGAGGAGACACTTTTGTAGGAAGGAGGAGACACCTTTGTAGGAAGGAGGAGAAGGAGGACTGGGGTTGTTATAATTATTACCCTGGCTAAATCCTTGCAGTAGTGCCATCAGGAGCTTCTTTCTTCTCAGGTTCCCTCACCCTCTCAAATATTTCATTCAGCTGAGCATTCCACTACTATTGGTTCCAGGAAAATACAGTGTTACTTGCCTTTCCCTCATATCCTACCCGTGTTTTTGAAATTGGCATTATTACAGTTATCCAGCTTTCCTCAAGTATTCAATCTGTGGTTGCTGTCTCATTCATGGGGGAAATCCATTTAATACAGCAGATGAATAATCAGAGCCCTATTAAGGAAGCAAAGTCACAAGTCAAATGCAACCTTATTTGATAAGTGAAGAAATACAATGTATTAATTCTGTATCACTGGAAATAAAATAATAATGAAAAGTTGAATATAAATAGGTGAATAATATATGTCAGGAAAAAATTACCAGAAAATAAAATATTTTTAAAAAATTAAAATAATCAAAATGAATATCAGGGTCAAAAATTTTCTATATACCTGAGAAAATATAATAGATAACATTAGATAATTGGGTGTCATAATTAACTGCTTTATGATAAAATCTGTGTAGGGTTGCTAGATTTAACAAATACAAATGCATTCACTCAATTAAATTTGAATCACAGGTAAACAACTAATACATTTTAATAAAATATGTCCCATATAATTTTTGCTGTTTAAAATTTATACTTAGTTTATTCAGACTGCTATAGCAAAATACCATAGACTGAGTGAGGGTCCATGGTCAGACAGAGTAAAACAGGAAACTCCAGAAGGACCACACATTTTAGTTGATACCTGTCCTGAAAGCAGACAAAGAAAGATGAGGAATGGTGGGAACCTCCTACATCTGAAGGTAATGTGTTGCTCATTATACTCTCATTACAATAAAATTAGCCTTGCAGATAAGAAGTACCCATCATGCACCAATGCCATGACACTTCTGATCTAAGATAAATAAGAACAAAAATCCCTCCTCCCTTCCAGGAGATGGAGCTGGGAAGAGAATCAGGGAATATGACCTCAAAACTTCTCCTTGCCCTGTAAATATTCCACCCATTCATTTGTGTGCCCCTCACAACCAGTTTGCCAAAGAAGCCCAGGGCAGCAACTCCTCACCTGCTTGCCTGTTAAGTGGTTTATTCTCAGTTCTTATTATATATTTGCCTTTCCTAGAGGGATTTCTCCTTTCTTATAGAGTCTTCTTTTCCACTTAGAGAAGGTCCTTTAATATTTCTTTTTTGGGTAGGTTTAGTATTGATGGAAAACTTTTAGGTTTTTGCTTGTCTGACAATTTCTTTGTCTCTCTATTCTAAGTGATAATCATGCTGGGTAGAGTATCCTAGGTTGCAGGGTCTTCCCTTTTAGCACCTTGAATGTATCACACTACTCCCTTCTAGCCTGCGAAGTGCATTCAGCAAAATCGCCTGATAGCCTCTGGGGAAACCATTGTCCATGACTCTGTTTTTTTCTTGCTGCCTGTATAGTTCTCTCTTTACCTTTTCCAGTTTTACTTACATATGCCTTGGTTTAGGTCTGTTTGTGTTGAGGAGCTTATTGTAAGGCACCAGACAAGGAGCACAGACCATCTAATTCTCAAAAAAGCCTGAACTTCCTGATGGCATTCACAAACAAATTTTGAAAGGCATAGTGGGAGCAGAGGGAGGTGCAATCCCAGGATGTGTGATCAACTCATACACAGTCCTCTGATTGGATGATGGTGAAGTAACATGCCCATCCCTGGATCCAGAGGATCCCCTGGAGAAGGGCATGGTGACCCACTCCTGTATTCTTGCCTGGAGAATCCCCATGGACAGAGGAGCCTGGAGGGCTACAATCCATAGAATTACACAAAGTTGGACATGACTGAAGTAACTTAGCACAGATGCAGGACATGTCAAAAGAACCTTGTCAATTCTCAGGCTGCATTAGGTCTGGTGGTTAAGTAGTCATGGCCATCAATTAGTTAACCTTTTACATTTGGTGGGAGTTTTAGTGTCTGTAAAACAACTCAAGAAATGTTCATTGGATGCTGTTATCTAAGCTTAGTTCAGTTCAGTTCAGTCTCTCAGTCTTGTCTCTTTGCGACCCTGCAGACTGCACGCCAGGCTTCCCTGTCCATCACAAACTCCTGAAACTTGCTCAAGCTCAAGTCCATTGAGTCAGTGATGCCATGCAACTGTCAGGGGAGTTTGTAAGTTCCCTGGTTCTGTCTCGCTGCATCAAAACTTTGAAGGGACGGATGGACCAGTGTTACAGCTCAGTTTTATTTGGCAAGCAAAGGAAAATATATCCCTGAAGCATGAGGTCGGGCCAACCTAAAAAACACGAAGAGAAGAGAGGAACATGGCTCAGTTTGGCTCCTCTTTTTATTTTATTTATTTATTTTTTTCTTCTCCCCCTGAGCCCACCCTATGTAATTTGGGCTAGCCAGGAGGGCTGTTTGTTTTACCTGAGGTTCTCACTCCAGTCCTTGGACCTTCCTTTGTTTTATTTTTGTGGGCTTTTCCCTTCTTTGTCAAAAGAGAAAGCCACTGCCATTCTGGACTTCTTTTTCCTATTCTAACTACCTAACATTCCCCCCTAAAGAGATAGGAGGTCCAATTCTTTGGGAATAGGGGTGTTGAGGTCTCTGGCTACTTCCTTCTGTACTGGGATGGCAAGGGGCATTGGGCCTCTCCCTCGTACTAGTCTCAAGCCTGAGAATCCTTTTAGTGGTGTCCATCCAAAGGTGAGTGATGTTTTCTATGGTTGAGTGTAGTTTTACATACCCTTGTTGAACTAGCACTGTATGTTGTAGCTTGTTGACCTGAGCAGAGATGAAATGGGTTAGACAATTGAAAATACATGAAGCAATCATAAGCAACATCAATATGATGATAACAAGGACTAGTAGGGACATTATTCAACTCCAAATTCCCCATCACCAAGAGAAGGATTCCCCCAAAGAAAGACTGTAGTCACCCCTGAGAACTCTCCAGCTCTTTCTTTGAGATCCTCTAGGATCTGAATTGGAGAAGGCAATGGCACCCCACTCCAGTACTCTTGCCTGGAAAATCCCATGGACGGAGGAGCCTGGTAGGCTGCAGTCCATGGGGTCGCTAAGAGTTGGACACAACTGAGCAACTTCACTTTTACTTTTCACTTTCATGTATTGGCGAAGGAAATGGCAACCCACTCCAGTATTCTTGCCTAGAGAATCCCAGGGATGGGGGAGCCTGGTGGGCTGCCGTCTATGGGGTCGCACAGAGTTGGACATGACTGAAGAGACTTAGCAGCAGCGCCAGCAGCAGCAGGATCTGAATGTTTTTCTTGAAGACTGTGAGACTTTTTTTAACTCAGCTGGAAGTATTTACCCAGAAACAACATGTCTCATTCAAGATGGCTCAAGTCCCTCCTTGTTCAGGGATCAGGAGACCTATCTCCTATATATTTTGGAGTACAACCCCTGCCAAACTGTGTTGGCTCTTTTACAGCTATCCTGAGAAATCTTGTGGCCCTAAGGGGCCCACAGGTGTATCGAGTATCCTCTTCTGTTTTCTTCCATGGCTTGATTTGTGAGTAGTGAATCCAGGAGTCTTGTCCTGGTACCTTGACTGCTGTGGAAGTAGCAAGTATTACAGGGTAGGGGCCCTTCCATGTGGGCTGGAGTTGAGCCTTTGGGGACCCATTTTTCTGGACCTTAATTAAGACATTAGTCTCTGGAGCATATAGTGTTAGCTCCTTAGAATCTTTTGGGTCCTGGTTGACACCCCACAAGTATATATCCTGATGGAATTGCCCAATGGCCATGGTATAAGATAGGAGGGTCTGAGCCTCTGGGTCTAGGAAGAGGTCATTGACATAAACAAAAGATCTCCCATATAGCATCTTATAAGGACTAAGACCAACCTGTTCCTTAGGGGCAATACGGGTGTGGAGGAGAGCTATTGGTAAAGCCTCCTTCCATCCCAGAGAGGTTTCCTGGGTTATTTTTTTTTTTTTATCAGTGATTTTAAGAATTGGTTGGCTCTTCCTACTTTTCCTGAAGACTGAGGCCACCAGGCAAAATGGAGGTAATAAGTAATGCCCAATGCTTTAGAGACCCCCTTTGCCAACAAAGGTCTGTCTAGTCAAGGCTATGGTTTTTCTAGTAGTCATGTATGGATGTGAGAGTTGGACTGTAAAGAAAGCTGAGTTCTAAAGAATTGATACTTTTGAACTGTGGTGTTGAAGAAGACTCTTGAGAGTCTCTTGGACTGCAAGGAGATCCAACCAGTCCATCCTAAAGGAAATCAGTCCTAAATGTTCATTGGAAGGAATGATGTTGAAGCTGAAACTCAAATACTTTGAGCACCTGATGCGAAGAGCCGGCTCATTTGAAAAGACCCTGATGCTGGGAAAGATTGAAGGTGAGAGGAGAAGGGGATGGCAGAGGATGAGATGGTTGGATGGCATCACCGACTCAGTGGACATAAGTTTGAATAAACTCCAGGAGTTTGGTGATGGACAGGGAGGCCTGGCTTGCTGCTGTCCATGGGGTCTCAAAGAGTCGGACACAACTGACCAACTGAACTGAACTGAACTGGGTGACATGAGAAGTAAATGGTATCCCATTGTCACTTTTTAATGACCTGAGCAGACCAAAACTTGGAATAATTTCATGGAGCAATTTTTTTTACCACCTCCTCAGCCTTCTCAATCCCGGTGAGAAAGCTTTCAATCCATCCTGTAAATGTATCTATCATGACTAATAGTGGTATAAATACCACTATTTATACCTTTTATTTATAATATTATAAAGGGTATAAACAATATTTATACCCTTTAGAACTAGCATCTGGGTGAAGTCCATCTGCCACTCCTCTCCTGGAACAGTGCCATTAGATGGGATGGTCAGCTGGGATCTTTGAGCTCCTTGGGGATTGTTTAATTCGCAAGTGGGACAAGAGGAGACCACTTACCTTATAGTCATTTGGAGACCTGTTCCTCTGAAGGACCTTTCTAGTAATCTTTGGAGGGCCTTTTCCCCTAAATGAGTGGTGGCATGTAAGGAGTTAACCAACTTCCATTGGAGGTTCCCAGGCAGAAAAAGAATTTCCCTTTTTTTGGAACCACCCCATATGATCTTCTTGAAGTCCTTACTCTTAGCTTTAAGAGTCTCACCTTCAGTATATGAAGGAGTTTCTGGCAAATTAGTCTGTGTAACTAAGGTGGCAACCCCTATTAGGTCATTGTTCTGTAATGCTGCTCTCTTAGCTTCCTGATCAGCTGCTTTGTTATCTTGTGTCACTTCTGTGCTCCCTTTTTGGTGTCCTATACAAAGGAAGACTGAAACCTCGGTGGGCAGATGGACTGCCTCCAAGAGCCCAAGGATTTGATCATCATCTTTGATTGAGGACCCTCATGTGGTCAAATGGCCTTTTTCTTTCCAAATAGCAGCATATGCATGTAGCACCAGAAAGGTATACTTGAAGTCAGTGTAAATGTCTACTCTTTTTCCTTTTCTCAGCTATAAAGCTCGAGTCAGGGCTATGAGCTCAGCTAACGGACTGAAGTACCTGATGGCAAAGGTTTAGCCTCTATGGTCTCAAAATCAGAGAGCATATCCAGCTCTTTTTCCAAGAGCTGCTTTCCAAGACAAAGCTGCTTTCTTCAGTGTACCAGATTTCCTCAGGATTGGTC
The DNA here is from genome assembly GCF_003369695.1 of Bos indicus x Bos taurus. NCBI lineage: Eukaryota > Metazoa > Chordata > Mammalia > Artiodactyla > Bovidae > Bos > Bos indicus x Bos taurus. The sequence goes on from NC_040087.1 coordinate 56,895,193, forward strand.
AGCGGATCTTCTGACAATCCCTCTCATAGTTTTGTCCAGTGGTCCAAAATTTCTAGGCAAGAGTAAAAGGGGAGAGATCCCTTGGGGGTAGGCAGGAGGAAAGATGGGTTAGGAATGTCACAAGGGAATATAGTCAGGCCTGGATTTACCATGAGCACTACTTGATATCTGAGTATGCTTTGATCATACATCCATAAATGGGCTCTCCCATTCAGGAGTTGTTTCACTTGGTGGCTGGCAAAAATAGTTAGTTTGCCCTCAAGAGAGTTTTAAAGCATCGTCTATCAGAACTCCAATAGCTGCAAGATATCAAAGGCAGGAAAGATCTCTTTCCAGAAAAGGGTGTAGAACCCTCAGGGACCACCAGAAACTGGTGGGAGAACATTTTTCTTTCCCATCGACAAAGAAGTGCTTGGGTGAATCTTTTAGTAATTGTTTTCCCTGTAGCACCCAAAAGGGTACAGGTTTGGGAGGAGAAGGCTCCAGAGTAGGAGGTCAGGACAGATAAGGTAGTCCCTGTGTCAACCAAGAAATTCTCAGACCTACCTGCCACATACTGTTGCACCCTTGGCCCCAGCCCCGTGATGGTTATCTGTGACAGGCGGGCTGGCTGGAGTGGGCCATTTAAGTACTGTTGAACCATCATAAGGGAAGACTTGGCATTTGATCTTGAGGCTCTTGGGTCCCCAGGGCACAGTGCTGGCCAGTGTCCCAGTTGGTGCCATTTGTAGAAAGCTATTTTAGGTGACTTGTCACGGTTTGGACACTCTTTGGGCCAATACCATGCCTTTCTACAGATTAAGCATTTGCCTGGTGCCTTGTCCTTCAAGTACTTGGGGTTTGCCACAGTGCTTCCCTGGAGGGCCGTCAGCATCTGGGCATGCCTTGTCTCTTTCCTTTTCTCCCTTCCCTGGACCTTGGCCTCCCTTTCCTGTTCTCTGTTATAAAAGGTTGTTAGTGGCTGGCTGGACCATCTCATCTAAAGAGGCAGCAGAGTCCTGCTGCTATAGCTGTTGTAACATTCTCCTGATGCCTGATGCACATTGGGACAGGAATTTGTCCTTTAAAATCATCTGTCCCTTGTAAGAGTCTAAATCCAGATTGGTAAACTTTTGGAGGGCCTCTTTGAGCCTTTCCAGACAGGCAATGGGATTCTTTTGGGCTCCTGAGTTATTGCTGAGACCCAGGCATAGCTGATTACTTTTTGCTGGGCTGCTTTTACTCCTGCCTTTACACAGATCAGAAAATGATCCCTTTCCCAGATGTGTTCAGGGTCCTTATAATTCCAATTAGGATCTGAGGAGGGGACTGTAGTTTTACCTACTGGATATTTATTGCTTGACATGTGAAGCCCTGTAGCATACCTTTGGGCTTCCTTTAAGACTCTAGCATGCTCAGCGTCAGATAAAGTTTGACTAAATATGACCATGATGTCCTTCCATGTCAAGTCAAAGGCCAAGGTAATGTGTTAGAATATATCTATATATTTGCCTGGGTCATCTGTATAGCTTCCCAGGTCATGTTTGATCTGACTAGTTCTAAGAGGGAGAAGAGCTTATGGACCCGGGTTGGTTTGAATTCTCCTCCAGTTTCAACTAAGGGACATACTTGAGTTGGTTTTTGTGGAGGGGTGCTCCCGAATATGGGGGCATGTTTGGATGCAAGGAAGGAGCACAAGGCAACTCGGGAGCTGTGGCAGGTGAGCCTTCATGGGGACCTTCCTTCTCTTGGTTGCCTGTGCCCTACACCATTTGCCTAGGAGGCTCACTTTTAGGGCATACCACAGAGTTCCTTCATACCTCTTAGAAGAAAATTTGGACATAGGGGATCTCTGTCCATTTCCCTTGTCTTCTGGAGAATAAGTCTATCCACAGGATGGTATGGTAATTTAAACTCCCATTCTCAGGCCAGTGTTCCTTATCCCCCCAGAGGATACCATGGCCATGCAGTGGCACAAAATAATTTTTGGCAACTTCTCCTTAGAGTTAGAGAGTCAAACAGCTTCCAGTTATCAAGATGCATCTCAAGGGTGTCTGTTGGGAAGTGAATTCGTTATTTCCCATCTGAAAGACAGTGATGTCAGGGAGGAAAAGAAAAAAGAAAAAAACTAATAAGCTTCCTTCAATTTCCATGGGTGGACTTTCTTAGGGGTGAGTCTTTCTGAAGATTATCCTACCCAGTACTGTTGCAACCTGAGAGCCAGGCTTCCCAGGGTCAAGGTGCAGATCCTTGTGCAGGCTGAGGCATAACAGCCTCCTGGAGATGGAATTCCTGGGCATATCGAGGCAGGTCGGCCTCCCAAGAATTGCGTCCCTGGACAATCAAGGCATGTTGAACTCCTGGGACCCCTGGATTGGCTGATCCCTGAGCAGATTGCAGCATGACAACCTCCAAGAAACCAGATCCCTAGGCAGGTCGAGGCAGGTTGAACTCCTGGAACCCCAGGCTGGAGTTGGGTGTCCCAAGGGTTTCCTGCATGACCAGTGATGGGTAGGATTAAGGGGTTGTGTGGATCACAATAAACTGTGGAAAATTCTGAAAGAGATGGGAATACCAAACCACCTGACCTGCCTCTTGAGAAATCTGTATGCAGGTCAGGAAGCAACAGTTAGAACTGGACATGGAACAACAGACTGGTTCCAAATAGGAAAAGGAGTACGTCAAGGCTGTATATTATCACCCTGCTTATTTAACTTCTATGCAGAGTACATCATGAGAAACGCTGGGCTGGAAGAAACACAAGTTGGAATCAAGATTGCCAGGAGAAATATCAATAACCTCAGATATGCAGATGATACCACCCTTATGGCAGAAAGTGAAAAGAAACTAAAAAGCCTCTTGATGAAAGTGAAAGAGGAGAGTGAAAAAGTTGGCTTAAAGCTCAACATTCAGAAAATGAATATCATGGAATCTGGTCCCATCACTTCATGGGAAATAGATGGAGAAACAGTGGAAACAGTGTCAGACTTCATTTTTGGGGGCTCCAAAATCACTGCAGATGGTGACTGCAGCCATGAAATTAAAAGACGCTTACTCCTTGGAAGGAAAGTTATGACCAACCTAGATAGCATATTCAAAAGCAGAGACATTACTTTGCCAACAAAGGTCCGTCTAGTCAAGGCTATGGTTTTTCCTGTGGTCAGGTATGGACGTGAGAGTTGGACTGTGAAGAAGACTGAGTGCCGAAGAATTGATGCTTTTGAACTGTGGTGTTGGAGAAGACTCTTGAGAGTCCCTTGGACTGCAAGGAGATCCAACTAGTCCATTCTGAAGGAGATCAGCCCTTTGATTTCTTTGGAAGGAATGATGCTAAAGCTGAAACTCCAGTACTTTGGCCACCTCATGCGAAGAGTTGACTCATTGGAAAAGACTCTGATGCTGGGAGGGATTGGGGGCAGGAGGAGAAGGGGACGACAGAGGATGAGATGGCTGGATGGCATCACTGACTCAATGGACTTGAGTCTGAGTGAACTCCAGAAGTTGGTGATGGACAGGGAGGCCTGGCATGCTGCGATTCATGGGGTCTCAAAGAGTCAGACAGGACTGAGCGACTGAACTGAGCTGAATCTTGTCTCATTGCTGATTTGTCCACCATAGCTGGGAATAGATACCATGATATAAAGCAATCCATGTTTGTGTCCTGAGATTGGGAACTTGGGAAAACACCCATATGCCTTATCCTCTTATTGCTCTGAATGAATGTAAGTCACTGATTTCCTCCCCTAGTCCTCCATAAGAGCAGTTTAGGGTGTTTCCAATAGTAAACATTTCATTGTCATAAACTCACTTTAGGTAATAGGAGAAGTAATGACAAAGGAGCGGGTCATCTGGTCCTCTTGGGGGCATTAAGAGTATTTTAATAATAGGTGGGTTGGAGCAATGTTGCCTACAAGGGGGCAGGGTCCTGGTTGTAGGAGTTAATAAATTGCTTAAGGACAAATTGATGAGGCAACAGACCAGATATTCCATAAAAATGGAATGGAGATTTGAATCAGGGGATATGTTTGTAACTTTAGGAGAAGGGTTGTAAGGGTTTCTGCCCAAACAGCCTGCAGGGCTACTCCCAAAGTGGCAAATATCTCTGGAACCTCAGTTGCCCTTGAAGGGATGCCACCAACAGATGGACTTCTAGCAGGCATTGTGTGCCTGTCACCTGCCCTAGTGGGTTCACTGAGATATGCTGTTGTTGCACATGTTGTAGGAAACATGGGAGATGAAGACCTGAACATCTAGAGGGATTGGATATTATGTAGTATTTCCCTCCCAAGGTCCAGCTATTTTCTGGTTGTCCCTCCAGAAGACTGTGAAGGCAAAACTGTGGGCCTGGAAGGGGCTCAGGAAAAGAGCATGAAACAGCAAGGAAGGGGGCAGAGCACAACTTTTGAAAGAATGACATAGCCCAAAGGCATAAAATAAACCAATTAAAATCAAATGGATCCAAGATTAAAATTCAACCAAACAAGTACAATTCAAGTAAACCTTGATCCTCAATCTGCAAGGTAAATGACACACCCAGAGGTGCCAGGATAGTTCCAAGTGAAAGTGAAAGTCACTCAGTCGTGTCTGATTCTTGCAATCCCATGGACAGTATAGTCCATGGGATTCTCCAGGCCAGAATATTGGAGTGGGTAGTCTTTCCCTTCTCCAGGGTATCTTCCCAGTCCAGGGATCAAACCCAGGTTTCCCACATTGCAGGCAGTTTTTTTACTAGCTGAACCAGAGGAGAAGCCCAAGGCACTGTCAAAAGATGAAGGAGCGGGTGGTTCCCCAATTGCTGGAATGGTCCTCCCACTCATTAGCATATTAAATTACCCATCTTAGAAAAACTAACCATAGCACATTCGATGGCTGAAGCACTTGCCCTCTGTGGTGGCCCACACCCTGTGGAGTGTGCTTCTCTCTAAATCTGAACAAATCCACCTCTTACCTATGGCTGTGTCTCTCACTCAATTTTTTTCAATGAGACATCAAGAGCCTAAGCTTCATTAGGTCCTGAAATCAGGCACTGTGAGTTTTGATCAGGCTCAAGTCCTGAAAGAGAGGCACTGAAGGATGGGAGGAAAAAGCAGTGGGGAAAATGTGCTGAGGAAACTGAGACTGAAATGTGTGAGCTTTCTGCCGAGTTGTTTTTACTGTCCTAGTTCCCAGCATGCTGGGCTTCTTGTCACTTCCCCAGTGCTGGGTTTTCTTCTCATTCAACATCCACTGTGGACCTTTCACCTAGTTGGGCTTCTACTGTGCTTGGCCTCTACCTCATGGGGGCCAAGCCAAGGTTGTTTCAGCCAGGTTAAATCCAAATCACAGCACCATAGATGTCAGGGGAGTGTGTAATTTCCCTGATTCTGTCTCACCACAGCAAAAATTTGAAGCAAAAAAAGACCAGTGTTACAGCTCAGTTTTATTTGGCAAGCAAAGGAAAATACACCCTTAAGGCGTGAGGGTGGGCCGACCCAAAATACATGAAGAGAGTCCTCCAGCTCGATTTTAGCTCCTCTTTTTTTTTTTTTTCTCCTTCCCCGGAGCCTGCCCTATGTAAATTGGGCTAGCCAGTAGGGCTGTTTGTTTTACCCGAGGTTCTCACTCTGGTCCTCAGACATCCTTTTGTTCTATTTTCATCGACTTTTCCCTTCTTTGTCTTTTAGCCACCGCCATTCAGGACTCCTTTTTCCTATCCTAACTACCTAACATGACCATTACACCCTCTGTCGTCCCCTTCTCCTCCTGCCATCTATCTTTTCCAGCATCAGGGTATTTTCCAGTGAGTCAGTCCTTTGCATCAGGTGGACAAATTATTGGAGTTTCAGCTTCAGCATCAGTCCTTCCAATGAATATTTAGGACTGATTTCTTTTAGGATTGACTGGTTGGATCTCCTTGCTGTCCAAGAGACTTTCAAGAGTCTCCTCCATTACCACAGTCCAAAAACATCAATTCTTCAGTGTTCAGTTTTCTTTATAGTCCAACTTTCATCAGTTCAGTTCAATCTCTCAGTCGTGTCTGACTCTTTGTGACCCCATGAATTGCAGCACACCAGGCCTCCCTGTCCATCACCAACTCCCGGAGTTCACTCAGACTCACGTCCATCGAGTCAGTGATGCCATCCAGCCATCTCATCCTCTGTCATCCCCTTCTCCTCCTGTCCCCAATCCCTCTCAGCATCAGAGTCTTTTCCAATGAGTCAACTCTTCGCATGAGGTGGCCAAAGTACTGGAGTTTCAGCTTTAACATCATTCCTTCCAAAGAAATCCCAGGGCTGATCTCCTTCAGAATGGACTGGTTGGATCTCCTTACAATCCAAGGGACTCTCAAGAGTCTTCTCCAACACCACAGTTCAAAAGCATCAATTCTTTTGCACTCAGCCTTCTTCATAGTCCAACTCTCACATCCATACCTGACCACAGGAAAAACCATAGCCTTGACTAGACGGACCTTTGTTGGCAAAGTAATATCTCTGCTTTTCAATATGCTATCTAGGTTGGACATAACTTTCCTTCCAAGGAGTAGGAGCTATCTCACGTTGAAGGTCAGGAAGGGTGGTGGTGAGGAGATACCCCTTGTCCAACTCTCTTATCTACACATAACTACTGGAAAAATCATAGCTTGATTAGACAGACCTTTGTTGGCAAAATAATGTCTCTGCTTTTTAATATGCTGTCTAGGTTTGTCATAGTTTTCTTCTAAGGAACAAGTGCTCTGAAGCAAGTACTTCAGAGAGGAGCTAAAGATTCTGTGAATAACATATGGTTGATTTACTGTTTGAGTTGTTACTAGTTGTCTTGTCCTAACCACTATTTTTGTCACTACATGTTCACATCCTTTCAGTCATTAATTCTTGAGCCAGGCTTTTGTGATTCAAGAGAGGCCTGGGAGACTACAATTTTCTACAAATAAAAACCAGGCAGAGGACATGGGTAAGGATGTTTTCCCAAAAAGGCCCCATAGGACCTTGCTAGGTTATAGTATGGCAATAAGCCTATTATTATTATTATTATTATTTTTGTATAAGTAAGTAAGTATGCTATATACTTTATATCATTGATTATTAGCAATTTAATAACAATATTTTTACTTAGAATATATATTTGAAGACTGAAATTATTATGTGCAGGAAAAATTCAATTAAATAAATATGTATAAATTCATTCATTTACTCTAAATATGCTTCAAATTCAAAGTAGATATTAATAAGGGAAGTTTCTCCATCTAAGTTTAGTTTTATTCTCATGAAAAAAACAAACAAATAAAACCTTCATTTAAATTGAAATGGCCCCAAATGCCATTATACTATTAATATTATGAAATATTAAATATTTCATCCTTCATATATTTTGGTTATTATCATAAAAAGGCATGTTTTCAAACACTTGAAATCCACTTTGTATTATTTAGATGTTTCTTTAGATTCTTTATACTTGCCATGAAAAATGAGCATCATAAAACATCTGTGTTCATAATAGAGTATGCTTTTTAAATAGCCACTTTAGATAAACTTCACTATCAGAATCATTTTCTGTGAATAATTTTAAAATGTGTGATAATCAACTGTACATGCTAAAAACAAAGGCTATGCTTAGACACAAAAATATTCAAGTGTCTAGATTTAAAGCAAAACCTAAACCTTTGACAGAAGACAATAAAATAATTAAACGCATGCCTCCCTCCTGCTTTTGCAATATTTTTTCATGCATCAATAAAAACTTTTCAGCAAAGTAATAGAATAAAACATAATTAGAAAATGGCAGTCAATTACTCTTGAAAGTATTTCTGTTTATCACCATTAAAATGCTGCTAAGCCTAGAGACAAATGGTATGTGAGTATGCATTTGTCAGATAAGAATTCTGAATAATTAGTGCTCTTAAGATTAGCATAAGTAGCCTAAGGGAGTATTCATACATAAAATAAAGTCAAGAAAGAGGTTAAAAAGAGAAAGGAAGTAAAATAACACCTACATAGTAGCTCAGAATACTTTTTATATTTTTATATTTATTTAGAATGAAAATGTAAAACTGATTCCCCCTTTCTATTTTTTTTTCCTGACACAATTTGTCCATATTCCACATAATAAACACATTTTAATGAGGTTTCATTCACTTATACCATACTTTCTGAACCAATAACTCTTGGTTATTTTTCAATGAAAAATAGTGTTGAGGAGCAAATTTCCAGACCCTAAAATATATCTCATTGACATATTAATGTCATTCATCTTGTCTTTTTTTTTTTTTCCCTGAGAAACAGTTCACATGGAAGGGCTAGGAAAACCAAATAGGAGTTGCCCTTTAGTAAGAACATTTATATTTATAAGGGAAATCGCCATTTGTAAGGGTGTCTTTCTGTAACTGGAAGAGGTGAATGACCAAATCTCTTGAAGATATGTATCCATGGAGAAAATAGAGACTTCAAGTGGCATCAGCATCACCCTTGTTTACTGTTCTTTTCCTGATAACCTCCCATAACTGATTCTTACCACGACTCAACATCCTCTTTTTGTCTCTAGCTGAGGAATGTATTTAAGGTGAGGACTTTGGCTGGTTTGGTGAGTTAGTATTTCTGAGTATCACCCATGCATACATGTTATTAAATTTTTGTTTTATTTTCTTTTGTTAATCTGGCTCATGACAATTTAATTTTTAGACCAACCAGAACCTAGAAGGGTAAAGGAAAATTTCTTCCTTTGTGCTAATGTTCACACCAATTTTAAACTTTTTTTTATTTATCTACATCATACTGATCTCAAGTTGGCTCAGTATGCAGCAGCTTAAAACAGAGCTTCGACTCCTGGCCAGAGATTAAGGTTGGGTTTTGGTGGTAAGAGCGCTGAATCTTAGGCACTACAACCAGTGGTCAGTAATGGGGCCTGGCTCTTCAGCTTTACAGAAAAAAATTCCTACAAAGACAGAAAATAGTGAACAGGTAAAGTGTCTAATAGAAAGGGGGAAATATATATATATATATATATATATATATATATATATACATATACACACATATATATACACACACACATACACATATATATACATATAGTACATGTGGATAGACATATGGGTAGACTCAGGGAGAGAGAAAGAGAGAGTTGAGCATTTGTGGTAGTTTGAATTACTTTTATTGTGCATTTCTTCCAGATTTCCTTTGACCAATCATCTTGCTTTGCCTGAGTCTGTATTTGGTATGTCTCAGGTTCCTCCCATGTGTGTGTGCACATCTCTTAGTGACATGGATTCTAGCAAATAGGCCTCTGGATAGTTGACATAACTTACTGTGAGGTGACAAAACTTACTGTTGCAATTCAGGGTTCCTAGCTGAAATTATCAGAATACACTTTTTCTTGGTTTTAACAGAAAATAAATGTATTAAAAGATATTAATTCACAAAATTTCTTGGAAAAATATCTCCAGACTTATATGCTCAGAATACTGAGTGACCAAAACAAAGGAAGGAATTTCTCCATCAAAAGTGTATCTGTTACCATTTACCCAGAGCAAGTACTGTGACATGAAGAATCTGTGAGCTCTGGTGACTCCTAGGACTCTATACCACTCAAAAATCCAAAGAGAAACAAAACTTCCTAAGAAAGAGCAACTACTTCTTAGTATCCTTTCCTTATGATATAGTTATCTTTTCTACTGATATGCTTGTGGGAGACTTTTCATATGCTTGTACCTTAGCACTAAGAGGTAAAATGAGGTCTAGGTTTTAATTTGTAGTGGGGCACATAATGGGGAAATTTTACAGTGGCAGAGTATTTTTAAATTGCCAAAAATATGATAGTTACTAAAAATCATTTCAGGTAAACTATAAATAACAATTTATACAGCATGTCAATTTTATTTCAATAAAGGCTATGTTTCAGTAAAATGATTATGAGAAGAGGGTGAATTTTTTTCAAACCCTTCTTATAGTGGTACTATCCCTTATTAATTATCTATACTAAAAAACAAAAGCAGTCTACAAATTGTGTCAAATAAAAACAAATCAGCCACCACTATTGCATCCTTTGTTTCTATGAGTTTGACTATTTTAGATATAGCATAGAAGCAGAATTATTATCTAGTCTAAGGCCACTCTGCTCGCTGCAGGAGAGGCCAGTGAATCTGAGGGGTTAGGTTTAATGAAAAGAATACAACTTTATTTGGAAAGGTGGCTGACCAAGATTATGGCAGACTGATGTCTCAAAATAACCATAATGTCTGGGTCTGGATGCCAGGTTCTTTTATGGATCAGAGATGGGGGAGGTAAAGGAAACAAAGTAAAATGGCCATTTAATCTTGCAATTATCTCCTAGAAAGGCAAGCCTAAAGAAGGGAGATGTGTCAATTTCTTCCTTCCTGCCATCTATATATGTAGACAGGATTCTGAACAAAGGCAATTTAGCTTAACAGTCTGGCAGAGGGGCAGGATTATCTGAGGTAGGCCATTATGTCTGATTATAATAACAAAAGCAGCCAAAGAAACAGATCTATCATGGAAGAGTCAAATATGACTCTTACTAGTTACAGAATCACATGTTTGTTCTTCTGTGTTGGGTTTGTTTCATTTATCATAATGACCTTCAAGTTCACACATGTTGTTGCATATGGCAACAATAATTTCTAGAGATCAGCTGTATGACATAGTGCCTACAGCTAACAATATGGTATTATACATTTCAAAATTTATCAAGAAGATAGATTTTTTTGTGTTCTTATCATGAAAAAAGAAGGATACAAAGGGACACAAAATTTGAGTGGTGTTGAATATATCTATTAGTAATTCATTAATGGCAGTAATGGCATCATGGGCATTTTATATGTCCAGATTCATCAAATTGTACATATTAAATGTATGTAATTCTTTGTGCAACAATTGTACCTCAGTAGAGCTGATAAACAGTTAAAAATACATTGGAATTTACATAATGAGAGATTTTAATTACAAAAATAACTGCAATAAGGAGAATGGTTCTATCTCAGAAATCTGCAAGAACCTCCACAAAGGGATAAAGCTTTTCTTTTATTAGATAGGGAGAAGTGAGCAAAAGTTTTAGCATAAACCATTAAGGGGAAGTTGGGGAGGCAAGGAGAAATGATCTCTAGGGTCTGACAGGAAAGATCCACCAGTTCTCCAGAGTAGCTGATGAGGGATATGTCCCAATTTTTAGTTCTTATTTGGACCTGGAGGCAATTAGAGTTATAGAAAGTAAAGAAGTTTGACTAAAGTTTGGTCAAAATAAAGCAGAGAAATAGGCAACTGTGAGCACTTGGTTAGTCCCCCTGTTTGTTTAAGATAGATAAAATTTTCCCTAAATATTATTAGAGATGGAAGAAGTCATTGCAAGATTGAGGTTGGTAAAGTATTTTTCAGGGATGGCACATTCACATGCTCAATGGCTCTGAAAGACTCCTGTATTATCTATTGAGCAAACAGACTGAGATCTGTTGGGAGGTTTTAGAGATCAGGATTTAAGAAGAGTAGTATCCAGGAATATAATAAAGAGAATATTCATTATTAAAGGTTGACTAAGGGAGATTTGGGAGCCAGTTCTCTGAAATTTAGCCATCAAGATAGAGAAATACCTCATCTCCTCATCTCTGTGGAAGGGTTGTTGTTCAGTCACTAAGTCATGCCCAACTCTGCAACACCATGAACTGCAACACACCAGGCTTCCCTGTCCTTTATTATCTCCCAGAGTTTGCTCAGACTCATGTCCATTGAACCAGTGATGCCATCCAACCATCTTATCCTGTCACCCTTTTCTCCTCTTGCCTTCAATCTTTCCCAGCATCAGCATTTTTTCCAGTGCGTCTGCTCTTCTCATTAGGTGGCCCAAAGTATTGGAATTCAGCCTCAGCATCAGTCCTTGCAATAAATATTCAGGGTTGATTTTAAGATTGACTGGTTTGATTTTCTTGATATTCAAAGGATTCTCAAGAGCCTTCTTCAGAACCACAGAGTCTAATTTAGGTAGAGACCTTGCTTCAAGTTGTAAAACTACCTCCTGTGATGAAGATACAAGGGTGTTTACATTTTCTTTGGTAAGGCCAATTAATATTTGGAGAAAGCAAAATGTCAGAAATTGTCAGGAGATTTGAACATTTAGATAAATAGGATTATGGATGGTTGAGAAATATCCATTTCACCAAAATGACTATATCTTTAAAAATAAATATTAGGAAGTAATATGAATATTAAAAAAAACATAACTCTTTTAAAAGTGAAACTCACTTCTCTTAATCAAGAATATTATAAATTCAATATAAAGTACACAGATTTATTCTAGGACACAGAATTTTTGCCTTCTGGGAGGATCACTCATAAGGTAAAGTAAAGCCTTTTACAACCTCATATTGCATGCTGCATGCTAAGTCACTTCAGTCGTGTCTGATTCTTTGCAACCCTACGGACTGTAGCCCGTCAGGCTCCTCTGTCTGTGGGATTCTCCAGGCAAGAACACTTTAGTGGGTTGCCATGCCTTCCTCCAGGGGATCTCCAAGACCCAGGGATTGAACCCATGTCTCTTGCATCTCCTGCATTGGGAGACAAGTTCTTTACCACTAGTACCATCTGGGAAGCCCACAATATCTTATTAAGAATAAACAATTCAAGAAATATTTGTCATTTTAAGAGAAATAAAGCCGTGTTATAGTTTTGTATAGGTATGCTACTGTTTCTAAAATAACTTTAGAACAGATTTTTTTAATCTTATAAATAAGATTAAATATCTATATTTAATCTTAATACCAGTTTTTATCAAAAGAAATAAAATCGTTTTCCATGAACATCTACAAACTTACCATATTCATTTAGACACTCTCCTCTGTTTTCTTTTTCCTCATTCTAGATAAGCTAGTCATTTCATTTTAAGACACAATTACTCTTCTACCTTAACAAAAACATTCTGAGAAAACCTTGTATATAAAGTTGCTTCCCTTTGCCATTGTACAATTCCTATGAAATGCATCTACTAGGTCTATGTATTGCTATCTTCAATTGCAGTTAACATGAAATGTCCAAAGTAGTGAATCTCTTAAACTAATTATATTTCATGTTATACAGCTGGTGAACTTGTGGGAAAATTTTGTACCAAATGCCTTTGGCAAATCAGTTTCATTATGAATCTTCATGTGTGGTGTTTTCACTTTTTTGTACCACATTGATAACTAATTTTTTAAAATTATGTCTTATTTTTTATTTAAGAAAAACAAAATTTTACTAAGTGTATTTAGTATGAGTGTGTAACTCAAAGGGACTTAAAATTAAATATCTTTCACTTATTTAAATTAAATCATTTATTGCAGTATATTTACCAATTTTTTTTTTTCTTTTACCCTGTTTCTTCTACCATCATTTTTGGCAGCACAGTCCCCTTCAGACATTGCTTAATTATTGATATCAAACTCCTCATGAAAGTTTGTAGAAAATTTCATCAAATTTTTGGTTGAAAGAGTATTTAGTAAGAATTTTTAAATCATTAATCAGTTCTGAAAAGATAATAGATTTGGTGTTACACATGGATTTAATGAAAATGGAAGGGCATTTCAGCCTATTAGATATGATAAGATATTTACTATGTGCATATAAACTATATAGTCTAACAAATAATAATGTCCCAAAACATATTTGATATTTAAACTATTCAATCCCTGGATTGGGAAGATCCCCTGGAGGAGGGCATGGAAACCTGCTCCGGTATTTTTGCCTGGAGAATACCATGGACAGAGAAGCCTGGCAGACTAGAGTCCACAGGGTCACAAAGAATCAGACACAACTAAAGCGACTTAGCAAGCATGCACTCTCTTAGGATAAAATAATTTCCTCTCTCTTTAACCATAGTTTCTCATCTCGGAGAAGGCATACAAATGTGTATATCTTTTATGGCATTCATTCTACTCTTATAACTCTTTTACCATTACCAGCTTCTTAAGGCAGAGAGAATATTTTCCCAAGTATGACAAAATATGATTTTTCTTTGGTTGATATATATAAATTTTTAGGTTATATGTTTCAAATTTTATAAATTAGAAGAGGGTTAAATAAACTACTGGATTAACAGTCATTTATTTTAACATGTTATTGTTGCTCTTGTTTAATCACTAAGTCTTGTTGGACTCTTTGCCACCTGAAGGACTGCAGCATGGTAGACTTCCATGTCCTATACCATCTACAGGAGCTTGCTCAAACTCATATCCATTGAGTCAGTGATGCTGTCTAACCATCTCATCCTCTACTGCCCCTTCTCCTCATGCCCTCAGTCTTTCCCAGCATCAGGGTCTTTTCAAATGAGTCAGCTCATCGCATCACATGGCTAAAGTAGTGGAGCTTCAGCTTCAGCATCAGTCCTTCCAATGAATAGTCAGAGTTGATTTCCTTTAGGATTGACTGGTTTGATCTCCTTGCAGTCAAAGGGACTCTCAAGAGTCTTCTTCAGCACCACAAATTGAAAGCATCAATTCTCTGGCACTCAGTTTTCTTTATGGTCCTACTCTCATATCCATACATGACTACTGAGAAAACCATAGCTTTAACTGTATGGAACTTTGTCAGCAAAGTGATGTCTCTGGTTTTTAATACATTAAGTTTGTCATAGCTTTCCTTCCAAGGAGCAAGCATCCTTTAACTTTACGGCTATGGGCACTGTCTGCAGTGATTTTGGAACCCAAGGAAATAAAATCTGTCACTCTTAACATAGGGTATGCTTATACTAGTCAGCATCATTTTGGTTAAATAAAAATGAGTATTCCATATATATTCTTTGTATTTCGATGTAGCAATCTGGAAATTATTTTCTCTATGTTAAGCTCTTTTATTATGATAAACTGTATTAAATTTTAAGCTTTCATTCTCTGTGAGTTGATTAAACCACATGCATATTCTGATAACCTCAGATTTGTTTGTTTATCTCTGTGAGTCAAGTGGTGCTTTGCTTGTTTTGGCTTATATCCTCATCCCAGACTAAATCCATTTGAAAGCCACAGATGAATGATTAAAAAATAAACACTGCACATATTTAGCAGATCGTTTCTGTACTACAAACTGAGGTAGATGAAAAAAAGAAATTTGAAAATTATTTAAATCATAAATAATATGTCAGAATGTAGTCCTTTATTTATTTCCTTGTTTTTAACTCTGCTATCTCTTTCACAAAATTTATTATGGTTAAACTATGCTTAAATATTAAAATTTGTTCAGCATTCATAGCTGTTATTGCTCTGCAAAAAAAAAAAAAAAAACAACCCACAAAATTCTTTCATTCATTATCTGGGGCTTTGTAGATGCCTTCTAGTAGAATTCTTCATAGAAACACTGGATAAAAACTGACATTATCCCCTTTAGCTCCCAGTTTTCAGAGTAAGAAGTCAGTGTAAAGACAATTTCAATATTGGACAATGACATTTTCAACTTTGCTTTTTCTTCTTCAGGTATTATTGCTGGATTATGGGTTTTTGGTATATTTAATGTATTTCAAATGCTTCTACCTCTTTTAAAATATAAAATTTCTCCTAATTAAACTGTGGGAGACATTTAAACTGGCTCCTTTTATTATGTTGACAAGCGTTCATTAGTTTTTCTTCTTGACACAAGATGTCCCAGGCTCACATGATACATTTTCTGTCCCAAATCAAGATTCAATCATTGCTCCAAAGAGCTTGATCACTTCTAATGTGTCCCAATTTTGGCATGAAGTAAAAAATTTGGTGTTATAAAACCATTCGAAATTATTTTTATGGAACCAAGTAATGTAGAGATAGTGCCATCTGTTTAAATTTATTTCAAATGTCATTGATCACTTATGTTTATTTACTATTTTTGATTATGAAAACAATTTAATAGCCAAGATTCAAATTCACATAAGAAGCTATAAGAAGACTTTTCCACTAGTCTTGAATCATAGCTCCTATTTCTTAAGTCTTCCCCAAAGGGATCCAATTTTGTTGGCTTCTCATTTATTCTTTATTTCTATTTACTCTTCAAGTGATTTTTTATACAATTTGTGTTTTTTTCAGATAGAGATAGTTTTGCCTCATTTTCTAATGCTTATACCTCCAACAATTGGTTTAATCTAATTGCATTGATTAATACTTCCAATGGGCTTCCCCAGTGGCTCAGCAGGTAAAGAATCCACCTGAAATTCAGGAGACACAGGAGATGGGGGTTCGATCCCTGGGTCAGGAAGATCCCCTGAAGAAGGAAATGGAAACCCACTCCAGTATTCTTGCCTGGAGAAACCCATGGACAGAGGAGTCTGGCAGCCTGAGGTCTATAGTGTTGCAGAGTCAGATACAAATGAAGCAACTTAGCACACATACTGGAGAAGGAAATGGCAACCCACCCCAGTATTCTTGCCTGGAGAATCCAAGGGACAGGGGAGCCTGGTGGGCTGCCATCTATGGGGTTGCACAGAGTTGGACATGACCGAAGCGACTTAGTAGTAGTAGTAGCATACATACACACATTCCAGTTCTCTACAATCTTTTTCAAGAGAATGGAAATTGAGGAAATACTTCACAATTCATATTCCTAAGGAAGCCAGTGTTATCTTAATGTCAATAAAAATGAAAAAAATATTAAAACAAAACTACAAACCAATATCATTCATGAAAATAGGTAGGGAAATTCTCATTAAATATCAAATTCAACAATATATAAAAAGAATATATAACTTGAGAAGTTGTATTAATTACAGATATGCAAGGCTGACTTAACATTTGAAAATCCATTAATGTACTACCTCACATCAACAGAGTAACCAAGAAAAATTGCATGATCATATGAATAGATGCACTAAAAGCATTTGTCAAAATCCAGCACCTATCAGTTATAAAATTCTCAGAAAACTAGGAATAAAGGGGAATTTCCTCAACTTTATAAAGAACATATACCAAAAATTACAGTTAACATCATATGTAATGGTGAAAACTCAACACTATCTGGCTAAGATCAGGAAAAAACAAGGAAGTCCTTTCTCACCACTATATTTCAACATCGTACTGGAAGTTCTTGGTAGTGCAGTAAGATTTAAAAAAAAAAAAAGGATTAAAAACTTATACAGATTTGGAAGAAAGGAATAAGACTGTCTTTGTTTGGGAAGGGCAATCGTTTATTAAATCATTTAAATTAAATTAATAAATTCAGTCATTTATTTGGATATATGAAAATACAAAAGATTCAACGATAATCTCCTCATATAACTAATAAATGGTTATAACAATGTTGCAAGGTACAAGGTTTATATGAAAAAAATGAATTATTTTTGTATATATTAGCAATGTTTTATCTTTGTTCAGTTGTTGAGTCATGTCTATTTGTGATCCCATGCACGTAAGCACACCAGGCTTCTCTGTCCTTCACTATATCCCAAAGTTTGCTCAAGCTCATGTCCATTGAATCAGTGATACCATTCAACCATCTCATCCTCTGTCACTCCCTTCTCCTCTTGCTCTCCATCTTTCCCAGCATCAGGATCTTGCCCAATAAGTCGGCATTTTCCATGATATACTCTGCATATAAGTTAAATAAGCAGGATACCAATATACAGCCTTGACATACTCCTTTCCCAATTTTGAACTAGCAATGAGCAAGTGGAATTTGAAACTAAAAACATATTATTATTTAGACCCTTAAATTAAATACTTAGGCATAGATATAATAAAATATGCACAGTTATAAGAAGAGCTACAAAACTGATTAAAGATATCAGAGAAAAACTAAGTAAATGAAGAGACATTCCATGTACATGGGAAAGAAAACTCATTACTGTCAAGACATTGGTTCTTCAGATCTTGATCCACAGATTCAACACAGTCCAAATCAAAAATCCAGTAAGTTATGCTGTGGAAAATCAACAAACTGAACCTTAAATTTAAGGCACAAGATACAGAATAGTCCACTCATTATAGAAGAAGAAAAACAAACATGAAGACTGACACTATCTGACTTCAGTACTTACCATATAGTTACAACAATCAAGACAGTTGTTCTGGCAATAAAAGGAAATTAAAACAGTTGAACTGAATAGAGAGTCCATAGTTAAGAGTCACATAAATATCGAAAACTGATAAGGAAAGCAATGTAGTGATAGTCTTTTGAACAATTTCATGCTGTTTATGGATACACAGTAAATTCCAATAGCTTTCAGTACTATGTATAACACTTTATACATACTGTGTCTAACATTATATATAAAAATATATATATATGTGTGTGTGTGTGTGTATATATATATATATATATATATATATATATATATATAAAACAGGGAAATTGTCAGTCACTCAGTCATTCCTGACTCTTTATGACACTATGGACTGTAGCCAACCAGGCTCCTTTGTCCATGGAATTATCTAGGCAAGAATTTTTGCCTGGATAATTCCCTTCTCCAGGGGATCTTCCTGACCCAGGAATCAAACCTGGGTCTCCTACATTGCAAGGCAGATTCTTTATCATCTCAGCAACTATATATATATATATATATATCTTTGTTACATATCAGCATTCTTAGAATCCTTCATATAATTAAATTTTTCAACAGTTTCAACAGCTTTAGTTTGGACTTGAATTTAATTCAAGGTCTATCAGTAAAAACTGAAAGATTTTTTTTTCTTCCTTCCACATGAATCTGTGCTTTTTAAATTATGAATAGGTAGTTTCACAAATTCAAATTTCTACCTTTCTTGATACTCAGTAGGTGATTTATTTTAACTTGTGTCACTTTAGAATTAAAAAGTGCATCTTCTCCTGGAATCTCCAGGCTGTGCTACAGTTTTCAGCTGTATCTAGGCTTCTTTGTGCTTTATAAAACTTTAAATACATATGGGTACCCACCAAAAGAATAATCCTATTGCTATATTTCTTACCATTATCATCTTTCTTTTCTTAGCCATTACTTTTTCATTTAGGAGTCTCATTTAGTCAGTCCTCAAAAATTCTTTTCACTATAGTTGGTCCTGATAAAAATAACTGCAATAAATATAAAATGAGACAAATGATATTGCACCTGTGTTAAACAGAGTATGTATAAAGTACTAAAAATAGCATGGAAAGTCACTTGCCATCACTGTGGACCCATTCACATGATAGCAGAAAATGTGGGGGTTTTTTTAGGATTTTTGCTCTTTTATGCATCTCATTTGAAGAAAGTTAAATTTTTTGAGTATATATGTATATGTGTGTTCATGTATATATTATTACATATTTTCATTGCATTATTAAATTACATATTTAACAATACATTATTATATTAATGTATATGCTGCTGCTCCTGCTAAGTTGCTTCAGTCGTGTCCGACTCTGTGCGACCCCATAGACGGCAGCCCACCAGGCTACCCCGTCCCTGGGATTCTCCAGGCAAGAACACTGGAGTGGGTTGCCATTTCCTTCTCCAATGCATGAAAGGGAAAAGTGAAAGTGAAGTCGCTCAGTCCTGTCTGACTCTTTGTGACCCCATGGTCTGCAGCCTACCAGGCTCCTCTGTCCATGGGATTTTCCAGGCAAGAGTACTGGAGTGGGGTGCCATTGCCTTCTCCAATTAATGTATATATGATTATATACACATATATAAAATATTTTGCCAGTATCATAATTTCTCTTTGATGCAGATAATTATATTATTACATTATGACAAAATAAAATGGGGCTATGAGAGATTAAATAACTTAAATAATATCCCACAGATACTCAATGATAAATCTACTGTAGTGATATGTTTGATTTAACATTATATGTAAAGTACATACAAATATGGTGTTGTATTAAATTAATAGTTGTAACTCTTTGGTATAAACTCATATCTTACAAAATAAAAATGCACAAATACTCTGATATAGCCCTTCAATTGATTGGTGGCATCCTAAAAATATGTGTAAATGTTCATTTTTGTAGGTTAAAGACAACAAACACTCTAGTTTTTAAGGAGGTCTGGGATAAATACATTGTGAGTCATATGTTAAGTGATGTTGAAAAAGATATGGGTAGATTTACATGTAGAATATGAGAATATGAAAAATCTCTGGTCTCAATTACTAAGCTACAACAACTTAGGTACAGATAGAGGTAGGAGTAACGTTTTCTAGAACATTGTAGTAGAAACTTTAAAAAAAATACTGTCTTTGAGGAGTAGGACAGGAGTGGTGAGGAAGGGACAATTACATCTTATTAATAACTTTGGCAGTATTGAGATTTTAATAACACGCAATAACTTCTTAAATACCTACATATATAAAAAACACTTTACCACCATCAACGTAGAAATAGTGCTTTCAAAAAGTCTAAAGAATAGTTTTTTCCTAAAATGCATATCTATCTAACCTATCATCAACCCATCTATCAGTCTATTTCTTCTCCCTACCTACTTACCCATTTGAATATAGAGATGCTAATTTTAAAAGTGGGAAATTTCAATTTGCATACTAAAAATATATATTACATTCTATTATTTATGGAAAATTTTAAGTTTCCATTTGTGTGAGATAGTTATTTAAAATTATATTTCAAAATACGTAATTATACAATAAGAAAAAGTAAAATATTTTTTTCTAAAATAGCTTGGGAAGAAATCATTAGGCTTATATGATTAGATTTCAACTTTAAGCATTTATTAATAATTTAGATATTTTTAGTCCTTAAATTTTCTTGGACGTGTTGTATCTTCTGGTTGGGCCAATTTAATAGAAGTGTTTGCACTCATCATGTGTCATTTTATTTATAACCAAGCTCTTAAAACTGTGGCAGCATACTAGGGAACATTAATAAAGCATATCTTGGAGCAATGTACTTGTTTTCACAGGCTGAAATCAATTCACCTTGAAAGCACTGCTCATATAGAATGAATAACTCTGGAGATAAGAAGATCTATCCTATTAGCAATGAAAAAATAGCCTCAGAGAGTTATAAATTCAAAAGCAAGTATGTCTGTGGGTATTCAGTGCCTCTATACATCTTAAACTGGTTTGGCTATTAGTATATTAGATGGAGAGTAAGATTCTTTAAGAGTGAAACAGGCAACCTAACACTGCTGGACACTGGTGCAAGAGAAAGAAATATAAATCACCCGGCCCATCGGTGCACTGAAAGAAGGAATATATGAAGTTACATTCATAGAATAAACTGCAAAAAAGCAGTTTGACATTCAGAAATAACTTAAATAATTCCCAAATCAGATTCAATAAAAAGACTTTTCCTTACAAGAAAGCCAGCCAGCAGGTTGTTATCAGGAATGTTTAAGAATATTTTTCACTTCTTTTAATGGTCTAAATAGAGCTATGAAGAAAATGCCAAGATATTAGGAAGCACTATTGTGATTATTTCACCTTGAATATTACCTTGTAGTGGGAGGAGCTTCCCTGGTGGCTCAGGTGATAAAGAATCTGCCCGCAATACAGGAGACATCGGTTCGATTCCTGGATCAGGAAGATTCCCCGGAGAAGGGTTAGACCATCCAATCCAGTATTCTCGAGCTTCCCTGGTAGCTCAGATGGTCAACAATCTGCCTGCAATACAGGAGACCTGGGTTTGATCCCTAGGCAGGGAAGATCTCCTGGAGGAGAGCATGGCAACCCACTCCAATATTCCTGCCTGGAGAATCCCCATGGACAGGGGAGCCTGGTAGGCTACAGTCCATGGGGCTGTGGACACTACTGAGCAACTAAGCACAGCACATTACTATGTAGTCACATCTAGATGGTCTTTCCTCCAAACTAATGTAATCATTTAATTCCTTTTTCACTCTTGATTATCTCCCAAAAGACAATATGATATTTTATTAAAATAAATTAAATATAAATTGAATAAAATTAATACTCAGAGTGGAGTTCCACACTCAGTTTCAATATTAATTAAATCAGTTTAGTAATAAAATCTTAGGGATAAATCAAATTTGAGATGAGTTTTCAACCTCACAGAAAATAAGTTCCATTGTGTGCCACAATGATCATTGATAGAGCCATCTCAACTATTATGCTTTTAACAAACTCAGAAGTACTTCCTATTCCTTGTTCCCTCACCCAAGGCAAGCATTACAACTTTAATCAGAATTATTGCTATGTTCTTATGAACTATTAAGAAGTAAAGTACAAATTAGAATAAATTCTATTTCATGTTAATACAAATGTATTTTAAATTATTTACCATGCTAAATATTCCAAGATTCGGAAGAAATTATCCAAAACCTATCTAAGTTTTACATACCTCAATTGCAGGAGTTGTGTGTGTGCTCAGTCATGTTGCACTCTTTGCAACTCCATGGACTTTAGCCTGCCAGGATCCTCTGTCCGTGGAATTTCCCAGGCAGGAATACTGGAGTGGGTTGCCATTTTCTCCTCCAGAAGATCTTCCCAACCCAGGTCTCCTCCATTGCAAGCAGATTCTTTATCGTGTGAACCACCAGGGAAGCCCTGTACCTCTGATAAACTTCACTGAATTTCTGTCCTAAAGTTTTATACAATTTTAGCAATGTATTAGAATAGACAATTCTCAGTTCTTCAATTTATTGTGAAAATTTTCAAATAGAGACCAACATGGAAAGAATTTTAAAGTGAATACCATTTTGTAATGACCTAGTTTCTATAATTATAATACTATACTTGTTTTGTGTTTCCCAGGGGGCTCAGATGTAAAAATCCTCCTGCCAGTGCAGAACACACAGGTTCAATCCCTGGGTCAGAAAGTTCCCCTGGAGGAGGAAAGAGCAACCCCTTCCAGCATTCTTGCCTAGGAAATCCCATGAACAGAGGAGCATGTGTACAGTCCATGGGGTCACAAAGAGTTGGACATGACTGAGTGGATACACACATAACTAAAACTTATCTTTGCATTCTTCCCTCCATCTCTCTTATCAGTAAATTACTCTTTGATACATTTAAATTAACTTGTATACATGAGCATATTTTCACTTAATACTTCATACTGCATGTAATTCTGACAAACTCAATTTTAATATTTGCATATTATTAAATGTATTGCATTTTGGCTAACGTATGCTCCTGTACGTCAAGAACAATCATGGGCCTCAGATTTATGGATACTAGTAGAAAATGTGAAACTCATTGTTCAGAGAGACAGAATGGTTTATCACTCACAGTTACAAAAGCCCAAGTACCACTATTTGTGCTGAGACCCTGATCCTAGTTTCTCAAAAAGGAGGACATTGAGAGCCAGGTGTCTCTTGCACACAAAATGAGTTGTGTTACAGGAAAGGAGCTCAGAGCTTAGGAAACCTCAGACTTAAAGGGTTTAGTAGCAAACTTTTGCTAACCTTTGCCACAGATGAAGATATTAACTTATGCTGGCCAACAAACAACTTCTTCCCTGGAGCAAGATAATATCTCAATTGTTCAAGGCTGTTTGCTATACAAACATCTTTTAAAGATATTAATGTTATAGAACAAAAACATTATCAATGCATTTTTGCTTAGAAGGTATGCTGAAATGGATGAGACCTAAGGAGAATTCTCTCTCATAATACATAGTAATTAACATATCTGTACTATCTTGACTTTTGTTATTTATATGTGTGTGTGTGTGAGGGAATGTTTAACAGTAGGATTCCTGTGTGCTGTTTCCTGTCTCTTTTGAGCCCTCTGTTCCTTATCAGTTCCTGTCAGGAACTAGCTGAGCGGCAAGCCGCTCCCAGGACTGAGATCAAAGAGATGGGATGCTTGCATAGGATTTCCTTCATTAGCTTTTCTATATGGTGAAAGGGATTACTTATGACCCTCTTTTGATGTGGATTGTCTTTTGGCTTTATGGCCTCTGTTACTTCTTGTTTCCTTGGTAACTTGTAAAGTCTGGTCTTTTGATCTTTATCTGAAGAAGCTACCTTGTAACATGGTATATATACTTACACAGAGTTCAGTAAAGCATCCTTGTTCCACTAGAGACTTGGGTCTTCCTGTCCTTTCTCTCTCTCTCTGTCTCTCTTTCTGGCTGATTTCCTGGAGCATGGAGGCTTGCCGAGCTCATTTTCCTGCTCTGGCTTTCAAGACCTCTCAAGACTTCTTGAGAGGGCACCCTGTGCCTACGTGAGCGGTACAAGCTCTGTCCAAGTGCTTTGTTGGTTTTCTGCGTAACCCAGGGAATATTTTTGCATAACCCGGGGGATATTAGCCTTCCCTTCTTTCACTTTCTTACCCTCAATTCTTGACCACCAGGTTCTAGTCCATTAAAGGACTGCAATATATATATATATATATATATATATATATATATACACACACACACACATGCTTAGTTTTTCAGTTGTGTCCGGCTATTTATAGCCCCATGGACTATAGCCCAGGTTTCTCTGTCAATGGAAATTTCCAGGCAAGAATACTGGAGCAGGTTGCCATTTCCTACTCCAGGGGACCTTCCTGACTCAGGGATCCAACTCATGTCTCTTGTGTCTCCTCTGTTGACAGGTGGATATTTTATCACTAGCGCCATCTGATAGGTATATATATATATATATATACCTATAGCTTTCTTTGGGCTTTCCTGGTGGCTCAGATGGTAAAACGTCTGCCTGCAATGTGGGAGACTCAGGTTCGATTCCTGGGTCGGGAAGGTCCCCTGGAGAAGGAAATGGCAGTCCACTCCAGCACTCTTGCCTGGAAAATCCCATGGACGGCAGAGCCTGGTAGGCTGCAGTCCATGGGGTTGCTAAGAGTCAGACACGACTGAGTGACTTCCCTTTCACATTTCACTTTCACGCATTGGAGAAGGAAATGGCAACCCACTCCAGTGCTCTTGCTTGGAGAATCCCAGGGACGGGGGATCCTGGTGGGCTTCCATCTATGGTGTCGCACAGAGTAGGACACGACTGAAGTGACTTAGCAGCAGCAGCAGCATCTATTGAGTTGAGGCTGACTTATATGTCTTCCAGGATGAGGTGGTTGTCAGTTTTCTTATGATCATACCAGAAGTAAAAATCACCTTAATTTGGGGACAGAATTAAGTTATATAATGTATTTCACCAAAGAAAGTGTGGCCCTAAAACTGTACATAATACCCTTAGGAGATGTTTGCAATTTTGGAGTCCTGTGTAGGATCAACATCAATCATGGGGTAAGGTTGACAGTGCTCTCAGCTGACAATACCAGCTCACTGGTAAGCCCTATGGTTCCAGTTCTCTTCAGATTCTTGAAGAAATTGATTGAGAGCAGTCAGCTCAACTTGTCTTGTTTGTCAACTAAGTCACATTCCTCTGGTCCAACTAAAGACTGAGAATAGGATTGGGAAAGACATCTAGAGGTGTTGACGGGTGTTTCACATGAAAGGTACAGTTGCTGGCAACCTCCTCTGCTCTTTCAGTTAGCCTTTTTGGTAATTTCATGAATACATCATAGAAATGAAAAACAAGTTTCTCCACAGTTGAATTTTCCCAATGTGCTCAGCTTATTCCTCAAGCTATCTGGGCTTAGAATATAGGAGAACATAAAGGCAATATATCAGGAAAGAAGGACCTGTGCTTTTCTTTTTTAATAATGCTGTTTTAACATTATAAATGATTTGTAAAAGAAACTACCTGTAAGTCATTTGTCATTTATGAGGTTCACACATATTTTATGCAGCTGTCTGGGGCTTAAACTTCTACAGATGTTTTTACAATGCATTTCAAAAAGCATATGGCTTTAACTTACTTGAAGCAAATTTTATCAATTCTTTAATAATTCATTCATTTTGAGTCCTAGTTAAGAAACATTTGGGCTTCCCAAGTGGCTAGGTGCAGGAGATGTTGATTTGATCCCTGGGTCAGGAAGATCCCCTGGAGAAGGAAACAACAACCCATTCCACTAGTCTTGACTGGGAAATCCCATGGACAGAGGAGCCTGGTAGGCTACAGTACATGAGGTTGCAAAAAAATCAGACACAACTTAACAACTAAACAGCAACATGGAATGTTTGCTGGGTCCAATGTTAGAAATATTTTTCCATACATCTCATTGTAAAAGTTAGAGATTTTAACTTGGTCCGTATTTAACTGAATGAGAAATTGCCTTTGTTTTTTTGTTTGTTTTTTACCAAAGGGACTTTATTATTTTTCAGTTTCAATGGCAATAAATGAAATTCCCTGTCATTCTGCAACTTCCCCAGCATTTGGCACTGTCAGTTTTTGAGTTGTAAGCCTCTAGTAGATGTACCAGAGAAGGCACTGGCAACCCACTCCAGTACTCTTGCCTGGAAAATCCCATGGACGGAGGAGCCTGGTAGGCTGCAGTCCATGGGGTCTCGAAGAATCAGACACGACTGAGCGACTTCACTTTCACTTTTCCCTTTCATGCATTGGAGAAGGAAATGGCAACCCACTCCAGTGTTCTTGCCTGGAGAATCCCAGGGATGGGAGCCTCGTGGGCTGCCATCTATGGGGTCGCACAGAGTCGGACACGACTGAAGCAACTTAGCAGCAACAGCAGTAGATGTACAATGTATCACATTTGATTTTACAATGATGAATAGTAATATTGGAATTACTTCATATGTTTATTTGCAATCCATATAATATACTTTTTTGTTGGGGAGTATATTCAGTTCCTTTATTTGTTTCTTAATTGGGTTGTGGGTTAAATGATTGTTGAGTATAAAATGCTATTTATACATTTGGAAACGAGTCTTTTATCAACTCTATAATTTGTAAGTTTTCTGTTCCAGTGTTGTTTATCTTTTCATTCTCTTAACAGTATCTTTCAAAAACAAAATGTTAACTTTGATGAAGTTAAATTCATATTTTTTTCTTTCTCAACTCATGTTTTTGATTTGCATCTAAAAGATTTTGCATCATTTTGCCATATGAAAGTCCACATTATTCTGTCATATATTTTATTTTAGAAAACTTATATTTTTGCATTTCAAATTCCAGTTTATGGTCTATCTTTAAAATTATCTTTTATAGAATTTTATATAAAATTATCTTGCATAATTTTAATTTTTATAGTATGTCAGGTATTTTTGGAGATTCGATTATTTTTATGCATGTGAATGTCCAAATTTTTCCAACACCACTTTTTGAAAAGACAATCCTTTCTGCATCAAATTGCCTTTGCACCTTTATCAAACATTGTTTGTCTATATATGTATGGATCTATATATTGGGGTCCTTTACTTTCTTAATTTACTGTGTATACTGATAGTTTCACAAATACCACACTGTCTAGGTTACTTTTGTTGTTGTTTAGTCACTAAGAGGCTCTTTAGCACTATGGTAATTCAGTTCAGTTCACTGAGTCCTCACTCAGTCGTGTCCGACTGTTTGCGACTCCATGGACTGTAGCATGCCAGGCCTCCCTGTCCATCACCAACTCTCAGAGTCTACTCAAACTCATGTCCAATGAGTCGGTGATGCCATCCAACTATCTCATTCTCCATCGTCCCCTTCTCCTCCTGCCTTCAATCTTTCCCAGGATCAGGGTCTTTTCAAATGAGTCAGGTCTTCCCATCAGGTATTGGGGTTTCAGTTTCAGCATCAGTCCTTCCAATGAATATTCAGGACTGATTTCCTTTAGGATGCACTGGTTGGATCTCCTTGCAGTCCAAAGGACTCTCAAGAGTCTTTTCCAACACCACAGTTCAAAAGCATCAGTCCTTTGGCACTCAGCTTCCTTCACAGTCCAATTCCAATGGCAACCCACTCCAATATTCTTGCCTAGAGAACTCCGTGGACAGAGGAGCCTGGTGGGCTGCCATCTATGGGATCATACAGAGTCAGACACTACTGAAGTGACTCAGCAGCAGCAACAGCTCACATCTATACATGACTACTGGACAAACCACAACTTTGATTAGGTGGACCTTTGTTGGCAAAGTAATATCTCTGCTTTTTAATATGCTGTCTAGTTTGGTAATAACTTTTCTTCCAAGGAGTTAGCGTCTTTTAATTTTGTGGCTGCAATCACCATCTGCAGTGATTTTGGAGCCCCCCCCCGCCCCCGCAAAAAAAAAAAAAATAAATAAAGTCTGTCACTGTTTCCACTGTTTCCCCATCTATTTGCCATGAAGTGATGGGACCAGATGCCATGATCTTCGTTTTCTGAATGTTGAGTTTTAAGCCAACCTTCTCACTCTCCTCTTTCACTTTCATCAAGAAGCTCTACGGTTCCTCTTCACTTTCTCCCATAAGGGTGGTGTCATCTGCATATCTGAGGTTATGAATATTTCTCCTGGCAATCTTGATTCCAGCTTGTGCTTCATCCAGCTCAGCCTTTCTCATGATATACTCTGCATATAAGTTAAATAAGCAGGGTGACAATATAGAGCCTTGAGGTACTCTTTCCCCGATTCAGAACCAGTCTGTTGTTCCATGTCCAGTTCTAACTGTTGCTTCCTGAGCTGTGAACAGATTTCTCAAGGAGAAGGTCTTGGGCGATTTTAAATTTTAATTCAATATAAAATTTTAACTTGAGTCCTCTAACTTTGTTGTTTTTCAAAACATTTTTAAAATTTTATTTTTTTCCTATTCATATAAATTTTATAATCAGGTAGTAGATATCTAAAAGAAAGCTTATGACAATTTTGATCAGTAAATCTATGAATGTAATTTATATCAACTGACAGCTTGTAATATCAGTCTTCTAATATAGATGAACATGATTTATATGCCCATAAATTTATATCTCCTTCTAGTTTCCACATCTATTTTATTAGAATTGTATATAAGAGTTTAAATATTCCAGGGATGGATTATAAATTTAATATTAATATTTAATTAAATATTATCTTTATATAGAAATACAATTGCCATTTAAAAATTGACCTTGTACACTGCAACACAGTAAGCTCTTATATTACTCTAGGTATTTTGTTTGTTTGTTCTTGATTTCGTAGATTGTCTATACTTTTCTCCATAGACAATGTTCCTCCCAATAAAAACAGTTTTATTTCTTTGTTTCCTCTGTATAGGCTTGTCTTTTTCTTGCCTTATGATATTGCCTCGTACTTCCAGTGTGATGTTAGTTAGATATGATATGATATGACATCCTTGTCTTATTCCTAGTCTTTGTCACTTCCATTTAAGTTTATTAGGTGCAGATTTTTCATAAATAAATGTTATTTTTAGAACTAATGAAGTTACCTTTTATAACTGGCTTCCTGAGGATTTTATAATCAATGGATAAAAGTTAATATTTGTCTATTTTCCCTCATACATTAATACAATCATATATTTTCTTCTTACTAATATGTTAAATGGTGAATTGTATTGACCAATTTTTGGAATGCTGAATTTGTCTAACATGCCTGAAATAATGTCTGCATGTTCAGGATGTATTATCTTTTTAAAATACTACTAATTTAGATATGATAATAAAGATCTGTATGTCCACACTT
This sequence comes from Bos indicus x Bos taurus, assembly GCF_003369695.1. Lineage (NCBI taxonomy): Eukaryota > Metazoa > Chordata > Mammalia > Artiodactyla > Bovidae > Bos > Bos indicus x Bos taurus. The sequence goes on from NC_040087.1 coordinate 56,924,463, forward strand.
AAGAGGGATATTGGCCTTTCAGTTCAGTTCAGTCGCTCAGTCATGTCCGACTCTTTGCGACCCCATGAACCGCAGCACGCCAGGCCTCCCTGTCCATCACCAACTCCCAGAGTTCACCCAAACCCATATCCATTGAGTCAGTGATGCCATCCAACCATCTCATCCTCTGTCGTCCCCTTCTCCTCCTGGCCTCAATCTTTCCCAGCATCAGGGTCTTTTCCAATGAGTCAGTTCTTCACATCAAGTGGCCAAAGTATTGGAGTTTCAGCTTCAGCATCAGTCCTTCCAATGAATATTCAGGACTGATTTCCTTTAGGCTGGGCTGGTTGGATCTCCTTGCAGTCCAAGGGACTCTGAAGAGTCTTCTCCAACACCACAGTTCAAAGGCATCAATTCTCTGGTGCTCAGCTTTCTTTATAGAACAACTCTCACATCCATACATGACCACTGGAAAAACCATAGCCTTCACTAGACAGACCTTTTTCTGCTTTTCAATATGCTATCTAGGTTGGTCATAACTTTCCTTCCAAGTAGTAAGTGTCTTTTAATTTCATGGCTGAAATCACCATCCTCAGTGATTTTGGAGCCCATAAAAATAAAGTCAGCCACTGTTTCCATTGTTTCCCCATCTATTTTCCATGAAGTGATGGGACCAGATGCCATGATCTTAGTTTTCTGAATGTTGACCTTCTGAATGTTGAGCTTTAAGCCATCTTTTTCACTCTTCTCTTTCACCTTCATTAATAGGCTCTTTAATTTTTCTTCACTTTCTGCCATAATATTGGCCTTTAGTTTTTTATTATTATTTATGGTTTTATTAGGTAACCTCATAAAAACTTTTAGTAAGTGTTCCTTTCTATATTTGTGTTTGGAAGAAATTGTATAGAATTGGTATTACTTATTCCTTCAGTATTTGGTGAAATTATTAGTGAACATATAGGTTTTGAATTTGTTTAGTGGAAAAATTTGATCTGCAAATTCAATTTATATAATAGGTATAGAGCTATTCAGGTTACCTATTTCTCCCTAAATCAGTTCTTTTAGTTTGTGTCATTAAAAGAATTAGTTAATTTCTTCTAAGTTATCAAAATTATGGACATAGACCTTAGCTATATTTATTTATTATGCTTTTAACTTTATGAGATAGGTAATGATGTCTATTCTATTATTTTTTTGTAGTGGTACTTTTTTTCTTTTATTTATTCAGTTTTGTTGTTTAGACCAGGGACAGATTTATATATTAATTGAATTTTTCAAAGAACCAGCTTTTGATTTTTTTGTTTCCATCAATTGTGTGTTTGTATATATAGATATACACATTCACACACACAATATCTCTCTCAATATAGAGAGAGATACTTCCCAGGTGACATTACTGGTAAAAAATCCACCTGCATTGCAGGAGACTTGTGTTCAATCCCTGGGTCAGGAAGATCTCATGGAGAAGGACATGGCAACCCATTCCAGTATTCTTGCCTAGAGAACCCCATGGACAGAAGAGATGGGCTATAGTCTATAGGGTCACAAAGATTCAGACATGACTAAGTGACTTAGCACACATGCACACACACATTTTATATATATATATATATACACATACATATATATATACATACATATATACATATACATATGAACATGTGAAATATACATATTGAATATATGTGTAGATCTATATCTACATATATATGGAAATAGAGTTTTGAGTAGGCATATATGCATATGTGAATATAAATATATATTTAAACTCTTTTTCCTATTTTCAACTTAATTCATTTCTGTTCTAAATTATTCTTAGTTTTCATTTCAATCCCCAAAAAAAGGCAATGCCAAAGAATGTTCAAACTACTGTACAATTGCACTCATTTCACATGCTAGCAAAGTAACACTCAAGATTCTCCAAGCTAGGCTTCAACAGTACACAAACAGAGAACTTCCAGATGTTCAAGCTGGATTTAGAAAAGGCAGAGGAACCAGAAATCAAATTGCCAATATCCACTGGATCATAGAAAAGGCAAAAGAATTCCAAAAAAACATTTACTTCTGCTTCATTGATTATGCTAAAGCCTTTGACTGTGTGGATCACAGCAAACTGTGGGAGATTCTTCAAGAGATGGGAACACAAGGCCACCTTACCTCTCTCCTCAGAAACCTGTATGTAGTCAAGAAGCAACAGTTAGAACCAGACATGAAACAATGGACTGGTTCCAAACTGGGAAAGGAGTACATCAAGGGTGTATATTGTCACCCTGCTTATTTAACTTATATGCAGCATACATCATGTGAAATGCTGGGCTGGATGAAGCACAAGATGGAATCAAGATTATAGGAGAAATATCAATAATTTCAGATATGCAGAAGGCACCACCCTTATGGCAGAGAGTGAAGAGGAATTAAAGAGCCTCTTGATGAAAGAGGAGAGTGAAAATTTTGGCTTAAAACTCAACATTCAAAAAACAAAGATTATGGCATCTGGTCCCATCACTTCATGGCAAATAGATGGGGAAACAATGAAAATAGTGACAGACTTTATTTTCTTCAGCTCTAAAATCACTGCAGATGGTGACTGCATCCATCAAATTAAAAGATGATTGTTCCTTGGAAGAAAACCTATGCAAAACTAGACAGCATATTAAAAAGCAGAGACATTACTTTACCAACAAAGATCCGTCTATTGAAAGCTACGGTTTTTCCAGTAGTCATGTATGGATATGAGAGCTGGTCCCTAAAGAAGGCTGAGTGCTGAAGGATTGATGCTTTTGAACTGTGGTGCTGGAGAAGACTCTTAAGAGTCCTTGGGACTACAAAGAGATCAAACCAGTCAATTCTAAAGGAAAAAGTCCTGAATATTCATTGGAAAGACTGATTCTGAAGTTGAAGCTACAATATTTTGGTCACCTGATGCAAAGAGCTGACTCATTGGAAGGGACTTTGATGCTGGGAATGTTGAAGGCAGAAGGAGAAGGGAATGACAGAGGATGAGACAGTTGGAATGGTTCACCCACTCCAAGGACATGAGTTTGGCCAAGCTGTGGGAGATGATGAAGGACAGGGAAGTGTGGCATGCTGTAGTCCATCGGGTAGCAAGCATAGGACATGACTGAGTGACTGAACAACAGCAACAAATTCTTTGCTTTATTCTTTTTACTTCTTGTCTGTTTTTTCCTAATTATTCTAATTTGAAGATTGTGAAGCTTAAGCTATTAACTGTAAATCTTTCTTTTAATATATGTGCTTAATGCTTTATAGCATTTTTCAAATTTTGATGTTTTATTTTCTTCTTTTAATATAACATATTTTTCAAATATTCTTACAACTTGCTGTTTAGCACATGATTTAGTAGTTAAATGTTTAATCTCGAAATATTTGGGTATTTTCCAGATATCATATAGTAATTGATACCAAGTTTAATTCCATTATGGTCTGAGACATACTTTATATGATTTATATTCCCTTAAATTTATTTAGATGTTAAGGTTGGGCTTTTGGCCAGGAATTTGGTCTATCTTCATGAATACAGTATGTATACTTGGAAGGAATGTTTTCTACCCTCATTAGATAGAGTGTTTCATAGATGTTGATTAGATCAGGTTGGTTGATAGTGCTGTTTTGCATCAATGATTTTCTTCCAAAGAAATTATTGAGAGAGAGTACTAAAATTTCCAAATGTAATTGTGTTTTTTTTTTTTCCCTTAATTTTCCCTTTCAGGTATCAGTTTGCTTCCTGCATTTTGAGGTTCTATTACTAAATTTATATTCCTTTGGGATTACTGTGTTTCTTGGAGACTGCTTTCTCATAATGTAACACCCCTCTATAGTCCTGATGATCTTTCTTGTTCTGAGGCCCATCTTGTCTCTTATTATTAATTATAGCCAGACCAGCTTTCTTTTGGTTAGAGTTTGTATGGCATATATTTTTATTCATATCTTTACTGTAAACTCATCTTAGGTCTTACTGTTTAAGTGGGCTCTTTTAGGCAGGTTTTGCATTTTTATCCATTGGGACAATTATTGTCTTTTATATGGTATGTTTACGTTGCTCACTCTAAAAGTAACTATAGGTACAGTTGGATTATAATTTGCCATATTGAGCACTGTTTCCTATTTCTTTCGTTTCTTTCTTGTTATTGTTGTTGTTAATATTTTTCTTCTTATTCTAATTTTTCTCTTTTTTAATTTGAAACTTTTACAATTCCTCAGTTTTTTTTTCTATTTAATTATAATAACAACCTTTTAAAACTTTATAACTATATATATTTTACAATACTGAATATGAAATGAACAAGTATAAATTCAAATTGTCTTTTTGCTTTACATCCAAGGTCCTTATAATAGTATATTCTCCATTTCTCTCTAATCTCTAATTCATTTTTGCCTTCACATACACTGAAAACAGCCAATACACATTTGTTATTGTTGCTTTAAATATATGATTTACTTCTAGAGTAAAAAAGGTAATAAAAATTCACTTTTTTTCACTTTATTTCTTTAGATTATAGTTTCTGACCTCTTAACTTACTCCTTTGGCCTGAAAAACTTTTCAACAATTTTAGAGCAGGTATTCCAGCATTTTGTTCCCCAAATGTTTGTTCATCAGAGAAAGTCTTTATTTTTCCTTTACTTTGAAAGATGTTTTCACTGGAAATTGAATGCTAGGTTATTATAGTTTATTCCTTTAATACTTTAAAGATGTCACTTATGTTCTGATTTTTGTATAATTTTTGATGAAGAGTTGATGTGATTCCAAACTTTGTTTATCCATTGTTAAGGTTTTTATTTTTTCCCCCCTGTTGTTGTCAAGATTTTTCTCTTTACCTGTGATTTCAACAGTTTAGATATTATATGCCTGTGTGTGTGTGTGTAACTTTATACTTCCATGCATTTGTGAGCTTTCTTAGATTTCTAACTTGCTCTCTACCATGAATACTGGAAGTTATCAACTCATTTCTTCACACATATGTCCTCTGCACCCTTCTCCCCATTTTCCTTTTTTTGAATTCCAATTACACATATACTACAATGTTTTATATTTCCCCACAGTACTTGAATGTGTTGAATGTGATTTTATGCTTTGTGTTTTATTTTTTCACTCTTTTTTCTCTGTATGTTTTAGTATGGATAGCTTCTTTTGATGTGTCAACAAGTTCACTGATTTTTCCTTGGCTATATTCTACTTACGAACTCATAAAACATTTTTCATTTATGTTACTTTGGTTTGGATTTGCACCATGCTATTTGATTCTTTCTTAAAGTTTCACATAGTTGATGATATGTATCTGATCTTATATGTCATATTAGTTTTATGTTAGAGCCTTAGTACATTATTCATTACTATTTTAAATTTTTTCAATATTTCTAACATGAGTCATTTTTTATTATGGTTCTGATTATTATGTTTTGCCTTTAGGCTCAATTTTTTATTTTTTTCATAATGTGCCTTATATTTTACTTCATTACTATTTTATGAAATCTGGGAATATTTTATAAGACAGAAGATATGGAGGTCAATATATGCAATGCAAAGAGCAAAAACATGATTTTTCTCCTTCTTGACTTTTATTGTTGAGATTTTTATTAATCTATTCAGGAAGTTGTTGTTTAGTTGCTAGGTCATGTCCAATTCTCGTGACCCCATGGACTGTAGCCCTCCAGGTCCTCTGTCCCTGGGATTTCCCAAGCAAGAATACTGGAGTGGATTGCCACTTCCTTCTCCAGGCAATCTTCCCGACCCAGGGATTAATGTGGCATCTCCTCCAATGGCAGGCAGATTCTTTACTGGTGAGCCACCAGAGAACCCTGAATGTGTTTAAATTGTATTATTGTTATGTTTGCCAGAAGTGAAGTTTATTGTTGGAATGGATACCAAACAATTTAAATTCTTAGAGTGAAAACTGTTATCTCCCCCTTGGCTGTGTGTCTTCGCTTTGTGTTCCTTCCCAGTGGAAATTAGTCTCTTGAGCACTTCCTACTGTAGCCCCTGCTATTTTCACTCAAGTCTTAGTGAAAGTTAGTTTCATGAAAAAGGAGAAGTAGAAAGGAATGTTCTCGGATTTTATTCTTCAGTTTCTCATCAAGGAATGTATTGCAACCTTCATTTCAGCACTGTGAATTTCACAAGAATTCCTCTGCTCAAGTGATGGATTAAATTAGTAGTATTTGTTAAGATGGTAAGTCTTGAGATTTACCAGTCAATCCTAAAGGAACTCAACCTTGACTATACATTGAAAGGACTGTTGCTGAAGCTGAAGCTCTAATACTTTGACAACTTGATGCAAAGAACTGACTTGTTGGAAAAGACCCTTACACTGTGAAAGACTGAGGCAAAAGGAGAAGTGGGCAGCAGGGGATGAGATGGTTAGACAGCATCACCAACTCACTGGACATGATTTGAACAAGTTCCAGGAGACACTGGAAGACAGAGGAGCCTGGTGTGCTACAGTCCATGGGATCACAAAGTTGGACACAACTTAGCAATTAAACAACTATAGCAACAAAATCTAGAGAATTGCTTTAGGAATGCAGGACAAAATTAGTTATTTCACTAAATTTTGTGGGTCATTTGCTCCCACATGGAAGATAAAATTGTGTTTTTATAATTCTCTTATGGTTGATTGAAGCCAGCAGAGTCGTTACTTTCAGAACAGGTATTTAGTTGCTGACTAAAAATACTCTGGGGCTCTCTTTTATCACTGGAATAGGTATTAGTCAAGTTTAAGATTGTGGCTACTCTGTGAACTGAAGTTCTGAAGTGACTATGATTTACAGTACGTCTGCTGACCCTCAACATACAGGTAGCATGAGAAAAAATCAAAGTTTGTCATTTTAAGCTACTGAGATTTCATGACGTTTCCCTCTATAATAACATAACCTGTCTACACTAACTTGTCAAGGGAAAAAAGTCAATTGTTTAAGTTAGGATATTTTAAGTTTGAGATATGGATAGATTTCTTGTAGTTGGATGACTGAGTCCAAGTGTCAGAGTGAAGGTAAGATTTGGAAATAAATTAGAAAATCAACACTTAGAAGATATTTTAATACCATGAGAATAGAAGATATTGTATAATAAAACTTTAGAGAGAAAAGAAGAGGCAATAATTTTGAATATTTAAGAATCTGTACAGAGATAGTTATCCAGTCAGTTAACCAAAAAAATTGTTTGTATTTTAATGGCCTAGAAGTTGAGAACAGAGTGTTTTAAGGAATGCTGGAGTAGTCACCAAATACAAGTTTCGCTTAAAATGTCAAAAGGCATGAATTAAATATGCTACTTAGTTTAACAGCATGGAGGATAATAGTTATATTATGAAAAGTTGTTTCAAAAATAAAAGCATAAGGAAAATTAAAGCAAGGAAAAGATAGTGAGAAATTCAAATTATTTTCATAATTTTCTGACATCAGTTGTATAAGACACTAGTAATACACTATATATTTATATGTACTTCTGCATTTATATAACATATGTCTGTAAATTTTCATATGTATTTACATAGATGTATATAAACATACATGTACACATACAATTATGTATATATATGTGTGTATAATGCAGATAGTAGCACCACTGAACTTTATATTACTGTATAATAAACATTCCTCACAATCTCATTAACAATAAGATTTTCCTCACTTTTATGTAGGCTCTCAACTTTACTGTCCTAAAGTCCACAATTTCATTGACAAGTCTTCACAAGAGAGTATAGACTTTACTACTGCTTTCCCTCTTCAGTTTTTTTCTAACCCTTAATGCCTTGCGCCAGAGGCACTCCCATGTTTTAGGCAGCAACCTGTTTCAAGGTAATAAAATCGATATTTGCTACTTGTTGATGCTCAGTTCAGTTCAGTTCAGTCACTCAGTCGTATCCGAGTCTTTGCGACCCCATGAATTGCAGCACATCAGACCTCCCTGTCCATCACCAACGCCCAGAGTTTACTCAAACTCATGTCCATCGAGTCAGTGATGCCACCCAGCCATCTCATCCTCTGTCATCCCCTTCTCCTCCTGCCTGAATCCCTCCCAGCATCAGAGTCTTTTCCAAGAGTCAACTCTTCACATGAGGTGATCAAAGTATTGGAGTTTCAGCTTTAGCATCAGTCCTTCCAGTGAACACCCAGGACTGATCTCCTTTGTTTTATTTTTTTAATATAAATTGATTTATTTTAATTGGAGGCTAATTACTTTACAATATTGTATTGGTTTTGCCATACATCCACCATGGGTGTACACGTGTTCCCCATCCTGAACCCCGCTCCCACCTCCCTCCCCCATACCATCCCTCTGGGTCATCCCAGTGCACCAGCCTCGAGCATCTTGTTTCATGTATTGAACCTGGACTGGCGATTTGTTTCACATATGATATTATACAAGTTTCAATGTCATTCTCCCAAGTCATCCTACCCTTGTCCTCTCCCACAGAGTCCAAAAGACTGTTCTATACATCTGTGTCTCTTTTCCTGTCTCGCTTACGGGGTTATCATTGCCATCTTTCTAAATTCCATATATATGCGTTAGTATACTGAATTGGTGTTTTTCTTTCTGGCTTACTTCACTCTGTATAATAGGCTGCAGTTTCATCCACCCCATTACAACTGATTCAAATGTATTCTTTTTAATGACTAAGTAATACTCCATTGTGTATATGTACCACGGCTTTCTTATCCATTCGTCTGCTGACAGACATCTAGGTTGCTTCCATGTCCTGGCTATTATAAACAGTGCTGTGATGAACATCGGGGTACACGTGTCTCTTTCAATTATGGTTTCCTCGGTGTGTATGCCCAGTAGTGGGATTGCTGGGTCATGTGGCAGTTCTGTTTCCAGTTCTTTAAGGAATCTCCACACTGTTCTCCAAAGTGGCTGAACTAGTTTGCATTCCCACCAACAATGTAAGAGGGTTCCCTTTTGTCCACATCCTCTCCAGCATTTATTGCTTGTAGACTTTTGGATAGCAGCCATTTTGACTGGTGTGAAATGGTACCTCACTGTGGTTTTGATTTGCATTTCTCATCCACTAGATCATGGAAAAAGGAAGAGAGTTCCAGAAAAACATCTACTTCTGCTTTATTGACTATGCCAAAGCCTTTGACTGTGTGGATCACAATAAACTGTGGAAAATTCTTCAAGAGATTGGAATACCAGACCACCTGGCCTGCCTTTTGAGAAACCTATATGCAGGTCAAGAAGCAACAGTTAGAACTGGACATGGAACAATACACTGGTTCTAAATAGGACAAGGAGTATGTCAAAGCTGTATATTGTCACCCTGCTTATTTAACTTATATGCAGAGTACACCATGAGAAACCCTGGGCTATAAGAAGCACAAGCTGGAATCAAGATTGCCGGGAGAGATATCAATAACCACCTTATGGCAGAAAGTGAAGAGGAACTAAAAAGCCTCTTGATGAAAGTGAAAGAAGAGAGTGAAAAAGTTGGCTTAAAGCTCAACATTCAGAAAACAAAGATCATGGCATCTGGTCCCATCACTTCATGGGAAACAGATGGGGAAAGTGTCAGACTTTATCTTTTGGGGCTCCAAAATCACTGCATGGTGATTGCAGCCATGAAATTAAAAGACACTCCTTGGAAGAAAAGTTATGACCAACCTAGATAGCATATTAAAAAGCAGAGACATTACTTTGCCAACAAAGGTCCGTCTAGTCAAGGCTATGGCTTTTCCAGTGATCATGTACGGATGTGAGAGTTGGACTGTGAAGAAAGCTGAGCACTGAAGAATAGATGCTTTTGAACTGTGGTGCTGGAGAAGACTCTTGAGAGTCCCTTAGACTGCAAGGAGATCCAACCAGTCCATCCTAAAGGATAATCAATCTGATTTTGGGGTTGACTATCTGGTGATGTCCATATGTAGAGTATTCTCTTGTGTTGTTGGAAGAGGGTGTTTGCTGTGACCAGTGCATTCTCTTGGCAAAACTCTATTAGCCTTTGCCCTGCTTCATTCTGTATTCCAAGGCCAAATTTTCCTGTTACTCCAGGTGTTTCTTGACTTCCTACTTTTGCATTCCAGTCCCCTATAATGAAAAGGACATCTTTTTTGAGTGTTAGTGCTAAAAGGTCTTGTAGGTCTTCATAGAACCGTTCAACTTCAGCTTCTTCAGCATTACTGTTTGGGGCATAGGCTTGGATTACTGTGATATTGAATGGTTTGCCTCAGAAACGAACAGAGATCATTCTGCCGTTTTTTAGATTGCATCTAAGTACTGCATTTCGAACTCTTTTGTTGACCATGATGGCTACTCCACTAATCCAAAGGGATTCCTGCCCACAGTAGTAGATATAATTATCACCTGAGTTAAATTCACCCATTCTAATCCATTTTAGTTCGCTGATTCCTAGAATGTCGACGTTCACGCTTGCCATCTCCTGTTTGTCCACTTCCAATTTGCCTTGATTCATGGACCTGACATTCCAGGTTCCTATGCAGTATTGCTCTTTACAGCATCAGACCTTGCTTCTATCACCACTCACATCCACAGCTGGGTATTGTTTTGCTTTGGCTCCATCCCTTCATTCTTTCTGGAGTTATTTCTCCACTGATCTCCAGTAGCATATTGGGCACCTACCGACCTGGGGAGTTCCTCTTTCATTATCCAACTTTTTGTTATTTCAGAGTTTCTATGGGTGAGGGATACATAAATTACTTAATTGGGTATCTCTGATTCAAGGATTACCATGTAGCAGAAGTCAAGCTGTCAGCTGCAGCTGAAGGTTTTTCTGAAGGCTTGACTGGAGAGGGAGAAACATCCAAACTCATTCACAGTCTTTGGCAAGCCTGGGTCCTTTACCATGTGGTCCTCTCCATAGTGCTGCTTAACAACATAGCAGCTGGTACCTAACCATCAGAGTGAGTGATCCAAGAGACACTAAGAAAGAGGACACAAGACAAAACTGCAATCTGATATAATTTAATCTTGGTGTAACATCCATTACTTCATAGGTTATATCACATTTGTTGGAAGCAAGTCATTAAATCTAGCTTCTACTCAAGGGGACAGGATTAGATAGAGTTGTGAGTACCAGTAGATAGAAATAACTGGAGTTTATTTTAGAAGCTGTGTATATCTGCTCAGTTGCTCAGTGGTGTCCAACTCTGAAACCCTATGAGCTGTAGCCCTCCAGGCTCCTCTCTCCATGGGATTGTTCCAGGAACAATACAGTAGTGGATTGCCATTTTGTACTTCAGGGGATCTTCCTGACCTAAGGATTGAACCCAAATCTTCTGGATCTCTTGCACTGCAGGCAGAAACATTGCATGGCATAACAAAAATGGCCAATAACAAAAAGGAATTATACATATACTCTTTCTTTATATCAGGAGTCCAGCAAAAGAGAAACAATATTCTTATGGCTGTTGTTTATGTAAAACAAATTTATTATTTCTCAGTTTCCAATTAAAAGTAAACTACTAATTATTTCTCCACACCAATATATAGAAAACTTTGTTTTTCAATCACTAAGTCATGTCCAACTCTTTTTGACCTCGTGGATTGCAGCATACCAGATTTCACTGTCCTTCACTATCTCCCAGAGTTTGCTCAAACTTATGGCCTGAACTCGTGGTGCTATCCAACCATCTCATTCTCTTTCACCCCTTTTTCCTAGCGCCTTCAGTGTTTCCCAACATCAGGGTCTTTTCCAGTGAGTCAGCTCTTCGCATCAGGTGGCCAAATTATTGGAGCTTCAGCTTCAGCATCAGTCCTTCCAATGAATATTCAGGACTGATTTCCTTTAGGATGGACTGGTTGGATCTCCTTGCAGTCCAAGGGACTCTCAAGAGTCTTTTCCAGCACCACAATTCTAAAGCTTCAGTTCTTTGATGTGCAGCCTTCTTTATGGCCCAACTGTCACATCCGTACATGACTACAGGACAAACTATAACTTTGACTATACAGAACATAGGATATATGAAAACACAGTATATAGAAATTCATCAGAGATTTTCACACTGTCAAGTTTCAAGATTGCACATTTATTTAATTTCACACTGTTTATGTGCATCATTAGTATTTTGTAGGGAAATAAGCAGAGTTATTATCAGTGATGGCCAACAAATTCTGTTTTAGATAGGCCTATTATATGCTGGAAAAGAAAGTAAAGGGATATATAAATTAGTGGTGGTTTAGTTGCTAAGTCATGTCTGACTCTTGCGACCTCATGGACCATGGCCTGCCAGGCTCCTCTGTCCATGGGATTCTCCAGGCAAGAATACTGGAATGGATTGCCATTTCCTTCTCCAGGGGAGCTTCCCAACCCAGTAATTGAACCCAGGTCTCCTGCATTGCAGGCAGATTCTTTACCAACTGAGCTACGAGGGAAGCCTCATATAAATTGCCAGTTGTTTTTTTATTTGTTTGAAGTAATTAAACCAGATAACTTGTATTATGATTGGTTAATTTGATTGTACCATTTACTAAGTAGTAAAACATACATTCATAAGAGTATCATGGAATTTATTTAATTCATCTAATCATCAAAAATATGTTGTTGTTTTCTTATAATAGCAATTCCATTTAGCTTGACTTTATCTGCTACTTTACTGAACAGGCTGACTATTAACTTTTTGCCATGATACTTCTGGCAAGATATATAAATAACATCTCTCAGTCCAACTATTTTGATTATTTTAAATATACTGCTTGATGTTGACAGGGTCACTGATTACTGCTATTTGGATGTGAACCACCCCTATACACTTGCAACAATTTATCAAGCATGTTGATGAGAATACCATGTGAAATGGTGCCAAAAGGCCTCAGTAAAATACAGATTTGTTAGGTTTTTTTTCTCTCCCCTTATCTAAGATGCCTGTCATCCTGCCATCCTGCATGAGCAATGCTTTCAAGTTGAACAAATTTGAGATAGGAAGAGCAAATATGCTGCCACCAGCCACACTTTATAAAAGTTTGACTAATGCTTAATGCTGAATGTAGTGGACAGATTGCTGACATGAATGGTTTTCATCATGTGGAATTTAATTCTTCTGTTTTTTGTTTTTGTTTTTTTGTCCATAGTAGAAATAGAGAATGAAATCTTCACCCACAGTATACCCAATTTACAGCTCTCTGGACTGCAAGGAGATCCAACCAGTCCATCCTAAAGGAGATCATCCCTGGGTGTTCTTTGGAGGGAATGATGCTAAAGCTGAAGCTCCAGTACTTTGGCCACCTCATGCGAAGAGTTGACTCACAGGAAAAGACTCTGATGCTGGGAGGGATTGGAGGCAGGAGGAAAAGGGGACGACAGAAGATGAGATGGCTGGATGGCATCACCGACTCAATGGACATGAGTTTGAGTGAACTCCGGGAGTTGGTGATGGATAGGGAGGCCTGGCATGCTGCAATTCATGGGGTCGCAAAGAGTTGGACACAACTGAGTGACTGAACTGAACTAAACTGAAGCAAAAGATATTCACTATAATTTTTTTTTCCTCATTATATTTTCTGTTCCAATATCCTGGTCACTTACATCTATGAATGCATTATGCTTTTAGTATGATGCATGTGGGTGTTCTTATTTGACAATTATTGCTGACAGATGAGGGCATTCTGGAGACCATTCAAGGTCTGATGCCCTTGGGTAAGGCTGAGAGGTAGATGGTTTGCAGTGTGTGTGAATGGGTTTATATTTCCATTGGAGACCCAGAAATAAATCACTGACTTAACTTTGTAAATATCCCATTTTCAATCACTGTAATGAATAACCTATAGACTGATTCTCAAGCTGGAAATCTTACATACACACATACATACATACATATATACATATTTACTAAAAGTGTTCCAACTTTGTGTTTTTTCCATCTTGCACCCGAGTTAGATAACTTGCTAAATAAGACAAGGAAGAGCAATCTGCATTGCTAAATATTTGGCCAGAAAATTTATCTGAACCAACCGTCAACAGCACAGAGCCATAGTCTGAAATGCCACTGAAACAAATTTAGATAAATTCCTTTATTAAAATACTTTTTTCAAGATAATGTTCAGTTTTTAAAATAATGAATCATTTTTATCTCAGAAAAACATAAGTCTATTCATGGATGGCTTATTTTGTTAGTTTTTTTATAATAATTTTATCATATCTCAGTAATCCTTTTTTCTTTAAAACATATCAACTTAATACTTCTGTAGTATCAGTGCATGTATTTATATTTTTTCCTTGGCTTACAACACTGTTATATCTACTTTGAATACCCTTTTCTCCTTATGTTACCATTTTCCTCATTCACTTTGAGTTTATAATGTGATTTATGAAGGAATGACTTTCATAACTAAGAGGAACCACTGAATGACAGATAGATACTTTGCTTCAAAAACACAGATATTTTAACTAATTGTATTTTCAATGTGACAAGCGTGCATGCTCAGTCACATCTGTGTCTGACTCTGCAACCCCATGAACTGCACCCAGCCAAGCTCCTCTGTCCATGGAATTTTCCAAGTAAGAATACTGGAGTGGGATCTTCCTAACCCAGGGATCGATCTTGTGTCTCTTGCATCTCCTGGACTGGCAGGCAGATTCTTTGCCACTGTTCCACCTAGGAAGCCCATCAATGCAAAAAAGGGGGCTTTAAAAAAGAATAAAAGTTTAGTGATTTTCAACTGTGCTTGATCCAGTTAGTGGAACTGCTTGATAATTATGAAGAACTGATGAGTCACATACATCCCTAAAGAAAGTATTCTCACTAAGGAAAGTCAAATGGGATAGTGTTAACTGAAATGAGAACCAAAAATACTTACAGAACAGAGTTACAAAAAAGTCAATAAAATTAAATAAGATCAAAATTATATCTTAAAAAATAGATCATGGATGATTGCTTAAAAGATCTTTGTAGTATTCAAAATTAATCTATACTCAGTTTTCAATAATTAGACAATTTCTGATATTATACATTTTGTAATTGATAACATAAAACAGGCTAAAATAGCCATAACAAACACCCTTTTAGAACAAAACATCAAAGTATATATAATTGCATGTATTCTTACAGTTATTTATAAATAAATACTTAAAACAGATTGGAAAGTGAGACTATAAATAGAAGCTTGAGAAATGCACTTGTGCATATGTTATCATCAACATATTCTCTATAACTTATACAAAGTTTATAATAGTCATTAAAGAAAAAACTCTAGTGAAAAATGAACACCTTGCAGATACAAATTGCCAATATATGTGAAAAGCTGTTCTCATTAGTAGTCAAGCAACAAATTTTATATTAAAATATCATTCTATGCCATTAGATTAGCAAAATTATTATAAATATGTATCATCTATTTATCTACTTATGTATTCTACTTATGTATTTAGCTATCATCTATCTATCTACCCATCATATAGCTATCTATCTATTCTCATCTACTCATCCATTTTTCTGGCAGTTTCCAATGCTAAGGAATATGAAAATGAAGAGGGAAATGAATTCTCATAGACTCCTACTGGAAATAAGAATAGTAACAAGTTGTTTGGAAAGCCATCTGGCAATGACTATTAAAACATGATTTAGCATCCCAGCCACAGGTTTTATTTCATAGTTAGAAAAACATTTGTACACAAGGATACTTGGTATATAGTATAGATTATTATAGCCATTTAGCATAATCTCTTTCAGTTCAGTTCAGTTGAGTTAAATTACTCATTCATGTCTGACTCTTTGTGACCCCATGAATCACAGCACACCAGGCTTCCCTATCCATCACCAACTCCTGGAGTTTAACCCAACTCACGTCCATCGAGTCAGTGATCCCATCCAGCCATCTCATCCTCTGTCATCCCCTTCTCCTCCTGCCTCCAATCCCTCCCAGCATCAGGGTTTTTTCCAGTGAGTCAACCCTTCACATGAGGTAGCCAGAGTATTGGAGTTTCAGCTTCAGCATCAGTCCTTCCAATGAATATTCAGAACTGATTTCCTTTAGGCTGGACTGGTTGGATCTCCTTGCAGTCCAAGGGACTCTCAAGAGTCTTCTCCAACACCACAGTTCAAAAGCATCAATTCTTCTCTGCTTAGATTTCTTCTTTTTTTTAATTTAAATTTATTTATTTTAATTGGAAGCTAATTACTTTACAATATTGTATTGGTTTTGCCGTACATCATAGTCCAAGTCTCACATGCATACATGACTACTGGAAAAACCATAGTCTTGACTAGATGTACCTTTTTTGGCAAAGTAATGTCTCTGCTTTTAAATATGCTATCTAGGTTGGTCATAACTTTTCTTCCAAGGAGTAAGCGTCTTCTAATTTCATGGCTGCAGTCACCATCTGCAGTGATTTTGAAGCCCCAATAAATAAAGTCTGACACTGTTTCCACTGTTTCCCCATCTATTTCCCATGAAGTGATGGGACCAGATGCCATGATCTTAGTTTTCTGAATGTTGAGCTTTAAGCCAGCTTTTTCACTCTCCACTTTCACTTTCATCAAGAGGCTTTTTAGTTCCTCTTCACTTTCTGCCATAAGGGTGGTGTCATCTGCATATCTGAGGTTATTGATATTTCTCCCGGCAATCTTGATTCCAGCTTGTGCTTCTTCCAGCCCAGCGTTTCTCATGATGTACTCTGCATATAAGTTAAATAAGCAGGGTGACAATATACAGCCTTGACGTACTCCTTTTCTATTTGGAACCAGTCTGTTGTTAGGTATTAGTTATTGACTAGATGTAGCAGGAAATGACAACTCACTCCAGTACTTTTGCCTGGGAAATCCCATGGACAGAGGAGCCTGGTAGGCTACAGTCCATGGGGTCGGGCATGTTGAGAGACTTCACTTTCACTTTTCACTTTCATGCATTGGAGAAAGAACTGGCAACCCACTCCAGTGTTCTTGCCTGGAGAATCCCAGGGACGGAGGAGCCTGGTGGGCTGCCGTTTATGGGGTCACACAGAGTCAGACACGACTGAAGTGACTTAGCAGCAGCAGCAGCAGACATAGTACATGTGTGTTTAAAGAAGATAGAATATATTCAAATCCTTTATATTTTCTTGGGATGATTTAGAATGAATATGTTAAATTGTATATAAGATTTTCATGAAGAGAAAAATTTAAACAATATGTAACAACATATATGGTAAGGCAAATTTAACTTAGACATAATAATTTTAGAGCATGAAGAATCAAGAAAATAGTGGTGGGAAGTTAGTAATACAAAATACATGTTGTCCTTAAAAATAAAATCTAAAACCCAAACCAAAATAAAGAATTATTTAAGAAGATAGACCATTATATATTTTATTATGAATTTAAATACTTTGACTACTATAAACTGCCAAAATTTTAATAAGCTACAAAAGAAATATTTTATATAATTTGTCCAAGTAAAGGATACTGGGAATAAAAGACCTTTGTGGAAAACAATATTCTTCAAAATTTATGTGTATTATAGTGTATTGATTAGTGAGATTAATAAATTGCTACCTGTAAATAAAGTAATTCAGATATTCAGAAATCCAGAACATATAAGTTTTATATCACAGCAAAGAAAATGATATACTAAAGCATGATGCTTTACTCGTTATTGAATAATTTCAATCTCTCATACAGTGTAATGAATTTAACCAAATAAGTATCAATAGAATGTAAAAATTGATAAATAATAAACCATGCCATTTTATTTGACAATCTCATGGATGTGTGATTTAGGAATCCTAACATAGTATCTTACAATTACTCAAAAGGTTATAATGGTAGAACATCTAAATATTTAGAAAAATAAATAAATATTGAACATTTACTTTACCATGTATGGCAAATTATTTGATCAATAATCAAACTAAGCTTCTTGGTCACCTGAACAATTGAAAAAGTCTATTTCTCTGTTTATGTCCAAACTGTTCAAAATGAGAATAAGGGGAAAAAACTGAGAAAAATAAATAAATAAACTCACAAGAACAAAGAAGGAAATGATAACTAATCAATATGTCAAAAAATCATGGTTAATAGATACTTTGGGGACAAGGAAAAGTTGCCCTACAAACCAAACTTACTGAGTGCCTGCTTAGCCTGGAACCGACATAAAATAAACCAACTCATGTTGCAGAATGCTGGAAATTATCAGAAATTTAAGACAAAATGTAGGGTGCAATCAGGGGTTGAATATTAGTGGATAGTTGAAAGTTTCTGAAAATCTTAAACTGATATCACCAAATGAATCCCCTCATTTCTAGTTACTCGGATCACCATTTACTATTACCTTGTTTAGTGAGGTTCTTTCATACATTTCTCTTACACAGAGATAGTCTGTTACACTCTGCATTTCAACCCGGCATCCCCCTTTCCTAAATGACTCTTTAAAACTGTTCAAGCATTCAGTTTATTTCTATGTGTTGTAAAACTCTCTGGATTTTGATCGCCTAGCACTTTCACTAACCTAGGGATAAAAAAAGAAAGAAAGAAGCGTTTCCCCTATTCAACCTTTCTCCCCTTCCCAGGAATCCATGACTTTTACTGATCTTTTACCATTGTTACAGCTTTGCTTTCGAGAGCAACTGGTTGGAATGATAGCATGTATCTACTTCAGACTACCCTCTTCCACATAGCAATAGGAATTTAAGTTTCACTTTTGTCGTTTTACTGGTTCATAACTTATTTCCTTTTGTCACCAAATAATTTTTTATTGTATGGGTATGTCAAACTTGCTTATTTGTTTATTTTTAAATCCACTTATGTAAAGACATTTTGTTACTTCCAATTGGGGGCTATCATGTAGTAAGTTACTATAGAAATTCATATGCAGGCTGTTGTGTGGATGTAAGCTTTAAATTCACGTGAGGAAACACCTAAAGGTGTGATTGTTAGAGCGCATGACAAGACTAAGTTTAGCTTTTGTAAGAAACTACCAAACTGTATTCCAAAGTGTTTGAAACTCTTTGTAGTCCCCCCAGCAATAAAGAGAGTTCCTGTTGCTTCACAGTTTCTTGTAATTATATTTTCAGAGTGTATTTGTGCTTTGTTTTAAAATGACTTTATCCATTCTAATATGTGTATATGTGTGTACCTTCTTTTAACTGGCAATTTCCTAATCACAAATTATGCTGAGCACTTTTTCATATGCTTGTTCACCCAGTTTTATCTTTTTAGGTAATACGTTGTTTACAATGCTTGCACATTTTAAAGTTTAACTGTTTGTTATTTCATTGTTTCACAGAATTCCTGATATTTTAAGAATCCATTATCACATATGAGTCAAAATTCTTCCAAAAATAGTGAATGTCACCATCTATATAGGTATATAAATAGGGGGATATAATGCTTTCAGGGGCTTTCCAGGTGGCTCTACTGGTAAAGAACCTGCTTGCCAATGCAGGATATGTAAGAGACACAGGTTCAACCCCTGGTTTAGGAAGATCCCCTGGAGGAGGGCATGGCAACCCACTGCAGTATTCTTGCCTGGAGAATTCCATGGATAGAGAGCCTGCCGGGCTACAGTCCATGGGTTTGCAGAGTCGGACACGATTCAAGTGACTGAGGATGCACACGTGCAATGTTTTCAGAGAGGCATAGACAGCATTACATAGTAAGTAAATTTTGAGCTGACAAATGAGGAATAAAAAATGAAAATGAGGCTGAGATCTGGAGCTTACAGCATGGACAGAATCGTTCAGGTATCAGGGAGCAGTAGAAGTACTGAATAAAAGCTGATATGTCTAAAACACATAGAAAGATGACAGACAAGGTTTCAGTGTTTTGCAAGGGTCAGGTTTTGCTGTGGATTTTGTTTATCTGGGAGGGACAAATGAATGTGGGATCAACACGATCAAAGTTTTTCTGTAAAATGAGTGCACTGTCTTCAATTTTAACACTTTTTAGATTAAATAAAACATGGATGCAGGAAAAGTAGTTAGGAAATTATTACAGTTGCCCAGGTATGACATGCTGGTGGCTTGGAATAGGTTGTTGTAAGAGTTAAAATCAGCATGGCAGATTTATATGTTGTCTGTCTGAAAATGAAAAACTTTATCCATTTAGAGCTGTAGAAATTTGATGACTGATCTTAAACTCCACTGTTAAGTGGAAACACTGGAGAAGCACCAGAAAGTGTTGGTATGGACCAGTTAAATTATAGATCAGAAAGTTGGAGGCAGGGATAACTAAAATGTGGTGTGATGAACTCTAAGAAAAGAGTGGTTCAAGGAGAGCACAAGCAATCATGCCATGTGCTGCTTAGAGGGCATATGGAATAATTTTTATAAAGGCTAGATTCAGAAATGCTTTATATGTTGTCAATCTTGACAAGAGGAGACTGAGTGTTGAGAGTATTAAGCTGCAGTTGTGCAATAACCACACTGAAAACTTTATCTTGCTGGGAAGTAAACATTATAGTGTGTGTGTGTGTGTGTGTGTGTGTGTGTGTAGTTATTTCTTTACAATTTTATTTTGCATTATTGAGAAATTTTCCAAATATTGAATCCTGAATTTCTTGAGAAGCTGCAGATAAAAGAAGTTATAAACAGCAGAAAGCCTTGCCAACTAAGAAATGGTTGATTGGCATCACAAAACTTCATCCCAAAACTTTTCTCCAGGGTGCATGTGTGCTAAGTCGCTTCAGTCATGCCCCACTCTTCTCACCCCCCTGGACTGTAGCCTGTCAGGTTCCTCTGTCCATGGGATTCTCCAGGAAAGAATACTGTAATGGATTGCCATGCCCTCCTCCAGGGGACTGAATTTGTGTCTCTTACATTTCCTGCATTGGCAGGTGGGTTCTTTACCACCAGGGACACCTGGGAAGCCTCTTCTCCAGGATGCTTAGTCCTAATAGATATGCTCAGCTACAGATGAGGCTCAAGGTTTCCTTTAGCATCTCTGTTCTATTTTTTATAAGACAAGCTAGCTAGGCGACTTCTTTGGACTTTTTTTCTTCTGCAAACAAAATCTCTCCTCTGTAATTTAACATCAGAAAGAGAAAAGAACGAAAGATAGATTAAATGAATGAGACCTCAAAGAAAAGAGATTAGTTGTCCTCAGTACACCATCAGTGAGAAAACTTGGCTCCATTACTGTCTTCATCTTGGTCTCTGCTCTTTCTCATCAAAGAAGGATACAGGAAGTGAGAAAGAAAACCTTGCTCTCCTCCACAGAAAGTAACAATCATCTCAAAATATAATTATGCTACTTTAACCCTAAAAGAGTACTTGCTCTATCAATTAATATTTTCTGTGACTTTATAGCTGTCCAAGAGTTGATAATGAAAAAGCTTAAGAAAAATGCTTATTATTGAATATTGAGGAAAATAAAATTTTCTGCCTGGATCAGGAACATACAATAGAACCTAGAATATTTTAGTTTTCTAGATTCTTCACTTCCTGTGTAGCCTGTATTGCATTTTTACCTAATGGTAAAATTTCTGGAGTTTTTCATGACTTTTCTTATGGTTATTATTAGTTTTTTAAAAAGGGTTAAAAATGCTCAGCGAGGATCTACAAGGCAATTAGCAGTAATGGAAGCTTGTTAATACATTAAAGGTCTTATGAATGTGGCCATAAAATGTCATCACTTTATGTTACCATGCCTCATCTAAACTTAGGAGCCATTTATGTTACAAGTTCCAGAAGCAATTGGCTTAACACTGGTGACATATTGATATGACTCTGGACAAATCAGGCTTGAAATATACTAATACAAATTACATTCCCCACAGTGATGTCTTGCTTTTTTTGTCACTATTATTTCTCAAGCCTCTGCAGTACATGGAACACCATTATGATATATTGACTAATGAATGTCAGGATCAGTCAACATCCATGCAGCATTCAAAAGAAAACACTGCAAGAGAAAGACAACATGTGAATATCACAAATAAACCAAGTAGGATAGATGCTGTATCACCTTAAAATTTTTTGTTAAGCATTTTTCTTTTAGTATATGATTTTCTCTGTGTAAATTAGCAAAAGCAACACCTTCTAAATCTATGAAATAAAAAAAAAACAGCATATTCTTTGAGCATATTAATTAGAAGAAGAAAAAAAAAGCCTCCTACTTGGCATTTGAGCTTGGGTTAGCAAGCCTTGGTAGTGTTTAGTGGTTTTCAAAACTGCCCCTAAGTATTACAAACTTGGTAGAACTGTGGACTTCCCAAGTGGCACTAATACTAAAGAATCTGCATGCCAATGCAGAAGTCAAAAGAGACACAGGTTCGATCTCTGGGTGGGAAAGATGCCCTGGAGGAGGAGATGGCAACCCACTGTAGAATCCTTGCCTCGTAAATCCCATGGACAGAGGAACCTGGTGGGTTATAGCCCCTGGGATTACAAACATCAGACATGGCTGAACAACTGAGCACCTGCACATACAGAACTGTGGGAGAGTAAATGTGGCAAAAGTTTTGTACTTTTATCTCTGAATTTTTTTTGTTACTCATCCAGTGTTGAATCACCAAGAACAAAAGTTACAAATGGAAAGACAAGAGTTTTTATATTTACTATAATTCATGTTTATGAAATGTCAACTACTTAGCAAAATTCAACTGAATTAATAACCATGCTTGCCTTGTACTATGAGAACCTCAATTTATTTTCAAAATACAGAATGTGTTTTAATGAAATGAGGGGTTGTTTGAATTCAGGATTTCTACTGATAATTTTCTCATAAGAGACTATAAGCTGTCTATTTTATTACACAAACTTTTAAAACTAATTTTCAGTGAATACAGTTCTTACTCTTGTTGAACTAAAAGATTATCAGAGAAAATCCATCTTTCTTTTGTTGTACTTTACAAAATAATTTATCTAACACCTCCCTTTCAAGGATTATATTCAATATATTCTCTGATCACATAGATTACACTCAGGAGTTGCTAGTGGCTTGTGTTTTTCTGCTTCCTAAGGGAGAAGGACTGAATCCTTCCCTTACTGATGGCAACTTGGTTGAGAGCTATTTGTGTCATGGACTGAGTTGTTATTTTCAGGGTATGGGAAATCCTGGGCTTCTAGTCAGCAGAGAAGGATGAGAAAAGTAGATTAGGTGCTCAAAAATATATTTAGAAAGTGTGGTTAAGAAGCTATTCCATGAAGACATCATGCGAGCCAACTAAAGAATGTCACTCACCATCTGATATTACAAGAATGAAGTCACTAGTCACTGCAGACACTACTTTTCACTGCACTCCGAAAAGAATTCAGGGTGGAGAGCAGGAATGAGGTACTCTTTGCTCTGGGCTGGGGGGCGGGGGGCGGTGCTGCGGGGCGGGGCGAAGCGGGGGGTGGGGTGGCGGCGGGGGAAGAAAGCTGGCAAAACAGGTGTTCAGTTAGTTAAATATTTTCAGGACAAATTTTTATGAACCAAATTTCTTGTATCTTCTCTTACCTAGAAGAGCACTAAAATCATGAATGGAGATATCTGATCATTGTGACTCACAGCAACCTTCAGCCAAAACGTGTGCTGGATTGCATGAATCCTCCTTCACCAAAATCATGTGTATACTGACCTCCCACCCACCTTCTTGGAGCAATTCCTCAGAGATACCTGAGATGCTGCTTCTGGGCTAGAGTCTTCATTTAGTCCCAAGCAAAACTTAACTCACAGCCCTCATGCTGTGCAGTATTTTCAGTCGATGTGAGCAAAATGTCTGAATATTTTTGCTACAGTAATTTTACCATTTATTGTATGATTTTAAGTAATACCTTATATGACAGAAAGAGAGAGATTAATTTTCCCCATATCATATAATCCTGACTTACAAAGAGCTTAGATGATTCAGCTAAAAAATAAAACCTAGTAACATTTTAGGCTCTATAGTTTGAATTATAATTCCAAGAACAGAGAAGCTAGTCTCACAGTTCCCTGTATTATTCAATCTATACACATATTTTCTTTACTTTCCAGTGTAAAAATTTTAGGAAATACAGTGACACACTAAAGTATGTCTAAAAAATTTCAACAATAATTTTAATATATCCATAGACTACCAATCATGAAGGCTCTAGAGTAATTACATATTTCTCACTAAGATAATTTTAAATATAGCAAAAGACAGAATAGAAATTCCACTCATATAAGAAAAATTAGTCATGTAGATATAGAGGATAGACAAGTACAAATGAGAATGTGTAACAGAAAATATACTTGGTGAAGAGTTGTTGTTATTCAGTCACAAAGTCGTGTCTGACTCTGCAACCCCATGGACTGAAGCATGCAAGTCTTCCCTGTCCTTCACTGTCTCCTGCGGTTTGCTCAAAATCATGTACTTTGAGTCAGTGATGCTATTTAACCTGCCACCCCCTTCTCCTTTTGCCTTAAATCTTTCCCAGCATCAGGGTCTTTTCCAGTGAGTTGACTCTTCATATCAGGTGGCCAAACTATTGGAGCTTCAGCTTTAGCATCAGTCATTCCAATGACTATTCAGGGTTGATTTCCTTTAGGATAGACTGCTTTGATCTCCTAGCAGTGCAAGAAACTCTACTTATAATTAAATAAACTTGGTGAAGTATATTTATAATTTCTTGGCTGTAGTCCCAACAGGACTCCTGCCTTCAGAAGGTCAGTTTTGGTGTTGTGCTGACCCTTCATTTCAGTTGCAACCTCTTTGATTCAGATACAAGGCTGTGCAGAAAACCAGCCTTCTTGTATCAGACAAGCACATCCTGAGTCTGTCAAGTGCAGATGCCTGTGATTACACTCTCATAGCCAATATCATGTCCCATTGTTACTGTCAGCCTCTTTAGTAAAGAAACCATTAAGACTACAATTATACTTGAGTGGCACTTGATTTAAATAAGGAAGGAATCAGTGCTTTCTGACCCTTCCTTGAATATGTCAAGATCATTTTGTTTCAAGCCTTTCATTACTCTTCTCTCTGCCTGGAAACCTTGACATTTTCTAATTCACAAGTTTGGCTCTTTTCTCTGAAACCTCCCTAACCTCTACCCCTGCCCTTTGTATCATATTACTTTCCTATATTTTTTTCACAGATAGCCTCCTGAAATATTTTTTTATTTGTATATTATACATCTTCAAGACTGTGTGCAAGCTCTGTGAGAACTAGGACCTCATCTTTGCTTAGTCACTGCATCTAAGCTCAGAACAATACACTGCAAATGGAAAGTGTACAAAACCAGTGGTTAAATGAAGAAAACTCAAAATATATAAGAATCAGCATGTAACAAATTGTAAGAAGGTTAAAGAAAACAATTGAGATGTTGCATATAAACTTTATTCAACACTTAATGTTGTGGACAGTATTCTTTTGGAGCACTGCAAAAACAGGATAGAAGGCAAGAAGCCTTTACAGTATAAAGAGTAACGAACTTATATTTGGTTGACTGAGGCCACATGGTTAATCTTTAAGGAGATAAGACCCAGAGTTGACTTGGTCTTAGGGGATTGCCTGACTGGATACACTATATTTCTGGTCAGGCAAAACGTTTGCAGGGACATGAAACTTGTCTGTCTTTCAGTTTGCTGATGTGGCACCCTGGGCAGGAGCAGCTCCATATTGAGCCTGGAAAATTATTATTTCAACAGATGTATAATCTGTGTAGTAAAATTGCTTTGAAGAATAATTTTTATTATTGATACTCTCAGGTATCAGATATACTTCACAATAGGCTTTTGGTTTCCTCTTGGCACATCTGCTTCCCAAGTGGCACTAGTGGTAAAGAACCTGCCTGCCAATGCCGGAGACTTAAGAGACATGGGTTTGATCCTTGGGTTGGGAAGATCCCTGGAGTAGGAAATGGAAAGCTGCTCCGGTATAGGATTCCATGGAAATGGGAATCTGGTGAGCTACAGTCCATGGGGTTGCAAAGAGTCTGGTACAACTGAGCTCAGACACAACACATGGGGCATCTGCTAGGAACTTGACATAGAAAGCTTGCTGCTGTGTAGCTTCAGTCGTGTCCGACTCTGTGCGACCCCAGAGACGGCAGCCCAACAGGCTCCCCCGTCCCTGGGATTCTCCAGGCAAGAACACTGGAGTGGGTTGCCATTTCCTTCTCCAATGCATGAAAGTGAAAAGTGAAAGTGAAGTCTCTCAGTCGTGTCCAACTCTTCGTGACCCCATGAACTGCAACCTACCAGGCTCCTCCATCCATGGGATTTTCCAGGCAAGAGTACTGGAGTGGGGTGCCATTGCCTTCTCCACATAGAAAGCTTAATAATGAGTAAATAGGTAAGTACGTACCTACACAACTGATTAAATAAATATCTTAGGCCTACAAATATATTTTTACCTATAAAAGTTTACTCCATGTGAAAAACATTGTAACTTTTCTAATGTTCCAACTGGGACTTGCTACACAAAATACCCACCAAGGGGAACATATTTCAGTGAATGAGAGGTTTTGTTATACAGTCTTTCAAGAATGAGAATAAAGCAAGCTATTCATGTTAAATCAATATCAAATTATCAATTCCATGTCTCTTTGGCTAATATTTCTGTGTATCACTGAAAGAAATTATTCAAGATCTTTTCATAAAATTTCCTTTATCTGAAAATAGATGTGCATTTTAAAAGAGAAAGCTATTTCAAAGTCAACCAGAAAATTAACTAATTCATTTCTCATCTTCTTTATGTATTGAGAGCTTACTGAGATCAAGAAATTATGCAAATTGGATGATAGCAATCCTTTCCCTTAAAAATATTTCTGTAAGTTTTCATTTTCCTAGGGGTAAAGTTCAAACATATTAGCAAAGTGTAGATGAATGTTAATATCACCCTTGCTTACCGCTTACTGTTTCTTTTTATCGTTTGACATACTCACCCCCACCAAACCCTTCCCACTGTATTCCACTCATGCTAAAATATGTCAAGTTATATGCACATGGCAATAATTATTTTCACCCCACTTGGATTTCATTTTGGCTAGAATCACTTTTCTTCCTCAGCTATTCATCCTTCAAGCCTTAGATCACACTAACCCCATTTACAAAGGGCTCCCTGATCTCCTTAAGATTTTGCTTGTGGGATAAAGCTTTATGAAAACTTATGTGAGCTTAATTGTGATTGAGCTTAATTTATGATCCTTTAAAGGATAAACAATTTACTCTGATATTAATCGAATGCTGAGAAGTTAGTAATGTAAAATGAAAGTTCTTAAAAGATGAATTCCAATAGATGACTTGACACTAGATTTACAAAGATATGGGCTTCCTGGGTGGCTCAGTTGTGAAGAATCTGCCTGTGATGCAGAAAACACAGGAGATGCCATGGGTTTGATCCCTGGGTTGGGAAGATCCCATGGAGGAGGCCATGGCAACCCACTCCAGTATTATTAAGAGCCTTGGAGAATCCTATGGACAGAGGAGCCTGGCAGGCTACAGTCATAGGCTTGTGCAGAGTCAGGCATGACTGAAGTGACTGAGCATAAATGCTACAAAAATATTGATAGTCTTTCTACTCCTTAAGGATTTATAAGCCTTATATAAGAAGGGAGAGAGAAAGAGATGAAACTGTACAATACAAACTAAAAAATTTATTAGCTACTACAAATTATGGCATGTTTAGTAACACAAAAATTCAAAGGACTGTCAGAGAAGAAGCAGAAATTTATTTGTAGAAGAATTGTGAATTAAATGTAGTACAGAAAAAAAATTTTCTTTTCTTCTGTCTAGATTCTTAGCTGAGATACCCTTGTAATATAAGACAGATTAATGGGATAAAAATTAATTATGCCTATACATTGGTTTGTACACAAGATTAACATAGATATGAAATTCTAAAGGCTGCCAGATGGTTGAGGCTTAGGAAAGTAATAGGGGTCTGGGCCTTCAATGTAGGGGAAGACAACTTACAGGAAAGTGAAAAGACAAGATATTTAGTAAACAAAGTTGTCCTGCCCTACAGATAAGTCTCGTTGGTGAAAAAGTGATCTCTGGTACTAGCTCCAGAACACCAATTATTTGCCGTTTAATAAGAACTACATTTCCCCCAGTGTCCAAAATTATGTTCTTCTTTCCATCTGAAGCCTCACCAGATGTGCCTTGAACATCCATATTTCCATCAAGAGTCTCTTTAAGGAAATCTAGTTTGTTTGTTTTTCCCTAACATTCACCTCAAAATTCTTCTAGCCTCTATCCATTCCTCATTTCCAAAGCCACTTGCACTTCATACATTTATTGAGAAGGAGATCTGTTTTAAGGAATTGGCTCATGCAATGTGGTGACTTGCCAAGTCAAAAACCTACAGGGTTGGCCAGTAGACTGGAGAACCCAGGTAAGAACTTCAGTTTGAGTCCACAGGTGGTCCTTTGGTAGAATTTCCTCTTTGTCCAGAGAGGTATATATATATATATATATATATATTTTTTTTTTAAGCCTTCAACAGATTGGATGAGGTCCACCCACATTATGGAGGGCAATCTGCTTTACTCAGTCTACTGATTTAAGTTAACATCAATTAAAACTTCTTTCATAGAAATAACTAGAATAGGATTTGATCTAATATCTGGATATCATGGCCTAGCCAAGCTGACACATACAATTAACCATCACAATCACTGGTTTTTTTCTCTATGGACCTTGTTAATCAGACTACAGTTATTCAGATAATGATAGCGAGCATCAAAATCATAGTCACAAAGTGGACATAAATTATTGAATGTAAATTGTATGTATTTTCTAATTATAAAGGAAAACTATTGCAAAATCATACTTTTATGGAGAGACATTTTTGAGATAAATTTAGAACTTAAATGGAGAAGGCAGTGGCACCCCACTCCAGTACTCTTGCCTGGAAAATCCCATGGACGGAGGAGCCTGGTAGGCTGCAGTCCATGAGGCTGCTAAGAGTCGGACACGACTGAGCGACTTCACTTTCACTTTTCACTTGCATGCATTGGAGAAGGAAATGGCAATCCACTCCAGTGTTCTTGCCTGGAGAATCCCAGGGACAGAGGAGAGGAGCCTGGTAGGAGGCCGTCTATGGGGTCCCACAGAGTCAGATACGACTGAAGTGACTTAGCAGTAGCAGTAGAACTTAAATATTAGAAAAGACCCAACCTTAGTAACTTGATTTATTAATGTAATTATATTAAAGAGTGTTTTCAATGAAACCTAATATAGTTTTGGCAAAAAAAATAATAAGAATAATAAAATCTTTTTTTAAAACTCACCTAAAATCCATACTAATAAAAGAGATGGGAAGGGATTGATTTAAATATTATAAAACAATAATTAGAAACATATTTTTACTGAATTGGCTGAATAAACCAACTATCTGTGCTACATGTGAATTTTATTTTTATTTTCATATGTGTTTATCTACTGCTTGACTACCCTTATTTCTTTTCATTATGCTATCATTTTAAAACTCATTATTTTAGCTTTTAAAATAATTTTCTTTGACTTTTGTTATGTATTATAGAGTTAGGAATAGTTTTATTCTTTACCATTGATAAGGTGATGATAGTCGTCAGTGATGTTTAATGCACTTTTCAAATATGTCCCTCTTTATTCGTACAGTGTGTTCTGACACCTGATAAATTCAAAACAACTTCAAAAGCACTTAGCCATATGAATAACAGGCTAAAAGCACTATTAAAATTTTTGAAATCCAGAGCTGCATTTTGTCACAATTATAGACTAAAGTTATCAACCCTATCATCAATACTCAGCTGCTTGTAAATGATGACCTACCAAAGACTCATTTGACTCTGGAAGAGAATTTGCATGCAAAAGCAAGTTGTGTGTGTGTGTGTGTGTGTGTGTGTGTGTGTGTGTGTCTGTGTGTGTAGAGGAATAATCAAGATAAAGAATGACTGACATACAGAAACTAGTGTCAGTTTGGGGGTAAATTTCTATTAGAAACAGCTCCAATATCCACCAACAGTGCCTATGGGAAGCAGTAACTAAAGCAGTAACTAAAGTAACTACCCATATAGCATGATCCTAAGGAAGTATGATAAAAAGTACAATTATGTCCAACTAGGATTGGAATCTGGCATTAACTGAAAGTTTTTCTCCTTTCAATTTTAAACATAATCCATGACAGCATTTGCTAGATGAAAGGAAGTTCTTTTTTTAGAAGTGCTGTTAATATTATAAATTCCAATGACTTAAAAAAATAATATAAATGTATGCAGAATATAAATTCAATTTGGTATAATACTGGTATAATTGATAATATTAACTTGATTTTAGCAATGCCTTTGATAATACAGATACTGATGATAAAATGGTTTGAGAATTTTAATTAAAACAAACATGAAATTTTCATCCATAAAAACAAATTGCCCAAAGTTATTTAAACTAGAGT
Source organism: Bos indicus x Bos taurus (assembly GCF_003369695.1). Taxonomy (NCBI): domain Eukaryota; kingdom Metazoa; phylum Chordata; class Mammalia; order Artiodactyla; family Bovidae; genus Bos; species Bos indicus x Bos taurus. The sequence goes on from NC_040087.1 coordinate 56,954,653, forward strand.
TACTTAACAATAAATAAATTATTATATTGGCTCAATCTGGTGAAACTTTGAATAAAGTTCAAATTTCAGTTTTGGAAGGTAGGAACCTGGAATGTTAGGTCCATGAATCAAGGCAAAGGAGAAGTAGCCAAACAGGAGATGGCAAGAGTGAACATCAACATTCTAGGAATCAGCGAAATAAAATGGACTGGAAGGGGTGAATTTAACTCAGATGCCCATTATATCTACTGCTGTGGGAAGGAATCCCTTAGAAGAAATGGAGTAGCCATCATGGTCAACAAAAGAGTCCAAAATGCAGTATTTGGATGCAATCTCAAAAACGACAGAATGATCTCTGTTCGTTTCCAAGGCAAACCATTCAATATCACAGTAATCCAAGTCTATACCCAAAAGAGTAAAGCTGAGAAGCTGAAGTTGAACGGTTCTATGAAGACCTACAAGATATTTTAGAACTAACACTCAAAAAAGATGTCCTTTTCATTATAGGGGACTGGAAGGCAAAAGTAGGAAGTCAAGAAACACCTGGGGTAACAGGCAAATTTGGCCTTGGAATACAGAATAAAGCAGGGCAAAGGCTAATAGAGTTTTGCCAAGAGAACGCACTGGTCATAGCAAACACCCTCTTCTTTTCACAGCTATCTGTAAGGCCGCCTCAGACAATCATTTAGTCTTTTTCCATTTATTTTTCTTGGGGATGGTCTTGATCACTGCCTACTGTACAATGTCACAAACCTCTGTCTATAGCTCTTCAGGCATTATGTCTATCAGATCTAATCTCTTGAATCTATTTGTCACATCCAATGTATAATCATAAGCGATCTGATTTAGGTCATATCTAAATGGTCTTCTGTGTATTCTTGCCACCTCTTCTTAATATCTTCTGCTTCTGTTAGGTCCATACCATTTCTGTCCTTTATCGAGCCCATCTTTGCATGAAATATTCCCTTGGTATCTCAGTTTTATTGAAGAGATCTCTAGTCTTTCCCATTCTGTTGTTTTCCTCCATTTCTTTGCATTGATCTCTGAGGAAGGTTTTCTTATCTCTCCTTGCTCTTTTTTGGAGTTTTGCATTCAGATGGTTATATCTTTCCTTTTCTCCTTTGCTTTTCACTTCTCTTCTTTTCACAGCTATTTGTAAGGCCTCCTCAGACAGCCATTTTCGTTTTTTGCATTTCTTTTCCATGGGGATGGTCTTGATCCCTGTCTCCTGTACAATGTCACAAACATCTGTACATAGTTCATCAGGCACTCTCTCTATCAGATCTAGTCCCTTAAATCTATTTCTCACTTCCACTGTATAATCATAAGGGATTTGATTAGGTCATACCTGAATGGTCTAGTGGTTTTCCCCACTTTCTTCAATTTCAGTCTGAATTTGGCAATAAGGCATTCATGATCTGAGCCACAGTCAGCTCCCAGTCTTGTTTTTGCTGACTGTATAGAGCTTCTCCATTTTCAGCTGCAAAGAATCTAATCAATCTAATTTCGGGGTTGACCATCTGGTGATGTCCATGTGTAGAGTCTTCTCTTGTGTTGTTGGAAGAGGGTGTTTGCTATGACCAGTGTGTTCTCTTGGCAAAACTCTATTAGCCTTTGCCCTGCTTCATTCCATACTCCAAGGCCAAATTTGCCTGTTACTCCAGGTGTTTCTTAACTTCCTGATTTTGCATTCCAGTCCCCTATAATGAAAAGGACATCTTTTTTGGGTGTTAGTTCTAGAACCATTCAACTTCAGCTTCTTCAGCGTTACTGGTTGGGGCATAGGTGTGGATTACCGTGATATTGAATGATTTGCTTCGGAAACAAACATAGATCATTCTGTCGTTTTTGAGATTGCATCCAAGTACTGCATTTCAGACTCTTTTGTTGACCATGATGGTACTCCATTTCTTCGAAGGGATTCTTGCCCACAGTTGTAGTTATAATGGTCATCTGAGTTAAATTCACCCTTTCCAGTCCATTTTAGTTTGCTGATTCCTAGAATGTCAACGTTCACTCCTGCCATCTCCTATTTGACCACTTCCAGTTTGCCTTGATTCATGGACGTAATATTCCAGGTTCCTATGCCATATTGCTCTTTACAGCATCAGACTTTACTTCCATCACCAGTCACATCCACAACCGGGTGTTGTTTTTTCTTTTTCTCCCTCTCTTTAGTCTTTCTGGAGTTATTTCTCCACTGGAGTTATGATCTCCAGTAGCATATTGGGCACCTACCGACCTGGGGAGATCATGTTTTAGTATCCTATATTTTTGGCTTTTCATACTGTTCATGGGGTTCTCAAGGCAAGAATACTGAAATGGATTGCCACTCCCTTTCCCAGTGGACCACGTTTTGTCATATGTCTCCACCATGACCTGTCCTTCTTAGAGTTTATTAATATTTTGGCTGTTATCTTTTTGCTTTTTCTGTTCTATAAATAGTGCAAAAAAAGGATTACAGATAATTTAGAATTTTAAAAAATGAGCCAAGATAGAGAATAAGCTATGCAGAATAAAATGGATTCACATCTTAGAATCTATTCTTTGAAATTTTGGCACTAGCGGTAAAGAATCCCCCTGCCAATTCAGGAGCCCTAGGAAACATGCGTTCAGTCCCTGGTTTGGGAAGATCCCCTGGAGAGAGAAATGGCAACCCACTCCAGAATTCTTGCTTGGAGAATCCCATGCACAGAGGAGACTGGAGAGTTACAGGCCTTAGGGTCAAAGAGTCAGAGACAGCTGAAGCAACTTAGCATAGCATTCACGCATGCATTGTCAAATAAGGCTATCTTTAAGCAAGTAAGGCATAACCAAGTTTATGACCCATTCCAAATGTGGGGAAAAAAATCAGTGTTTTCAGATGAAATCTTCAAGATTAAAAAAAAAATACAGTATAATTCTCTTTACATAGGAGAAACTCATGTAACAACAGATGATACACACACAGCTTTTATTGGGAACATTATGAATTATGTATTGTTATTTGGACATTATTCTTCATACCCAAATTTAAATAATACAGTAAAACATTTTGGGTTCTACAGATGTACTTATTCTGTTTGTATCTGTAGTTATTTATCTTTATATGGCCATTAGTTAGAGTGAAAATCACTCAGTCATGTCCAACTCTTTGTGACCCATGACTGTAGGCCTCCAGGATTCTCTGTGCATGGAAGTCCCAGGCAAGAATACTGGAGAAGGTTGCCATTTCCTTCTCCAGGGGATCTTGCTGACCCAGAGACTGGACCCAGGCTTCCCTCATTGCAGGCAGATTCTTTACCATCTGAACCACCAAGGATATTGTAAATAATCAGATCTGCGCTGTCCAAGACTGTACCCATTAGCTATACATGGCTGTGTAATTTTATAGTAATTTAAATATATAGTAAATAATATTTAATTCTACACTTCCAAAAGCCATGTGTCAAGTATTCAATAACCACATGTAACTAGCTGTTATGTGTAGTAGATAGAGTGATTTACAGATAGACTGAAAAAACTCTGTATTTTTCTCTGGGGATAGTTAGATGTCAGTTGACTCTTGGCCAAGATAAGGTCAGTAGGATTTATTATGTGTTGTTTAAAAACTTAAACTCCTCTGGCAACTCCCAGACAGAGCTTTTTAAACTAAGAGTTTTCAATGTGCCTAACCTATTTTGTCAACCTAGCTTGATTAAATGCCATAAAATCCTGCTTGGAGTATGAAATCCTGCTTAGAGCTTATGATTTGAACACACAGGAAACCACGTTTTCTTACACTGACCACACTGGTTGAATCCAGTGCAAGAGCATAGTCCGTGTACAAGAAAAAACCCAGGGAAACTGGAACATGAAATTCTTTCGGAATTCTGAGGCTTGCTTGCATTGTTTCTTTTACCATATGGACCATATACTGTTTGTCAAACATGAACTATACACAAAGAAATTTACAAAATTTCAAATGTTATGAATATACTTTCAAAAGGAACATGTGTAGTTCATTTTTGTCTCTGGCACATATGGTATAATTTTAAATCACTGAGTAAACATCTATATAAAAGTCAATGCTTAGATAATTAAAATGTGGTCTTTTGAAGTATACACACACATATGCAGACATACTTATAAGCTTATTTTATATTAGGCATATATACCACTTATTCCATTTTGGTATTAGTTTGCATTTCCCAGATAGAAAGATTTTTCTCATGTATTTACTTGCCATTTATAAATTGCCTTAGGAAAAAAGGCTACTCAGATACTTTGCTTTTTTTTTGAAATGGGCTGTTTCTTTTTCTTTCTTTTTTTGACTTCTAAGAGCCTTTTATACATTCTGGATATCAGTCTTTATCAGATACATGATTTGCAAATCGTTTCTCCCATTTGCTATGTTGTCTTCACATTTTTGATAATGTTCTTCAGAGTAAATTTTTGAATTTTGATTAAGTCTGCTTTATATAATTTTTCTTTTGTTGCCTGTGGTTTGGCACTATATCCGAGAAACCATTGTCTACTTCAGAGTCAGAGATTTACATCTTTTTTTTCCAGAGAAACTTTTCATTTAGGTAAAATTTTAATTTAGTTCTTACTCTCAGGCTTCTGTTTGTTTTTTGTTCATTTTTATATACAGTATGAAAGAGAAGGTCGAGTTTACCCATTAACATGTGGATGTTTATGTTAACATTTGATGAAAATACTATTTTTTACACTTTGAAATGTCTATACACTTGTTCAGTTCAATTTACCATAAATGTAAGGTGTATTTTGTGAGAATGGATTCTAGTCCCCTGACCCATAAGTTTATCTTTCTGGTGGCACCATACTCTCTTGAATGTGGTAGCTTTGCAAAAGTTTTTAAATAAAGAAATTTGAGTTCTTCAACCTTATTCTTTTTTTCTCAACAATGTTATGGCCTTCATCAATTTCTATAAAGAAATCAGATGGGATTTTAGAGGGATTGTGTTTAATCTGTAGATCAGTTTGGAAGTATTGCCATTCTAAAGTGGCATGTCTTCTTATGGAAACATGGGGTGAGTTTTCATTTGTATTGTGTGCATTCAGTCGTGTCTGACTCTTTGCGACCGCATTGACTATAACCCACCAGGCACCTCTATCCTTGGGGATTCTCCAGACAAAAATACTGGAGTGGGTTGCCATTCTCTTCTCCAGGGGATCTTCCCAACCCAGGGATGGAACCCAGGTTTCCCACATTGCAGGTGGATTCTGGACCATCAGAACCACCAGGAAAGTCCAGGAATACTGGAGTGGGTAGCCTATCCCTTCTCCAGAAGATCCTCCTGATGCAGGAATCTCTCCTACATTAAGACTTCTTAAATTGCTCAACAATTTTAGTTCATTGATTATAAATTTTATGTTTTTTCTTTAAAAATGTATCCCTAATTTAGTTATTTATTTTATACTATTAGGAGGCCTCTGACTTCAGAACTGTACTAACTCTATACCATTAAAAATATGACTGAGAATTCAATTGCCACAATAAAAACTGTTGTTACTCATGGCTTATAAAACAAAAACAAAGTATATCTGCTTGGTCCTCCATGAACAAAATAGATGTTTAACACCCTATTTGAACGTGAAAGTGAAGGTGTTAGTTGCTCCGTCGTGTGCTGACTCTTTGCGACCCCATGGACTGTAGCCTGCCAGGCTCCTCATTCCATGAGATTCTCTAGGCAAATACACTGCAGTGGGTAGCCCTGCCCTTTTCCAGGTGATCTTCCCGAACCAGGGATTGAACCCAGGTCTCCTGCATTGCAGGCAGATTCTTTACCGTCTGAGTCATCAGGGAAGCCCTAGTTGTTTCTAACTGCAAGCAGAAAAAGAAGCAGCAGCAGCACGTGTTAATGCATAGTCCCATGTATCTTCTAAATGTGATTCACCTGTGTAGATTATGCATATACAACCGCAACTGAAAAGGAATCAAAGGAAGGAGTATGTGCATGAGAATCTATATACAAATATCTTTTTCCTTTTTACTTTTCAGTTTCAACAATAGAATAAAGCACCCTAGAATTGTGTTAAATGGTAGCATTTAAATATACTGATCACAACGCACTCTCAAAATTAAACATGGAGAGCCAAATAGCATGGTATAGAATGAAAAAACATTTTTAATGTGTATTACATAGAGTAAGTGGGAGTTTCCTAACACATTGGTTTTCTCAGTCTGTGTATTTTTATTATTATTATTAAAGTATAGATTTCCAATGTTGTGTTAGTTTTAGATGTACAGCAAAGTGATTCAGTTATATATTTTATGTGTGTATTCTTTCACTGATTCTTTTCCATTATGGGGTATAAGATATTGAACATAGTTCCTTGTGCTATAATCCTGAGCTTCTAATGTATCCTTCTCCCTTCTTCCCATTTGGTAACTATAAGTTTGTTTCATATGTCTGTAAGTCTATTTCTGTTTTGTAGGTTAAGTTCATTTGTATACTCTTTTTTTAGATTCCACAGATAAATGATATCATATGCTATTTGTATGTGTGTCTTGAGTTGATATATAAAATATATCATCACTATGTGTCGTAATAGAAAGTTTTGAAGATAAATCCATAGCCAGTAGAAGAACAGAATAAACATTATACATTAATCATGTTCAATACAGGAAAAGTATTAAATAGCTTTATATTTAATAACCCCATAAGTGCTTTTATTATCAAAGTAAATGTTGCCATTTAATTTTTAAATTTAAAACTAAATAAATAGTCTAAAACATCGGGTAGGGCCAAACAGATAGATATAGATACATATATAGATATATGACTTATAGAGTTTCTGAGAGAGCATTTGCAAATAATAACAAACTGAAATAAATACTATAATGAAAGTGCTGACTTGGAGAAACTCATGTGATAATACTGGAAGCTTTTTAAAAGTTGCAGCAATTTGAATATATATCTATAGTTTGTGTAAGCTACTTTATATTTAGGGTTATATTTTAAAACAGATTTCCAAAATGGAATATTGTAAAAAATAGTAAAGTACTCTATTTCTGTTTCTTAGCTAAAATTATCACAATTTTAAATGAATTTGTTTTTAATCTCTGTTGTTGCCCAACACTGTTTTAATTGGATTAAAATACAAAGTTGTATTACACAATTCAATAATTGAGTTATTTTTAGGAATTGTTATAGACAAAACCCTCAGTGAAAGCGCATATAAACTTTAGAGGAAGTACTCTCAGTACAATAAATATTAATATATTTGTGTCAAGCCGACAAATGTTCAAAGAGATTATACAGCAAAATCACTAAGTAAGATAAAGGACCAAAAGCAAGTGGGCCTTTTAATGGGAGCATTATAGTTTCTTTCTTTTAAAGCAATTCATCTTGGTTAAATTTTACAAAATTTAAGTCAAGTGTAATGCACACACATACATACATTTTTGCTTCCCAACACAGCTTCTTTATATCATGCTTCCACTTATTATTAGAGCTCACAGAGCACAGTAGTCACCAGCTTAGAACAGGAAACAGTAACTTCTGCTTTCAAAACCAACTCAACCTCTCTTTACTTTTCAGGCTCACATAGGTGACATAACTTGCCTCTATCTCTTTTTTTTTTAATTAAAAATTTTGTAAAGTAGTTTTATTTATCTGACAAAGCTTAAAAAAAGTGAGTCCTGTTAGAATTTGTGAGGGTAGAACTGAGGATTTGATAGAAACCATAACTTGCAAAACAAACTATACCATTTTTCACAAAACAGAAAGCTTTTACTCAGCCAAATTAAGATTAGAGACTTAGTCCAAATTCCATTAATATCAGTTTTTATTGACCCATTTGTTCTAAAGTAAGACATGTACAGGGCTTGTAAAATCCCTGCATTCTGAAATAAGGTTACTGACTATTCTAGCAACTCAGTTGGTTCACATTTTTGAAAATGCTTGCCAGTATATTCGTCTGACTAAATCTAGCTCTTGAAATGACATGAGTACTTTTCTCTAATCCTCTCCTTTTGAGATTCTTCATAGTTCCTATGGTGTTTATTCTCTAATTGCTAATGTATAAATGTTAACTTTGTGTGACTACACATGTGTTCATACTGATCTTTAGATGGTTAACTCTCTTTTCCATACTTTCTTCATCTCTAAGTGGAGGGTTAAGTTTTTCCCATATAAATGGTTGCTATGAGAACTGGTTGAAATGATACATATATTCATAACTGATACATACATTCATAGGTAAAAACTTGTAAGTGTTTGCTTTTATTCTCTATTTTTTTCATTGTTTATGTTCTTCTCCATTTATATTTTCCCAAAGCATGCTCTGAATAATTTGATGACAAAAATACCCTAATAACTTAGACATGAGTAAGCTAAACCAATAAGAAAATATGCAAAAGTTCTTCCTTCATCTTAAATATCTTTTTAAAGTTTTAATTATTTTTTAATTGAAGGATAACTGCTTTATAGAATTTTGTTATTTTATGTCAAACATCAACAAGAATCAGCCATAGATATACATATGTCCTCTCCCTCCAGAACCCCTTCCTGTCTCCCTTCCCATTCCACTCTTCTAGATTGTTAGAGTCCCTGTTTGAGTTCCCTGACTCATAAATAAGTCCTTCATCTTAAATATCTTTTAAAAGACTTTCATTCCTTTAAAATTAAAATAAACTAAAAATATAAAAATATAGCTGAAAAATAATCTGACAAATTTCAGTTATGCCTCTGTTACATTTCTATTATTTGTACTGTAGAGAGAATATTGTTGTGTAATTATGGAAAATTAAACATTTTGTTAATTCTTGTTTTTCTCCCTATCTCTTGATCAAGATGTAGAATTTCCTAGCTGTTTCAACAAATTTATTTATTTTTTTATCATTTCCATGGACTTTCCCAAAATGTACTACTTTTCCTTTTCTCTATTGATGCTATTGTTTTTTGAGAAATTACTTAAGTGTCATATACAAAGCTAAGTAATTTCTGTACATTACCTTATAAAATTCTCACAACTATTTTATAAATTTGGAATTATTGTAGCTAGGAAAAATTAGTTATTTTCCAAATACCCATATCAAATCATGGAGCTAAGATGATTCAGTCATGATTCTCTATGGCTTGTTTTGTTGTCTGGGATAATGTGAATCAAATCCCAGCTTAACAACAACTCTGTGCCCACGAACAGCATAAGTGATGTTTTAATTTGGAGGCTTTTGTGTAAGTAGGGCTTGGGATTATTTATCTTCCTTCATGGAAGTGAAAGCTTTCTCATCATTTATCTCACTAGTGTAATGCACACATAGTATCAGAAAATTTGTAAATATAAAAAATTATGGAAAGTCATTGTAAAAATACATCATAAAATCCTTAAAAATTATCCCTTTATGTGTCAAAATTTCAAGTTTTGAGGCTTGAGTGTGACAGATGTTATCATGTCCCTATTTTTTAAAAAAATATTTTTAATTACAGATATTATTTCTCCTCTATACAAAAAATGCAGAACTAATATAGACTTATAACTGCAAAAATTACTTTAGAATAGAAACACATACACAAACAAACATGAAGAGAGATTTATTTATAAGACAAAGAAGCACATATAATAATCTTAAGTATTGTAAACCAATGCCTGTTACATGGACATAGAATTTGTTGAAGGTGTATATCTGTATATCTGTACAGATACCTGTATATCAGATACAGAAGTGTATATCTGTACATAGGCACAGATACACCGCAAGATCATGATTTTATAGCATCAGGCAGTGAGTTCACAAGAGAACATTTAAGTAGTCAATCAGAGTTTCAGAAATGTTCCTAAGTATGTCACACTTCTTTTGATACTCAGAGATGCATTCCTATATATGCTAATTACTCTAAATTTTTAGCTACTAAAGGTGAGTGAAGGATTTGAAGAGCTTTCTGAAGAGTTGACAACCCCCAAGTAAACTGGAAACAGACTACAGTCATAAAAAATCTTCTCTCACTAACAGACTTTATTTTTGTCAGAGAAACATGAGAAAACAGTAGAAGATGGAGACAGTCCCTCTACTACCATTGAAATTTAGCTGCTTTAAAAACCCACCTTCCCCCATTTCTATCTCCCTAAAAAGAGAGAATTTGTAGGCTTATACATACAAGAAAATATTAAAGGTTTATTCTGATGGAAATCATTAGATGACTCCTACAAGATAACTAAGAAGAAACCTAGATGACCTTGGGTTTGGCTACGGCTTTTTGGATAAAACGCCAAAGGCAGGATTCTTGAAAGAAAGAACTGATAAGTTAGATGTCCTAAAAATATAATTTCTCTTCTGTGAAAAACATTGTCAAGAGAATGAGAAGACAAGCTATAGACTTATCAGCTTGGAACAGCTTGGGAGAAAATATCTGCAAAAGATCCATCTGATAAGGAACAATTATTCAAAATAAATGAAGAACTCTCAAAACTCAAGAAAGGACACAGCTTGATTAAAACAAACAAACAAAAAAACAGATACCTTAACAGATACCTCACCAAAGAAGATACAGAGAGAGCAAATAAGCATGTAAAAAGATGTTCCATCTATGTCATCAAGGAGATCTAAATTAAAAGGAGACACCACTTCCCACTGTCACCAAAATCCACAACACTGACAACAGCAAATGCTGGCAAATACATGGAGCAGCAGGAACTTTCATTCAGTGCTTGTGGGAACACATAATGTTGCAGACATTTTGGAAGGTCGTTTGGTGTTTTACAAATCTAAAGGTACTCTTACCACGTGCATTCTTGCTAAGTTGCTTCATTCATATCCAACTTTTTGCGATCATAGGCTCCTCTGTGCATGTGTTCCTCCAGGCAAGAACACTGAACTGGGTTGCTATTACTTTTTTCAGGGGATCTTCCCGACCCAGGGATAGAATCTATGTCTTCTTTGTCCCCCACATCACAAGCAGATTCTTTAACACTGAGCCACTAGGGAAGCAGTATGATCCAGCAATCACTCTACTTGGCATTTACTCCAAAGAGTTGAAAATTTATGTCCATATAAAACCCTGCACATGGATTATCTTTTAGAAGCTTTCTTCTAAATTTCTGTAACTTGGAAGCAATAAGATGTATATAATTAAACTGTGGCACATTCCAATGCAATAGTGTTGTTGTTCAGTCACCCAGTCATTTCCAACTCTTTGAGACCCCATGGACTGCAGCATGCCGGGCTTCCCTGTCCATCACCAACTCTTGGAGCTTGCTCAAACTCATGTCCATTGAGTCCAACCATCTTGTTCTCTGTCATCCCCTTCTTCTCCTGCCTTCAATCTTCCCCAGCATTAGGGTTTTTTTCTAATGAATTTGCTCTATGCATCAGGTGGCCAAAGTATCAGAGCTTCACCTTCAGCATCAGTCCTTCTGATGACTATTCAGGATTGATTTCCTGTAGGATTGACTGGTTGTGTCTCCTCGCTGTCCAAGAGACTCTCAAGAGTCTTCCTCAACACCATAGTTCAAAAGCATCAACTTTTTGGTGCTCAGTCTTCTTTATGGGCCAAGCCTCACATACATACATGACTACTGGAAAAACCTTAGCTTTGATTAGATGGACCTTTGTCAGTGAAGTAATGTCTCTGCTTTTTAATTTGCTGTCTACGTTAGTCAGAACTTTTCTTCCAAGGAGCAAGTGTCTGTTAATTTCATGGCTACAGTCACCATCTGCAGTGATTTTGGAGCCCAAGGAAAGAAAGTCTGTCACTGTTTCCATTGTTTCCCTATTTTCTATGAAGTGATGGGACCGGATGCCATGATCTTCACTTTTTGAAGGTTGAGTTTTAAGCCAGCTTTTTCACTCTCCTCTTTCACCTTCATCAGGCTCTTTAGTTTTTCTTAGCTTTCTGCCAATGCAATAGTACTTAGTACTAAAATGAAATGAGATATCAAACCATCAAAAAACATGGAGGATCTTTAAACGCATATTGCTAAGTGAAAGAAGGCAATCTGAAGAGGCAACATATGGTATGATTCCAACTATAAGACATTCTGGAAAGGCAAAACTATGGAGACAGTTAAAAAGGTAGGAATGAAAAAGTGGAACATAGGGGATTCTTAGAATAGTGAAAACACTCCGTATGGCACTCTGATGTATGATACAGATCATTACACGTTTCTTCAAAGCCATAGAATGTGGAAAACCGAGAGTGCACTGTACCGTAAACTGTGGACTTTAGGCAATGTGATGATGTGTCAATGTAGGTTCATCAGTTGTAACAAAGGTATCACTCTGTGGGGGATGTTGATAATGGGGGACACTCTGCATGTTTCAGGAGCAGACTCTACATGGGAACACGGGAAGTCTGTACCTCCCTCTTAATTTTTCAGGGCACTTCACACTGCTCTTAAAATAGAAAGTCTTTTTATGAAAAAATCAATAGGTCAGTAGGTAAAGATCTTTACTTTTATACTGAAATGAAACTTTACTAACAGGAAAAAATCTTTGCTGTTTTGATTAGTCTCAGAGTCTAGATAACTGACATTAGTTTTAACTTCAGGTTTGTTCACTCTACTATTTTAAATATTTTTAGTTAGCTGAAAGAAAACCCAGAGCTAACACAACATAGAAAATCCCCAAACAATACCATCTCTTGGAAGTCTGCTGTTACAAAGCCTCAAAGGATTTACTAAATTGAAGTGAAAGTAGAAAGGGACAAAGACGCAAAGCTTGTCAAATTCCCAGTTGGGGTAAGGGATCAATGTTTGTACAAATTGCTAAGTTGTTCACAGGGGAGAAGCCAATACTTTGAACAAGTCCTCCCTTGCTAAGACAGGGAAAGAGTTACATTTAATTCTCCGGAGATTTTTCCGCCATGGTAAAGAAATGGAATGAATCTTAATTGATCTCTTCATCTGAAGTGTTAACTTTGGTCTCTATATTCATGAAGCCAGACAGCTTTTTCAAGCAGATTGTGGAGACAGTAGATCCGTCTTCACCAAATCACAAACTGCTGCCTTATATCTAGCTAAAGAAAGAAAGAAAGGGCTTCCTTCATGAATCAGATGGTAAAGAATCTGCCTCACAATGCAGGAGACCCAGGTTTGATCCATGGGTCAGGAAGATCTCCTGGAGAAGGGAGTGGTACCCACTTCAGTATTCTTGCCTGGATAATTCTTTGGACAGAGGAGCCTGGTGGGCCAGTGCCCATATGGTCGCAAAGAGTTGGACATGACTTAGCAACTACTACTACTACTACAATGAAGACAGTACTAACCTGAGAAATTATAAAAAGTTAATCTTAATAAAACAACAGCAACAAGAGTAATTGTCACTGTTATATAATTTTAAAGGAAAACGCCTAAATAAAATAATTATGTCCAAACTACATTTAAAAAAAAAAAAAAGTCCAATTTTTCTCATTGTTGTTATTTAGTCACGAAGTCTTGTGCGACTCTCTGTGACCCCAAAGACTGAAGCATGCCAGGCTTCCCTGCCCTTCACTATCACCTGGAGTTTGTTCAAATTCATGTTCCTTGAGATGCTTATAATGAGGGAGGCATCTTGCTTCAGTTTACAAAGGGATACTGTGACAGTGATCCTTAAACTGTTTGGTCTCATAGTACCTTTATAATTTTAAAAATTATTCAGAATACCAAAGGTTATTTCTTTCTTGGTAATATTATCAACATTTACCATAAAATAAAATGCTAAGAAATTTGTAAATATATTTATCTATTTAGACATTTAAAAATAATCATAATTGAGTCCAGGATGCTGTAGTCAGAGGTTGCACAAGGAAGATGAGAACTAGATAATGAATTTTCTGTCTTCTGACAACATCTGCTTCAAGAAAAATGATTATGGACAAGAAGCATATTTGAGCTTTTATTCCTTTTCAGTGGAGACACTTCTATCAGCAGACAGCTATACAGTAAAGTTTTTACCAAAGTGCAGCATACTCTATGGAGTGGCTTGCTTCATAGTTCATGTATACAGATCAATACTTCTAGGCAAAGAAATGGAGACCAGTTGGCCAGCCAAGCACAATACAGAACAAAAGAGGAAACTCTATATAAACATATAACTCCATATAAACCTCAGTTCAGTTCAGTTCAGTTCAGTCACTCACTCAAGTCCGACTCTTTGAGACCCCATGAATTGCAGCACACCAGGCTTCCCTGTCCATCACCAACTCTCGGAGTGTATTCAAACTCATGTCCATCGAGTCAGTGATGCCATCCAGCCATCTCATCCTCTGTTGTCCCCTTCTCCTCCTGCCCTCAATCCCTCCGAGCCTCAGGGTCTTTCTCAATGAGTCAGCTCTTCGCAGGAGGTGGCCAAAGTACTGGAGCTTCAGCCTCAGCATCAGTCCTTCCAATGAACACCCAGGACTGGTCCCCTTTAGAATGGACTGGTTGGATCTCCTTGCAGACCAAGGGACTCTCAAGAGTCTTCTCCAACACCACAGTTCAAAAGCATCAATATTTCGGCACTCAGCTTTCTTCACAGTCCAACTCTCCCGTCTATGTGACTAATGGAAAAACCATAGCCTTGAATAGACGGAACTTTGTTGGCAAGGTAATGTCTCTGCTTAACAACACACTATCTAGGTTGGTCATAACTTTCCTTCCAAGGAGTAAGCGTCTTTTAATTTCATGGCTGCAGTCACTATCTGCAGTGATTTTGGAGTCCCCCAAAATAAAGTCTGATACTGTTTCCACTGTTTTCCCGTCTATTTCCCATGAAGTGATGGGACCAGATGCCATAATCTTCTTTTTCTGAATGTTGAGCTTTAAGCCAACTTTTTCACTCTCCACTTTCCCTTTCATCAAGAGGCTTTTTAGTTCCTCTTCATTTTCTGCCATAAGGGTGGTGTCATCTGCATATCTGAGGTTATTGATATTTCTCCCGGCAATCTTGATTCCAGCTTGTGCTTCTTCCAGCCCAGCGTTTCTCATGATGTACTCTGCAAAGAAGTTAAATAAGCAGGGTGACAATATACAGCGTTGACGTACTCCTTTTGCTATTTGGAACCAGTCTGTTGTTCCATGTCCAGTTCTAACTGTTGCTTCCTGACCTGCATATAGGTTTCTAAGAGGCAGGTCAGGTGGTCTGGTATTCCCATCTCTTTCAGAATTTTCCACAGTTTATTATGATCCACACGGTCAAAGGCTTTGGCAGTCAATAATGCAGATGCAGATGTTTTTCTGGAACTCTCTTGCTTTTTCGATGATCCAGCAGATGTTGGAAATTTGATCTCTGGTTCCTCTGCTTTTTCTAAAACCAGCTTGAACATTTGGAAGTTCATGGTTCATGTATTGCTGAAGCCTGGCTTGGAGAATTTTGAGCATTACTTTACTAGCATGTGAGATGAGTGCAATTGTGCGGTAGTTTGAGCATTCTTTGGCATTGCCTTTCTTTGGGGTTGCAATGAATACTGAACTTTTCCAGTCGTGTGGCCACTGCTGCATTTTCCAAATTTGCTGACGTATTGAGTGCAGTACTTTCACAGCATCATGTTTCAAGATTTGAAAGAGCTCAACTGGAATTTCATCACCTCCACTAGCTTTGTTCATAGTGATGCTTTCTAAGGCCCACTTGACTTCACATTCCAGGATATCTGGCTCTAGGTGAGTGATCACACCATCATGATTATCTTGGTCATGAAGATCTTTTTTGTACAGTTCTTCTGTGTTCTTGCCATCTCTTCTTAACATCTTCTGCTTCTGATAGGTCCATACCATTTCTGTCCTTTATCAAGCACATCTTTGCATGAAATGTTCCCTTGGTATCTCTAATTTTCTTGAAGAGATCTCTAGTCTTTTCTATTCTGTTGTTTTCCTCTATTTCTTTGCAATGATTGCAGAGGAAAGCTTTCTTATCTCTCCTTGCTGTTCTTTGGAACTCTGTATTCAGATGCTTATATCTCTTCTTTTCTCCTTTGCTTTTCATTTATCTTCTTTTCACAGCTATTGTAAGGCCTCCTCAGACAGCCATTTTGCTTTTTTGCATTTCTTTTCCATGGGAATGGTCTTGATCCCTGTCTCCTGTACAGTGTCACGAACCTCTGTCCATAGTTTATCAGGTACTCTGTCTATCAGATCTAGTCCCTCAAATCTATTTCTCACTTCCAGTATATAAGCATAAGGGTTTTGATTTAGGTCATCCCTGAATAGTCTAGCAGATTTCCCTACTTTCATCAATTTAAGTCTGAATTTGGCAATAAGGAGTTCATGATCTGAGCCACAGTCAGCTCCCAGCCTTGTTTTTGCTGACTGTATAGAGTTTCTCCATCTTTGGCTGCAAAGAATCTAATTAGTCTGATTTCAGTGTTGACCATCTGGTGATGTCCATGTGTAGAGTTTTCTCTTGTGTTGCGGAAGAGGGTGTTTGCTATGACCAGTGTGCTCTCTTGGCAAACTCTATTAGCCTTTGCCCTGTTTCAAAGTATGGAGCCTTTGCCCTCCATACTCCAAGGCCAAATTTGCCTGTTACTCCAGGTGTTTGTTGACTTCCTACTTTTGCATTCCAGTCCCCTATAATGAAAAGGACATCTTTTTGTAAATCTAGTTAATACTAAAAAAAAAAAAAATGCTCATGTTTGCTGGTAAATATCAGATAGTTCTTCATGTGTGACTTCTTTCCTCATCTGCAGCAACTCTTCCAGACTTGTGGCCTGTAAATCCAGCACATCAGTCTACTCTTTCTCCCTCTTCCATCATTCATGAGATTTCAGGCCCTGTGAGCTTAACTTTTCGTTCTTACCACACACAGGCAAACAATACTGGTCGAAATACTCTTACCCAATCTTATACTAAAAACACTACCAACAATAGTAATAATAATAATGAACATAATTAAAGTTAAAAATGTAAAGTAAGGCAAAGCAAATCTCCAATATAGAAAATGAGCACATACAAAATCTACCATAAATCCCATTACTTACACCTTTGGGTCAAGCAAGAGATTTTTGGTGTAAAATTTTACTTTTCAAGCTGTGTTTTCTTCTGTGTAAATATCCTATCTAAATGCAAGTCCTGTTGCATTGTTCAGCCCCTCAGTTGTATCCTACTCCTTGAGACCCCATGGAGTGTAGCACACCTCCAAATTTGTTGGCATATTTAGTGCAGCACTTTCACAGCATCATCTTTTAGTATTTGAAATAGCTCAGCTGAAATTTTGCCACCTCCACTAGCTTTGTTTGTAGAACTGCTTCCTAAGGCCCACTTGACTTCACACTCCAGAGTGCATGTGTAAGCTGATTTAAATGTGTTCTAACCATTGCCTTTCAGAAATCTAATGAAATTTTTAAATAAGTAGTGGAATTCAATTTCTCTTTGTATCACAAATAATTTGAGATATTTATATTTGCCACTCATCTTTATGAGAGAAAAGATTAAAATTTTCAATGGTGTTGAATCTAAAAATAATATGTAAAGACAGTATTCCTTATTTGCAGTCAGTTTTATCATTACAGTGTAAAACTGAAAAAATACTGAACAAGAGAGACAGATATGATTGATAAGGTAAAATTACTTTCTGACCCAGTACAGTTTTATATGCTCAAAAAAGTAATTGATACTTAAATTGGCTTCAACCTGTGACCAGCGTAGTGGCCCAAAATTTCCTTAAACCAATCTGCTATCATACAGGCCAAGTAGTCATGGTATGATTAATTCAAATCAGTGTTGAAAGCTAAATTTTTGGCTTAAAAAAATGGTAGTGTTAACTAAAATAACTTTCAGAAAACAGCATTTTAGGAAATGTGTATGAAATATTGTTTACATACTAAAGCAATGTTTATTATGACATGTAGTACTTGAAAATTATAAATAAAATAGCTCATGATCGTATTTTAAGATCATTTACATAAATACAATTACATAATATTTTTAAAATGTAACAATTATTCTTTGTCAAAAAATTAAGAAGTTAAAAAATGCCAAATAGTTCTTAAACAAAATTAACTCATTTATAAAAATGGAGGGGTTGCCAGTGTATATCAAAATAGTGGCATTTCAGCGCTAATACTTTATTGGTAACAGTGAAAATCTTTTGTGAAAACAAATGTAATTTTTAATATTGGATAAGTCACGGGCTTCCCATGTGGCACTAGTGATAAAGAATCTGCCTGCCAATGCAGGAGATGTAAGAGACACAGGTTCAGTTCCTGGGCTGGGAAGATTCTCTGGAGGAGGGCATGGCAACCCACTCCAATATTCTTGCCTGGAGAATCCATGAACAAAGGAGCCTGGTGGGCTACGGTTCATAAGGTTGCAGAGTCGAACACAACTAAAGTGATTTAGCACATACAGTACATTGGCTAAATCTATGCCTGACAAGAGCTCGAGGACATTTTATGAAGACTTAGCCTACCTACATCAGACTTTTTAACTTGAATTTGTTGTTCCATAAGTAGAAACCAAGATGGATCTGGGTAGTATATTATGTCATCAAAAATTTCAGTCAGAGGACTTTCCTGGTGGTCCGGTGGTTCAGAATCCACCTTCTAATGTAGGGGACATGGATTTCATCCCTGATCCGGGAACCAAGATCCCATATGCCACAGGACAACTGAGCCGGCACACTGCAATCACAAACCTTCGCATGCTTTGGAGTCTGCGTACCTCAACAGAAAATCCTTCCTGCTGCCTGTAAGACTGGATAAAGCCAAATAAATAAATAAATATTTTTAAAAACTCAGAGAATTGTTCAAGAACCAGAATTGTTGCCCAATTTTAGTAGCATATGTTACTATCCTGAATATACATCAATATCCGGAAAAAGCAGACTTTGGGAGCTGTACCATTTACACAGGATTAGATTATCAAAAACATTCAGAAGTCTCCTATGTGTACTGACATAAGGCTTTTTGTACAGCAGCAGAAAGTATGATCAGGTAATCAATGAGGGTCTGAGAATTCCAGATGCAGGTGATCAAGCTTCTTTCTCAGACATAAAAGATGTTTCATTTTTATGAATCCAAAAGATACATGCAAGAAATTGTGCTTTCAAGTGGGCCTAGGCAAAAATTTACAGTGGCATCTTTTACCCCTTTTATAACCAAGCTAGTTTGTATAACCAGATAAACCAGGTATAAATTATAAAACAATACATTCCTAAGCAATGTAGACAAGGTAGCTTTGTCTCTCTCCAAACGGGTTCTGAACTTTAAACTGCATATTTTATCCTGTTCTTGGCCAAGGATGAGCTTCAGAGTTTCAGCCTTCCCTGGGGATAAAGCATAGTGCTAAACTAGTCCAATTATAAGGTAACCCTGTTTTACACAGGAGCTAAGAGAAGTATGGCTGAAATCAATGACACATGAACTTGATGCTATTTTATAAAAAGTATGACTTTAAAATACAGAAACAATAAGTATATTTTCCCTCTTTTCCTTGCCTTTTTAATTTACAAGTTCTCCCTAGACTTTAAAGGAGCACTTTTCTAAACCTAAGAGATGGTGCTGTAAGTTTAGAGGACAAGTAAAAGTAAATTGGCATGGCAGGTGTTCATTAAGTGGAAACTGCTATTCCACAATGATGTTTCATTAATATTGTCACTATTTTATGATGATTATTATGTAGAGGATGTGGTTATTATCTGTAAGGAGAATATCATTTAGAAGTAGAAAGTAAAGTCAGTGAATATGTATCAATGATTCTTGCAATACATGGTAAATAGATGCAAATAAAGGATGAAACAGGGCTCAGAGGGAGACTAATCATTCTTAAGATATCAATTGCCTCTTTTAAACAATTATAAGGTTTCAAAAACATTCTCTTCAACATCAGCAAATGTTTAGATTGCACATAAAGGACTAATAAATATTAGAAAAATAAAGTAAATAGATATATAGAAATCCCCCCTTAACATCAAACTTACTCCTCCGACCCTTGCCCCTGGTTCCCCATGTTGCCAAAACAATTTCTTGTTGGTGCAAGTTGTAAACAGGTTTTAAGTTCTATTTAGTTTTTGTTTTGGTTTGTGTCTTGTTTCCCTACTGTGAAAGCTATCACTGTTGACTTCTATCCCTGAAGTCTCAGTTACCCACTTACAAAAACTTTGCCATTTTATCTTGGAAGCAAATGCATTTACATTGCCATGCTCTAAAATGAACTTTCTCTTCATTTCTGCATTTTCTTTGTTAGCCCAAGGGAGTTTTAAACTCTTTGTTCTGCCCAAGGGAGTTTTAAACTCTTTCTCTCTTAAAGTTTCTGACCTCACTGCTTAACCTGTCCCTGTCAGCAAATAGCTTCACTTACAAGTTCAGCAAAGAAGTGGAAAACAGTTATCTGCATATTTTGCCACTTAAAACTTTTTCTGTTTCCTATTATCTTTGCTCAATTACCATCTCTTTGTTTCTAATGTCAGATATTATAAGGAGACTCAATTCAAAAACATAATGATCAAAATATGTGTTCTTGATGTAAGTTCTCAGTTCTTTACAAATTTAAGTTTATATGTAATTGAATTAAGCAATATGAGGTTTAAAATAATGTTGTTTTAGTATTGAATGGAGTACATGACCATTTAAACTAATATTCATTATTTATATTACTCTCTGAATTTTGGTTTCATTTTTAATTGAGATTCATTCATTTTGATTCTAAAAATAAAACATTTAAAGCATTTTCTCACAATATGAAGATTATAGAAAATACATATAGTTATGTATTGCTACACTTTCCTTGAAAATATGATTTAAAAAAGGTATATAGATCTTTCTTTAATCAGTCTATATAAAAAATTATATTATTTATCAATTTACAATAAATGTATTATTAATAATATAGTTTTAGAAATACAGAAATAGTTGTGTTTGTGGGAGGACAATGCCAAAGAATGTTCAAACTACTGCACAATTGCACTCATCTCACATGCTAGTAAACTAATGCTCAAAATTCCCCAAGCCAGGCTTCAGCAATATGTGAACCGTGAAATTCCTGATGTTCAAGCTCGTTTTAGAAAAGGCAGAGGAACCAGAGATCAAATTGCCAACATCTGCTTGATCATGGAAAAAGCAAGAGAGTTCCAGAAAAACATCTATTTTTGCTTTATTAACTATGCCAAAGCCTTTGACTGTGTGGGTAACAATAAACTGTGGAAAATTCTGAAAGAGATGGGAATACCAGACCACCTGACCTGCCTCTTGAGAAACCTGTATGCAGGTCAGGAAGCAACAGTTAGAACTGGACATGGAACAACAGACTGGTTCCAAATAGGAAAAGGAGTATGTCAAGGCTGTATATTGTCACCCTGCTTATTTAACTTTTATGCAGAGTACATCATGAGAAACGCTGGGCTGGAAGAAGCACAAGCTGGAATCAAGATTTCCGGGAGAAATATCAATAACCTCAGATATGCAGATGACACCACCCTTATGGCAGAAAGTCAAGAGGAACTCAAAAGCCTCTTGATGAAAGGGAAAGTGGAGAGTGAAAAAGTTGGCTTAAAGCTCAACATTCAGAAAACAAGGATCATGGCCCCTGGTCCCATCTCTTCATGGGAAATAGATGGGGAAACAGCGGAAACAGTGTCAGACTTTATTTATTGGGGCTTCAAAATCACTGCAGATAGTGACTGCAGCCATGAAATTAAAAGACGCTTACTCCTTGGAAGGAAAGTTATGACCAACCTAGATAGCATATTGAAAAGCAGAGACATTACTTTGCCAACAAAAGTGCATCTAATCAAGGCTATGGTTTTTCCAGTGGTCATGTATGGATGTGAGAGTTGGACTGTGAAGAAGGCTGAGCGCCGAAGAATGGATGCTTTTGAATTGTGGTGTTGGAGAAGACTGTTGAGAGTCCCTTGGATTGCAAGGAGATCCAACCAGTCCATTCTGAAGGAGATCAGCCCTGGGATTTCTTTGCAGGGAATGATGGTAAAGCTGAAACTCCAGCACTTTGGCCACCTCATGCGAAGAGTTGACTCATTGGAAAAGACTCTGACGCTGGGAGGGATTGGGGGCAGGAGGAGAAGGGGACAACAGAGGATGAGATGGCTGGATGGCATCACTGACTCGATGGACGTGAGTCTGGGTGAACTCCGAGAGTTGTTGATGGCCAGGGAAGCCTGGCGTGCTGCGATTCATGGGGTCATGAAGAGTTGGACACGACTGAGCAACTGAACTGAACTGAATTGAATATTTCTAGGAAATATAATGGACTTCCTTTGTGGCTCAGACTGTAAAGAATCTGCCTGCAGAGTAGGAGATTCAGGTTTGATCCGAGTTGAGAAAATCCCCTGGAGAAGGGAAACACAAGCCACTCCAGTATTCTTGCCTGCAGAATTTCATGGACAGAGGAGCCTGGTGAGCTATAGCCCTTGGGTTGCAAAGAGCTGGACATGACTGAGTGACTAACACACACAAACACACACACACACACACACACACAGGAAATATAAAAGCCTTAAAAACCAAGCTTTCAAAACCAACAGTACAGAAGCTTATTTTGTTTTACTATTTATTAGTTTTATGCATGGGAATAAAATATATCATAGCACAATCAGAAAGTGACATTGTGTGCATAAATTCATGTGCTATGGTTCAGCTATGAACTATG
Source organism: Bos indicus x Bos taurus (assembly GCF_003369695.1). Lineage (NCBI taxonomy): Eukaryota > Metazoa > Chordata > Mammalia > Artiodactyla > Bovidae > Bos > Bos indicus x Bos taurus. Next base: position 56,977,117 of record NC_040087.1, read on the forward strand.
ATTAAGCTTGAGTGTTTCAGAAAACCAATTTCTAATTACATATATTTATATTTTATTGCTATGAACTTCTGCACTAGCAAGAATATTACTTTGAACTCTTGAGACACTGTATAATATGCTAGGAAACATATATATATATATATTTTTTCATATATAAACACGTATGTGTATATGCATACTCAGTCCTTTCCTGATGATAAAAACACATTTATAACCAAATTAGGGGGAAAAGAGCAGAAAAATATACAAAATAGTATAAAATCATCCACAAATCTACCATAATTTAAAGTTTGTGTGTAGTTTTGTACAGTGAATAGGTGGCACATAAGCATGAAACTGCTGTTATTTTCTGTATTGCTATTTTTTCTTATATATTTAAGATTTTTCAATGACATGATTTGAAAGGCTTTTCCATATGGCATCCTATAGAGTTTTATGATGTGTTTGCTTCATCAGTATATTCCCATGATTTTAAACTGCCTATCACACAGAAATTGATTCAAAGCTAGCAGTTATTAAGACATAATAATAACACTAAAGAAATTTCAGAGGTTTGAAATCTTCTGCTGCTGCTAAGTCACTTCAGTTGTGTCCAACTCTGTGTGACCCCATAGACAGCAGCCCACCAGGCTCACCCGTCCCTGGGATTCTCCAGGCAAGAACACTGGAGTGGGTTGCCATTTCCTTCTCCAATGCATGAAAGTGAAAGTGAAGTAGCTCAGTCATGTCCAACTCTTCGTGACCCCATGGACTGCAGCCTACCAGGCTCCTCCATCCATGGGATTTTCCAGGCAAGAGTACTGGAGTGGGGTGCCATTGCCTTCTCTGGTTTGACATCTATGCATTTTAAATTCTCAGTGATATGTATTTCTTATGTATGGGAAGAGTATGCAATTCCAAAGGTAAATTAAAAGTAAATAAACAACAATAAAACAAAAAAACTGAGTTATATACCTTATCTTTTATTCATTATTTATCTCATGGATACTGAAACCACATTTACAATGTCAGTAAATTATATATTGTCAAATTTAAGAGCCCATCAATTTTTGTCCATATAACATTGTAATGTATGTATATGTACTTTTTTCTAGTATGATAATTTAGAAAATTAACTTATTGATTAGAAGTCTGTTTTTCCTAATACTAATTTTTAAATATATGCATTTTCCTCTTAGTCCATCTGTAGCTGTATTCCTCATATTTTGATGTCCTGTAGAATTTTGTTTTTCATCCCATTAAAAATACTTTCTAATTTTCATTGTAACTCCTTTGGCAAATTACTTAACATTTTTATTTTTTAAATTTATTAATTTTAATTGGAGGCTAATTGCAATATTGTCAATATATTTAAAGATTTCTCACTAGTAACTGTGTAGTAGTAACTGTGAATACTATTTTGGAGGTAAAATTGATATATCTTATGATGGGTTAGCTAAGAATATTTAGGTAGAACATTATACCATGAAGTGATGAGACCTGATGCCATGATCTTAGTTTTTTGAATGTTGAGCTTTAAGCCAACTTTTTCACTCTCCTTTTCACTTTCATCAAGGGGCTCTTTAGTTCCTCTTCGCTTCTGCCCATAAGGGTGGTGTCATCTGCATATCTGAGGTTATTGATATTTCTCCCAGCAATCTTCATTCCAGCTGGTGCTTCATTCAGCCCATATTTTGCATGATGTACTCTGCATATAAGTTAAATAAGCAGGGTGACAATATACAACCTGATGTACTCTTTTCCCAATTTAAAATCAGTTCGTTGTTCTGTGTCTGGACTTGACCTGCATGCTGATTTCTCAAGAGGCAGGTAAGGTGGTCTGGTATTCCTATCTCTTTCAGAATTTTCCTCAGTTTGTTGTGATCCACACAGTCAAAGGCTTTAGCATAGTTGTTGAAGCAGAAGTAGATTTTTTCCCTGGAATTCACTTGCTTTTCCTACAATCCAACAGATGTTGGCAATTTGACCTCTGGCTCCTCTATCTTTTCTAAATCCGGCTTAATTGGAAGCTTGGAGAATTTTGAGCATTACTTTGCTAGCATGTGAGATGAGTGCAATTGTGCTAATTTGAACATTCTTTTTGGCATTGCCTTTCTTTGGGATTGGAGTGAAACCTGAGGATTTCTCAGGATTTTTGGCCACTGCTGAGTTTTCCAAATTTGCTGGCATATTGTGTGCAGCACTTTCACAGCATCACCTTTTAGGATTTGAAACACTAAGCCAGAATTCCATGACCACCACTAAGTTTTCTTGTAGTAAAGGCCTACCTGACTTAGTACTCCAGGATGACTGGCTCTACTTGTCACCTCTTCTTAATATCTTCTGCTTCTGTTAGGTCCATACTGTTTCTGTATTTTATTGTGCCCATCTTTGTATGAAATGTTCCCTTGTTATCTCTGATTTTCTTGCAGAGATCTCTAGCCTTTCACATTCTATTGTTTTCCTCTATTTCTTTGCATTGATTACTTAGGAAGGTTTTCTTATCTCTCCTTGCTATTCTTTGGAACTCTGAATTCAGATGGGTATATCTTTTCTCCTTTGTCTTTCACTTCTCTTCTTTTCTCAGCTATTTTTAAGGTCTCCTCAACCATTTTGCCTTTTTGCATTTCTTTTTCTTGGGGATGGTTTTGATCACCACCTCCTGTACAACATTATGAACCTCTGTCCATAGCTTTTCATGCACCCTGTCTATCAGATCTAATTTCTTAAATCCATTTGTCACTTCCACTGTATAATTGTAAGGGAATTGATTTAGCTCACACATGAATAGCCTAGTGGTTTTACCTACTTTCTTAAATTTAAGTCTGAATTTTGCAACAAGGGGTTCATGAGCTGATCCACAAGTCAGCTTCTGGTCTTGTTTTTGCTGACTGTATAATGCTTCTCCATCTCAACTGTAAGGAATATAATCAATCTGATTACATCCTGAACACTTCTTTTGCTCCCTTAAAGGGTGTTATTTAACCTACCTTTAAGTCCATCCAAAATTTCTCTACTAAAATGCATGTAGATATTAATTGTTTTCTTGTAACAGACTCCTCTTGTTTAGACAGCTTCAGTATTTAGTTTTAATTTTCCTTCTTTTGGGAGGAGTATATTTTTGTCATCTATTTTTTCCCTTCTAAATCTAAAAATAATGTTATTTTAGTTTTAGGTAACTTTTTATTTGATCCTACAGTAACAATGATCTCATCAAAATGTCTGCTCTTGTCACTTATATGAATCATCTTCTTTCTTTTTTATTTTTATAAACCTAATGATTTCATATCTTTAGATGCATCATGTGATATATCTTCAATTTAGTTGATTTTATATTGTATTAAAACAGTTTAAAATTTATCATTGTGTAGATTGTGTTTGTATGTGTGTGTGTGTGTGTGTCTTGTTACATAGGCTTAATGTGAATAAAAGCACAGATAAAATGACTTTGAGAATGGTAACTGAAGGACTAACTTTGTTTTGTCCTATTTAATAGAACCTATGTTTATACAGCAAATGGAGGTCATATGTCTTATATGTCCATTTATTTAACACATACTTTAAGTTGACACTACCTGCCAACCTACAAATTACAACAGTGAACAAGACAAAATGGAAAATAACATTTTATAAAATATTCTGCAATTATGTACATTTAGTAATTGTAGGAGAATCCCATGGACGGGGGAGCCTGGTGGGCTGTAGTCCATGGAATCGCGAAGAGTCGGACACGACTGAGCGACTTCCCTTTCACTTTTCACTTTCATGCATTGGAGAAGGAAATGGAAACCCACTCCAGTGTTCTTGCCTGGAGAATCCCAGGGACAGGGGAGCCTGGTGGGCTGCCATCTATGGGGTCACACAGAGTCGGACATGACTGAAGTGATAGCATAGCATACATACAATCTAATTTTTAGAGAATGAACATGTGTGTTAGTGATAGTAAACAGGCAAACCTGGCAAGTGTTTTGGTAAATGGTATCTCTTACAAAGTGTCTAAGTCTCCTATAGAAAATCATTTGCCTGAATTGCATTTCTGTAAATAATGAAACAACTTCATATATAATTTAAAGTAAATCTCCAACATGAAACACTTTGAGTGAATCTCTATAAAGCATATACAAATAGAAATGCATCAGTAAACTACTGCAATGTGACAAAATGTATTTTAATACATTATTTTACAAAGTAAATTTTCACTTATCATCCTATTTTTGCTTTTTATTTTTTTTCCTATTGAGGCTTAGTGTAGGGAGAACAAGAATCACTTAATGAGTCAAATTATTGTTCAGCCTCTATCTATCTTCTTTCATCTGTGCCTCTGCCTCTGAAATAAGAATTAGCATTGGTTTAGCCAAAAAAAAAAAAAAAAGAAAAGAAAAGAAAAGTGGATTCTCCAATTATCCTCTTAAATGTAATTTATCAGAATAACACATAAACATCATCATATCTGTAATTTTCCTTTGATTTTGTACTGTCTACGGACAATAGTTTTTCAAATTTTGTAGTTTCATCAATATCTTATGTTTACCTTGTATTGCAGTAAGTTCTTGGTAGGGGATGTGCTATTTTAGTTGGTAGGCATCAATAGTGATATATTTTTCTGAACAATAATTATATCAATTTACCTTATATCTTAGCTTTGAACAAGAAATTGGGAGAACTTTCAAAGGGAAAAAATCAACTAAACTCTCTGTTGTTCATTTTTCTTCCCAAATATCTGTTTATGATTCAGCTGCTTAAAATTATCTGCTTAATTAAATCAATGTTCACATAGTACTGTATATATCCAAAGTGCATATGGAAATAAGAAATGGAAGCAATATGCTTCAAATGAAATATTTTAAATAAAGCCCCATGCTAAATTTGACGTATTAAGTATTTAAATATGCCTTTCTTGCTTGTGTAGATGTGTGCTAAGTTGCTTCAGTCCTGTCTGACTCTTTGCCACCCTATGAACTATAGCCTGCTCCTCTGTCCATGGGATTCTCCAGGCAAGAATACTGGAGTAGGTTGCCCATGCCCTCCTCCACAGGATCTTCCCAACCCAGGAATCAAACCCATATCTCACATACTCCTGAACTGCAGGCGGGTTTCTACCCACTGAGCCACCTGGGAAGTCCCTCCTGCATTGGTAGGTGGGGTCTTTACCACTGGCCCTACCTGGGAAGTCCATATGCCTTTCTTATTTTGCTTTAATTTTTTAAAAGCCTCACAACCCTTAGATTGTCATTTGATGGTGTATTATTATTTTGTAATTAATTTGAAATTCATTTATTCTACTTGAGATATTTACTATGACAGGAAGAACACATTCTTCCCCACCCCTTTTTTTCCCCTGAATCAAAGTTAAGTGATATGGATCCTAATTTTAAAAAGATATATGATTAGAGAAGTTGAACATGAAGCTATTATGACACTATTTAATTCTATCTGGGAAATTCAATTATCTAGTTGTCAGGCATGCCAAGTAACTCTTTCCTAAATTAGATGATCATGTTTCTTCACCTGTTATTAAAATAACAAAATACAAAGGTGACTTCAACATAAGTCCACATCAAGAAGATAGAATACAATATTTATCAAAAAATAAAAAAAAGATGACTAAATACCTACAAACTGAAATGATAAATCTATGGCTCTCAAAATTACTTAATTTAAATATTTTATTAAATATGAAATTTTATTATGATGTTAACTGCTGCTCTGTGAATATCTGACTTCTTTCTTAGAGTTTTAAAGTTCCAAATGTCAGAAATAAATTCAACTATTTGAAAATGGTGATTTTTAGCTCCTAGGACTTTTGAATATTTGGTGAGTGTTTGTTATACACTAAATCAAATCAAACTTATCCTGCTGAGATTGTACCTTTTGTATTATTTGATGATCCTACACATATTCAAAGTATTTGTATGCATTTGATTTTTAATGAAATGAAATTTATTTGGGAAATTAAAGAAGAGATGAATAGGATAAACACTGTAAATGCATGATGTCAGAAAGTAAAAAGAACTTATTTTAGAATAAATTTGCAAGTGTCAGGCAATGAAATATTGTAGATTAATAAGACAAATGCATTTTATGATAGTTTGTGCCTCAGATTCCACATTTCTTTACATTACAAAAAGGAAAGAAAATATGATTTGAGGGATATGTAGGTAAAATCAAGTTATTTTTTATTGAAAAATGAATATTGAAAACTTCTATTTGGTTTTTTCAATAGTGTTTGATTATGTAGACTTTGAAATCAGAAAAGTTAGATTTTTAAATACTGCCTCTGACATTCTCCAGCCCCTTGACATGGACAATTGCCTTAAGTCTCTAGTTCTTTATATTTTCACCCATAAAATGGGCCAGTAAAATAAACTTCAGAGATTCTTTTCATAGGCTCCAGACTCCATTATCCAAATGTACACTAGATATTTTCATTTGGTTGCTCTGTTACCAGAGCTAAACAGATCCACCAAGCACACCATCTTTCTTTGTATCCTCTATTAACCTTTTACAGAAGGTAATAAATTAACATATATGTGAAAATATGAAAATAATAGCATAGTTTAGACACATAAATGCATAAAAATAATTACAATTTTCTGTAACCTTAGAGTTAATTGTCTTAATAAATTTTAAGATAGATATTTGATAGTGTACTGTTTGTTTTGCTTTTAGTCACTTAGTTGTGTCCTACCCTTTTGCAACCCCATGGACTGTAGCCCACCAGGATCCTCTATTCCTTGGATTTCCCAGTCAGGAATACTGGAGTGGGTTGCCATTTCCTACTCCAGTTAGGATTAGATGAAGCCATTACAATGACATTCTCATAAAGGGATTAGTGCTCACAAAGGAGAAACATCAGAGGGCTCCCTTTCTCTCTCCTTCTGTTTCTCTCTCTCTCTCCCGCAACCACACACACACCAAAGAAGAACAATGTGAGGACACAGCAAGAAGACAGCCATCAGCATGCTAGAAAGACAGCCTTCATAGGAATCAAACCAGCTGGCACTTTAGTCTTCAATTTCCTAACCTCTAAACCTGTGAGAACATAGTTTGTCACTCAGACAATGGTATTTTGTTATAGCAGCTCAGGATGACTAAGACAATCAATTCGACACTGGTGTCTCCAAATCTAATGTGCCATTCTGAACATGCCATTTTTACCTAACGTCTTTTGCATTTTTAGCTTAGTAGATGGTATCACTATCCACCTCACTAGTCAGATCAGAAAACGAAAATTATTACTGACTGTTCCCTTACCTTATTAACATTCCATCATGCTCTACCTTCTAATTACCTGTTGGTCACAGATACTGAATTCCAATGACACCAGTAATAATCATTTATTTAAGGCTGACCTATAGTTTAGTATGTAGAACATCTCTCCCATGTCAGTTCATTTCCTCATGTGGTCTGTAATTTTTAATGCATATAAATACACTTTTAGCTAAAGCTCCTACAAGGAGCCCTTCAGACACTTGATTATGAAATGTTTTTTCTGTTTGTTTTAATTTTCCATTGAAGTATAAATAAAAGTTATGACAAATTCTTAAGGATTATTTACCTTTGGCCTCAGTTAGAAACAGTTTAACAAAAGATATGGTATTCTGTCAAGAGAGTATGTTTGCATGTGTGTTTATGACTGGTTAGATAGCATAATTTTTTTTTTCTTTTTAAAAATCTTGTGCTCATTTGGAGATAAATATTTCCACTTTTATGCTCAGTTCCATCTCCCAGACAATAAAGAGTTATCATCTATTCCTGTTTGACTAATAACTCCAGACCCTAAATCCTACATTCAATTCCTAGACACTGATGGGTCATCTAGCCATAGCTTGTCTCACCACACGAGCTTTAATTTCTGAAATGTTTCTTATCTCACTAAACAGACAGTAAGAATTTTATGTTGTTCTTTTTTTCTTGGCTAAAGTATGGCAGTTATTTTCTATATATTCTCTATTTAGAACTCCCACTTATTTAATCAAATAATATTTATGAAATAAAGTCAATCCACTCACATTTTCATCTAACAATTTCCCTACTGTAGTAAGCATTCTTCTTCAAAAATAGCGGAGTTAAAAACAAATGCAACAGCTAGGCATTCATGCTACATTACTCATTAATGAAGAGATTTGACCAATTTTTAAAATATATTTCATTCTGATAAGAAAACTTAACATTGTGTCTACCTTATTAACAAATTTTATGGGTACAAAATTACTGTTGACTATAGGCACACCTCACAGCTCTCGAGAATTAGTCTTGTTGAACTGAAACTCCATGTTCATTGATTCGTAACTCTCCATTTCTCACCCCCTCAGTTCAGTTCAGTTCAGTTGCTCAGTCGTGTCCAGCTCTTTGGGACCCCATGAATCACAGCACGCCAGGCCTCCCTGTCCATCACCAACTCCTGGAGTTCACTCGGACTCACGTCCATCGAGTCAGTGATGCCATCCAGCTATCTCATCCTCTGTCGTCCCCTTCTCCTCCTGCCCCCAACCGCTCCCAGCATCAGAGTCTTCTCCAATGAGTCAACTCTTCGCATGAGGTGGCCAAAGTACTGGAGTTTCAGCTTGAGCATCATTCCCTCCAAAGAAATCCCAGGGCTGATCTCCTTCAGAATGGACTGGTTGGATCCCCTTGCAGTCCAAGGGACTCTCAAGAGTCTTCTCCAACACCACAGTTCAAAAGCATCAATTCTTTGGTGCTCAGCCTTCTTCACAGTCCAACTCTCACATCCATACATGACCACAGGAAAAACCATAGCCTTGACTAGATGCACCTTTGTTGGCAAAGTAATGTCTCTGCTTTTCAATATGCTATCTAGGTTGGACATAATTTTCCTTCCAAGGAGTAAGTGTCTTTTACTTTCATGGCTGCAGTCACCATCTGCAGTGATTTTGGAGCCCCCCAAAAATAAAGTCTGACACTGTTTCCACTGTTTCCCCATCTATTTCCCATGAAGTGATGGGACCAGATGCCATGATCTTCGTTTTCTGAATGTTGAGCTTTAAGCCAACTTTTTCACTCTCCACTTTCCCTTTCATCAAGAGGCTTTTTAGTTCCTCTTGACTTTCTGCAATAAGGGTGGTGTCATCTGCATATCTGAGGTTATTGATATTTCTCCCGGAAATCTTGATTCCAGCTTGTGCTTCTTCCAGCCCAGCATTTCTCGTGATGTACTCTGCATATAAGTTAAATAAGCAGGGTGACAATATACAGCCTTGATGTACTCCTTTTCCTATTTGGAACCAGTCTGTTGTTCCATGTCCAGTTCTAACTGTTGCTTCCTGACCTGCATACAAATTTCTCAAGAGGCAGATCAGGTGGTTTGGTATTCCCATCTTTTGAAGAATTTTCCACAGTTTATTGTGATCCACACAGTCAAAGGTTTTGGCATAGTCAATAAAGCAGAAATAGGTGTTTTTCTGGAACTCTCTTGCTTTTTCCATGATTCAGCAGATTTGGCAATTTGATCTCTGGTTCCTCTGCCTTTTCTAAAACCAGCTTGAACATCAGGAAGTTCACGGTTCACATATTGCTGAAGCCTAGCTTGGAGAATTTCGAGCATTGCTTTACTAGCGTGTGAGATGAGTGTAATTGTGCAGTAGTTTGAGCATTCTTTGCCATTGCCTTTCTTTGGGATTGGAATGAAAACTGACCTTTTCCAGTCCTGTGGCCACTGCTGAGTTTTCCAAATTTGCTGGCATATTGAGTGCAGCTCTTTCACAGCATCATCTTTCAGGATTTGAAATAGCTCAACTGGAATTCCATCACCTCCACTTGCTTTGTTCATAGTGATGCTTGCTAAGGCCCACTTGACTTCACATTCCAGGATATCTGGCTCTAGGTCAGTGATCACACCATCGTAATTATATGGGTCGTGAAGATCTGTTTTGTACAGTTCTTCCATGTATTCTTGCCACCTCTTCTTAATATCTTCTGCTTCTGTTAGGTCCATACCATTTTTGTCCTTTATTGAGCCCATCTTTGCATGAAATGTTCCCTTGGTATCTCTAATTTTCTTGAAGAGATTTCTAGTCTTTCCCATTCTGTTGTTTTCCTCTATTTCTTTGCATTGATCGCTGAGGAAGGCTTTCTTATCTCTTCTTGCTATTCTTTGGAACTCTGCGTTCACATGCTTATATCTTTCCTTTTCTCCTTTGCTTTTCACTTCTCTTCTCTTCACAGCTATTTGTAAGGCCTCCCCAGGCAGCCATTTTGCATTTTTGCATTTCTTTTCCATGGGAATGGTCTTGATCCCTGTCTCCTGTACAATATCATGAACCTCATTCCAGAGTTCATCAGGCAATCTATATATCAGATCTAGGCCCTTAAATCTACCCCAGCCCTTATAACCACCACTCTACTCTTTGAATCTATCAGTTTGATCATTTTAGATGTATCATATCTGTGGAATCATGCAGTGTTTCAGTGACTGCCTTACTTCACTTACCTTAATGTCCTACAGGTTCATCCATGTTGTCAAACATGATGGAATTTTTTCTTCTTTGATTTCTTTCATCAATGTTTTGTAATTTGCAGTATAAAACTCTTTCAACACCTCAGTTAACTTTATTCATAAGTATTTTATTATTTTTGGTGATATTGTAAGTGAGACTGTTTTCTTAATTTCCTTTACAGGCAGTTTGTTGTCAGTGTATAGAAACACACATATGCTGATTTTGTATCTGGCAACTTTACTGAATTTGTTTATTAGTTCTAACAATTTTTAGGTTTTTCTATATATAATAGCTTGATCATTTTGTTTAATATTAATATCTTAGTTTCTTTACTGTTAAAATGGCAATAATTAAGGTTATTGGTAATCTCAAGGAATTTTTGTGAGCATTGAATGAGATAATGCATATTGTATGCTTCATTCAGTGCCTGATTTTTAGTAAGTAGTCAAAAATGTTGGCAAATGTAGCTTTTCTAAGTGTCATGTATTTTTAATAGACAAATCAGGCTCATGCCTGTATTCTCAAATTCATACTCCATCAATTCTTTCCCAGTGAAAACTGATAGAAGGCTATTTTGTAGAGAGTTGTTACTATTATACATACATTTTACTAAGATCTCTTTGGCTTTAACATTGGGAATGATGAAGTGGGGTCTAAAGTTTGAGTGCATGTGGAGATCAGTAAGAAGGCAATAGTAGCAGTCTTAATGGGAGAAGATGAAATGTTGAAATATGAGAATACATGAAATTTTAAGAAAAATGAGTATATTTAATAAGCATTTATGTGTTTCAATCTGTGTTTGGTGAATGATCAGATATAAAAAAATGAAAAAGTAGGAAGCATCAACAATGACATCTCTATAACAATAGATGACCAAGACTAAAGAATGCTTTGATAAGTCTTCCCTGGTGGCTCAGTGGTAAAGAATCTGCCTGGTAATGCAGGAGACATATGCCTGATCCCTGTTGCAAGAAGACCCCACATGCCTGGGAGCAACTAAGCCCGTGTGCCACAACTATTGAGCCTGTGCTCTAAAGCCTGGGAATCACAACTACTGAACCCATGTGCCACAACTACTGAAGCCCAGGTATCCTAGGGCACATGCTCCTCAACAAGAGAAGCTGCCATGAGAAGCCCACACCACCCCTGCTCTCCTCAACTCGAGAAAAGCCCAAAAGCAACGGAGACCCAGCACAGCCAAAAATAAATACTTTCAAAAAATAAATAAGAGGTTGGAGGAATAGATTAACAAAAAATTGCTAGTATAAATCAAGTTTATAGATGAATATTTTTTTTTCAAACCAATGTTGATCTGTATTAAAATGCCCATATAATAATATTACCTACTTATTTGGAAATACTGAAGTAGAGTTACAGGAATGATATATATTGAAATTCATATTCAGGTCCATCATAAATATAGAAAGATTGATTGTAGGAGTATGCATATGAGATTTCCAAGGGAAAGGATATACAGTGAGAAGCACTGAGAGCCAAACTTTGAGAAAATACCTTATCTAGTAACTGATAGAAAGACAGTCTTTATGCAAGAGGACTAACATATAATGGGAAGAGAGAAAGAAAAAAAATATAATTAGAGTTAACTTTCACTAATTAGTCAATGATAAGCATTTTATGGGTTTTATCTCATGAATGTGGTTTAATCTCATTAATCTATAACACAATTTTAAGCAGTAGCTCCTATTGTGTAATGAATCTTCTCTTAGATAACAATGGCATTGTGGTTTAAAGAGATTAAGAAAATACCTCAGGGCATTGTGTTCATAAATGCCAGACACAGAATTCACATGTAATAATTCTGAATCATCAAAAAATAGTATGATATAAATAGAGTTAAATAGTATATTTAAGTTACATATCACAGTTTAACTCTTATTTTTAAAGTAAATCACAGCCTGTCCAATCAAAATAAGAACATCTATATCACTTTATTATAACATTGTTTATATCCCAATACTTATAGGAATCAATTGAGATATAAGTAGGCCAGTAAAATGAATCAAATTCAACAAGACAAGTTATAGCTTAGAGTTTAACAGTCTCTTAATTGTTGACATAATTAAGTGAGCAGAACTATTAAAGTCACTGTGTTGTAAGTTGTGATATAAGAGATAAAAATAAAATACTCTTTTCCTAATTAAATGACTATAAAGTGCCAATTCATTCTTTATTGGAGCAATTTAAAACAAAGAAGCAGTAGCATTCTTTCTAAGCAAGTATGCCCCATTCTTTTTCCACTTTAGTTTTATCACTTCAGACTTGAGTAATTATAAGAACTAAAGAATTAAAGAATGCTATGGTAAAATTAATTTATAAAATTTAGTTGCAAAAGGAGAAATTTCTAAGGGACTCTTGATGAAGACATAGTCTTGATAGCATTATACTTAATTATCTTTGGGAAAAAAGCATGGGAAATTGTTGTGGAAAAAAAGTATAGTGGATTCTAAACAGCCTGACATATAATCTAGACAGATGACTATCATATTCTTATTTATATTACCCCAACCACTTTTTGTTTTCCTAAATCTTATTTATTATCATGGCTTCTGAGCAGACAGTGAGAATAAATCTGCACTTCTCCTTCCTCTATAAGAATTAATATACATGGTAGTAAACAGATAATTTAGCAATAAAGAATGTCTTAAATTAAAAAAACAAAACAAAACAAAACATGGCACTTTGGAGAATGAACAGTACAGAAATAGTTGCTTACATTTAGTAAAAATCAGATCTAGGGGAGAAAAAGATGGTGGGGGAGTAGATGTGGAGTACATGTCTCTCCTCGGTTACATTAGGAACACACCTTTAGACACAGAAGTGCATGCAGAACACCAGCTGAGAGCAGACAGGAGTCCATGACCAGTGGAAAAGAATATATAGAACCATGCAAAACTTGTTAAGACAAAGGAACTAGGGGCAAAAACAGGAGTGTTAGTAGGACCGGACCTGCCCTCGGCCGGTGGGGGAACTGAAACAGGGGTCTCATCCCCATATCAGGGCAATTGTCTGAGTCAGAGGAAAAACAGCTGATATGTGGCAGCCTAAATGGAAGAAAAATCAGATACTCCTTGCCACAGTCATACATACCTTGGACGGGGATGAAGGTCTTCTGGAAGGTGCAGTGGCTGGGAGCTGGAGTTTAGGGATTGTGGAGCAATCCCAGGGCAAAGGCTGCTGTTGACTGTGGAGAGATGGATTGAGGGGATGTGAAGGAGAGGATTGTGGTGGGAAATGCCTGTGGAGGAAAGCAGGCAGCTATGGAAGCAAGATGATACTGCTGAGTCATGCATATAGTGTGGACCCATCACCATAGCATCTCTCTTCCCACACGGACGCATGGACAGCTGAACAATAGAGAAGCTGGCCCATTAAACCATGATGCACTGAACTACAGAGCAGGACCCCACCCAGGATGCCCCTTTAAATGCCTGATGCCCCGATCTACAGAGTAGGACCCCAGCCAGGGGGGCCACTCTATGTGCCTGACATGCTGAACAACAGAGAAGACCCCAGGCAAGGGAGCCCTTTAATTGCCTGAATGGGCAAAGCTACAGAGAAATACTAGCCAAAGAGGCCTTCTGATTGCCAGCTACAAGAGGGTCAAAAAAAGACTCTGATAGGGCCATAATTCCTGTGGCAGAGGCATTCTGTGTCCCTGCACACTTGGAGCCACTAAGGTCCTTGCAAGCCAAGTAGCTGCACCACCTTCACGCTCAACTCTCACTGGGGCAGAGCTGCCACAGGCAAAAATGTCTTGCGTCCAAGCATGCAGGGTCACTTCGGTTGTGTCCAACTCTTTGAGATCCTGTAGACTATGGCTTGCCAGGCTTCTCTGTCAGGAAGAGGGGCTTTCCAGGCAAGAGTACTGGAGCATATTGGCCAATACTGATTGCCATAACCTTCTAAAGCGCTATATTTTCTGCTGCCCTAGCCGCCAACTTCCCTGAGTACCTGGTGCTGCCAGAACCCCTGCGACCCAAGCAGCTGCATCATTTCCAGGGCAGCCTCAAGAGCAAACCCCAGTGGACAACTCACATGCAGAGGTGGAAATAAAACCACAGTGGAAACCCAGGGGCAATGTGGCTATGGAAGAAGACCCAAAATCTTCCCACCAGCTGTACAAGCTGCAGATTAAACCCACATGATCAACTAAGCAGACTCCGTGTCTATGGAAAATATAAAAGGTCATTGAGAGCTCCCACCAAAGAAAATGCACTAGTTCTGACAGCTGTAGACGTTGGAGGAAGAACATACAGGAGTAGGACCAGATTAGAATCTGAGTTGCCCCCACAGCAGGTCCAGAGATCAGCACAGTGTTGGAGGGCATTCTAGGGAGGTGAAGTGGACTGTGACTGTTAGTGAGGGAAAGGACTCTGACAGCAATGACTCAAGAAAAACAGTTATTATTCCTATGTTTTGACTTGTATATGTAGACTCTTTTGGATTATTTCTTTCTTTCCCCTACTTCTGTTGTAGTTGTCGATTTTATTGGCACTAAGAAATCTAATTAAGCTTATGAGATTTTATTTTTTCTCAGTCACATTTTTCATTGTTGTTATAAACCTCTGCCTCTACGTTGGGTTTTTGCAGTTCTGTGGAGTTTTCTTTTTTTATTTTTTGTTTTCTTATTTTTTAATTTTAATTTTTAAATCTATTATTTTTTCTACATTATTCCTTTGTTTGCTTTTCCTACTGTTCTTTTCCCCTTGCAGTTAATCTTTAATGTATATAAATCTTCTTTATCTCCCTTTCTTTAATATGAGGCCACCATCACCCATATACCAAAACCAGACAAAGAGAACACAATAAAAGAAAACTACAGGCCAGTATCACTGATGAACATAGATGCAAAAATCCTAAACAAAAATTTTAGCAAACAGAATTCAGCAACACATCAAAAAGCTCATATACCATGATCAAGTTGCTGTTTATTCCAGGATTCTTCAATATATGCAAATCAATCAATGTGATAAACCATATTAATAAACTGAAAGATTAAAACCATATGATCATCTCAATAGATGCAGAAAAAGTCTTTGACAAAATTAATCACCCATTTATGATTAAAACTCTTCAAAAAATGGGCATAGAAGGAACCTACCTCAACATAGTAAAGGCCATATATGATAAGCCTACAGCAAACATTACTCTCGATGGTGAAAAACTGAAAGCATATCCCTTAAGATCAGGAACAAGACAAGGGCATCCACTTTCACCTCTATTATTCAACATAGTTTTGGAAGTCCTAACTTCAACTATCAGAGATAAGAAAGAAATAAAAGGAATCCAGATCTGAAAAGAAGAATAAAGCTTTCACTGTTTGCAGATGAGATGATACTATACACAGAAAACCCTAAAGATAGTATCAGAAAATTACTAGAGATAATCAGCAAAATTAGCAAAGTTGAATTTAGCAAAGTTGCAGGATACAAAATCCTTGCATTTCTATATACTAACAATAAAAAATCAGAAAGAGAAATTAAGGAATCAATCCCATTGCAACAAAAAGTATTAAAAATCCAAGAATAAACTTACCTAAAGAGACAAAAGAACTGTACACAGAAAATTATAAGACACTAATGAAAGAAATCAAAGATGACATAAACAGATGGAGAGATATTCCATGTTCTTGGGGAGAAAGAATCAATATTGTGAAAATGACTACACTACCAAACACAATCTACAGATTCAATGTGATCCCTATCAACTTACCAATGGTATTTTTCACAGAACTAGAACAAAAAAATTTCACAATTCATATGCAAACACAAAAGACTCTGAATAGTCAAAGCAGTCTTGAGAAAGAAGAATGGAGCTGGAGGAATCAAACTTCCTGACTTCAGATTATACTACAAAGCTACAGTCATCAAGACAGCAAGGTACTGGCAAAAAGCAGAAATATAGACCAATGGAACAACATAGAAACCTCAGAAATAAATCCACGCATTTATGGGTACCTTATTTTTGACAAAGGAGGCAAGAAAATACAATGGGCAAAGACAGCCTCTTCAATAAATGGTGATGATATAAATGGACAGCTTCATGTAAAAAAATGAAATTAGAACACTTCCTAACATCATCAGTTCAGTTCAGTCAGTTCAGTTGCACAGTCATGTCCAACTCTTTGCGACACCATGAATCACAGCACGCCAGACCTCCCTGTCCATCACCAACTCCCGGAGTTCACTCAGACTCATGTCTATCGAGTCAGTGATGCCATCCAGCTATCTCATCCTCTGTCATCCACTTCTCCTCCTGCCCCCAATCCCTCCCAGCATCAGAGTCCTTTCCAATGAGTCAACAATTCGCATGAGGTGGCCAAAGTATTGGATTTCAGTTTCAGCATCATTCCCTCCAAAGAAATCCCAGGGCTGATCTCCTTCAGAATGGACTGGTTGGATCTCCTTGCAGTCCAAGGGACTCTCAAGAGTCTTCTCCAACACCACAGTTCAAAAGCATCAATTTTTCAGCACTCAGCCTTCTTCACAGTCCAACTCTCACATCCATACATGACCACAGGAAAAACCATAGCTTTGACTAGACGGACCTTTGTTGGCAAAGTAATATCTCTGCTTTTGAATATGCTATCTAGGTTGGTCATAACTTTCCTTCCAAGGAGTAAGCGTCTTTTAATTTCATGGCTGCAGTCACCATCTGCAGTGATTTTGGAGCCCCCAAAATAAAGTCTGACACTGTTTCCACTGTTTCCCCATTTATTTCCCATGAAGTGATTGGACCGGATGCCATGATCTTTATTACACAAAGGTAAACTCAAAATGGATTAAAGACCTAAATGTAAGACCAGAAAAGGTAAAACTCTTGGAGGAAAACATAGGCAGAACACTCGATGACATAAATCAAAGCAAGATCCTCTATGACCCACCTCCTAGAGTAACAGAAATAAAAGCAAAAGTAAACAATGGGACCTGATTAAACTTAAAAAGTTTTGCAGTGTAAAGGACACTATAAGCAAGGTGAAAAGACAACCCTCAGAATGGGAAAAAAGAATAGCAAGTGAAAAAACTGACAAAGGATAATTTCTAAAATATAAAGGCAGCTCATACAACTCAATGCCAGAAAAACAAACAACCCAATCAAAAAGTGGGAAAAAGACCTAAACAGACGTTTCTCCAAAGAAGACCTACAGATGGCTAACAAACATGAAAAGATGTTCAACATTGCTCTTTACTAGAGAAATGCAAATCAAAATGATAGCTAATGGTAAAGGATGTCAGATTCGTGATCTCCATAGAAGATTTAGCTTCAGGACCAAGGACCAGTCTTGATTCCTCAAGAACTTTTGTGTAGCAGAGTTTTAATAAAGTGAAAAAACGACAGAGAAAGCTTCTGACATAGACATCAGAAGGGGGATGGAGAGTGTCCCCTTCACTAGTCTTTAGCAAAGGAATTATACATTTTAAAATTACTTATTACACTAAATCAAAAGAATGTCTCAAGGTTGTAAATGTTTTACCAGACTTACTCCCACATTTACATTTTAGGATAGCAGGATGAGAACTTAACAGTAAAAAGATACTACCAGACTCACTCCCAAATATACATTCTAAGATATCAGGATTAGTCAGGTTTTTGAAAAGGAGAAACTATTCTCAACCAGGATACATTGTTGTGTTATAATCCCTAGTACAGAGCTTAAACTGAGCTGTTGTGTAATCATCAGTTCTGGACTTAAAGAAAAAGATTTTTTATATGACTAAGACTAAGGACAACATACAGCCTTGACGTACTCCTTTTCCAATTTGGAACCAGTCTGTTGTTCCATGTCCAGTTCTAACTGTTGCTTCCTGATCTGTATACAGGTTTCTCAAGAGGCAGGTCAGGTGGTCTGGTATTCCCATCTCTTTCAGAATTTTCCACAGTTTCTTGTGATCCACACAGTCAAAGGCTTTAGCATAGTCAGTCAAACAGAAGTACATGGTTTTCTGGAACTCTTTTGCTTTTTGATGATCCAGCGGATGTTGGCAATTTGGTTTCTGGTTCCTCTGCCTTTTCTAAAACTAGCTTGAACATCTGGAAGTTCATGGTTCACGTATTGCTGAAACCTGGCTCGGAGAATTTTGAGCATTACTTTACTAGCATGTGAGATGAGTGCAATTGTGCAGTAGTTTGAGCATTCTTTGGCATTGCCTTTTTTGGGGATTGGAAGGAAAACTGACCTTTTCCAGTCCTGTGGCCACTGCTGAGTTTCCCAAATTTGCTGGCATATTGAGTGCAGCACTTTCACAGCATCATCTTTCAGGATTTGAAATAGCTCCTCTGGAATTCCATCACCTCCACTAGCTTTGTTCGTAGTGATGCTTTCTAAGGCCCACTTGACTTCCCATTCCAGGATGTCTGGCTCTAGGTGAGTGATACACCATCGTAATTATCTGGGTCGTGAAGATCTTTTTTGTGGAAGCACAAGCTGGAATCAAGATTGCCAGAAGAAATACCAATAACCTCAGATATGCAGATGACACCACCCTTATGGCAGAAAGTGAAGAGGAACTAAAAAGCCTCTTGATGTAGGTGAAAGAGGAGAGTGGAAAAGTTGGCTTAGAACTCAATATTCAGAAAACAAAGATCATGGCATCTGGTCCCATCACTTCATGGGAAATAGATGGGAAAACAGTGGAAACAGTGTCAGACTTTATTTTTGGGCTCCAAAATCACTGCAGCTGGTGACTGCAGCCATGAGATTAAAAGACGCTTATTCCTTGGAAGGAAAGTTATGACCAACCTAGATAGCATATTCAAAAGCAGAGACATTACTTTGCCAACAAAGGTGTGTCTAGTCAAGGCTATGGTTTTTCCAGTGGTCATGTATGAATGTGAGAGTTGGACTGTGAAGAAAGCTGAGCACCAAAGAATTGACGCTTTTGAACTGTGGTGTTGGAGAAGACTCTTGAGAGTCCCTTGGACTGCAGAGAGATCCAACCAGTCCATTCTGAAGGAGATCAGCCCTGGGATTTCTTTGGAAGGAATGATGCTAAAGGTGAAACTCCAGTACTTTGGCCACCTCATGCAAAGTGTTGACTCATTGGAAAATACTCTGATGCTGGGAGGGATTGGGGGCAGGAGGAGAAGTGGACGACAGAGGATGAGATGGCTGGATGGCATCACTGACTCGATGGACATGAGTCTGAGTGAAGTCCGGGAGTTGGTGATGGACAGGGAGGCCTGGCGTGTTGCAATTCATGGTGTTGCAAAGAGTTGGACACGACTGAGTGACTGAACTGAACTGAACTGAACTGAAAACTAAAGAATGTAGAGAAGGGGAAAAAAAAAAAAAATGTGTCTGTTCTTTCTTCCTCCTTGAGAATTCCAGACCCCTATCTCCTCCTCAAGAACCCCAGACCCCTGTCCCCTGGGGGATCCCTGGGATTCTTATCAACCTGCCTAGGAGTTGACTCTCTCAAAAACACAGTGATATATCACCCCACAATGGTCAGAATGGCCATCATCAAAAAGTCTACAAACAGTAAATGCTGGAGAGGATGTGGAGAAAGGGGAACACTCTTGTACTGCTGGTGGGAGTGGAAATTGATACAGCCACTATGGAAGACTGTATGGAGATTCCTTAAAAAACTAGAAATATAAACAGCATATGACCCAGCAATCCCCCTCCTAGACATATACCCTGTTCAGTTCAGTTGCTCAGCCGTGTCTGACTCTTTGCAACCCCATGGACTACAGCACATCAGGCTTCCCTCTTCTTCACCAACTCCCAGAGCTTACTCAAACTCATTTCCAACGAGTCAGTGATGCCATCCAACCATCTCATCTTCTGTCGTCCTGTCCCCTTTTCCTCCCACCTTCAATCTTTCCCAGCATCAGGGTCTTTACTAGTGAGTCAGTTCTTCGCAGTAGGTGGCCAAAGTATTGGAGTTTCAGCTTCATCATCAGTCTTTCCAATGAATATTCAGGACTGATTTTCTTTAGGATGGACTGGTTGGATATCCTTGCTGTCCAAGGGACTCTGAAGAGTCTTCTCCAACACCACAATTCAAAAGCATCAATTCTTCGGTGCTCAGCTTTCTTTATAGTCCAACTCTCACATCCATACATGACCACTGGAAAAACCATAGGTTTGACTAGACAGACCTTTGTTGGCAAAGTAATGTCTCTGCTTTTTAATATGCTGTCTAGATTGATCATAGCTTTTCTTCCAAGGAGCAAGCATCTTTTAATTTCTGCCAGGAGCCAGCGTGAGGAACTCTGCCCTTGGGAAAGGTCATGAGGAAGTAGGCTCGACATACACAAAGGCGGGATCGAGCCTCAGGAGTCCCCCTGGAAATTCTCGAGCATCTACCCCCAAAACCAGAGTCTGCCTCCTTTACTGCTTTGTGCTCTCACCTCTCACTTTATGGGGGGCTGTCCCCCACCACCATCTTTCTCTCTGAAAAAGAGTTAACTTACAGCTCCAGTTAATATAGTTCCTCGGTGTGACAAGAGTGTTTTAGATGCCCTCAGATGGCTCTCTAACTTGCCTGACAGGTTTACCCAGACTCCTACAGCTATGCATATGATTATTTACAATCTCCCAGCCGAGAGAGGCATGGGAAGCTTAAGATATTCAAATAGTATAGAGCCTCTCGGAGAGTTAGAAAATGTCACAATAAAACTAGTAGAAGATTTCATTGTTGAGCCAATGCTTGCTGCCAAGTTTCCACATCCCCTGTATTGTATCCTTGGAAGTTTATTAATATAGTTGGTATGTAGAAAAAAATAAGTAGTGGCCTTGGTGTTAACAACACTTTAGACCCTTAAGGTAATAAATTCTTTCCTTTGTTGTAAACCCAGTGCACCTCTGCCCTATAGGAATGCAACTTTATCTAACACCTTCGGAGGATGGCGCCAAACTTTAAAATAATTACTTTTAGAGAAAATAAGTCTTATGGTTGACAAACCTTTATCAGAGTCATAAAATGTTAACAGGCCTTCTGGCCAGAAGATGATGTAACTCACCTAAACCATTTGTATACGATAAATTTACAGAAAAGAAAGGCTGGTCTCAATAAGGATCAAAGACTGCTGACTTTGCATGATTTCACACCCCCTATTATCCTCTATGTGCAATTTAGGGTATAAAAGCCCCTGTTGAAAATAAAGCTCCGGTCCTTGCTCACTGAAGCTTGGTCTCCCCCTGTCGTTCTTTCTTGTTTCCTTTTCCTCCTTTTCTCTTATGTTCTTCCTTCATGCCAAAATAATTTGGAGCACGGGGGTCCTCTGCGACCACTTATTTGCCTGGGCTTCTAAGACCCACTCGAAAAGGTGCCTAAAGTAGGGCATCATCCGCTATTCGAGAGGGCACCTGCAGCCTCCGTGGTCAGAGCAAGTTTGGTCTCATGAACTTTATTGATTTCCCGCGTAAACCAGTTATTATTGAACATCTAATAAATCTTTGCTTTGCTATTCTAATCGCCAACGCCATCATCCTGAGGGAATCCCTGGATCCAACCAGGGCTGGACCCCGATAAATTTCATTGCTGCAGTCTCCATCTGCAGTGATTTTGGAGCCCCCCAAAATGAAGTCTTTCACTGTTTCTAATGTTTACCCACCTATTTGCCATGAAGTGATTGGACTGGATGCTGGGAAAACTGAGGCATACACTCTGTCTATCAGATATAATCCGTTGAATCTATTTGTCACTTTCACTGTATAATCGTAAGGGATTTGATTTAGATCATACCAGAATGTTCTAGTGGTTTTCCCTACTTTCAATTTAAGTCTGAATTTGGCAATGAGGAGTTCATGATCTGAGCCACAGTCAGCACCCAATCTTATTTTTACTAACTGTATAGAGCTTCTCTATCTTAGGCTGCAAAGAATATGTCAATCTGATTTTGGTATTGACCATCTGGTGCTGTCCATGGGTAGAGTCTTCTCTTGTGTTGTTGGAAGAGGGTGTTTGCTATGACCAGTGCATTCTCTTAGCAAATCTCTGTTAGCCTTTGCCCTGCTTTATTTTCTACTCCAAGGCCAAATTTGCCTAGTACTCCAGGTATCTCCTGACTTCCTACTTTCGCATTCCAGTCCCCTATAATGAAAAGGACATCTTTTTTGGGTGTTAGTCCTAAAAGGTCTTGTAGGTCTTTCAACTTCAGCTTCTTAGGCATTACTGGTAAGGACTTAGGCTTAGATTACCATGATATTGAATGGTTTGCCTTGGAAATGAACAGAGATCATTTTGTTGTTTTTGAGATTGCATCCAAGTACTGCAGTTCGGACTCTTTTGTTGACTATGATGGCTCTCTCATTTATTCTAAGGGATTCTTGCCCATAGTAGTAGATATGGTCATCTGAGTTAAATTCACCCATTCCAGTCCATTTTAGTTTACTGATTCCTAAAATGTCAATGTTCACTGTTGCCATCTCCTGTTGACCACTTCCAATTTGCCTTGATTCATGGAACTAACATTCCAGGTTCCTATGCAATATTTCTCTTTACAGCATTGGATTTTATTTCTGTCACCAGTCACATCTACAACTGGGTGTTTTTTTTTTTTTTTCTTTGGCTCTGTCTCTTCATTCTTTCTGGGGTTATTTCTCCACCAATCTCCAGTGGCATATTGAGCACCTACCGACCTGGGGAGTTCATGTTTCAGTGTCCTATCTTTTTGCCTTTTCATACTGATCATGGGGTTCTCAGGGCAAGAATACTGAAGTGGTTTGCCATTCCCTTCTCCAGTGGATCACGGTTTGTCAGAACTCTCTACCATGACCCGTCCATCCTAGGAGGCCCTACATAGAATGGCTCATAGTTTCATTGAGTTAGTTAGGCTGTGGTCCATGTGATCAGATTGGTTAGTTTTCTGTGATTGTGGTTTCATTCTGTCTGCCCTGTGATGGATAAGGGATTAAAGGATAACAGGCTTATGGAAGCTTCCTGATAAGAGAGACTGACTGAGGGGGAAGCTGCGTCTTGTTCTGGTGGGTGGGGCCATACTCAGTAAATCTTTACTCCAATTTCTGTTGATGGGTGGGGCTGTGTTCCCCCTCTGTTGTTTAACCTGAGGCCAAACTATGGTGGAGGTAATGAAGATAATGATGATCTCCTTCAAAAGGTCCCATGCATGCACTGCTGCACTCAGTTCCCCCAACCCTGCAGCAAGCCACTGCTGACACATGCCTCCACCAGAGACTTCTGGAGACTCATAGAAAAGTCTGTGTCAATCTCTTGTTGGGTCACTGCTCCTTTATCCTGGGTCCTGGTTCACACAAGGTTTTGTTTGTGCTCTCCAAAGTGTCTGTTTCCCCAGTCCTGTGTACGTTCTGAGCGCTCTATGATGGGTTAATGGCAACCTCCTCCAAGAGGGCTTATGCCATACACAGGTGTGCTGCACCCAGAGCCCCTGCCCCTGCAGCAGGCCATTGCTGACCCCCACCTCCTCCACAGTTCTGTCTCAGTTCAAACACAGTTCTGTCTCAGTCTCTGTGGGGTCTCTGGGTCCTAGTGTGCACAAGATTTGTTTGAGCCCTCTGAGCATCTCTGGCCAGTATGGGGTTTGATTCTAAATGTGGTTTTGCCCCTCCTACCATCTTGCTGGGGCTTCTCCTTTACTTTTGGATATAAGTATCTCTTTTTGGTAGGATACAACATTCTCCTGTCGGTGGTTGTTCAGCAGCGAGTCGTAATTTTGGAGTTCTTGCAGGAGAAGATGAGTGCAAGTCCTTCTACTCTGCCATATACCCTGAGGAAACCAAAATTGAAAAAGACACATGTATCCCACTGTTCATTGCAGCACATTTACAATAGCTATATCGTGGAAGCAACCTACATGTCCATCAACAGATGAATGGATAAAGAAGTAATGATATATATATACACAATGGAATATTACTCAGCCATAAAAAGGAACACATTTGAGTCAGTTCTGATGAGGCCGATGAACCTAGAACCTATTATACAGGGTGAAGTGAGTCAGAAAGAAAAAGAGAAATATTGTATTCTATCACATATATATGGAATCTAGAAAAATGGTCCTGAAGAATTTATCTACAGGGCAGCAATGGAGAAACAGACATAGAGAATAGACTTATGGACATGAGGAGAGGGGAGGAGAGGGGTAGACATATGGAAAGGTAACATGGAAACTTATATTACCATATGTAAAAGACATGGCCAAAGGAAATTTGCTATATGGCTCAGGAAACTCAATCAGAGGCTCTATATCAATCTAGAGGGGTGGGAGATAGGAGGGAACTTCAAAAGGGAGAGGATACATGTATACCTATGGCTAATTCATGTTGAAGTTTGACAGAAAACAACAAAATTCTGTAAAGCAATTATCCTTCAATTAAAAAATAAAGTAAAAAAAATCAGATATAATGTAACTCTTTTATCTAAAAGGTACCTCTTCATGGTAACCTCATTGTTATTTGTGTGGTTGTACTGATCTTTTCCAACCTTGGATTTTCATTACATAACCACTTCTTATCAGTAGAAATTATTTTGATTCTTAAATGAGGATCTGAAGTCTTAGCAAAAACACAATTTTATTAAGATTTACCTCCCAAATTGAGATTAGTAGTTACTAAGGCAGATAGTACAGTGGTAAAGAACCTGTGTGTAAATGCAGGAGACACAAGAGACCCAGGTTTGATCCCTGAGTCAGGAGGATCCCCTGGTGTATGAATGGAGACTTGCTTCAATATTTTTGCTTGGAACATTCCATGGACAGAGGAACTTGGTAGCCTACACACAGTCTATGGAGTAGCTAAGAGTCAGACATGGCTGAGTGACTGAGCATACACACACAAGGGAGACCTATTGTCTCCTATGGGCATAATAAGTTCTTAGAAATCAACATTTTTTTACCTTGTCATATGTCTTCCTTGAGTTTATGAACCAAGAATGAATTATATAAAAGACTCATATAAATTGATATGAAAAATTCAAACAACCTCCAAGAAAAATGGAAATAATATCCAAGGAAGTTTATTAGAGACAGAATTTTCAAGGTTTTTATTGAAGACTGACCATGTATACTAATTCTATTCCTAGCATATACCAAAATTCTAGTCTTCCATAAGAAAAGCTGTTGAGCATAAATCATATTATTTTTACACAAAGTTAAGCATACAGACTCATTCTTAGGGAATAATCATAAAATGAAATAATACACAGAATAGCTAATAGATTTTACCACACACCTGATGCCAAAGAAGCTGGAATTAACCAGTTCTTTGAAGACCTAAAACACCTTCTAGAACTAACATTAAAAAAAAAAAAAGTGTCCTTTTCATCACAGAGGATGAGAATGCAAAAGTAGGAAGTCAAGAGATATCCAAAATAACTTGCAAGTTTGGCCTTGGAGTACAAAATGAAGTAGGGTAAAGGATAACAGAGTTTTGTCAAGGAAAATGTTGGTCATTGCAAATATTCTTTTCCAAGAAAGACAAGAGATGATGCTACACATGGATATCACCAAATGGTCTGTACTGAAATCAGATTGGTTATATTCTTTGCAGCTGAAGATAGAAAAGATACAATTAACAAAACAAAACCTGGTGACTGCAGCTATGAAATTAAAAGACACTTGTTCCTTGGAAGGAAAGAACAGACAAACCTGGACAGAGTATTAAAAAGCAGAGACATGACTTTGCTGACAAAGGTCCATACAGTCAGAGCTATGTGAGAGTTGGACTATAAAGAAGGCTGAGCATGAAAGAATTAATACTTTTGAACAGTGGTATTGAAGAGAACTCTTTTGAGAGTCCCTTGGACTGCAAGGAGTTGAAACCAGTCAATCCTAAAGGAAATCAACCCTGAATATCCATTGTTAAGACTGATGCTGAATCTCAAGCTCCAATGCTTCAGCCACCTGATTGAAGATCTGACTGAATGGAAAAGACCTGGATGCTGGGAAAGAGTGAAGGCAAAAAGAGGTGGGGGCGGCAGATGATGAGATGGTTAGATAGCATCACTGACTCAATGGACATGAATTTGCACAAACCCTGGGAGATGGTGGAAGACAAAGGAGCCTGACATGCTGCAGTCCATGGGGTTGCAATAAGTTGCATATGACTTAGAGACTGAACAACCACACACCAATAAAAAACAAATAACTCTGACTGATGACAGCAAGATGGCAAAATAGGAAGCTCCAAAATCTTTCTCTCAGGGACACTGATGTAACAGTGGCATAAAGATATACTTTGGGATTATGTTGATGGTACATGCTTCCAGAGATGATTTACTTTCTTTCCTGCTTGTCACCTCAGCTGCTAACAGATCATGCCATTTAAAAATTTAATCCCTGTCTGAGATTATTTTGAATTTACCTATTTACTGTGAATTTGGACCATAACCTGGTTGAGGCCAGGCTAGTCAATTCAGCTTCTCAGGCATTATTTTTGTTTTTACTCCTCCTGCGCTTACTGTTAAATAATAGAATTTCTGTTGTAGGTTACTGGATCTGTGGAAATAGGGAATGTTTAGCTCTTAATCATCCTTAAACTTAGGATTTAGCCTCTTGGTTCCAGTTTTACTGGGGGAGGATTTCCTATTTAATTCTCTGCTGACAGTGGCCAAAGGCCGTGTCTGTTGTTTCCTGCATAATGCTCAAGTCAGCTTGGCAATATTTCCTTGTTCACAATCAGCTTTAAGGTTCAATCTATATTTTCATGTCTTCTTTACTTAAATTTCTGAAATATTGATTAATCTCATTAGCTTGCTAGCTATTTAACACAAGTGTTACCTTTTGTTGTTAAAAAAAATTTTTTTTTAATCTGTTATGTTTAGTTTCTCAGTGGGAACAAAAATTCATCTATATGTATTAGAAAAATGGCTCAACTCCTGTGACATTTATTCTTGTTCATTACCTGTGTCTGCATTTATACCTGACATAAAAATATAAACCTATGACTATTGAGAATTGTGGCTCCAGTCCTATAAAACTCATCTTTTGGCTCTTGAATGTTAAACCCTGCTTATACTTTTGATCTCTTTTTATCCCTCTCGCTTCTTTTAAAATCCACTTAACCATGTTCAAATGGTTGTCTCCCTCACACCCCATTATTAAATGCACACCTAAGTTTGTAGTTTTTGCTGTTGTTTAGTTGCTAAGCCACATCTGACTCTTTTGTGACCCCTTGGACTATAGCCTGCCAGGCTCCTCTGTCCATGGAATTCTCCAGGCAAAAATACTGGAGTAGGTTGCCATTTCCTTCTTTAAGGGATCTTCCCAATCCAGAGATCAAACCTGTGTCTCATGCATCTTCTGCATTGGTAGGCAGGTTCTTTACCACTGAGCCATCATGAAAGCAATTTTATGGTTACTAGATTTCAAACCACATTTTGAAGAACAATAACAAAAAGAAAAAATGAGTGTGCTGTTTAAATTTGTATCTCCAATGACAAACGAAGCATCTCGAATGAGATGAAAAAGTGCTAAGGTTTCAGTCTACTGACTAGCCAAATTACTTTCATTTCTGAGTGTTCAGGTTCTTTTCACTAAAATAAAGATGTCTCTTCCTTTCCCCAGCATTCTGATTACTGAGTATATGTCTTACTGCCTTCTCCATCATGTTCTTCTTCTTACTGGTCACCAACATACCAGGTAAACTGGAGAGCCTGATTCTTTGAAAAGGTTAGTTCAAGATATATAGGGGCTCCAGATATAGCTATGAGCTGAGGATGTTTTTCACTCAAATCAGAAGAACTTTTCCTGCTTATTCGACACTTCTGCCCTTGTTATAAACCATGGATAGTTCTCATTTTAGAGGCATTGCACTACAGTTACCTGGGCCACCCACATCTTTCATCTAAATATCAGTAGAACACTTCCTGTCAACTTCTTTTATTCCCCTAACTGCTATCATGACTACTGTGTTTAAAATCCCAACCATTTACCACAGAACTTCTGATCTTTTTACCCCCTTCCAATTTTATATTTAGAAACTATATTAATTTTATATCTGTTATTTTAATATTTGTTATTCATTATGCACACCTGATTCTCTTCCCCTGAAATAAAATATCCAAGACAAGGTTTTCCTTTCTGTCTTGTTTTCTTTTGTTTCAAATATCTAGAACTGTATCTTGTATTTGGTCAGTGCACTACCAATTTGAGCTGTTTCTGACTCGCCAGATGTTTGAAATATTAAATTAATTTGATGATATTTAAAATGTAAGCTTTTATCTGTCAAAGAGATTAAATGAAGTTATAAAGCAATAGTATAAAGCATTTTATTCAACTTATATAATGATAGAGAGATTTTTTAATTTATATATTTAAGCATTTTTCAAGAAAGGTGTTTGCTGTTTTCATTTGGATGTGAAAAGGATTATAATCAAAATTCTCACCCTCAACTCCTACTCCTATGATTATCTTAACATCAACTTAAAGTGAACTGAAATTTCACCTTCCAGTCTTGGTTATTACTTCAAATTTTTATTAACACATACCATTTAATAATTTCTCAAGCATTGAAATCACTTTCACTGTGAACCTTTCATTTCTACTTAAAAAATAATTGTAGATAAGCTTTATTATCTTTCTTTTACTGTTTAGGAGAAAAATTCAGAGACTTCAAGTAATATTCTATTGGGAATATAACTATTAAATGGAAAAGGCATGAATTGACAGTGTTTCTTCTAAGTACAAATATAATATTTTACATTTAGCTGAATAATTTGACATTTTCAACCATGTTAAATATTGGCATATAATTTTAAGAAAGTAAGAAATACAAATTTAGGAAAGAAAGCATAATTTTAAAATAATTTGTTTTCCCACATGCTCAAGAACATTTCTATCTGTCTCACCTATTATGATTGCTCCTTTACTCAAGCATTTTCTGCATAGCTATATTTAGTTTATATTTATGTATATGATTTTTATACACATTTACAAATCTTGTCTATAACATTAAAATTATTCTCTATTTATGTCTTACTTGGCTTAGCATATTAGAATAACAATAAATGATGTTTAGTGGACATATTGTGAAATTATGTGTGGAAGTAAGAATACGCCTATGCTACAGTTAGTCGCAATTCATGAGTGAGACTGCAGATATTTGGTGATTTTGCTTGTGGGAAAATACTACGCCATGTATGGCAACAGCGCCTCACTTTCCAATTAGAGGAAAGCTCTCACTTCCAGTTATTCTGTTTCTGATGGGACTCAATTTTACTTTAAGCCAGACTAATATTTCTTCTGGCAGTTGAATCTTTTATAAAACATTCTATGGGCAGAAAGAAGTTTATAATGAAGTGTTTTTGTTGTTTAGTGTGTATGTGTGCTTGTGTATTTTCTGGTGTCTGTTCAAAAATAACAAACCATGGGGTCCTACCTGACATCACAGGAGTTATCCTGTACATGCCCTTCTCTATTTCTCCATCAATTCTATAAACTACCCGATATCTACCTAATAATTTCATTTTATTTAACATTCCTAAGGTCATGTGTATTGTAACCAATGGAGTCTGATAAATGAATATCTATATCCATCTGTGTGTGTGCCTATCAGAGTGCACCCTGTGTTTAGTCTCTCAGTAATATCTGGCTATTTGTGACCCAGTGGATTGTAGCACACAAATTTCTCTGTTCATGGCATTTTCAGGTGAGAATACTAGAGTGGGTTTCCATTTCCTCCTTCAGTGAATCTTCCCAACACAAGGATTGAACCTGTGTCTCCTGCATTGCAGGTGGATTCTTTACCCGCTGAGTCATCAGGGAATTCCCATCCCTGTGCCTATTTTATTACAAAAGTAATATTTCTTATAATCTTTATGCAATTGAAAGTTCTAAAATCATATTATTATTAAAATAGCTTCAAATATAAAATACTTAACTGGCACATTTTAATTCTAGGTGCAGTAAGAAACATTATTGCAATTCTGACCTAGCTTTGAAAGTGTTTTAATTTCATTGTTGTTGTTATTGTTTCTTTCTCTTTTTTTTGTCCTTGCTATTTTTATATGGTGGCTGGATTGATTCCTGATTAATCTAAGTTCATGTATTTACAACCCTGTTGCAGGTTCAGATCTATTCTAGGCTATACTTCTAGATTTGTGAATAAGAGCGTCAAAGGCTTACAGAAACATCAGGAATGCCATGAACAGGGTAAGGACTCTTTTCCACTTCTGATCAAAGATGTCCTTAACTCTTAGAAATCTCTTAGAAACCTGAATGTATTGTTCCAGCCTTATCAATGATCAATACTGTAACTTCCCTACATACAAACCTTCAAGTTGTGAACTTTCAAAGAAGCAAATGTGTTTCATCAACATCAGGTGTGAGTGAAATTTCAGTTTGCCCTCCATTTCCTAAGGCTGATGATCTTTTATTACTACCATTTCCCAGTTCCTCTTCCTCCTTTGGTCAGTAACTCTTCTTTCCTGTTCATTGATGCCAGGCCCTGTACACCAGCTGTTATACTGTAATAATGTACTTTTCAAGGTACTGCACTGTAAGATTAAACATGATGATTTTTGAAATTTTTTGTATTTTTTATATATTATTTTTATGTAAAACGTATTACAAACCTATTACAGTACAGTACTATATGGCTGATTGTGTTAGTTGGGTACTTAGGTTAATTTTGTTGGATTTATGAACAAGCTGGACTTATGGATGCATTCTCAGAATGGAACCCATTTCTGTGCAGGGGACTTGCTATATTTCAAATCAGGCACTCCAGTCCAAAACATGTTATGGAAAAAAGAGAAGGAGAGACAAGAAGAAAAACGGAAAGGAAAGAAAGGGAGAAAGAAAGGTGGGAGGGAGGGAGAGAGGGAGGGAGAAAAGGAGGGGGAAAAGGAGAAAGAAAGAAAATAAGAACAGGAAATTTTTTAAAGGGAAAAAAGAGATTGAATATGTTCCTACTTGATAAAAGCCCCATGTCAATCTCTCACAAGCCTCTGTTACAAAAACATCACACAAATACAAAGATCTCACTTGACTTCTCAGGCTACAAATGAAGGGGATCTCCTAAGATGACAAACTGAATTTGCTTTGATAGGCTGATTTGTTTTAAAAGAAAAAGCAGAGCTAATAGACAAAGAGCAATCATTAGTTCACAGCAAATCTTAGTACATCACCCTGAGAGAGGGTTGTGTTAACCTCTCAGTCTCTCACATCATCAGCTACCAGCACATAGATAAAAGTTTCCTCCTCTTGAAGTCTGTCTCACAAAGAAATCTTCAGAAAAGCTTTTTGGCCAAGTTCCTTAAGAAACTGCAGTCTGTGAGTTCTTTTTAGACAAAAGTGGCTATGTACTGCATTGTTTTTTCCATAATGTGCTCCTGTATTTTATTCAAAAATTAAAATGTATGCAGTATTTGAATTATTTCTTCTGAAAAATGCCTTTGCATAGATAATGCCTATTCTATTAGATTATGTATCTTTCTCTTCTATATGTATAAAGATTATTTTATTTTCTACATGTTAAAATTTCATATGGCTTTATGTATCTCTGGGCAGGCATTGCTTTATGCAAAGAATTTTATTATTCAGAAAGTCTTAATTTTGCTATACTGATGTTAGTTTTTGAGTTATGCAAATTTTTGTTTGACTATGAATTTTGAGTGGTTTAATTTTATTGGGGTAAAATATTATCTTATATATTGACATTACAATGTTTTGTTTCTCGTATGTAGCTCTTTGATTTTTTTGTTGATTTATTTTCAATTTGGTTTTGCACATGGTTTGAAATAGAAAATAATTTATATTTTAACCATATGTGTTTCTATGTGTTCCAATAACATTATATAGCTCTGTATTTCTCCATTAGTATGAAATGCCAATTCTTTTAAACACAAACTTCCTATATGCGCATAGCTGTGTTCATAATCTATTCAATCTCCTTGTATATTGATTTATTCTAAGCAATATTTCTTTGTCTTAACTACTATTTATTTGTAATATATCCTGATATCCTCTATAACTAGGTAGAATTTATTGCTTAAGGTTACCTTCACAGCTGCTTTCCTTTATTTTTATACTATGAATCTTCATATGAAATTTTTACTTCTTTCATGAGTAATCCTTTTAGGTCTGTGATGGGAATTATACTCAATATAAAAATTAATTCAAAGAGTATTCATATTTTTCTAATTCATAGATAAGATATATCACAGTTTATTTAGGTCTTCTTTTAGCTTTTTTTTTCAAATAACATTTTAGCATTATAGAAAAATGTCTTCTACATTTTCTTAGCTATCTCTCAATATCAATATACCTAATGTGTTAATACATTTTTTACATCTGTATAATTTCTCAGCTAAAATTTCTAACATTGTTTCTTCAAAAAGAAAAAAAACCACCAACAAGAAAACAGAAAAAAAAAATCTTACGTAGTTTTTTAGATCATCTCCTCATTTTAGTACTGACATTAATTCAATCATTTATCTAGTAAAACTTGTTGAAATGATTTTTTTAAAATTGCCTGACCATTATTAATATTTTTCCCTGTAGACAAGTATGTCATCCACAAGGTTTCACAATTTTTATTCTTTGCATCTAAAGACTGTGTTTTGTGTAAGTTTTTGTAGGTTAATTCTCTTAGGTTAGCATAAATCATTAATAATTGATGTTTATTAAAACTTTTTACTCCTTTGATTAAAAATGACTGTTTGCTATTTTATTAAACTGTGACCCCATGGACTATAACTCACCAGGCTCCTCTGTCCATGGAATTCTCCAGGCAAGAATACTGGAGTGGGTAGTCATTCCCTTCTCCAGGGGATCTTCCCATCCCAGGTATCAAACCTGGGTCAACTGCACTGCAGGCAAATTCTTTACCATCTGAGCCACCCGGGAAGCCCAAAATTTAGGAAAATCTTAGGAATAAACACATCGACTTGCCACAGTTGACTGAGGCCAAATCTGATTTGTTCTCCTAAATTTGGAATATTAATGGTAATATAATTTGGAAAGTATCTGAAAGGAAAATGAAAACAGTCATTTTCAGCTGGACCTCCATCATTGTCTTCTGTAGATGATTCAAGATCCCTTTGCCCAATAATTCCTGAAAATACATGTCTTGATACATTTACATTAATAGCATTTGCTTGATGGTTTGTGTATTTCTGGTCTCCATATTGCTTTGAAGTACAGGAAAATTTTCAATCATATCACTAGACACTCTACCTTTTCCTAGACAGTAGCTCCTTCTCTACCAAAATCATCAGTAAACTGAAAGAAAATTCTCACGCAAATTCATGTGTGGGTCATGTAGTTTTTACTACTGCTGGCCAATGAACTATCTAATAATTGAGTGAATAAAGAAGTTTTCCTGTCCAGCATGGAAAATGAATGAAAAAACAGATGTAAATGTTATTGCAGTTGACAGGATTGTATTCTTGACTCTCAGAAACTGAGTGAGTTGTAGTAAGGGCACAGCATGATGGCTACTGATTAAAATGCTCTTTTGTTTCTATATTAACATATTCTTGATAAGATACTTTTTCTTCCTATTTTAACACTTTTTGGGTATGAGATGTCATCAGCTGTGATAATATTAACCAATGCTTCTGAATTCAATATGTAACTTTATGCCATTACTTGAGAGAAACAAGCATTTTGTCCAAAACAACAACAACAAATGATAAAAGCTATATTCAAGTGATTCTTTTTTAGAAACAGAATTATTTATACTGAGAACAAGTCATGAAAACTGAAATCTATTACTGGGGCAAAGAAGGAGTATATAAATGAACAAAGTTTTCAGTTATGTGTTTATGAGAACCCCATTATTTAATTTGAACTAAAAATGAATTAATTTAATGACAGTATGGTATTTTTTCATAATGCAAATGATACCCATATGTGTTAATTGTCCTTTTTATGTTATTCTTCAGTTATTTTAGCACTGCTATTTCATTACAGCAAAAATGCAATGAACAACAAAAAATAATAAGGTTGGTCAAAGATTTATATGAAAGCAAATACTGTTGTAACCCAGATTAAAAAATAGAACAGCATGGGCACTTCAAACATTTTTTTTCTTCCTCAGCTTCAAATTAGCCACAATTTTAACCCATTTAGAATAATGAATGTGTTCCTTTTCATTAAGACTTTGCTGGATGCAGTGCATTCCCAGGACCAAAATTTTACAGTTTTTAAACTTTGGACATAATTGTTGATTTATACTTTTTTCCTTTTGAAGAAATGTATGTTTATCAAATTGTTTTCAATTTTGCAGTTTTATTTTCATAATAATTACTCAATAATAGGTGGATACTGCAATTTGTGTACTTTTTCTAAATTAATGGCAACTTGGGTGATTTCCACTTTGAGGAAATAACAAATGCTCCTGAGATGCATAGCCACATATGTCTTAGTGCACATACCCATGTGTGCATTTCTGTAAGATATTCATGTATAAGCATCATTGATCTGATAGAATGTGTGGATTTTTTTCACTGTTAATAGACAATCCCAAACTATTAGGTTGTTGCAAATGTAATTACTGTTTCAGATTGTGAATTTAAGTCATTATAAATAGGCTCAAACACATCTTTATTAATCAAAATCAAAACCATTACAATCAACACAGTTTTGCCAATGAGAAATAAGTCTGCTTATTCCTGTAGCATAAAAATCCATGTTTTGGAGTTCAGTGAACTCTTGGAAAACATTTTCTCCCTCCTGCTGGTTGTGGAAACAGTATCCCTGCAAAACATAGTCCAGATGCATGAAGTGGTAGCTGGCCGGGAAAAGGCCAACTGAATACGGTGGACGAGGCAAAGCTTCATAGCCCAATTTGTTCAACTATTAAAGCACTGGCTATGTGATATGTAATCGGGTGTTCATATGAAGAATTGGGTCCTTTTTTTTGATCAATGCTTTCCAGTTTTGGGTTCATGTCATTCATTTGATGTGCATACTTCTCAGATGAAATGGTTTTGCCATGATTCAGAAAGCTATGGTGGATCAGACAGGCAGCAGACCACCAAACAAAGACCTTGACCTTTTTTGGTGCAATTTTGGCTTGGGGAAGTGCTTTAGAGGTTCTTCTCTGTCCAACCACTGAGCTGGTTATCAGCAGTTGTCATATAAAATTCACTTCCTGCTACACCAATTCAACTGAGAAATGGTCCAATGTTGTGTAGAATAAGAGAAGACGACACTTCAAAATGATGATTTTTTTGACTTGCAGTCATCTCATGAGGCAAAATGTGCCAGCAACTTTGGAAAACTCAACAGTGGCCACAGGACTAGAAAAGGTCAGTTTTCACTTCAATCTCAAAGAAAAGCAATGTCAAAGAATGTTCAAACTACCACACGATTGCACTCATTTCACATGCTAGTATAAGTATTGCTCAAAAATTTCCAAGAAAAACTTTAACAGCACATGAAAAGAGAACTTCCAAAAGTTCAAGCTGGATTAAGGAAAGGCAGAGGAACCAAAGAACAAATTGCCAGCATCCACTGGATCATAGAAAAAGCAAGAGAATTCCAGAAAAGCATCTGCTTCATTGACTACACTAAAGCCTTTGACCGTGTGGATCACAACAAACTGTGGAAAATTCTTAAAGAGATGGAATACCTGACCACCTTACCTACTTCCTGAGAAACCTGTATGCAGGTCAAGAAGCAACAGTTAGAACTGGACATGGAACAATGGACTTGTTCCAAAACAGGAAAGGAGTTGTCAAGGCTGTATATCATCACCCTGCTTTATACCTTTATAAAGGTATATTCACTGCATATACATTATACCTTTAAAGTATATGCAGAGCACATCATGTGAAATGCCAGGCTGTATGAAGCACAAGCTGGAATCAAGATTGATAGGAGAAATATCAATAACCTCAGATATGCAGATGACATCACCCTTATGGCAGAAAGTGAAGAGGAACTAGAGCCTCTTGATGAAAGTGAAAGAAGAGAATGAAAAAGCAAGCTTAAAACTTATGATTCAAAATATGAAGATCATGGCATCCAGTCCCATTTCTTCATCATGGCAATAGATAGGGAATCAGTGACAGACTTTATTTTCTTGGGCTCCAAAATCATTGCAATTGTGACTGCAACTATAAAATTAAAATACACTTGCCCCTTGGAAGAAAAACTATGATCAGCCTAGACTGTGTATTAAAAAGCAGACATTACTTTGCAATAAAGCTCCGTCTAGTCAAAGCTATGATTTTTCCAGTAGTCATATATGGACCTAACAGAAGCAGAAGATATTAAGAAGAAATGGCAAGAATACACAGAAGAACTGTACAAAAAAGATCTTCATGACCTAGATAATCACGATGGTGTGATCACTGACCTAGAGCCAGACATCCTGGAATGTGAAGTCAAGTGGGCCTTAGAAAGCATCACTACAAACAAAGCTAGTGGAGGTGATGGAATTCCAGTGGAGCTATTTCAAATCCTGAAAGATGATGCTGTGAAAGTGCTGCACTCATTACGCCAGCAAATTTGGAAAACTCAGCAGTGGCCACAGGACTGGAAAAGGTCAGTTTTCCTTCCAATCCCAAAGAAAGGCAATGCCCAAGAATGCTCAAACTACCTCACAATTGCACTCATCTCACACGCTAGTAAAGTAATGCTCGAAATTCTCCAAGCCAGGCTTCAGCAATATGTGAACTGTGAACTTCCTGATGTTCAAGCTGGTTTTAGAAGAGGCAGAGGAACCAGAGATCAAATTGCCAACATCCGCTGCATCATGGAAAAAGCAAGAGAGTTCCAGAAAAACATCTATTTCTGCTTTATTGACTATGCCAAAGCCTTTGACTGTGTGGATCACAATAAACTGTGGAAAATTCTGAAAGAGATGGAAATACCAGACCACCTGATCTGCCTCTTGAGAATTTATATGCAGGTCAGGAAGCAACAAATAGAACTGAATATGGAACAACAGATTGGTTCCAAATAGGAAAAGGAGTTCATCAAGGCTGTATATTGATACCCTGTTTATTTAACTTCTATGCAAAGTACATCATGAGAAACACTGGAGTGGAAGAAACACAAGCTGGAATCAAGGTTGCCAGGAGAAATATCAATCACCTCAGATATGCAGATGACACCACCCTTATGACAGAAAGTGAAGAGGAACTCAAAAGCCTCTTGATGAAAGTGAAAGTGGAGAGTGAAAAAGTGGGCTTAAAGCTCAACATTCAGAAAACGAAGATCATGGCATCTGGTCCCATCACTTCATGGGAAATAGATGGGGAAACAGTGGAAACAGTATCAGACTTTATTTTGGGGGGCTCCAAAATCACTACAGATGGTGACTGCAGCCATGAAATTAAAAGACGCTTACTCCTTGGAAGGAAAGTTATGTCCAACCTAGATAGCATTTTCAAAAGCAAAGACATTACTTCGACAACAAAGGTGCATCTAGTCAAGGCTATGGTTTTTCCTGTGGTCATGTATGGATGTGAGAGTTGGACTGTGAAGAAGGCTGAGTGCCAAAGAATTGATGCTTTTGAACTGTGTTGGAGAAGACTGTTGAGAGTCCCTTGGATTGCAAGGAGATCCAACCAGTCCATTCTGAAGGAGATCAGCCCTGGGATTTCTTTGGAAGGAATGATGCTAAAGCTGAAACTCCAGTACTTTGGCCACCTCATGCGAAGAGTTGACTCCTTGGAAAAGACTCTGATGCTGGGAGGGATTGGGGGCAGGAGGAGAAGGGGCTGGCAGAGGATGAGATGGCTGGATGGCATCACTGACTCAATGGATGTGAGTCTGAGTGAACTCTGGGAGTTGGTGATGGACAGGGAGGCCTGGCGTGCTGCGATTCATGGAGTCACAAAGAGTCAGACATGACTGAGCGACTGATCTGATCTGATCCGATGTTTGGATGTGAGAGCTATACCATAAAGAAAGCTGTGCACCGAAGGATTGATGCTTTTGAACTGTGGTGTTGGATAAAACTTGAGTCACTTGAACTGCAAGGATAATAAACCTGTCAATCCTAAAGAAAATCAACCCTGAATTTTCGTTGGAAGGACTGAGGCTGAAGCTGAAGCTCCTATAGTTTGGCCACCTGACGTGAAGGGCCGAATCATTAGAAAAGACCTTAATGCTGGGAAAGACTGAAGACAGGGGGAAAAGGGGACAACAGAGGAAGGGATGGTTCAATGGCATCACTGACTCAATGGACATGAGTTTGAGTAAGGGCTGGGAGTTGATGAAGGACAGGGAAGAGTGGTGCTTTTCAGTTCCTGGGGTCACAAAGATTCAGACTTGACTGAACAACAACAACATGAGGCACCCACTTATCAAACTTTTTCATCTTTCCAATTTCCTTCAAATGCTGAATGAGGATATAATGTTTGATGTAGAGTTCTTCTGCAACTTCTCATGTAGTTTTAAGAGAATCAACTTCAGTGGTCTTCTCAATTGATCATTGTCAACTTCTGATAACTGGCCACTACATGCTTCATCTTTAAGGCTCTTGTCTCCTTTGCAAAATATCTTGAACCACCACTGCACTGTATGTTCGTTTGCTGTTCCTGGGACAAATGCATTGTTGATGTTACTGTTGCTTTATGACAGATTCTGAACTCAAATAAGAAAATCACCTGATTTTGCTTTTTGTCTAACATCATTTCCATAGTGAATAAAATAAATAAATATAAAATAAGGAGCAAGTGATAAGTCATTAACAACAACAACAACAAAAACATAAAGCAAGAAATGCACGTTAAATTTGTTGTTGCTCAGTTGTGTCCTACTTTTTGTGACCCTATGAACTGCAGCATGCCAGGCTTCCCTATCCTTCAATATCTCCCAGAGTTTGCTCAAACTCATGTCCATTGAGTCAATGATACCATCCAACCATCTCATTGTCTGTAGCCCCCTTTTCTTCCTGCCCTAGTCTTCCCTAGCATCAGCATCTTTTCTAATGAGTCAGCTCTTTGAATCAGGTGGCCAAAGTATTGGAGCTTCAGCTTCAGCATCAGTCCTTCCAAGCAATATTCATGGTTGGTTTCTTTAAGCACTGACTGGTTTGATCTTCTTGCAGCCCAACAGACCCTCAAGAGTCTTCTCCAACACCACAGTTGAAAAGCATCAATTCTTAGGCACCAAGGCTTCTTTATAGTCCAGCTCTCACATCCATGCATAGCATTTATTTAGAATGTATTCTAACATCAAAGGACAAATTTCAACAATGCAAAAACCACAGTTACTTTTGTACCAACCTAATACTTCTTAAAATGTTCATTCCTACTGACTGACTTTTGACCTGAAAAGCACTGTTAGTTCCCATTGCTTCATAGCCTTGTCAACACATGCATCAATCTTTTTAATTTTAGCCACTGTGATGAATGTTTTGTAGTATCACATTGTGTTTTTAATTTTCATTTGTTGATTAATTGTGAAATTGACTACCCTCTTTTAGCCATTTTAATATATATGTTATGAAGGACCTGTTAACATTTCTTGCTCATATTTCTATTTTTTATGTTTTCTGTCTTGATTTGTAGACATCAATTATACTATGGTAATAAGTCTTTTGCTAGTTTTATATATGGTAAATATAATCTCTGACATTATGACTTGGCTTCCATTATCTTAATGGAATCTTAATTTTAATGTAATACAGCTTATTAATCTTTTCCTTTACAATTAATTTTTTTATGTTCTGGCTAATGTCTTTTCATACATAAAGTCATGAAAGTATATTTTTAATGTGTTGTACTCTATGAACTTTATTATTCACCTTTCACATTGTAGTTTTAAACTGAAAGTAGTTTTAAAATACCTTTAATTAAGATATCATGGTATTAGTGCAAAACTAGATAAATGGGCCAAATAAAGGACACTGGGAATTAAAAAAAAAAAAACAAAAACAACCACCCATAATGGCATAAGACATAGCATATACAGACACTCTTACAGAGCAAAGGAGTAAAGTATGTTATTTTCAAAATTGTTACTAAGTCAGTTTGATATTCATACCAGGAAAGAAAATAAATGTGGCCCACATATCACTAGAATACACAAAGTCAATCTCAGGAGAACTGCAGATCTAAATGTGAAAGACTAAATAATAAAGTTCCTAGACTTTTATTAGCTTCATGACCTTGGGTATGAAAAGACTTATTAGCCAGGACATTAAAAAAATGGCAAATGGTAAAATAATAGTATTTCATAGCTGATATAATGCCTCTTATTCTGTTTCTTTAGGATTGGTTTCAGATATCCTTAGAACTTTGTATGCCTATATGATTTTAGATATCAGCATGAAAGAAAGAAGCTATTGATAATGACACAGTTAGTGGTTATTTTCAAGGTGAATCGATGCCTAGAGAACATATGTATAGTTTGTGGAGAATTGACATTATTAAGATATTCATTCATTTGATCCATAAACATGATCTGACATTTTATTGATTGATGTCTTTTAAAAGTTAAATGTAAGTAATATTTATGCTATTTAATAATATTTATATTATAAAATGTCTCATATTTTATCCATATAAATTTTGTCCTGCATTTGTTACATTTATTCCTAAGGGATTGAAAATATCCTTTTTTAAAAAATGTTATTTACTAATAATTGTCCAACACCACAGTTCAAAAGCATCAAATCTTCGGCACTCAGCTTTCTTTATAGTCCAACTCTCATATCTATACATGACTACTAGAAAAACTACAGCTTTGACTAGACAGACCTTTGTTGGCAAAGTAATGTCTCTGCTTTTTAATATGCTGTCTAGGTTGGTCATAGCTTTTCTTCCAAGGAGCAAGCATCTTGTAATTTCATGGTTGCAGTCACTATTTGCATTGATTTTGAAACCCCTCAAAATAGTCTGTCACTGTTTCCATTGTTTCCCCATCTATTTGCCATGAAGTGATGGGACCAGATGCCATGATTTTAGTTTTCTGAATGCTGAGTTTTAAGCCAAATTTTTCACTCTCCTCTTTCACTTTCATCAAGAGGAGATGCTCGATGAAAGTGAACTGATGCTTTTGAACTGTGGTGTTGGAGAAGGCTCTTGAAAGTCCCTTGGACTGCAAGGACATCAAAACAGTCAATCATAAAGGAAATTAGTACTGAATATTCATTGGAAGGACTAATGCTGAAGCTGAAACTCCAGTACTTTGGCCACCTGATGCAAAGAAGTGACTCATTGTAAAAGACCCCAAATCTGGGAAAGATTGAAGGCAGGAGGAGAAGGGGATAACAGAGGATGAGATAGTTGGATGGCATCACCGGCTCAATGGACATGAATTTGAGTACGCTCTGCGAGTTGGTGACGGACAGGGAAGCCTGATGTGCTGCAGTCCACAAGGTCGCAGAGAGTCAGACACGACTGAGCAACTGAACTGACTGACTAATACTTGAGGATGGCATATAAAAAATGGAACTGATTATATATATGTGATTGTATTCAGAAACTGTGCTGAGGTCAGTTCTTTTTAGTTATTCATAGACTAACATAGTCTATATAATTTTTCATATTTTCTATGAATACAAACGTTTGTTGATGCTATTGTTGCTATTGTTGTTTGTTGATGCAATAGAAATGTATTATTGATGGATAATTTTTTTTTCTAGTCCTTACAGACATTACTTTATTGACTTGTCTATTTCAGGTCCTTGGATTTCTTATCACAACTTAGAATAGAACAATGACAGTAAAAAAAACTTGTGTCTCTCCTGATCTCACTGGCATATCATTTGTAGCAATATTCATTATGTTACTATACCTCAGAAAACATCAGAATGTTTTCTTCTGATGTTCAGCTGCGTAATTCT
Organism: Bos indicus x Bos taurus; assembly: GCF_003369695.1. Lineage (NCBI taxonomy): Eukaryota > Metazoa > Chordata > Mammalia > Artiodactyla > Bovidae > Bos > Bos indicus x Bos taurus. The sequence goes on from NC_040087.1 coordinate 57,019,252, forward strand.
CTTCAGTTGTTTTTAATCTCCTGAACTGCTTATTTCATTATTATTATAAGTGGAAGGCCTATTGTATCTATTGCTTTGGTATTTGTTAAGTGATTTATAAATATGATTGTTGTATTTTTTGGCAGAGATTAATCAAGTATTTATTTAAAAAAAAAAAACTCACTAAAACACAGAGAATGTAAAATGGGTAGAAAAACAAAATCCAACTATTTACTACTCACAAGAGAAATACCTTTTTTTAATTAGAAAAAACATTGAAATCAAGAGCATGGAAAAAGATACTCCAAGCAAATACCAATCAGAAAAAAATGCTAGTATTGCAGAATTACAACACTAATATCAGACCAAAGTCCTGGACTTTTAAAAAGACCATAGAATGTTGACTTTCAGTATCACTAGCATGGCTGGCTACAAAAATAAATCCTGAAGTTTTCTGCCTGCTATCATTCATTTATTTTTTTCTTATCTTTTTTAAAATTAATTTATTTTTTATTGAAGGATAATTGCTTTACAGAATTTTGCTGTCTTCTGTCAACCCTCAACATGAATCAGCCATCAATTCAGTTCAGTTGCTCAGTCGTGTCCGACTCTTTGAGACCTCATGAATTGCAGCATGCCAGGCCTCCCTGTCCATCACCATCTCCTGGAGTTCACTCAGACTCACGTCCATTGAGTCAGTGATACCATCCAGCCATCTCATCCTCTGTTGTCCCCTTCTCCTCCTGCCCCCAATCCCTTCCAGCATCAGGGTCTTTTCCAATAAGTCAACTCTTCGCATGAGATGGACAAAGTACTGGAGTTTCAGCTTCAGCATCAGTCCTTCCAATGAACACCCAGGACTGAACTCTTTTAGGATGGACTGGTTGGATCTCCTTGCAGTACAAGGGACTCTCAAGAGTCTTCTCCAACACCACAGTTCAAAAGCACTAATTCTTCAGCACTCAGCCTTCTTCACAGTACAACTCTCACATCCATACATGACCACAGGAAAAACCATAGCCTTGACTAGACGAACCTTTGTTGGCAAAGTAATGTCTCTGCTTTTGAAAATGCTATCTAGGTTGGTCATAACTTTTGTTCCAAGGAGTAAGCATCTTTTAATTTCATGGCTGCAGTCACCATCTGCAGTGATTTTGGAGCCCCCCAAAATAAAGTCTGACACTGTTTCCACTGTTTCCCCATCTATTTCCCATGAAGTGATGGGACCAGATGCCATGATCTTCGTTTTCTGAATGCTGAGCTTTAAGCCAACTTTTTCACTCTCCACTTTCACTTTCATCAACAGGCTTTTGAGTTCCTCTTCACTTTCTGCCATAAGGGTGTTGTCATCTGCATATCTGAGGTTATTGATATTTCTCCTGGAAATCTTGACTCCAGCTTGTGTTTCTTCCAGTCCAGCGCTTCTCATGATGTACTCTGCATATAAGTTAAATATATCCCCTCCCTTTTAAACCTCCCCTCCATCTCCCTCCCCATATCACCTCTCTAGGTTGATACAGAGACCCTGTTTGAGTTTCCTGAGCCATCAGCAAATTCCTGTTGGCTATCTGTTCTACATATGGTAATGTAAGTTTCCATGTTAGTCTTTGTTGTGATTTTTAAAAATAAAAATTATTTTCCGTTTCTCCTCTACTACTGTTCTAAACATATATATATATATAAAATAGCAATACAATGAAATTCATCTCTTTGATTAATGATGCCTATTAAATTAAATATTAATCTTATATAAGATCATATGCATATTTAATTTCATTTTCATTAACATTCTTTATAATTATATTTGATTGTAGGTTCTACAATCAAATAAACTTTTAACTTCAGAGCTTCTGATCTGTATTATCCCTAGAATTACTTTCTATATTAGCTAAAACAACTGAAAACATCCTTTATATAATTTTTCTCACCTGTAGTATTATTAATAGAAGATACCATTTCCAACCTGCAGGGTTATTGTGCATATTTCTTGAAATAATGTGTAGTTCAAGAGTATTGATGAATGTTTTATGAAGTCCATAAATCCAAGTTTGTTATCTTAAATTATTTTACTATAAATATCTGGCATCAAAATATAATGCAAAATCACATTTATAAATATTTTACTTATTATATTTCTTATAGAACAGACTAATGTGTGCACCCATAAAGTGCTATGCCCAGACTTTTATCCTCACACATATAACCAAGAATCCCAGGTAGAAACTGTGGCTTGATCTTTAATTCAAGGTCTAAATAAAATTCCAGCAATCCTCAGCATTTCAACATCCTGTCACAAACTAAAGTTGTTCCATATAGTTCTCTAAACATAAACTGTATTTATCTATTTAGTGTCAAGTGGGTAAAGAAACTGCCTGCAAGACCTGAGACCCTGGTTCTATCCCTAGGTCGGGAAGATCCCCTGGAGAAGGAAATAGCAACCCACTCCAGTATTCTTGCCTGGAGAATCCTTGGACAGAGGAGCCACGGGCTAGTTCATGGGGTTGCAAAGAGTCAGACATGACTGAGCAAATAACTCTATTTAGTGTCATCTCTGCCTCTGACTCTTGTGTCATTTGTGCTATATTATTTGGCTGCTTTTACATACATGTTAGCATAAGCCATAAACATATGAATATAAATACACATACATCTGTACTACTAATTTCTTAGTAATTACCCAACTGTGTAAGTTACAAATGTCCCTCTATATGTTTGTGCAAGGATATAAACTCTACCCTTGCAAACCTTAATCTCTCAGGCAAAACACTCAGAGTAGGAAGAAAACATGCTGATTGTGTTTTATCTGAGAGATTAAATATTATCTCAGAGAATAATAATTTTAAGTAGTCTTCCTTTGCCTATCTGCAGTTTTTTAATTGTTCTGAGTTATATTTTCATATAAATAACACACAGCAACAATATAATCTTTACCAAAAAACAAAACAAAACACATAGCAATTGCAACAAAGGAGTAAAATATTTTAAACTAATGTTTTATTCATGGTAAATCCTGCTAATGTCTGTTCAGTTCAGTCACTCAGTCATGTTCGACTCTTTGTGACCCCATGAACTGCAGCACACCAGGCCTCCCTGTCCATCGCCAACTTCCAGAGTTTACTCAAACTCATGTCCATTGAGTTGGTGATGCCATCCAGTCATTTCATCCTCTGTTGTCCCCTTCTCCTCCTGCCCTCAATCTTTCCCAGCATCAGGGTCTTTTCAAATGAGTCAGTCCTTCACATCAGGTGGCCAAAGTATTGGAATTTCAGCTTTAGCATCAGTCCTTCCAATAAATGTTCAGTACTGATCTCCTTTAGAGATTAGAACTGGTTAGATCTCCTTGCAGTCCAAAGGACTCTCAAGAGTCTTCTCCAACACCATAGTTCAAAAGCATCAATTATTCTGCCCTCAGCTTTCTTTATAGTCCAACTCTCACATCCATACATGACCACTGGAAAAACTATAGCTTTGACCAGATGGACCTTTGTTGGCAAAGTAATGTCTCTGCCTTTTAATATGCTATCTAGGTTGGTCATAACTTTCCTTCCAAGGAGCAAGCGTCTTTTCATTTCATGGCTGCATTCACCATCTGCAGTGATTTTGGAGCCCAGAAAAATAAAGTCTGACACTGTTTCCACTGTTTCCCCATCTATTTCCCATGAAGTGATGGGACCGGATGCCATGATCTTCATTTTCTGAATGTTGAGCTTTAAGCCAACTTTTTCACTCTCCACTTTCACTTTCATCAAGAGGTTCCTTAGTTCTTCACTTTCTGCCATAAAGGTGGCGTCATCTGCATTTCTGAGGTTATTGATATTTCTCCCGGAAATCTTGATTCCAGCTTGTGTTTCATCCAGCCCAGCATTTCTCATGATGTACTCTGCATAGAAGTTAAATAAGCAGGGTGACAATATACAACCTTGATGTACTCCTTTTCCTATTTGGAACCATGTCCATGTCCAGTTCTAACTGCTGCTTCCTGATCTGCATACAGGTTTCTCAAGAGGCAGGTCAGGTGGTCTGGTATTCCCATCTCTTTCAGAATGTTTATTGTCAGCAAATATTAGACAGCCTACTGTGTAGATTCATTTTTATAAATACTATTATTTCAATACATTGAAGTCCTCAAATTTACCTTTACATTTTCAAAGGGAACGTGACATCCTAAAATTAAGAACTTTTCATATACTTTCATCTGTCACAGTTTCCTAAATCTCTTTAGCATTCTCCTTGGAACATATGTCTCTTGAATAGCTCGTTTCTTTTTTTAATGCAATTCAAAAATTAAGTTCCTGTAAAAATTTCTCATTATAATTTACCTGTTTTTGAATGACTTAGCCTATCCCAAATGTACTCTAATTTATGTTATCTATCAATGTTATTGGGATAACATATTTTCTTCCTCAGTTTAATATGCACTTACACTGAAAGAATTAGATATATTTGCTCATCACATTGAAGTATGACTAATATATGTCATGCACAGTGTGAAATAAAAGGCAAACTCATAGGAAACAAAATAAGGGAAGAAGACAGGCAGTTAAAAAGTTATTTCAGTAGACCGTGTAAAAAAAAGAAAATAGCAAGCCAGACTTAAGGGCTAGAAACAGGAATTTTAAAAAATTACCCAAATAAAAACCATTTTTTTCTTCAGGATCTTAAAAATAGGTATAATTTGGGTATGTTGAAAATAGTGTAGTTATATGTTTTTATTTGTATGCATGTATTGGTATATGTATTTTTTATGAACATGAGTTTGCTTAGAATTTGGAATTAGGGCAGCAATATAAATATGGTACTTCATATAACATATTTCCCATAAGTGTGTGCTAAATTGCTTCAGTTGTGTCCAACTCTTTGCGACCCTATGGACTGTAGCCTGCCAGGCTCCTCTGTCCATGGGATTCTCCAGTCAAGAATGCTGGAGTATGTTGCAATGCCCTCTTCCAAGGGATCTTCCCAACACAGGGATCAAACTCATGTCTCTTATGTCTCCTACATTGGCAGGTGGGTACTTTACCTCTAGTGCCACCTGGATTAGGAGATACTAAATATTTAATAGTTGAATATATGGGAAATTAGCTTATCCTGGAAAATATATATATTTCAGATCATATATTAAAATAAAGCTAGCAATAAAGAAAATAATTCATAAATTTATAAAAGTCTTACTTAATAAGTGAAGATAAGACATGATCATTTCTCTGAGCACTGAAGCTCCATGTAAGATTGTAGCATTTGATTAACAGTTTTATTTTTCTTGCTATTTGAGTCATTTCTCCCTTACAGGGTAACCTCTGTTTTCAGACTTGTTTGGTGTTATAGTTTCATTAGAAAGGAGTTGTTCCCAATTTGTTCTTTCCTGCCCAGGTATGACCCTTGCTGATGTAGTTTGGAAACCTAATTCCCGTACAGCAATGGATGAGTCAGGGGTCAAACATGGAAAGCATGCCAATAGTCTTTAAGCTGCAGTTACAATTCACTTCAAGGAGAAAGAGCAAAGGTCAGGGCAGAATGGGTACCTAGGAATTTTAATAGAAAAGCTATATTTAGCTACTTGAATTGGTGGTGTTATAAGGTATAGGTTATATATTTTAGAACAAAAGTAAAATTGATATATATGATACCTGGAATATCAAATTATGCATATTGTTATGAAACATGCATATTGGAATGCATTAAGTATTTTTGGGGTGACTTTCTGGTAACCTTTAATGTATTTAACATCATACTAAGATAATGGGCCATTTAGTGTTTAAAAGTAAGTTTAGAAAAATTTGTTCTGTTAAGTGAAATATTGATCAGAAATGACAAATGTGAACTTCTTAGTCTACTTAAATTTTCTTTGTTATAAAAAAATTAGCTTATATTAAAAAGTCAGGTATACCCATAAAGTAAATAATAATGACTATATAAAATAAAAACCTTATAATTTTATATTATTTGTTTATAACTTTATCCTTTGAATGTAAATGTCATTTGCCATTTCTAGTAATCAGTTCAGTTCAGTTCAGTCGCTCAGCACACCAGTCTTTCCTGTCCATCACCAACTCCCGGAGCCTACTCAAACTCATGTTCATCAAGTCAGTGATGCAATCCAACCATCTAATCCTCTGTCATCCCTTTCTTCTCTGACCTTCAATTTTTCCCAGCATCAGGGTCTTTTCAAAAGTCAGTTCTTTGCATCAGGTGGCCAAAGTATTGGAGTTTCAGCTTCAACATCAGTCCTTCCAATGGATATTCAGGACTGATTTCCTTTAGGATTGACTGTTTTGATCTCCTTACAGTCCAAGGACTCTCAAGAGTCTTCTCCAACACCACAGTTCAAAAGCATCAATTCTTTGGTGCTCAGGTTTCTTTATAGTCCAACTCTCACATCCATACATAACTACTGGAAAAACCTTAGCTTTGACTAGATGGACCTTTGTTGGCAAAGTAATGTCTCTGGTTTTTAATATGCTTTCTTTGTTGGTCACAACTTTTCTCCCAAGGAGCAAATGTCTTTTCATTTCATGGCTGCAGTCACCATCTGCAGTGAGTTCGGAGCCCCCAAAAATAAAGTCTTTTATAATATAAAGTGATTATAGCAATCACTTCCCTGCTAATATGCCAGTGAGGAACAGGAAAGCCTGGCATGCTGCAATCCATGGGGTTGCAAAGAGTCAGACATGACTTGGTGACTGAACAACAATTCCTGCTAATGGGCCAATTAACAAACCCAATAGAGTTTGAAAGTTGAAGGTAAGGTTGTTATTGTTCAGTCACTAAATAGTGTCCAACTCTTTGCAGCCTCATGGACTGTATGATCTTCACTATCTCCTGAAGTTTGCTCAAACTCATGTCCATTGAGTCTGTTATGTTATCCAACTGTCTCATCCTCTGTTGCCCTCTTCTCCTGCTCTCAATCTTTCCCAACATCAGGGTCTTTTCCAATGAGTCATCTCTTTGCATCAGGTAGCCAAAGTAGGGAGGGTAGATCAATTGCAATTTTCACTTAAGAAAAAAAAAAAAAAAAACCTTGCATATGTGCATAACATCATCTAAATATAGTTTTTAAGTATATATCTCTTAATATTCGATCTTATTAAATCTAACATTTGAAAAAATATAATTCTCAAATCATGACATTGGTGAAATAATCTCTTAAATATTAGCTCAGATTAGCTTACAAAACTGACTTGAATATGGTATATCCTTTGTAGATGTTTCTTGATTTTTTAAAACAATGGTTTGATTATTTATAATATTCCTTCAGTTTTCAATGATTATTGAAAGCTATATTTTTATAGAACTGTTTCGATATATTTGTTCAGAAGTATTAAGATATTAATACAATGCTTTGTCATGTCCTCTATATTTTATTGTCTGCAGTTTTTCTTTGATAATATATAATGTGTTAATGTTTACATTTGTATGTTTTTTTTTTAACCTGGCAATTTACCATCCTCCTCAACAGTGGGTAATAACCCCCAAGTTTAGACACTTAAAAACATAGTATTATAGAAAATATTTAGATTTTTCCATACAAACTGAAAAAAAAAATTCTGCACTGAATGCAATTGCCTTTGACATGATTCATCTTTCTATGTGCTAATGAGACATTTATATTTTCCTTTCTGTGTATTCTAGTGTGTTACTAATACTTTTGTAACTGGCACATTATAGATTTTATATATAATGAAAACAGTAATCTTTTGATTACATGTACTGTAAATATAAGTAAACAATTTTTTATTACACTTATATTTTTGTAGTGATTGTCCAAGGAATATTACCTACTGCTATGAAGGAAAAAAATAATTATTTTCCTTTACTATCTCTAGATTTTATATATTTTTGTGAATTATATATATAGTTATATATTTCTTTGAAAAGGGCCCTTTATCTTCAATATACTCAATTCAGCTTTTTAAACTCGACAAAATTCTACTTATCCATCTATTTACGTATCTACCTTGGAGAAGGAAATAGCAACCCACGCCAGTATTCTTGCCCAAGAAATACCGTGGATAGAGGATCCTGGCAGGGCTATAGTCCATGGGATCACAAAAGAGTTAGACATGACTTAGTAAGTAAACAACAACAACACCTATCTACCTATCATTTACTTATCTGTTTTCTAAGTTGGGTGTATATATACTAATCCATATCATTTACTTTTTCATCTTAGGAATTTTGCTTTGTCTTCTCAACAAAATGAATTTAATTCAGCTCTTTTGTTTTTATTTTCCTTGCAATAACTTCTCGTTTTTCCATTCCCTTTATATTTTATATTGTGTAAGATTTATCATATACTTTTTTGTGCCTTCCTGTACTTAATGGAAACAATATAATCTTCTTTACTGAATGAGTAACATAATGTATTTAATTCATCCAGTATTCCTTAATCATTCATTTATTCAACAAAAATGGATTAAATATCTTATTTGTTTTGGGCTATTATCTGTTCTGAAAATATAACAATGAACAGAAGAAATATGTGCCTTTCTCAGTTATATGACAAATAAATAGAAATGTAGGTCAGGTAGAGAAAATTTCTATAAGGAAAATTAGTAAAAATGTAAAGCACAATTTTTGAAAATGCTTAAAATATTAGCTTTTTATGGATACCTCTTTAATGAAGTGACAACAGAGGAGAAACCTAAAAGAAGTAAGGAATTAACCCAAATGGGTATCTGGAAAAACGTTATTCTTTGTAGAAGGAACTGAATATACAGATGCTCTAAAGTAAGAATACTAGTGTGAAGAACAGCAAGGAATCCAGTCTTCTATAATATTTCCAAGATGAATGTATTATCCTGTTTCTGTCCTCTTATCCATTATTGGGCATTTCAGCTGTTTCTCATATTTTCAACATTGTGAATACATCTGCTATAAATATTTTTCACATACTTTATGTTTTAAATGTAAGAGTTTCTTTCGAGCATATTCTTAGGAGTAAAAGTCTTAGACCAAAGGATAGCTGTATATTTAAATTTATATAACACAAATTCCCAAAGCAGTTTCATTATTTTACACTCTAACCAGAAATGTATATAAACTGTGATAGATCCACATGTGCCACAACACTTGAAATTGTCAGAATTTTAGGTCAGAAGTCTCAATATGAGTAAATTAATTTCTCATTTCCATCTTGATTTGGCATTAACCTCAACTCATGAGAGTTTTTAGACATATACTCAGTAAATTATAAGCAATAATTAGACATCATAACTAAGTCATTTTGATATTTATCATAATCCCTGTCCAGTGTGATATAGGTGAAAAAATTAAGAGTATGTGTTTGGTATCATTCCAATGCTTCCCGATTTCTGCCCTTCTTATAAATTTAACTGCAATTGCCTATCACTATATTATCATGGTATACTAATGTTAAGTTTAAGTATTTCTCTTTAAAATGTCTTATATTTTCTTGTTTATGTGCATAGCTTTCTGCCATTTAATATCTTTCTATATTATATATATTATATATACTTTATTTAAAAATTCATTAATAAATGCTTTATATTTTAGCTGAAGGTATGTTTTTCACACTTCCCTGCTTTTAGTCACACATACCAAGCATGTTAGAAGACATTATTATACTTTAATTCAGAAATCTTTTCCTCTTTAGTTCTACAAATGGATCTGGAAAGACATTAAGGTATTCCTTTTGAGAAAGTAGAAAGTTCCCTGAATTGTAAAAAAGAAAAATGTCCTGCCATTCATCAGATCAGAATAAAAGGCAGAGGAAACACTGGTTGCAAAGTTGACAAGGAACAATATTTCCCTGCAGGATGCACCATAACCGTAAAATGTCACAACGATCTCTTTCTCTGAGACAGACTACTGCTTTCTTTCCTACTGGGGAACACTGTCCTGTAAAATCCTAGACAACCAAAAACTTTGCTATTTGAAATTCTGTAGGGGAGAATGAACTACCTCCATGCCTAGAGGATCTGAGTCCCTTTGGCACAGTCAAGCAGTTTTGATTTACAGCGGAGGTAAACCTCTGCTTTCTGGCCACAGGGCTACCCATCAATCTCAGTTTTAACATCTTGAAGGAAACAGAACCCTCAGCCAACTTGCAGACCAGATATAATGCTGACCTCTTTCTCTGGATCAGGCTTTGCTTGAGTCCGTCCAAACACTGTTTCCTTTAAGTGACAACTATCCCCAGCCTCCCTGCAAATCCTACACGATCTCTAAATTTCCTTTCTTTGGGGCAAATGGTCAGAGGTATAACCTCACTCACTGCAATGACTTAATAAACAAGAAGTGCATTCCTGATGGTTTAGGACAATGAGGAGGCTCCAAGAGAGGTGACTGTAACCCTGAGTGTCATCAACTGCGTACCTCAACTTAATGATAATGATTTAGGAACTATCACTATGAACTAACATTTACTTTGCCAACAAAGGTCCTTCTAGTCAAGGCTATGGTTTTTCTAGTGGTCATGTATGGATGTGAGAGTTGGACTGTGAAGAAAGCTGAGCACCGAAGAATTGATGCTCTTGAACTGGGGTGTTGGAGAAGACTCTTGAGAGTCCCTTGGACTGCAAGGAGATCCAACCAATCCATCCTAAAGGAGACCAGTCCTGGGTGTTCATTGGAAGGACTGATGCTGAAGCTGAAACTTCAATACCTTGGCCATCTCACATGAAGAATTGACCCATTGGAAAAGACCCTGATGCTGGGAGGGGTTGGGGGCAGAAGAAGGGGAGGACAGAATTTGAGATGGCTGCATGGCATCACCGACTCAATGCACGTGAGTTTGGGTGAACTCTGGGAGTTGGAGATGGACAGGGAGCCTGGCATGCTGCGATTCATGGGGTTGCAAAGAGTTGGATATGACTGAGAGACTGAACTGAACTGAACTATGAACAAAATTAGTGGACGTGATGGGCTACCAGCTGAGCTATTTCAAATTCTAAGAGATGATGCCATCAAAGTACTGCACTCAGTATGCCAGCAAATTTGGAAAACTTGGCAGTGGCCACAGGACTGGGAAAGATCAGTTTTAATTCCAATCCCAAAGAAAGGCAATACCACAGAATTTTGAAACTACCGCACAATTGCACTCATCTCACACATTAGCAAAGTAATGCTCAAAATTCTCCAAACCAGGCTTCAGCAATATATGAACTGTGAACTTCCAGATATTCAAGCTGGATTTAGAAAAGGCAGAGGAATCAGAGATCAAATTGCCAACATCTGCTGGATCATAGAAAAAGCAATCGTTAACTAGATTTTAATCTAATGATAGATAAAAATTTTGATTCCACTTTCTGTGATTCCACACAATACTCTTAATCAAAGCTATGATGTTTTAATAAAAACCAAGCTGGGTAATGATGAAAGGATAAAAAAAAATCTTATCAAGTAATCAGTCAGGCAAATTCAAAACTTCTATTAAGAAAGTCAACCAATCTGACAGAAAGCAACACAATATTGTAGTTATCCTTCAATTAAAAATAAATAAAAAATGTTTTAAAAGTCAAAAAAAAAAGAAAAAGCAACAGAGTTCCAGAAAAACACATCTACTTTTGTTTTACTGACTATGCCAAAGCCTTTGCCTGAGTGGACCACAAAAAACTGTGGAAAATTCTTAAAAAGTTGAGAATACCAGACCACCTGACCTGCCTCCTGAGAAATCTGTATGCAGGTCAACAAGCAACAGTTAGAACCGGACATGGAACAACAGACTGGTTCCAAAATGTGAAAGGAGTAGGTCAAGGCTGCATGTTGTCAACCTGCTTATTTAACTTATATAGAGAGTATATCATGTGAAATGCTAGACTGGATGAAGCACAAGCTGGAATCAAGATTGCTGGTAGAAATATAAACAACCTCAATTATGCAGATGACACCACCCTTATGGCAGAAAGTGAAGAAGAACGAAAGAGCCTTTTGATGAAAGTGAAAGAGGAGAGTTAAAAAGTTGGCTTAAAGCTCAACATTCAGAAAACTAAGATCATGGCATCTGGTCCCATCACTTCATGGCAAATAGATGGGGAAACAATAGAAACAGTGAGAAACTCTACTTTTTTGGGCTCCAAAATCACTGCAGGTGGTGACTGCAGATGAAAAGATGCTTGCTCCTTGGAAGAAAAGCTATGGCCAACCTAGAAAACATATTAAAAACAGAGACATTACTTTGCCAACAAAGGTCAGTCTAGTCAAAGCTATGGTTTTTCCAGTAGTCATGTATGGATGAGAGAGTTGGACTATAAAGAAAGCTGAGCACCGCAGAATTGATGCTTTTGAACTATGATGTTGGAGAAGATTCTTGAGAGTCCCTTGGACTGCATGGAGATCCAACCAGTCCATTCTAAAGGAAATCAGTCCTGAATATTCATTGGAAGGACTGATGCTGAAGCTGAAACTCCAACACTTTGGCCTCCTGAGGTGAAAAACTGATTCACTAGCAAAGACCTTGATACTGGGAAAGGTTGAAGGCAGGAGAAAGGGACGACATAGGATTAGATGGTTGGATGGCATCACTTACTCGGTGGACATGAGTTTGAGCAAGCTCTGGGAGTTGGTGATGGACAGGGAAGCCTGGTGTGCTGCTGTTCATGGGATCACAAAGTTTCGGATATGACTGATCAACTGAACTGAACTGACTGAATTTTTAAAATAATGTTTCTATTTAATCATTAAAATTAATGATTGTTGTGTTTTCAGATTCTTCCTATTTTCTCATTTTATATTTTGTAAGAATTCAGTTTTGAATTAAAAAAAAAATCCAGGTATCCCAAAAGAAATATTTTATTACATCTGCATGCTTAAGTGTTTTCCATTTCTTAAAAAGTTGAATATATTGATTTTTAGAGATGTCTGCTTTTATTATTTAAATTCAAGTTTTCTTTGGTAACTAAATTTCTTCCTACTCTTCAATGTGCAAATCAGAGATCAAGTTTGTCAAATTAGTCTCTGGCAAAGGTATTCAACTTAGCAAACTTAACAATGTCAACTAAAAAGCTCCAAGAGTCATTGATATATGTGTTACAGTCCATCAAATCTTCAATTTTTACATAATTCATTTTCTAAAAAGAGATTTAAAAGAGTCTCTAAAAAGAGACTGAAATTTCATCACAAGATTACACTATCTTTAATGACATGATTTGTTATAGTCATTTTCTTCATCTCAAAAACCAGGGGAATTCCCTTGACAGTTCAGGGGTTAGGACTCCATGCTTCAGTGCAGGAGGCACAAGTTTGATCAATGGTCAGAGAAGTAAGGTACTTACTGCATGCTATGCAGTGTGACCAAAAGCAAAGAAACAAAAAACAAACAACAACAAACAAAACAAAAACTCAGTGGCAGAAAAAGAATGTATACTCAATTAATTAAATAAAAGTATTATTTTAAAGCAAATCTGAGTAAAGTATGCATCAGAATATTATTTCATGGGAGATTTTGTGTCTCTCTACGTCTATATTTATATGTGGCATGATGTGGTGATATGGTACCTAATTATGACATTGACATTAAGCATTTACTAACTATATGCAGCACATAACAAAAGAATTTTTTGAATAATATTTCTAGAAAGCAAAAATCCATTTCATTTCTATTATTTTGCCATATTTTTCTAACATTTTTTTTTGTAGTTTATTTATTTATTTTTTTTATTTTTAAAAGAAAATCCATCCTGAACCCTCCTCCCTCCTCCCTCCCCATACCATCCCTCTGGGTCGTCCCAGTGCACCAGTCCCAAGCATCCAGCATCGTGCATTGAACCTGGACTGGCATCTCGTTTCATACATGACATTTCACATGTTTCAATGCCATTCTCCCAAATCTTGCCACCCTTTCTAACATTTTAATAGGTATTTTTTAAAGCCACTTTACTATGATATGTATCATCTTGAATATGTTCCACATACTCTCTATTTTTGTCATCGGTCTTTTCCAGGCACCAGAAATATTTAGAATTTTCAAAAGACATTTCAGAACTCTACTCTTACGAAGGAAGTACATTATATATAATCAACTATATATATTTATAATATGCAACATCATTTAACCTGATTATATGCATACTAATGTCATATAAATGCTTATGAATAAGCTGTTTTTATTAATATAAACTTATAAATAAAAATATGAAGGGGGGCATTTTAATTGTTGCTTTAATAATATCTTTAGTTATATGTTCTTTCCTTCTTTGTAATAAACTGTGAGTGTGTGTCTGTGTACTTTTTCTCCAAAACAAAACAAGTGAACACAGACAGTTGATAATGTCGTTTCAGCAGTACACTAATCGAGGAAATGAGCTGTGTAGTTCTCTTAGTCTTTATCCCTTGAAAACATGATTGTACCTGATTCTTCAGATATGGGGATGGCAGTTTGCCTTCAAACATCAGTTTTTGGTGGACATAAGAAAGTTTATTGATTTTTAGTTATTTTCTGTTGTTGCTATTTTAAGGATTTATGGCTTTATGGCTTCTAAGCTCTTAAATGTCAGAGCTGAAATGAAGAGTTTCACTTAATTTTCCTAAGATGTTTGTATAACTTTATGACATTTTATCACATCGATTCATATAATTGAACTACAGTTCAATTTAAGAACTCTTCTGTCAGCAAGGGAACTTGTGACCCCGTGGACTGTAGCCCACCAGGCTCCTCTGTACATGAGGATTTTCCAGGCAAGATTACTGGAGTGGATTGCCATGTCCTCCTCCAGGGGATCTTCCTAACCCAGGTATTGAACCCAGGCCTCCCACATTACAGGTGGATTCTTTACCATCTGAGCCATCAGGAAAGACCCCTATCACATAGATTCATATAACTGAATTACAGTTCAAATTAAGAACTCTACTGGAAGCAAAGGAACTTAGTTTGAAAGAATATTAAAGACATGCCAATTAGTAGATAAGTTTCATGAAACACATTTAGTAATTTCTTTTGTAAAGTGTTAGTTACTCAGTCGTGTCCAGCTGTTTGTGACACTATGGACTATATCCCACCAGGCTCCTCTGTACATGGGATTCTCCAGGCAAGAATACTGGAGTGGGTTGCCATTGCCTTCTCCAAGGGATCTTTCTGATCTAGGGATTGAACCTGGGTCTCGCATATTGCAGGCAAACTCTTTACTGACTGAGCCACCATATGATTTTTGTAAAGGTTGAGTTTTTTACAATTTCACTTTGAAATTCTTTTGTAAAAGTTGAAAGGAAAATGCTTACCTTGGAAATCCTGTGGTTGTCCTGCTCTAGTATTATAATTGGGGAAGAGAAGACAAGTACAATTTTTCAAAAGCATTGTATCAGTTAATTGAAACAACTGCATTTTATGTACTACATTCAAATATTTAAATACAGAAGCATAATGTTAACAACCATTGCAAAAACTAACGGTAAAATGTTGACATGTCATTATAATTAGTTTGCTTCCTGCGCTTTTCTCTATTTTGATCATGCCTGTGAAATTTCATCAGATTAAGAGGAACTGCCTATGACATTTTCTTGTGATGAATTAGTATAAATCCAAAGATTTTATTTGTGATAATGTAAATCAACTGAACAGAAACTTAAACATTGAGTCCAGATGCATTTCATATAGTATTCTATGTGAGTTGTGACCATTTTCAAGTCCCTAAAATTGTAATTACCATTTCTTTCTTTCCTTATATTGTCCACCAATATCTCTGTCTGTACATCTGTTTTTGACTCTTTTCTGTGAATTCAAAAAGAATAAGCACATTCAGGAATGAGATCGATAACTGTACTGAGAATTATCTCATTACATCTGACATTATGTATCTGGCAGATGGTTGGAAAAGATAGTTTCTTATATTCTGCTATTTTTGTTTTCTTAGCATTAGAGATATTCAGAAATATAAAGGAAAAACATCATTTTTCTTTTAAAGGGCATGCTTTATGTTAATCTCTAACTCTCCTTGTGGAAGAGGCAATCTGAGAAGTAATTTTGTTAGAGAGGAGGAAGAAAGGATAGAAACAGGTCAAAGGTATTATGCAACCATCAACATCATAAATTATTTTGTATTATGCAATGATGCACTGATTTTATATACAATTAAGACAAATGATTTTGTCAAATAGTTTTACTATGAAAAGGATTATCAAAGATTTTTATATTTACTTTTTGGGGAATCTAGGACATAAAATACATTTTCTATAGAGTGCTTTGGAATTTACATTTCTTGATGACTTGCCAATGATGTAACATGGTAAGTAGGTCATGGACTTCCATTAACTAACATTTAATTTTTTAATGCCATACTAATCTGGGGTCGCAAAGAGACAGACATGACTGAAGCAACTTAGCATGTACATACGCAATCTACTAGTGATCTACATTTTGGTGGCTAAAAAGGATGAGCTTTAACAGGAAAAATCTCAATTAGGAAAGAAAGTATTGCATTAAATAACTTTTCTTTCTATCTTGGACAGTCTTCTTTTTTTCAAAGCATTTGGGACTATGTTTATTTGCTGATTGAAAATATTGTTTAAAGTGAGGATCATAAAATTTAACTTAAATCTTCTCAACATTTCATTTAAAATATAACTTTAACATATTACACATTACATTTAAGTATTAAAAACTTAAAATATACACATGGACACACATACACACATTAACTTTGCTTTTTCAAAAGTATTTTATGTATGGTTTTTATCATGTCTTTCCAAAATGTATTTTTTTCCTGGTAATATACTTTGAAATTCATATGAATATTTTGTAATTAAATATCAAGTACTACTAGCACAAACAAGTTTGATATAAAACAAGTGATTTTTCACAAGTATACATATCATTTTACAGGTACATAAATATTTGTTAGATATTTATCTGCTAATCAGAAACATTTAGCATTAGCAGTCTGTTTTTAAAGGAGTTTAAAGGAGTTTAATGATTAATCTACTGATTCTGTTCAAATTTTATTGGAATTTAAAGAGCACTTTTACTTTAATAAGTAACCTATTGAATAACTATCAGTTTATAGAACTTACTGGAAACATAAAAACCCCATATTACAAAACATGCAGAAAAGACATGTATATGTTATACATATAAAGTATGCAGCAAACTGTTTCTATGCAGAGATAAGACAGTCTCTGAAACAAGAAAATCAGAAGAGCCCTGAGACAAGAGAGAAAGTTACCAATATGTATCAAACTAAGGCAATGACAAAGAATGTTCAAACTACTGAACTATTGCACTCATTTCATACGCTAGCAAAGTCATGTTCAAAATTCCCCAAGCCAGGCTTCAACAGTATGTGAACCGTGAACTTCCAGATGTTCAAGCTGGATTAGAAAAGGCAGAAGAACCAGAGGTCAAATTGCCAACATCTGTTGATCACTGAAAAATCAACAGAGTTCCAGAAAAATATCTACTTCTGATTTATTGACTATGCCTAAGCCTTGACTGTGTTGATCACAATAAACTGTGGAAAATTCTAAAAGAGATGGGAATACCAGACCACCTGACCTGTCTCCTGAGAAATCTGTATGCAGGTCAAGAAGCAACAGTCAGAACCGGATAAGGAACAACAGACTGGTTCCAAATTGGGAAAGGAGGACATCAAGGCTGTATGTTGTCACCCTGCTTATTTAACTTATATGCAGAACACATCACGCCAAATGCCAGGCTGGATGAAGCATAAGCTGGAATCAAGATTGCTGGGAGAAATATCAGTAACCTCAGATATGCAGATGACACCACCTTTATGGCAGAAAGTGAAGAACTAAAGAGCCACTTGATGAAAGTGAAAGAGGAGAGTGAAAAAGCTGGCTTAAAACTCAACATTCAAAAAACTAAGATCATGGCATGCAGTCCCATCACTTCACGGCAAATAGATTGGGAAACAATAGAAACAGTGAGAGAGGTTATTTTCCTGGGCTCAAAAATCACTGCAGATGATGAGTGCAGTGGCCATGAAATGAAAAGACACCTGCTCCTTGGAAGAAAAGCTATGACCAACCTAGACAGCATATTAAAAGCAGAGACATTACTTTGCCAGCAAAAGTCCATTTAATCAAAGCTATGGTTTTTCCAGTAGTCATTTATGGATGTGAGAGTTGGACTATAAAAGCTGAGTGCTGAAGAATTGATGCTTTTGAACTGTGGTGTTGGAGAAGACTCTTGAGAGTCCCTTGGACAGCAAGGAGATTAAGTCAGTCAAGCCTGAAGGAAATAAGTCTGAATATTCATTGAAAGGACATATACTAAAGCTAAAACTCCAATACTCTGGCTACCTGATATGAAGAACTGACTCATTGGCAAAGACTCTGATTCTGGAAAAGATTGAAGGTGGGAGAAGAAGGGGATGACAGAGGATGAGATGGTTGGATGGCATCACTGACTCAAAGGACATGAGTTTGAGCATGCTCTTGGAGTTGGTGATGGACAGGGAAGCCTGGCATGCTGCATTCCATGGTGTTGTAAAGAGTCAGACATGACTGAGTGACTGGTCTGAACTTGGGAGAAGAAAATATTGCCAAGTATTTTTAGAAGGAGTGATTTCCTCCTTGTCTCAAAATCTCCAAGATATATTAAGTTAAAAAATTAAGAGGTATGACAAAAAACTGCTTTCAATATATGAAAGGAGAGAGTATGTGTGTTCATATATTTGCATAAAAACACTTGTGAAAAACATAAATAAACGTGTTAACTTACAGAGAGGTAGCGTGAGTAAGCAGCAGTGGAAGCAATATTCTTTCCTGTATGTGTTTTCATGGTTTTATTTGTCAACCTTGTGATTTTATGAACTATTTAAGCTATAGTTTGTTCTTGTTGTTGTTTATCTAAATTGAGTCTGACTCTTCGCAATCCCATGAACTGCAGCATGCCAGGCTTTCCTGTCCTTCACTATCTCCCTGAGTTTGCTCAACTCGTATCAATTGAGTCATTGATGCCATCCAACCATCTCATCCTCTGTTGCCTCCTTCTCCTCTTGCTCACAATCTTTCCCAGCATCAGGGTCTTTTCCAATAAGTGAGCTCTTTGCATCAAGTGGCCAAAGTACTGGAGCTTCAGCTTTAGCATCAGTCCTTCCAGTGAATACTCAGGGTTGATTTCCTTTAGGATTGACTGATTCGATCTCCTTGCTGTCCACGAGGCTCTCAAGAGTTTTCTCTAGCACCACAGTTCAAAAGCATCAATTCTTTAGTGCTCATCCTTCTTTTTTTTTTAATTTATTTATTTATTTTTAATTTCTCCAGTATTTCTCTTTTTTTTTAATTTTATTTTATTTTTAAACTTTACATAATTGTATTAGTTGTGCAAAATATCAAAATGAATCCACCACAGGTATACATGTGTTCCCCATCCTGAACCCTCCTCCCTCCTCCCTCCCCATACCATCCCTCTGGGTCATCCCAGTGCACTAGCCCCAAGCATCCAGTATCGTGCATTGAACCTGGACTGGCATCTCGTTTCTTACATGATATTTTACATGTTTCAATGTCATTCTCCCAAATCTTCCCACCCTCTCCCTCTCCCACAGAGTTCATAAGACTGTTCTATACATCAGTGTCTCTTTTGCTGTCTCGTACACCGGGTTATTGTTACCATCTTTCTAGGTCCAACTCCCACAGCTATACATGACTCCTGGAAAAGCATAGCTTTGACTATATGAAACTTTGTCAGCAAAATGATATCTCTGCTTTTTAGTACTCTCTACATCTGCCATAGCTTTTCTTGGTTCCCTTTTTATTCGAGCTATTCACATGATATCTTCAGTGAAATGTTTTATTTTATTCATAATTTTATGTACACATTATATTTCAATAGTCTTTTTAAGAAATACCATAAACCAACATTAAAGTGTTAATCATTCAGTTGTGTCTGACTCTTGGTGACCCCATGGACAGGATGAAATATATCACATAAAATCCTATGACTCTATTCTTTATTTTTTTAATATTAAAATATCTATGTTCTTCGAAGTTTTAAAAGCAATTCTTCTGTTCTCATAAAAGATGAAGAATTTGTATTACTTTGACCAGTATGGTACCCCTAATGAACTACATGGGCATGGCCACTCCAGAGCCTTATGATAAAAAAAATTGGTTAACATGTTATTGACACTGCTTGATTTATGCTGTGCAATTAAGAAATATAATAATTCAGATAATTAAAACATACCAGTGTGTAGCAACTTTAGACCCATTTCCTTGCAGGGGGATATTTTATAATATGCATATAAAAATGTTTGTAAATATTCACTAACTTTGCCAACTTTTTAGTCATAATTAAACCTAATATGTTTTGCATTAATGAAAATGCACTAATTCAGAAAATACATAATAAAACAATTGAAGTATTTATGGAAGAATTGAATTTTCAGTGAGGAAAATTTCAGTGTTACGAGTTTTCAATTTTCCTTTTCCATGAGGTACTTTATAAATGTCAATGATATAAACCCTTAAAGAAAGGCAATCAAAATGCCACTGAATACTCCTTGTTCCCATTCCATCTGAATGCAAACTAGATCTACCCAGACTATTTTATAGAGATTTATTGTAATAAAGTTGCCAGGCTAAGCAAATAAAAATACAAGGCACTCAGTTAAATTTGAATTTCAGATATTCAACAACTATTTTTTGTTTTAGTAGAAACATAGTCATGCAATATTTGGGACATACTCATATAAAATATATTTGCTATATTGAAGCTCAAATCTAATTAGGCTTTTTGTATTTTATCTGGCAACCCTAAGTGAAAGCCTCCAGATCAAATTTGTTCAGATAATGTCATAGATTTAGGAGAATAATAATGAATTTTACTTACTTTAAAGATGGATGCCATTTTATGAAAGTGATCCTCAAATGATACCAGTTATTTTAGTAAGACCAACAGTATTATACTTTCATTCTCAAAAGTGCCCTGCATTGAAAGTGTTATAAACTGTATGTGCTTTGAAAAGGGATAAGCTTATCTTGAGTTTCCACTATTCTTTGAAACATTCTTGTGTTTCAATCACAAACTTTAATCACTAGAAACCCAGACATGAATAATAACATATAAGAAGCTCACCATGCTTTCCGGGTTATATTTATGCAAAATAAAAAGTCTATAATATAAAACTAGCAACTTTATTTTCAGTAAAAGCTGTCTCTGTTACCTGAGAAAAGAAAGACCAGAATTCAGGTGCTGTGACAGCAAGATAATCATTGTAGCGTTATTCACAGAATCAGTTCAAAAGTCCCATGTACTTCCCAGCCAATAATAAGGAAGCCACATTTGTTTTTCCGAAAGCCGTACTCATGAAGATGAGATACTAGTAAAAGGGACAAATAAAACTACTAATTGCTCCAGCAAAATGGAATGATTGCCTGGGCTTTTATATTTGAACTTCAAGGACTTTTTTAGGTCTTTATTTCGTTTT
Organism: Bos indicus x Bos taurus; assembly: GCF_003369695.1. Classification (NCBI taxonomy): domain Eukaryota; kingdom Metazoa; phylum Chordata; class Mammalia; order Artiodactyla; family Bovidae; genus Bos; species Bos indicus x Bos taurus. The sequence continues at coordinate 57,040,575 of NC_040087.1, forward strand.
TCCTACTCTGAGCAAGCACCTCATTATCCTGTATGCACTGTGTTCATGCAAATATACTTGATTCTATATCTGATTCGACTGCCTCAATTATCAGGTCTTAGCTCTCCAACCTGACTTACTATCTTCTTTCCTTATTATTGGATTAAATTTGCTAGATCAGATAGAAAATAGCTGATGGCCAAAGAGAGAAAGAAAGGAGAAGAGTGGGGAAGACAGGGCAGGGAGCGAGAGAGAAAGGGAGAGACAGAGACAGGGAGAACAAATTCCTTAAATTGATCCTTGTTACACATACTCTCACCCTGGAGAAGGGAATGGCAATTCAGTCCAGTATCCTTGCCTGGAGAATCCCACGGAAAGATAATCCCATGGATAGAGGAGCCTGGCAGGCTTTACAGCCCATGGGATTGTAAAGAGTCAGACATGACTGAGCTACTAACGTGCACTTGCACACACACACACTCACGCACACATGCCCATACTTTCAAGGGACTCTCAAGAGTCTTCTCCAGCACCACAATTAGAAAGTATCAATTCTATCACATTTGTATGTGGCTACTGGAAAAACCATAGCTTTGACTATCTGGATCTTTGCTGGCAAAGTGATGTTTTTGTTTTTCAATATGCTATCTGGGTTTGTCATAGCTTTCCTTCCAGGGAGCAGTGAAAGTGAAAGTCGTGTCCGACTCTTTGCGACCCCATGAACTATACAGTCCATGGAAGCAAGCATCTTTCAATTTCAGGGCTGCAGTTACTGTCCACAGTGATTTTGGAGCCCAAGAAAATAAAGCTTCTCACTGTTTCCACTCTTCCCCCTTCCATTTGCCATGAACTGATGGGACCAGATACCATGATCTTAGTTTTTTGAACCCTGAGTTTTATCCAGCTTTTCACATTTCTCTTTCACCCTCATCAAGGAGCTCTTTTGTTCCTCTTCACTTCCTGCCTTTAAAGTGGTGTTATCTGCATATCTGAGGTTGTTGATATTTCTCCTGGCAATCTTGATTCCAGCCTGTGATTCATCCAGCTCGTCACTTTGCAGGATGTACTCTGAGTATAAATTAATAAGCAGAGTGACAATATACAACCTTGTACTCCTTTCCCAATTTTGAAAGGAATACAAATTTCCCAGTCTGTTGTTCTATGTCCGGTTCTAACTGTTGTTTCTTGATCTGCATACAGATTTCTTAGGAGACAGGTAAAGTGGCCTAGTAATCCCATCTTTTTAAGAATTTTTCAAAATTTGTTGTGACCAACACAGTCAAAGGTTTTTGCATAGTCAATGAGGCAGAAATAGACATTTTCCTGGAACTCCCTTGCTTTCTCCGTGATCCAGTGAACACTGGCAATTTTACCTGTTTCCTCTGCCTCTTTGAAACCCAGCTTGTAAATCTGAAAGCTTTTGGTTCACATACTGCTGAACAAATGCCCTAAATTGATCCCTGTTACAGGTACTCCCTTCCCACCTACAACATTCTCTGTGATAGTGACTATAGATAAACAATATATAGTTACCCCTGTCTCATTCTTTTTTTTCTTCCTGCCTGAACTTTTTTATTCTGAACATTTCCATCAAAAAAAACTCAAACTAATATCTTTAGTCCTAAAACAAATTCCTGTCTTCCACATTATTTCCAGGCTTTGCCCTACTTATTTATTGCTAAACTTTTCCCTCTATACAATATTCATTCTTAGCTCTAGATCTCTCAGTTCAGTTCAGTTCAGTCACTAAGTCATGTCCGACTCTTTGCGACCCCATGAATCACAGCACGCCAGGCCTCCCTGTCCATCACCAACTCCCAGACTTCACTCAGACTCACGTCCATTGAGTCAGTGATGCCATCCAGCCATCTCATCCTCTATCGTCCCCTTCTCCTCCTGCCCCAATCCCTCCCAGCATCAGAGTCTTTTCCAATGAGTCAACTCTTCGCATGAGGTGGCCAAAGTACTGGAGTTTCAGCTTTAGCATCATTCCTTCCAAAGAACACCCAGGGCTGATCTCCTTCAGAATGGACTGGTTGGATCTCCTTGCAGTCCAAGGAACTCTCAAGATTCTTCTCCATCACCACAATTCAAAAGCATCAATTCTTCGGCACTCAGCCTTCTTCACAGTCCAACTCTCACATCCATACATGACCACTGGAAAAATCACAGCCTTGACTAGACGGACCTTTGTTGGCAAACTAATGTCTCTACTTTTGAATATGCTATCTTAGCTGGTCATAACTTTTCTTCTAAGGAGTAAGCGTCTTTTAATTTCATGGCTGCAGTCACCATCTGTAGTGATTTTGGAGCCCAGAAAAACAAAGTCTGACACTGTTTCCACTGTTCCCCCATCTATTCCCCATGAAGTGATGGGACTGGATGCCATGGTCTTCGTTTTCTGAATGTTGAGCTTTAAGCCAACTTTTTCATTTTCCACTTTCACTTTCATCAAGAGGCTTTTCAGTTCTTCTTCACTTTCTGCCATAAGGGTGGTGTCATCTGCATATCTGAGGTTATTAATATTTCTCCCGGCAATCTTCATTCCAGCTTGTGTTTCTTCCAGTCCAGCGTTTCTCATGATGTACTCTGCATATAAGTTAAATAAGCAGGGTGACAATATACAGCCTTGACGTATTCCTTTTCCTATTTGGAACCAGTCTGTGGTTCCATGTCCAGTTATAACTGTTGCTTCCTGACCTGCATACAGATTTCTCAAGAGGCAGGTCAGGTGGTCTGGTATTCCCATTTCTTGAAGAATTTTCCACAGTTTATTGTGATCCACACAGTCAAAGGCTTTGGCATAGTCAGTAAAGCAGAAATAGATGTTTTTCTGGAACTCTCTTGCTTTTTCCATGATCCAGTGGATGTTGGCAATTTGATCTCTGGTTCCTCTGCCTTTTCTAAAACCAGCTTGAACATCAGGAGGTTCACGGTTCACGTATTGCTGAAGCCTGGCTTGGAGAAATTTAAGCATTACTTTACTAGCATGTGAGATGCGTGCAATTGTGCGGTAGTTTGAGCATTCTTTGGCATTGCCTTTCTTTGGGATTGGAATGAAAACTGGCCTTTCCCAGTCCTGTGGCCACTGCTGAGTTTTCCGAATTTGCTGGCATATTGAGTGGAACACTTTCACAGCATCATCTCTCAGTAACAGTAACATCTCTCAGTGATCATAAGTGGCTATTAAAAGGAGGGGAAAATATGATTATTCATTGTTATAATAACCTAAGGATTCATAATGTTTTCTCTGCTTTTAAATATTAACCTCTTATTCACATAATCTCCCCCCTTCAATCTTGAAAATAATCACTTTCACTTATCTTAACCATGGGAGAAAGATTTAGAATATCCTTGACAAAAGATAAGGAATCCTCATGCAAAATCACACTATTTTAATGTGGGAAAATATGAATTAGAATAAGTTTAAAATCATTCAGACATTGCACTGGAGTTTTTTATGTTATAATATTGCCTGGAAATATTAACAAATTAAATACTTTACAAATGTAAAAAAGCATGATACTTAAAGCCATAGGAATTATCAAGATCACTGGATTAATTGGAAGGAAATGAAGATAAATATAGTATTAGGTATACAGTCAATTATTTAGGGAAATACATCACTGCTGAAGTCAATCCAAGGGATTTACTTAACATGCCTGTTAAAAAAAAAATCACTGAAAGCAATACTCCAAATGAGCTCTAAAAAGAGAAAGTTCTGTTCATAACTTATTTTACCGGAATAATACATCTATATTAAAATGCTAAAAATTGCTAAATATAACTTGATGAGTAAGTATAAATGATCATGTAGGCTTCAGTTCAAATCAACTGAAGTGTATTTCATCTTATCTTATAGGAACAGTTTCCATTGACAAAATTTCATATATAAACATGAAAACAATGAGTTATCTGGAGGTTAAATTAAACCCATGTTATTTGGTCTGTGAATGACCAATTACTAATAGTGGGAATTCAGCTGTTTTTTACTTCTACATTATTAAATGCATTCCACCTAAACAAAGCATTTTACTGCCTAAGTTACCTTTCTTATAAGTTTAAATAATCTCTTGTCACTTACCTTTAACAAAATGGCAAAAGTTTGAGCTGCCAGTGTTGCAATGAATATTAACATTTCAGTAAACACAAGATAAGTGTTTTCAGATTTAATAAAAACATCCCCTTCCCTGGTGGCATAAGATCCTTCCCTGGTAAAGAATCTGCCTGAAATACAGGAGACCCGGGCTCAATCCCTGGGTTGGGAAGAGCCCTTGGAGAAGGAAATGGCAACCCACTCCAGTATTCTTGCCTGGAGAATCCCATGGACAGAGGAGCATGGTGAACTACAGTCCATGGAGTTGAAAAGAGTCGGACACAATTGAGTGACTAACACAAAAAAACATCCCCTGGGTGCTGCAAAACCTCTTTTAGATAGCCAAGAAAACTATGTATTGACTAAACTATGCAAAATAATAGAGTAATTTAATTGAACATGTAAGATCCTAAATATTGTATCAATCATTTTTGAATCTTCAATTTTCTCAAATAAGTTATTTTTCTATTTTCTAGACATGAAATGTGTGTCATTCAGGCAGTGATGATAATTGAAAAAAATCAAATAACCTATAAATCCATATGATGCATATATTTCATATAAAATGATGAATTTTTTAAACTTGCATTATGTTATTCATAAGGGTATATAAAATGAAATTAATTATATTGAATATCAGTTTGATAATATATTTTCAGGTTTATCGACTATTTCTTTCATATAGAAAATTGATACATATTTTTACTGAATGTTTTACTTCTGAATATATTGTTATTACCCTTCTTTTTTATTTTCAAAAGACTTCAGGAGCTTTATAACCATGGTTGAAAAACAGAGAGAAAAAGAAAAATAATAATGTTTTACCTTCTCCTTATCTTTCCTCCTTTTCTTATATGTGATGCCTTATATATCCTTTCAGAAACAAAATGAAATTTTTATTTAAAACATTTAATAAAATAAGGCAAAAACACTATATAAATAAATAGTAGTATAATATTTTTACATATAATGTTAACAATTAATAAGAATTAATGAAAGATTTCCTTTTCAAAATCTTTTTACTAATGTAGGCAATTTTTTGATTTTGTATTTTTTATCTTGCACAGAGAAACATATTGATATTTGATTCATAGCATTTATAAATTAATAATGAATTAATTCTCAGGTGAAAATAGAGCTATTTTTGTTATTGTGTACTGAGATACAGCTGTCTCAAGTTTTGACTCTTTTTCTCTTGCCCCAAAGTTCATTTAATTCTTATTGTCCTCTTGCACTCTCCCTCTCTCTCTGTCTCTGGTGCACACACACATACACACAGATGTATTTAACATATGAATGAACAGTAAATGTTGAAAAAACATGGTGAATGAATAAGAAAGATAATGAAACATAAATATGATGAGTATGAGAAAGAATAAAGTTATGGGTGGGGACCATGTCATATTCTAAAATCAGAAGGAGATTCCAGATTATCTGAGAAATTAATTTCTACATTGATGGCATTAAAAATCAGTGAATCTGAATGGCCAGAGGTAAGAGAAAATAGTTTTTTAAAAAGAAGACAAACAAAATGAGAAAAAGACTTCTAATAATGGCTGAAAGTGAAAGTGTTAGTTGTTCTGTCTTGGGAGACTCTTTGAGATCCCAGGACCCATGGACTGTAGCCCACCAGGCTCCTCTGTCCATGGAATTCTCCAGATAAGAATAATGGAGTTGTTTGCCATTCCCTTCTCCAGGAAATCTTCCCGATCCAGGAATCAAACCTGGGTCTCCTGCATTGCAGGCAGATTCTTTACTGTCTGAGTACCAAGAAAGCCCCAAAATGGTTGTTGATGATAAAAATGCTGGTGTGGTTGCTGTATGGAGAGAGGCTAAGAGAGGATACTGAGAAATCAATAGTAAGCAGATTATTCTGGGGTTGTGTATCATGTAAGGATTTCCATTTCTACTTTGAGAATACTTGAAATATATTTTCAGGTTATAAACATGGGAAGACATACATATTTAGTGCAGTGTGGAAAATGGCTGACAAGAAATATCAGGGGCAACAGGGGCTGGATGGGCAACCCTAGTAAATGATTGCTAGAATTGTACCTTCATTCATTCTGTTATGTAGCAACTATTTATCACACACAAGCTGAACTTAAGACTGTTTAGACCTCATAATGGGTTTGCAAATTTTTGCTTTCTCATATCAGTTGTACTTTGACAACTGAGTTGTCAAATGAGTTGTCCTTGAGGCCGAAATGGTACATTTGATAGTTATCTATATTGAATAGTATGAAATTCATAAGACTTTTTTCTCCTACTGACAAAGTATAAACATTACTGAAAAAGGGTCCATATTAAATGTTTGACAGAAAATTACAAAAGGAACTGGAAAATAGATGGCATTTGTCATTTGTGGTGCACTGAAATTTGACCAGTGCCAAGTAGCAAATAACTGTATGACAACTCTACTAAGTGTATAATACTCATTTATTATATGCATGCATGCTAAGTCGCTTCAGTCATGTCCGACTCTGTGCGACCCTGTGGACAGCAGCCCACCAGGCTCTTCTGTCCACAGGATTCTCCAGGCAAGAATACTGGTGGCAGTAATATATCTCCACCCTTTACAATGGAAACCAAAAATATATTCCACAAGAACCTTATCTTATGTTACATTGGCAAAGAGGTATAGCTATTTTCTTCTTTATCACAAAATTTAAAGCAGAATACATCTCATATCTAAAAAAAATTACAGAACACTATTCTGAGAACAGATGTTGATGTGACAGTGAAGAGGAAAGTATTTGAAGGACCCTAGGGGGAATAAAAAGTGGAGTTGAAAAAGTAAAAGGTACAAGAGGGGCTGGTATTATTATATTTAAAAAATGAAAATAAAAATGGTACAAAAATATATTTCTCCACCTGAAGATGTGAAGCATCATTATATAGAGATTGCTTCATTATTAGTGTGGGAGTGTGTGTGCTCAGTCATGTCTGACTCTTTGCAACCCCAAGGACTGTAGCCTGCCAGGCTTCTTCCATGGGATTCTCCAGACAGGAATACTGGAGTGGGTTGTCTTTTCCTTCTCGTGGGGATCTTTCTGATACAGAGATAGAACCCATGTCTCTTGCATCTCCTGCATTGGCAGGTGGATTCTTTGCCAACTGTGTCACATTATTAGTACAGGAATGCAATTTGGGTTTCCTTCGAATGGTCTAAATTTTGTTAGCCATATTTCTTAGGTATTTGAATAGTTTAGTTTCTCTTTACTATGTTTATTTTAAAGTGAAGAGGAAATGTGTCATTGTATAAGTTTCTCACTAATATCACAGTGAAAGTAGGTGGGTCGGATCTTTCAGGCAGTTTCTCAGGGAGTCAAGGACCTCCTGTTATGTGGCTCTGTCACAGGAGTCCTTTGCTTCCAGTTCAAAGACTTCAAGGGACACAGCACAGGGTAAGCAGGATCCATAAGTGACCCAGGTACCTCTGTTCCCATTCTTTTGCCCAATCTCATTATATAGATCCTCTAAACTACAGGAGAGACTGGAGAATAAGTATTTCTGTGAGTTTAAGAGATAAATGACCATTTAACACTTAGCAGCACCTCTTTCACTCAGTATTTAAACAATATTCTATACATAAGCCTTTACCCAGATAATACTGTAAATTTGCTTATTGAAATATCAGTAGAGTTCACATTGTGAAGGACCCCAGTTAAAACAATCTGATACCTCATCTTCACAACATGTCCTGAGATATCTTCTACTATATTCCCTGTCTGGGCCTTCAGTGTGTGACGATGTTCAGAACCTACGTAACACTCCATAGTTCTAAATTCACTATATCTCTTGAATCTTTTCATTTCGTCTCTCATGGAAAGTGTTGAAGATACTTCTTGGGAAAGTAGTAGATCCTGTGTATCAGTTAGAAAAGGAAGAGAAAAAAGCACATGCACACATTCAAATGCAGCAAAATTGGAGGCTATTTTTTGGTCACTAAGTGCAAAAACACAGAAAAACAAAACAAGATGGCTGGGATTGCCACGTATGAAGAATATGCTTAGCTCTGGAGCAGCTTTACTTTAGACTTTATAGCTGTTTAAGGTATCTAACACATCTTTCAACATGATAGATCACTAGAACATTAGAAGTATGTTTTGGCCCCCCCTTTTTAAGAGTTTCTTATAGTACCTCTGCCTGGATTTGTACATGCAGGCTTTCTCTTTTCTTTTGATTATTATCTCTCTCAAGGCAGCATTCTGTCTGAACTGTTATTAAATTTCAAGAGGATAAGGGCACTCAATCTGAAATGTGTAACTGAGAACAGAATCTATGAGGACTGCACTTTATGTTTTGTGAAATATTAGGCAATGAGATTAGTCCCACCTTCTGGTTCAGGTCAAAGCTTAGAAGACTAAGTCTCCTCAAGGTTAAACATATTATTGAAGGTCATGAAAATAAATATCCAGCATATTCCCTGGTGGCTCCGATAGTAAAGAATCTGCCTGCAGTGTGGGAGATCTGTGTTCAATCCTTGGCTTGGGAAGACACTCTGGAGAAGGGAGTGGCAACCCACCACAGTATTCTTGCATGGAGAATTCCAAGAACAGAGGAGCCTGGCAGGCTAACATGGGGTTGCAAATAGTCGGACATGACTGAGCGACTAACACTTTTCATGTCACATAATCCTAGAATGTATATCTTCACAATCCAAGTCCGGTGATTTCCTTTCCATATCTTGTTCTACAGACATATTTTGTGTAAAAGCTTTTTTTTTTTTTTTTAACTACATTTTATTTTACATTTATATGTGATGCATTCAATGTAACTATTAACTTCTAAAAAGATTCAAGCCTTAATGTTTATAAAATAAATAAGCTCATGACAACTGAAAAAGTGTCATTTCTAGAGTAAATTCTATCATTTATTACTACTCTTAGTATAATTGAGACTTCTTCTCTTAAGTATTTTGCAAGCAAACATAAATGTAAGTGATCTGGAAATTAATGATAATATCTGTACCCCATTGTTCATTGTAGCACTATTTACACTAGCTAGATCATGGAGGCAACCTAGATGTCCACTGGCAGATGAATGGATAAAGAAGTTGTGGTACCTATATACAATGGAATATTACTCAGCTGTACAAAGGGACATATTTGAGTCAGTTCTAATGAGGTGGATGAACTTAGAGCCTATTATATAGAGTGAAATAAGTCAGAAAAATAAAAATAAATATTGTATACTAATGCATATATATATGAAATCTAGAAAGATGGTACTGATGAAATTATTTGTAGGGCAACAATGGAGACACAGACATAGAAAACAGACTTATGGACATGGGGTCGGAGAGGAAGGAGAGTGTGGGATGTATGAAGAGAGTAACATGGAAACTTACATTACCATATTAAAATAGACAGACAATGGGAATTTGCTGTATGACTCAGGGAACTCAAACCAGGGCTCTGTAACAACCTAGAAGGGTGGAAGGGAGGTTTAAGAGGGAGAGGATATATGTATATCTATGGCTGATTCATGCTGATGTTTGGGAGAAACCAACAAATTTTGTAAAGCAATTATCCTTTAATTAAAAAATAAATACATTTTAAAAACATGTTTGGTATGAACAAAGGTGAACTTACTAGTCAGCCTTAATTAATATACTTAAATATTTACAGCAAACCTATGAGATGAATATGTAAGAGAGGAAAAGCAAAATGAGAGGAAGAATAAGAATATTTAATTGAAAATATTGTTAAAATAAATGAATAAAAAACATATATATATATATAGCTTTCACTGTGATTTCTTCAAGTTTATTATTTGACTCCTATTTCATTTAAATATTTTGTTTACTAGTTATTTCTGAAGGGTTTTCATTTTTATATTTAGAATTTACATGGAACTTCTCATATGTGAATTTAAATAACTTCTGAATATTTCTAAACACAAGGGGTTTGTTCTAATTTCTGAATTTTCCTGAAACCTGTGTTTGGATGTATTCTGAAGAAGAAAAACAGCAGTGGGGTCATATTTTCCTTCATATATTCAAGTAAGACCTAAAATTATATCTGTGTTTTTTTTTTTCAATATGAATCAACATTCTTTCTTTGGATAGCTCCTTTTCACATCAGAATGAAATCCCTTAAAAAGAAAACTTAGTGATTCCATCACCTAATCTGATACAATCTGTATACCAACATTCCAAATTAAAGCCATTCATCTTTTTTCAGATTTTTAAATGTTTCCCTGATCAAGCATAATTTGGGGGCAAAAAATGGATTAAAAATATGCATGTATCCCTAATTCCTCTCCCTTCTATGCTTTATGTAAATTGCTTTATATGTTCTTTTTAGGTTAGCTCTCATTTCATCTTTTATTTCTTCCCTGGTTTCCCCTGTGTTCTTGATTATATAAAAGGTGTAGTATTATGGAATTATCAAATGTTGTAGGAAGAATTTTATCAGTAGATTTTGTTTAATTTAACACAGAATTTATAATCTGACTTGACATTTAATGATTTGATGGCCTTTTCAAATTAGTTAGATAATCAAGGTAGAATACTTTCACTTGAATATTGTCAACGTGGAATGTAATACAGTATTTATTATTCAGTTGACACTGATTGACAGTGGTATACAAACAGCCAGGGCCATCCATGTGATTAGAGTCTAACATTAAGTATATAACCTTAGTAAGGGCTTCCCTGGTGGCTCAGCAGTAAAGAATTTGCCTGCAATGCAGGAGCCACGGGTTTGATCTCTGGGTTGGGAAGATACCCTGGAGGAGGGCATGACAACCCACTCCAGTATTCTTGCCTAGAGAATCCCATGGACAGAGGAGCCTGGCAGGCTACAGTCCATAGGGTCGCAAAGAGTCAGACACTACTGAAGTGACTTAGCATGAAGGCAACCTTAGTAAACATAATCATCGTAAGCATAGGTTGTTTTGATTGATCTGAAGGAGATTTGTAGAATTGTAAAAAATGAAATGAATAAAATTAACTGAATAGTGACCCAATTATAGAAATAAAACTATGAGATCTAGATGTTCTGAAAACCAAAAGAGAAGTTTTCATGAGGAAAGATAAATATTGTTACAAATAGAGGTGAACTGTCAAACTTCATGAGATTTAAATGAATACCCTTTGGCGTGAAAAATTGGAGGTCACTGGTAACAAGAGAGAGTGGATATTTTATTGGAACATTAGATGTAGACTAAAGAGAGACAGGAAGAGAATTGCAGTTTCCCATATGGGTGGATTTAAAGCAATGAAAATAACAGATAAAATACAAATCAACTACAAAAGCAAATCATCATCTAATAAACACTGAGGGACAGAAATGAGGATTAAAAAAAAGATACTTTTTTAATTTGGGGGAGTCATGCCCAGTGGCACGTTTGATCTTAGTTCCCAGACCAGGTATTAAACATTCAGCCCCTGCAGTGAAAATGTAGTCTTACCACTAGACTGCCGGGGATGTTCCAAGATGATTTTATTTATTTTTAATAGAAACTTATTTATTTTAATTGGATGCTAATTACTTTACAATATTGTATCAGTTTTGCCATACATCAACATGAATCTGCCATGGGTGTACACGTGTTCCCCATCCTGAACCTCCCTCCCACCTCCCTCCCCATACTATCCCTCTGGGTCATCCCAGTGCACCAGCCCCAAGCATCCTGTATCTTGCATCAAACCTAGACTGGTGATTCATTTCATATATGATATTACACATGTTTCAATGCCATTCTCCCAAATCATCCCACCCTCTCCCTCTCCCACAGAGTCTAAAAGACTGTTCTATACATCTGTGTCTCTTTTGCTGTCTTGCATACAGGGTTATCGTTACCACCAAATGATTTTAAGTGAGATGCTGTAAATAGAAAGGTACTGAGAATACCATATTGAACCACTAATATAAGTATAGATAGCTGAAAAGAAAGATGGAAAAAAAAATAAAATGAAACTAACCAAAAGCAAGCTGATTTGGCTCTAGTAAAGTAATATGACTACTGAGCAGGTTTGCTTGTCTGACATACAGCAAGCCAAACACTGAGGTCCTGAGGTTTGCAGCAGTGAAAAGTTCATCATTCATAAAGCAGCCAAGAAAGGAAACCAGAAAACAGATCTGTTGATCTTTAAGATGAGGTGTTTGGGATATTTATGGGTGAAAAGTACAGGGTGGTAAGAGAGGCAAGGAAAGGTGACTGGAGGCAGAAGAAAGGTGAGGTAATTGCTTCCCTGCGTGGGTGCTTCTTCATGGGACATACGCTCAGAATATAGTTCTATTAGGTTTCGATCCGGAGAAGGCAATGGCAACCCACTCCAGTATTCTTGCCTGGAAAATCCCATGGACAGAGAGGCCTGGTGGGCTGCAGTCCATGGGGTCACTAGGAGTCCGACACGACTGAGCGACTTCACTTTCACTTTTCACTTTCATGCATTGGAGAAGGAAATGGCAACCCACTCCAGTGTTCTTGCCTGGAGAATCCTAGGGACGGGGGAGCCTGTTGGGCTGCCGTCTATGGGGTCGCACAAAGTTGGACACGACTGAAGCGACTTAGCAGCAGCAGCAGCAGCAGCAGGTTTCGATCAGTTTTGTTGTGTTACAAACTGAGGGATTTTTAACAAGCTGTTTCCTTCTCTGTTCTGTAAGGCAAGCTCAAGAATTTCTCTTAGTCACAAATTTCTGTTAATCCTATGGGCTGTGTTTTCGGGATGAGTTTTTTTTAACTCTATGGGACACAGTTTCAATATCTAAAAATATATATTTGTTGTTGTTTAGTTGCTCAGTCATGTCTGACTCTTTAGTAACACCATGGACTGTAGTCCGCCAGGCTCCTCTGTCCATGGAATTATCCAGGCAAGAATCTTCTTGATTATCCAGGAAATCTTCTTGACCCAGAGATGGAACCCAAGTCTTCTGCATCTCTTGTATTGACAAGCTGATTCTTTACCGCTGAGTCACCTGAGATAACATATCTAATTATGCAAGGAAAATTAAGAGAACTAGGAGAAATACAAACTCACACAAACTACCGTGAGATGTTAATAAATCACATTCAGTAAGTTGTAGTGTATATAAACGGACAATCAAAAACATGTACATTTGGTAAACGTGATTCACACGATTGATTTAAAGGATGCATGTTAAACATTACATCGGAAAGCTTGATACATATTCACTGAAGTGTGTATGGAACAATTCACAAAGTGACCATTCTTTAGCCCATAATATAAGCCTTAACAAATAAATACCAAAAGTTAGGCTGAAATAATGAAAATGTGTTCTCTCAGCAGACTGGGTTTAAGTGAGAAATCAAGACTAAACAGAGAATTATTATCCCCATTCCAACCCCTGATGAGTATTTCCTGAATGACTTTATGAAATAAGATCCTGTAACAGTATTTCATGTACAGTGTTATGATGATACGTTTGAAATTTTAGATAAAGTTGAAGTCAGTGAAAAAACTAATAAAATAGAAAACAGATATAGCCTCTATTTATTGAAGAAATTAAATTTTTAATTGAAACTATTTCCACAAAGGAAACTTTGGGCCCTGTTGAATATACTATCACATGCATTTAAGAAAGAGCAACATGATAACACAAAATTTACAAGCACACAAAAAATTAACAGAAACTTTGTTTTACAAAGCCAGCATGATTATAGTAGTAATATTTAATAAGGTCATTACAAAAAAAAAAGTGATTTTAGGTCAAATTACATCATTTTTGGGTCCTTGCTATTTATTTTCAGAAATATCATGCTATCAGTATTTTTTTTGTTAGGCATAGCTTTTTAATTTATTCATAATGCCAGCCTATGCACTGTAATTGATGGCCTAATTACAATGACTTTTGCCATCATAGACCTTTCAATGAAATATGGAAACACAAGAAACTATCTGGACATAGTATGATTTTTTTCTGTTACCTGAAAAATGTGAATCATTTTTGATGATTGTGAATCATGTGGTTAACATGGGCTTACAAAAAATATTTTGGTAACTTATCAGTGTTGAATTTTATGAAATTCAATTATCCTTGAATTTTAGATGCAATTATATTATAAATGAAGAAATTTTTTTTTTTCCTGAAACGATTCTTAAGTACAAATTAGTTACAGCAAGGATACTGTTTTACAGCTCATTACAATCTACTCAGCTCACTTCCTGGAGAAGTGCATAAGCTGTTGCTCTAGAGATACACACCTGGAAATTCTTGTTTGCTATAATAGATACACAAAAGTGTCATAAACCAACCGTGCTAAAAATCATTACAGTGTAGGATCCTGTGCTTTTGTCACCTATCATTAAATTGATGCCTGTCATTTGTTTCATTACTGCATTTAAAACATTTGTAGTGGGTTTGGATCTTCATATCATTCTATCCTTTTACTTTTCTGATTTCACATAATAATAATACTACTAGTAATAAGCTGGTCTATTCAGTGTTGGTATATTTAGAAAGAAAAATTGAAATACAGGTAAATTAATTTACTCACTAGAGTGGATCTTAAAGCAATAACTAAACATAAAAAGGTCTGACATATAGATTTTAAATAAATGTATATAATATCTATTTATGTTTATTCCAAGAATATGTCAAACTCTTTATTTGTCCACACATTTACCAATTAAACAAATAAATAAAATAGCAAACAAAATAACACGAATTTGGAAGACTAGGCAGGATACAGGATGCTTGGGGCTGGTGCACTGGGATGACCCAGCGGGATGGGACAGGGAGGGAGGTAGGAGAGAGGTTCAGGATGGGGAACACGTGTACACCCATGGCGAGTTCTTGTTGATGTATGGCAAAATCAATACAATATTGTAAAGTAATCAGCCTCCAATTAAAATAAATAAAATAAGCAAAATGAATTAACCTGTTTGATGTTATGAATCCATTTTTTTATTACTCTCATACTTACAACTGAATTTGGAAGTCAATGTCTAAACAGCAAGCAGTAATAGTAGTAGCATATAATGTTATGCAGCTGTATATTTTCTAAGAATATAATTTTATATATCCCCTCATTTTATTATCATTAGAAAAATACAAGGAGTAAACATAATATATAGAGCAAAAGTTCTCTAATATTTCTTTGAGTATCCCACCATGGAACACTAGAGCAATGTAAATCATACCTTATATAATATTTATTATTTATATAAAGTGATAAATATGGATTTTTAATTATGCAATACTTATCATTCATAAAAGGGAGACGCCAAACCTGAAGCTCATATACAGCACATGTTTAAAAATTCAAGTCTGAGATAAAAGTAAAAGAAAAATATGTGACCTTATATACACACCCACACAAATACACATACACAGGGTACAGTATTTAATTTCAGTTTTGTTGTGAGAATCCTTCACAGATCAGAAGCTATGGAGAGGACTTACTCTATATCAATCATTGGACAGGGTATGTGAGAAATAGGGCTGAAATTTGAAGTTTAACAAACTTTGTTTAGAAAATTAGGGTGTAGTAAGAGAGTGGGGGAAATGAATTGGGGATAAGATCTGGAAAAATCACCATGTAGGATATTTAGTACTTAATGATATTTTATAAGAGTATGTCCTGACATCTCTATGTGTGCTGAGATTGTGCTTAAATTTTAACTAGATAATGCTTAATCTTTTCTCTCTTCCTCTACTTAAATTTTATTATATAAAAGTATATCATCATGGGCTTCCTTCATGGCTCAGACAGTAAAGAATCTGCAATGCAGGAGACTGGGTTTGATTCCTGGCTTGGCAAGGTCCCCTGGAGAAGGGAATCACTACCCACTCCAGAATTCTTGACTGGAGAATTCCATGGACAAAGGAGCCTGGTGATTTACACTCCATGGGGTCGCAGAGTCGAACACGATTGAGTGACTAACACTTTCCTTTCATATCATCATATTTATATCATATATGTATGCAGGTAATATATCTATATTCCAATAAATTTCCTACTCTGTTAAAGTGAATGAATAAAATTTCTTTACCCAGTAGTTCCTAGTGTGTGTGTTAGTCATTCAGCCATACCCAACTCTTTGCAAACCTATGGACTATAACTGGCCAGGCTCCTCTGCCCATGGAATTCTCCAGGCAAGAATGCTGGAGCAGGTAGCCATTCCATTCTCCAGGGGATCTTCCCAACCAAGGCAATGAAATTGGGTCTCCTGAACTGCAGGCAGATTCTTTACCATCTGAGGCACCAAGAAAGCCCACAAATCTAGATGAATCTAGACAGCATATTGAAAAGCAGAGACATCACTTTGCCAACAAAGGTCTATACAGTCAAAGTTATGGGTTTTCCAGTACACAAATATGGATGTGAGAGTTGGACCATAAAGGTGAGCACCAAAGAATTGATACTATCCAACTGTGGTGTTGGAGAAGACTCTCGAGAAACCCTTGGCCAACAAGGAGATCAAACCAGTATATCCTAAAGGAAATTAACCCTGAATATTTAATGGAAGGTCTGATACAGAAGCTGCAGCTGAAGCTCCAGTTCTTTGGACACCTGATGCAAAGAGCCAATTCATTGGAAAAGACCCTGATGCTTGGGAAGATTAAGGGCAGAAAGAAAAGGGGGTGACAGAACAGAGACAGTTGGATGGCATGATCAACTCAATGAGCATGAGTTTGAGCAAACTCCAGGAGATGGTGAAGGACAGGGAAGCCTGGCATACTGCAGTCCATGGGGTCACAGAGAATTAGCCACTGAACAACAACAAATAGTCCCTAGTCAGTGACCAAGATTTTGAAGCCCTTGGTAAAGTGCTATCTCTATTTGTTTTATTTTTTTAACTTAAAAAATAGAATATGGTTGATTTACAACACTGTATTAATTTCAGGTGTACAGTAAAATGAATCAGCTATATGCATATATTGTTGCACACATTTTTAGATTTTTTTCATGTATAGGTCATTATGGAGTATTAAGTAGAGTTTCCTGTGCTATACCATAAGCTCATACTGTGTGTGCTCAGTCACTCAGTCATTCCCACTCTTTGTGAGCCCATGGACTCTAGCCTGCAAGAATACTGGAGTGGGTTGCCAATTTCCTTCTCCAGGAGACCTTCCCAACCCAGGTATCAGACCTGTGTCTCCTGCATCTCCTGCAATGGCAGGTGGATATTTTAGCATAAAGCCAGCTGGGAAGCCCAAGCTCTTATTTAGTTAACTATTTTGTATATATTAATGTTTCTTAAAGGAAGTCTCCCACCCAGATTTTTTTGGGAAAATATCCATGGAAGAAAGGTATCTTGGCTTCTGTGTCTCCCCACTTTGACTTCAACACGTAGATTACATTAGATTTATTCAATCAGTTTGGTTGGATTGAATAAAGCCAATTTTCTTTCTAAAATAATAAAATAAACTTCAGGTATGAAAACATTGAAAATGTTCCTAAAAAAGGACACCTATAATTAATTTTTTACTTACTGACTGATCTTGTTTGCCAAAATTAACCAAATTTGCAATTGGTTATGATTTTAATATTCTACTGGATTTCATTTTCTAATATTTGATATAAGATTTTAGGATCTGTTCTTTTTTTAACTGAGACTTTTAAATTCTGTGATATTCTTGCCTAAATATAGTTTTAGGTTATACTAGTGTTGTATAATATTATCTTTTTGAATAGCATTCTTTGAAATATAATACTGTGTATAATATAATTAATTAGCTGTAACTTGTTGGTTTATTAGAATTCACCCATAGAACCCTTGTGGCCTAATTGTAGCTTGGGTGTAGACATTTTTTTTTCAACTACATATAATGTTTGTCTTTAACTCTAGATTGATTCATTTTTCCTCAAAATCTGGTAGAAATATTTACTAATTTCTATTATAGTAGACTTATAATTATACAGTGGAAGTGAGAAATAGATTTAAGGGACTAGATCTGATAGAGTGCCTGATGAACTATGGACTGAGGTTCGTCACATGGTACAGGAGACAGGGAACAAGACCATCCCCATGGAAAAGAAATGCAAAAAAGCAAAATGGCTGTCTGGGGAGGCCTTACAAATAGCTGTGAAAAGAAGAGAAGTGAAAAGCAAAGGAGAAAAGGAAAGATATAAGCATCTGAATGCAGTGTTCCAAAGAAGAGCAAGGAGAGATAAGAAAGCCTCCTCAGAGATCAATGCAAAGAAATAGAGGAAAACACCAGAATGGGAGATCTCTTCAAGAAAATTAGAGATACCGAGGGAATATTTCATGCAAAGATGGGCTTGATAAAGGACAGAAATGGTATGGACCTAACAGAAGCAGAAGATATTAAGAAGAGGTGGCAAGAATACACAGAAGAACTATACAAAAAAGATCTTCATGACCAAGATAATCACGATGGTATGATCATTCACTTAGAGCCAGACATCCTGGAATGTGAAGTCAAGTGGGCCTTAGAAAGCATTACTACGAACAAAGCTAGTGGAGATGATGGAATTCCAGTTGAGCTATTTCAAATCCTGAAAGATGATGCTGTGAAAGTGCTGCACTCAATATGCCAGCACATTTGGAAAACTCAGCAGTGGCCACAGGACTGGAAAAGGTCAGTTTTCATTCCAATCCCAAGGAAAGGCAATGGCAAGGAATGCTCAAACTACCACACAATTGTACTCATCTCACATGCTAGCAAAGTAATGCTCAAAATTCTCCAAGGCAGGCTTCAGCAATATGTGAACCATGACATTCCTGATGTTCAAGCTGGTTTTAGAAAAGGCAGAGGAACCAGAGATCAAATTGCCAACATCTGCTGGATCATGGAAAAATCAAGACAGTTCCAGAAAAACATCTATTTCTGCTTTATTGACTATGCCAAAGCCTTTGACCATGTGGATCACAAGAAACTGTGGAAAATTCTGAAAGAGATGGGAATACCAGACCACCTGACTTGCCTCTTGAGAAACCTATATGCAGGTCAGGAAGCAACAGTTAGAACTGGACATGGAACAACCGACTGGTTCCAAATAAGAAGAGGAGAACATCAAGACTGTATACTGTCACCCTGCTTATTTAACTTATATGCAGAGTACATCATGAGAAGTGCTGGGCTGGAAGAAGCACAAGCTGGAATCAGGATTTCCAGGAGAAATATCAGTAACCTCAGATATGCAGATGACACCACCCTTATGGCAGAAAGTGAAGAGGAACTAAAGAGCCTCTTGATGAAAGTGAAATAGAAGAGTGAAAAAGTTGGCTTAAAGCTCAACATTCAGAAAACAAAGATCATGGCATCTGGTCCCATCATTTCATGGCAAATAGAAGGGGAAACAGTGGAAACAGTGTTAGACTTTAGTTCTTTGAGCTCCAAAATCACTGCAGATGGTGATTGCAGCCATGAAAGTAAAAGACTCTCACTCCTTGGAAGGAAAGTTATAAGCAACCTAGATAGCATATTGAAAAGCAGAGACATTACTTTGTCAACAAAGGTTCATGTAGTCAAGGCTATGGTTTTTCCAGTGGTCATGTATGGATGTGAGAGTTGGACTGTGAAGAAAGCTGAGCACCGAAGAATTGATGCTTTTGAACTGTGGTGTTGGAGAAGACTCTTGAGAGTCCCTTGGACTGCAAGGAGATCCAACCAGTCCATTCTGAAGGAGATCAGCCCTGGGATTTCTTTGGGAGGAATGATGCTAAAGCTGACTTTGGCCACCTCATGCGAAGCATTGACTCATTGGAAAAGACTCTTATGCTAGGAGGGATTGAGGGCAGGAGGAAAAGGGGATGTCAGAGGATGAGATGGCTGGATGGCATCACGGACTCGATGGGCATGAGTTTGAGTGAACTCCGGGAGTTCTTGATGGACAGGGAGGCCTGGTGTGCTGTAATTCATGGGGTTGCAAAGAGTCTGACAGGACTGAGTGACTGAACTGAACTGAACTGATTTTAGTAGACCAGAGGTCAGCAATTGTTTTCTATAAAGTTTCAGACAATAAATAATTTCAGGCTTTCTGGGATATACTATCTCTGTTGTAACTACTCAAATCTACTCTTATAACACAAAAGTAGCTGTAGATGAATAATAACAGGTGTGAAGCAAAATTACTTATTTGGCAAAACATGCAAGTAAAACAGATTTTGACTGTGGGTCATAATACACCTACCTCTATACTAGATATGTTATGCATTCATAATGTTTTTCATATGTGCTGCTCTGATGTTCAAATTAATTCAGTTTTAAACATCCTTCATTTTTTCTATCATTGCTATTTTTTTACATTTCAGACTGTACCCATGAAAAAAATACGTAGTAGAAATTTGACTCTCTATATATACTACAGTCAAAAGCTATGTTTTTTCCAGTGGTCATGCATGGGCATGAGAATTGAACCATAAAGAACTGAGCACTTATGAATTGACACTTTTGAATTGAAGATAAAACTAGTCAATCTTAAAGGACATCAACCCTAAATACTGATTGGAAAAACTGATGCTGAGGCTGAAGCTCCAATACTTTGTCTACCTGATGTGAAGAGCCAGCTCACTGGAAAAGATCCTGGTGCTGGGAAAGATTCAAGGGAAAGAGAACAGGGGGAAGCAGAAAATAAAGATAAATGGTTAGATGGCACCACTGATTCAGTGGACATGAATTTGAGCAAAGTACGAGACAAAGTGAAGGACAGAGCAGCCCATGGTGTCACAGAGTTGAACAGTACTTAGTGACTGAACAACAACGGCAAAGAAATTTGTCTGCATTATACACATGTGTATCTGGAAACCACAGATCCCATGAAATCTCTTGGGTCGATGCCAAATTAGTGTTGCTGAAGGAGGAATTCATGTCAGGGATGTCTTATTTGGCCATTTTGCTGAGGTCATTCTCAAAAGGTTTTTTTTTTTTTTTTTTCATAGAGAAAAGAATAAAAGATTAGAGAGTAGAAGTAAGAATATAAGATTAGAGAAGTATATGAGATTATAAGTGTGAAAGGGTGGGATGAAAGAGTGGTGTGAACAGATAGTAAATCTGAGATATTTTAACCTGAGGCTCCCCTTTTTTCAGGCAGGCTCCTTAAGGAAAGACTGAAGTGACCAAAGCGTTAGTCACTCAGTCATGTCTGGTTCTTTGTGACCCAATGGACTGCAGCTCACCAGGCTCCTCTGTCCATGGAATTCTCCAGGCAAGAATACTAGAGTGGGTAGCCATTCCCTTCTGCAGGGGATCTTCTTAGATTAGGCTAAGAGTATGCAGAAGCCAAATGATCAACAGTAACAAGCAGTTTAGCTAATTAATTATGAGATAAAGAATGAGGATAGGAAAAGTCTGTGTTTGATATTGTAAAAAACTAACAGATCATTGTTTGCTGTTCAGTAGCTAACTTGTGACTCTGCGACCCCTTTGACTAAAGCATGCCAGGCTTCCCTGTCCTTCACTGTTATCCCAGAGTTTGCTTAAATTCATTTCCATTGACTCGATGATGTTATCTAACCATCTCATCCTCTGCAAACCTCTTCTCTTTTTGCTTGAATCTTTCCCAGAATCAGGGTCTTTTCCAGTGAGTCCACTCTGCCCATCATGTGGGCAAACATTGGAGTTTCAGCTTCAGCATCAGTCACTCCAATGAATATTCAGTTTGATTTCCTTTAGGATTGACTCGTTTGATCTCCTTGCTGTCCAGGACACTCAAGAGTCTTCTATAGCACCACACTTTGAAAGCATCAATTCTTAGGCACTCAGCCTTCTGTAAGGTCCAACTCTCACATCCATACATGACTACTGGAAAAACCACAGCTTTGACTATATGAACCTTTGCTGACAAAGTGATGTCTTTGCATTTTAATATACTATCTAGATTGGTCACAGCTTTCCTCCCAAGGAGCAAGTGTCTTTTAATTTCATGGTTGCAGTCACTGTCCACAGTGATGTTGCTGCTGCTGCTGCTAAGTCACTTCAGTCATGTCCAACTCTGTGTGACCCCACAAATGGCAGCCCACCAGGCTCCCCCGTCCCTGGGATTCTCCAGGCAAGAACACTGGAGTGGGTTGCCATTTCCTTCTCCAATGCATGAAAGTGAAAAGTGAAAGTGAGGTCGCTCAGTCGTGTCCGACCCTCAGAGACCCCATGGATTGCAGCCTGCCAGGCTCCTCCATCATGGGATTTTCCAGGCAGGAGTACTGGAGTAGGGTGCCATTGCCTTCTCCGATAGTGATGTTGGAACCCAAGAAAATAAAATCTGACTGCTTCTACTTTTTTCCCTTTTATTTGTCATGAAGTGATGGGACTGGATGCCATGATCTTAGATTTTGGAATGTTGGGTTTTAAGCCAGCTTTTTCATTCTCCCCTTTTACCCTCATCAAGAGGCTCTTTAATTCCTCTTTGCTTTCTGTCATAACGGTGGTATCATCTGCATATCTGAGGTTATTGATATTTCTTCCGTCAATCTTGATTCCAGCTTGTGATTCATCCAGCCTGGCATTTCAGATGATATACTCTGCGTATAAGTTAAATGAGCAGGTGATAATATCCAGGCTTGTTGTTCTCCTTTCCCAGTTTGGAACCAGTCCATAGTTCCATGTCTGGTTCTAACAGTTGCTTCTTGACCTGCAAACAGGTATCTCAGGAGACAGGTAAGGTGGTCTGGTATTCCCATCTCTTTTAGAATTTTCCAGTTTGTTGTCACCCACACAAAGGGTTCAGTATAGTCAGTGAAACAGAAGTATACACTTTTTCTTGAATTCCCTTGCTTTCCCATGATCCAACAAATTTTGGCAATTGTATCTCTGGTTCCTCCACCTTTTTTAAATCCAGTTTTAACATCTAGTAGTTCTCGGTTCACATAGTGCTGCAGCCAAGCCTGAAGGATTTTGACCATAACCTTACTAGCATGCAAGATTAGCACAACTGCCTGGTGTTTGAACATTCTTTGGCACTACCCTTCTTTGGGATTAGAATGAAAACTGACTTTTTCCAGTCCTCTGGCCACTGCTGAATTTTCCAAAATTTGCTGACATATTGAACACAGCACTTTCACAGCATCATCTTTTATTTATTTATTTTTTTGTAATTTTTGGCATGCCCATTTATTCAACATATTGGGTAACTGTATCACATAAATGCACCATACAGGAATATCAAGTTTTTTTAAAAAAACAACAGTGAGTATTTAAGAAGGTTTTGTGACCTTAGTCCTTCAAAGTCATGATCATCACCACACAATCTGGAAAAAAATCTGTACCATGTATGAACAATAATTTCCAATATGATGCAAAAAAAAACTTATGTTTTAAGCATTTTCTTTTTTCTTTCTGTATAGTTAAAAATAAAATAAACATGGGTACAGTTTTTACAAATATTTTGTTTATTTTAATGAAGCTGGTACAGACACTGTCCATTTAAAACCCATATCCCAGGCCAAAAAGTACAAATAAATCAAAAAGAGCATTGTTCTGTTGTATACACTTTTGCATGAATAACTTTAACTGATGATGAAAATTAGATCTTTTCTGGGATCTTCTGACAAGACTTTTCTTTCATCTTAATATGATTTCTCTTCAGTGAAGCCATCTTAGGAGTTAGTCATTATTCTCTGTCATTTTGACTCCAAATGGATATTCCTCTTCTTTTGGTCCAGACCCTCAGATTTTAAAACTAAACTGTTGAATGACCCCCTGTTTGTTCCTGATAAACTTCAATCACATCTTCTTCCTCCATTCCCAGTTCTTTTGGAGTGTGATTACCAGCAATTCTCTGACCTTCAAAGATAAACTTGAGTGAATTCATGGGAACTCCCTGTCTTTGACAGTATGAATTCTTTGAGTTTCTTGAGATGTGTCGTCATTTCCACTTTGAAGTGAATCTCACTGCTATCCTGTCCAATGACTTTGAGTTTAATATATTCTCCTTCCTTCTTATCCCCAAGTCTTCAGTTGAAGGTTTTGCTTCCTTGTCAGACATGGTGATGGTGGTTTCCCCAGGGTCTCCACACACCAGCGGCCTTGGGTAGTAGAACCTCGCTCCGGGGTTTACAAATCCTACTCTCTACCCGACAGCACAACACTGCCACAGCATCATCATTTAGGATTTCAAATAGCTCAGCTGGAATTATGCCCACTGGCTTTGTTTGTAGCAGTGCTTCCGAATGTCCACTTCGCTTCACACTCCAGGATGTCTTGCTCTAGGTGAGTGATGTCACCATCAAGGTTATCCTGGTCATTGACTTTTTTTTTGTATATTTCTTCTATGTATTCTTGCCACATCTTTTTAGTCTCTTCTTAGGTCTAAACCCTTTCTGTCCTTTATGCTGCCCATACTGGGATGGAATATTCCCTTGATATCTCCAATTTTCTTGCAGAGATCTCTAGTCTTTCCCATTCTATTGTTTTCCTCTACTTCTTTGCACTGTTCTTTGAAGAAGGCTTTCTTATCTTTCCTTGCTATTCTCTGGAACTCTGAATTCTGTTGGGTATATAGCCCATACCACAGATACCTCAATCCAATAGAGATAGAGACTAGAAGGGGGATCTCTCATACCCTGAGACAGTAGCAAAGCTTAATTGGAAGAAGAGACTTCTTTCCTGGCAAGGATTTATCCAATTGAAAATTTATGGACTCTCTTTACTACAGGCCTCCCTCCTTCCTCTATCCCTCTGTAAAACTGTTCTCCTTCCCTTGAAGTGTGGGACTTGCACGTGGTACTTCATAGTTGTGGATCATGAATTGCAATTCTCTGCTGATTCCATATCGGTTAAGGCAATGGCAACCCACTCCAGTACTCTTGCCTGGAAAATCCCAGGGATGGGGAAGCCTGGTGGGCTGCCATCTATGGGGTCGCACAGAGTCAGACACAACTGAAGCGACTTAGCAGGAGCAGCAGCAGCTGATTCCAAATAAACCCATCCATGCTGAAGAAATATATCAGGCAGTCTATTTGTTTTAGGTCAACCTTATAATCATAGGTAAACAAGGGATCATCCATGAATCTTGTCAAAGTTACATAGGAATGCTGGTTATTGTAGTAACCCAATTTCTGGGGCACTAAAGGTGGGGAGATTTCTTAACCTTCACTATTTTCTAGGATTACAGTGTTCAGATAAAGTTAAACGTTTTCTGTACAATACAAAATACTCTTTACTCATTCGAAGCTAATCTTAAAATTAATTTTGAGGCCAAGGCCTTCTTAAATGTGAGTTGTAATATAGTCATAAAATATTCAAAATTTGATATATAAATCTCTATAATTGATTTTTATTTACATGAACAGATATAAATGTAGCATCTTCAACAACTCTTAAGGACACTAACCTATTCCTTAAAGAACTGCTTATTTTATATTTCATATTTGAGCTACATTCCGGGTTCCTGTAATCAAAATTTTACAGTTTATTTTTAGGGAAACCATCTTATTGTAGTTTTACTTCTCCTACAGAATGGGATAGTTCTATTTGTTATTGATGAATGTAAAGTATTTAGCCAATGAACACACATGCCATGTCTGCCATGATGTTTAGTGTTCCATTTACATTTAAATGGGCTTCCCTGGTGGCTCAGATGATAAAGAATCCACTTGCAATGTGGGAGACCAGGGTTCCATCCCTGGGTTGGGAAGATCTCTGGAGAAGGGACTGGCTACCCACTCCAATATTCTTGCCTAGAGAATACCATGGACAGAGGACCCTGGTGGGCTATAGTCAATGGGGTCACAAACAATCAGACACCACTGAACGACTTTCACTTCACTTTACATTTAAATAACAAGGATTTGGGACATTTTTAAATAGTAAATACTGCGAAGTGAACTCACTCAGTCATGTCCAACTCTTTGCAACCTCATGGACTACCAGGCTTCTCGTCCATGGGATTTTTCCAGGCAAGAATACTGGAGTGGGTTGCCATTTCCTTAACTGTAGCTAAGTCAATTTGTTTGAATTATATTAAAAATTATCAATCTTTTTTAGTCTAATATTCTGCTTTCTTCTTTGTTCTAAATAAAAACCTAATTTGTAATGAAACTTTATCACATGTCTTCTCAGGATTCTATGGTCAATTATCCCTTGAAATGTGCTATTTGTTATCAAATGGTTATGATATCACTAATTAAGACATTTAGAATCTATGTTTTTTCTCATCATATCAAATGTTGACACGTTTTACTTCTTTCAATTTAATCCCATCCAGAACACACAAATATAGAAATGTTCATCTTCATATTGCAGATGAGAAAACCCTGTAAAGGAACTGAAGTACCTGATTAGGGACATAATTAAATATTAAGCTTATGTCTTTTGGAAAGGAATGTAGGTATGTTATCCATAGCAATTGTTAAAAACATATATGATGCATTTTTGTTCAATCTGATGTAATAAATAAGTCAATGATTCTATATAGACTGCTTATACCTAACTGTAAAAGTTCAATGAGAATTCTCAGCATGGTTTTAAAAAATAAGATCTGTGAAAAAGATCAATTATACACATGGAATGTGCTAGGTATTTGAGAGTTGCAGGATTGAACAGGATCATGTCTTTGTGTCTTGGCAGTTCATGAGAAAGTAAGAGAAGCTGAAATGTATAAGGTGATTTTGGTACAAAAAGCTATTTATTATAAACCTAACATAAACAAAACATATGGAAGAGTCCGTATCCATTATCTTATTTGATCAAGGTATCATGGCATCTGGTCCCATCATTTCATGGAAAATAGATGGAAAAACAGTGGAAATAGTGACAAGCTTCATTTTTGGGGGCTCCCAAAATCAATGCAGATGGTGACTATAGCCATGAAATTAAAAGACTCTTGCTCCTTGGAATAAAAGTTATGACCAAACTAGATAGCATATTAAAAAGCAGAGACATTATAATTTGCCATCAAAGCTCCATGTAGTCAAAGCTATGCTTTTTCCGGTAGTCATGTATAGATGTAAGAGTTGGACTATAAAGAAAGCTGAGTGCCAAAGAGTTGATGTTTTGAACTATGGTGTTAGTCCCTTGGACAGCAAGGAGATCACAACAGTCTATACTAAAGGAAATCTGTCCTGAATATTTATTGGAAGGACTGATGCTGAAGCTGAAACTCCAATGCTTTGGCCACCTGATGTGAAGAACTGACTCATTAAAAAGACCCTGATTTGGGAAAGATTGAAAGTGGGAGGAGGAGGGGATGACAGAGAATGAGATGGTTGGATGGCATCACTGACTCGATGGACATGAGTTTGAGTAAACTCCGGGAGTTGGTGATGGACAGGACAGGGAGGCCTGGCGTGCTGCAGTCCATGGGGTCGCAAAGAGTCAGACATGACTGAGTGACTGAACTGAACTGTATAAAAAGTGGAGCATAAACTTTTATTATTTTAAATTAATATGTTAGGACACCAATTTTCAGATTCGTGAAATTAATTGCCAGGTTATACATTAACAGAATGTGTAGTTCAGTTTAGTTTGTTGTGATCCACACAGTGAATGGCTTTGGCATAGTCAATAAAACAGATGCAGATGTTTTTCTGGAACTCTCTTGCTTTTTCTAGGATCCAGTGGATGTTTTCAATTTAACTTCTGGTTCCTCTGCCTTTTCTAAATGCATCTTGAACATCAGGAAGTTCTAGGTTCACGTAATGTTGAAGCCTGGCCTGAAGAAATTTGCTGGCATGTGCTGTAAATTATTTAAATTTGCTAGCACATTACTTTGCTAGCATGTGCTGCTGCTGCTGCTAAGTCACTTCAGTCGTGTCCGGCTCTGTGCCACCCCATAGACCGCAGCCCACCAGGCTCCCCCGTCCCTGGGATTCTCCAGGCAAGAACACTGGAGTGGGTTGCCATTTCCTCCTCCAGTGCATGAAAGTGAAAAGTGAAAGTGAAGTCACTCAGTCGTGTCCGACTCTTAGTGACCCCATGGACTGCAGCCCATCAGGCTTCTCCATCCATGGGATTTTCCAGGCCAGAATACTGGAGTGGGCTGCCATTGCCCTCTCCATTGCTAGCATGTGAAATGAGGGCAATTGTGCAGTAGTTTGAACATTCTTTGGTATTGACTTTCTTTGGGATTGGAATGAAAACTGACATTTTCCAATCCTATGGCCACTGTTGAGTTTTCCAAATTTCCTGGCATATTATGGGTGCAGCACTTTAACAGCATCATATTTTAGGATTTGGAATAGCTCAAGTGGAATTCCATCACCTGCACTAGCTTTGTTCCTAGTGATGCTTCTTAAGGCCCACTTGACTTCACAGTCCAGGATGTCTGGCTCGAGGTTAGACAGAATATGTAGGATCATCCAAATCCACTGTTGCTGAATTCCAGTGCTCTCTACAATGCTGAATGTCATCCTGCACAGATTCTCAAGATGTGACAATCATTTTTCTATCATCATGCTCACCTGGGTGTGTAGGTTACTCATTTTACATATAGTTAGTAACTGAAATTATACATTTGATATTTATTACTACTTTTGAGGGATTGTCATATAGCTCTGTGGTAAAGAGCACTTTACCTGGTCTCCTGTGTAGACCCAGCAGATGTGGGTTCGATTCCTGGGTTGGGAAGATCCCCTGGAGAAGGGAACGGCTACCCACTACAGGGTTCTTGCCTGGGAAATCCCTGGACAGATGAGACTGGTGGCTACAATCAATGGGGTCACAAAGATAGGAACACAACTGAGCACACAGACATACTAGTTTAGAAAATACTAGTATAGAAAATTGTTACTATTATTTTAAAGTGTTCCCATATTAGAAATTTGATTTAATTAAAGTTATCAGCATATAATTTGTGGAATGTTTAAACATAATGATTTCTAAACCTCATTAGGCTATTTTTATTAAATAATTGTTTAACATTACTATACTTATCACTTAGCAAAGAGTTATATTTTCAGTAACTCAGTTCTAGGCCAAACTCGGGAGCTCTTGTATATCCGAAACTACTGTTCTGTTCATTCCAGTGTAAAAACAATAAATGCCACAATTCTATATACTAAAGAGACTCTTTTATATCAGTTGAAGGAAAACTTTTGTTTAAATGCCATTCAGTAATTTCAGATTTGACTTAATATAGTGAGTTCTTAATTTATTCCCAATAATTGATATGATGCCTCACACTCCAAACACTTTTTGAATTTCTGTATTTTTCTCTCAAGCACTTTAAAATACATACTTACACAGTCACTAATTTCATTATCCTCATATTAACACCAAAAAGTGCTTTTAAATGAAATATGAAAATAAAGTTTTTTTGAATTGTCTTTTTTGCTTACCTTAGGTGATTTATTTTAAAGAATTGGTAAAGCTTGATTAAAAAAAAACAAAAAACAATTTCAAACTAAAAAATTTCTTTCTATTGTAGTGGCATGATCAGCTATGCTTCTGGCCCAGATATATGGATACAAATCAGAAATACTTGAAAAGATAAGCTAAATAAGATTTTTTCCTACTTTGAACTTAAGTGATCCTGTCACAATTTCATAGATGCTGACAGAAGACTCCTGGTTCAGAGACAAAGGTTTTTATTACTCACAGCATAGCAAGACATCTGAGGTACATGTACACAACAGCCATTCCTGTCTTCCTCAAAATCCCTTGGGAGTAATACAGAGGTAGGCTCAGGTGGATGTTGTGAATATAGTGGGTTTCTTTTGTCACACTGAGGAAGCCTGAGATTAGGAAATATCAGTTTTACAAGGGCCTGCTAACAATCTTAACCTTTGTTTAGGAAGAAGATGTTATTACCCTGGCTAGGAAAAAATCTGTAGTTCTGTTCATACATGGCCCTAAAAGATTTTGGTGTTCTTTGAGCAGTATATGTGGTTATATGCTTTGTGTTTAAAGGTTCTTCAAAGTAAAGACATACATGGAATCATGGGCATATCCAAATAGTTTGGCCTGTGTGCCAATAATCAAGGATGAGGGAAATTGGGAAATAAATGCTTTTTTTTTTAGAGGTCTAGGAAAGAGTTTCATTGGTATATCTATAGCAATAATAATTCAAGGTGTATCTTTTGTATCACATATCAATACCCAAAAAGCATTTACTGCATATGAAAACTAGTGAACTACTTGGCCTTGATGGCTTATCCAGATACCATCTTTGACACTGAAGATCTTATGGATTATACCTATGAATGCAATAGGTGGTAGAAATGCTGGCTTATGCATGGGGTTAATATTAAGGACTGTCGTGATCTAAGTCAATATCCTACAAAATAATGATTAATTACCTTATGGTCATCCTATCATTCATTCTGGCATATAAACAGTCTTGCTCATGTAATTCCCAGTAAGCTTTTTTATTAATGCTTTCTTAAGTATGAATCAACCAGCAACACTGAAGACATACTTGAAGAACTATGAAAATAATAAATAAAAGGTTTAGAGAGAGTTATACATTTTATTGGAAGGAAAGCTATGACTAATTTAGATAGAATATTAAAAAGCAGAGACATTACTTTGCCAACAAAGGACCGTCTAGTCAAGGGTATGATTTTTCCAGTGGTCATGTATGAATGTGAGAGTTGGACTGTGAAGAAAGCTGAGTGCCGAAGAATTGATGCTTTTGCACTGTGGTGTTGGAGAAGACTCTTGAGAGTCCCTTGGACTGCAAGGAGATCCAACCAGTCCATCCTAAAGGAGTTCAGTCCAGGATGTTCATTGGAAGGACTGATGCTGAAGCTGAAACTCCAGTACTTTGGCCACCTCATGCGAAGAGTTGACTCATTGGAAAAGACCCTGATGCTGGGAGGGATTGGGGGTAGGAGGAGAAGGGGACGACAGAGAATGAGATGGTTGGATGGCATTACCGACTCAAGACATGAGTTTGGGTGAACTCTAGGAGTTGGTGATGGGCAGGGAGGCCTGGCATGCTGTGATTCATGGGGTCACAAAGAGTCGGACACAACTGAACTAAACTGATACATTTTATTTCTATATTTTAAAAACAATATTATAGGCAAATATTCCAATAAACACTAATTTTCATCTCAGAAAGATTTTGTAATAATATAAATCTATAAATGAGGAAAATGAGCTAGTAGAATAAATGCTCAACAGTAAAAGATTATTGTTTTGAAAATTCCATATAAGTTTGGAAGACACATTCAGTGTTGCTGCTGTTCGGTTGCTTTGCGACCCCATGGACTGTAGCATGCCAGGGTTCCCTATCCTTCACCATCTTCTGGAGTTTGCTCAAACTCATGTCCATTGAGCTGGTGATGTTAACCAACCATCTCATCCTCTGTCTTCCCATTCTCTTCCTGCCTTCTATCTTTCCCAGCATCAGGGTCTTCTCCAATAAGTAGCTTCTTCGCATCTGGTGGCCAAGATATAGGAGCTTCAGCTTCAGCATTAGTCTCCAATGAATATTCAGGGTTGATTTCTTTTAGGATCGACTGGTTTTATCTCCTTACAGTCCAAGTGACTCTCAGAAGTTTTTTCCAACTCCAAAGTTCAAAGTATCAGTTCTTTGGTGCTCACCTTTCTTTATGGTCCAACTCTCACATCCATACATGACTACTGGAAAAACCATAGCTTTGACTACATGGACCTTTGTTGGCAAAGTAACGACTCTGCTTTTTAATATGTTGTCTAGGTTTGTCATAGCTTTTCCTCCAAGGAGCAAACATCTTTTAATTTCATTGCTGCAGTCACCATCTGAAGGGATTTTGGAGACCAAGAAATGAAATCTGTCACTGTTTCCATTATTTCCCCTTCTATTTGCCATTGAGTTATGGGACCAGATGCCATGATCTTCATTTTTTTTAAATTTTATTTTATTTTTAAACTTTACATAATTGTATTAGTTTTGCCAAACATTAATCTTCATTTTTTTAATGCTGAGTTTTAAATCAGGTATCAATGACACATTCAATGCTTTTTCATAGAGGTGAAACCCCCCCCCAAATGAAAGAAACAAACAGAAAAATATATAATTGAAAAGGAAAATTCCAAAAGGGGTTAGATTGTCTTCTAACTAATAGGAGATGCAAGTAGATAGAAAAGAGAAATAAAATGAGAAGAAATTAGGAAAGCAATTAAAAGGAAAGATAAAGTCTCTTTAGAATACACACACATACATACACACAAATGATTAAGTGTAAGTGATTGCTCCATATGCGGAAAAGTTTGTTTAACGTTTAATAAGGTCATTATTTGTATAAAACAATCAGCCAAATTACTAAGAAAATTGTCAAAACAAGGCAAAAATACTCAAAACAGTGAAGTTAACGAACTACAAGTCAGGTACTGTGAGTTCAAGCAAATAATGTTTTTGAATAGAAAAAATATGTAAATTCTTCATTTGTACTAAATAATGCTATACTATATATATATTCTATATATATATATATATATATACACAATACACTACAATATATTCTGTACATACTATACAATTATACTATTATACTTTAATTTTAATTTTGCTAAATATTATGAAAAAAATTTTTATTTTTAGTAGTTTAAAGTAGATTTAAGCAAAGGTTTGTGTATTACAATACATGGAAGAAGTAAAAATGTTTTTAAAAGCCAAAGGTATCCCATTACTTAAGAATCATTAAATCTGATGAATGTGAATTTGGCAATTAATTCTTTAGAAACAGTCTTCATTAAGTGACTCTTATCTGATATTGGCCAAGATGACACTGATTTTAAATTACTGTTATTTGTTTCATCCCATTTATATATGAACTGATGATGGCTATTGGCTTCACTGCTGCCGCACAAAGCAAAAAGAAAACAGCTGACTAAAGTACATTCACACATTTTAGTTAAGGATGAACTATGAATATATTACATGATTACTAGGACAATTCTGGACATAATCAGATCAGATCAGTCACTCAGTCGTGTCCGACTCTTTGCGACCCCATGAACTGAAGCATGCCAGGCCTCCCTGTCCATCACCAACAGCCAGGCCTCCCTGTCCATCACCAACACCCAGAGTTCACTGAGACTCACGTCCATCGAGTCAGCGATGCCATCCAGCCATCTCATCCTCTGTCGTCCCTTTCTCCTCCTGCCCCCAATCCCTCCCAGCATCAGAGTCTTTTCCAGTGAGTCAACTCTTCACATGAGGTGGCCAAAGTACTGGAGTTTCAGCTTTAGCATCATTCCTTCCAAAGAAATCCCAGGGCTGATCTCCTTCAGAATGGACTGGTTGGATCTCCTTGCAGTCCAAGGGACTCTCAAGAGTCTTCTCCAACACCACAGTTCAAAAGCATCAATTCTTCGGCACTCAGCCTTCTTCACAGTCCAACTTTCACATCCATACATGACCACAGGAAAAACCATAGCCTTGACTAGATGAACCTTTTTTCGCAAAGTAATGTCTCTGCTTTTGAATATGCTATCTAGGTTGGGCATAACTTTCCTTCCAAGGAGTAAGCATCTTTTAATTTCATGGCTGCAGTCACCATCTGTAGTGATTTTGGAGCCCAGAAAAATAGAGTCTGACACTGTTTCCACTGTTTCCCCATCTATTTCCCATGAAATGATGGGACCGGATGCCATGATCTTCGTTTTCTGAATGTTGAGCTTTAAGCCAACTTTTTCACTCTCCACTTTCACTTTCATCAAGAGGCTTTTGAGTTCCTCTTCACTTTCTGCCATAAGGGTGGTGTCATCTGCATATCTGAGGTTATTGATATTTCTCCAGGCAATCTTGATTCCAGCTTGTGTTTCTTCCAGTCCAGCATTTCTCATGATGTACTCTGCATATAAGTTAAATAAACAGGGTGACAATATACAGCCTTGACGTACTCCTTTTCCTATTTGGAACCAGTCTGTTGCTCCATGTCCAATTCTAACTGTTGCTTCCTGACCTGCATACAAATTTCTCAAGAGGCAGATCAGGCGGTCTGGTATTCCCATCTCTTTCAGAATTTCCCACAGTTTATTGTGATCCGCATAGTCAAAGGCTTTGGCATAGTCAATAAAGCAGAAATAGATGTTTTTCTGGAACTCTCTTGCTTTTTCTATGATCCAGCTGATGTTGGCAATTTGATCTCTGGTTCCTCTGCCTTTTCTAAAACCAGCTTGAACATCAGGAAGTTCACGGTTCACATATTGCTGAAGCCTGGCTTGGAGAATTTTGAGCATTACTTTACTAGCATGTGAGATGAGTGCAATTGTGTGGTAGTTTGAGCATTCTTTGGAATTGCCTTTCTTTGGGATTGGAATGAAAACCGACGTAATAATAATCCTTAATTAATTTTTTACACTGACTATTGTATATATTTCTGGCATGTTATTTCTAAATACTCTCAAAATATTTCTGTCTTCACTCATATATTGAAACAGATAAAAATATTATCGCCATAGTTGAAAAGTCACTGGTATTTCTTCTCTTTACTTTGGAGTAATGGGCATGCATTCATGTGTGCTAAGTAGCTTCAGTTGTTTTCAACTCTTTGCTACCCTATAGAGCCTGCCAAGATCCTCTGTCCATGGGATTCTCCAGGCAAGAATACTGGAGTGGGTTGCCATGCCCTCCTCCAGGGGATCTCCCTGATCCAGGGATTAAACCCACATCTCTTATGTTTCCTGCATTGGCAGGAATGTTCTTTACCACTAGTGCCACCTTTGAGGCCCACTTTGGAGTCATATGCAAAGTAAATATTGCTAATGAAAATTTCAAGGATACACATATAATTTTCTGGCCAAATTAAAACAATATGAAACAATTTATTCTAATGTTAATTTATTCTAACATTTCCATCTACAAAGTATTTAGTTTCTTGACTATTTTTAAGGGAACAGCATTTTATTTTGAAAATTGCTATTTAGAAATACAGTTGGCTGTTTTCTTACCAAAATTATTTTATAAAGCAGGATAATGCACGCTTCCCAAGTGATTTTTATATGTATAAAGAAAAGAGAAATTTTAATGACTAACAAACAGCATGAAATGCTGAAACAAATGGAGAAGAAACACACTTTGGAGCTAGCACAGTTTATCAAGTAGGAGTAACAATAAATATAGAATTGTTGTAGGAGGAAGCCTGGGAACAGTTAAAGAAAAATCAGTTAGGATTTAGGATTTTCAGAATAAAATAGAATAACATGTATTGGAAATATTTAAATTACCAAATATGGGTAAATCCATTTGGTTCTGCTTTTTTTTTTTTTGAATGAGGACAAAATTGTTAGCATCTGTTCTTATTTAGCCCACTATGATTCTGACATTAGCAGGTTTCTGAAAATTTTCTTTCCTAATGTGCAAAGAATCCTTTTGGCATTATCAGTCAGTGATATTAAAGAAATGCTTGAAATTGTAACCTCTTCTTTTTCCTTCTCCTGTCTCTCTTTTTCCTTCCTGTCTGTCTCCCTTTTCTCCCTCACTCTGCCTATCAAATCTGTATAAACCACTCTGATATCATTAAGCATTATTCTGAGCTTTGGATATTATTAAATATTTCTTAGTAATTTATGTTAGCAATTTATTCTGATTACTGTTATTAATCACTGAAATATTATAAGGAATACTAAGAAGGACTATTTTGGAGTTTTCATTATATATTTGACTGAAGATTAAAGTGATGAAGTTAGTCATAAAAACACACTGAAAATCAAAAGAGATCTTTTTTTTTTTTGGATTGTGCACATTTATAGGCTTTATTTTTTTCATTTTTAGTTGAATATTTATAGAATTACAACTTCTGATTTGTACTAGTAGTTATATAAACACTAATTTAATAAATTATACCTTAAATTGTTTTCAAACAACAGATTGCATGATAGCTATGCCAATTAACCAAACTCATTTGTTAAATCTTTATCATTTCCTTTTTCATGTTTTTGATTTTTAAATTCAA
The DNA here is from genome assembly GCF_003369695.1 of Bos indicus x Bos taurus. Classification (NCBI taxonomy): domain Eukaryota; kingdom Metazoa; phylum Chordata; class Mammalia; order Artiodactyla; family Bovidae; genus Bos; species Bos indicus x Bos taurus. The sequence continues at coordinate 57,076,355 of NC_040087.1, forward strand.
TAATAAGGCTCTCTGGGGAAAATAGGAAAGACAACTAAGTAAGTCCAAAAACAACTTTAGAGATCAGAAGTAGAACCTCGGTGAGTTCATGGTGAAAAGGGTGGGCCTAGGATGAGAGAAATAAGAAATACCTTTTATATAGCATTATCAAAGTGATTGCATGTGAAGTGAAGTGAAGTCCCTCAGTCGTGTCCAACTCTTTGCGATCCCATGGACACCAGGCTCCTCCATCCATGGGGTTTTCTAGGCAAGAGTACTGGAGTGGGGTGCCATTTCCTTCTCCAGGGAATCTTCCCAACCAAGGGATCAGACCCAAGTCTCCCGCATTGTAGACAGATGCTTTACCGTCTGAGCTACCAGGGAAATCCATGGCAATTATTTTATGATGGACAGGGAAGCCTGGCGTGCTGCAGTCCTTGGGGTCGCAAAGAGTTGGACATGACTGACTGATTGAACTGAACTGACTATTTTATGATAGCAGTGCCTGCCAAGTCACTTCAGTCGTGTCTGACTCTGCACAACCCCATAGACAGCAGCCCACCAGGCTCCCCCATTCCTGGGATTCTCCAGGCAAGAATACTGGAGTGGGTTGCCATTTCCTTCTCCAATGCATGAAAGTGAAAAGTGAAAGTGAAGTCGCTCAGTTGTGTCCGACTCTTAGCGACGCCATGGGCTGCAGCCTACCAGGCTCCTCCGTTCATGGGAGTTTCCAGGCAAGAGTACTGGAGTGGGGTGCCATTGCCTTCTTGGATGATAGCAGTACAAAATTAATTAACACTAAACCACAAAACATCATTGAGGAAGATGAAGGAAAATCCAATTTAAGGGAAGAATATGCATGTTCATGAATCAGAGGACATTTAAAGATGTCAGTTAAGTGGATCTGTAGATTCAATGCATTCCTAATAAATAATGATAACTGTTTGGAGGGGGAGAGCCAAATATATTCTGAGAAATTATAGAGGAATACAGATGGTCAGAAATAACCAAGACACACTTATAGAAGGAACATAAATTAGGAAGTCTTAACTAATACATATTGTCTTATTGTTTAATTGTCAAGTTTTGTCCTACTCTTATTTTGTGGCCACCAAAAAGATGGCTTAAAGCTCAACATTCAGAAAATTAAGATCATGGCATCTGGTCCCATCAATTCATGAAAAATAGATGGGGAAACAGTGAAAACAGTGGCTGACTTTATTTTTGGGGGGGCTCCAAAAATCACTGCACATGGTGATTGTAGCCATGAAATTAAAAGACGCTTACTCCTTGGAAGGAAATTTATGACCAATCTAGATAGCATATTGAAAAGCAGAGATATTACTTTGCCAACAAAAGTCTGTCTAGTCAAAACTATTGTTTTTCCAGTGGTCATGTATGGATGTGAGAGTTGGACTGTGAAGAAAGCTGAGCACCAAAGAATTGATGCTTTTGAACTGTGGTGTTGCAGAAGATTCTTGAGAGTCCCTTGGACCACAAGGAGATCCAACCAGTCCATTCTAAAGGAGATCAGTCCTGGGTGTTCTTTGGAAGGAATGATGCTAAAGCTGAAACTCCAGTACTTTGGCCACCTCATGCGAAGAGTTGACTCATTGGAAAAGACCCTGATGCTGGAAGGGATTGGGGGAAGGAGGAGAAGGGTACACAGAGGATGAGATGGCTGGATGGCATCACCGACTAGATGCATGTGTGTCTGGGTGAACTCCGGGAGTTGGTGATGGACAGGGAGGCCTGGCATGCTGCAATTCATGGGGTCACAAAGAGTCAGACACGACTGAGTGACTGAACTGAATTGAACTGAAAAAGGGACTGTAGCCTGCTAGGCTCCTCTGTCCATTGGGATTTCCCAGCCAAGAATACTGAAGTGGGTTGCCATTTCCTTCTTCAGGGGATCTTCCCAACCCAGGGATTGAACTCATGTCTCCTGCACTGGCAGGTGGATTCTTTATCACTGAGCCATCACATAAGTGTATGTTAAGTCTTGCTAAGCCATTAATTAAAGATAATGTTAAGCAAGAAGTCTGATGTATAAATTTACATATTCTACATATCAGTGTATAAAGTTCAAGGGTAGGAAAAATTAGTGTGTCACAGCCATATCAGTAATGATATTTTCGGAAGTAGGGGTTAGTGACATGTGAGAGGTCTGAGGTGGCTATCATGCTAGTAACATTCTATTTCTCTACGTGAATCATGGTTGTATGAATGAGTCTACATTATGAATATTTGATATTCCAGACCATTATGATTTAGACATTTTTCTATAGGTACATTATATTTCAATAAGCATTTATTTCAAATATTAAAATTATTTATTTATTTTATATATTAAATACAAATGACTGCACTCGCTTTACACTTGAAAAAAACTTAGACAATATTGCAAGTTTGCAGTTAATCACTGCCAAGATAAGTATCCAAGGTCCATGTCTTTATATAATAATAATACTGTCTCTAATGAAAACCTGAATTATTTTCAGTGGGAAACTGAAAATTGCATTACTCATTTGGTTGGAAAGAAAAGTAGAATAGGGTTAGAATGATTAGAAGGTTAAGTGAAGATATTAGTTGTTCTGTTGTGTCTGGCTCTTTGTGACTCCATGGACTGCCAGGCTCCTCTGTCCATGGAATTCTCCAGGTAACAATACAGGCGTGGGTAGCCATTCTCTTCTCCAGGGGATCTTCCCTACCCAGGGATCAAACACGTGTTTCCACCATTGTGGGCAGATTCTTTACTGCCTGAGCCACCAGGGAAGCCCAGAGTGATTAGAATCAATGATTAATATAAGCACTAAATTAAATTTAAGAGATAAAAAGTGACATGGATTGAAGGTGTGTCCTTCATTGATTTTACATATTATGTCTTTCACTGTAAAGGCTAAGGAAATACACATTTAGAAGAGTTTTCAAGGTAAATGATTGATGGATTTAACACTGCCCTGATCTCACAGCAGGTTATTACAGAAGGTGAAATTCTTTTGATTTTTCATATAAGAATATCATCGTTTCCCTAGGCTTCTAATTTTATTTTTTTTGTGTGTGTGAAGATAGTTTATCAGCCACTGAACATAGCTGTCAGTTTTACATTTACTTAAAATTATCTATATTCTTGATTACTACCTGTCTAGATTTATTGGAATATTTTATGCAACAGTTTATTTGAAACAGTCTTAAGTCCTTTGCTTTGGCCAATAATTTTATTAGAATAAAGTCTTATTGCAATATTTTCTTCACAGAAAAATATAAGAAACTTGCTTTTATACCGTGCAAATATAAAAAGAAACACATCTTAAAAGTGTATACTTTTATACTTGACTGAATTTCAAAAACTTAAATAAATAGAAAATAATGTTGAAAAACTGATGTAGTGACTCACAATTTGATCTGTTTCACTACTAGTTGAATAACTTTTTCAAGGGTAGATATTAAGATCAGGAGGCGTTTATACAAATTGCTACTTCTGATTCCTCCTACACTCACTGTGACTAAGTGGTGTTGCCTTCCATGGTTCTAAAAGAGTAAAATGAACTAGTGTACTCAGTTAATGAGACGGTGTCCCCACTCCCCTGCCTGAAAGTTTTTCTCAGAAACTTACAAAAAGAGAAATAAATCTAGTGATAACATGTATGTGAATCTCTGTATGTAAATTTTAGTCATAAGACAGAGAAATAAAGATTTTGAGGACATTTACATCTAAATATTGACTAATATTTGCATAATAGAAATAAGCACTAGAATGAATATTACAGGGTCTCAGTTTTAGGGGTGACCCACAATTATCTGTTTGATTTTGGACGGAATATATTAATAATGATAATGCCATAAATGACATCTGAGTTGATATGCTTTTTTGTAGCGATTATTCCTTTCAATAATTAATGAGGCTCCCTTGGCGGCTCAGATGGTAAAGAATCTGCCTGCAATGCAGGAGACCTAAGTTCAATCCCTGGGTTGGGAAGATCCCCTGGAGAAGGGAATGGCTACCCACTCCAGCATTCTTGCTTGGAAAGTTACATGGACAGAGGAGCCTGGCAGACTACAGTCCACAGGGTCGCAAAGAGTAGGACACGGCTAAGCAACTAACACTTTCACTTTTAAAAATTAATGTAGCATCTACTGGAAATGTAGTTTTATCATGCTGTGTTCTCTAGATAATGGAATTTTGGGGAAGGAATAAAAGGTATTATTCTTCCTTCCTAGGAGATTAACCTGGGAAATCTTTTTTGAGGTGTCATCTCTCTCATGCTATCGGGGCTTCAAAAGAAAAGATGACAGCTGTTGAAGGCTGTTTCGATAACTTCTAAACAGGGCTTTCTATTTCAAAAATCTAGACCAATCTAGACCAATTTAGCATATTGTCCCACAGGGTTTGGGATGGTGTAAACTGATGATCAGGTAATGAAACAGATCTATATATAAGCGTTGGAAAGATGATCAGGGACTGCTAGATGGGATTTGCAATAATGCTTTGTAGTTACAAGGGAAGCACCACATGCAGCCCACAGACTTCATCTGAAAACTAAACCCTTACCTCAGATAACTCAGAAACGCCAGACGTGTTTTTCCTTACTAAATGATGTTTCAATAATCCAACATGATTCTATTCTATAGTTAGAATAGGAAACCGGAGTCCAAAATGGCAGTGGCTAAAAGACAAAGAAGGGAAAATCCCGCAAAAACAGAACAAAGGAAGGTCCGAGGACCGGAGTGAGGACCTCAGGTAGAACAAACAGTGCTTCTGGCTAGCCCAATTAACATAGGGCAGGCCAAGTGGAGAGGAAAAAACATATAAAAAGAGGAGCCAAAGGGCCAGGGCTTTGGGTTGTCTTTGGGTTGGTATGCCCTCACGCCTCGAGGATGTATTTTCCTGCTATTTTCTTAATAAAATTGAGCTGTAACACGGAACTGTAACACTGATCTAAGAGCTATAACACGATCTGTTCAAGACCCAAGAGCTAAAACATGGTCTGTCTGAGAGCTATGACACGCAGAGAGCTCTAATGTCTGCTGCTTCGAATATTTGTTGAGACGAGACAGAAACGAGGAGAATACACTCGCCTGACAATTCTATCCTATAACTTACCAATATATTGTCCAGGTATTTAATATTTGTTGAACATTTCATTTTCATTCCATGGTTTAGATAGATAGATAGGTAAATTGTAGATAGAATTAACATATTTGCACATACTTTCTTAGTAGAATTAATTAGAAAATTAAATATTATTTTAAATAACATAGTAAGTTTTTAAAAGTTTTTAAATCTCTAATTTCTACTAAAGATGCATATATTAGGGCAATCATAAATGTTTTGAGAAATGTCAGAAGTAAAATTGGAATCTAAACATAGTAATTAGAAGCAGATGAAAATAGTTTAGGTTGGCTTGAAAATAAACTCAGAGGAAGTGACAATTTTCACAACTGTAGAAGTAATTTTACTGAAAACAAATATGTAAAAATTGTTGATCATTATTTTATCCCTTATAGCATAGTTTATATTTCCACTTATTGCAGGTCTTATGATAATTTGCGTAAAAAATACGTTGCCAACAATTTTTCAAATTTCTGAATATTCTTTCCTAAAAAATAGCATCAACCATTTTAAAATGTCTTAACATAACAATTCTACTAGCTATCCTCTGGCAAGTAAAATTCAGAATGTTTCCAAAAGACTAAAAACCTGAGTTAATGTATTTTTCTCATTTAAGCCTAACATGGTCCATATTTTTCCTTTTTCATAATGGTGTCAATGCTATCTTCTAATAATCAGATATTGATGACAATATGCTTAAAGTTTTATGATAACTGATACAATCCAGTTGTAGAAAAGAGATAAAAATTGATTATTCCAAGAAGATGAAGTATAAATATGTCTGTTAACACAATTTGATCCTACTGAACTCCTTTCTACATAAACTAATGGTTCAGTTTTGAATAAAATGTGCATTATGAAGATGCCTTCATCTAAAACCAAACCTATGAAACTTTAGTAGCATTTTGAATTTTAAAATGAGCAAAACTATTAGTTTTAATCATTTGGTATAAATTAATTTTTAAAGTTCTTTAGTGTCTAAAGTTCTAAAGTTCTTTAATTTAGAAGTGTTACAAAAGAATGACTGATCCAGCTGAGATTCATTTGCATAGAAATGTCCTTTCCTTTATGTCTGCATGACAATTTTGTTTTCTCATTTCTTATGCTAACTCCCCTTTTTCTTGTTATTGTCTGACTCTTTGTGATCCATGGACTATAGTCTGCCAGGCTCCTCTGTCCATGGAATTCTCTAGGCCAGAATACTGAAGTGGGTAGCTGTTTTCTTCTCCAGAGGATCTTCCCAACCCAGGGATTGAAACCAGGTCTCCCACATTGCAGGCAGATTCTTTACTGTCTGAACCATCAGGGAAGCCCAAGAATTCTGGAGTGGTTAGTCTATCCCTTCTCTAGGGGATCTTCCCATCCCAGGAATTGAACCAGGGTCTCCTGCTTATTCTTTACCAGCTGAGCTACAAGAAAAGCCATTGAATTTAATCTTGTCATCATTATATCTAGGTTCTATTATCTCTAATTCTGTTGGTCTACCCTGTTATAGTCTCTTGTATCTTATTCCTCCCTCTCTCTCTCTCTCTCTCTCTCTATATATATATATATAGTATTCCTAGAGTTTTCTTCTCACTTACTCTTCTCCTGGAACTTCTGATCCTGACTGGTGAAATCATAATTATTGGTTTGTGCTGGCTAGATATCTACATTCATCACCTTTGGCAGGAATTGTCAGTACTCTATGATTTAATTTAATTCTCACTTCCTATTAGGAATGACAGTATATGTAGCCTAAATTTATTATCATCTACCCTGTGTCAGGCTTGAGTTTATACCTCAGTTAAATCATTTATCAGTTGTTTGATTTAGGGCATTTTTATTTATCCTCTAAAACTTTCCATTTCCTCATCTCTTAAAGGATAAAAATAGGGAAATATGGATGTAAAAAATAAACAAGTATAAGATGTGTTATATATTCCAAACACTAAACTCATTATTGTTAATTTACATGAGGTTAAAGGTTTTAACAACCATGCATTCTTTGTCCTCTTATCTTGGCATTATCCTCCACCCTTTTAAAATGATAAAGTAAGTAACCAGGTTAAAGTAGAATTTGTGTATGAAATATGTTAGGTTTATCAATTAGAATTGATAAAAATGGGAGTGAATTAAATAAGAGAGGGGTTCTTTCCCTAAAATATAAATTTCAAATGTAAGCAATCAGGGCTGATATTGCATCCCTAAGGTCATCAGAAATCCACACAACCATCATTACTAATCCAATCTGGAAAACAAAATCCTCATTATAGTCACCAGGAAGGATGGAGTGATGAAGGAAAGAAGCAAGGAATAAATAAGAATCCATCTTTTCTAATAGCTTCTAGAAGTTGGTTGTTGTCACTTTCACATGCATCTCAGATTAAAAATGTAGTCACAGATGTAGAAACGAGGCCATACCTCGTTGCAAGAAAATCTTTTTTTTCCAAATAAGAACGAACCAACTAATAATCTGGGATTTTACTAACACATAAGAATGAAGGAAAGAATATCGGAGCCCCATAAGCATTTTTATACTCTCAATCTTTCACCTTTAAATGATCAACACACACCATTCCTCTGGAATAAAGATCATACTCAACCTACATGAAAGACAACACCATTACACCTGCTTCAAAGTCCAGGACCATATGAGCCTCTCAATCTGGTTCAGAAAGATAGAAAGTAAATAAGTAAGTATATGCATAAACACATATATACATAAGTAGATACAGTCACGCTCTCATATATTCATGTGCAAATGGATTTTACAGGTCAATATAGGTAATATGTCATGAACTGAATTGTATAATTAATTCAAGCCTCAGCAAATGAGATCCATTGAAAATAAATCTAGGCAAGTTGATTGCTTACAAAATACCTGTTATACACTAGAATAATAGACAAAGAATAACCATGAAACTATAATTTAAAAAAGAAGGAATATTAAAAAAAAAGAATATGTAATGCATATAATCAATTCAGTTGCTCATCCTGACTATTTGCGACCCCATAGACTATGGCACACCAGGCGGCCCTGTCCATCACTAACTTCTGGAGCCTACTCAAACTCATGTCCATCAAATCAGTGATGCCATCTAATCATCTCTTATCGTCCCCTTCTCCACCCGCCTTTAATCTTTCCCAGCATCAGGGTCTTTTCCAGTGAGTCAGTTCTTAGCATCAGGTGGCCAAAGTATTGGAGCTTCAGCTTCAACATCAGTCCTTCCAATGAATATTCAGGACTGATGATTTCCTTTAGGCTGGATTGATTGGATCTCCTTGAAGTCCAAGAGACTCTAAAGAGTCTTCTCTAACACCACAGTTCAAAAGCATCAATTCTTTGGTGCTCAGTTTCCTTTATAGTCCAACTCTCACATCCATACACGACTACTGGAAAAACCATAGCTTTGACTAAATGGACTTTTGTTGGCAAAGTAATATCTCTGCTTATTAATATGCTGTCTAGGTTGGTCATAACTTTTCTTCCAAGGAGCAAGCGTCTTTTAATTTCATGGCTACAGTCACAATCTAGAGTAATTTTGGAGCTCTCCAAAATAAAGTTTCTCACTGTTTCCATTATTTCCCCATCTATTTGCCATGAAGTTATGGGACCAGATGCCATGATCTTGGTTTTCTGAATGTTGAGTGTTAAGCCAACTTTTCCACTCTCCTCTTTCACTTTTATCAAGAGGTTCTTTAGTTCTTCTTCACTTTTTGCCATAAGGGTGGTGTCATCTGCATATCTGAGATTATTGATATTTTTCTTGGCAATCTTGATTCCACCATGTGCTTCATCTAGCCCAGGGTTTTGCATGATGTACTCTGCATACAATTTAAATAAGGGTGACAACAGACAGCCTTGACATACTCCTTTCCCAATTTGGAACCAGTCTGTTTTTCCATGTCCAGTGCTAACTGTTGCTTCTTGACTTTCATACAGATTTCTCAGGAGGCAGGTCAGGTGGTCTGGTATTCCTATCTCTTTAAGGATTTTCCACAATTTGTTGTGATCTACAGGGTCAAAGGCTTTGGCGTAGTCCATGAAGTTGAAGTAGATGTTTTTCTGGAACTCTCTTGCTTTTTTGATGATCCAGCAGATGTTGGTAATCTGGTCTCTAGTTCCTCTACCTTTTTAAATCCAGGTTGAACATCTAGAAGTTCACGGATCACATATTGTTGAAGCCTGGCTTGGAGAATTTCAAGCATTACTTTGTTAGTGTGTAACATGAGTGCAATTGTGGGTAGTGTGAACATTCTTTGGCATTGCCTTTCTTTGGGAATAGAATAAAGACTGACCTTTTCCAGTCCTGTGGCTACTGCTGAATTTTCCAAATTTGCTGGCATATTGAGTGCAACACTTTGACAGCATCATCTTTTAGGATTTGAATGGCTAAACTGGAATTCCATCACCTCCACTAGCGTTGTTTGTAGTGATGCTTCCTAAGGCCCACTTGACTTCACATTCCAGGATGTCTGGATCTAGGTGAGTGAACACACCATTGTAGTTGTCTGGGTCATGAAGATCGTTTTTGTATAGGTCTTCTGTGTATTCTTACCACCTCTTCTTAATATCGGAGAAGGCAATAGCACCGCACTCCAGTACTCTTGCCTGGAAAATCCCATGGACGGAGGAGCCTGGTGGGCTGCAGTCCATGGGGTCACTGGGAGTCGGACACAACTGAACAACTCCACTTTCACTTTTCACTTTCATGCATTGGAGAAGGAAATGGCAACCCACTCCAGTGTTCTTGCCTGGAGAATCCCAGGGACGGGAGAGCCTGGTGGGCTGCCATCTATGGGGTCGCACAGAGTCGAACACGACTGAAGCGACAGCAGCAGCAGCAGCTTCTTAATATCTTATATTTCTGTTAGGTCCATACCATTTCTGTCCTCAATTGTGCTCATCTTTGCACACAATGTTCCCTTGGTATTTCTAATTTTCTTGACGAGATCTCTAGTCTTTCCCACTCTATTGTTTCCCTGTATTTCTTTGCATTGATCACTGAGGAAGGCTTTCTTATCTCTCCTTGTTATTCTTTGGAACTCTGCATTCAAATGGGTATCTTTCGTTTTCTTTTTTGCGTTTATAGAAATTGTTAAATTCTACTGGCTTGAAAGTGCAAAGACTTTCCCAGGAGCAAAATAAATTCCTTGTTCATCTAATATGGCATCTGTCAGATCCAGTTCTTTTTATGAGTTCCTCCCCTTGATCTGCATATTTTCCTTTGAGAACCTGGCTCTCTCTGGGCATTCTTTCTTAAGTATTATTAGAAAATAATTACAGTACAGTGTCAAATAAAAGCAATGGATAGTCATCCAGTGTTGGCTTCATATTCTTATGGACTTCCTCCTGCTGAAATATGTTTGATAGTCTGAAGATGTACCTTTAAAAAGTGAATATGATTTTGTAGGCCATGTTTTTCAATTCCTTTGGAAATAAATTCCAATCAAAACAGCTTTTCTAATTTAATTTTTCCCAGAAAATTTTATTTGCAAGAGCATCATCCAAAGAGTTTATGTGGATGTAGTTCTGAGTATTAAGGCTATGTCATTGTGTATTTTTCCATTTTTTCTATTTCTCAGGCAAATACTTAAAGTATATCTGATACATGGACATGGCTAGATAAGGAACACTTCAAATACCTTGTAAGCCAGTAGGCTGAAATCTGTATTTTACAGCAACATCTTAGTTGTGAATACTGATACACTGGGGTGGGGTCGGTGGGGGGGGGGAAGAAAACACTCATGGCTAACTTCTTTTGGCTTCTTAAGCCCTTCAGGACTCCAAAATATCAAATTCAGAAATTTTAGATGGTAGCGCACAGGCAGAAAACTCCTTCCTTTTTGTGTTTCTACCCTATTACCTTCTCATCTTATATTCTGGCCAGATTAAGCCTGAATTTACCTCTTTCATAGAATTTGGCTGAAAGCACCAAAATGTGGCCAATATACATCAGCATTAAACATTTTTCCATAATTTTCCCACAGTAACACTTTGGTTAGAAAGTGTTCATGCTTCTACAGCGAAACAAGTCACTGTTTAATCATATGTTTTGTTTTGTTGTTTTCTCTCTCATAAAAAGGATCATCAGTTTTCCAGTCTGTCTCCAACTTTTCCCTGCCTATTGCCTGTTCACTTCTACTAAGCTGATGCCAACATTTTTAGGTTTTGTAGCAATCCACTTCCAGATGCAGAATTCTCTCTTGGCTAAAGTTAGGTTGAGCTGACAATGATATAAAATCCAAGATATTTCATAGAAGTGTATTTCTTTTCAACATAAAAGCTCTGAGAGTAATCTAGTTGTTATGGTGGCTCCATGATTGTTACAGAAGAAAAAAAAAAAATCTGTCTTCTCAACCAAGCTTGACTTGTGACCCCTGACTCATTGTCCAAGATTTTTCTTTATTCCCCAAATACCACATATATATTACAGATTGCAAGAATGAGGAAGGGAAATAAAAAGGAAGGGGCCAAATGGAGCATACCAGTTATTCTTAGGAAGTTTCCTGGAAGCACTCTTCCCAAGTTGTTGTTCAGTTGTTGAGTTGTGTCAGACTCTTTGCCACTCCATGGACTGCAGTGCACCAGGCTTCCCTGTCCTTCAGTATTTCCCAGAGTTTGCACAAACTCACGTCCATTGAGTCAGTGATGCTATCTAACTACCTTATCCTCTGCCACCTCCTTCTCCTTTTGTTTTCAATCTTTCCCAGCAGCAGGGTCTTTTTCAATGAGTCAGCTCTTTGATTCAGGTAGTCAAAGTATTAACTGCAGTTTCATTATGTGGACTGAGATGGTTCAAAGCAGAACAAAAGATGATTTATTATTCCAGGTTCTCATGTTCCCTGTCATATTTAGGGTTTTGTGACAATGGAATAAGAGGGATAAACATTAGGGACCAACAAACTTTTTTTTTTTTAAGTTAACATATTAATGTAGAGACAAGCTATGGTTTTAGACTTGAGAATGATGAATAATCTTGGCTAGCTTCTAAATACTGCTCAGTATTCTTGTAATCACCTCTAACTGCCTTCCATGCTATTCTTCAAAATCATCCACACAGGAAAATAAATAAAATATATGGTGGGGTGCTTCCACACCTGCAAAATGAAGCAGTGAGACTAGATGATCTCAGAATTCTCCAGTATTTATTATTAAATGGGTTTCTTTTCTAACAATAATGTAATTTTGTTATCTTTCCAATATACTGTGAGGTCCCAGTAAATAGGAATACTGTATTTTTCCCATTCTTAACTATATTACTCATAATGACCCTACCTGGGTCATTAATTTTTTTAAGTTGAATAATTTTTAATTTAAAAACATGTAAATAGCTATAATTTAAATATATCTAGAACTAGCCTCAAGTACTTTGGTTTTCAAAACCCACAAGAGCATATTTATCAATGGAAAGAAGGAAAGCAACTGATCTTTGTGACATTGGATTTTTGAAAAATTCTGTTTTCACAAATGGGTTTCCCATCAATGGTGCAGTACACCTAGAAAATATGAGAGTAAATTAGGTCTAGGAAGAACTGGACTTTCTATAAAGAATAGTAAAATTACATTTTAAATGTATACTAATATAGTCCTGGTGTTTCATGGGTTTGCTGGCTTTAACTACTTTGCTTTAAAAAGATTCACTGATTTATGTTTGCTAATTTCTCTTCATCAGGTCAAAATCTGAGTAACAAACTACCCTCAAATTCATAATCATTTACTTTTCTACACTTTTACTGAAGTATAATTGATACACAATAAATTGTACCTATTTAAAATGTATAATTTGAAAATCTTGAACTGATAATTTTAATGTCTATATTTATTCATTTTATTGTGAAAGTAAATACTAGATGTCAGGACCAAGACAGATTATTATTGATTACAGCAGTAACCACATTGTTTCTCCTTTATCCCAATAAAAGAGGAAACTTGGAATTGGCTGTGCTGGGTCTTGGTTGCTAAGCAGGCTTTTCTTTAATTGCAGTGCATGCACTTCTCATTGCAATGGCTTCTCACTGCAGAGCATGGACTCTGGGATGCATGGGCTTCAGTAATTTTGGTACATGGGCTTAGTTGCTCCACAACATGTGGAATCTTCCTGGACCAGGGATCAAACCCATGTCTCCTGCATTGGCAGGCAGATTCTTTACCACTGAGCCACCAGGGAAGCCCTCTTCTTGTCTTTTTGTATTCCTCTCTACTGTCCCTCTCTACCACCCCAGGCAAACTTGTCTGCTTTAACTACTTACTCTAGGTGTTTTTGTATTTTTGTTTATTAAAACTTATTGAACTAAGACTTTTCAGGTAGGGTTGTTATGTGTCATATAGTTAAAAATGAAAGAAAATGCAGTATTCCTACTCAGCCATAAGAAGGAATGCATTTGAGTCAGTGTTAATGAGGTGGATCAACCTAGGGCCTATTGTACAGAGTGAAGTAAGTCAGAAAGGGAAAAACAAATACTGTATATTAATGCATATATGGAATCTAGAAGGATTGTACTGATGAACCTGCTCACAGAGCAGCAGTGGAGATGCAGACATAGAGAACATACTTAGGGACAAGGGTGGGGGAGAAGAGGGAGAGGGTGTGATGAATGGAGGAGTAGCATGGGCGCATATACACTAACATATGTAAATAGAGAGCCAGTGGGAATTTGCTGTATGACTCAGGGGACTCAAACTGGGGCTCTGTAATAACCTAGAGGGGTGGGAATGGGTGGGAGATGGGTGAGAGATTCAGGAGGGAGGGGGAATATGTACACCTATGGCTAATTCATGTTGATATATGACAGAAATCAAATCAATATTGTAAAGCAGTCATCAATCAATTAAAAATGAATAAATATATATATTTTTAAAATGCTGTATTCCTATTATTAGGACTTCATAGTATATTGGAATGATATCAAAATTGCATGTACGTATCTTCCAGTTTCCATTTCCTCAGATTTCAGTTTTGACGGAGAATTCTGTCAGCTACTTTGGCAAGTAAATGGCTAACATTAAAAGAAAATACATACACACTCATATTTGCACATACTTTGGGTTATTAAATAATGATTCAAATGCAGTATAACTACAGCCTTCTAGAAAGATGTGTGGGTACATGTGTGTGTATATTTGTGTGAGAGATTTTATTTTCTTTTGTGACAACTGGTGTAGATCATTTACTGTTTCAGGAATGAAGTTATCAATTATTGATCATTTATACCAACAGAAACCACGATATCCTAAAGAGAAAAGTAAATGACTTTACTGGAAATTTTTAGGGAAAAAAAAAAAATACAAGGGCTTTCAAGTGTTAGTTGACATTAAATAATGTAGTTCAATAATGTTGAATCTATTGTTTCTTGATTAACTTACTTTGGAAATAAAATATATGTTCGATTTAAATTATCTAGCTGACATTTTTCTGTCAAAAAGAAGTAGAGGTGAGTGTTTTTTTTCACACAGCTCCTTTAGAATCCTTACATTTTGGGAATGTTGATATTATTATTCACTTGCCAAATATAGCACCTTTTATCCCAAGTAGATAATATATATTAAAATCCATAACAGTTTTGTGAGTTTTAGCAAAAGAAGCCATAAAGTGGCAATCAAACAATGTAGAGTATCAGCCAGTCTTTTAAATTCATTTTCTTGTCAAACACCGGGTGATATGTGTGTCATATGTGTACATTTTAAGAACTCTTTGGGGTTTGTCATCTAAGCACTGAGTTTGCTGTGTTTAAACTCAAGGAATCTAAGAGTACACTCTTAGCCGACTTGAATCTAATTAATGTTCTATTGCATTTCCTTTTTAAAAGTTGAAATAATTAAATAATAAAGTTTCTTCAGAAAATGCTTTAAAAAGTGTTTCCTCTGTTGCTCTTTCTTTGTTTTTTTAACTACAATGAATATTCTGACTTTTTTTTTTTTTTTTTGTCTTAATATTTTCACATACTGGGAACATTTACTAAACTGCCATGAAAGAAAATATCAGAAGTGATAGACATATGTCAGAAGAATTAAGTTTAACTTTCTTTAAAGCATTGTTTCTTTAATCACCGGCATATTTTGCTAAACTGTCAATTCCTGTTCAATAATTGAAAGATGGGACTTAAAATTCTGCATTTCTAACAAACTCCCAAGTCCATGTCCCTGGTCCATGAAGCTCATGTATATTCTCAAGACTATAGAAAGCAGCTCCATTAAAATGTTTTTTAATCCCTGTGGAATAATTAAAATATATAGGTTTTAGGAATTATAAAGTAATTTTCTTTTACAGATTGTGTCATTTAATAATGCAGCTTAAAGTTGTTGAAAAGACCTATTTGAGTTTTGGGAAGGATGTTTGTGTGCTGTACTAGCTTCAGATACTAATGAGAGGACCCACTAGATTTTCTCAGTACACAAAGACAAGGGGAAAGGAAGTGATTTATCTGCCTAATCAAGTTATTGCTTCAAAAGAAAAGTAGAATTTAATTTTTAATGGTTTAGATGACTCAGTGAATAGTCTGTTGTTCTAGATTATTTTCTCCATTCTTCCAATGGCATATTAGTATCATCTAATATTTATCTTGAAGGTATGTTAGAAAGCTCACTTTCTATATTCTACCAGTTTGAGAGTTTGTAAAATAACTGGAGAATTTGATAGAAATTGTGCCTGTTAAGTTCAGTTCAGTTTAGTCACTCAGTAGTGTCCAAATCTTTGCGACCCCATGAATCACAGCACGCCAGGCCTCCCTGTCCATCACCAACTCCCGAGTTCACTCAGACTCACATCCATCGAGTCGGTGATGCCATCCAGCCATCTCATCCTCTGTCGTACCCTTCTCCTCCTGCCCCCAATCCCTCCCAGCATCAGAGTCTTATCCAATGAGTCAACTCTTCACATGAGGTGGCCAAAGTACTGGAGTTTCAGCTTCAGCATCAGTCCTTCCAAAGAAATCCCAGGGCTGATCTCCTTCAGAATGGACTGGTTGGATCTCCTTGCAGTCCAAGGGACTCTCAAGAGTCTTCTCCAACACCACAGTTCAAAAGCATCAATTCTTCGGTGTTCAGCTTTCTTCACAGTCCAACTCTCACATCTATACATGACCATTGGAAAAACCATAGCCTTGACTAGACGGACCTTTGTTGACAAAGTAATGTCTCTGCTTTTCAATATGCAATCTAGGTTGGTCATAACTTTCCTTCCAAGGAGTAAGCGTCTTTTAATTTCATGGCTGCAGTCACCATCTGTAGTGATTTTGGAGCCCAGAAAAATAAAGTCTGACACTGTTTCCACTGTTTCCCCATCTATTTCCCATGAAGTGATGGGACCAGGTGCCATGATCTTCGTTTTCTGAATGTTGAGTTTTAAGCCAACTTTTTCACTCTCCACTTTCACTTTCATCAAGAGACTTTTGAGTTCCTCTTCACTTTCTGCCACATGAGTGGTGTCATCTGCATATCTGAGGTTATTGATATTTCTCCTGGCAATCTTGATTCTAGCTCGTGTTTCTTCCAGCCCAGCGTTTCTCATGATGTACTCTGCATATAAGTTAAATAAGCAGGGTGACAATATACAGCCTTGACGTACCCCTTTCCCGATTTGGAACCAGTCTGTTGTCCCATGTCCAGTTCTAACTGTTGTTTCCTAACCTGCATATAGGTTTCTCAAGAGGCAGATCAGGTGGTCTGGTATTCCCATCTCTTTCAGAATTTCCCACAGTTTATTGTGATCCACACAGTCAAAGGATTTGGCATAGTCAATAAAGCAGAAATAGATGTTTTTCTGGAACTCTCTTGCTTTTTCAATGATCCAGTGGATGTTGGTAATTTGATCTCTGGTTCCTCTGCCTTTTCTAAAATCAGCTTGAACATCTGGAAGTTCGTGGTTCACATATTGCTGAAGCCTGCCTTGGAGAATTTTGAGCATTACTTTACTAGCGTGTGAGATGAGTGCAATTGTATGGTAGTTTGAGCGTTCTTTGGCATTGCCTTTCTTTGAGATTGGAATGAAAACTCACCTTTCCAGTCTTGTGGCTACTGCTGAGTTTTCCAAATTTGCTGGCATATTGAGTGCAGCACTTTCACAGCATCATCTTTCAGGATTTGGAATAGCTCAACTGGAATTCCATCATCTCCACTAGCTTTGTTCATAGTGATACTTTCTAAGGCCCACTTGACTTCACATTCCAGTATGTCTGGCTCTCGGTCATTGATCACCCCATCATGTTTATCTGGGTCGTGACGATCTTTTTTGTACAGTTCTTCTGTGTATTCTTGCCACCTCTTCTTAATATCTTCTGCTTCTGTTAGGTCCATACCATTTCTGTCCTTTATCGAGTCCATCTTTGCATGAAATGTTCCCTTGGTATCTCTAATTTTATGACTTATTAAGAATGCATTTTACATAGAGTCCCGTGAATTAACATAGGCATAAATTTTCCCTGCATATAGACAAGAAAACTGGAGAATTTACTTTTGGAGATTTCAGTTCCCTAGTATTTCACATGATGGAGCTCCCTGTGTTTATTTTTCTCTATGCCATTTATTATCAAGTATTAACAATTAGGAATGTCTGTTTCATTTTGTTTTTACTCAACTATTTTTAAAGATTACTTCCGAGATCATTCCTTTTATACTGAATACATTTTTAGTATGGGGAATGAGTCATGATGGCTTGCATATTACTGCTGGTGACTCAATTTGCCATCTATTTTCATAGACTGGTGTATGTATATACAGTATGCTAAATACTATGTTCCTTTGTTTAACTTGGTACTAGTCACCCAGTTGATAGTGAACGCACAAAGAGTACTTCTCTTAAGAGAACTTTATGTAAACAAAGTGTCATGTATCTGGTGCTCAAAGAATATAAACAACTATGTTTTAAGAGATTGTGCTATACAAAGAAAGCAAAAGAAATAACAGCCTTTTCTAAGTATATGAAGCCTATTTTCTAAAGAATTTTTTTTATATATAAGCATATGGAATTTGGGACAACTGTAGAAAATACCCATATCTTTAAAGCATTAAAAAAAACTATTGTTGAAAATAAGTGTCTTCAATGGAATTGCAACAATAAACTTTCAGAAATAAATGGGTTATTTAAATGAATTAGAGCTATTTCCTCAATTTTTAGTATATGTGTTTATGTCATATGTAACTTTCAGTCTTAAAAGAACTCAGGGACAGAAAAGAACTTGCTGAAGGAAAACTGCTCTAAAAGGAAAACCATGGTTATGTCAATATTAAAATACAAAATACATATGAAAAAAATACTGCAAGAAATGAATCATCATGTTCCACTTATTTATTTTAATAGACAAATAAATCAGCACAGATTTTTAAAATAATATCTGAGTACTTATGCAAACTTATGCAAACAGTACTTATGTAAACCACTTCCAGAGCTCCCTTAAACAAATATAAACCATAGTGACTTCTACTTTTTCCTCTTTCCTTCATCTCTTATCCCTTTATTTCTTCTCGTTCCTCCTTATTTTTCCTACTCATACCATATCTGACCCCCTTGCTTTGTACTATTTTTCCTTCCTCAACCTTCTTTATTGTCCTTTAACTGAAAATTTCAGTCCTAATGCCATGAGGTGGGATAGAGCTAGCTAAGTGTCCATGTGGAAAGGTGAATTCTCATGGAAAGGGGTCAGACCTTACCTTAGGTGGTAAAGGGAGTGCTCAAGTCTGTGCAAGGTTTAGCATGGCTTGTCGGAGTCTGAGCAGGATAAGGAAGGTATCTCAGCAGACACAAGGCTGGTATGAAGTTTCAAAACCCAAACCTTGAGGTCATTGTTGGCAATGGCAGACCATGGGCCCTGATCATTATAACACATTTGTCCTAACTGTGCCAGACTACAAGTTTTATATATCTCCCAATAAATTGTTTCTGTAGTTAGTTATACACTGTTATATACCAGTCACAGCCTATCTTCAAAATGCTTACTCCTCAGAGTAGTGGGGGTGGGGGTAGAGGGGCTTGCTTGCTGTTTGCTCCATCAGGGCTGCTCACAGAGCTGCTGTTTCCTCTTTGAAAGGTAACCTACTACATGTGCTTTTGTCCATCCTTCAATGTTACCTATGGGCATCGGGGCTTAGGAAACTGCAAGGTGTATGCTAACCCTCTGGCTATTGACATGATGTGCCTAAAGTCCTTCATCTCATATCAGGAGTCATACGTCTGTTCTCAGATCCATAAAACTATGTCGGGTTAATTTTGTTAGTTTGCAAGAGGGGTAAATTCTCAGACACTTCACAAAAGATCATAGTGCAAGCTGAGTGAGGAACTGAATTGACCGAGAGCTGGTGTCTGGAATGTCATGACAGGATGAGGAGAACATCCGTGAGCACACCAAGTCATAGTCAGGAGTTTTGGTTCCTCATTGGCATGGCTGGATATTCAGGTGGCAGACAGGCAGAGACAGATAACCAGGGTAGGGAGGTTTAGCAGTTGCCCTGGTGTGTGCAGAGCCTTAGTGTGAAGTCAAAAGGTAATTCACCTGAGAGAGAGAGTGGCGGCAGTAATGGCAGATTGGTTGACTACAGGAACATTTATGAAATAATAGTATGAGTATAAATGGAACAGGCTGGTCATGGTTATAGTAGAGTGTTAAAATACAAAAGGATAAAAATTAGAATAAATAAACTTTAGGGGGTGTTGGACTGGAAGGAGAAGTATCCTTAACTCATGGTTTATCAATGTGTATATGCAGTTAAATAAATGAATATAGATGCAAGTGTGTGTTAATATATTTATATATGTGTGCATATATGTGTATATCCATATGTTCTCCATCTCTGTGCAAGAGGATCAGTGAGCCCCAAATTTATAACCATAAACACACATAGCACCATGAGTCCATTAAAAGGAAACATGATTCCCTGGAAAAATGACTGATCATAACAGGAATTTGGGTAGAAGCAATACAAGGTGAATCAGTAACTTCCTGTTGTGTAAAAAACAAAGAATCACTCAAATAATGAGGGGACATATCAAAAGCTTGAAGGGGTGCCCATTTGCCAAGTCTCTCAAAATTGGGCCACAAAATAAATGATTACATGGATTTTAAGTCACTGAAAGAAATGGAAATTGTGGGTTCATGCTGTCAACGCTGTATATTGTCACCCTGTATATTGTCACCCTGCTTATTTAACTTATATGCAGTGTACATCATGAGAAACACTGGGCTGGAGGAAGCACAAGCTGGAATCAAGATTGCCTCAGATATGCTGATACACCACCCTTAGGGCAGAAAGTGAAGAAGAACTAAAGAGCCTCTTGATGAAAGTCAAAGAGGAGAGTGAAAAAGTTGGCTGAAAGCTCAACATTCAGAAAACTAAGATCATGGCATCTGGTCTCATCATTTCATGGTAAATAGATGGGGCAACAATGTCAGACTTTATTTTTGGGGGGTTCAAAATCACTGCAGATGGTGATTGCAGCCATGAAATTAAAAACATTTACTCCTTGGAAGGAAAGTTATGACCAACCTAGACAGCATATTCAAAAGCAGAGACATTACTTTGCCAACAAAGGTCCGTCTAGTCAATGCTATGATTTTTCCAGTGGTCATGTATGGATGTGACAGTTGGACTGTGAAGAAAGCTGAGTGCCGAAGAATTGATGCTTTTGAACTGTGGTGTTGGAGAAGACTGTTGAGAGTCCCTTGGACTGCAAGGACATCCAACCAGTCCATCCAAAAGGAGATCAGTCCTAGGTGTTCTTTGGAGGGACTGATGTTGAAGCTGAAACTCCAATACTTTGGCCACCTGATAGGAAGAACTAACTCATTGGAAAAGACCCTGATGCTGGGAAAGACTGAAGGTAGGAGTAGAAGGGGATGATAGAGGATGAGATGATTGGATGGCATCATTGACTCGATGGACACGGGTTTGGGTTGACTCCAGGAGTTGCTGATGGACAGGGTGGCCAGGCGTGCTGTGGTTTATGGGGTTGCAAAGAGTCGGACACGACTGAGCGACTGAACTGAACTTATGCAGCATTCCAGAAGGCCTTTAAATTTCACTGGATA
Source organism: Bos indicus x Bos taurus (assembly GCF_003369695.1). NCBI lineage: Eukaryota > Metazoa > Chordata > Mammalia > Artiodactyla > Bovidae > Bos > Bos indicus x Bos taurus. Next base: position 57,097,449 of record NC_040087.1, read on the forward strand.
ACAGTGTTGAGCATTTCACTTAACAAATAAACTTCATAAATGTATATTTTAGATTTGGCATATGCTCATATAAATTTAAGAGTGTGTATCTCCTTTTTTCCTAGTTGTTAATTTTATGAAATCTTTGTGGATTTCATAAAATAAAAATAATCTCTAAATCATTTCATATATTAGAATTTTCAAACCTGGCCTAGCCAAAAATTCTTTTGTATGTATGGTATTGTCATACTATTAAAAGACTTATAGTATTCCAGTACATATATTCAATATCCATATTATCCTGTATTTCATATTTATGGAGATCTCTTTCCTTGAGATCTGTCTCTATGCTTCTTGTTCAGCCTTCCTTTATTACAGATCTTGGATTCCATGCTTCATTATTTCAAACCCTCCTGATATTCTTCTTCCAAAGCATATTTTTTAATTATAAATGTAATTATATTAGGATGTGTGTGTGTTTGGTGAAGGGATATTGCACAAATTAAATAAACTGTTAGTTAAAATTTTAAGGATATCATGTTACAATGTTTGTTCATTTATAGTTTATAAAGATACATTAAAACCATTTACTTGTAATTTACTGATATAAAGTTTAAGGAAGAAATAGGAATTGCTTAACATCTAAGGGGTGTGGTAGGAAGAATGAAAGAGTATGAAAATATTTTGTTTTCATACTTTTCTCTATACAAGCTATAGAAACTTTATTACTTTAACTTTAATACTTGACCATATATTTCTGTATAATTAATAAAAATCTACATGAGTTTTCTCTAAGTCAAAAACTTTTAGAGCCTTTGAATATTTGAAATATTGCAATAGCTACTGTGGTCAATGCTAAAGAACGAGATAATATTGTCTCTAAAATTAGGGAATATACATGTTGCTGTTATGGGAACATTGGATAAACCTCTTACAGACTTACATGATACATCAAAATATAAAAATAATTAAATGCCTACATTAGCAGAGATATTATAATAATGATAGAAATTCAGAGAAGAGACAGTGAGTTCACTATAAAATCTGCATGAAGACTTGGTTTCACAATAAATGATAAAACCATATCAATCTGTGTTGAATAGATTTCCATACTATCTAGAAATAAAATCATCAGCAGATAAAATGTTGTTTTTGGAAAATCTAAAGAAAATTTCCTATTCAACTTTGGATGCTATATATAATTCAGTATGATCAAAAGTAAATAGATTAATAATTTATGTTTAACAAAGACAAGTACAGAAATGTGCCACTTCTATGTACTCTAGTGCCTCAGAATCCACATATATAATTTCATAATTATTATTAGTTATGATGTCATAACTCAGAAACTATGAAGCTATGTGTTGTCATTTAGAAATTAGTAAAACTTTTATGGAAGCTTCTGTAATGATATTTACATTCAGTAGTCTTATTTAAATTTCATTGACAAGACAGACTTGAAGTTTTCAGTGGAAGGTGATAAAGCTATGGTAATGATGTGCACATTTAAGGTATTTTAGCTATTCCATGAAATGTGTATCTTACAAAGATAATAATACTATGTCTGACCTGTTCTTTTTAATTATCTCTTCCTTTTTTTTTTTTGCAATTAAGGTGACTAGTTCAGCTTTAAAAAATATTCATATATTTTTAGTTACTTCAAAAATTATGTCGGTTATGAAATTATATTCCAAAAAAGAAGTGATACAGAAGAAATTTAGTAATACTTGGGAAAAGGTTTTTTTTGTTTTTTGTTGTTTAGTCACCGAGTTGTGTCTAACTCTTTGTGATCCCATAGACTGTAGCCCACCAGGATCCTCTGTCCCTGGGATTCTCCAGACAAGAATACTGGAGTGGGTTGCCATTTCCTTCTCTAGGGGATATTCCTGACCCAGGGATTGAATTTGCATTGCCTGCATTGGAAGGTGGATTCTTTACCACTGAGCTACCAAGGAAGTGGGGAAAATGTTTTACACAAGGAAAATGATTAATTAATCTGAAAAATTACATATTCATAGAGTATTTTTACAATGTGTTGTATTTATGTACACACACAAAACAACTACTCTAATTTTGACTCAATAATATATATGTGATTTTTTAATATAAAATGTTGAAAATAAATCCCACTCTGCTGTTCTCATTAGTGATGTCCTCTTCTCTTTTAATAATTAAACAATTGAAAACTAATTATTTTATTGGAAATCACAGCAAAATATAATCAGGACAATAAATCTGCTGCAAAAATATATATTTGGATTTAAAATATATATATATATCATTTAGAATACACTTTTCCATATTTTCCCCATCAACAGCACAGATGCCTGAGCCTATTGTTCATGTAGGTAAATGAATTAATACTTTGCTCATATTACTAGAATCACTGTGATTTATATTCATTCACCTTTGATATATTCATCTTACTTTTTCCATACAAATGTTAAGTATGCTAATTATTGTTTTTATGGAAATGTCTATAATAGAGTTGGTGATGGACAGAGAGGCCTGGCATGTTGCAATTCATGGGGTTGCAAAGAGTCGGACACGACTGAGCGACTGAACTGACTGAACTGACTATAATAAACATTAAGTAGTATTTTTTAAAAATATTTTTCAATGTGAAATTATATTTATAAAAAATAGCTCATCAAGAAATATAAAATGACTCAGTCGTGGAAAATTTTGTTTTTGGTATTTAGAAAATGGACCCAGATGTCGGGATCACTCCAGGGGTAAGAAATAAGAAAACTCTAGTCAAATTAAGTAAGAAAAGTGAACTTTACTTTCAGGCATGTATTTAGGTATCTTAGTTTAGATGCAAAGATATTCAAGGACTATTTCACAGAAACTGTATCGTATAGAGAAGATATTTAAGATATTTTAAGTGTCAGTGACCTGTTTGAAGAATATATAATGAATCTCTACATTTTCCATCCATATACTGATGATTATTTGTATTTGTTCTACATGTCATTTTGGTTGGATGTGAGGTAGCAGACGTTCCATTAACATCATGAAATTAAGAATGTTAATGGATGAATTAAGCCTGGTAATGAATGAAGTTACTTTCAGATAAATATGTATACGTATAGGTTATATCCATAGCTTCGATCTGAGTAAAATTCTACTGAGAATTTAACAATACATTCTTAATTATTTTTACCAAGGGTCAAAACTGTGAAGAAAAATGTGTATTGTAATGGTTGTGATACAACAAAGTAATTACATCATAGCTGTCAATAAGGAGTTTGCAAATTAGCCTAGTAGGATTGCAAAACTATATAAAGACAAGTTTAAAGTGACAGAAAGATATATAATATATAGAAAAGATTAGTCGACCTATGCATGATATGGAAGACACTTGGTGAATTTAAAGAAAAAAAATAATGTGAAATTTTTATTCAGTTGGATATTGCAATAATTACTTCACTTTAATTCCACTTCCCAGATGACTCATTTTCAACAATTAAAGAGATTATGACAGGAGAGAGATCAGATTAACAACAATCTGTCTTCAATAACACAGTACTTTTTTTAAATGAGCAAAAGATCATCTGGGGATATGATAACCTTGCTTCAGGCAGTTTGGGCAATACAAATGAGAGATCAGTGATTGTTAGAGAGTTAAAAAGTTTCCCCAAACAAACTGTTCCCCAGTGAAAAGTTGAGTTACTTGTTACATTTGATTTTGACTAGGAGAAGCTGGCCTTGACATCTGCTCTTTTACTAAGCTATTATTACTCCAGATGGCAACTTCAAACTGTTCTCCAGTGTTTCACTTCTATAGAATAATAATTTTGTGCTTTCAGAGCACAAGACACTTATCTTCATATCACTGTTTCCATTTCATTACGTTTACTAAAATGTTTTATCAATAAGATTTAAGGATACAAATTAAACAGTGGCATCGATAAAGCTTTTTCGAACCAGACAAATAATCTCAGAAAACAGCTATTATTTAAATACTAAGAAAAAATGTTTTGCTAAAAATTTAATAAAATCACATTTTACCTCTTCTAATTAGATAAATAACTCTACCATGTTAGACCAAATGAAAGAAAATGAAATATAGAATTTAGGAAGCACAAAAACCAGAAATTTGGAGAGCAGTTCTAAATTCAGCAGAAGTCAAACAGTATCAGAAAGATAATCCCTCTCCAAGATTAAAAAACAAAACAAAACGAAAACTCATGACTAATTACTTATTTAAGCTGTTGATCAGAATTTTCTAATTATTTTCATTAACTAATTCTCTTTAATTCTTCCACAAAATTATTGGGTACATCTCCTGCTTATGGACTTTGTTTGGGAAGGAGGGTAATCATAGAAGGAGGACTAAATGAAAGATATTATCGATAAGACATATAACCTGAAGTAGCTGATTGGTGAGATGGAGTAAAGAAACAGAGACTGTGATATGAACTGGCTCATGTTGAATAAATTTAAGCTGAGCAAAGTTTGAAGACAAAGTAGAAGGAGGAGAAGAGGAAGTAAAAGAAGAAGGAGGAGGAACAAAAGGACAAGAAAGAGAAGACGGAGGAAGAGAGGATGGTTAAGGGAGGAGATGAAAAAGAAGCAAATCTCTGACATTTCTACTTAAGTGCACTATAATATAAATTGTTGCTAAGCTCAGTCACAGACTTGGTATTATTTCTCATGATATTCTTTAACGTGCTTGTTCTTAATGAACTACTCTTATTCACAGATGAGTAGTCAAGAAAACAGAACACACACAAACATCCACACACAAGGCAAAGAAAAATGAGTGAGAAAAATACAATTGATAGTTGAAGAATTGGAATTTTGGAGGCAAAGAACCAGAGAGAGGAAATGGAGGGGAGGGGGCAAAGAAAGGAGCAGCCCAGAAATTTGCATAAAGATCCTTGTAGTCTGTCATTAAATAAAAGCATGTGCATATGCAAGGGGAAATTCCACAAGGCTAGGAAAGTTGCTATTGGATCAATGTAAGGTGAACATTCCCAGAACTCACAGAAGGACTTGAGACTTTCAAATTCCAACCAGCCAAGTGGAGAGACCTAATTGCATAAATATTATATTCAGTAAAGAGCTAAGACAATTTACACAGTAATTATAAGTCTAAGCTAGAATTAAAACAACTCTGAGTAGACCATAATATACCTTAAAATGAAAATGTAAAAGAAAATGCTAATCCACAACTTAATGGCATTCAAACAAATTTCAACAATCTTAAATCTACAGAAAGACAACAAAATCCATAGAATCACAAAAGAATATTCGTCAATGTCAGTATTCAATCAAAAAATTACTAGACAAAATTTCTACTTACAAGTTTTGAAATAAAAAAAGCCAATTGAATGTGGCAAAAGAAAACAGAGAACTTGAAGGCTAATCAACACAGATTATTCAGTCTAAGGAGGGGGAAGGACACTTTGTGACTTATGGACAATATCAAACATCTAGTGCATTGTGACTGAAGTTGCAAAAAAGAGAGAAGACAGCAAATGGGGTGGAGGTGGGAGGTAGAGCATTTGTAGATATCTACTAAAACATTCCTAAATTTTGTTTGACAAAAATATTAAAAATACATAAAATTCAGGGAATATCATTGGATATATTAAAAGACAACAATGCCAAGGTGTATCATAGTCAAACTGCTGAAAACAAATTTAAAAAGATGATCTTGAACTCTTCTGCAGATCAAAGACAGTTATAACTGAAAAGGCATTTATAACTGAAATTCCCAAATTGTCTAATTAATATAAACAACATTGAATTGCTTTTCCCAGTGTTGTCTGAAACCACCTGAGTTAGCCACTTCTCTTACTGTGCATACGTATAGTCAGAACATAGTAATGAAGAAACTTTACATATTTCTAAATTGTGTAATGAATGTGAATATTATTCTATCATGTTTTAGTTTGAAAATGCCAAATCATGTGAACTTTGCTTGTGAGACTGAGAGCCAACTGTCATATAGAGACCATGTTCTGAGAAGGCCACTAAGAGTGTTTACAAAAAGCAATGGAAAGAAGCTTGTAGATTTCTGAAATTAAGCACAGTCTTGAAGTTTATAAAGAAGCATAGAATATGCCAAGTTAAAGTCCTCCTCTCTTTCTTTGCCCTAAGGGGAATACTTAATTCATTTTTATCAATTCTACAAAAACAATAATTTGTAACAGATAGGAGCAAAAACCCCGGGAGATGTGAAGGACAGGGAAGCCTGGCATGCTGCATTTCATGAGGTCACAAAGGGTTGGACAGGACTGAGTGACGGAACAACAATTAGAGAAAATATAGCATAGGGTGAAAGTAAAAGTTGCTCAGTCATGTCCGACTCATTGAATCCCCGTGGTCTACACAGTTCATGAAATTCTCCAGGCCACGATACCAGAGTGGGTAGCCTTTCCCTTCTCCAGGGGATCTTCCCAATACAGGAATCGAACCAGGGTCTCCTGCATTACAGGCGGATTCTTCTCCAACTGAACTATCAGGGAATCCCTTGCATAAGGTAATGCCATTCTAAAGACATTAGCATAGGATAATGTCACATTTTTCATCCATTTTGAATAAATTTAGGAAGACTTTGTATAGCAATCCATTAATACAAGTAAATAGAAGAGTAAAAGGGTTAAAATGTAAGATTATTAGTCTTTCCAATGCATAATATTTGTTTTACATGTGAAGAGTCTTATCTTGAGATTCAGCAAGCTATTTTCACATAGTTGAAAACACTTAACAAATAAATTCACTTAGCTTAAGGTACAATGCACAATCTGCATAAAGCCTAGAACTAATCATTATATTTTTCCATTCCCAAAATATTTATCTCAATCTTGTTTTTTTTCCCAACAGAAAACTATTTAAAATTTTATTTTTGCTCTACTCAACAGATTTTACTTGAGAGATAATTATATACAAGAACTTATATAGACACTGAGGATACAAGGTGAAAAATTCTAATAAGATTTCAATCTGGTAGATTATTTAACATGCATGCAACTAAATATAGCATAAGATGGGGTAAAAAAGGTTGTCCAAAATTAGGCTTGGGTAACAAGCATAGAATGATTCATTTTTCCTGTATGATCTTCAGTTCAGTTCAGTCACTCAGTCGTGTCTGACTCTTTGCGACCCTATCGACTGCAGCTCACCAGCCTTCCCTGTCCATCACCAGCTCTGGGAGTTTGCTCAAACTCATGTCCGTCGATCAGTGATACCATCCAAACATCTCATCCTCTGCCATCCCCTTCTCCTCCTGCCTCTATCTTTCCCAGCATCAGGGTCTTTTCCAGTGAGTCAGTTCTTCACATCAGGTAGCCAAAGTATTGGAGTTTGAGCTTCAGCATCAGTCATTCCAACGAATTTTCAGGACTGATTTCCTTTAGGACTGACTGGTTTGATCTACTTGCAGTTTAAGAGATTCTCAAGAGTCTTCTCCAACACTACAGTTCAAAAGCATCAATTTTTTGGTGTTCAGCTTCCTTTGTAGTCCAACTCTCATGTCCATACATGACTACTGGAAAAAACCTTGGCTTTGACTAGATGGACCTTTATCAGCAAAGTAATGTCTCTGCTTTTAAATTGAGATTAGTGAGAAAATTATTTTATGTTGCAAGCATGTTTTATTTTGGACTTTTGAAATAGATACTTATAAAAGTATCTGTTTTCAGTTAATTTTGTTGAACTGGCAAAGTAGGACAACCCACATTAACATAAATGGAGTAGACGGTCTCAATGATATATAGCATGTCCACAAACATAAGCAGAAACCTTGCAAGTCTATTCCTGAATCACACCCCTCACTGCATCTCTGAATGACTCTGTTACAATATAAACATTCCAAGAGAGAAAAAAAAAATTCACAACTGAAAAAAAAGATCTTATGGACTATGAAATATCACAGGTATACTATATGAGACTACTTGATTTAGATATTAAAGAGAAATAGTAGCCTGGATATGTTAATATTAACCTTGGAAACATATAAATTGGAGAAGTTTGGTGGTAGGAAAAACTTTTTGATACCTGGATTTGTAATTACAGATGAGTAGAGGGCTGACATCAGTTCAGTTCAGTTCAGTCGCTCAGTCATGTCCGACTCTTTGCGACCCCATGAATTGCAGCATGCCAGGCCTCCCTGTCCATCACCAACTCCTGGAGTCCACCCAAACCCATGTCCATCGAGTTGGTGATGCCATCCAACCATCTCATCCTTTGTCATCCCCTTCTCCTCCTGCCCTCAATCTTTCCCAGCATCAGGGTCTTTTCAAATGAATCAGTTCTTCTCATCAGGTGGCGAAAGGACTGGAGTTTCAGCTTCAACATCAGTCTCTCCAATGAACACCCAGGACTGATCTCCTTTAGGATGGACTGGTTGGATCTCCTTGCAGTCCAAGGGACTCTCAAGAGTCTTCTCCAGCACCACAGTTCAAAAGCATCGATTATTCAGCACTCAGCCTTCTTTATAGTTCAACTCTCACATACATACATGACCACTGGAAAAACCATATCCTTGACTAGATGGACCTTTGTTGGCAAAGTCATGTCTCTGGTTTTCAATATGCTATCTAGGTTGGTCATAACTTTCCTTCCAAGGAGTAAGCATCTTTTAATTTCATGGCTGCAATCACCATCTGCACTGATTTTGGAGCCAAGAACAATAAAGGCAGCCACTGTGTCCAGTGTATGCCTATCTATTTGCCATGAGGTGATGGGACCAGATGCCATGATCTTAGTTTTCTGAATGTTAAGCTTTAAGCCAACTTTTTCACTCTCCTCTTTCACCTTCATCAAGAGGCTCTTTAGTTCACTTTCTGCCATAAGGGTTTTGTCATCTGCATGTCTGAGGTTATTGCTATTTCTCCTGGCAATCTTGATTCCAGCTTGTGCTTCTTCTAGCCCAGCGTTTCTCATGATGTACTCTGCATATAATTTAAATAAGCAGGGTGACAATATAGAGCCTTGATGTATTCCTTTTCCTATTTGGAACCAGTCTGTTGTTCCATGTCCACTTCTAACTGTTGCTTCCTGACCTGTATACCGGTTTCTCAAGAGACAGGTCAGGTGGTCTGGTACTCCCATCTCTTGAAGAATTTTCCACAGTTTATTGTGATCCACACAGTCATACCTGTGGCAGATTCATGTTGATATATGGCAAAACCAATACAATATTGTAAAGTTAAAAAATAAAATAAAATAAATTTTAAAAATTCATAATCATACATGTGTTCAAAAAATAGAGAATTAAAAACTAATGCAATGGAGAAAAGAAATTTAGACTCTTATTTCCACCTCAGTGTTTATGTTTACCAATAAATGGAATAGAAAAAAAAAAAAAGCAGAAATAGATGTTTTTTCTAGAACTCTCTTGCTTTTTGATGATCCAGCAGATGTTGGCAGTTTGATCTCTGGTTCCTCTGCCTTTTCTAAAACCAGCTTGAACATCTGGAAGTTCACAGTTCATGTATTGCTGAAGCCTGATATGGAGAATTTTAAGCATTAGTTTACTAGCGTGTGAGATGAGTGCGATTGTGCGGTAGTCTGAGCGTTCTTTGGCATTGCCTTTCCTTGGGATTGGAATGAAAACTGACCATACTTCTACATAAATGTTTCCTAATTAATTAATTACCCATGTTATTTTAGATTACCTTTGTGCTTACACATGCATTTAATAAACATTTTTCAGAAGAAAAAAGCTCTTGATTTCAAGATTACTTTTTAAAACATATTCATTCTATATCAAATTCTATGATGCCTCGGAATAACCTTTTTTGAATGCTGTAATATGCCATTGGTCCCCAACCCCTGGACCACAGACAGGTGCTGGTTTTAGGAAAGTAGGTATGAGGTGAGAGATAAGATTTTATGACTTGAGAAGATTATTATAAATATTTGGAATGCAATTGGATACCTTTAATTATAATTCAAGAAAAGTTATTATTACATATGTGTCAAAATTATCTCAGATAGTGTATACCAAGAAATATATAATAAAATATAACTTTCATTATTTGAATTCTTAATGCACTTATAGATCTACATTCAAGGTCTAAAGTCTCAGAAACTTATTTTTCTCCAGTAAAAATAGAGGAAGATGTAAAGTTGTCCCTAATCCTTGATCTTCATGATAAAATTATTAAGGTATGTAAAAATCTTAAAATAAAATGTCTTCTATGTAATTAGAATATGTCTCCCCTAGTTACTTGATTAATTGTGCATCTTAATTAACTGGATATTTCACCCCACAAATCCCAATATGTACTTTAACTTTCATTAGTTCTTTCCCTAAACATTGAAGAAATTTTTAAAGGAATGAATGCAGAAATTTAAAGTAAATATTTCAAATCTCCTACCATTTGAAAATTACAGTTATAATTAAGATTTTTACAAACTATACCCTTGATAGTACAAGAAAAAGATATGTTTTCTGAGAAACTGTAAAATTAAGTTGATTGTGATCTACATGTTGTAGATAAAGGATCCTCTAAGCAAAATAAATTATCCAAGAAGGTAAAATCAAGGTTAAAACAATCACATTAACTCACTGAAAACACATGATAGAGAGAACTTCATCTCCTTTCTCCACTGTACTGAAAGAAGTGACTGAGGAAGAGGTGGATTGTTTCATAAATAATCTAAATGGGATTTGGCTTGAGTTAAATTGTATATGTTACTAAATTTGAATAAACTTTACATAATAGGAACATTTGACATGGCTATTTTTTTACTTATTTGAAATGTAATAGTATGTAATTCACATTGAGCAAGCTATTATTTGAGCAAATATAATCATCCTGTATGCATGTGAATTTGTGTATCTGTTGTAGTGGTACTTTTGGAAGGAAAGTTATGACCAACCTAGACAGCATATTAAAAAGCAGAGACATCACTTTGCCAACAAAGGTCCATCTAGTCAAGGATATGGTTTCTCCAGTGGACATGTATGGATGTGAGAGTTGGACTATAAAGAAGGCTGAGTGTCGAAGAATTAATGCTTTTGAACTGTGGTGTTGGAGAAGACTCTTGAGAGTTCCTTGGACTGCGAGGAGATCCAACCAGTCCATCCTAAAGGAGATCAGTTCTGGGTGTTCATTGGTAGGACTGATGTTAAAACTGAAACTCCAATACTTTGGCCACCTGATGCGAAGAGCTGACTCATTTGAAAAGTCTCTGATGCTGGGAAAGATTGAGGGCAGGAGGAGAAGGGGATAACAGAGGATGAGATGGTTGGATGGCATCACCGACTCAATGGGCATGGGTTTGGGTGGACTCCGGTAGTTGGTGATGGACAGGGAGGCCTGGCGTGCTGTGGTTCATGGGGTCACAAAGAGTCGGACATGGCTGAGTGACTGAACTGAACTGAACTGTAGTGGTACTGGTAGGAATACTTTTAATTGAAGAGAAAATAAGCAACTCTCATCTTAAGAAGTAAATAGAAATCAAGTGCGTGTTTAGTTCTTTGATACTACTCATTCTGTGAGTTCCTTCTTCAGATATTGTCACTTATTAATATCAACTATGTTTCCATAGTAGCTCAACTGGAAAGAATCCACCTGCAATGCAGGAGACCAGGTTCGATTCCTGGGTTGGGAAGATCTAGTGGGGAAGGGAGAGGCTACCCACTCTAGTATTCTTGAGCTTCCCTGGTGCCTCAGCTGCTAAAGAATCTGCCTGCAATGTGGGAGACCTGGGTTTGATCCCTGGGTTGGGACGATCCCCTGGAGAAGGAAAAGGCTACCCACTCCAGTATTCTGGCCCGGAGAATTCCATGGACTGTACAGTCCATAGGGTCACAAAGAGTGGGACACAACTGAGTGACTTGCACTTGACACTGCAAGCTTCTAAGCATTTAGTGCATGGCTCCTTTTCTCTTTTCCATCTTGCTTTCTTTCTTTTCACTCTTGTAACCTGGCCATATTATTTATATTATTTTTCCTTCTAAAGTATCACTTTCTTACTTTGCTAGTGTCCCCATCTTCAGATGGATCACACAAGTTGGCTGAAGCTCACTGAACTGAATCTCTTTGGATTAGTCCCTTATCCACCTCCATTAGGTTTCTCTGCTGTAGAGAATCACCCATTTGAGCTACATCACTTGGGCTTTAGGAGGTCAAAGGAAAGAAAATGATGACTACCACAATCACAGTTTCCTTTCTGTTCCATTATCTTGTAATGGTTGTTAATACTTTATCTCAGGATAGTCCTCTCCTTTTAACTCGTTATCTCCTTCCAGGTTTTGCTGTTACTGCAATGAGCCCCACCAGCCAATGTTGCAAACAGAACCTACTATTATTATCTCTGATATATTGTGATAAATCATGATTTCAAATAGTTCCTTTATTAAACCCTCCATGAAGCATCTTTAGTTTATACTAAAAACTAGATACACTCATTATAATAATTGGTCCAATAAGACTACATGAGAGTTTAAAGGTAAAACGACTTTAGTTATAACCTGACAGTGTTATAGGGGAAAAAATATCTCAATGACTAATTATGTTAATGTCTCATTTGGGTTATATGTCCATCCTGGGTTGGAAAGTGGCCTTTGGTCATCATAGTCTCTTAAAGGACACTGGAAATTCCATAGAAATTTAACACCAGGATTGCAAAGGCAAGGAAAAAGAAAGATGAAGAACCAGGAATCGGTTACGAAAAGTTGTGCCTAAAGACAGCTTCATTCATTTTTTTAATTTATAAGTCAAATGGCTTAGCCTGAATGATAGTATGATCCTCCCACAGGGAGAAGAACCATATTTGATTGAACACTAATGAACTATAATGTAGTCTGCCATTTTGGTCATCAAATATTAGTTTTTTACCTTATCCCATCTATGGAGCATTCTTACTCAGTCCCAAAGTTCCCACCTAATCACTACTTCTGGCCCTAAGTCTGAGATTTCTTGGTGTTACGTGATTTTCTCTATATCAGGTCAGATATATGGCTTTTTTTTTTTTATGTTTGAGAATTATGAACTCAAAAGAAAAGTTATCTTCCTTCCAAAATCAAAATATAAAGTAATGGAATTGAGAAGGGCAGTAATAGTAAAAGGGGTTTCCAGTAAGAACTATTATATTGCAAAATATAGAACCAAAACAAACCACAGGAGTCAAAATTAAATATAAGCACATAGGAACATTAGTTATAGGCACATTAGTTATTAGTTTAAAACTCATCTTATCAATTAAGCAATTATCTTAGTGGTTAAATGGTTTATATAGCATACAGTCAATAAAACTAAATGTATGATTCTACTGGGAATTAACTGGGCTGATTTTATGCCTCATTATTAATGACCTGAAACATTAAAAAAAAATCCTTTAGGCCACTGGATACTTACTAATTTGAAAAATTATGTTTTTATAATAGTCTCAGTATATGTGTATATTAAACCTAATAATTTCCCTGTGGAAAAATTCAAATTTATGGAAAATTATTAAAGATTTAAAATTATTAGCAGGCCAACAAAAATGTTAATTAGTGACATTTTTACCAAAGGTAACAAAGTATTTTGGGGAAGCCAATAACTGAATATCAAGTCCAGGTGAATTCATGATTTTCAATCATACTTTTTCTCTTTTATAATCGTGCTCCATAAATAAAGGTTAATCTATTATATTATATAGGAGAAATATGTATTAAAATATTTTACGGCCTTTAATAAGTTTTTGGTGTTGTAAATGCCAAAGAATTACAATTATTTTCAGGAAATACATCTAAGAGGAAAACAGGCTAACAATGTCATAATGAAAAATGATTATTTGCATCAAATTTTTAAAATAAGCCTGCCATTGTCCAATCTGTACATTTGTTGCAAAAGTGCTAAAATGGTATGGTATCCTGCATTTGCATGTTTCTTCTCATTTAACATAAGCTTAAATAAATATTTTAAGTATGTTATATTAAAATTATAATTTCATGCATGTCAGATTCATGTTGATGTATGGCAAAACCAATACAATATTGTAAAGTAATTAGCCTCCAATTAAAATAAATTTATTAAAAAAATAAAATTATAATTTCATGATCAAATTTTTTTGTGGAATAATCACTTACACAGTGGATTTTTGAAAGTTCTTTGATTACAAGGCTTTTAAATTATCAACAAAATAGTACAACTTCCAAGAAATGCCAAAAAGTTTCCAGAGTAAAAAGGCCCACAGAATGACCGTGTGATCAATAAAGACTCATGCATGGATGCACTGCCATAAATTTCAAAATCCTTGATAAAAATAACAAATCTTGAGTTTTTACATAGAAGGAGAGGCAGACAGGGAGACAGACATACATAAAGATAGAAAGAGACAGAGAACATTAAAAGAGGAGTTTTAAATGGCAGAAAACTTTTCAAAATATACTATACATTCTGAGAAAAGCAACGTAAAAATGCTTTCAAAATTTATTGTTTATAATCCAAGATTTCAAGAAAGCATAATATACAGTCTTAAGAAACTTATTTTCAGATATGCAGGAAAATAGGCCTATATGTAATCTTTGATGAACAGTAGGCACCTATGGATGTGAGTCTGAGTGAACTCCAGGAGTTGGTGATGGACAGGGAGGCCTGGCATGCTGCGATTCATGGGGTTGCAAAGAGTCGGACACGACTGAGTGACTGAACTGACTGAGGCACCTATTTTCTTAAAGTACATCAAGATTTTTGAAGAATTGCTTCAAGCTGACTAATAAACACGGATATTTTCATAGTGACGAATTTGCATTAACAAATTGGACATGAAGTTAGGGAGTTCAGTATCATGCTGCCACATTAAAGAAAAAAAATTGCAAAATTTATTGTCTCAAACTTACAGTATTTCATGCAAAAACTTCATTCAATCTGTTCCCAACTTGTTGCTTCTTTGGCTGATCCTCTGAGTGCCTTTGTCTGGTGGCTTAACTGAGGCTGGATGGTCAAAGCCAGCCTCACTCACATATCTGTGGGTTGCATGAGGCTGCCATGTATCTCCAGCACTCTTCACTGATTTGTATCCACCATGACTAGACTGTTTGTAGTCTTTATTCCAATCTTGGAATTTAAAACTGAGAATTTTTTTTTTAAATAATGCTTTCTCAAATATTTAATTTAGCTATGTCACATGGCCATTAAGAAAATGTGTCCCCTAAAAGAGGCTCTATTTCTATTTCCCTAAGTCTTAGAGAACACACAACCTCCTTCATACAAAGCAAGGTTTAGAAATCAGGCATCTGAAAAGACATTTCCTGCAGTATGCGTATACACAATCCTTTCAAGCATGTAACCCAAAGAATGCCCCATGCTGCTTTTCCTCCAGTGAAGGCAACTTAGATCTAGAGAACCACTGTCTGATCCCAAAACACGATTTTAGTTTTAGTGTAATTTACTTCTAATTATGCTAAGCAAGATCTTTCTGAACATGTATACAATCAAACTTGTCCTTGTTTTTCATTCTATCTGTCCTCTTTGAGCATATTTTTTAACTCTAAAAGTTCTTAATGTATCTTCCCCATATTTACTCCAGGATTAAAATACATAGATCAATGGTCTCCAAGTTTTTCCTCATACAATCCCATATAGCCTTAAATTTTTAATAACCCCATAATATTTTTAGAGTTATAATAATTAAAACTCACAGGAGTCGGACATGACTCAGTGACTAAATCACCGCCACCATATTAGAAGTTAATGCTGAGAAAAATTGTAAAATATTTATTTTTCATTTAAAAATATAAGAAACATTACTTGTTAATATAAAGGTGTTTTATGAAACATAACTAATTTTCCTAAAAGAATATTAAGAGAATGGTATTATCTTGCAAGCCTTTGAGTTCAGTTCAGTTCAGTCACTCAGTTGTGTCTGACTCTTTGTGACCCCATGGACTGCGGCACACTAGGCTTCCCTGTCCATCAGCAACTCCCGGAGCTTGCTCAAACTCATGTCCATAGAGTCAGTACTGTCATACAACCACCTCGTCCTCTGCCGTCCCCTTTTCCTCCTGCCTTTTGTCTTTCCCAGCATCAGGGTCTTTTCCAAGGAGCCAGTTATTCACACTAGGTGGCCAAAGTATTGGAGTTTCAGCCTTAATGTCTCGCTAATTATGAAACAAATTGATTTTTATGTCTGCTTTTACATTAAATCCATTGCAATATGTTGTTTGCATTTAAATGTATGAAGTCATGCCTCACAGAGACATGCAGCTGAGACTAAGAGGAATATTTAATAGTGATTTTAAGTATAATATGTTTTTATATTCTTCTTTGATAGTAAACAAGAATGTGGCAATTTGAAGCTTCATAAAGACTGGCTGCAGTGTAGAATGTGAAACAATACCAATGATATTTTGTGGTCTATTGAATTAAGACTGGCCTGTCTTCCATCTGGAATGTATTTTTAACACACACATGACTGAATAAGATTATGCTTTCATCATTTCTTTAAAAAAATTAAATTTAAATCTATACTGTCCCAAATTCTGTTATTTGTGAAGATGTGTATCATATGCAAAATTGAGCAAACTAAAAAGACAGTATTTAACAGAACTTACACACACACACACAACACACACACACACACACACAAACAGCTCTGAACTATTTTGATGGTTAAGGAAAAACCATTTCAATTCCACATTATTCTTATAATTTTGTCAGTTCTTGATTTCATATGCAGACCTGGCCTTAAACTATACAGTCCAAACTCATTACATAAATACACAACTTAAAGGAACAAGAATCTCCTTTTTTTTTTTTTTACAGTTTTTTCCTACCATCATACCTTCTCCTATCCGTCATTAAGTAACTGATTAAAAGCCTCCTTGATGGGGCTTCCCAGGTGGTGCTGGCAGTAAAGGAGACACAAAAAGCTGCCAGTGCAGGAGACACAAGACATGCAGGTTGAACCCTTGAGTTAGGAAGATCCCCTGGAGGTGGACATGGCAATCTACCCAGTATTCTTGCCTGGAGAATTTTCACGGACAGAGGCATCTAAAGGGCTACAATCCATAGGATCGCACTGAATGGAACACGACTGAAGTGACTTAGCACGTATGAACGTGCTCTCCTTGACTATAGCGTATGTTAACCATACTTTCCTAGCAGTGTAAAGCTGCAAAGAAAAACTGAAAAGGTTTACCATGAAGTGACAGGGGAGTAGAGGCAGGGGATTGGAGGCTCTAACAGAACAAAGAAATAGTCATTTTTTAGTTGAAATATAGTTGAC
The DNA here is from genome assembly GCF_003369695.1 of Bos indicus x Bos taurus. NCBI lineage: Eukaryota > Metazoa > Chordata > Mammalia > Artiodactyla > Bovidae > Bos > Bos indicus x Bos taurus. Next base: position 57,114,609 of record NC_040087.1, read on the forward strand.
ATTTTCTATATTATGTTAGTTTCAAGTGTACTACATAGTGGTTAAACATTTACATACATTATGAAGTGATTACCACAGCAAGTCTAACAACCATCTGTCCCCCTGAAAGGCAATTGCAATATTATTAACCATATACTTATATGTATATTCATACATGCTAAGCCACTTCAGTCGTGTTCCACTCAGTGCAACCCTATGGATTGTAGCCCTTTAGACACCTCTGTCCATGAAAATTCTCCAGGCAAGAATACTGGAGTAGTTGCCATGTCCACCTTCGGGGGATCTTCCCAACTCAGGGATAGAACCTGCATCTCTCGTGTCTCTTGCATTGGTAGTCAGGTTCTTTACCACCAGTGCCACCTGGGAAGCCCCATCAAGGAGGCTTTTAATCAGTTACTTAAATAATAAACCTTGTGGTTTATGTATTTTCTAACTCAAAAGTTTCTACCTTTTAATCCCCTTTACCTATTTCACCCAATCCACCACTCTCCTTCCTTTAGGCAAGCACCAATTTGTTCTCTGTGTTTATGAGTCTATTTTCATTTTATTCTATTTGTTTTATTCTTTAGATTCCACATTTAAGTGAGATTGAACAGCATTTGTCTTTCTGTCTGACTTATTTCACTTTTTCACTTAGCATCATATCCTCTAGGTCCATCTTTTTTTTTTTTTTTTTTTTTAATCATTCTCTACAGGGTCTCCTGAGAATATTTTGTCAGAGATATATTGGTAAGCACTGCTAAGATGGGGCAACACTGTTCTAATGACAAGATTTCTAGCCAGTACTGCCAAGGAACAAACATAACTGAGTTGAGACCTGTGAAAACTCAATATTCAGTAAAGAAGAAAGAACTTGAGAAATGAACTGGCCAAAGCTTTCAGAATGTTCTTTTCTGCTTTTGCTTTATTTTCCTAGTTTGATGGCAGCTGATTCCAGGAATTATCACGGTTAGTCAATTTTGATTTTATCTCTCTAGATAGATTTTATTACATCAATTTAGGTTGAAACTATCTCAATATAGTTTGTAACTCTAACATGTAATGTTATTTAAAGTTTATTTTCCCTCTTTTTTCCCTTTTACAAGCGTAGACTGGTAGTAAAGAGAAATTTTATGAAGAAGAGTTGGAGATGGGCATGGCTACCATTTTACTTTCAAATTCAAATTGTTATCAATGGAATGTAGGCCTAACCCTTGAAATTGAACAGATAAACATAATTGCTTGTGGTTTATAAGATTTTATCTCATACCATTTTGCCTATTTCCAGCACTTCATATATAATGAGACTTTCCCCCAGTCTTGAAATAAAACCAATAAGGCCTGGTGGGATCTTAATAGCTTAGGAGCTCAAATAATGCCCCAGTTAAGTTGTTCTTTTGTCAATTTTTGCTTACCTAAAGCCAAAGCATTCAAAAAATTTGTGGGATAAATGCAGTCACTGTTAACATGGCCATTAGTCATACTCACGGACATAAACTTATGTTAAGAACTAGCATACTGTAAAAAAGCATTATTTCACGTTTTTCAGAAGTTTACCATGTTTGCCACCATAAATGATAAATTACCATCAGTACATTTTTTAGAAAATTCTTTGTGTGTAAAGTTGCTCAATCATGTCTGACTCTTTGCAACCCTATGACTGCAGCTCTCCAGGCTCCTCTGTCCATGGGATTCTGCAAGCAAGAATACTGCAGTGGGTTTCCATGCCCTCCTCCAAGGGGTCTTTCCCATTGGAAAGATTCAGGGAATGAACCTGTGTTTCTTAGGTCTCCTGCACTGACAGGTGGGTTCTATACCACTAGTGCCACCTGGGTGACTCATTAAAGACTGACTTGTCTGCAGTTTTCACACAGTCAGGACAATGCTATATTTGTGTATGAAATTAAGGACTCAAAGGAAAAGATAATAACATTTTTGAGCATTTAGTTATTCTACCGTGCTATGTTAACTGCTACATCAATTAAACTACAGATATAAATAATAATGATAGAAATTAAGTTACTTTTTCAAGTTATATAGAATACATATAACATTTAAGATGTATTACATGACAGTGGTCCTGTATGGATGTGAGAGTTGGACTGTGAGGAAAGCTGAGCAGCAAAGAATTGATGCTTTTGAACTGTGGTGTTGGAGAAGACTCTTGAGAGTGCCTTGGACTGCAAGGAGATCCAACCAGTCCATTTTAAAGGAAATCAGTCCTTGGTGTTCATTGGAAGGACTGATGCTAAAGCTGAAACTCCTATCAGCAATTATAATGCCAATAAAATGGACAATGTGGAAGAAATGGACAAATTCTTAGAAAAGTACAACTTTCCAAAACTCGACCAGGAAGAAATAGAAAATCTTAACCAACCCATCACAAGCACGGAAATTGAAACTGTAATCAAAAATCTTCCAGCAAACAAAAGCCCAGGTCCAGACAGCTTCACAGCTGAATTCTACCAAAAATTTAGAGAAGAGCTAACACCTAGCCTACTCAAACTCTTCCAGAAAATTGCAGAGGGAGGTAAACTTCCAAACTCATTCTATGAGGCCACCATTACCCTAATACCAAAACCTGACAAAGATGCCACAAAAAAAGAAAACTACAGGCCAATATCACTGATGAACATAGATGCAAAAATCCTTAACAAAATTCTAGCAATCAGAATCCAACAACACATTAAAAAGATCATACACCATGACCAAGTGGGCTTTATCCCAGGCATGCAAGGATTCTTCAATATCCGCAAATCAATCAATGTAATATACCACATTAATAAATTGAAAAATAAAAACCATATGATTATCTCAATAGATGCAGAGAAAGCCTTTGACAAAATACAACATCCATTTATGATAAAAACTCCCCAGAAAGCAGGAATAGAAGGAACATACCTCAACATAATAAAAGCTATATATGACAAACCCACAGCAAACATTATCCTCAATGGTGGAAAATTGAAAGCATTTATTTCCTCTAAAGTCAGGAACAAGACAAGGGTGCCCACTTTCACCATTACTATTCAACATAGTTTTGGAAGTTTTGGCCACAGCAATCAGAGCAGAAAAAGAAATAAAAGGAATCCAAATTGGAAAAGAAGAAGTAAAACTCTCACTATTTGCAGATGACATGATCCTCTACATAGAAAACCCTAAAGACTCCACCAGAAAATTACTAGAACTAATCAATGATTATAGTAAAGTTGCAGGATATAAAATCAACACACGGAAATCCCTTGCATTCCTATATGCTAATAATGAGAAAACAAAGAGAAATTAAGGAAACAATTCCATTCACCATTGCAACGGAAAGAATAAAATACTTAGGAATATATCTACCTAAAGAAACTAAAGACCTATACATAGAAAACTATAAAACACTGGTGAAAGAAATCAAAGAGGACACTAATAGATGGAGAAATATACCATGTTCATGGATTGGAAGAATCAATATAGTGAAAATGAGTATACTACCCAAAGCTATTTATAGATTCAATGCAATCCCTATCAAGCTACCAACAGTATTCTTCACAGAGCTAGAACAAATAATTTCACAATTTGTATGGAAATACAAAAAACCTCAAACAGCCAAAGCTGTCTTGAGAAAGAAGAATGGAACTGGAGGAATCAACCTGCCTGACTTCAGGCTCTACTACAAAGCCACAGTCATCAAGACAGTATGGTACTGGCACAAAGACAAAAATATAGATCAATGGAACAAAATAGAAAGCCCAGAGATAAATCCACGCACATATGGACACCTTATCTTTGACAAAAGAGGCAAGAATATACAATGGATTAAAGACAATCTCTTTAACAAGTGGTGCTGGGAAAACTGGTCAACTACTTGTAAAAGAATGAAACTAGAACACTTTCTAACACCATATACAAAAATAAACTCAAAATGTATTGAAGATCTAAACATATGACCAGAAACTATAAAACTCCTAGAGGAGAATGTAGGCAAAACACTCTCCGACATACATCACAGCAGGATCCTGTATGACCCACCTCCCAGAATATTGGAAATAAAAGCAAAAATAAACAAATGGGACCTAATTAAACTTAAAAGCTTCTGCACAACAAAGGAAACTATTAGTAAGGTGAAAAGACAGCCTTCAGAATGGGAGAAAAAAATAGCAAATGAAGCAACTGACAAACAACTAATCGCAAAAATATACAAGCAACTCCTACAGCTCAACTCCAGAAAAATAAATGACCCAATAAAAAATGGGCCAAAGAACTAAATAGACATTTCTCCAAAGAAGACATACAGATGGCTAACAAACACATGAAAAGATGCTCAACATCACTCATTATCAGAGAAATGCAAATCAAAACCACTCTGAGGTACCATTTCACGCCAGTCAGAATGGCTGTGATCCAAAAGTCTACAAGCAATAAATGCTGGAGAGGGTGCGGGGAAAAGGGAATCCTCTTACACTGTTGGTGAGAATGCAAACTAGTACAGCCACTATGGAGAACAATGTGGAGATTCCTTAAAAAACTGGAAATAGAAATGCCTTATGATCCAGCAATCCCACTGCTAGGCATACACACTGAGGAAACCAGAAGGGAAAGAGACACGTGTACCCCAATGTTCATCGCAGCACTCTTTATAATAGCCAGGACATGGAAACAACCTAGATGTCCATCAGCAGATGAATGCATAAGCAAGCTGTGGTACATATACACAATGGAGTATTACTCAGCCATTAAAAAGAATACATTTGAATCAGTTCTAATGAGGTGGATGAAACTGGAGCCTATTATACAGAGTGAAGTAAGCCAGAAAGAAAAACACCAATACAGTATACTAACGCATATATATGCAATTTAGAAAGATGGTAACAATAACCCTGTGTACGAGACAGCAAAAGAGACACTGATGTATAGATCAGTCTTATGGACTCTATAGGAGAGGGAGAAAGTGGGAAGATCTGGGAGAATGACATTTAAACATGTGTAACACCATGTATGAAACGAGTCACCAGTCCAGGTTTGATGCACGATACTGGATGCCTGGTGCTGGTGCACTGGGACGACCCAGAGGGATGGTATGGGGAGGGAGGAGGGAGGAGGGTTCAGGATGGGGAACACATGTATACCTGTGGCGGATTCATTTCAATATTTGGCAAAACCAATACAATATTGTAAAGTTTAAAAATAAAATAAAATTAAAAAAAAAACAAAAGGCTGAAACTCCAATACTTTGGCCATCTCATGCAAAGAGTTGACTTATTGGAAACGATTCTGATGGTGGGAGGGATTGGGGGCAGAAGGAGAAAGGGACGACAGAAGATGAGATGTTTGGATGGCATCACCGACTCGATGGACAAGAGTCTGAGTGAATTCCGGGAGTTGGTGATGGACAGGGAGGCCTGGTGTGCTGCGATACATGGGGTCGCAAAGAGTCGGACACGACTGAGAGACTGAACTGAACTGAACTTGACAGTTACTATCATAGCTAACATGTTTAGGTAGAGTATATACTTTTGTCCAATTCCTAGGTGAAAAATACAGATTCGGTGAGTAAATAATTCATTAGAGAACAACCAATTCATAAGTGTGAGACTCCAGTTCTTGCTTTGAGTAGGTGTGAAAAATCATTAAAGAAATATTGAAGCAGAATTCTACAAGTCCAGTTGCTCATTGGATAATGAAACTTTTCATGATAAAAGTTTAGAAAAAAAAATTGCAGAACTCAGGAAATGAGAAGAAACCACTTATTCATATGTTCTACAAAGAGTAATAAATACTTTATCATTTGAAATACATATATATGTGTCCAGTTTTATTTATATTTGTATAGAAAATGATGACAAAATAGTTAATAAATATTTATGTAGAACTATTTAGAATATTCCACCTTACATGCTTCAGAATTTTATAGATGACCACATTTATTCAAATAGAGTGTTGATGACAAACAAGAAGTATTTATTTTGACATATCCAATAGGTGTTACTGAATTAATTAATTTGGTCTTTCTATATGCGACATCACAATTAATCTCATTTCATTGAAACACTAATATTATGAAGAAATATTGCAACATCTTAATAGTAATAAAATCTAGTAAGTTATAAGAAAATTTTTAGTTTTTTATTATCATACAGCTATTATATGGCAAAAATTCGATTTCCATACCTAACGTGTGTTTTCCATGAACAGTGCATATGCCATTGCAAGTGAATTATCTTCTACTACAGTACCATACATGCAAAAGTTACATGTTCACTCTCCACTTCATACCAGTTACAGTACTAGGTTATGTATGAATGGGTTGCAAAAAAGAATGAATTTCTTTGCCCCAAAAGTACTTGACAAAAGAGAAAAAGTAGATTGTTTAAAAAGAGCTGTGTTAAACTATAGATTTAGTTGTAAAATATAATGGATCTTTATATATATTATTTCCTAAATAATATATGAGGATTGAGTTCAAACTTTAGCAATTGATAATGATATATAATTGCAGTTTGTTCATTAATTATCAACACAGTATCAGAGCCTGATCTTACTTTGCTTCCTGACCAAACTCTGATTCTGGTAATGACCAATTAAGAAGGAGAACTTATCCTCTGACCCTGTCCATTTTTCTTCCTATACAAGCTTGAATTTGTTTGAAGCATAGCCAAGTGTTAATTTTAGGTTCTGTATTATCAAAATCCTTCAGGCTAGGCTTCAACAGTACATGAACTGAGCACTTCCAGACATACAAGGTGGATTTGAACTAGGCAGAGGAACCAGGGATTAATTTCCTAACATTTGTTGAATAATGGAGGAAACAAGGGAGTTCCAGAAAAACATCTACTTCTTATTTACTGACTGCACTAAAGCCTTTGAGTATATGTGTCACAAGAAACTGTGGAAAATTCTTAAGGAATGGGAATGTCAGACAACTTTACCTGTCTCCTGAGAAACCTATATGTGGATCAAGAAGCAACAGTTAGAAGCTTACATGTAACAAATGACTGGTTTAAAATTGGGAAAAGAGAAGTTCAAGGCTGTATATTGTCACCCTGGTTATTTAACTTCCATGCAGAGTACATCATGTGAAAAGCTGGGCTGGATGAAGCACAAGTTGGAATCAAGATTGCCAGGAGAAATATCAATAACCTCACATATGTAGATGACACCACCCTAATGGCCGAAAGTGAATCAGAACTAAAGAACCTCTTGATGAAGGTGAAAAAGAAGAATGAAAAACCTGGCTTAAAACTCAGCATTCAAAAACTAAGATCATGGTATCCGGTTCCATCACTTATGGCAAACAGAAGGGAAAAAAGTGGGAGCAGTGACAGATTTGGGTTCCAAAATCACTGCAGATGGTAACTGTAGCCATGAAATTAAAAGATGCTTCCTCCTTGGAAACAAAGCTATGACAAACCTAGACAGTGTATTAAAAAGCAGAAACATCACTTTGCCGAAGAAGGTCTGTCTAGTCAAAGCTATGGTTTTTCCAGTAGTCATGTACAGAATTACAGTGGACCATAAAGAAAGCAGAGCACTAAAGAAGAATAACTGACATTTTTTAATTGCCATGTTGGAGAAGACTCTTTAGAGTCCCTTGGGCTGCAAGGGGATCAAACCAGTCAATCCTAATGGAAATTAACTCTGAGTATTCATTGGAAGGACTGATGCTGAAGCTGAAGCTCCAATACTTTGGCTACCTGGTGTGAAAAGCTGACTCACTGGAGAAGACTCTGATGCTGGGAAAGATTGAAGGCAGAAGGAGAAGAGGGTGGCAGAAGATGAAATGTTTAGAGAGCACCACCGACTCAATGGACATGAATTTGAGCAAACTCTGGGAGATGGTGAAGGGCAGGGAATCCTGGCATGCTGCAGTCCACGGAGTTGCAAACAGTCAGACGTGACTTAGCAAACAAATGCAAAGACAACAATTGATGGATATGTCCACCTGGTGCATAAGGCATAGCTAGCTAATTCAGGTTTTGAGGAATAGAAATGAGCATCACTTTTGCTAGGTCATACAATAACAACATGTAGGCTGCTGTCACTGGAAAGAGCTCACCCAATATGGTGTACCTGCTCTGCACTGAGATGTGCACTTTTATGTTAAGGATAAGTCATTTCCTTTGGTTAGCTCCCAAACAGTTTCTAGAAGGCAGCAAAGCACAGGAGCAGAGAGCTGCATCAGCAACTCTCTATGGTCTCCCGGCATGGCTACTCCTTTTCCCCACGCACCTATGATTTCCCCAACTTCATAAACTCCTTTAGTCTCTAAAGACAAGTTTGTTTTACCTGTTTTTTTCCTCAGGACAATACAGGCTTTGCTTTCGCTTTGTGATCTTGTATATGTTAGAATTTGTTAGGCGATACTTCTATAACAGCAACAAAAATTTTTGTGTAGTTTACCTCAAAGATTTATTTCCTGCTCTCGTTACAGGTTCATTGTGGCTCAGCTGAGGCTTTGCTCCGTGTCCTCTTTACTCTGCAGCTAAAGAAAATTGAATAGCCTTTATCTGGGTCATGCCTAATTATCCTGGCAGATTAAAAATTAAAAAAGGAAAAGAAAATAAAAAGAATCATGGTGGCTGTCACTCTGGCATTCATTATTCAAAGATGCTCGCCTCCAAGAAATATGTATTATTTTAGCACTTTCAGTTCATTGCCTGGAGTTTGCCACAAGGTCTCACGAACCTACAAAGGAAGTCAGAAGTACATACATGCTATGTGCTTCAAAGGGAGCAAGGTAGAATATTCTGTTAAATAGCATATTAAACACCATAAATCTATTTTTATGAGACGGCCTTAATCCCACACCTCAGTTCTTGCCTGACTCTTAGGAAGGTCTTCCTCTCTCCATGAACCAACTACAGAAAACAAACAAAACAATTCCTCTTTTAATTTAAAAGACTGAATTTCCTGCTATAGTTGACATGAGCCAGAAGAGCATATATAAGGAAGTATGCAAAATAAATGACTACAATTAATATTTTCAGTATGAATTTGAAGATATTATTTCAGTTTATATGCAAAGGCAATATTCTCAAAGAAGATATAACAGATTCATGGTATTGAGCTCCTAGGGCAAACAGCAATGAAAGTGCAAGAGGAAAGAAGATGTCAGAAAGCAGCATTTCAGCATTCTCTTTGTTTACATACTTTACCTAAGTGTAAATATATTTAAATTCAAAAGAAAGGGAAAGAAAAAAGTAGAGAAAAAAAGAAAGGAAGGAAGAAATGAAGAAACAAGGAAGGGAAATAATAAAATACAGAAATAAGACTAAATAAAAATGTATGGGCCAAAAAACAAAGCAGGTGGCACTTGATATTCAAGCACTGGGATTTTTTTTTCCTTGGGAATATAAAACTTATTTGTTTCTCAGAGGTTAGGAACATGATCAGATGTATATGCCTCAAGAGGAATATAATTGACATTATATATATTTCAATTAATTTATTACATAGGTCATAGCATATATGAAAAACCTAGACAGCATATGAAAAAGCAGAGACATGACTTGCCCACACAGGTCCATATAGTCAAAGCTATGGTTTTTCTAGTGGTCATGTATGGATATGAGAGTTGGACCATAAAGAAGGCTGAACGCCAAAGAATTGATGCTTTTGAGCTGTGGTGTTGGAGAAGACTCTTGAGAGTCCCTTGAACTGCAAGGAGATCAAACCTGTCAATGCTTAAGGAAGTCAACCCTGAATATTCTTTAGAAGGACTGATGCTGAAGCTGAAGCTCCAATACTTTGGCCATCTGATGCAAAGAGCCGACTCATTAGAAAAGATGCTGATGCTGGGAAAGATTGAAGGCAGGAGGAGAAGGGGACGCCAGAGGATGAGATGGTTGGATGGCATCACTGACTCAATGGACATAAGGAAGAGCAAGCTCTGGGAGATGGTGAAGGACAGAGAAGCCTGCATGCTGCAGTCCATGGGTATGTAGAGAGTCAGACATGACTGAGGGACTGAACAATAGCAACAACAAAAGCACATATAGCATAAATCTATGATATAATTATATTGTATGGTATATTTTATGCTAAAATTATATGATATAATTATAAGATATGTTAATCATATATTACCAGGTGCATATATTAAAAATATTGTATATAGTTACATATTAATATAATAAGTATATTATTATTTTATAGTATATATTATTTGTTTTAAAGAATAACAATAATAAGATAGTAGTTTTCATTCACCTACTCTATGAAATAAGAATTATTCATCTACCTATGATTCTCTGAATCATTAAGTCTAACTATATTTCAATATATAAAATTAGGCTATAAGAAAATTCTCAAAACCTGTTATCTATTAGGTTGGTACAAAAGTCATTGTGGTTTTGGACTGAATTTTAAATCATTATAACTTGTCTCAAATACATATTTATTACTCAAAATAAGAACCATTACAATGAACAATTTTTGCCAAGGAGAAATAAGTTTGTTTATTCCTATAGTATAAAAATCCATGCTTTGGGATTCAGAGAATTCTTTTGCAAAGCAGTTTTTGTCTCCTGCTGGTTGTGGAAGCCTGTTTTCCTGTAAAAAGTCATCATGATGCTTGACGAACTTGTAGCAGGTTGGTAAGAGGTCAGATGAATGTGGCAGATGAGGCTAAGGTTCGTAGCCCAATTTGTTCAACTTTTGAAGCCTTGGTGGCTTGGTTCTGCAACATACAGTCAGGTGTTGTCACAGGGATGAGTTGGGCCCTTTCTGTTGACCAACGCCAGCTGCATGTGTTGCAGTTTTCAGTGCATCTCATAGATTTGCTGAGCAACTTCTCAGATGCAATGGCTTCACTGGCGCTCACAAAGCTGTAGTGGATCAGATCTGGCAGCAGACCACCAAACAGTGCCCATGACCCTTTTCTTTTCTGGTGCAAGTTTGGTTTTGGAAAGTGCTTTGGAGCTTCTTCTTGGCCCATCCATTGAACTGGTCATTGCAGGTTGTCATATAAAATCCACTTTCCATCACACGTCACATCCAATCAAGAAATGGTTCATTGTTGCTCCCTAGAGTAAGAGAAGACACTTCAAAACAGATTTTTTTTTTTTTTAATCTGCCGTCAGTTCATGAGGCATCCACTTATTGAGCTTTTTCTCCTTTCCAATACAATGGTTGATGTTGTGTTCTTTGGCAACTTTTGTATAGTTGTAAGAGGATCACTTTTGATGATGGCTTTCAATTATCATTGTCAACTTCTGATGGCTGGCCACTGTGCTCCTCATCTTCAAGGCTCTCGTCTCCTTTGTAAAACTTCTTGAACCATCACCACTTTACTGTACGTTTGTTAGCAGTTCCTGGGCCAAATGTGTTGATGTTGTGAGTTGTTTCCCAGCTTTTTGACCCATTTTGAACTCTAATTTAAAAAAAAATTGCTTGAATTTTCTTTTTTTTTTTTAATGTCATTTCTATAGTCTAAAATATATATAAAAAGCACAGAAAGTAATGTCATTAGCAAAAAATAAAACAAAGTGAGAAATGCATGTTAAAATTATGTTTAACATAACCACAATTACTTATTAATGTATCCCAATATCAAATGGCAAAGTTCAACAATGCAAAACCACAATTACTGTGGCACCAACCCATTACTGAAATGCTTATCATGTTCTAGGTATTAAACTATGTATATGCTAATAATGGGATATCCATCATGTTAGGTAGCATTATTAGTATTAAATTTAGCAGGCACTTTGCCAAGAAAGTCCCTTACCTACTCAACACATTTAACCTTCACAATAGTTATAAAATGAAGATATTATTAGTAGCTATATTTAATGGATGAGAAAACTAGAATTCAAAGAGGTTAACTAATGTGTTCAGGGTCACTACCTCAAAGTTGATGGCAGTGGTAATCAAACTCAAGTCTGGATACATGCTTTTCTCCCATTGTGTGTGTTTGTTTTTATATTATAATAAGAGCAAATGCTTTCTCACACATGAATTATACAATGTAAAAATTAATCACAAAAGATTAATCATAATAAAGAAGATGCACATAGAAGGCACATGAGGCTTTTAGAATGTGTATACTTTCCTTACACTCAATTTGATTCCAGCACCTGAATGAATAAATCAATTACTTCTACTTTATTTTCATTTGGGATATAAAGCAGAAAAATCTTATTTTCTGATGCCAATATTTTTGGATTTTTTGAAGACAGACTTTAATTTTCCTTTACAGAGGTAAAAGGTCTTATAAATTTTTCAAATACACATTGTGTAGCAGGAGATGCAACCAAGGGAGAGAAATGGTTTTTAAAATCAGAGGTAAGTACAGTGCAGCTATTGTGGTTAAGCAAAGACAAAATGTTTTCATATGTATCATGTCTCACACAGCCCAAGGATTTTTTTCAGAATATGACTTAAGAATAAACAAGCAGAGAATATTCATTTAATGTCACTGAGGAGGAAATTTGCCATGAGTGAATCAAAAAAGAAAGAAAGAAAGAAAGAAAATAGGGCTAAATGCACCTGCTATAAAGACTTTCCTTGTAACACATTTTTTCTCTTTTATTTTGTATTTCCATCCAAAACTCTAATTTGGATTCCAACTGGCAAATCTTTTCTATTTCAGTGTGTCACTAAACTTTTTAAAATGTGAAATACTGCAATTTTATTGGTATATAACAATTGATTACATATTCATTATTATAGTCATTTATTAATCTTGTATATGACTGCCAACTCAGCATTTTTCTCATGTAAATCAAATTCAAAATAATTATATGCATTCCTGTATATTTTGAATGATTTTATTCATTTATTTTGAATAATTTTCCTACTTTGAATTGTAAATTATGTCCCTATCTCTAAAATGTCCATGATTCTACAATACACTACTCACCTTATTTTTGTTTAATTCCCCAAGATTACCATTATTTTCTCCTTGCTACCTACATTAGGTTTTATAGGTACAAAACAAACTACCTTGGAAGTGATTAGTTTAAGCAGAAGGATACATAGTTGAAATCTCATAAAACACTAATTATAAAAGGCAAGATGCCTAGTGCCCACATTTACCAAGATTCTAAAGGGAGAAATGTACGATTTTTTAAATCTTATTTAATGATATTTTTAATTATCCTTTGTGTGTAAACATATAAATAAGATATTTGGACTAAGATCCAAATGATTTCTAAGACTGAGGGATACCAACGAAATTAATGGAAAACAGTATGTGTTAACAACATGGGAAAAGGCCCAGGTGACCTTCAGAATGCATAAAATAAAAAGATCTAGTGATACTTGCATAAGGAACCTGAAGATACTTCCATTTGTTTTTCCAAATGTCAAGTCACATGCAGTTTTAATTAAAAGTAGTTTATTTTTCAATGCAGAAACCACTTTGGAGCTAAACTTTGTACCCGTTGGAAATTATATAATTCTCATTTTAATATGCATCTTAGTACCCAGAAGGTTTGAATGTATTCACTAGAATAAATCACCAAACTCAATTCTAAATTAGGTTGTTTTTTTCTTATGTTGTTCACATAGTCTTATATTTTATATTAAAAAAAAATTATACATCTAGAATGTAGTTTTATATAGAGTACATCTGCAATGTTTTATGTTTTCCAAACTGATATCTAGTTGACCCAACACACAACCTGTGCAATGAATTTCAGAAATAAGATTCCCTAGCAATTATGAATATGTTCTTTCTTATTTGTATCATATTTTAATAACATGTATTTATATATTTCTATAAATTCACTGGGCTTCCCAGGTGGAGGGAGCGGTAAAGAACCATCCTGCCAGTGCAGGAGACATAAGAGAAGGGAGTTTGATTCCTGTGTCAGGAAGATCCCCTAGATGATTTCATGGTGATCCACTTCTGTATTCTTGCCTGGAGAATCCCATGGACAGAGGAGCCTGGTGAGCTCCAGTCCATAGGGTCTCAGAGTTGATCATGACTGAAGCGACATAGCAAGCATGCATACACGTATATTTGCTAAGCATTCCTTTTTCGTCTCTCTGTTTCCTCTATTTTCTTTCAGATTAAACTTAAATAATGATTAAAAGACAAAGATTTCAAATAGTATGGGTGATACTATCTAAAAACAAAAACAAAAACTCACTTTTGTGTGCAGAACCTGTATTTGATAAGTAATGGCTGGAGCTGCTGTGAACGCCTTGCCACTAAAAGTGGAGACCCTGATGCTGCCGGGAGCCACGCATGCTAAGTCGCTTCAGTCATGTCAGACTCTGCAATCCTACTGACTGTAGTCATAATCAGACACCAAATCCACCAGTGCCTTGATCTGGGACCTTCCAACACTCCAACAACTGTGAGAAATAAACAATGCCCATCCATGTTATTATAAATGGTAAGGTTTCAATATTTTTCTATTGAATAAAATAATATTCCATTGTGTGTTTATGTATACCACAGTTCTTCATTCATTCATCCATAGATGCACATTTAGGGTGTTTCTGCATCTTGGCTGCTGTCAACAGAACCGCGGTGAACACAGGGGTGTGTGTATCTTTTTGAGTTAATTAATGATTTCAATTTCCTAGAATAAATATTCAGAAATGGAATTGCTGGATCATATGGTAGTTCTCCTTTTTTAATTTTTTGAAGACCTTCCCTACTGTTTTTCATAGTGACTACACTAATTTACATTCCCACCAACAGTGCAAAAGGGTTCCCTTTTCTCTAAATCCTGTCAACACTTGTTGTTTCCTGTCTTTTTGATAATTGGCCATTCTAACAAGTATGAAGTGATATCTCACTGTGTTTTCAATTTGCATTTTCCTGATGATTAACAGTGTTGAATATCTTTTCATGTTCCTTTGGCCATCTGTATGTCTTCTTTGAAAAAATGTCTATTTGGAGCTTCTGTCTATTTATTGATCAGATCGTTTACTTTTTTGCTATTAAGCTGTGTGTTATTTATGTATTTTGTATATTAACCCATTATAAGATATATTCAATTAACTTTAAAACCACAAAATGAACATTAAGCCTGCATGTTATATGTAAAGAAAAAACATCAAAGAAATTCCAATGCCCACTAGGTATATAATAAAATTTTCTAACATGTTTAGCTTTCACCATATGCCAGTTACCATAATAAATATTTTTACATGCATCATCTCACAACATTTCTGTGACAGGTAGAATTTAGAGAGCCAGTTTTATAAATTAAAAAACAAACAAACAAAAAAACACAAAAAGTGAAGCTCAAGAGGTAGTAACTTGCTGAAAGTCACACAACAGAAGAGAGGCACAGCCAGATTTGGGACATGTTTGTTTGATTCCAGAGTCTGAGTACTTACTACTGCATTAGGTGGATTTCCAATGTGAAAGGACTAGAATAATAGTGTAGGAGGAAAGGGATGTAGGGACCAGGTAAGTTAGCCCACTAACTAGAGCATCACTTGTTCATTTGCTTGCTCAGTAATTATTTACTTTCTTCCTAATATGTGCTGCCTTTAATACAATGATCACTGACAGAGAAAAATTCACTGCTCAAGGAAATGCTCTTTAATCTAGCTGTTATCATTTTAATTAAGCCTCTAAACTCACAACTATTTCATTAGCTACAATAAACATTTTAAAATGGAGTATAGCACACCTGTTAAGCATAGATAGGGAAATATAAATAAAAGGACCTGTGAAATGACTAGTACAAGGAGGCATACAATTTTAAAAATATTAAAGGGGAACAAAATATAGACCTGGACTACAATTTGAACTTTTGTAAGAAAGCTACTTTGAAGAAATCTAAAAGGACAAAATTGAACAGGATTTCTTGAACAATAGATGCATTTTGTAGAACTGAAACCCAATGAATTTCTAACTCTAAGAAGACTATACAAATCCAGAGGCATATACCAGGAAAATAAATAAATAGACTAGAAAACAAAAGAGAAGGTACTAGATGCAGGATGTCAATTACAGTATGCTATAAAGCGGATTGTATTTATTGGCAATGTATAAAGCCCAAGTTCATAGCCTTTGATTAATATTGCCTGAATTAACTGTAGGGTAAACTGCTCACCCCCTTCATGGATCACAGCCTTGTCTTGGTGAAGAAGCTTGCTAATTCAATGAAGCTATGAGCCATGTCATGCAGGGCCATGCAATGCAGATGGATCCCAGTGAAAAGTTCTAACCAAACCTGGTCCACTGGAGAAGGAAATGACAACCCACTACATTATTTTTGCCTGAAGAACCAATAAATAGTATACAGTATGTGTGTGTGTGTATATATATATATATATATATATATATATATATGGCACCAAACAATGAGTACCCCAGGTCAGAAAGTGTACAATATGCTACTGTGGAAGAATGCAGCACAATTACTAATAGCTCAGAAAGAATGAAGTGGAAATGGTACTCAGTTGTGGATGTGTCTGCTGGTGAAAGTCAAGTCTGAGGCTATAAAGAAAAATTATGCATAGGTATCTGGAATAGTAGGTCCATGTATCAAGGTAAATGGATATGGTCAAGCAGGAGATGGCAAGATTAAACACTGACATCTCAGGAATCAGTGAACTAAAATGGATGAGAATCAGAGAATTCAGATGACTGTTATACATATTACTGTGTGCAAGAATGCCTTAGAAAAAATGGAGCAGCCCTCAGAGTTAACAAAACAGTCTGAAATGCAGTACTTGGGTGCAACCTCAAAAATGACAGAATGATCTCAGTTTATTTCTAAGGTAAATGATTCAATATCACAGTAATCCAAGTTTGTGCTCCAATCACTGATGCCAAAGAAGCTGAAGTTGACTGGTTTTATGAGATCTATAACACTTTCTAGAAATAATACCAAAAAAAGATGTCCTATTCATCATATGGGATTTGAATGCAAAAGTAGGAAGTCAAGAGATACCTGGAGGGAGTAGCAGGCAAATTTGGCCTTGGAGTACAAAATGAAGCAGGGCAAAGGCTAACAGTTTTCCTGACAGAGAACTGGTGATAGCAAATACTGTCTTCCAACAACACAAGAGACGACTCTACATCATCTTGTACATCACCAGATGATCAATACTGAAATCAGATTGATTACTTTCTTTGTAGCTGAAGATGGGAAAGCTCTATAAATTCAGCAAAAACAAGACATGTAGATGACTCTGACTCAACTCACGAGCTCCTTATTGCAGAATTCAGGCTTGAAGGAAGTAAATAAAAGCATTAGGCCATTAAGGTATGACCTAAATCAAATCCCTTTATGATTACACAGTGGAGGTGACAAATAGATTCAAGGGAATAGATCTGGCAGACAGAGTATCTGAAGAGCTATGATGGGAGTTTGTGACATGGTTCAGGAGGCAGTGACCAAAACCATCCCGAAGAAAAGGAAATGAGAGAAGGACAAGTGGTTGTCTGAGGAGACTTTACAAATAGCTGAGGGAAGAAGAAAAGTGACAGGCATGGGAGAAAGGGAAAGATGTACCCAACTGAAGGCCGAGTTCCAGAGAATAGCAAGGAAGGATAAGAAGGCCTTTTAAAATGCACAATGCAGAGAATAGAGGAAAATAGGATGCAAAAGACTAAAGACCTTTGCAAGGAAATTGGAGATATCAAGGAAACATTTCATGTAAGGAATGACACAATAAAGGACAGAAACAGTGCAGACTTAACAGAAGCAAAAGAGATTAAGAAGAGGTGGCAAGAATACACAGAACAACTATACAAAAAAGGTCATGATAATCATGATAATTTGGTCACTCAACTAGAGCCAGATATCCTGGGTATGAAATCAAGTGGGCCTTAAAAAGTATTACTATAAACAAAGCTAGTGGAGGTGACAGAATTCCTGCTGAACTTTTGAAAATCCTAATTAAAGTGCTGCACTCAGTATATCAGCAAATTTGGAAAACTCAGCAGTGGCCACAGGACTGGAAAAGGTCAATTTTCATTTGAATCCCAAAAAGAGCAATGACAAAGAAATTTCAAACTATTGTACAATTGTGCTTATTTCACTTGCTAGCAAGGTTATGCTCAAAATCCTTCAAGCTAGGCTTCAGCAGTATGTCAAAACTGAGAACTTCCAGATGTACAAGCCGGGTTTAGAAAACACAGAGGAAACAGAGATCAAATTGTCAACATTTGTTGGATAATGGAGGAAGTAAGGGAGTTCTAGAAAACATCTACTTATGCTTCATTGACTGTGCTAAAGTCTTGGACTGTGTGAATCACCACAAACTATGGAAAATTCTTAAGATATAGGAGTACCAAACCACCTTTCCTATCTTCCAAGAAACCTGTATATGGGTCAAGAAACATCAGAACCAGACATGGAACAACTGACTGGTTCAAAATTGGGAAAGGAGAATGACAAGGCTGCATATTGCCATCTTGCCTATGTAACTTATACGCAGAGTACATCATGTGAAATGGAAGTCCTGATGAATCAAAGGCTGCAATCAAGATTGCCAGTAGAAATATCAACAATCTCAGATATGCAGATGATATCAGTCTAACTGCAGAAACTGAAGGGAAACTAAAGAGCCTCTTGATGAGAGTGAAAGAGGAGAGTGAAAAACCTGGCTTGAAACTCAACATTCAAAAAACAAAGATCACTGCATCTGGTCCCATCACTTCATGGCAAACAGAAGGGGAAAATGTGGAAGCAGTGACATATTTTCTTTCCTTGAGCTCCAAAATCTACTGCAGATGGTGACATGACTGCAGCCATGACATTAAAAGACACTTGTCCTTAGAAGGAAAGCTATGACAAACCTAGACAACGTATTGAAAAGCAAAGGCATCACTTTGCCAACAAAGGTCTGCATAGTCAAAGCTATGATTTTTCCAGTAGTCATACACAGGTGTGAGAATTGGATTGAAGAATTTATACTTATGAATTGTGGTTCTGGAGAACATTCTTGAGGGTCCAAGGGGTCAAGGTTATCAAGGCAATGTGATCAAACCAGTCAATCCTAAATGAAGTCAACGCTGAGTATTCTTTGGAAGTTCTGATGCTGAAGCTGAAGTGCCAATACTTTGTCTAAGGAACTGAGCAACAACACAAACTGCTCACAGGAGAAAAGAGAGTGCTAGTCACATGCAAAACCCACACTCCTCTCAAATTTTCCTTTTTTTTCTTTTGTATTAGAAATGGTGTGCCAAAGGTAAAATACAAATTAGAATATGTAAATATATTAGATACACAGTTATAGTCAAAGAAGAACCCAAAACTTAAGAAAGCATTGCTGTTAATATAAATTTCCAAATTTTGAGACTATATTTTTATCTGATACCTCAATCAGCAAGTGAGAGAAAGAAGTATATAAATATGGATTCCCAATAGTAGTCTATCCAAATCCTTAGTATTCCTCCCAGTGTAAAGGTAGCAATGCCACAATTAAACTTGAAGATATAATAATTCTCCAAAATTATGGCAGTCTCTTTCATTTGTGGTTCCAGAATAACCTTGGTGAATTGATTATGTGCATAATGTTGAAAATGAAATTCTGATGAGTTTTTCTTAACTTTTTTTTTCTTTTTTCCTTTATTAACCTCATACATCAATAACAATGTAAAAGATAATTTTTTAATTAAGCTAAGTAAAAAGGGATATAGAATGGTTCTATTAAATCCTGTTGATTCTTTGGACTTTTGGGAAATTGGAATATACAAAAGTCTTGGATTATTCAGATAATTTAAACTTAGAAGTGGTAAAAGAACTATATCTGATTAATTGGCAAATTAACATTGCAGTCTATGGTGCTAATCAGGCTACAGACTTAGTCAAAATATTAGTGTGATTAAAAAAATAGTTGTATGGGTTTCAAATTCCTCTACTGCATTGCTCTCTCTTCTGTAGCAGTAATAGAAATGATATTATTTAACCAGAATACTGCATAGTATCTTCCCTATCAAACTGTACAGGAAAATCACCTGGGTCATCTAAAAATGATATTGTATCTGCCCAAAAGTACCGAATCAGATGAGGGTAAAGGAACATAGGTAGAAACATGTTTTTAGAAGCACTTTGGGTGAGTTTTATGTAGTCATGTACTATATTTATTCAGAATAGCTCTTAAGGAAAATGCTGATTCAGGGTTTTCATTTCTTTGTGGCTAAAAAGAGAAAGAATTTCCCTTTAAATATTATAATTATATGTTTTAATAGGAATTTAATAATAAATTTGAGCTAATAGTTGCCTAACACAGAGCACTGTGTAACATTTGCAGTGGGTTATTTGAGCAATGCTACCATGTCAAATTATCTTTATTGGTAATTTTGATTAGAAGACTTAGCTAGGCATAATTCAATAGAGAAACAGACTAGGGGATAAAGACTCAGCAAGGCTTATAATATACCTTTGGTGTTAGCTTGTCT
Organism: Bos indicus x Bos taurus; assembly: GCF_003369695.1. Taxonomy (NCBI): domain Eukaryota; kingdom Metazoa; phylum Chordata; class Mammalia; order Artiodactyla; family Bovidae; genus Bos; species Bos indicus x Bos taurus. The sequence goes on from NC_040087.1 coordinate 57,134,899, forward strand.
TGACCTGTTTCAGAAATACTTTCCTACACATGAAAAAGTAATTTTCCTGTCAGTGTCTCATCTACACAAATTCCTGGTCTATGGAATGTGGATCTGACATTGGGAGGCAAAAATACAACATTTAGCCATGAAATTTTTCAATATAACCTTGGTTTTCTCTTTGTGAGTGTGCAATTACCACATACACAGTGGATCATGAGCTAGGTTATTAAGTGTAAACTTTTATTAATAGAAATGACAAAAAGCATGTGAGTACAGATCTCAAGTTCTTTAACTCACTAGGGGGCTAAGAGTCTAATCTGATACATTTATTAGGGGAAATTTATTAAGATGTGTTTTCACTCCATACTATCAACAAGGTTATATTTTTAAATTAGAATAAAATTAATCAAAGATATACAAGTTTTTTTATATAAGAAATTACAGAATATTACAGGAAAAGAAATAATATATATCTAAATAAATGAATAGGTACTTATTTCATGTTTATATGTTATAAACATGGCATTTCTCCTCAAATTATTCTTCACCTTTAATGAAATATAAATCAAATTTCAGGTGGATTTTTGAAGAAATTAAAAAGTAAGTTAATTCTAAAATTCATACAGAAATGGAAATAACCAAAGTCTGAAGGGAAAAGCTTAAAGAAAAATAAAAAAGGGGAGGGGCCTGGGAGACTTGCATCATTAGACACCAAAATCTATAAAAAAACTGTCACAATTAAGACAGTGTGGTAATAAAAATGCTCACTAAGGGAAGAGACTGCACAGTCCAGAAACATACACATGGATTTTTTTTCTGATGGATAACTTTTACTTGGGATTCCCTGGTGGCTCAGACGGTAAAGCGTCTGCACTTGGACTGGACAAAACATTTGGAGAACTCTACTGCAGCTGAGAGCACTGACTCTACTGTGCTGTGCTGAGTCGCTAAGTCGCTAGATCATGTCTGACTGTTTGTGACCCCATGGACAGTAAGCCTTTCAGGCTCATCTTGTCCATGGGGATTCTCCAGGTAAGAATACTGGAGTGGCTTGCCATGCCCTCTTCAAGGGGACTTCCCAACCCAGGAATTGAACCCAGGTCTCCCACATTGCTGGTGGATTCTTTACCATCTGCGTCACCAGGAAAGTCCAAGAATACTCGAATGGGTAGCCTATCCTTTCTCCAGTGGATCTTCCTGACCCAGGAATCGAACCAGGGCTTCCTGCATTGCAGGCTAAAATCAAGGGTGTTTCTTTCCTCTTCTTTCACAGTTCAGAGCTGAACTGTGGTTTAAAGGCTTCTTTTTTGTCTTTACCTGCTCCCTTTACTTTTATATTTATCTCTTTATCAGATGTTTCCTCAATAATCTCTTGTATTTGTTATCTTCTCCTGGCACTTAAGTCTCAGGTGACATAAACTGACACCAGGAGCTATAAAACCATATATGTATATGCATTCACATACAAAATTATCATCGATACATACTACTTGTCATATAATATTAATGTTGTCCATGTCTGTATATTAAGTTGAACTATATTGAAGGAGGGGACTGACTTCCCCGGTGTCACTAGTAGTAAAGAAATACCAGCCAATGCAGAAGCCACAAGAAACACCAGTTCAATCCCTGGGTTGGGAAGATCCCCTGGAAGACGGCATGGTAACCCACTTCAGTATTCTTGCATGGAGAATCCCATGAACCAAGGAGCCTGCTGGACTATAGTCCATAAGGTCACAAAGAGTTGGACACAACTAAAGTGACTTAGCACACACACACATATTAAGGCAGATTAGGCCTATATATATTTTTTTTTTGGTCTCAATCATTAAGATTAAATTTCATTAAAGAACATTAAAGTTCATCAAAGGTATGTAATATCAATGATAATTATTATGTTTGAAATAGATGTATGTAAAGAAATTTTAACTTGTGTTTAAAAAGCTCTATAGGGATTTCCTGGTTGTTCACTTATTAGGACTCAATACTTCCACTGCCAAGGCCCGGGTTCAATTCCTGGTTAAGGAACTAAGATTGCACATACAGCGTAGCATGGACAAAAGAAAAAGAAAAGAAAGATAAAAAGCAGTGTAAAACAGCCTTTCATAGACCTGTATTATTATTTCCTTTAATTGTCAATATATTACCAGGAGCTCACTACCAGTATCTTTACCTGACAATATTTAAGAGAATTACCCTGCTCCATCCATGGTAGAGGGGACAGAAAACAAAGGTATATGTCTTGTCAATGGCATTCTTTATGTTTCATTGACAGGAATGAAATGTTTTGGTTATTTGGTGGTGATAATGGATTTGCCTTTCTTTGTTAATATTCTCAAGTATTTCATGTTTATAATAAGAAAGATAACATAAATTGGAAAACTTCTTGAAGTATTTAGGAATACTATATTTGGTCATGGAACTGTTTCATAAATCAGAAACCTGGCATGGCTTACCAGATTATCTGTTCAGTGTCTCATCAGACTCAAATCAAGGTGTCAGTGTACTGAGCTAGTATCTGGAAGCTTCAAGGAAGAACTTGCTTCCATGAACATTCAGACTGTGGACAGAATCTAGTTGCAGAAATAGGACCAACTCTCCATTTCCTTGGTGGCTGTCTGTAGATTGTCTTCCTCAGCAAGTCAAGATCACATGCATCCCTTCTCAAATGGCCACCTCCTTCTTCAAAGCAGCAGGAGAATATAGAATCTTTCACTTGCTTTGCCTCTGACTCTCATGCCATCACCAGCAAAAAGAAAATCTCTCCTTTTAAACTCTCACATGATTAAGTCAGATGTATCAGATAATCTCCTTATCTTAAGGTGAACTGTGTTTGCTTGCTCAGTCACTTAGTCATGTCTGATTCTTCGACACCCCTGGACTGAAGCCCCCATCCCCCTCTGCCCATGGGATTTGCCAGACAAGAATACTGGAGTGGGTTTTCATTTCCTTCTCCAGGGGATCTTCCCTACCCAAGGATCAGATCTGTGTCTCCTGCATTGGCAGATAGATTCTCTGCCACTGAGCCACCTAGGAAGCCCAAAGGCAACTGTGCTATATAACAAAACATAATCATAGGAGTGGCTTATCATATTCACAGGGTTCAGTGAAGTGCCAGCAAATTTGGAAAGTTCAGCAGTGGCCACAGGACTGGAAAAGGTCAGTTTTCATTCCAATCCCAAAGGACAATGCCAAAGAATGTTCAAATTATAGCACAATTGCACTCATATCACATGCTAACAATGTTGTCCTCAAAATCCTCCAAGCTAGGCTTCAACAGTATGTGAACAGAGAACTTCCAGATGTACACACTGGATATAGAAAAGGCAGAGGAACCAGAGATCAAATTATCAACATCTGTTGGGTCATAGAAAAGGCAAGAGAATTCCAGAAAAACTTCTGCTTCAGTGACTATGCCAAAGCCTTTGATTGTGTGGATCACAACAAACTGTGGGGAATTTTTAAAGAGATGGGAATACCAGACCACCTGACCTGCCTCCTGAGAAACTTCTATGCAGATCAAGAAGCAACAGGTAGAATCGGACATGGAAAAACAGACTGGTTCCAAATTGGGAAAGGAGTACGTCAAGGCTGCATACGGTCACCTTGCTTATTTGACCTATATGCATAGTACATCATGCAAAATGCCAGGCTGGGTGAGTCACAAGCTGGAATCAAGACTGCCAGGAGAAATATCAAACCTCTGATAGGCAGATAATACCACCCTTATGGCAAGTGAAGAGGAATTAAAGAGCCTCTTGATGAGGGTGAAAGAGGAGAGTGAAAATGCTGGCTTAAAACTCAACATTCAAAAAGCTAAGATCATCGCATCTGGTCCCATCACTTCCTGGAAAATAGATGTGGAAACAATGGAAATAGTAACAAACTTTATTCTCTTGGGCTCCAGAATCACTGCAAATGGTGACTGCAGCCATGAAATTAAAAGAAGCTTGCTCCTTTGAAGAAAAGCTATGACAAGCCTAGACAGCATATTAAAAAGCAGAGGCATTCCTTTGTCAACAAAGGTCTGTATAGTCAAAGCTATGATTTTTGCAGTAGTTATGTGAGAGTTGGACCGTAAAGAAGGCTGAGCACTGAAGAACTGATGTTTTCAAACTGTGGTGTTGGAGAAGACTCTTGTGAGGCCCTAGGACTGCAAGGAGATCAAACCAATCCATCCTAAAAGAAATCAACCCTGCATATTCATTGGAAGGACTGATGCTGAAGTTGAAGCTCCAAATCTTTGGCCACCTGATGCCATGTGTGTGTTGCCAGGCTCAGTCATGTCTGACTCTTTGCAATCCCGTGGACTGTAACCCACCAGGCTCCTCTGGCCCTGGGGGTTCTCCAGACAAGAATACTAGAATGTGTTGCCATGTCCTCCTCCAGAGGATCTTCCCAACCCAGGGATCAAACTCAGGTCTCCCACATTGCAGGCTGATTCTTTACTGTCTGAGCCACCACCTAATGCAAAGAGTCAGCTCATTGGAAAAGACCCTGGTGTTGGGAAAGATTTGAAGGCAGGAGGAGAAGGGGTCGACTGAGGAAGAGATGGTTGGATGGCATCATCGACTCAATGGGCATGAGTTTGAGCAAGCTCCACAAGAGGATGAAGGACAGGGAAGCTGGGCTTGCTGCAGTCCATGCGGTCACAGAGTCAGACACGACTGAGCGACTGAACAACAAAATGAAATGAATGTCAATAATTCATGTCTGACTCTTTATCACCCCATGGACTATAGACTGCCAGACTCCCCGTACATGGAATTCTCCAAGCAAGAATACTGGAGTGTTGTCATTCCATTTTCCAGAGGATCTTCCTAACCCAGGGATCAAACTCGGGTCTCCTGCATAGCAGGTGTTGGAGAGGTTTCAGAGATCAGAACATATTTCTCTTAGATGTTGGGGGAAGGTTAGAATTCTGCCTGTTGTGCATAGATTACCTGTGAAGTTGTTATTATAATTGTGACTTGATACTTCCTATAAATCAGCTTTTTTGAGGCTCAAAAATTGGAAGTATTTGTATAAAATCTTGTCATTTGTGTCAGAGTTAGCTAGTTCTTAAATCAATGACCTCTAAATAAATGTATTTCCCAAATAAAATGTATCCTTTCAACTTCTAGCTAAAGGTAAAAATGGAAACAAATAGCACCAATGGTTGCTACAATGCTTTTGTGTTTTGTTTCTGTTAAGACATAATGAAGAGGAGCAGCAGGAAATAAAGATGCCTTCACATAACCTGACTGATAAATGCTCAATAGTATCTTGGTTATGGGGATTTCATAGCAGTCAATGAATAGACACTAAAAGATGGTACATATGAATAGTTATCCAAAGAATATCCAAAAGATTAGCTATTGTCATCATTGTAATGATCTATTTTTCTAGAGCTGCACTATCTAATACAGTAGCCTTATTACTATGATTACTGAGCACTTGAAATATGGCTAGTCCAAATTGAAATGTACCATCCAGTATAAAAGATAGATCTGATTTAAAACGTTCAACATGAAAAGATGTAATATATCCCATTAATAATTTTATATCAATTATCTTTAAAATAATAGTTTAGAATTTGAGGTTAAATAAATTATAGTAATAAACTAACCTCCTGTGTTTCTTTTAAATTATTTTAATACAGCACCTTAAAAAGTTTCAGTTATATATATGTCTCATGTATGTATTGAGTCATGCTGCTTTTTTTCTTCATTGGAGTATAATTGCTTTACCATGTCATGTTAGTTTCTGCAGTACAATGAACTGTGCTGCTTTAAAACAAATTAGCAAGAAATACTTTCTTTAGGATCAACATTCACGTTTGAGGAAATTGTTTTTTATTATTCTCTGCAGTTATTTATAATGTTTATTTATTTATATATAAGTTATTTATAAACAAATATTTTACCCTTGACATACATTCAGTCAGTTTGTTAAAAACAAATGAAAATGAACAAAAATCAACATTTAAAATTGGCTTCCCACGTGCTGCTAGTTCTAAAGAGCCCACCTGCCAATGTAAGGGACATAAGAGACATGGGTTTGATCCCTGGGTCAGGAAGATCTACTGGAGGAGGACATGGCAACCCACTCCAATATTCTTGCCTGGAGAATCCCCATGGACAGAATAGCCTGGTGGGCTATAGTCCATAGGGTTGCACAGAGTTGGACACAACTGAAGCGACTTAGCAAGCACTCATGCCAATGCAGGAGACACAAGAGGCATGGGTTCAATTCCTGTGTTGGGAAGATACCCTGGAACAGGCAATGGCACCCCACTCCAGTATTCTTGTCTGGGAAATCCCGTGGACAGAGGAGCCTGGCCAGCTACAATCCACAGTTTATGGGGCCACAAAGAGTCAGACACAACTGAATGACCAAGCACACACACACACATTTATTTGACTATTAGAATCGAAAGGCCAATGAGGCTCTGAGCCTGGTGTAAACCAGATTCTGCTCTTGTCCTTGTTTGTACTCGAGACTGCTCCTCTGCTTGTTGTGCTCATTTCTTCTCGCCTTCCAAGTCTTATAAACTGACCCTAGTGTTCATCTTCTGTTAATTCAAAAGAAGCTAAGTGCTTGGATCAGCTCTGCCTGGCATAGGAGAAAATGAGAAATGGGGCCACTGATATGCACAGAAGGCCAAGAAGGCTAGACTGAAGGGGATGACTCTTGGCCAGCTACTTCCAACAGAGCTTATTTAAAATTCTCACTTGTTTGACTAAAACAAAATATTAATGAATCTACTTAAGAGAGCTTATAAATGCTGAAGAATTAAAAAGGATGGAGCTTGAAGGGCATAAGAATAATTTTTCAGAAAATTCTCTCTGACCACTCATGCACAGGTATAATATGTAACTTCTTATTTTTATGAGTCCTTCTATTGTAAATAGAATCAGTATGACCTTTCCCATAAGGAAAGAAGAAAGTGATTTTTGATAAAATGTCTTAGAAAGTTGCCAATGCTTTTAAAAAGTAATAAAATGACTAAGCAAGTTGGAGTAACATACAGAGACTGGAGAAAGATTACATTGATAGACAAACTCTGCTTGGATTGGAAATAAATTAACTCTAAATTGCATGTAGATAGTTAAGTCCAGAAAGGCTAATACATTTAAAAGAATTTTAATATAAAAGGTTATATTGCATAGATAAGAACATAGCTGGTTTTCTTAATTTGCAAAATAATTAGTTTAGTTTCTTAGTATTTATATGTACCAACAACAAAATTTAATAGGTTTTTATTTGCTATTGATGCCTCTCAAGTGTACATTCTTTCTTTGATATACATTATTTGGGAAGTGTTTGCAAGTGTGAAAAGAAAAAAGAGTAAAAATGTAAATGATTAACACCTGCATATCTCATAAGAGCTGCAAAACAGCTCCATCTAAGTACTATGCAGACAGGAAACCTGCACTTGCATTAACTATGCATGGTTTCCTTGAAGACATGATAATTTACCATACAATGTCCATGCCTCAAAAATTATACACTGTTAACCCTTCAGAAGATTTGTAAGGCAACGGATTTATGAAGAAAGAAAAATGCATCATTTTAAACACTTGCATTAATAAGGAAGCAACATTTAAATTGCATAATAAAACATGAAACTAAAATTTTTGCAAATAACACTCTACATACTAATAAATGAAGATATTAAATACAAAAACAGAGACATTATTTTAGAAATGAAAAATTTGATTTTTCAAATTTGATACAAATCCATATTTGGCTCATGAAAGAATGACAAGGTTGACATGGTACTTGTTAGTCAAATTATAAAAATGGAAACAGAAATACTATGATCAAAATTTAGAGAAGGAATAAATCTATGGAGATAAAATTAAAATTGTATATGATTGTAGACAAGTTCTGTTAATAAATGGGCTTCCCTGGTGGCTCAAATTGTAAAGTGTCTGACTGCAAATGCGAGAGACCGTGGTTCAGTCCCTGGGTAAAGAAGATTCCCCGAAGAAGGAAGTGGCAATCCATTTCAGTACTCTTGCCTGGAAAATCCCCTGTATGGAGAAGGTTGGTATGCTACAGTCCATGGGGTCACAAAGAGTTGGACACGACTGAGAGACTTCACTTTCACTTTTCACTTTCTTTCTGTTAACGAGAGTGAATATTTCAATACTTTGTTGGATTTTCTAGATAAATGGAATAATTAAAAAAAAGAGTTAAATCATTTAAATAAACAAATTGTGAAAAAAGAAATTTAGTAATTTCAAAAAGCAAACTTCAGAAATGGCTTACTTCATAAGTAAGTGCTTTAAAATCTTAAGTATGTATGACTATTTTGTAATTTTGCATCTTCAATAACATAAAAGAAGCAGTAAACTCTTTTAGTTATTTTAAAAAAGAAAATATAAACGATGCAAAAACAGAAAAATACACAAAAGAAAAAGAAAAACAAATAGAAATTGAATATGTATACCTATAGTGGCTGAAATTACATATCATTAAATTGAATCCAGTGGATATATATATATATGCATTTTTTTTTTAAGGAGAGAGAAGCCTTTAAAAGCCCCCCCCACCCTCCCCTTTCTTCTTTCCTGCTGTCTGGAAAACACATGAAATGGTTGGTGCCCCAGTAGCTACCCTGAGTCATGAAATGACCTAAAATATGGAAACCACATGGCTGGGACTGATAGAAAGAAAAAAAAAAAACAAACAAACTTGGGCCAATGCTCCCTGAGTAGAGCTAAAATACTAACTTATTCTCTACAACTCTGTGTCTGTTTAGTTGAGAAAATTAACTCCTGTTTAAGCCATTATCACTTAATATTGAAATTAATTCTACAAATAAATTATTTGGATGTCTCAAATTTGCTTACTCCTTTGAGCATGATATGAAGATATAATAAGGGGAATATAATAAGGGTAAGGGAGGGGGTTAAGAAGAGTACCAGGGGCTTCCCTGGTAAGCTTAGTTGGTAAAGAATTCGCCTGCAATGAGGGAGACCTGTGTTCAGTCCTTGGGTTGGGAAGATCCCCTGGAGAAGGAAATGGCTACCCACTCCAGTATTCCACCCTGGAGAATACAGTCTCAAAGAGTCAGACACGACTGATCGACTTTCACTTTCACTTAAGAAATATAAACTAGGTCTCAATGCATAAGATGTAATATGTGGAAAGACTAATGTAAGACCAGATTATGGAGATGTTAGATTTATTTTCTATAAATATAAAATATTTGGCATATGACTTTAAATTTAACAAAAGTATAGTGAGAAAAGCAAGAAGTCCTGAAACATGATTTTTTAAAAATGGAACTTAAAAATACAGCTACTGAGTGATCCAGCTTAGTTAGAGCTATTGGTAGCAAAAGCAAGGGCTTCAACTGACAGAGTTAAGCACAATCAATGGTATGAGTGCTTCCAAAATCTCATACAAATTTAGCCAACAGAAGTAAAATTATTAAAATATGATTAAATGTTTTAATAGTATTATCAAAATATAATTACAATCTGTTTTATTACTTCATTACTTTACCTTAAAATTTTTAAAGCATATAAAAATATCAAGTATAATCTATGCTGTCTCAATTCTCACTTAAGTTACTATACGTTGAATTAGCAGGTATGCAATAACTTATTCCACAGTGATGCTAGTGTTTTCTAGATGTAGCATTAGTTCACAAGCCATTTTCCCAACACATTAGTATTATTAAACATTCAAGAACAATTTTCACACAGTTTAAAATGTCTTAGCAATATATGAAAATCTTAAGGGAAAAAGCTGAAATTTCTGCATGAATTGCAGTCCCTATATAAGTAATGCATGAAAAAGTAACCACTGTTTACTATATTGCATTCTCATATGTCTTATAATTTTTTCAATACACTTTTACTTATATGAAATTTATTTTTGTTAAGAAATTAAAAGGAATGCTTTTTACTGTTTGAAAACACAAAACATTCATCTGAATACCTTTGAGAGATTAAATTAGAACAAATACCAAATTATGATACTCTTTTAACATCAGAACAAGGAATTGAAGCTATATACAAACTAAAATAATCTTTGATATTTAATTTCTCAAATTGCGGTAATGAGTTATACATGATTTTTCATTTACAAATAATTGTGATTCTTGGCAATCAAATCAAATATGGTATTAAAGTAGTTTTTATTAAGCTATTTGTTTTACACTAATAAAAAACTCAGATCCCATTTATTTTTGTAGTATCTTACCTAGCTAATGTTTAACAAAATCTAATATCATTCATGTTTTGAATGTTTTACCAACAGAAATAGGACAACCAGAATGCAGCATTTATCAGAGCTTTAAAATAGTGACCACATTCCCTAGGGCATACATATATTTTATCAGTTCTCATATCATTAAAACTTAAACAGTCAATGCATACTAACAATTTGCTTTCAAATGTAATCTTAGAAATTCCTAAAGGCAGGGACCTTCATTTTTGTAAGCTGTTAAAGGTTTCAGCAGAGGATATTAAGAAGAGGTGGCAAGAATACACAGAAGAACTGTACAAAACAGATCTTCATGACCAAGATAATCACGATGGTGTGATCCCTCACCTAGAGCCAGATATCCTGGAATGTGAAGTCAAGTGGGCCTTAGAAAGCATCACTACAAACAAAGCTAGTGGAGGTGACAGAATTCCAGTTGAGCTATTTCAAATCCTGAAGGATGATGCTGTCAAAGTGCTGCACTCAATATGCCACCAAATTTGGAAAACTCAGCAGTGGCCACAGGACTGGAAAAGGTCATTTTTCATTGCAATCCCAAAGAAAGGCAATGTCAAAAATGCTCAGACTACTGCAGAGTTGCACTCATCTCACACGCTAGCAAAGTGATGCTCAAAATTCTCCAAGCCAGGCTTCAGCAATACGTGAACCATGAACTTCCAGATGTTCAAGCTGGTTTTAGAAAAGGCAGAGGAACCAGAGATCAAATCACCAATATCCCCTGGATCATGGAAAAAGCAAGAGAGTTCCAGATAAACATCTATTTCTGCTTTATTGACTATGCCAAAGTCTTTGACTGTGTGGATCACAATAAACTGTGGGAAATTCTGGAAGACATGCGAATACCAGACCACCTGACCTGCCTCTTGAGAAACCTGTATGCAGGTCAGGAAGCAGCAATTAGAACTGGACATGGAACAACAGACTGGTTCCAAATAGGAAAAGGAGTACGTCAAGGCTGTATATTATCACTCTGCTTATTTAACTTATATGCAGAGTACATCATGAGAAACGCTGGGCTGGAAGAAGCACAAGCTGGAAACAAGATTGCCAGGAGAAATATCAATAACCTCAGATATGTAGATGGTACCACCCTTACGGCAGAAAGTGAAGAGGAACTAAAAAGCCTCTTGATGAAAGTGAAAGAGGAGAGTGAAAAAGTTGGCTTAAAGCTTAACATTCAGAAAACTATGATCATGGCATCTGGTCCCATCATTTCATGGGAAATAGATGGAGAAACAGTGGAAACAGTGTCAGACTTTATTTTTGGGGGCTCCAAAATCACTGCAGATGGTGACTGCAGCCATGAAATTAAAAGACACTTACTCCGTGGGAAGAAAGTTATGACCAGCCTGGATAGCATGTTGAAAAGCCGAGATATTCCTTTGCCAATAAGGGTCCGTCTAGTCAAGGCTATAGTTTTTCCAGTGGTCATGTATGGATGTGAGATTTGGACTGTGAAGAAAGCTGAGCACTGAAGAATGATGCTTTTGAACTGTGGTGTTGGAGAAGACTCTTGAGAGTCCCTTGGACTGCAAGGAGATGCAACCAGTCCATTCTGAAGGAGATCAGTCCTGGGATTTCTTTGGAAGGAATGATGCTAAAGCTGAAACTCCAGTACTTTGGCCACCTCATGCGAAGAGTTGACTCATTGGAAAAGACTCTGATGCTGGGAGGGATTGGGGGCAGGAGGAGAAGGGGATGACAGAGGATGAGATGGTTGGATGGCATCACCGACTCAATGGACGTGAGTTTGAGCGAACTCGGGAGTTGGTGACGGACGGGGAGGCTTGCGTGCTGCAATTCATGGGGTTGCATAGAATCGAACATGACTGAGTGAATAAACAAAACTGAACTGAAAGGCTTTAGGCTATTTTCCTCTTAAGGATTATAGTTCACATTAAGTGAGATCATGCCAAAAAAAAATCTGAGAATTAAAGCTATGAGTATCTATGTCAGTACTGCAGAAATATCTCACTGGGTATATAAATCATATTTTAGAGAAATAGAAAACATAAATATATATTTAAAATTAATAAACTGTGTGTTTGAAATCCATTTTCATATACATAAGAAATATAAGGATTTTACAAAGAATTTCCTATACCTTACATACAGTTTATTATTAATTTGTTACAGTAGTATTGTACACATCTTAAAATTAATTAATCAATATTAATCCTTTTTTATTAATGAACGTTCATATGATATTCAGATTTGCTTTATTTTTTCTAGGGCTTTTTGTCTGTATCAGAATCTTTTCCAATATACCAAATTATACTCAGTCATCTGTTTTCTTAAGCTTCTCTTGGCTATGACAGCTTTTCTCATATGATTAAACTGGAGGTCTGGGGTGTAAGGATTGAGATCACAGAGGTTAAGTGTCATTTTCATAAAATTATATTAAAGATGCATTATATCAGCATGATTCACCATTGTTGAATTTGACTTTGATTACTTGGCTGAGGAAGTGTTTGTCATTTCTACAGTGTGAAGTTATTCCTTCTTTTCCCTCCTGGTTCCATCCTTTTCTTACTCTCTTCTTTGAAAGGAGGTCACCATGTACAGCTTATACTTAAGAAATGGGACCTTACACTCTTTCTAGAGGGCAAATATCTTCATAAATCAGTTGGAATTTTACACTGGAGATTTACTTCTTCTCCCATTAATTTCCTTATATAATTTATTAATGTAAATATGGATTAACAGATGTTTATTTTATAATTTGCATTATTATCAAATACTACTTTTTTTGGTTACTTAAATTGTTTCAGCTGTGGCCGTTTGGCTTTTTCGGTCTGGTGGTCTTTGATGTTCATCAGTGTTTTGTCTTTTGAGTATATTTTTTCTGGTCACTACAGGTACTCCAGGCTCAACTTCTATATTTTTGTTTTCCTTAGTCCTAGAGCTAATCATTTGTCCAAGGAGTCCTCTGACAGCTATTTCTCCTGAATCCTTTTTTAAAAAAATGTTCTGCTCTAGCCTTTATTGAATTATTTATTTTTTGCTATGCTGGGTCTTCATGGCTGCATGGGCTTTTTTCTCTAGTTGCAGCAAAGAAGGATTACTCTCTGGTTGCAGTGCATGGGCTTCTCATTGCCCTAACTTCTCTTGTTGCAGAGCATGAGCTCTAGGGAACCCATGGTTCAGTAGCTGCTGCACATGGGCTCAGTAGTTGTGGCTCCCAGGCTCTAGAGAACAGGCTCAGTAGTTGTAGCACATGGTAGTGTTTTCTTTGCAGCACGTGGGATCTTTCTAAATCAGGGATGGAACATGTGTCTCCTGCACTAATAGGTGTATTCTTTACCACTGATCTGCCACGGAAGCCCATCTCCTGAATCCTTTTGTTAATGAATGCTGTTAGAAACTGGATTTTGATTCTAGGTGTGTTTTTTGTTACTGGGATCTCAGAAGACAACACGATTACATGTACTGTAGATATGTTGCCAAGTCACTTCAGTCATGTCCGACTCTGTGCGACCCCATAGACGGCAGCCCACCAGGCTCCCCCGTCCCTGGGATTCTCCTGGCAAGAACACTGGATTGGGTTGCCATTTCCTTCTCCAATGCATGAAAGTGAAAATTGAAAGTGAAGTTGCTCAGTCGTGTCCAACCCTTAGCATGGACTGCAGCCTACCAGGCTTCTCCGTCCATGGGATTTTCCAGGCAAGAGTCCTGGAGTTGGGTGCCATTGCCTTTTCCACAGTAGATATAAACCTATGTAAATACAGATATCTGCAAATATTTCCATAAGTAACCTTATGTATCTCTATTAAACTACACAAATCTAAATGGATATATTCACCTTTATTATATTACCACATGACTTTTACCACAGAGTATATATCCTCTTGCTAATTTGTATCCCCTGGCTCTGATAGTGAAGAACTTGGCCCCCACAGTCTGCCATCCTTTTACTTGTCTAATTTCAGAACTTTTCAAAGTAATATCAGAATTGTTATCCTATTCCCAGATAAAATACTTTAAAACTAGAGTTCAGTGTTGATGTATAGTTCCTTTTCCCCTAGTTCTACAGTCTCCTCCTTTTTAAAGTTACTTAGGTTAGCATGGTACTCCTCCATACCTTCCTTCAGTGAGGTTTTATCATGTTTTTTATACAACTCATTTGTTTTATCACATTCTGCCTTCCATCCTAGGATTCCTCCTACCCTTAAGGATTTCAAGAAAAGTTAAATATATTATTAGAAAGTATCTTATTTCCATTGTAGGCATTGTAGGTGAATTCTTTACCTGCCCAGCCATCAGGGAATCCCAGCTTGGATCCAGTCTCCAGTTATTCAATCAAAAGTTAGTTGTGATTAAAGACAATAATAATTTAAGAAAGGATTTGATTCAGGGTGGGCCTGATTAAATCATTTTAAAGACTCTAAGAGCAGAATAAATTCCAAGAAGAAATGTCCACTATAGACTGCAGATTAAGCTTGTATGTCAGACTTCCAGCCTTCCTTTCCCTGAAAGGACCCCCTAGGGCAGGATGGCCTGCCCTAACAATATGATACTTGTCTATCCACTCCCTAAATTGTCTGACCCAATTCCTTGCAATTAATTTTCTATAGGTTCTATTTCTCTGGTCAAAGAGGCTAATACAAATTTTGGTACCAAAAAGGGATCTAGAGAAAGAGAATTTTTTAAATGTGTTCTCTCAAATGGTGTTGGGTTTTCTGGAATTGTTTCTTGAATGTGCATAGGAAGGAAACATTCATTCTGAGTGGTAAAGAAAGTATTGTCAGTCCTTGAAATGATTTTGTAATAGAGACATGTAAAATGCTGCCATTGGATACCACAGACTAAATACTTAATAGAAACTGAAGTCCAAGGTGACAATGTCAAACACTTCAATTTTGACAAATCTTTTTTTCCCATAGAAGTGAGAGGTAACAGGTAGGAAGGCCAGGGGTCTCTAAACGGAGGAAATAGGCTGCAAGTGTCAGACATTTTTTATCTCTCTCAAGTGCCAGGAGGAAACAATTTAGTGTTATATTTTTTCCCCTTCTCTATACAAATTTAAAGAGGTTTCTCTTAAAATTCTCTATGGCATAATGACACCTGGTTCCACCTGAACTTAACTTTTCTCAAACCTTGAGCTAACCGATGCATTTTTCTTATGGAAATGTTTGTCTTAAGCTACGTTAATATACCCTAGCATTTACCCTAGACAATGCACTTACCCTAGATTCTGTCTTCAAGTTGGTTTCGCCTAAAAGCTCAGAACTGACTTGACAAACCAGTATGTTACACTCATACATTGTTCTGCTAATCTATGTTAATGAAACTATATATTTTTATGGAAATCTGCCTTTCTTCAAGATTCATGTCAATCATTTTATGTCCCGGGATGACTCACCTGGTGCCATTCTCTAAGTTTTGAGACATTTCCTTTCTTTAATTAGCAGACTGCTAGTAGCTAAGGAGAAGGAAATGGCAACCCACTCTAGTGTTCTTGCCTGGAAAATCCCAGGGACAGCGGAGCCTGGTGGGCTGCGGTCTATGGGGTCGCACAGAGTCGGACATGACTGCACTGACTTAGCAGTAGCAGTAGCTATGTAACATCCAGCTAAAGACTAGCAGGGGGTACTCTTTCTGCCCCCTTCTGATGTCTATGTCAGAAGCTTTATCTTTTTTAGACTTTAATAAAACTTTATTACACAAAGCTCTGAGTGATCAAGCCTCGTCTCTGGCCCCAGATTGAATTCTTCTTCTCCGGAGGCCAAGAATCCCGGCATCTTCATGGTTTGCTGCTAAGTCGCTTCAGTCGTGTCCAACTCTGTGCGACCATATGGACAGCAGCCAACCAGGCTCTTCTGTCCACAGGATTAGGGAGTAGGTTGCCATTTCCTTTCGTGATTTAGCAACAACCTTTCAGAAACAGGCCTTCATTCTCTCCTTGAGGATGTGAGCTCTCCACTGTCTGAAGAATTTGTAATGACCTCCCCTAAGACAGTTATAGAGCAAGTCACTGGTGATTCTCCTCAAGACCTAGGCCAACACCCCTATGTTCTAGATTTATAAAGAGACTCAGGTCCCAAGAGACCCAAATGGTGATTGTGACCCATGAAGTAGTGCACTGTACACCAAAATAGCAACACACATTTTCTAATTTGTGCTTAGCTGCTCAGTCATGCCCGATTCTCTGCAGTCCTGAGGACTATAGCCCACCAGGCTCCTCTGTTCAAGGGACTCTCTAGGCAAGACTCCTGGAGAGGATTGCAATTTTCTGCTCCAGGGGATCTTTCTGACTCAAGGGATGGAACTCCAGACTTTTGCCCCTCCTGCATTGGCAAGTGTATTCTTTACCTCTAGCGCCACCTGGGAAACCCCTTTCTAATTTATATTAACAGGAATATGAGGGTATGTGTGGAAATGGATCTTAAGGGTGTGGCACCATGGTGAAGGGAAATGAAGTTTGAGTAGGCCAAATTTATTGACAGGAGCCCACTAAGCAGAGATCCTACATTACAAGTTGTAGTTTGAGGTGTCAGAAAGGACCCTTACAGTTGGTCTGGTTTGTTGGATCCCCCAGATGAGGGTTAAATGCATAACTAACTACCTTGGTATACTGTAGAGGAAGGTATCCCAGGATGGAGAGAGAATGGAATTATGTGTGTAAGGCCTGCTTATCTAGATTGGGTTAGAAGGACACATATTTTACTAAGACCGTGAAAAATAAATTTGAGGGGAGTCCCAGAATCCTTGAAGAGCCTTGTGTTCACACCTCCAGTATGTTGAAATTTATAGTGCAAACTCTTCTCATTGAACTGGGCTCCCTAAATGCAATGAAGATAATGGGACCTCAGGGTGGCAGGGGCTAAGGGCAACATGTAATTACCACAGACAAGGTGGATGAGGTAATGGATAGTAGAGTCAAAGCAGTAATATGAATAATCTGACTTGCAGAGACCTATGCATTGATTATGGTATCCCTAGAAAGAAGATTTGTCATATATCAGTTTTCTAGCATTCAATAAAAAACTACAATGAAGTGGTTGGCTGAAAATAGCAAAAACTATCTTCTCTAACAGATCTGGAGGCTAGAAAACTGGAATTGAGGTGTTGGCAAGGCCAGGCCCCCTCTAAGTAAGAATCCTTCATGCTTGCTCTAGTGTCTAGTGATTGCTGACAACTCTTAATATCACCCATCCTCATTCCATATCACATGACATTTTCATTGTATGTCTGTGTACAGATTTCTTCTTTTAATATTGACATGAAGTTATTTTATTAGGGGACATTCACCACTGTGACTGCATTGAGGAAAGAGAAACAGTCATATTCCCTAGGGATCACTGTACACAGATTCTGAACTGACTAATTCCTGAACATGCAAAGCATCACTATGGCCCACTAGTCAGAGAGGGGTTGACAGAAGTCAAGCGATTACGGGAGTTTCATCTCGGGTCTATCTCATGGTAGGCCCATGGACAGTATCTCCCTGTCCACATTCTGTAGTTATTTCACCAGTTCCAGAAAGTGTAATTTGAATAAACATTTTTAGCAACTGGCAACACCCTTACTGATTGGTGGTGTGAGGGCTTTTATGGTGGGAAAGTCCAAGTGATTTCCTCTGCATCCTATTCAACTTGTCATTTTGGCCTATGCAGAAAAGGAATCTGGAAGAATAGCAGTGGATTACAGGAAGTTTAATCATTCGTTAACTTGTTTTGCAATTACCGTTCCAGATGTGGTTATGCTACATGGGGAAATTAACACATCCTCTGGTGCTTGCTACACAGCTATGGATCTGGAAAAATCTTTCTCCTCTGGACACTTGTTAGTAATGTTCTTCAGAAGTCATACATCTCTTGCTAGTAAGGCTGGTGATACACTCACCAGCCCACCTCAGAGGTGTAAATGCCTTTGACCCCCAAGTCATTTTTTATTTTGTAGGAAGCCTGATACCTTTCCTTTCCACAGGACTTCACACCACTCCATGAAATTGATGGCATCAGACTGATTGAAACTGGTGAGCAGGAAACAGCAGCTACTTTGCCCATATCTAAGTGTTGTTAGTAGTAAAGAACCTGCTGGGCAATGCAGGAGATATAAGAGATGTGGGTTCGATCCCTGGATCAGGAAGAGTCCCTGGAGGAGGGCATGGGAACCCACTCCAGTATTCTTGCTGAGAGATTCCCATGGAGAGAGGGGCCTGGCGGGCTATGGTCCATAGGGTCGCAAAGAGTCCGACAACGTCTGAAGCAATTTAGCACACATGCACGGCACTTATCAGTAAGACATTTCCATGCCAGAAGTTAAGAAATAGACCCAACAAAAAAATCGGAGACCTTCCACTTGAATGATATTTCTAAGTGTCTAGTGGTGTGGTGCATGTTGAGATAGTCCTTCTCTGTTGAAGGGCAAATTATTAGACCTTCTATAACCATACAGGAGACACAGTGCCCAGTGTGTCTGGTTGGAATTTGGATGCAAAGTATCATTCACATGGGTGTGTTATTCCAGCCTATTAATGAATGATCCAAGAAGTTGCTACTTTCAAGTGAGCACTAGGACAGGGAAGTCTCTGCAACAAGTCCAGCCTTCAATGCAAAATGCTCTGCCATTGGGCCATATAATCCAAAACATCTGGTCATGCTTGAAGTGTCCATTGCAGACAGTGATGCTATTTAGAACTTCTGGAAGTTCCTTAGAGATGAATCATAGTTCAAACCTTAAGGATAACTATATTCCTTAAAAACAAAAACAGCTCTTGGCTTGCTGTTGGTTTTCATTAAAGACTGAACACTTGGGATTTCCTGATGGTTCAGTGGTTAAGAATCTGCCATGCAATGCAGGAGACACTGGTTTGAGCCCTGGTCTGGGAAGATCTCACATGCCACAGAGTAAGTAAGCCTGTGCACCATAACTACTGAACCCATGCACTGTACAGCCCAAGCTCTGAAACAAGAGAAACCACTGTAATGAGAAGCCAGAGAGTAGCCCCTGCTGACTACAACAAAGGAAAGCATGCGTGCAGCAATGAAGACACAGCACTGCCAATAAATAAATAATAAGTAAAATACATATTAAAAAGAGCCTGAACACATAACAGTGGGCCGCTAAATTACCATTGACCTCAGCTGCCCCTTATGAATGGGATGTCATCAGGCTCACCACGCCACAAAGCTGAGTATGCAGAGCAGTACTGTATTATCTAGCACAAGTCATCAGTATGATCAGAATATGACAGGCACAAGTAAGTGGTCTGATTCTCCATAATTCCTACTTTATTATCTTTTTCTCAGCCCACACCTATGGCCACATGAGGAGCTGCCTGTGACTAACCGACTAAGGAACACAAAACACAGGACTGATGTGTAGATAGTTCTATATGATATACAGACATCATTCCAGAAGTGGGCCCTGTGACCCAAAGCAGTTAGAATCAAATAAATCAAAAAATGGTCCTGATAGGAGGATACCTCTCTAAGTCAGTTGACCTGTTTATGGATTTCATGTAACTGTGTCTGCACTTCCCCAGAAGTATTTAATCCAGTGAGCCTGCTCAAGAGAAACTGAGGCATAAGAAATCAGAGAGAACTTTGGGATGGGCAGGTAGAACTACAAGATTGCCAACACCATTACAAATACAACACTTTAATAACTTTATGTGCATGGACTCATTCAATCTTCAGTCTCTTTTTCATGCCTAAGTACAAATATTGCTGTTTTATTATATTATATGGACTTGCTGCTGCTACTGCTGCTGCTAAGTCCACTTATGTGTATACAAAAGTGAAAGAAGTGAAAGTGTTAGCTGCTTAGTTATGTGTAACTCTTTGCGACCCCATGGGCTGTAGCCCCTCAGGCTCTTTGTCCCACGGAATTTCCCAGGCAAGAATACTGGAGTGGTTGCCATTCCCTTCTCCAGGGGATCTTCCCAACCTAGGGATTGAAGATGAGTCTCCTGCATTGCAGGCAGATTCTTTACCATTTGAGCTACCAGAGAAGACTTATGTGTATAGAAATAAACTTCAAATAGTCACAAAAAAGAGAGTTAGAGTCAGAACCAAATATGAATACTATGTATTTTTAAAATTGTATCTATTGAGGCATAAGAAATATTCAAAAGAAAATGCAGCTGATTTTTTTGTTGTTGTTGTTGCAATTTCCTGTTTTAATGGAAAGAGGATGAGAAGAATAATTGTTAAATTGAAATTGAGACCTACTGAGTGGTAAGATATTGAATGACAGACCTCTGGATTATTTTGCATAACTACTTGATTCTGACAATGCAATTCTGGAGTTTTCTTAAAAGGTACTATTTCCCTTATTTTTCATTCTCACTCTAAATCTGATTGAAGTAATAGTTTTCATTTTGCTAGCTATGCAAATTAAATGGTAAAAACAACAAAATAATCTCTTAGCAAGGTCCTAGAAACTGCTCTTTTCTTTGTTTTCCAGATTCACTGTTTTAAATTTTTATTGTAACGGTAAGTGTACATTTGCTTATCTACAAACAAAAGCAAATTGGGCTAATCTAAATTGTTATCAGTTTTATAGATGGTAACAAAAAGGTTGAACCTCCTCCAACTTTATTTAAATTGCATTTTATAGACTAAAAGCAAAGTTACAAATGAGAGTTTACCAACCCAATGCATATACATACATTCATTCCACAAATCTTTATTGAAGGCCTTGTCTTTACCAAGGAAAATACTATTATAAGCAGTTCCCAACTCAAGTATGGATTTGCTTCTAAGAGTCTCTTGCAAATGTTGACTAACAACAACAACAACAAAAAAACCTACTTGAAATTCAAAACACCTCCTAAATTGGTATACAGTATGGGCTTTCCAAAGCTATCTGATTAAAAAAAAAATCATTTAATGTCTTATAGAGATGTACCCTAAATGAAAATCAGGTTCAGGCACACTTAGTATTAAAGTTGTGTTGCCCTGATCTCTAAAGTGCAGACTCTGCATTCTCACCAAATCAGCATTCTTTGTGCTTGAACCATTTATCTTATTCTCTAGCCTTCCAGAATGACAATAGAAGGAAAGCATTTGAGGGAAAAGAAAAAAAGAACCCACAAGGGAAAGCGGAGGCTGGCTGCAGTTGAGCATTTAAGCTTGGGACTAATAAAGTCAGTGTGTTTTTAAAACTAGTACTTCTTTATTACACACACACACACACAAAAATAAAGTCATAGCTTTACACACTGCTTCTCCTTCTCTCATCCTTCTCCTCACGAGGTGCCTCCTTTTATAAGGATACATCATTTCTATTTCTCTGTCAAACTTTAGATTTCTTTTCCTCTTAGAATAGTTGGTCATGTATACACTAAAACAAAAGGCAATTATTCCCACTCCCATCATTAAACTCATCAAAAGATCATTTTCCAAATAGAAAGCTATGGTGAAGGACACCTTGGATATCACTGTGACATGGCAATCTCTCCAGCTAGTTGTGCCCAGTTTTGCATTTTTATTATATAAGCAGGACATTTCTCTTCTGCAGAATCTGCCTGCCAATGCAGGAGACATGTGTTTGATCTCTGGATCGGGAAGATCCCCTGGAGTAGGAAATGGCAACCTACTCCAGTATTCTTATCTGGAAAACTCCATGGACAGAGGAGCCTGGCAAGCTACAGCCCATGGGTCACAAAGAGTGGGACACAACTGAACGACTCAGCATGTACTACTTAGCCCATCACCACTACATGCAGTGTGCATGAGCAGACTGCACATGCACTCCTACTTGGCTTTTCTGTTACATGATGTGAAGTTACTGTAGTATTAATATCTGATTCTGACTTCTTTAAATATGTGTGTATGTGTGTGTTAGTCGCTCAGTAGCGTCCAACTCTTTGTGACCCCATGGACTGTAGCCCACCAGGCTCTTCTGTCCATGGGATTCTCCAGGTAAGAATACTAGAGTGGGTTGCCATTTCCTCCTCCATGGGATCTTCCCAACCCAGGGATTTACCCTGGGTCTCCTGAATTGCAGGCAGATTCTTTACCATCTGAACACTAGGACAAAAATAACTAAAGCATTCTGGGATCCTGCAAGTATGTGGGCATGCTAAGTTGCTTCAGTTGTGTCCAACTCTGTGCGACCCTATGGACTGTAGACCACCAGGCTCCTCTGTCCATGGGATTCTCCAGGCAAGAATATTGGAGTGGGTTGGGGCACCCTCCCCCAGGGGATCTTCCAGACCCAGAGGAAGTATTTTGGGGTCCTGAGAAATTTGTATGCAAGTCAGGAAGCAACAGTTAGAACTGGACATGGAACAACAGACTGGTTCCAAATAGGAAAAGGAGTACGTCAAGGCTGTATATTTTCACCCTGTTTATTTAACTTATATGCAGAGTACATCATGAGAAACGCTGGACTGGAAGAAACACAAGCTGGAATCAAGATTGCTGGGAGAAATATCAATAACCTCAGATATACAGATGACACCACCCTTATGGCAGAAAGTGAAGAGGAACTCAAAAGCCTCTTGATGAAAGTGAAAGTGGAGAGTGAAAAAGTGGGCTTAAAGCTCAACATTCAGAAAACAAAGATCATGGCATCCGGTCCCACCACTTCATGGGAAATAGATGGGGAAACAGTGGAAACAGTGTCAGACTTTATTTTGGGGGGCTCCAAAATCACTGCAGATGGTGACTGCACCATGAAATTAAAAGATGCTTACTCCTTGGAAGGAAAGTTATGACCAACCTAGATAGCATATTCAAAAGCAGAGACATTACTTTGCCAACAAAGGTCCGTCTAGTCAAGGCTATGGTTTTTCCAGTGGTCATGTATGGATGTGAGAGTTGGACTGTGAAGAAGGCTGAGTGCCGAAGAATTGATGCTTTTGAACTATGGTGTTGGAGAAGACTCTTGAGAGTCCCTTGGACTGCAAGGAGATCCAACCAGTCCATTCTGAAGGAGACCAGCCCTGCAATTTCTTTGGAAGTAATGATGCTAAAGCTGAAACTCCAGCACTTTGGCCACCTCATGGAAGAGTTGACTCATTGGAAAAGACTCTGATGCTGGGAGGGATTGGGGGCAGGAGGAGAAGGGGACGGCAGAGGATGAGATGGCTGGATGGCATCACTGACTCGATGGACATGAGTCTGAGTGAACTCTGGGAGTTGGTGATGGACAGGGAGGCCTGGAGTGCTGCGATTCATGGGGTCGCAAAGATTCGGACACCACTGAGCAACTGATCTGATCTGATCTGATCTGAAGCATGCTTATGATTAAAGTAAGTGCATACATCATGGGTTTCTCTGGTGGCTAAGCAGTATAGAATCCAGCCACAATGCAGGAGACTTCTCAATCCCCGGGTTGGGAAGATCCTCTGGAGAAGGGGATGGCAACCAACTCCAGCATTCTTGCCTGGAGGATCCCATGAACAGAGAAGCCTGACAGGCTACAGTTCACAGGGCTGCGAAGAGTTGTACATGACCAAAGCAACTTAGCATGCAAGGACACATACTATATTTACTATAAATTATATTTTAAAATGGTTTGGTTTTAGTTTGCCCTCTCCAATCAAAATTTATCTCAACAAGATGCTGGCTTTTACTTCAAGGTTTGATATTTCTTGTTGTATATTCAAGTTTTAAATTGTCTAAACCCTGAGGTACTGGTGACTGCTATAATATGCAAAGTCTATGATGGCTCAACATCAGAGAAATTTGGAATTATTTATCTCAGAAGTACAACTATTAAACAAATTATTCTGATCATGCTGACTAAAAGTAATATTTGGCATATTTCATTGAAACTTCTTTCAAGTACACAAATACAGCACAGTATAATAATAGTTTTCACAGCTCTATGAATAATATCCTATAAAATAATTTGCTTATCACTTTCTAGACAATAACTTCTTAAAACTTTAAAGTTTAATTTCTGATTCTAAAAATACACACAAACTTGTATTATTATATTTCCCATTTGCCTATCTGCGTAAATGTGTTCTTATTTTTTTTTCCCACTGCAAGGATAGCGGGTGCATAAATCCTTTTCTATTTGCAAACCTCAAGTCAGCATTAAAAATGATAAACAGTA
This sequence comes from Bos indicus x Bos taurus, assembly GCF_003369695.1. Classification (NCBI taxonomy): domain Eukaryota; kingdom Metazoa; phylum Chordata; class Mammalia; order Artiodactyla; family Bovidae; genus Bos; species Bos indicus x Bos taurus. The sequence goes on from NC_040087.1 coordinate 57,159,124, forward strand.
TTTCTCTATTTGAAAATGGCCTTGTTGAGGCTGAGAAAGAACCACAGGCAATTAAAAACTTTTTTTTTGTTACTCATTAATATAAGGCTTTATTTTTCCATCTCTGTGTTTAATATGGGAATAAAAATAAAATGACATGAACTAATATTAGTGAAACCCTTAAGCAAGTAATGGAGGTGAAAAGTTCAACAAGCAATAAAAAACCCAATATTGAGGAAAAGAGAATATATGACAATGAATGGTTATCCACATATTAGCTCAGATGGATAGAGTACATAATTTATAATTCTGAGAGCCCCCGTTCAGTTTTCACATGAGTTTTACTTTTTATAATACTAAGAAGGTTTGTTCCATCATTTTGGATCTTTCAAATATATAGATTAAAAAAAAATCAGGTAGGCAAATGACTGCTTGAGGGCCAATTTGTGTTTATTTGAACACCTATCAAACTCAACATTCTGTTCTCAGTAGCTGGATGAAGCAGGGAAGCGATGATATGAAATATCATTTTTCGTCTGCGTAACTCAGAAGCAGCATGAATAAAGCACCAAGATGTCAGAGCTAAGGAGAATATTTTAGCCCCATAATTCAGGAAATGTTCAGCAAAAGTTTATTTTAAGGTCAGCTACAATCTAGAAGTGGTTCTTTCTGCCTAGAGACCTTATTTGTATACACCTATTGGGCTTAGACATCTATGGGGTCGCACAGAGTCGGACACGACTGAAGCAACTTAGCAGCAGCAGCAGCATTGGGCTTCCCTGGTGGCTCAGCTGGTAAAGGATCTGCCTGCAATGTGGGAGACATGGATTCAATCCCTGGATTGGCAAGATCCCCTGGAGAAGGGAATGGCTAGCCACTCCAGTATTCTGGACTGGGTTGCAAAGAGCTGGACACAACTGAGCGACTTTCACTTTTCATCCATTACTTAATGCTTTTCATTTATGTAAACTGTCCCTGAAAATTATGGACTCAACAAAATTATTAAATATATATTGATTTCATTATTTTTTATATTAGTATATTTTCATACTTATTGACAAGTTATAAAGTAGAACAAAGAACTCCCATGTACCCTTTATCCATACTAACATTTTGGCCATTTGTTTATATACATCTCCCTTCCTAAACATACAAATTTTTTGCTCTTAATCATGTAGCAGAAATTTGCAGATATTATATGCCATGATCTATAAATACTTCTGTATATTTTATGATAATAATTAATGCACTCACATTATAGTGAGGGTTGGACTATAAAGAAAGCTGAGCATCAAAGAATTGATGCTTTTGAACTGTGATGTTGGAGAAGACTCTTTAGAGTCCCTTGGACTGCAAGGAGATCCAAGCAGTCCATCCTAAAGGAGATCAGTCTTGGGTGTTCATTGGAAGGACTGATATTGAAGCTGAAATTCCAGTACTTCGGCCATCTGATGTGAAGAGCTGACTCATTTGAAAAGACCCTGATGCTGGGAAAGATTTGAGGGCAGGAGGAGAAGGGGATGACAGAGGATGAGATGGTTGGATGGCATCACCAGCTCAATGGACATGAGTTTGGGTAAACTCTGGGAGTTAGTGATGGACAAGGAGGCCTGGCGTGCTGCAGTCCATGGGGTTGCAAAGAGTAGGACATGACTGAGTGACTGAACTGAACTGAATGCACTCACAGGCCTTGTCTAGAATCAGTTTGAGAAGGGACCACATAAGATTGTTAATGCCAGGAGGACTTTTTCATGGTTACCACACTGATATAACACTTTGCACATAAGGCTGGTCACTTAGAAAAGTGACAGTGACACATTTCTTTCCCTTCATGATATTTCTGGTGTGTAACTAAACTGAATGGTTTTGCAAACTAAGATAGACTTGAGAATGTTACAAGACTGTAGATAACTCCTAGTTCTGGCTCCATTTTATCATTATTGAAACAGAAACACCCTGTCAAATTCATATCTGTAGCGCTCTCATTTATTGACCCTTTGTTATATTTTCAAGTCTGGTGAAACAGCTAACTAACCCTTATAATTTTTTGTACTCCAGGTACTCAGACAAGAGCCATACTGTTCAAGCGGAGTTCACTTAGCTATTCAAACTGCAATGGACTCTTGGATCCCTTTTGTATTCAGTGGGTTATGATCCATTCTCATTATTATTTTGATGTTCAAAATGTCCCATATTTGTCCATGGGAATTCTTTAAGCTGGCTTTTGTGATTTTTGTTATGCCTCAATCATTTCTTGAATTCTTATTTTCTGGTACAAAATATATTCCAACCTCACATTGTACTTTTCCTCCCCTAGCATGGAAACCTGTGATTTCCTTAAGGAATTCTTGCTTCTGGATAACTGTGGAGGATTATATTTGGAAACAAAGATCGAGACCTTGATGTGTTTCTTGTTACTTGAGTGTAGCTGCACTCATGCCCTTATGATGGATAGAGCAAGCTTCACACGTGTGCAGTCACGCATGTGCGTTTGTGCATACACAGAGCTAGCTAGCTATCTACCTCTATTATCTATCAAAATCAATGAGCACACTGATTTCTTGAATTCCATGTTTGTAACTATCTCCCTTTTCAGACAGCGTAACCAGTCTTCTGTTTTTCTCAATGTGTTTTCTTTTGATCTGTTTTTGAGTATGTAAGCAAGCACTGGTGTTGTGTGTAGACACCCTGCTCAGAGTGTTTGGGTTCTAACCACTCTTTCTGGGATTCTGTCACTTCACTACCACAACTAAACACTCCACTCTCCTTTAACTGTGACACTTCACAAATGACCTCACCTACCATGCAAATTCTCTCAACAATTCCAGCTTGGACAATGCATGGGAGCTTCCTTCCTCAAACTAACTGGGCCCTAACACCCCACTGCAAAACTGCCCATATAAATTCACCAATTCAGCAATAACCCCAGGCCAGTGTGTGCCCTGTACTGTTTCACTTCTCTCCCGGCTCACACTTCATACCACAGTCCCTGCCACTCACCCCTTCTAGGACATCCAACCAATTCCACTAGACTCCAACACCCATTCTGCTTAAATAATTATTAAAGCATGAGCTTTAGTTTCAGAAATTACATTTCCTCCAAAATTTAAAATTCATTGATGACTTATTTAAACATTCTTCTCAGTTAAGATACTTCATCTTTTTAAAACACTTTTAACTGTTAAACACTGAAAATAAAAACAAAGCTACTATTAAAAACTGATTAGAACTCTGAGATGGCATTAGTTACAAATGTTCTGATACAAACGAGTATACTTTTTTTTTTTTTTTTAATGTATGTGTATTAGCTGCACCGGAGAAGACAATGGCACCCCACTCCAGTACTGTTGCCTGGAAAATCCCATGGACGGAGGAGCCTGGTAGGCTGCAGTCCATGGGGTCTCGAAGAGTTGGACATGACTGAGCAAATTCACTTTCACTTTCACTTTTCACTTTCATGCATTGGAAAAGGAAATGGCAACCCACTCCAGTGTTCTTGCCTGGAGAATCCCAGGAATGGGGGAGCTTGGTGGGCTGCCGTCTATGGGGTCGCACAGAGTCGGACACGACTGAAGCGACTTAGCAGCAGCAGCAGCGTTAGTCGCACAGTTGTGTCTGACTCTTTACAACCCCATGGTTTTTAGCCTACTCAGTCGTATCTGTCTCTTTGTGACCCATAGGCTCTAGCCTGCTAGGCTCCTCTGTCCACAGAATTCTTCATGTAAGAACACTAGAATGGATTGCCATTCCCTTCTCCAGATGATCTTCTAGACCCATTGAAGGCAGATTCTCTACTTTTTGAGCCACCAGGAAGCCTTTTCCCCCCACATACATAGAATTATTGCAATGTTTTGTTACTGTTATACTCTCATTTAAAATCTTTAATGGTTTTTTTATCTTTCTTGCCTCACATTGGTTATCTTGTTTTCATTTGTTAATAAGTACCAGTAAACTGGCTGGGAAATTTGAACTATTTGCTCCATGGGCACCATCATCTCTGAGCATTTCATCTGAGAAGACATCTTGAATCTCACTATCATATGTTATAAAATTTTAAAGCATCCATGATGTTATTAAAAAGGACATATGTGCACACACAGACAGAAACCCACCCACACTCACATATTATTCTTTTAACTTAGTAATTGAACATCACTGTTTTTGCACATTCCCAGGGCATCAGCTGTTTTTTCAGTTACATTTCTATGATTCATGTTTATTGTTGTGCTCACCCTAGCTTAATCACTCACAGTCACATGATATTCTCTATTGCTCATACATCCATTTTCTTGCCAGTGAAATCTAGTTGTTGTGGTTTTTTTTTTTTTTTTTTTTTCCTGAAATTTCTTATGAAAAGTACTGCTTTGAATATTCATGGAAATGTATCCCAGAGTACCTACTGACAGAGTTTCCCCTTGGCTTGTTGCTGGTGTTGCTTTAGTCACTTAGTTGTGTCCAACTACTTTGCGACCCCAAGGACTGTAACCTGCCAGGCTTCCCTGTCCGTGGAATTTCCCAGGCAAGAATACAGGAGTGGGTAGCCATTTCCTTCTCCGGGGGATCTTCCCGACTCAAGGACTGACACGTTTCCTGCATCGGAAGATGGGATCTTTACCACTGAGCTACAAGGGAAGCCCTTTCCCTCTGTACATACTGGCAAAGAGAATTTCTGGGTTGCAAGTTATGTAATATTTTCACCCTTCAGAAATGGAATGCACTCAAAATCCTACCAGTAATGCAGGATCTGGAGTCATATTATCACACTTCATTCTGTCATATTTTGTTGTTTATATTAATGGATGTGTAATATTTATATTTTTTTCATAATTTGAAGTTCATAATTCTTAGTTTAGCATGGGACCTAGATAGTTAGGCTTTTCTTATTAAATCAGCTGAGATTTCAGATGTGTTTAATGAACCATAGGACCAGGGATAAAAATTTCACGTGAGTCTTTGCAGTGTTTATATTCACCATCCAGGTGGACAAGTCTCCTTCCTAGGTACTTCAATTGTGGAATCTTAATTCTTTCCCCAAAAGATACCTGTATTGAGTATTGCATCCTTCTATTATATAATTGCTATTTAAAATTTTCAACTCTGTTCTCTGAGTTGTCTCATGGTAGATACCAGTCTAGAATAAAGCTGCTTAGTCTGAGTGTGGTTGGATGTGGTCTGATTTACTCTGAACATTTTGTTGTCAGCTATGATTTCTTAAATTATCTTTATCACTGATCAACATTATTGTTATCCTACCAAGATTAGTAATCCACATATTATCTTTAACCATTTAAAAATTCTTAGCATATTGTAATTGATTTGTGGCATAAACAGCTATTTTACAAGTCTATTCAATTAACATTATAAGGACTAGTTATGACATTGATATATCTATATCTATATCTATATCTATATATATATATCAAGAAGAATATAAAACTGAGAAATAAATTCACTAATATTGTGACAAGGTCACAAAATATTTTTGACTCAGTCTGCTCTGATAGTGTGTATGTAATATTGATTGTTTTTACTCTATTTCTTAGTTTGATATTTTATAACAGAATACATTGACAAATGTTTATAACTCATACTAATATTTTAGTATTAAACTTACATGATTAATTAAAATGTAGATTTAATATATAACTTATGCTTTACTTAAACACTCAGGCTTACTTTAAATTTCCTATATCAAACAACATTTGAGTTTTTAATCTTAGACACAAACTTTTTTAAGATAACAGTAAACATTTAACCTAATAATATTAATATATAATGTGTTTAAAATAAAAACATTTTTAAGATACCATTCTTCAAAATATTCAATAATCATAGATAGTATGTCACGAAGTTTGTGCTACATACAAGTTTATTTTGTGAAATTTGAAATGTCTCATTCTGGGATTTTGTTATTCTAACATATGATACAACAACTGTAGTTATTCCTCCTTTTCCACATCTCCTTCCTTTCCTGGACACTCACTCCAGTCACAAACAGTAGGTGGGGCTGACTAAGGCTGGTTGGCATACCAGTAGCAATGAGCATGCCTAGCATCAAAATCTTCTTTCCTATTCTCTACTCTCCATTAAAGTAACCCAAATTCTTTGGAGAAATGACTCATTTTAGAAGTGGGATAAGGAAAGTATAAAATGAGATCCCAATAGCCTCTTTTCTAGGCCAGAAAATAGAGAAGAGCTCAAAGAATGATAAGTGCATGCCTAGAAATATGAAAGTCAATTTAAAGAGATATTCACTATACAAAATATTTAAATATCAACATGATGATATTAATGAATTATACTCAGTTAACTAAAATAAGAACTCAGGAGCCTATACTAATATAAATTAATGAATAGATGTTTGATGAAGTCTCAGAATATCTCCATCCCAGTACAGGTATATGTATGCATATATATATATATATATATATATATATATATATATATATATATACAAAAAGAAATGAAAAGATGAGTAACCTTAGAATGGATAATATTAATTATGTGTCATCTTAATCAGGTGCTCAAAATATAAAAAAAAAAGTAATGAAACAAATTAAAAGTGTGCCCTTAATAGGACTGGATGGGAAGGACATGACACTGCTCTTTGTTAAATATGCCAAAGATGCTTACTGCTACTGCTAAGTCACTTCAGTCGTGTCTGACTCTGTGCGACCCCAGAGACAGCAGCCCATCAGGCTCCCCCATCCCTGGAATTCTCCAGGCAAGAACACTGGAGTGTATGAATCTAGTTAGATGAAACATTTTAGACTCCCAAGTTTAAGGGCATTATAGAAAATAACTAGCATTTGATATTCCCATGTGTCAAGATCATGAAAGTCAAGATAACACTGAGAACTGTTCTAAATGAATGAAATAAAATGATTTAGAAAATAAATGTATGTATGTAATTCTGAATTTGATCCTTTTATTTAAGTAGATATTACTAGAAAAACTGGGGAAATTTAAATGGTCCCAGGAGCAGATTATAGTACTATATTAATATAAATTTCTGATCTTTATGTTTTCATTTTGGTTTTTCTAGAACAAGAAAAAGAAATGCAAAAGAGCAAAATGGCTGTCTGAGGAGGCCTTACAAATAGCTGTGAAAAGAAGAGAAGCAAAAAGCAAGGAGAAAAGGGAAAAAATAACCATTTGAATGCAGAGTTTCAAAGAAGAGCAAGGAGAGATAAGATAGCCTTCCTCAGTGATCAATGCAAAGAAATAGAGGAAAACAATAGAATGGGAAAGACTAGAGATCTCTTCAAGAAAATTAGAGATATCAAGGGAACATTTCATGCAAAGATGGGCTCAATAGAGGACAGAAATGATATGGACCTAACAGAAGCAGAAGATATTAAGAAGAGGTGGCAAGAATACACAGAAGAACTGTACAAAAAAGATCTTCACGACCCAGATAATCACAATGGTGTGATCACTCACACTCACCTAGAGCAAGACATCCTGGAATATGAAGTCAAGTGGGCCTTAGGAAGCATCACTATGAACAAAGCCAGTGGAAGTGATGGAATTCCAGTTGAGCTATTTCAAATCCTGAAAGATGATGATGCTGTGAAGGTGCTGCACTCAATATGCCAGCAAATTCAGAAAACTCAGCAGTGGCCACAGGACAGGAAAAGGTTAGTTTTCATTCCAATCCCAAAGAAAGGCAATGCCAAAGAAGGCTCAAACTACCGCACAATTGCACTCATCTCACACGCTAGCAAAGTAATTCTCAAAATTCTCCAAGCCAGGCTTCAGCAATAGGTGAACTGTGAACTTCCAAATGTTCAAGCTGGTTTTAGAAAAGGCAGAGGAACCAGAGATCAAATTGCCAACATCTGCTGGATCATTGAAAAAGCAAGAGAGTTCCAGAAAAACATATATTTCTGCTTTATTGTCTATGCCAAAGCCTTTGACTGTGTGGATCACAATAAACTGTGGAAAATTCTTCAAGAGATGGGAATACCAGACTACCTGACCTGCCTCTTGAGAAACCTCTATGCAGGTCAGGAAGCAACAGTTAGAGCTGGACATGGAACAACAGATGGGTTTCAAGTAGGAAAAGGAGTACGTCAATGCTGTATCTTGTCACCCTGCTTATTTAACTTATATGCAGAGTACATCATGAGAAATGCTGGGCTGGAGGAAGCACAAGCTGGAATCAAGATTGCGGGGAGAAATGTTAATAACCTCAGATACGCAGATGACAGCATCCTGATGGCAGAAAGTGAAGAGCTAAAGAGCTTCTTGATGAAACTGAAAGAGGAATGTGAAACAGTTGGCTTAAAGGCCAACATTCAGAAAACTAATATCATGGCACTCGGTCCCATCATTGCATGGCAAATAGATGGGGAAACAGTGGAGACAGTGGCTGACATTTATTTTTCTGGGCTCGAAAATCACTGCAGATTGTGATTGCAGCCATGAAATTAAATGACACTTGCTCCTTGGAAAGAAAGTTATGACCAACTTAGACAGCATATTAAAAAACAGAGACATTACTTTGCCAACAAAGGTCCATCTGGTTAAAGCTGTGGTTTTTCTAGTAGTAATGTATGGATATGAGAGCTGGACTATAAAGAAAGCTGATTGTCGAAGAATTGATGCTTTTTATATGTGGTGTTGGAGAAGACTCTTGAGAGTCCCTTGGACAGCAACGAGATCCAACCAGTCCATCCTAAAGGAAATAAGCCCTGAATTTTCATTGTAAGGACTGATGCTGCAGCTGAAACTCCAATATTTTGGCCACCTGATGGGAAGAACTGACTCACTGGCAAAGACCCTGATGCTGTGAAAGATTGAAGGTGTGAGGAGAAGGGGACGACAGAGGATGAGATGGTTGGATGGCATCACCGACGCAATGGACATAAGCTTGAGTAGGCTCCGGGTTTGGTGATGTACAGGGAAGCCTGGCAGGCTGCAGTCCATGGGGTCACAAAGAGTTGGACATGATGAATAACTGAACTGAATGCTACAATGATGCTCATGTCCATTGTGTTAAAAGAAAATGAAGTGATGTAATTATAGTAATAGCCTTTAGAAAATTTTTCATTCAATTTTGATATCTCCTGAGGCAAGAAGATTTAAAGATGCATGTTTGGATTTACAAAAAAGTTGCAGAAATAAGTAAAATACAAGACATTGATTTGAAGGGGAACAGAATTGCAGTTAAGTCCCTCAGTCATGTCTACCTCAAAGATATGAGCCTGGATTTCCAAAAATTTGCAGAGATGGGTAAAATACAAGCCATTGGTTTAAGTGGAAACAGAGAATATTTAAAATACTTCTCTAAATTCTTAAACTCTTCACATGATATAAAATATTAGTACTTTTTCATAACATATTCATTTGACTATTTCTTTTCACTTCAATGTAATGAAGCATTATGCTACAATTATGCGGATTATGGGATAAAAGAAAAATATGAAAGCAATGGAAGTATTACATGCACACACACAAACATATGTATACACTGAATACATATACTTAAAATCAACATCAAGCAAAACTTAAAAAATAATCACCACACTGTATTAGGAAGAGTTTCCAAAACAAATAAGATAAGTATACTTTAAATATTATCTGGAGTAACTTCTAACCATTTAATGGCACTAGAATTTGTTCTAGTACTTGTATGTTGAAATTTAATATTTGAAAAATGATAAGAGCTGAAACTCCAATGTTTTGGCCACCTGATGCAAAGAGCTGACTCATTTGAAAAGACCGTGATGCTGGGAAAGATTGAGGGCAGGAGGAGAAGGGGACGACAGAGGATGAGATGGTTGGATGGCATCACCGACTCGATGGACATGGGTTTGGGTAGACTCCGGGAGTTGGTGATGGATAGGGAGGCCTGGTGTGCTGTGATTCATGGGGTTGCCAAGAGTTGGACAGAACTGGGTAACTGAACTGACTGAACTGAGCTTTATTACCCTGAATAATTTCCTTAAAGCAAATTCTCAGTAGTGCATCAAAGTTTGTGGGAATCTTTCTGAACTGAACTGAAGAGAATATTCTTTAGAATTTAATTACATTAATTAACTATAGCTACATAATACTATTTCTCTTTTGTGTTTTTTTCAAATAAAACAATAAATGTCTTAGCAAATATAACTCCTTTACATTATCAACATACACAATGCCAAAGTGATAACCGCCTCAGTAGTTGTGTGCCCATCCCACCAGATAACTCCTATAGAACTATAAATATGTTGATAATAATGATCTTGATAAAAAATGTTTTATATAGAAATGAGTACATTTGGCTTATTCTTTTCGAATACTCTCTTACATAAAGGAAAACACATGTTCTCTATCAGTCATACTTTTATTTAATCATTATGCATGGATAGGTAGTTTTTCTTTTTTAAGGAAAATGTAATTTAAGAAGTAGAGGAACAAATATAATAAATCTTAATATAATTTCCAGCTTTGGGATATTTTTGGGATATCTACTTTACTATTTAAGTCAAACTAGTTGCATTATACAGACATAAAAATAATGAAACATTGATGCATCTGAAGAAAGCATTTTTCTTTGAATAATATGGATTTTAAGAGTAATATCATGCAAGTATAAAATGCCTTTATTTGTGTTTTTATTAGACAAATATGTGGTATGTTTTATTTTATCACTTTTGCTGTGTCAGAAATGAACAACAACCATCTGTTGATGTTGTGGATACATTATGAAAGATCCTAAATCAATTTTGCATAACTTTATATTCTGTGTATTTGGTTTGTATATTACTTCTAGACTAGAATTTCATTTTTAAATTAAATATTGAATTCCTGAAGAAATACTATCATATTGCTCTACAGATGACAATCTAAAATCAAATTTTTACTATTTAATAATTAAAGATAACATTTTGGTCATAATGGTTTAAAAACACTATTTTGGTCATAATGATCAAATACTATCTGGTACTGACACTATTTTGGGGAAGGAGAGGAAATTATATATTTTGAGGCAAAACATAAACATTTAGCTTTTAAGAAAATATGTATGGAAACTTAATAAACATTAAGGATTATTTTTTTTCTATGTTTAAAAAATGTATGTGGTAGTATCATACTGAATTTTATTTACTATTAATAGTTTAGTAACAACAGACAGGACATATTAAATCTAATTCTTTTATACATTAATGTTTCTGAGAGAAAGAATGTTTGTACAGGCTTCTCCTTGGCTACATTTATGGCCATAAATACACACGCAGAAAAGGAGAAGTGGACTATGAAAAATATGGATTAAAGAGGGCAAGGAATATTAGAGGCAGAGATAGTATGTTGAAGGCACACTTAAAGTATTTTCTTACTTTTCCCCAAAATTGTGTGTCACTGTGGGTGAATCCTTCAGTTTTATTACACCAGGCCGTAGCATTCCTAACAATAAAATACAGTGTAATGAACTAGTTTGGAAATGAGGGATTATGTGGGTGGTATTAGGAGAAGTATTTCATGTCTTCTGGATTTTAAAGGTCTGTTTTCTTTCATTGATTTACAGCATCAGTTCCCTGCATGATCTGATCATTTCAAATTCTGAAGGGTTTGAAAACAGCAGGCAACCTTGTAAAAGTGATTTAAAAACCTTCAAAAGTTCCTACTTTTATTTTTCATAGATGTCAAAACTCCACAAGCTACATGTGATCTTCACTAAAGGAATAATCCTACATCTTTATTTTGCTCTAATGGCAAGCATTTCTCATCTCTGTCAGCTTTGAGTGAATAACTGTATCAGAAAACTATGTTTTTTGGTCACAGGAATATTTATCACTTGCTATACGAATTTCACTGTCTGTAGCAAAGTTGAAGATCACCAGTGTCAATTCACTTTTAGGTCCCTGAAGGGAAACAGCCTTGGTGTTAGAATTGAAGTCTATAGTAAGAGCAGAAGACAGAGAGATAATTATGTTTAATGTTCAATATTGCTGTGGATAAGAATGAAAATTAAATCAGCATTCAAATAAAAAACACTGAATCTTTGTTTAAAAAAAAAAAAACAACTAAGTTAAGGCCTCATTTCAGCAGTATTTTCTAATACAATGCAATTTTTCTTCTGATGTTGTATTTTGCCCTTCTTTGGTAAACAAAACATTACACAGAAAAGACATTGAGAACAGGGACAAGAGATACACTCAGTTCAGTTCAGTTCAGTGGCTCACTCGTATCCGACTCTTTGTGACCCCATGAATTGCAGCACGCCAGGCCTCCCTGTCCCTCACCAACTCCCGGAGTTCACTCAGACTCACGTCCATCGAGTCAGTGATGCCATCCCGCCATTTCATCCTCTGTCATCCCCTTCTCCTCCTGCCCCCAATCCCTCCTAGCATCAGAGTCTTTTCCAATGAGTCAACTCTTCTCATGAGGTGGCCAAAGTATTGGAGTTTCAGCTTTAGCATCAGTCCTTCCAATGAACACCCAGGACTGATCTCCTTTAGGATGGACTGGTTAGTCCGTCCTTTAGGGATGGACTGGTTGGTCTTGCAGTCCAAGGGACTCTCAAGCGTCTTCTCCAACACCATAGTTCAAAAGCATCAATTCTTCCGTGCTCAGTCCAACACTTCACTGTATACATATACAGAGTTGGGCGAGAGTCCAACTCTCGCCTCCATACATGACCACTGGAAAAACCATAGCCTTGACTAGATGGATCTTTGTTGGCAAAATAATGTCTCTGCTTTTGAATATGCTACCTAGGTTGGTCATAACTTTCCTTCCAAGGACTAATATACTTTAATGATTAGTGGGCAACTATAAGACTGACTAAAAAAAGATGAGAGAATTTAATATTCATAAATTTCTTGAAACCTATCATTTAGTGATCTAGAAAAGGTAAATAAGAACTTTTGTTCTTATTGTATTCATTATGAAAGTTTATTCCTTGTAAACTTTCTCATTTTATACCTTATAAACATTTTCTTATGGAAAAATTGGTTATAGGTGGAAAAGAGTTGCACAAAGCATTTTATTAGTGTAGCATGAGAAACCTTTAAAAAAATGTCAGATTCTTTACAATTTTATTTGGTAAAATACTAAAAATTATATCTTCATAAAGTTAAGTTCACAACTGAGCAATTTTTAACTGGGGGATTATTTCATCCATAAAAGAATATTTGCTTATGTAATTAATTTTCAGAATATAGGCTGCAAATAAATGTGTACAAATTTACCTATATTTTAGCTTTAAACCTTAAGATGTCAAATTTTATAAATTAATAGAGGAAAGCACAAGATATGACTGACTTGCTAATAATTTTGTCATGATACTAATATTTTGGTAACATCATTAATTCAGAAATTGCGAAAAGTCTGCTATTCATTTAGTCGGCATCAAGTTTTAAAATTTGTTTGATTAAAGCATATATACAATATACATTTTCTAAAACATATTATAGCAATAATTTAAAAATATATTGATATTTGGACAACCACCTTTCTCTCTTAGAAATCTAGGGTTTTGAACAAGAAAGGCAATCTATCTCTGGCAAATCTTTTTCACTTTACATTAGTTATGAAAAAATATAGTTCCATTTAAAACAAAAATAAGGCATTAGCTTGTTGCAGACCAAGTTAAAGAAACTAAAAGAAGGTTGACACATTCTGACTTGTAAAATGAGGCAGAGAAAGGGAAGAAATCTTAAGAGAAAAGGAGACATGCATCAGAATCACTTGGGAAGCCTATTAAAACACAGATTGCTAGGCCCAACTTAGAGTTTCTGATTCTGCAGGTCTAGGGTGAGGCATTTCTAACTATTTCCTAGTTGATGGCAATGCTACTAGCCTTGGAACCACTTTTGAGAACCACTTCATCAGGTATGTATGATTCCACTATTGCTTTTGTTTTGGTCATGAAGCATGTGAAATCTTAGCTACCAGACTAGGGATTCGACCCACACCCATTGCATTGGAAAGTGAATTTTTAACCACTGGACCACGATAGAAGTCCCTCCATTATTGTTTTGATAGCTATATTGTTGTTGTTGTTGTTGATCTAGTTGCTAAGTCTTATCTGATTCTTTTGGGATCCCATGGGCTGTTGCCTGCCAGCTCCTCTGTCCATGGAATTTCCCAGGTAAAAATACTGGAATGGGTTGCATTTCCTTCTCCAGGGGATCTTCCTGACCTAAGGATCAAACCCATGTCTTCTGCACTGGCAGGCAGATTCTTTACCACTGAACCACTGGAGCTTCCTGTTGCTTTTCAATTTGTAATAAACAATCTCACACTTGATTCTTGATGAAAAACAAAATGCATATATAAAAATGGTGCATTGACCTTCAGCCTTAAATGATATTAAGACAATATCATATTATAAATTGAGGAAGCTCAGTTTAAAAAAATGACTTAAGATAGAATTTTGATCAATGTTGGGAGGAAAATTTTGCCTCTACCCCATTAGGTTTGACTGATTAGGGACCTGGAAAATAATTAACAGAAGTCTGATTTGTTGTTCAGTCATTAAGTCGTATCTGAATCTTTGAGACCTCATGGACAGCAGCAAGCTATGCTTCCCTGTCCTTCACTATCTCTCAAAGTCTGTGGTTTGATTAAAGTCTGACTAAAGGTGGTCAAAGAAGTTAATTGTATTCATATACAAGTGCATTTGAAGGTGCACAAAAGAAGTGGCTCTCTGGATAGCTGCTGCTGCTGCTGTGTCACTTCAGATGTGTCCGACTCTGTTGGACCACATAGACGGCAGTCCACCAGGCTCCCCCATCCCTTGGATTCTCCAGGCAAGAATACTGGAGTGGGTTGCCATTTCCTTCTCCAACACATGAAAGTGAAAAGTGAAAGTGAAGTCGCTCAGTCGTGTCCAACTCTTCACGACCCCATGGACTGCAGCCTACCAGGCTCCTCCATCCATGGGATTTGCCAGGCAAGAGTACTGGAGTGGGGTGCCATTGCCTTCTCTGTCTGGATAGCTAGAGATAGCTAAAGATATGGATTTATATGAGTTCACCACACATATTCTGGAAGTAGTCAATGCACACAAGATGCTGAGCAAGTCGAACAGCCAGCCTTCAGCAGGGAAAGCACCTATCAGCAATCCAGGAATGGGTGAGGCTGGGGACTTCGGTGGGAATAACTTCATACCAGCAAATGGCCTCACTGTGGCTGAGAACCAGGTGCTGAATTTGATCAAGGCTTGCCTAAGACCTGAAGGATTGAACTTTCAGGATCTCAAGAACCAACTCCAACACATGTCCGTAGCCTCAGTCAAGCTAGCTGTGGATTTTCTAAGCAACGAGGGACACATCTATTCCACCGTGGATGATGATCATTTTAAATCCACAGACGCAGAATAACTGGATCTAATTGGGTACCCGAGATATTTTCCAGTTGGACCGTTTTTTGCAGCCTCTTGTCTCCAGCTGTGCATATAATTGGCGAGTTGACTTCTAGGAAGATTTCATCTATAAAAGATCTCAACTGACATCATTTGAAACTTACTACTACTTATATGTGTTTTTGATGGACTTCCCTGGTAGCTCAGACGGTAAAGCGTCTGCCTACAATGTGGGAGACCTGCGTTCGATCCCTGGGTCAGGAAGATCCCCTGGAGAAGGAAACGGCAACCCACTCCAGTATTCATGCCTGGAAAATCCCATGGACCGAGGAGCCTAGTGGGCTACAATCATGGGGTCGCAAAGAGTCGGACACGACTGAGTGACTTCTGTGTGTGTGTGTGTGGCTTTATATACCCAATATCTTTCCTTTATATATTAATACTATAGGATATAGCTCTAAAACCACAAATATATGGCATATATATATGTTGTTTAGTCACTAAGCATGTCTGACTCTGTGCGACCCTATGGACTGTCGCCCGCCAGGCTCCTCTGTCCATGGGATTCTCTAGGCAAGAGTACTGGAGTGGGTTGCCATGCCCTCCTCCAGGGGATCTTCCTGGCCTAGGGGTCAAACCCTGTCCTGAAGAAGTAAATTATTACCCTTGATCACAAGAAGCAAAGTAATGGAAGAGGCAAATAAGATGAAAGAGAATTCCAATTTCTCTAAAATGCTTTGAATAGTCAAGAAGAATCATCTAAAATTAGAAATCCTTATATCTACTTTAGTTAAAATTTATATGATATATTTTTGCAAAATTAATTTAATATGTAAAATTCCTTCAAGGGGCATCTGTTATGGATTCTTACAGGTATATATGTGTATAATCTCAAAAAAATTTAAAATGTCTACACCTAAATATCATCATATTAAGCATTTTAAATTAATCAACCTATATATTTCAAAATACACATTATACAAACTTTAAAAATGATAAATTATTGTAATAATAAAAGTTACATGTATTATAAAGAAAATATGAATAATTCATGAGAGGAGAAACAGTGGGGAAATTAAACTGGAGTCAGGATATGCCAAAAAATTCCATTTAATTGCATGTACTTCTCTGTAACA
Organism: Bos indicus x Bos taurus; assembly: GCF_003369695.1. Taxonomy (NCBI): domain Eukaryota; kingdom Metazoa; phylum Chordata; class Mammalia; order Artiodactyla; family Bovidae; genus Bos; species Bos indicus x Bos taurus. Next base: position 57,175,534 of record NC_040087.1, read on the forward strand.
TCTAATGACTTTCACAATTATGACGAATTACCTAATACTAAGTTATTGTCTCAACTTATAAGATGATTGATTAAATCATTTCTCCACGTCCCCTTTTTTTCTCCACAGAATTTATTTGTAATAGGAGCTCTTATTTCACTGAAACAATATTTTGATAAAGTCATTTCTGGCACAGTAGTCTCTTTTAAATGAGAAACAATGTAATATAAACAGTGTAAACATTACTGAATAGAAGACATTTGCATGTTTTAGATCAGATCTGCAACACTATATCAGAGTGAGTTACTTGAACACAGTCATTTTTACTGGGCTTCCCCAGTGGGTGAGTGGTGGGGAAAGAATCTGCCTGCAATACAAAGGACACGAGTTCAATCCCTAGTCTGGGAACATGCCATTTCTTCTAAGGAAATGGCAACCCATTCAATGTCCTTGCCTGGGAAATCCTATAGACAGAAGAGCCTTGCGGGCTGCAGTCCATGGAGTTGAACATGGACCTAGAGAATAAACAATAGCACCTTTCCTGAGTCTAAGTAAAATTTTTATTTTCTTATAGATCCAATGTGTTATGAAACAAATACTAAAATTATCTTAAAGTAAACAAGTATTTTTTCTTTTACCTCAGTTATTAAATATATCAATAATATTTCCAGCCTTATGTCCTATCTCCCAAATAAGAGCTGCATACTGTGTCGCATGATTTTTTAATGAAATGAAGAGAGAAACAATGCATTAGTTTTCTATTGTTCCTATATCAAATTACCTCAATTTAGTGACAAAACCACAAATGTATTATCTTATGGTTTTGGAGGTCTTAAGGTCTGACGTGGTTTTCACTGGGCTAACATCAAGGCGTTTTCAGATCTGTGTGCCTTTCTGGGGACACAGGAGGAGCTTCTAGACACCTCACGCATTCCTTTGGCTCTTGGTGCTCTTACTCAACTTTCAAAGTCAGCAAAGTTGCATCTTTCTGACTCTTCATTCATCACATCTCTCTGTCTCTGACCTCAGTGAGCAAAGTGTCTCAGCTTTAATATCTCATATGATTTGACCTGCTTTACTTGAGTAAAGGAGAATGATGTCCTCATCTCAATATTTAATCATATCTGCACATACATTTCATGTTGTTTGTCAGGTGACATAGTCACAGGTTAGGGAACATTAGAACTGGGTATCATGTATTGTGAGGGATTATTATGCCAGAGAGACAGAGAAAGACAGAGAGAGAATAAATGAAGAGCAGGAGGAATGGAGAGGAAAGTGTTTCCATAAAAATAAATGTACCTAAATGTCAGTGTTTGAAATGATAGAATTCACACTATATTATCTGACATGCAACTATTTAATTGACTTTTCTTCAAATTCTATTCAGTGGCCAATAGCAACCATAAGGGAGTGAACATAAGGCATAATCTGCTAAATACATGAAATATGTTTGTGCTAATAATTTAGTAATATTTTCTTGAGACATACAAACATACAAATAATAATTGAAATATTTTTTCTAGATATTTAAAGCACATAATCATTTGGTTAAAATGACTTATTTTACTTTGTATCTTACATCACTTAAAAAGATAAATATTTGATTAATATATAAACTGAATTCAAAACATAATAAAAACATGTTTCAAGAAACTCCTTAATTGAAAATTGCTATTTAATTTATATGCAGAGTACATCATGAGAAACGCTGGACTGGAAGAAACACAAGCTGGAATCAAGATTGCCGGGAAAAATATCAGTAACCTCATATATGCAGATGACACCACCCATATGGCAGAAAGTGAAGAGGAACTCAAAAGCCTGTTGATGAAAGTGAAAGTGGAGAGTGAAAAAGTTGGCTTAAAGCTCAACATTCAGAAAACGAAGATCATGGCATCCGGTCGCACCACTTCATGGGAAATAGATGGGGAAACATTGGAAACAGTGTCAGACTTTATTTTTCTGGGCTCCAAAATCACTACAGATGGTGACTGCAGCCATGAGATTAAAAGACGCTTACTCCTTGGAAGGAAAGTTATGACCAATCTAGACAGCATATTCAAAAGCAGAGACATTACTTTGTGAACAAAGGTTCATCTAGTCAAGGCTATGATTTTTCCTGTGGTCATATATGGATGTGAGAGTTGGACTGTGAAGAAAGCTGAGCCCCAAAGAACTGATGCCTTTGAACTGTGGTGTTGGAGAAGACTCTTGAGAGTCCCTTAGACTGCAAGGAGATCCAACCAGTCCATTCCGAAGGAGATCAGCCCTGGGATTTCTTTGGAAGGAATGATGCTGAAGCTGAAACTCCAGTATTTTGGCCACCTCATGTGAAGAGTTGACTCATTGGAAAAGACTCTGATGCTGGGAGGGATTGGGGGCAGGAGGAGAAGGGGATGACAGAGGATGAGATGGCTGAATGGCATCACTGACTGGATGGACGTGAGTCTGAGTGAACTCCGGGAGTTGGTGAGGGACAGGGAGGCCTGGCGTGCTGTGATTCATGGGGTCGCAAAGAGTCGGACACAACTGAGTGACTGAACTGAACTGATCTGATATGATAAATGTCTTTTATTTAACCTACATCAGAGTTGACTCATTGGAAAAGACTCTGATGCTGCGAGGGATTGGGGGCAGGAGAAGAAGGGGACAACAGAGGATGAGATGGCTGGATGGCATCACCGACTTGATGCACATGAGTTTGGGTGAACTCCAGGAGTTGGTGACAGACAGGGAGGCCTGGCATGCTGCGATTCATGGGTCACAAAGAGTTAGACACGACTGAGTGACTGAACTGAACTGAATTGATACAGCATGACTATCATCCTTCTCAATTAAACACTTGAAACAGAGCAGGCAATTAGTAAATGCTTTTGGAATATATGTAAAGGTAAATATAGAATACATTGCCAAGTTACTTATCTGTCAGAATATAATCCTAGATTTTCCAACATATGCTTTCCTTCACCAAAAAAGTATTGCCTGCTATAATATAATCCATGACCATTAGAGATCTGTGTGTTTCTACCTGACTTAAATCAAGGTTTAAAGAAAGAATTACAAATATTGGTAATTTACATTTATCAATTTATATTGTAGTCAAAATCTTTAAATATGTCATTTTTTGCTTTGCTATCACTATTAGATAGATACTCCTACATTATTTATTGAGAATATTTGGACATTAGCAAAGTTTATCATTACTATCTACTACCGCCTATCATCATTACCATTTTAAAACTGAACAGGCATTATATCCATTGCTTGGATGATAACCCTTTTGAAAAATATTCTTCATTTCCTGATATGTATTGCTTCATCCCAATCCTATGCAAAATTAAGAGTTTATTTTTGTCAAAGTTTTAGAGGATAGGCCACAAGCTCAAATATCTAGAGTGTCACCTAAAGCCTTAAGTTGAAGAGATCCCATTTTATTTTGATTTGCAAGACACTGTAGGACATTCTGCTTATATCTTTTGAATAGAATAGTTCACTTTAAGTACTTGGAAATACTTTCAGCAGGGTTCTGTTATCTACAGCAAGTGCAGAGTAGAGAGTTCAACTGCACAGCTAGACAGATTGCTAGAGTGATAGTCCCTTTCCATAAGTGCTTGAGATGTGGTGTAGTGGCAGATTCAATGCTAATTGACACTCTTAGCTTTTCAGACTTTCTATGAATGAGCTCTCAGTAACACTTCTTTTTTTCTTTTTCTGACTTAATGGAATGCATTTAGGCTTTTTCCATTATAGGTTATGATAAGATATTGAATTACAGTTCCTTGGGCTATACAGTAGGTCCTTGTTGTTTGTCAGTTTAATATATCTGTTTTCTACATAGTATAATGTGTATCTGTTAATTCCAAATTTCTAATTTATCCCTCCCCTAATTAATCGTATATTAAAAAAAATTAACTATATGTTCATTTACATTTTTAATTGAAGAATACTGACAGAATGTGGTCCACTGGAGAAGGGAAAGGCAAACCACTTCAGTGTTCTTGCCTTGAGAACCCCATGAACAGTATGAAAAGGCAAAATGATAGGATACTGAAAGGGGAACTCCCCAGGCCAGTAGGTGCCCAATATGCTACTGGAGATCAGTGGAGAAATAACTCCAGAAAGAATGAAGGGATGGAGCCAAAGCAAAAACAATATCCAGCTGTGGATGTGACTGGTGATAGAAGCAAGGTCCGATGCTGTAAAGAGCAATATTGCATAGGAACCTGGAAAGTCAGGTCCATGAATCAAGACAAATTGGAAGTGGTCAAACAGGAGATGGCAAGAGTGAACGTGGACATTCTAGGAATCAGCAAAATAAAATGGACTGGAATGGGTGAATTTAACTCAGATGACCATAATATCTACTACTGTGGGCAGGAATCCCTCAGAAGAAATGGAGTGGCCATCATGGTCAACAAAAGAGTCCAAAATGCAGTAGTTGGATGCAATCTCAAAAATGACAGAATGATCTCTGTTCGTTTCCAAGGAAAACCATTCAATATCACAGTAATCCAAGTCTAGGCTCTGACCAGTAATGCTGAAGAAGCTGAAGTTGAACTGTTCCATGAAGAGCTACAAGACCTTTTAGAACTAACACCCAAAAAAGATGTCCTTTTCATTATAGGGGACTGGAATGCAAAAGTAGGAAGTCAAGAAACACCTGGAGTAACAGGCAAATTTGGCCTTTGAATATGGAATGAAGCAGGGCAAAGGCTAATAGAGTTTTGCCAAGAAAATGCACTGGTCATAGCAAACATCCTCTTCCAACAACAAAAAAGAAGACTACATGGACATCACCAGATGGTCAACACCGAAATCAGATTGATTATGTTCTTTACAGCCAAAGATGGAGAAGCTCTATACAGTCAACAAAAACAAGACTGGGAGCTGACTGTGGCTCAGATCATGAACTCCTTATTACCAAATTCAGACTTAAATGGAAGAAAGTAAGGAAAACCACTAGACCATTCAGGTATGACCTAATTCAAATCCCTTATGATTATACAGTAAGCAATAGATTTAAGGGCCTAGATCTGATAGATACAGTACCTGATGAACTATGGAAGGAGGTTTGTGACATTGTACAGGAGACAGGGATCAAGACCATCCCCATGGAAAAGAAATGCAAAAAAGCAAAATGGCTGTCTGGGGAGGCCTTACAAATAGCTGTGAAAAGAAGAGAAGCGAAAAGCAAAGGAGAAAAGGAAAGATATAAACATCTGAATGCCGAGTTCCAAAGAATAGCAAGAAGAGATAAGAAAGGCTTCCTCAGCGATCAATGCAAAGAAATAGAGGAAAAAAACAGAATGGGAAAGACTAGAGATCTCTTCAAGAAAAGTAAAGATACCAAGGGAATATTTCATGCAAAGATGGGCTCGATAAAGGACAGAAATTGTATAGCCTTAACAGAAGCAGAAGATATTAAGAAGAGGTGGCAAGAATACACAGAAGAACTGTACAAAAAAGATCTTCATGACCCAGATAATCATGATGATGTGATCAGTGACCTGGAGCCAGACATCCTGGAATGTGAAGTCAAGTGGGCCTTAGAAAGCATCACTATGAACAAAGCTAGTGGAGGTGATGGAATTCCAGTGGAGCTGTTTCAAATCCTGAAAGATGATGCTGTGAAAGTGCTACACTCAATATGCCAGCAAATTTGGAAAACTCAGCAGTGGCCACAGGACTGGAAAAGGTCAGTTTTCATTCCAATCCCAAAGAAAAGCAATGCCAAAGAATGCTCAGACTACCACACAATTGCACTCATCTCACACGCTAGTAAAGTAATACTTAAAATTTTCCAAGCCAGGCTTCAGCAATACGTGAAATGTGAATGTCCAGATATTCAAAAGCTGGTTTTAGAAAAGGCAGAGGAACCAAAGACAAATTTCTAACATCCGCTGTATCATGGAAAAAGCAAGAGAGTTCCAGAAAAACATCTATTTCTGCTTTATTGACTATGCCAAAGCCTTTGACTGTGTGGATCACAATAAACTGTGGAAAATTCTGAAAGAGATGGAGATACCAGACCACCTGACCTGCCTTTTGAAAACTCTGTATGCAGGTCAGGAAGCAACAGTTAGAACTGGACATGGAACAACAGACTGGTTCCAAATAGGAAAAGGAGTATGTCAAGGCTGTATATTGTCACCCTGCTTATTTAACTTATCTGCAGAGTACATCATGAGAAGCCCTGGGCTGGAAGAAACACAAGCTGGAATCAAGATTGCCAGGAGAAATATCAATAACCTCAGATATGCAGATGACACCACCCTTATGGCAGAAAGTGAAGAGGAACTCAAAAGCCTCTTGATGAAAGTGAAAGTGCAGAGTGAAAAAGTTGGATTAAAGCTCAACATTCAGAAAATGAAGATCATGGTATCCAGTCCCATCACTTCATGGGAAATAAATGGGGAAACAGTGGAAGTAGCGTCAGACTTTATTTTTGGGGGCTCCAAAATCACTGCAGATGGTGACTGCAGCCAGGAAATTAAAAGACGCTTACCCCTTGGAAGGAAAGTTATGACCAACCTAGATAGCATATTCAAAAGCAGAGGCATTACTTTGCCAACAAAAGTCCGTTTAGTCAAGGGTATGTTTTTTCCTGTGGTCATGTATGGATGTGAGAGTTGGACTGTGAAGAAGGCTGAGCGCCAAAGAATTGATGGTTTTGAACTGTGATGTTGGAGAAGACTGTTGAGAGTCCCTTGGACTGCAAGGAGATCCAACCAGTCCATTCTGAAGGAGATCAGCCCTGGGATTTCTTTGGAAGGAATGATGCTGAAGCTGAAACTCCAGTACTTTGACCACCTCATGTGAAGAGTTGATTTACTGGAAAAGACTCTGATGCTGGGAGGGATTGGGGGCAGGAGGAGAAGGGGAGGACAGAGGATGAGATGGCTGGATGGCATCACTGACTCGATGGACATGAGTCTGAGTGAACTCCGGGAGTTGGTGATGGACAGGGAGGCCTGGCATGCTGCGATTCATGGGGTCGCAAAGAGTTGGACACGACTGAACGACTGAACTGAACTTAACTGATCATTATTTCCCATGTTTTGTTTCCCACATCTAGTGACACACTGCTGCTGCTGCTAAGTCTCTTCAGTCGTGTCCGACTCTGTGCAACCCCATAGACGGCAGCTTACTAGGCTCCCCCGTCCCTAGGATTCTCCAGGCAAAAGTACTAGAGCGGATTGCCATTTCCTTCTCCAATATATGCAAGTGAAAAGTGAAAGTGAAGTCGCTCAGTAGTGTCTGGCTCTTAGTGACCCCATGGACTGCAGCCTACCAGGCTCCTCCATCCATGGGATTTTCCAGGCAAGAGCACTGAAGTGGTGTGTCATTGCCTTCTCCAAGTGACACACTAGATTATATCATATCAAAAATACTCACATGAAATATACAAAAATGAAACTCTTGAATTCTATACCTTCTTGAAACAGACTTTTATTGACATGGTCAATGAAGTATAATTTTAGCTTTCAACATATATTTTCTGCTATTTTAATATAAAGTCGGTAAGATCTTTTTCTCAGCATGGCCTTTCAAGAGAACTAGCACATGGAATCTTCATAGAAATAATTTGAGTCATGCTTAATCAATCATTTATTCCTTCCTGTTTAATACATACATATTCCCTAAGAGAGGAATGAGGAAATTCCTTCTTTCAGTAATTGTGAAAAAAAAAAAATTAGTAAACTGTGTATTTGTGAATTCATAGTAAACTTCTCATACAACCCTAGAATTGAGCTCACATTCTGCAACAGGAGAGAATCAATATCCTTTAATTAGTGTCCTGCAATTGTCATCACTTTTGTGCCATTATCTTTCATTTCTTGCACAGTCAGCTACTATCTCTAACATTGCTATGTTCTAAAATTAATTCCCAGCTGCATAGCTGTTCACACATCTGAAAATCAACAACAACAACAACAAAAACTCGTACATGCATGTGGTAAATGCAGAGGAATTTTGTTTTGGAAATAAAAAGATCTAAGTTGCTAAGTCACATTTAATCACATAAAATTCATGTATTTTAAACCTATTTTTTTTTTGTCATTTAACATCGTATGACCTAGATAATAAAGAGAGAAAACCTTAGCTCTGATAATCAGGAGATATGTGACCCTGGAGTAGTTACTTAACATCTTCAAATATTCACTCATTTTGTTTATAAATTGGAAATGCAAGTATTACATATCTAATAAGACTTTTGAAAGTATGTTTTTATAATTGTGTATATGCATGGCCCTGAAACAGTTCATGATATAATTTCATATAGTATATTTGCTTAACAAATGATAGCTTCTCTCTGCAATTGGAAGAAGATAATAAAGTGTATCACAATTTATACATTGTTATGGGAATAACCACATTTATGATATATACTATTTGATAAAATAAAGTATATATTAAAGTATGTAACAGTGTAGATGAGGAATTTTCAGTTATCCTAGAAAATCACAAAAAATAAAGCCTCAATGCCAAGAACAATAAATAAAAAAACACCATCAGTCTCAAAATTGACTCAAATAGCACCTTTAGATTCCATAGTATAAGACTGGTCACATAGCTATCTGATGGTAAATACTCATTACTCTCTCCAGTTGCATGTAAACAGTCTAGAGATTTATAAAAATATGTATATATATATTTTTAGGGAAAATCATGCTACTAAGAATGCTGCATAAATGTACCCCCAACCTTTTTCTATTTGAAACCTCACAATTACTCTCTCACCCCACAACCAAATGAAAGAATTCTTGGGTCCCCAGGAGTTTGAAGGACAGAGTTATTTTCTTGATTCTTGCCTTGAAAGTCTTTAAGATATGACTCTTAGAACCTCTCTTCTATACAAAAGGATCTCAACATTACAAAAACAAAACAAAAAATTTAAGGTGTTAGTATTTTCACAGAATGCCTTGTTTGTCATCTCAATGAATAGATTAACTATCACAAAAATAATTACAGGTGTGGCTTTCGACTACTGAAATAATGTATAATACGACACTCAATCTGTCAGCAAATTTGGAAAATTCAGCAGTGGCACAGGACCAGAAAAGGTCACTTTTCATTCCAAACCCAAATAAGGGCAATGGCAAAGAATGTTCAAACTACTGCACAGTTGAGCTTATTTCACATGCTAGCAAGGTAATGCACAAAATCCTTCAAGTGAGGCTTCAGCAGTGTGTGAACCAGGAACTTCCAGATATACAAGTTGGATTCAAAAAAGGTAGAGGAATGAGAAATCAAAATTACCAACATCTGTTGGATCATAGAAAAAACAAGGGAATTAAAAAAAAAAAATTTACTTCTGTTTCATTGACTGTGTTAAAGCCTTTGACTATGTGGTTCACAACAAACTGTGGAAAATTCTTAAAGAGATGGGAATACCAAGCCATCTTACCTGTCTCTTGCAAAACCTGTATGCAGGCCAAGAAGCGACAGTTAGAACTGGACATGGGACAACAGACTGTTTAAAACTGGGAAAGGAGTATGTCAAGGCTATGTACTGTCACCCTGTTGATTTAGCTTATATGCACAACGTATCATTTGAAACGTCAGGCTGGATGAATCAAAAGCTGGAATCAAGATTGCCAGCAGAAATATGAACAACCTCAAATATAATACAGATGATACCACTCTAATGGCAGGAGGCAAAGAGGAATTAAAGAGCCACTTGATGAGGGTGAAAGAAGAGAGTGAAAAGCTAGCTTAAAACTCAACATCCAAAAAAATAAGATCAGGAAATCCAGTCCCATCACTTCATGGCAAATAGATAGAGAAAAAATAGAAACAGTGACAGATTTTATTTTCTTGGGCTCCAAAATCACTGTGGATAGTGACTGCAGTCACAAAATTAAAAGACACTTGCTCCTTGGAAGAAAGTGAAGTGAAAGTTGCTCAATCCTGTCCAACTCTTTGCAACCCCATGAACTGTAGCCTGCCAGGCTCCTCTGTTCATGGAATTCTCCAGGCCAGAATTCTAGAGTGTAGCAGTTCCCTTCTCCTAGGGATCTTCCCAACCCAGGGGTCAAACCCAGGTTTCTTGCATTGTAGATGGATTCTGAATCACCTGAGTCACCAGGGAAGCCCAACTATGACAAACTTAGACAGCAAGCAAATTAAAAAGCAGAGACATCACTTTGCCAACAAAGTTCTGCATAGTCAAAGCTATGTTTTTTCCAGTAGTCCTTTGAGATGTGGGAGTTGGACCACAAAGAAGGGTGAGTGCAAAATAATTGATGCTTTTAAATTATGCTTCTGCAGAAGACTCTTGAGAATCCCTTTGACAGCAAGGAGATCAAATCATCAATACTAAGGGAAATTAACACTGAACATTCATTGGAAGGACTGATGGTGAAGCTGAAGCTCTAATAATTTGACCACCTGATGGAAAGAGCCAACTCACTGGAAAAGATGCAACTCATTGGAAAAGACCCTGATGTTGGGGAAAATTGAGGGGAGGAGTAGAAGAGGGTGACAGAGGATGAGATGGTTGGATGGCATCACTGATTCAATGTACATGAATCTGAACAAACTCCGGGAGATAGTGAAAAACAGGGAACACTGGCATGCTGAAGTCCATGGAGTCACAAAAAGTCAGATATGATTTACTAACTGAAAAACAACAAAGTATAATCTGCGACTCCATGGACAGTAGCTTGCACCAGGTTCCTTTTGTCCATGGGATTTTCTAGGCAAGAGTACTGGAGTGGGTTGCTATTTCCTTCTCCAGGGAATCCTCCAGACCCAGGCATCGAACCCAGGTCTCCTGCATTGTAAACAGATGCTTTATCATCTGAGCCACCAAGGAAGTCCATAATTTAGCAGAAAGCTTACGATATTTTAAATGGTCTAATCATAAATCTGTGGGTTAGTTTGAATTAAAATCTGAAGTCAAAAAAAAAAAAAAAAGTATAACATCTTGAAGCAAAAGACAGAAATGTAGCACAACAGCCTACAAAGAAGCCTCTGAACCTGTCATGTACTACAAGCAGAAGCAGATCGAGATATCCCAAATATTGTGTGTGCATAATCAGATATTCAGTCATGCCTGACACTTTGTGATTTATGGACTATAGGCTGCCAGGCTCCTCTGTCCATGGATTATCCAGGCAAGAACACTGGAGTGGATTACTTCAGTTCTGTTGCTCAGTCATGTCTGACTCTTTGCAACCTCTTGGAATGCATCACCAACTCCCAGGGTTTACTGAAACTCATGTCCATTGAGTTGGTGATGACACCCAATCATCTCATCCCCTGTCATCCCCTTCTCCACCCAACTTCCATATTTCCCAGCATCAGGGTTTTTTCAAGTGAATCAGTCCTCCGCATCAGGTGGCCAAAGTATTGGAATTTCAGCTTCAGCATCAGTCCTTCCAATGAATATTCAGGACTGATGTCCTTGAAGATTGGCTGGTTGGATCTCCTTGCAGTTCAAGGGACTCTCAAGAGTCTTCTCCAACAACACAATTCAAAAGCATTGATTCTTTGGTGTTCAGCTTTCTTTATGGTCCAATCCTCACATCCATACATGACTACTGGAAAAACCATAGCTACGACTAGATGGAGGAGGAGAATTGGTGGCAAGGGTTGGCAAAGTGATGTCCTTGCTTTTTAATAGGCTGTATAGGTTGGTCATAATTTTTCTTCCAAGGAGCAAGTGTCTTTCAAATTCATGGCTGCAGTCACCATCTGCATTGATTTTGAAGCCTGCCAAAATAAAGTCTGTCATTATTTCCACTGTTTCCCCTTCTATTTGCCATGAAGTGATGGGACTGGATGCCATGATTTGAGTTTTCTGAATGTTGACTTTTAAGCCAACTTTTTCACTCTCCTCTTTCACTTTCATCAAGAGGCTCTTTAGGTCTTCTTCACTTTCTGCCATAAGGGTGCTGTCATCTGCATATCTGAAGATATTGATATTTCTCCCAGAAATCTTGATTCCAGCTTGAGCTTCATCGAGTCCAGCATTTCTCATGATGTACTCTGCATATAAGTTAAATAAGCAGAGTGAAAATATACAGCATTCAGTTCAGTTCAGTTCAGTCACTCAGTCGTGTCCGACTCTTTGTGACCTCATGAACCATAGCACGCCAGGCCTCCCTGTCCAACACCAACTCCCAGAGTTTACCCAGACTCATGTCCATTGAGTCGGTGATGCCATCTAAACATCTCATCCTCTGCTGTCCCCTTCTCCTCCTGCCCTCAATCTTTCCCAACATCAGGGTCTTTTCAAATGAGTCAGCTCTTTGCATCAGGTAGCCAAAATATTGGAGTTTCAGTTTCAACATCAGTCCTTCCAATGAACACCCAGGACTGATTTCCTTAAGGATGGACTGGTTGGATCTCCTTGCAGTCCAAGGGACTCAAGAGTCTTCTCCAACACCACAGTTCAATGTACTCCTTTCCCTATTTGGAACCAGTTTGTTGTTCCACGTCCATTTCTAACTGTTGCTTCCTGACCTCATACAGATTTCTCAGAAAGCATGTCAGGTGGTCCGGCATTCCCAACTATTTAAGAATTTTCCAGAGTGTTGTGATCCACACAGTCAAAGGCATTGGCATAGTCAATAAAGCAGAAGTAGATGTTTTCCTGGAACTCTCTTGCTTTTTCGATGATCCAACAGATGTTGGCAATTTGATCTCTGGTTCCTCTGCCTTTTCTAAAATCAGATTGAACATCTGGAAGTTCGTGGTTCACATATTGTTGAAGCCTGGCTTGAAGAATTTTGAGCATTACTTTGCTAGCATGTGAAATGAGTACAATTGTGTGGTAGTCTGAACATTCTTTGGTGTTGCCTTTCTTTGGGATCAGAATGAAAACTGACCTTTTCCAGTCCTATGGCCACTGCTGAGCTTTCCAAATTTGCTGGCATATTGAGTGTAGCATTTTCACAGCATCATCTCTTAGGATTTGAAATAGCTCAACTGGAATTTCCTCACCTCCACTAGCTTTGTTAGTAGTGATGCTTCCTAAGGCCCACTTGACTTCATATTCCAGGATGTCTGGCTCTAGGTGAGTGATCCTACCATAGTGATTATCTGGATCATGAAGATCTTTTCTGTGTAGTTCTTCGGTGTATTCTTGCCACCTCTTCTTAATTTCTTCTGCTTCTGTTAGGTCCATACCATTTCTGTCCTTTATTGAGCCCATTTTTGCATGACATGTTCCCTTGGTATCTCTAATTTTCTTGAAGAGATCTTTCGTCTTTCCCATTCTATTATTTTCCTCTTTTTCTTTGCACTGATCACTGAGGAAGGCTTTATTATCTCTCCCTGCTATTCTTTGGAACTCTGCATTCAAATGGGTATTTCTTTCCTTTTCTCCTTTGCTTTTCACTTCTTTTCTTTTCACAGCTATTTGTAAGGCTTCCACAGACAGCCATTTTGCTTTTTTGCATTTCTTTTTTCTTGGGGATGGTCTTGATTTCTGTCTCCTCTACAATGTCACAAATCTCCATCCATAGTTCTTTAGGCACTCTGTCTATCAGATCTAATCCCTTGAATCTTTTGCTCACTTCCACTGTGTAATCATAAGGGATTTGATTTAGGTCATACCTGAATGGTCCAGTAGTTTTCCCCAGTTTCTTCAATTTAAGTCTGAATTTGGCAATAAGGAGTTCATGATCTGAGCCAGAGTCAGCTCCCTGTCCTGTTTTTGCTGATTGTATAGAGCTTCTACATCTTTGACTGCAAACAATATAATCAATCTGATTTCAGTTTTGACCATCTGGTGATGTCCATGTGAGGAGTTTTCTTTTATGTTGTTGGAAGAGGGTGTTTGCTATGACCAGTGCATTCTCTTGGCAAAATTCTATTAGACTTTGCCCTACTTCATTTTGTACTCCAAGGACAAATTTGCCTGTTACTCCAGGTGTTTCTTGATTCCTACTTTTGCATTCCAGTCCCCTATAATGAAAATCACATCTTTTTTGTGTGTATTGGTTTTAGAAGGTCATGTAGGTCTTCATAGAACCATTCAATTTCAGTTCTACAGCATTACTGGTCAGGGCATAGGCTTGGATTACTGTGGTATTGAATGGTTTGCCTTGGAATCAACAGAGATCATTCTGTTGTTTTTGAGATTTCATCCAAGTACTGCATTTTGGACTCTTTTGTTGACTATGATGGCTATTCCATTTCTTTGAAGGGATTCTTGCTCACAGTAGTAAATATAGTGGTCATCTGTGTTAAATTCACCCATTCCAGTCCATTGTGGTTCGCTGGTTCCTAAAATGTTGATGTTCACTCTTGCCATCTCCTGTTTGACCATGTCTAATTTACCTTGATTCATGGATCTAACATTCCAGGTTCCTATGCAATATTGCTCTTTACAGTATCAGACTTTGCTTCTATCACCAGTCACATCCACAACTGGTTTTTTTCTTTAGCTCTGTCTCTTCTTTCTTTCTGGAGTTATTTTTGCACTGTTCTCCAATAGTGTATTGAGCACCTACTGACCAGGGGAGTTCATCTTTTAGTGTCCTATCTTTTTGCCTTTTCATACTGTTCATGGGGAACTTTCATAATGTTTACTGGAGTGTGTAGCCATTTCTTTCTCCAGGGGATTTTTCTGACCCAGGGATCAAACCTGGGTCTCCTGCATTGCAGGCAGATTCTTTACAATATGAACCATCAGGGAAGCCCTGAGTAGGTGAAGTACCAGTCATTCTTTAGCTCACAATAATTATTTTATATAAATATAATTTAATCCTTATAATTTCATTTTCAATTCATGCTTGAAGAATTTGAAGCTCTGAGACAGAGCTTAGCAAACAAAAGTGGCTAAATCAATATCATTTTCTTCATACAAGAATATTTTCTCTGAAGTATGAAAGGAATGGTTAAACTCAGTATGACAACTTACCAGACATTTTGGTGGGTAAACTGCCTGAAGCTTAACTTCATTATTCAAAATACCTTTTCAATGTCATACCCCTTAGTGGTGATATGATCTAATTTTAGGCCTTTGAAAGAGAGAAGTAAATAGATGAAGAGAGACTCTAAAGAGCTGAATACATAAAGTATCAAGTACACTCATAGTAGTTTTATCCACAACAACTTTAAAAGCAAGCAAACAAATCTTTATGAATATAAAAATTATTTATTATGATTTTCTGGCTTTGTAAGAAGTTACAAGTCATCTGCATTGCAATGTCATGGGAATTAGATTGACAGAAATGAATTTTTTTAAAGTCTGTATAATTAGAAATTATGTCTTTTATGTCAAATTACATGATATAAACCATTTTCCATATTTACTGTATAAAATGTTTTAAAACTAAAATACATAGCACTCTTTCATATCTATTTATTTATTCTCTAATAATTAGTGAATTATTACTGAATTATTCCATGATTCTCTCCTGTTATCTCCTCAGTTGCTAAACTAGATGTCCCACCTCCAATAGGTAAAATATTTCACTGACATCATAACTCTGTATAAACTGCTTCTATGGCTACAGATAATGTCAACTGAGAATCTAAAATCACCCTGTGGGGTCATCACACATTGATTTATACATATATATCATACATATGATATGTTTACACTTGAGTTATATATAATATATATTGTCACCCTGCTTATTTAACTTATATGCAGAGTACATCATGAGAAACGCTGGACTTGAAGAAGCACAAGCTGGAATCAAGATTGCTGGGAGAAATACCAATAACCTCAGATATGCAGATGACACCACCCTTATGGCAGAAAGTGAAGAGAAACTCAAAAGCCTCTTGATGAAAGTGAAAGTGGAGAGTGAAAAAGTTGGCTTAAAGCTCAACATTCAGAAAATGAAGATCATGGCATCTGGTTCCATCACTTCTTGGGAAATAGATGGGGAAACAGTGGAAACAGTGTCAGACTTTATTTTTGGGGGATCCAAAATCACTGCAGATGGTGACTGCACCATGAAATTAAAAGACACTTACTCCTTGGAAGGAAAGTTATGACCAACTTAGATAGTATATTTAAAAGCAGAGACATTACTTTGCCAACAAAGGTTTGTGTAGTCAAGGCTATGGTTTTTCCTGTGGTCATGTATGGATGTGAGAGTTGGACTGTGAAGAAGGCTGAGCACCAAAGAATTGATGCTTTTGAACTGTGGTATTGGAGAAGACTGTTGAGAGTCCCTTGGACTGCAAAGAGATCCAACCAGTCCATTCTGAAGGAGATCAGCCCTGGGATTTCTTTGGAAGGAATGATGCTAAAGCTGAAACTCCAGTACTTTGGCCACCTCATGCAAAGAGTTGACTCATTGGAAAAGACTCTGATGCTGGGAGGGATTGGGGGCAGGAGAGAAGGGGATGACAGAGGATGAGATGGCTGGATGGCATCACTGACTCGATGGATATGAGTCTGGGTGAACTCCGGGAGTTGGTGATGGACAGGGAGGCCTGGCGTGCTGCGATTCATGGGGTCGCAAAGAGTCAGACACGACTGAGCAACTGAACTGAACTGAACTGAATACAAATACAGAACTGATATCTATATCTCCTACACATGTATTTGTCATGGAACCTATTAGTTCTGTTTCTCTGTTCTGTCTTTCAATAAATACACACACACACATTTTCATATATTTCAAATCAGCAGATGGTACTCCATTCAATGGGTGGGATTTATCCAATTAGTTAAAGGCTTTAAAAGCAAATGCATTTTCCATTGAGGATAATGTTTGCTGTGGGTTTGTCATATATAGCTTTTATTATGTTGAGGTATGTTCCTTCTATTCCTGCTTTCTGGAGAGTTCTTATCATAAATGGATGTTGAATTTTGTCAAAGGCTTTCTCTGCATCTATTTGCCTCAAGACTGTAACATAGAAATCCTGCCTAAGTTTTCATACTGCTGCCTTACTTTGGAGAGTTCAGACAATCATGTGAGTTAATTTCTCAAATCTCTAGTATATATTAGAAATCTCTCTAATATATTCTCTTTATAATATATATAAAGTCTGTAGATTACAAATATTAATCACACCTACAAAATACCATAACAGCAACATCCAGATTACTATTTGACCAAATAACTGGGTACATAACCTAACCAAGCTGAAACATGTCAAATTAACCATGACAAGAATCAAGGTTATTACTTATCATCCTCTTTAAGGATATACACCTGAATACAAACCTATGCAGCACAAAGTTTTCTGTATTTTGTACCTTATAGTTGTATTGTAATTAAATTTATGTCCTTATCATCTGCATTCTACAGAGATAGCAACTCCTTTAGAGTAGGAGCTTAATATTACCATTTTTATATCTATAGCACAAAACATAAGATCTACACAAAAAATCATTTAGCAAATGATACAATTTTTAAGGGGCTTCCCTGGTGGCTTAGTGGTAAAGAATCAGCCTGCCAATGCAAAAGATGCAGGTTTGATCCCTGGCTGTGAAAGATTTCCTGGAGGAGGGCAAGGCACCCCACTCCAGTATTCTTGCCTGGAGAATCCCATGTACACAGAAACCCGGTGGGCTATGGTCCATGGGGTCACAAAAGAGTTTGACATGACTTAGTAACTGAAGGAAAAAAAAATTATGACATGATATATTATTACTGAAAGTGTATTTGTTTCTTATAAATGGAATCCATGGAAAAACAAAATTAGATGAGATTTAAAGAGAAAAAGTGCTTTAAGTGACTAATATTAAACATAATTTTTAACTGAAATATTTATGATGTTCAACAGTGAAATTTCCAAGATTTAAGAGCCCTGCATATGTGTTTAGTATATCAGTAATAATGATATACTACTTACAGTATTGCTTACTGTAAACATCTCATAGTCATAATTTTATATGACAGTGGCAGATTCTACGACATCAATACTAACAGATGGTAAGTACAAAATGAATGAAGCAGATTGTAAGTACACTGCCATTTAGATTGCACATATCTATTGTATTATGAAATTAATCATCTAATGACTCGGATTGCATCTACATTAGGAATTAGATATCTGAATCAACATTTTGGAACAAAAAGAATTGTACAGTTGAAAATACTAGATTAGTTAGACACTGACTCATTTCAGAAGTTTCAGACACAAAATATTTACCACAGTACGCTAACATCTGATAAGAGAAACTAGGTAAACCTTACATAGGTAAAAAACAGTAACCACATATTTTATTATGTATCAAACTGGAAAGTGGACAGTTAGAAATTGTGTGTGTATGAAAGTAATTCTTATGCTAATTTGCTGTAATTGTTGAATTCATAAAAACAAATTATTCATAATTTTGTGTTAACTATTAGGAAAAAAAGGGTACATTAAAAATCACCAGATTTTATTTTACATCATTCATAAATATTAAAGATCAGATGAGAAAATCAATTCCTTTGTATTTTACCTGTTTTATTATCCTCGTTACTGCTAAAGTTAAAGGGGCATCTTTGTCACATTATGTTTATCAGACATATAATTTTAAAATCAAATCCTTTATATATCCAGTGATTTTCTTTCAGTTGTTTGGACATATTCAGTGTGAATGCATTTAAAAAAAATTTTTACATCTCACACTCTCCTCCCCTCTGTCCATGTCCATAAGCCTATTTTCTATGTCTGTTTCTCCATTGTTGCCCTGTAAATACATTGTTGAGGTTTGACAGAAAACAGCAAAATTCTGTAAAGCAATTATCCTTCAATAAAAAATTAATTAATTTAAAAAATACACATTTACAGAAGTGGGAGGCATACAAATAAATGTGATTTGCATATAGAAAAGCCTATGGATGAGTAATGCATATGAATCGTACCAAAGTTTTATAGCCCCTTATACCACATTCACTGTTCATCTTTTAATAGCTCTGTTCTTTTCCTGTGATGTTATTAGTGAGTAAGAAATAAACAATGGGTGGCATATAATTTAGTAGAACATATGTCTGTTTATTGATACAAGTGAGACAGTTTCAAACCCCTTGGATCAGCCCCTGTTCCTATTTCTACACACAATTGTATATTACCACATTTAGCTATGTATTAAAAGCTAGAACATTTAATTTTTGCTTTTTAGGTATACTTTCTAATACACAAGTCTTTTTTAAAACCCTATAATAATTACATTGTGTTTTATTTGTATTCCCCCAAATCTAGCAACAAGTTTAATATAATAGAAGAACTGATACTGTTTCCAAAAAATGTCTTTTAAATTAAGTTCAAGCAAACTGAAATCTAGACATGTGTTTGCAGAATATCAGTGATCCAAAATGTTTGATCAGGTAACACTACTGAATTTCTCATACTTTAATATTGGAAAAATAGAGTATTTCTGATGATCCAGAAATCCTATTTATAAAAGTGTATAATTCCCAACCCTTGTAAACACAGAAACTCTGAGCTCAATAATCCTTTATTTTAAAATCAACAAAAACTCAGCTCTCTGTAAGTGCATGCAGCATTTAAACTTCAACAAACAAACCCTATTTTCTGATACATGATAACTGTGCCTTTTAAATACCATAATCATTAGTTTCAACACCCTCCCCGCAGCATGAAGGATTTGATCATAGTACTGAACTTTTCATCTCATCTCAAACAGAGATGTCCATTTGAAGTGAAGATGTCAATTCAGAATAGTAAAGCAACATCTTCACTTACAGATAAGGAAAACGTTTAGTTACATCAACAAACCTTATGAATTTCTGGAGGCCAACTTCTCTATTATTCTTATTAATTATATGTTTCTTTGACAGTTAAACTAAAACTCCTTCCTACTGAAATAGTTTAGCAGAAAAAATCAAGCTTACAATGCAGTTTCAAAGAGTACAAGAAAACCAAGACTAATTGTCTGATAAAGGAAGCAACCATAATCTGGGGTCTGAAAATTAATCATGGTTGCAAACGATAAATATACAGATTTTTTAAAAGTGCCATTTGACAACACTAAGGGAATTCAGGAACATGAGAAAACAGAATCACGTCTATTTTAGAAAGATCAGGAACAGACCTGTCCACGTGGTAAGGTAGAACACTATCATTCACACACATTGGCAGAAGTAAAAACCTACAGATTAAATCACCTCCTCAGAGGAGAGGAACTGAAGTCCTAAGTGGACTTAAATGGCTCCTCATGGCCCTCTGCACTCTGTTCTGTCAAAAGCTCTCAGAACGATTCCTGGATACTCAGAGTACCTACTTGCCCTAGAGTCACCTCACATGGACACTATGATTATATAAAGCATATATAATCACATATATATATGTGCATATAAAAACGCTTCTCCGATGGCTCAGTGGGTAAAGAATCTGCTTGCAATGCAGGAGACACAGGAGATGTGGGTGCAGTGCCTGAGTTGGGAAGATCCCATGAGAAGGAAATAGCAACCCGCGCCAGTATCCCTGTCTGGAAAATCCCATGGACAGAGGAGACTGGCAGGCTACAGTCAATGAGGTCGCAAAGAGTTCAACATGACTGAGCACACAGAGCACTCTCTTCCTATCAATTATCCAACAAGCAACTGGGTCTAAAGAGAAAAAATGTAATTGTTTGAATAAAGTTGAGCATTCAGTGTGTTACTATGACTAAGCTAAACTTTGTATATAGTATCTAGCATCTTTCTTCTAAAGAGAAAAAATGTAATTGTTTGAATAAAGTTGAGCATTCAGTGTGTTACTATGACTAAGCTAAACTTTGTATATAGTATCTAGCATCTTTCTTTCAAAATAGATATGTATACAAGCTAAACTTTGTATATAGTATCTAGCATCTTTCTTTCAAAATAGATATGTATACATACAAGGAAGATGAATACTTTAAAAATATATATGAAATACTTAGTGAAAGTCACTTAGTACTGTTTGACTCTTCGTGATCCCATGGACTATACAGTCTATGGAATTCCCCAGGAAAGAATACTCAAGTGGGTAGCTGTTTCCTTCTCCAGGGGATCTTTTCAACCCAGGGATTGAACCCCAGTCTCCTGCATTGCAGGCGGATTCTTTACCATCTGAGTATACACAAACTTTACCTATGATTAGATACTTTTAATATATATAATAATATATTGGATATATTAAAGTTTTTAAAATAAAAATAAATGAATTAAGTAAAAATCAATATGAGCTATTAATAGAGTGCTGTGGCACATCCTAGGTGATTATTCATCAATAATAAGAACCACATCTTCCCTAAAACACTACTGGACTGTATTTGTCTATCCACTTGTATCTGTTTGGAGTCATGTGCCTGGTTTTCACTAAAGGAAAATGAGTACAAAGGATATGTGCCCACTACCTGCCCCCACCGGCTGAAGGGTTAACAGTGTATGTCTTGTGCACAGGTTTTGTCTTTCTTGTTATCAGCCAGATGATGCAGGTGATACAGCCCCCAAATCCCAAATATTGGAGCCCTAGGCTTCACGGAAATGTTTGTCCATGAGACATAGGTTGGAGCAAAGATCCTTATTTCCTTTTCCCTTTGCCCCTTGTGGAAGGAGATTGGAGGGAAAAATAAACATTATTCTGTAAACATCCCTAAGATTTTGTAGTTGATTGTTTACAACATTTACCTTACCTTAATAAATATGATAAACCAAATCTAGGTGTCAAAAAAATAAAAAAGCAAAACCCTCCAAATATATACCATTCATTTAGTAGTGATTCAGAGGTTGGAGAGGAAGCTAGCATCAGATACTGGAAAGCAGCAGCTTTGTGTTAATGAGGAGGCCCATTAAGAACTGCCTTCCAACATACTTGCCTTGTGTTGCTGGAGATGTTTTCTCCTATCTAGTAAGAGAGTCTGAGATAGACTGCTGAGAGAAAGGACACATTTAGCCATTGCTCCAATTGGCACAGCTCTTCAGAAGATAGTTGAATGAAGTTTCCCACCTATACCAATCAGACTACTATCTCCTAGACAGCGGAGTGAGACCACTTGAGACCAGCCAGACCCAGATGAAAACTGTCCAGGTTAGAAAATCTGTCCTGTCAACCGACAGTGCTGTAAGAATACCAAATTGTTATATTAAGCCAATACATTTTGAGATAACTTGCCATACAGAAAGAGCAAAGTGGCACACAATTTGATGTGAAGAGAGAAGTTCTGCTTTAACAAAAATAAATACCACATGGCATTGACTAGCGCCATGTTGAGGCTGAAAATGTGGAAGGAAAACAGAACAGGATGGGAACATGATGCTCTAATTTTACAGTGATTTTTTTTTTTTTTTTTGGTCAGATTAGAGTAACTAGAACTATTGGAGTAGTAGTATAACAATTAGCAAAATGTGAAAAATAGAAAATATATTTAACATTCTTGGGCAGACTAATCTAATCAGGCAAAATATCATAAAAGTCCAACCAATTGGTTGGACCCAGAGTCTGTGATAAGGTAAGAGAAAGACAATCTTAAAAAAAAAAAAAAAAAAAGTTTAGCTTCCAAGCAGACTTTAGAGGAATCAGAGAAGATCCAGTTCTTGATGAGTTGAATAATATTGTCATCATCAGTGTCCTTTGCTGATGAAAGATTCATGAAGTGAAATGAGTCTGGTACTGAAAATCAAATCAAGTTTTCAGCTTTAAGAATCCTTGATTAGCACCCCTGAAAGCTGAAAGATTTAAAGCAGTCCCTAGTAGTCATTCTCAGATTGACAAAAAAGGCTTCTGATATTTTTAAGGTTGTTGTCTTTAAGTAGCCTGATATGGAGGTCAAAGTAGAGAAATATATTATGGATGTGGCTTTTGCCACATGGAGTGAACTCATGTCAGATGTATAAGAAACGAGTAAAACTTTTAATAAAGGTGTACTAGCAGCAGCACTACTGGCTTGGAGCAAAAAATGAGAAGACAAGTAAAAATTAAAAAGAAAAAAGAACTCTGGACATCCAACTTTCAATTGTTGAGAAGCAGACTGAGAAATCAAATTATGAGCAATTTATTATTAAAAAATAATTTTATCTCAGTGGAAAGAACTTGGATCAAAGAAAATTTAAAGAAGTACAATACGTAATGATGACCTTGAGAGCCACTATCATGGGACAAAGTTAAGTCCTCATCAAGGAATGTTTTCTCTCCTAAGTAGAAAAATCTGGCAACTATTTGTTTGCCTGAGATTCAGAATTACCAATGACCAGTGGTTTTCAAGTTCTCCCTGTTCTTCCAAGGGAGAAGGCAGTGGCAATCCACTCCAGTATTCTTGCCTGGAGAATCTCAGGGATGGGGGAGCCTGGTGGGCTGCCGTCTATGGGGTCACACAGAGTCAGATATGACTGAAGTGACTTAGCAGCAGCAGCAGCAGATGTTCTTCCAAACCTTTCTGAATGGCACTGTGATTACAATTAGCCTATTCCTATTTCAGTGCTGTTTGCTGTGTAACTTTGTGGGATAAATTACTTTAGTATGCAGTTCACCATTATCTGTCAAGAGAACATTATACTTTGCTAATATTGGTAAGCTCACTGAGCCATTTTCACTTACTTCCTATGTACACACCCAAGTTTCTTTTGCAGCCAACTTATTTCAAGATTCTTCTAGTCAGAAAGAAATCCAACTTTTATTTTAATGGTCTAAAGAAAGTGAATTTGAGTCAGTGTTTGAAAATAATGATTTGGTCTTCTTGGGTTTAAACTAACAACTGACACTTCAATATTTATAAGTTTCCCCAAATGAATGGTGTTGTCTTATCATGTAATAAGTTCTGCATTCTAGGAAGTGTTCAGGCAGAATCAGGATGATGTCCTCAGAGGTATGTGTGACAGAGAGAGAATTGGATGAAGTACAGAATGACAAATAGAGTTCATCTGAACTTCTAGGCATGATTCACTGAGAGTGTTGCCTGGAGGACTGTTGAAGAGCATTGGGAAGTCAAGTCCATGATGTTCACAGCGTGAGTGATATGACCAATAAACAATAATTTTATTAGGAAAGGAAAAAAGTAGTGAATGACAACACATTTGAATGGCCTTTAGCTCTAATTTCAATTCTACACTTGTAGTAACCAATCTCTTACATACAGCCTGCTGTTGCTGCTGCTAAGTCACTTCAGTCATGTCCAACTCTTTGTGACCCTATGGACTGTAGCCCACCAGGCTCTTCTGTCCATGGGAGTCTCCAGGCAAGAATACTGGAGTGGATTGTCAAGACTTCCTCCAGGGGACCTTCCCAATCCAGGGGTTGAACCTCTGTTTCTTATGTCTTCTGCATTGGCAGCCAGGTTCTTTACCACTTAGTGCCACCTGGGAAGCCTTATATACAGCCTAAAAAATATTAAAAAATGTTTAATAGGAATAAATTATTACAAATTATTTGTAATATATTGCTTATTAAATATATTGTTATTTAAATAAGAGCAATATACCCAAACACAGACTTGAAGAACTGCTAGGAATTACTGCAAAACTCATTAAACCTTCTTGTCGACTCTAAACTGTTGAATATTCTGTATTTCAAAACTGGTTATTAAATCAAGATGAAAACATAAGAGATTATATTGGGTTGGCCAAAAATTTTATTAAAATTTTTTCCTAAGATGGTATGAAAAGATCCAAATGAACTTTTTGACCAATCAAATGTTTGAAACACACAATACTGTATTTTTCTTTGAAACAAAGAATGATAATATTAGTTTTAAATCACATATTTAGGGGTACAAATGTATCTGAATTGATAATATTATCTTAGATGTTATTTACTATGATTTACAAATATGTTTGATTTTTTTTTTTAAAGCAGTAAATTTCACTTGGAATGTGGAGCTTTTCAGAGAAAGTAAAAAACTTGCTAATACTAATGTTCTTCAGGCAGTAAATACCCTAAGGACTTCCTTAGTGGGAAAAGCCTGCTGAAAAAAAAAAAATCCATTGACTTTCAAGAGAACTTGGTAATTAACCTCTTGGCAGTTTTCTCCAAGCTATTCTGTTAGTCTCAGCACAATAGCAACTTAATTCTAGAAACAGAAATTAAATAGGCTTTGGAACAAAGTCTTTTGAAATAATAAACTTAGTATTCCATGTTTACTAAGTGTAACTACTAGGACTTACATAAAATGAAATTTTATTCTCATGCTGTTAAATCTTATAGTATTGAGTTCTCTGGTTGAAAATTTGGGAAAAAATGATTTCATCTTATATGTTTAATGTAGCATATAAAAATTATTGAAAGACATAAAAGTTTTGTGGACTCCCCTTGACATTTAATATATTACAAATAACCTAGTATTCATAATATGTAATATGTAATATTCATATTATGTAAATTGAAAATCAGATTACAGATCACTATATAGTATGATCTTAAACTACAAAACAGATATTATAGATTGTACTTTAACTATTTAAGACTCTATTTTGGGAAACATATTGCACTAAGAATAAAAATTATCAATGTTAATCCTCAAACTAATTCTATGAGGTAAAAGATGGTATTATTTAAAATTATGCAAATAAAATGAAGCACAGAGCAATTGAGTAAACTTTCCAACCTCACAATTTAGGTAGAGAAAAAGGGTAAGCCTGAAGCATAGGCAGGTTAACTCAAAAATTTATGCTAATATCTACTGTAGACAGCTGTCTGTTTATACATGGAAACCTATATAACATTGTGGATTTTTAAAAGCCTTCTTTACTTTCTGGCATTGAAAGAGTTCCCAGATTCAGCTTGCATGTTTCCCACCACCATTCTAGAATAAATCATATTTCCAAGTACTCTTTGTTTTTTAACTATATATTGATATTGATATTAAAAGTTAGTTTCTCAGACATAAGAAACAATGGGTCTTATTTTAATATCCAGTCATACAATTCCTATTTTAACTACTGTATTTAGACCATTCACATTTAAAGTGATTACTTACATAGTTGCATTAGTATCTACCGCAATTGTGACTGTTTTCTATTTGTCGCATTTCTTATCATTTCACTTTATCTGCCTACTCTAGTTTTAACTGTTTTATATGCTTTAATTTTGTATTCTGTCTTGACATATTCATTACAACTTTCTTCTTAATGGTGTATACATGTGTATGGTTGCCCTATCATTATACTGTTTTAACACAGAATTCTCAGTTCCTCCCTCCAACCTCTAGGGCACTGCCATATGAAAGCCACTCACTCGTGTCTGACTCTTTGCGACCCCATGGACTGCAGCCTACCAGGCTCCTCTGTCCATGGAATTATCGAGGCCAGAACACTGGAAGTAGGTAGCAATTCCCTTCTCCAGGGGATTCTTCCCAACCTAGGGATCGAACCCAGGTCTCCTGCATTGCAGGCAGATTCTTTAACAGCTGAGCCACGAGGGAAGCCCAAGAATACTGGAGTGGGTAGCCTATCCCTTTTCCAGTGATCTTCCCAACCCAGGAATCAAACCAGGGTCTCCTGCACTGCAGGCGGATTCTTTACCAGCTGAGCTGCCAAGAAAGCCCCATGGCACTGCTATAATTAATTTCATTTATTCACAAGCTGTAATAACTCATGCATTGTTACTCTTCTTATTGTAAACAAAGAAGTATTCTTTAAATCAATTAACAATAAGACATATACAAGATTTATCTTAACTTCATTTATTCTTTCTTTTACCCTTTTTATTTTTCTAGGTTAGAACCAGGTTTCTGACTCGTATCATTGATATGCTATATGATGGATTTCTTTTAATATTTCTTGTCTGCTAGCCATGTCTTGAATGTCTCCTTCTTTTTGAGTGAAACTTTTGCTGGATATGGAATTATCATCTGTTTTGTTTTTGTTGTGCTTTTCTTTCAGCATGTTAAATATGCCACTTCACTTTCTTCTTATGTAATGGTTTATGATGAAATGTTTCCTGCAATTCATACCCTTGTTCCCCTATGGTCAAGGTGTTTTCCTTTGGAGTTTTTTCTCTAGGCTTTTTCAATATTTTCTTTTTGTGATTGTTTTAATACAGTTTGAATATAGTATTCTCAGATGTAGTTTTGTTATTATTATTTATCCTCAAAAGTGTTCTCTCATTTTTTTTTCCCCTAAATCTCTGGTTGGTGTCTGTCTTTAATATGGAAAAGTTCTTGCCCATTCTTACCTCAAGCATTTCTTCCAGTCCCTCCTGTCTTTTTTCTCCTGATATCCAGCCACCTCATCCTCTGTCATCCCCTTCTCCTCCTGCCCCCAATCCCTCCCAGCATCAGAGTCTTTTCCAATGAGTCAACTCTTCACATGAGGTGGCCAGAGTACTGGAGTTTCAGCTTTAGCATCATTCCTTCCAAAGAAATCCCAGGGCTGATCTCCTTTAGAATGGACTGATTGGATTTCCTTGCAGTCCAAGGCACTCTCAAGAGTCTTCTCCAATACCACAGTTCAAAATCATCAATTCTTCAGCATTCAGCTTTCTTCATAGTCCAACTTTCATATCCATACATGACCACTGGAAAAACCATAGCCTTGACTAGATGGACCTTTGTTAGTAAAGTAATATCTCTGCTTTTGAATATGCTGTCTACGTTGGTCATACCTTTCCTTCCAAGGAGTAAGCATCTTTTATTTCATGGCTGCAATCACCATTTGCAGTGATTTTGGAGTCTCAAAAAATAAAGTCTGACACTGTTTCCACTGTTTCCCCATCTATTTCCCATGAAGTGATGGGACCACATGCCATGATCTTTTGTGTAGCAGAGTTTTATTAAAGTAAGAAAAGGGACAGAGAAAGAAGCTTCTGACATAGACATCAGAGGAGGATGGAGAGTGTCTGCCTCGCTAGTGTTAGCAAGGGAGTTATATACTTTTTAAGCTGGTTATTAAAATAGATCAAAAGAATGTCTCATTTGTAGAAATTTTACCAGACCCACTCCCACAATTTACATTTTAGAATAACAGGATTATAGTTTAACAATAGAAAGATCCTACCAGACCCACTCCCATAATATGTATTCTAAATTATCAGGATTAGTCAGAAGGTTTTCAGGAAGGAGAAACTGTCCTCAAGCAGGGTACATTGTTGTTATTTAATCCTTAGTACAGAGTTTAAACTGAGTTGTGTAATCATCAATTCCAGGCTTAAAGAAAAAAGACCATTTTATGTGACTAAGACTAAGGAATGTAGAGAAAAAAAAAAGTTTGTCCTTTCCTCCTCCTTGAGAACCCCAGACCCCTCTCTCCTCCTCGGGGACCCTGGAATTCTAATCAACCTGCCTAGGAATTGACTCTGTCTCTATTGATGAGCCCATTGATAGCATTCTTTATTTATATGACTGTGTATTCCATTTTTATCATAAGCTTTTGATTGTTAATTTTTGCTTATATTACTTATCTATTCTTTCATGTTGTACTCTTCATTCACTCGAGCCCTTACATATTATTTAAAGTTACTTTAAATTTTCTGTCTGATAATTGCATCATCAGTATCAAATATGAGTCTGGTTCTATGTTTGCTTTGTCTGTTCAGACCTAGTTGTATCTTGTATCTTAGCACACTTTGCAACTTTTAACTGAAGCCAAACTGGAAGTATCTGATAACAGGAACATTGGGAAACAGGTCTTTAACAAGGTTTCCAGTTAATTTGGCTAGGAGTTGGGTTGCCTTTAATGTTTGCTGTAACTGTGAGTGCCACAGGCTTCAGACTTCTCTAATGTCACCGTTTTCTTCTCTTCTGTTTCCTTTGTTCTTCCGTAAAAACTCTTCTTCAGGTAGCATCTGTCCATTGAAGTTCTCCCACTTTCAATGCACTGTTACTCTACTGGAGCTGTATTACTGCTGGGGTGGTAAGGTGTGCGGAAGGAGAAACTGTCTGCAATCTTATGATTAAATCTCATAAGATCTTCAGTTCAGTTCAGTCACTCAGTCATGTCCGACTCTTTGCGACCTCATTAATTGCAGCATGCCAGGCCTCCCTGTCCATCCCCAACTCCCGGAGTTCACTCAGACTCACGTCCATTGAGTCGGTGATGCCATCCAGCCATCTCATCCTCTGCCATCCCCTTCTCCTCCTGCCCCCAATCCCTCCCAGCATCAGAGTCTTTTCCAATGAGTCAACTCTTCGCATGAGGTGGCCAAAGTACTGGAGTTTCAGCTTTAGCATCATTCCTTCCAAAGAAATCCCAAAGCTGATCTCCTTTAGAATGGACTGGTTGGATCTTCTTACAGTCCAAGGGACTCTCAAGAGTCTTATCCAACACCGCAATTCAAAAGCATCGATTCTTTGGCGCTCAGCTTTCTTCACAGTCCAACTTTCACATCCATACATAACCACTGGAAAAAACATAGCCTTGACTAGATGGACCTTTTTTGGCAAAGTATGGTTAAGTCTCAGTTTTTCAGTAAGCCTTTCTCCCTGGGCTGTGACATTCATGATGCTTCTAAAGCTTTCCCCGACTCCTTAAGTGAAAAAGAAAAGTGTAACAGAGACTGTTTTGGGAATACTTGTCCATGATTAATCCTTGTGTACCCTGTTAGAACCATAGGAGGAATCTTTCTTGTCTCTTCACCTGGTGATGCTCTTGGATATAAATCCCATGAGAGTATGCTCTCTTAACTCTGCAGCACCCAGCTGTTTCTCACTTTTATGGTAGTCCACACTCATCTATTAAAATTACTGTTTAGGGTGCCTGTGAAATTTTGACTTCAGGAACTCTGCTTTATGGAAGTGTATCTTAGCTTTGACTCTCTCTATTCACCTGTATCTCCAGATTTCACAGTAGTGGTTGACTCTCTGACTTTAGTTCTTTGATAGATCCAAGGAAAATCATTCATTTTCAGTTTATTCAAATTTTTTTTCTTGTGTAATAAGGACATGAGTAATAAGTTTCAAACTCTTTATGAAACATAGCTGAAATCTGAGTTTTTT
The DNA here is from genome assembly GCF_003369695.1 of Bos indicus x Bos taurus. NCBI lineage: Eukaryota > Metazoa > Chordata > Mammalia > Artiodactyla > Bovidae > Bos > Bos indicus x Bos taurus. The sequence goes on from NC_040087.1 coordinate 57,205,277, forward strand.
AAAAATTTATACATAAATAAAAGTATAAAACATAATAGATATTTAATTATGTATTCATGGATGAGAAGTATTAATATTTATCAAATGTTGGCCAAGTTGATGTATAAGAAGTGTAAGGATCTTGTGATGGGGTAGTCACAACTCTTACTAACTTCTTTCCCCTTTCCATTATATCAGGAATTCTTAAATTTCTATGAACAGAAATCTCCTATGGATATGTAAAAATGTAAATATATTTACTCCTTGTGCATTTGGACTTATTGTTATATATTATTCAATAGCAAATGAATAGATGAAGATTTGACTTCCACTTGGGAAGTAATGCTGAATCCAGTTTCTCCACATCATGCTCTCAAACCACATATAATCCATTCAGACTGCAGCATAGTTGACTTTAAAACAGCAATCTTTTACAAACCAAGAGTAAACAGTTGTACTGTCCAAAATAATATATACACACACATATATCTACATGTATTTGACTTAACTCTGAATATTAAAGAGTATGACAACATGATGATCAGATCCTTAAGCATATTGTAATCTACAAAGCTTCCTTTTTCCCATTATGGAAAAGAAGATTTTTTTTTTTTTTTGCTGAAAGAGAAAGCCTCATTTTCACTGGTGTAATTTTTATTTTTTTATCATTGTACCTCCTAATACAGCACTGCTAGATGACTATGAAATGTTTGGACTCTTTTTAAGGGGAAAAAATGGAGAGAATACTGAGTCAGTAATGAAATAATAATATAAGAAAATGACTAGTGACTATTAGGAATCCAGATAAAGAGATGAAAGGAAAAGAGATTTTTCAAGAACGTGATCTCTCCTACTTCCCTTGACTCCTCACTCTAAATCATTCAAAATATTAAGTCTTCTTCCTTGAAATGCTTTACAATATAATTAAATATATATTCAATTATTTAATTACCACATTACTTAATTATTTAATAGCCTTTAATCACCACATGGTAATTATTTAATTACCATGACAACATTACCAACTGATTACATTAATTTTTTCAAGGCCTTACAATGTAGTAAAATTAAATAATAAAACAAAATTATAACTTTTATATACCTTGCAGACAATTATAAAAACATAGTCACTGTACTGATATTTTTATAATATGAATCATCAGTTGATGCTGTAAATGAAGAAAGCTTTTTTTTTAGGTTTCTTCTATGATTTTGAGGCAAATAATTTGGTAATGTGAAGTAAAGTCAGAAAATATTTATGTTGGACATATTTTAAATCAACTTTTAAAAAGTGGATAAATTTAAGAGATTAGTTAGAATGAGGCTTTAACCTACTCTATTTTTTTTTCTATTAAACTTGAAAAAGCATAATTTATTCCAAATGACTCAGAGTGTTGGTGTGAGGTTCCAGATCAGATGACAGGAAAATGGGATAGAGGCCCTTCTCTTTATTTTTGCTTATAAATATTTAGGAGTTTAAGACCGACATTTCTCTCAAGATGTCAAACAGCTATTCAAGTTATAACATTATGCCACACACCACTTTGAAAAGAAATGTGATTCAAATATTTGAATAAAATATTTACTTAAACTAGATTTGGGTTCTATGTGGATTTTGAGAAGTTAGATACAACTAAAATTTACAGAAGCTCATACTGGAATATCTGGCAAAGCATAAAAATGTAATCCATTCTTGAGATCAAAAAGTTGTCCATGATTCAATGAGACTGGACGTGTATAAAATGCTCTTTTGTCTTCCACTTTGATACCATTTCTGTTCCTATGTTCTCTTTTATAAATATGTGGAAACTGCATATAAAAGTAACAGTAGGAAGTTGGCATTTCATAGAAATGAGAAGACAAAAGTTGTTTTATATTCACACTGTTTTATTTTTGTTTCAATCTTATCAGCAGAGCTCCATTTACAGTCGTAACTGGGATATAAGTATGTCTGAGTAAAGATATTATCCTTCTTTGCAGTGCCACTTCCATTCGCCCATGACTTGACATTCATCTTTGGATACTAAAGAGTCAGTGTAAACCACATTAAAGATGACATTTTGCACTGTCAAATATTTCCACAGGTCTAAGTGTCAAAAATAAATGTATTTACTAGGTTTCTTTCTTTGTTTCTTTTGACAGTCTCAATATAAGTATTCCAAGTCTATGTATACAGCATATTCACACTCAGGCAGTGCAATTTCATTTACATTCTTATTGAGTTCAGTCAGAAAATGCCAGGTATGCACCAAAATGTATTTAAAGCTCTCTATTTTACTGTCAGCACAAAGATTTACAAACATATCTCCTCACAAATATGCACATGCATAAATCCATGCAGGGCAATAAATTAGGTATTAAAAATGCTTACAGCAGTCTTTGTCCAATATGATTTTCCCCTCCAGTATTGTATCATTTCCCACATACAAGATATAAAAAAAAAAAAAAGTAATTTTCCCAAAGGGATACTGAGTATAAAAAGTATATGTTTCAACTGCTTGCAGTCTGGCTTCAATCTGTATTTTAACAGACAATTGCAAGTTCTTTGCAATCTGACTTAATCTGTATTTTAACCGACAGATAACTATTGAGCATAGACTTAATGTGAATCATTGTGAAATTAAAGATTTGGGACTGATAGTGGTAGAAAATCAATAGGACCATTTTATTACCCTAAGGATCATTTATCCTCATTAAAACAGATATATGAACCATTTCATTATTATAAGAATATCTAATTTAAATAATATATAAGTGGTTCTTATGGGAGTAAAAAATATTTTTAAACAATTCATTTTGGCAGAGGAATACCAAGCAAGATATTATGTAGGTGATTCTTAATCTGGGCTTTGATAAATAAATTGAAGTTAGGAAAAGAGGAAAGGAGCACAATGGACCAAGTCCAAAATCAAAGAAATAACGACACGAATTTGTGTTATATGTGTTCTGATTATAAAAGGACCCTGGATTGTCAACAGTGGTTATCTGTGAGATGAATGAGAATCTGTGCTGTATCAGTGAATAGGTAAGTTAGAAAGATTTATGCAGTCTACATTAAAGGCATTTAATGTGAGCAGGCATCTACTCTCGGCTCATCCTATCACAAATTTCCACAGTCAATAAAAGAGAGATAAATATTATACCCATACTCACACAGAGCTAAAATAGAAATCCACATCATTTATCACATATACATAGAAACATATTGGCTTTTATTTTTGGTAAGTGTTTGTCATTTGGGAATCACTAAGCTAAGTTGCATACATTCAATAGCTCATGGGATCCTCTTCAGAAATTGAGGTGGTCAGTATTTATGTTTTCATTACATTTTCCAGCTACTTCAGGCTCAGAAAGCTTATATAACTTGCTTAAGATGCATATTAATGGATAGAATCAACATTTATTCCCCTATGAATCTGTAACTGGGGGATGGAAATGCCTTATGAAAACAATATTAATGAAGATTAATTGATACACTGTCTAAAAAATACACATTAATATATGGCCATAGTAATTATTTCCTTTCTTTTAGTTTCCTGATAAATCTAATACAAGACTTTAGTGGGATAATATTCAATTATATATATGAAGATACAATTAACCGATCCACTTAGGGAAGTCTGTATTTTTTGTTATAAAGAACATAGTGAATTCCACAGGAAAGAAACAATGAAAGGGAGGGGTGGGACTTCCAAGAATGGCAGAGGGACTACAAAAATGTTTTTCTTCATAAAAACAAGGAAAGCATTGGCAACAAACTGTCAAAGTCAAAACTTTCAGAACTGTGGAAATTAACAAAAGTGTTGAAACAAACAGAGGCATGTTTCCTTGAGAAAATCTGCTAAACTTTAGTAAGGACAGTAGCATTTGTATCAATGTGGCTCTGCCTAATCCCATCTCCTTTTTTTTTTTTTTTTAACTACATTTCAAAATTTATTTTTTAATAAAATAAGATCCATGAAGACACAATAGCACACTGGTTTACTAAATGGATGTGATATTTTTTTCACTTTCTTTTTTTTATTTTATTTTTAAACTTTACAATATTGTATCATCTCCTTTTCTTCAGCTCTACAAGAGCCTTGAAAAGTAGTAGACTCATAATCATAGTAACTGAGAAAATAGGCTGCCCTGTAGATACAGGGGTGGGGTGGGTAGGCCAGATTTGGATCCCTGAGTAAGTCCAGTACCTGGAGGAGTCCACTATTTGACTTATCTGGAGGATCTACAGAAAAAGTTTCAGTTGCAGAATGAAGTCATGATTTGACCTGTCTAGAAGCTTACATTTAATTTAATTAAGATGACCATTATATCTACTACTGTGGGCAAGAATCCCTTAGAAGAAATGGAGTAGCCCTCATAATCAACAAGAGAGTCTGGAATGCAGTATTGGGTGCAATCTCAAAAACAACGTAATTATCTCAGTCCATTTCCAAGGCAAACCATTTGACATCACAGTAATCCGAGTCTATGCCCCAACCACTAATGCCAAAAAAGCTGAAGTTGAATGTTTCTATGAAGACCTACAAGACCTTCTAAAACTAACACTAAAAATGATATCCTTTTCATTATAGGGGATTGAAATGCAAAACTAGGAAATCAAGAGGCATGCGGAGTAACAGGCAAGCTTGGCCTTGGAGTACAAAATGAAGCAGGTCAAAGGCTAACAATTTTGACAAGAGAACACACTGGTCATAGCAAACACCTCCTACCAACAATACAAGAGATGACTCTACACATGAACATCACCCAGTGTTAAATACTGAAATCAGACAGATTATATTATCTGTAGTCAAAGATGGAGACTCTCTATATGGTCAGCAAAAACAAGACCTGAAGCTGACTGTGGCTCAGATTATGAGATATGAGATCATTATTGCAAAACCCAGGCCTGGAGAATCCCAGAGACAGAGGAGCCTGGTGGGCTGCTGTCTGTGGGTTCGCACAGTCGAACACGACTGACATGACTTAGCAGCAGCAACAGCAGCAAGCATAAACTGAAGAAAGTAGGGAAAACCACTAGGCCATTCATATGACCTAAATCAAACCCCTTATGATTATATAGTGGAGGTGATAAATCAATTCAAGCAATTTGACCTAGTAGACAGAGTACCTGAAGAACTATGGAAGGAGGTTTGTAATACTGTACAGGAGGCAGTGACCAAACCATCACAAAGAAAAAGAAATACAAGAAGGCAAAGTGGTTATCTGAGGATGCTCTACAAAGAGCTGAGGAAAGAAGAGAAGTGAAAGGTAAGGTAGGAAGAGAAAGATACACCCAAATGAATGCAGAGTTCTAGAGAACAACAAGGAGAAATAAGAAGGCCTTTTATTTATTTATTTTGCTATTTTTATTTATTATTATTGTTTTTTTTTTAACTTTACTATATTGTATTGGTTTTGCCATACATCAACACGCATTCACCACGGGTGTACACGTGTTCCCCACCCTGAACCCCCCTCCCACCTCCCTCCCCATACCATCCCTCTGGGTCATCCCAGTGCACCAGCCCCAAGCTTCCTGTATCCTGCATCGAACCTGGACTGGAGATTTGTTTCTTATATGATATTGTACATGTTTTAATGGCATTTTCCCAAACCATCCCCCCCTTCCTCTCCCACAGAGTCCAAAAGGCTGTTCTACACATCTGTGTCTCTTTTGCTGTCTAGCATACAGGGTTGTCATTACCATCTTTCTAAATTCTATATATATGCGTTAGTATACTGCATTGGTGTTTTTCTTTCTGGCTTACTTCACTCTGTATAATAGGCTCCAGTTTCATCCACCTCATTAGAACTGATTCAAATGAATTCTTTTTAATGGCTGAGTAATACTCCATTGTGTAAGAAGGCCTTTTAAAATGAACAATGAAAAGAAATAGAGGAAAATCATAGAATGGGAGAGACTAGAGATCTCTTCAAGAAAACTGGAGCTATCATGGGAACATTTAATGCAGGGATGAGCACGATCAATGACAGACATGGTAAGGACATATAAGCAGAAGAGATTAAGAAGAGGTGGCAAGAATACACAAAAGAACTATACAAAAAAAGGTTTCAATGACCTGGATATCCACAATGGTGTGGTCACTCACCTAGATCCAGACATCCTGGAATGTGAAGTCAAGTGGGCCTTAGGAAGCATCACTAAGAACAAAGCTAGTGAAGGTGGTGGAAATCCAGCTGAGCTATTTCAAGTCCTAAAAGATAATGCTGTGAAAGTGCGGCACTCAATATATCAGCAAATTTGGAAAACTTAGCAGTAGTCGCAGGACTGGAAAAGGTCAGTTTTCTTTCCAATCCCAAAGAAGGGCATTGCCAAAGAATGTTCAAACTATCATACAATTGTGCTCATTTCATGTGCTAGTAAGGCTTTGCTTAGGTTTCAGCAGTATGTAACCCAACTTCTAGGTTTACAAGCTGCGTTTAGAAAAGGCAGAGGAACCAGAGATCAAATTGCCAACGTTTGTTGGATCATATAAAGAGCAAGAGAATTCCAGAAAAACATCTACTTCATTGACTACTCTAAAGACTTTGACTGTGTGGATCACAACAAACTGAAAAATTCTTAAAGCGATGAGAATACCAGACCACCTTACCTCTCTCCTGAGAAACCTGTATGCCAGTCAAGAAGCAACAGTTAGAACTTTACATGAAACAGCTGACTGATTCACAATTGGGAAAGGAGTATGTCAAGGCTGCATATTGTCACCCTGCTTATTTAACTTATATGCGGAGTGCATCATGCGAAATGTCGTGCTGGAATCAAGATTGCTGGGAGAAATATCAATAATGCCAGATATGCAGATGACACTGCCCTAACAGACTCTTGATGAAGGTGAAAGAGGATCATGAAAAAGCTAGCTTAAAACTACACACTCAAAAAACTAACATCGTGGACTCTGGTCCCACGGCAAATAGAAGAGGGAAAAGTGGAAACAGTGACATTTTATTTTCTTGGGCTCCAAAATCACTTGGATAGTGACTGCAACCACAAAATTAAAAGATGTTTGCTCCTTGGAAGGAAAGCTATGACAAATCTAGACAGTATTGCTGCCTAGAGAATCCCATGAACAGAGGAGCTTGCCGGGCTATGGTCCATAGGGTTGTAAAGAGTCAGCCACGACTGAAGCAACTTAGCATGCATGTAGAAGACTCTTGAGAGTCCTTTGGTCTTCAAGGAGATCAAACTAGTAAATTCTAAAAGAAATAAAAGCTGAATATTCATTGGAAGTACTGATTCAGAGGGCTTCCCTTATAGCTCAGTTGGTAAAGAATCTGCCTACAATGCAGGAGACCCAGGTTTGATTTCTGGGTCAGGAAGATTCCCTGGAGAAGAAAATGGCAATCCACTCCAGTATTCTTACCTGAAAAATCCCATGGACAGAGGCACCTGATGGGCTACAGTCCATGGGGTCACAAGAGTCGGACATGACTTAGCTAGTAAACCACCACCACCACCACTGATTCTGAAGCTCCAATACTTTGGCCTGATGCGAAGAGCTGACTCATTGGAAAAGGCCCTAATTCTGGGAAAGTTTTTAGGTAAAGAAGAATGGGGGGCAGAGGATGAGAAGGTTAGATAGTATCACCAACTCAATGGCTATAAATTTGAGCAGACTCTCAGAGATGGAGGAGGACAGAGAAGCCTGGAGTCCTGCTGTCCATGAGGTGGCAAAGAATTGAACACAATTTAGCAACTGAACAACAACAAGGAGTTTACATCAAGGCAGTAAGCCCTATTTCCAGGGTCTTTGTTGAATATAGTGATTGAAATACATATTAAAACACAGCTCCATAAAGCTGTGATATATGTTGTGGTAAATAAGAGATGGATCAAAAAGTTAAAAGGAATACCTAGGGAAGGAGATAGTCAGAAGGGGATTTGAAAAACTCTGAAATATTACAGGAGCCCTAAACACTCTGCAAAGGTAATAATGTGTCCAGAACCCTGCTGATAGAAAATAGCACAAACTCTCATTTCAGGTTGACCCTGAGGTCCTATGTGAGCAGAAAGTAAAATTTAAGGCAGAATTATAAATTGCATGAGTATTAAAGTCATGCCCAATCATAGACACAGGCAAAAGATTCTGGTAATAGGCAAAAGATTCATGGTTCAAGACATTAAAAACTAATCATTAGTAGCCCTCTAAGTTAACTGAGCAGAAATATCAGTGGCCATACATGACCAAAAAAAAAAAAAAAAACCCAAAATTTAAATAATTATTCCTGAAAGGCAAAACTATAGAGACAATAAACTAAAAGATCAGTGGGTGCCAAAGGTATGAAAGTGAGGGGAGATGGAAAGGCAGAGCACAAAAGATTTTTACAGTGATGACTATGTATAATTATGTTTTGTCCTACAAATACACTGTGTGTGTGCTGCTATGCTCAGTGGTGTCCGACTCAGTGGTTATCACTTCCTTCTCCAGGGTATCTTCCTGACCCAGGGATTGAGTCCACATCTCCTGCATTACAGGCAGACTTTTTACCACTGCATCACCTGTTTTGTCTGGGCTTCCTTGGTGACTCAGATGGTATAGAATGTGCCTGCAATGCAGAAGAAGCAGGTTCAATCCCTGGATTGGGGCGATCCCCTGGAGAAAGAAATGGCAAAACACCCAGTGCTCTTGCCTGGGAAAAACCACAGACAGAAGAACCTAGCAGGCTACAGTTCATGGGGTCACAAAGAATTAGAGAGGACTGGGTGACTCTCACACACACACACACACACACACACACACACACACACACATTTTGTCCAAACCCAATGCATAATACTGAGTCAGTGTACAATACCAAGAGTGAAACCTTAGATACAATTTGGATGTTGGATGACTATGACTTGTCAGTATAAGTTCATCAGTGGTAAAAACATAAACTACTTTGATGAATGATGCTGATAATGGGGAAGGCCATGTGTATTGCAGGACAGAGGGTTTATAGCAAATATCTGTAACTCTCACTCAGTTTTATTATAAACTGAAAACTGGTCTTTTAAGGAAGAATTAATCCTGAAAATTCATTAAGCAAATGTCAGCAAAAATGACACAACAATGAAAACAAAAAACAGCAATAATACAGTTATTTAAAATATCTCTCAGAATAGAAGCTGTGGCATTCTCGACTAGCCCAAAAGAACAGGGGGATTTCTTTAAAAGAAAGGCTGGATATTAGATAATAGACTAATGACAGGAAAAAGTAAAGTCAGATTTTTAGGGGTAGGATAAGTAAAAATGAATTAAAAAATTATATCTTTGAAATAATGCCATTTGCAGAAACACGAATGCACCTATAGATTATCATACTAAGTGAGAAATGTCAGATAGAGAAAGACAAATATCATATGTGGAATCTAAAACAAAATAGTACAAACTTATTTACAAAACAGAAATAGATTCACAAATGTAGAAAACTAACTTGGGGTTACTAAGGGGAAAGGAGGGGAGGGAAAAATTGGGAGATTGGAATTGACATATGCACACTACTATAGTAAATAAATAAAGTAGATAACTAATGGGCATCCCTGGTGGCTCAGTGGTAAAGGATCCATCTGCCAATGCAGGAGGCTCAAGTTTGATCCCTGGGTCTCAGAGATCCCCTAGAGAAAGAAATGGAAACCCACTCCAGTATTCTTGCCTGGGAAACCCCATGGACAGAGGAGTCTGGAAGGCTACAGTCAGCCTATGAGGGTCACAAAGAGTTGGATATGACTTAGCGACTAAAAACAACAACAGACAGCTAATAAGAACCTATTGTACAACACAAGGAACCATACTCAATATTCTGTAAGGACCTATACAGGAAAAGAATCTTAAAAAGAGTGGATATATGTATATGTATAACTGATTCACTTTGCTTTACAGCAGAAACTAACATAACATTGTAAATCAACTACACCCCAATAAAAATTTTAAAAAATAGACATAAAAAAATTAAAAATCATGTTGTAACTCGTCTTACAAAGGATATTAAAAAAGAACTATATATTTTGTTTTTAAATCTAAATTTGTAACTGAGGCCACAGAGAAACCTAACAGGAAAAAAAAAATTGATAAGATATTGGAAATGATTGAATGAATGCACTTATTTATGGGCCAGAGAGTGAATGAAAGAGAGAAGGAATATGTTAACTTAAATGCAGGAAACAGTGGTAGAGCTGAAGTAGAAATGAAAAGGATTTATTTAAGCTAGAGATTGAACTAACACAAATTAAGAATCTTGAAAGGAGTAGCAGCAAGTGAAAATGAAACACTAAGCATATTTCACTAGAAATCTAAGAAATGCTATCATAAGCCTCAGTTCAGAAATGTCCCAAGGGTGATTCCTCTGATAAATAAATGAGTAATAAATAAAATTGGGAGGAGGGAAGAAAGCTTCTTTAAGAGGTACATTTCTTTATACATTGGGCTGGCCAAGGAGTTTGTTCTGGTTTTTCCATAAGATGTTATGCTCTAGGAGGGCAGGCATTTCTACATTTTTCTAGCCTTTGTTAGTATATGCATGCATGTGAAAGTGTATGTGTGTTAGATTAAGAAGGTCAGTCAGTTCAGTTCAGTCACTCAGTCGTGTCTGACTCTTTGCGACCCCATGAACTGCAGCACGCCAGGCCTTTCTGTCCATCATCAACTCCTGGAGTTCACTCAAACTCATGTTCATCGAGTCAGTGATGCCATCCAGCTATCTCATCCTCTGTCGTCCCCTTCTCCTCTTGCCCCCAATCCCTCCCAGCATCAGAGTCTTTTCCAATGAGTCAACTCTTCGCATGAGGTGGCCAAAGTACTGGAGTTTCAGCTTCAGCATCATTCCTTCAAAAGAACACCCAGGACTGATCTCCTTTAGAATGGATTGGTTGGATCTCCTTGCAGTCCAAGGGACTCTCAAGAGTTAAGAAGATAAGCACTGTAAAATCTTTTGTGTGCCTTTTCTTTATTTGGACTCTAAATATGTTACACAGAAAAAACAAGTTATTTTATTGAGATTAGAGTGAAATAGCATATTCTACCAGTCAAAAAAGGCCATATTCCTCAAAGCGTTGGAAAAAAGATTTGCCTTATGATGACCAGAACAAAACATCAGGATATACGAATTTTGGACTTTCATTTCTTTGGATTTTTATTTATTAATGCAGTAAAAATGGATTTTAATTTTAATTTCTAGGGTTTTAATTCTCAGAGACTTGAATATGAAAACAAATTTAACATTTAAACTTTGATATCTAGTAAGAATTTTAATATATGAAAAACATATCCACATTTATAGCTTCTGCATCACCGTTTTATTATCACTAATCATTTACAATGTTACAGGCGGCTGCGACCGGCGCGCTAAGCGCGGCCGAGAGGAGCCACCCCACGTCCGAAGTCAGGGGCAGAAGCCGGGAAGACACCATGCCCGAAGGGCGGAGGCCAAGAGGAGTTACCCCACGTCTGAGGTCAGGGGAAGCGGCTGAGAGTATCAGACTGCGACGGTGCAGGAACAGCCGAGAGGAGCTACCCTGCTTCCAAGGTCGTGAGAGTGGCTGAGAGGAGATACCCAGTGTCCGAGGTCAGGGGCAGCAACGAGAGGAGTTACCCCACTTCTGAGGTCAGGGGCAGCGGCCAGGAGGAGCTACCCCATGGCGCTAAGTCCGAGGCCAGGGGCAGTGGCCAGGAGGACCAACCCCACGTCCAAGGAGCTGTGCCTGTGCGGGCACAGGAGGGCCTAGAGAAGCTATCCCACGTTGAAGGTCAGGAAGGGCGGTGGTGAGGAGACACCCCTCGTCCAAGGTAAGGAGCAATGGCTGCACTTAGCTGGAGCAGCTGTGAAGAGATACCCCACGGCCAAGGTAAGAGAAACCCAAGTAAGATGGTAGGTGTTGCAAAAGGGCATCAGAGGGCAAACACTGAAACCATACTCACAGAAAACTAGTCAATCTAATCACACTAGGACCACAGCCTTGTCTAACTCAATGAAACCAAGCCATGCCCGTGGGGCAACCCAAGATGGGCGGATCATGGTGGAGAGATCTGACAGAATGTGGTGCACTGGAAAAGGGAATGGCTAACCACTTCAGTATTCATGCCTTGAGAACCCCATGAACAGTATGAAAAGGAAAAATGATAGGATACTGAAAGAGAAACTCATGGAGCCAAAATAAAAAGAATACCCAGCTGTGGATGTGACTGGTGATAGAAGCAAGGTCCGATGCTGTAAAGAGCAATATTGCATAGGAACCTGGAATGTCAGGTCCATGAATCAAGGCAAATTGGAAGTGGTCAAACAAGAGATGGCAAGAGGGAATGTCAACATTCTAGGAATCAGCGAACTGAAATGGACTGGAATGGGTGAATTTAACTCAGATGACCATTATATCTACTACTGGGGGCAGGAATCCTTCAGAGAAATGGAATAGCCATCAAGGTCAACAAAAGAATTTGAAATGCAGTACTTGGATGCAATCTCAAAAATGACAGAATGATCTCTGTTCATTTCCAAGGCAAACCATTCAATATCACAGTAATCCAAGTCTATGCCCCAACCAGTAACACTGAAGAAGCTGAAGTTGAACGGTTCTATGAAGACCTACAAGACCTTTTAGAACTAACACCTAAAAAAGATGTCCTTTTCATTATAGGGGAGTGGAATGCAAAAGTAGGTGGTCAAGAAACACCTGGAGTAACAGGCAAATTTGGTTTTGGAATACAGAATGAAGCAGGGCAAAGACTAAGAGAATTTTGTCAAGAAAATGCACTGGTCATAACAAACACCCTCTTCCAACAACACAAGAGAAGACTCTATACATAGACATCACCAGATGGTCAACACCGAAATCAGATTGACTATGTTCTTTACAGCCAAAGATGGAGAAGCTCTATACAGTCAGCAAAAACAAGACCAGGAGCTGACTATGGCTCAGACCATGAACTCCTTATTGCCAAATTCAGACTTATTGAAGAAAGTAGGGAAAACTACTAGACCATTCAGGCATGACCTAAATCAAATCCCTTAAGATTATACAGTGGAAGTGAGAAATAGATTTAAGGGACTAGATCTGATAGAGTGCCTGATGAACTGGGGACTGAGGTTCGTGACATTGTACAGGAGACAGGGATCAAGACCATCCCCATGGAAAAGAAATGCAAAAAAGCAAAATGGCTGTCTGGGGAGGCCTTACAAATAGCTGTGAAAAGAAGAGAAGTAAAAAGCAAAGGAGAAAAGGAAAGATATAAACATCTGAATGCAGAGTTCCAAAGAATAGCAAGAAGAGATAAGAAAGCCTTCTTCAGCGATCAATGCAAAGAAATAGAGGAAAACACCAGAATGGGAAAGACTAGAGATCTCTTCAAGAAAATCAGAGATACTAAAGGAACATTTCATGCAAAGATGTGCTCAATAAAGGACAGAAATGGTATGGACCTAACAGAAGCTGAAGATATTAAGAAGAGATGGCAAGAATACACAGAAGAACTGTACAAAAAAGATCTTCATGACCCAGATAATCACGATGATGTGATCACTGACCTAGAGCCAGACATCCTGGAATGTGAAGTCAAGTGGGCCTTAGAAAGTATCACTACGAACAAAGCTAGTGGAGGTGATAGAAATCCAGTTGAGCTATTCCAAATCCTGAAAGATGATGCCCTGAAAGTGCTGCAGTCAATATAACAGCAAATTTGGAAAACTCAGCAGTGGCCACAGGACTGGAAAAGGTCAGTTTTCATTCCAATCCCAAAGAAAGGCAATGCCAAAGAATGCTCAAACTACTGCACAATTGCACTCATCTCACACTCTAATAAAATAATGCTCAAAATTCTCCAAGCCAGGTTTCAGCAATATGTGAACTGTGAACTTCCTGATGTTCAAGCTGGTTTTAGAAAGGGCAGAGGAATCAGAGATCAAATTTCCAACATCTGCTGGATCATGGAAAAAGAAAGAGAGTTCCTGAAAAACATCTACTTCTGCTTTATTGACTATGCCAAAGCCTTTGACTGTGTGGATCACAATAAACTGGAAAATTCTGAAAGGGATGGGAATACCAGACCACCTGATCTGCCTCTTGAGAAATATGTATACAGGTCAGGAAGCAACAGTTAGAACTGGACATGAACAACAGACTGGTTCCAAATAGGAAAAGGAGTATGTCAAGGCTGTATATTGTCATCCTGCTTATTTAACTTATATCAGAGTACATCATGAGAAATGCTGGACTAGAAGAAACACAAGCTGGAATCAAGATTGCCAGGAGAAATATCAATAACCTCAGATATGCAGATGACACCACCCTTATGGCAGAAAGTGAAGAGGAACTCAAAAGCCTCTTGATGAAAGTGAAAGTGGAGAGTCAAAAAGTTGGCTTAAAGCTCAACATTCAGAAAACGAAGATCATGGCATCCGGTCCCACCACTTCATGGGAAATAGATGGCGAAACTGTGGAAACAGTGTCAGACTTTATTTTTTGGGGCTCCAAAATCACTGCAGATGGTGATTGCAGCTATGAAATTAAAAGACGCTTACTCCTTGGAAGGAAAGTTATGACCAACCTAGATAACATATTCAAAAGCAGAGACGTTACTTTGCCAACAAAGTTTCGTCTTGTCAAGGCTATGGTTTTTCCAGTGGTCATGTATGGATGTGAGAGTTGGACTGTGAAGAAGGCTGAGTGCCAAAGAATTGATGCTTTTGAATTGTGGTGTTGGAGAAGACTCTTGAGAGTCCCTTGGACCACAAGGAGATCCAACCAGTCCATTCTGAAGGAGATCAGCCCTGGGATTTCTTTGGAAGGAATGATGCTAAAGCTGAAACTCCAGTATTTTGGCCACCTCATGCGAAGAGTTGACTCATTGGAAAGGACTCTGATGCTGGGAGGGATTGGGGCAAGAGGAAAAGGGGACGACAGAGGATGAGATGGCTGGATGGCATCACCGACTCGATGGATGTGAGTCTGAGTGAACTCCAGGAGTTGGTGATGGACAGGGAGGCCTGGTGTGCTGTGATTCATGGGGTTGCAAGGAGTCGAACATGACTGAGTGACTGATCTCTTCTGGTCTTACCGTTGTTGAAACATTTCCGATGTGTTTTATGGGATAAAATTATTGTAAAAATTTTTCTTTATAATCAAAATAGCAAGCTAAATGTCTGTCTTAGATACAAAATGGCTGTTAGTAATTAAACTTTATGGTCCACTTTGTAGTATTGTTGGAGTTATATGATCCACTGATGGTCATATAAATACAATCAGGAAGCTATGAGAAGATACTTTAGAAAGTAAAAGTAGAAATGTCCCCATACACTGATAATCTTCTCATAGATTTCAGGTGAAACATAATAAGAGAAAAAGGTGGAGAGAAAGACATCCTTGAATATCTTCTGATATCACCTACACTCTGGAGGAGTGAGTTAACCAGTTGATGAGAAATGGAGAGTTGGCTGAAGATGTTAGCCCTTGGCAGTGGTCCTTTGTGCTTAAGGTTAATGTAGGCTTGACAATGTGGCCATAGGAGGGATTCACAGTTTTGGGGTTAACAGTTACATTTGGTTGGGGGGGAGTATATCATCAAACTTACTTGGGTGTAGAGTAAGGTCACATTCTCTAAATAGCTTTTTCAAAAAATATGAATGATATGTTCAGATGCATCTGCTCGACTCTTAGCCCTCTCTCCCAATTGTTCAACTCAAAAGAAAGGAAAGAGGGTTATTATTGAAATTTATTGATTTCCTATAATCCAGGCAGCTTTGAATGAAATAATTATGATGATGCCACCATAAATTTGAAGTGTTCCCTTATTTGATGGCCTTAAGAGCTATCATTTTAAAAATGTTTGGACCACTGATAATCTTGAAAGACTGAAGGATATTATAAAGTTTCTTTTCAGAAAACATGTACTTATGAAAAAAAATCAGTCATATGACTTCAGAGATTCACTGGCTCCAGGATTATAATTGCTCCTTAGGAAAGATTTAAATCGAAGTTCAAGTCAACCTACAAATTAATTTCTATATAATATTTAGCATTCACTGTACCTTTTACATTTAAAACTACATTAAGTCTCATGAATTACTTTATAATTCAGTAGAAGGTAAATGACTGGAAAAATCAAATATAAAGCATATGTTATAGTTGAGTAAAACTGGCATATTAAGAACCAGTGGTAAGAAAACAACTCATTTTCACTACTATTTAACATGCACTATTCTAATTTACAAACTGTCAAGGACTGAAAAAATTATCAGTGCTTTAGCATACTGTACATTTTCCATTATGGGAATATCTATGTTTGAAAAACAATGGAGAAACATATGTATTATGTTGGCCAAAACATTTGTTTGGGTTATTCTGTAAAATCTTATAGAAAAACCAGAACCAACTCTTTGGTCAATCCAATATAATGGTTCTATGAAGATGTACAACATCTTCTGGAATGAACACCCAAAAAGCATGTCCTTTTCATTACAGGGGACTGGAATGCAGAAGTAGGAAGTCAAGAAACACCTGGAGTAACAGGCAAATTTGGCCTTGGAGTACAGAATGAAGCAGGGCAAAGGCTAATAGAGTTTTGCCCAGAAAATGCACTGGTCATAGTAAACACCCTCTTCCAACAACACAAGAGAAGACTACACAAGGACATCACCAGATCATCAACACTGAAATAAAATTGATTATATTCTCTGTAGCCAAAGGTGGAGAAGCTCTGTACAGTCAGCAAAAGCAAGACTGGGAGCTGACTGTGGCTCAGATCATGAACTCCTTATTGCCAAATTCAGACTTAAATTGAAGACAGTAGAGAAAACCACTAGACCATTCAGGCATGACCTAAATCAAATCCCTTACGATTATACAGTAGAAGTGAGAAATAGATTCAAGGGATTGGATCTGATAGACAGCATGCCTGAAGAAATATGGACTGAGGTTTGTGACATTGTACAGGAGACAGGGATCAAGAACATCCCCAAGAAAAAGAAGTGTACAAAGGCAAAATGGATGTCTGAGGAGGCATTAAATTTAGCTGTGAAAAGAAGAGAAGCTAAAGGCAAAGCAGAAAAGGAAAGATGTACCAATTTGAATGCAGAGTTCCAAAGAAGAGCAAGGAGAGATAAGAAGGCTTTCCTCAGCGATCAATGCAAAGAAATAGAGGAAAACAACAGAATGAGAAAGACTAGAGATCACTTCAAGAAAATTAGAGATACCAAGGGATCATTTCATGTATGCTGCTGCTGCTAAGTCGCTTCAGTCGTGTCCGACTCTGTGCGACCCCATAGACGGCAGCACACCAGGCTTCCTCATCCCTGGGATTCTCCAGGCAAGAACACTGGAGTGGGTTGCCATTTCCTTCTCCAATGCATGAAAGTGAAAAGTGAAAGTAAAGTCACTCAGTTGTGCCTGACTCTTAGCGATCCCATGGACTGCAGCCTACCAGGCTCCTCCGTCCATGGGATTTTCCAGGCAAGAGTACTGGAGTAGGTTGCCATTGCCTTCTCCCATTTCATGTATACATGGGCACAATAAAGAACAGAAATGGTATGGACCTAACATAAACAGAAGATATTAAGAAGAGGTGGTAAGAAAACACAGAGCTATACAAAAAAGATCTTCAGGACCCAGATAACCACAATAGTGTGATCACTCACCTAGAGCCAGACATCCCAGAATGTGAAGTCAATGGGCCTTAGGAAGCATCACTATGAACAAAGCTAGGGGAGGGGATGGAATTCCAGTTGAGCTATTTCAAATCCTGAAAGATGATGCTGTGAAAGCGTTGCACTCAATTTGCCAGCAAATTTGGAAAACTCAGCAGTGGCCACGGAACTGGAAAAGGTCAGTTTTCATTCCAATCCCAAAGAAAGGCAATAGCAAAGAATGCTCAAACTACAGCACAATTGCACTCATCTCACATGCTAGTAAAGTAATGCTCAAAATTCTCCAAGCTAGGCTTCAACAGTATGTGAACCAGGAACTTCCAGATGTTCAAGCTTGATAAATAAAATGCAGAGGAACCAGAGATCAAATTGCCAACAGCCGCTGGATCATTGATAAAGCAAGAGTATTCCAGAGAAACATCTATTTCTGTTTTATTGACTATGTGAAAGCCTTTGACTGTGTTTGTTGTATCCACAACAAATGTGGATAATTCTTAAAGAGTTGGATATCAGACCACCTGACCTGCTTCCTGAGAAATCTGTATGCAGGTCAAAAAGCACCAGTTAGAACCGGACATGGAACAACAGACTGGTTCCAAATCAGGAAAGGATTACGTCAATGCTGTATACTGTCAGCCTGCTTATTTAACTTATATGCAGAGTACGTCATGAGAAATACTGGAATGGATGAAACACAAGCTGGAATCAAGATTGCTTGGAGAAATATCAATAACCTCAGATATTAACTAAGGGTAAATAAGTTTCTTTAATATCATAGGCTGATATCAGATCCCAAAGTTATATTCATGTTATAATCCCTAGAATATGAAAATATCACTTTATTTTTAAAAAATGGTCTGTGCATATGTGATTTAGATAAGGACCTTGAAATGAGTATATCATCTTAGATTATTACAATGAACTCTAAATATCATTATAAATGTCCTTACAAGAAAGAGGCAGCAGGAGATAAACACCAAACATCTGGAGGAGAAAATTTATGGAGACAAGCAGAGGGAGATGTGCTGTGGTGCCAAGGTGCTGCTATGGGCCACCAAAAGTTCAAGGAAGCAAGGAGAAGATTATCCCTTAAGTCTCCAGTGGAAGACTGGCCCTGCTAAACCTCATTTTCAGATTTCAGGACTCAAGAACTGTGAAATAATACATTTCTATCATTATAAGCCACAAATTTGTGTGTGTGTGTGTGTGTTTTTTTTTTTTTACAGCAGCGAATAGGAATTAACTGTCATCATGCCAGCATGCCAGGCTTCCCTGTTGTCCACTATCTCCTGAAGTCTGCTCAAGTTCATGTCCATTGAGTCAATGATGCTAGTCAACTCTTTCATACTATGCAGCCCTCTTCTCCTCCCACCTTCAATCTTTTCCAGCATCAGGGCATTTTCCAATGAGTCAGCTCTTCATATTAGGTAGTGAAAATATTGGAGCTTCAGCTTTAGCATTAGTCTTCCCAATGAATATTCAGGTTTGATTTCCTTTAGAACTGACTGGCTTGATCTCCTTGCTATCCAAGGGACTCTCAAGAGATTTCTTCACTACCATAATTCAAAAACATCAATTCTTCAGTTCTCAGCCTTTTCTAAGGTCCAAATCTCACATCCATACATGACTACTGGAAAAACCATAGCTTTGACTAGATGGACCTCTGATGGCAAAGTGATCCCTTTCCTTTTAATATACTGTCTAGGTTTTTCATAACTTCCCTTCCAAGAAGCAAGCATCTTCTACTTTAAAGGCAGAAGTCACCATCCACAGTGATGTTAAATAGAGCCCAAGAAATAAAATCTCTCACTGCTTCCACTTTTTCCCCTTCTATTTGCCATGAAGTGATGGACCGGATTTCTTGATCTTAATTTATAGAATGCTGAGCCAGGTTCTTCATTTTCCTCTTTCACCCTCATCAAGAGGCTCTTTAGTTTCTCTTTGTTTTCTGTCACTAGAGTGTTATCATCTGCATATGTGAGATTATTGATATTTCTCCTGGAAATCTTGATTCCAGCTTGTGACTCATTCAGCCTGACATTTCCAATGATATACTCTGCATATAAGTTAAACGAAGAGAGTGACAATGTACAGCTTTGTTTTACTCTTTCCCTATTTTGAACCAACCCATTGTTCCATATCCAGTTTTAACTGTTGCTTCCTGTCCTGCATATAGGTTTCTCAGGAGACAGTTAAGATGGTTTTTATTTCCATGTCTTTAAGACTTTTCCACAGTTTGTTGTGATACATACAGTAAAAGGCTTTTTAACAACAAATCTGGAAAACTTTAACAGCATCATCTTTTAGGATTTCAAATTGCTCAGGTACAACTCCATTACCTCCACTAACTTTGTTGATAGGAATGCTTCCTCAGGTCTTAAGGTGGTCAAATTTGTGGTCATTTTTTACAGCAACTAGGAGAAACTAATATGATAGGTAATAACAATTAAGCATTGGTTTTTTTATTTTTGTTAAGTCTTTCAATCTATATAAGATTAAGGAATAGTTTACACAATTTATCTAAAGTGGTTATTGTTCTAAGCATTTCACATGAATAAACTCACATAATGAGTGTATGAACTAATTAATACTATTATTCTAATTTTACAAAGGTGAAAACTGATGCAGAGGAAATTAATTATTTTTTTTTTTCCTTCAGAGCTAAATGACTAGTAAATTGCAGAATAAAGACTTGAATCCAAATTATCTGGCTCCAGATTCTATACTCTTAACTATGAGACCATGTTGGCCCTCTGAGATTTTAGATGCAAAGCTTTGGAAATAAATACTCCTATTTCTTTCACATTTTAGATAATAAAAGGGAAGAAAAAGAAGATTAAGAAAATCCCCAACTGTCATACAACTAGTGATGAATGCACGATTTGAATCCATACAGTTTGACAACACAATCTGGGCTTTCAATCATTATGTTATCCTATCTCCAAAGTACTTTATAAAATTCAGCCTATTTTTCTATTATATACTCTTCTGAAAAGCAAATTATCCAGGATATATATATGAATTATGGCCACATTAAAAGAATTGCACAGGTACTCAGTAAACACTGACAGAAAATGTCTTAAAAGTTTCCTTTATAATTTGCAATATAACTCACAATCATGGATTTCACTCAATATAAGTAGATATTTTTACAACCTGAGTGCCGAAGAATTGATGATTTTGAACTGTGGTGTTGGAGAAGCCTCTTGAGAGTCCCTTGGACTGCAAGGAGATCCAACCAATCCATTCTAAAAGAGGTCAGTCCTGGGTGTTCTTTGGAAGGACTGATGCTAAAGCTGAAACTCCAATACTTTGGCCATCTCATGTGAAGAGTTGACTCATTGGAAATGACTCTGATTCTGGGAGGGATTGGGAACAGGAGGAGAAGGGGACAATAGATGATGAGATGGCTGGATGGTATCACTGACTTGATGGACAAGAATTTGGGTGAACTCTGGGAGTTGGTGATGGACAGGGAGGCCTGGTGTGCTGCAATTCATGGGGTCGCAAAGAGTCAGACACGACTGAGTGACTGAACTGATACGCAGATTTTAATTTCACAGTGAATTCTGAGCCTTTCTTTAAAGAGAAATGGCAAAATATTGAAGACATGACATATTAATTCTAAATACCCTTCTCCCCAAACAAAATACATTGTATTTAGACATCTCTTTTCAGTTCCAAACAAAATTGAAGAAATTAATAGAGAATCCCCTTTCAATTAAATGTCATGTAAATTTTAGAATATATATGCTATTATAGAATAAGGTGCTTGGAATTCATTAGGAAATAATTAAAAGTTTTCTGCTACTATTTTTCACAATGACTCAGCAAGTAGCTGAGACCTACTTTCCATATTATTTTTCTCTTTATATTGTTAACATACCCCTTCATTAACATCCTACATACATGCCACACACACCTACACAAACTCACACACATGATAATTTTAGATATTTAGGGAATATACAAAAGAAAGAAAAAATGTCTACTACACTTTTCCAATGATGACATAATCCTAGTAAAAGGACTGCAACCATAACATTATATAAAGCTTTACTCATATGTATATGCATATACACACACATATATATGTAATATATCAATATATACATATACTTTTAATTTAAAGATTTACATAGTGACTTCACATACAATCTATTTTTATTAATGCTTTTAGGCCTGTAGGCAGTGGTATAAATAATCAGTCATGTTAGGACAACTAAAATAAGCTGTTTGAATAGACTACTGAAACAGTTAAATCTTTATCTTTGGAGGATTTGGCATTTGTTAAATACTTAAGAAATAAAATAATTTGTGTCACATCATTATAAAACTGGAATGACATGTATTTAACTCTGTTTAATAGTGGTTTTTAATAACTTGTTGGAGTGCTAAGAGGGGAACTTGGTATCTTGTTTTACTATAGCATTTGACTTTCTACCTATTTTTAACGTGGTAGTTGTTTCTTGTTCTACAACCTATAGTGATGAAGAGCTTTCTGAAGCTAACTTTCACTTCCACATCTGCAGTGAAACTGCTGAGCATTCTTGATGCCTCAGCATACTCTTACTATTTGATACCCTTTTTTTTTTTTCAAATTAACTGTGCTTCTTTGTCCAACTTTATACATTCCTCTGTTTATTTTCTTAAAGGTTAAGTTCTTTATCCTAATGGGCTTAATTGTTTTTGTTTATTTGCCTTGTTGTTTTGTGTTGTTAAAGTGCAACTAGTATAATGCAATGAATATGCTTGCAAATGTGTACAGCATGTTAATCCTTAAGATCTTCTCATAATCAGTCCCCAAAAAACTCACACACCCATACACATCAATGATCTGGGTATAGTTACCCATTCTGTCTCTTTCCAAAGCTCTAAACCTTCTTGGTGCTTTATATTTATGGGTATCCTTATTTTCTAAATATCTTTCAGGAACTTTCAGTTCATTTGAATGTTCTTTTAATATACCTACTGAAGTAAAGACACTCTGTTGACTGAAAGGAAGTTGCTTTAGGCCAAATGTGCCAAAGCACAGAAGTCTGCCAACATCCTTAGGGTTGCTAGATAATATAAAGGATGCCCAATTAAATTTGAATTTCAGATAAGCAATGAATGTTTTAGTATATATTCCAACTAATGCACATGACATATTCATACTAAAAAAAAAAAAAAAAAGTATTCCTGGAAAATGTAAAATTCTAAATTAACTTGTTGTCCTGTGTTTTTATTTGCTAAATCTGGCAGTCTCAGGGTTACTAAAGAAATACTATTTTTTGCAGAATCTAATTTTCAAAGTAAAACTTTGGCTGTTATTCCAGTGCTGTAGGACACAAAAGTGAACTGAAAGATATACATGAACTAATCATATCAAATATATCTCAGGAAAAGAAAGACCAAAAAATTTAAAAGACAGTAAGAGACTGAAAAATGAAATGAGAACATCTGTATCTAATGTGAGAGGCAATGTTGAAAGATATAATGAGTAAACACATGATAGAAATCTTGAACAAAGGCACACTTAGACTCAGGAAACACAATTTACTCAAGAATAACTTTAGACTTAAAACCATACAACATGCAGCATAATTTTATACTTAAACTCTAGATTTAAAAGTTATAGCTCCAGTGAATTTAAACACTCTAAATTCAGTCATTCTTTTCCTTATGGATTCTTGAAAATCTAAAGATATACTGTGTATTCCTAGATTTTTATATCTTTCCTGAACAACTTCAACAGTTTGTGAGGGTACAGATGGTAGCTTATCTACAAAAGGTATGGCTTTAAAATCCTGGTGCATATTATTGCCTCTAAACTGATCCTGTCTGTCTTTATATAAAAAGTCATTTACTGGATTTACTTTTCCAAACTGATGCATTCTAAAGATCCCATTATATTGTTAACATTAGAAGCAATTAACAAACCACTCCAAAGTTTAGCAACTTATGTTATCAATTATAAATCATGATAAAAAGCATGCATACAGTTATCATTTGTTATCTCTTCATCTTTGGATTTGTCTTCAGATTTTCAAGACTTATAATGGACTGGAATGCAAAAGTAGGAAGTCAAGAAACACCCGGAGTAACAGGCAAATTTGGCCTTGGAATACAGAATGAAGCAAGGCAAAGGCTAATAGAGTTTTGCAAGAGAATGCTCTGGTCATAACAAACACCCTCTTCCAACAAAACAAGAGAAGACTCTGCACATGGACATCACCAGATGGTCAACACCAAAATCAGATAGATTATATTCTTTGCAGCCAAAGATGGAGAAGCTCTATACAGTCAGCAAAAACAAGACTGGGAGCTGACTGTGGCTCAGATCATGAAATCCTTATTGCCAAATTCAGACTTAAATTGAAGAAAGTGTGGAAAACTACTAGACCATTCAGGTATAACCTAAATCAAATCCCTTATGATTGTACAGTGGAAGTGAGAAATAGATTTAAGGGACTAGATCTGATAGAAATATTGCCTGATGAACTATGGATGGAGGTTTGTGACATTGTATAGGAGACAGGGATCAAGACCATCCCCAAGAAAAAGAAATGCAAAAATGCAAAATGGCTGTCTGAGGAGGCCTTGCAAATAACTGTGACAATAAGAGTAGGGAAAAGCAAAGGAAAAAAAGAAAGATATACCCATTTGAATGCAGAGTTCCAAAGGATAGCAAGGAGAGATACAAAAATCTTCCTCAATGATCAATGCAAAGAAAGACAAGAAAACAATAGAATGAGAAAGACTAGAGATCTCTTCAAGATAATTAGAGATACCAAGGGAACATTTCATGCAAAGATGGGCACAATAAAGGACAGAAATGGCATGGACCTAACAGAAGCAAAAGATATTAAGAAGAGGTGGCAAGAATACACAGAACTATACAAAAAAAGATCTTTAGGACCCAGATAACCACAATAGTGTGATGACTCACCTAGAGCTAGACATCCTGGAATGCAAAGCCAAGTGGGCCTTAGGAAGTATCACTACAAATAAAGCTAGTAGAGGTGATGGAATTCCAGTTGAGCTCTTTCAAATCCTAAAAGATAATGCTGTGAAAGTGTTGCACTCAATATGCCAGCAAATTTGGAAAACTCAGCAGTGGCCACAGGACTGGAAAAGGTCGGTTTTCATTCCATCCCAAAGAATGGCAATGCCAAAGAATGCTCAAACTACAGTACAATTGTACTCATCTTGCACACTAGCAAAGTAATGCTCAAAATTTTCCAAGCCAGGCTTCAACAGAACATGAACTGGGAACTTCCAGATGTTCAAGCTAGATACGTAAAAGGCAGAGGAACCAGAGATCAAATTGCCAACATCTGTTGGATCACCAAAAAACAAGAGAGTTCCAGAAAAACATCTATTTCTGCTTTATTGACTATGCGAAACCCTTTGACTGTGTGGACCACAACAAACTGTGGGAAATCCTTAAAGAATTAAATACCAGACCACTGGACCTACCTCCTGAAAAATTTGTATGCAGCGGGGAGGAGCTAAGATGGCAGAGGAATAGGATGGGGAGAACACTTTCTCCCCCACAAATTCATCAAAAGAACATTTAAATGCCGAGTAAATTCCACAAAACAACTTCTGAATGCCGGAAGAGGACATCAGGCACCCAGAAAAGCAACCCATTGTCTTTCAAAGGAGGTAGGAAAAAATATAAAAGACAAAAAAAGAGACAAAAGAGGGAGGGATGGAGCTCTGTCCCGGGAAGGGAGTCTTAAAAAGAGAGAAGTTTCCAAACACCAGGAAACATTCTCACTGCCGAATCTGTGCTGACCCTTGGAAGCACAGAGGGCAACATAACAGGGAGGAAAAATAAATAAACAATTAAAACCCACAGATTACGAGCCCTACGGTAACGCCCCCAGTGGAGAAGCAGCACAGACGCCTGCACACACCACTAGCAAGCGGGGGCTGGGCAGGGAGGTGCGGCGTGGGCTGCAGTGCTTAGAGTAAGGATCTGGCTGGAATACCCCAAGCGCTA
This sequence comes from Bos indicus x Bos taurus, assembly GCF_003369695.1. Taxonomy (NCBI): domain Eukaryota; kingdom Metazoa; phylum Chordata; class Mammalia; order Artiodactyla; family Bovidae; genus Bos; species Bos indicus x Bos taurus. The sequence goes on from NC_040087.1 coordinate 57,230,862, forward strand.
TCTGAGCAAAGTAATTTGGGCTAGCAAACCAGACTGTGGGATATCTACCACGTGAAAATCCAGCCCTAACCTAAGACACCGCCAGGCCCACGCATGGAACAAAGGACTGAACAGAGATAGCCGGCTGCAGACCATCCCCCTCCAGTGACAGGCAGCCAGAGCCAAAAGGGTGCAATTGCAGCCCCAGAGAGACATTATCTACAAAATTGTAAGGAGGCTTCTTTGTTAACTAAAACTTCTTGGGGGTCTGGACGGTCAACATCCGCCTGAGAAGGTGCGCCAGTTGTACACCTAGATAACCTAGCGGTGGGGAGGTGATAAGTCACAGCAACCATGCTCGCCAAACACCTCATCACCTGAGCTGCTCTGACCTGGGAAGGGCACAAAATGCAGGCCCAACTGAGTCTGCACCTCAGAGGACTGCCTGAGTGCCTGAATCTGAGCAGCTTAGACCTGGCAGGTGCAAGCAGCCCAGGGCCAGCCATGGATGGTTCCTGGCAGAGCAACCTAGAGCCTGAGCAGTGTGGGCAGGGAGGCTACAAGTACTGTGAGCAGGGGCAGGCCCAGTGTGGCTGAGGCACTGTGAGCACACGCCAGTGTTATTTGTTTGCAGCATCCCTCCCTCCCCACAGTGCAACTGAACAAGTGAGCCTAAAACAAACAAACAAACAAAAAAACAAAGTGTCCACCACCGTCCACTTTGTGTCAGGAAGGAAATCAGACACTGAAGAGACCAGCAAACAGAAGAAGCTATAACAGAGGGAACCACCTTGGAAGCTACAGGCAATAGATTAAAACCCTGTGGTTAGTACCAACTACATAGGAAGGGCCCTATAGATCTTGAGAAATATAAATCGGACCAAGGAACTAGCCAAAAATAAACTGACCCCACAATACCCACAACAAAACCAGAGAAAGTCCTAGATATATTTTTACTATTTTTAAGATCATTCTTTCTTTTTTTTTTTAATTTTTAAAAATTTTTAAGTCCTCTATTACTCCTTTAATTTTCACTTTTATAACCTACTATTACTTTGCAAAAAAAAAAAACCTTATTTTTTTTAAAAGCAAACTTCATATATACATATTTTTTAATAATTTTTGTGACCTTGTTTTTTTTTTTCCTTCTTTTCTTTAACATTGTATTTTTGAAATTCCAAACTCTACTCTAGATTTAAAATTTTTGCTTTTATGTATTTGTTACCAATTTTGTACCTTTAAGAACCTAATCTTCAGTACCCATTTTTTACTAGGGAGTGAGATTACTGGCTTGACTGCTCTCTCCCCCATTGGACTCTCCTTTTTCTCCACCAGGTCACCTCTATCTCCTCCCTAGCCTCTCTCTACTCTACCCAACTCTGAATTTCTGTGTGTTCCAGACGGTGGAGAACACTTAGGGAACTGATTACTGGCTGGATCTGTCTCCCTCCTTTTCATTCCCCCCATTTATCCTCCTGGCCACCTCTGTCTCCTTCCTCCTTCTTCTCGTCTCTGTATAACTCCATGAACATCTCTGAGCAGTCCAGTTGTGGAGTGCACATAAGGAAGTGATTACTGGCTAGCCCACTCTCTCCTCTATTGATTCCACCTCATCTCATTTGGGTCACTTCTAACTCCCTCCTCCCTCTTCTCTTCTCCATGTAACACTGTGAACTCTGGGTGACCCTCACGGTGGAGAAACTTTTCATCTTTAAACTAGATGTTTTATCAGTGGTGCTGTATAGAAGGAGAAGTTTTGAAACTACTGTAAAAATAAGACTGATAACTGGAAGCAGGAGGCTTAAGTCCAAACCCTGACTCCAGGGAACTCCTGACTCCAGGGAACATTAATTGACAGGAGCTCATCAAACGCCTCCATACCTACACTGAAACCAAGCACCACACAAGGGCCAACAAGTTCCAGAACAAGACATACCAAGCAAATTCTCCAGCAACACAGGAACACAGCCCTGAGCTTCAAGATACAGGGTGCCCAAAGTCAACCCCAAACCTCAGACATCTCATAACTCATTACTGGACACTTCATTGCACTCCAGAGAGAAGAAATCCAGCACCCACCAGAACACCGACACAAGCTTCCCTAACCAAGAAACCTTGACAAGCCACTTGTACAAACCCACACACAGCAAGGAAACACCACAATAAAGAGAACTCCACAAACTGCCAGAATACAGAAAGGACACCCCAAACTCAGCAACTTAAACAAGATGAAGAGACAGAAGAATACCAATCAGGTAAAGGAACAGGATAAATGCCCATCAAACCAAACAAAAGAGGAAGAGATAGGGAATCTACCTGATAAAGAATTCCAAATAATGATAGTGAAATTGACCCAAAATTTTGAAATAAAAATGGAATCACAGATAAATAGCCTGGAGACAAGGATTGAGAAGATGCAAGAAAGGTTTAACAAGGACCTAGAAGTAATACAAAAGAGTCAATATATAATGAATAATGCAATAAATGAGATCAAAAACACTCTGGAGGCAACAAATAGTAGAATAACAGAGGCAGAAGATAGGATTAGTGAATTAGAAGATAGAATGGTAGAAATAAATGAATCAGAGAGGATAAAAGAAAAATGAATTAAAAGAAATGAGGACAATCTCAGAGACCTCCAGGACAATATTAAATGCTACAACATTCAAATCATAGGGGTCCCAGAAGAAGAAGACAAAAAGAAAGACCATGAGAAAATACTTGAGGAGATAATAGTTGAAAACTTCCCTAAAATGGGGAAGGAAATAATCACTCAAGTCCAAGAAACCCAGAGAGTACCAAACAGGATAAACCCAAGGTGAAACACCCCAAGACACATATTAATCAAATTAACAAAGATCAAACACAAAGAACAAATATTAAAAGCACCAAGGGAAAAACAACAAATAACACACAAGGGAATTCCCATAAGGATAACAGCTGCTCTTTCAATAGAAACTCTCCAAGCCAGGAGGGAATGGCAAGATATACTTAAAGTGATGAAAGAAAATAACCTACAGCCCAGATTATTTTACCCAGCAGGATCTCATTCAAATATGAAGGAAAAATCAAAAGCTTTACAGACAAGCAAAAGCTGAGAGAATTCAGCACCACCAAACTAGCTCTCCAACAAATACTAAAGGATATTCTCTAGACAGGAAACACAAAAACAGTGTATAAATTCGAACCCAAAACAATAAAGTAAATGGCAACGGGATCATACTTATCAGTAATTACCTTAAACGTAAATGGGTTGAATGCCCCAACCAAAAGACAAAGACTGGCTGAATGGATACAAAAACAAGACCCCTACATATGCTGTCTACAAGAGACCCACCTCAAAACAGTGGACACATACAGACTGAAAGTGAAGGGCTGGAAAAAGATTTTCCATGCAAATAGGGACCAAAAGAAAGCAGGAGTAGCAATACTCATATCAGATAAAATAGATTTTAAAACAAAGGCTGTGAAAAGAGACAAAGACAGTCACTACATAATGATCAAAGGATCAATCCAAGAAGAAGATATAACAATTATAAATATATATGCACCCAACATCAGAGCACTGCAGTATGTAAGACAAATGCTAACAAGTATGAAAGGAGAAATTAACAATAACACAATAATAGTGGGAGACTTTATTACCCCACTCACACCTATGGATAGATCAACTAAACAGAAAATTAACAAGGAAACACAAATTTTCAATGATACAATAGACCAGTTAGACCTAATTGATATCTATAGGACATTTCATCCCAAAACAATGAATTTCACCTTTTTCTCAAGCACACATGGAACCTTCTCCAGGATAGATCACATCCTGGGCCATAAATCTAGCCTTGGTAAATTTAAAAAAAAATTGAAATCATTCCAAGCATCTTTTCTGACCACAGTGCAGTAAGATTAGATCTCAATTACATGAGAAAAAACTATTAAAAACTCCAACATATGGAGGCTGAACAACACTGCTGCTGAATAACCAACAAATCACAGAAGAAATCAAAAAAGAAATCAAAATTTGCATAGAAATGAATGAAAATGAAAATGCAACAACCCAAAACCTGTGGGACACTGTAAAAGCAGTCCTAAGGGGAAAGTTCATAGCAATACAGGCATACCTCAAGTAACAAGAAAAAAGTCAAATAAATAACCTAACTCTACACCTAAAGCAACTAGAAAAGGAAGAAATGAAGAACCCCAGGATTAGTAGAAGGAAAGAAATCTTAAAAATTGGGGCAGAAATAAATGCAAAAGAAACAAAAGGGACCATAGCAAAAATCAACAAAGCCAAAGGCTCGTTCTTTAAAGGATAAATAAAATTGACAAACCATTAGCCAGACTCATCAAGAAATAAAAGGAGAAAAATCAAATCAATAAAATTAGAAATGAAAATGGAGAGATCACAACAGACAACACAGAAATACAAAGGATCATAAGAGATTACTATCAGCAATTATATGCCAATAAAATGGACAACGTGGAAGAAATGGACAAATTCTTAGAAAACTACAACTTTCCAAAACTGGACCAGGAAGAAATAGAAAATCTTAACAGACCCATCACAAGCACAGAAATTGAAACTGCATCAAAAATCTTCCAGCAAACAAAAGCCCAGGTCCAGACGGCTTCACAGCTGAATTCTACCAAAAATTTAGAGAAGAGCTAACACCTAGCCTACTCAAACTCTTCCAGAAAATTGCAGAGGAAGGTAAACTTCCAAACTCATTCTATGAGGCCACCATCACCCTAATACCAAAACCTGACAAAGATCCCACAAAAAAAGAAAACTACAGGCCAATATCACTGATGAACATAGATGCAAAAATCCTTAACAAAATTCTAGCAATCAGAATCCAACAACACATTAAAAAGATCATACACCATGACCAAGTGGGCTTTATCCCAGGGATGCAAGGATTCTTCAATATCCACAAATCAATCAATGTAATACACCACATTAACAAATTGAAAAATAAAAACCATATGATTATCTCAATAGATGCAGAGAAAGCCTTTGACAAAATTCAACATCCATTTATGATAAAAACTCCCCAGAAAGCAGGAATAGAAGGAACATACCTCAACATAAGAAAAACTATATATGACAAACCGACAGCAAACATTACCCTCAATTTGTTTTTGAAAGGAAAAATTGAAAGCATTTCCTCTAAAGTCAGGAACAAGACAAGGGTGCCCACTTTCACCATTACTATTCAACATAGTTTTGGAAGTTTTGGCCACAGCAATCAGAGCAGAAAAAGAAATAAAAGGAATCCAAATTGGAAAAGAAGAAGTAAAACTCTCACTGTTTGCAGATGACATGATCTTCTACATAGAAAACCATAAAGACTCCACCAGATAATTACTAGAACTGATCAATGATTATAGTAAAGTTGCAGGATATAAAATCAACACACAGAAATCCCTTGCATTCCTATACACTAATAATGAGAAAATAGAAAGAGAAATTAAGAAACAATTCCATTCACCATTGCAACTAAAAGAATAAAATACTTAGGAATATATCTACTTAAAGAAACTAAAAATCTATATATAGAAAACTATAAAACACTGATGAAAGAAATCAAAGAGGACACTAATAGATGGAGAAATATACCATGTTCATGGATTGGAAGAATCAATATAGTGAAAATGAGTACACTACCCAAAGCAATTTATAAATTCAATGCAATCCCTATCAAGCTACCAAAGGTATTCTTCACAGAGCTAGAACAAATAATTTCACAATTCTTTTGGAAATACAAAAAACCTCCAATAGCCAAAGCTATCTTGAGAAAGAAGAATGGAACTGGAGGAATCAACCTGTCTGACTTCAGGCTCTACTACAAAGCCACAGTCATCAAGAGAGTATGGTACTGGCACAAAGACAGAAATATAGATCAATGGAACAAAATAGAAAGCCCAGAGATAAATCCACGCACACATGGACACCTTATCTTTGACAAAGGAGGCAAGAATATACAATGGATTAAAGACAATCTCTTTAACAAGTGGTGCTGGGAAAACTGGTCAACCTCTTGTAAAAGAATGAAACTAGAGCACTTTCTAACACCATACACAAAAATAAACTCAAAATGGATTAAAGATCTAAACATAAGACCAGAAACTATAAAACTCCTAGAGGAGAATATAGGCAAAACACTCTCCGACATACACCACAGCAGGATCCTCTATGACCCACCTCCCAGAATATTGGAAATAAAAGCAAAAATAAACAAATGGGACCTAATTAAACTTAAAAGCTTCTGCACAACAAAGGAAACTACAAGCAAGGTGAAAAGACAGCCTTCAGAATGGGAGAAAATAATAGCAAATGAAGCAACTGACAAAGAATTAATCTCAAAAATATACAAGCAACTCCTACAGCTCAATTCCAGAAAAATAAATGACCCAATAAAAAATGGGCCAAAGAACTAAATAGACATTTCTCCAAAGAAGACATACAGATGGCTAACAAACACATGAAAAGATGCTCAACATCACTCATTATCAGAGAAATGCAAATCAAAACCACTATGAGGTACCATTTCACACCAGTCAGAATGGCTGCGATCCAAAAGTCTACAAGCAATAAATGCTGGAGAGGGTGTGGAGAAAAGGGAACCCTCTTACACTGTTGGTGGGAATGCAAACTAGTACAGCCACTATGGAGAACAGTGTGGAGATTCCTTAAAAAACTGGAAATAGAACTGCCTTATGATCCAGCAATCCCACTGCTGGGCATACACACTGAAGAAACCAGAATTGAAAGGGATACATGTACCCCAGTGTTCATCGCAGCACTGTTTATAATAGCCAGGACATGGAAGCAACCTAGATGTCCATCAGCAGATGAATGGATAAGCAAGCTGTGGTACATATACACAATGGAGTATTACTCAGCCATTAAAAAGAATACATTTGAATCAGTTCTAATGAGGTGGATGAAACTGGAGCCTATTATACAGAGTGAAGTAAGCCAGAAAGAAAAACACCAATACAGTATACTAACGCATATATATGCAATTTAGAAAGATGGTAACAATAACCCTGTACGGGACAGCAAAAGAGACACTGATGTATAGAACAGTCTTTTGGACTCTGTGGGAGAGGGAGAGGGTGGGATGATTTGGGAGAATGGCATTGAAATATGTATGATATCATATATGAAACGAGTCGCCAGTCCAGGTTCAATTCATGATACTGGATGCTTGGGGCTGGCGCACTGGGACGACCCAGAGGGATGGTATGGGGAGGGAGGAGGGAGGAGGGTTCAGGATGGGGAACACATGTATACCTGTGGTGGATTCATTTCGATATATGGCAAAACCAATACAATATTGTAAAGTTTAAAAATAAAATAAAATTTAAAAAAATAAATAAAAAGAATGAAAAAAAAATCCGTATGCAGATTATGAAGCATCAGTTAGAACTGGACATGGAACAACAGACTGGTTCCAAATTGGGAAAGGAGTGTATGTCAAGGCTGTATACTGTTACCCTGCTTATTTAACTTCCTTGAAGCATGAGAAATGCTGGACTGGATAAAGCACAAGCTGGAATCAAGATTTCCGGGAGAAATTTCAATAAATTCAGATATGCAGATGACACCACCTTATGGCTGAAAGTGAAGAACCAAAGAACCTCTTGATGAAAGTGAAAGAGGAGAGTGAAAAAGTTGGCTTAAAGCTCAGCAGTCAGAAAACTAAGATCATGTTATCTGGTCCCATCATTCATGGCAAATAGATGGGGAAACAGTGGAAACAGTGGCTGACTTTATTTTGGGGGGCTCCAAAATCACTGCAGATGGTGACTGGAACCATGAAATTGATAGCTGCTTGCTCCTTGGAAGAAAAGTTATGACCAACCTGGACAGCATATTCAAAAGCAGAGACATTACTTTGCCAACAAAGTTCCGTCTAGTCAAGGCTATGGTTTTTCCAGTAGTCGTGTATGAATGTGAGAGTTGGACTATAAAGAAAGCTAAGTGCAGAATTATTGATGGTTTTCAACTGTGGTGTTGGAGAAGACTCTTGAGAGTCCCTTGGACTGCAAGGAGATCCAGTCCATCCTAAAGGAGATCAGTCCGGGATGTTCATTGGAAGGACTGATGCTGAAGCTGAAACTCCATTACTTTGGCCACCTGATGCAAAGAGCTGACTCATTTGAAAAGACCCTGATGCTGGGAAAGATTGAGGCCAGGAGGAGAAGGGGATGACAGAGGATAAGATGGCTGGATGGCATCACCGACTCAATGGACATGAGTTTGGGTAAACTCTTGGGGTTTGTGATAGACAGAGAGGCCGGGCGTACTGTGCTTAATGGGGTTACAAATATTCGGACACGACTGAGTGACTGAACTGAACTGAGTAATGTACTCTCAGATATTCTACAATAAATAGTGGGAAATTAATTTATGGTTATTACTGTTTACTATTAGAAGCATTATAAAGTCTAGTCAATATTACAAATTCCTGAGGAATAGGAATTATTTATCACTTTTAATTTTTACAGATTTTTTAGTTGGTGATTATGCTTGAATGATGTTTACAAATGCTCACATTGGCAAAACCCATAGCACTTCCATTACTGTTTCTCAGGCATATCATTCTAATAGCAAATGTTGTCTACATTATGGATCTGGGTTTGCAGCCATTAGAAATCTGACATAACATTCCTTTAAAGTCAGAAATAAATCTTGAAATTACTGATATTCACATTTTGGGGTACTAAAACATTTTTTTTTTTAATAATCAAGGATGAAAGAGAAAGTATAAAGGAAGAAGACATCTTGGAATACCAAGATCAAATACCTCATCATATGTTTGTACAATTTACCCTTGTGGCAGAGTGCATTTGTGCATGCTAAGTTGCTTCAGTCATGTCCAACTTTATGTGATCCTATGGACTGTAGCCTGTCAGGCTTCTCTGACCATGGGATTTTCCAGGCAAGAATACTGGAGTGGGATGCCAAGGCCTCCTCCAGGAGATGTTCTCAATCCATGATTGAGCCCATGTCTCCTGCATTGGCAGATGGGTTCTTCACCATTCCTGCTAAGTCACTTCAGTCATGCCCGACTCTGTGAGACCCCATAGACAGCAGCCCACCAGGCTCCCCTGTCCCTGGGATTCTCCAGGCAAGAACACTGGAGTGGGTTGCCATTTCCTTCTCCAATGCATGAAAGTGAAAAGTGAAAGTGAAATCGCTCAGTCGTGTCCAACTCTTAGCGACCCCATGGACTGCAGCCTACCAGGCTCCTCCGCCCATGGGATTCTCCAGGCAAGAGTACTGGAGTTGGGTGCCATTGCCTTCTTCACCATTAGCACCAGTGGAAGGCCCAGAGTACTGACTTCTTTTAACTTCATAAAATTGAACATGAGTACATAAAACAGTACATTTGTATCTTATTAAAATCAAAAAGCTATTTTTTTGTTTCTATCTTTTGTTTTCCACCAACATTAATGTTTTCATATCTAAATAGGCTTTGCAAAATTATTCTAAAATTCATATCTATGTAAATAATACATATTTATCTGGTGTGTTTGAGTTTTTTTAACATTCATTTTCCCTTTTAATGAAAAGTCACAGGATTAATATGTTTTATAGGATGTTCTGACATTATAAGGTTTATGGAGAAAGTTTTAGATTGATTTTGAGGATCTACTTAATCTTTGAGTGTATAATATTATTAAAAGACACAATTCCTTAAGTCTTATTATTAAGTGAAGAATTGGGATACTTAAATATCACTGTCTATTTATAGATATGCTGGAATATAAAAAAAGCATAACTTAAATGTGAATCAGTGTTTGAATTACAATACTTTACATTGCCTGGAGTGTGGCACTAAAGAATATCAGCTAGGAAATAACCATTGTCTCAAAAATCATAATTGTTCATGGGACAAATGCTTCCTAGCTCCAAAACTGCACATGCTTCTTTAAATGGTAGCTCTTGGTTTAGTTCAGTTTAATTTCTTTTGTTCCTCTTGCCTTTTTGGCATTAGATAATCTTGGCTCTTTTTTGCTCCAGCACTAAAAGCTCTTCTTAGCCCTATCAGAGCTTTCCCCATCATATCCCATGCTATTAACTTTAATGATATAATTAATAGTTAGAGTGCCATTTCCGTTTTGATTTCTATAATGTGATCCAAATACTCCACTGTGGCTTGATTTTTTTAATGCTTTTTAAATTAAAAATGTAATCCAGAGAACTGGTATGAATGAATTATATTTGGGTAAATACCAGTCATCAGTCATCCAACTGTTGTCTTAGTAATAATCACTGCAGCAAAATAGTAATAATAATCATTAGATGCAATATAAATTATCTTGTTTTTCTTCATGAAAACTCTGTGAGATATTATTACTAACTCTGTTTTGAAAATATGACAACCACTTGTAAAAGAAAGAAACTAGAACACTTTCTAACAGTATACACAAAAATAAACTCAAAATGGATTAAAGATCTAAACATAAGACCAGAAACTATAAAACTCCTAGAGGAGAACATAGGGAAAACACTCTCCGACATACACCACAGCAGGATCCTCTGTGACCCACCTCCCAGAATATTGGAAATAAAAGCAAATATAAACAAATGGGACCTAATCAACTTAAAAGCTTCTGCACCACAAAGGAACTACAAGCAAGGTGAAAAGACAGTCTTCAGAATGGGAGAAAATAATAGCAAATGAAGCAACTGACAAACAACTAATCTCAAAAATATACAAGCAACTCCTGCATCTCAATTCCAGAAAAATAAACGACCCAACAAAAAATTGGCCAAAGAACTAAGTAGACATTTCTCCAAAGACATACAGATGCTAACAAACACATGAAAAGATGCTCAACATCACGCATTATCAGAGAAATGCAAATCAAAACCACAATGAGGTATCATTTCATGCCAGTCAGAATGGCTGCTATCCAAAAGTCTACAAGCAGTAAATGCTGAAGAGGGTGTGGAGAAAAGGGAACCCTCTTACACTGTTGGTGGGAATGCAAACTAGTACAGCCACTATGGAGAACATTGTGGAGATTCCTTAAAACACTGGAAATAGAACTGTTTTATGACCCAGCAATCCCACTATTGGGCATACACATGGAGGAAACCAAAATTGAAAGACACACATGTACCCCAATGTTCATCACAGCACTGCTTATAATAGCCAGGACATGGAAGCAACCAAGATGTCCATCAGCAGATGAATGGATCAGAAAGAAGTGGTATATATACACAATGGAGTATTACATAGCCATTAAAAAGAATACATTTGAATCAGTTCTAATGAGGTGGATGAAACTGGAGCCTATTATACAGAGTGAAGTAAGCCAGAAAGCAAAACACCAATACAGTATACTAACGCATATATATGGAATTTAGAAAGATGGTAATGATAACCCTGTATGCGAGACAGCAAAAGAGACACAGATGTATAGAACAGTCTTTTGGACTCTGTGGGAGAGGGAGAGGGTGGGATGATTTGGGAGAATGTCATTGAAACATGTATAATATCATATATGAAACAAATTTCCAGTCCAGGTTTGATGCATGACACTGGATGCTTGGGGCTGGTGCACTGAGACGATCCAGAAGGATGGTATGGAGAGGGAGGTGGGAGGGGGGTTCAGGATGGGGAACACGTGTATACCTGTGGCAGATTCATGTTGATGTATGGCAAAACCAATACAATATAGTAAAGTAATTAACCTCCAAAATAAATAAATAAATAAAAGAAAAGAAAATATGACAAGCAAGACATGGAAAGTTTGTGACTTTTTCATAGATCAAGCATCTAGAAATTGGCAGAGTTTAGAACTGAACCCAATCCTTCTCGTTCAGATTGTTTTATTTATACAAAACCATAGCTGCTAGCCAAGGAAATACTTCAAAGAAAGCAGATTTTAAACTGAATGTATCAATTTTATTCATATAGACCTCCAAACATCTGTACTCACCACCTTCCCCCTTATGAGTCTTCCTCTTCCAGAAGCCTGCATCACTTACTCACCATGTTTCTCCCTCAATAACCATAACTTCTATGGAAATTTTCATTCCATTTCCATATTAACTCAATTAATTATTTCTTCAGACATACAATCAAGCTGCTTAATTAAACTTCCATTGACAGCAGAGAATGGTAGATATACTGGTGTCTTATTTTAGGAAATTACCTGTAAGGAGAGGCAAATGTAGCAACTTGTAACATTAATTTGGAACAGTAGTAAGTATTAAAATTAAATCTCTTGCTTAGAGAATTTTTCTTTATAAATTTTCTGTTAATGGTGAGCCATTAGTTATTTTGATAGAATGTAGTTTTTCAGATTTTTTCTGATGCAGTAGTTTAATTAAAATTTAATCTGAGACTTTAAAAAGTGGTGACTATACAACCATTACCTCAAGTAGTTGTGATTTTTTATGTGTGGTGATAAGTTTTAAAATTATCCTCTTGCAAATTTCAAGTATATAGTATAGTATTATTAATTATAACTACAATGCTGTGCATTATATTCTCAGAACTTATTTATCTTAAAACTGGGCTTTTGCATCAATACCTTCTGACTATATTAATTTTATCTACTTCTCATCCTTTGTCAACCAACAGCTGTCCTCTGTCTCTGAAGGATTGTTTCCTTTAGATTCCACATGTAAGTGGATAAGACAGTATTGTCCTTCTCTGACTTAGTTCACTTAACTAATGCCCTGAAGATTCATCCATGTTGTCACAAACAGCAGAACTTCCTTATTTTATATGGCTGAATTCCATTGTATATACAACTACATGTTCTTTATCCATTCATATGTTGTTGGACACTGTTTCCATGTTTTGGCAATCATAAATAATGTTGCGTTGAATGCTGAGGTGCAAATAGCTCTTTGTCACTGTGATTTCATTTCTTTTGGGTATATACCCTGAGGTGGAATTACAGGAACATATGGTAGTTCTCCAAGCCAGGCTTCAACAGTATGTGAACTGTGAACTTCCAGCTGTTCAAGTGGATTTAGAAAAGGCAGAGGAACCAGAGATCAAATTGCCAACATCTGCTGGATCATCAAAAAAGCAAGAGAGTTCCATAAAAACATCTACTTCTGCTTTATTGAATACTCCAAAGCCTTTAACTGTGTGGATCACAACAAAATGTGGAAAATTCTCCAAGAGATAGGAATACCAGACCACCTGACCTGCCTCCTGAGAAATCTGTATGCAGGTCAAAAAGCAACAGTCAGAACTGGACATGGAACAACAGACTGATTCCAAACAGGAAAAGGAGTACGTCAAGGCTGTATATTGTCACTCTGCTTATTTAACCCTATATGCAAAGAACATACATAAAGAGAAATGCTGGACTGGATGAAGCACAAGCTGGAATCAAGATTGCTGGGAGAAATATCAATAACCTCATATGCAGATGACATCACACTTATGGCAGAAAGTGAAGAAGAACTAAAGAGCCTCTTGATGAAAGTGAAAGAGGAGAGTGAAAAAGTTGACTTAAAGCTCAACACTCAGAAAACGAAGATCATGGCATCTGGTCCCATCACTTCATGCAAATAGATAGGGAGACAATGGAAATAGTGGCAGATTCTACTTTTTCGGGGTACAAAATCACTGCAGATGGTGACTGCAGCCATGAAATTAAAAGACACTTGCTCCTTGGAAGAAAAGTTATGACCAACCTAGACAGCATATTACAAAGCAAAGACATTACTTTGGCAACAAAGGTCAGTTTAGTCAAAGCTTTGGTTTTTCCAGTAGTCATGTATGGATGTGAGAGTTGGACTATAAAGAAAGCTGAGTGCCCGAAGAATTGATGCCTTTGATCTGTGGCATTGGAGAAGACTCTTGAGCATCCCTTGCACTGCAAGGAGATCCAACCAGTCCATCCTAAAGGAAACCAGTCCTGAATATTCATTGGAAGGACTGATACTGAAGCTGAAACTCCAATACTTTGGCCACCTGATGCAAAGAACTGACTCATTGAAAAAGACCCTGATGCTATGAATGATTGAAGGTGGGAGGAAAAGAGGATGATAGAGGATGAGATGGTTGGATGGCATCACCAACTCAATGGACATGAGTTTGAGTAAGCTTCGGGAGTTGGTGATGGACAGGGAAGCCTGGCACACTGCAGTCCATGGGGTTGCAAAGAGACACGACTGAGTGACTGAACTCAACTAGTCTCATTTTTAATTTTTTGATGAAATTCTATATTGTTTTCCATGCGTGCATGCTAAGTTGCTTCAGTCATGTCAAGAGTCTTTGTGACCCTATGGACTATAGCTTCCTAGGCTCCTCTTTCCATGGGATTTTCCGGGCAAGAATATCGAGCGGGTTGACATTTCCTTCTGAACGGATCTTCCTGACCCAGGGATTGAACCTGCATGTCTTATGTCTCCTCCATTGGCAGGAGGGTTCTTTACCACTAGCGCCACCTTATTCTCCATAGTGGCAACCAGCTTCCATTCCCACAAACAGCAGGGTTCCCTTTTTTCTCTCACATCCTCACTAGTGCTTGTTATCTCTTTTTATAATAGGCATTCTAAAAAGTGGGAGGTGTTAGCTCATTGCAGTTTTGAATTACATTTCTCTAATGATTAATGAAATTGAACACCTTTTGACTATCTTCTTTGGAAAATTGCTATTCAGATTTTTTGCCTATTTTTAATTGAATTTTTGTGGTTATTATTGACTTGTATGAGTGCCTTACATATTTTGAATATTAACCCCTTATCACATACGTGGTTTGCAATTATTTTCTCCCATTCTATAGGTTCCCTTTTCATTTTGTTGATTGTTTTATTGGCTGTATAAAAGCATTTTAGTTTGATGTAGTCCTACTTGTTTTTTCTGTGTTTGTTGCTTGTACTTTGGTTGCCATGACTATAAACTTAATAAGGTCAATGTTAATATGCTTTTTCCCTATGGTTTTCTCTAGGAATTTTATGGTTTCTTTAATCAAGTCTGAGTTAATTTTTTTTTGTCAGTGGCATCAAGTAGAATTACAGTTTCATTCTTATGCATGTGAGTATTCAATTTTTCCAGCAACATTTATTTCCAGCAATCTTTTATTGAAAGATCACGTAGCTCAGCTGGTAAAGAATCCACCTGTGATGCAGAAGACCCTGTTCAACTCCTGGGTTGGGAAGATCCACTGGAGAAAGTTTAGACTACCTTCTCCACTATTCTTGGGCTTCCCTGGTGATTCAGCTGGTAAAAAATCTGCCTGCAGTGGAAGATCTGGGTTTGATCCCTGGGTTGGGAAGATTCCCTGGAGAAGAGAACAGCTACCCACTCAAGTATTTCAGCCTAGAGAATTCCATGGACAGAGGAGCCTGGCAGACTACAGTCAATGGTGTCATAAAGAGTCAGACATAACTAAGCAACTTTCATTTTCATACTTAGAGGTCAAAGTTTGAAAGCTGTTCCCCTGAGATCAGGAAAATGACAAGGATGTATACTCTTACCATTCTTATTCAAAAAAATACTGGATAGCCTAGTGAAAACAACCAGGCAAAAAGATAGATAAATGTTACACAAAACAGAAAGGGAGAAGTAAAATTTGTATTTGCAGGTGACATGCTCTTATATAGAAAAGCCTAACACTCAATCTAAAATCTTCTAGAGCTAATAAATGAATACAAATAAAGATGCAAGATTCAAAATCAGTATACTAGAAGCAGCTTCTCTCCTACAAACAAACAACAAACTTTTCAGATAGAGGAATAAAGAAAATGATCCCCTGTTTTATAGTATCAAAAACACTAAAATGCTGTAATACTTAGAAATAAATTTAGCCAACAAGGTGAAAGATCTGTACACTGGAAATTATAAAACATTGATAAAAGTTTTTTACCTGTTGGAACAGAACAGCATCTTCTGTTACTTTTATGCAGACCAGAAGATGAATTCTAATTATATTTAGAGTTAGCATTAACTATAGATCTTACTTCTTTAATAATAATAATCTTTTAAACTTCATGAATTTGATACACATTTATTAAGAATATAATAAATGCTTTATTTAGAAGCATTACATTGGAATGCTAGCCAACATACAAGTAAATTAACATTGTTTGTTTATTCTATTTTTTGTGTGTTTCATTTTAGCCAATTATTTTTCACTTAATTATTGATCTAATAATTGGTGGTATTATTTTTTAAAGTCATTTCTTCAAATAGCATTTAATAACAACATAATGGTGAGCAAAATTATTGAAGAATATTGGTAACTACATTGAATTATCATGATTAGTTTTTTAATAGCACTATTTTTATTATTTTGCCTTTACATTATTCAAAGCACAAACTAACTTGTACCAACAAGTATATATTTCAATTTAAATTGCAATGACATATATACAATTGTTTCCTACATATATTACTACCTATTGTTTAAAAAAATAAATACATACACATACACACACAGACACAAGGCCTTATCATTATCAAATGTTTAATGAAACAGCCAGATCCAAAGTTATTTATCCAGATCCAGGGAATTTGAATCTGGAAACTCTGGGACAACCTAGAGGGGTGGGATGGGGTGGGAGGTGGGAGTGTATAATCCTGGTTGATTCATTCTGATGTACATCAGAAACCCACACAATATTGTACAGCAATTATCCTCCAATTGAAAAACAAAATTAAACAAAGAAAAAAATTATTAATCTTATTAGGTACTTTAAAAAGTAATGTGTAAAAGTATAATCATTGTTGTCAATTTCTGTATACAGCATTTTATATCACCAAAAACTGTTTATATAATGAAGAATAAAAGGTTTTCTGAGTTTTGAGTCAATGACTCAAAATGAAGAAATGTTTTCTGTATTAGTAAAGTACACTTGATCTTAGCCAAAAAGTTCAGAAGTGATATATTAGTAAAGTTAACTTTGACAGTAAGATTAACCTTTGCTATTGTTCAGTCGCTCCGTCATGTCTGACTCTTTGCAACCGCACTGCAGCACGCACTAGGCTTCCCTGTCCTTCACCAATGCCTGGAGCTTGCTCAAACTCATGTCCATTGAGTCAGTGGTGCCATACAATTATCTTGACCTCAGTTATCCCCTTCTCCTCCTGTCTTTAATCATTCCCAGCATCAGGGTTTTTCTAAAGACTTGGCTCTTTGCTTCAGGTGGCCAAAGTATTGGAATTTCAGTTTCAGCATCAGTCCTTCCAAGGAATATTCAGGTTTGATTGACTGGTTTGATCTCCTTGCTGTCCAAAGGACTCTCAAAAGTCTTCTTCAACACAAGTTCAAAAGCATCAATTCTTCGGCACTCAGCCTTCTTTATGATCCAACTCTCAGATCCATACATGACAACTGGAAAAATAATAGCTTTGACTAGATGGACATCTAGTAATGTCTTTGCTTTTTAATATGATGTCTAGGTTGTTCATAGCTTTTCTTCCAAGGAGCAAGTGTCTTTTAATTTCATGGCTGCGGTCACTATCTTCACTGATTTGGGAGCTGAAGAAAATACAGTCTGTCACTATTTCCACTGTTTCCCCATCTATCTCCCATGAAGTGATGGGACCAGATGCCATGATCTTAGTTTTCTGAATTTTGAGTTTTAAGCTAGCATTTTCACTCTCTTTCAACTTCATCAAGTGACTCTTTAGTCCCTCCCTGCTTTCTGCCATAAGGGTGGTGTCATCTGCAAATCTGAGGTTATTGCTGTTTCTCCAGGCAATCTTTGATTCTACTTGTGCTTCATCCAGCCCAGCATTTCTCATGATGTACTCTGCTTAGAAGTTATATAAGGAGGGTGACAATATACAGCCTTGATATACTCCTTTCTTAATTTGGAACCAGTTTGTGTTGCATGTCCTGTTCTAGCTGTTGCTTCTTGATATGCACACAAGTTTCTCAGGAGGTAGGTAAGGTGGTCTGATATTCCCATCTTTTTAAGAATTTTTGAGTTTGTTGTGATCCACACAGTCAAAGTCTTTACTGCATTCAAGAGCAGAAATAAATATTTTTCTGGAACTCACTTGCTTTTTCTATGATCCAACAGATTAATTTTAGCAGATTAAGTAAAGAACTAATCTCAAAAAAACACAAGCAACTCCTGCAGCTCAATTCCAGAAAAATAAACGACTCAATCAAAAAATGGGCCAAATAACTAAATAGACATTTCTCAAAAGAAGACATATAGGCGGCTAAAACACATGAAAAGATGTTCAACATCACTCATTTATCAGAGAAATGCAAATCAAAACCACAATGAGGTATCATTTCACGTCAGAATGGCTGCTATCTAAAAGTCTACAAGCAGTAAATGCTGGAGAGAGTGTGGAGAAAAGGGAACCCTCTTACACTGTTGGTGGGAATGCAAACTAGTACAGCCACTATGGAGAACAGTGTGGAGATTCCTTAAAAAACTGGAAATAGAACTGCCTTATGACCCAGCAATCCCACTATTGGGCATACACACTGAGGAAACCAGAAGGGAAAGAGACACATGTACCCCGATGTTCATCACAGCACTGCTTATAATAGCCAGGACATGGAAGCAACCTAGATGTCCATCAGCAGATGAATGGATAAGAAAGCTGTGGTACATATACACAATGGAATATTACTCAGCCATTAAAAAGAATACATTTGAATCAGTTCTAATGAGGTGGATGGAACTGGAGCCTATTATACAAAGTGAAGTAAGCCAGAAAGAAAAACACCAATACAGTATACTAATGCATATATATGCAATTTAGAAAGATGGTAATGATAACCCTGTATGCAAGACAGCAAAAGAGACACAGATGTATAGAACAGTCTTTTGGACTCTGTGGGAGAGGGAGAGGGTGGGATGATTTGGGAGAATGTCATTGAAACATGTATAATATCATATATGAAATGAATCACCAGTCCTGGTTCAATGCATGATATAGGATGCTTGGGGCTGATGCACTGGGATGACCCAGAGGGATGGTATGGGAGGGAGGTGGGAGGGGGGTTTAGGATGGGGAACATGTGTATACCTGTGGCAGATTCATGTTGATGTATGGCAAAACCAATACAATATTGTAAAGTAATTAGCCTCCAATTAAAATAAATAAATTTATATTAAAAAAAGTTTAGGACCTCCTGTATGACTCTAATTTATTTCATATTTTATAATTTTATAATCCCAATGTAATCATAAGATGTTTCAATACTGCAAAGTTCTCCAAAAATCTTTCTTTTCTTTAAATAGTCATAACTTTTAATTAAGACTAAGCAGATCATAGTCTTTTGTGTCTAACTTCTAAATGTGCCTAACTTCTATATTTCCCCATCTTAAAACATTTATTATTTATTTTCCTAAATAAGCTTCTTTTATTTTAAGTTATGTACATTAATAAGTAATAAGCTATGTATGTTAGACCTTGTAATATATTTTGTATACCAATATCTCTATGAGGTTTATCTTATAAGGCTATAGCTCTACTAGAAAATAAAAAGAAACTTCTTGTAAAGATAATAATAAAGTGGACTATATAGGTCATCTATTTTATTGCGTACTCAAGTCACTGAATTCTACACTGAACACACCTTATATGTGACAAACAGTTTCAAAGGGAAACAGTGCAATATAAGGTATTTTGTGCTGCTTTATTTAAGCTTCATTGGGTAGATACATTCATATCAATAAAGTGACGGTACATAAAAAGATATGGTTGAGGAGTATTTTTAGCGAAATTGACTTTTAAAGAATAAATTCATTTAAAAATGAAATAAAATTAATTCAAAAGTCACACTGTTCGCTACCTTGTTAAAATTTATGTTGATACAACAAACATCATAATTAAACTTTTGTACAAGCACAGTTTTGATAATCTGTACATATTATTTTAATTTTTTATGACTTTTAGCTTTAGGGAGATACTTAAGTATTTATATAAATGCATACATGTGAATATGTATGTGTGTATTTATATGTACAATATTTCACAGGTATCTAATACATTCCTCACTTTTCCCTTTTCTGATTTTTGCCTTTTTTAAAATAAAGATTCTTTACTTAATACTAATAAAGATAAGACATGTGGTTCCATTTACTTTGTCAAAGAGTTTTGTAAAACTATTTTTATAAAATAACAAAATGTTACTTGTGAATATTTTCTGTTTTACTTATATTTAGAAAACTTTTGATTAAACTATCCTCATCAAAAAATCATTCAGTTTCTGGTATAGTTAGAGAAGCATCTTTAGAATTTCCATATATTAAGATGAGTTTGAAGCAAATCAAAATAAATCACATATAATTTTGAATTATTGATTGCATTATAATATACTCACAATAGGGAGTTTAGAAAAGCATTTTTCCATGCTATAAAATCATCAAATATCTAATATATATGGAAAAATTATTAATAGCATAAAATTTCCAGAACATATTATAAAATGAAACCTTAGTTCTCAAAAGCTAGCAAAGTCTATTAAGCATACTTGCTTGACAAGGAATGACTTCTTACTGTTAATAGAGAAAAGACTTTATTAATCTGGATGTTATGTATGTATATATCTCATTCTCCTCATGCTTGGTAAGTAAATAATGCACTTCTTTGCAAGGTTTAAATATTATCTACTAAGCACACGTAAATATAGTTTATAATTTTTTTTTTTGGCTCAAGAGGGAATTTGGGCAGAAAAACCCACTTAAAAAAAAATAAAAGTTTGACCAATAAGCTGTTTTAAAATCCACCTTGATGAAAATGACACTTTTTTTGTGCCCAGTGAATCTATGGTTAGAAAAATAAATAGATAAGCAAGAGGAAGTAGGAGAAAATAAAATACTTGGAGGTGACAGATTATCTGGCTACAGCTCACATTTGTAAGATGACAGGGTGCTTCAAGTACTTCAGTTGATTATCTATCATTCTGAGGAAAGTGACATAATATTTAGAGGAATTAACATATAACTGTTTTTAACAGACCTGAGATTAATAAACAATTCTCAAAGGATTCACATACACACACACATATAGACATATACACACACTGTGCCAAAAAGAGAATCTTCCTCAGTCATTAATCTCTTTACAACAAATTTCATCCTCTATTCCTTATTCCTGCCCCCAGGAATAAAGAAGAAGTGGAATTATAATTCTGATCAATTATCTCTTGCAGATAATATGTAAAATGTAAAATGAATCTCCTGTAGACAAAACCTTACAAGAATTTTATTTTGAATTTTGAGCCCAAAGAGATATTTCACAATCTAAGATAATTATATTATGGAATATAGGAAAATTTTTAACTACTTTAAAGACTTGTCTGATACTGAGTATTTATGCAACAAGTAAAAGGAGGACCGTCACACACTACAACACTTATAAGACTCACACAATTAAAAGGAAAGCATGAAAAGGAAAGAAACAGATTGTGCTGCATTTTTAGCATGAAATATCAAGTAGATGAGTCTTATATGTCAGAGAAAAGCATAATGCACAAGCCTGAGGAAATCAGTTAATACACATAAAACAGATGAGAGAATGATATTTAAAACTGATAAGGAGGCTACATCTGACAATGAGATCAATTACATTTTCCTTGATGATTTTTCTTCAACAGATATTTTATTTGTGTTTTTCTGAGGTTTATTGCTGTATAATTGAGAAAACTGTGACTATTAAAGGTATACAATGTCTTGATATACATATAGATGGTGAAATGATTACTGCAATCAAGTTAATTATACAACCATTACTTCACAAAGTTACTGCTTTTATGTGTGAGGTGAAAAGGCTTAAGATCTACTCTCTTAGCAAAATTTAAGGTCATAATACAGTGTTATTAAGTGTAGTCACCATGCTGTACATTATATCCCAGAACTTATCATTTTATAAATGAAATTTTGTATCCTTTGATCATCACCTGCCTACTTCCCCCACTCCCCTGCCCCTGACAACTACCATTCTACTTTCTGTATCTGAGTTCAATTATTATAATAATAATAATAATGATTATTCCATCATGGATAAGTAAAAATGAGACTAGATTTAATAAAGCACTGAGGTGTGACCAAAAGTCATCCTCATAAAATATATATTGACAACTGAACTAGGTGGAGATGACCTTGGTGAAATCTTTAATCCTCTTTATTACAGGGCAAAGAGTGGCAGTTAAAAGTATTTATACAAACTAGGTTGTAGAAAACTATTAAGACTCAACTTGTGGTTTATACAAAATTAAAGGCCAATAAAAAACAGATACTTGGCATTTGGCAGAAAGTGTATCTGGAATAATCAACTGCATTTGCTTGCATGGAAGACAGTTCAAACAAACAGCATCCAAAGCACAAAATGTATGAACATGTTAGATGCTCAGTCATGTCCAACTCTTTGTGACCCACTGGACTATATAGCCCATCAGGCTCCTCTGTCCGTGGAATTCTTTAGGCAAGAATACTGTTGCATTGGCATTCCTTCCTCCAGGGGATCTTCCTGACCCAGGGATCTAACCCAGGTCTCCTGCATTGCAGGCACATTCTTCTTAAACATCTGAACCACCAAGGAATCATAGTAAAAGTTTTGTGTACATAAATTGAAGTAAAAAAATGAAACAAATCATTATAAAACTTGAAGCCCAAGTAACTCTCACCTTTTCATTTGTTTCTGAGGAAAATGTTGGGCTAAAATAATTTTATAAATCCTAAGCAGGTGTCTAATTATTATGTGATACTTCACCAATGTCACATACTTGTCATCAGAGTCTAGCAATTGTATTCACACAGACTATTTCGTATTTGGTTATTCCATTCTTCATTTATATATCTTCCACATTTCATTTGAATCAATCTATTATCATTATACTTGTTAGTCAACTTCATAAAGATGCCTCAGATATAGTTATTGTTTAACTTGATATTTATCTTTCAACTTCCTTCAGACTTTACATATATGTCAACCTAGTTTATACCCATGCTCAAAACCATGGCAATGATATTAATCCTCATGCTTTCTCACTGACTTTTATGTTCAAGTGTCAAATTATTTCAGTTAATCTCCCCCTGCCTCTATTAATTGCTGAAAATAATTTCAAAAATTTATAGAATGAAATTACAGTAAATTCATAGCTCATGACTTCATTTGCACGTTACTGTTTCACTGAAAATCAAGATATTTTTATCAGTTGAGAGCTTTCCGTGTCTCCATAATTCCTTTTCTGAACCTTCTCTGTGTTCCTCACAACTTCTTAGACCATCTTATTTTCCACAACACAGAAAAAATAGAAGGTATAAAAAATTTATTTCTTCACATCCAACTATATTTTTATTATAGCACTTAAAATCTAGTGTCTCCTATTCCTTTTAAGATCATCCCTACAACATATCTTATTTCAGTTTCACTTTTCTTTCACTTCCTTTATTGTATGAGAGAATGTTCATGCCTTTTATTCTCTTCTAAATATTTGAAAAATTGAAAACATACATATAAACTAGAAGATGATCAGGTAATATACTACTGTTATTATCTGCCCAGGTTAATTAGATAACTTGGAAATTCCTACCACCAATATTCATATTAATAAATGAAATCTCTATCTTTGCAATAGAGCAAAATTGAGTTGTGCAGTGAGCTCCATATACTAGAATGAAAATTGGCTAAATTATATAGACTTCTTAAAACAAATCCAAATTTGAGTAAAAGATAAATAGCATGTGTAACTACAAGAATTAAATTTCCAGAGGGGGAAAATAATGGTTGGCTTTTCAATAGGAAAATTTTCAGTTCAGTTCAGTCGCTCAGTCATGTCCGACTCTTTGCCACCCCATGAATCGCAGCACGCCAGGCCTCCCTGTCTATCACCATCTTCAGGAGTTCACTCAGACTCCGTCCATCGAGTCAGTGATGCCATCCAGCCATCTCATCCTCTGTCATCCCCTTCTCCTCCTACCCCCAATCCCTTCCAGCATCAGAGTCTTTTCAAATGAGTCAGCTTTTCGCATGAGGTGGCCAAAGTACTGGAGTTTCAGCTTTAGCATTATTCCCTCCAAAGAAATCCCAGGCCTGATCTCCTTCAGAATGGACTGGTTGGATGTCCTTGCAGTCCAAAGGACTCTCAAGAGTCTTCTCCAACACCACAGTTCAAAAGCATCAATTCTTCGGTGCTCAGCCTTCTTCACAGTCCAACTCTCACATCCATACATGACCACAGGAAAAACCATAGCCTTGACTAGACAGACCTTTGTTGGCAAAGTAATGTCTCTGCTTTTGAATATGCTATCTAGTTTGGTCATAACTTTCCTTCCAAGGAGTAAGCATCTTTTAATTTCATGACTGCAGTCACCATCTGCAGTGATTTGGAAGCCCAAAAATGTAAAGTCTGACACTGTTTCCACTGTTTCCCCATCTATTTCCCATGAAGTGCTGGGACCTGGTGCCATGATCTTCATTTTCCAAATGTTGAGCTTTAAGCCAACTTTTTCACTCTCCACTTTCACGTTCATCAAGAGGTTTTTTAGTTCCTCTTCACTTTCTGCCATAAGGGTGGTGTCATCTGCATATCTGAGGTTATTGATATTTCTCCTGGCAATCTTGATTCCAGCTTGTGTTTCTTCCAGCCCAGGGCTTCTCATGATGTACTCTGCAGATAAGTTAAATAAGCAGGGTGACATATACAGCCTTGACATACTCCTTTTCCTATTTGGAACTAGTCTATTGTTCCATGTCCAGTTCTAATTGTCGCTTCTTGACCTGCATACAGATTTCTCAAGAGGCAGGTCAAGTGGTCAGGTATTCCCATCTCTTTCAGAATTTTCCACAGTTTATTGTGATTCACACAGTCAAAGGCTTTGGCATAGTCAATAAAGCAGAAATAGATGTTTTTAGGGAACTCTCTTGCATTTTCCATGATCCAGCGGATGTTGGCAATTTGATCTCTGGTTCCTCTGCCCTTTCTAAAACCAGGTTGGACATCAGGAAGTTGCTGAAGCCTGTCTTGGAGAATTTTGAGAATTACTTTACTAGCATGTGAGATGAGTGTAATTGTGCAGTAGTTTGAGCGTTCTTTGGCATTGCCTTTCTTTGGGATTGGAATGAAAACTGACCTTTTCCAGTCCTGTGGCCACTGCTGAGTTTTCCAAATTTGCTGGCATTTTGAGTGCAGCACTTTCACAACATCATCTTTCAGGATTTGGAATAGCTCAACTGGAATTCCATCACCTCCACTAGCTTTGCTCGTAGTGATGCTTTCTAAGGCCCACTTGACTTCACATTCCAGGATATCTGGCTCTAGGTCAGTGATCACACCATCGTGATTATCTGGGTCGTGAAGGTCTTTTTTGTGCAGTTCTTCTGTGTATTCTTGCCACCTCTTCGTAATATCTTCTGCTTCTTTTACATCCATACCATTTCTGTCCTTTATCGAGCCCATCTTTGCATGAAATGTTCCCTTGGTATTTCTAATTTTCTTGAAGAGACCTCTAGTCTTTCCCATTCTGGTGTTTTCCTCTATTTCTTTGCATTGATCACTGAGGAAGCCTTTCGTATCTTTTCTTGCCTTTCTTTGCAACTCTGCATTCAGATGCCTATATCTTTCCTTTTCTCCTTTGCTTTTCACTTCTCTTCTTTTCACAGCTATTTGTAAGGCCTCCCCAGACAGCCATTTTGCTTTTTTGCATTTCTTTTCCATGGGGATGGTCTTGATCCCTGTCTCTTGTATAATGTTACGAACCTCATTCCATAGTTCATCATGCACTCTATCAGATCTAGGCCCTTAAATCTATTTCTCATTTCCACTGTATAATCATAAGGGATTTGATTTCGGTTACACTGGAATGGTCTAGTGGTTTTCCCTACTTTCTTCAATTTAAGTCTGAATTTGGCAATAAGGAGTTCATGATCTGAGCCACAGTCAGCTCCTGGTCTTGTTTTTGCTGACTGTATAGAGCTTCTCCATCTTTGGCTGCAAAGAATATAATCAATCTGATTTCGGTGTTGACCATCTGGTGATGTCCATGTGTAGAGTCTTGTGTTGTTGGAAGAGGGTGTTTGCTATGACCAGTGCATTTTCGGCAAAACTCTATTAGTCTTTGCCCTGCTTCATTCCTTATTCCAAGGCCAATTTTAAATACATACTAATTATTAACCTTCAACTTAGACATCTTCTGCTGCAAACAGCATTGCTGCAGTATAATCATCACAGCTGAACTGAAACCAAGTCATTTTTCAAATGTGCCTAGGAGTTGCCAGATTCAGCGAATAGGGGTCTAAAAGCCTAGTTAAATGTAAATTTCAGATAAACAACAAAATTACTTTTAGTATATAAATGGCATTTTGCAAAAATAACTCTAAAATTCTGTAGTTTATCTGATATTCAAATTTAACTGAATTTTTAAATAATTTTACTTGTAATACAACTGTCTTATTTTGTAAAATATACACCTCGCAGAATCATATTTTATGAAAGTCCAGAAAAAAAAAATCACAGAACCAGCATCATACCTACAAAACATATGTAACATAAACAAATTCATAGCTCTATGGTAGTGATCCTAAGAAAGACGTTCTCAGAAGCAAAGAGATGGTACAATATACACTCATATTGCTGCTAAAAGCAAAAAACAAAAGACCAAAAAAATGGCAGAGATAGCAGCAATTGGTATTAACAGTAAGAGGAGGAGAAGGAATACATTTAAAAAGGAGACAGAAAATCTGTCTTAATTATATATTCATAGGAAACACCTGGATTCTGTTGAGGTATATATTTTGTACCATAAGCTCAAGAAAGAGCAATGTCTCATCAAGGAATATCTTAATCTATTCAAGCTACTGTACCAAAATACCAGACTGGGGAACTCAAGATTCTTGTACTGAATTAATTGATGATGCATCAAAACCTGGCTACCATGGACCCTTCAATAATAAATTTACTACTTGTCATGCTAGCCTCTAAACCCTCAACTTTTCTCAGCCATTGAATCATGCTGTTTCCATAGTAGCAGAAAAAAATTTTTTTTCTGACATTTTCTTATTGAAGCTGATTATTTGATATCACATTTTTCTATACAATCATATGTAAATTATAAATACGTTTAAAATATAATTATAAAGAGGAAATATACATAGTTATAAAGAGGAAATTTCAAGTGTGACCAATAAAAGCAAAAAAAAAAAAAAAATACCATACATATAGAAAATATGAATGGAGTCAAGAGTTCATGGAAGTGACTTAGTTGATAGCAGATTTGGATAGTACAATGAAAGAAGATTCTTAAATGATAGAAGAAAGTAATGTTTTAAAATTTTAAGGTATCCCAAGAATACATGGGAGCTGATTAAAACAAAGATCACAGGTGCCCACCTTAAAGACTGATTCATATGGGTGTGTTTGGGGCCACACAATTGTATTTTAATCCAATCCTGTGGTGATTTGGATAAAGCTTGTCCGTAGCTCTCACAACTGAAACCATACTTTTTTTTTTTTTTAATATTAAACTTGAAAAGTCGTGAAGATATTTCACTGAGAAAAAAACCTCTGCAATAGAACTATGTGGTTTCACAACTTTCTGTTGTTTCCCTTGCCTGTATTCTACAGTGGTAAAAACAGTACCTACTCCACAGAGCTTCATGAGAAATAAAAGAACTAATATTTCTAATTCATCTTGGAATAGTGCTCAACCACCACCATCAATAAATTCTCAATGTTTCCTGTTATTACTTCATGGGTAATGCTGCTATTTAATATACCATATATGAACTAAGAATGGCCTAATATCACAGATGCATGTAATGATGAAAAATTATTTTAAAAACTTGATCAGTTCAATTCAGTTCAGTTCAGTCACTCAGTTGTGTCCAACTGTTTGGAACACCATGGACTGCAGCACACCAGGCCTCCCTGTCCATCACCAAACTCCCGGAGTTTACTCAAACTCATCTACATTGAGTAAGTGATGCCATCCAACCATCTCATCCCCTGTCATCCCCTTCTCTTCCCACCTTCAATCTTTCCCAGCATCAGGGTCTTTTACAGAGTCAGTACTTTGCATCAGGTGGTCAAAGTATTAAGAGTGTCAGCTTCAGCATCAGTCCTTCCAATGAATATTCAGGAATGATTTCCTTTAGTATGGACTGGTTAGATCCCCTTGCAGTCCAAGGGACTCTCAAGAGTCTTCTCCAACACCATGGTTCAAAAGCATCAGTTCTTAAGGGCTCAACTTTCTCTATAGTACAACTCCTACATCCATACATGATGACTGGAAAAAACCATAGCTTTGACTGTACTGACCTTTGTTGGCAAAGTGATGTTTCTGCTTTTTAATATGCTGTCTAGGTTGGTCATAACTTTTTTTCCAAGGACCAAGTGTCTTTTAATTTCATGGCTCAAGTCACCATCTGCAGTGATTTTGGAGCCCCCCAAAAATAAAGTGTGTCACTGTTTCCACTGTTTCCCCATCTATTTCCCATGAAAGGATGGGACTAGATGCCATGATCTTAGTTTTCTGAATGTTGAGTTTTAAGCCAACTTTTTCACTCTCCTTTCACGTTCATCAAGAGGCTCTTTAGTTCTTCTTGTTTTCAAAAGAGTTTAGAAGGATTCTACTTACATGTGACAGGATCATGAAAAATTGGAAAGCTAAGATTTATTTTGACAAAAAATATTTTTGTAGAATGTAATAGATCCTGTTGCAATGCCTCATTTCAAAATCCACATTGAATATAATAAATACTATATGTGTGCATTCAGTTGCTTCAGTCATTTCCAACTCTTTGCGACCCCATGTACTGTAATTCACCAGCGTTCTCGGTCCATGGGATTTTCCCAGCAGGGATACTGGAGTGGGTTGCCATGCTCTCCTCTAGGGGATCCCCCTGACCCAGGAATCGAACTGGCATCTCCTGCACATCTCCTGCACTGCAGGCAGATTATTTACCAATGAGACACCAGAGAAGCCTGTTAAATACTATTCAATATATATTTTTACTATTCTGTCAGAGCGAGCTAAAACTCCAATACTTTGGCCACCTGACACAAAGTCCGAATCATTGGAAAAGACCCATGATGCTGGGAAAGAATGAGGCCAGGAAGAGAAGAGGATGACAGAAGATGAGATGGTTAGACAGCATCACTGACTCAATAGACATGAGATTGAACGAACTCAGGGAGAGAGTGAAGGACAGGAAGCCTGGTGTACTGCAGTCCATGAAGTCACAAAGAATTGGACATGACTGAGCTACCGAACTGGAGAAGGCAATGGCACCCCACTCCAGTACTCTTGCCTGGAGAATCCCATGGATGGAGGAGCCTAGTGGGCTGTAGTCCATGGGGTCGTTGGGAGTCGGACACGACTGAGGGACTTCACTTTCACTTTTCACTTTCTTTCATTGGAGAAGGAAATGGCAACCCACTCCAGTGTTCTTGCCTGGAGAATCCCAAGGACGGGGGAGCCTGGTGGGCTTCCGTCTCTGGGGTCACACAGAGTCGGACACGACTGAAGCGACTTATTAGCAGCAGCAGAAGAGTGACTGAACAACAAAAACAACAGTTCTATCATATTGTTATGTGATCTGACCTATTAACGACTCTAATAGCGTAAATAGCATACTACTACTATGAAGTCGCTTCAGTTGTGTCCAACTCTGTGCGGCCCCAGAGACGGCAGCCCACCAGGCTCCCCCATCCCTGGGATTCTCCAGACAAGAACCCTGGAGTGGGTTGCCATTTCCTTCTCCAATGCATGAAAGTGAAAAGTGAAAGTGAAGTTGCTCAGTCGAGTCCGACTCCTAGCAACCCCATGGACTGCAGCCTACTAGACTCCTCCATCCATGGGATTTTCCAGGGAAGAGTACTGGAGTGCGTTGCCATTGCCTTCTCCATAAATAGCATAATAGCCAGCAAATTTGGAAAACTCAGCAGTGGCCACAGGACTGGAAAAGGTCAGTTTTCATTCCAATCTCAAAGAAAGGCAGTGCCAAAGAATGCTCAAACTACTGCACCATTGCACTCATTTCATATGCTAGTAAAGTAATGCTCAAAATTCTCCAAGCCAGGCTTCAGCAATACGTGAACCATGAACTTCTAGGTGTTCAAGCTGGTTTTAGGAAAGGCAGAGGAACCAGAGATCAAATTGCCAACATCCTCTGGATCATGGAAAAAGCAAGAGAGTTTCAGAAAAACATCTATTTCTGCTTTATTGACTATGCCAAAGCCTTTGACTGTGTGGATCACAATAAACTGTGGAAAATTCTGAAAGAGATGGGAATACCTGACCACTTGACCTGCCTCTTGAGAAACCTATATGCAGGTCAGGAAGCAACAATTAGACTGGACATAGACCAACAGACTGGTTCCAAATAGGAAAAGGAATACATCAAGGCTGCATATTGTCACCCTGCTTATTTAACTTCTATGCAGAGTACATCATGAGAAATGCTGGGCTGGAAGAAGCACAAGATGGAATCAAGATTCCTGGGAGAAATATCAATAACCTCAGATATGCAGATGACACCACCTTTATGGCAGAGTGAAGAGGAACTAAAAAGCCTCTTGATGAAAGTGAAAGAGGAGAGTGAAAAAGTTGGCTTAAAGCTCAGCATTCAGAAAACTAAGATCATGGCCACCTCATGCTAAGAGTTGGCTTATTGGAAAAGACCCTGATACTGGGAGGGATTGGGGCAGGAGCAGAAGGGGACAGAGGATGAGATGGTTGAATGGCATCACTGACTCGATGCACATGAATCTGTGTGAACTTCGGGAGTTGGTGATAGACAGGGAGGCCTGGTGCTCTGCGAGTCATGGGGTCGCAAAGAGCCGGACACGACTGAGCGACTAAAGTGAACTGAATAGCATAAATGTGTCTGTAGGCATCCAAAAAATATTCTTATAAGGAAATTCTTTTACAGTTAAAAAGTGCCTTTTCAATAAAAAGATCTCAAATCATGTTACTAAAGTTAAAAAATACCAAATAAATTTTCTGTGGATAGATGATAGGTAGATGAAAGAAAAAGAAAAATGAAAAAAAGAAATGAAAAGAAAATTTAAATTCTTATATCCTAGTTCTCAATTTACCTTTATAATGTTTATAAAGGTAAATACAAAAATATAATTTTGGGGAAGAAGAAAAACAAAGCATCTGATATTTTCCTGATTTCTTCCAAAGTCAGTAAAAATTGTGGTTTATATATCATTTATATCTGAAAGTTTAAATTTGAATGTAGGCAATTATGTGAACTATCAGGGTAGAACATTTTAAAATGCATTTAAAGACAAAGAAAACAAGACAATTTTATCTAAAGATGTTGTTACCAAATTTTAAAGAAAGAAACAAGAATATTATTTATAAAAATGGTGTCATATATGGACATTGTTAATTATACTAAAGGTATTAAAGTGTTCAAGTCACTCATACAAGAAGGATATGTCATTACTGAAGTGATAGTGTGTTTCAGAATTTTCTTTAACTTATCTTGTGTACCTATAACAAGGAGGGGGATGATCTTCTTAAATATAAATACTTTGTTTGCTCAAATCAGGACATTCATGAAACAATATGTTGTTGTTCTCAGTTCTGTCCGCCTCTTTGTGACCCCATGGACTGTACCACACCAGGCTTCTCTGTCCATCAACTCCTGAGTAAGTTTGAGCTTACTCAAACTAATGTCCATAGAGTCGGTGATGCCATCTAACCATCTCATCCTCTGTCATCCCCTTCTCCTCCCACCTTCAATCTTTCCCAGCATCAAGGTCTTTTCTAATGAGTCAGCTCTTCACATCAGGTGGCCAAAGAATTGGAGCTTCAGCATTAGTCCCGCCAACAAATATTCAGGACTGATTTCCTTTAAGATGGACTGGTTTGATCTCCTTGTAGTCCAAGGGACTCTCAAGAGTCTTCTCCAATACCACAGTTCAAAAGCATGAATTCTTTGGCACTCAGCTTTCTTTATGGTCCAACTCTCACATCCATATATAACTACTGGAAAAACCACAGCTTTGACTAGATGGACCTTTGTTTGCAAAGTAATGTCTCTGCTTTTTAATACACTGTCTAGGTTGGTCATAGCTTTTCTTCCAAGGATCAAGCACCTTTTAATTTCATGGCTGGAGTCAACGTCTGCAGTGATTTTGGATCCCCAAAAAATAAAGTCTCACTGTTTCCATTGTTTTCCCATCTATTTGCCATGAAGTGATATGGAAAATCCCCAAATCAAATATTTTTAATAATGTAAACTATGATTACACTATTTTCTTAGTCAGGTAAGATGGTTAAAGATTATTATATCTTAAAATACACACATTTAAATCTTCAATAATAGGGATAGAATTGAAATTTTTATGAAAATATTCAACATTATTTAGAAGCTAGAGGTCAAAAGGAATTCCCTTAATTATATTTCATGTATAGGGTGATGTTTGGTAATATTATTATTGAACATTTACTGAAAGAAATATCTGTGCCTCACTTTTGTAGGATAAATACAGATCTTTTAGAACAGAATTCACAGAAGCCTTTCAGTGTGAAAACTCCCTCTCTGTTCAGTAAAACAGGCTATCAAATAATGAAAAAAATGTTTTTTAAAAAGGTCTTTGAAGTTTGTTTTTAAGAGGCCTTATTATTTTGTAAGTTTTATATGTTGTGTGTTTGTTCATTTTTTTTAAACTTTTGTTTTCTCACAATACAAAAGATCAGGAAATTTAATTACAAAGTCTTATGAGACTCAATTGTTGTGCAAGGCCGTTTTCTAACCACTGTGCTGTGCATCTTGATTCACTGATGCTAAAAAAAAAAAATCTCTTTAAGTGTAGGTTTAATGAGTACCACATGGATGTTTCATTTGTGATTTCTCACTGGGGAATTCCAGAAATAATTAGTGCCACTGAAACACTGGAACAGAATCAGACTTCTAGTTATGAATTAGACTTCTAGTTATGAATTAGCAATGAGTGTTATTAAGTTAATCAAAAAGAGAATAAAACATTAATAAATCCTTAGGACATTTTTACTTATCTCCAATTATTCCCTTTAGAACATTCCCTGATACTCAGGTATATACAAAGCTGCTGTCTGTAGTGTTGCAGGCACTCTCTTCTTGTGCCCACTGGTCTTAGAGTCTCTTTATTCCTTTAATTATATTAAGGGTCTATTTCTTATACCCTAAGGCTGTTGCTACCATTTTTCTCCAGTTTTGACCATTAGGGCTCCTCTCCCTCAGAAACTAGAAGGCAACTCTTTATGTTTCTCAGGGTCAGCAATCTTGGAGCTGGCCAAAAATTTTAACAGAGGTTTTGTCCTAAAAACACATTTTGTTCTCTTTTCATTCCCTTCTTCATTTATTCTTGAGGTGGGGAAAGGGGGAAAGAAGTTGAAAGATATTCAGTTGTGTTAAAAGTAGGCTCAGTTCAGTTCAGTTTAGTCACTCAGTCATGTCCGACTCTTCCCAACCCCATAGACTACAGCACACCAGGCTTCCCTGTCCATCACCAACTCCCAGACCTTGCTCAAACTCATGTCCATCAAGTCGGTGATGCCATCTAGCCACCTTATCCTCTGTCATCCCCATAGCCTCCTGCCTTCAATCTTTCCCAGAAACAGGGTCTTTTCTAATGAGTTGGCCCTTTGCATCAGATGGCCAAAGTATGGAGCTTAATCTTCAGCATCCTTCCTTCCAATGAATATTCAGGACTGATTTCCTTCAGAATTGTCTAGTTTGCTATCCTTGCAGTCCAAGGGACTCTCAAGAGTCTTATCCAACATCACAGTTTAAAAGCATCAATTCTTCAGCACTCAGGTTTCTTTACAGTCCAACTCTCACATCCATACATGACTACTGGAAAGTAGTCTATGCAAAGAAGTCTCTGCATGGAACATAGGCTAGTATGTCCATGCTATTATGAATTATCACAGTGGCTAACTGACAGACAGCGTTTCTTCCATCTCTCTAGTTCAACTGTATATTATTAGAAGGGTGTTCCTCAAATCCTTTCAGTGTCATTAAACACAAAAAGAAGATCTAATGTATTTGGGAGTTTTCAACATTAAAATAGATGGTGGAGTAAACCAATTGCATTTTTCTTGGAGCATTTATAAGGCCTATACCAGAAAAATGTGTCCTGGCTTTCCTTTTGTGAAACTGGATCTTAATGTCCCAAAGCTAACATTTAATATCTTGTAGAATCTATAAATTATGGCTCCATTTGGTGGTGAATAATCACATACACTGAACTAAAAGTTAACTGCAATAATTCCTGTGATTATGAAGTCTTAGAATATTATCTTTCCTTGAGCAAATTGAAGCAATAAACTCATGATTAATAAAACTGAGGCAACTGTGATTGTGTGTATGTGTGTGTGTGCATACATGTGTATATGCTGCCACAATAGGATATGTCTGATTATAATGCCTTACTTAATTGATCATTGCTGTATCTGATTTCTGAGTTTAAGGATAATAGTTTGGGGAAAGTGAAGGACTATAAATTTCGTAGAAGACCACGAAGAAAACCTATTAATCAAACAAAACTAAGTAACTGGAGGGTCTACTGCAATAGGGGAAAAAAAATTTTAACATATTCTTCCATTATCTTAAAGTGTAGAAATGGGAGGTGGGTATTTATAGAGTTTTAAGTTTCAGAATTTGTATTAAATAATAGCTTGGCATTTGAGAGCACAATGAGTCTTGTAAACCTTGATGAGTTATCTGTGACTGTGATTTGAAAGCAATTTAATTAACTCACAGACCTATTTTCCAGAAGCAAGTATTTTTGTTACCTATAAATAAATTATTATTGTTCATTTTTGACATTATTTAACATAGAAATCTAACATATAAATTCTTGGCCCAGAAGGGATGTTTTAATAAAACAACATGAACATTTATTATGTCTTCATAATATTTTTTGTCCCAGAGAGAGAACAACAGCCGTGTTAGGCAAAAATAAAAAAAAAACACAGCAACCAACACTACCACTATCACTATGGAAAAAAAAAAAAAAAAGAAACAGACATACCCTATAAGTTCTAACGTACGTGTGTGTGTTTACCTCTTAAAAGATTTTTTTTTTCATAAAAGACTGACTATTGTTTTAATAGTGGTAAAAACATAACAAAAATTTTACCATATTTTTCTAATGTGTTTCTTATTTATATTTTTTAAAGTTTCCTATATCATAGTTATAGGAAGTCAAGAAACACCTGGAGTAACAGGCAAATTTGGCCTTGGAATACAGAATGAAGCAGGGCAAAGACTGATAGAGTTTTGCCCAAAAAATGCACTGGTCATAACAAACACCCTCTTCCAACAACACAAGAGAAGACTCTATACATGGACATCACCAGATGGTCAACACCGAAATCAGATTGATTATATTCTTTGCAGCCAAATATGGAGAAGCTCTATGCAGTCAGCAAAAACAAGACCAGGACCTGACTGTGGCTCAGATCATGAACTCCTTATTGCCAAATTCAGACTTAAATTGAAGAAATTAGGGAAAACCACTAGACCATTCAGGTATGACCTAAATCAAATCACTTATGATTATACAGTGGACATGTGAAATAGATTTAAGGGCCTAGATCCGATAGACAGAGTGCCTGAAGAACTATGGACAGAGGTTCATGACATTGTACAGGAGACAGGGATCAAGACCGTTCCCATGGAAAAGAAATGCAAAAAAGCAAAATGGCTGTCTGGGGAGGCCTTACAAATAGCTGTGAAAAGAAAAGAAGTGAAAAGCAAAGGAGAAAAAGAAAGATATAAAATCTGAATGCAGAGTTCCAAAGAATAGCAAGAAGAGATAAGAAAGCCTTCCTCAGTGATCAATGCAAAGAAGTAGAAGAAAACAACAGAATGGGAAAGACTAGAGATCTCTTCAAGAAAATCAGAGATACCAAAGGAACATTTCATGCAAACATGGGCTCAATAAAGGAGAGAAATTGTATGGACCTAACAGAAGTAGAAGATATTAAGAAGAGATGGCAAGAATACACAGAAGAACTGTACAAAAAAGAGTTTCACGACCCAGATAATCACGATGGTGTGATCACTGACCTAGAGCCAGACATCCTGGAATGTGAAGTCAAGTGGGCCTTAGAAAGGATCACTACGAACAAAGCTAGTAGAGGTGATGGAATTCCAGTTGAGCTATTCCAAATCCTGAAAGACGATGCTGTGAAAGTGCTGCACTCAAAATGCCAGCAAATTTGGAAAACTCAGCAGTGGCCACAGGACTGGAAAAGGTCAGTTTTCAGTCCAACCCCAAAGAAAGGTAATGCCAAAGAATGCTCAAACTACCACACGATTGCACTCATCTCACACGCTAGTAAAGTAATGTTCAAAATTCTCCAAGCCAGGCTTCAGCAATATGTGAACCATGAACTTCCATATGTTCAAGCTGGTTTTAGAAAAGGCAGAGGAACAAGAGATCAAATTGCCAACATCTGCTGGTTCATGGAAAAAGCAAGAGAGTTCCAGAAAAACATCTACTTCTGCTTTATTGACTATCTCAAAGCCTTTGACTGTGTGGATCACAATAAACAGTGGAAAATTCTGAAAGAGATGGGAATACCAGACCACCTGATCTGCCTCTTGAGAAATCTGTATGCAGGTCAGGAAGCAACAGTTAGAACTGGACATGGAACAACAGACTGGTTCCAAATAGGAAAAGGAGTGGGTCAAGGCTGTATATTGTTACCCTGTTTATTTAACTTATATGCAGATTACATCATGAGAAACGCTGGACTGGAAGAAACACAAGCTGGAATAAAGATTGCCAGGAAAAATATCAATAACCTCAGATATGCAGATGACACCACCCTTATGGCAGAAAGTGAAGAGGAACTAAAAAGCCTCTTGATGAATGTGAAAGTGGAGAGTGAAAAAGTTGGCTTAAAGCTCAACATTCAGAAAACGAAGATCATGCCATCCGGTCCCATCACTTCATGGGAAATAGATGGGGAAACAGTAGAAACAGTGTCAGATTTTATTTTTATGGGCTCCAAAATCACTGCAGATGGTTACTGCAGCCATGAAATTAAAAGACGCTTACTCCTTGGAAGGAAAGTTATGACCAACCTAGATAGCATATTCAAAAGCAGAGACATTACTTTGCCAACAAAGGTCCGTCTAGTCAAGGCTATGGTTTTTCCTGTGGTCATGTATGGATGTGAGAGTTGGACTGTGAAGAAGGCTGAGTGCCGAAGAATTGATGCTTTTGAACTGTGGTGTTGGAGAAGACTCTTGAGAGTCCCTTGGACTGCAAGGAGATCCAACCAGTCCATTCTGAAGGAGATCAGGCCTGGGATTTCTTTGGAAGGATTGATGCTAAAGCTGAAACTCCAGTACTTTGGCCACCTCATGCGAAGATTTGACTCATTGGAAAAGACTCTGATGCTGGGAGGGATTCAGGGCAAGAGGAGAAGGGGACAACAGAGGATGAGATGGCTGGATGGCATCACTGACTTGATGGACGTGAGTCTCAGTGAACTCTGGGAGTTGGTGATGGACAGTGAGGCCTGTCGTGCTGGGATTCATGGGGTGGCGAAGTGTCGGACATGACTGAGCTACTGATCTGATCTGATCTGATATCATAGTTAAATGTCTTAATATATGTAAGACACAATAACTTGTTCTACTACCCCTGAATCAGGAATTGCAACATCTGTCAACTACTAGTGGACCCTTAGCATCTTGAGAATAGGAACAAAACATATCTCACTGGATACTGAATCCAGTAAACAGCAGAATGCCCCATACATAAAACAAACTGTTGTTTTTAAATGAATGTATTAATACTCAGGTACTGTCTTTTGATTCTGGATTTATATATGATTTTCAGTTTAGAAGTAATACTTTTGAGCCATATCATACATTGATTTCCCAACCCTATATGCTATAAGATATGGCCATCAGTTTGAACATGGCAGAATTGTCATTTCTCAAATTTGACATAAGATCTCATTTTCCTATACAGTGTAAGTAAGACCTTGAGGAACCTTTATGAATCCCCCTAAATAATTTCAATAAAGTTATGCAATTAATAGTAACAGAAATCTCATATAATTCATATGAACTATTCCCCTTTTGGTCATCTTCTAGAAGGAAAAAAAAAAAAAAGGATTTTAATTCATGACGCTAAACCCTCATAGAATAAATGTTTGTTAAGTCCAATTACACATAAACACACAACCACTACCATCACCAAAATCACCACAGCCACCAGTAAAACCCTCTGCCACCACCACCAACCTTACCACATAGCTAAAAGGTAATTCTGAGTTTTTTAACAGTGTAATTTAATACATAAACCAAAAAATGTTCAGTTCAGTTTAGATGCTCAGTTATGTCTGACTCCTTGCAACTCCACGGACTACAGCACACCAAGCTTCCCTATCCATCACCAACCCATGGATCTTCCTCAAACTCATGTCCATTGAGCTGGTGATGCCATCAACCACCTCATCCTCTGTCATCCCCTTCTCCTTCTGCCTTCAACCTTTCCCAGCATCAAGGTCTTTTCCAATGAGTCAGTTCTTCCCATCGGGTGGCCAAAGTACTGGAGCTTTAGCTTCAGCATCAGTCCTTTCAATGAGCAGTGGCTTAAGCACAATATAAGTTTTTCATATACTATAATGAGGTGAATATTTTCAGTCCAAAAACTGGCCTTAATGCAGTTATTGAGGTGCGGAGGTCCATTCCTAATGTTGTTCCATCATCCTCAGTGTTAAACTGTTTCACGTGCAATTGCAGAAGTTGAAAGAATGTGTGAGTCAAAACAGATTTTCCTTAAAATTCTTGGTCTAGGAATGACATACTTGCTCACATGACAATGGCTGAACTCAATCTCATACTAGGGAGGAAATTCTTCAGTTAGAATCTGGAGCTGCTCCTCAGAAGGAACATCTTTGTCTATCTGTCCCTTTTAGTCCCAGTGGTTCTCTAAGGCAAATAACTCTCACTATCCTCCATGTCCACACCTGAAATTCTGACATGGGCATTCCAGAGTATTCTCTCTTTGTAAGCTATAAAATTTACACAGGTCTCATAGTGCTGTGTCTATCTGTCTGTCTAGCTATCATTCATCCATTGAGACAAATACAGAGGATATTTTTAGGCCTTGCTCATGGTGTTCTTGGCAATGCTATTTTCTCTGCAACAGTAAAACGGACTAGAATCAATTATTGCAAGTGACTTCCAGTCAGTTCTACTTGATTTGAAGTTCCTGTAGCTACATCCAAAATTGTCTCCTCTTCATTGTTCTCCAGTTCGTCTCACCCCTTCACCGCCCTCTCTCTCTGCTTATA
This sequence comes from Bos indicus x Bos taurus, assembly GCF_003369695.1. Classification (NCBI taxonomy): domain Eukaryota; kingdom Metazoa; phylum Chordata; class Mammalia; order Artiodactyla; family Bovidae; genus Bos; species Bos indicus x Bos taurus. The sequence goes on from NC_040087.1 coordinate 57,270,073, forward strand.
TATACATATGTTGAAAACATCTGAGATAAATAGAATTATGGGAAGATAGCATATTTAATCCAATTTTTTTCTACAGAGCAAACAATCTTTAACTGAAAATACAATGCACTTTCTTTTTTCAAAGCCTATTTTCATCTTATTCCCTGCTCTTATGAACCCAAAACATTTAGCTCTCTCAAATTTTTGAAGTTAGAATTCTGGACTCTTCTTTCCTACTTCATTATTGTTCACAGAAAAGATAGCACTTTAATCATCTCTTTGATACAACTCTTCCAAATCAAAAAAGTGGTAACCAACACACACTAACATCCTCTCTGATTTTATCTTCTAGAGTTACAGACCAGTTGGCACTTATATTGCCATCCAAATTTTCAGAAGTAAACACCTTATTACATATTCTGCCACTCTATTACATGTAACCTCATTTTTCAGCTTCATTAATCTATTTCTTCACTCTCTGCTGCTAAGCTGTTAAAGCAATGTCACATACTTTGTGACTCCTGTTGCAGGATTCCATATTAAAATACAAAATTTTGTATTACTTAGGGTAGACATACTACAGTAACAAATAAGCACATGTGTGTAATGACTGTACCATAATGAAGGTATATTCTTACTCATATAATAATTTGAAGCAGATGGTCCTCTTACATGTAGTTATTTAATATCCCAAGTTACTGTGAGTAACTTGCTTCCAACAAATTAAATATGGCTAAAGTGACCAGAGCTTGAGAGGTTAGAGTATAAAACAGTCTCTTTTGTCTTGACCACTCTCTGTCTCTTGTGCTCCCAATTTGCTTTCTTTGATGAAGCAAGCCATGATGTTCTGGGCTACACAATGGGGAGCTCTTCCTGGAAAGTAACTTAAGGGTGTCCTTCCAATTTTAGTAGGAACTGAATCATGTCAACAGTCACATGAGTGAACTCAAAAGTAAGCTCTTTCCCTATGGAGAAAACTGCTGCAACCAGCCAACACCTTGAATGGAGCATTCTGAGAGACTCAGAGCAGGAGGATTCAGGTAGCCACACCCACATTACTTACCAACAGAAAATGGTGAGAAAGTATTTTCTGCTCTAAGTTTCTTAATTTGGGGGTAATTCAGTTCAGTTCAGTCACTGAGTCGTGTCCGACTCTTTGAGACCCCATGAACTGCAGCACACCAGGCCTCCCTGTCTATCACCAACTCCCAGAGTTCACTCAAACTCATGTCCATCCAGTCGGGGATGCCATCCAGCCATCTCATCCTCTGTTGTCACCTTCTCCTCTTGCCCCCAATCCCTCTCAGCATCAGGGTCTTTTCAAATGAGTCAGTTCTTCACATGAAGTGGTCAAAGTATTGGAGTTTCAGCTTTAGCATCAGTTCTTCCAATGAACACCCAAGACTGGTCTCCTTTAGGATGGACTGGTTGGATCTCCTTGCAATCCAAGGGACTCTCAAGAGTCTTCTCTAGCACCACAGTTCTAAAGCATCAATTCTTCAGTGCTCAGTGTTCCTCACAGTCCAACTCTCACATCCGTACATGACCACTGGAAAAACCATAGCCTTGACTAGACAGACCTTTGTTGACAAAGTAATGTCTCTGCTTTTGAATTATGGTATCTAGGTTGGTCATAACTTTCCCTCCGAGGAGTAAGTGTCTTTTACTTTCATGGTTGCAATCACCATCTACAGTGATTTTGGAGCCCAAAAAAATAAAGTCTGACACTGTTTCCACTGTTTCCCCACCTATTTCACATGAAGTGATGGGGCCAGATGCCATGATCTTAGTTTTCTGAATGTTGAGCTTTAAGCCAACTTTTTCACTCTCCTCTTTCACTTTCATCAAGAGACTTTTTAGTTCCTCTTCACTTTCTGCCATAAGGGTGGTGTCATCTGCATATCTGAGGTTATTGATATTTCTCCCAGCAATCTTGATTCCAGCTTGTGCTTCTGCCAGCCCAGCGTTTCTCATGATGTACTCTGCATATAAGTTAAATAAGCAGGGTGACAATATATAACCTTGACCCACTCCTTTTCCTATTTGGAACCAGTCTGTTGTTCCATGTCCAGTTCTAACTGTTGCTTCCTGACCTGCATATAGGTTTCTCAAGAGATAGGTCAGGTCGTCTGGTATTCCCATCTCTTTCAGAATTTTCCACAGTTTATTGTGATCCACACAGTCAAAGGCTTTGGCATAGTCAAGAAAGCAGAAGCAGGTGTTTTTCTGGAACTCTCTTGCTTTTTCCATGATCCAGAGGATGTTGGCAATTTAATATCTGGTTTCTCTGCCTTTTCTAAAACCAACTTGAACATCAGGAAGTTCACGGTTCATGTATTGCTGAAGCCTGGCTTGGAGAATTTTGAGCATTACTTTACTAGCATGTGAGATGAGTGCAATTGTGCGGTAATTTGAGCATTCTTTAGCATTGCCTTTCTTTGGGATTGGAATGAAAACTGACCTTTCCCAGTCCTGTGGCCACTGCTGAGTTGGGGTAATTTGTCTTCCCTGGTGGCTCAGACGATAAAGTGTCTGCCTGCAATGCGGGAGACCCAGGTTCGATCCCTGGGTTGGGAAGATCCCCTGGAGAAGGAAATGGCAACCCACTCCAGTACTCTTGCCTGGAAAATTCCATGGACCAAGGAGCCTGGTAGGCTACAGTCAATGGGGTCGCAAAGAGTCACTTCACTAGTGCTCCTAATAAAAATCTGTTTAGGTATCAGTTCTGTTTCTCCAGCGAACCCTGAGTAATATACCACTGCCTACATGTTCTCAAGATAAGTAATAATTAGTCCTTGATTAAGAGACAATGGAAGCACCATTTAGCATACACAGTCCCTTCTAGATTAGCATAGTAGTTGGGGTGACCATCGATGTTAGTACATTGGCTTTCAGTTCAGTTCAGTTCATTTCAGTCGCTCAGTCGTGTCCAACTCTTTGTGACCCCATGAATCGCAGCATGCCAGGCCTCCTTGTCCATCACCATCTCTTAGAGTTCACTCAGACTCCGTCCATCGAGTCAGTGATGCCATCCAGCCATCTCATCCTCTGTCGTCCCCTTCTCCTCTTGCCCCCATTCCCTCCCAGCATCAGAGTCTTTTCCAATGAGTCAACTCTTCACATGAGCTGGCCAAAGTACTGGAGTTTCAGCTTTAGCATCATTCCTTCCAAAGAACACCCAGGACTGATCTCCTTTAGGATGGACTGGTTGGATCTCCTTGCAGTCCAAGGGACTCTCAAGAGTCTTCTCCAACACCACAGTTCAAAAGCATCGGTTCTTCAGCTTTATCCAATGGTAAATAAACTTCTCATATCTTTATGATAAGATCATAGTTTTGCAACTTGGAGTGAGATGTCAGCCAGCTGAAACTAGGGTTCTATCTGCCCAGAGAAATAGAGAGACAATGGTTCTCTCCCTTAATGATTACATAACAAGGACATGGTTCCTAGGCTCCTGAGAAGGCCATTCCTGGCTCTTAGAGCCTGCAATAGGCTTGTATAGGCTTTTAGAGATTTCCATGTATTTACACAGAGTCTACAGTAAAAATTTTTCTAAAATAAATGCTTTAACAAAAGGACAGATAAAGTCTCTTCTTCTATTTTCAAGGAGAATTGAGCTTTTTATTTTCTTTGTGCATATACTTACTATCTCCTACATATGTTATAAAAGAGTAATATTACAATTTTCTGATTGTTTTTTCTCCCTTTTTGGAGGCAATTTTCAGCCATCTGCATATGGAACAAGTTCATAGTAAAATAGAAATCAAACCAATTATATAACTGAGTTACTGAGTATTTTAAAAATCCAACACAATATTTACCTTTAGGGAATAACTTTTGAATGTACCATACTACTGATGAAGAGGTGAATCATATTTTTGATTCACAATGTACAAACATATTTTTTGTCATATGTTACCTTTTCATATCATTGTAATGTTTTCATTGCTTTCATATTCTAAGGAATAACATTGTATTATTTGATAGTTTCTTATGAAGTCTTATCCAGTATAAGCCGCAAGAGTAGCTTAACTCTGGAGTCTGATAATATAATTTTTTTTTCCCCTTAATTTAAGATTCTGAAATGTTCAAAAGCTATCTCCTGAGTTTCAGTGAATTACATGCCATCACGTTTATACAGCTTTTGCCTAGGCCCTTTATTATGGGATTTCTATTTAGGTCTTTTAACAATTATTCTGTCTTTCTAAATATTTATTCCAAAGTATAAAATGCAGAGACATCCATGGCCCTCACCAAGTATCACATTCTTACAATGAGGTATCCACAGAAAAGTACAGCTTGAACTAAACGACTCTAAAAGTTTTAAGTCTGGGGAACAAACTTATCTCAGGACTTTATTTTTTGGCATTGAGTATAAATCAATAATTGTATTATTTCAACAGTCAACAAAGTCTCCATGAATAATTGACTTCCAGCTTTGTTTATCTATCTATATTGGGACTTGAGTGAACTTACATCCCCAAATTCATAAAGTGATATTAGAACTGTCTTCTGCATATTCCAGCTGTAATTTCCATATTTCTGCTTATTATTATTATGAGTAGTAGTACACTATTTACACAATCTTCATTTCTAAACTCTCCTTCCCATCAAACCAGTTAGCAAAATATATTTCGTGTCAAATTTAGGACCTGACACCTAAGTAGATATTAATCACTTTTACTTTGCTATGATTAAAAAGTGTTAATGGGTTCAGTCTCATTTTTATGCTCTCAGCCGTTAGATTGTTGGACTTATAATTTCAGGTGCTGCTTCACTGAGGGGTGGGGCAGGCTAGAGCTGATCAGAAATGAGTTTGTGGGAACTATTACTGAAAGTACAAGAAGAAAAGAACAATGTGATAAATGATATGTTTGTTTTCTAATAAAATGTGATTCTCCAGTAAAGTAATTGAAGACAATCCATAGTGAATAAGACACCAAGGCAGTCTATGACAACAGTGATCAGTTTGCTGGAATCCCTCCTTTCAGTTTAGTTCCCTACCAGGATCAGTTAATGTAGAAAACTTACATTTGAAGACTTTTGTAGCAAGCACAGAACAGTCTTCTTGAGCTGCCGGCTTTGTGGTAAACATGAAAGCAGATGGATAGTCAGTAGCACTTGAAAGGGTCCCTAGGACTGAGAGAAGCTTTTTTTTTTTTTTTTTTTTTTGAGTATATAATATGGTTATAAGAGAATTAAGTTAAGTTAGGTACAAGACATGGTCTCAAACCCAAATTCATAGGTTTGTCAAACATTGATGTATTTATTTATTTTTAAACAGAAATTTAAAGGGAGAAACTCCATTCTTGCTTGTGAGTACCACTCTAAATTTTAACAAAGCCAGTGGTAAAGCCCTAAGACATCTTAGGATAGTGGTTGCAGAATTGTAGCTGATGTATTTTTACAATTTGATTCATCTGCTATACTAGACTTGTCCAGAGCACTGAGGTATCGAGGACTCTGCAAACATTTACGTAATCCTTGACAACAGCAGAAATAAAGTGACTTCCGCAGTCCTACTCAGGGTGCTCCTATACTCCCAAAGTAGGAGCTGTGTGTACTGAGACTTCAGCACTGAATATCACCTTTTGAAGAAGGAAAGACTTCAGGCCATCAGGATATCGTAAGTACCATATCTAAACAAAAATCTCTTACTTCTACAAGCATTAGTTCCATGAAATCCAACTACTACCAAGTTCCTAGCAACACTGGTCAGAACAAAAATCATGTGCTTACCTTGAAACTTGTCTATGAAGAACTATGCAGACAAACAGCGCATACTTTTAATATATTTTGAACAATTTTATCTTCTTCGTAGGCATAGTAAGAGTCTGGTGTCTTTAAAATTTATCTTTTATTCAGATGATTTTGTTGATGACACAACAGTAACCAAGCAAATATGTGGTACAGGAAATATTTTCGTAGCTAATTCCCATCATTCAGTCAAATTTATTTAGTCTCTTTTATAGTCCATGTGACCATATTCTTTTGCTAAAAGCATTTCCATATGTTTTTGTTAAGCATATTTTTGAAAATGGTCTTTATTGTATTAAATTGAAGGCTCTATATTTGCAGTCTGTCATGCTTTGACAGCAGCTTTTGCAGTTTTATCAGTTAAATTATTACTTTTAGAGACTTTATCCTCCTACCCTATGTGAGGTCTGCAATGAATTACTAATATCTGAGCAGGCAGTTGTACACTCTTTATTTATTTAATTTTTAAATTTATTTAGTTTTTGGAGGCTAATTACAATAAAGTTGTACAGTCTTTTTTTTTTTTTTCATTTTCTGAATGTTTTTTTTTTTAATTTTATTTTATTTTTAAACTTTACAAATTGTATTAGTTTTGCCAAATATCAAAATGAATCCACCACAGGTATACATGTGTTCCCCATCCTGCACCCTCCTCCTTCCTCCCTCCCCATACCATCCCTCTGGGTCATCCCAGTGCATTAGCCTCAAGCATCCAGTATCGTGCATCGAACCTGGACTGGCAACTCGTTTCATACATGATATTATACATGTTTCAATGCCATTCTCCCAAATCTTCCCACCCTCTCCCTCTGCAACAGAGTCCATAAGACTGTTCTATACATCAGTGTCTCTTTTGCTGTCTCATACACAGGGTTATTGTTAGCATTTTTCTAAATTCCATATATATGCATTAGTATACTGTATTGGTGTTTTTCTTTCTGGCTTACTTCACTGTGTATAATAGGCTCCAGTTTCATCCACCTCATTAGAACTGATTCAAATGTATTCTTTTTAATGGCTGAGTAATACTCCATTGTGTATATGTACCACAATTTCTCATCCATTCATCTGTTGATGGATATCTAGGTTGCTTCCATGTCCTGGCTATTATAAACAGTGCTGCGATGAACATTGGGGTACACGTGTCTCTTTCCCTTCTGGTTTCCTCAGTGTGTATGCCTAGCAGTGGGATTGCTGGATCACAAGGCAGTTCTATTTCCAGTTTTTTAAGGAATCTCCACACTGTTCTCCATAGTGGCTGTACTAGTTTTCATTCCCACCAACAGTGTAAGAGGGTTCCCTTTTCTCCACACCCTCTCCAGCATTTATTGCTTGTAGACTTTTGGATCTTATAATATGTCTGTGATAAATAAGTATACAAAACAGTAATGACTCTCCTAAACATTTATAGTTTTATTTTTTCCTATTAGCATTTTAATCACTTATTAATCTAATTTTCATTTCATGCAAGGAATGTGATAGAAAACTCAGTATTATATGAACTTTAACACTTAGGAGTTTTCACAATCTGTGTGATTTATTCCAATTAGGCCAAACATATTAATTTTTGGATCTTAATAAACCTTTAATATGGAGTCTACTTTTCATTAACAATTTTGTCATTTTATTAAGCCTTTCCCAATTACTGTTCCTTGGCACTTTCTACAACCTGTCTCCAGAAAAGATAATAAGACAGTATTCCATATAGATGCCATTATAATAGGCCGGTGTCCTTCAACTGGGCTTCCCTGGTAGCTCAGCTATTAAAGAATCTGCCTGCCATGCAGGAGACCCTGGTTCGATTCCTGGGTGGGAAAGATCTGCTGGAGAAGGGATAGGAAACCCACTCCAGTATTTTTGGGCTTCCCTGATGGCTCAACTGGTAAAGAACCTGCCAGCAATGTGGGAGACCTGGGTTCGGAAGATCCCCTGGAGAAGGGAATGGCTGCCCACTCCAGTATTCTGGTCTGGAGAATTTCATGGACTGTATACTCCACAGGGTTGCAAAGAGTTGGACACAACTGAGTGACCTTCACATTCACTTTCATTCTTCAATTATTTTTTTTGTGAGGGCCTATTAACAGTTTGGAAAGTGTTTCTTATTTGTTTGAATTCTAGTTAACATTCAACACGTCATAAACCATATTTTAACTGCAATGAATAACACAATCATGGCAACATTCTCTGCCTGAAAATAAATTCTTGAAAGTTTAAATATTTATATCCTTCTTAAAAGTGATAGTTTGTAAATCCAAATTTTTAAGTAAATGAGATGATATTATAGAGGACTGTTATACTGTTAGCATAAATATGTAAATCACATAGTTAAGTCCTTTACCATTTCTCAGCTTATCTATGACAATTCCTTAAACAACAATAATAGATACTGGATATGTAGCTACAGAGCCATTTTTGTTCTAGAATACAATTTCTAACTTACTCTAAACTTTACTTATCAAGACATAAAATATACTCTGAGTATTAAAAAATATGTTAGTTATTGCTGCTATTTTTTCAAAAAAATGGTTTTTATTTCATGTAATATTACCCCAAAAAAGATGGCACTTAAAGTGCAGGTGTTTAGAACAAATTTTCCTTTCATTAATTTTTTTTGTGATGGCCTATTAACAGTTTGGAAAGTGTTTCCTAGTTGTTTGAATTCTAGTTTCATTCAACACATCATAAACCGTATTTTAACTGCAATGAGTAACACAATCATGGCAAAATTCTCTGCCATATCTTATCGGTAATAATCTAAGAAAGTTTCCAACTTACATATATGGTTATATCGACTTTCATGTGAATGCAAAATGGACATTTGTCAAAGACTTTTTAAATCTATGAGTTAATGATGATCCGAATATTAATATATTAAAACCTGTTTACGTGAAACTGACCACAGAGATGTGTATTTTCTGTAGTAAAAATTCATGTGCATTGCTATGAGCAGTGATTCTTTGTATTGCAATGGTCAGAAAACACTTGCATAACCCCCATTTTCCATAATTTTATGTCTCTTTCTACAGAATTGTAAAATAGCCTAGATAGTAACAAAGGTGACCAGTTGTACATGTCTATGCAAAATCGCATAATTGTGAAGAGTCAGCTACACAACACCCAGACCTCCACAGAAAGAAATATCCAGTAATCTCTTTTTTTCCCCCATTTTCAAACTTTGGACAATTTTTCTGCATAATTTTCATTTTTTTGCATACTTCAGATTCAGTTTAAATCTGTTTCCTATGGAATTCTATGAAATGCATAAAGGTATAAATTGTTACATATATGCACACCAAAAATTGTATATACATAACTGACATAATAAATTTTATCAGGGCCACTGAATGATGAAATGAAATAGAACATTTTCTAAGTATTAAAAATTATTTTCAAACTAATGTTTTTAGCCAGTCTGTGTTTTGTAACATAACATTCAGACATAAAAGAACTGAGATTTATTGACAACTTACTCAGGTAAAACAAGATAGTAATTAAACACAAAGGTCAACATATAATCTGATCATAGAAAAAATGGCTCCAGTGCATTTGTAAGAAATAAGTGTCTGACTGTCACAGCTTCATTTGACAGTGAAATGTATAAATCAATAAATATTTAAAGCATCTTTATTATTTTACAAAAATTTAAAAATTCATGTAAAGACTACATGGAAGAACTGTCTGTGGTTAAAAAAAATCAAATAACCTTAGCAAATCCAAATTTATCTGTAGCTGCAATTGAAATTGGAACATAGATAAAAAGTTTAAAACATTAAGAAAAAGGTAGGACCATTTTGCAAAATTTGAAATAATTATATGAGTGGAATTTAATATAACAATGTTAATTGAATTCTCATAAATAGAGAGATACACAATCAAATTACACTATTATACTGAAATATTTTTCAAGTTGGTAAAAATCTAGTGGTTTAATAACAGATTCTGATGTGCAGCTGTGGGGAAACAGATAATCCAGTTATTATAGCTGGAAATGTAAACATCTCAAAAGGGGATAATGCAAAATCTATAAAATTCCACAGACAGTTACCATTTCATGTAGCAGTCTCAAGTTTAAGAATTTATCACAAAACTCATTGGAAAATATATAAAATAAAATGCATAAAGACTGTAATTGAAATATTACTTGTAACAGCAAAAATAAAGCATAATAGATAGCTGGATGCATGAAATGCCCGTCAAGGGAATACTGGTTAAATGAACTATGAAAAATCAACAAAACAGACATCAAACACCCAAATCTCAACAAAATGGGAAAATAAACTGCTTGAAAAGGAAAGCAAATTTTATATATTACTAATGAGTAATTTCTATAAAGTGCATATAGTAGTTTTAGTTTAACCTTTAAAAATATACATACACACATACCTATCATACATATACATCTATATGTATTATTTATGTGTAGTGTTTAAAAGGTAATCGCTAAAGAGAGAATAGGATACAAAAACCATGGATTCAATCTAGTCGCCTTTTCTTGTTTTGATTCTAAATCCATAAAAAAAATAATTTGTCACATTAAAATAAAATTAAATAAGTCCTTAATAATATAATATGAACAAATATAAACAGTGCAAATAAAATTAAATATGAACTATTCTGAGTGATTTTAACACTCAGTAATTTGACTCTCCATATCTAGCAAAATATAATCTATAGACAAAAGCACACAAGTGTTATCCATATAGGTATGTGTGTGCTTAGTTGCTCAATTGTCCCTGATTGTTTGCAACCCTTTGGACTGCAGACTGCCAGGCTCCACAAACATATATAAATGGTTTGTTATCATATTGTTAATGGGAGTTTTGGAAGAATTGATAGTTTTGTCTGTTTTAATCATGAGCACATTGTGGTGAAGAATACAATAACTCATTCAGCACTTTGATCCACTACAGTGATTTGTGCCCAGATGCAAGGATTTTACTTCAAAGAGAAATTTACACAATTTGTATAAATAACAACCCAAGATAAAAGGACAAACACTGTCCCGCTGTTGTATAGATATGTTTTTGATCTGCCATCAGGAACTAACAGTTAAGAAACTTTATTTATACTTAAAAACTAAAATATTACCTGCCAAACTAAAACCTTAAGATGCTTGCAAAAACCCAAGAACTTTGGGTAATTCAGGAAAAAAAGAAAAGAGTCTATTACCCACAGCAATAGCTGTAGCTGGAATGTTATTTTACTCTGGTTGCCTCAGACCCAATCCCACAGGATGATGCAAGAAGGGTTAACTAAAGTATCGTAAATTACCAATAACTTTATTGGCCTCCATACAGAGTTTTAGCCTAGTCAGTAAATAAGCAATCAATTGTATTCACCATACAGAATCAGGTCATCAAAGAGGATCACAAGACAAGATAGCACTTAGCACCCCACACAGTAAGGTGTATTGAAGGAGAAGGGTCTTGAATTTAGGAAGCCGGAAACATTTATAATGGGAAGTGAAAGTTGGACTGTGAAGAAAGCTGAGAGCCGAAGAATTGATGCTTTTAAACTGTGATGCTGGGGAAGACTCTTGAGAGTTCCTTCGACTGCAAGACTATCCAACCAGTCCATTCTAAAGGAGATCAGTCCTGAGAATTCTTTGGAAGGAATGATGCTAAAGCTGAAACTCTAATACTTTGGCCACCTCATGTGAAGAGTTGACTCATTGGAAAAGACTCTGATGCTGGGAGGGATTGGGGGCAGGAGGAAAAGGGGACGACAGAGGATGAGATGGCTGAATGGCATCACCGACTCGATGGACATGAGTTTGGGTGAACTCCAGGAGTTGGTGATGGACAGGGAGGCCTGGCATGCTGCAGTTCATGGGGTCGCAAAGAGTCGGACATGACTGAGCAACTGAACTGAACTGAAACCTGCCTGAATTCTGCCCTAGAGGAGACTGTTTTTGTTTTTTTTTTAGTTTTATTTTATTTTTAAACTTTACATAATTGTATTAGTTTTGCCAAATATCAAAATGAATCCACCACAGGTATACATATTACACTGTAGAGTAAGCAAATCTGTTTCCCACAACAGAACCTAACTCAAACCAAAGGGAAGAGATTGAGGTGATGCAGTCTAGGCTCTCAGTTTTTTACAGTACAGAACAGAAAGTCGCAGAGAATAGATAAGGGATTTGTAGAGAGTAATCAGCACATTGAGAGTCCCTTGGACTGTCAGGATATCCAACAAGTCCATTCTAAAGGAAATTAGTCTTGAGTGTTCATTGGAAGGACTAATGTTGAAGCTGAAACTCCAATACTCTGGCCACCTGATGTGAAAATCTGACTCACTGGGAAAGACCCTGATGCTGGGAAAAATTGAAGGCAGGAGGAGAAAGGGACGACAGAGAATGAGATGGTTGGATGGCATCACTAACTCAATGGAGATGAATTTGAGTAGACTCTGGGTGTTGGTGATGAACAGGGAGGCCTGACATGCCGTGGTCCGCAGGGCTACAGAGAGTTAGACACGACTGAGTGACTGAACTGAATTGAATCAGCACGTTTTAAGGTTTTCATTTTATTATTGTTTCCTTTTCATTAATTTAAATAATATGCATTTAATTTTCATTGTGTGTTCTGGATTCTCAGGAAAAATCCATCAAAGGTCTTATAACTATGGATCAGAAGTAATATAAAGAACTTAGATCATAATTCTGCAGATGTTTTTTAAGGAAATAATGGGGGTAGAGTTCATGGAGATCTAGTGTTATACTTTCTGAATTTCCCTTGATGATGCATATATTTTAAAGAACTGTCTTCCTTAGTTTTGATAATTTAGTCCTCAGGGGGTGAAACACTGAAAGGCTGCCTGTCTGTGACCATTAATTGTAAACACTGTATCTACTTCCTATGAAAACTAATCACGGCTATATTCTCATCTAAACCGATCTTTCCAAAGCCACATTGGACTGGCTGTTCTTATGATTAAAAGTATAAAAAAGTGAGCTATGACATAAATCTTAATTTTCAGTAATAGAAAGTGGCAGACAAAAATCTCTCCTACTGCTTTTACTGTCCTGTCTCTAGAGAAATTTTTTCTGCCATTCTCCCTGCACAGTGGTTTCCTGCAATCCTTTCTAGTTTCAAGACTTGACATACACTCCGTGGTTACATGGCAATCTTTTCTCCTCTATTGAGCTGGTGCAAAATAATCAGTTGGAAGAGAAAGTACAAATAAAACTTGGGCTGCGTATCCTCTCTCAGGCTTCTTCTATTGTGCTTGGGTTCTAGAACCCAGAGTACCTTTTGTAACATTTTTCATGAAATAAATAATCTACTTCCCATCTGGCAGGGGACAAAGCACAATTCTGTTTCCAAAAGTCTACATGTTTCTTCTATGTGCATCATTTTAAATTTATCTAAATTCTGAGAATCTCAAAGACTATATGAAGTAATGATTTCTGTTTTCATCAATATCCTGCATTATATAAAAGGCAAACTCACCTTCTTTGATAACCTGTATCCCAAACGTCTTTTAAAAGCTTTCCCCTTTCTTTTGTCTTTGTTTTGATCATTTTTTATTTCATTTCAGTAAGAGTGGGGGAAGAAGAAAATAAATTGACATGCACAAATGACCATACCTAAATAGAAATACCCACTTTCCAAGCCTAATGCTTTGCCATCAGATCAGAGACGCTGAGATTCTAATGCATAACCATTAAACCTCTTTTGCAGAGGTTTTACCCATTTTTAAAGTTATTTCTCTTCAGATAGCTACAGAGCTCATATTTTGTTTTCTGTAATATTATCGTTTTAACTTAAAAGTAATGAGACTGATTCTTCTACTCACAGCTACAAGTATATTTAACTTACTCATTTAAAGAAAACTATGACCTGGAAAATATCCATGAGATGCACTATGCAGAGCAAAGGAAATCAGTATATTTTGATTTAAGTACTTTGGATTATAAATTTAAAAGTTTATTCCTAATTGCATTATATGAATATATATATATATATACACATATGATAAAACTATATGTACCACAAATATATGAAACTTAGTCTCATAGCACATTGAGCATATATTTTCTGTTGGGTTATTTCCCCATCATTCCACTTTCATGAAAATAACACAGCAAAAGAGTTTTCAGAAAATGAAAAAGCTCTTCAATGTCAAACCAAAGGTCAGAAGAATTTTTCATAAGAATATCAGACAAGATTTCAAAATTCTTTACTCAGTAATTTAGAGTTTCTTTGAAAAGATTTGACTTTTGAAGTGCAGTTTTAATCATAACTTTGGAAATAAGAGTACTATGCCATAAAAGATTTTCAGTACATATAATAGGAAGCTCTTTCATTTCATTCTTCTTTAAAATGTCAAAATGAACTTAACATATTTTATATAATATCAGTATCAGAAGAGTGTCTCAATATAACTTCTCAGTTCTAAGGATTCCTTCAATAATTCTGCAATACATTATCTCAGAATTACCTTGTCTTCAGCAAATGTTCTTTAATTAGTTCTCCTTTCTAAAGGCCCCAACACTTCCATGAATATTACTAAATGATACTCTGGTGGTCAAAAAGAATCAGTGTGACTCTTTGCTGCTGCTACTGCTGCTAAGTCGCTTCAGTCATGTCCGACTCTGTGCGACCCCATAGACGGTAGCCCACCAGGCTCCCCCGTCCCTGGGATTCTCCAGGCAAGAACACTGGAGTGGGTTGCCATTTCCTCCTCCAGTACATGAAAGTGAGAAGTGAAAGTGAAGTCTCTCAGTCGTGTCCAACTCTTAGCGACCCCATGGACTGCAGCCCACCAGGCTCCTCCATCCATGGGATTTTCCAGGCAAGAGTACTGGAATGGGGTGCCATTGCCTTCTCCGTGTGACTCTTTATTGACCTAATTGAGAGACTAAACTTTACTACTTATAAGAGGTAAAATAATTTAGAATTTGGTTATCACAGGGTAGTTAAAATAGCAAATTATAAGTATATATAAGCAACTTATATTTTAACCTATAGTCTCATATATCCTCTAGGGCTCTCCAGGTGGTGTGGCAAAGAGTCCATCAGCCAATGCAGGAGATGTAGATTCGATCCCTTGATCAAGAAGATCCCTGGGAGTAGGAAATGGCAAACCACTCCAGTATTTTTGCCTGGAAAATTCCATGGGCAAAGGGACCTGGCAGGCTACAGTCCCTGGGGCCACAAAGAACTGGACACAACTGAGCAACTAAGCACCTTATATATGCTCTATGTAGTGTTTTGAACTATTATAATGTCAATTAGGAAAGTGCAAAAAGCCTTCCAAATAATCTTCAACAAAACAGTGATTTAGAATTGCAATAAAATGATGCCAAATACTTTTTTTTTTAAATGGTATTACTGTCATAGGATTTCTTGTCATTTGTCATGTCTGCATTCAATTAAGCTGACTTAAGTCAGTAATCAAGAATGAACTAGGTTGCAAATATTGACCCGCTAATGTACATCTGGGGAACAAATAAAGCTTAAATTAAAAGTTAATGGTCCATTTCTGATAATGAATGATACCATCTTTAGATATTATAACATTTATTGTAGAAAATATTTATCTAAATCTTGATTGGTATCTAGAAAACTTTCAAAACATTTAGGAATCATTAACCATTTTTTTTTAGACTTTGTTAATTGACTTCCTTTTATGAAAGAGGTGGATTTAGTTTTCAAACTTTACCATCATCTCTGCATTCCCTTCCCCATACAGTCAATATTACAATTTTTATTAAGTCAATATATATCGATTCTTCTTTATACATTCTCTATTGATAGACACTTAGGTTGTTTCCATGTCCTGGCTGTGAAAACAGTGCTAGAATAAACATTGGGGTGCATGTATCTTTTGGAATTATGGTTTTCTCTAGGTATATGACCAGACATTGGACTTCTGGATCATATGATAGCTTTATTTTTAGCTTTTTAAGGAATTTCCATATTGTTCTCCACAGCGGCTGCATCAGTCCACATTCCCACCCACAGTGTAGCAGGGTTCCCTTTTCTCTACACCCTTTCCAGTATTTACTGCTCAGAAAATTTTTGACAATATGGCCGTTCTGATTGGCATGAGGTGATAATTCATTGTAGTTTTGATTAAAAAGGAACAAAACTGTTGCTTTGCAGAGACATGGATGGACCTAGAGAATGTCATACAGAATGAAGTAAGCAAGAAAGAGAAAAACAAATATTGTTTAATGCATATATGTGGTCTCTAGAAAAGTGTTTATGGGTGAACCTATTTGCAAAGCAGAACTAGAGACACAGACGTGGAGAACAAACATATGGACATCAAAGGGGGATAGAAGGAGTAGGATGAATTAGGAGATTAGGATTGACATATATACACTACTATGTATAAAAGAGAAAAGTAATGAGAACCTACTGCATGGCACAGGGAAGTCTACACAATGCTCTGTGGTGACATAAATGGGAAGCAAATAAAAAAAAGACGGGATATATGTATATGTATGACTGATGCACTTTGCTGTATGGTAGAAACTAACAGAATGCTTTAGGCAACTATATATCAAGAAAATCAGGTATGACCTAAATCAAATCCCTTATGACTATACACTGGAAGTGTGAAATAGATTTAAGGGACTAGATCTGATAAGAGTGCCTGATGAACTATGGAAGGAGGTTTGTGACATTGTATAGAAGACAGGAATCAAGACCATCCCCAAGAAAAAGAAATGCAAAAAGGCAAAATGGCTGTCTGAGGAGGCCTTACAAATAGCTGTGAAAAGAAGAGAAGTGAAAAGCAAAGGAGAAAAGGAAAGATATACCCATTTGAATGCAGAGTTCCAAAGAATAACAAGGAGAGATTAGAAAGCCTTCCTCAGCGATCAATGCAAAGAAATAGAAGAAAACAATAGAATGGGAAAGACTAGAGATCTCTTCAAGAAAATTAGAGGTAACAAGGGTACATTTCATGCAAAAATGGGCACAATAAAGGACAGAAATGGTGGGCACCTAACAGAAGCATAAGATATTAAGAAGAGGTGGCAAGAATACACAGAAGAACTGTACAAAAAAGATCTTCATGACCCAGGTAATCACAATGGTGTGATCACTCACCTAGAGCCAGATATCCTGGAATATGAAGTCAAATGGGCCTTAGGAAGCATCACTATGAACAAAGCTAGTGGAGGTGATGGAATTCCAGTGGAGCTATTTCAAATCCTGAAAGATGATGCTGTGAAAGTGCTGCACTCAATATGCCAGCAAATTTGGAAAACTCAGCAGTGGCCACAGGACTGGAAAAGCAGTTTTCATTCCAATCCCAAAGAAAGGCAATGCCCAAGAATGCTCAAATTATTGCACAACTGCCCTCATCTCACAGGCTAGCAAAGTAATGCTCCAAGTGAGGTTTCAACAGTACGTGAACTGAGATGTTCAAGCTGGATAAAGAAAAGGCAGAGGAACCAGAGATCAAATTGCCAACATCCACTGGATCATAGAAAAAACAAGAGAAGTCCAGAAAAACATCTACCTCTGCTTCACTGACTATGCTAAAACCTTTGACTGTGTGAATCATGACAAACTGTGGAAAATTCTTTAAGAGCTGGGAATACCAGACCACCTTACCTGCCTCTGAGAAATCTGTATGCAGGTCAAGAAGCAACAGTTAGAACCAGACATGGAACAACTGTGGTCTGGTTCCAAATTGTGGATGGAGTATGTCAAGGCTGTACACTGCCACCCTGCTTATATAACTTAGATGCAGAGTACATCATGTGAAATGCCGGGCTGGATAAAGCACAAGCTGGAATCAAGATTGCCAGGAGAAATATCAATAACCTCAGATAAGCAGATGACACCACCGTTATGGCAGAAAACGAAGAACTAAAGAGCCTCTTGATGAAAGTGAAAGAGGAGAGTGAAAAAGTTGACTTAAAACTCAACATTCAAGAAACTAAGATCATGGCATCTAGGCCCATCATTTCATGGCAAATAAATGAGTAAACAATGGAAAAAATGACAGACTTTTTTTCTTGGGCTCCAAAATTACTGCAGGTGGTGACTGCAGCTATGAAATTAAAAGACACTTGCTCCTTGGAAGAAAAGCTATGACCAATCTAGTGAAGTGAAGTGAAAGTGAAGTCGCTCAGTTGTGTCCGACTCTTAGCGACCCCATGGACTTCAGCCCACCAGGCTCCCCCGTCCCTGGGATTCTCCAGGCAAGAACACTGGAGTGGGTTGCCATTTCCTTCTCCAATGCATGAAAGTGAAAAGTGAAAGTGAAGTCGCTCAGTCCTGTCCGACTCTTAGCAACCCAATGGACTTCAGCCTACCAGGCTCCTCTGTCCACCGGATTTTCCAGGCAAGAGTGCCGGAGTGGAGTGCCATTGCCTTCTCTGTGACCAACCTAGACAGCATATTAAAAAGCAGAGACATTACTTTGCCAAAAATGGTCTATCTAATCAAAGCTATGGTTTTTCCAGTAGTCATATATGGATGTGAGAGTTGGACTATAAAGAAAGCTGAGTGCTGAAGAGCTGATGCTTGAATTATGGTGCTGGAGAAGATTCTTGAGAGTCCCCTGGACTGCAAAGTCAAACTGGTCAATCCTAAAGAAAATAAGTCCTGAATATTCATTGGAAGGATTGATGTCAAAGCTGAAACTCTAATACTTTGGCCACCTGATGGGAAGAACTGACTCACTGGAAAAGACCCTCATGTTTGGAAGGATTACAGGCAGGAGGAGAAGAGGATGATAGAGGATGAGATGGTTGGATGGCATTACTGACTCAATGGACATGAATTTGAGCAGGCTCTGGGAGCTGGTGATGGACAGAGAAGCTTTCTTCCTGCAGACTGTGGGGTCGCAAAAAGTCGGACACTACTGAGTGACTGAATGGAACTGAAATGAGAATCCATGCTCTGTTATCTTAACCTCTCTTGATTCTGCTATTAATCATTTAATGACAATAAGAATGACATCTTCTTCATGTGATAGCTGTAAGATGAAACAAGATCATATGTTTTAAGTCGTTAGAATGCTGGAACACAGTAAACACTACAACCTATATATGTTAGCTTTCATCAGTCCCTTGATGTTGCAAGACTCTTCCATAAACTCTCTTTTCTTTCCATTTCTATGTATTCTTTCAAAGTCACCTCTTATAGTCCATGGTTTCAACTGTTCTCTTGATACTGGGAAGTTAAGTCTATATTATTTTCATTTCTAACTAATCTCATGTGTTGTAGCATAAGACATTTAGTTTTGTATTCAGAATCTTTATCTAAAACCCAGCATGCAAATCATTGGCCCATGTGTATGTGTTTTTTTTTTTTTTTTTTAATTTACATAGATTCCCACTTTTCTGCCTGTTTATATGGTACTAAGATTCATCAAGTTGGTTATGCCAGAAATCTGCTTGTCATTTTCACTCCTTTTTCCCTGATCCTTCACAGCCAATTAACCACATAGCCTTCCCATTTTAAATGTTCAAAGTATGTTTCACCTATTTTTTTCCTCAGTACTTTGGATTTTATTTTAACCTCTATAACTTTTTTTTTTTTCAAATAAACTCTTTAGAATATTCTCAATGGTTAAACTTGCTCCATTCTTACAAAGTAATCATACAGAGATCTTTGCAATATACTAATATTATGAAAACTTTCTTCTACAAGAAATTCATCAATATCTTGCCATAACCCTTCTAAAACATATCTCATAAAGTGCTGCATCTCCTTTCTCTTGCACAGCATGCTTCAGCAATTCTACACATGTTCAGTTGCCAAAGTAGACTGTGGAAGAATGCACTGTCTGAGATGACTGTTATACACATAAGTGGCAAACCCCTCCCCCCCCCATTAAGAAACAGAATTGATGTTATTTCCATTTGCATTTAGTGGGAGCCTGCTACTCCTTTAGCCAGTAGAGTACAGTGAACACAATCTTAGACCTCTTTCAAGGCTCAGCCTTGAAAAGGATCTGGCTTCCTCCTTTTTCTACCTCTAGCTCTCTAGTCTCTCTCTCTGTTTCTCTCTATCTCTCTCAGGACATTTACCCTTAGAATCTAGCCACCATGCTGTAAGAAAGCCCCAAAGAGTCCATATAGAGAAACCACATGAAACGTCCCCTATAGAGAGAAACTGGAATCCAAAGTCAACAACCAGCATCAAAGGCCATGTATATAAGTCAAGTTTTCCTGACCCACAAAATCTGTGAATGTAATAAATGGTTATTTAATGCCACTAAGTTTCCCTGTAATTTGTCACACAGCCATATTACCAGGAATATACACCATGCTATTATATATCTATTCTTTGGAAATTAACTTCCTTCTGAAACGTTTTCAATTTGCTAATATCTAAAATCAAGACAGAAGCAACATCAGCCTTCCTCACCAACAGCTATTCAAGTTATTAATTACAATTTAAATATTACTTCTTCTGGTCTATTTTTCATCACTCAGACTGTAGGGTCTCTTATTATAGCTTATGCCTATTAATATATACACTATTCTTCCTTTATCAAAGCACTCTTCAAACTTGACATGAATAATTGCCAACCTTCATTGGAATGTAAGATCAGTGAGTGTTGAATACCTCTTTTGTCTATAATTCCATGGGGTTGCACAGAGTCATACAGTACTGAAGAGACTTAGCATATCCCCTTATGTGCCAAGTGAAGCAGTGAATTATGCAAACTTGTGTTATGTGCTGAATCAGTTTTTTTTTTTTTTATCAGAATCTATAAGCAACATTCCAGCACAAGATGGAATCAAGATTGCCAAGAGAAATATCAATAACCTCAGATATGCACATGACACCACCGTTATGGCAGAAAGTGAAGAGGAAATAAAAAGCCTCTTGATGAAAGTGAAAGAGGAGAGTGAAAAAGTTGGCTGAAAGCTCAACATTCAGAAAATGAAGATCATGGCATCTGGTCCCATCACTTCATGGGAAGTAGATGGGGAAACAGTGTCAGACTTTCTTTTTGGGGGCTTCAAAATCACTGCAGGTGGTGATTACAGCCATGAAATTTAAAAAATGCTCACTCCTTGGAAGTAAAGTTATGACCAACCTAGATAGCATAGTCAAAAGCAGAGACATTACTTTCCAACAAAGGTCCGTCTAGTCAAGGCTATGGTTTTTCCAGTGGTCATGTATGGATGTGAGAGTTGGACTATAAAGAAAGCTGAGCACAGAAGAATTGATGTTTTTGAACTGTGGTACTGGAGAAGACTCTTGAGAGTCCCTTGGACTGCAAGGAGATCCAACCAGTCCATTCTGAAGGAAATCAGCCCTGGGATTTCTTTGGAAGGAATGATGCTAAAGCTGAAACTCCAATACTCTGGCCACCTCATGCGAAGAGTTGACTCACTGGAAAAGACTCTGATGTTGGGAGAGATTGCGGGCAGGAGAAGGGGACAACAGAGGATGAGATGGCTGGATGGCATCACCGACTCGATGCACATGAGTTTGGGTGAACTCCGGGAGTTGGTGATGGACAGGGAGGCCTAGCATGCTGCAGTTCATGGGGTGGCAAAGAATCAGATACAACTGAGTGACTGAACTGGACTGATAAGCAACATAAGGAAAAATAATGAAAAAAATTAAACTTAAATAGCTTAGTTCATGATTTCCCCCAATTAAATGGATTAATAAATTGACCTGAAAAAGAAAACTTAAAATCAAAAATATTTATAATTTTTCCAGCTCAAGCCTTCAAGTGAATTTGGTTTCTCAGATTTTGTTAAATTAGCATAATAGTTAGACTTAAAAATGGTGAAAATGGAAAATGGATGCAGTTGTTTAACATAAGAAATGATGTATATGCCTGTAATTAGATCTGTAGTTAAGGAAATGGCAATCCACTCCAGTATTCTTGCCTGGAAAATCCCATGGACAGAGGAGCCTGGTAGGCTACAATCCATGAGGTCGCGAAGAGTTGGACATGACTAAGCGACTTCACTTTCTTTCTTTCTTTCTAAATGCTAGGGAAGTAGAGATATTAGGGACCTACTCTAAGTAGGAGTGAAAACATATTGAGGTTGGTATTAGTATTTCTTGTGTACAGTATGTAGTACAGTTCCTACTTTCATTGCCCTGCAAATAAAGTTGCCAGCATGTTTGGCCATTTAAGCAGAATTTTTGCTTTGTGGTATATTTGTTTTGTTTGTTTATGTGATGTGATGACATGCAAAAAGAGTTACATGATAAATACTGACAGTTTTGAACTAATCTGTGGGAAGCGTTCTTAAGCCTGGTTTAATTTCTCTAAAACATCTCTTGATATTTTGTATGTTGTTGTTGTTGGTAGACTTAAAAAAAATTCTTATCAAAAATAATAGATTTAAGCCTTAAAAAGGAAGGAAAAGTATAGTCATTATCATTCACGTTATTTTCTAGCAACTAAGTTTGATTTATTCTCTCTTTTCCTTCAGTATCTACCTTTCAGAATTACAGATGGTTATAGGTCAGAATCATGTCTCAATTCCGGCGGCTTCATGTTGTTCCAAAAGGTGTTATATTAATATGACCCACACAATTCTGGTTTCTGTACCATTTATAAAAATGTTCTTACTGGAGTCTTCCAATTACAGAATGTCACTAGCCATCCGGCTCTACAAGGATTGAGTCACTAGCCACAGTAGCCACTGACCTTAGAAACCATCCCAAAAGAGTTCACAGCAGATGTCAGGGATGAAGCACTCTGTGCTCTGGGAAAACTGGTAGAACAGACCTTCAGATAGTTAGATATTTTCAGGAGAATCTTTTTATGAACTCAGGTTCTTGCATCATCCCACACTTAGAAAGAGCACTAAAATGTTTAACTAAGGAAACTGCTTTTCCTGACTAGCAGCAACCTTCTACAGAGATTTGTGTGTGGTAGCATGTATCCTATTGGCCAAAATCACACATAGCATTTTCTTCCCTCCTTTCCTCATCAGAACAGTTTCTCAGTGCTATCTTAGAGGCTGTTTCTTGGGCTATTGTCCTCAGAAAAACACTGAATAAAGTCAACTCACAGCTTTAACCTTGTGCATTCCTTTTAGTCAACAAATCTTTGCATGGAGTCCTATCTCTCAATAGAGGCTTCCCTTGTTACTTCCAGGAATTGATTACTTTTCAAGACAAGCTCTTAGACTATGGGAAATCACTTTTTTAAAAATTAATTTATTACAGAATAGTTGCTTTACAATGTTGTTAGTTTCTACCATATAGCAAACAAACTCAATCATATGTATACATATAGTCCATATGTTCCCTCTCTTTTGGATTTACCTCCCATTTAGATAACCACAAAGCATTGAGTAGAGTTCCCTGTTCTATACAGTATGTGTTCATTAGTTATCTACTTTATACATAATATCAGTAGTGTGGATGCATCAATCCCAATCTCACAATTCCTTCTACCCCTTTCCCTCTTGGTATCTATATATTTGTTCTGTACCTCTGTGTTACCTATTATTGTTAAGCTCTTCTTGTGCCTGGCTACCAACAGTCCTCTCAGGCAAAATCCAGCTTCAGAATTCTTGAGGTAGAAAGCTGCCACTCACACTCCAAGGTCACAAAAACTCCCAAATTCTTAGAAAACCTGCAATTTCTTCAGAAACTGATCTGAAGATGGTGCTTTTGACATAATCTCAAATAAAATGCATGCTATACTTATAGATTTAGTAAACC
The DNA here is from genome assembly GCF_003369695.1 of Bos indicus x Bos taurus. Classification (NCBI taxonomy): domain Eukaryota; kingdom Metazoa; phylum Chordata; class Mammalia; order Artiodactyla; family Bovidae; genus Bos; species Bos indicus x Bos taurus. The sequence continues at coordinate 57,293,439 of NC_040087.1, forward strand.
ATGTCAGGTTAAATCAATCTATCAACTGGTTGAAATGCTGGGAGAGGAAGGATAATGCCTCAACGTTCCTTATAATTCTGAAATCTCTCATTTTGTTTATTGTTTAAATGACCATCTGAATGGGACCCCTCATAATATCTTATATGGGAAAATCTAAAACAAACAACCAAAAAATTGTCTCTTTATTCCAGAATTTGTAAGTACAAATCAAATTTGGGGTTCAAATTCTAAGAATATAAAAAAGCATCATCAGCTCATTTGCTCAGTCATGTCCAACTCTTTGCCACTCCCTGGACTATTATATTCCCCAGGCTCCTCTGCCCATGGAATTTTTAGGCAAGACTACTGGGGTGGGTTGCCATTTCCTCCTCCAGGAAAATACATCATAGTGAGCATAATTTTATAGGTTATACTCACTGTTAGTCTAGTCAGATATTGAAACTTCATTTGAAATTGAGCTGATATTATTAAAATTTTATTTAACATATATTGATAATTACAGATTCTGGAAAGGATTGATATTCAAATGTGTGTTCTTTTTTATAAATTATTGTATAATGCCTCATAAATTATGCAAATGAGTATTAAGATATGTCTGTATTTCCCCATTTTAATTATCTGTACACTTTCTAAAAAAGTTACTGACTAATTTAAGATCAAAGTTAATTTACTGTCTACCCTTCAAATGCCTATAAAACTTATTTGAATTGCTTTGATGTCAGTATGTTTGAAGAGATGTCCACAGACACAAGCTAATCATATACAATACAAATACATCCACAAATCTGATCAGTCAGTACATAAAAAGTTAAATGTATACACCACTTTTGGAAAGAAATTGGCATGATCTAGAAGTTGTGAGTCTAGGTTATAAACATGTTTGTCCATCTCTGTTGAGTGAAAGGTAATAAAGTTGAAATCTCTGCAAAGTCAGTGCTGAATGAGGGATTTATGTATAATATGTGACTTAATTCCAAAAGTAGATAGGTAAAAAAAGAAAATTATTTTAAATCTATCAATATCATTTCAAAATACATCAGAAAAAATTGACAAAATATTGTGTTCAAACAGTCAAATGGATTTTTAAAGAGATTTTTAAAGCACTCAGAAATTCAAAGAAAAAGCAGACTAAAAGTTAGTATAAATACTGAACCAATGAAATAATTATATTGAACAACATCATTAACAAGTTTGGGGTAATAGATGTGTAGAATTCTGCTACTAATTAATGACTGATAAACTTTCTTTTCAAGCATATAAAAAATGCTTGTGTGCCTTAAAACATTAAAAAATAAGGACTGAAATTGTGAAGGACATGGTTTTCAAAATAATATAATTGTTAAACATTATGAACAAATGCAAAGTTTTCCCTGAGATTGGGAATTAAAAAGGATATTTCAAAATAAATTATATATCAAAGGAAAAATAGAAAATACATGAGTAAAGAAAACTAGGAAAGTAAAACAATGAAAATAGAGATAAAATGAAAAAAGAAAATAAATGAAAAGACTATTTAGCAGCAGAAAAGCATTTTTAAAATGTGTGTTCTCTAGCTATTTACAGGATTCCTTAAGATGTATTTATTATAGAAATAAGTGCTACAGATTGGGACTGAAAAAATTAAAATAATAAATTCTTACAGTAATATGAGCTGTCTATGCCTACATAATCTTACCACGAGAGAAGGAATGCTGTTTTTTGAATCCATCTTAGATTCAAAGTAGTTCAGTCACTCAGTCGTGTCTGACTCTTTGCCACCCCAAGGATTGCAGCATGACAAGCTTCCTTGACCATCACCAGCTCCTGGAGCTTATTCAAAATCATGACCATCTAGTCGGTGAGCCATCCAACCATCTCATCCTCTGCTGTCTCCTTCTCCTGACTTCAATCTTTCCCAGCAGCAGGATTTTTTCTAATGAGCCAGTTCTCTGTGTCAGGTGGTCAAAATAGTGTAGCTCCAGCTTCAGCATCAGTCCTTCCAATGAATATTCAGGAATGATTTCCTTTAGGATTGAGTGGTTTGATCTCCTTGCTGTCCAAGGGACTCTCAAGAGTCTTCTGCAACATCACAGTTAAAAAGCATCAATTCTTTGGTGTTCTGCTTTCTTTATGGTCCAACTCTCACATCCACACATGACTATTGGAAAAATGATAGCTTGGACTAGATAGACCTTTGTTGGCAAAGCTATGTCTCTGCTTTTTAATATGCTGTCTAAGTTGGTCATAGCTATTCTTCCAAGAAGCAAGAGTCTTTAAATTTCATGGCTGTAGTCACCATCTGCAGTGATTTTGGAGTGCCCAAAAATAAAGTCTCTCACTGTTCCCATTGTTTCCCCATATATTTTCCATGAAGTGATGGGACTGGATGCCTGCTCTTAGTTTTTCAAATGTTGAGTTTTAAGCCAGCTTTTTCATACTCCTGTTTCACTTTCATCCAGAGGCTCTTTAGTTTCTTTTCACTTTCTGCCATAAGGGTGGTGTCACCTGCATATATTAGTTGGTTGTTATTTCTCCTGGAAATCTTGATTCCAGTTTGTGCTCCATCCAGCCCGGCATTTTGCATGATGTACTCTGCATATAAGTTAAATAAGCAGGGTGACAATACACAGCCTTGACGTCTTCCTGTCCCAATTTGGAACCAATCCATTCTTCCATGTCCAGTTCTAACTTTTGCTTCCTTACTGGCATACAGATTTCTCAGGGGGCAGGTAAGGTGGTCTGGTATTCCCAGCTCTTTAAGAATTTTCCAGTTTGTCATGATCCACACAGTCAAAGGCTTTAGCGTAAACAAGCAGATGCTTTTATGGAGGTCTCTTGTTTTTTCTATGATCCAATGGATCATCTTATATACTGGGTCACAAATACAGACTACAAAGCATATGTTGAGAAGAAAAGACCAATATGAGAGCTGAAGGACTGAAACTGTCTGAGACATTTATTGAAGAATGAATTTGTTAATGGTTTTAGAATAAGTAAGCAGATGTTCACAGCAGAACCTGCTGGTGTTGGGGGAGGGGAGAATCAAAGGTACATTAGGAGTTAGATAACTACTGATTATAAAAGTCTAAATTTAACAAGCAGGTGCATGATGATATATTTGGAATATTAATTGGTGATAGGTTGATTACTTGAGAAATAAAGTTATTTTTATACATTCCTTCCCAACTTATATCCTTTCAGATTATTCCATCTAAATATCAGGTATGGAGCCTCCATTTTTCTTGGAGACAAGTGGGCAAGAACCCCATTTTTAGGTTCTAAATTAAAATAAGTGTAATTCTCATTGTGAGATATTCTAGAATGTTTAAAAATTGGTACAAACAGATAAACGTCTTAAAGTGTGAAGACCAGTTGTCTAGCTGACCCCTACTAGCCACAGGCGAGAAGCTAAATGGTCTTTTGAAATGAAAGTGCTGAATATACCTGTGAGAATTTAGAGATAAAGAGCTGAAAGTGAGAGGCAGCATTAAGTGCAAGAACCCCTGGTTCTTAAGCAGTCACAAACGAGAAAAATTGAGAACGTAAGGGATATATGAGGTGGTTCTACATGAAATTTGCGAACCAATCAGAGGGAGAGCACATTACCATTTTCCAGCTTCAGGCTTCAGTGAGGTAATTGAAATATGTCTTATACTATCAGATTTGAGTTGCACTGGTAAATTTAGGCATGAATTTAAAAATTTTGACTTATTCTAAAGCCTAAGTTGTGCAAAGACCAAAGAGTGACATGTAAGTAATCTCATCATGAGATAATAAGCACATGAATATTACCAATGCTACACATCTCAGAAAGAGGGAATATAATCTAAGAAGATGGTAGTAGGTGGAAATAAATAATAAATAGTCCATGGATTTACGTTGTTGCTGTTTAGATGCTTTCTTCAATTTAAGTCTGAATTTGCAAATAAGGAGCTCATGATCTGAGCCACAGTCAGCTCCCAGTCTCGTTTTTGCTGAATGAATACAGCTTTTCCACCTTTAACTGCAAAGAATAAAATCAATCTGATTTTAGTATTGACCATCTGGTGATGTCCAAGTGTAGAGTCTTCTTTTGTGTTCTTGGAAGACGGTGTTTGCTATGACCAGTATGTTCTCTTGGCAAAACTCTATTAGTCTTTGACATGCTTCTTTTTGTACTCAAGGCCAAATTTTCTTGTTGCTCCAGGGATCTCTTAATTTCCTACTTTTGCATTCCAGTCCCCTATAATGTACATCATGAGAAACGCTGGGCTGGAAGAAACACAAGCTGGAATCAAGATTGCCAGGAGAAACATCAATAACCTTAGATATGCAGATGACACCACCCTTATGGCAGAAAGTGAAGAGGAACTAAAAAGCCTCTTGATGAAAGTGAAAAAGGACAGTGAAAACGCTGGCCTAAAGCTCAACATTCAGAAAACTAAGATCATGGCATCTGGTCCCATCAGTTCATGGGAAATAGATGGGGAAACAGTGTCAGACTTCATTTTTTGGGGGCTCCAAAATCACTGAGATGGTGATTCAGTTCAGCTCAGTTCAGTCACTCAGTTGTGTCCCACTCTTTGTGACCCCATGAATCGCAGCATGCCAGGCCTCCCAGTCCATCACCAACTCCTGTGCTTGTGCTGTGCTTTACTAACTCTATGTTGTGCTTGTGCGAATGAATGACATGCCCTGCGCGAAGCAAGTGAGGAGCCCTGCTCTGCGGTTCCACGGTTATCTCATACAGTTTATGCCAGAAATCTGTCAGGGGTTTATACCGACCTACCAATGTCAAGAGGCACCCAGTATCTCCTTCAGGAACCGACCAGAAATGGGCAATGCGTGTGGACTGAACTCTCCTTTCTCAGTCAGACTTTTTGGTCTCTTTGACCACTTCCTAACTACTTGGGAATTAGAAGTATTAACCTAATCTATCGGATCATAGACTTTCAAGGGACTTGTGATCTATACTGTCACTGTGTACTGTTACTTAGGTCCCAAACTTGGATTGGTAGTCAGGAAAGTGCCTAGCCTCGCTAGGAATCGAAAGTTCAGAAGCTAGATGGAGCTCTAGCTCCAAGAACATCTCTGAGGTTAAAGGTTACTCAGATTGGGACCACAATGTTTTTTTTTTTTTTTCCCCCTCTTTGGTAATGCTGGCTCTTAGTGGACCAGAGGAGGCTCTTATACTGACGTGGTGATGCTTAGAAGGAACATCTCAGTTTTATGTTCGTAACGGTCTTATTGTGGTCAGGAATATATTCAGGGTCATGTACAGGCACTCAGGTGACAAATGTTTCCCCCAGCACTCTTAGCTTGTGAGGCATTCCAGAAGGTTACTCTGATTGCACCCCGGGTGGCATCAGAGGCAAGCAAACTTAATGGTGAAGAGCTGGACGTCAGTCAGGGATGCTATCAGGTCAACCCCTGGTACACCCCCAACCCGTCTCAGTGGTAGAACCAGGAAGGATGAGTACGGTGCCTGCGTCAGTCAGGGACAGACTAAGTCCAACCAGGAAGGAAAAGCTTTTGGTGTAAATTCTGTCTACACCCCCATCTAGAGCAGGGAGGGACGCCTCCAGCAGAAAGATGGTGCTGGTTGCTTTTTTTCTCTCTTACAGATGGGAGCTAACAATTCCAGCCTCATTCCTTTGAACTGTGTCCTGAAAAACTGGGATAGATTTGATCCCCAGGACTTAAAGAAACACACCTGGTCTTCCTATGTGATACTGCATGACCACAGTATCCATTGGAGGACAGCGAATGGTGGACAGTTGGAGGGCCTATTAAATATAATACTGTTTTACAATTAGACCGGTTCTGTAAGGAACAAGGGAAATAGGTAGAAGTAGCATATGTGTTGCCCTTTTTCTCTCTGCGAAATATGCTAGACATATGTCCTTAGGGTATAGATTTGGGCTTGAAACTTTCAGCTCCCTCCTGTCCTCCTACTTTGCCCCTGTACCCGGGGCTCCAAACTGAGCAAACTGAAAGCCAGAGAACCTCCCTCAGAAGGGTTGCCTTTGTCTCAGTGGAAACCCAAACTGACATTCAAACTGCCTTGGTCTCAGCGGAAACACAAACTGAGATTCAAACTGCCTTGGTCTCAGTGGAAATCCAAACTGAGATTCAAAGTACCCACATGGAGGTCCAAACAACTACTGTCTCAGTATGACCTTAGACTACTCCGGTTTCAATAGAAACTCAGACCACTGAAGTAAGAGATGAGAGGGAGGACAGGAGACAAAGAGAAAAAGAAAAACTATTTTTTTTATATAGTTTCTCCAAACTATCCCTGGGGTCATATGCGCAGAGCAGCCAAAGAGACTGAGGAATAGCCACACAAGCTGTTGCTTCTTCATGAAACACCCATCGGAAGAAATAATCAGTCTCTGAGAGTTAATAAGCCTTTTTCTTATCAAGAAATATAAAGAATCAAGGAGGATCTGGAAGACTATTTAGAGGACACAGAAAAATGTATTAGAGCTTTTAAAGGTGTTATTCTGCTTTATGACCTTACTTGGAAGGATGTGATGTGTATCTTGGAACAAACGCTGACTCCCGACTCAAAGACTTGAGTTTTGGGAAAAGGGGTTGCTTATGGAGATGAATGGCTTGGTAATGAATCGGTAGGGAAGAGGGAGGACAAGATAGTGGCCCTCCCCACTGGGAATCACGTGGTCCCAACTACAGAACTAGACTGGGACTACAACACCGCTAAAGGAAGATGGGATCAGTCATTTTGTCAGATGTATTCTTGAAGGACTCAGGCAGGCGCGTTCCAAGCCTTTCAGTTCAGTTCAGTTCAGTTCAGTCACTCAGTCGTGTTCGACTCTTTGTGATCCCCTGAATTGCAGCATGCCAGGCCTCCCTGTCCATCACCTACTCCCAGAGTTCACTCAGACTCACGTCCATGGAGTCGGTGATGCCATCCAGTCATCTCATCCCCTGTCGTCCCCTACTTCTCCTGCCCTGACCCCCGCATCAGGGTCTTTTCCAATGAGTCAACTCTTCTCATGAGGTGGCCAAAGTACTGGAGTTTCAGCTTTAGCATCATTCCTTCTAAAGAACACCCAGGACTGATCTCCTTTAGGATGGACTGGTTGGATCTCCTTGCAGTCCAAGGGACTCTCAAGAGTCTTCTCCAACACCACAGTTCAAAAGCATCAATTCTTGGGCACTCAGCTTTCTTTACCTTTAAACTATGTCAAATTGGCAGACATAGAACAGGAGGAGAAGGAAGCTCCTGGTAAATTCCTAGATAGACTGACAGAGGCCCTTCGCAGATTCACTGAGATTGATCCCAAATATGAAGAGGGGAAAATGATCTTAAAGGATAGATTTCTCATTCAGTTGGCTCCAGATATCCGCCGTAAGCTATTAAAACAGGTGTATGGACCAAATCAATCTTTAGATACTCTGTTACAACTGGCTCAGACAGTCTATTATGGTAGGGAATATGAGGAAAAGAAAGAAAGGCAGAGAAAGACAAAGGAAAAGGCAGAAGCCTTCACAATGGCTATGGAAATCGTTCTTAAACAGCCTAAGAAAAATGCCCAGAGGGACCCAGGTGTAAAGGGATGGGCTTACTATTATGGTGGAAAGGAGGGGAACCTCAAGCGGGATTGCCCTCAGGCATCTAAGCTGCCCCGGCTCCAAGTCCGGTCTGCAAAGGACCCACACTGAAAGACAGACTGCCCCCAGAGGCATAGGTCTCCGGTGTCAGACTCTGAAGACATTCAGGACTGAAGGTGCCTGGGGGTCCCTACACAAGCTCCCATCCTAATTACACCTGATGAACCCCAGCTATTAATAATTGTGGGGGTCCATTCCATCGATTTCCTTTTAGATACTGGGGCAACTTACTTACTCTGTGCTTACTGAAGCTCCTGGCCCACTTTCTTCCCCGTTCACTTCTGTAATGGGACTATCGGATGAGCCAAAAGGTATTATTTCAGTTATTCTTTATCTTGTAACTGGGATTCTGTGCTGTCTTCACAGGAGTTTCTGATCGTGCCAGAATCTCCCTCACCCCTTTTGGGGAAGGATATACTGAGCCTCTGTTTTCATGAATATGGAGTCCTCCCTTTCTCTCCCTTTAGTTGAACAACATGTAAATCCTAGAGTATAGGCTGATGGAAAATCTGTGGGTCGAGCACAAAATGCCATTCCTGTAGTTGTCAAGCTCAAAGACGGGCACTTATTTTCACATAAGGAGCAGTATCCACTGAAACCGGAGGTTAAGGAAGGGTTAAAACCCATCATCGAAAATTTAAAGGAGCAGGAACTATTAATTCCCTGTAACAGTCCCTGCAACACTCCTATTTTTGGGTATAAAAAAATCAAATGGTAAATGGAGACTAGTTCAAGATTTACAAATAATAAATGAGGCTATAGTTCCTTTACACCCCGTGGTGCCTAATCCTTATACTCTATTGTGTGAAATTCCTGAATGAGCCAAATATTTCTCAGTAATTGATTTCAAAGATGCCTTCTATTCAGTGCCTTTGGCAGAGGAAAGTCAATTTGTATTTGCCTTGAAAGACCCTATGAAGCCAGTTTCTCAGTTAACCTGGACAGTTCTGCCCCAGGGATTTTGTGACAGTCTTCACTTATTTGGACAAAGTTTGTCATGGAATCTACAAAACTTTAATAGCTCTGAAACTGTGGTATTACAATATGTAGATGATATTTTGCTCTGTGCTGAGACAGAGGAAGCTTGTTCACGAGCCTCAGAAGATTTCTTAAACTTTCTGTCAGGCTGCAGTTACAAGGCATCAAGAGAAACTTTGTCTCAGCTTTGTCAACAATTGGTTAGATATCTGTGCCTAATCATATTAGAAGGGACAAGGGTCATAGGCCCTGAGAGAATTAAACCTATACTAAACTGACCTAGAGCCAACATCCTGGAATGTGAAGTGAAGTGGTCCTTATAAAGCATCACTACGGACAAAGCTAGAGGAGGTGATGGAATTCCAGTTGAGCTATTTCAAATCCTGAAAGATGATGCTGTGAAAGCGCTGCACTCAATATGCCAGCAAATTTGGAAAACTCAGCAGTGGCCACAGGACTGGAAAAGGTCAGTTTTCATTCCAATCCCAAAGAAAGGCAAAGCCAAAGAATGCTCAAACTACCACACAATTGCACTCATCTCACATGCTAGTAAAGTAATGCTTAAAATTCTCCAAGCCAGGCTTCAGCAATATGTGAACCGTGAACTTCCCGATGTTCAAGCTGATTTTAGAAAAGGCAGAGGAATCAGAGATCAAATTGCCAACATCTGCTGGATCATGGAAAAAGCAAGAGAGTTCCAGAAACATCTATTTCTGCTTTATTGACTATGGCAAAGCTTGTGACTGTGTGGATCACAATAAACTGTGGAAAATTCTGAAAGAGATGGGAATACCAGACCACCTGACCTGCCTCTTGAGAAATCTGTATGCAGGTCAGGAAGCAACAGTTAGAACTGGACATGGAACAACAGACTGGTTCCAAATAGGAAAAGGAGTACGTCAAGGCTGTATATTGTCACCCTGCTAATTTAACTTATATGCAGAGTACATCATGAGATATGCTGGACTGGAAGAAACACAAGCTGGAATTAAGATTGCCAGGAGAAAGATCAATAACCTCAGATATGCAGATGACACCACCCTTATGGCAAAAAGTGAAGAGGAACTAAAAAGCCTCTTGATGAAAGTGAAAGTGGAGAGTGAAAAAGTTGCCTTAAAGCTCAACATTCAGAAAACAAAGATCACAGCATCCGGTCCCATCATTTCATGGGGAATAGATGGGGAAACAGTGGAAACAGTGTCAGACTTTATCTTTTTGGGCTCCAAAATCACTGCAGATGGTGATTACAGCCATGAAATTAAAAGATGCTTCCCCCTTGGAAGGAAAGTTATGTCCAACCTAGATAGCATATTCAAAAGGAGAGACATTCCTTTGCCAACAAAGGTCCTTCTAGTCAAGGCTATGGTTTTTCCTGTGGTCATGTATGGATGTGAGTGTTGGACTGTGAAGAAGGCTGAGCACCGAAGAATTGATGCTTTTGAACTGTGGTGTTGGAGAAGACTCTTGAGAGTCCCTTGGATTGCAAGGAGATCCAACCAGTTCATTCTGAAGGAGATTAGCCCTGGGATTTCTTTGGAAGGAATGATGCTAAAGCTGAAACTCCAGTACTTTGGCCACCTCATGTGAAGGGTTGACTCGTTGGAAAAGACTCTGATGCTGGGAGGGATTGGGGGCAGGAGGAGAAGGGGACAACAGAGGATGAGATGGCTGGATGGCATCACTGACTCGATGGACATGAGTCTGAGTGAACTCCGGGAGTTGGTGATGGACAGAGATGCCTGGCGTGTTGCAGTTCATGGGGTCGCAAAGAGTTGGACATGACTGAGCGACTGAACTGAATGACTTTAAGACAATTGAGAGGATTTTTGGGAATCACAGGTTATTGTCGCATTTCGATTCTGGGTTATGGGGAACTTGACTGGCCTTTATATAAACTTATAGCTGAAACTCAACAGGCCTAACCCAACAAACTAGTTTGGTCTCCAGAAATTCAAAAGGCTTTTAAGATTCTTCAGACTGCTCTCCTACAAGCTCCAGCTCTGAGCTTGCCCACAGGGTCAGAATTTGATTTGTTTGTCACTGAAAGAAAAGGTATGGCCTTGGGAGTTTTGACACAACTCCAAGGGCCTCATCAGCAACCTATTGCTAATCTAAGCAGAGAATTAGATGTAATTTCACGTGGGTGGCCCTACTGCCTAAGAGTAATTGGGGCAACGGCTTTATTAGCACCTGAAGCTTTAAAAATAATTAATGGATGAAACCTTACTGTACTGACTTCTCATGATGTGAGTGGAATCTTAAATTCTAAGGTTAATATTTGGATGACAGACAGTAGGCTTCTTAAATATTAGTCATTGTTGTTAGAAGGACCTGTAACTAAGCTTAAAGTTGTGGAAATTTAAATCCTATCACTTTCCTTCCTGAGAAGGAAAATGAAACACCTGATCACGATTGTTCCCAATTCCTAACTTTAAACTATGCAGCTCGGGAGGATCTAATGGATACCCTATTAGACAATCCTGACATGGAAATATTTACAGATGGCAGATCTTTTGTTCGGGATGGAAAGCGTAAAGCAGGTTACGCTGTGGTGACTGCTGAACAGGTTTTAGAAGCAAAATCTCTCCCCCAAGGAACCAGTGCTCAGTTAGCAGAGCTTGTGGCTCGGCCCAGAGCTCTAGAGTTAAGCAAAGGGCAGTGAGTAAATATCTACACTGATTCTAAGTATGCTTATTTGACTTTACATGCTTATGCTGCAATATGGAAAGAAAGACAGTTTAAAACAGCAACAGGAGAACCTATTAAGCATTTCAGAGAGATCAAGAGACTTTTAACTGCTATATAGTGTCCTAAAGAAGCAGCTGTTATGCATTGCAAAGGGCTCAGCAGGGATGGGAGTAAAGTAGCCAAAGGTAATCAGTTGGCTGACTGTCAAGGCAGAAAAGCGGCAATTTATGAAACCCCTTCACTACAGACGCCTTTGATCTGGACAGGTCCTGTGAACAGGAAAAACCACAATATTCTGAGAAAGAATTAAAAAGGTATGAGAAAAGAGGAGCAAAGATTACTGATAAAGGATGGTTACAGTCGAAGGATGGATGATTAATAATTCCTGAAAATGCTCAGTGGAAAATTCTTAAGGTTTTACTTCATAGTTTTCATTTGGGTGCAGAGAGTACTTACCAAATGGCTTCTCGTTTGTTTGAAGGTAAAAATTTAATGAAAACTTTAAAGAACATTATCAAAAGGTGTGAGGTTTGTCAGAAAAATAACCCAAAGACTGAAAAGCCAGCAAAATCTGGATTACAACAAAGTGGGAAGTATCCTGGACAGGCCTGGGAAATTGATTTTACCCATATGCCAAAAGCTAATGGATATTCTTGCTTACAGGTTTGCGTAGATACTTTTACTGGATGGATTGAGGCTTTTCCCTGTCGTAGTGAGCAGGCTAAGGAGGTTATAAAGATTTTAATCCATGAAATTATCCCCAGGTTTGGGCTGCCACAGAGCCTTCAGAGTGACAATGGCTCCACCTTTAGAGCTGCTGAAACTCAGGGATTATCTAAAGCTCTAGGAATAGAATATCATTTACACTGTTCCTGGAGACCCCAATCCTCAGGAAAGGTTGAAAAATCTAATGACATTATCAAAAGACATCTGCACAAATTAACTCAAGAGACGCAGGACAATTGAATTAAAGCCCTACCCATAGCTTTAATGAGGGCTCAAACTGCCCCCCAAAAAGGAGGGACTGTCCCCCTCTGAATGTATTTATGGAAGGCCTTTCTTACGCACAGACATTGTTATAGACCCTGAAGCCTTGAAATTAATTAGTTATGTAACTTAGCTCTCAGCTTTTCAACAGGCATTAACAGAACTCTGGGAGACAACTCCTGACCCAGCCTCTGAGTCAAGCAAACCTCTATTTGAGCCAGGAACCGAGGTCCTCAAAAAAACATTGGGATCTGGGGGCCCATCCCTCTAGCCCCTCTGGGAAGGCCCTTACCAGGTTATCCTTTCTTCTCCCACAGCTGTCAAAGTGCCAGGAATTGATTCGTGGGTACATCACACTCAAGTTAAGAGGTGGCACCCTGACCAAAACTAAGTGACTCCATTTTATGTCTTTACTTTCTATGCTCTGATTTTGTACTTTTCAGATGGGCCTGATAACCTATGTGAGCTTACTTCTGCTGACTCCAAAAATCCTAAGTCTGCCGTTTGATCCTCAAGACAATGCCTTCCTGTCCTGGGCTCACTCCTACACTGTATTCCACAATCAGTCTAACTGCTGGGTCTGTGGAGCACTCCCCTCTTCATCAGTGGAAGGCTTCCCATGGTGGACATATCCACTTCAAGGAAAAGACTTTCTTTAAGTGTGTGAATACCTTCAACAATAATCATATATGATGCCTATTCTTCATCTGATGAAATCTAACAACGCTAAAATGGACTGGTGCAACACATTTCACTTTAACTATGGATATAACGTGACTTTTAATTTTGATTTTAACTTGTTTTAATTACTATTTTGCCTTGCATCTGTAACTGTGTAATTGGATTTGTTTCTAGTCTCATGAAAGCTTTTAAGTTACAAATGGTTGCTCAAACTCCTGCTACTGCTGCAGCTTCCTCCAACTACTATTTGGGGCCCCTGGATCAAATATCCTCAATATGAGGATTAGGAAAATATGTTGTTTCACCAATTTAGGGACAATGCCCCTTGTCAGCTCCGAAGCAGTTATGGAATGAGAACGATGCCCCTTTTCCCTAGGCAACATAATTCTCCTAAAAGAAAAGAGGGGGATGAGAGGGTAACAGGCAGGAAGGCCAGGGGTCTCCAAACGAAGGAAATAGCCTGCAAGTGTCAGACATTTTTATCTCTCTTAAGCAGCAGGAGGAAACAAACTAGAGATATTTTTTCCTTCTCTATACAACTTTAAAAAGGAGGTTTCTCTTAAAATACTGTGTTGCCATAATGACACCTGGTTTCACCTGAAGTTAACTATTCTCAAACCTTGAGATAACCAATGCATTTTTCTTATGGAAATGTTTGTCTTAAGCTATGCTAATGTACTATGCATTTACCCCAGACTCTTGTCTTCAAGTCGGTTCCTCCTAACGGCTCAGAACCTACTTGACAAACCAGTATGTTATACTCAGATATTGTTCCCCTAATCTATGTAAACAAAAATATTTGTATGGTAATCTGCCTTCTACAAGAATTAAGTTAATCATTTTATGGCCCAGGATGAACCATGTGGTGCCAAGATTATCCCAAAATGCATCTTATGGGTGAGGGGCCTGGTGCCATTCTGAGTTTTTGTTTTTTTGTTTTTTTTTATTTTTAAACTTTACAATATTGTATTGGTTTTGCCGAATATCGAGATGAATCTTCCACAGGTATACATGTGTTCCCCATCCTGAACCCTCCTCCCTCTTCCCTCCCCATACCCTCCCTCTGGGTCGTCCCAGTGCACCAGCCCCAAGCATCCAGTATCATGCATCGAACCTGGACTGGCGACTCGTTTCATACATGATAGTATACATGTTTCAATGCCATTCTCCCAAATCTTCCCACCCTCTCCCTCTCCCACAGAGTCCATAAGACTGTTCTATACATCAGTGTCTCTTTGCTGTCTCATATACAGAGTTATTGTTACCATCTTTCTAAATTCCATATATATGCATTAGTATACTGTATTGGTGTTTTTCTTTATGGCTTACTTCACTCTGTATAATAGGCTCCAGTTTCATCTACCTCATTAGAACTGATTCAAATGTATTCATTTTAATGGCTGAATAATACTCCATTGTGTATATGTACCACAGCTTTCTTATCCATTCATCTGCTGATGGACATCTAGGTTTGTCGAAGCAATGTTTATAATAGCCAGGACATTTTGAGTTTTAAGACATTTCTTTCTTTCATTAACAGACTGCTAGTGACTATATAATATCCAACTGAAGACTAGCAGGGGAATACTCTTTCTGCCCCCTTCTGATGCCTATGTCAGAAGCTTTCTCTATCTCCTTTATACTTTAATAACACTTTATTACACAAAGCTCTGAGTGATCAAACCTCGTCTCTGGCCCCGGATTGAATTCTTCTCTTCCGGAGGCCAAGAATCCTGGCTGTCTTTTCATTCAGCAACAACTTTTCACTAACATTCCAGGTTCCTATGCAATATTGGTGTTTACAGCATGGGACCATGCTTCTATTACCAGTCACATCCACAACGGTACTGTTTTTGCTTTGGATCCATCCGTTCATTCTTTCTGGAGTTATTTCTCCACTGATCTCCAGTAACATATTGGGCACTTACCGACGTGGGGAGTTCCTCTTTCAGTATCTTACCATTTTGCCTTTTCATACTGTTCATGAGGTTCTCAAGGCAAGAATACTGAAGTGGTTTGCCATTCCCTTCTCCAGTGGACCACATTCTGTCAGACCTCTCCACCATGACCATCCCATCTTGGGTGGCTAGACACGGCATGGCTGGTTTCATTGAGTTAGACAAGGCTGTGGTCCTTGTGATCAGACTGGCTAGTTTTCTGGGATTATGGTTTCAGTGTGTCTGCCTTCTGATGCCCTCTTGCAACACCTACCATCTTACTAGGGTTTCTCTTACCTTGGACATGGGGTATCTCTGCATGGCTGCTCCAGTGAAGTGCAGCCACTGCTCCTTACCTTGGATGAGGGTTATCTCCTCACGGTCGCCTCTCCTGTCCTTGAACATGCAGTAGCTCCTCTTGGCCCTCCTGTGCCTGTGCAGCCGCCACTCCTGGACGTGCGGTTGTTCCTCTTGGCCGCCGCCCCTGACCTCTGGTGTGTGGAAACTCCTCTCAGTCACCGCCCCTGATTGCAGCCAAGAAAGTAAAAGACCCTTACTCCTTGGAAGGAAAGTTATGACCAACCTAGATAGCATATTCAAAAGCAGAGACATTACTTTGCTAGTAAAGGTCCGTCTAGTCAAGGCTATGGTTTTTCCAGTGGTCATGTATGGATGTGAGAGTTGGACTGTGAAGAAAGCTGAGTGCCGAAGAATTGATGCTTTTGAACTGTGGTGTTCGAAAAGACTCTTGAGAGCCCCTTGGACTGCAAGGAGATCCAACCAGTCCATTCTAAAGGAGATCAGCCCTGGGTGATCATTGGAAGGACTGATGCTAAAGCTGAAACTCCAATACTTTGGCCACCTCATGCGAAGAGTTGACTCATTGGAAAAGACCCGAGGAGAAGGGGATGACAGAGGATGAGATGGCTGGATGGCACCATTGACTCGATGGACATAAGTTTGAGGAAACTCCAGGAGTTGGTGATGGACAGGGATCCCTGGCGTGCTGTGATTCATGAGGTTGCAAAGAGTCAGACACGACTGAGTGACTGAACTGACTAACTGACCCATATAATGAAAAGGACATCTTTTTTGGGTGTTAGTTCTAGAAGGTCTTGTAGGTCTTCATAAAACCATTCAACTTCAGCTTCTTCAGCATTATTGGTAGGGGCAAATACTTGGATTACTGTGGTATTGAATGGTTTGCCTTGGAAACAAACAGAAATCACTGTCATTTTGCATCCAAGTACTGCATTTTGGACTCTTTTGTTGACTCTGAAGGCTACTCCATTTTTCTAAGGGGTTCTTGCCCACAGTAGCAGATATAATGGTCATCTGAGTTAAATTCACCCAATCCAGTCCATTTTAGTTCACTGATTCTTAAAATGTTGATGTTCACTCTTGCCATCTCCTGTTTGACCACTTCCAATTTACCTTGATTCATGGACCTAACATTCCAGGTTCCTATGCAATATTGTTCTTTACAGCATCGGACTTCACTTCTACCACCAGTCACAATCACAACTCAGTGTTGTTTGTGCCTTGGTTTTGTCTCTTCATTCTTTCTGGAGTTATTTCTCCACTGTTCTCCAGTAGCATATTCAACACCTACTGACCTGGGGAGTTCATTTTTCAGTGTCATAGCTTTTTGCTTTTTCCTACTGTTCATGGTGTTATCAAGGCAAGACTACTGAAGTGGTTTGCCATTCCCTTCTCCAGTGGACTACATTTCATCAGACCTCTCCTTCATGCCCCGTCCATCTTGGATATCCCTACCCAGCATGGCTCATAGTTTCATTGAGCTAGACAAGGCTGTGGTCCATGTGATCAGTTTGATTAGTTTTCTGTGATTGTGGTTTTCATTCTGTCTGCCCTCTGATGGAGGGCAGACAGAATGAAGATAAGAGAGACTAACTGAGGGGAAACCTTGGTGTTGCTCTGATGGGCAGAATCATGTTCAGTAAATCTTTACTTTTTCTGTTGATGCGTGGGGCTGTTTTCCCTCCCTGTTGCTTGACCTGAGGACAAACTTCCATGGTGGTAATGAAGATAGTGGCAACCTCCTTCAAAAGGCCCTGGAGTGGGTCACCACTGACCCATGCCTCAGTTGGAGATGCCTATACAATCATTGGCATGTCTGGGTCAGTCTCTTGTGGGGTCACTGCTCCCTTATCCTGGGTCCAGGTATGCACAAGGTTTTGTTTGTGCCCTCCAAGAGAATGTTTCCCCAGTATTGTGTAAGTTCTGACACGTCTATGGTGGGGCTAACAGCGACCTCTTCCAAGAGGGCATATGCCATACCCAGGTCTGCTGCACCCAGAGCTCCTGCCCCTGCAGCAGGCCATTGCTGACACATTCCTCCACAGGACACACTCAGACACAGTTCGGTCAAATCATGACTTGAGTGGAAGAAAGTAGAGAATGCCACTAGACCATTAAGGTATGACTGAAATAAAATCCCATATGATTATCCCCTCTTCGATAACACATGAGAAGAGTCAACACAAGGACATGACCATATGGCTAACACTGAAATCAGATTGATTATATTCTTTGCAGCCAAAGATGGAGAAGCTCTACACAGTCAGCAAAAACAAGACCAGGAGTTGACTGTGGCTCAGATCATGAACTCCTTATTGTCAAATTAAGACTTAAATTGAAGAAAGTATGGAAAACCACTAGACCATTCAGGTCTAGACCTAAATCAAATCCCTTATGATTATACAGTGGAAGTGAGAAATAGATTTAAGGGACTAATCTGATAGAGTGCCTGATGAACTATGGACAGAGTTTGTGACATTGTACAGGAAGCAGGGATCAAGACCATTCCCAAGGGGGAAAAAAAAAAAATTCAAAAAAGCAAAATGGCTGTCTGAGAAGGCAAAACAAATAGCTGTGAAAAGAAGAAAAATGAAAAAGAAAGGAGAAAAGAAACTATATACCCATTTGAATGCAGAGTTCCAAAGAATAGCAAGGAGAGAAAACAAAGCCTTCCTCAGTGATCAGTGCAAAGAACCAGAGGAAAACAACAGAATGGGAAAGACTAGAGATCTCTTCAAGAAAATTAGAGATAGAAAAAGGGAACATTTCATGCAAAGATGGGCTCAATAATGGACAGAAATGATTAGGACCTAACAGAGGCAGAAGATATTAAGAAGAGGTGGCAAGAATACACATAAGAACTGTACAAAAAAGATAGTCATGATCCAGATAATCACAAAGGTGTAATCACTCACCTAGAGCCAGACATCCTGGAATATGAAGTCAAGTGGACCTTAGGAAGCATCACTAAGAACAAAGCTAGTGGAGGTGATGGAATTCTAGTGAGCTATTTCAAACCCTAAAAGACGATGCTGTGAAAGTGCTGCACTCAATATGCCAACAAATTTGGAAAACTCAGCAGAGGCCACAGGACTGGAAAAGGTCAGTTTTCATTACAATCCCAAAGAAAGGCAATGCCAAAGAATGCTCAAACTGCCGCACAATCGCACTCATCTTACATGCTAGTAAAGTAATGCTCAAATTCTCTAAGCTAGGCTTCAGCAATACATGAACTTCCCGATGTTTAGAAATTTCCCATTTTAGAAATGGCAAAAGAACCTGAGATCGAATTGCCAACATCCACTGGATCATCGAAAAGGCAAGAGAGCTACAGAAAAACATCAAATTCTGTTTAATTGACTATGCCAAAAACTGTGATTGTGTGGATCACAATAAACTGCAGAAAATTCTGAAAGAGATGAGAATACCTGCCTCTTGAGAAATCTGTATGCAGGTCAGGAAGCAACAATTAGAACTGGACATGGAACAACAGACTGGTTCCAAACAGGAAAAGGGGTACCTCAAAGTTGTATATTGTCACCCTGCTTATATAACTTATATGCAGAGTACATCATGAGAAATGCTGGGCTGGATGAAGCACAAACTGGAATCAAGTTTGACAGGAGAAATATCAATAAACTCAGATATGCAGATGATACCATCCTTATGGCAGAAAGCGAAGGATAACTAAAAAAATCTTTTGATGAAAGTGAAAGAGGAGAGTGAAACAGTTGGCTTAAAACTCAACATTTAGAAAACAAAGATCATAGCATCTGGTCCCATCACTTCATGGGAAATAGATGGGGAAACAATGGAAACAGTGACAGGCTTTATTTTTTGGGGCTCCAAAATCACTGCAGATAGTGAATGCAGCCATGAAATTAAAAGACGCTTTCTCCTTGGAAGAGAAGGTATGACCAAAATAGACAGCTTATTCAAAAGCAGAGGCACTACTTTACCTACAAAGGTCATCTATTCAAAGTTATGTTTTTTTCTACTAGTCATGTATGCATATGAGATTTGAACTATAAAGAAAGCTGAGCACCGAAGAATTTAATGCTTTTGAACTGTGGTGTTGGAGAAGAGTCTTAAGAGTCCTTTGGATTGCTGGAGATCTAACCAGTCTATCCTAAGGAAATCAATCCTGAATATTCATTGGAAGGACTGATGCTGAAACTGAAACTCTAATACTCTAATACCACATAATGCGAAGAACAGACTCACTGGAAAAGGCACTGATGTTGGGAAAGATTGAAGGTAGGAGAAGGGGACAAGAGAGGATGAAATGGTTGCATCTCATCACCAACGTGATGGACATGAGATTGAGCAAGCTCCTGCAGTGGGTGGTGGACAGGGAGGCCTGGTGTGCTGCAGTCCATGGTGTCTCAGAGAGTCATTCCCAAATGAGTGACTGAACAGTGCTGAACTGTTTAGTTGCTAAGTTGTTGTGAGAGCATAAAAGTCCAGGTTAGAATCCATGCACTGTATCGTATCTTATCTCTCTTCACAAAAATGTTTGCCACTTAGTCATGTCCTACTCTTTGTGACCCCATGAACTGTAGCCTCCCAGGTTCCTCTGCCCATGGAATTTTCCAAGCAAGAATATTGGAGTGGGTTACCATTACCTTCTCCAGGGGATCTTCCTGACCCAGGGGTGGAACCTATGTCTCCTGCATCGGCAGGCAGATTATTTACCACTGAGCCTCCTAGGAACCCAGTGGATTTATCTGTGAGAATAAACTGTCTAAATGATGATGTCACTTGATAGAGTCAGTACCAGACACTATTTTTGCAAAAAAACACATACATCTTAGAAAGAGGACAACCCACCCTAGCACTGTGATGCATAGATACTTATTTTTCTCCACTGGGCAGCAGTACTCAAGTTTCTGAAGTATTGACTTATTAGAGTAAATGGTGAAAGAAAGCCTAAAAGAATTTTGAATCAGTAACTGCTTTAAAAAATCTAAATCAATAAAAGCATTTATTGTAATGCAAGGAGAAAATAAGGAGGGAATTATATTAAATTGTCTGCAGTATATATAGAAAGGGCTCACAAAAGTTAAATTCAGTTGTAGAATCAGTGTCATAGGTTTTAACTCAAACTACTGAGCCTTCTTTATATATATATATATATATAAAACTTTGTATATGTAAAGTTTCAACTATTCTTCCCAAGAAACTACCTTCCAGAGATGATGGATCAACCCCTGGGTTGTAGAACCGTTTAAAATAGATAACAATTCTTTCTTCTTATGTGTCTATTTGAGAGCTTATTGGAATGGCTTGCACAGAGTGATTTGAAATGGACGTTTTTGAAAGCAAGGTCAAGGGAGTAATGAGGAGAAGAGAAAGAAGAAGAAATTCTAGTTGTCAAAATGAGACAAATGCTCAGGTAAAGGCCAGTCATAACACAGAGCTGAAGCAGCACAGTGATTTTAACAGATGAATGGATAAAGAAGTCGTGGTGCATATATACAGTGAAATATTACTCAGCTATAAAAAGAAATGAAATTGAGTCAGCTATAGGGATGTTGCGAACCTAGAGGTGGTCATACAGACTGAAGTAAGTCAGAAACAGAAAAACATATATTGTATATTAAACCATAAAGATGGAGTCAAGAAAAATGGCACTGATGAATCTATCTGCAGAGCAAGAATAGAGATACAGACATAGAGAACGTGTGGACACAGCAGGGAAAGGAGAGTATGGGACAAATGGACAGAGTAGCAATGACATATATACACTATCATAAGTAAAACAGATAGCTAGGTGGAAGCTGCTGTATAACTCAGGGAGCCCTGCTCCCATCACTCCATAATGACCTACATGGGTGGAATTTGGGGCAAGGAGGGGAGGGGGGCAGAAGGAGGCTCAAGAGAGAGGGAATATATGTAAACACATGTATGGCTGTTTCACACTGTTATACAGTGGAAACCAACACAACATTGTAAAGTAATTATCCTTCAATTTAAAAAAAGAGAGAAGTCTAAAGAGTTGTGGAAACTTCACAAAAGGAGTGCAGGGAAGATAGGAATTTAGAAATGTGAAGCAGAAATAGAAACTCACAGCAAGGAATGTAGATTATTTAATAATGGGCAGACAAAATAATTGAAATAATTATAATTTACTGAGGGGGTATAAGGAACATTTCCTCCTAATAAAACACACTAGCACTGAGGATTAGAGATGGAGAAATGGAGGCAATGTCCCCACCATCTTGCCCTCAAAGGGCTAGACCAAAGAGCTGCTGCCCAGTTACCACCTCTGAATCTCAGGGGGGTTTCTAAGTCAATGGTAAAAGAAACATAATCTCCAAATCCCCAGTGATTGCTAGAAAGAAGTTTTATGCTACCTTATAATTTTCTCAATGATTTCAGAGGAACAGCAACATAACATAAATAATTAGAGAACCAGGCTTTAAAAGTTACAAGTATATGAAAGTAGGGATTAGGGTGAATTTTGTGAAAAAAGTATTCCATCCAAATTCACAAGTACAGCAACATAATTATGTATGTATTTTGTTCTTTATCTCTGCTTAATATGGATTCATTGTAAATAGATAGTGATTTATTAAAGTTTAATATGACCTAATATTTTTTTTAAACTATACATGATGTGCAGTGAAATACAGACCTTGTTAAATCCTTAAATGATCACCTAAAAATATTTTAAAGTCTTGCTCCCTAAGAGATATCTTTATTCCAAAAAATCCCAGGAGTTTGAGGTTTTGCAGAATTTAAAGTTGTCTGTAACATACATATTTGCAAACAAAGACTATCACTTGCCATCTGGTTCTACAAGTCACTAAACACTGTAGTCCCAGACCTACAACATACTCTGAAAAAGAATTCCAGGCAAAAATCAGAATGACACTTTCTATGATCTGGAGAAAGAGGCAACACATGTCCTTAGATAAACAGAATCACTTCAGGAGAAATTTTTTACAAATCTGGGTTATTGCATCATCCCATATAGAAAAGCACTAAAATCATAACTGAGATATCTGTTTCTTGTGACCAGTGACCTTCTACTGAGACTGAATACACCACTTCACCAAAATCACATATATACTGACCTATTCCGCTACCTCTTTGTAGCTTATCCTCAAAGCTATTTCTGCGTTATAGTCTAAGATGTACAAAACCTTCTAGAATTAATACTCAAAATAGATGTCGTCTTCATTATAGTGGACTGGAATGCAAAAGTAAGAAGTCAAGAGCTACCCAGAGTTACAGGCTAATTTGGCCTTGGAGTAAAAAATAAAGCAGGTCCAAGGCTAACACAGTTTTGCCAAGAGAATGCACTGGTCATTGTAAACACCCTCTTCCAACAACACAAGAGAAGGCTCTACACATGGACATCACCAGATGGTCAGTACCGAAAACAGATTGATTATATTCTTTGCAGCCAAAGATGGAAAAGATCTATACAGTTTGCAAAAACAAGACCAGGAGCTGACTGTGGCTCATATCATGAATTCCTTATTGCCAAATTCTTAATTGAAGAAAGTAGGGAAAACCACTGGAGAAGGCAATGGCACCCCACTCTAGTACTCTTGCCTGGAAACTTCCATGGGTGGAGGAGCCTGGTGGGCTGCAGTCCATGGAGTCGCAGAGTCGGACATGACTGACCGACTTCACTTTCACTTTTCATTTTCATGCATTGGAGAGGGAAATGGCAACTCACTCTAGTGTTCTTGCCTGGAGAATCCCAAGGATGGGGGAGCCTGGTGGGCTGCCGTCTATGGTGTCACACAGAGTCAGACACGATTGAAGCAATTTAGCAGCAGCAGCAGCAGGGAAAACCACTAGACCATGCAGGTATGACCTAAGTCAAATCCCTTATGATTATACAGAGAGGAAGTGAGAAATAGATTTAAAGGACTAGATCTGATAGATAGAGTGCCAGAAGAACTATGGACATAGGTTTGTGACATTGTATAGGAGGCAGGGATCAAGACCATCCCCAAGAAAAAGAAATGCAAAAAGGCAAAATGGATATCTGAGGAGGCCTTACAAACTAGCTGAGCAAAGAAGAGAAACTAAAGGCAAAGGAGAAAAGGAAAGATACACCCATTTGAATGCAGATTCCTTGCATAACAGCAAGAAGAAAGAAGAAAGCCTTCCTCGGTGATCAATGCAAAGAAATAAAAGAAAACAATAGAATGGGAAGACTAGAAATCTCTTCAACAAAATTAGAGATACCAAGGGAACATGCCATGCAAACATGGGCACAATTAAGTACAGAAATGGTATGGACCTAACAGAAGCAGTAGATATTCAGAAGAGGTGGAAAGAACACACAGAAGAACTATACCAGATAACAAAAATGGTGTGAACCCTCACCTAGACCCATATATCCTGGAACGTGAAGTCAAGTAGGCCTTAGGAAGCATCACTCTGAACAAAATAGTGGAGGTGATGGAATTCCAGTTGAGCTATTTCAAATCCTAAACGATGATGCTGTGAAAGTGCTGCACTCAGTATGCCAGCAAATCTGTAAAACGCAGCAGTGACCACAGGAAAGGTCAGTTTTCATTCCAATCCTAAAGAAAGGCAATGCCAAAGAATGTTCAAACTACTGCACAACTGCACTCATTTCACATGCTAGCAAAGCAATGCTCAAAATTCTCCAAATCAGGCTTCAATAGTACGTGAATCATGAACTTCCAGATGTTCAAGATAGATTTAGAAAAGGCAGAGGAACCTGAGATCAAATTGCCAACATCTGCTGGATCATGGAAAAAGCAAGAGAATTCCAGAAAAACATCTTTTGCTTTATTGACTATGCCAAATCCTTTAACTGTGTGGATCACAACAAACTGTAGAAAATCCATAAAGAGATGGGAATACCAGACCACCTGACCTCCCTCCTAAGAATCTATATGCAGGTCAAGAAGCAACAGTTAGAACTGGACATGGAACAATAGACTGGTTTCAAATCAGGAAAGGAGTAGGCCAAGCCTGTTTATTGTCACTCTGCTTTTTAAAATTATATGCAGAGTACATTATGTGAAATGCCAGTCTGGATGAAGCACAAGCTGGAATCAAGATTGCTGGGAGACAAATCAATAATCTCAGATACATAGATGACACAACCTTCTTGGCAGAAAATGAACAATAAAGAGTCTCTTGATGAAAGTGAAAGAGGAGAGTGAAACAATTGGATTAAAGCTCAACATTCAGAAAACCAAAATCAAGGCATCTGGTCCCATCACTTCATGGCAAAAAGATGGAGAAACAATGGAAACAGTGACAGACTTTTATTATTTTGGGCTCCAAAATCACTGCAGATGGTGACTACAGCCATGCCCTGGTGGCTCAGATGGTAAAGCATCTGCCTACAATACAGGAGACCCAGGTTCAATCCCTGGGTCTGGAAGATCCTCTGGAGAAGGAAATGACAACCCACTCCAGTATTCTGGCCTGGCAAATCCCATGGACAGAGGAGCCTGGTAGGCTACAGTCCATGGGCTCACAAAGAGTCAGACACAACTGAGTGACTTCACTTTCTTTCTTTTTGTTCCTTAGAGGAAAAGCTATGACCAACATAGACAGCTTATTAAAAAGCAGAGGCATTACTTTACTAACAAAGGTCCATCTACTCCAAGGTATGTTTTTTTTCTAGTAGTCATGTATGGATGTGAGAGTTGGACTATAAAGAAAGCTGAAGCCAAAGAACTGATTGTTTTGAACTGTGGTGTTGGAGAAGACTCTTGAGAGTCCCTTGGACTGCAAGGAGATCCAACCAGTCTATCCTAAAGGAAATCAGTCTTGAATAATCATTTGAAGCCGTGATGCTGAAACTGAAACTCCAGTACTTTGGCTCCTGATGAGAAGAATGGAACCACTGGAAAAGATCCTGATGCTGGGAAATATTGCAGGCGGAAGGAGAAGGTAACAACAGAGGATGAGACAGTTGGATGGCATCACTGATGCAATGGTCATGAGTTTGAGTAAGCTCTGTGAGTTGGTAATGGATATGGAAGCCTGGTGTGCTGCAGTCCATGGGGTTGCAAAGTGCTGGGCATGACTGAATGACTGAAATGAACTGACCTGAAATCACTGAGTAAACTCAAACTCAAAGCTCTTATGTTTTATGTGTGTTTTTCAAGTAGATATACTGATATCATTGGATCAATAATCTCTCTCTGGTACTAACATGCACTAAGATGAAATGTGATGAGTTCGGTGATATGTGGAAGATAACTTACTAAAATGTCTGGGACATCAATCTAGTCAACCTTTATTTAGAGAAAATCAGATAATTGCCAGGCATTGTACTAGAAATAAACATGGTGAATATGAAAGTGAAAGAAAGTGAAGTCGCTCAGTCGTGTCCTACTCTTTGAGACCCTGTGGACTGTAGCCTACCAGGCCCCTCTGTCCATGGGATTTTCCAGGCAAGATTACTGGAGTGGGTTGCCATTTCCTTCTCCAGGGGATCTTCCAGACCCAAAGATAGAACCCAGGCATTGAACCCAGGTCTCCCACATTGGAGGCAGACACTTTAATCTCTGAGCCACCAGGTGAATATGGCAAAGCTTCAAGTGTGGTCAACCTAGGTTTAGTTAGACCTCAACACTGATGAAGTTTTGTTTCATTTTTAATTTATTGCCATGCTATTATTTTACTTATTAATGATCATAACCTATTGTGTCTGGAAATGTAGAATTAAGATTATGAGAACAGATAACATGGAAATTTGAAATATTCTTCATAAGTGGAATACAATTTATACTTTGTCATAGGTATTAATTTATTTGCCAGTAAAGATAGGATGAAACCACCCTTATGGCAGAAAGATAAGAGGAACAAAATATCCTCCTGATGAAGGTGAAAGATGAGAGTGACAAAGTTGGATTAAAACTCGATATTCAAAAAATGAAGATCATGGCATTCATTACTATCACTTCATGGTAAATCGATGGGGAACCAATGGAAATAGTGACAAATTTTATATTCTTGGGCTCCCAAATCACTGCAGATGGTGACTGCAGCCATGGTATTAAAAGATGCTTGCTCCTTGGAAGAAAAGCTATGACAAACCTAGAAAGCGTATTAAAAAGCAAAGACATTACTTTGCTGACAAAGGTCCATCTAGTCAAAATTATGGTTTTTCCAGTAGTCATGCATGGATGTGAGAGTTGGACCACAAAGAAAGCTGAGCACTGAAGAATTGTTCCTTTTGATCCTTTTGAAGTGTTGGAGAAGACTTGAGAATCTCTTGAACTCCAAGGAGATCAAACCTGTCAATCCTAAAGGAAATCAGTCCTGAATATTCATTGGGAGGACTGATGTTGAAGCTGAAACTTTAATACTTTGGTCATCTGATGTGAAGAGCCAACTCATTAGAAAAGACCCTAATGCTGGGGGAAATTTAAGGCAGGAGGAAAGGGGACAACAGAGGATGAGATGGTTGGATGGCATCACTGACTAGATGTACATGAGTTTGAGCAAGCTCCAGGAGTTGGTGATAGACAGGGAAGTCTGGGGTGCTGGAGTCCATGGTGTCACCAAGAGTCAGATATGACTGAGCCACTGAACTGAACTGAAAAGATAGGATGAGGATAAGATTGTTGGATACCATCTCTGACTCAATGGATATGAGTTTGAGCAAACTCCAGCAGATAATGAAGGACAGGGGAGGCTGGGCCTCTGTAGTTCATGGGATTGCAAAGAGTTGAACATAACTTAGTGATTGAAAACACAACAATAAAGATAGTAGAGCATAATGACAGCATCTTTTGTTAATTTCCAAATTCTGCCCCTAATGATTCAGTGTAGAGTGTGTAATATCATACTTAAAAAACATGAGAGGGCTTCCCTGTTGGCTCAGTGGTAAAGAATCTGCCTTTCAATGCAAGAGACATGGGCCTGATCCCTGGTCTGGGAGGACCCCACATGTTGCAGAGCAACTAAGCATCTCCACCACAGCTATCCAGACTGTGTTCTAGAGCCCAGAATGTAACTATTGAGTGCAAGTGCCACAGCTACTGAAGCTGGCATTCCCTGGAACCCATGCTCTGCAACAAGACGTAACTGAAATGAGTAGCCTGTTCACTGCAACAAAGTGTAGGCCCTGCTCACCACAGTCAGAGAAAAGCCTGCTCAGCAATAAAGATCCAGAACAGTCAAAAATAAATATAAAATTAGTAAAACATCAACAAAAAACAAACAACAATATCAAAAACAGTTGAGAATTACAAGGCCAGGTAAAATAATGTGAAATAAATGCAGGAAAATTTCATATTTTAGGTACTTCTGGTTTCTACAGTTTACTTCTTCACACAGTTGTAACTCATTGAATCCAGTCTGTAGGTTTAATTCCATCTTTGTCTTTACACAATGCAATTTTTCAATTGGCTACTGGGGAATTTAAAGAAATTTAACTTACCACTCTGTTACTCACCACTACACAATTCTGTTAGTATCCTTGTTTGGATTTTCTGTACTAGTTTGGATAACTGATATTCTATTTATCCCCACGAGGCTGAGATTTTGTCTTGCCTGTTGTATCAATTTAACTGAGGTTTGCTATTGTTAATCTCCTTCCTAGCATCTTGTGTTGCTTGTTACCTCTCCTCAAATTTGAATGTGCAAATAGCTTGACTGTATTCCTCATCTGCTATATTATTTGAATCTTTTCAGAATCTGTTATCCCATCCAAAATCAGTGTAGCAATTTCTCTATTAGATTACCATGTTTTCTATAAACTGAACTTCTTTATGGCATGTGATCTGGGTCTGTTTTGATCTACCATCACCCAGATTATTTTAAGACAGTTACATCTGACTACATATAACTATTCAACCACTTTTAAATGCTCACAACAAACTGGTTCTTCGTATTTCTTCTGACTCAAATTATTGTTTCTAGTTTGAAAGATATCTCTTTTTCTGATGCTCTAAAATCTTTGTATATGATTCTACTAACTTGGAATTTTTAAATAATGTTTCCAGAATTTGAATTTCATTGCATCTAAACTGCTTAATCCTTTTGGCTAAATCAAAAATCCATTCAGGACTTTCAAAATACAGCCTCCTAGAAGTAGCAAGTTGACTGGCATTCTGGCCCACTCAATATGATTTAGGTTTAAAGAAGAAGACATTTACCAGATTATCATTTTGTTCATCTCTATCTACCCCATTTTGCTGAAGTTAATTAGCCCCTACTTAGACTAATTGGTTCAATTCATCTAAGTTATCAAATCTGTAGACAGTCATTTGTAGTATTCATTATCCATTTAATGTCCATGAGATCATTACTAATGAACCTACTTTCATTTTTTATATTGGTAATGTGCTTCTTCCCTACTTTTCTTAATTAATGTATATAGATTCTTATCAGTTTTATCGATCTTTTAAAAACACAGGCATTCGACTTCATTGTTTTCTATACTGTCTTGTTTCCACTTTCATTGATTTTTGCTCTAATTTATGAATCTTCTCCTTGTTTTAGACCTCAATTGCTATTCTTTATCTAGTTTTCTAAGGTAAAAACTTAGATTATTGATTTTAGGAATTTCTTATTTTATAATATACACAGTTTATGCCATAATTTTAGCCTTAGAAATGCTAGCACAAGATTTGGAAAATTTAACTAGGTTTATATTAATGTTATTTAGTTCTAAATATTTAAAATTCCTCTTGAGCTTTTTAATAATTTAAATTGGTTCTAAATTACCAAGGTGCTATATAGAAATCTGTTGTGTGATTTTTGAATATTTGGCATTTTTTAAGCTACTTTTTGCTATTAATATCTAGTTTGAAATGCTCAAAATTCTCCAAAGCAGGCTTCATCAATACATGAACTGTAAACTTCCAGATGGTCAAGCTGGTTTTAGAAAAGGCAGAGGAACCAGAGATCAAATTGCCAACATCCTCTGGATCATCAAAAAAGCAAGAGAGTTCCAGAAAAGCATCTATTTCTGCTTTATTGACTATGCCAAAGCCTTTGACTGTGTGGATCACAATGAACTGTGGAAAATTCTGAAAGAGATGGGAATACCAGACCACCTGATCTGCCTCTTGAGAAACCTGTATGCAGGTCAGGAAGCAACAGTTAGAACTGGACATGGAACAACAGACTGGTTCCAAATAGGAAAAGGAGTAGGTCAAGGCTGTATATTGTCACCCTGTTTATTTAACTTATATGCAGAGTACATCATGAGAAATGCTGGGCTGGAAGAAGCACAAGCTGGAATCAAGATTGCTGGGAGAAATATCCATAACCTCAGATATGCAGATGACACCACCCTTATGGCAGAAAGTGAAGAGGAACTAAAAAGCCTCTTGATGAAAGTGAAAGTGGAGAGTAAAAAATTTGGCTTAAAGCTCAACATTCAGAAAATGAAGATCATGGCATCTGGTCCCATCATCTCATGGGAAATAGATGGGGAAACAGTGGAAACAGTGTCAGACTTTATTTGGGGGGGGGGGGGGGCTCTATAATCACTGCAGATGGTGATTGCAGCCATGAAATTAAAAGACGCTTACTCATTGGAAGGAAAGTTATGATCAACCTAGATAGCATATTCAAAAGCAGAGATATTACTTTGCCAACAAAGGTCCATCCAGTCAAGGCTATGGTTTTTCCAGTGGTCATGTATGGATGTGAGGGTTGGACTGTGAAGAAAGCTGAGCACTGAAGAATTGATGCTTTTGAACTGTGGTGTTGGAGAAGACTCTTGAGAGTCCCTTGGACTGCAAGGAGATCCAACCAGTCCATTCTGAAGGAGATCAGTCCTGGGTGTTCATTGGAAGGAATGATGCTGAAGCTGAAACTCCAGCACTTTGGCCACCTCATGGAAGAGTTGACTCATTGGAAAAAAACTCTGATGCGAGGAGGGATTTGGGGGCAGGAGGAGAAGAGGACGACAGAGAATGAGATGGCTGGATGGCATCACTGACTTGATGCACATAAGTTTGGGTGAACTCTGGGAGTTGATGATGGACAGGGAGGCCTGGTGTGCTGCGATTCATGGGATCACAAAGAGTCGGATATGACTGAGCAACTGAACTGAACTGAATGTCTAGTTTAATTCCACTGAGATTTTAGAAAATACTTTGTATAAATTGCTATCCTTTTAAGTTGTGTTTTATATCTTGGAGTATTGTTTTACTTCATAAATATCCCAGTTGACCTTGAGAAGAATCTGTAACCAGCTGGCTGGTGATCGAAATACACCTTACATGTCAAGTAGATCAATTTCACTGATAGTGCTGTTGGGGGCAACTATAACTTTATTGTTTTTCTCCCTCCTTGATTTGTCAACTACTGAAAACAGAATTTTTTTTTATTTTTCCAGGTCTATTAGTCTTTTATTCAAAGGTTTTCATAGTCTCTTGGTGGTGGTGGTGGTGGTGGTGGTTTAGTTGCTAAGTCAAGTCTGACTCTTGCAACTCTTCTGACAGTAGCCCACCAGGTTCCTCTGGCCATTGGATTTCCCAGGCAGGAATACTGGATTGGATTGCCATTTCCTTCTCTAGGGGAGCTTCCTGACCGAGGAATCAAACTTGTGTCTCCTGCATTATATACAATTTAGGAAATTTTTATTTTGAGAATTAGTGTATCTATCTTCATACAATAATTCTATCCCTGATAAAGTCCCTTGTTTTGAATTTGGCTTTGTCGGAAGTAATATAATTACTCTAGCTTTCCTTTGATTAATGTGAGAATGGTATTTAGTTTTCCATCCCTTTACCTTTAATCTACCTTTCTCTTTATATTTAATGTGAATTTCTTATAGAAAATATAGCTCGAAATTTTTTATTATTTTGGATAAGCTTTTTTTAAGTTGGTTAATTTATGCCAATTTAATTTAGAAGTTATTCATATAGTTGAATTAGTATCTGCTATATTTGTAACTGTTTTCTCTACATTCCATTTCTCCTCTCTTCTGACATCAACATTTTCCTGCTTTGTCTGGTGTTAACTGATTTTTTAATGCTTCAATTCCATTTCCTCCATTAGAATATCAATTATGGTTCTAAATGCATTTTAGTGATAGCCTTAGTGTTTCCAATATATAATTTTACTTATTCACAAACCACATTCAAATAACTCTATATTGTTTTACATATTGTGCACGTATTTTAAAGTAGTGAAATACCTCCCTTCTATCCCTTTTGATATTTTTGTTATTGAACTATACATGCATATTCGCTGCTATGATAGAATACCATAGATTGGTTAGTTTTAGCAACAAACATTTTTTTCTCATAGTTCTGCAGTGTGGAAAGTTCAAGATCAAAGTGTCAGCAGATTAGATGTCTGGTGAGAGCCCTTTTCTTATTTTGCAGACAACCATCTTCTTGCCAAAGCCTCACATGCCTGAGCGATCTCTTGTCTTCTTTTTATCTAAGGCCAATGATTGCATCAAGAAAACCCTATCTCTCAGGATAATCTAACCCTGCTTACCTTCAAAAGCCCATTCAAAATGGGGACTAGGTCTTCATTAATGTGACGAGAACCTAAACAGTCAACCCAAAGCAGTTAGTATTTTCTATTTAAAGTTATATTTTAGAATAACTTAGAGTAAGAATGATGAAATATTTTATTTGCCTTCATTATATTCCTTTTTGGATGCTTGTCCTTTGTATATGTAAATTATATTTCTGACCTAAATCTGAAGAATTTCTTTATTCTAAAGGATATCTGTATACCTTGGCTCACGGCCCCCTTCTTCCATCTCCAGTGACAGCAAAGTTAACTCTCAGTTTCTTCAGTAGTTGTGTCTTCTTCTTAGTCTCCCCTTAGTAGGCACAGGTACTCTGGTTTTACAGACTAATGTATTTAGTGAGGGCTGACATCAATAATCTCCTTATCTCAAGGTCCTTAACCTAATCACTATTTTAGCCTCCTTTCCCCTATGTTTTTTTTTTTTTTAATTTAAATTTATTTATTTTAATTGGAGGCTAATTACTTTACAATATTGTATTGGTTTTGCCATACATTAACATGAATCCCCACGGGTGTACATGTGTTCCCCATCCTGAACCGCCCTCCCCATACCATCCTTCTGGGTCATCCCAGTGCACCAGCCCCAAGCGTCCTGTATCCTGCATTGAACCTGGACTGGAGATTCATTTCTTTTATGATATTATACATGTTTCAATGCCATTCTCCCAAATCATCCCACCCTCTCCCTCTCCCACAGAGTCCAAAAGATTGTTCTATACATCTGTGTCTCTTGCTGTCTTGCATACAGGGTTATCATTACCATCTTTCTAAATTCTATATATATGCGTTAGTATACTGTATTGGTGTTTTTCTTTCTGGCTTACTTCACTCTATATAATAGGCTCCAGTTTCATCTACCTCATTAGAACTGATTCACATGTATTCTTTTTAATGGCTGAGTAATACTCCATTGTGTATTGGTCCAGTGATTGTAGACATCTTTGGATTCCCAATATTACAGTATGTTGTTTAAAAAAAAAAAAAGGTAAATACATAGTGAAAGTGTGGTGATACTCTTATTGCTAAGAATTTTATCAGTTAAATGTGTGCAATTATCCCTCAAAAGATAGAGAAACATGACAAAAAACATTTTTCATGATATATAAAATGCTAGATATCCAAGATAACTTTAAGTGATTTTACATCCACACACACCATTAAAAAATAATTCACAACTAATTTCTGAACTCATTAAGATTAAAGAATCCATTGGAGTTTTAAGGATACATTTTATTAAACTCTAATTATTGGTCAAATGTATCACAGCAACATAAAAATGTACTACAGAGCAAATAAAAGTGTTAAATAAAGAATGTTTCATAGGCAAAACACTCTCTGACATACATCACAGCAGGATCCTCTATGACCCACCTCCCAGAATATTGGAAATAAAATCAAAAATAAACAAATGGGACCGAATTAACCTTAAAAGCTTCTGCACATCAAAGGAAACTATTAGCAAGGTGAAAAGACAGCCTTCAGAATGGGAGAAAATAATAGCAAATGAAGCAACTGACAAACAACTAATCTCAAAAATATACAAGCAACTCCTACAGCTCAACTCCAGAAAAATAAACAACCCAATCAAAAAATGGGCCAAAGAACTAAATAGACATTTCTCCAAAGAAGACATACAGATGGCTAACAAACACATGAAAAGATGCTCAACATCACTCATTATCGAAGAATGTTTCTATTTTTGCTTAACGTGGTTCAAGAGAAACAAAATATATGGAAAAAGTAAAAGTGCATGTATGATGCATTTAGTGCATTAATAATGCCAATTCTATTCAAATTTTGGTATAGAATCAATGCAACTTTTTCTGATATTCCTATGTAAAATACATGGGGGTGTGGGGGGGAAATGTTTTCCTTATAAGATGAATATAATAAAGAAATTTGGAAGGAATGATGGAATTACAAAACCATCACTTTCCTGCCGTCAAGGTTGATTTAGCAAAGAATCATCAGTGAATGCTAAAGATGGGGGTAAAATCTTTATGATGAATAAGACAGTTTTAGAGTTCAAAATATCTCTTTAAACTTACTTATTATAGGCATAAATTTACAGACTAGACCTGGTTGACACCATAATAACCAAGGGATTAAAGATTACATCATTAATAATAGATGAAACTAACATCATTCAGTACAAATGTCACTACATCACTTCTGTCAGGGGATGAAGAAGTGCAAACTTAACTATTTGCATGTAAGGCAGTTCAGTTCAGTTCATTCACTCAGTTGTGTCCGACTCTTTGTGATCCCATGGACTGCAGCACGCCAGGCTTCCCTGTCCATCACCAATCCCAGAGCTTGCTCAAACTCATGTCCATTGAGTAGATGATGCCATCCAACCATCTCATCCTGTCGATCCCTTCTCTTCCTGCCTTCAATCTTTCATAGCATTAGGGTCTTTTCCAGGGCATCAGTTCTTCACATCAGATGGCCAAATTATGGAGCTTCAAGCATCCGTCCTTCCAATGAATATTCAGGACTGTTTTCCCTTAGGATAAACTGGTTGGATCTCCTTGCAGTCCAAGGGACTCTCAAGAGTCTTCTCCAATACCTCAGTTCAAAAGCATCAATTCTTTGGCGCTCAGCTTTCTTCATAGTCCAACTCTCACATCCATACATTAGTACTAGAAAAAATATAGCTTTGACTAAATAGACCTTTGTTGGCAAAGTAATGTCTCTCTGCTTCTTAATATGTTGCCTAGGTTGGTCATAGCTTTCCCTGCAAGAAGCAATAATCTTTCAATTTCATGGCTGCAGTCACCATTTGCAGTCATTTTGGAGCCCCCAGAAATAAAGTCTCTCACTGTTTCCATTGTTTCCCCATCTATGTGCCATGAAGTGATGGGACTGGATGCCATGATCTTAGTTTTCTGAATATTGAGTTTTAAGCCAACTTTTTCACTCTCCTCTTTCACTTTCATCGAGAGGCTCTTTAGTTCTTTTTTGCTTTCTGCCGTAAGGGTGGTGTCATCTGCATATCTGAGGTTATTGATATTTCTCCCAGCAATCTTGACCCAAGATGGACGGGTCATGGTGGAGAGTTCTGACAAAGCATGGTCTACCGGAGAGGGGAATGTCAAACCACTTCAGTAGTCTTGCCTTCAGAACCCCATGAACAGTATAAAATAGCAGAAATATAGGACACAGACAGATGAACTCCCCAGGTCAGTAGGTGCCCAATATGTTACTGAAGAACAGTAGAGAAATAAGTCCAGAAAGAATGAAGAAATGGAGCCAAAGCAAAAGCAACACCCAGTTGTGGATGTGACTGGTGTTGGAAATAAAGTCCACTTCTGTAAAGAACAATATGGCATAGGAACCTGGAATGTTAGGTCCATGAATCAAGGTAAATTGGAAGTGGTCAAACAGGAGATGTCAAGAGTGAATGTTGACATTTTAGGAATCAGTGAAGTAAAATGGACTGGAATGGGTGAATTTAACCCAGATGACCATTATGTCTACAACTGTGGGCAAGAATCCCTTAGATATTTGGCAAAACTAATACAATTATGTAAAGTTTAAAAATAAAATAAAATTAAAAAAAAAAAAAAGAATCCCTTAGAAGAAACGGAGTTGCCATCATAGTCAACAAAAGAGTCTGAAATGCAGTACTTGGGGGCAATCTCAAAAACAACAGAATGTCCTCTGTTTGCTTCCAAGGAAAACCACTCAGTATCACAGTAATCCAAGTCTATGTGCCAATCAGTAATGCTGAAGAAGCTGAAATTGAACGGTTCTATAAAAGACATTTATGCCTTGGAAGGAAAGTTATGACCAACATAGATAGCATATTGAAAGGCAGAGACATTACTTTGCCAACAAAGGTCCACCTAGTCAAGGCTATGGTTTTTCCCGTGGTCATGTATGGATGTGAGAGTTGGACTGTGAAGAAGGCTGAGCACCGAAGAATTGATGCTTTTG
Organism: Bos indicus x Bos taurus; assembly: GCF_003369695.1. Classification (NCBI taxonomy): domain Eukaryota; kingdom Metazoa; phylum Chordata; class Mammalia; order Artiodactyla; family Bovidae; genus Bos; species Bos indicus x Bos taurus. The sequence goes on from NC_040087.1 coordinate 57,329,033, forward strand.
AACTGTGGTATTGGAGAAGACTCTTGAGAGTCCCTTGGACTGCAAGAAGATCCAACCTGTCCATTTTGAAGGAGATCAGCCCTGGGATTTCTTTGGAAGGAATGATGCTAAAGCTGAAACTCCAGTACTTTGGCCACCTCATGTGAAGAGTTGACTCATTGGAAAAGACTCTGATGCTGGGAGGGATTGGGGGCAGGAGGAGAAGGGGACGACAGAGGATGAGATGGCTGGATGGCATCACTGACTCGATGGACGTGAGTCTGAGTGAACTTCGGGAGTTGGTGATGGACAGGGAGGCCTGGTGTGCTGCAATTCATGGGGTTGCAAAGAGTCAGACACGACTGAGCAACTAAACTGAACTGATGAAGACCTACAAGGCCTGCTAGAACTAATACCTCAAAAAGAGGTCCTTTTCATTATAGGGGACTAGAATGCAAATATAGGAAGTCAAGAGATCCCTGGAGTAACAGGCAAATTTCGCCTTGAAGTACAAAATGAAGCAGATCAAAGGCTAACACAGTTTTGCCAAGACAACATAGTGGTCATAGTAAACACCCTCTTCCAACAACACAAGGGAAGACTCAACGACATCACCAGATGATCAATACTGAAATCAGATTGATTATATTCTTTGCAGCCAAAGATGGAGAAGCTCTATACAGTCAGCAAAAACAAGACCGGGAGCTGACTGTGGCTCAGATCATGAACTGCTTATTGCCAAATTCAGACGTATATTGAAGAAAGTAGGGAAAACCACTAGACCATTCAGGTATGATCTAAATCAAATCCCTTATGATTTTACAGTGAAAGTGAGAAATAGATTCAAGGGACTAAATCTGATAAATAGCATGCCTGAAGATCTATGGACTGAGGTTCATGACATTGTACAGGAGCCAGTGATCAATACCATCCTCAAGAAAAAGAAATGCAAAAAGGCAAAATGACTGTCTGAGGAGGTCTTACACATAGCTGAGAAAAGAAGAGAAGTTAAAGGCAAAGGAGAAAAGGAACGATACACACATATAAATGTAAGGCAGAATTCAGAGGAATTTAGTGAATGTATTAATGATAGAAAATAAAAGAATACTCTTCACTGTAGTTTGTGCTGATAAAAACCGATGAGTGAGACAAAAGGACAATATAGTGCATGGTCTAGGTTAAATTCAGCATGCATCTCTGAGAAATGTTACACATCCAGGATGTTGATTTGGCTCACTAAAGGATGTGAGGGGCTTAATGAGGTGACAGACTGTTCATTATCTTATAGAACATTTTGCCTCAAAGTTGTAGATCAAAAAGAGGTTTAATTTCATAAGAGAATTGGTAACCTAGCTGATCATTAGCAACCCATCTTTTAAGAACAAGGACTCTTCAAAATTACATCAAAAGGAGTTGTATTCACCAGTTTTCATTATAAAAGAGATAAAAGATACTTGTTTGGCCCTTAGAACTTGCACAAAAATAGTATTTTAATACATTTTATATTTACCTACAACATTAGACATAGAATGCTGAAATAAATTCCTTAAATGTGGCAACAGAGCAAAATAGTAGCAGAAATTCTTTGAACTGTGTAGAATAAAAATAGAAAGGGTTTGTCTCTTCTGTTCCTAAAGATACATTTCCATCATTAGCTAATAAAATATGACAGTCTCATATTTTACTCCCGAAAAAGACTAGAATTGCTCAGATAAACAGGCTTATTCAGATAAGTCTAAGTGTAATATCGACCATATTAATAGCTAGAATGGTGTCAGAACAACATAGGGTTTAGCACTGGAAATTAAATTGTGAACCACTGTGTACAATGCTCATCAGGAAAAGGAAACAGAAATGACTTTGAAACTTTAAAAAGTGTGCTTGTAGGTGGCATGTACCAATAAGTGTGCATCTGTGTATATGTGTGTTTCATATAATCACTTTAGTATCCATAGTGACTGCATCATCAAGTTAGATGGAATGGCAGAAAGACTGAATATTTTGTCTTGTCATTTATTTTTCTGTAATAGAATAAAACATTGTTTCTAAATGAATGTTTTAACAGCTAATCTGGGGTGAAAGTTATATCAGATGTCTGCTTGAGGAGCTTATGGGGGTATACTCTCAAATTCTGCATCTCTCTCTCACACACACACACATGTGCACACATAAAATTTATTTCAAATGATATATTTGTCATACTGATACAGACCAATCATGAACAACCATTTGAATTCATATACAAATGGCATTTCCTTTTGATTTGCTCAGGTTGAGAGCAAACACTCTGCATCACAGACAGATTATGAATATGGATAAATATACATCAATCTGTATACATATATATTTGTATGTTATATACTAATTTTCTGAGATAAATTTTGCCAACAATCATTTATAACTAGATAAAATAAGGATTTTGTTCATGTCTTTCATTCCTTGGTAAAAGAATAACATTTATGTATGCAATTTACACATATTTCTGTCTCTTAAAATCCCAATTTTGAGACCGCTGCCATTGACGATGATACAGTCTCAACCCTCAAGAAATTAAAATTACTAGTTCAGTTATACCACACAACTAGGAAAAATGTATAGTTTAAATGTCATTGTGGTAAATTTTATCACAGTGCACTTTGTAGTAACAATTTTAATAATATGTTCACGTCTACAGTAGTTCCTCTTTATCCTGTTTCACTGTAGATAGTTTCAGTTATCCAAGGTCAGAAAACACTGAATGAAAAATCCTAGAAATCAATTTATAAGTTTAAAATTGAGCATATTTCTGAGCAGAATGATCTAGCCATGTGCTGCCCTGCTCCATCCTGCCTTTGGGCATTGATCATTCTTTTCTCAGGTATATCCATGCTGTATTCTCTACCTGCCCATTAGCATAGGGAAAAAAAATCATAGTATGTATAGGGCTTGGTAGTATCCTCAGTTTCAGGTGTTCCTTGGGGGTCTTGGAACATGTATTTTCCTATCTGGACCACACTGCTCATTTATCTCTTTACTATTGTATTTTTATTGTTGATGATAAATAAAAGTGATGAAATATTGAGTGAATCAGTGTATAAAGAGAATACTACCTTCCCTGACTTTTTTTAAGGAAGATTGCATTAAATATTATTTTAGTGTAAATTTTGGATCAATTCATGTATAATAATTATTGATTATTGTCACACATACTGGTGAATGACATAGACAATGACTACAGCATCCATGAAGCATTCCACTTTAAGAAAACAGGAAAGGCTTACAGATGTACTTAAACTATTGAATATGAACTTAAAAGCCAGGAAATCTCATCTAGTGAGAGTGGGCAGATATGAATCATGGTTTGGGACTGACTCAGGAGTGTGAGAGGTGGTGAGGAAGCTAGAAAGGTATTTGTAGCAGAAGAAATAGGATGCATGAAAGTTTAAATCAGAAAAAAACCCCAAAAACATGGTGCAGTAATGATGAACCGATTTGCAGGGAAGGAATGGAGACACAGACATGGAGAATGGACTTGTGGACACAGTGGGGTAAGGAGAGAGGGGACTGAATGGCGAAAGTAGCATAGACATATATATACTACCATATGTAAAATGGGTTTCCCTTGTGGCTCAGCTGGTAAAGAATCTGCCTGAAATGTGGGAAACCTTGGTTTGATCCCTGGGTTGGGAAGATCCCTGGAGAAGGGAAAGGCTACCCACTTCAGTATTCTGGCCTGGAGAAGTCCATGGACTGCATAATCCATGGGGTCGCAAAGAGTGGGACACAACTAAGAAACTTTCACTTTCACATGTGAAATAGATAGCTGCTGAGGAGTTGCTGTATAACACAGGGAGCCCAGCCAGGTACTCTGTGATCACCTAGTAGGATGGGATGGGAGGAGGCAAGGGAGGCTTAGGAAGAGGGGATATATGTATAGGTATAGCTAATTTGCATTGTGGTATGGCAGAAACATTCACAACATTGTAAAGTGATTTTCCTCCAATTAAAAAATATAAACAAAAAATTAAGATTAAAAAAAAGAAAGAAACTTGGTGTAATCTAGGGACACAAAGAAGGTCCATGTAGTATGTAAAGGTGGCAGGCTAGAGGTCAAAATTGGAAATAAGCCACAGAAAGGTTATAATTTCTGTTTTAGGAATAGGTTCACTTAGTAACACATTTACAAACTTGAAAATGTACCTACGACATTCATTATATAATACTGTTTCAATTAGGGCTTCCCAGGTGGTACTAGTAGTAAAGAACCCTCCTGCCACTGCAGGAGACATGAGAGAGACAAGTTCAATCCCTGAGTCAGGAAGATCCCCTGGAGGAGATGGCTACCCACTCCAGTATTTTTGCTAGGAGAATCCCATGGACAGAGGAGCCTGGTAGGCTACAGTCTGTAGGGTGGCAAAGAGTTGAATCACTGCTAAAGTGATTTAGCAGGCACGTCTTAATGAAGACATCAAGCAGTAGGCTTGGGATAATTTCCATAACTTGCTTCAGTTTTCTTTAATGTGACAAACCAACTTTTATGGATTTTTGTAATGCAGATGCTATCAAAGTTACCAGTCAGTAAAAGAAGAAAAAGATGCCACAAGCAAAATTTTGTATATTTGACTTGGGCATTTAGCTGATATGACACGTAAGTCAAACATTTTATTTCTTTTGTAGTTGTTAAAAATTTCCATTATAGGTTGATACATATTCAATTTGTTATGCATCTGTAAGGTGTGCTATGTACAGAATTGTGTTGCTGAATAAAATCTACATTATGATAAATAATAAGTAATAGATAATCTATCATAGGGCATTATTTTGTTTAGCATATATTAGAGCTTGATTTTCTTAGAAAGTCCTGTTGTAGTATGCTAGTGACTATTTGAAAAACTGAACATACTGCATTCTACAATAATTTGGAGAAAAATAGGATTATGCTGTATATAAATGTGATTAGTTGCTCAGTCCTGTCCAACTCCCTGTGATCCCTTGGACTGTAGCCTGCCAGGATCCTCTGTCTATGGGGATTCTCCAGGCAAGAACACTGGAGTGGATTGCTTTGCTCTCCTCTAGGGGATCTTCCAAACCTAGAGATCAAACCCATGTTTCCTGCATTACAGGTGGATTCTTTACCATCTGAGCCACCAGGGAAGCCTATGAATAGATTATAATTTGAAATTAAACATTTAATATTTATATACAGCATACATTATATAAATATATATATTTATAGTCAGATGCTTGAATCTAAAAGGGTTCAGTTTACTTAACATTTTTATCAATACTAATATGGTACCCCACTCCAGTACTCTTGCCTGGAAAATCCTATGGACGGAGGAGCCTGGTAGGCTGCAGTCCATGGGGTCGCTGAGGGTAGGACACGACTGAGCGACTTCACTTTCACTTTTCACTTTCATGCATTGGAGAAGGAAATGGCAACCCACTCCAGTGTTCTTGCCTGGAGAATCCCAGGGACGGGGAAGCCTGGTGGGCTGCCATCTATGGGGTCGCACAGAGTCGGACACAACTGAAGTGACTTAGCAATATACATACAGAAACTGGAATCAAACGAATGGTCTATGTATATTTGAATAAACATATTTGATATAATCATATAGAAAATAACCTATTCAAATAAAAAGAATGAAGTATTTCTACCCACTACAACATGAAGAAAATTTTCTCAGTGGAAGAAGCGAGACACAAAAGAGTACATACTGTTATTATTCCATTCATGCAAAATTCTGTAAGGGACAAATCTATTGTATAAATATATAAATCAAAATTTTGGTTGTCAAGATGGTGGGTATGAGAAGACATAAATAAATGAGGTCCAAAGGATTTTCTGAGATTACATATATATATATATATATATATATATATATGTATGTATATACACTACATACCTAAACCTGGTGTTGGTTATATATGGCATATTTTGTCAAAACTCAATGAACTATATAGTAAAGCATTTGTAGTTTGTCATAAAGAATTTATCATTCAAAAATAACTAAAAATTGTGGTCTAAGGAGAAAAGGCAATTCAAAGTGTCAACAATTTGCTCATTAACCAGAAAATGTAACTTGGAAGAAATTGGTTAGCATTTTTATGAAAAAGAAAAATATATAACTATATAAAAGAACACATCACCAAAAAATACAATCTTCAAAAAGTAGCAACATATTATTAAACATATATGACTAAGAAATTCCTTAAAGTAAGCTCGTGTGTTTCAAAAATAATTTTTCTATTTGTCGAGGTACACATATAAAATATGTCATTGATGCTGTTCTTTATTAAAATACATGTATTTTTGAAAGGAAATTATTAATGCAAAAATAATGATTTGCATGTTCATCAGTGTAAAAAAAAAAATGTTTTGGTCTCATGTAATACTAATTATTTGAGAATTTCTTATCTCTCTATAAGTGCCCAGCCTTGTACATTAAACAATGCTGTCATTCTATTTCTGAGTAGATAACATTAAATTATCCTCATGATCTACTTTGACCTTCACTTTCTGCAAACCTGTCCTCTCTTCAAAATACCCTTGGAAGTTATGTGACACCACAAGCCTCATATTTACAAACAGATACTTGAATCTCAAAGGGTTCATTTTACTTGACATTTTTATCAGTACTAATCAATTTCCATAAATTCATGTTTTTTGATCTTTATATTACATATACTATTCTTACAGCAAAGGTTCACACTGTCTCTAATTTGGATGATTTAAATATAGTCTTTATGAGTCTACCTGACCCTGAAAAGTGAAAGTGAAGGTCGCTCAGTCGTGTCTGAGTCTTTGAAACCCCATGGTCTATTACAGTCTATGGAATTCTCTAGGCCAGAATACTGGAGTGGTTAGCCTTTCCTTTCTCCAGGGTATCTTCCCAACCCAGTGATCAAACCCAGGTCTCCCACATTGCAGGCGGATTCTTTACCAGCTGAGCCACGAGACAACCTGACCCTAGCCACACATTATCACAATTTTTAAACTTTGATTTGTTTTTTTATCAATCTAAGAATATTATCTAACCAAAATTTCATGATATATAAACAAAAAATATTTATTAGAGCAAATCTATGGCATAGTTGGGCTTTCCTGGTGGTTCAATGGTGAAAGAATACACCTGCCAATGCAGGAAATGCAGGTTCAGTCCCTGTGTTGGGAGGATCCCCTGGAGAAGGAAACGGCAACCCACACCAGTATTCTTGTCTGGAAAATCTCATGTACAGAGGACCCTGGTGGATTACAGTCCATTGAATTGCAAGAGTAGGGCACAACTTAGTGACTAAACTGCCACCACATAGCATAATTATTTAGAAATTTAGTAATACTGTAGACATTCTAGGACAGTAGGTCTATTAGCTACATAATTTTAATAGAGTTTTTAGAGTACTTATTTGATTTAGAAATGTGAATGTTATTGCTGGGAACAGTTTTGGTAGAACTGATGTTCAGTCACTCAGTTGTGTCCAACTCTTAGGGACCTCATGGACTTCAGCACACCAGGCTTATCTGTCCTTCACTATCTCCTGGAGTTTGCTCAGATTCATGTTCACTGAGTCAATGATACCATCCGACCATGTCAATCCTCTGTTTTCCCCTTCTCCTCCTGCCCTCAATCTTTCCCAGCATAAGGGTCTTTTCCAGTGAGTTGGCTCTTTGCATCAGGTGGCCAAAGTATTGGAGCTTCAGCTTCAGCATCAGTCCTTCCAATGAATATTCAGGGCTGATTTCCTTTAGGATTGACTGGTTTGATCTCCTTGCTGTCCAAGGGACTCTCAAGAGTCTTCTCCAGCACTGTAGCACCACAAATTTTCAGTGCTCAGCCTTCTTTATGGTCCAACTCTCACATCAGTACATGACTACTGGATAACCATGGCTTGACTATATGGACCGTTTTAGACAAAGTCAAGTCTCTGCTTTTAATATGCTGTCTAGTTTGGTCATAGCTTTTCTTCCAAGAAGTGCGTCTTTTAATTTCATGACTGCAGTCACATTCTGCAGTGATTTTGGAGGCCAAAAAAATAAAGTCTGTCAGTTTTTTCATTTTTTCCATCTATTTGGTAGAATGGTTAAAATAAAAGCTTCGATGGTCCTTGCAATGACTTAATATGTATATACACCTAATATCTGAGACTGAATACTGCTGGAAATTTAAACATGATTAAACTAAGGATGAAATAAAGTTCAAGTAAGTAGCCCATTCAAGGAAAAGAAAATAGTGATTTTGTTTCAAAGATTTACTCATATTGAGCATTTATATGTAAAGATCGCATGGTAAAGCAAAATTTGACCTATTTGTATTCATATTTATTGTAATGCCTTCATCAACATGAGGATTTAGTACATGTCATGTGCTATCTGATAAGATTTACAAGATAGATGTATTATTAATAAGGGGAGAATTTGCATGTATCATTACAACAATGATGAGAGTGTCTTTTTTTAAATTCATTGGGACTAAGAAAAGAGTATCCAGTAAACATGTACACTTACTCCACAAATAAATATACAATATAAAATAAATTCTAATATAAAACTGGAAATCTGGGGTCTCTGTTGTATATTTATTATGATATTAATATCTAATATTCAATGTTTTCCTATAATATTATATTGAGTACCTATAAGAGAAGAAAACAATTTAGCAAAACAATGAATTCCAAAAAGTATTACCAAAAAAATAAGCTACAATAAATGTACACTAAAATTTGTGGTTTGAGGTTCCCACAAATCTAAAATGAATTCTACATAAACAATGGAAGATTTTGATAAGTAGCAATAGATAACTACTATACTCTAGGCTATGACATATTTGGGGCATATTATGTTATTTTCTGGCTACTTAGAGCTATTAAAAGTAATTCTAAAACAGTATAAATCTCCAATTATATTGTGCATTTAAACTTTTCCTTTTATTCCAATGTAGACAAAACTTTGGCTCAAAGAACTTGGAATTTCTCCTTCTTTGATCTTCTTGACACGAGTTCCTCTGGACACACATTTTTTTTTTTTTTTGGATTGCTTATTTTTAAAATTTACATATATGTGATTGTGTGTGTCCTATTTATGTATTTTTATTTGGCCATGTGACATGTGGGATCTTAGTTCCTCAAATAGGGATTGAACTTGCACCTCCTGTATCCCTGCACAGGAAGCACAAAGCTTTGACCACTGGACTGCCAGTGAAATCCCAATACTGATTTTTTATATGAGGCCTGTAAGGAAGCAATTTCCTTTCTGTTGGTGGTTACTGCTTTTCTGCTTTATATTGTCTGGCTGCAGATGTTTTCTGAATGATAAACACCCCAATGTTGTACTTTTATATAGGGTGCATACAGGTTTATGATGGGTCCCTACAAAGCTGCCCAACCACTCAATCAGTTGATGGGGAAGGCTTGGTGTTGATCCAACATCTCCATCTTTCCAGCTACAGCTCCCACCATCATGGGTTCTCAGGTTCTCATTCCTAGCCTCTTTTTTACTACAAACTCTAACCTGTTGAGAAGGCCCTTTGTTAGGATACTACAACATGACTCAACTATACTTACTTTCCACAATGTCCACGTTATCCATCAGAAAATCATGGACTCTCCCACAATATGTAATAGGAGTGGTGGCAACCGCTGGTCAACCATACTTTCTTATTTTCCCTCTCTCTGAAGTTTCTTTCACCTGCTCCAAAATGAACAAGAGTAGATTTTAAAATCTTGTACCCACACAGATATAAAATGCAGAAGGAAACACCTGTTCATGGCTCTTACAGGCATCCTTAATTTTCCCAACGGTTTTGCCCTGGAGGAACCCTTCTATGTTTACAAGAATATAACTATAAAAAGGGAAAGAGTAACCTTTCAGCAAACAAAAGCATCCCCAAAATAATGGTGACAATGCCTCCTCTCTCTTCTAAAGTGGGTAGGGACTTAGTGGATTTATTATTAAAGCCCTTTCTGTTTTATTTTCAAAAGTCATAGTGAAGGTATCTTGCTATAATACTGGTTATTGTAAGAATGTTATTTTTTTGTCAATATTAGACTGTAACTGCAATTAACTTGCTGTGTTTTTAAGCAGTAATACATGATGGTGTGATCACTCACCTAGAGCCAGACATCCTGGAATGTGAAGGCAAGTGGGCCTTAGAAAGCATCACTACAAACAAAGCTAGTGGATGTGTTGGATTCCAGTTGAGCTCTTTCAAATCCTGAAAGATGATGCTGTGAATCTGCTGCAATCAATATGCCAGTAAATTTGGAAAACTCAGCAGTGGCCACAGGACTGGAAAAGGTCAGTTTTCATTTCAATCCCAAAAAAGGCAATGCCAAAGAATGCTGCTGCTGCTGCTGCTAAGTCGCTTCAGTCGTGTCCGACTCTCTGCGACCCCAGAGAGGGCAGCCCACCAGGCTCCCCCGTCCCTGGGATTCTCCAGGCCAGAACACTGGAGTAGGTTGTCATTTCCTTCTCCAATGCATGAAATTGAAAAGTGAAAGTAAAGTCGCTCAGTCATGTCTGACTCTTAGCGACCCCATGGACTGCAGCCTACCAGGCTCCTCCATCCATGGGATTCTCCAGGCAAGAGTACTGGAGTAGGATGCCATTGCCTTGCCTACCGCACAATTGCACTCATCTCACACGCTAGTAAAGTGATGCTTAAAATTCTCCAAGCCAGGTTTCAGGACTACGTGAACCCTGAACCTCCAGATGTTCAAGCTGGTTTTAGAAAAGGCAGAGGAACCAGAGATCAAATTGCCAGCATCCGCTGGATCATGGAAAAAGCAAGAGAGTTCCAGAAAAACATCTAATTCTGCTTTATTGACTATGCCAAAGCCTTTGACTGTGTGGATCACAATAAACTGTGGAAAATTCTGAATGAGATGGGAATACCAGACCACCTGACATGCCTCTTGAGAAATCTGTATGCAGGTCAGTTAGAACTGGACATGGAACCACAGACTGGTTCCAAATAGGAAAAGGAGTTCGTCAAGGCTGTATATTGTCACCCTGCTTATTTAACTTATATGCAGAGTACATCATGAGAAACACTGGGCTGGAAGAAGCACAAGCTGGAATCAGGATTGCCAGGAGAAATATCAATAACCTCAGATATGCAGATGACACCACTCTTATGGCAGAAAGTGAAGAACTAAAGAACCTCTTCATGAAAGTCAAAGAGGAGAGTGAAAAAGTTGGCTTAAAGCTCAATATTCAGAAGACAAAGATCATGCCATCTGGTCCCATCACTTCATGGCAAATAGATGGGGAAACAGTGGAAAGAGTGGCTGACTTTATTTTTCTGGGCTCCAAAATCAGTGCAAATGGTGATTGCAGCCATGAAATTAAAAGACGCTTACTTCTTGGAAGGAAAGTTATGGCCAACCTAGATAGCATATTCAAAAGCAGACACATTACTTTGTCAACAATGGTCCGTCTAGTCAAGGCTATGGTTTTTACATTGGTCATGTATGGATGTGAGAGTTGGACTATAAAGAAAATTGAGTGCTGAAAAATTGATGCTTTTGAACTGTGGTGTTGAAGAAGACTTGAGAGTCCCTTGGACTGCAAGGAAATCCAAGCAGTCCATCCTAAAGGAGATCAGTCCTGGTTGTTCATTGGAAGGACTGATGTTGAAGCTGAAGCTCCAATACTTCGGCCACCTGATGCGAAGATCAACTCACTGGAAAAGACCCTCATGCTGGGAAAGATTGAAGGCAGAAGAATGGGGCAACAGATGATGGGGTGGTTGGATGGCATCACTGACTCAATGGACATGAATTAGAGCAAACTCTGGGAGATAGCGAAGTGTAAAGAAGCCTGGCATGCTGCAATCCACGGGGTCACAAACAGTCAGACACGACTGAGTAACTGAATGACAATAGAATTATCAACAGCACTTAAATGATCTTGTATGACAATTTATTTGTTTGCATATATTTCTAAGGGTAGAATCACTGAGTCATAGGATTATTCTGTGTTCAACTTTTTGAGGAAATGCCAAAATATTTCCACTGTGACTGAAACATTTTACATTCCTGTCAGTAATGTAGGCGTGTTCTAATTTCTCCATGTCCTTACAAACACAATGCATTTTTTAAAAATTATAGCATCCTAGTGGATTGGAAGTGGTATCTCATGATTTACATTTGCTTAATTATTAATCAGATGGAGCTTCTTCCTATGTACTAACTCAATATTTATCTTCTTTGGACGAGGGTTCTTTCAACTCTTTTGCTCATTCTTCACTTGAATTGTTCAAACTTTTTTATGGTTGAGTTGTGAAAGTTCCATTACATATTCTGGATACTAAAGTATCAGATATACAATCATAAATACAATCTGTAATATTTTTACCATTCTGTAGGCTTTTTTTATTTAAGTTTCTTGACAATGTCCTTGATGGGCAAAAGTAGTTTATTTTGATCCAGCCCAAATTTTCTAATACTTTTCCTTATTTCCTTTGTGTTATTATTATATATAAATTTTCATTGACAAATGCAAAGTCATGAAGATTTACTCTTATGTTTTCTCTAAGAATTTTAGAACTTCCAAGGCAATTTGAATAGCAGCACTGAAATATTATGGGTGACTTTTTCTTAAACATTGCAGAAAAGTTTTCAGTCTTTTGCCTGAATATGTTGTTAGCTTTCGTTTTTTTCATAAATACCCTTTACCACCTTGAAGAAGTTAAGTCTATTCCTACTTTTCTGTTCATTTTTAATCACAAAAGGGTGTTGGATTTTTTCAAATGCTTTTTTCTATATCAATATAGATATAGTTATTATCTGTTTTTCTTTCCCCTGTCATTTCAGTAATGCTGTGTATTACATTGATTGATGAATTTACTTTTAATCAACTTTACATTCCTGAGATTAATCTAACCTCGTCATCAGCTCAGTTCACTTGCTCAGTCATGTCCAACTCTTTGTGATCCCATGAACTGCAGCACGCCTGGCCTCCCTGTGATCACCAACTCCCAGAATTTACCCAAACACATGTCCAGCAAGTCAGTGATGCCATCCAGCCACCTCATCCTCTGTCGTCCCCTTCTCCTCCTGCCCCCAATCCCTCCCAGCATCAGAGTCTTTTCCAATGAGTCAACTCTTCGCATGAGGTGGCCAAAGTACTGGAGTTTCAGCTTCAGCATCAGTCCTTCCAAAGAACACGCAGGACTGATCTCCTTTAGAATGGACTAGTTGGATCTCCTTGCAGTCCAAGGGACTCTCAAGAGTTCTCCAACACCACAGTTCAAAAGCATCAGTTCTTCAGTGCTCAGCTTTCTTCACAGTCCAACTCTCAAATCCATACATGACTACTGGAAAAACCATAGCCTTGACTTGACGGACCTTTGTTGGCAAAGTAATGTCTCTGCTTTTGAATATGCTATCTAGGTTGGTCATAAATTCCCTTCCAAGGAGTAAGCGTCTTTTAATTTCATGGCTGCAGTCACCATCTGTAGTGATTTTGGAGCCCCCCAAAAATAAAGTCTGACACTGTTTCCACTGTTTCCCCATCTATTTCCCATGAAGTAATGGGACCAGATGCCATGATCTTAGTTTTCTGAATGTTGAGCCTTAAGCCAACTTTTTCACTCTCCTCTTTGACTTTCATCAAGAGGCTTTTTAGTTCCTCTTCACTTTCTGCCATAAGGGTGGTGTCATCTGCATATCTGAGGTTATTGATATTTCTCCTGGCAATCTTGATTCCAGCTTGTGTTTCTTCCAGTCCAGTGTTTCTCATGATGTACTCTGCATATAAGTTAAATAAGCTGGTCATAGTTTATGATATTTTTAATATGCAGTTGGAATGGGTTTGTTAATATTTTTTTCAGGAGTTTTGCATCTAATTTCATAAGATATTTATCTGTTGTTTTCTTTTTTTCTAATGTGTTTTTCTGACTTTGATAGGATAATGCTGGCCACACAGAATTAGTTAGGAACAGTTACCTTCTCCATGCTGGGGACACAGAATATCTTACGTGCTATAGTTCTCTTCCCATCTCCCACTTCCTTCTACTGTAATATGAGTGAAAAATAAAATTTTACCTCATTGAAACTCTTTTATTTTGTGGTTTCTTGGTTAAAGAGGCTTATGCTGTATAAATAATTCAAGATTCAAGAGAGTCATCCATATATAACTGTAATTCAAAATATGCCAAATGAAATTAAATAAGTCTTAGATGGACAAAAACCAAAATATCAGAATAGGGTCCCTGGCTCTTCCATTATTTGGAGTTAAATAATGACAGAAAGAATAAATAAAATTTCATAAAAATAAAATATACCGATGAGAGATCAAGACATAAAAATAGAGAAGTAAAGGATGTATTTATCTGGAAGAGTAGTTCTCCACTGAAGGTTACAGTCTCCAGGAAACATTTGAATATATAAGAAGAGGTTTATTCCTTTGTTGTGGTTTTTCTTGTCCTCATAACTTGGGGAGCAATTGACAAAAATGTTCACATTGAAATGTACTGTGTTAAATATAACTGTTTTCTCCTATTTTCCATTTTGAAGTAAAGTTATTCCAAGACTTTTCCATGTAATGATGTAAAAAATAATCTCATGATGAATTTATACCAAAGCCAGATTTCAGATAAAAATTTGATAAACATATACATATATAACATTGTTCTGTATTAGTGAATAACTCTTCTATCTCATAGGTATAAATTACATCTGAAATATACAGCAAAATTCCTATTAATTTGTGACATGGACTCATTTTTTTAGTTCTATTTATTTTTGTTTGTGTACATTTAAAAAAGGCATAGACTGACTAAAAGAAGTGTGTTAATTTGCCATATATAATTAATATCAAAATGTTTCTTAATTTAAAAAAAAGTTGCCTATAGACATTTGCTTCTATTCTAGGAGGTTTTGAGTATTTTTTTTTTTTTTTTTTGCTTAATTTTAAAAATAATGTCATCATCGTCATGTTCATTATCATCTTATGTAACCTGTGGATTTAATCTGTAGTCAAAATAGTGGGCAGAGACAGAAACTAGGCTAGAAACCATGATTAGCCATGGGTTTGGGCTCCGTGAAGTTAATCACAGCATGTAAAAAGGTGTGATCAATCATATTCAATATGGATAGTTATAA
This sequence comes from Bos indicus x Bos taurus, assembly GCF_003369695.1. Classification (NCBI taxonomy): domain Eukaryota; kingdom Metazoa; phylum Chordata; class Mammalia; order Artiodactyla; family Bovidae; genus Bos; species Bos indicus x Bos taurus. The sequence continues at coordinate 57,344,099 of NC_040087.1, forward strand.
TACACTAAGGGAGTCTATGTCCCACTCCAGTACTCTTGCCTGGAAAATCCCATGGATGGAGGAACCTTGTAGGCTGCAGTCCATGGGGTTGCTAAGAGTCAGACACGACTGAGTGACTTCACTTTCACTTTTCACTTTCATGCATTGGAGAAGGAAATGGCAACCCACTCCAGTGTTCTTGCCTGGAGAATCCCAGGGACGGGGAAGCCTGGTGGGCTGCCGTCTATAGGGTCACACAGAGTCAGACACGACTGAAGCAACTTAGCAGCAAGGGAGTCTATGTAATCATCCTGGAGCTAAAGAGCAAAATATCAAATGTATTAATATCTAAAGAGTGCTGATGTCAAGGATTGTGGCCACTTTCTTTGAAACGCTGCTTTTTTTGGGGGGGGGGGGGCGCGGTTGGCAGGTGGTTGACATGCAACAGACTTCTCACCATACTATTTGGTTTCTGATCAGGACTCAGCAATCCACTTACTCACAGGTTCCTCAAGAAAAGAAAGTGACAAATCTGATTGATATTAACTGGTTCCACACATCTACAATTTTTTTCTGTCTTTAAAACAAAGGATATTTCTTATGCTTTGCTCTTCTTAGTATCAGTAGCTTCTCTTACCTGCCTGATCACTAGTGGTACTGAGGATGATCACGAAATTAAAATGGTTTTTCTATTCATGTACTGCCTGAAGTAGTGAGGTAATTTTAACAAAGTTCTCTCCTTTCCAGAAGACCCTTCACTTTTTGAACTTCAAACATGTATGTTTGGAGATGAATGTGATTATGATCAGATTCTTACCCTACTTTACTTCACCTTATCTTACCTTAATTTACATAGGTTTGGTAAAAATATTGGCTATGCCATTTACTCCAATTAAGAACTCAGTAGGCATAAAGATATGAAAAATTGGGCAACAAATGTCACACTGAACCTCCATAAGCAGTAACTGCTAAATGTCTTCTGCAGTGCAAAATGCAATGTAACTGGGATACTGCTAAACTGAGATCACACAAACCAAAAGAGTATCCTTAAAAAAAAAAAAAAAAAAAAGTTATTTATTTCTTAATGACCCAGTGAAGTTGTTTTCCTATTCTATACTTCCACTTTGGCTTTGATGACATAGCTCCAGTTTTGTTTTAAAGTTCATTAGTGGCAATGGGTTCAGGGAATGAGACTTTCTAGTTCAAGGGTACAAAATAATTTGTTTAGGACAACAGAGATTATCTTATTCCCTTGCTGCTATTTGTTTATTTCTGCAGAAGAAATTTTCTGACCCAATTCTAGTTAATGAGAATTGAAAGTCCTTTGGGAAGTTTCTAGATAATTATGTATTTCCTGCTAACAGAAAGTATTAAACAGGAATTTGACTCTTCTCTCTGTTGGATAGCTTCATATTTTTACTGTTTATTCCCACAATAGACATTCTGCAATCCTAAAACCAGAATCTACCAATATGCTGAGGATGGCACAGCAAAATGATGATGAAACAAGTGCCAAATATGTTGATATGGCTCTAAATTATCCCATCTTGAAATGATCCTATTTCCATAAAATCTGTTATCTGAGACAATGACCATTTTACTGAGTAAGCCACTTTTTAGTTGGTTTTAAGTAATTTTTACTCTTTACAATTGTATCTGATTTAACTATGTGTGGCTGAATGAATGTACTGGTGTGGTGGTGGTGAAGTATCAGCAGCTGAAGAAATGACATAATAATCTTTATCTGGAAAACATCTGATTTGCATCCAGGCATGCATGACTAATACCAAGAAATAAAAGAGGCAAATAACCATAAATGAGTAATGTGTAACTGAATCAGCATACAAAACATAAAAATGTGCAAAAATTGAAGAGATGAAAAACTTAAAAATCTTTGAAAGTTCTCAACAGAAAGCCCCAAATTTATAGTTTAAAAAGGAATACAGAGAAAGTATAAGAAAGGAAGACATACTTATACCTCAAGAAACTTAATTTTAAAATTATTTTTCTGGACATATTTGATTTAGAGACTGCATCTATTCTTTCCTCAATATGTCCTAATTCTTGTTAAAAAAAAAAAAACAAAACTGAATTTGCTTCAAATTGAATATTGTTAATATGAAAAAGGTTAACCAATTTTCCTCCTACTTTTTATTATATAAGATTTATAAAGATAACCATTAATATTTATAACCCAGATCACATATTTCCTGTGTTGGATCATCTTGGTATTAAAAACATTTGGCACATTATATAATTTATTCTACAGTGATATTTCTTAATTAGTTAATTGGCTTGTGTGACCTCTAATCTTAATCGGTATGCCTTTTGAATCTAATTCATAAATATTTTATAAAATTCATTAACATTTAAGCCTTTTGCAATTACAGGCCTTAATTGTTAATTTTCAGATAGGATTTTATGAAATCTTTCCTTGCAGAATTTATATAAGGAAAGAGATGCTCTACTAGTTAATATTCCTTTTAACATTTAATTTAGAAAATTAAATTCTTAGAACTCTGATCCTCGTATTCTTCTGCTTCAATGAAATTACTTGTAAGAGTCAGAGAGGTTAATAATTCGTCTAAATGTGGAAAATCACACACACATTACACATATAGACAAACATATGTATATGTATTATTTTCATCATTCTCACAAATAATTCAATATAACCCTTCAACCTAGGCCATGTTCCCAATTTCATAATCTGAATGTATTACAGTGCTTCTTAAAGGATAACTACATTATTCCCATCAATTGTGACATCTCTGTTTATTTCAGACACCTTAAAAACCCATTTCTCTCAGATATGACACCAAAAACCCAGGCAGCAACAACAAAAAAAGGTAAGTGGGATGACATCAAAGCAAAGGCTTCGACATAAAAGGCAATTTATGGAATGAGGGAAAGATATTTGCAAATCACATATCTGATAACAGCTAATATTCAAAATATACAAGGAACACCTTTAGCTGAAGAGCAAAGACAAAAACAAACCAAGTTTTAAAATATGAAAAGTGCTGGGAGCCAGCGTGAGGAACTCCGCCCATGGCAAAGGTCATGAGAAAGGAGGCTTGGCATACACAAAGGCGGGATCGAGCCTCAGGAGTCCCCCTGGAAATTCTTGAGCATCTACCCCCAAAACCAGAGTCTGCCTACTTTACTGCTTTGTGCTCTCACCTACACCTCTGACTTTATGGGGGGCTGTCCTGGGAGTGACAAGAGTGTTTTAGTTCACAACCTTGAGAGGCATGAGATGTTCTAAACTGTCTGAATACAGATTCCTTTGAGCAGTTAAAAGATTGATTAGAAATTGTATTGATGAAGGGTTTTTCACGTGTTGGGCCAATGTTTGCTGCTAAGTTTCCATATCCCTTACCTGCTGTGTCCCTGGCAGTGTATTGATTAATATAATTGGTGTAAGTAATAGCTTTAATGTTTGTAACCTTGGACCCTTGAGTTAATTCTTTTTCTTGTTATAGCCCACCACACCTTTGCCCTGTAGGAATGCAACTTTATCTAATGCTTTTGGAGGGTGGCGCCTGACTAATCACCTTTAGAGAAAAATAACTTTTCTGAAGAAAGGGTCTTAAAATGTTAACAGGCCTCCAGGCCAGAAGATGATGCAAATCACCTAAACTTTTGCATATGATAAATCTGCAGGAAGAAAGCCTGGCTTACTGCATGACTCTACCCCTTCCCCCATTATCCTCTATGCATAACTTAAGGTATGAAAACTACTTTGGAAAATAAAGTGCGGGCCTTGTTCACCAAAGCTTGGTCTCCCCATGTCGTTCTTTCTCTCACCTTCTGGCTGAATTATTCAGCCTCTTTTCTCCACTGAATTTCCTCACTGAGCTATCCTTATTTAACCATTCTTTATATCCTTAATTAACGTTTAATTAAGCAATTGTTTCCTGATCCTTGCTGATGCCATCCCCGCTTCGAATTCCCTGGATCCACCGGGGCTGGACCCTGGCAAGTGGTGCCTGTAAATGAAAATTAAAATCATAATGATGCATGAAAACACTTGTTAGGATGGCTCATCAAAAAACTGAGAGATGACAAATAATGGTAAAGGTGTAGAAAAAATAGAAGTTTGACAAACTGCTGGTGAGAATGCAAAATAGTGTAGTGTAGTTGCTATGGAAAACAGTATGGAGACTCCTTAAAAAAACTAAAACAAACAAAAAAAGAGCTTCAATATGATCTGCCAATCAGAAATCTGGATATGTAACAAAAATAAAACTGAAGTCAGTATTTCAAACAATAACTTAAACTTCCATGTTCATTGGAACATTATTCACAATAGTCAGAATGTGGAAACTGACTAAACATCCATCAAATGAATGGAGAAAGAAGATATTACATTTACATACAATATATATACAATTGAATATTATTCAGGCTTAAACTTAATGGCAAGCAAAGTGGAAAAATGTGGAAAGAGTGACAGATTTTATTTTCTTAGGCTCTAAAACCCACGGAATTAAAAGACGCTTGTTCCTTGGAAGAAAAGCTATGATAAACCTAGACAGTGTATTAAAAAGCAGAGACATCACTTTGCCGACAAAGGTTTGTATAGTCAAAGCTACGGTTTTTCCTGTAGTCAAGTATGAATGTGAAAGTTAGGCCACAGAGAAGGCTGAACGCTGAAGAATTGATGTTTTTGAATTGTAGTGCTACAGAAAACTCTATATAGAGTCCTTTGGACTGCAAGGAGATCAAACCAGTCCATCCTAAAAGATACCAACCCTGAATATTCATTGGGAGTACTAATGCTAAAGCTGAAGCTCCAATACTTTGGCAACCTGATGTGAAGAGCCAACTCACTGGAAAAGACCTGATGCTGGGAAAGACTGAAGGCAGGAGGAGAAGGGGGCGACAGAGGATGAGATGGTTGGATGGGATCACTGACTCAATGGACATGAGCTTGAGCAAACTCCAGGAGATAGTGAAGCACAGGAAAACCTGGCCTGGGGTTTCAAAGATTCAGACACAACTTAACAACTGAATAAAAACAGTCTTAAAAAAGAAAAAATATTCTGCCACATATGACAATATATATTAACATACAGGACTTTACTAGGTGAAATAAGCTAGTCACAGAAGGAAAAAAAAAAAAAAAAAACTGTGGGATGTGACTTATGTGAGGTATCTAAAATAGTCAAAGTCACAGAAACAGAGAGTAGAATGGTGAATGACAGATGCTGTTGGGAGGGGGAAATGGAGAGACGCTATTCAGCTTAAACACAAGATAAATAAGTTCTAAATATCTGACATATAACATTGTGCCTATAATGAACTACACTGCACTGTATACTTAAAAAAAAAAAAATCTAATACTCTCAAACCACCTCTTATGACTAAGATTCCCATGCTAATGCTATTGTATAATTTCTAATCCAACTGAATCCCCACATCCCTTTCAGATCTGTGAGCACTGTAGTTACTACTAACAGGACTCCTCAAGTCTTACTATTTCCCTAATGCCCCTTCACTTCTTTCTTGTTTTTAACCATTTTGTCCATGAAAACACTGTATCACCCATAACTAATCAAGCAGAGTGTATTTTTCTTTTCCACTCCCCATATTCAGGTTCAATAAGTGGGACTATCTCATTTGTCTTTTGCTGCAAGCAAAGCAACTAGACCTCCTTCTTAGCTCACAAGCTTGAGTTCCATTAAAGGACACTGTTTGGCTATACTAACTAACTGTTTCTGTTCCTCCCAGCTTTCATTATGGTTTTTTCAATCATATTCCTTAACTTATTGGGGTCTTTACCAGCCAGATTTATGTCTTTTATGTTTTCTTGTGATGTCTTTTATTATGGTGACTGTTACCACCATTTTAGATGACTCATTCAACAATATACCCGTCAAATTCTTTACCCAAGTTGAAAAATTAAAAACAGCAAAAAACCTTTTTCCTATCACTTCCTATTTTTCTTCCTTGCTTGCCCTAAAACAAATATTTTTAGCCATATGATACTTTCCAGTTCACCAATGCATTACCCTTAAATATTTTCTATTTATAGCAAGTCTTTCTTCTCACCAAATCAGATCATATAATTTGACAATAACAATACCCTATAACTGCTGTGAAAAATATACCTTTCTCCTTTCTATTATATACATAGTGTATATGTATACATAGTGTATACATAGTGTATACATAGTGTATATATATACATAGTGTATATATATATATGTATACATAGTGTATACATAGTGTATACATAGTGTATATATATATATGTATACATAGTGTATACATAGTGTATATACATAGTGTATATATATACATAGGGGGGCAGTATCTCACTAGATAAGACAACTGCTGTCTAACATAATGAAACTAAGTAAATAGCTCACCTGTACAGTAGCTCAATATTGCTGGAGAAAAATCACCCCAAATTAATTTATTTTACCAAGAACTTTGACCTCAAGCCTCATCTGTGCATTTAAAGCTTCCCATTAATTTTATATTGCTGTTGTCGTTCAGTCACTCAGCTGTGTCTGACTCTGCAACCCCATGGACTGTAGCCCAACCAGGCTCCTCAGTTCATGGGATTTCCCAAGCAGAAATACTGGAGTGAGTTGCCATTCCCTATTACTCCCCTTGAAAATCAGGGCATCTTACCAAAATTTACTCTTGTATAGCTCCACATTCGGAGAAGGCAATGGCACCCCACTCCAGTACTCTTTCCTGGAGAATCCCATGGACAGAGGAGCCTGGTTGGCTGTGGTCCATGGGGTTGCTAAGAGTTGGACACGACTGAGCTAATTCACTTTCACTTTTCACTTTCATGCATTGAAGAAGGAAATGGCAACCCACTCCAGTATTCTTGCCTGGAGAATCCCAGGGACAGAGGAGCCTGTTGGGCTGCCGTCTATGGGGTCGCACAGAGTTGGACACGACTGATGCGACTTAGCAGCAGCAGCAGCAGCAGCTCCACATTGATCTTAATATTGCCGATATGATAACAACTTTTCAGTTTATAAATATTTGAAAAATACAGTAGATAATACTGGAAATTACCCTCAATTTTCCAATTTAAAATTTGCATTCAATTTATAATTTTTATTTACATATTTTTATTATGTTTTCCTTTTCTCTCAGTTCTCTAGTTAGATAAACGCAACTGAACAGGACCTTATGGGGCTCTCTCAGAATAGAACCCCTGTCCTCTGCCTGCCTTTTGTCTGCAGACAAATTTTAGTCTACCAGGCCTTCCCCAAGTTCCAAAGAATAGATTTAACAGGCAAAGTGAGAAAATGCAGAAAGAAAGGAAAATAGTCAAGCAAGAAAAAACAGTAATAGTTTAGTCATTAAACAAAGTCAAGGACATTAAGTTTTTCCTCAAAAGCTATAGATAATATTCTAAGCCATGTATTGCAAGCTGTTTTGCAGAAACTGAACCCCCACAAGGTAGATAGAGTTAACTGTTCAGTTCAGTTGCTCAGTCGTGTCCCGCTCTGAGTTTACCCAAACTCATGTTTCATTGAGTCGGTGATGCCATACAACCATCTCTTCCTCTGTTGTCCCCTTCTCCTCCTGCCCTCAATCTTTCCCAGAATCAGGGTCTTTTCAAATGAGTCGGCTCTTTGCATCAGGTGGCCAACGAATTGGACTTTCAGCTTCAACATTAGTCCTTCCAATGAACACCCAGGACTGATTTCCTTTAGGATTGACTGGTTGGATGTTCTTGAAGTCCAAAGGACTCTCAAGAGTCTTTTCCAACACCACGGTCCAAAGCATCAGCTCTCACATGCTCAGCTTTCTTTATAGTCCAGCTCTAACATCCATACATGACTACTGGAAAAACCATAGCTTTAACTAGGCAGACCTCTGTTGTTAAAGTAACGTCTCTGCTTTTTAATATGCTGTCTAGGTTGGTCACAACTTTCCTTCCAAGGAGTAAGTGTCTTTTAAATTTCATGGCTGCAGTCACCATCTGCAGTAATTTTGGAGCCCAAAAATATGAAGTCAGCCACTGTTTTCACTGTTCCCCCATCAATTATCCATGAAGTGATGGGACCGGATGCCATGATCTTGATTTCTGAATGTTGAGCTTTAAGCCAAACTTTTCATTCTCCTCTTTCCAATAGAGTAAACCATCATATCTGAGGTCATTGATATTTCTCCCTGCAATCCTGATTACAGCTTGTGCTTCATCCAGCCCAGCTTTTCTTATGATGTACTCTGCATAAAAGTTAAATAAGCAGGGTGACAATACACAGCCTTTACATACTCCTCTTCTTATTTGGAAGGAGTCTGTTGTTCCATGTGCAGTTCTAACTTTTGCTCCCTGACCTGCATACAGATTTCTCAAGAGGCATGTCAGGTGCTCTGGTATTTCCACCTCTTCCACAGTTTCCAAGTGTGTTGTGATCCACACAGTCAAAACCTTTGTAATAATCAATAAAGCAGAAATAGATGTTTCTCTGGAACTCTTTGTTTTTTTAATGATCCAGCAGATGTTGGAAATTTGATGTCAGGTTCCTATGCCTTTTCTAAAACCAGCTTGAACATCTGGACATTCACAGTTCATGTATTGCTGAAGCCTGATTGGAGAATTTTGAGCACTATTTTACTAGCATGTGAAATGAGTGCAATTGTGCGGTAGTTTGAGCATTCTTTGGCATTGCCTTTCTTTGGGACTGGAATGAAAACTGACCTTTTCCAGTCCTTTGGCCACTGCTGAGATTTCTGAATTTGCTGACGTATCGAGTGCAGCACTTTCACAGCATCATCTTTCAGGATTTGAAATAATGCAACTGGAATTCCATCACCTCCACTAGCTTTGTTTGTAGTGATGCTTCCTAAGGCCTACTTGACTTCATATTCCAGGGTGTCTGGCTCTAGGTGAGTGATCACACCATTGTGATTATCTGGGTCGTGAAGCTCTTTTTTGTACAGTTCTTCTGCGTATTCTTGCCAACTCTTCTTAAAATCTTCTTCTTCTGTTCGGTCCATACCATTTCTGTCCTTTATTGAGCTCATCTTTGCATGAAATGTTCCCTTGGTATCTCTAATTTTCTTGAAGAGATCTCTAGTCTTCCTATTCTATTGTTTTCCTCTATTTCTTTGCACTGATAGCTGAAGAAGGCTTTCTTATCTCTCCTTGCTGTTTTTTGGAACTCTGCATTCAAATAGGTATATCTTTCCTTTTCTCCTTTGTTTTTTGCTTCTCTTCTTTTCACAGCTATTTGTAAGGCCTCCTCAGACAGCCATTTTGCTTTTTTGCATTTCTTTTTCTTGGGGATGTTCTTGATCCCTGCCTCCTGTACAATGTCACGAACCTCTGTCCATAGTTCACCAAGCACTCTATCAGATCTAGTCCCTTAAATCTAATTGCCACTTCCACTGTATAATCATAAGGAATTTGATTTAGGTCATACCTGAATGGTCTAGTGGTTTTCCCTACTTTCTTCAGTTTAAGTCTGAGTTTGGCAATAAGCAGTTCATGATCTGAGGCACAGTCAGTTCCTAGTCTAGTTTTTGCTGAATGTTTAGAGCTTCTCCATCTTTGGCTGCAAAGAATATAATCAATCTGATTTTGGTGTTGGCCATCTGGTGATGTCCATGTGTAGAGTATTCTCTTGTGTTGCTGGAAGAGGGTGTTTGCTACGACCTGTGAGTTCTCTTGGCAAAACTCTTTTAGCCTTTTCCCTGCTTCATTCTGTACTCCAAGGAAAAAAAATTGCCTGTTACTCCAGGTGTTTCTTGACTTTCTATTTTTGCGTTCCAGTCCCCTATAATGAAAAGGACATCTTTTGGGGTGTTATTTCTAGAAGGTCTTGTAGGGCTTCATAGAACCATTCAACTTCAGCTTCTTCAGTATTACTGGTTGGGGCATAGACTTGGATTACCATGATATTGAATGGTTTGCCTTGGAAACAACCAGAGATCATTCTGTCGTTTTGGAGATTTCATCCAAGTACTGCATTTTGGACTCTTTTGTTGACTATGATAGCTACTCCATTTCTTCTAAGGGGTTCTTGCCCACAGTAGTAGACATAATGGTCATCTGAGTTAAATTCACCCATTCCAGTCCATTTTAGTTAGCTGATTCCTAGAATGTCGACATTCACTCTTCCCATCTCCTGTTTGACCATTTCTAATTTACCTTGATTCATGGACCTAACCTTCCAGGTTCCTATGCTATATTGCTCTTCACAGCATCGGACTTTGCTTCCATCAGCACAACTGGGTGTTGATTTTTCTTTGGTTTCATCTCTTTTTTCTTTCTGGACTTATTTCTCCACTGATCACCAGTAGCATATTGGGCACCTACCGACCTGGGGAGTTAATCTTTCATTGCCTTATATTTTGCCTTTTCATTCTGTTCGTGGGGTTCTTAAGGCAAGAATACTGAAGTGGTTTGTCATTCCCTTCTCTGGTGTCCTGCAATAAACACTTTGCTTTCCTTCATTGCAACCTGATGTCCACAGATTGACTTTACAGTATGTGAGAAAGCGGATCCATGTTTGATTTGGTGTCATAAACAGCTTCTTCTGCTGCCAAGAGCTTCAGTCGTGTCCGACTCTGTGCAACCCCATCGACTGCAGCCTACCAGGCTTCTCTGTCCATGGGATTCTCCAGGCAAGAACACTGGAGTGGGTTGCCATTTCCTTCTCCACATAAACAGCTTTGGCCTTTATTAAAGTCCTGTCTGTTCTATTCATGTTCTGGGAAACAGATCTTTTGTCATTTTCTTAAGGATTAATTCCATAAGTATTATATCTATACCTTATTTTAACTAACTCTTCTAAATTATTATATAATTCATACCCATATACATGAACCATCTTATTTCCTATTTTTTAAAATACGTTCTTCTGGTCCCATTCAATCACCTCAGCAATGATCTATTTATTTGTGGTTCTTTTAATTTAAAAAATGACCAAAATATTTCTATAGTTTAGTTGTCTACTCTCTCGTATTCTGAATATCTCATCAATTTTCTGTTATCCTCAAATAAAACAGATCTTTTCAAATTCTTAATGAGAATGCACTTTTTGGTAATTTTTGAAACTTCTTTTCTTAAAACATTTTTGTCCTGGTTTCCATGACACCATAGTTTTCTAATTCAACTTATTTCTCAGTTGTCTCCTACTTTGACCTATTGTTTCTCTCATCTTACCACACAATAACTTTTTGATATAAATATACATATTTTCCCAAAATATTGAAATCTTAACTTAATTCAAAATACTTTGTATATAAAGACCTCACTTAATATCAGTTGTTAGGCTTTCCATATTTCCATTATATATTGTTCATAATTATATTGTAGAGCTTATTGCTGCTACTGCTGCTAAGTCACTTCAGTCATGTCCGACTCTGTGCGACCCCATAGAGGGCAGCCCACCAGGCTCCTCTGTCCTTATTAGCTTGCCAAATAATGGACATCATTTACACATAAATTATATTTTTAGATATATAATCATGGATTAGGATTCATATTTTCTCATTGTCACTGAGGAAGGCAGATCTATGTATTGCAGATTTTTTTATTATAACTTCTTCCATTTTATTTTTACACTTAATATTATCTTAATACACATTCAGTTCAGTTCAGTTCCATTCAATCTCTCAATCGTGTCCAACTCTTTGTGACCCCATGAATCACAGCACGCCAGGCCTCCCTGTCCATTACCAACTCCCGGAGTTTATTAAACTCATGTCCATCGAGTCGGTGATGCCATCCAGCCATCTCATCCTTTGTCGTCCCTTTCTCCTCCTGCCCCCAATCCCTCCCAGCATCAGAGTCTTTTCCAATGAGTCAACTTTTCGCATGAGGTGGCCAAAGTACTGGAGTTTCAGCTTCAGCATCAGTTCCTCCAGTGAACACCCAGGACTGATCTCCTTTAGAATGGACTGGTTGGATCCCCTTGCAGTCCAAGGGACTGCCAAGGGTCTTCTCCAACACCACAGTTCAAAAGCATCAATTCTTTGGCACTCAGCTTTCTTCACAGTCCAAATCTCACATCCATACATGATCACTGGAAAAACCATAGCTTTGTAGACAGACCTTTGTTGGCAAAATAATGTCTCTGCTTTTTAATATGCTATCTAGATTGGTCATAACTTGCCTTCCAAGGAGTAAGCATCTTTTGCTTTCTTGGCTGCAATCACCATCTGCAGTATATACATACATAGATATACTTACATATTCTATATAATCATCGAATATATGATATAAGCATATATTATATATGTGTACATATATTAGAATATATATGTATAATATATATGCATATATATAATATATACATATGTGTGCATATATATTATCAGATCAGATCAGATCAGGCACTCATTCGTGTACGACTCTTTGTGACCCCATGAATCGCAGCACATCAGGCCTCCCTGTTCTTCACCAACTCCCAGAGTTCACTCAGACTCACATCCATCGAGTCAGTAATGCCATCCAGCCATCTCATTCTCTGTCGTCCCCTTCTCCTCCTGCCCCCAATCCCTCCCAGCATCAGAGTCTTTTCCAATGAGTCAACTCTTCGCATGAGGTGGCCAAAGTACTGGAGTTTCAGCTTCAGCATCAGTTCCTCCAGTGAACACCCAGGACTGATCTCCTTTTGAATGGACTGGTTGGATCCCCTTGCAGTCCAAGGGACTCTCAAGAGTCTTCTCCAACACCACAGTTCAAAAACATCAATTCTTCAGCACTCAGCCTTCTTCACAGTCCAACTCTCACATCCATACATGACCACAGGAAAAACCATAGCCTTGACTTGATGAACCTTTGTTGGCAAAGTAATGTCTCTGCTTTTGAAAATGCTATCTAGGTTGGTCATAACTTTCCTTCCAAGGAGTAAGCGTCTTTTAATTTCATGGCTGCAGTTGAGAGAGTCAGTTCCTAGGCAGGTTGATAAGGAGTCTAGGGGTCCCCAAGGAGAGAGGGGTCTGGAATTCTCAAGGAGGAAGAAAGGACAAACTTTTTTTTCTTTCTCTACATTCCTTAGGATTATATAACAATAATGCGTCCTGCCTAAGGACAGTCTTTGGATTAAACCTTCTGTTATCTTAAAATGTAAATTATGGGAGTAGAATTGGTCTTTACAAGGATGTATCCTGCCTGAGGACAGTGTTATCTTAAAATGTAAATTATGGGAGTCAGTCTGATGAGGTCTTTACAACCTCCAGACATTCTTTGGATTACATAACTTCATTGTTAACACTAGCAAGCGGGTACTCTTTCTGCCCCCTTCTGATGCCTATGTCAGAAGCTTTTTCTATCTGCTTTATACTTTAATACAACTTTATTACACAAAAGCTCTGAGCGATCAAGCCTCGTCTCTGGCCCCGGATTGAATTCTTCTCCTCCGGGGGCCAAGAATCCCGGTGTATCCGTGTGATTCAACAACAACCTTTCATCTTGGGGTCTTGTCCGGGACCCTTCAGGACAAGGTAAGGATGCTTGGAGCTTTAGTTCTTTGTTCTCTTAGCGAACACGTTTTCTGCTGTGCTTTACTAACTCTACCGTGTGCTTGTGTGAATGAATGACATGCCCTGCGTGAAGCAAATAAGGAACCTGCTGTTCCACGGTGATCTCATACGGCTTATGGCAGAAACCTGTCGGGTGGTTATACTGACCTGCCAATGCCAAGAGGCACCCAATGCCTCCTTCAGGAACCGACTAGAAATGGGGAAAGCATGTGGACCGAACTCTCCTTTCTCAGTCAAACTTTTCGGTCTCTTTGACCATTTCATAACTCCTTGGGAATTAGAAGTACTAACCTAATCTTTGGGATCATAGACTTTCAAGGGACTTGTGATCCATACTGTTATTGTATACTGTGGCTTAGGTCCCAAACTTGAATTGGTAGTCAAGAAAGCACCTAGCCTCGCTAGGAATCGAAAGTTCGGAAGCTAGATGGAGCTCTAGCTCCAAGAACATCTCTAAGGTTAAAGGTTACTCAGATTGGGACTGCAATGGGTTTTTTTCTTTGGTAACGCTGGCTCTTAGTGGATCAGAGGAGGCTATTATACTGGTGTGGTGATGCTTGGAAAGAACATTTCAGTTTTGTGTTCACGTCGGTCTTATTATGGTCAGGAAATACTCAGGGTCGTGCACAGGCACTCAGGTGACGAATGTTTCCCCTAGTAGTCTTAGCTTGGGAGGATTTCCGGAAGGTTACTCTGATTTACCCTGGGTGACATCAGAGGCAAGCAAGGTTAAGGGTGAAGAGCTGGACGTCAAGTAGGGATGCTATCAAGTCTACCCCTGGTACATCCCCACCTCATCTCGGTGGTAGAACCGGGAGGGACGAGTACGGCGCCTGCGTCGGTAAGGGACAGACTAAGTCCGATCAGGAAGGAAAAGTTTTTGGTGTAATGTCTGTCTACACCCCCATCTAGAGCAGGGAGGGACGCCTCCGGTAGAAAAAATGGCTCTGATCGCTTTTTTTCTCTCTTACAGATGGGAGCTAACAATTCCAGCCTCACTCCTTTGAACTGTATCCTGAAAAACTGGGATAGATTTGATCCCCAGGGCTTAAAGAAGACACACCTGGTCTTTCTATGTGATACTGCATGGCCATGGTATCCATTGGAGGATGGCGAATGGTGGCCAGTTGGAGGGTCTCTTAAGTATAATACTGTTCTACAATTAGACCGGTTCTATAAGGAACAAGGGAAATGGGTAGAAGTAGCATATGTGTTGCCCTTTTGCTCTCTGTGAAATATGCCAGACTTATGTCCTAAGGGTATAGATTTGGGCGTGAAAACTTCTCCTCCCTCCTGTCCTCTTACTTTGCCCCCATACCTGGAAATCCAAACTGAGATTCAAACTGCCCACATGGAGGTCCAAACAACTCCTGTCTCAGTACGACCTCAGACTACTCTGGTTTCAGTAGAAACTCAGACCATCAAAGTAAGAGATGAGATGGAGGACAGGAGACAAAGAGAAGAGGAAAAACAGGTTTCTCCAATATATCTCGGGGATCATATGTGCAGAGCAGCCAGAGAGACTGAGGAATAGCCACACAAGCTGTTGCCGCTTTATGAAACACCCACTGGGAGAAATAATCAGTCTGTGAGAGTTAATAAGCCTTTCTCTTATCAAGAAATACAAAGAATCAAGGAGGATCTGGGAGACTATTTAGAGGACCCAGAAAAATATATTAGAGATTTTAAAGGTGTTACTCTGCTTTATGACCTCACTTGGAAGGATGTGATGTATATCTTGGGACAAACGCTGACTCCCAAGTCAAAGACTCAAGTTTTGGGAAAAGCGGTTGCTTATGGAGATGAATGGCTTGGTAATGAATCAGTAGGGAAGAGGGAGAATGAGATAGCGGCCCTCCCCACTGAGAATCAGGCGGTCCCAACTATAGAACCAGACTGGGACTGCAACACAGCTAAAGGAAGATGGGATCAGAGTCATTTTGTTAGATGTATCCTTGAAGGACTTAGGCAGGCGCGTTCTAAGCTTTTAAACTATGGCAAATTGGCAGACATAGAACAGGAGGAGAAGGAAGCTCCTGGTAAATTCCTAGATAGACTGAGAGAAGGCCTTTGCAGATTCACTGAGATTGATCCCGAAAGTGAAGAGGGAAAAGTGATCTTAAAGGATAGATTTCTCACTCAGTCGGCTCCAGATACCCCGCCGTAAGCTATTAAAATGGGCGTATGGACCACAGTCTTTAGATACTCTGTTACAACTGGCTCAGACAGTCTATTATGGTAGGGAATATGAGGGAAAGAAAGAAAGGCAAAAAAAAAGACAAAGGAAAAGGTGGAAGCTTTCGCCATGGCTATGAAAAACGTTCTTAAACAGCCTGAGAAAAATGCCCAGAGGGACCCAGGTGAAAAGGGATGGGCTTGCTATTACTGTGGAAAGGAGGGGCACCTCAAGCGAGATTGCTCTCAGGCATCTAAGCCGCCCCTGGCTCCATGTCTGGTCTGCAAAGGACCACACTGGAAGAGAGACTGCCCCCAGAGGCATAGGTCTCCCGGGTCGGACTCTCAAGACAATCAGGACTCAAGGTGCCCGGGGGTCCCCACACAGGCTCCCATCCTAATTACACCTGAAGAACCCCAGGTATTAATAATTGTGGGGGGCCAATCCGTCGATTTCCTTTTAGATACTGGGACAACTTATTCTGTGCTTACTGAAGCCCCTGGCCCACTTTCTTCCTGATCCGCTTCCATAATGGGACTGTCTGGATGAGCCAAAAGGTATTATTTCAGTTATTCTTTATCTTGCTGCAACTGGGATTCCGTACTGTTTTCACACGAGTTTCTGATCGTGCCAGAATCTCCCTCACCCCTTTTGGGAAGGGATATACTGAGCAAGGTCCATGCCTCTGTTTTCATGAATATGGAGCCCTTCCTTTCTCTCCCTTTAGTTGAACAAAATGTAAATCCTAGAGTATGGGCTGATGGAAAGTCTGTGGGTCAAGCACAAAATGCTATTCCTGTAGTTGTTAAGCTCAAAGACCCACACGTATCTCCACATAAGAAGCAGTATCCACTGAAACCTGAAGTTAAGGAAGGGTTAAAACCCATCATCGAAAATTTAAAGGAGCAGGGACTATTAATTCCCTGTAACAGTCCTTGCAACACTCCTATTTTGGGTATAAAGAAATCGAATGGTAAATGGAGACTAGTTCAAGATTTACAAATAATAAATGACGCTGTAGTTCCTTTACACCTCGTGGTGCCTAATCCTTATACTCTATTGTCTGAAATTCCTGAACGGGTCAAATATTTCTCAGTAATTGATTTAAAGGATGCCTTCTATTCAGTGCCTTTGGCGGAAGAAAGTCAATTTGTATTTGCCTTTGAAGACCCTACACAGCCAGCTTCTCAGTTAACCTGGATAGTCTTGCCCCAGGGATTTCGGGACAGTCCTCACTTATTTGGACAAAGTTTGTCACGGGATCTACAAAACTTTAATAGCTTTGAAGCGGTGGTGTTACAATATGTAGATGATATTTTGCTCTGTGCTGAGACAGAGGAAGCTTGTTCGCGAGTCTCAGAAGATTTCTTAAACTTTCTGGCAGGCTGTGGTTACAAGGCATCAAGAGTAAAGGCTCAGCTTTGTCAACAATCAGTTAGATATCTGGGCCTAATCATATCAGAAGGGACTAGGGCCATAGGCCCTGAGAGAATTAAACCTATACTAAACCATCCCCTACCTATGACTTTAAGACAATTGAGAGGATTTTTGGGAATCACAGGTTGCTGTCGCATTTGGATTCCGGGTTATGGAGAATTTGCCCGGCCTTTATATAAACTTATAGCTGAAACTCAGCAGGCCCAAACCGACAAACTGGAAACTCAAAAGGCTTTTAAGGTTCTTCAGTCTGCTCTCCTGCAAGCTCCAGCTCTGAGCTTGCCCACAGGGTCAGAATTTAATTTGTTTGTCACTGAAAGAAAAGGTGTGGCATTGGGAGTTTTGACACAACCCCAAGGGCCTCACCAGCAACCTATTGCTTATCTAAGCAGAGAATTAGATGTAGTTTCACGTGTGTGGCCCCACTGCCTAAGAGTAATTGGGGCAGCGGCTTTATTAGCACCTGAAGCTTTAAAAATAATTAATGGATGAAACCTTACTGTACTGACTTCTCACGATGTGAGTGGAATCTTAAATTCTAAGGTTAATATTTGGATGACAGACAGTAGGCTTCTTAAGTATCAGTCATTGTTGTTAGTAGGACCTGTGACTAAGCTTAAAGTTTGTGGAAATTTAAATCCTGCCACTTTCCATCCTGAGAAGGAAAATGAAACACCTGATCACAATTGTTCTCAATTCCTAACTTTAAACTATGCAGCTCGGGAGGATCTAAAGGATACCCCATTAGACAATCCTGACATGGAAATATTTACAGATGGCAGTTCTTTTGTTCAGGATGGAAAGCGTAAAGCAGGTTATGCCATGGTGACTGCTGAACAGGTTTTGGAAGCAAAATCTCTCCCCCAGGGAACCAGTGCTCAGTTAGCGGAGCTTGTGGCTCTGACCCGAGCTCTAGAGTTAAGCAAAGGGCAGCGGATGGGCCTGATAATCTATGTGAGTCTACTTCTGCTGACTCCAAATATCCTGAGTCTGCCGTTTGATCCTCAAGACAATGCCTTCCTGTCCTGGGCTCACTCCTATGCTGCACTCCACAATCGGTCTAACTGCTGGGTCTGCGGAGTGCTCCCCTCTTCATCAGTGGAAGGCTTCCCGTGGTGGACATCCCCACTTCAAGGAAAAGACTTTATCCAAGTCTGTGAATACAACAATCACATGCAATGCCTCTTCTTCATCTGATGACATTTACCAACCCTAAAATGGACTTGTGCAACACTTTACACTTTAACTATGGACATAATGTGACTTTTAATTTTGATTCTGATTGTTTTGTTTTTGCTGTTTGCTCCCTGCATCTGTAACTGTATAACTGGATTTGTTTCTAGGCACATGAAAGCTTTTAAGTTACAAATGGTTGCTCAAACTCCTGCTACTGCTGTAGCTTCCAACAACTACTATTTGGGGCCCCTGGATCAGATATCCTCAATATGAGGATTAGGAGAATATGTTGCCTCACCAATTTAGGGACAATGCCCCTTGTCAGCTTGGAAGCAGTTATGGAATGAGAACGATGCCCCTTTTCCCTAGGCAACATAATTCTCCTAGAGACAGTTCCTAGGCAGGTTGATAAGGAGTCTAGGGGTCCCCAAGGAGAGAGGGGTCTGGAATTCTCAAGGAGGAAGAAAGGACAAACTTTTTTTTCTTTCTCTACATTCCTTAGGATTATATAACAATAATGCGTCCTGCCTAAGGACAGTCTTTGGATTAAACCTTCTGTTATCTTAAAATGTAAATTATGGGAGTAGAATTGGTCTTTACAAGGATGTATCCTGCCTGAGGACAGTGTTATCTTAAAATGTAAATTATGGGAGTCAGTCTGATGAGGTCTTTACAACCTCCAGACATTCTTTGGATTATATAACTTCATTGTTAACACTAGCAAGCGGGTACTCTTTCTGCCCCCTTCTGATGCCTATGTCAGAAGCTTTTTCTATCTCCTTTATACTTTAATACAACTTTATTACACAAAAGCTCTGAGCGATCAAGCCTCGTCTCTGGCCCCGGATTGAATTCTTCTCCTCCGGGGGCCAAGAATCCCGGTGTATTCGCGTGATTCAACAACCTTTCACAGTCACCATCTGCAGTGATTTTGGAGCCCCCAAAAAATAAAGTCTGACACTGTTTCCACTGTTTCCCCATCTATTTCCCATGAAGTGGTGGGACCGGATGCCATGATCTTCATTTTCTGAATGTTGAGCTTTAAGCCAACTTTTTCACTCTCCACTTTCACTTTCATCAAGAGGCTTTTGAGTTCCTCTTCACTTTCTGCCATAAGGGTGGTGTCATCTGCATATCTGAGGTTACTGATATTTCTCCCAGCAATCTTGATTACGGCTTCTGCTTCTTCCAACCCAGCCTTTCTCATGATGTACTCTGCATATAAGTTAAATAAGCAGGGTGACAATATACAGCCTTGACGTACTCCTTTTCCTATTTGGAAGCAGTCTGTTGTTCCATGTCCAGTTCTAACTGTTGCTTCCTGACCTGCATACAGATTTCTCAAGAGGCAGATCAGGTGGTCTGGTATTCCTATCTCTTTCAGAATTTTCCACAGTTTATTGTGACCCACACAGTCAAAGGCTTTGGCATAGTCAATAAAGCAGAAATAGATGTTTTTCTGGAACTCTCTTGCTTTTTCCATGATCCAGTGGATGTTGGCAATTTGATCTCTGGTTCCTCTGCCTTTTCTAAAACCAGCTTGAATATCAGGAAGTTCACGGTTCACATATTGCTGAAGCCTGGCTTGGAGAATTTTGAGCATTACTTTACTAGCATGTGAGATGAGTGCAATTGTGAGGTAGTTTGAGCATTCTTTGGCATTGCCTTTCTTTGGGATTGGAATGAAAACTGACCTTTTCCAGTCCTGTGGCCACTGCTGAGTTTTCCAAATTTGCTGGCATTTTGAGTGCAGCACTTTCACAGCATCATCTTTCAGAATTTGAAATAGCTCAACTGGAATTCCATCACCTCCACTAGCTTTGTTCATAGTGATGCTTTCTAAGGCCCACTTGACTTTACATTCCTGGATGTCTGGCTCTAGGTCAGTGATCACACCATTGTGATTATCTGGGTCGTGAAGGTCTTTTTTGTACAGTTCTTCTGTGTATTCTTGCCATCTCTTCTTAATATCTTCTGCTTCTGTTAGGTCCATACCATTTCTGTCCTTTATCGAGCCCATCTTTGCATTAAATGTTCCTTTGGTATCTCTGATTTTCTTGAAGAGATCCCTAGTCTTTCCCATTCTGTTGTTTTCCTCTATTTCTTTGCATTGATCGCTGAAGAAGGCTTTCTTATCTCTTCTTGCTATTCTTTGGAACTCTGCATTCAGATGTTTATATCTTTCCTTTTCTCTTTTGCTTTTCACTTCTCTTCTTTTCACAGCCATTTGTAAGGCCTCCCCATACAGCCATTTTGCTTTTTTGCATTTCTTTTCTATGGAGATGCTCTTGATCCCTGTCTCCTGTACAATGTCATGAACCTCATTCCATAGTTCATCAGGCACTCTATCAGATCTAGGCCCTTAAATCTATTTCTCACTTCCACTGTATAATCATAAGGGATTTGATTTAGGTCATACCTGAATGGTCTAGTGGTTTTCCCTACTTTCTTCAATTTAAGTCTGAATTTGGCAATAAGGAGTTCATGGTCTGAGTCAAAGTCAGTCCTGGTCTTGTTTTTGCTGACTGCATAGAGCTTCTCCATCTTTGGCTGCAAAGAATATAATCAATCTGATTTCGGTGTTGACCATCTGGTGATGTCCATGTATAGAGTCTTCCCTTGTGTTGTTGGAAGAGGGTGTTTGTTATGACCAGTGCATTTTCTTGGCAAAATTCTATCAGTCTTTGCCCTGCTTCATTCCATATTCCAAGGCCAAATTTGCCTGTTACTCCAGGTGTTTCTTGACTTCCTACTTTTGCATTCCAGTCCCCTATAATGAAAAGGACATGCTTTTTTCGGTGTTAGTTCTGAAAGGCCTTGTAGGTCTTCATAGAACTGTTCAACTTCAGCTTCTTCAGCATTACTCGTTGGGGCATAGACTTGGATTACTGTGATATTGAATGGTTTGCCTTGGAAACAAACAGAGATCATTCTGTCATTTTTGAGATTGCATCCAGGTACTGCATTTCAGACTCTTTTGTTGACCATCATGGCCACTCCATTTCTTCTTAGGGATTCCTGCCTACAGTAGTAGATATAATGGTCATCTGAGTTAAATTCACCCATTCCAGTCCATTTCAGTTAGCTGATTCCTAGAATGTCGACATTCACTCTTGCCATCTCTTGTTTGACCACTTCCAATTTGCCTTGATTCATGGACCTAACATTCCAGGTTCCTATGCAATATTGCTCTTTACAGCATCAGACATTGCTTCTATCACCAGTCACATCCACAGCTGGATATTGTTTTTGCTTTGGCTCCATCCCTTCATTCTTTCTGGAGTTATTTCTCCACTGATCTCCAGTAGCATATTGGGCACCTACTGACCTGGGGAGTTTCTCTTTCAGTATCCTATCATTTTGCCTTTTCATACTGTTCATGGGGTTCTCAAGGCCAAGAATACTGAAGTGGTGTGCCTTTCCCTTATAGTAGATATTATATATATATAATTATATATTATATATATATATAATTATATACATAATGTATATATAATATATATATTCTAGTATATACTGAGAATACAACAAGTAAGAACCGGTATTTCTTAAGCAGAAAATCCATCACCGTACACTCCAAACCAACTTGCTTGTCTATACTAGTGTCCAGGCAACTGGACTCAAATTTCAGAGTCATTTCTATATCTTCTTTATATCCATGTTCCTTTCTTTTGCACACATTCATTAGGTAGTCAAATACTATGAATTCTTGTCTGCTCTTCCATTTCTTACATCTGTCTTTTATTCATTTCCTCTCTACTGCCCTAGTTCAATTCCTAAGCAGGTCTCACCTAAATGACTCTGCACCATCTTCTATCCATTCATCATGGATTTTTAGAACTGTTGCTCAACTCGATTTTATTTACTTGATTTCTGATCATATAAATCAGTTGCACAATACTGTTACTAATGCCTGTTCACTTACTGAACTTAAGTCATGTGTGAATACAGAGTGCAAAGCCTCTTGGATCTAAGTTCCTTTTACAGAAATATCTGTAATTTTCTGTGTTTGATTTTCCTTTTGATTTGCCTCCCCTTATTTCTAACATTTGAAACCCTGGACTTAATTCAAATATTCATTCAAATGCCTTTTCATCCTATAAAATAGTTCTGGTTGCCTTCCCCTGGATAAATTGAATAATAAGGTCAGTATTAATAGGCATTTAATTCCCAAATTATGGGAATTTTTTGTTTTTTAATGTTTGCTGCTGGACACCAATTCTCATCTTCCTTTGATATTTTGTTTGTATGATATTTTCTGCTTTGTAGTTTGGCTTTAGGTTTCATTTAATGTAAGCCAGTTTGATTATTCTTTGAAACAGCAAAATGCATGTGCTGAGTAGAGCAAGTTGATGTCTTCTCTAATAGAAATTATGAAGTCCAATCCTTGAGGTACAAATCATCCTCAATTCTCCCTAATCCAGGTATTATACTTACACTGTTACTGTTGTGAATGTTCCTAACAGCTTCAGTTCCATTCAGTTCAGTCGCTCAGTCATGTCTGACTCTTTGCGACCCCATGAATCGCAGCACATCAGGCCTCCCTGTCCATCACCAACTCCCGGAGTTCACTCAGACTCACGTCCATCGAGTCAGTGATGTGATCCAGCCATTTCATCCTCTGTCGTCCCCTTCTCCTCCTGCCCCCAATCCCTCCCAGCATCAGACTCTTTTCCAATGAGTCAGCTTAAAAAAAAAAAAAAAAATTGTGCAGAGCAGAACTTCTTAGAAACAAGCTTCTTTTGGTTTTCTTAGAAGGAGAAAAAGTAAATGCCTTTTGTACATGAAGGAAAAGATGTAGCTGTGGAGTGAAATATTCCATAGGCTTCTGTGGATTAAGTGGTAAAAGGAATGTTTTCTAATCAGTGTTGCCTGGAAGACTGCCCCATCTCCCCAAATTCCTACCTTATAAAGTTGCTTTTTTTCTTTCACCTTCAACACCAACTCTCTGATTTGCAGTTGCATGTCAGGTTGTGGTGGGAGGTAAAGGAAAAAAAAAAGTCATCTACTTAAACACAGTGCTGCTTCCCTGGAGTACCTGAGTGACTTCACCATTCAGCTAAATTCTATCAAAATCAAATTTTCAAATCTCAGCAGACCTTGTGAAGTAAAATATTTATTTTTATTCTTAAGTAATCTTGAGTTCCTAACTAACTTAGTTACTACAAATAAGGTAAGAAACTAAGATTTAGGTCTCTGGTTTAATGGTAATAATTCTAGTTTAGTTACTTAGTTATCTTGTTGTGTCATTAATTTAACTCACATCCAATATTGAAATATACCTCAAATCAATCAAACTGCAATCACTTATTTTATTTAAGGTTCACCATGTAAAAATTTTAAAACTTATTATATTACATCGAATGATAGTTTTTTCTTGAACAGTTTATATGTCATATATAAATATTAGGACTATAACGTTCTTACAGTCTTATTACATATGTATTGATGCATTTAAGCCTAGGCTTGCATTCTAAAATATTACTAATTTCTTCCCCAAACTCTCCAAAACATAACATCCCATTCTATAGAGTAATGCATCAACCATTAAGAAATCATTGTTAACTATTTAGATTTTATTTAACTGAATAGAAGATTTAATCAGTCAAACATATAGCAATTCATTGTTTCAGGAAAGAACATCTTAATTTTTTTCAAGACAAAGGGAAAAAATGTTTTAGCATTCAAATCACCTTACAGGGAACTTGATTTTATTTTTTATAGCGATTTGAAAAACAACTGATATATGGTCAAATTTTCTTCTATTAAACTTGCATATTTCTTCATTCAGTGTTTAGGAAATACTCTGTACCAATGATTACAATTTAAAAACAGAATCCTGTACTATAGATTTACATTTAAAAGCTAATTAATTTTAGATATTTTATTTTTACTTAATTTAAGTAAAATGGAATATTTTCCTTGTTTATGTCTTTTAAATAGCATGTCTTTAGTACTTAAAATCTGAAATCTGTCTATAGCTACTATTCTCACTGTTAATATCAGTATTTCAAACATGATTAAGAATGCTGCGTTTCAGAATTTCATAGTATGTTGGGATTAAAATCAAATGAATAATTATAGGAACATCTTACAAGTGACCTTCTACAGTTGTCCAAAATGAAAAGTGAAATGAATTTTATCTGGAAGCAATATTAATAAATGTATTAATCAAGTTAGATTGGGAAGCAAGATTTAAAAAATCTAGAAAAATATGTGAAAAAATAATTTAAAAAATTCATAAAGGATAGTAGGAGTAGGAAGGCTAATTATTTCAAATGGCTGCAATGCAGTGATGGGGTGTGTGTGTGTTTGTGTGTGTATGCACATGCATAATATGTGTATATACATAAATATATGTGGGTATATATTATTTATATTTATTATTTTTCCAGGAGTTAAACAGAAAAAAAAAAAAAAAAGAAATATAAACAGGTAACCTTTGCCACTGACTTTATCGCCTGCCCAAAGGAGAATGGATTTTACTTTGTAAAATGGTAAACCGCTTGAGAGTTCTGTGAAGGCATTTTGATCAGATGCCTCCTTTAAGAATGATCATTTGACACAGTGTGGAAACTGTCTTAGAGAAGGACAGGTTAAGAAAGGAAAGCAAGAAGATAGATGTTATTATGGGAGCCTAGTAAGAAAGGATTAGAAGATGTTGTCTGGGTTCCGAGGACAAGTTATATTTCACTATAAACAGCAGAATAACAGAGTGGCAGGTATATCAAACCTACATATTAACATGGGTTTGTTATTTAAAGTTCACACTCAGTAGGCACCTCATAGATATTAAACTAAAATAACTAAAACACCACATAAAGTCAAGTACAATAGGCTTTCAAATAAACTTTAGAGCAATGATATTTGCAATATATTATTGTCCAATAAAATAAAAAAATACTGTTTTACTATTCTTTAAAAAAGATTCTTCTAATGCTTTGACATCAATTAAAAGTAGGTACCTTGATAATTTAAATTATATTAATACATGAAATCTCTTTCATTTTATATCTCATGTCTCCATTCATATCAGAAACCAGGAAGCATCTATTTGAAATTTATTTTTGGTACATGTCTTAGTTGGCTTGGCTACTGTAACAAAACACCAGGGACTAGCAGGAAGCCTGAGATGACAGGATCAGGATGGTTGAGTTCTGTTGAGGGTCTGCTTCCTAGTTTGTAGACAGGATGGTCTCACTGTATCATCACACGGCCCAAAGACAACTCTGCTGTCTTCATTCCCTTACATGGGTATCAATGATTTATGGGAAATCCACCCAACATGACCTCATCCAAACACAATTTCCTTCTGAAGACCCCACTTCCAAACACTGCCACACTGGGGATTAGGAATTCAACATATGAATTAGGGCATCTCTGATGGCTCAGCGGGTAAAGAATCCACCTGCAATGCAGGAAACAGAGGAGAGACAGCTTCGCTCCCTAGGCCTGGAAGATCCCTTGGAGAAGGAAATGGCAACCCACTCCAGTATTCTTGCCAGAACAATCCCATGGACAGAGGAGCCTGGCAGTCTACAGTCCAAAGGGCTGCAAAGAGTCAAACACGACTGAGCAACTAAGCACACTGAGCACTGAGCACATATGGATTTGGTCAGGGGAAGGTACACATTCATTCATTTCATGGAAATACATGTAACTGTGAGTTAACACACATAGATTAATTAAAATAATTGTTGATCTCAAACTACCGTTTACTAAACAAAGGCAAAAAAAATTTTTTTAATGTATAAAGGAAAGAATTCCTTCTACTTTCCCAGTTACATTCTGCTATTGTAACTCATCTATTTGCTATGCATCTTTTCATACAGTTCTCAGTGTTCTTAAAGACAAAATCTTACATAAGACAACTTGATATGCATTTGTCATCCTTACACATAGACTATATGATGGTGTGTTCTATGGTGAGATAAAATACAGTTAAAAAATAGTCAAATATCATAAGCAATGCATTCTTTGTATTTCTGTTTATATTGCATGATCATGTCTGTGCTACATTTTTCACTTTTCTTATGATTTTTATCTGATGCTATTTCCACAGCTGCCCACCTTCCTAATTAGAGAAAGAGAAATTATCTGATGGAATTTAAACACATTATGCTGAAGTCACACAAATCAGCCTAAGTGTCAGTTGACCATGCTCTCATCACATTCTTGAGCTTTCTCTCTAGTCCTCAAGAATGTTCAGGGCCTTTATCTTTTTATAATGACTTTTTTTTTCTTTACACACGCTTCATGAGATTCTTAACCTAATTTTAATTTCTTACACTTATATCTCTACTGCCAAGCTCAGTGCTTGATCACCGTATGTTCTTATATATATTTATAAATGCATGGCTGTTAAGTATCTATTAGCGTACATTGGCTTAACACTCAACAAATTCCTCTTCATTTCCTAATACCATGCAGATTCTACTCAGGTGCTCAATTCTTAGAAACTTGGGTCTCTTAGGAATTTGGTTTTCTGTCTACAGGGAAGTTAAACATTCAAGAAGGGACTATTAAAAAATCAAAGCATTGCCTGTGGCTATTCTGTCTTCACTTTTTGTCTTTGATCTGCCAGTCATCCCATGTGATGTAGTCTCTTCCCTCAAACTAACCTTATTTTTCTTTCTTTCTTTTTTGAAACATATATTGCTGATTACTTCATGTGCCAAGATGGCATATGTATGTGTTAGCAGGGGTCAATCAAATGGCAAGTTAAGCTCTTTTAAGCACAGAACAGCATCAGGATGATTCTTACTGTAATTGGTAAAAGACTTTTGTTTTTAAGAACACAAATATCATTTCCCCTAAGTTTTCCCTGCAAAATTAATCTTTGGGAAGGGGAAGGAGATATAATTTAGAAACAGTCAATGTTTATGCATACATTAACTTTCAACTTCCCTGGTGGCTCAGACGGTAAAGTTTCTTGCTTACAATGTGGGAGACCTGGGTTCGATCCCTGGGTTAGGAAGATCCTCTGGAGAAGAAAATGGCAACCCACTCCAGTACTCTTGCCTGGAAAATCCCATGGACAGAGGAGTATTGTGGGCTACAGTCCATGGGGTCACAAAGAGTTGGACATGACTGAGTGATTTCACTTTCTAACTTTCAATATAAATTTTGTTTATATCCTTATATATGCATGCACACACACACACACATATTATATAAGCATTTTTGTTGTTGTTCAGTTGCTAAGTCCTGTCAGGCTCTTTGCGACCCCACAGACTGTAGCCCCCCAAGTTCCTCTGTCCATGGGATTTCCCAGGTAAGAATACAGGAGTGGGTTGCCATCTTCTCCCCCAGGGAATCGATCAGACCAAGGGATCAAATCCATGTCTCCTGCAATGGCAGGAGGATTTTTACTGCTGAGCTGCCAGGGAAGTCCTCATATATAAGCATATATTTATGTAAATATACATGTATATGAATGGGCATACACACATACAACTGGCAATGGTTCATCCTTTCTATCATTTTTAAATAATAATTTATTTTATTTGGAACCCTTTTGGCATATAGAAGTACAGGCAGCTTGGGATTACTTGCCTAAAGCTATAGCAAAATATTTCCAAAAGATTATTCAAATATTTTTATTCATCCTGAAAGACATATCTGCAGGGAAAAACTCTTATCTTTTCAATTCCACACATGTTTAAGCTTCTAAATTTTGTTATTGCCAGCAGAGATTTTCTGTCAAGCACATTAATTTGATGTTTGATTTCAACCTGTTAATGACTTACATTACACTTAGGGTACATTAGGCAAACTGAGCTCAACAAATTTAAATTTGGTGACTTGTGTTTGGAATGTACATTAAGAGAACGATGGTTCTGATAATTTTTAATGTTTTTGTTAAAGACAATATCAATAGAATACTGGTACAGAGTTTAATTTTAATCAACACTCATATTCACTTCAATTTATATGGGGCTGTTTTTTCTGATTGTTTTTAAGTTCACTGAGAGACATTTCAAAAAAAACTTATTTCTCAAACATTAAAAGAGAGTAGCTCACATGAACATTTATTTTTATTTATTTGAGGGGTAAAATTGACCACAGAGAGAACATTTCAATGTATTTCTTTTAAATTCATCTTTATATTTAAACAAGTAATTATTTTTAAAGTATATTAGTTGCTATGCAGCTTATTTGAGTTTTCTTAAACACTAACGTTGTGTCTGACTCTGCAATCCCATGGACTATACAGTTCATGGAACTCTCGAGGCCAGAATACTGGAGTGGGCAGCCTTTTCCCTTCTCCAGGGGATTTTCCTAACTCAGGGATCGAACCCAGGTCTCCCACATTGCAGGCAGATTCTTTACCAGCTGAGCCAAATTTCTTTGGAAGATCAGATCAGATCAGTTGCTCAGTTGTGTCCAGCTCTTTGCAACCCCATGAATCACAGCACACCAGGCCTCCCTGTCCATCACCAACTCCCGGAGTTCACCCAGACTCATGTCCATCGAGTCAGTGATGCCATCCAACCATCTCATCCTCTGTCGTCCCCTTCTCCTCTTGCCCCCAATCCCTCGCAGCATCAGAGTCTTTTCCAATGAGTCAACTCTTCGCATGAGGTGGCCAAAGTACTGGAGTTTCAGCTTTAGCATCATTCCTTCCAAAGAAATCCCAGGGCTGATCTCCTTTAGAATGGACTGGTTGGATCTCCTTGCAGTCCAAGGGACTCTCAAGAGTCTTCTCCAACACAACAATTCAAAAGCATCAATTCTTCGGCGCTCAACCTTCTTCACAGTCCAACTCTCACATCCATACATGACCACTGGAAAAACCATAGCCTTGACTAGACAAACCTTTGTTGGCAAAGTAATGTCTCTGCTTTTGAATATGCTATCTAGGTTGGTCATAACTTTCCTTCCAAGGAGTAAGTGTCTTTTAATTTCATGGCTGCAGTCACAATCTGCAGTGATTTTGGAGCCCAGAAAAATAAAGTCTGACACTGTTTCCACTGTTTCCCCATCTATTTCCCATGAAGTGATGGGACCGGATGCCATGATCTTCGTTTTCCGAATGTTGAATGATGCTAAAGCTGAAACTCCAGTACTTTGGCCACCTCATGCAAAGAGTTGACTCATTGGAAAAGACTCTGATGCTGGGAGGGATTGGGGGCAAGAGGAGAAGGGGACGACAGAGGATGAGATGGCTGGATGGCATCACTGACTCGATGGACGTGAGTCTCAGTGAACTCCAGGAGTTGGTGATGGACAGGGAGGCCTGACGTGCTGTGATTCATGGGGTCGCAAAGAGTCAGACATGACTGAGCAACTGATCTGATCTGATCTGAAACACTAATGTTAAGAAGGCAAAGGACATTACTTTTATGCTTGTGAAGCATTAACCTGTATCTGTTATCTTAATAAACAATCTTATTAGATAATCTGTATTTTTTTTTCCATTCAGATAATTATCTCTTTTGTGAATTAAAAATGATTGCTTTTTATAAAGCAATTATCCTTCAATTAAAAAATAAATAAATTTTAAAAATGATTGCTTACTTCAAGTCTCTTCTCTATTATTTGTTCCACCCCATTTATTCAGCTGGTTAATTCTAATCACTCTTGCCTGCCCTCAACAACAATTCTATTTGGTCAACCCAGCAAGAACTTGCCTTCCTCTTAATGTCTCCTCTTAGTAATTTCCATTCATCAGCAAAGTTGCCCCCACACCCCACACGCACCTTGGCTGTAATCCCTACCTGTTCTTACTGCAGTCAAAGTTGAGCCCAACAGGACTTCTCTCCCCTATTTAAATCCTCTTGACATCTTTTTCAACACTCCTGGATAAAACATCCTTCACCATATTAACAAGTATCAGAATAATTTTTAATACTAATTTATATTCGGATTTTTGTATCTATGTTTAGAAGTGGGAGTAGCATAGCCTAGAACAGTTCTTCTATCAAAATTTGAAATTTATTTATCTCCATTCCTTGAAAAATTGATATAAGGCAGGCATTTTCTCTTGTTTCATTAGTTTTCATAACTTCATAGGATTGTATTTGTGCATAAGTGGCTTTAATAATTACTGATTTTTTACCTGCTGCTAGGTACATTCAGTTTTCTAAATTTTACTTAAATGTCATTTACTCTTTTCTTGAAAATCATCCATTTGTCTTTTTTCAAATATATTGGATATAAAGATTCCTACAGTACTTTCTGTTGACTTTTATGCTCTTTTCCCTGTGTGTGTTGTTAAGCATCTGTCTCATTCCCTACGTAATTATCTTTATCTCTTTTCCTTTGATCAGTTTTGTCAGGGGATTTTTATTTTGTCAGTTTTTTTTTTTCTACATTACTACAGTTTCTTTGGTTTCTACTGCAGACATTTCTTAAACAGTGTGTACTATTTCTCAGTTTTCTATGCTATGACTTTACTCTGAAGTTTTATTTATTAACAGTTTGGTCTAATATCTACATTATCACTTTTCAATCTTCCTTTGATACACATGAATACACTTAAAGCTAAAAATTAACATTTATGTACTATTGTTTTTCCATCTGACAAGTTTTGATACTTAGAACACTATTTGTTGTCATTAATGTATTTTTAAGTATTTTGTAACATTCATTCTGACAAATTCTGGCAAACTATTTTAAATATTTTTTGGTATTTTTGATGTGTTGGAAATAGTTTTAAGAAACAATTGGTTATTCAATTAGATTGCTAAATATTGTTTTGTGTCCTGTGGAAAAATATGGTCTTAATCATATTTCAGTCAGTTCAGTCGCTCAGTCATGTCCAACTCTTTGAGACCCCGTGAACCCCAGCACACCAGGCCTCCCTGTCCATCAACAACTCCCCGAGTCCACCCAAACCCATGTCCATCGAGTCAGTGATGCCATCCAACCATCTCATCCCCTGTTGTCCCCTTCTCCTCCTGCCCTCAATCTTTCCCAGCATCAGGGTCTTTTTCATGAGTCAGCTCTTTGCATGAGGTGGCCAAAGTATTGGAGTTTCAGCTTCAACATCAGTCCTTCCAATGAACACCCAGGACTGGTCTCTTTAGGATGGACTAGTTGGATCTCCTTAAGGGACTCTCAAGAGTCTGCTCCAACACCACAGTTCAAAAGCATCAGTTCTTTGGTGTTCAGCTTTCTTTATAGTCCAACTCTCACATCCATACATCACCACTGGAAAAACCATAGCCTTGACTAGACAGACCTTTGTTAGCAAAGTAAGGTCTCTGCTTTTGAATATACTATCTAGGTTGGTCATAACTTTCCTTCCAAGGAGTAAGCGTCTTTTAATTTCATGGCTGCAATCACCATCTGAGTGTTTTGGAGCCCAGAAAAATAAAGTCAGCCACTGTGTCTACTGTTTCCCCATCTATTTGCCGTGAAGTGATGGGACCAGATGCCATGATCTTTGTTTTCTGACTGTTGAGTTTTAAGGCAACTTTTTCACTCTCCTCTTTCACTTTCATCAAGAGGTTCTTAGTTCTTCTTCTCTTTCTGCCATAGCATGGTGTCATCTGCATATCTGAGGTGATTGATATTTCTCCCGGCAATCTTGATTCCAGCTTGTGGTTCTTCCAGCCCAGCGTTTCTCATGATGTACTCTGCATATAAGTTAAATAAGCAGGGTGACAATATACAGCCTTGACGTACTCCTTTTCCTATTTGGAACCAGTCTGTTCCATGTCCAGCTCTAACTGTTGTTTCTTGACCTGCATACAGGTTTCTCAAGAGGCGGGTCAGGTGGTCTGGTATTCCTACCTCTTTAAGAATTTTCCACTGTTTACTGTAATCCACACAAAGTTTTGGGATAGTCAATAAAGCAGAAATAGATGTTTATCTGGAACTCTCTTGCTTTTTCCATGATCCAGTGGATGTTGGCAATTTGATCTCTGGTTCCTCTGCCTTTTCTAAAACCAGCTTGAACATCAGGAAGTTCACGGTTCACGTATTGCTGAAGCCTGGCTTAGAGAATTTTGAGCATTACTTTACTAGCATGTGAGATGAGTGCAATTGTACAGTAGTTTGAGCATTCTTTGCCATTGCCTTTCTTTGGGATTGGAATGAATACTGATCTTTTCCAGTCCTATGGCCACTGCTGAGTTTTCCAAATTTGCTGGCATATTGAGTGCAGCACTTTCACAGCATCATCTTTCAGGATTTGGAATAGCTCAACTGGAATTACATCACCTCCACTAGCTTTGTTTGTAGTGATGCTTCCTAAGGTCCACTTGACTTCACATTCCATGATGTCTGACTCTAGGTGAGTGATCACAGCATTGTGATTATCTGGGTCATGATGATCTTTTTTGTACAGTTCTTCTGTGTATTCTTGCCACCTCTTCTTAGTATCTTCTGCTTCTCTTAGGTCCCTACCATTTCTGCCCATTGATAAGCCCATCTTTGCATGAAATGTTCCCTTGGTATCTCTAATTTTCTTGAAGAGATCTCTCGTCTTTCCCATTCTATTGTTTTCCTCTATTTCTTTGCATTGATCGCTGAGGAAGGCTTTCTCTCTCCTCGCTATTCTTTGGAACTCTATATTTTGTATTTTTTCACACTTTAATGATTTCATAGATAATTTTTGTAAATGTTTATGTTTAGAATTAACAGATATCTTACATTTCTTATGTATGCTTTCCTACATATAAAAAGAAAATTTTTTCATTTGGTTTTTAAACTATTGTATATGCTTATCAATTTTTGTCTTATACAGAATATGTTATTTCAAGTTTTAATGATCTTTGCTTTCCATATGTTATCCAGTCTTCCTAATACCTATTTACTGTTGACTTGATTTATGTATTTAAATAAGCATCTTTGAAGTAGCACAAATCTATTTTTTTTCCTTATATCTAGGAATTTCTTTCTTTAAAAGAATGTAATACACTTTAGTCATTTTAATGATTATTACAACTAGATTAAGTCTATCATCTTAATTTTTGTTCTATTTACTTTGTTTTCCTTTATTTATTCTTTTAGTTACTTTATATGATTGATCAAATTTTATTTACCCCACCCCTCTTTTGAAATCTTTCAATTATTTTATAGACATACTTTCTCAGAGATGGCTTACTGGAATTTTATTTTTCTTTCTCTTTTATTCTAAGTTATGACTAAATTTATTTCAACTGGCAATAAAATACTGTATTATAGTCTCCAATTTGTCTTACACTGAGTGTGGTTTGCATGTGAGTGTGTGAGTGTGTGTACTTTGATACTGCTCAGTCAGGCTCAGTTGATCATTCACGGCTGACTCTTTTGCAGCCCCATAGACTGTAGCCTGCCAGGCTCCTCTGTTCATGGAATTTTCCAGGCAAGTATACTGGAGTGGTTTGCCATTTCTTGCTCCAGCACATCTTCCCGACTGAGGGAGTGAACCTGCATCTCCTGCATTGGCAGGTGAATTCTTTACTACTGTGCCACCTGGGAATCTCAGGTGAGTATTAAAGTAATGCTTTGATGTTACAGAATGAGAAAATTATATTCTTAAACTCTCTGTGACTTATTATGTAGCCATGTTTTATAAACAAGCTATTGTAACAAATATA
Source organism: Bos indicus x Bos taurus (assembly GCF_003369695.1). Classification (NCBI taxonomy): domain Eukaryota; kingdom Metazoa; phylum Chordata; class Mammalia; order Artiodactyla; family Bovidae; genus Bos; species Bos indicus x Bos taurus. The sequence continues at coordinate 57,377,873 of NC_040087.1, forward strand.
ATCTTTTTTTTCATCCATTCAACAATATAATCTCTCTACTGACTTTTGTTGCCCTATGCAATTTTAGTCAATTCTGCTATCCCTAGTGGCTCATTATATGTTTACTTAAAAAGTCAAGGTCTCTTATGATATTGCTTTAGAGGCTAATATCAGTTTGGAAACAGATGAAGAAGAGTGAATTTAGTAATATCAAAATAAGGTACATAATTTGATTTTTAAGGAAATAAAATGGAAAACATACATTTCATGATGAACCCAATATTTTCCATTTATATTTATTATAGCAACTTGCTTAAGCTTAATCATGTATAGTAATGATAGCTTTTAAAAAAGTATGAGTAATTATATATTCTTTTTCTTAATAATAGTTATATACCACAAATGAGCCAGACTTTGTGATGACTACCATTATCTACACTTCAGCATCAGAAGATATCATCAGAAGATGTTGGACTTCCTTGGTGGCTCAGATGGTAAAGTGTCTGCGTAAAATGTGGGAGACCTGTGTTCGATCCCTGGGTCGGGAAGATCCCGCGGCAAAGGAAATGGCAACCCTCTCCAGTACTCTTGCCTGGAAAATCCCATGGACAGAGGATCCTGGTAGGCTACAGTTCATGGGGTCACAAAGAGTTGGACACGACTGAGCGACTTCACTTTCACTCACTTTATATTTTAGAAATTAAAAAAATAATAATATTTTCTCAGTTGCTGAACTGGTGATGAATGAAACCATGATGTCATTTTGCTCAGTTAAATGGGACTTCATTCCAATAATGAAATGTAATAGCTATAAAGAATTAATATAGACATTGAATAAAATAATTATTTACTAAATTTTATTAAACAATAAGTACTTAATCTTTATGCACATTTAAAGATTTGAATATTTTAAAGATTATCTATGATTCTTTAATATAGAAGTTGTACTTTCTTTTCTTTAGTTTTGCCTTAAGAAGGAATTGATGGCAGCAACTAGAATTTTAAGAAATTCTAAGCCCCCAAATATTCTCTAACAGTCTTATATATGAGAAAAAAAATTACATGAGATGTTTTCTTTTTTTGCATAGTAACACCTTGTAGTCAATTAACTAATAAAATAAATATATTAACTTCAGTATTTAAAGGCTCCTTTGTTAACATGTATGCATTTAGCCAAGTTTATTTTCTTAATTTCTCTCATCATTATAGTAGTGAAATTGTTTGATCACTACACATTCTATAGGAAAATCTATTCTACAGCTTGTAGGAAACTTTACCGTGGTTATTTCATAAAAATAAATTGTTTTAATATAATACTTTTAGAAAAAAATGCTGTCAAAAAACACAGAACACACACATACACAAAAGAACTGCCATCAGCTATGCCACATTATGTTTTTTGTGGTTACAAAATGAAAAGATAATGGTAGGCAGTTGGAATTTGCCCAATGTCCCACCAATGACTGAATTGTACATGCACTGTTCCTGCTTCCCTGAATAGCATGACTATCTCTTGTTATCATGCTGCTGCTGCTAAATCGCTTCAGTCGTGTCTGACTCTGCAAGACCCCATCGAAGGCAGCCCACCAGACTCTTCTGTCCCTGGGATTCTCCAGGCAAGAATACTGGAGTGGGTTGCCATTTCCTTCTCCAATGCATGCATGCATGCTAAGTCGCTTCAGTCCTGTCTGACTCTCTGAGACCCTATGGACAGCAGCCCACCAGGCTCCTCTGTCCACAGGATTCTCTAGGCAAGAATACTAGAGTGGGTTGCCATTTCCTTCTCCATCTGTTATCATGACCTATACACAATCAGAAAATAGGATGAACAAAAGTAAATGATAATTAAAATGAAGATCCCATCTAAATTTGGGGATCATTCTGATGAGATGTCTTGTTCTTTAAACAAGCTGTGCTGTGCTTAGCTCAGCTGTATCAGATTCTTTGTGACTCCATGGACTGCAGTCCTCCAGGCTCTTCTGTCCATGGGATTCCTCAGGCAACAATACCGGAGTGGGTAGATGTTCCCGTCTCCAGGGGCTCTTCCCAACCCAGGGATAGAACCCAGGTCTCCTGTATTGCAGGTGAATTGTTTACCATATGAGCCACCAGTGAAACCCTCTTTAGTCAAGGGGTGAGGCTAAATGGAAATAATTTTAATTAATTAAAAAATCTTGAGTCAATGTTTTCAGAGATTTGGAGATAGTTCAGGCAATGTTTTTTCCCATTGTATTTAGTCATGTCAGTGTAAGTAGTATGGCATGAAAGGTATAGTCATGTGGCCTCACCTTCTAAGAATATTCATCTCTCTTGTCTTTTTTTTTAAAAAAAAACTTCATTTTAGATTTTTTTCTAATATGCCTAATAAAATCCCATTAAAGTCATATTTTTTTTGTTTGTTTTTTAGTAGAGTTGATTTACAATGCTGTGTTAGTTTCTCTGGATTATCTTTGAAAGCTTTTTGGTTTAGAACAATTATATCAACATCCGGCTTAACCTTTTTTTAAAAAGTGGAAAGTAATGCGGATATGAAAGATGATTAATAACTTTACTGTTAACTCTAAAGCTAGAACTTGCCCTTTAAATTTCAGTGGGTGAGTGAGTACCTATATTCATGGCTATAGCAGCATGAAATCAGACCCAGCAGTCCAACCATCTCAGATTTATTAAAGGTACCTCATTCATTCTGAGAATATGCTTATATTATTTTAGAGAAATTATGTTTTAAAGGTAACATGGTGATATAATTTATATATATATATACACAGATTATATCTTCTATTTAATTTGTTAATTCACTTCTAGGGTTAAATTTAGATTGATCTGAAATTTGCGGCTAATGTTTGACTACTAAGTTTATCTTAAGACTCATACTTCTGCTTTTCCTGGGACATTAAGTTTATCCCAAGGATGAATTGTAATCTCCCCTCTTCTCAACACTGATAACAGGGCCATAGATTGCTAAAACTAAAATCAGGTCAAAATAGATATATGATGTATGATCCAACTAAAGTTGGCTTAAAGCTCAACATTCAGAAAACTAAGATCATGGCATCTGGTCCCATCACTTCATGGGAAATAGATGGGGAAACAGTGGAAACAGTGTCACACTTTATTTTTGGGGGCTCCAAAATCACTGCAGATGGTGATTTCAGCCATGAAATTAAAAGACACTTACTCCTTGGAAGGAAAGTTATAACCAACCTAGATAGCATATTCAAAAGCAGAGACATCACTTTGCCAACAAAGGTCCATCTATTTAAGGCTATGGTTTTTCCAGTGGTCATGTATGGATGTGAGAGTTGGACTGTGAAGAAAGCTGAGAGCTGAAGAACTGATGCTTTTGAACTGTGGTGTTGGAGAAGACTCTTGAGAGTCTCTTGGACTGCAAGGAGATCCAACCAGTCCATTCTAAAGGAGATCAGTTCTGGGTGTTCACTGGAAGGACTGATGCTAAAGCTGAAACTCCAGTACTTTGGCCACCTCATGCGAAGAGTTGACTCATTCGAAAAGACCCTGATGCTGGGAGGGATTGGGGGCAGGAGGAGAAGGGGACAACAGAGGATGAGATGGCTGGATGGCATCACCAACTCGATGGACATGAGTTTGGGTAAACTCTGGGAGTTGGTGATGGACAGGGAGGCCTGGTGTGCTGCAATTCATAGGGTCGCAAAGAATTGGACATGACTGAGCGACTGAACTGAACTCATCCTACTGAAATCCAAAAGATTGTGGCAAGCTTGAGATTTTTGAAGCTTAAAAAGGAAAGTTGATATATGATAAATTTCTTTTAAAATATATATATAAATAAATATTTATAAAGATAAATATGAGATATTTACTTAAAATGTAAAATACTATTCTTTAAATAGGGATAAGGCAATGTTTTGGACACATTAATTGGCTGGCTAGAGTAATCAAGAACACTGAAAAACAGCTTTTTTGAACTCCCTAATGAGTTTCCTGTATTTATCCTTCTTAATTACAAGCTTTCCAAAAGGAAATATATCCTAGTTTATTACATGTAATAGGGAAAAAATAATTGCACAAATTTATTTTCCTTAAGTTCACAGTCTAGGCCCTAGGGTAAGATATGTCACAATATCTGATATCCTTCTTAAGATGCATACAGTAATAAAATAATTGTTGGACAGTTATAGTTATTTTTCACTATAATAATTAGTCAAACAGAAAATATAATTTTTCCTAGGAAACTGAGTAACCATCTGAACACGTAAAAATGTTACACAGAAAGCCCAATTACTGACCAAATTTCAATTGTAATACAGTTTTCTCTAGCGCCATATCTTTCAGAGAAACTAGATCTTCTAATTGTATAATGAATTGGTTTTACAACTGAAGAGACCACAAATACTCATGTTCTGTGATGACTCTGATTTTCAGGAATCAATTTCTACTCAGACACCGGATTCTTCTTCTTTCCCCAGTGCATAATTACTGAGTAAATATTGGTCCCTTTGGAAAAAGGCTGGGTGGATAACTTCCATATACATTTGACTTAGCTTCCTCTTTTACTCATTTATTGTGTCTGAGTTTATAAACCAGCTTGGATCTCAAAGCCTGAAGACTACTCTCAACATCCTGATAATAAATCTTTGATTGTTTTTATTTGATAAGGAATACTCTTGCTCATTTCTATTTGACTCCACAAATATTATATTCTGTTGCTTCCATAACTCTTTGTGGGTTATACCTCTCCTGCTGTTTCTTATTTATGAGCTTATGATAATTCTGTCCATTCTAATGAACATGAAAGAGGAGAGTGAAAAAGCTGGCTTAAGAATCCACATTCACAAAACTAAGATCATGGCACCCTGTCTCATCACTTCAAGGCAAATAGATCAGGAAACAGTGGAAACAGTGGCGGACTTTATTTTCTTGGGGTCCAAAATCACTGCAGATGGTGATCTCAGCCATGAAATTAAAAGATGCTTGCTCCTTGGAAGAAAAGCTATGACAAACCTAGACAGCATATTAAAAACTAGAAACATTACTTTGCTTACAAGGCCTGTCTAGTCAAAGCTATGATTTTTCCAGTAGTCATGTACGGATGTGAGAGTTGGACCATAAAGAAAGCTGATCGAGGAAGAATAAATGCTTTTGAAATGTGGTGTTGGAGAAGGCTCCTGAAAGTCCCTTGGACTGCAAAGAGATCAAATCAATCAATTCTAAAGGAAATCAATCCTGAATATTCATTGGAAAGACTGATACTGAAGCTGAAGCTCCAATACTTTGGCCACCTGATGCAAAAAAACTGACTCCTTGGAAAAGACCCTGATGCTGGGGAAGATTGAAAGCAAAGAGGAGAAGGGGACGACAGAGAATGAGATGGTTGGATGGCATCACGGACTTGATGGACATGCGTCTCAGCAAGCCCCTGGAGTTCGTGATGGACAGGGACGTCTGGTGTGCTGCAGTCCGTGGGTCACAAAGTGTTGGACACAACTGAATAACTGATCTGAACTGATCTTCTAACAGTTAATCACAGCCACTATTTTTATTCCCAGGTGGCTCAGATGGTAAAGCATCTTGCTTACAATGCAGGAGACTGGGTTCGATCCCTGGGTCGGGAAGATACTCTGGAGAAGGAAATGGCAACCCACTCAAGTACTGTTGCCTGGAAAATCCCATGGATGGAGGAGCCTGGTAGGCTACAGTCCGTGGGGTCACAAAGAGTCGGACACAACTGAGCAACTTCACTTTCACTTTTCACTATTCACCATTTTTATTATTTGTGGTCCTTTATGCCTCTTGTTTCCAGTGTTCCTGCCTTTGCCACTCCAAAAGTAAGGCTTGACCCCAAGAGAAAATCAGTACTGAATACTTTACCGACATCTGTGCCTTCATCATGGTGTACCATCAGCAAAGGCGCTTTTGTTATCCCACCCATCCTTTGCATGAGACACAAATGTGTCATTATCTCCAGTAATCATCACAGTCATAAATTTGCTTTATTTTTCTGGACTTTAACCAGGATACTAAATCTTGTATCTAGTTAAATCACCTCCAAAATGATAAATTCTCTCTTCTCCACACTTATGTTCTGTCCCACTTTATAAGGCATCCTCAGATCCAAACCTACCCACAAACTGCCAATTATTTGTGACTTAACTTCCTATAGTTCTTTATGAGGTCCAGTATTTCCTCACTAGGTTAATTATAATTATTTTGAAACTTAATCTTATTTATAGGCCTAGTTGCCAAGAAAAAAGATAAAGGGTCATTTCCAAAATGCACATGTTATCTTTCAGTGAGGCTTCCACGATGTGATAAGGAAGGTAGGGATACATGTTCTTAGTAGAAAAGTTTGGGTCACTTCTAATATGCTCAGAGATTTCAGAAATATCTGGGAATTCAGGTTAATGCATCCCCAATCATGGTGCTGATCTTATCAGAGCTGACCTTGTTTTATTGGGGATAAAAATTTATTTGGAGCACAAGCAGTCTATTAAGTGTTGTTCCTGTTGCTCAGCTTCTTCTGTATTTCAGCTGTACTAGTTAAACACCACTTTGAATGCTACCCAGGAAGCTGTCTGATGTTCACCCTTAGCTTTCTCTTGGAAATTAATACCCTTCCGCCATTTGTTACTCTTATGTAGAATGTCAGTGGATCTTAGCAAGAATCACTTAAATTTACTGTCGTTATTATTATAATTTCTACATTTACCCTAAAGACTGATATATCACACCCCTTAAATAATTCCTGTTGACCCTGAAAGAACTGCAAATCACCAGTGATTGTTTCAGCAAATGGACGACACCTTTTGCCAGAGTTTACCTGTGTTCCACTTATCGCCCAATAATCATATTTTTGACTGACCCAGATGCAACGTCTCATTCTACCATTAGGTGTCTTGAGTTATTCTGTGTACTAACACTGCAGATTAGGTTCTCCACAAGGATTCTTTTAAGACAGATATTCCAGCATGTATGATGTCTTTTGTGGATTGTCCTTTAGATGAACACTTGTGGAAGAAAAAGATAAGAAGGAACGTTTCAATGAAGACCACATGTTGCCTATGGTTATTCCCACAAGGGATAGTGGAGCTGGAAGGGTCATACAGAATAGACATAAGTACCTATGAGGGTCGGGTTTTTACAAAGAACACACATTGAATATGGGCCATACTAGTAAGAGATGCAACGCGGAACAAACAAGCAATCTGCTGGTAACAAAATTCTGAAGAAACCTAACAGCCCCCTCAGCAGCTTGGGCCAGAGTCATCTACTGAGGGGGAATCAAGCTGATGCATGATACAGAACAATGATCATCTCATACTTTATTATTTCAAATGACAAGATATCTTGAAAAATATTCAACAAGGACCAGAACAAAGGAAGCTATGCAGAATATTTACTTATTATAACACTCAATATTGAAAATATGTCAGCTTTCCCCAAAGTGAGCTATACTGTCAATGGAATCCCAATAAAATTCTTGTATGATTTTTGTGGATTTTGCCAAGGTGCAATATTAAAATCATTACCTTCATTTTTGACAAGGAACTGAGGTTAAAAGTTATTTTAACTGGATCAAGTCTATGTAAATTATAAACGAAAAAATGGGAATTTGAACTTAAGTATTTCTGATACCCAGAGTTTTCCATGATACTGCATAAAAAATATTGGTTGTATATATGCTATACCCCAGTCAATCCATCTGAACAATGAAAGTTTCCCTTTAAGATCTATAGAGTTGAAATGAGCAGTTACATACACCACTCAGCTAGGAAATGGAGGTAGCATAATTCCTGAGAGATTGCATGTGTACGAGAAGAGTAAGATTGCTATATTACACTAACTACAAAATAAATAATATGACTATATTGTGCAAAAAAGTGGCAGTTATTTATGACTTTTTTCATAATAAATTATATTTCAAAATGTGAATAACAGTGAGGATGTATTATATGTCTCTAGAACAATGTGAAAACTCAATTAATATAATACATCAATTTGATCTACTTGCACACATTTACTTTTGGACAGGAGATTAATTGCCCAACCCTGTAATCTCAAGACAGATATTTCTCTTTGAAAATAAATTTAAATATTTTCCAGATTTTTGGACAAGATGCAATGTCTGCATGTTCTTTATTTAATTCTGTGGTAAATCTGATGGAGGATAAATGGGTGTGAGTAAGAATGTTCTTCTGTCAATGTGGAATTATTAATTAGCCTTTATGAGCTGTAAGAGCAGCTAGAAGTTATATGGTTCCCTGTAAGACATGCAAGTGAGCTTATATAAAAGCATTAGAAAAATGAGAAGTACGAACTGCTACAGTCTAGATAAATTATCTTGATAGTGATAAGTATCTGATATGTCACTGAAAAAAGTGACATATTTATGTGATTATCACCAGCTGAAACAGCCATATCTATTGAAACTATAGCCAAAAACTAAATAATTGGCCTGTGGAAACCAATGTACAGACATTATTGAAAGAGTCAGTCATGTTTCTAAGTGAAATGCATTTTATCATAAAACTTCTTTTTTGGGGGGGAGAATAGGCATCATTTGTTCATAGAGAATAATATTTCAATTAAGCATGGTTTATGTGTATTTTATACAGATGCATTAATGTTTCTAGAATGTCAACTTTATAAACAGTAGATATTAATAGAGAAGCAGCTGATATAAATATGCCATGCCTTACAACAAGTGCTGAAGGATGTAAAGGCAGGGGATGACCATGAATTAGAAAGCTGATATGTTGGCTCACAAGTCAATTGCAGGGACATAACTATAAATATTTCACAGGTTAAAAAAAAATTATCTTCTTAAAAGTGTTTAGACAACATTTTCACAAAAGGAATCCAAAAGGCAGCCTTTACTTTCCAAAGTGTATAAAGTACCACTTCATATTTCTTCTATAAACATTTTATTTTTTTAGAGCAGTTTTAGATTCACATTGAAATTAAAGGATGTAGAGAGGCTCCCCACATACACCTGTCTTCACACATGAATCGCCTCTCGTATTATCAACATCATTCAGTAGAATGGTACATTATTTTTTTTTTTTCCCAATGATGAATCTTAACTGACACATCACAATCATCTAAAGTCTATAGTTTGCCTTAGGATTCACTCTTGGTGCTGTACATTTTGTGGGTTTGGACAAAAGTATAATGATACCCATTGTTATAATATCATACAGAGTATTTTCACTGCCTTTAAAATCCTTTCTCTGTCTTCTACCTATTCATCTCTCTACCCACACCTCTGGAAACCAATGACCTTTTATTGTTGTCCTACCTCCTCCAAAATGTCATGTAGTTGAAATTGTATATAATGTAGCCTTTCAGACTGGTGTCTTTCACTTTTTAACAGTCATTTAGGGTTTCTCAAGTCTTCATGGCTAACCAGCTCATTTCTTTTTAGCACTAAATAATATTCCATTGTCTGAATAGACTATAGTTTATTTATCCATTCATCAACTAAAGCCTGTGTTGGTTGTTTCAAAGTTTTGGCAGTTATAAATAATTTGCTGTAGACATCTGTGTGCTGGTACATGTGTGGACTTAAGTTTTTGACTCCTCTTAGTAAATACTAAATAGTGAAATTTCTGGATCATATGATAGAAAGACAGCAGCCCTGAATATTCATTAATTAGGAAGCACAGCCCTGAATATTCATTAATTAGGAAGCACAGGAGTGAGATGCAAAGATAATTTGGAACAGTCCAGTTCAGTTCATAGCTGCAGAAAATTTTTTTCTGGTGTTTTATTATTATGATGTTTGACATATTTTCTAATGTCCCTTTTAATTTTTGTTTAAATACATGATTATTTAAAGCTTATTCCATAACTTTTCATTATTTAGGAGTACTTTGGGTTAAATTATTATTTTTTTTTTCTAATTTTATTTTATTTTTAAACTTTACATAATTGTATTAGTTTTGCCAAATATCAAAATGAATCCGCCACAGGTATACATGTGTTCCCCATCCTGAACCCTCCTCCCTCCTCCCTCCCCATACCATCCCTCTGGGTCATCCCAGTGCACTAGCCCCAAGCATCCAGTATCGTGCATCGAACCTGGACTGGCAACTCGTTTCTTACATGATATTTTACATGTTTCAATGCCATTCTCCCAAATCTTCCCACCCTCTCCCTCTCCCACAGAGTCCATAAGACTGTTCTATACATCAGTGTCTCTTTTGCTGTCTCGTACACCGGGTTATTGTTACCATCTTTCTAAATTCCATATATATGCGTTAGTATTTCACACCAGTCAGAATGGCTGCGATCCAAAAGTCTACAAATAATAAATGCTGGAGAGGGTGTGGAGAAAAGGGAACCCTCTTACACTGTTGGTGGGAATGCAAACTAGTACAGCCACTATGGAGAACAGTGTGGAGATTCCTTAAAAAACTGGAAATAGAACTGCCTTATGATCCAGTGATCCCACTGCTGGGCATGCACACTGAGGAAACCAGAAGGGAAAGAGACATGTGTACCCCAATGTTCATTGCAGCACTGTTTATAATAGCCAGGACATGGAAGCAACCTAGATGTCCATCAGCAGATAGAATGGATAAGCAAGCTGTGGTACATATACACAATGGAGTATTACTCAGCCATTAAAAAGAATACATTTGAATCACTTCTAATGAGGTGGATGAAACTGGAGCCTATTATACAGAGTGAAGTAAGCCAGAAGGAAAAACATAAATTATTTTTTATTATTGTCAATTTAATTAAATTTTCTCCAAATAATATATTTAGCATGAATTTTTATTTTTATTTAGTTTTTGAGATTTAGTTAATGGTCCAGCTAGGTACACATGAAAATAACATGCATTCTACAAATGTTTGATAACATATTCTAGAAAAATCAATGAGATCAAGTTGGTTGATGGAATTATTCAAGTCATCAACATCCATCCTAATTTTTTTTTAGTTTACAGCTGCTTATCATTCACTATGAAATGGATATTCATTTCCCTACCTATGACTGTGGATTTTTCAATCTGTATATAACATTTATGCTTATTATATTCTCATGATGAAGGTAGTGGTAAAGAAGCCACCTGCCAATACAGGAGACATAAGAGACACAGGTTCGATCCCTGGGTGGGGAAGATCCCCTGGAGAAGGAAATGGCTACCCACTCCAATATTCTTGCTTGGAGAATCCCATGGACAGAGGAACCTGGTCAGCTACAGTCCATAGGGTTGCAAAGAGTCAGACACAACTAAACCAACTTAGCACACATAAATAGTTACACTTTTTATGTTAATACTCTATATCCTAAGAACTACATTGTCTCTTTTTGGTATTACCACATTGACTTTCTTGTGTTTATTGTTAGCATGTTAGGACAATTTCTACTCTTTAACTTTCAACTTGTCATTATATTTGTAGTGCATCTATTATAAAAAAGGATATAGCTGTCCCCCCGTAGACAATAGAGAGCTCTCAAATTAACATGAGTCATCTTTCAAATGCTATACATCCCCCAGTTCCTGGATGTTCTGGGTTTCTCTCCAGTGTCTTTAAACAAGATTTCCCTCAGCAAAGTTTATATTTTTTAATGTAAAAATGTTGTCTTATAAATTTGACTTTGTCATTGGCAGACCAAAAATATTTTTAGATTTCTGTCTTTTGGTAGTGAAATACTCCACTTAGAATATTACTTATTACTGTTCCTAATGACACTGCTAAATAACAGAATTGAACAGAGTACAATTTAAATATCTTATTGACTTTAGTTAGCTATTCACAAATTAGGCAGTATTTCATCTAGCAGAAAGTGAAGAGTTCTGAGGCACTCTGAGGAGCAAAAGAGTGGATGGTTTCAGGCAAAATCACCTTTCCTTGGGGGAAGGCAGGAATCTATCAGAGGGGATTACCTCACTAGTGCTGACCAAGTCATTCCAGACTGACTGGTTAAGATTACATGAGAGGCTGGAGTTGCCATTAGATTAGGTTATTACATCTCAGTTTGGTCAGGATGGCTTAGCACAAGTGACTTCTTTTGGGCCTGCTGTCTTTTAAAATCTCTACACATATAATACAGAGACTCCCTTAAAGTTATTCCAGCCTTAGGTTGAACGAATATGCAAACTTTCTCCTTGAGTTTATATTCCTTCCACATACAGTTAATTGTTAAAATTTTATCAGATACCATCAGATCCTCAGATCAAATTTTCTATAGAAATATAACACATTATTTGTAAAATGTATGTCTTATTCTACAAAATTAGATTTGTTACTGTTTCAAATAATTACCACTATTTAATACACAATTTTCTTAGGAATTGCTACAGAAAAATGTATACTTAAAGATAATATTAACATCATTACTTTAAATCAAGCAGATAAACTATGTTAGTGTGTAAATGTAAGTTACAGGCAACTTTAGAAAATGGTTTGGTAGTTTCTCAAAAAGATATAAATAAAACTAATATATGACTCCAAATTTCACTTATAGTTAGGTAACCTAGGGAAGTGAAACATATATTCATGCAAAGAAACATGTGGATATTCAGGCATCATTATTCACAATAGATCAAATTAAACAATCCAAACACCCATCAACTGGTAAACAGATATACACAATGTTGTATACTGATAAAACGGTATACTAGTTAGCATTGAAAAGGAACAAGCCACTGAAACTTGCTACATCTTGGATGAATGTCAGTCTGCTGCTGCTGCTGCTGCTAAGTCGCTTCAGTCATGTCTGACTCTGTGCAACCCCATAGATGGCAGCCCACCAGGTTCCCCTGTCCTTGGGATTCTCCAGGCAAGAACACTGGAGTGGGTTGCCATTTCCTTCTCCAATGCATGAAAGTGAAAAGTGAAAGTGAAGTCGCTCAGTCGTGTCCAACTCTTAGCGACCCCATGGACTGCAGCTACCAGGCTCCTCCATCCATGGGATTTTCCAGGCAAGAGTACTGGAGTGAGGTGAAATGTCAGTCTACCTTATGTTAAATGTAGACACAGGAAATAATGTATTACATGATTCCATTTATATTACAAAATCACGAAAGGCAAATTTACAGAGACAGAAAACAGATTAGCAGGTGCCTAGGGCTGGGATAAGATTGGATATTTACAGTAAATGGGCATATGAGATATTATTGTAGGATAAGTGTGCTTTAAAATTGATTTATATTAATAGCTGCCCCACTCAGGATAGCTACTAAAAACCACACGAAATGACTCAATGTGAACTGGCAGATTTTATATGTGAATGACCTCTCAGTAAAATGATTTAATGAAAAAAGTGAAATAAAAATGTAGTGAAAATAAGATGCACCAATCAAAATTAATTAGATAATCAATCAAACTGCTGTATTATTGAAACTTGCAAACATTTTGAAAAGGAAAATTTTGCAGCATTTTCAAATAAATTCATTTGGATTTACACATTCCTAATTTCTGAACGACAAAAAGGATGATACTTAAATATGGTAAATGACCTTCTGGATGAGGAGGAGAGATTACCTACACTGCCTCATACTCCCCTGAAGGAATATTTAAAAACTGCTAATCCCATTGGGAAATTCAAATAGCCTCATTTAGTTTTCATCTTTTTTTTTTCTTTTTTCTTTTCATGCCAACTCTCTAATGAGAGTGCTAAAGAGCAATGAAATGGCCATAGGCAGGAAGCCAGAGGAAAAGAGAGAGAATAAAGAGCCAAATAAGCAACCTTTAAATAACTAAGAGCTGATTGATTGATTCAACCCATTTAGACAATTATCTTAATAGCTCTGTTTGTTAAAATTTCCTGGTAGTCTTGCCAGATATTCTGAAATAGCTGTGATTCAGAAATAATATGAGTTGTATTTAAGTGCAGAAGATGGAGAGTCAGACAATTTTGATTTAAATAGAGCTTCTGTAAATTCTAATCTGAGCAACTTCTCCCAGGTTGAGGTTCAATTCATACTGATTTATCGATTTAAATGAGGTCACACATGTGAAACATTACCACTGTACCCACTACATTGTACTTACTCAAAACACAATTGTAGAATTAATTAACTAAGATATAAGAGCTGTCATTAATACTTTAGAAAGTCATTCAGGAGAAAATCATCAGAGTAGATCACATATACTGAAGGTCAATACAATGACAGAAAACAAATAAGTTGACCTATTGAAGAAACTTCAGTTGAGCAGGGAAAAGGCTTAGTGGTTGAGTGCTTGGTCCATGTACCTGAGCAATACAGTCCAAACAATTATTAAGTTATTCTACAAAGCTAAGGTTTTCTTTTTTTTTTTTTTTCTGTTCAACATAAAAAGATAGATTAAATAGTATAGCCTGTGTACTAAGTCGCTCAATCGTGGCTGACTGTGACCTCATGGACAGTAGCCTTCCAGGTTTCTCTGTCCATGTGATTTTCCAGGCAAGAATACTGGAGTTGGTTGCCATGCCCTTCTCCAAAATAGTATAGAGCTATAGAATAAATGAACCCAATTAAGAGTTGAGCAATGAACTCCTTCAACAGGGAAAATAAAATGTTTACATACACCTTTATAATGATTCTCATTCAGTCATTCAGTCGTGTCTGACTCTTTGCAACCCCATGAATCGCAGCATGCCAGGACTCCCTGTCCATCACCACCTCCCAGAGTTCACTCAAACGCACATCCACCGAGTCAGTGATGCCATCCAGCCATCTCATTCTCTGTCATCCCCTTCTCCTCCTGTCCCCAATCCCTCCCAGCGCCAGGATCTTTTCCAATGACTCAACTCTTCATATGAGATGGCCAAAGTACTGGAGTTTCAGCTTTAGCATCATTCCTTCCAAAGAACACCCAGGGCTGATCTCCTTTAGAATGGACTGGTGGGATCTCCTTGCAGTCCAAGGGACTCTCAAGAGTCTTCTCCTACACCACAGTTCAAAAGCATCAATTCTTTGGCCCTCAGCTTTCTTCACCGTCCAACTCTCACATCCATACATGACCACTGGAAAAACCATAGCTTTGACTAAACAGACCTTTGTTGGCAAAGTAATGTCTCTGTTTTTCAATATGCTATTCAGGTTGGTCATAACTTTCCTTCCAAGGAGTAAGCGTCTTTTAATTTCATGGCTGCAGTCACCATCTGCAGTGATTTTGGAGCCGAAAAAGATAAAGTCTGACACTGTTTCCACTGTTCCCCATCTATTTCCCATGAAGTGATGGGACCATATGCCATGATCTTCGTTTTCTGAATGTTGAGCTTTAAGTCAACTTTTTCATTCTCCTCTTTCACTTTCATCAAGAGGCTTTTTAGTTCCTCTTCACTTTCTGCCATAAGGGTGGTGTCATCTGCATATCTGAGGTTATTGATATTTCTCCCGGCAATCTTGATTTCAGCTTGTGCTTCTTCCAGCCCAGCGTTTTTCATGATGTACTCTGCATATAAGTTAAATAAGCAGGGTGACAATATACAGCCTTGACATACTCCTTTTCCTATTTGGAACCGGTTTGTTGTTCCATGTCCAGTTCTAAGTGTTGCTTCCTGACCTGCATACAGGTTTCTCAAGAGGCAGGTCAGGTGTTCTTATATTCTCATCTCTTTCAGAATTTTCCACACTTTATTGTGATCCACACAGTCAAAGGCTTTGGCATAGTCAATAAAGCAGAATTAGATGTTTTTCTGGAACTCTCTTGCTTTTTCCATGATCCAGAGGATATTGGCAGTTTGATCTCTGGTTCCTCTGCCTTTTCTAAAACCAGCTTGAACATCTGGAAGTTCACAGTTCACATATTGCTGAAGCCTGGCTTGGAGAATTTTGAGCATTACTTTACTAGCGTGTGAGATGAGTGCATTTGTGTGGTAGTTTGAGCATTCTTTGGCATTGCCTTTCTTTGGGATTGGAAGGAAAACTGACCTTTTCCAGTCCTGTTTATCTTACAGGTGTTATACATTAGGTTTTCTGCTAAGGAAGACAAATAAATATAGAAGATAATTTGGAGACAGGATAATGCCTGCTTTGATAAAGATATGCACAGGTAGCAATGATAAGAATTAAGAAAGAATAAATAGGAGCCTCATCTAGACAAGCAAAATCTCCCTTTAGGATAGAAGTCTTTAAGCTTTTTGTGATAATGATCAGAATGGAAATGTTTCAGGCTTTACAGGTTAGGAATTATCTGTCAGAACTACTTAAGTCTACTGTTGTAGTGTTAAAACAGCCATAGATAATATGTTTAATTAAAAAAAATAAGGAAAAAGAAAAGAAAGGTAGAAAAAGGGCAAAGGATGTTGACAGTGTTCTTTAAAAAAAAAAAGAAGAAGAAAAAGAAAATTATTTACGAAAAATAACCATATTTGCCTGAGTGCCATACTTCACTAACCCTGCCCTTGAAGAAGCTATTTGAAGGATGAATTTAATATGTGAGATGCAATTAAGGTTGGAAAAGTGATAGACTTAAATAGCTTCCTTTGTTTAAAGGTAAGTTTGCTTGAAATTAATGAAAATGTTGAACACATTTAAGTATAGAAGAAAATCACTGGATAACATACAGAATGACTACTGTTCCTTGATTTTGGGTAAGTTATCCTTTGAAAACATAAATTAAAGGAAATACAGTTTAATAAAATCTTAAAGGGAAGTCTTTGACTTAGTATATAGAAATTCAAAGCTTTCCTATTTACTTCCCTAATAGTGTCTGTTGTTTCAATCAAGTGCATTAATAATTTGGAGTTTTACCAAGTAAAATCTAAGAGCTTTTCTTGTTATTATTATTTTTTTATTTAATTTTATTTTATTATTATTTTTAATCTCAGCAAGCTGAAAAATACCCCCTCATTGAATATTATCAGAAATTTGATAAATATCTTAAAGTTCCAAAATTCTGATTCAGAATTTTTAGAATTGAGTTGAATATGTAAAATATTCAATGATCTGTGGTGCTCAGATTTCCTCTGGAAATTTATCATTCGAAATACCAAAAGTTCGGATTTAGCAACTCTTTGTATTAAAATAAGTTTCTTGAGTCTTTGATTTGTTAATTAATGTTTACTTTTCAGTCAGGCATTATACAACAATGATCTTGGAAGTATATCTCAGTTTATAAACATATAGCTTCCCATGTGGCTCAACAGTAAAGAATCTGCCTGCCAATGCAGAAACCACCTTGAGACACAGGTTCAATCACTGGGTCTGGAAGACCCCTGGAGGAGGAAATGGCAACCCACTTCAGTATTTCTTGCCTGATATTCTATGGATAGAGGAGCCTGGGGCTATGGTCCACTGGGTCGCAAAGAACCAGAGAGCTGATCACATACAAAACAACACAATGGATGAAAGTTGAGAAACAAAATCAATGAATCAAATGAAGACTTTGTACTAGGTAGCAGCTTCAACAGATAAAACCACAACTATGTGTCTCCATTTCTGTTATATTTACAGCAGAGCAAAGAATACCTTTATTCCATTCTGTGGTGCAAAGATAACAGTCTTGGCCTATATTAGGTAATAATAAGCTAATCTAATTAAGTAATGTGGGTTTCCCTGGTGGCTCAGAGGGTAAAGTATCTGCCTACAATGTGGGAGACCCCAGTTTGATCCCTGGGTCAGGAAGATCCCCTGGAGATGGAAATGGCAACCCACTCCAGTACTCTTGCCTGGAAAATCCCATGGACTGAGAAGCCTGGTAGGCTACAGTCCATGGGATTGCAAAGACTAGGACACTACTGAGCGACTTCACTTTCACTTTCAATTGAGTAATACAACTCTAATTGTATTAAAGTGATAATGAACCACACTTTACAAATGAGAAGATATCATCCCAAGAAGGAAATACCCCTTAGAAAGGTTAAGTGCTCAGAGTTAGTGCTGTTCAATAGAAATATAATGAAAGCCACATAGATAATTAATAAACTTTCAGGACCCACATTAAAAAAAAACAGCAAAAAGAAACAATAGAATCAAATTAATAAGATTAATGAGATATTTTATGTTTTTTTATGATAAATGCACCCTGGATTTTCAAGATGTAGCATATAAAAAAAGCAAAACATTATTAATCATTTTATATGCTGAAATATATTTTGAAAGCATAAGGTTAAATAGAATGTTTTATTAAAATTAATATTCTGTTATTTTTGATATTTTGTTTAGCTATGTTTCACATGGTCAACATCCGTACATGGCTAGTGCTTACTGCACTGAACAGGACATCAACAATATAAACAACATATTTGGCCCAGCAACTGCTAAGGAATGTCCAATGCAGTGGTGGTTCAAGAAGTTTTGCAGAGGAGACAAGAGCTTTGAAGATGAAGAGCACAGTGGCTAGCCATCAGAAGTTGACAACGACAACTGAGACTATCATCAAAACTGATCCTCTTGCAACTACACAAGATGTTGCCAAATAAATCAATGTCGACCATTCTACGGTTGTTCAGCATGTGAAGAAAATTAGAAAGGTGAAAAAGTTTGATATGTGCATTGCCTCATCCGTGACCACAAACCAAAAATATCTTCATTTTGAAGTGTCATCTTCTCTTATTCTACACAACAATAATGAACAATTTGTCCATCAGATTTGGACATGCAACAAAAAGTGGATTTTATACAACTACTGGCGATGATCAGCTCAATGGTTGGAACAAGAAGCTCCAAAACCCCTCCCAAAGCCAAACTTGCACCAAGAAAAGGTCACGGTCACTGTTTGATGGTCTGAGCCGGTCTGATCCACTACAACTTCTGAATCCCAGCGAAAACATTACATCTGAAAAGTACACTCAGCAGATTGATGAGATGCACGGAAAGCTGCAATGCCTGCAGTTGGCTCTGGTCTACAGAAAAGGCCCAATTCTTCTCCATGACAACACTCAACTGCATGTTGGACAACTAACACTTCAAAAGTTGAACAAATTGGGCTACGGACTTTTGTCTCATCCACCACATTCACCTGCCCTCTTGCCAACTGACTACCGCTTCTTCAAGCATCTCGACGACTTTTTGCAGAGAAAACACTTTCACACCAGCAGGAGGCAGAAAATATTTCCCAAGAATTTTCTGGAATCCTGAAGCAAGGATTTTCATGCTACAGGAATAAACAAACTTATTTCTTATTGGCAAAAATGTGCTGATTGTAATGGTTTCTATTTTGATTAGTAAATATGTGTTTGATTCTAGATACAATGATTTAAAATTTAAGGTCTGAAACTGCAATTACTTTTGTACCCATATAATATGTATATATTATATGTATTCATTATATATATATATATATATATCAAAGTGTATTACATCCTGCTTTTCAATAAGAGACCACATGTAATAAAAATAAATCATATCAATCAGCAGAGAAAGTATAATCCAACTACTATGTGATTTTACAGTGAAAACATACATATTACATTTTAGTGAATATTTGCTAATTACTTGTCAGTGATTGAAATAAACTTGTGGACAAAGCTTGGATAGAACTGATGTTATAATAAAGTTACTAAGCTAAAATTAAAATATTGCTAGCAGGACAACATAAAATTATAGTTAAATTTGACATTATTAAAGAGAAAAAATAAAGAAGGAAAAAAAGATGGTGATGGGGATGTGTGGTTGATACATTTATTCTACAAAGTAGAAGTCCATGAAGCATAGTGTAAAATGGATGAAATAAGAAATTGATGTTTATATAATTTTTATTTAAAGATTACTAAAAATTAGAGGAATGACTTAATATTGAAAGGACAAATGAGGATTGTATCAATAAAAAAATCATTTTTATTGGCAAGTAATTCACTGATTATATAAACTAATAAATAGCAAATTAAAAGTTTGCCATATATATTATTTACCTAATAGAGGAAATGGACACATCTTAAAACACAGTATTTAAAAATTCTTATGTCTTGAAAATAAAACTATGTCAGTATAGTTTTTCTGTGGCAAAGTCTTTGCAATATTTTATTTTTTACAATATTTATACATTATTAAATACAAGGGATAGGATTTTAATATCTATCAAAATAATAAAGATTCCCACAAACTTTGATGCACTACTGAGAATTTGCTTTAAGGAAATTATTCAGAGTAAAAAAGCTACATGCATGAAAATTTTTATTGTGGAATATGGACAATGTTGAAGTGTGGAAACATAACAGTAATAAAGGGATAAAATATACAAGTAGTAAACTATTAAAAAGCCTGAAGAAATTTGAATCTATGACTATACTGAAGAAATATAATTGTATGTATTCTGTTGCATTTATAATGTATTTAGAAATAGTCTAAGAAAAGTAGATGTTTGTTTTTGCTGCTCTTCTGTTTTGTATGGCTTCTGTTTTTTGGCTTTCTAAACTTTTGAGGAGTAAAGGCTCCAAAGGGAAGAGATTATGGTGGCAGAATCAGGTTGGGAAATAGAAGGATTAGAATCTAAAGATCAAGAAGAGGAGGCATGCTTGGGAAAGAGAATCAAAATTACACAGAAGAAAACAGTGGAAAGACTAGCTTGAATGTTGCAGAATTCGGTCATAATGAAGGACAATCAAGCCACTGAGCTTCCCCAAGGTTGTGTCAATCACAAGTAAAGAAACACTAAATACCCTCAACTCTGAGACAAGAAACAAACCTGTGTCAAAGCAGTGGGTCCACTAAGAGACTACCCAGGCTGGCCAAGCCCATAAATTCCTGAAAGTGACAGGAACTTCTAAACGTAAATTAGCAGCACTGTCTCAAGGTCTTCAAAGGCCAGGTGAAGTGCCTATTGAGCTAACCTGCATCAACTGCAAAGGAAGTTCACTGGTCAACTGATCCTATAGTTAAGCACTTGCTTTTGACCATGACTTGGGCCTCCCTGGTAGCTCAGACGGTAAAGAATCTGCCTGCAATGTAGGAGACCTGGATTCGATCCCTGGGTTGGGAAGATCCCCTGGAGAAGGGAATGGCTGCCCACTCCAGTATTCTGGCCTGGAGAATTCCATGGACTGTATAGACCATGGGGTTGCAAAGAGTTGGACACGACTGAGTCACTTTCACTTTCACTCGTGCTATACCTATTATTTTCTATACCTATTCTTTTGAATTGCTTATGTAGATGGATAACTTTGAAAAGTGCAATAAAAATAGTAAAGACAAAATACACAGCTGCATACATGTATCTAGCAGATATAACATGTCAAATGTCAAATCAGCACAGAAGAGGGACAGTGGCTGGTGGTGGAATATAGTGAAGAGAACTACATACTTCCCTCCTCTAACTCTGACATCTAGGCAGGAACTTGACCTCTTTCTCACACAGATTAGAAGAATAAGATAGTTGCCTGCATATTCCCTGGTAAAGCCAACCTTTTCCCCCACTACTGAAACTTTGTAGAAATAATTGTCTAGCCTCCACAAAAAAGAGGAAAAACAAAAGAAAGCGGTCACTTAAACATTTTTCTTCTACATATTTTTCTCATAGTTTTGAATATCTATGATTAGACAAGGACTGACAGCATGCTTAGTTTTAGAGATATTTCTGAGATTTACTTTCATTTTGTTAAACTTAGCTCATTTTAACATCCAGGAACCTGATCACACTAAAAGAGTTTACTTGATTTTGAAAAATATGAGAGAAATGATACGATATTGCTGAAAACAAGGATGCATTTCTATTAAGCTAAAAGATGATCACTGTAACCTTAGTGAACAACACACTAACTGGGAAATACAAATAATCTTGAGGATGAGTAGGAAGGCATAATATTTCCACATCCTGTGATGGCTGTGTTTCTGAGATAGCACTAGGAAGGCTTGAATATTCTCAAATGCTTTGTTCCACCTCTGGGGACTGCCTCCTGCCTGGTGATAAAGGTGGCTGGATTTAAGCAGGGTTGAAATACTAAAGTATTTTAATCAAATGAAATGAATTAGATTGTGGTCAAAACCTTAGATTGTGGTCAAAATCTAAAACAGTAATTTTATTTGCTCTTTTAAAAGAACTTATATTTGCAATCTATAGAGCAAATTTTCAAAGAAAGAAACTTTTATGGCTCATAATGACTATCACTATCAATCTAAAGCCTTGATTTCTCTTTCTCTAAATATTACTATAATTATCACCTACAAACTACTCCAGGCATTTTTCACAGATCCTGACTCTCCATCTGTTGTGGTTTATTATCTATCTGCTGGAGAGTTGATAGACACAAAACATCCTATCACTACACTTTCATTAATTATTGAATTAGTAAAATTTCAATTCCATCAATTGATGATTCCTTATATAAATCTGTTATCATGCCATTCTCTTCCAAATACATGTTCTGGTTTTCTTTCCTCTTTCCCATGCCAAAGTGCAATTTAAATGAGAGATCTCTCATGATTTTGTACTTAAGATGCTTGCTGTGACAACTCTTAACCTAAAACCAAACAGAATAAGAAACTCTTTATTCTGCACAATATGAACAAAGTAAAATGTGGACATCAAGAGTATAAAAAGTTATTAAAAATAAAAAACAACAACAACCCAGAAAGTGATTATTTCAAGTCACCAGAGATAGGGGCTCATAATCATAATTCATAACATCTAGAAGTAATAGTCTAGCTTAAGAAAAGGTCACCTAAGAGCATGAATCTAGAAGACTATCAGCATCTTTCTATCTAGAAATCCACAGTACTCTGCTTACCTAAAACTGCATGAAACATGTTCCTGGGCCTATTCGGGCAGAATTTAAAAGAATTCCTGTCAAACAGTCTCTTTTCCTCAGGACAGGGTGACAGATATGAGCGATCAAAGAAGTACTGTACACATAACCTTTCTTAGCTTTAGAAAGGTTCCTGATTCTGTCATAACATTAAACACTCTGAGAAAATATGACCTTGACTGCAAAATTATTGAAGAAGCTGAACACCTGGTTGTTGATTTTAGTGGATTATGTCAACTGAATTGGGGGGATAAAAAATGCCTTCAGTGATTGTTCCTTGACTCAGTGATATTTATTACTGCCATCAATAAACTAGATCGATACTTTCTTTCAGAAAAAAAAAAAGTCCTTGTTACTCACTTAGGAATCCGGGGACAGGTATTGTCCAAACTGCCATTCACCATTTCATCTTTGCCGTCCACACCTCACTCAAACTGCAGGTATATCATTCTCTTTCCTATTACAGCCATTCTTAATTCCATTATTTACCCGCTTTTAAATCGTAAGTGAAGAACACAAGGAAGTACTGTTACTTATTAGTTTACTTGAAGTGCTACAATGCCATATTGCTCAGTTTGCAAATAATGAATGAGATAACGCAATTAATTTCCAGAAAGCTCTGTTCTGAAGACATACATGGGTTATATTTGCAATTCAATTTTCAGTACTCCTTTCCAGGAGTTATTGATTCTTTGAATTTGAACTGGAACCTGGGATTCCATACTTTCCACTGGTGCCCTGCAACTAGGTGTTTGACAAATACTCATTTAAAAAATATAATTGAACATGTATTTTAAATTTTCAAATCAAGAAGCAAGTAAAGATAGGATACTAGACCAGTACTTGATGCTTTACTGGTTTCTTTCACTAAAGTATTTAAAATTCTATTTATAAAATGCTCTGTGTCTGAGATATGATGAGTACAACAGAAATGTCAAGAAATATTTTCATAAGAGCACTACACCATCATCAAAGTTACACATTAAAGGGCTGGCATGTTTTACATGCTAATATAAAGTGAGAGCCTCAGTCTTAGGTATTTCTGGTAAATGATTTAAGACTGTTTCAAGTTACTAAAAACTAATCAATTTTGCAGAGAATATTCCTGTTTAATGTTTTTGTCTTTAGAGAATCCTAAAATGCATGCTAACAATTTTTATAAGCTCTTCCACTTTTGATTTGAAAATGTAGTTCCTATCAAGTGTAAGAAATAGAATAAAAATAGATTATAGTTAGTCTATATACACTAGATATGGAGTTCAGTTCAGTTTAGTTCAGTTGCTCAGTCGTGTCTGACTCTTTGTGACCCCGTGGACTGCAGTGAGCCAGGCTTCCCTGTCCATCGCCAACTCCCAGCATTTACTCAAACTCATGCCCAGTGATGCCATCCAACCATCTCATCCTCTGTCATCCCCTGCTCCTCCTGCCTTCAATCTTTCCCAGCATCAGGGTCTTTTCAAATGAGTCAGTTCTTTGCATCAGGTGGCCAAAGTATTGGAGTTTCAGCTTCAGCATCAGTCCTTCCAATGCAAACAGCACCCTGGACTCATACTTAAAGAGATGGTGTCCAAGTTCCCAAATAGCATAAGTCTAAGACTGACTTTGAAGAAAGATTGTAACCTTGTGTTCATCTTCAAATTACACTCAGCTGGCTGCATTTATCCTTTGTCATAGTGATCTGTTACCTCCTTCCTACTTCTCTTACTTCCTATACATCCTTTTGCTAGTAGTAAGGATTGAAATTGAGGAATCTAATTATATTGCAAACCTCCTCAAAGACGTCAATGGTTATAACCGATGATATACAAATCAAATTCCTTTTCACTGAATGTTCATGGGCTGGCCTTTGCCTATGATAAAATTCTTCTCAGCTCTTTCCTAACTCAAAGTTTATGTTCCAGTAACTCTAAAATATGCACTTGTAGTTCTCAAACATATCAGACTCTCACACCCTTATGTCTACATAACTACTGTCTGAGATGACTTTGTTAATCATCAAGCATATGTTTGGTTATCATTCAAGTCTCATCTCTATTTTAATTTCTAAACATTCCATCATGCACATCTAGTACACAATTATCACCACTATATAAACTCAGCTTTGTACCTAGTAGTATCAGAATTTCCCTGTATGTGTTCTCCCAAATAGCTATAAATGCATCATGATTTTTCATTAAGACAATTTTATAATTGATATTTAAGGTCTCAGATTCATCATAGAATGTCAAAGCTGGACATGACCTTTAGATTCATTTGAACATGGCTTCTTTTTGTTAAACACAGTAAGTATGAATACATGGCAGGAGGTTGTTTTGGGAGTGAACCTCAGAGCTTAACTTTTCCAGAAGTTTAAATGTCTTGATTCACCTTTCCTCTAAAATCCAAATGTTAAGAAAACAGAATGATTAAATGTTAATTTGAAGTCATCTGTGAGAAGCCTCAACTTAACCTTCTGAGATACAAAAGTTAAAGCATTCTGCTCTTATTCATGTTTTATCTGACTTTAATGAAAAAATTTTAAATGTTATAAGAAATGTTCTAAGGTAAGACTTGTTTGTATCTATTTTTAAAATTCATGGTTGTCCCAAATGTAAAAAAAAAAAAAAAGCCTGAAATTCAAAAAGAAGATATATGTCAATGAGAAATGTAGGTAGAATCTAATGTCACAAATGTATTCACTGAATGATTATCAGTTTGGCCAATCGAGTAAAACACAGGAAAAAAAATGTCTAAATTCATGTGGCTTAAGATATACTGATTATTTTATAACCTTCCAGGAATAAGGAGAAGTCTGTAGAATTAAAAATGTCAAGCAAGAACCTTTTACTCCAAGCTGAGTATTTGTGCATATACATTATTAATATATCTGAAATCCCTTTACAATGAAGTCTGTGATGGATCACATCTGTTTGGAAGATTTCAGTAAACAACAGAATCTGACTCTAATCATTAAATTTCCAAAGGTATCTTAAGACATGCTTAGTTTATATTGTCTTCAATTGAATCTGTTTCCTTAGATTTGATGTTATCATAATATCTGAATCTCTGCCCACTTATCTTTACTGGATAGTTTTAGTTGCTCAGTCATGTCTGACTATTTGGGACCCCATGGACTTATAGCCTACCAGGCTCCTCTGTCCATGGAATTCTCCTGGCAAGAATACTGGAGTGGGTATTCCCTTCTCCAGGATGTCTGGAGTGGGTATTCCCTTCTTCAGGTATTCCTTTCTCCAGGGTGTCTTCCCTTGCTTGATAAGGTATATGTGTATTTCTTTCTGGGGAGATTTCTTATGAGGAACTATGAAGGATATGATATTTAACCTTGTTTTATGGTTTAGTTATTGGCCTAAAGAGGTTCTAAAGAAGCTTAATACTATAGAAAACATAGGGAAATTTCCCCACAAGTGTTTTTATTTTATAGATGCTGGCACAATACAAGAGACTCCCTGATCAGAGGTATAAGATTTTATTACTTGAAGCACAACGGCACCGCAGGCTACAGGGCTGCACTTGTTTCCCTCAGCACCACCTCCCACCATGTCCTACAGCGTGATACAGAGCAGCCAGATGCATGCTGAACATGCAGAAGGTTTACATCACAGGTAAGGAAACCATGAGTTTAAGGAGTCCTAACTATATAAGGCAGCTGCTAGCAAGTCTACCCAAACTTTATCCCAGATGGAGACACAATACTTATTAAAATGGACAAAAGCAAATCACTACTATGGCATGAAGAGAGTCATTAACACTATCATTAAAGTTGTATCCTATACAAACCTCCTTTAAAAGATACTCCAGAACTAATATTTTGCAAAACAGAGAGCACCAGGCCTAGATAGGTTCACTGGTACATTGTACCACTTAAGAAATATATTCTACCAATTTTCTACAATCTCTCTCAGGGGACAGAAGTGGAAAGAATACATTTTAACACAGCCTGTGAGGCCAGCATTCCCCTAAAATCCAAAACCAGATAAAAATTTTACATGGAAAGAAAATTACAAGCCAATATTTCTCATAAAAATATGTGTAAAAATCCTCACCAAAATATTAGCAAATAGAACCAACAGTTTATGAAAAGAATTATACACCTCATCCAAGTGGGATTTATTGTAAGCATGAGAAGGTGGTTCAACATTTGAAAATCAATTAATGCAATCCTTGATATCAATAAGCTAAATAAAGAAAACTCACATGATCACATAAGTAGGTGAAGAAAAAGCATTTGATAAAATCCAACACCTATTAATGACAGAAATTCTTCATAAAATAAGAATAGAGGAGAACTTATGCAGCTTAATAATGAATATCTACAACAAGCATACAGCTAACATCATACTTAATGCTGAGAAACTCGAAATTTTCCTACTAAGATCAGATACAAGGCAAGAAAGGCTACTATCACCACTCCTTCTCAATATCTTACTTGAAGTTCTAGCTAATGGAACAAGATAATAAAAGGGAATAAAATCTACACATATAGGAAAGGAACACACAACTGTCTTGATTGACAGATGACATGATTATCTATGTAGAAAATTCAAAAGTATCAACAAATAAACCCCTGGAAGTAATAAACAATTATAGCAAAGTAAAAGAATACAAGGCTACTATATAAAAGTCAGTCATTTTTCTATGTACCAGTAATGAACGAGTGAAATTTGAAATAAAAAAGATATAATCTCTGAGTTTTCCGTGGTGGTCCAGTGGTTAGGACCTTGCCTTCCAATGCAGGGGGTGCAGGTTCGATTCCTAGTTGTAGCTAGGATCCCACGTGCCTCATGGCCAAAGGACAAAGCATAAAACAAGCAATATTGTAACAAAATAAATTTTAAAAACTTAAAAAAAACACAATCCCACTTAAATTAGCATCCAATAAATTACTTAGGTATAAATCTAATAAAATGTGTAAAATACCTATATGAAGAGAACTACAAAAATTTGATAAATGAAATAAAAAAACTAAATAAATGGAGAGATAGTCCATGTCATGGATACAAACACACAATACTTTTAAGATAACAGTTCTTTGCAACTTGATCTATAGATTCAATAGCAATCAAAATCCTAGAAAGCTATTTATATACAGTAAGAAACTGTTTCAAAAGTTTAAATGGAGAGGCAGAAGACAGAGAATAGCTAACATGATACTGAAAGTAAAGAACAAATTTGAAAAACTAATATTATCCAATTTCAAGGCTACAGTAATCAAGAAATCGGGGTGTTGGCAAAAGAACAAATAAATAGATCAGTGGGACAGAATGGATAGCCCCTAAACATCATTATAGTCAAGTGATCTTTGACAATGGTACAGCAGCTTTGGAAGATAGTTTAGCAGCTTCTTATAAATAAAACTTTACATATTACTTCTCTGTGATCCAGAAACCAGGCTCCTTGGTATCTACCAGTTGACTTGAAACAGACTACTATATATTTTTCCAGCAAAGACAGTTTTATTTGGGATCAGCAGGGAATTGCAATTCAGGGTCTGAAATCACTGCAAACCACACCCAAGTCTGAAACAGGAAGGGAAGGAGAATGCTTTCATAGAGATGAAAAGGAAGTTGGGAGGGTTCTAGGAAACAAAGTCCATGGCTTTTCACTGGCTGAATCTTTGCCAGGGAAGAAGTTTTTCTTCTTCTTACTGGTCTCTCTTATCATCACAGGATGTGAGAGCACCCCATTTTGGTCTCCCAACTCTATTTAATTGAGATTTCATTAAATTTTTATATAACTGAAGAATTCCAAACTTATGTCCATACATTTAAATCCACACAAATTCTGCACAGAGAAGTTTACAGCAGTTTTACTTACAACTGCCTTAACTTGGAAGCAACCAAGGTACTTCAGTAGGCAAATTTATAAATAAACTATGGCACTTCCAGACAATGGAACATTATTCAGCACCAAAAGCAAATGATCTACCACATTATGAAAAGATATAGAGGGACATTAAATGCATAGAAGGATCATAAATGCATATTATTAATAGTAAGTCAGTCTGGAAAGGCTCCTCCACATTGTATGATTCTGGTGGGAGATACTGATAACGGGGGAGGCTGTTTAGGTATAGGAATTGTATGGGAAATCTCTGTACTTTCTCTCAATTATTCTGTGAATCTAAAACTCTTCTAAAAGTAAGTCTTTATAATCATAATGTTAGATACTCCAGAACAAAATTTGATTCAAGACATGCAGAAACATGAGAGCTCTATGCAGAATGTTTTCCCAATTTTTTTAGAATCTTAAGGTTCTTTAGGGCCTCTTCAAACCATTAGGCAGTAACTGAATTGTTGTTGTGTTTAGTCGCTACGTCATGTCTGACTCTTTGCTACACCATGGACTGTAGTCCACTCGGCTCCTCTGTCCATGGGGTTCTCTTGGCAAGAATACTAGAGGGGGTTGCTATTTCCTTCTCCATATTTTATTTCTTCTTTATATAACTTTAACAAAACCTTCAAGAAGCTCTCAAAGTTGTTAAAAATGACAATTTCAATATTGTTTAAAAAAAACATCAGTTCAGTTCAGTTCAGTTCAGTGGCTCAGTCATGTCCGACTCTTTGCGACCCCATGAATCACAGCACGCCAGGCCTCCCTGTCCATCACCAACTCCCGGAGTTCACTCAAACTCATGTCCATCGAGTCGGTGATGCCATCCAGCCATCTCATCCTCTGTCGTCCCCTTCTCCTCCTGCCCCCAATCCCTCCCAGCATCAGAGTCTTTTCCAATGAGTCTATTCTTCTCATGAGGTGGCCAAATATTGGAGTTTCAGCTTCAGCATCAGTCCCTCCAATGAACACCCAGGACTGATTTCCTTTAGGACGGACTGGTTGGATCTCCTTGCAGTCCAAGGGACTCTCAAGAGTCTTCTCCAACACCACAGTTCAAAAGCATCAATTCTTCTGTGCTCAGCTTTCTTTATAGTCCAACTCTCACATCCATACATGACCACTGGAGAAACCATAGCCTTGACTAGACGGACCTTTGTTGGCAAAGTAATATCTCTGCTTTTCAATATGCTATCTAGGTTGGTTATAACTTTCCTTCCAAGGAGTAAGTGTCTTTTAATTAACTGAATAGTAACTTTTAAGTAACTGAGCAGACCTATGCAAATAATGACCTTTCGAAGCATCCGATTTCTGCTGTAATCTTATTGTACACAGTGGTACCTGGGTTATTTTTTTCAGGTTCAGATTCCCTGAGTGGAGATTGAAAGGATTATTGTGCAAATGATATAGTGATGAAATTATGTCAGTAAAACCTATGAAAGAGAGGAAGCAAGATTAAGCAGGGAAAAAAAAAAAAAAGCTGGATAAAGATTTGACTTCTCTAGTTTCAGCCTGAACCAACAGAGAGCATAAATGCCAGGACAAAGTGGTCAACCTTGAGGGAAGGTTGCTAGCTTTCAGTACTCCCATATCTGTCAGTCTTTGGCTTTATCCATGCCTAGGGTGAGTGCAAACTGTGAGCTACTTCTGTGTGTTTAAGAAAATTCCACTTTGCCAAGACCATTTTTCAAGACAAGGGAACAGCGTTCAACTATTGTCAGCCAACACTCACAGACGCTGAGACATAGGCACTCCAGTCCAATAAAGGTGATGTAGGCAGGGCACCAAGGGTGAGGACTACATAGCATAGTGGCTTTATATAACATAATTTGGCTTCAAAGAATCATAAATTGCCTTAGAAATGTATTACATAAGAAGCCTTAAAACATACATGTGTCAAATTTTCCCCACAAGCACATACATGTACTTATGTACACACATTTATATATAGTTCCACTGTAATAAATATGAAATATATATATATTCAATTGATATAAATTTGCCTTTATATTTTATAATTTGTGAATCATTTCTAATTAGAAAGGTGATTGATTTAATTATTTGCCTAGAAATTCTAGACAATGCCTGATTTTTTTTTTTTTTCTCACATAATCCCTGCAGCATGTTCTGGCAATGAAAACCATTTCAGATACATTAGCATTGTACTTAAGGTTGTGATAATTACTATTCAAAAGAGTCCTGTAGTATATAAATATTTAAATGTCATACTAAGTATATCAGTTTTGTGGCTTTTAGCACTCTCTTCAAATGGTTGCTCATATATCCTTCTTTGATTTTTCTCCCAATTCAAAGACAAAATAACTAAATCATAACCATAAAAGAATTCTGCTTTTTAAGTTTTATTTAAAAGTTCGGCACCCCAACAGCTATTGGTGAGTCTTTACAAAGATAGAGAAATTAAGAAATGATAATTGACTCCCTATTTGAGGTACAATAATTCTGTTCTAACAAAAGTTGTTTCTCTTTTTAAGAACTTAGGCAGTGTCTTGTCAAAATTAAATACCCTTTTATATTTTCTTATATTAGGGCCCCTTTTGGCACATAAATTCAAAATGCCAGTACACTGCTTTAATTATACTGGTCATAGGGAACAATCCTTTAGTGTTTTTCAGGATGCTGAAGATCACAAGATGCAGAATGCTCTATATTTAAAAAAGAAAAAAAAAAGGATGTCCAGGAGACAAATTCCTTAAACAATAGTGAAGGTCACTGAAAATGCCCTTCATTTATGTTGAAGCTGCCAAACATCCTTTTCATTCAAACATTTTGTTTCAGTGCGTGGAGATTTTAATGTGATATGAGAGTGAGTCTGAATTACTAAATGAAAAAACTCTATGTGTTCTGACCTAAATGAGATACCTGTGAGAAATCCATCACTGTTTGCCATTCAGACCAACAGAAGCTTACGCATTTCCTTATGCTACTCTAGTTTGTCTTCATTACGTCCAGTGGCAGAGAGAGACATCAATTTACATTTTCAAGACAAGTAATACTTTACGTGTACAAGTGTGATTTTGTGCAATCCTCATAATTCCTTGAGAAAGGTTATTTTTATTTCTGTTATTCAAAACAAGGACATTCTTCAAGAGAAATATACATTACAAAATAGAAAAAATACTATTCTTGTCCTATGATTTGTATGTGAGCATGGGGACTATAGGCTGATGTGAAGATGGACCTTTCAAGCTAGGCTGAAGTAAGGCTAGTAAGTAAGGCTAAGTCACCTCTCTTAGGCTAGTAAGTAGGCTAGTAAGTAAGGCTAGTAAGTAAGGCTAAGTCACCTCTCTCACCATTTTGAAAGCAACTGCACAGTTGCAAGAGATCTGAAAACCATGCAGAAGTAGGATGAAGGTATAAAAAGAAACACAGATTCTGTTTCAAGTACTGTATACTGTAAACAATGGAAAAAGTATAGAAACAATAAAAAAGGTTACAACTGTCTTGATGAAGTAAACCTTGGCTCTACTGGCATTTCCAAGTAGAAAGCCAACTGCCACTGCTCTATAAAATTACACAAGCACAAATATTAATATTTAAGTAATGATCTAGGGATACTGAAAAATGTTTCATTTCTACCTGCATCATCATATGTTCAATTGAAAATAATAGAGTGGTTAAATACGTTTAATATTGGGGCTTACTGGCAGTTCATTTCGATAAAAACTGATGATTCCTGAAGTTGCAACATATGTAAAAGAAGACATATTTGACCAGGAGTTGAAACATCTGGTTTCTATTAGTAAATTTCTCATGACCATTCTGAATGTCAGTTTCTTCATCAGTTAAATAAAGAGGTTGGATCAAATTATCTGTAAATTCTCTTTTGGATGGATGCATTGTGATTCTATGTATGGAAACACTCTAGAACCAAAACACAACTTTATTTATTTATTTATTTATTTGCATCCTACTTCAACTCTGTGTTCTTTTTTTTTTTCCTTTTTTTAAAAATTTTATTTTATTTTTAAACTTTACATAATTGTATTAGTTTTACCAAATATCAAATGAATCTGCCACAGGTATACATGTGTTCCCCATCCTGAACCCTCCTCCCTCCTCCCTCCCCATACCATCCCTCTGGGTCATCCCAGTGCTCTAGAATACATTGAAATACTTTATAAGGTGTATATTTAAATATAAATGTTCATTAATATTTCAAAATTGTTTATATTTAGAAAATCTAAGTAATTTTATTTATTAAAATACGTAGACAAGCAGTATAATTTTCTTATAAAATACATTTTTCTAATATATAATTAAATATTAATCCTAGAAGACATCTAATTTAGACAACTGTTACATAAACCATTACTCTATATCTAAAGGACTATTGAGATTTCATACATTCAAAATGAGATTACTACATAATAAAGTCTTATTTTTTAAATAAGTTAACCAATAATTATTATTTTTAATAGAAATTTATTTATTTTAATTGGAGGCTAATTACTTTACAATATTGTACTGGTTTTGCCATACATCTACATGAATCCACCACGGGTGTACATGTGTTCCCCATCCTGCACCTCCTCCCACCTCCCTCCCCATAACATCTCTCTGGGTCATCCCAGTGCACCAGCCCCAAGCATCCTGTATCATGCATCAAACCTGGACTGGCGATTCATTTCATATATGATATTATACATGTTTCAATGCCATTCTCCCAAATTATCCCACCTTCTCCCTCTCTCTCTCCCACAGAGTTCAAAAGACTGTTCTTTACATCTGTGTCTCTTTTGCTGTCTCGCACACAGGGTTATCATTACCATCTTTCTAAATTCCATATATATGCGTTAGTATACTGTATTGGTGTTTTTCTTTCTGGCTTACTTCACTCTGTATAATAGGCTCGTTTCATCCACCTCATTAGAACAGATTCAAATGTATTCTTTTTAATGGCTGAGTAGTACTCCATTGTGTATATGTACCACAGCTTTCTTATCCATTCATCTGCTGATGGACATCTGGGTTGCTTCCATGTCCTGGCTATTATAAACAGTGCTACAATGAACATTGGGGTACACGTGACTCTTTCAATTCTGGTTTCCTCTGTGTGTATGCCCAGCAGTGGGATTGCTGGGTCATAAGGCAGTTCTATTTCCAGTTTTTTAAGGAATCTCCACACTGTTCTCCATAGTGGCTGTACTAGTTTGCATTCCCACCAACAGTGTAAGAGGGTTCCCTTTTCTCCACACCCTCTCCAGCATTTATTGCTTGTAGACTTTTGGATCGCAGCCATTCTGACTGGCATGAAATGGTACCTCATTGTGGTTTTGATTTGCATTTTTCTGATAATTGTGATGTTCAGCATCTTTTCATGTGTTTGTTAGCCATCTGTATGTCTTCTTTGGAGAAATGTCTGTTTAGTTCTTTGGCCCAAACACTCTCTGACATAAATCACAGCTGGATCCTCTATGACCTACCTCCCAGAATATTGGAAATAAAAGCAGAAATAAACAAATGGGACTTAATTAAAATTAAAAGCTTCTGCACAACAGAGGAAACTCTAAGCAAGGTGAAAAGACAGCCTTCAGAATGGGAGAAAATAATAGCAAATGAAGCAACTGACAAATAATTAATCTCAAAAATATACAAGCAACTCCTGCAGTTCAATTCCAGAAAAATAAATAATTATTTTTTAAAAATCTATGAGTTAATTGTAAAATAAAGGACTTTTAGTGAGCATGTAAGATTAAGATCACATTATTTTTAATTATATTTACTGAGAATGTTAATGTCTTTTTAAAGTGATATGTGGTTCTCTAAATAAAAAGTAAAACTTTTCTTCACAGTTTTGTATTATCATAATATTTTACCTCCTATTCAGTGTAATATAGCTATTTGAAAAGAGTGACTGAATGAGTTTGTATGCCTTCTTCTTCACACTATGAGTTTGTACCAAGAAATTGTAAAAAAATTTGAAATTGTTATAAATAAAAGATAAGTAATTTGGAAGCTTGAGCCTCAAATCAGAGTTTCACATTTCATGTTCTCTGGTATATTTATCTAGCAATAGGTAGATAGATAGTATGAGAGATACAGATATGCCTGGAGTGTACTGATATTGCCTTTGAAATTTGATCATCTTCCAGAGAAGAATGCTTCATTTAAATATATATGTAATGGGTCATTTTTTAAAAAGTAGTCATTTTCATTGAAAAGGACAGTCGTTTATAAATCTGATCAACAGATGCACTCGTCATAAAATTACTATGATTGGAAGGATACACAGAAAATAATTGTCTGCTTCTCTTTCTCATGCCTGGTATCATCAATCTCTTGTCTCTGCACTCAGGTTCTACTCTAATGTCAGTTACTTTTATCAAATTATCAGTGTTCAGGCTTTGTAACAGAGCTGTCAAATTTCATACTGTGAATCTCTTTGACCATAAAATATTCAAATTTATCAGCCAAATATATTCCAACGTGCTGACAATGAAAATAATACACAAACACCCCTCAGAAATATTGAAGGCTCAAATCCAAATCATTGCCACAAGTTGCACATTGCAATAAAGCAAATCACACAGATTTTGGGTCCCCAGTGCATACAGAAGTTGTGTTTATACTATACTGTAGTCTGTTGTGTGCAATAGCATTATGTCTAAAAATCAACGCATGTTCTTTAATTTAAATTGCTTTATTGCTAAAAAAAAAAAAAAATGCTGTATTCTGAACTCGCAGCAAGTCATACACTTTTTGCTGGCAGTGGTTCTTGTTTTGATGTTGATGGCTGCTTACTGACGAGGGTGGTGGCTGCTGAAAGTTGAGTTGGCTGTGGCAATTCTTTAAAATAACAAAACAATGCAGTCTGCTGCTTCAATTCACTCCTCTGTTTAAGAACAGTTTCTCTGTAGCTGCAGTACTGTTTGATAACATACACCTCAAGTAGAACTTCTTTCAAAATTGACATCAGTCCTCTAGAACTTGCTGTAGCAATTTAGTAATATCTTCAGGTTTCACTTCTAATTCAAGTTCTCTTGCTATTTCTACAGTATCTGCAATTATTTCCAACACTGAAGTCTTGAACCCCTCAAAGTCATCCATGAGGATTTGAATCAATGTCTCCCAAACTTTTGTTAATGATGAAATGTTGACCTCTGCCCATGAGTCACAAATGTTTTTAATGGCATCTAGGATGGTGAAGTTTTCATTCCAATTCCAAATAAAGGCAATGCAAAAGAACGCTCAAACTACCATACAATTGCACTTATCTCACACGCTAGTAAAGTAATGCTCAAAATTCTCCAAGCCAGGCCTCAGCAATACGTGAACCGTGAAGTTCCAGATGTTCAAGCTGGTTTTAGAAAAGGCAGAGGAATCAGAGATCAAATTGCCAACATCTGCTGGATCATCTAAAAAGCAACAGAATTCCAGAAAAAAAAAATCTATTTCTGCTTTATTAACTATGCAAAAGCCTTTGACTGTGTGGATCACAATAAACTGTGGAAAATTCTGAAAGAGATGGGAATACCAGACCACCTGACCTGACTCTTGAGAAACCTGTATGCAAGTCAGGAAGCAACAGTTAGAGCTGGACATGAACAACAGACTAGTTCCAAATAGGAAAAGGAGTATACCAAGGCTGTATACTGTCACCCTGCTTATTTAACTTATATGCAGAGTACATCATGAGAAACGCTGGGCTGAAGGAAGCACAAGCTGGAATCAAGATTGCCGGGAGAAATATCAATAATGTCAGATATGCAGATGACACCACCCTTATGGCAAAAAGTGAAGAAGAACTAAAGAGCCTCTTGATGAAAGTGAAAGAGGAGAGTGAAAAAATTGGCTTAAAGCTCAACATTCAGAAAACTAAGATCATGGCATCTGGTTCCATCACTTAATGGCAAATAGATGGGGAAACAGTAGAAACAGTGGCTGACTTTATTTTTGGGGGCTCCAAAATCTCTGCAGATGGTTCCCACAGCCATGAAATTAAAAGACACTTACTCCTTGGAAGGAAAGCTGTGACCAACATAGTTTATTAAAAACCCATGGCATTACTCTACCAACAAAGGTCTGTCTAGTCAAAGGTATGGTTTTTCCAGTAGTCATGTATGGATGTGAGAGTTGGTCTATAAAGAAAGCTGAGCACCAAAGAATTGATGCTTTTGAACTGTGGTGCTGGAGAAGACTCTTGAGAGTCCCTTGGACTGCAAGGAAATGCAACCAGTCCATCCTAAAGGAGATCAGTCCTGGGTGTTCACTGGAAGGACTGAGGTTGAAGCTGAAACTCCAATACTTTGGCCATGTGGTGCAAAGAGCTGACTCATTTGAAAAGAACCTGATGCTGGGAAAGATTGAAGGCACGAGGAGAAGGGCATGACAGAGGATGAGATTGTTGGATGGCGTTACTGACTCCATGGAGATGAGTTTGAGTAGACTCTGGGAGTTGGTGATGGACAAGGAGCCTGGCCTGCTGTGACCCATGGGGTTGCAAAGAGTCGGACACAACTGAGCAACTTAACTGAACTGAGCTGAGGATGGTGAATGCTTTCCCAAAGTTTTTGATTGACTGCCTTAGAGCAATCACAATCTATGGCAGCTATACCCTTAGGAAATGTATTACTTCAATAGTAACACTTGAAAGTCAAAATTATCATGTGATCCATGCTCTTTAGAATGGATGTTGTATTTGTAGGCACAAAAAACAACATTAACCTCATTTTTCATCTCCATCAGAGACCTTGGGTGATCAGGTGCATTGTCAATGAGCAGTAATATTTTGAATGAAAATTTTTTTGTTTCTAAGCAGTAAGTGTCGATGGTAGATTGAAAAGACTCTAGGAATCACGTTGGAAACAGATGTGCTGTCATCCATGCAGACTACCACCCTTACCCCAATGTTGGCTTTAAAAACCCTTTATTAAAATCTATCAAGAAGTTCAAGTCTTATGAGCATCAACTGCATGTTGTCCTTGCTTGGCACCCTGAAAATAAATGCTGTACTTCCCTTTACTATAACCAGGTGTCAGTAAACTGGCTTTACTGTGTGTCTGCAAACAAACTCAAGTTCAACTGGTATTTTGCACAGTAAACACAAAAATCTCAAAGTTACCCATGGGTTTTCTTAGCTGAACATATGAACCAAAAATCACATGATGAGATACATGATAGAATGTGTTTTTACATTTTGGAGATTAAAATCTATTTTGAATGTTTCAAATTATTTGTTTTAATATTGTTTGGAATTCAGAATATTTGGGATATTTTTGTCAGACCAGTATACACTAGGAGAGTCATCTTTAAAAAGTAATTCACTTCAGTAACTTAGAAAAGTAATTGGAATGAAAGATGTACACTTTATATAGTCTGTCACACTTCAAATTATAAGCTCTTATGCATCAGAAAGCAATGATTATTTATTAAACCATTATTACCCCAGGATTTATTTCTCTGTGCATTCTTACTAATATCCTCACCCACATATGCTATCTCAAGCAAAAAAGAAGGGGGTACCTGGATATACTGCATTTACAGCTTTTCATTATATATACCTGACTATTATTGTAGTTGCTCTATGAGTCTGAACACAGTGAGACTTTAATCCTAAGTCTGCTGAAACAGAGAAGAAAGTTCATGCTCATAAATGCAGGATTTTAAAGTTATATCAAACTAAATCCAACCAACAAAAGCATTTGTAATAGCGTAAGTGATATTTGTGGAATTATTTCTGGGTTATATCTTCTTATGCATGGTTTAAATCTCAGGGCTACCATACAAGTAGTCTCTACACAAAAGTGATTCTGATCAACTGTCTGCACTTACAAATCCCACACAGTTGAGGAAGGAAATGGATAAATGGATGTTGTACAAAAGATTCAAATGACAACAGCTGCAGACAAGCTGCGCATCTGGCACATTCT
This sequence comes from Bos indicus x Bos taurus, assembly GCF_003369695.1. Lineage (NCBI taxonomy): Eukaryota > Metazoa > Chordata > Mammalia > Artiodactyla > Bovidae > Bos > Bos indicus x Bos taurus. Next base: position 57,416,174 of record NC_040087.1, read on the forward strand.
GACTTGTTATCTCCACACAGCGGAAGTGACAAGTGGTTTCCTTAATCCTGTGATCATGCTCTGTACAATCTGAATCATTTTCCCATAACTTCTGGACCTCCTACAGACATCTATGTTCCAAATTTCATCTTTCATCGCATTACATCATAGTATTGCAGCAGTTTACCATGGCGCTGTAAACTGATATTTTACATGCTGCCTTTGTATGCATTTAATACTGATAAAAAGAAAATTACTCAGAACAGTAATGGGTCAGACAGGCAAGTAAGAATTATTTGGAGATACAGCAGCCACACACAATGTTATCAGTGGCAGTGTTTTTTCTTGTTAGTTTCAATTTGACAAATATTTATCACAGCCTGCATTGTGGGTGAAAGCAAAAATGTAATCCCTGTATTCAGGAAGACAAAAATTACATATGAGACATTTACATATAATACAGATAGTGCTTAAGATGTGTAAAATTTAAGTTTTATATATGTTCTAAAATGATGTAGCTAAGGATATTTATAAAGTAAATTCACCCACCCTTGTGGTGACATTCTCTTAGCGATCACAATAGCTACAGTTTTTGAGCACTCACCACCTACCAGTCACTACCATTAACTCATTTAATTGTCCCAACTACTGCGTAAGTCATTTTGTATTATTAGACTATCAGGCCACAGATGAAAATATAGATTTGTGTGAAGTTAAATACGTCTGCACTAAGTGGAGATGAGATTCAAGCCCAGGATTCTATGAGTGTGGAGATCATTTTCTTAAGCCTTTTGCCACCCTACCTAGTTAGGTGCTAGTATGCACTGTATTTTTACCCAACTGTATTGAGATACAACTGATATTCAACATGTGTAACTTTACGGGGTACCGCACATTGATTTGATACACCTACATACTGCACTATGATTACTACCTTCAGTTCAGTTCAGTCGCTCAGTCATGTCCGACTCTGTGACCCCATGAATCGCAGCACGCCAGGCCTCCCTGATCACTACCTTAGTGTTAGCTAATACCACCATCAAGTCACATAATATGACTTATTTCCTATGCTAAGCCCATTTAAGATCTACTCGCCAGTGACTTATGCTTATACAGTACAGTACTGCTCTCTAGAGTCCCAGTGTTGTGCACTGGATCCCCAGAACTACTGAACATCTGTACCCTTTCACCAACCACTCATTTACCCCCACATGGCAGCCCTTGGTAATCACAAATTTAGTCTCTGTTTGGCTTTTTCACAGTACTTTTATAAAGTTCTCAGGAATAACAGACAGATTTTGCAACTGAAGGGACATCTTCAATGACTGGAGGAGATGTTACTGGCTTCTGGTGGATAGAGATCAGAGATGCTGCAAATCACCATATACTATACAGGATGAATCCTTATAATCAAGAATTATCCTGCTCAAAATATTAGGAGTGGCAATGATATTTTAACTAGACCATTATTTGTTGCAAAAGGCTGTCTTACATGTAATTTTGTTAGCCACACCTCAGCCTCTGTATAGGACTTCCCTGGTGGCTTGGACGGTAAAGAATCTGCCTGCAATGCAGGAGACCTAGGTTTGACCCTGAATCAGGAAGATCCCCTGGAGAAGGGAATGGCTACCCCCTCCAGTATTCTTGCCTGGAGAATTCCATGGACAGAGGAGCCTGGAAGCTATAGTCTATGGGATCACAAAGAATCAGACAAGACTGAGAGACTAACACCCACACACACACACACATACACACACCTCTATACAGTAGAATGCAATAACATTCCCTCCTCCAATTATGACAATAAATATCTGCAGATATGAAAAAATATCCCCAGATGGATCAGCAGCTGACACCTCTCCTTAAGAGCCAGGCCCTGGAGTAATTAGCTCATAGTCAAGTGAGAAAGACAGAGAAGTAGTCTGCCAGATAGTCATGATATTTCATATAGCTAAAACAGAGAGAGAGAAGACATCAGGAAATTAATGTTGCTTAGGTCAATTCATGGAGTCTTCACTATGATGTGACTGAAGGGGGTTTTAAGGATAAAAAAATAATATCTATCACAGAAAAAAAAAAGAGAGAAGCCACTCAATTCAATGGGAGAAGACTGTACAAAGCCATAGCAGAGAATAGGAAAATGTGGCCAATGCAGGAAGTGAGGACATGTTCATGTGGCTCCTCAATGAGGTGACAGCAGGTGTGATGCTTAATTTTATGTCAACCTGACTGGACCACAAGGTATTCAGACTTGGCCAAACATATTCTGGGTGTGTCTCTGAGGACATTTCTGGATAAGATTAACATTTGAATCTGTAGACCCAGTAAAGCAAGCAGATTACCCTCCCCAAAGAGGGTGGGCCTCATCCAATCAACAGAAGAACAAAAAGGCTGAGTCAGAGGGAATTTCTACCTGATTGCTAGAGCTGTGACATTGCTCTTTTCTGGCCTTCAGACTCCTCCTGAAACATTAGCTTTCCTTGTATCTTAAGTTTGATGGTTTTGTGGTTGGAATTTACATCATCAGCTCTTCTGGTTCTCAGACATTCAGATGCAGTTGGTACTAGGTCTCCAGCCACAATCAGATAGTCATGGGAGCCAATTCCTTGTAATAAACTTTAAAAGTCCCTCTCTGTAGAGAAGTGTCACTAATACAAAGAGTGATAGGTGATGGATAATAAAGAAAAGGTCAGAGAGTAAGGCTGGTGTCAGACTCAAGGCCTTGTATAATGAACTAAGACATTTCAGGCTAACCCAGAAGGAGAAACATGAGCTAAGATAAAATTTTTACATGTCTGTCATTTTTCATGCACTGTTTGCCACAATGGGGGAAGCCAGTATCAGATAATATATGCTTGTTCATGAGTTTAGTGGTGTGAGGAAAAGGGTTTTTGTTGTTGTTTTTTTTTTTGGACAATATGGAGTAGCGCCTGGAAGCGAGAGGCTGGATGAAAAGTCCTATTACTCTAAACCAGGCAAGAGATGGTAAGAATGGGTACAGGTTACTAACCAGAGAATTAAGAAAGGACAGTGTAGGCAGAAGGAACAACACACAAGGTAATATGATAAAGAGGAATGCTGGAGGCACAGTGACTCTTCATTATTCAACAATATATCATATAATTTATCCCTTGTATTCCAACATGATTTCTTGACTCAAAGAGGCCATATTTTTATTGTTTCACTTCCCCAAAAGCAGGGATAAATTCACAAGGTTAACAATGTAAGTATCATCTCTTACAGCCTTCCAGACTGTTTCTAAACCATGCAAGTAACACACTGTCAGCCTAAAACAGACTGCCAGTTACTTCTCTACCAAAAAAAAAAAAAAAAATTAGTTTATTTGAGATGAATAAAGAATTGCAATTTACGGATTTTTCAATCATGACAAAACATATGCAGATCCCTACACAGCAAAAGGAGAACTCTTTTAAAGAGAAGAAAAATTGGGAGTAAAGTTAGGAGGGCTAGGGTAAACAGAGTGCATTGGAGAAACAAAGAGTCTGAAGGTTAGTAGTTTCTGCACTGGTTGAGTCATGACTGGTTCTCATTGGCTGAGCTTTTGTCAGGCAAGAAGGGGAAGTCTTCTTCCTGTTTCATTCTGCTGTTAGTGGTGGGGTGTGAAAGCTCCCCCTTGTGGCTTCCCCACTCTATTTTAATTGAAGTCAATATTCATTAACTTTTATAATATAAAGTAAATACATAAAACATTCCTTCTCCTTTTTCTAAGTAGTGCAATACATGAATTTGAATGAGGTCTCCTACCCTCAACTGAATACACAGGTTACTTGGTTCTTACACAGAACAACCAGCTACAGTCAACTATTTAAAAGAGCCCTTATCAAGAGAGCCAGATTTCTCCCATCTACAAACAATAAATTTATGGAACTTTGATGATCAGATAATTATTAGGCCATTTTGATATATAGTCCTCTCTATTAACTGCATAACATGTGTCTAGGCAGAAAACAAACACAGAAGCTGAAAGTCAGGAAGCCAACAAGGTTTTCTTTTTCTCTGTATTTTATCTGAGTTAACTGAGTGAGTCCAATAAAACCTTTGAGGCAATCGTTCCTGCATTATTATATGCTCCCGACTACACCCTGGAGACACATACACTGACAGAAATACAGGTGGCTGTGGAGTGCTTCACTTAATTGGACCAATGTTATGAGTTAACATTAAGCTTTAGTGTGACAGAGATTGTTTTCACAATTCAGAAAATCTAAGATTTTCACTAACGGGTAAGTAAATAACTGTCTGAATCATATTCCTTGTGGTCTTTCAGATGGCTCCAGGCAAAAATGCATGTTAGAAATCTGTCTTAGTAGTTTTCACCTCACCACCTATCAAAATTCTCTTGGTTCAAGGGAAAAACCTTGAAATGTTCTATTTTACAAGTGTGCATGACTGGAAATCCGTGTTGCTACTTCTCTAAATATCATGTTTTTAAACCTTATTTGAAGTTATAAAATAAAAGGTTCTGTTTAGTTTAAAAGACTCAGGGTTTAGAAGCAGGTAAGTTAAACACTGAGCTGGTATCGATGCCTGTCTTTCAGCCTCCCTGTCACCCCTGCTTATGCCTTTGCCCTCAGACAAACCACAGGATGGCAGTTTATCACACACAGCAAAGGTGGGAAGTGATAGAATGCAGAAGAGGTGTTAGAGAAGAGACAGGGAAGAAAGATAGGAGGTTAACTGGACATTACAGAGTTGATACTGCTCCCAGGAAACCAGGTAAAAACCATAGCTTTGGCTCTCCCACATTCATGTTTCATTTGGGGAATGCTGCTGATGTTGAGATTTCTGCATGTTCCTGGATTGATGTATTAACCTTATTTCATTTCCGAGAAAGCATAATATGTTACTGGAATATGTATTTTCTATTTTATACTTTCTTCTGAATTATGAATTCTCATAAATCATATGTTAAAAGGCAGGTTCTTTATGAAAAAACAAAATATGTATCTTTCCTTCTGAAATCATGTGACTGTATAAATGTTTAATAAGTTTTGCAACAGCATTAATAATTCATTCTAATACACAACAGAATCTGCAAAAATAGTCATTTGAGGCTGGATTTTAGAACCAAATATAAAAGCTTTTAAGGCTCATCCATGACCTTCTTTATCTGATAACAAAGGAAAATATATCCTCTTACAATGTACCAAAGTTTTCTATATTTCATCTTTTTGTAACAGCTGAAACAGCAAAAACTCAATCAGCAAATGCAAAAAAAAAGAATTGATTTTACCTTTATAAGGAATCAGAGATACCTTAAATACTCCCCCCACTCCTAATTATTACGTACAAGTTGACAAATGGTAATGCTATTATACAGTAACAGGAACCCAGATCCTTTGAGGAAGCTGAATTGAGAACCAGGCAAGAAATACTAAAGATGAGCTGTGAACATTACCTGGTGCTAGAAGCAAGGACTGTGTTAGTTGCTCAGTGGTGAGTGATTGCAACTCTGAGTAACTCCCAAACCTGTGAGACCCCATGGTCTATAGCTCACCAGGTTCCCCTGTCCATGGAATTCTCCAGGCAGGAATACTAGAGTGGGTTGCCATGTCCTCCTCCAGGGGATCTTCTTGACCCAGGGATCAAACCCCAGTCTTGTGCATTACAGGCAGATTCTTCACCATCTGAGTCACCAGGGAAACAGCAGGGCAGTGTTAACAAATGACGGGACTATGTCAAAGGGACACAGAGGTTAACTGAAAGAGCTCCCAGTGTACAAAGTTAGAAAAGAATTAGCAACAAATAAGTAAAATATTATTGGATTATAACCCAGAATATAAAATACATGTCCACAGATATGGATGACTGAAATGAATGGTTGAATAAATATATTAATGGAGAGTAACAGACAAAATGACCATAAAGAAAAATTCCAAATAATTAATGTAGATATTTGACTCACCCAGAGGTCAAGTATAAATCCCCACTCCTTAAGAGAAGGCTGTACATTGTGGTGTCCTTCCAAAGAGGAATTTACTGAAAGAGAGAGGAAAAGAGTAACTTTAGAGTGGAGAAATTTGACAAGCACTCTCTCAGCCAGGTGATCAAGTTTAACATGAATAGTAATAAAGTTATGTTGATGTATTTATGTTTGGTATGACACAACAGGAATGACACTTTACCTCAATGGTTTTTCTTCCCATACTTCCAGTTCTAGTCAAATCATGACTGAAACATCAGACAAATCCTAATTTGAGAATGTGCTACAAAATATGTGACCAAAAACAAGAAAGTGTGAAACTGTCACAGCCAGCTGAAACCTAAGGGGTCATGATGCCACAATGTCTTACCTTGTGACTTGCTGGACCTAGGAAAGGTCATTAGGTAAACACTAAGGGAATCTGGATAAACTTCAAATTTTACTTAATATATCATCAGTATTAGTTCATTAATTGTAACAAATGTACCTTTCTGATGTAAGATATTAATACTAAGGAAAATAGGTGAGAGGAATATGGAAACTCTGGACCAGATCTGCAATTTTTATGAAAATTTAAAATTATTCTGAAATTGAAAGCTTATTAATAATTAAAATGCAAATAACATTTCAATTCCTCAGTCATCTACAGTATCTGCATGTTGCTGTGGGTATTACACTGGATGGTACAGATAGAGAACATAGCTTTCATTGCACAACTGGACAGTCTTTGGGGCAGTCTTCTGAACCATTTTTCAGTTTATTTCTTCCCTCTTTTCATCAACCTAACCTCCATAAGGTTGAAAGTTCTAAATCCAGGGATAAAAATACCAGAAGACATGTGCCTGGTCTTCAGTGGCTCTCTCCATCTTTCAGATTTTCACACTTAACAGTCTTATTTAAAAGTTTGCTCGGTCACTTAGATGTGTCCCACTCTTTTTCCACCCATGGACTGTGGCCTATTTTTTATTCATGGGATTCTTCAGGCAAGAATACTGGAGTGAGTTGCCATTTCCTATTCCAGGGGATCTTCCTGACCCAGGGATCAAACCTGTGTCTCCTGGGTCTTCTGCATTCACGGGCAGGTGGGTTCTTTACCACTGAGCCACCTGAAACATCTGGTTGTAATTAATCATTGTTCCAACATTTTTTAAAAGGTACTTAGTTTATAGAAAATATTATTAAGGAATGATCCCCAAATCCATTTAACCATCTTTCCATTGGTATCTTAGGAAATTGGTAAATATTTTACATTTCTAAAGGTTATGAAGGCTCTGAGACTTTGTTCATTGACAATACTGCAAATCTTCATCCAGCTGATTCTGTAAAAAATTTTCATCTTGACTACAATAGTGTTCATCACATTTGTTATAGAAACACATTTCATATATCATCTTGAAATAAAACCTTGAACTATACCTAACATAAACACAAATAGCCAGAGGTATCCTTAATGTATATAGGCTGGATGTCATATTTCCAGTATAATTGATACCCAGAGCGCCAATTGCTTCTGAATATGTATTCTTTGGAGGAAAATATGTTTTCATCATTAAGACAGGAATAAAAATAAAGAAGTAGAAAAATACACTGTGGAAGTTTATAGATTTATTTATTACATTTCTATATCTGTTTAAATCAGAATAATCTTTAAATTTATAATGAACTTAAGGAAAAAATTGTTTTACTACTCTAGAAAATATAGCATGTTCCATTAAAATATCATTGATGGTAATAATCTGCTCCTTTAAACTGTAACTCATTTGCAATATAATTTTCTGTAAGAATAATTCCTAAATTTTATTTTGTTTCACAGATGTTCACACTGTGACACAACAGCTCCCTAATAATTCCAAGAATACACATCATCATAGTATTCATTAAATTAGAGCAATTGGGTCTAAAATTAAAGCCACCATGATTTCCTTATATTTGTGAAATAAAATACTGTACTTCAATAGTTTATAAAATATACTACACCATCAGCACTTCATGTACAACTACTTTATACTAATTCTGGACCTCCCATTTGCTGAGGGATATAGGACATTCATGTATCTTGGGAATTAATGATTAAGCTTAATTGAGTTCATGACTGTGGCACATTTCCACATGTACCTGTCTAAGTAAAATTGTGGGGTTTGCCTCATAATGTGCATGGGATTTACTGACAAGTTCTCTTAGGAAACAGATTATGCTAAAGGAAAGCTTGACAATATATGATTTGATCCAGTAAGAGTGCCTTAGACCTCACACAGGACACAAGAGTCTTCGTATGAAGTGTTATCTATCCCACAGAAATACACCCAGCCTAGCTCCATAAAAACTGAGCAGATCCTAGAGTAAAGGACCATTCATTAAATCAGGAACAGTCACTTCCCTTAAGCTCTCTAATATATGTGTAAGATGAGAACTTGTTTTGGCATTTCTATAATTAAAGCATATTAGGCAGAAAGAGTCAGGAAAAAAATCAGGCTTTGTGGACTTCAAGATTCCAGTTCACTGATGGTGGTAACCATGGGTGATGATGGAAAACACTCTGGCATGGCTGAGAGTGAAGGACTTGTGAAAAGAGAGAAAACACAGCAGTAGTACTCAGAGGACATGATACAGTAGATGGTAATAGTTTGGGGGCTTATATGAAACACACCCTGAGAATACCTGAAACTATTTGGAGGAGTCTGAAATCAGAGGAAGTTCCTATTTAAACGAATAGCACTTTCTGTGGATTATGTTGTGTGCCCTTGAGTTGAAGAAAACAAAAAACTGGTATATACACAGGGTAAAACAGGGTGAATGCATTTGGAACTAAAAAGTACTGAAGACATCAAATACCTTTTGATGTATCAGAGACAATTTTATAGGTTTTTAACATACAGGTGTTAATTTGTGATTAAACATACATCTTCATTTTCACCACTTATGATTTCTAAAATGAAAGAAAAGTACAGAGTTTCAGCACAGTTTATATGTTTCATAGTGAGTTTGTTTTGCTACTCTTTTTGTGCACACTGAGTAGGAGACTGGTTGACTACTTTGTTGTCAGTTCAATGAAATAAAGATGAAATCAGCAGTGGGGTCTAATATTCTAAGTTGTCCCATCGTGACTTTACTTCAAAATGGTCTAATGGGATAAATATATAGTTCACCTTCTCTCTCTTGTTTAATAAAGATGTAAGACTTCCTGGTCAGAGCCTTCCAAAGGAAATAAAAATCACTGACATAACCTAGCATGTTTCAACTGGATACAACTGTGGTTTAAATTCTGCTTTTGGTTTCCTCTCTTACTTGTTATGACTTAGAAATGTTCATTCTCTATTTGTCACCTACATGGAAGGGAGGAAAAATAAAGATTGCTGGAACACTGCACCTATTTTCATGATCACAATAGATGTATTCAGCTGGATCTCTGTGTTTCTCTTTCCTTTATATCTTTTAGTGTCGGGGTCCTTGCCAAGCCCCAGGTTAACTTTTCAGGGAAGGTAATTAAAAGGAACTAGCAGCTGTTCTCTTTCCATAGAAAGATGGATTGATAAGCAATAGATCAACAGTAGAATGGTATAGGCATATTTTAGTGATTATTTATGCCTAACAATTTTTGGGAGTATATAAGAAACAGATCCGCAAATGAACGTGATTTTAGTAGCTGTTCCATTAAACCAAGTCAGGGAGGGTTAGGACTGTTTATCAAGATATCTTCATGTTTAAGTTACTTGTTAGAATGTACAAAGAAGCTCTGTCGTATAAAGTTTTTTTGAAGTTATTAGGATTATATACAAACTTCCAAATTTTTATTTGTTTTCTTATTTGGAGAAATGCTATAAAAGCAAGAAAATATATTCATTTAATTTTTAATATGAAGAGTTAAGGATCTATTGTCATTCACTAGCAGTATGGCTATAAGAAAGTCATTTTATCTATGGGAACATACTTTAATTGCATTTAGTGAATATTAATGCACATATCAGCTGTCATCACTAAAATGAACATCAAGTTAATTTGTAAACAACAGTGCTTACAATATATAAAGATTAATAGCAGTACTGACACACTGGCTTCAAAGAGAACACCTCCAAATATGTTTTCCTTTGCCTATTCAAGGTTGTACAAATTACAAAATTGCTTCCATTTTCAGTTTCAATATGTAAAGAACTTGGAAGTCATTATACTCACATAGGTCACAGGGCAAACTACCCACCCAAACTACTCTTCAATTTCTCTCTGAAATTTGGAGAGACAGATGAATACAGAGTCATAGCTGAGATATGCTTACCTAGAGCAGAAGTCACAGGGGCCATAAAATGATGATAGAAACACTTACATGGTGATGTTGATGAACTGCTGGAGGCTAAGTATGGACTAGCATGAAAATGAGAAACTTATGAGGACTATAGTTTTGGTGGGGGAGAAGCACACATTTTCTTGTGCTTTGCCTCTTGCAATTCACGGCGAAGAGCTGAGAACTAGCCACTCACGGGTCTGTCTGGCAGGGGAGTATAAGTGCCATCCTTGTCGTTCATGTTCATGTCCTTCCATTAGATAATGAAAGCTTACTCTTCAGGAGGGAGAAACTTTACCAGAGAATTTTCCAGAAGATGTATATTTCTCCCACTCTAACCCCAGTTAGTCTTCGTATATTGACAAAAAGTGGCAAAGAGGGACAGCTATCCAGTAAAAAAAAAAAAAAAAAGTGTGAAGCCCAGAGACACATGCCCATCAAAGACTGTCATTTAATTGGAAGATACTAAAATAATCTTCTTCCAATCACTTAACCAACATAACACTAGGACACCAGGATAATCAGAGTGGATTACAGCTGAAAGAGCTGCAAGCGCTGGACTCAAAGTGAGTAGTACTTAGGACAGGCAGAAGTCGAGAGTAGAGAAAAAAATGAGGACACTAGAGAAATCTGATGTCTCTGATGCTTACCATACTTCCTAGGTGGCACTAGTGGTAGAGAACCTGCCTGCCAATGTAAGAGACATAAGAGACGTGGGTTTGATCCCTGGGTCAGGAAGATCCCCTGGAGAAGGGAGTAGCAACCCACTCCAGTATTCTTGCCTGGAGAATCCCATGGACAGAGGAGACTGGCAGGCTACAGTCCATAGGGTTGCAAAGAGTCAGATAGGACTGAAGCAATTTAGCACAGACACTTATAACTACAGCAAGTACCAAAAAGAACAAAACTCAACTACTAGACAGATTATCATAAATACCCACACTAGAGTTCTGTTTAACACATTCCCTATTCCCTGATACAGAATGTCTGGCTTTCAAGAAAAAAAAAAGTTCCAATGCATACTTAAAATGCAATATGAAACACAAACACAGTCTGAAGATGCAAAGCAAGCATCAGAACCAGCCTCAGACATGACACAGATGTGAAAATTGGGCAGGGAATTTAAAATAATAATAAGGAATATACTTAGGTTTCTATAAACCTTACAGAAACTTCATTCAAGTTGATAATATGCAAATAAATGCAAGTGGAAAAGTTGGAATTCTAATAAAGATTTAGAAGAATAAGTGGAATTACAAAACACTGTAATTGAAATGTCTCTGATGGGCTCATCAGTGGACTTAACGAGGCTGAGTAAAGTACTAGCACATTTGAAGATAAGGTCAGTAAAAACTTCCCAAACAAAAATGCAAAAAGAAAAAGAACAGTTTTTCAAAAATAACAGAAGAGTAAATAACTTGAAGACAACTTCAAAATGTGTAGCAAATGCATAACTGGAATACCAGAAAGAAAAAAGTGAGAGAGAGAGGTACAACAGTAACACTGTTGTAATAACGGCTGGTAATAATGGCTAGGTGCTTTCCAACATTAATGAGAGATAACAAGTCATAGATCCAGGATGCTCAGAAAACATCAAGAATAAATACCCAACAACAAACAAACAAAAAACAACAAAAGACTATACCTATTCACATACTCAGGTTACAGAAAACCAAAGGAAATTTTGAAAAAAAATTAAAGGCAAAAAATCTTAAGTATATATAGCTAAACATGGTAAGAGTGATAGCCTACTTCTCATTAGAAACCACGAAAGCTACAAGAAAATGGACTGAAATGTTTAAAGAGTTGAAAGATAAAAAGAAAACTACTAATTTAGCATGCCATACCTTTATGTTTCTTTCTTCAAAACAAAAGAGAAATAAAGACCTTATGAGATAAAAAACTGAGATAATTCATTGCTACTGGGTCTGCCCTGCCAGAAACAGTAAAATATTATTTTCATGTGGAAGGAATATAAGTTAGGAATTTGTATCTATATAAGAAAGCAAAGACATCAGAGAAGAAATGAATGAAGGTAAAAAATTATTTTTTTCTTATTCACAAATAATGGAAAATGAAACTATTTAAAGTACTAATAGCAATAAGACTTTGGATTCTTATAGCAAATGGTGAATAAATGACAGAAAATTTCATAAGAGATGAGGGGAAATAATTGTGAATACTCTGCTGTACAGTATTTGCACTACATTTGAGGCAGAAAACAATTATTAGAAAATAGACTTTGAGTTGTGAAAAATATATAGAGTATATTCTATGTGTGTGTGCCCGCTCAGTCATGTCTGACTCTTTGTGACCCCATGGACTTTAGCCTGCCAGGCTCCTCTGTCCATGGGATTTTCCCGGAAAGAATACTGGAGTAGGTTGCCATTTCTTCCTCTAGGTGATCTTTGCAACCTCAGGGATCGAGTCCTAGTCTCCTGCACTGGCAGGCAGATTCTTCACCACTTTTTACCACTGAGCTACCCAGGAAGCCCATAAACTCTATGTTAACTAGTAAAATGTTCTAAAGAAATGAAAGTAGATATGCTAAGAGAGGAAATGAATTAAAACCAGGTAAAACAAGAATATTAATTTTTCATTTAAAAGCTTTCTTCTCTGCAATCACCCTCTGTGCTTTTTCAGTCTTTGAACTTTACTGAGGCTTTCAATGTCTAAGTTAAAGATCTCTCTCAGTAAAATTACATTGCACTTGAAAATATGTAGGTTATTTTCAAATGTTTTTTGATAATGATTTCTAACATAATTCTACAGTGAAAAGAGAACAGACTGTATGGTTTCAAAACCTTTTAGCCATGTAATTTTTGCATCTTGTTTTACAACCCTGGAGATGTTTCAGAGTCTCCTGGTTTATAGCTTATGGAAACTTGAATAGAATTTTTAACCTGTTCTTTTGGGAAAATTGTATAAATCTTAACTATGTTGAATTGGTTCACAGTGTTTTTAAGGTCTATTATGTTTTTCCACTTTTCTGTTTGTTCATTATATTAATTTTTGAGAGTTTGATATTGGCACTCCACTAAACATCTTAATTTATTTACTTAAAAAATAATTGTAATATATAGTGGAACTATAGGTAACATTGTTTGTATTTCCCAAGTCTCCTGTGAATGTGCTAATATACTTTCATAACTTAAAAAAATAAAGAAAAATAGAAAAATACACAAATATGTAGAAAAGAATTATAAATACAGTTGATAGTAATCCAAATATATAACTAATCACTTCATTGTAATGGTCTAAATACACCAATTAAAAGACAGATATTGTCGTATTGAACAATTACCAAGACTCAACTGTTTACAGGAAACCAAATTTAAATAAAATAGGTTTAAAATAAAGGATGGATAAAGGCATACCTTGCAAACACTAGTCCAAAGAAAGAAACAGCATTAATTTCTGACAAAGGTGACTTCAAAATAACAAAAATTATCAGAAGTAAGGAAGGGCATTACCTCATAATAAAGTTATACACTCCCTAAAAAGACATAGCAAACCTAGTTGAGCACATGCCTGTATTAGGTTCTGTGTGTCAAATTACCACACACGTAGTAAACTAAAACCAGATACATTTATTTTTAACACAGTTCCAGAGGCCAGAAGTCCAGTATCAAGGTGTCATCAGAGCTGTTCTTTCCTGAGGGCTCTTATGGGAGAATTCATTCTTTGAATCTTTCAGTTTTTGAAGGCTGCCAGCATCCCTTGATTCCACTCTAGTACTCTTGCCTGGAAAATCCCATGGTTGGAGGAGCCTTGTAGGCTGCAGTCCATGGGGTCGCGAAGAGTGGGACACGACTGAGAGACTTCAATTTCACTTTCACTTTCATGCATTGGAGAAGAAAATGGCAACCCACTCCAGTGTTCTTGCCTGGAGAGTCCCAGGGACGGCGGAGCCTGGTGGGCTGCCGTCTATGGGATCGCACAGAGTCGGATACGACTGAAGTGACTTAGCAGCAGCAAGCAGCAGCAGCAGCAGCAGCATCCCTGGATTTATGGACGCATCACTCAACATCAGTTTCCAGGGTCACTTTTTGACACTTCTCTGTGTCTGTCTTCCTTTTCTGTCTGTTCTAAACCTCCCTCTGCCTTTCTCTTATAATGAAGTATCATTTTTGTTGTTGTTGTTATTGATTTATTTATAATGAATTTAAATGGAGGCTAATTACTTTACAATATTGTGGTGTTTTTTGTTATACATTGACATGAATCAGCCACAAGTGTTGGGCTCAGCGGGTAAAGAATTTTGCCTGTGATGCAGGAGACACAGGGCATGCGGGTTTGATCCCTGGGTCAGGCAGATCCCATGGAGAAGGAAATGGTAACCAACTTCAGTATTTTAGCCTGAAAAATCCCAATGATAGAGGAGCCTGGCATGTTATAGTCCAAAGTGTTACAAACAGACACAACTGTCTGTTTGTGTGACTAAGCACATGCATCATATAATTTAGGACCCACGTGAATATATGCTAAGATTGTCTCCATATCCTAAGATCCTTAACTATTTCATATCTACATAACACCCTTTGCCAAAAGATAATGCTCACAGGCTCTAAGATTTTACTATGGATATCTTTTGGAAAACCATTTTAAAAACTTTAATACTCTTCATTTTTGAAAGTAGTTTTAGGTTGAAAAACTATTGGACAGAAAGTACAGGAATTTTTCACATACCCCTTTCTGCCTCTCAGAGTTTCCTCTGTTAGTGTGACGGACGCATCTACTACAATTAATGACACAATACTGATGCACTATTGTTAAGGACACCATTTACATTAGAATATACTTTGTATTCTAATATTCTGTGGGTTTTGCCAAATACCTAATATCATATGTAAAATACATCAATGTCATACAGAATAATTTCAGTACTCTAAAGATCCTCTGTGCTCAACCCTTCCTTTACAAACTCCGGCAACCATCAATCTTTGCACTGTCTCTATAGTATTTCCTTTTCTAGCATGTCATATAGGTGAAATCCAATATTATGTAGCATGTTCATACCAGTTTTAACTAAGCAATATGTATTTAAATATTTTCTAACTGTAATTATTAAACATATTCTATATACTATTAAAACACTGTATATTCCAAACCTTTTGCCAAGTTTTATAGACTCGATGTATCAAGTTTATATTAAAACAATAACCAGTAATTATCTTATGAAGAGACGAATTACCTTTATTTGGGTATAACCTCAGTATTTTACACATTTAGGTATATGGCTAAAATGTTTGTGTTAGTGCCTAGTGATTTTGTGTTATTTTCCTAAAAATGCAATTTTGTCTAGCATTAGATGTGGATATCAATGGTTAGAATAACTCTGCTTAATGTAATTACAGGCTGTAGAAGTAGAATAATTTATAATGAAAAAATAAGAAATGCAATGACCTGACACTAGACAAATTTTACAGTCTATGGCTTGAAAAAAACCTACTGTCAGAAGACTCTCAACTTCTGCTTAAGTTTTTTAGCTTGATTCAATATTACCCAGTTTAGAAAATTCATAATACTTTTATCCTTAGGGATATTACTTCTGCATTGGAAACAAAGTACCTCTTTATTCAGGAGGAAAAATTTTTCTTTAGTCACAGTTTTATAAAGAGAACTAAAATTTGAGTACTTTTCCACTCGATAACCTTTCTGTAATTCACTTTGGAGAGGAGTCATAATTTAGAGTCACAAAGAGTCAGACACGACTAGGTGACTGAACAACAACAACAATTCACTTTGGAGATAAGTCATCATTTAGTGGGACTTCCTAGGTAGCTCAGAGGTAAAGAATCCACCTGCCAATGCAGGAGATGCACAAGATGTGGGTTTGACTCCTGAGCCAGGAAGATCCCCTGGAGGAGGAAATGGCAACCCACTTCAGTATTCTTTCCTGGGAAATCCCATGGACAGAGGACCCTAGCTGCCCACAGTTCACGGGGTCATGAAAAGAGTCAGACACAACTGAATTCTTATGATTTTAGTATTTTTGTTAGATTCACAACCAAATTAAATATATTCATCTTAAAATTACCCAATTAACTACAGTAATGTAGCAACATCTAATTAAACTAATTCATACTGAAAAATAGTTGAATGACCTAGCCAGCTATTTAGAAAACTTGTATGTAACACTGATTAAATGACAGACATAAAAAATCACTCTATATTGCTTATTTCTCTGCTATTTACTTATAAATATTCCAGAAAGTGAAAGTCTTTCAGTCCTGTCCAACTCTTTGCAATCCAATGGACTATACAGTCTATGGAATTCTCCAGCCCTGAATACTGGAGTGGGTAGCCTTTCCTTTCTCCAGGGGATCTTCCCAACTCACGGATCAAACTCAGATCTCCTGCACTGCAGGTGGATTCTCTGCCAGCTAAGCCATAAGGGAAACCCAAGAATACTGGAGTGGATAGCCTATACCCAGGAAAAGAACTGAGGTCTCCTGCATATTCTTTACCAAATGCGCTATCAGGGAAGCCCATCAATATTCCAGACATAATAACACAACCAGGGAGATTGATTTATCAAATTTGTATTTATTTAAATCAAAGTTCAATAAAATATTTATTTAGAAGAGAAGAAAACTTAAAAATAATTAGTTCCATCTGTAAGTATTTTTAATTTTCTGTCTTGTTTCCTGGGATTAAAATCTACTCTAAGCTTTTTGCTATCGGCATGTTTTATATTTAATATTTTTGCTCCATTATCCCTTTTGCTTCAAGTGGATTAGATCCCCAGTATTATTATGCTGGGATAAGTAATTCTAGATCATTAAAGACCTGCCCTATATTTTTGTTAATTCATAGTGCTATTTATCTACTATTTATGATTGCCTATCATCTTCATTACCAATTTCTCAGTGCAGTTAATGTCATGTTAATATGTGTTGGGGAGGATTAAATATGAGCTATAAAGTTCTTCTCAGAGACATTTGTCTATTTTGGTTCTTCTCAGACATGTCTATTTTGAAGTGATTATTTGTTTATTTATAGGGGTTTATGATGCTCTCAATTTTACAAATTGAAAAAATGTAGTGAAAATTTTCAAGATGTTATTTGAGATATGGTAAAAAAAAAGACGGTATTGAAATGCTCAGCCAGAAAATTTTGCAACAGGGCTGGTGCTGTAGATCCTGAATAATTTTCCAAGATTTTTATGAAACAAGTCTCTTCTGAGTTTATTTCCTACTATTTGTTACTTGAAATGTTTGTATAAAAGACGAACAGTTTTGTCTTGGCTTTTCATCAGTGTATCAGTGCAGTAGGGGACAAATAATAAGAATGAACTCCAGCTTTTCTTAAAATATACTTCATTTATAGGCCAGTTTAAAAGTAAATCAAGGAGAGATACAGGTAAGATAATAACTATAAATAGCCCCATTTTTCAATTAGTTAATTACTATATTTAATTACATTGAATATTAAAATAAATACAAACTTACATGTACATCAGTTTACTTCAGTTCAGTCATTCACTCATGTCCGACTCTTTGCGACCCCATGAATCACATCACGCCAGGCCTCACTGTCCATCACCATCTCCCAGAGTTCATTCAAACTCATGTCCATCGAGTCAGTGATGCCATCCAGCCACCTCATCCTCTGTTATCCCATTCTCCTCCTGCCTCGAATCCCTCCCAGCATCAGGGTCTTTTCCAATGAGTCAACTCTTCGCATGAGGTGGCCAAAACATTGGAGTTTCAGCTTCATCATCAGTCCTTTCAATGAACACTCAGGACTGATCTCCTTTAAGATGGACTAGTTGGGCCTCCTTGCAGTCCAAGGGACTCTCAAGAGTCTTCTCCAACACCTCAGTTCAAAAGCATCAATTCTTCGGTGCTCAGCTTTCTTCACAGTCCAACTCTCACATCCATACATGACCACTGGAAAAACCATAGCCTTGACTAGACAGACCTTAGTTGGCAAAGTAATATCTCTGCTTTTCAATATGCTATCTAGGTTGGTCAAAACTTTCCTTCCAAGGAGTAAGCGTCTTTTAATTTCATGGCTGCAATCACTATCTACAGTGATTTCGGAGCCCAAAAAAATAAAGTCTGACACTGTTTCCACTGTTCCCCATCTATTTCCATGAAGTGATGAGACTAAATGCCATATTCTTAGTTTTCTGAATGTTAAGCTGTAAGCCAACTTTTTCATTCTCCTCTTTCACTTTCATCAAGAGGCTTTTTAGTTCCTCTTCACTTTCTGCCATAAGGATGGTGTCATTTGCATATGTGAGGTTATCAATATTTCTCCCGGCCATCTTGATTCCAGCTTGTGCTTCTTCCAGCCCAGCATTTCTCATGATGTACTCTGCATAGAAGTTAAATTAGCAGGGTGACAATATACAAACTTGACGTACTCCTTTTCCTATTTGGAACCAGTCTGTTATTCCATGTCCAGTTCTAACTGTTGCTTTCTGACCTGCATACAGGTTTCTCAAGAGGCAGGTCAGGTGCTCTGGTATTCCCATCTCTTGCAGAATTTTCCACAGTTTATTGTGATCCACACAGTCAAAGGCTTTGGCATAGTCAATAAAGCAGAAATAGATGTTTTTCTGGAACTCTTTTGCTTTTTCTATGATCCAGCGGATGTTGGCAATTTGATCTCTGGTTCCTCTGCCTTTTCTAAAACCAGCTTGAACATCTGGAAGTTCACAGTTCACATACTGCTGAGGCCTGGCTTGGAGAATTTTGAGCTTTACTTTATTGCAGTGTGAAATGAGGGCAATTGTGCAGTAGTTTGAGCATTCTTTGGCATTGCTTTTCTTTGGGATTGGAATAAAGACTGACCTTTTCCAGTCCTGTGGCTACTGCTGAGTTTTCCAAATTTGCTGATATACTGAATGCAGCACTTTCACAGCATCATCTTTCAGAATTTGAAATAGCTCAACTGGAATTCCATCACCTCCACTAGCTTTGTTCATAGTGATGCTTTCTAAGGCCCACTTGACTTCACATTCCAGGATGTCTGGCTCTAGGTGAGTGATCACACCATTGTGATTATCTGGATCATGAAGCTCTTTTTTGTACATTTATTCTGTGTATTCTTGCCACCTCTTCTTAATATCTTCTGCTTCTGTTACATCCATACCATTTCTGTCCTTTATCGAGCCCATCTTTGCATGAAATGTTCCCTTGGTATCTCTAATTTTCCTGAAGAGACCTGTAGTCTTTCCCATTCTGTTGTTTTCCTCTATTTTTTTGCATTGATCGCTGAGGAAGGCTTTCTTATCTCTCTTTGCTATTCTTTGGAACTCTGCATTCAGATGCTTATATCTTTCCTTTTCTCCTTTGCTTTTCGCTTTTCTTCTTTTCACAGCATTGTAAGCCCTCCTCAGACAGCCATTTTGCTTTTTTGCATTTCTTTTCCATGGGGATGGTCTTGATCCCTGTCTCCTGTACAATGTTATGAACCTCCTTCCATAGTTCTTCAGACACTCTGTCTATCCAATCTAGTCCCTTAAATCTATTTCTCACTTCCACTGTATAATCCTAATGGATTTGATTTAGGTCATACCTGAAAGGTCTAGTGGTTTTTCCCTACTTTCTTCAATTTCAGTCTGAATTTGGCAATAAGGAGTTCATGATCTGAGCCACAGTCAGGTCCTGGTCTTGTTTTTGCTGACTGTATAGAGCTTCTCCATCTTTGGCTGCAAAGAATATACTCAATCTGATTTCGGCGTTGACCATCTGGGGATGTCCACGTGTAGAGTATTCTTTTGTGTTGTTAGAATAGAGTGTTTGTTTTGACCAGTGTGTTCTCTTGGCAAAACTCTATTAGCCTTGCCCTGCTTCATTCCATATTCCACGGCCAAATTTCCCTGTTACTCCAGGTGTTTCTTGACTTCCTACTTTTGCATTCCAGTCCCCTATAATGAAAAGGACAACTTTTTTGGAGTTATTTCTAAAAGGTCTTGTAGGTCTTCATGGAACTGTTCAACTATAGCTTATTCAGCGTTACTGGTTGGTGCCTAGGCTTGGATTACCATCATACTGAATGGTTTGCCTTGGAAACAAACAGAGATCATTCTGTCGTTTTTGAGATTGCATCCAAGTACTGCATTTCGGACTCTTTTGTTGACCATGATGGGTACTCCATTTCTTCTAAGGGATTCCTGCCCGCAGTAGTAGATATAATGGTCATTTGAGTTAAATTCACCCATTTCAGTCCATTTTAGGTTGCTGATTCCTAGAGTGTCAACGTTCACTCTTGCCATCTCCTGTTTGACCACTTCCAATTTGCCTTGATTCATGGACCTAACATTCCAAGTTCCTATGCAATATTGCTCTTTACAGCATTGGACCTTGCTTTTATCACTGGTCACATCCGCAACTGGGTATTGTTTTTGCTTTGGCTCCATCCCTTCGTTCTTTTTGGAGTTAGTCACAGTCAAAAATAATTTACTAATGGCAGAAAAATATCTGTTATTTATAATAGTCAAGTGGAATTCTATCTTCACCTCAGTTCAGTTCAGTTCAGTTGCTCAGTCGCGTCCAACTCTTTGCGACCCCATGAATCGCAGCACGCCAGGCCTCCCTCTCCATCACCAAGTCCCGGAGTTTACTCAGACTTATGTTCATCGAGTCAGTGATGCCATCCAGCCATCTCATCCTCTGTCGTCCCCTTCTCCTCCTGCCCCCAATCCCTCCCAGCATCAGAGTCTTTTCCAATGAGTCAGCTCTTCACATGAGGTGGCCAAAGTACTGGAGTTTCAGCTTTAGCATCATTGCTTCCAAAGAAATCCCAGGGCTGACCTCCTTCAGAATGAACTGGTTGGATCTCCTTGCAGTCCAAGGGATTCTCAAGAGTCTTCTCCAACACCACAGTTTAAAAGCATGAATTCTTTGGCGCTCAGCCTTCCTCACAGTCCAACTCTCATATCCATACATGACAGGAAAAACCATAGCCTTGACTAGATGGATCTTTGTTGGCAAAGTTATGTCTCTGCTTTTGAATATGCTATCTAGGTTGGTCATAACTTTCCTTCCAAGGAGTAAGCGCCTTTTAATCTTGGCTGCAGTCACCATCTGCAGTGATTTTGGAGCCCTCAAAAATAAAGTCTGACACTGTTTCCTCTGTTTCCCCATCTATTTCCCATGAAGTGATGGGATCAGATGCCATGATCTTCGTTTTCTGAATGTTGAGCTTTAAGCCAACTTTTTCACTCTCCACTTTCACTTTCATCAAGAGGCTTTCACCTAGGATGTTGAAAACTGATAAATGTTGCTCTACCACAATAAAGAGTTATAAAAGATAACCCTAACAAACCACTGTTCTTGTTTTCTTTCTTTTTTTTTTTTTTAACAAATAATCTGAGGTTTCAGGACAACTAGGATTCCGAATATTCAAGAGGGGACAGATGTTGCCAAAGAGAGACAAAAGGTGGTAAGGCACGGAAACAGAAAAAGGAAGTCCAAAAATGACACTGTGAGGGAAAACAGACAGAATTCATGAGTAGACAGAGGATTTCAGCACAGAGATGGAAACTATAAGAAAGCTGAAATAAAAGACAGCAAACTTAAAAAAAAAAATACATATATCAGATATGAAGAATCCCTCTAATGGACTCATCTACTGAAGAAATTTACATCCAAGGAGAGGATTAGTGAATGGTACCTCAGTAAGAAATTACCAAAATGAAAACTCATGAAGGAGAAACATTTGAAACCAAAACAGAATATCTTAGGACTATATGACAAACTTAAAAGACTTTACACACACACACACACACACACACATATATATATACACACACACATATATACATATCTATCTATCTATCTATCTATATATATGTAGTTGAAGCCTCAAAATGAAAAAAAATGAATAAGGAAAAATATTTTAAAAGATGTTGGGTAATCAACAATTTTCTGAAAATGTAGAAAGACATTGGCCACAGATTCCAAAAATTTAAGAACCCTAAATGAGACTAAAACAAATGCAAAAACAAAGCAAAACACACATGAATAAACACACCTCCACACACCATGATCAAATTATCACATCAAATTAGGAAAACTGAAGATAAAGAGAAAATCTAAAGTAGTCATGCAGAGGAGAGATTACACATTAGATGCAGAGAAAAAGACAGAAATTACAACAATTACTATGCAAGCCAGAAAGCAATAGAGGGTTATTTTTAAAGCTTTAAATGGTGAAAACAAACAAACAAAAAACAAGGAGGAATTTATACCCAAGGAATCTATTTTTCAAAAAATTACACAAAACAAAACATTTTTGGACAAATAAATGCTAAGTAAACTCATTGCCTGAATAATTATGCCACAAAATTGATAAATGTAATTATTTAGGAAGATACCTGATATTAGTTGGACAGAAAATTGGATTTACACAAAGAAATGAAGAGATTTGAATATAGTGAAAATGACTCAAATACAATAGCCACTTACTAAATCCACTATTAAGTGAATTAAACTCATCCTTGGCAAATGAGATTAAAGTGATGGGAGAAAAAATATCAAAATAAGATCACATTAGTGCTTATGAGTTATTTAAAAATATAAATAGCTTTATTTTAGATCTCATATTCAACTTTAATCCTGTTTTCTTAAACTTTTTTTTTTCAGGTTTAACAAGTTAATATGGAATTTCAAAAGGTTAGATTGGTAAATCTACATTAATGCTGCATTGAGTGTGTGAATGTGATCAGTCATGTCTGACTGTTTGTGACCCCATGAACCGTAGCCCACCAGGCTCCTCTGTCCATGGGATTTTCAGTCATGAATACTGGAGTGGGTTGCCATTTTCTTCTCCAGGGAATCTTCCCGACTCAGAGATGTAACCAGTGTCTCCTGTGTCTCCTGCATTGGCAGGATTATTCTTTACCACTGTGTCACCATGTTGAAATTCAGTTCCATAAAGTTTGGAAAACAAAGTTTTACTCCAAGTAAAATTAGAAAATATAAAAATATGTATTCAGTTTATAAATATATAAACATCTTTGAGCTATAAAAACACATCTTTTTAAAATTTGAAGTAGATTATCCATTGGCCTAGATTAATTTATTATTCTTAATCATTAATGCACTGATTTTCAAAGCTCTATATTTTAGTTCTTCTTTCAAGAAAAATACAGTATGCAGAATTTTATTTGAAATAAAAAAATAACTAATTTGTTGGTAGGGAAGTTGTTTTGTTCCCCAATGCACTGTAACATTATATATTCAATAAATACAATATAGTTTTTAAAAGCTTTGGGAAACACTATAGCATTCTTTGTTTCATTTTCTTTCTTCTTCTTTTTTTTTTTACATTGCACATTGTAATAGAACCTAAAGCAATAGATTTGTTTTGACTATTGAGAAATAAAAATATGTATTTTAAAAACTATTCAAATGCACATAATTATGTAAGTATCACACTGTGTTTTTTAATTGATTGAGCTTGACTGTTGCTGAAATTGCTTGACAATTCACAATACTATCAACTACAATTAAAACATCTTTTGTTTTTATTTGAACAAGTGTTGACTGACCTTTTCAATATCTCTGTCATTTCCACCCACAAAAGAATTTCAAAGTTCCATCTTCTCTCCTCTTTTCTCAACTGATACCTACTTTCAAAGTGCTGGTTTAGAGCATTCTATTCAGCATGCTTCATTAAATCCTCAAATCCAAACATTATTTCCTCTTTTAAAACTCTGAGGTTCTAATTTCAGGAAATTAGGAGAATACTCTCATGAATAACATTTACAAAGTTTAAAATGATTCCAAGAATTCCTTTGACCTATCTGTCTTAATAACATCAACAACAAATCACATGTAAAGGATGATAACACAGAGTAGAGATGGCTGAGCAAATTCTAGCTGTCAGCTCAGGTCTGGGAGCTAATCTCCACTGATATTTACTGTGTCTGCTCTTTGCTTACCCAGAAGCTGATTAACAGAAAGTAGTGGCCTTTTTGAGTGTTTGTAGTAAGATATCAGCATTTGATTCATTAAGATTTATCCTAAGATATAAGGAAAAGAAGGGGAAAAAAGGTCCAGACATGAGAATATGTTGATATTTCTGGGCATTCAGGTACAACTATTACATTAAGGCTTCCCTGGTGGTTCAGTGATAAAGAACCTGCCTGAGATGCAGGAGACATGAGTTTGATTAGCAAGTCCTGACAATCTCTTGGAGAAGGAAATAGCAACCTGCTTCAGTATTCTTGCCTGGGAAATCCCTACGACAGAGTAGCCTGGTGGGCTACAGTCCATGGGGTCACAAAAATTAGATACAGATGTTAGAAACTAAATAACAACAAAAGTAGATTTTCATGAAACATACAAACATGGTAGAATTATAGAGACCTTTTACAGCTTAAATCAGGTGTTGATTTAATTTTGAAGACTATACAAGTCAGGATAGATTCTCTTATTTGGCCAAGGACTTCCCTGGTGGCT
This sequence comes from Bos indicus x Bos taurus, assembly GCF_003369695.1. Taxonomy (NCBI): domain Eukaryota; kingdom Metazoa; phylum Chordata; class Mammalia; order Artiodactyla; family Bovidae; genus Bos; species Bos indicus x Bos taurus. The sequence continues at coordinate 57,440,796 of NC_040087.1, forward strand.
CAGACAGTAAAGTGTCCACCTACAATGTGGGAACATGGTTTTGATCCCTGGGTCAGGAAGGTCCTCTGGAGAAGGAAATGGCAACCCACTCCAGTACTCTTGCCTGGAGAATCCCATGGATGGAGGAAGGTGGTAGGTTATAGTTCATGGGGTCGCAAAGAGTCAGACATGACTGAGAAACTTCACTCACTCACTCACTACATGTGAAGGGCCTCCCTGATAGCTCAACTGGTAAAGAATCTGCTTGCAAAGGAGGAGACCCAGGTTCAATCCCTGGGTTGGGAAGATCCCATGGAGAAGGGAAAGGCTACCCACTGCAGTATTCTAGCCTGGAGTATTCCATGGACTATGCAGTCCATGGGGTTGCAAAGAGTTGGACACAACTGAATGAGTGTCAATATATGTGAAAAGATATTTTAAGTGATATTCCTTATAGCTTCTTATTGTGCAGACATTTAAAATATTTTAACATTATCAGATGAAAATATGTTAAATAATAAATGTTTAGTGAGCAAACTTCTTCAATCAAATAATAAAATTATCCCAATATAAACAAAATTTATTGTAAGATACATGAGAGCAGAAAAGCCAAAACTATCAATCTAATTTTAAAGCCAAATCTTGACTTTTTTCATGCATAAGATATTTATGTCAACTTTTAGAATTTAAAAGTGATTACACCTTAATTTATGTGAAATATTCTCCCTTCAAAAAGTTCTTGGAGTATAAACAATGGTTGAGAAAACTGGATGCATGGTAAGGTGCAAAAATTTCATATTCTTTAACTGAAATCATAGTAATTAAATTATCATTAGGATTTGAAGACAGTGATATCTAGACTCGTTTATTCATGATTAAAAAGTAACAACTGACCTCAAAATAAGGTAACATATACCTCACTGACAGATTTTACTTAAGCTCATTTATATTTTTACTTGCAAATCAACCTACTATAAATGGGAATCTTCCAACAAAGGACTCTAGAATGAGTCAACTGGAATATGACAGGCACTCCCATTCGTGCCACACCTCCCCTCATCTCCCCCACAGCCGCCCTCAAATTTCCTTCACTTTAGTTTCTGTAGAAATTTTAGCAATCTTGTCTCATGTCTCCCAGAGTCTCTGGACAACTCATGATGGCCAAAAGTTGTCCATAGACCTTGTGATGCAAGAAACTGCTCTCTTCAGTCCCACACTATATGCCATTAGACTGGTAATTACTGTTTTAGAGTTCTCTGTTCTATGGCCTGCCTTTCCTCCTGCACAGAATATCTGATTTACTGTTCTGAATCTGGGAGTGGGAACAGAGCCCTCCTTCTTTCAAAAGTGTAGAAGTGAGACACAATGACAAGGTGGTAGGCTCTTCTCTTCTTGGTTTCCCTCCCCTGGATTGGAACCTCTGCCCTATGAGTAAGGTGGTGTGAAGACTGTGAGGTCCCCAATATCCTTATCCTACCAGACCTGAGTAAAGACTTAGCTCGACAAGTAGGAACTGGCTAGTAGAGGGCATCCTACTTCTGACCACCCTCACCATGCTTATTATCTCCAGTGTTGAACTGGGTAAAATGAGAAATGTTAGCAGATTGCCCTTCACATGGAGGTATCTTGCCTTCACCTGTAAGCTGGGTGGAGAAAGAGCTCTGTTATTAGCTGCACCCACCTGGACTGAAGTTTACATCCTACTGAGTGGGAGAGGGAAGAAAGGGCATGTTGAGGTTCAAATGGTACTCTTTTAACTGAGTTTTAGTATATGTTTTAAAAATAAAGTTTTTTAACATATGTTCTTAGGTCAGGTTAATTTCCAGAGATTTTCTATTATTGCATTTTAAAAATAATTTTCACTCATTATGCTCATTTCCGTATTCAGTTCAGTTGTGTCCGACTCTGTGACCCCATCGACTGCAGCACGCCAGGCTTCCTTGTCCATCACCAACTCCCAGAGCTTGCTCAAACTCATGTCCATCGATTCTGTGACGTCATCCAACCATTTCATCCTCTGTTGTGCCCTTCTCCTCCCACTTTCAATAGTTTCCCTATAGTTCTTCACAACACTTTCTTGAAAGCAAAAATTTCCCATGCAAAACTTTCATGATGACAAAATTATAATAAATGTATAAAATCACATTATGCTTTCTTGATTTAAAAAATACACATGCAAAAAAAGTTAAGTGCCTTTGAAAAATACTTTGCACATATCATTTTATTCAAATTCATTATTTTTAACTTGAGGCTTAAAATATTATTTTGTAGCCCAGTTTAATCCTTATTATTTCACTCCTTAACATACATATGATTTTTTTTTTCCTTAATAAGTATCTTCAACTCAGGAAAATGAGGAAACATTCCTAAGTTCACAGATCATATGAGTGTCACAGCCAAGGCTCAATCCCCATGCTGTTAGGAGCTTAAATTGATTGTTCTTTGCTGTTGTGCGCTAATGAGGTTATAAATCAAGTTAATGAGATTAGTAAGAAGTAACCAAACTAGTAATTCAAATGTATGTTTCAGTTCAGTTCAGTTCAGTCACTCAGTCGTGTCCAACTCTTTGCGACTCCATGAATCGCAGCATGCCAGGCCTCCCTGTTCATCACCAACTACCGGAGTTCACTCAAACTCACGTCCAATGAGTCGGTGATGCCATCCAGCCATCTCATCCTCTGTCGTCCCCTTCTCCTCCTGCCCCCAATCCCTCCCAGCATCTGAGTCTTTTCCAATGAGTCAATTCTTCACATGAGGTGGCCAAAGTACTGGAGTTTCAGCTTTAGCATCATTCCTTCCAAAGAACACCCAGGGCTGATCTCCTTCAGAATCTCCAAGCCAGGCTTCAGCAATACATGAACTGTGAACTTCCAGATGTTCAAGCTGGTTTTAGAAAATGCAGAGGAACCAGAGATCAAATTGCCAACATCCGCTGGATCATCAAAAAAGCAAGAGAGTTCCAGAAAAATATCTATTTCTGCTTTATTGACTATGCCAAAGCCTTTGACTCTGTGGATCACAAGAAACTGTGGGAAATTCTGAAAGAGATGGGAATACCAGACCACCTGACCTACCTCTTGAGAAACCTATATGCAGGTCAGGAAGCAACAGTTAGAACTGGACAGGGAACAACAGACTGGTTCCAAATAGGAAAAGGAGTGCGTCAAGGCTGTATATTGTCACCCTGCTAATTTAACTTCTATGCAGAGTACATCATGAGAAATGCTGGGCTGGAAGAAGCAGAAGCTGTAATCAAGATTGCCGGGAGAAATATCAATAACCTCAGATATGCAGATGACACCACCCTTATGGCAGAAAGTGAAGAGGAACTAAAAAGCCTCTTGATGAAAGTGAAAGAGGAGAATGAAAAAGTTGGCTTAAAGCTCAACATTCAGAAAATGAAGATCATGGCATCTGGTCCCATTACTTCATGGGAAATAGATGGGGAAACAGTGGAAATAGTGTCAGACTTTATTTTTGAGGGCTCCAAACTCACTGCAGATGGTGACTGCAGCCATGAAATTAAAAGACGCTTACTCCTTGGAAGAAAAGTTATGATCAAACTAGATAGCATATTGAAAAGCAGAGACTTTACTTTGCCAACAAAGGTCCGTCTAGTCAAGGCTCTGATTTTTCCTGTGGTCAGTAAGGATGTGAGAGTTGGACTGTGAAGAAAGCTGAGCGTTGAAGAATTGATGCTTTTGAACTGTGGTGTTGGAGAAGACTCTTGAGAGTCCCTTGGACTGCAAGGAGATCCAACCAGTCCATTCTGAAGGATATCAGCCCTGGGATTTTGCCAGTATCTAATATGGATGATTTTCTCAATAAGTATGAGACTCTACCTGTGATAGGACTGATTTGCACTCACTGATATGTTATGAAGTTTATTGTTTAAGGTGAAAAGGTCAGAACAAATAGAAGCTATAAAAATGGCAAAAAAACAAAACAGAACACACTCACACACAAAGCCTCGTCTAAATTTATTTTGCTGACTTACGTAAAAGTGAAAGTGTTACTTACTCAGTCTTTTCTGACTCTTTTGAGACCCCATGATAGCCCACCAGGCTCCTCTGTCCAAGGAATTTTCCAGGCAGGAATACTGAAGTGGGTTGTCATTCCCTCTCCAGGTGATCTTCCCAGCTGGGGATCGAACCTGGGTCTCCGGCATTGCAGGCAGATTCTTTATTGTCTGAGCCACCAAGGAACTCCAAAGACACTCCCAAACAAAGCCAATTCAATTTCCCTTTCCTGGTAGTTTACAGCCAAGAGAGACCATTCATACCTGGATGAGAATTTATAAGAAAATAATACTTATCAAATCTATCCACACTTCCACTTGTTTCCAAGACTTGTTTCTGATTAGTTTCCTAGCATTTCCTTTTTTCTGAAGGTCCTAACTCCCTTTTTTCTTATGATGCTATATAAACCCTAAGATCCAGCTCTTCTGAGAGCCACTTCTTTATATATTCCCAAGAATATAAATAAGCTTTGCCTTTTCTCCTATAAATCTATTTTTTGATAGTTTATTTGCAGGCCCTGAACCACTTAAGCTATACTGGTATAGTGTGTGTGTGTGTGTGTGTGTGTGTGTGTGTGTGCTGGTAGTCTGTGTATGTGTGTGCTGGTTGTGTGTGTGTGCATGTGTATGTGTGTGCATGTACATGTGTGTGCATGCACACTGGTAGAGGAATAAGTTACTTTTCCTTTCAGCACCTGTTCTGGAAGCTATGTAGCTAGACCATTGGGATCATATTTCAATTTAGACTCTCTAGGTATAGGTCATCAAAATCTATTAGACAGCAATTGTTCAGACTGGAGAACTATGAGAAAAATAATTTGACCTGGGACTGAAAATTAGTCACTGAGAACAGGATCCTGATTTTATAGCAGTCAAATACACTTAGAGATGTCTCAGGATGCATTAAAAAGAAGAAAAAGAGCAAGAATAAATAGCAAACCCAAGTGCTACTGCTGAGGAACAGATGAACACTTTGAAAGGAAGCAAAACAGTGAAAAAACAGAAAGATTAAAATTATGCTTCAAATGAAAGCTAAGTTAACCAAATGATGAAAAACAGAACCTCATTAAAATTTTATCAACAAAAACATGATGCATTTTTTTTTAAGTGTGGTAAATGAGTAGCTAAAACTCCACTGAAAAATTTAGGGAATATTGCTGTCTTCCCCAGATTTCTGTGAATTTCCAAGATTCGGCAGTTTATGTTCTCATGACAAATATTTAGTGTGAACTCCTTCTTGTGTTAGTTCAGTTAACAGATTATTATACAATTTCTTACATGCTGCCTCTATACTGTAACAAAGTCTCACAGGTACTGAATCCCTCTAACTTAAAACAATCACAAAATAACATCATGAGAGAAGCCATGCATGTGACATAAAATACAGCTTTCAAATGACAGAAGTTTATATTGCAATATTTCAAACAGTTTAAAGATGTATTAAGATTGCATGTATGGGCAAAAAGAAAAAGATCACGTGTATGCCTGAAAGTCACCTAAAGAACCCATTCCTCCATTACCTGACATTTCCACAAGCCATTACACCATATATTATTCATAAATCTTTCATGGATTTATTATTCTCTTTCTCCTCTTTCCACAACAACAAAGTCCTCCCTGGTGGAAATAATACACATTTTACCATTATAATATGCAAAGAATTTGTTTTTGTTCAATTGCTAAGTCGTGTCCGACTCTGGGATCCCATGGCATGACAGGCTCCTCTTTTCTTCACTATCTCCGAGAATTTGCTCACATTCACGTCCATTAAGTCACTGATGCTATCTAACCATCTCATCCTTTCCTGCCTCCTTCTCCTTTTGCCTTCAATTTTTCCCAGCAGTCAATTTTTCCAGTGAGTTGGCTCTTCACATCAGGTGGCCAAAGTATTGGAGCTTCAGCTTCAGTGTCAGTCCTTGCAATGAATATTCAGGGTGATTTCCATTAGGATTGACTGGTTTGATCTCCTTGCAGTCCAAGGGACTCTCAAAAGTGTTCTATATGTCCTTCTTTATTTAACCTCTATAGCATATCAAGGTATTGTTCTAAACCAAAATAAATTCTAATATTGTAAGAATACTGTAATCAAGGGTCAGCTGTGTGTATATGTGTGTGTATACATAGGTTTATATATTGACAGCATTTTTGCACAAAGTTAAAATAGATTAAGATTTTAAACTAACTCTGCATACACAACCTCCAAAGTATTGGCTTTCTGATACGGCCAATACCTAGTTTACAGTATTATATCCTTGTTTATATATGTATTCCATATCCTTGTTTATATATGTATTACTCTTATGCTCATTCTTCTTTATTATTGTACCAATTGCCTGAAAATAGTTCACCTAAAATACTTCACCATAAATCATTGTTTTCTGAGCTACAATATTTTTAACCCAATTCTGTTTTTATCAAAATCAGCCTTATCTTTGACACCATGTTTAAAGGCCTAATAATTGAGTATCCTGCTTTGTGTAATACTTTTTTCAAAAGGGAATATCCTGGCAAAAAAGTCCTTACAAGTTGAAATAGTTTCTCTGGATCTAAAGATAAAATGAAGTGCTAGAAATGGTTTCACTTTGAACTGATAAGGAAATAAAAATTAAAACAATAGCCATGATATTCTAATTAATCAAACTGAAGATAAGTGCATAGGATCAGCTTTTTTTTTTTTTTTTTTTTTTACTACACTCAATCTATATCACAGATGGCAGGCAGATTTCTGCTTTGAGACTCTCTCCTATTTGATTAAAGAAATAAGAATGATTAAAATATTAAACTATGTTTGGTTTGTCTAAAGTACTTGCAATAAAATAATATATTTGGGTATGAAATAACATTACTTTTTCAGTTTTAATTCTGGTTTAAAAATACATATGAACATATATCTTCTTTCATAAAACTGCTTATATACTATGAACATTTTGAGAGAAATCAGTTCTACTTAATTTAATTCCATTAAAAAATGGTTATTCTAATAAAAAATAACTCTGCTTTCTTTCTGGTTAAAACACAGTTTAAGTTTAGTCTCTGTACAACATTTTATTAGAAAGAGACGTTTTCCTCTATCTAATCACCCGTATTAAAATAAACATTGATGGTAACAATGTTATTTTTATCCATTTTTATCCCTTACCATGTGTCATTCAATACAAGTGAAATGCAACATCTGTTTAAAAATTCAAAAGTCAGGACTGGAGTTGAAAGGATACATAAAAAGAAATTTTAAAAAATTTGAGGGTTTGATGGTAGATATTTTCTTCTTAGAGCCAAATAGGCTCTCTTGAAATTTTAATGAAGAGCTGAGCAGTATAGTTTTATATTTGTGTATAACAGAAATGTCAGTGATGAGTTATTTGATTCCTAACAATTTTTCAATCTGAAGTTCTGATTAGCTTTACAAATACTTACTTATACATTTTATATTGTTTAAGCTTTATCTATTTTCTTTCCCATTAAAATTTAAACACTTGAACAAAAATAACTTTTTATTTTATAATTAACCTTCTATATTTGAAGAAAATAAATTCAACAATTTTACTCCTTGTGATTCATGTAACACATACTAAAACAAACAAAAAAAAATCTGCCTTAATATCACCAAGACTTAAGTGAGTAAGCAAATTTTGTAGCTCAAGTTATCTTGGTAACTCTGTAAGCATAAATTATGATAGCCAATATCAAAGGAAGAGTCTATAATATTTCACATCAAAGGGTTATATATAAATGGGAGATAATATGTTATTTTTTGTGATCACAATGTGGTAATATGTTATTGCCTTGGCAGATACAAACACAGGTGTGAATATTTTGTTTTTATATATTATGAACCTATTTACTCATATTCCTTGCATTGATTAATTCATAACTCATTTTCATTTTGAAGGTTCACCTTAACTCTCACTTTAAACTAAATCAGCCAGCCCATTAATCTTTCAATAAATCATCTATTTTCCTTAATATTTTATCCAAATTTTTCCCTAGATATAGTTTGTGTTTTCCAACCAATATTTTAAGTTTCATGAACTAGTGATTACATATATGTGTCACCATGTTATAGAATCTCAAATATAGATGAATTGATCTATATTGATCCTATATAGATGAATATTTAAATAACTATGTTTTAAACATTTAGTTTTCTTTTTTAATACAATATTCATAAATTTAGGGTTTTCAGGGTTTAATTTTTTCTCTCAATCTTATGTAAGATGTTATGAAATAAATGAAATTTTGCCTTGCTTATTTGTTTTGTTTTACCTGTTTTCTCATTTGTTTAGTGTTACACATGTGCTTCTTTTGTGGCACTAAATTAATTTCCATAAAGTCACTATATCAAATTGCATCCACATGCTATAATAAAAACTGTACTTAATTCATTCTATATTTTATAAATTTAAAGAAAACATTAGCTACAAATAAAGCAGAAATATAATTACTTCATTAATACACAAGGAAGAAAGTTTTGACTATTTAAGGTTACTTTGATATGTCCATTTCTTTCTCTTTTAAAATTTTTTTTCTATGCCCATTTTCCTTAAATTGCTTAAGATTTTAGTTTGCTCTATCTTAAAAATATAAACTCTGGGTACCATCTTAGGCCTATCAAATACAGATTCCACAGAAATGATCTGTGAATCTAAGTATATAAACTTACATAAGGCAAATTTAATACAAAGTCTAACTTGTAAATTTTAAGTGCTTCCTCTCAACATACACATACTCACATAGAAACATACATCTGACAAATGTAAATAAAATCTAAAGGAGAAAATCAAACTAACTGTACATCCAAAGACATCAGCACTATTTAATTTTTATGTATCACTGTATCTGAAAATATTTAATACTATTTTAGTCTTAACTCTGTGAACTCCATTAAAGTCAAGTACAGAAGAAAGATGAAAGAAAAAGGAAGAAAGGAAGGGAGAGAAAAAGAAAGGGAGAGGAAAGAAGGAATACAGAGGGAGGGAGAGAGAGAGGGAAAGAGAGAGAGAAGAAAAGTAAGTAAAGCTGAGGAAGACAATGTGCCTGTTCAGTTGCAAAAACACTGAAGTGGGTTGCCATTTCCTCCTCCAGGGCATCTTCCAAACCCCAACCCAAGGATTGAATTCACATCTCCTGATTTTCCTCCATTGGCAGCCAGATTCTTTACCCTGGGAAACCAACACTGAGAGATGATTCTTTATGGATGCCTGAGGTTTCCTGACATTTTGCAAAGACATTGACTGCCTTTGTTGAAGACTATGTTTTCAAAGGTATCTGTTTAACAATCAGTCAAAGAAGATAGACGGAGAAGGCAATGGCACCCCACTCCAGTACTCTTGCCTAGAGAATCCCATGGATGGAGGAGCCTACTAGGCTGCGGTCCATGGGGTTGCTAAGAGTTGGACACAACTGAGCGACTTCACTTTCACTTTTTACTTTCATGCATTGGAGAAGGAAATGGCAACCCACTCCAGTGTTCTTGCCTGGAGAATCCAGAGATGGGAAAGCCTAGTGGGCTGCCGTCTCTGGGGTCACACAGAGTCAGACATGACTGAAGCAATTTAGCAGCAGCAGCAGCAAAGAAGATAGAAAGTGCCTTCCTTTGGAGCAGGCGTGCTTAACTCCCTTCATAAAAATTTTAGTTTCCTAATGTCAGAATGTCTTTCCATAAGAGGTAAATCATTGCATTTTCAGGCATCTATTTGGATCCAGTTTGGTAATTCCCATGGGCCTTAGTGGCAAAGTGGACTGAGGAAACATTCTAATGTCCATGCTACTTGCACTGCCATTAGCCATAAAGTTTTATGTCTATGACTCATGTCTCCTGTATTCTGTCAGCATCTCTAAAATTGTGGCAAATTACTTGCCAGCTTTTAAGTAGAGCATAGTCACAGAAATCTCACAGTTCTTGACAATTTTAGCAATAAGTATAGAAAACTGACATAGATCTACTTCTGGCAAAGGAAGTGTATAGGCTTTCTGTATGTTGATTAATGGGATCTGAAGAAATTTCATGGGAAGTGATAGTGAATATGTTGTCCAGAATGTTATGCTCTACCTGGTATTAAATTATCTGTTTTATTTTGTGTTAATGTAGAAGAATTTGGGATAATACTGCATGCTATGTGCGAGATAATAGATTGAAAGACAGGTGACCAAATCGTGTCCTGATTGTTTTCAACACTTTTCAAGGATTCAGTTCAGTTCAGTCACTCAGTCATGTCCGACTCTTTGTGACCCCATGAATCACAGCATGCCAGGCCTCCCTGTCCATCACCAACTACCGGAGTTCACTTAGACTCATGTCCATCGAGTCAGTGATGCCATTCAGCCATCTCATCCTCTGTCGTCCCCTTCTCCTCTTGCCCCCAATCCCTCCCAGCATCAGAGTCTTTTCCAATGAGTCAACTCTTCACGTGAGGTGGCCAAAGTACTGGAGTTTCAACTTTAGCATCATTCCTTCCAAAGAAATCCCAAGGCTGGAATCAAGATTGCGGGGAGAAATATCAATAACCTCAGATATGCAGATGACACCACCCTTATGGCAGAAAGTGAAGAGGAACTCAAAAGCCTCTTGATGAAAGTGAAAGAGGAAAGTGAAAATGTTGGCTTAAAGCTCAACATTCAGAAAACGAAGATCATGGCATCTGGTCCCATCACTTCATGGGAAATAGATGGGGAAACAGTGGAAATAGTGTCAGACTTTATTTTTTTGGTCTCCAAAATCACTGCAGATGGTGACTGCAGCCATGAAATTAAAAGACGCTTACTCCTTGGAAGGAATGTTATGACCAACCTGGATAGCATATTGAAAAACAGAGACATTACTTTGCCAACAAAGGTCCGTCTAGTCAAGGCTATGGTTTTTCCAGTGGTCATGTATGGATGTGAGAGTTGGACGGTGAAGAAAGCTGAGGGCCAAAGAATTGATGCTTTTGAACTGTGGTGTTGGAGAAGACTCTTGAGAGTCCCTTGGACTGCAAGGAGATCTAGCCAGCCCATTCTGAAGGAGATCAGCCCTGGGATTTCTTTGGAAGAAATGATGCTAAAGCTGAAACTCCAGTACTTTGGCCACCTCATGCAAAGAGTTGACTCATTGGAAAAGACTCTGATGCTGGGAGGGATTGGGGGCAAGAGGAGAAGGGGACGACAGAGGATGAGATGGCCGGATGGCATCACTGACTCGATGGACATGAGTTTGAGTGAACGCCGGGAGTTGGTGATGGACAGGGAGGCCTGGCATGCTGCGATTCATCGGATCACAAAGAGTCAGACACGACTGAGGAACTGAACTGAACTGAACTGAATTGATCCCTGTCATATGTAATTCTGGCTTCCATCAAGGTCAAGGACAGTTTTTCTTAATAACAAGCGTTGTGTAAGATGTGAACATAAAGGAGTTTTCTTTGATTTGGCAAAAGCCATTCTCTTTTAACTTTCATACAGAGCCAATTGTTCCTTCAATGTATAAAGTATAAATACATATATTTACAATGCAGCCCCCATCATTAAGACAGCAGTGATCAGGCCAAAAATGTGATCTATTTCAAAAATTAAATTAAACAGTGGCTGCTTTAAAATACTTTAGAGATGTTTTGAATGCAGTGTTTTTTCCTAAGAATTCTCAAGAAATTTAAATAATGTTCACTATTGGTGCTATTTTTCATTTCACCACATCATAGACAACTCAGTTGCACAAACAACGGATGAGGTATTAACTTAACTAAGAAAGCAAACAACATTTATACCAAAAAGTTATAAAATATTGATAAAATAAATTAGTCCAGACACACAAAAATGGAAACATATTTATATTCACAGACTGGAAGACAGTATTGCTAAAAGTATTAATACTGCCCAAAAAAATCTACAGATTCAATGCTGCAAGCATCATGCTACCTGGCCTCAAAATGTAATATAAAGCTATAGTAATCAAAACGGTGCAGTACCAGCATAAGAATAGATACATGAGACGATGGAACTGGCCCATTCTCTAATGACACACAGAAACACACCAAAAATTTTTAAATTGATTAAAGTCTTAAATGTAGACCTGAAACTGTAAAACAACTAGAAGAAAACAAAGCCATCAGTATATAACAATAATTACACAATAAGACATTGTGGGATTTATCCAAGGTATATAATGCATCATATCAACACACTGGAAAGAAAAATCATATGATAATATCAGTAGATACAGATCAGCGTTTGACAGAATCCAATACTCATTAGTGATGAAAACTTTCTATAAAACAGCAATAGAGAAAAATTTCAACTTAATGAAAAATATCAATAAAGGCATTACAATTTAATGGATCAAAGCCGCCGCTGCTGCTGCTAAGTCACTTCAGTCGTGTCCGACTCTGTGCGACCCCGTAGACGGCAGCCCACTAAGCTCCCCCGTCCCTGGGATTCTCCAGGCAAGAACACTGGAGTGGGTTGCCATTTCCTTCTCCAGTGCAGGAAAGTGAAAATTTAAAGTGAAGTCACTCAGTCGTGTCCGACTCTTAGCGACCCCATGGAATGCAGCCCACCAGGCTCCTCCGTCCATGGAATTCTCCAGGCACGAGTGCTGGAGTGGGGTGCCATTGCCTTCTCTGGGATCAAAGCTACTCTTCAACAAATTTGTTGGGAAAACTACCACATGCACACATTGGTGTGAATGCAACATGATACAGAGTTTCTACAGACACATCAAAAATACTATGAGTTAAAAATAGAATTACTACTATGTAATCCAGTAATCACACATCTGTATAATTTAAATCAGGTTCTGCCTGAAAAATCCCATGGATGGAGGAGTCTGGTAGGCTGCAGTCCATGGGGTCGCTAAGAGTAGGACATGACTGAGAGACTTCACTTTCACTTTTCACTTTCATGCATTGGAGAAGGAAATGGCAACCCACTCCATTGTTCTTGCCTGGAGAATCCCAGGGATGGGGGAGCCTGGTGGGCTGCTGTCTATGGGGTCGCACAGAGTTGGACACAACTGAAGAAACTTAGCAGCAAAGAGATATTAGCACTCTCATGTTCAGTGTAGTACTGTTAACAATTGTCAAGGTAAGAAAGAAACTTCAATGCCCACCAGTAGATGAGTGGATAATGAAAACATAATATAAATATTCACACACACACAGACGCAGACAAGGAATAGTATTCACCTTTTAAAACAAAGGACCTTCTGTGACACATAATGTGTATGAAATTTGAAGATATTATTGTAAGTGAAATAAACTACACACAGTAAGACAAAAACTGCACAATTCCATATATATGAGGTATCTCAAATAGTCAATTTCAAAGAATCAAAGAATGTTATAGTGATTGCTGGGGGTTGGAGAAAGGAAGAAATAAGGAGTTACTAAGCAATGCACAGAAAGTTTTAGATGATTAAATTCTAGAGGTGAAAAAATTTCATCTGTTTTACAACATTATACCAGTAGTGCACAACACTGTATTGTACACTTAAACATTTGTAAAGACAGCAGATTTCATGTTCAGCGTTCTCATTTTAATAATAATAAACAAATATGAGTCTAACTGGCCTACTCTAGGACACTTCTTATGGTCACCAGAGAAGTACTACTTCACACTTAGAGGATTTGGTAGAACAAGACTTATAAAGCACTGTCCTAAGGTCAATTCTGATTATCAGTGATTTTTGTAAACATTAATTCAGATGAGTGCCTCTCATCATTTCAGTTCAGTTCAGTTCAGTTGCTCAGTTGTGTCCGACTCTTTGCAACCCCATGAATCGCAGCATACCAGGCCTCCCTGTCCATCACCAATTCCCGGAGTTCACTCAAACTCACATCCATCAAGTCGGTGATGCCATCCAGCCATCTCATCCTCTCTCATCATTTACTAGGATTCATATCATTTGGGGATCCTGATAAAATGCACATTCAGATTAAGAATGGGTGGGTACTGAAATTCTACATTTATAATGAGCTCTTAGGGGACTAATGTGGACCACACTGTGAGAAGCAAGGTTTTATATCATTTAATTCAAAACTCCTTGGTTTCACAAAAACACTGTAACATATATTTTGGGCCATCCCCGTATATCAGTAAATACAATAAATTGTATTTTTACTCAAGTTACCTTCATACTTACTGTTTCTTAAGCACACTAAGAACTGAAAATGGTGGTAAGGCAGCCAGGTGTGTATGTGCCGGCAATCATTAGAGAGCACTGCCTATAATAAAAAGAAAGCTCTAGATAATAAAGAAGATTAATAATGGTCTACAAAAAACGTGCTGTAATTATCACACAGTTGATTTCTATGAGAATGAACTTAAATACTGACTTGTATTACTAATTTCAGAAAAAAAATGATACTCTGAGTCAATATTAAATATTTCCTGTCAACTGATGAATGTTGAAAATATGGTACTGCCACCTCTTGGTAAAAGGTATAGTAGCAAGACAAGGACTGTCTAAATGATTAAATTTTTAAAAAGTAACATATTTTCACTGTTTTATGTACTCATAATTGATGGCATCAAATTTAAGTCATTCCTCTACAGATAAACCAAGTATTGAGACTTATTTGTGAATATCTTTCCTTGTGTTGATGTATTTGGTAAGTATTTCCTTAGTGTAAAATATCATTTTACTAATCTGTTCCTCTTTATTCTGGTGACACTAACACAAAAGATAATGGTAACTAGTTGATTCAGTAAACAGTAGCATCAGTACTCATTTTCACTATGAGCAAACTGAGACTAATTCCTTCTATTCCTGCCACGTAAGACTGAGTCATATGGTGTCAATCTGGATAGCGACTGAAAGAAAGAAAAAGGAACCAGTCACATTTCTTGAAGGAAATTTTACTACTTGGTAACATCCCAATCGGAGAAGGCAATGGCACCCCACTCCAGTACTCTTGCCTGGAAAATCCTATGGATGGAAGAGCCTGGTAGGCTGCAGTCCATGGAGTCTCGAAGAGTTGGACACGACTGAGCGACTTCACTTTCACTTTTCACTTTCATGCACTGGAGAAGGAAATGGCAACCCACTCCAGTGTTCTTGCCTGGAGAATCCCAGGGACAGGGGAGCCTGGTGGGCTGCCATCTCAGGGGTCGCACAGAGTCAGACACGACTGAAGCGACTTAGCAGCAGCAGCAGGAATATCCCAGTACTGAATAATTTTTTAATACTACATTCATATGACTTTGTAGATTAATTCATAAATTTAGTTAGACAAAACAAAAATCAGGTTTTTTTTGTTTTTTGTTTTTTTAGAGTGTGAATTGCAATTAAAATTGTCTACCAAAGTTGGAGAAGGCAAAGAATTGGACAATGTAGGAATGATGAGTGCATCATACTCAGTAAATATTTGTTCAAATAGTGAATGAGAAAGAAAATGGAAAGATTTCACCCTTAATATAAGCAGATACCATATGCAAATTTAGGGAGGAGTTGTTAGATCTTATTTCTTTGAAAGAAATACAGCCATTTAATTTTTATGTAAAATTTTCTGTTTTGTAAATGATGCATTTCTAATTTTTTAAATACACAGGCTACAAATTTGCTACCTATCATATAGAATACAGAACCATCAAACAGAATGTTTTGTTAGAGATCAAGTCTTTTCTTCTAAGAATTTTATCAAATCAAATTTATTTGACCATGGTTTCAGTCAAAGTTCCTGGATTAGAGAATAAATTTAATAGTTTTTAATCTGATATCAATTGATAAAATATACTGAAAAAGACTTCAAAACTACCCTTACTGTACAAGCTTTGAAATAAATTCTAACTAGGTTGTATCAGTTTTCACCCTTTATCATATTCCATAATATTGTACCTACTTTAGGTTATAGAACGCAAGGTATATACACATCTATGCATGAATTATTCAAAAGATTTTACAGACTGTTTTTCTTCTTTTCCTTAGATGGTGTTCATTATTTATGTCATATAGTGGATGATATTATCTCCACTGAATATATTAAAATATTATAACATATTGATAATGTTAACATGTCAATTATTTGTTTATTTCTTACAAGAAACTCAATGTGTGTTATGAAACCAGCATTTTAATTCATCATTACCACTTTTAAGGAATGGAAAGAAAGTGGTATTTGGCACATAACTTGACTTACAGATAAAACAGAGAATCTGAAGCATATTTTCCAAATAACAAATAGGAGTTATTGATAAAAAAAAAAAGTGATTACACTGGATGATAGCTAACTTAATGCAGAAACTTCACTAGACCACGGGGTGTCCAAATATTTGGTCAAATATCATCTTGGTGTTTCCGTGATTGTGTTTTGGGATGTGATTAATGCTTAATTATGTAGACTGAGTAAAACAGGTTGCTGTCTTTAATGTGGATGGGCTTCTTCCAATCAAGTGAAGGCCACAATAGAAAAGGCAGTTGACTCTCCCCCCAGTAAGAGCCAATTATGCCTCATTTGGTTCTATTTCTCTGGAAAACTCTGAACAAGACCAACTACTTACACAATGCACCTTTTAACTGAATGAGTGATTTTAATTATATATCCTGTGATTTTAATTATATTTTTAAATAGATGGCTGTTAATACCACCTCAACCGTTATCCTTCCAATAAAAGTATGGTGAGTGGTTAAGATCACAGATAATATAAGATAATGTTACCTGATTAACACACTTCAACTTACAATTAAATATCAGTGAACAAACAAAGGGTGTGTAAAATTCAAATAATTATAGGAAATTTGGAGTATGACAAGAAACACTGAGAAATTTCTACCTTTATTAGACCTCAGCAAATTCTCTAGTAAAACACTGGACCATGATGGGAAAGACAGTAGATTATCATCTAATCACTTGAGTTTATTTCAACTATATTTCAAGTATACTTTAAACTTCTTAAAGAATTTAAACAATTGTTTCTCAATATAACCCCCTTACCTCTCTACATTTGACTACTGATTTTACAGAATTGAATCAGGTACTTTAACCAGGTACTTTAACTCATAACCAGGTACTTTAAAAATAATGTCCTTTATTTTTAAAAAAATCTATTAATCTGATGTCACAGACTCTGAAGGTGAAGAGGAAGTGCTTGAATCATCAGCTGGCCACATACTCTATACCACAAAACATTTATAATTGGAGATTTTTCCCACTGGACATATTTGGCCAGTGACAGATAAAATAGCAGTGACTTCAGTTGTTTATTCTTAGGTGGGCAGAAATTATAACTGAATAGGGCCACAAAAGACCATACATACAGGAAACACAAATTTTAACAACATTTTAATATCCTTGCTAGATTTTAGTCATGTCCATATCATCAGACACAAAATGTACTTTTGAATAATGTTTTTATATGTTAAATCAAAACATATTTAGTATTTGTACTATAGCTTGTCTTATTTCCTGTGAAGCATTAATCATAATTATATTGAAAATGTTCTCTAGAAAATTTTCCATATGTGTGATTGCTTTCCCTTTATCTCTAAGGTAAATATAACCAGAATTCACATACAATAGAGCCTATGTAGAATTGTGGATCTTCTGAGAAGTGTCAGAGAAGTTTACCACTTCATTATTACTCTTTCACACTTTTAGCCCTGAGGTTCTTTCTAAAATAGCTAGAATCACTTCACCTCCATCTTTATTCTGTAGCTGTTTCCACTGCACATTCATTACAGATTATTACTATGGATGACATGATATGGTGGAAGAGAGAAATGGAAAGCAGTGGTTCCTTATAAATGAACAGGTGCATCTATTACAAGTAATAAACTCAATGTACTCTAGATGATGTTATATTTTTGTTCATTCTCAGGAGAGAGAGAACCACAAATACCATTAGAATATTTAAAATAAACTACATGCTTCCGTGTAAGATCACACACTGGGATCAAAGATCCTTACAGAGACATGCACAGCTACAGATATATATTAGCAAATATTCAAATTTATGATAAATTTTGTGTACCTCAATCAATCTGTCCTACAACTTAAGTTTTAAAAGGAAGAATTAATATTAAACAGAAAATGTGAGGACGCAAAATAAATTTGTAGATATTCACAAGATAAAATACATTTCTAATTATTCAAAAATGTATCAACAACAATAGTCTATGAAAAATGTATTCAACTTCAAAGATGTCAGTTTAACATGTAAGAAACAGAAGATAAGGACTTCTCAAAAATCCCCACTATGGACTTTGATTCAATAACATTCTTACCATTCCAAAAGCCATTTTTAAACATTCAATTGAATAATAAAAATACTAAAAAAGTCTAACAACATCCATATTGCAGAGTTATTTGTCATTTGCATACCCAGTCATTTGTGGAAAAATTTTGACTAACCGGGAAAATTCTGAAAGAGATGGGAATACAAGAACACCTGACCTGCCTCTTGAGAAACATGTATGCAGGTCATGAAGCAACAGTTAGAACTGGACATGGAACAGACTGGTTCCAAATAGGTAAAGGAGTACATCAAGGCTGTATATTGTCACCTTGCTATTTAACTTATATGCAGAGTACATCATGAGAAACGCTGGGCTGGAAGAAGCACAAGCTGGAATCAAGATTGCGGGGAGAAATATCAATAACTTTAAATATGCAGATGACACCACCCTTATGGCAGATAGCGAAGAACTAAAGAGCCTCTTGATGAAAGTGAAAGAGGAGAGTGAAAATGTTGGCTTAAAGCTCAACATTCAGAAAACTAAGATCATGGCACCTGATCCCATCACTTCATGGTAAATAGATGGGGAAACAGTGCAAACAGTGTCAGACTTTATTTTTAGGGGGCTCCAAAATCACTGCAGATGGTGATTGCAGCCATGAAATTAAAACACGCTTACTCCTTGGAAGGAAAGTTATGACCAAACTAGACAGTATATTAAAAAGCAGAGACATTACTTTGCCAACAAAGGTCCGTCTAGTCAAGGCTATGGTTTTTCCAGCGGTCATGTATGGATGTGAGAGTTGGACTACAAAGAAAGCAGAGCACTGAAGAATTGATGCTTTTGAACTGTGGTGTTGGAGAAGACTCTTGAGAGTTCCTTGGACTGCAAGGAGATCCAACCAGTCCATTCTAAGGGAGATCAGTCCTGGGTGTTCATTGGAAGGACCGATGTTGAAGCTGAAACTCTTTGGCCACCTGATGTGAAGAGCTGACTCATTTGAAAAAACACTGATGTTGGGAAAGATTGAGGGCAGGAGGAGAAGGGGACGAGAGAGGATGAGATGGTTGGATGGCATCACCAACTCAATGGACATGGGTTTGGGTGGATTCCGGGACTTGGTGACGGACAGGAAAGCCTGGCATGCTGCGGTTCATGGGGTCACAGAGTCGGACATGACTGAGCGACTGAACTGAACTAACTGAAGTCAGAAAAGTTTAGATAAGAATAAAAACAATCTAATAAAAGAGGGAAAGAGAAACCCACATTGAACAAAAAGACTCAAAGAGCAACAAATGGAAAGCAGTAGGATTCCCCCTGAAGGTAAATGAATATGAAATAGAAGAAAATATGGGTTGTTGGTATTGAAAACATATCTCAATCCTATGTGAGTGAAATGGTAATTGGCCATAGTACATCCCAGGGTATTTTGTACTAACAAGCTTAAAATCTCATGGATTAACACTGCAAAAGCTTATTTCTTACACTAGGAATATATTGCTAGGATTCATGGCTTATTATGGTTATTCTTGGATTTTAGCTGATAGTAGCTTCATCTTAACATTTGCTTCTAAGATCACCTTGGCAGAAGAAAGAGAATATTAGAAACTATTCTTATTTGAAAAACTGCAGTGGAAGTGACACATGTCACTTGTGCTAACATTTCATTGAACAAAATAATCATACTATTGTGCTCTATTTTATATCCTAAGCTATTTCTTTCTTTTTTTTGTATTCCACCTTAGTTTGGCATTAAGTTTCCCAACACACTTGTAGAACTTGTAGAACTAGTAGTGGTCAGAGTGCTTGCTGAGCATAAAAATTGTCTCAGACTATTTTGAGACATCTTTCAAAACTTGTTTCAATAATTCTGAGTATTGCCTGCAGTCTGTTAGTTGCTGAGTTGTGTCAACTCTTTGCGACCCCATGGACTGTAGCCCACCAGGCTCCTCAAGCAAGAATACCAGAGAGGGTAGCCATTCCCTTCTTCAGGGTATCTTCCTGACCCAGGGATCAAACCCGAGTCTTCTGCATTGCAGGTGGATTCTTTACTGGTTGCCTGCAGACTTCACTTCTAAAAAGCATCACTTGTGGTATTTATATAGGTGGTCTGGGTATCTAAATTTGAGCAGACTGAAAAACAAATAACTAATCTTTAATGATATCTCGAAGATCCAATCTTTTTTGTCTCTCCTCACTTGCTCTACTCCCCGGGAGAAAACCAGATCAGAATCAAGGCAGAAAATCTCTATGTGGTAATGTTAATTGAAGATTTTAAACAAGGGGCCTAAGAGGAGCAAACATTCTGTTAATGGACTCCTAAAACTTCTATGAGTATTGCTAGATGACTTCTCTTTCTGGATATTATTTTCTCTCTTTGCTCTGAAAAACTTTCAAGAAAATGGAATCCTATCCATCAAAAGTAGACTTCTCTTCCACATGTGAAGACTAGATGTTAACAGGATGGAACATAAGATGTAGGAATTACTAGGAAGATCAGTTAGCATGATTCGAGTATAGGCAAAATATGTTTTTAAAACATTTTGATGTTCTAACTTATCTCACAAGACATCTTTCAGGGATGAGGCTCAAACTGCAAGCTCACTATATTAAGTATCATTGACTCACTGATTTTTTTTCTTCATAACAAATCCAAATAACCTCAGAAAAGTCTAAACTGGTATGCTAGTCTGTTCAGGCTGGTATAACAAACACAGCAGACTGGATAGGCTGTAAATAACAGAAATTTATTTCTCACAGTTCCGGAGCCTGGAAGTCCAAGATCAAGGCACTGGCAGATTTACTGCTGTGATTCCTAGTTCATAGACTGCTCTATTTTCACAATATCTTTACAAGTGAGGAAGACATGAGGGAGCTCCCTGTGATCTCTTTATAAGGGCACTGATCTCACTCTTAAAAGAGATCCACTCTCATGACCTATCACCTTCCAAAGGCCTGACCTCTTGATACCATCACATTGGGTATGGATTAACATGGATTTGGGTGGAACAGAAACATTCCATTCATAGCACCTGGTAGAAGTCTGACCCTAACAGATTCCTGAATGAGAATTCTTGGCTCTGAGATTCTAGTCATATTCATCTTAACTAACATGCCTTCTTGCATGAGTGTATGCTCAATCACTCAGTCATGTCCAACTCTTTGAAACCTCATGGACTGCAGCCCTCCAAGCTCCTCTATCATTTTCTTCTTCAGTGTATCTTCCCAACCCACAGATCGAATCCATGACTCCTGTAGCTCATGCATTAGCAGGCAAATTCTTTTACCACTGAGCCACCTGGGAAGCTCAAAAATGACCTTACTTATTTATAATTTAAGAGGCTCCAGTATATTTTTATTCTTGTTTCCTTCACTTCTTAAAAAAAATCACCTACTTCAAATTCTCTCCAAGAGATATTTCTGTCCATTCTCCAGCTTTCTACAATGTTCTCTAGCTTTGCACATTATTAAATCAACTGTCTTTACATATTTTATTTCCATTTCTCCATATAACAATCTGTAGTTCTACCTCTCCTAGACTTTTATCAAGCTCTCTGTCCTTAGCTGGTTAATTGTTTTCCTACTGAACTGTTAATTTTTCTTTTTTTTCTTTATTTACCCGTGTAAAGAATTCTCATTGTACTGCTATCTTAGTGATTTTGAATTTTTACATATGTATATTTTATACCAAACTTAAACAACATTATATTTACATGAGCATCACATTCTGTACTGAATAAACCTATGATGCATATTTACAAAGGTGCGTCTAATCAAGGCTATGGTTTTTCCAGTGGTCATGTATGGATGTGAGAGTTGGACAGTGAAGAAAGCTGAGCGCCAAAGAATTGATGCTTTTGAACTGTGGTGTTGGAGAAGACTCTTGACCTTAGAGTCCCTTGGATTGCAAGGAGATCCAACCAGTGCATTCTGAAGGAGATCAGCCCTGGGATTTCTTTGGAAGGAATGATGCTAAAGCTGAAACTCCAGTACTTTGGCCACCTCATGTGAAGAGTTGACTCACTGGAAAAGACTCTGATGCTGGGAGGGATTGGGGGCAGGAGGAGAAGGGGACGACAGAGAATGAGAAGGCTGTATGGCATCACTGAGTTGATGGACGTGAGTCAGAGTGAACTCTGGGAGTTGGTGATGGACAGGGAGGCCTGGCATGCTGCGATTCATGGGGTCACAAAGAATCAGACACGACTGAGTGGCTGAAATGAACTGAACTGAATGTATGAAATTAGTCATCTCCAAATATCAAGTATGACTGTTCTTCACCCAACTGAATGAAGAAAAACTGCCGATCTGTTTGCTCCTTCATTCATTTTTCTCTAACTCACTTTATTCATACCTATACTTGCTTGTCTAACAATAATTCACTGACCACTCATAATGCTAGGTGATAAAAAAAAAAAGTAAAATAATATGAATTATGCAAGCAGTTCAGAATTACTAAAGTTTAACTGAAAGATGAACTCCTCAGTTGGTAGGTGTCCAATATGCTACTGGTGATCAATGGAGAAATAACTTCAGAAAGAATGAAGGGATGGAGCCAAAGCAAAAACAATACCCAGTTGTGGATGTGACTGGTGATAGAAGCAAGGTCCGATGCTGTAAAGAGCAATATTGCATAGGAACCTGGAATATTAGGTCCATGTATCAAGGCAAACTGGAACTGGTCAAACAGGAGATGGCAAGAGTGAATATCAACATTCTAGGAATCAGCAAACTAAGATAGACTGGAATGGGTGAATTTAACTCAGATGAACATTTTATCTACTACTGTGGGCAGTAATCCCTTAGAAGAAATGGAGTAGCCAGCCTAGTCAACAAAAGAGTCCAAAATCTCAAAGACGACAGAATAATCTCTGTTTGTCTCCAAGGCAAACCATTCAAATCCAAGTCTATGCCCTGACCAGTAATGCTGAAGAAGCTATAGTTGAACGGTTCTATGAAGATCTACAAGACCTTTTAGAAATAACACCCAAAAAAGATGTCCTTTTCATTATAGGGGACTGGAATGCAAAAGTAGGAAGTCAAGAAATACCTGGGGTAACAGGCAAATTTGGCCCTGGAGTACAGAATGAAGCAGGGCAAAGGCTAAAATAGTTTTGCCAAGAGAACACACTGGCCATAGCAAACACCCTCTTCCAACAACACAAGAGAAGACTCTACACATGGACATCACCAGATGGTCAACACTGAAATCAGATTGATTATATTCTTTGTAGCCAAAGATGGAGAAGCTCTATAAAGTCAGCAAAAACAAGACCAGGAGCTGACTGTGGCTCAGATCATGAACTCCTTATTGCCAAATTCAGACTTAAATTGAAGAAAGTGGGGAAAACCACTAGACCATTCAGGTATGACCTAAATCAAATCCCTTATGATTATACAGTGGGAGTGAGAAATAGATTTAAGGGACTATATCTGATAGACAGAGTGCCTGATGAACTATGGATAGAGGTTCGTGACACTGCATAGGAGACAGGGATCAAGACCATCCCCAAGAAAAAAAAAATGCAAAAAAGCAAAATGGTTGTCTGAGGAGACCTTAAAAATAGCTGTGAAAAGAAGAGAAGTGAAAAGCAAAGGAGAAAAGGAAAGATATACCCATTTGAATGTAGAGTTCCAAAGCATAGCAAGGAGAGATAAGAAAGCCTTCCTCAGCACTCAATGAAAAGAAATAGAGGAAAACCATAGAATAGGAAAGACTAGAGATTTCTTAAAGAAAATTAGAGATACCAAGGGAACATTTCATGCAAAGATAGGCTCAATAAAGGACAGAAATGATATGGCCGAACAGAAGCAGAAGATATTAATAAGAGGTGGCAAGACTACACAGAAGAAGTAAACAAAAAATGTCTTCACGACCCAGATAATCACGATGGTGTCATCACTCACCTAGAGCCAAACATCCTGGCATGTGAAGTCAAGTGGGCCTTAGGAAGTATCACTACGAACAAAGCTAGTGGAGGTGATGGAATTCCAGTTGATCTATTTCAAAGCCTAAAAGATGATGCTGTGAAAGTGCTGCAGTCAATATGTCAGCAAATTTGGCAAACACAGCAGTGGACACAGGACTGGATAAGGTCAGTTGGCATTGCAATCGCAAAGAAAGGCAATGCCAAAGAATACTCAAACTACCGCACAATTGCACTCACCTCATACACTGTAAAGTAATGCTCAAAATTCTCCAAGCCAGGATTCAGGAATATGTGAACCATGAACTTCCAGATGTTCAAGATGGTTTTAGAAAAGGCAGAGGAACCAGAGATCAAAGTACCAATATCCACTGGATCATCAAAAAAGCAAGAGAGTTTCAGAATAACATCTATTTGTGCTTTATTGACTGTGCCAAAGCCTTTGTGTGGATCACAATAAACTGTGGGAAATTCTGAAAGAGATGGGAATAGCAGACCACCTGACCTGCCTCTTGAGAAATGTGTTTGCAGGTCTGCTGCTGCAGAGTCTGGAATTAAGATTGCCGGGAGAAATATAGATAACCTCAGATATGCAGATCACACCACCCTTATGGCAGAAAGTGAAGAAGAATTAAAGAGCCTCTTAATGAGAGTGAAGGAGGAGAGTGAAAAAGTTGGCTTAAAGCTCAACATTCAGAAAACTAAGATCATAGCATCTGACCCCATCACTTCATGGCAAATAGATGGGGAAACAGTGGAAACAGTGGCTGACTTTATCTTTCTGGGCTCCAAAATCACTGCAGATAGTGAATGCAGCCATGAAATTAAAAGACGCTTACTTCTTGGAAGGAAAGTTATGACCAACCTAGACAGCACGTTAAAAAGCACAGACATTACTTGTCAACAAAGGTCCATCTAGTCAAGGTTATGATTTTTCCAGTAATCATGTATGGATGTGAGATTTGGACCATAAAGAAAGTTGAGCGCCGAAGAACTGATGCTTTGAAATGTGGAGTTGGAGAAGACTCTTGAGAGTCTCTTGTACTGAAAGGCAATCCAGCCAGTCCATCCTAAAGGAAATCAATACTGAAGGTTCATTGGAAGGACTGATGTTGAAGCTGAAACTCCAATATTTTGGCCACCTAATGTGAAGAACTGACTCATTTCCCTGATGTTGGGAAGACTGAAGGCATGAGGAGAAGGGGACGACAGAGGATGAGATTGTTAGTTGGCATCACCAACTCAACGGACGTGAGTTTGGGTAAACTCCTGGAGTTGGTGATGGACAGGGAAGCCTGGCATGGTGTGGTTTATGGGGTTGCAAAGAGTTGGACACGACTGAACTGAACTAAACTGAACTGAACTTTCTCTTGTAAACTTTTTTTTTTTTTTAATAGAAGTGAATTTGATTTACTACATCACAGTTTCAGGTGTCCAACATAGCGACTCAACATTTTTATAGGCCATCGTCCATTTAAAATCATCACAAAATAATGGTGATTTTAAATAAAATAATAAAGGTTATTAAACTGTACTATAGTATATAATACATACTGATAGCCAATGCATTTTATATATAGTAGTTTGTACCTCTGATTAAATTTAAAAATTGTTTAGAGTACAGTACTTTTTAAGTATGAACAGCACACAAGGTTTAGTAGATGAAATGATAAGTGACTGAAAAGTAGTTGAGCCTAGAATAGAAATGTTAACTTCTCAGTAATGAGTTTGATTATTATCCCCAAAGTATTTTAACATTGAACTATTTCCAACAAAGGGACACCATGATCATATCTGAATTTTAATAAAAATCACCCTAGTAGCTCTATGAAAAATGGCTTTAAGAGAATTAAATCAAGATAGAAAATAATTTAAGAAAAATATTAATTAACCATGATAGAAATTATGAGCTCCTGAACACAGAAGTAGAAATTATTCGAGTTTATAAATATGAAGGGAGTAAGAAAGGACCCAAATTGGGTGAGGAATGAAGAAAGAATAAAGATTCTTACTAACATGCTTCTCAATTCTCTAGTTCTCTAGACTGCACTACTTGTTAAGTCATAAATGTGACAAGACAAGAAGAAAGAGAACTGAATATACATTTTTCAGCCTGTGTGAGATAATGTACTAGGAATCCTGTGTGTACATGCAGGTAGGTATGTGTATATTATCATATCTATTGCGCATAGAGCTGTGACAGCTATCTAAAGAGCATTTCTTCCCCACTGACCAAAGATGGCGTGGGGTGGGGAAGGAGAGGGCACATTTATGGCCAGAGAAGGTGATGGCACCCCACTCCAGTACTCTTGCCTAGAAAATCTCATGGGCAGAGGAGCCTGGTAGGCTACAGTCCATGGGGTCGCGAAGAGTCAGACACGACTGAGCAACTTCACTTTCACTTTTCACTTTCATGCACTGCAGAAGGAAATGGCAACCCACTCCAGTGTTCTTGCCTAGAGAATCCCAGGGACGGGGGAACCTGGTGGGCTGCCGTCTATGGGGTCACAGAGAGTCGGACACGACTGAAGCGACTTAGCAGCAACATACAGTGAAAAGTGGCACTAAATTGCTTCTGAACATAGATTCTCTGTGGTGTTGGAGGAAACCATCCACAGGGAGGACAGTCACCTCAGGATGCACAACGGTCACCTAAGAGACAGCCAGGTGAGAAGCCTCACTTGTGGCAATCTTTTATGAAGCCATTAGAGAAGGTGTTGGGGGCAGTGCAGAAAATCAAGTGCTTTGGGAACTATGAGCTGGCAAAACTATCTTTTGTCAGCAGCTGGGACTGGAAGCACCATACCTACTGCAGTCCAGCACTGAAGAAACCTCAACCAGTAGGAATTTAGCACAAAATTAACTGTACTACGGTGGATTCTAGCACTGGAGGAAGTTTTGCCCTTGAGGAGACTTGTGACTGAGAGAATGGGCAGAACTGTATCCCACTAGCTGCACATTTAGCTGTAGACCATGCTTACCCAACAAGACACTGCTTTGGTTTGTCATAATTTTGAGAAATGTTGACCCTCTAGAAACCCTTCTGTGCTCCATCTAGATGGCAATAATATATATTTTTACTTATACACCCTTCCAGATATCACAGTACACTGTCCCCAACTGAATGTCTGGAGAAATTCAGTAACTATGAAATATGCTCTTTCACATTATAGAATAATACATAGTGTACACAAGCTGGAGCTAATTGCCGGGAGGACATATACGAGGGAAAGTCATTACTTGTTCATGAAACCTAAACCGAAACATCATTTTCAGGTTTTTGTTTTTTTTTTTCGTAGATCACAGTCGTTAAAAGAGCAGATGGTCAACCAGTCCCTGAGATGATCAAGGACACTGAATAGCAACTGAAGATATCAGCAGGGGCTTCTGTCTGCTAACTCTACTCTGGGCCACCTTCACTGACATAATCTATTGAAACTGGATCACCCACCGTTAAACCAGCTTAATGAGAGATTCTATATATTCCATTAATTTAGGTGGCTTTCCCATATTCATTTACATTCATCAAGCTAAACTGGAATCCGAGTTTGTGGTTAACTAATTTAACCCACATAAAATATTACTGTAGCCTATTTTTGTAGCCCATTTAAAATATGAGCTACAACCCAGGTTTCTTTGATTCCAAAGTCTAAACTCTTTCTACTATATTTCATATGTTAAGATTTGAAAGTAAAACAGTGCAGGTGGAATTAAAAAATGCATAAATATCTTCACCAAAGAAGGGGCAGAAAAGGGGGAGGAGAGTATACAGATGACTTGCAAGGAGAGAGATGTGTATGGAGAGATTCTAATGTGTGTATGCATAAAGTGCATTTAGTCCTTGAAAGCTCAAGATTGAATCAGACATATTTAGAATGCACAAGATTCTCTAGCCATGGGATCTAGAGAATGTTACTTGACTTTTTTAAATAGAATTAGTAAACTTATTTCAGCTCAAATTTATGTAAAAAATAATAACAATAAATATTTAATATGGCCATTGTGAGAATTATACCATTGCTTCCTAACTTTCACTTTACTGCACAGAGAAGATGATATGTTTATGTCCCAATGAGTCAAACATGGAATTCTGCTTAGGCTCCTTCAGATTCCTACCTGACACCTCAACAGCTGAAAGTATCATTAACACAGAATATCTGGAACTTTCTGTGACACCTTAATTGTGAAGGCATTATTTAGATAAAGAATGCATAAGGCATATTACTTGAAACACAGTAGGTTATCAGTGAATAGTAGCTGTTATTATAGAAGATTTTTCCTGTGATTAAATGGGTCAAATTTTTCTGCTTCATATTAATATTTAGGATACCATAAAGTATATTTATCTTTCCTCATAGATCAGTCGTTAAGGAATCTGCCTGCAATATGGGAGAACTGGGTTTGACTCCTGGGTCAGGAAGATCCCCCAGAGAAGGGCATGGCAACCTACTCCAGTATTCTTGCCTGAAGAAACCCATGGACAGAGGAGCCTGGCAAGCTACAGTTTATGGGGGTGCAAGAGTCGGACATGACTTAAAATGAAGAATCCCTCTCTATTTGGAAGATCACATCAAACCTCATATTTATTAAGTTAGGAATAAACACATCCCTCAGGTACATTCATGTTTCAATCATACTATGTCTCCATTATTAGGAATTGACATGTTACCTGAATTCATCTTTAGGACATCTGGTCCTAGAAAAATATTTTTCCTGTAAACATTTTCTTATCTTATTCCTTCATGTCATCTCCTATAGTGAATTTTGATGATGGAACAACCAGAGCAGCAATACCTGTCTTCTCTCTTGCTTAAACTCTTTAAAAATATGTTTTCTTTATGTTTATTTTTTTCCTGGAGGAGTTCTAGATTTCTTCATGTTTTTAAATAATTTTGTCCCTCCCTTATGCAACTGATGAAAGCTCTGTGTGCGCGTTTTTGTGTACATGTTTATTCTCTTCAGTTTCTCAAATTTTCTTCTTTATAAAATGTTGAATACATTAAGTAGACACCATGGTAACATAGTTGTCTAAAACTTCTAGTTCTGACAATTTAACAAGCTATAATATTTCCCTCAGTAAATCTTCTCTTCATCTTTATGCTCACCATTTATTTTAAAATGATATTAAATATGATTCTATGATTCTCACATATTACACATGGGATGATTATGGTTTATAAAATTTATAAGGCATGTAAGAAAACTGAGGGACATATACGTAATATGCTTTTCCTTAGATCACTAAATGTTGACTATAATACAAGATTAATCCTTGGATGGATAACCTTTCAATTCATGTACAGTCTCCCAAAATAAGTATTCTACTTAGTTCAAGCTCATCTCAAAACTGCATTGAGATGAATATTATAATTCTCATGCATTTCTCACAACTACTTTATATAGTTTGAATTTATTTCATATGTTTCTTGTCTGTTCATTGCAACATAAATTTAATATTGTATTTCTTCCAAAAATGACACTTAAATAATGCCAGTCTAAAATACCATCACTCAATGTATTATACCACTTACAGTAATTCACATTTCATTTTTCCTCAACTATAATGACTAATGAATGCATGAATTTCTTTTCCTTCCTCAATAAGAACAAGAAATTCTTAATCTTTGAGACTGCTAGTTATTAATTTTTCCAATAGTGGCAAGCTCCCTCTTGGGCATTTTGATAAACCACCTTTGTGAAATAAAAAAAAATATTCATCATGAAAAAAATGTATAGAAATATATATTACCAGCATTTTAAAATTAATCTAATAATAACCACTAGGTATTTCTGTTTAAATAAGAAGACTGAATACAGTAAATCAAAATATTTATTACAAAGTTAATCTCTATTTTGGAGAAATTAATAGAGCAAATGCTTAAACTTTCTTTCAGAAGAAGATAAGAAAATGGAATGCTGCACATGAATACAGACTTTTGCAACAAGGTAAATCTTTTTTTTTTTTTTCAATCTAATTGGTGTATTTTGAAAGCATCAGAAAACAGAAAACTCTACAAGTTAGGACTACTGACTAAAAAATGCTTCCAGTTCTTTTTCTTTTTCTTTGGTGTGAATCTGTTATATCTGAATAATTTTTACAAGGAAATCTCTACAAAATTATTATCTGAGTGTTAATTTTTTTCTTAATTTGAATGTTTACATATTTTCTTCAAAAAGGTATATGTACTTGCCTTAGTAAAAATGAAATAAATTGAAGCTTGTAAAAATCCAGAAGTATTGACTTTTTATTCATGATTGTAATTCAGTCCTAAATATAAATATCAAATCCTTTTAAATTAATACTAAATGCCTTTTTGTAGGCACTGGCTGTTGTGAAATCTGGAGAGAATAGACCTTATCTAGGGAATGTCTAAAAAAAGCTACCTTTGCAGTTGATGTGCACTTTGGTTTAGCAGATGTCCTTTGCTGATTTAGTCACAGGTGGCTTAAATCCTAGCACTGCCTTTCATTCTTCTTTCTTTCAGTCACTCTTTTCACAGCTTGGATCAATCTACTAACAGTTGCTTCAAAAGAAGCACATAGTTGGATGGACACTGATTATAATTTAAAAATAGGAGTGCATGAGGCCCTCATTATTTTATGTACAAACTAAAACATATTAGCAAATGTATATAAAATAAACTATGAATCCAAATATTTTAAAATTAAAGATTCTAAATAAATTAATTCAAGTCAGTTTTTATTACATATGAGAGACTTTAGTTATACAGTTTTTGACCACAAAGTGATAAGGAGGTGTTAAGTCATTTCCAAAGGACACAGTTATAAAATAATATTCAAAATAAAGAAAGAAAAAACAGTAACAATATATGTAAACTCTATATAGAGTAAACATATGGTAGGGGCCATCATATTACTATTTAATTAGTAACTGCTCAATAATAAATCAGATCAGATCAGATCATTCGCTCAGTTGTGTCCGACTCTTTGTGACCCCATGAATTGCAGCACGCCAGGCCTCCCTAATACTATGAACTAAATTCTATCTTCTCAAATCTATATGTTGAAGTCCTACCTATCAGCCCATGTGACTGTACCTGGAGACAGGACTTTTAGGAAGTAATTACATAAGATTAAATGAGGTCATAAGGGTCAATCTCTAGCTTGACAGGAGTGTGTCCTCTTATAAGAAGAGGACAAGAGTCAGCTCTCCCTCTCTGTGCCATGAGAGGCCACAGTGAGAAGTTAGTCTTCTGCAAACCAAGAACAGAGGTCTTAGCAGAACTTGACTATGCTGACTCCATAGCTTAGACTTACAGCCTCTGTAACTGAGAAAAAACAAATTTCCACTGGTTAAGACATCTCGTCTATAGTATTTTCTTACGGCAGTCAGAGTTAATATAATGACAAATAAATTATGTAATTATTAATCAAGTACTGCACATATTAAAATCTTATGTAAAATAAATATTACCTTATTCAGGTTGATATTTTTAATACACCATATCATGTGAAAAACAAAAGAAATATTACCTTTTAAAATAATTCCTGCATATTATCTACAAAGATGTATTTAAATTATGGTTTTTCTGAAATATATATAAAGGTGCTATTTAACTACAAGTATTAAAAAACAGTTGCTACTTACAATGTGAATTTTTTTTTTAATGAAATATGGGGAAGGAGCAAAGGAAGTTCAATTTCCTTACATAATAAAAGAAAATCTGAACCCCCATGAAGGAAATTAAACAAAGATTCACTATGGAATTAACCTGAGATGCCAAGAGAGACCAAGGTATTAGCAAAATAAAGGGCAGATATATGTTCTCTGTATAGTGGTCAAGGAATTAGCTAAGGTTCTTGTTTGATTCTAAATAAAGTGAGGAATATAATGGTAGGTCAAGAAGAAATACTCACAAACTCACCAATAAGAGTACTACTGGGGAACATGAGAAATTAAGTTCCTATGAATATTTAAGAAGAAAAAAAATCACTGAAGACAGTCGACTTTCATCATCCTCAGAGTTTGAGATGTGATATAAAATTATATTTATCTCCAAAACATAGGAAAGCCCAAATGCTATCTAAGACACATGTTAAGTTACCCATTAAACATTCAAGATATATATATATATATATATTTTTTTTTTTTTTCATCCAATAAAAAATCCTGTCTTTGTTGACTGAGTAAATAAAGCATGTTCATTCACAGACATGCATCGAATCGTAAGGTTTTGACGGTCAACAGAACTTACATTTTCTCAATAGTGTGCCTTGAATAATTTATACAACTTAAGAAGATCAGAGAAATCACCTAAATAAATAAATTATACGGTTCTCTTCTATAGTGGTTAAGGGGATTGCAAGAAGATTAATACCATGGCTGTGGTAGCTCATGTCAGTCAGTAAGCAGAAAATTCTCATCTGAATATCACCTCCATTACCTCTCATTTAGTAAAACCCCAGCAGTGAACACGGAAAAAAATCATAGTAATATATGCTGGGAGGCTAAGATTCAATTGGGAAGCATTAAACAGAATAGCAAAGTCATGAATATGTTCTATAAGTCATAAATTAAGCAGTCAAAATTTGATAGTTGCAGTGCTTTAAACATAACACTGTAATAAATTAACACATTTTTCACTGAGAATACTCATTTCATAATACAATCTACACTAAAATATATATATTTTATATTTGCATAAACAATCTAGGAAATAGCGATAAAGCATTAATTATAACATTTTTTTGATCCAAAAAGTTAACACTTATTAAACTAATTCAATCTATCGTACCCATGATAGCAAGCAAGCAATGAAGTTGCATGAAATTCCCTTTCCTACAGACAGCAATTATAAAAACTGAGTACAATATGAAAAATAATTAAATACAAAGTAGAGTAAATAAGACAGTAACTGGAGCTTCTCACAAAACTGCTCAATCTACATAGAGTTTAATATTTAATATATATCTCACATTTAATTTTTTTAATTTTTATTGGAGTATAGTTGATTAACAATGTTGTATTAATTTCAGGTATATAGCAGTGATTCAGATATACATATATATATTCAGATATACATATATATGGCTTCCATAGTGACTGTGATGGTAAAGAGTCTGCCTGCAATGTGGGAGACCTGGATTCGATCCCTGGGTCAGGAAGATCCCCTGGAGAAGGGAATGGCAACCCACTCCAGTATTCTTGTCTAGAAAATCCCATGGATGGAGGAGCCTGGCAGACTACAGTCCATGGGGTAGCAGAGTCAAGACACAACTGAGCGACTAACCACACCACAACAATTATATGAAATGAAAAAGTTACTGGGAAGTTGCAAATTACTGAAAAGTGACAAAATAAAATGTAGAAACCGTTAGAAGAGGCCAGATAGCATGCTCTCTTTCTGCCATATAAGGACACAGAGAGAAGGCTGCCTTCTACAAACCAGAAAGAGGGCCTTCACCAAGAACTGACCCAATGGCCCAGATCTTGGACTTCCCTCCCACCTGTACAATTTTGATAAATATTTCTTGTTTAAGCTACACAGTCTGTGTTAATTTGCTATAGCTGCCTAGACTACGATACTTAACATTTCCTATATGATTGTCTAAACTTGTGGCTTCAGGGACTTGAAGTGTGGAGAGTAAAATAACTGATTATTTTTTAGCACTGCAGCTCCTTTCTTTTTTATGTGCAATCTCCTGTTTTTTTTTAATATAAATTTATTTATTTTAATTGGAGGTTAATTACTTTACAATATTGTATTGGTTTTGCCAAATATCGAAATGAATCCGCCACAGGTATACACATGTTCCCCATCCTGAACCCTCCACCTCCTCCCTCCCCGTACCATCCCTCTGGGTTGTCCAGTGCATCAGCCCCAAGCATCCAGTATCATGCATCGAACCTGGACTGGCAACTCGTTTCATATATGATATTATACATGTTTCAATGCCATTCTCCCAAATCATCCCACCCTTGCCCTCTCCCACAGAGTCCAAAAGACTGTTCTAGACATCTGTGTCTCTTTTGCTGTCTCGCATACAGGGTTATCGTTACCATCTTTCTAAATTCCATATATATGCATTAATATACTGTATTGGTGTTTTTCTTTCTGGCTTCACTCTGTATAATCGGCTCCAGTTTCATCCACCCCATTAGAACTGATTCAAATGTATTCTTTATAATGACTGAGTAATACTCCATTGTGTATATGTACCACAGCTTTCTTATCCATTCATCTGCTGATGGACATCTAGGTTGCTTCCAAGCAGCTCCTTTCTGTTTAACACTAAACTCCATCCAGACATTCCTGAGGTATGTGGATACAGGTGTGAGTCTTTCAGCTGTGGCTCCAGAAGTGAGAGTTCCCTTCTGGCTCAAATTCTTCCATAGCTGCCAAGGTTTCCTCCAACTTAGAAGCCCTTTTTGGTAGGGTAACTACAAAACTGTTCAGGTCTTGCTAGTGTTTTCTTCTTAATCTAAAATAAACTCACAGAAAATATGCCCTAGACTTGAAAACAGAAATTCAGGCTGCCATATTTGTATCTCCAAATCTATCTACCAACCTACCTACCTACCTATGTATCTACCTGCCTATCTCTCACTCTATGTACTGCTGAGGTGGAGAGGGGAAAAGCCTGTGTGCTTAGTCACTCAGTTGTGCTGACTCTTTGCAACATCATGGACTGTAGCCTGCCAGGCTCCTCGTCCATGGAATTCTCCAGGCAAGAAAACTGGGGTGGGTTTTCATGCCCTTCTCCATGGGATCCTCCCAATCCAGGGATCGAACCCAGGTCTCCTGCATTGAAGGTAGATTCTTTACCATTGAGCCACCATGGAACAACCTAGTTATTCACTGTTTCAGCCATCATCCTCTCAGGGCCCTGAATGATCTTTTCCCATCTATGCAGGCATCTTCAAACTCACTCAGATTTCTGGAGACCATTTCATTTAACTTAGCTAAGGAACAGGTATTGGGTAGAGCATACTGGATATACACCATCCCTCTTCCTATGGCATGAAGGCAAAATGATTTCATATCATGGCTACTAAACTTCCACTAGGTAGAAAAATTATATTGCTTCTGTGTCTTGTCTCTTGGGTAGAGAATAAGCTCAAGGAATAATAACTCATCCTCTTGCACCAATTCAATATTACTCTCCAATTTATACATATATGGATATACTTGTGCATCTTTGTCCAATTATAGTAAAGAAAACAAAATATGCATCAAGTTGTAGAGTCTAAAGTGTTTAAATACATGAGTATCATGTTATAATGTTTTGCTTTGTGTTTTCTCCTATTTTCGTTTTCAGAATTTTATAAATTCTCATTATCACATAACCTGGGCTTCACAGGTGTCACAGTGGTAAAGAATACACTTGTCAATTCAGCAGATGCAAGAGTTTGATCCCTGGGCCAGGAAGATCCCCTGGAAGAGGAAATGGCAACCTGCTCCAATATTCTTGCCTGGAAAATTCCATGGACAGAGGAACCTGGCGGGCTACCAGTCCAGGGGGTCACAAAAGAGTCAGAGATGAATGAGCACACACATGCATTACATAATATCTTTCAGAATCAGAAAAACAAAATAAAATGCAAGCAAAGTTTATTATTCATTGTTAAATAAATTATGCAGTATATTGCCTCCCAATTATGATATTACTATCTTAGAATTATATAATAAAATATATATTATAATTATATATAATTAATTATATACTTATTTTATTTTCCAAATGTAGATAAATAATGCATGGTTGTTTTATATAATTTAATTAAAAAGAACATGTCCATCAGAAAGAATTTCCCAGTCTAAGTGGCTTTTACAGTAATTTATAGATGAAATTTTTACTTTAAAAGAAATAAATTTCAGTTTAATAATAGATTAATA
This sequence comes from Bos indicus x Bos taurus, assembly GCF_003369695.1. NCBI lineage: Eukaryota > Metazoa > Chordata > Mammalia > Artiodactyla > Bovidae > Bos > Bos indicus x Bos taurus. Next base: position 57,476,721 of record NC_040087.1, read on the forward strand.
CTTAGCAAATGTTTTGTATACACATCATGTTAAACTATAACAATAATGAAATTTGACTTACTGAGGCACCTAAATTCAGAAAGAAAATAAAGTACCTATAAATATATGGAAGAAAAAAAAGTAATGTTTAGGGTAATTTGAGACCAGAGATATAAGCACCAGCAAATTCTTAACATTATTTTGCTGAAAGTCTTGTCATACCACGTATTTCTCCTCACATTCAACATCCTAAGACACATATGACATATAGGATTTTTGTTGATGTGTTTTGTTTAGAGAAATGGAGAAATTTAATATCTCCATGGCTCTGGAAAGTGAAAACAGTTGTAAAAGAGTTCAAGTTGAGATTGGTTATTTAAAGAAAAGAGGAAATTAGAGCTAGATGTGACAGATTACAATATTCTTAAGAGATTTTGGTGTGCAGGAGATATATATATTTTACAACAAAAGTGGAATTTAAGTTGAAGTCAAGATATTCAAGAAACACTGAGGCTATCTCTGCTGCAGACTCAAAAATTCAGTGACCCTAAAATAAGTAATAAAGAACAGAGGTAATGAGATGATAATAATAAAACTAGAATACAGATGCATGCATTCAGAGTGAACAATTTCAATATATGTGAAAAACAATCTTAAAAGCATGTGGTCTCAGATGAACTAGACATGACTTAGAGACTAAAAAAAAAAAAAAAATATATATATATATATATATATATATATATATATATATATATATATGAGACAAGCCCTCACACGAGTATGAGTTCATGCATACACACACACACCCTTTTCCCTTTTTTAGTAATAATACAACATGCCAAAAACACTAGCTTAATAATGGTCTGTTTCTTCTCTAAAATTTTAATTTGGCTGTTTCCCAAACTGCTCTTCTGAAGGACAACTGGTCTATGCACATTTAATTTGATAGAGTACCATTTAGATTCAAGACCAAAACATCTCTTTCTGAGAGACTATTAAGTATATTTTTAATACTTCTAATCAATACTAGCCAAGAGAGATCTGGAGACCATCCATCATTTAGTAAATGCAAAAGAACAGTTTTGAGTGACCCCTAAATATTTATTGTCCAGGTTACATAGCCAACAATGGTACTGAAATGAGAAATAATACTTCTTTTAGTTCAGAATTGCTTATATTTCAAGTTTACTTCAATGCCAAGTTGAGGGATGTTATGACAAAAGTCTCTTCTACTTGGGGCCATTTGCTTCATTGTCATTTTCCATAAATGCTAAAGTCATATTGACCTTATTCAGTGTATAAGAAGAGACTGTCCAAGAGGCATCTTTGAATACCTTTCTCTTCTTGCAGTTTGAGTCTTCAGTGTTGCTTATTAGGTTTTAGAAAACTCTTCTCATATGCAGATATTCTTGCCTTTAATTTGTGGATAATTCTTAAATCTGTTTTATTCTCCTCTATCTGATATTATGTGTCAGTGTGTAGTCAAAACACTGAGTGATTAACTTTCATCAGAAAATAAAGTAAGCTTTGACACGAAGATCCACATGTGAACCGAAAAATATCTCCGGTGAGCTCGAACAAATAACTAAGCCTTATGCCCACAATATGCCTTGAATGATTTCTTTTCTGAAGTAGCTGTGAAAATTTTATTTGGGTAGCTAAGCTTTTCAGGCTCTACTGTAAATTGTCTTTTCTATTTTATTATTTATACTGGAAATACTTTTGATTTAGTTCATAATCTTCCTGCAAAAGAAACACTGTACATTGGTGCTTCTTCATACATTATACATAACAATAAGCAAAACTTACAGCTGTGTAAGCAAAAGAATAGTTAGCTCTACTGCAGTATACAAAATTCAGCCAATTCAGCAAAAGCCTTGAAATTCTAGTAGAAACATTTTCACAGGCTGCATATGTATTAAAATAAGATCCTCAAATATGTGTGCATATACTTTTTTTTTTCCTTCATAGAAAATTGAATAGTGTAATAAATTGAAAGTGGCAAGTAGAAACACAAAGTGCTTGTGTTCTGCAGTCATGGTGTTTAGCATGGCAGATCCAAGTCTAACCTTCCACAGAGCTTTTGTTTGTTTGTTTGTTTGTTTCCTTTAAAGGAAAGCACTACTAATTTCAGAGTTCCATACAGGACTGAAGCTATTTCAGTTGACTATATAGCTGTCATATAAGGGAATTAGTGAATAACAGACAAGTCTAAGGAAGTCTGTTTCCCTCAGCTTGTCCAAACTTTGGACAGGTTTCTTCCTGACTATAGGCCTCTGATCTTCATTTCTTATACATTTTTGAAAACCTGCAATTATAAATGATTTGTCCACTATTTTTAGATGTAAATCTTATATTCTCTTGCAAGCTTTATAAATCCAGCCATATCTTTCTCAAGGATCTAGGAACTCTCTTTGAAATGTAATCATCAAGAAAGTATCTCCGTTTTCCAGTTTCTAAGGGAGAGTAGGGGGCTTTTCTTGTGGCTCAGGTGGTAAAGAATCTGCCTGCAATGCCGGAGACCTGGGTTCGATTCCTGGTTTGGGAAGATCCCTTAGAGAAGGGAAAGGCTACCCACTCCAGTATCCTGGCCTAGAGAATTCCAGGGACTGTATAGTCCATGAGGTCACAAATAAACATAACTGAGCAACACTTACACGCATACAAGGGGCAGCAGGAGTCAAATTTAGGTAAGTACCAGTTACCAAATACAGACACCCTCAGCACAGTGATCAACCTCCCTCTCCCCTAACATCCTCTGTGCTTCTCCATTGGTGTGCTGTTGCTGAATTGTGCCTGACTCTTTGTAACGCCGTGGACTGCAGCACACAAGGCTTCCCTGTGCTTCACTATATCCTTGAGTTTGCTTAAACTCATGTCCATTGAGTCATTGATGCCAACCAACCATCTCATCCTCTTTCTCATTTTGCTTTCAATCTTTCCCAAAATCAGGGTCTTTTCCAATTAGGCTGTTCTAGTATAAAAATCCTCCTGCTTTTTCTGTTAGTAGAGTTAAGTTCAATCCCTCTGCCATATTACAACAGTCTTGACCCATACCGCAACGGTCAAATAAATTCTGCATTGTCTATTTTCCATCCAGCAAAAAAAATTTTTTTAACAAGTCTTTGTCTAAAATCACTATGTGTAATTATCTGTGAGGCATCTATTTCAGTAAAACCATAACTTCATGAATGGTCTAGTAGGACTATATCTGAGTATGGTAATCTGGAGCTTTCCTAAATGCCTAAGTACTTACTAATAATTAGTAAGTTGTTTTTTTTTTTCATTTAAATATTTATTTTCAATGGTATAGCCACTTATTCCTTGGTTTTATTCTCTGATCAGAACAACAAAAAACATCTACGGAAAAGTCAGCACTAGAATTCTAAAATATCATTCCACATGTTAACAATTGTCTTGGGCTTCCTTCTTGGGAAATTTATGAAAAGGGATCAGATCAGATCAGATCAGTCGCTCAGTCGTGTCCAACTCTTTGCGACCCCATGAATCACAGCACGCCAGCCCTCCCTGTCCATCACCAACTCCCGGAGTTCACTCAGACTCACGTCCATCGAGTCAGTGATGCCATCCAGCCATCTCATCCTCTGTCGTCCCCTTCTCCTCCTGCCCCCAATCCCTCCCAGCATCAGAGTCTTTTCCAATGAGTCAACTCTTCGCATGAGGTGGCCAAAGGACTGGAGTTTTAGCTTTAGCATCATTTCTTCCAAAGAAATCCCAGGGCTGATCTCCTTCAGAATGGACTGGTTGGATCTCCTTGCAGTCCAAGGGACTCTCAAGAGTCTTCTCCAACACCACAGTTCAAAAGCATCAATTCTTCAGCGCTCAGCCTTCTTCACAGTCCAACTCTCACATCCATACATGACCACAGGAAAAACCATAGCCTTGACTAGACGAACAGGTTTCTGTAAATTCTCAGCACACAAGTCCCATTCAGACATCTTTGGTCCTCTGCTCTTAAAGGGAGAAAAGAGTCTCTAAAAAGTGTAATTTAGTTTTAACCGGATTTTAGATGTTAGGCTTCCCTGGTGGCTCAGAGGGTAAAGCACCTGCCTGCAATGCGGGAGACCCAGGTTCGATCCCTGGGTCGGGAAGATCCCCTGGAGGAGGAAATTGCAACCCACTCCAGTATTCCTGCCTGGAAAATCTCATGGGCAGAGAAGCCTGGTGGGCTACAGTCCATGGGGTCGCAGAGTCAGACAGGACTGAGCAAATTCACTTCACTTCACTTCATAAGTCTCAAGTTACTATGTAACCAAAAATTTTATTTCTATGCTAATTTGGTATTACCTCTTAAAACCCCTCCTATAAATTCAGAGATAGATTACCTATAATATTGTATTTCCCAAGTCAATGACTTTTTAACCAAAAGTGAGTAAATCATACTTGAAATTACTAGGATGGTTGCTCTAAAAATCTTCACCAGATTTTCACCTCTGCTTTAACAGAGTTCATTCTTAAATGGTCATTAAGTATTTTCCAAAATATTTTCTATGATTATCTTCTCCATTAAATATGTTTTGCTCATATTCACTGCCTCTTAAAGAATCTGCCTGGAATTGCTTTATTCGCATAGCTAGAATATTATCATTCCATCAAAAATAGCTGTTTTGTCTTTATCTTCTGCACTTAGTAAATTACCATCAATATAACCAAAAGATCCTCACCAGAGTCCCACAGACTGTATGGTCTAACAAAGTTTCTTTTATCATCAAACCTAACAGAGAGTTTGCTGAATTTTTGTGTATTATATTTCAACCTAGTTAATCTTCACCAAGTGGTTGCCTTTTATCCATAGATTCATTTCTATGGATTTGAGACAGATTGCCAGAGAACTGACTGACAAAACTGATTCTCAGCATTGTGACCCTGGACTCGTGAAGAGAAGATGTGTTCAGGGAATCCACTGGCTCACAACTGACACCTGTCTTATTCCCCTTGTTCTTGTTTTGTTAGTACATATCTCTGCAGTTTAAAAAATGTCTCTAGGCATGTTTCCTGAAAAGTAGTTTTAAAACTCCATAGCCCGATTGATATGTGGGAAAATTTCCTCCTTACTTGTATCATATCAAGAAGCCAACTTTTATTATTTCAAAACAGAGATATTGATATCAAGTTTTGTTTTCTTTTATATTCCAGAAATTTAACAGACAGTGTGAACAGGTATTAGCATGCTGTTTAATTATCTGTAGCTGTAAATTATCATAAATCATGCTGCATCTTCTACTGCATACTTGACAGAGGCACAGGGAAGATTCATATATCCAGAATAACTTTTGTTTTCTATACTATGGAGAACAAACTTTAAGGTGATCCACATCTCCTGCTCTTCACATTACTGTACAGATCTTCCCCTTGAGTGTGGGAACACGTATGACTTGCTTGAACCAATGAGAAATGTGATGAGATGAATATGATTATATTTGGTGACTCAGATGCTAAAGAATCTGCCTGCAGTGCAAGAGGCCTGGGTTTGATCCCTGGGTTGGGAAGATCCCCTGGAGAAGGGAATGGCTACCCACTCCAGTATTCTTGCCTAGAGAATTCCATGGACAGAGGAACCTGACAGGCTCAGCCCGTGGGGTTGAAAAGAGTCGGATATGACATGACTGAGCAACTTTTACTTCACTACACGATTATAGAAGATTGCTAAGTTTGTGGTAGCCATCTGGATAGCATCTTTCTCCCTCTCCTCTCTTTTTCATTTGCTTCCATCTCCCTCTTCCTCTTTCGCTTACTGGTTTTGAAGTAGGAAGCTACCACATGTCTTATAGCTACAAGGAAATCAATTATGCCAACAACATGAGAGCTCAGAAGTGGACTTTTCAGCACTATGGCCTCGAAATGAGAATTAAGCCTAGCTAATGCTTTGACTGCAGCCTGTGAGTCTGAAGGAGATAACACAGTTAAGTCTCTTCTGGGGTCCTGAACTACAGAAATTGTGAAATAATAAACATGTGTTGTTTTAAGCAGCTGCATTCACCACAATTTATTACACAGAAATAGAAAATGAATACCCCTATAAATTCCACTTTTTTGTTGCTGTTGTTTTTTGATTTCACTTATTAACATCATCTTTCCCCTCTCCCTAGTGGCTCAGACAGTAAAGCGTCTGCCTGCAATGTGGGAGACCCAGGTTCAATCCCTGGGTCAGGAAGATCCCTTGGAGATGGAAATGGAAACCCACTCCAGTACTCGTGCCTGGAAAATTCCATGGATGAGGAGCTTGGTGGGCTACAGTCCATGGGGTCCCAAAGAGTTGGACATGACTGAGCGATTTCACTTTCACTTTCTTCCTTCATGTGGGCTTAAAATATGTCACCCTAATTCTTTCTCTTTTACCATTACAACCAATACTGACTTATTCTATAGATACTATTTCTTACACCTCAGTAAGATCACTTCCTTGACTATCCGATCAAGTAAAATAACACTTCCTGAACCCAGAAATTTTCTTCATGCAGAGTTCTATTCTAGATAAACAATAATGAGATTTCAAACATCACAGACTACCTTTGCTTTCAGAATTCCAAAACAATGGAGTTCTGTGTTAAGCAATAATGGTAAAGAATATGGAAAATCATGTATACAGGTGTAACTAAATCACTTTGCTGTACAGCAGAAATTAATACAACATCATAAATCAAATATATATATATACATTTTTTTTGTATCATGAGAAAATTTATTCAATATTTGGGAAAAGTTAAGGAACAGCTGAAGTTTTCAAGTTAGTGATAGGCTAGAAATTTTAATTAAAAAATTATTTTTTTCCCATTACTATTTGAAGACCCCTTTCAAAGGTGCATAATCTTGCCAGAGTTCTGAATTATTACAGCTATCATGCTATTGGCACCTTCCATTACAGAAAAATGTCACAAAAGAACAACAAGGTCTTTGATTTTTTTAATGTATATGCTGTAAACAAGCAGTAGTCATAACAGCTTTTAAGATAATTCAATCATTTTCTCCTCACACTCCATTTCAGTTCAGATGTTATAGCACTACATTAGTAAGCAAGTAGTTCCTATTAGATTTAAGTATTTCTGCACATAGACTCATACAATGTAAATTTATTGACTCTTCCAACGTTTTCTTTCAGTTGAGGTTAATTTATTTTAAATTAAAATTAGAAAAAAAAATATAGTTTTGTAACAGACAGTGCATATGCCCTGCTGTGATGAAAGAATCTAATTTACTTCTGAGGAATCATTTTTTAATCAGTAGAAAAATATACACATGTGATTCATTTTATTCGAGTTCTTATTCTGACCAGAAAAAGAGATTAAGGTCAAATCTGACATCTCACTGAAGGTTGAAATAAGCCATCTAAGGTTAATGATGCTATAATTGAGTGGCATTAAAAGCTGGTATGCACCAGAAGCACAGGATACAAGATGACCAGACTTACTGAGTCAATATCTAAGTAGAAAACACTGCTACAAATAAGAAAATTGATAATGAAATCAATATGTTCTGTAACAAAAATTACTGATCCAAATCAATCTATCAACCCAGCATTTGTTTATACTGCATTTGGCACTGTTGAAATTTGAGTATTTATGATCTACCAGAACTACTGTGTTACTGTAATGGATTAACTTTTTAAGGTTTACATTATCAGTATCATATATATAATATATATATGTATGTATACATGTGTGCTCATGTGCTTAGTCCTGGCCGGATCTTTGCAACACCATGGACTTTAGCCTGCCAGGGTCCTCTGTCCATGGAAATTTCCAGACCACTGGAATGGGTTGCCATTTCTTTCTCCAATATATATGTGCATATACATATATGTATATATGTGTATATATACATAAAGACACACACACACACACACACATATATATATATATATATATATATATATATATATATATATATTTGTTGATACACTCTGACTTAATTCTAATGTTAACAATCCATTGGTTAGCTAAAATAAGTTTCATGGTAACAAAAACCCACCAAATATGACAAGTAGTATTTCAACAAGTTTATGTCAATCATTCAATGTTAGAAAATTAATCAACGATTTTTGGTAATTTTAATATTTTAAAGTACTGCTCGATAACTGTCTCTTATGTGTGCTTTGGGAAGCACTGGAGAAGGCAATGGCACTCCACTCCAGTACTTTTGCCTGGAGAATCCCATGGACGGAGGAGCCTGGTAGGCTGCAGTCCATGGGGTTGCTAGAGTCGGAAGTGACTGAGCGATTTCACTTTCACTTTTCACTTTCATTCATTGGGGAGGGAAATGGCAACCCACTCCAGTGTTCTTGCCTGGAGAATCCCAGGGATGGGGAAGCCTGGTGGGCTGCCGTCTATGGGGTCGCACAGAGTCGGACACAACTGAAGCGACCTAGCAGCAATAGCAGCAGGGAACATTACTTGTTGTCCTAGATCTCAAGTAGTTACCCTTTTTCTTGGAGGTTCTAATGGATGGAAACAAAGTAACAGAAGTCAATATATTTCAACTCCTAAGGCAATTGAATCAGAATTGAAAATGTGATAACAGATTTAGTTTCCAGTTCTCAGTAAAACTATAAATTCTATTACAACAAGTAACTAGGAAGTAATAAACAAGGTATGAAATGTGTATTTATTCTAACTTTGATGCTGAAAAATGGACAACAGAAAAGTTATTAAAAAAAAAACTTTGATATTACTCCAATTTAAAGCCTTGAGTCAGGGCAAAGCTCGATATGTTCAAAAAACTGAACACCAACCATATATAAGGATCACAGAGAGCAAGCAGGTGGTAGTAAAAAGTCTGAACAAAGCCATCTAAGCAATGAAAAAACGGTCATATTTTCTTTTAACTGCAATAAGAACCTTTTTGGGATTTCCTGGTGGCTCAGAGGGTAAAGTGTCTGCCTGCAATGCAGGAGACCCGGGTTTGATCCCTGGGTTGGGAAGATCCCCTGGAGAAGGAAATGGCAACCCACTCCAGTATTCTTGCCTGAAGAATCCCATGGACAGAGAAGCCTGGCGGGCTACAGTTCACGGGGTTGCAAAGAGTGGGACACGACTGAGTGACTTCACTATCACTGTCTATAAGAACCTTTTTGAGGGCTTAAGGAAGGGGATGATACTATTTGATTTGTATTATAAAGAAGGTGGTGAAGGGTGGTCCTGAAGAAATTCTGCAGTGTCTTGCTAGGTGGCTACTTCACAGGAGGCCATTCTGGATTATTCAGGCAAAAGTGAGTTAACAAACAGGGTTCAAAGAGATGTTTCTACTGGAAAAGGAGACTCAGTAGAATGTAGAGGTCCAGGGCTCCCAGCTTCATCTGAATCTTCCAGTGTCTGTTTTGACTTTCAGAACCCCATTGCTACTGAATCAACGGCCTCAACTTAACAAAAGATACCCTGTTATGTTTAGGTGATTCAAATTAGATTGTAATTCAATCACTTGTGTAATGAGACTCTAGCTTTGGCTCTGAGCAACCTCAGCTCTGTGGCTACATCAGATAAAGGTTTCTTTTGGGACAGATACAAAACATTTCAATTTATGTATTCTGAGCTTGAATTGGGAATTTAAACCCTTGAGTTCATTCTTTTTTTTATTCCATTTTGTACTTCTCAATACAATTATGAGTAACCAGCTGACCTCATTATACTAGTTTGACAAAACTGTTCTATGGTATCAAAAATATGGTCAAACATCACTTTTATAAGTATCTGATTAAGAGTATTCAGTGATGATAGAACACAAAATACAAAACATCAAACACACACGTACACAGAACTCTTTTAAAAACAGTTGTGGGTTAACCAAATATCTGCACACACACACACAAAAAAAAAAAAGAGAGAGAAGAGAAGAAATTGGGAATGAAAGGCTGATCACTGCCTTAAATCATATGCATAAACTAATTCCAGTGAGACTGTAGACCTAAATGTGAAAATCAAATAATAAAAATATTTAGAAGATGGCACAGGATTTTGAGAAATGCAGATTTCTTAAACATGACACACAAGGAACTACTCATAAGAGGAAAAACTGATAAATCAGGCTATATTAATTTCAAGATACATTCATTTAAAGACACTGTTAAATAGTGGAAACAGAAATCACAGAAATAGGAAGAACCTATTTTTCTGTACATTACTATCCAAAATATATAGAGAACTACAAAACAGTGAGAAAAAATAAGGACAAAAGAAATAATCAAAATGACAAACACATCAATGAAATGGTGCCCAACACAATCTCTGAGACCCCGTGGACTGTAGTCTACCACGCTCCTCCGTCCATGGGATTCTCCAGGCAAGAATACTGGAGTGGGTTGCCATTTCCTTCTCCAGGGGATCTTCCCGACACAGGGATCAAACCCGGGTCTCCCACATTGGAGGCAGACGCTTTAACCTCTGAGCCACCAGGGAAGCCAATTAGACAAGTTCAGTTCAATTCAGTCACTCAGTCGTGTCTGACTCTTTGCAACCCCATGAACTGCACCATGCTAGATCTCTCTGTTCATCACCAACATCCAGAGTTTACCAAAATTCATGTACATTGAGTCGGTGATGCCATCTAACCATCTCATCCTCTGTTGACCCCTGCTTCTCCAGCCTTCAATTTTTCCTAAAATCAGAGTCTTTTTAAATGAGTCAGCTCTTCAAATCAGGTGGCCAAAACACTGGAGTTTCAGCTTTAACATCAGTCTTGCCAATGAACACCCAAGACCGATTTTCCTTAGGATGAACTAATTGGATCTCCTTGCAGTCCAAGGGACTCTCAAGAGTCTTCTCCAACACCACAGTTCAAAAGCATCAATTTTTCGGCACTTAGCTTTCTTTATAGTCCAACTCTCACATCCATACATGACTACTGGAAAAACCATAGCCGTGACTAGACGGACCATTGTTGACAAAATGTGTCTGCTTTTTAATATGCTGTCTAGGTTGGTCATAACTCTCCTTCCAAGGAGTAAGTGTCTTTTAATTTCATGCTGCAATCACCATCTGCAGTGGTTTTGGAGCCCCAAAAATAAAGTCTGTTTTATTTTTAAATAAATTTATTTTTTTTAATAACTTTATTTAATTTTTTAACTTTATTTTTAAAGTCTGTTCCACTGTTTCCACTGTTTCCCCATCTATTAGCCATAAAGTGATGGGACCCAGATAATCACAATGGTGTGATCACTCATCTAGAGCCAGACATCCTGGAATGTCAAGTCAAGTGGGCATGAGGAAGCATCACTAAGAAGAAAGTTAGTGGAGGTGATGGAATTCCAGTTGAGCTATTTCAAATCCTGAAAAATTACCTTATGAAAGTGCTGCACTCAATATGCCAGCAAATCTGGAAAACTCAGCAGTGGCCACAGGACTGGAAAAGGTCAGTTTTCATTCCAATCCCAAAGAAAGGCAATGGCAAAGAATGCTCAAATTACCACACAATTGCACTCATCTCACATGCTAGTAAAGTAATGCTCAATAATGCTCAAAATTCTCCAAGCCAGGATTCAGGAATACGTGAACCATGAACTTCCAGATGTTCAAGGTGGTTTTAGAAAAGGCAGAGGAACCAGAGATCAAATTGCCAACATCCGCTGGGTCATTGAAAAAGCAAGAGAGTTCCAGATAAACACCTATTTCTTCTTTATTGACTATGTCAAAGCCTGTGACTGTGTGGACCACAATAAACTGCGGAAAATTCAGAAAGAGATAGCAATACCAGACCACCTGACCTGCCTCTTAAGAAACCTGTATGCAGGTCAGGAATTAAGAGTTAGAACTGGACATGGAAAAATAGTCTGGTTCCAAATAGGAAAAGGAGTATGTCAAGGCTGTATATTGTCACCCTGTTTATTTAACTTATATGCAGAGTACATCATGATAAACACTGGGCTGGAGGAAGCACAAGCTGGAATCAAGATTGCTGGGAGAAATATCAATAACCTCAGATATGCAGATGACACCACCCTTATGGCAGAAAGTGAAGAGGAACTCAAAAGCCTCTTGATGAAAGTGAAAGAGGAGAGTGAAAAAGTTGGCTTAAAGCTCAACATTCAGAAAACGAAGATCATGGCACCCAGTCCCATCACTTCATGGCAGATAGATGGGGAAACAGTGGACACAATGGCTGACTTTATTTTTTTGGGCTCCAAAATCACTGCAGATGGTGACTGCAGCCATGAAATTAAAAGACGCTTACTCCTTGGAAGGAAAGTTATGGCAAACCTAGACAGCATATTAAAAAGCAGACACATTAGTTTGTTTACAAGTTCCATCTAGTCAAGGCTATGGTTTTTCCAGTGGTCATGTATGGGTGTGAGATTTGGACTATAAAGAAAGCTGAGGGCTGAAAAATTGATGCTTTTGAAGTGTCATGTTGGAGAAGACTCTTGAGAGTCCCTTGGACTGAAAGGAGATCCAACCAGTCCATCCTAAGGGAGATCAGTCCTTGGGTGTTCATTGGAAGGACTGATGTTGAACTTGAAACTCCAGTTCTTTGGCCACCTGATGTGAAGAGCTGACTCATTGGAAAAGTCCCTGATGCTGGGAAAGATTGAGGGCAGGAGGGGAAGGGGATGACAGAGGATGAGATGGTTGGATGGAATCATCGACTCAATAGACATGGGTTTGGATGGACTCCGGGAGTTGGTGATAGACAGGGAGGCCTGGCATGGTGCAGTTCATAGGGTCGCAAAGAGTCAGACATGACTGAGTGACTGAACTGAACTAAACTGATGGGAAAGGATGCCATGATCTTAGTTTTCTGAATGTTGAGCTTTAAGCCAACTTTTTCACTCTCCTCTTTCACTTTCATCAAGAGGCTCTTTAGTTCTTCTTCACTTTCTGCCATAAGGGTGGTATCATCTGCATATCTGAGGTTATTGATATTTCTCCCAGCAATCTTGATTCCAGCTTGTGCTTCCTCCAGTTCAGCATTTCTTATGATGTACTCTGCATATAAGTTAAATAAACAGGGTGACAATATACAGCCTTGACATACTCCTTTTCCTACTTGGAACTAATCTGTTGTTCCATGTCCAGTTCTAACTGTTAATTTCTGACCTGCATACAGGTTTCTGAAGAGGCAGGTCAGGTGGTCTGGTATTCCCATCTCTTTCAGAATTTTCCACAGTTTATTGTGATCCACACAGTCAAAGGTTTTGGTATAGTCAATAAAGCAGAAATAGATGTTTTTCTGGAACTCTCTTGCTTTTTCAGTGATCCAGTGAATTATGCATAGGAGCACTGCAAGTTAAAACCACAATGAGAATATTTTACAAGACCAGAAAGGCTAAAATTGAGAGAAGCATGAAAAAGCTAAAACAAAAGAAAACTGACAATATGAAGTATTGTAAAAAATGCAATATTCATATACTGCTTTTGAGAGTGTAAATTAGTACAATCTCCATAAAATCACTTTCACATACTGTACTAAAGATAAACATACATTTATTTTATGAGCCAGAAAATTCAGCCTAAGAATGTGACCATCAAAAATGCAGTCACTCTTTCTCTAGAAGAGATGCACATGGATGTACAGAAATATTTTTCAGAATAGCCCCAAAACACGCACCTCGTGTCCATTTATAGAATGGATAAACAAATTGGATTTTTCTTATATAATGAATTTTGTAAAGCAATGAAAATAAATCAATTATACCTGGACTGGAAGAAACACAAACTGGAATCAAGATTGTCAGGAGAAATATCAATAACCTCAGATATGCAGATGACACCACCCTTATGGCAGAAAGTGAAGAGGAACTCAAAAGCCTCTTGATGAAAGTGAAAGAGGAGAGTGAAAAAGTTGGCTTAAAGCTCAACATTCAGAAAACGAAGATCATGGCATCCGGTCCCACCACTTCATGGGAAATAGATGGGGAAACAGTGGAAACAGTGTCAGACTTTATTTTTATAGGCTCCAAAATCACTACAGATGGTGACTGCAGCAATGAAACTAAAAGACGCTTACTCCTTGGAAGGAAAGTTATGACCAACCTAGACAGCATATTCAAAAGCAGAGACATTACTTTGCCAACAAAGGTTCATCTAGTCAAGGCTATGGTTTTTCCTGTGGTCTTGTATGGATGTGAGAGTTGGACTGTGAAGAAGGCTGAGTGCCGAAGAATTGATGCTTTTGAACTGTGGTGTTGGAGAAGACTCTTGAGAGTCCCTTGGACTGCAAGGAGATCCAACCAGTCCATTCTGAAGGAGATCAGCCCTGGGTGTACTTTGGAGGGAATGATGCTAAAGCTGAAATTCCAGTACTTTGGCCACCTCATGCGAAGAGTTGACTCATTGGAAAAGACTCTGATGCTGGGAGGGATTGGGGGCAGGAGGAGAAGGGGACGACAGAGGATGAGATGGCTGGATGGCATCACCGACTCGTTGGACGTGAGTTTGAGTGAACTCCGGTAGTTGGTGATGAACAGGGAGGCCTGGCATGCTGCGATTCATGGAGTCGCAAAGAGTTGGACACGACTGAGTGACTGAACTGAACTGAAACATACATTTGAATTACTAGTTTGGTTACTTCTTACTAATCTCATTAACTTGATTTATAACCTCATTAGCGCACAACAGCAAAGAACAATCAATTTAAGCTCCTAACAGCATGGGGATTGAGCCTTGGCTGTGACACTCATATGATCTGTGAACTTAGGAATGTTTCCTCATTTTCCTGAGTTGAAGATACTTGGCCACCTCATGCGAAGAGTTGACTCATTGGAAAAGACTCTGATGCTGGGAGGGATTGGGGGCAAGAGGAGAAGGGGATGACAGAGGATGAGATGCCTGGATGGCATCGCTGACTCGATGGACGTGAGTCTCAGTGAACTCCAGGAGTTGGTGATGGACAGGGAGGCCTGGCGTGCTGCGATTCATGGGGTTGCAAAGAGTCGGACACTACTGATCGACTGATCTGATCTGATCTGATCTGATAACAACATAACACCTTTCACAAACATAATGTTAACCCAAGAAACCAGGTGTAAAAAGTACATGCTACTTGATTCCTTTTGTATTTAATTCAAAACAGGCTTTAGCAATCAGGACAGTGATTATTTTAGGGGAAGAATAGCAAAGCAGAGATGAGAGAGATGACAAAAGGAGGAGTTTGACACACTGTAATACCCTTGATCTAAGTAATACTTGCCTAAGTGTGCTTACTTTTTTTGACAATTCATTGTATATACGCTTTTTATCTTTTTGAGGATGTGCCTTGCACTTCAAAGTAAAAAGTTAAATTAAAATACTCATACTAACTATGGAAAAGAAATTGGCCTTAAAGCTTTAAAAGATAGTTCAGTGAAAACAATCACGATTATATTTGCATGTATTTTTCCAAAAGCAAAGTGGAAGATTTTGAAGAATACTTCAAATTGTATTTTTCTTAAAAAATGGAAGAGACAGACAGTACTCAGTGATAATATTTTGCCTACCTTTGTTGCTGCTTCACATTAGAGACTTTCACCACTGGAAACAGAATCGTGACTGCATCTGAATCCAATCAGACTAGAGAACCAATTCCAGAAATCTTGGAACCAATTCAGAAAGCCCATCCTTATTCTGTTCTCCGTAACCACTCTCAGTATCAAAAGTACCTGGCATTCAGGATTCCACAGAGAGAACCAGAAGGGTCTGTGCCTGTATGTACGTATGTGTGATACATATCTATATGTTCAATTATGTATTTTTAAATGCTAACATTTTATACATTAAAGTAGTGTATACATATTGCGTTAGTCGCTCAGTCGTGTCGGATATTTTGTGACCTCATGAACCGCAGCTGCCAGGCTCCTCTGTCCATGGAATTCTCCAGGCAAGACTACTAGAGTGGGTTGCCATGACCCCTCCAGGGGATCGTCCCAACTCAGGGATCTAACCCAAGTCTCCCGCATTGCAGGCAGAGTCTTAACCTTCTGAGTCACTGCTGCTGCTGCTGCTGCTGCTGCTGCGTCGCTTCAGTCATGTCCAACTCTGTGCGACCCCAGAGATGGCAGCCCACCAGGCTCCCCGGTCCCTGGGATTCTCCAGGCAAGAACACTGGAGTGGGTTGCCATTTCCTTCTCCAATGCAGGAAAGTGAAAAGTGAAAGTGAAGTCGCTCAGTCGTGTCCGACCCAGGCTCCTCGGCCCATGGGATTTTCCAGGCAAGAGTACTAGAGTGGGGTGCCATTGCCTTCTCAGAGTCACTAGGGAAGCCCATATAATACATTAAACGTTTCAAGACACATAAAAATATATGTTACAAACTTACATATATCACAATTAAGAATCGCATCTTTTCAGACAAAGGTGCACAAGCTGGCAGACCGCGGGCGCACAGAGGCTGAGGCTCCGCCCACGAGGATACGCAGGCGCTGTGTGACGTGGGGTCAAGCTGTCTGGCTGTGACCCCGGCCCGGCAGCGAGGCGCGGCAGTGAACCCTCCTGAGGCAGCAGTGGGGAAGTGCAGTCTGGCCCTGCAGCACCTGCCGCAGCCATTCCTGGAGCATAGGCCGCGAGCCCTGGCCGAGGCTGAGGCCGGCAAGGCCCATAGAGTGGGAAGCCCACGGAGACCAGGTACACAATTAGAAACGAATGTAATGAAAGAATTAAAAAAAAAAAAAAAGATAGGGGGTGGGGAAAAAATGTATATGCACATAAATATGTGTTTATATATGAATGTCTGCTTCTACTTTAGTTTTTTATAAAATACGTTGCTGTATAGTCGCTAAGATGTGTCAAACTCTGTGACCCATAGCCAGTTCCTCTGTGCACGGGATTTCTGAGACAAGAATCCTGGAGTGGGTTGCCATTTCCTTCTCTGGGGGATCTTCCCGACTCAGGGATCAAACCCACATCTCCTGCTTGGCAGGTGGATTCTTTACCACTGAACCACCTGGGAAGCCTTGATAAAAGAGATATTTAATATTTTTGTCATGGCATCGTGTACCAAGTGAAAAAGTTAGTAAAGGACTCTGCCCTTTAAATGCTACATAAAGCAATTGATTGCATAAGTGATTAGGTAAAGTGCATCAGTTTGTATGGAGGGAGGGATGGACGGGATGTGCTGCTGCTGCTGTTAAGTCGCTTCAGTCGTGTCCGACTCTGTGACCCCATAGACAGCAGCCCACCAGGCTCCCCCGTTCCTGGAATTCTCCAGGCAAGAACACTGAGTGGTTGCCATTTCCTTCTCCAATTCATGAAAGTGAAAGTGAAGTCACTCAGTTGTGTCCGACTCTTAGCAACCCCATGGTCTGCAGCCTACCAGGCTCCTCTGTCCATAGGATTTTCCAGGCAAGAGTACTGGAGTGGGGTGACATTGCCTTCTCCGGGTCAGGATGTAGTATGCTCTAAAATCTCAGTGGACTGTCACGGGACAGACCAAAGATGCCAGGATAGTGAGATACAAATACATTGATATCTGCTTTTCCTAAACTCCTACAGCCTGCTTGTACCTAAGGGCATCCTTCCTCTGGTGGTTCTATCATCTTGGAAACTACTTCCCTAAATAATTGTGTAATTCACTACTTTAGTTCATGCAGGTGTCTGCTGAGATAGTCATCTCACCAGAGTGATTTCCCTCCTCACTCTATCACTTCATAGTTCTGTACTCTCCTTATCCTAATTTATTATTTTTTTCCATATACAGACCATATTTAACAAAAATATGAAGATAATGATTATAAAAATTAGAAGATAATATTCATCACAGTTACTAAGTAGTAGACAATTTGATATTTTCCATCTTTCTCCTTTTTGTTGTTCTTATAGATATATGGTAGTAGCTCATTGTGGTTTTAAGTTTAATTTCTCTGAAATCTTGATCTCTTTTCATTCAAATGTCCTTTTATAAATCTCCATTTATTTACTTATCAAGCTGGATCTTTTTCTTGTGGAGTCTGCATTCTGGAGTATGCTGTTTATGTCTCTATTGTGCTGTGGTTGTATTGTTCTGGCTCATGCTATTTCCTTTAAGTTGATAATAACTGTTCATATAGAGGCTTGCTCAGATTCAGATTTGTGAAAAGAGTACCTGAGATGTGGTGGTGTACCTCCTATAGCCCTATTTCAGGAGTCTCTTCATTTCTGGTTGTCTTTCTTCCTGTGTCCTTGAGACCGATCACTGGGCGGTGTTGTCAGTCTGATCCATCCATATGACATTTCCCATCTGCCTTTTAACTCATGTTTTCTTAGCCTCTTGAAGATTATGGCCTAGATCTATATATCATTAATGATTGCAAGTGGTAATGTTTTAATTCTGTTATTCCTCTTCCATTTTATTAGCTGGAATTCTTCTAAAATAAACTTTCCCTCATCAACTATGAGGTTACACTGATGTCTGGTTGACACAGAAGAGAAGAATTAATGCTTAAATCTTTTGCATTAATTCTGATTTTCAAGATAGTGAATTATTTCTGTGGGATTCTCCAAAGGTGAAATTTGAGGATATTTTTTCTTTTTCTTTTAGAGTGTTATCATATGCTCTAGATGTTTATATACTTGATGTTTTAATCCATTGCAGATATTAACATTTTTTATATTCAAACTGTTCTATTTTTGGACTCTTTGTAAGAGTCTTTTGGTTGGCTTCTGAGTCTTTAGGTTGGCTGTTGTCTCTTTAATATGTGTTATGATATGAGAATGTGGTTCAGACTTATCTGCTACAATCCCCACCGTTTATTCCTTTGTACGCTTTTGTGTGAAATCCAGGAGAGCATAAACTCTATTTGTATTATTCACTGATGTATTTATTCTTAGTCTGTACAATGAAATTTGATATAGGGTTGACCCTTAAATGTTTGTTGAACAGATGAATAAATATATATAATTTAAAATTTGGAAGATAAGTATTAATTTTAAACTGAAGTGGAGAAAAGGGGATAATGAATTTGAGGCAAACAAAAAACTTGAACTTTTGGCCAGACGTTTTAGCAAATGTACTTTCAAATAACTGAACAATATTGAGTGGCTGGAGTAGTGAATATAAAGCTAAGGATGGGCAAAGAGGCAACCTGCAAGGTTGAAATAATCCTTGGCTGTTAATTTGGGCTGGGTTACCCAGCTGGCACAATGGTAAAAAATCCACCTATCAATGCAGGAGAAGCAGGAAACATGAGTCACATTCTGGGGTCTGGAAGCTCCCCTGGAGAAGGAAATGGAATGTCATAACACATTCATCTAAAACACAATAATTTAAACGCAGATGTTTAGTGTAAACTTGTTATTGAAAATTATGTGACTAAGGACCAGCGTCCCTGCAGAGTTGTATCTTGATTTGGCTTTTCCCAAATTTAGATCCAAAGAAGAGAAAATGTGTGAAAGTACTTGATTTGAGGGTTGTAGATGACATCAGTATGGGAGAGAAGAATTTGGTGAGGAGAGGAGCTATAGTAGTAATGGGTGCACTATCCATCCTGTTACCATTAACCCTCTCTGAAACTTGATTTCAAGGGGGAAATTCTGAAAAGTGGTGTAAAACACATGCCTCAAAATGATACAGGCTTAACGGAATTATTGTATGTACATAGAAACTCCCATCAGATATTAGTTGAGAGAGAACTCTAGACATACTCATTTCTTCATTACCAACAGTCTGCAGTGCACATGGGCAGAGGACTTAAGGCTATGGAGAATACCATACCGAAGAGATGCTGATGTTGGCACAGCACAAGCAAATGACAAGGCCTGAGCTGTTGGACAGGGCAATGAAAGGCCACAGACAGTTACAAACTCTTCCAGTATTTTTAAATTCATAAGTAAAACCATTCTACTAGTCTGTCATAAATATTTTGCATGTAACTGGTTGAATATTTTCAAAATTAAATTTAGATTCAGTAATTATTAAGGCCAGTTTTACGCTTTTCTTATGCCTTTAGTCATGGAAGAGTTACTGTGTGTTATATAACCAAACATTCTCCAGAATGCATATTACCCTTTAAAATTTAGTTTAAACATTAGTGAAATAATATCAAATCTTATGTTAATTATTCTAAAGATACATATTTTGCAGCAACAGCTTGTATATAAACTCTCTTATACTTGAATTGTTTTGACTACTTTCAAATTACTAAAATGAAATGGAATTTAGAATAAATTTACTTGTTACATAGTTGCTTTATTCCAAGTATGCTCATTAGTCTAATTTTCTACCCTTCTCAAATCTTCTTTGAATTTGACTAATCACAAATCAAGTTATTTAATGCACTTTCAATTAATTATATAAAAGGAATCTCATACAATGCCTGTATATTTTATATTTGCCTTATACTGCTGCATTTCTTTATCAGTTCTATTTTTTAAATACATTTGTATTATATTTATTAAATTTAGTCTCCTAAAAGCATCTAGCTACATGGTTTGTTTTGTTTACTTTGTTATATCTTGCTTGATTAACTTCATGTTATAATGAAATATAAAAATTGTTGGAAAATATGGAAACTAATCTTTAAACAGTGATTTTATAAAGAAAAAAAAGTTTTTCATCTATAACCTATGTGGAATTAAGCATTTTATGTTTTATACCCTTTAAGATATATATTACTATTTAAAAAGTATGAGTTTGAACATAGCCTTGAAAAAGATGCATCTCCTAAAATATGGAATATTTTTATATTTATTAATTTTTCTACTATGCAATAAGATTTTGTAAGACATTTATAGAGATGATGATCAGAATTTTTATATTTACTTAGCTGCCAAGCATTAATGATGGAGAAGGAAATGGCAACCCACTCCAGTGTTCTTGCCTGGAGAATCCCAGGGACAGAGAAGCCTATTGGGCTGCTGTCTATGGGATTGCACAGAGTCGGACACGACTGCCGCAACTTAGCAGCAGCAGCAAGCGTTAATGATGATTGTCTTTAAATTATTTTTATTTTGAATATTTGGAATTATGTGATTCAGAAAGTGAAACTGAAAGGTGCTCACTTGTCCAACTGTGACCCCATGGAGTATATAGTCCATGGAATTCTCTAGGCCAGAATACTGGAATATATAGCCTTCCCCTTCTCCAGGGGATCTGCCCAACCCAGAGATCAAACCCAGAAAAAGATTATTATTTTAAGTTTATACAATTTTGTGTGTATTAACAAAACTTTGCTAAGGGATATTTATTTGAAAAACACCTAATTGATATACCAAAAACTGTACATATTTAATGCATGCAACTTGACGAGTTGGACATTCATGTGGCCATCATTACAGTCAAGGTAATAAGCATACCCAACACCTTGAAGTGTTTCCTCTTGTCCTCTGTGTGTGTGTGTATTAAGAATACTTACTTATTATACTTAATAATGCTTTCATAATAAGTATTATTTTCATAGTATTTCATAGTAAGAGATCACTGCTACCTGTAGGCACTACATTGTGCAGCGTATCTCCAGAATCATTCATTTACACAGTTGAAACTTTATACCTATTTAGCGGTAACTCCCTGTTTCCTCCTACCCCATCTCCTGGCAACCAGCATTCTGCTCTATGCTTCTATGAGTTTGGTTACTTTAGATTATTCATATAAATGAAATCATGCACCATTTGTCCTTTCTTCTGTTACTGGCTTGTTTCACTTAGCATAATGCCCTCTAATTTTAGCCATGTTGTCTCAAATGGCAGGGTTTCCTTCTCTTTTAAGGATAAACAATACTATATTATACATGTATACCACATTTACTTTATCCATTCATCCATAGATGGACTTCTAGGTCATTTCCTAAATTTGGTTATTGTGAATAATCCTCCCAGTGAACGTGGAGTGTAAATATCTCTTTAAGATCCTAATTTGAATTATTTTGGATATGTAATGTTATTTCAGTAATGTTACTTCTGGATCGTGTGATGATTCTATTTTTTTTTTTTTTTTTGGTAGGGATCTCTATGCTCCATAGCAACTGCACATATTACGTTCCCACCAACAGCATACAAAAGTTGTAATTTCACCATCTCCTTGTCAGCATTTCTTATTGTTTGTCTTTTTGATAAAAGCCATTCTGATAGATGTGAGATCATATCTCATTGTGGTTTATATTTGCATTTCCCTGATTATTACTGATGTTGAATACTTTTTCATATATCATTTTTATGTCTTCTTTAGTGAAATATCTGTTCAGGTCCTTTGCCCATTTTTCATTCAGTTTATTTGCTTTTTGTTTATTTTTGCTACTGAATTGTCTAAGTTCTATATATTTTTTTTCCTACAATATATTATTTTCTTTTTTTTTTTTATTTTTAAACTTTATATATTTGTATTAGTTTTGCCAAATATCAAAATGAATCCACCACAGGTGTACCTGTGTTCCCCATCCTAGACCCTCCTCCCTCCCTCCCCATACCATCCCTCTGGGTCGTCCCAGTGCACTAGCCCCAAGCATCCAGTATCGTGCATTGAACCTGGACTGGCATCTCGTTTCTTACATGATATTTTACGTGTTTCAATGTCATTCTCCCAAATCTTCCCACCCTCTCCCTCTCCCACGGAGTCCATAAGACTGTTCTATACATCAGTGTCTCTTTTGCTGTCTTGTACACCGGGTTATTGTTACCATCTTTCTAAATTCCATATATATGCATTAGTATACTGTATTGATGTTTTTCCTTCTGGCTTACTTCACTCTGTATAATAGGCTCCAGTTTCATCCACCTCATTAGAACTGATTCAAATGTATTCTTTTTAATGGCTGAGTAATACTCCATTGTGTATATGTACCACAGCTTGCTTATCCATTCATCTGCTGATGGACATCTAGGTTGCATCCATGTCCTGGCTATTATAAACAGTGCTGCGATGAACAATGGGGTACACGTGTCTCTTTCCCTTCTGGTTTCCTCAGTGTGTATGCCCAGCAGTGGGATTTCTGGATCATAAGGCAGTTCTATTTCCAGTTTTTTAAGGAATCTCCACACTGTTCTCCATAGTGGCTGTACTAGTTTGCATTCCCACCAACAGTGTAAGAGGGTTCCCTTTTCTCCACACCCTCTCCAGCATTTATTACTTGTAGACTTTTGGATCGCAGCCATTCTGACTGGTGTGAAATGGTACCTCATAGTGGTTTTGATTTGCATTTCTCTGATAATGAGTGATGTTGAGCATCTTTTCATGTGTTTGTTAGCCATCTGTATGTCTTCTTTGGAGAAATGTCTATTTAGTTCTTTGGCCATTTTTTGATTGGGTCATTTATTTTTCTGGAGTTGAGCTGTAGGAGTTGCTTGTATATTTTTGAGATTAGTTGTTTGTCAGTTGCTTCATTAGCTATTATTTTCTCCCATTCTGAAGGCTGTCTTTTCACCTTGCTAATAGTTTCCTTTGATGTGCAGAAGCTTTTAAGGTTAATTAGGTCCCATTTGTTTATTTTTGCTTTTATTTCCAATATTCTGGGATGTGGGTCATAGAGGATCCTGCTGTGATGTATGTCAGAGAGTGTTTTGCCTATGTTCTCCTCTAGGAGTTTTATAGTTTCTGGTCTTACGTTTAGATCTTTAATCCACTTTGAGTTTATTTTTGTGTATGGTGTTAGAAAGTGTTCTAGTTTCATTCTTTTACAAGTGGTTGACCACTTCAAAAAAGAAATCAAAATTTGCATAGAAACAAATGAAAATGAAAACACAACAACCCAAAACCTGTGGGACACAGTAAAAGCAGTCCTAAGGGGAAAGTTCATGGCAATACAGGCACACCTCAAGAAACAAGAAAAAAGTCAAATAAATAACCTAACTCTACACCTAAAGCAACTAGAAAAGGAAGAAATGAAGAATCCCAGGGTTAGTAGAAGGAAAGAAATCTTAAAAATTAGAGCAGAAATAAATGCAAAAGAAACAAAAGAGACCATAGCAAAAATCAACAAAACCAAAAGCTGGTTCTTTGAAAGGATAAATAAAATTGACAAACCATTAGCCAGACTCATCAAGAAACAAAGGGAGAAAAATCAAATCAATAAAATTAGAAACGAAAATGGAGAGATCACAACAGACAACACAGAAATACAAAGGATCATAAGAGACTACTATCAACAATTATATGCCAATAAAATGGACAACGTGGAAGAAATGGACAAATTCTTAGAAAAGTACAACTTTCCAAAACTTGACCAGGAAGAAATAGAAAATCTTAACAGACCCATCACAAGCACGGAAATTGAAACTGTAATCAAGAATCTTCCAACAAACAAAAGCCCAGGTCCAGACGGCTTCACAGCTGAATTCTACCAACAGTTTAGAGAAGAGCTAACACCTATCCTGCTCAAACTCTTCCAAAAAATTGCAGAGGAAGGTAAACTTCCAAACTCATTCTATGAGGCCACCATCACCCTAATACCAAAACCTGACAAAGATCCCACAAAAAAAGAAAACTACAGGCCAATATCACTGATGAACATAGATGCAAAAATCCTTAACAAAATTCTAGCAATCAGAATCCAACAACACATTAAAAAGATCATACACCATGACCAAGTGGGCTTTATCCCAGGGATGCAAGGATTCTTCAGTTCTATATATTTTTATATAAATCTTTTATAGATAATATGATTTGCAAATACTAGCTTCCATAAGTTGCTTTTTCATTCTGTTGATTGTTTCATTTATGAGGCAGAATCGTTTTAGTTAATGCAGTTCCACTTACAAATTTTTGCTTTTGTTGCCTATG
Organism: Bos indicus x Bos taurus; assembly: GCF_003369695.1. Taxonomy (NCBI): domain Eukaryota; kingdom Metazoa; phylum Chordata; class Mammalia; order Artiodactyla; family Bovidae; genus Bos; species Bos indicus x Bos taurus. The sequence goes on from NC_040087.1 coordinate 57,501,305, forward strand.
CTGTCATATTCAAGTAATCATTGCCAAGATTAATGTCAAAAAGCTTTTCCCCAATGTTTCCTTCTAGGAGTTTTAGAGTTTCAGGTCTTATATGCAAGTTTTTAATGCAAATTGAACTGCTTTTTGTGCATGATAAATAATGTGTAAAATAATGTTAATTTTTTTCTTTTACATGTGGGCACCCAATTTTCCCAACACTATTTGTTGAGAAGACTATTCATTTCCCATTGTGTATTTCTGGAACCCTTGTTAAAGATCAGTTGAATGCATATATGGTTTTATTCCTGGTATCTCTATTCTATTCTATTGGCCTCTGCTGCTGCTGCTGCTGCTGCTAAGTCGCTTCAGTCGTGTCCGACTCCGTGCTACCCCATAGACAGCAGCCCATCAGGCTCCCCCGTCCCTGGGATTCTCCAAGCAAGAATACTGGAGTGGGTTGCCATTTCCTTCTCCAATGCGTGAAAGTGAAGTCACTCAGTCATGTCCTACTCTTCGCGACCCCATGGACTGCAGCCTACCAGGCTCCTCCATCCACGGGATTTTCCAGGCAAGAGTACTGGAGTGGGGTGCCATCACCTTCTCTGCTATTGGCTTCTATGTCTGTCTTAATGTCAGTGCCATACTTCAGCTATGTGTTACTTTCTCAAGATTCCTTTGGCTGAGTTCTTTTGTGGTTCTATATGTGAAGAGTTGACTCATTGGAAAAGACTCTGATGTTGGGAGGGATTGGGGGCAGGAGGAGAAGGGGACAACAGAGGATGAGATGGCTGGATGGCATCACTGACTCGATGGACGTGAGGTTGAGTGAACTCCGGGAGTTGGTGATGGACAGGGAGGCTTGGTGTGCTGCAATTCATGGGGTTGCAAAGAGTCAGACACGACTGAGAGACTGAACTGAACTGATGAATTTTAGAACTGTTTTTTCTACTTCTGTAAAAAATGTCCTTGGGATTTTGATGGATTTAGCATTGAACCTATGAATTCACTATGATAAGCACAATAACAAACTGAAGGACAAAAATTACATGATCATCTCAGTAGATACAGAAAAAGCATTTGACAAAATTCAGTGTCAATTCATGATAAAAACCCTCAATGAATTATGTATAGAAGAAATTTACCTCAACATAATTGACATAAATAACAGGTCCACAGCTAACTGAATATTCCACCAAAAAAATCTTTGAAAATTTGAAATCTTTTCCTCTAAGATCTGGAGCAACTTGTAGAAGCATATTCTGCAGTTCTAATCCGTATAGTGCATGTATCTCCTAGGTAGATTAAAAAAAAAAAGGCATACAGATTGAAGAGGAAGAAGTAGAATTTTGTCTTGTTTGCATAAAACATGATCTTATATATTGAAAACCCTTAAGACTACATATACACGCACAAACTGGTAGAACTAACAAATGAATGCAAGAAAAAAGTCAACATAGAAAAATCCTGTGTGTTTCTAATACTATAACAATGAACTATCTGTAAAAAAATTAAATGATTTCAAAATATCACACTAATAACAAGAAGTCAATAAACTAATAAACTGTAAACTGAATTTTTAAAAATATACTTGAGTATATTCATTAATTAATATTATGTTGGCCAATTTTTGCTATGATTATATTATAAAATGCTATTGCCTTCAAAAAGTCATAATCAAGGAACGAACTATACAACTGAATGAATCACATGAATCATATAATTAGGCATATTTTTTGTGGTTAAGTGTCAGTTTTTTAGTTCAGTCTCTCTTCTTAGCCTGTAGTTCCACTGCAGACTTCTTAAACATGTTTTTGATGATTTAGAAATTCCTTGTGATTTTTATTTCATTGGATTTGATTCATGACTATTAGCTGTAGATGCTCAGGTTGGAAATGAAATATAATAAAATACAGAGAACTTTCATAATACAGATTACAATTCTATATATTAATAATTAAAGTATAGAATATAATCAAAGTATCAAATTATATTCAAACTATTGAGCTAGAAAGGAGTGTTTTTACAGTAAGAAAACTAGTGTTTTACAGTAAGAAAAGTTTTTACATGAGAAAGGAGTGTTTTTGTAGTAATCATCAGAATATGATATATCTTTGTTATTAATTATAGAGTGGTTTTTGCCATCTTGGACATAAATTGAATGGATATAAATAGTAGCACTGTTCATAAATAGGTTAATAAACAAAGACTTGTGCTGAACACAGAGCATTAAAAAAAGTATATGTAGAAGACATGGAATCTTCAATTTAGGTTATAGTTAGAAATGTTAACAATTTCCATATGTCTGGATGATTTACATAGAATATGAATTCAAACTACCTGAGATATTTCCTCAAATATTTCCTTAGCTCTATACCATCTCCTTTTAAAATTATAACATTAAACATGTCTTTCAGGTTTGTCATGAGTCTCCTTCTCTTACTACTTCTCACTCCTTGGGGCTGTGGCAGGTAGCTTTTGACATTGCTTCCAATGACCCCACTTATTAGAACTCACGGTCTCGTATCATGTAAACTTAGCTCATTATATGTGAGTTGTGCCTAGTGATTTGGTCCTAATGAATAGAGTATGGAAGTTAATGGATTTTCATTTCTGATATGAGCTTAATTGTGACTTTCATGTTGATTGCACATATTCTTTTTCTCTTGCTGGTAGTCTCTCTTCTCTCATTTGATTATTCTGATGAAGTCATGTTGTCAGATACTGTATGTAAACAAAAATGTGTCAAGAACCTAACAGACGGTTATATTTGACATCTCATGAAGAACTGAGGTCTCAGTTTAACTTCCTGTGAGTAACTGAAGGCCACCAACAACCACATGAGTGAGTTAGGAAATGAATCCTTCGCAGTGGATACTTGAGGTAAAGGTACTTTCATGAGAGACCCAGAGCCAAATGTATCACCTATACCTTTTCAGATTCCTAAATTACAAACATTGTGAAATAGTAAATGTTTCATGCCACTAAGCTTTGGGATAATTTGTTATTGTAGCAATCAACATTCAATATAATATAGGCTATGAGCTTATTTATTTATTCTCATGGATTCATCTCTCTTGAATTAATCTATTCATAAACTAAAATTCAACTTACATGACACTGATGTCTACTGAAATTCACATCCATATTTCAAAATTCTATTTTTATGTCTACATTTGCTATCTCTTAGGAGCCACAATAACAGTCTGAATGAAATTGAACTCATCTTTTTTCATGAAATTTATTTTCTCTCTTAAACCTTAGTTCATGAAATGATACTTTAATCAAACCAGTTTCCCATGATAGTGTTTCAGATTTAGAAGTTATTCTTAGTCCTCTACTACCCTCTCATGAATCTACCCTATGATTTTAAAAATATACATATTAAATTTATTTTATTCTACTTTTAAATGCTTCTACAGTAGTTTTTCAGAGAAGGCAATGGCAACCCACTCCAGTACTCTTGCCTGGAAAATCCAATGGATGGAGGAGCCTGGTAGGCTGCAGTCCATGGGGTCGCTAAGAGTTGGACACGACTGAGTGACTTCACTTTCACTTTTCACTTTCATGCATTGGAGGAGGAAATGGCAACCCACTCCAGTGTTCTTGCCTGGAGAATCCCAGGGACGGCACGGCCTGGTGGGCTGCTGTCTATGGGGTCACACAGAGTTGGACACGACTGAAGCGACTTAGCAGCAGCAGCAGAGTAGTTTTTATAACTCCTGTTTTATACCTGAGTTTAAAATGCTGTCAATTTTCAAATGAATTGCTATACCAGCTCCTTGAGGAGTATTCATTTTGGGTATGGCAATGAAAAATATATTTTAAAGATAGACATCTGCTCACAACTTTTTCTTAACACTTTTAAAGGAAACTGATAATTTCTTTCAGGTAAAATTCAGACCTTTAATTTGGGTTTAAAGATATAATAAAAATGTCCTTTTTAACTCTCATGTGTCATTTTGTTTTGTTTTGTTTTAATCATAAGCTCATTGAAGCAGTCACATTTTTCTATATTATTTTTCCCTTCAGGCATAGTTCTGTTTCTTTTCAATAAATTCATGAAAGATGAATGATTATAGTGTTGCAAATTATATCCTTCTTAAGATTATGTTAAGAAACACTCTGTTAAATATATTGGCTTGCAAAGACAGAAAAGTGTGAATTTTAGTTCCAGCTTTGCGATTAGTTCTTGTTTTTGACAATCAGAAAAATACTCTATAGATAATCACACTGGTTCACTACATTGATATTTCACTATAATTTAACCTGGTGAGATAGAATAATAAGCATTCCAGATGCAATAGTAAGATACATAAAGGCAAGAGGGTAGAGAAACACAGAAATAAAAAAATAGCATGAAAGGGGTTAGAAGCAAAGAGTATATAGTAAGAAAGTCTAGCATATGTTAACATTGAGGCTGAGGCAATATCTGGCTACCTGCTTCAGGCAACTGGCCATGGGACAAACTATGTATTCTAATATGTAACAGTCTCTCCAGTTAACTATGTGTATCAGTGGTAAACCTTACTTAATGAGGTAAACATCATTTGGGCACCACTGCTAAGAGAAAATTCTGATATCTCAATGCCCCACTAATGCTTGCAAATGCTATTGTTTGACAGAAGGAGAAAAAAGTAAATCACTCACTGGATTAGCTTTCTTGAACCATTATGTCAAATTCAAAGTGGAAGGAGGTCCTGGCACATTTTCCATCTACTTTTATGATACATTGCACAAGAAGAGCCATAGAGATAGCTCTATATTCTTCCCTTCAGTATATTCCTGAATGAACCCAACTAGAACAAATTTTGCTGGCTTTTAGACTGTGAATAAGCACAAAATATTTTTACCAGCAGATTATCTGTGTTAAAGGAAATAAGATGAATGATATGTAGGCGGAGATTAATTTGTCAACTCTAGTTTGCTTATATTTACATCTTATCTACTGTACTTTTACATACCACCAACGTACCTACCCTGACATATATAGAGATAATTTAAAAGTCATTAATATAGATTATACTGACTTATTTGAAAAATCATTGTGTTCAAAATATGAAAAGAAAAACACAAATTGTACAATGTCAAATTATAAGTTTAGAACTAACACCCAAGAAAGATGTCCTTTTCATTATAGGGGACTGGAATGCAAAAGTAGGAAGTCAAGAAACACCTGGAGCAACAGGCAAATTTGGCCTTGGAATACGGAATGAAGCAGGGCAAAGGCTAATAGAGTTTTGCCAAGAGAACGTACTGGATATAGCAAACACCCTCTTCCAACAACACAAGAAGACTCTAAACATGGACATCACCAGATGGGCAACACTGAAATCAGATTGATTATATTCTTTGCAGCCAAAGATGGAGAAGCTCTATACAGTGAGCAAAAACAAGACCAGGAGCTGACTGTAGCTCAGATCATGAACTCCTTATTGCTAAATTCAGACTGAAATTGAAGAAAGTCAGGAAAACCACTAGACCATTCAGGTATGACCTACATCAAATCCGTTATGATTATACAGTGGAAGTGAGAAATAGATTTAAGGGACTAGATCTGATAGAGTGCCTGATGAACTATGGACAGGGGTTTGTGACACTGTACAGGAGTTAGGGATCAAGACCATCCCCATGGAAAAGAAATGCAAAAAAGCAAAATGGCTGTCTGGGGAGGCCTTGCAAATAGCTGTGAAAAGAAGACAAGCAAAAAGCAAAGGAGAAAAGGAAAGATATAAGCATCTGAATGCAGAGTTTCAAACAATAGCAAGGAGAGATAAGAAAGCCTTCCTCAGTGATCAACGCAAAGAAATAGAGGAAAACAACAGAATAGGAAAGACTAGAGATCTCTTCAAGAAAATTAGAGATAGAAAAAGGGAACATTTCATGCAAAATGGGCTCAATAAAGTACAAAAATGGTATAGACCTAACAGAAGCAGAAGATATTAAGAAGAGATAGCAAGAATACACAGAAGAACTGTACAAAAAAGATATTCACGACCCAGATAATCACGATGGCATGATCACTCACCTAGAGCCAGACATCCTGGAATGTGAAGTCAAGTGGTTCTTAGAAAGCATCACTACCAACAAAGCTAGTGGAGGTGATGGAATTCCAGTTGAGCTATTTCAAATCCTGAAAGATGATGCTGTGAAAGTGCTGCACTCAATATGCCAGCAAATTTGGAAAGCTCAGCAGTGGCCACAGGACTAAAAAAGTCAGTTTTCATTCCAATCCCAAAGAAAGGCAATGCCATACAATGCTCAAACTACCGCACAATTCCACTCATCTCACACGCTAGTAAGGTAATGCTCAAAATTCTCCAAGTCAGGTTTCAGCAATACATGAACCGTGAAATTCCATATGTTCAAGCTGGTTTTAGGAAAGGCAGAGGAACCAGAGATCAAATTGCCAACATACACTGGATCATCAAAAAAGCAAGAGAGTTCCAGAAAAACAACTATTTCTGCTTTATTGACTATGTCAAGGCCTTTGACTGTGTGGATCACAATAAACTGGAAAATTCTGAAGGAAATGGGACTACAAGCCCACCTGATCTGCCTCTTAAGAAATTTGTATGCAGATCAGAAAGCAACAGTTAGAACTGGACATGGAACAACAGACTGGTTCCAAATAGGAAAAGGAGTACGTCAAGGCTGTATATTGTCACCCTGCTTATTTATATATGCAGCGTACATCATGAGAAATGCTGGGCCTGAAGAAGCACAAGCTGGAATCAAGATTTCCAGGAGAAATACCAATAACCTCAGATATGCAGATGACACCACCCTTATGGCAGAAAGTGAAGAGGAACTCAAAAGCCTCTTGATGAAAGTGAAAGAGGAGAGTGAAAAAGTTGGCATAAAGCTCAACATTTGGTAAACTAAGATCATGGCATCTGGTGCCATCACTTCATGGGAAATAGATGGGGAAACAGTGGCTGACTTTATTTTTTGGGGCTCCAAAATCACTACAGATGGTGATTGCAGCCATGAAATTAAAAGACGCTTACTCCTGGAAGGAAAGTTTTGACCAACCTAGATAGCATATTCAAAAGCAGAGATATTACTTTGCCAACAAAGGTCCATCTAATCAAGGCTATAGTTTTTCCAGTAGTCATGTATGGATGTGAGAGTTGGACTGTGAAGAAAGCTGAGCGCCGAAGACTTGATGCTTTTGAACTGTGGTGCTGGAGAAGACTCTTGAGAGTCCCTTGGACTGCAAAGAGATCCAACCAGTCCATTCTGAAGGAGATCAGCCCTGGGTGTACTTTGGAGGGAATGATGCTAAAGCTGAAATTCCAGTACTTTGGCCACCTCATGCGAAGAGTTGACTCATTGGAAAAGACTCTGATGCTGGGAGGGATTGGGGGCAGGAGGAGAAGGGGACGACAGAGGATGAGATGGCTGGATGGCATCACTGACTCGATGGACGTGAATCTCAGTGAACTCCGGGAGTTGGTGATGGACAGGGAGGGCTGGCGTGCTGTGATTCATTGGGTCCCAAAGAGTTGGACACGACTGAGTGACTGAACTGAGCTGAACGAAAGTTTTTTTGGCAGCGTTGTCTTTAAATGTATGAATTATCAGGCCCATTAATTTTCTACCATTGCTAGTTACATTTCTTTAAAAATGTAACAGGGAAAAAAATAATCAGCTTTTCATGCTCATTGGAGTTTTACACATTTGAAAGCTAAAGTAGAGGAAACACCAGCTAGAAGCTACAATTGTAGCCATTCTCTTAGACTTATCTGGTAATAATTATGGCAATGGTTTTTAAATTGGATGATGTCAAGAATTATAAAGGGCCTGAAATTGACCTGATTCTCAGACTAGCAAATAAGCCTGCCATAGTTTTATATTTGCTACAGGAAACATGAAACAACTATAACAAAGAAAAAAGGTCTTTAATCCTCAGGTACAGCAAGATGCATAAACTTCATAATTACATCAGTTCCTCTCTGCATTCCCAATCCATGTCCCCAGCATGTAATGCAGGTGGGCAGGGCAGGATGCAGCAATGGGTTTGTTTCACAGATGGAAACCCCAAGATTATGAAACCTCAATCTTTAATAATGATCTGCAAGCAAACCTGCTCAATCTATTACCCAAATGGAGAGCATGTCTTTATTAAAGAGCAAAGAGTTCTGCCCATATTATCTCTGTATTTCAAAGCTGTTCCCTATGCAGCACCCTTAAAAGTAATCCAGAAAAAAAAAAAATTTCAAAGGCGGTCAGTGTCCCTACTTTTCAAGGTTTCTACTTGCAGGTTTTGATGAAATAAGAGACACCATGAACAGGAACATCAAAAAGGCAGCAGACTGCATTGTATGAATGAATGGTGAGCGTTGGGGATAGAAGTAGGGCTTGATAAAAAATGTGTCTGTATTTTCAACGGGTAAACTTTGAATTTATCTTAGTAATTAATCAATTATTAAACATTTACTGATCACACCCTATGTACAGTTGCCTTAAATTATAATCTCTAGTTTGAAATAAGGCGTATTTTGTTAAAACTTAACAAAAGTCAGCAAAGTAGTGTTTGCTAACATACTTACATGGTCTAGTCATCATTTTATCTTCTAATGTGGTTCTAAACTGAGAACAAGTTTCAAAAACCAGCATCATGTAAGAGAGATTTTGACAGAGTAGAGTTCTAAGTCCAGGTGTCTCCAAGGAGTAGTGAGACATCAGAAAGCAAGCATTACACCTAAGAGAATGTGCTGTATGAACTCAGAAAAACACTTGAATGAGGATAGGAAAATGTTTCAAATTAAATTCCAAATTAAAACACCTCTTTTAATTTGAATTTTCCTGTGGTTTGCCCTCATCACTTAAGCTTGTCGCTTTCTTAAGAAAACCATTTCATAGGCTAACAAATCACTTCAATTACATTTTGGTTGAAATTACATTATTGTAACTTCACATATGTAATTGCGAATGTCATCTAAGAAGACTACCCTTGCTAAGAATCAAATGAACAATTTATCCAGGCAACAATGATAATGTCTTTATGGTGTAGTAATTCAGACCTCAGTCCCTGAAATTAGATATTCTTGACTTTACCCATTACTGCTTTCTAGCTCTATCATTAGACAAGTAACCTATTTTTTCTGAGTCTCATTTTGTCACCTAAAACAGGAATTTTTATTAGTGCGAAAATTCGTTGTGAATATTTAACAAGTTTATGCATGCAAAGAACGTAGTGTTATACTGGAATGAGTCTATGATTCTAGTCTCTTAATAAATAACCAATACTACCATAAATTAGCATCACTCTTGTTTTAAAGAGCAGAGAGGAAACCCTGGGTAAACTACTTGTGTGAAAAATAGAAAAAAAAATACTATAAAATAAAAATACTACTTACAGAAACTAGAGAGAAACCTGGAAGGATGAAATATATATGGTACAGATAATTTTCTACATATTGAGGAAAGGACAGTAAAATTTAAGAGATTAAAAAAGGTAAGATGTTGTTTCAGTTCAGTTCAGCTAAGTCGCCCAGTCGTGTCCGACTCTTTGAGGCCTCCCTGTCCATCACCAACTCCCAGAGTTCACTCAAACTAATGTCCATCAAGTTGGTGATGCTATCCAACCATCTCATCCTCTGTCATCCCCTTCTCCTCCTGCCCCCAATCCTTCCCAGCACCAGGGTCTTTTCCAGTGAGTCAACTCTTCACATCAGGTGGCCAAAGTATTGGAGTTTCAGCCTCACCATCAGTCCTTTCAATGAACACCCAGGACTGATCTCCTTTAGGATGGACTGGTTGGATCTCCTTGCAGTCCAAGGGAGGGACTCTCAAGAGACTTCTCCAGCACCACAGTTCAAAAGCATCAATTCTTCGGCCCTCAGCCTTCTTCACAGTCCAATTCTCACAGCCATACATGACCAATGGAAAAACCATAGCCTTGATTAGGCAGACCTTTGTTGGCAAAGTAATGTCTCTGCTTTTGAATATGCTATCTAGGTTAGTCATAACTTTCCTTCCAAGGAGTAAGCATCTTTTAATTTCATGGCTACAATCACCATCTGCAGTGATTTTGGAGATTTCCAAAATAAAGTCTGACACTGTTTCCACTGTTTCCCCATCTATTTCCCATGAAGTGATGGTACCAGATGCCATGATCTTCGTTTTCTGAATGTTGAGCTTTAAGCCAACTTTTTCACTCTCCTCTTTCACTTTCATCAAGAGGTTTTTTTAGTTCCTCTTCACTTTCTGCCATAAGGGTGGTGTCAGTTACCTAACTAAAATAAGTTATAGCAAAAGACCTCCACAAAAAAGTATAGCAGGAAACTGGAAATGTGTTATTCAGAATGGCAAAGTTTTTGAAACATGTCAGGCTTAGGACGCCAAGGAAATGAAATATTGAACGAAAGATGAAGGTTATATCTCCCAAAATAAAAATATCTCTCCTTTACTGTTACTTATGAGGCCATATTTGGGCTTCGCACATTGCACAGTTGGTAAAAAAATCCACTTGCCAATACAAAAGACACAAGTTTGATCCCTGTGTGGGAAAGAACCCCTGGAGAAGATAATGCCAACCCACTCCAGTATTCTTATCTGGGAAAGCTCACTGACAGAGGACCCTGATGGGAAACAGCCCATGGATCGCAGAGTCAGACACAACTGATAATGCACACACTCTACTGTACTAATCCGATCTTCACATAGTTCCAGTGTTCACACCATTTCAAAACTGATGCAAATCCATAGGATTTAGATTACAGGAGGATACTGCAGAACACTCTTCTCTTCCCTCAGCTGTCTAACTTTTAGGCACAATTTGAGGAACAATGTTGATAAAGGATTAGATAGCTGGCGACTTTATGTGGCCTAATACGTATTATCAACATCAGAAAAAACTTTGGATTACATTGCTTTGTGGTCTTAAAGACAAGAAATATTAATTCTTTGGTCTGAAAGACAAGTAATATTAATTCTTCACTTTACACTTTTAGAAAATTCAGTTCAGAAATCACAAAGATTGCATGTGTGAACCCTAGCTCTAAAAGCATTATGCTTGCATGCTGCAGTCCTTTCATTATTTCATAATCAACCTTCATCAGAATACTTAAAATAATGTGGTCAGGTGTACCAATGATGGAGAAGGTTTTGAGGGAATCAATGAGTAACAAAAAAGAGCCACAATAAGAAATGTTGATGGACTCAGAAGACCCTGCTATAGACATCTAGACAGTCAGCAGTACCTGTGCTTTATTCACCTTTGTGCTTCCAAACATACTGTCACAGGACTTGTCCTATCTAGGTGTTCAATAAAATGCTCACCGACTTGATTTTCTCTGTTAGAAATTCTAATTAAGTTGTCAACACCCCTTATATCTCTTTATCCCTGAACCTCCAAAGGTTCCTCAGAATCAGTTACCAATGAACCTGATACTGGTGGGAAGGAAGGTTATTTGCCTTGCTTTAAGGTGTTTTTTTCTCATATCATCCTTGTCTCATGAAATCAAACAAAAAACTTTGTATTCCCTGTTACTAGTATTCAACATTAGTGCTCTCGGGAAAATAGTATTGAGTGAAGATACAGCTTTTAAATGATGATAATTATAATGAAGGTTGCTGGAAACTCTATATATTTCCATTTTGTAAAATTTTTATTAATTTACAATTTCACTTTTGCTCCTCACTAATCTGCTGTTAACTGGATAATTGACACATTTATTCCACAGACACTATTGAGTATTTACTCAATACTACGTAGTCAGCTCAGGGGTTGGTATTAAGTAATTAATAAATAGACTTTGGCTTCAAGAACCTGTTAAGTTCAGTCATATCCAACATTTTGTGACCCCATGTACTGCAGCACGCCAGGCTTTCCTGTCCATCACCAACTCTGGGAGATTACTTAAACTCATATCCATCAAATTGGTGATGCCATCCAACCATCTCATCCTCTCTCGACCCCTTCTCCCATCTTCAATCTTTCCCAGCATCAGTAACTTTTCAAATGAGTCAGCTCTTCACATCAGGTAGCCAAAGGATTGGAGCTTCAGCTTGAGTATCAGTCCTTCTGATGAATATTCAGGACTGATTTCCTTTAGGGGTGGACTGGTTGGATCTCCTTGCAGTCCAAGGGACTCTCAAGAGTCTTTTCCAAAAACACAGTTCAAAAGCATCAATTCTTCAGTTCTCAGCTTTCTCTATAGTACAACTCTCACATCCATACATGACTACTGGAAAAACCATAGCTTTGACTTGATGGACAATTATTGGCAAAGTCATTTCTCTGCTCTTTAATACGCTGTCTATATTGGTCATAACTTTTCTTCCAAGGAGCAAGTGTCCTTTAATATCATGGTTGCAGTCATCTACAGTGATTTTGGAGCCCCCCAAAATAAAGTTTCTAACTATTTCCATTGTTCACAATCTATTTGCCATGATGTGATGGGACAGATGCCATGATGCTAATTTTCTGAATGTTGAATTTTAAGCCAACTTTTTCACTCTCCTCTTTCACTTTCATCAACAGGCTCTTTACTTCTTTTTTTGTTTTCTGCCTTAAGGGTGGTGTCATCTGCATATCTGAGGTTATTAATATTTCTCCTGTCAATCCTGATTCCAGTGTGTGCTTCATCCAGCCCAGCATTTCGCATGATGTACTCTGCATATAAGTGAAATAAGCAGTGTGACAATATGCAGCCTCATTGTACTCTTTCCCAATTTTGAACCAGTCTGTTGCTCCATGTCCAGTTCTAACTGTTGCCACTTGACCTGCATACAGATTTCTCAGGAGGCAGGTCAGGTGGTCTCGTATTCCCATCTCTTTAAGAATTTGCCACAATTTGTTGTGATGCACACAGTCAAAGACTTTGGCATAGTCAATAAAGCAGAAGTAGATGTTTTTCTGGAACTCTGCTTTTTCGATGATCCAATGGATGTTCGCAATTTGACCTCTGGTTCCTTTGCCTTTTTAAAATCCAGATTGAACATCTGGAAGTTCATGGTTCATGTACTGTTGAGGCCTGGCTTGGAGGATTTTGAGCATAGCTTTGCTAGCATGTGAGATGAGTACGATTGTGCAGTAATTTGAACGTTCTTTGCCATTCCCTTTCTTTGAGATTGGAATGAATACTGACCTTTTCCAGTCCTGTCTCCACTGCTGAGTTTTCCATATTTGCTGACATGTTGAGTGCAGCGCTTTCACAATGTCATCTTTTAGGATTTGAAATAAATCAACTGGAATTCTTTCACCTCCACTAGCTTTTTTCGTAGTGATGCTTGCTAAGGTCCACTTGACTTTTTTTATTCCAGGATGTCTGGCTCTAGGTGAGTAGTCACACCATCATGATTGTCTGGGTCATGAAGATCTTTTTTTGTATAGTTCTTCTGTGTATTCTTGCCATCTCTTCTTAATATCCTCTGCTTCTTTTAGGTCCAAACCATTTCTGTCCTTTATTGTACCCAACTTTGCATGAAATTTTCTTTCTTTTTTTTTTTTTTTTTAATGCCAAATTCTCAAAGCTTTTTTTAAAATTTTTTTAAAATTTTTTTAAATTAATTTTATTTTATTTTTAAACTTTACATAATTGTATTAGTTTTGCCAAATATCAAAATGAATCCACCACAGGTATACATGTGTTCCCCATCCTGAACCCCCCCTCCCTCCTCCCTCCCCACACCATCCCTCTGGGTCGTCCCAGTGCACCAGCCCCAAGCATCCAGTAAATTTTCCCTTGGTATCTAATTTGCTTGAAGAGCTCTCTAGTGTTTCCCTTTTTTTTGTTTGTTTGTTTGTTTGTTTTCCTCTATTTCTTTGCATTGATCATTGAGGAAGGCTTTTGCTATTCTTTGAAACTCTGCATTTAAATGGGCCTATCTTTCCTTTTCTCCTTTCCCTTTCGCTTCTCTTCTTTCCTCAGCTATTTGTAAGGCCTCCTCAGGCAGCCATTTTGCCTCTTTGCATTTCTTTTTCTTGGGGATGGTCTTGATCCTTGCATCCTGTACAATGTAATGAACCTCAATCCATAGTTCATCAGGCAACCTCTCTATCAGATCTAATCCCTTGAATCTATTTCTCACTTCCACTGTATAATCATAAGGGATATGATTTAGGTCATACATCTAGTGGTTTTCCCTACTTTCTTCAATTTCAGTCTGAATTTGGCAATAAGGAGTTCATGATCTGAGCCACAGTCAGCTCCTGGTCTTGTTTTTGCTGACTTTATGGAGCATCTCCATCTTTGGCTGTAAAGAATATAATCAATCTGATTTCAGTGTTGACCATTTGGTGATGTCCATGTGTTCAGTCTTCTCTTGTGTTGTTTGAAACCTGAGCATCTCATAAAAGAGATATTCTTTAAAATGTGGAGATACAAATTTATATTAACTGTGTGTCCTTAGATTACAGCTAAAACAAGGAGACTTACCTAGTGCGGGGTTTATGGAAGACTTTCTAGGAAAACAAATTTAAGAAGTTAAGATGAGGAGGATTAATCCATGAAACAAAGAGTAAGCATGCTTGATAGAGGAGGACTTGAAATCCTGAGAATATGAAGAAGATTATGTAAAATTTGTTAGGAAAAGATAACAGATGATGTGAGAAGAATAAAGTATATTTGGAGATAAATTGTGTATCCAGTTGATGCAAGATTTTGTCGTTTAAAGGAGACGGCATTGCAGTGGCATTTAAGCAGGAAAGAATCCTTATCCAAATCATATTTTACAGTATTTTTGTGATAGTACTGATTAATTAAAAGGCTGAAGAGAGAACAGAGTAGATGAGTTAACAGGGTACTTCAGACATTTTTGTCGTCTTTTATTGAAATATTTCTTATATATAACATTGCGTAAGCTAAGACGCACAGCATTTTAATTTATCCATTTATAGATTGCAGTATGATTGCCATTGTAGTTTATTTTTAATTAGCACCTCTGTAGAGATATGTAATTATCATTTCTTTTTTGTGGTGGGAATAACTAAGATCTAATTTCTTATCATTTAATTTTTATAATGCAATATTATTACCTATAATTACTATACTGTGCATTACATCACCAGTTTCTTATATATCTATTAGTTGTCAGTTTGTACCCTTAAACAACATCTCTTTTATTTCTCCACCTGTTAACCTTGTTATTCTGTTTTTAGGAGTTCAGATTTTTTTTTTAATTCACATATAAGTCATATCATACAGTATTTGTCTCTCTCTCTGACTTATCTCACTTAGCATCATGTCTGTCCTCAAGTTCTATCCATATTGGCACATATGGTAAGGTGTCCTTTTTAAATGGCTGAATAATATTTCATTGTATGCACAAGTACACCATCCTCTTTATCCATTTTTTCCATTGATAGACACTTAGGCTGTTCCCATATTGTGGATAATAATAATACTGCAGTAAACATGGGAATGCATTTGTCTCTTCAGTACCCCATCTTTATTTCTTCTGAATATAAACCCAGAAGTAAAATTGCTGGATCATATGGTAGCTCTACTTGTAGTTTTTTTGAGCAAACTTCACATTGTTTTCCATAGTGACCAAGGTTTAAGCTGAAGAGAATGGTGACTCTCAGTAGTGTCATGGTACTCTGGATGAATAAGAGAGATTTGGTCAGTATTTCAGGAATGGAATCAAAGAACTCGTGATTGCTTTTGAGGAGAGAGAGATAGACATGTACAGAAAATCTCTCTCAGATTGTAGGTACAAATACATGAGTGGAGAATGCTCTTGGCTGAGGTTTGGATGATTTTTCATGTATATGTGTGTGGGTGGCAGGGGAAAATCAGGGGTTTTGATTTGATGAATTGATTTATGCATTCTGCCTTTATATTTCTGTTGGAAACAAAGAAGCTGATAGTAAGTGAATAATTTCATATATGAGAGAGCAATTTAGAAGAGCAGGCAGGATAGGAGTTTTAAAATTGAGCATTTCTTGAAAAAAATAAGTCAATGCATGTTCCAGATAATCTGAAATTTTGAAGCACTTTTCTTTTGTCTTCAGTTGTTAATTTTTGTTTCATATATTAAATGTGTTAAATTGCTCAATTTCCAAAATTCTTTGAGAAATTAATCATTTAAATACTTATTTAAATTATTTAAAAATATGTATAACAAGAACAAAAGAGTAAAATTCAAAGCTAAAGAAGTTATTCTCTCTGGTTTCCTGAATATATATATGGGTGTGGATGTGGGTGTGGGTTTATGATATTTATATCTATCTATTTTTATATCTATTTTTGTATATCTAGGTATCCAATCTGTATATTTCTATCTATAAAGATATTAATGAATCCCAATATATAGAAAATATGGTTAATTAAAGCTTTTCACATTTAATGTGTAGAATTTCAGATGAAAGAAATTGAGTGGGTTGATTTCAACTGTAAAACTGTTTGCTGTGATATGACTTATCACTGTGAAATTGGTTACAGAAAAAGGTGCTCAAGTTGTTTTTAAAAAGCCATTTTTATCTTGTATGTTCTTTTGACAAAAAAGGAAAAGGAAGCAATTTAAAAGCTTTTAAATGGTGCATCTATTGCAATGTAATAGCTATCATACTGTTAAGAGTACCATCAAATCCCATATCAGGTCAGCTATTAACTTTTCATACAGTTCAAAATGACCTTATGGAATAGGCTACCATACTGTGCAGAGTCATGTACAGTAATCTAGCTTTTAAAATGCTGTATATATATTGCATTTGATTCATTTTGATTAAATGTCAGTTGTATACCCTGAGTTGAAAAAAAATTGCAAACAAAAATGCTCATATTAATGAGAAATTAATATGTTAATGACAGGGTATGTTATAATTTGTATCTGGGATAAATAAACTTTTCAGTACCATACAATGAATTTCTCATGTCATCATTTACTTGTATGCAGTGTACTTGTAAACATCGTGGTGTTTTTGTTCCTAAAAATGGCTCTTTTAAGAAAACATTTTAAAGTTCTTTAAATCCCGCAACCTTTTGGGGGCACTATATATTACAAACATAATATATCATCTAAGGGAAGAAAATTAGTGCAATATTAGGAGGGGAATGTGAAAATGAAAGTCACTCAGTTGTATCCGACTCTTTGTGGCCCGATGGACTGTAGAGTCCATGAAATTATCCAGGACAGAATATTGGAATGGATAGTCGTTCCTTTATCCAGGGGATCTTCCCAACCCAGTGATTGAACCCAGGTCTCCTGTGTTGCAGGCAGATTCTTTACCAGCTGAGCCAATGGGGAAAGTAATTTTTACTGTAGTGATTTTTTTTTATTTCAAATATATTTTCTTATAGTTTCAGGTTTGATTCTCTTATCTTTGTGTGCTTTAATATTAGTAACTATGGCAACAAAATTTAAAATGCTCTATGTAGTGTAGGTAAAGGGAAAATGGAGATCATGAAACCTAAAAAGAATGTTATCAGTCCCTTTACTGCATTGTGAGTCACAAAAATAAATTTCAGAATTGCGCTGTCACATATGCAGGGAATGTATCTTGTATGTCACGAAGTTTGGTTTTGGTTTTAACTTTTGAAATTTTTACTATATAAGTTTCCAGTGTACACCATTATAATTCAACATCTGTATACATTACAAAGAAATCACCACCACCAGTCTAGTTTCTATCCATTACCACACAGTTGACTCCTGTCACCTATTTTCCCTACTCCCAACCCCCAATTTGTTTATAATTATCTATACTTCTTTATTACTCTCCACAGCATCGGACTTTACTTCCATCACCAGTCACATCTGCAGCTGGGTGTTGTTTTTTCTTTGGCTCCATCTCTTCATTCTTTCTGGAGTTATTTCTCCAGTGCTTTCCAGTAGCATAGGGCACCTACCAACCTGGGGAGTTCATCTTTCAGTATCCTATCTTTTTATCTTTTCATACTGTTCCTGGGGTTCTGAAGGCAAGAATACTGATGTGATTTGACATTCCCTTCTCCAGTGGACCACGTTTTGTCAGCACTCTCCACCATGACCCGTCCCTCATGGCATGGTTCATAGTTTCATTGAGTTAGACAAGGCTGTGGTACATTTGAACAGATTGGTTAGTTTTATGAAATGGTGGTTTTAGGTATGTCTGCCCTCTGATGGAGAAGGATAAGAGGCTAATGGAAGCTTCCTGATGGAAGAGACTGAGGGGGAAACTGGGTCTTGTTCTGATGTGTGGGGTCATGCTCAGTTTAGTTCAGTTCAGTTGCTCAGTTGTGAACAACTCTTTGTGATACCATGCACTACAGCACACCAGGGCTCCCTGTCCATAACCAGTTTACCGAGTCCACTCAAACTAATGAACATTGAGACGGTGATGCCATGCAACATCTCACCCTCTGTCGTCCCAGTCTTCTCCTGCCTTCAATCTTTCCCAGCATCAAGGTCTTTTCCAGTGAGTCATCTCTTCCCATCAGGTGGCCAAAGTATTGGAGTTTCAGCTACAACATCAGTCTGTCCAATGAATATTCACTACTGATTTCCTTTAGGATGGACTGATTGGATCTCCTTGCAGTCCAAGAGACTCTCAAGAGTCTTCTCCAACAACACAGTTCAAAAGTATCAATTCTTTGGTGCTCAGCTTTCTTTATAGTCCAATTCTCACATCCATATATGACTACTGGAAATCATATCTTTGACTAGGTGGACCTTTGCTGGCAAAGTAACATTTCTGTTTTTTAATATGCTGTCTAGGTTGGTCATAACTTTTCTTCAAAGGAGCAAGCATCTTTTAATTTATTGCTGCAGTCACCATCTGCAGTGATTTTGGAGCCAAGAAAAATAAAGTCTATCACTGTTTCCACTGTTTCCCCATCTGTTTGCCATGAAGTGATGGGACTGGATGCCATGATCTTCATTTTCTGAATGTTGAGCTTTAAGCCAACTTTTTCACTCTCCTCTTTCACTTTCATCAAGAGGCTCTTTAATTTCTCTTCACTTTCTGCCATAAGGGTGATGTCATCTGCATATGTGAGGTTATTGATATTTCTCCCAGCAATCTTGATTCCAGCTTGTGTTTCATCCAGCCCAGCGTTTCTCATGATGTACTCTGCATATAAGTTAAATAAGCAGGGTGACAATATAGAGCCTTGATGTACTCCTTTTCCTATTTGAAACCAGTCTGTTGTTCCATGTCCAGTACTAACTGTTATTTCTTGACCTGCATACAGCTTCCTCAAGAGGCAGGTCAGGTGGTCTGGTATTCCCATCTCGTTCAGAATTTTCCACAGTTTATTGTTGTCCACACAGTCAAAAGCTCTGGCATAGTCAGTAAAGCAGAAATAGATGTTTTTTTCTGGAAATCTTTTGCTTTTTCGGTGATCCGGTGGATGATGACACTTTGGTCTCTGGTTCCTCTGCATTTTCTAAAACCAGCTTGATCATCTGGAAGTTCACGGTTCATGTATTGCTGAAGCCTGGCTTGGAGAATTTTGACATTACTTTACTAGCGTGTGAGATGAGTGCAGTTGTGCGGTAGTTAGAGCATTCTTTGGCATTGCCTTTCTTTGGGATTGGAATGAAAACTGACCTTTTCCAGTCCTGTGGCCACTGCTGATTTTTCCAAATTTGCTGACATATTGAGTGCAGCACTTTTACAGTATCATCTTTTAGGTTTTGAAATAGCTCAACTGGAATTCCATCACCTCCACTAGCTTTGTTCATAGTGATGCTTTCTAAGGCCCACTTGACTTCACATTCCAGGATGTCTGGCTCTAAGTGAGCACACCATCGTGATTATCTGGGTCATGAATATCTTTTTTGCACACTTCCTCTGTGTATTCTTGCCACCTCTTCTTAATATCTTTTGCTTCTGTTACGTCCATACAATTTCTGTCCTTTATTGAGCCCATCTTTGCATGAAATGTTTCCTTGGTGTCTCTAATTTATTGAAGAGCTATCTAGTCTTTCGCATTCTATTGCATTCCTCTATTTCTTTGCACTCATCACCGAGGAAGGCTTTCTTATCTCTCCTTGCTATTCTTTGGAACTCTGCATTCAAATGGGTATAGCGTTCCTTTTCTCCTTTGCTTTTTGCTTCTCTCCTTTTCACAGCTATTTGTAAGGCCTCCTCAGACAGCCATTTTGCTTTTCTGCATTTCTTTTTCTTGGGGATGGTCTTGATCCCTGTCTGCTGTACAAGGTCATGATCCTCCGTCCATAGTTCATCAGGCTCTCTGTCTATCAGATCTAGTCCCTTAAATCTATTTTTCACTTCCACTGTATAATCGTAAGGGATTTGATTTAGGTCATACCTGAATGGTGTAGTGGTTTTCCCTACTTTCTTCAATTTCAGTCTGAATTTGGCAATAAGGAGTTCATGATCTGAGCCTAGTCAGTTCCCGGTTTTGTTTTGTTTTGTTTTGTTTTTCCTGACTTTATAGAGCTTCTCCATCTTTGGCTGCAAATAATATATTCAGTCTGATTTTACTATTGACCATCTGGTGATGTCCATGTGTAGAGTGTTTTCTTGTGTTGTTGAAAGAGGGTTTGCTATGACCAGTGCATTCTCTTCGCAAAACTCTGTTAGCCTTTGCCCTGTTTCATTCTGTACTCCAAGGCCAAGTTTGCCTGTTACTCCAGATGTTTCTTGACTTTCTACTTTTGCATTCCAATTCCCTATAATGAAAAGGATGTTTTTTGGAGTGTTAGTTCTAAAAGGTCTTATAGATCTTCATAGAACCATTCAACTTCAGCTTCTTCAACATTACTGGTCGGGGCATAGACTTGGATTACCATGATACTGAATGGTTTGCTTTGTAAATGAACAGAGATCATCTGTTGTTTTTGAGGTTGCATACAAATACTGCATTTCAGACTCTTTTGTTGACTATGATGCCCATTCCATTTCTTCTAAGGGATTCTTGCCCACAGGGGCCATGCTCAGTGAATTTTTATTTCAATTTTCTGTTGATGGGTGGGGCTGTGTTCTCTCCTTGTTGTTGTCCTCTGGCGAAACTATGGTGGAGGTAGTAAAGATAATGGCAGCCTCCTTCAGGTTCCCATGCATGCACTGCTGCACTCCGTGCCCCCAACCCTGCATCAGGCCAAACCAACCCACATCTCCTCCGCCAGAAACTCCTGGACACGCACGGGCCAGTCTGGGTCAGTCCCTTGTGAGGTCACTGCTCCTTTCTCCTGGGTCCTAGTTTGCACAAGTTTGTGCCCTCCAAGAGTGTTTCCCCAGTCCTGTGTAAGTTCTGGCAGCTCTATGGTGGGTTAATGGTGACCTCTTCCAAGAGGACTTATGCCATACCGAGATCTGGTGCATCCAGAGCCCCTGCCCCTGGGGCAGTTCACTGATGACTCATACCTCTGGAGGAGACACTCAAACACAGTTCTGACTCAGTCTCTGTGGGCGTCTCTGGGTGCTGGTGTGCACAAGGTTTGTTTGAGCCCTCCCAGTGTCTCTGACTGGTATGGGATTTGATTCTAAACGCTATTTTGCCCCTCCTACCATCTTGCTAGGGCTTCTCCTTTGCTCTTGGACGTGGAGTATCTTTTTTTGGTGGGAACCAACATTCTCCTGTCAACTGACCTTCAGCAGCGAGCTGTAATCCTGGAGTTCTCAGAGGAGAAGATGAGTGCATGTCCCTCTACTCTGCCATATTGTATGCTTTCCAAAGTCCAATGCTATAAAGAGCAATATTTCATGGGAAGCTGGAATGTTAGGTCCATGAATTAAGGCAAATTGGAAGTGGTCAAACTGAAGATGGCAAGAGTGAACATCAACATTTTAGGAATCAGTGAACTAAAATGAACTTGAATAGGTGAATGTAACTCAGATGACCATTATATCTACTATCGTGGGCAAGAATCCCTTAGAAGAAATGGAGTAGCCCTCATAATCAACAAAAGAGTCTGAAATGCAGTTCTTGGATGCAATCTCAAAAACAACAAAATAATCTCTGTTCATTTCCAAGCCAAAACCATTCAATATCACAGTAACATAAGTCCATGCCCCAGCAGTTAATGCTGAAGAACTTGAATGATTCTATAAAGACCTATAAGACCTTCTAGAACTAACACCCAAGAAAGATGTCCTTTTTAATATAGGGGACTGGAATGCAAAAGTAGGAAGTCAAGAGACACCTGGAGTAATAGGC
This sequence comes from Bos indicus x Bos taurus, assembly GCF_003369695.1. Classification (NCBI taxonomy): domain Eukaryota; kingdom Metazoa; phylum Chordata; class Mammalia; order Artiodactyla; family Bovidae; genus Bos; species Bos indicus x Bos taurus. The sequence goes on from NC_040087.1 coordinate 57,523,342, forward strand.
AAATTTGGCCTTGGAGTACAAAATGAAGCAGGTCAAAGGCTAACAGAGTTTTGCCAAGAGAACGCACTGTTCATAGCAAACACCCTCTTCCAACAACACAAGGGAAGACTCTACACAAGGACATCACCAGATGGCCATTATTGAAATGAGATTGATTATATTCTTTGCAGTCAAAGAAGGAAAAGCTCTATACAGTCAGGAAAAACAAGACTGGGAGCTGACTGTGGCTCAGATCATGAACCCCTTATTGTCAAATTCAGACTGAAATTGAAGAAAGTAGGGAAAACCACTACACCATTCAGGTACGACCTAAATCAAATCCCTTACAATTATACAGTGGAAGTGAGATATAGATTGATTCAAGGGATTCATCACAGCACTGTTTATAATAGCCAGGACATGGAAGCAACCTAGATGTCCATCAGCAGATGAATGGATAAGAAAGCTATGGTACATATACACAATGGAGTATTACTCAGCCATTAAAAAGAATACATTTGAATCAGTTCTAATGAGGTGGATGAAACTGGAGCCTATTATACAGAGTGAAGTAAGCCAGAAGGAAAAACATCAATACAGTATACTAACGCATATATATGGAATTTAGAAAGATGGTAACAATAACCCGGTGTACGAGACAGCAAAAGAGACACTGATGTATATATAGAACAGTCTTATGGACTCTGTGGGAGAGCGAGAGGGTGGGAAGATTTGGGAGAATGACATTGAAACATGTAAAATATCATGTAAGAAACGAGTCACCAGTCCAGGTTCGATGCACGATACTGGATGATTGGGGCTAGTGCACTGGGACGACCCAGAGGGATGGTATGGGGAGGGAGGAGGGAGGAGGGTTCAGGATGGGGAACACATGTATACCTGTTGCGGATTCATTTTGATATTTGTCAAAACTAATACAATTACGTAAAGTTTAAAAATAAAATAATAAAAAAAAGGGGGGGATTAGATCTGGTAGACAGAGTGCCTGATGAACTATGGATGGAGGTTCATAACATTATTCAGCAGGCTGGGATTAAGACCATCCCCAAGGGGAAAAAAAAAATGCAAAAAGGCAAAATGGCTGTCTGAGGAGGCCTTACAAATAGCTGAGAAAAGAAGAGTAGTGAAAGGCAAAGGAGAAAAGGAAAGATATGCCCATTTGAATGCAGAGTTTCAAAGTATAGCAAGATGAGATAAGAAAGCTTTCCTCAGTGGTCAATGCAAAGAAATAGAGGAAAACAATAAAAATGGAAAAGACTAGAGATATCTTCAAGGAAATTAGAGATACCAAGGGAACATTTCATGCAAAGATGGGTACTATAAAAGACAGAAATGGTTTGGACCTAACAGAAGCAGAAGATATTAAAAAGATATGGCAGGAATACACAGAAGAACTATACAAAAAAGATCTTCATGACCCAGATAACCACGGTGGTGTGATCATTCACCTAGAGCCAGACATCCTGGAATGTGGAGTCAAATGAGCTTTAGGAAGCATCACTACGAAGAAAGCTAGTGGAGATGGTGGAAATCCAGTTGATTTTTTTCAAATCCTAAAAGACATGAAAAGTGTCTTTTCACAGTGAAAAGACAGTGAAAGTGCTGCACTGATCATGCCAGCAAATATGGAAACCTCAACAGTGCCCACAGGACTTTAGTTTTCATTCCAATCCCAAAGAAAGACAATGCCAAAGTTTTCAAAGTACCGCACAGTTGAACTCATCTCACACGCTAGCAAAGTAATGCTCAAAATCCTCCTAGCTACGCTTCAACAGTACACAAATCCTGAACTTCCAGATGTTCAAGCTGGATTTACAAAGGCAAAGGAACCAGAGATCAAATTGCAATCATTGAAAAAACAAGAGAGTTACAGGAAAACATCTACTTTGCTTTATTGACTACACCAAAATCTTTGACTGTGTGGATCACAAGAAACTGGATAATTCTGAAAGAGATGGGAATACAAGACCACTTGACCTGCCTCCTGAGATATCTGTATGCAGGTCAAGAGGCAACAGTTAGAAGTGGACATGGAACAATAGACTGATTCCAAATAGGAAAAAGAGTACATCAAGGCTGTATATTATCACCCTGCTTATTTAACTTATATGCAGAGTACATCATGCGAAATGCCAGGCTGGATGAAGCACAAGCTGGAATCATATCAATAACCTCAGATATGCTGATGATACCACACTTATGACAGAAAATGAAGAACTAAAGAGGCTCTTGATGAAACTGAAAGAGGAGAGTTAAAAAGTCAGCTGAAGCTCAATATTCTGAAAACTAAGATCATGGCATCCAGTCCCATCACTTCATGGCAAATAGATGGGGAAACAATGGAAACTGACAGACTTCATTGTCTTGGGTTCCAAAATACTGAAGATGGTGACTGCCGCCATGAAATGAAAAGACGCTTTCTCCTTGGAAGAAAAGCTATGATCAACATAGACAGCATATTAAAAAACAGAAATGTTACTTTGCCAACAAAGGCCTGTCTTGTCAAAGCTATGGTTTTTCCATTAGTCATGTATGGATGTCAGAGTTGGGCTATAAAGAATTCTGAGTGCCAAAGAATTGATGCTTTTTGAACTGTGACATTGGAAAAGACTCTTGAGAGTCCCTTGGAGTGCGAGGAGATCCAACCAGTCTATCCTAAAGGAAATCAGTCCTAAATATTTGTTGGAAGGACTGATGCTGAAGCTGAAACTCCAATCCTTTGTCCACCTGATGCGAAGAACTGACTCGTTGGAAAAGACCCTGATTGTGGGAACAATTGAAGGTAGGAGGAGAAGGGGACAACAGGGGATGAGATGGTTGGATGGCATCACCATCTCTATGGACATGAGTTTGAATAAGCTCCGGGAGTTTCTGATGGACAGGGAAGCTTGGCATGCTTGCAATCCATGGGGTCCCAAAGAGTTGGACACAACTTACTGAATGAATAAGACTAATTTACAGGCCTTTATGTTTCATTACAATTTTGTCTGATGACTGACATCAGATGCATACACAAACAGATTCCATTTCTTGAAAAGTGTTAGGTGGTCTGTGAAACCACTTCCCAGTGACCAGATACAACTCAGGTAATCACTGAAGTTATCCCTAGGATATAAAGCAAATTAACACACATTTATTCTCGAAAATTTATAAGGGAGTTCCCTGGTGGTCCAGTGATTAGGACTCAGCACTTTCACTGCTACGCCTGGCTTTAGTCCCTGGTCAGAGAGCTAAGTTCCGCAAGCCATTCATCATTGTTGTAAATAAATAATTTTGATTTTTCTTTTTTTTTAAATCTACTGAATATCAGGAAGAGAAAAGGAGTGACCATATGAGTCCAGACATGGTCTGTTCTCTGTCTCCATGCATATCCCTTGTTCCATTCTGGGCAGCTGTGGCCAAAATGGGGGGTCTCTCTTTCTACCCAGCTCTAAGTTAAATCCTGGAATCTCTAGAAATATATATTACAAGCATTCCTCACTACCCTAGTTTCTTGTTGCTTAAGCCAAACTCCAGATGAAACCTTACTGCAGTGCACAAACCTGTCACTGTACCTAATTCAGGTAAGAAAAACTCAAAGTACTTTTGCAGTTGCCCTCACTCAGGCTCACTCATAGGTTAGAGGTACCACACTAGGAAGGTCAAGGTTCTGAGAAGATCAGAGGCTGTAGCCTCCTTTTAGCATCCCATTTATATCCTAGGTATGTCATTAGAAGAAGAGCATGCAAGTGTCCCCAACCCCATATTTAGAGCAGTGGCTCAGAATTTTTTCCTAATGAAAGATTTAAGCCATAAGAACAGAGATCAGAGAGTTCTCCCAAAAAGAATTGGCTTTATTTTGAACAGCACTTAGAGAAGATTTAGTCTAGGGCCCTTTCAGAAACAAGAGCTTTTAATTAGTAAGCAGCCAACGAATGGTTAATATATCTTCATGAGAATGAGCTAAGCTTCAGATCAGTTAGTTTACCAGAGACAAGGTAAAAAGACAGCTAAGTTGATCCCTTCTAGAAGCAGGAAAAGAAAAAAAAAAAAAGAAAATTTTCAAGATACCTTCAAAAACTACCTGTGCAAAGGAACCCAAGTTAAAGTAGATCACTGTGTATTAATTTATGTTCCTGGGCATTGATAGAAACAATATAACAAGGAGATAACAATTAATGAGCCTTACATCTGAGTGTGATGCCAACACAAGAAGTCAACAGAAATCAGTGAATGAGACTTACATAGAGCCCGGGCACCAGTGCCAAGACTCCGCCCTGCCAGTGCAGGAAACATAAGAGACATGGATTTGATCCATGGGTTGGGAAGAGCCTCTGGAGAAGGAAATGGCAACAAGCTCCAGTATTCTTGCCTGGAAAATCCCATAGACATAGAAGCCTGGCAGCCTATAGTCTGTGTCTCACAAAGAGTCTAACACAACTGAGCACGCATAGCTAAAACCACTATCAATACAGGTACCTGTGTTCTAAGTCACTTCCATCCTGTCTGACACTTTGCAGCCCTGTGGACTGTAGCCCGCCAGGTTCCTCTGTCCATGAGATTCTCCAGGAAGGAATACTGGAGTGGGTTGCCATGCCCTTCTTTAGGAGATCTTCCATACTCAGGGATCAGATCTGTGTCTCTTTCATCTCCTGCATTGGCAGGTGGGTCTTTACCACTTGTGCCACCTGGGAAGCCCATCAATGCGGGGGACCCTGTATGTTCAAGGCTGTGCCACTGAGGTGAGACATTAGAGGCTTTACAAGGCAAAGGAAACAGTTGCCACAAAAATAGATCAGCCAATACACTAAACAAATGAACAGATAAACAACAGCAAAGTAGCAAGTCCCAGAAGCCTCGTAAAAGAAATATTAGAGGGAAATTGAAATCCACAGCCAAAAGTGAACACCAGTAAAAGTGATTATGTAAATCAAAATACAATAAATGTATAATGTGTCTCCTTTCCTCTCTTTGCTGATTTTTAAAATGAATTGTGTGAAACAGCTTGTATATAATTGTCTGGATCCATAATGCATAGAAATGTACTATACTTTTTAGTAAGAACATAATGGAAATAGGTAAAAGCAAATCTGTATTGGACTCAGGAAATGATACCATATGGTACATCAAATCCATAAATACAAATGAAAGGAACCAAAATGATATGTGAGCAGGTTAATGTAACAACTTCTATAAATATATACTTAGTCAATTTTCTATATAAACTTTTGTAAATGATATACAATTGTATATAGTAATAACTTATAATATATGGCAGACAAATCCAGCTACCTTGGTAATAGCATTATATTTTGAATGGATTACAGAATCTAATTAAAGGCAGATTTCCAGGCTGAATAGAAAACAAACAAGATCCATATATAGGCTCCCTATGGGAAACACACTTTAAATCCAGATATACAATTAGATTGAAAGTAAACTAATTAAATAAATAAAAACATATCATTGCAAGCAGAAGCCATAAGAAAGCAAGAAAGGCTATACTAGTATCAGATAATACATACTTAAATATTTCATCTCTGTGCGAAGCTTTTACTCTTAAAATTTAAGTTTCAAACAGTATATTATGTTGGAAAGACTATTGTAGAGAAAGTAGCATTATAGGGATAACAAAACTGAAACTTTAGATAGATGAACCTTTTTCTTTCTGAATTATTGTGAGTTATCATTTAGTTTTCTTTCTTCCTTCCTTTACTTTTTTCTTTCTCTTTTATCTTTCTTTCCTTCCTTCCTCCTTTTTGTTTTGCCTTAAAATTTCAGGTTTAACATTATATATCTGAAATTCAAAATTCTGAACTATAATTTTGATGATCATATTTTATCATTTTATATAAAGACTTTTTAATACATTTTTTCACATCTTCATGAATGTTACCAAATTGAATGTCAAATATATATTTAAACACTTTTCATGTAAGTCTAATCTACTATTGTTCAACTATGAGTAAGGCATTGGTTAATCAACAAAAATGATTATTTTGCTCAACATATCATTTGAAAATACTTTATGCATATTGTTAACCAAATAAAAAATAAAAACAAGTCAACACTTAACATGTTTCAAGCATTATCACAGTGGTTTAACATTAATGAATTTAATCTTTACAGCAATCTTGTATATTAGTTTACTTCTGTTTTACAAATGAGGAATCTGAAGTATAGTGACGTTAAATTACACACCTGTGATCACAAAACCAGTAGCTAGTAACTAAAATTTCAACTCAGAAAGTCTGGTTTCAAAATCTGAGATCTAATTTAAAATTCCTATATTCTCAACAAAGAGTCGCATTATTTTAAAATATCATTACATTGTGCTGGAAATGTAACCTTTTTGACCTGTTAGAGGAAAGGTTGTTTTCATAGGGTCTAAATATTTTTAATCCAAATGGCTTCTTTTTCAAAACCTATGAAAATATAATCAATCTAAGTGGCTTATCATTTCCAAACATGAAACTGTGTCTTTTAATTTAATTCTGGAATGTAATTTTGACTTTGACCTGACATACTGTCACAGAGGATTAATTAAATAATTAACAACATAAACTATACATTGAATACCCACTGTCCTTAAGGTACCGATATAGTTTTGAACCAGAAGACATGAAATTTTACCATGAAGTTTAAATTACTTCCTCACAATAAAGCCAGTTGTCCATTTAGAAATACAAAATTCATAAGTATTACATGTCTGTTATCAAGGAGGTTATTTTATAATTAGATATCAATTAAATATTAATTTCAATTGTAATTTCTTTTCACTATATAGTTAGAAATAAGTACCCAATTTCATAAAATAAATGGTCCATGCTCCAAAAAAGATGAATGAGAAAAAAATGCATTGACATTTTTGGATGGTATTGAGGTATGCATAGACAGTTATACAAAAGCATTCATTATTGCTACTTCTTAATATAGCATTAAATAACTTCTTTTGATCAATGCCAAAATCAAGGTATAAGAAAACAGATTTATTTTAGAAGATGAGGTAGAACTAAACAAAATCAACTTCATGCTTTTACAGTATTTAATTTCTTCTTGATATTTTTCTCATATATATGTAAGAAATAGTATAAAATATATAAAGGTGTTGAATTTCATATTAGTAAAAAACACTGTAAATTTGCCAACTTCATATTTGAAATTTAAATGAAATTTTCTGAAACTATGTGTTTGACTAATTAATCAGAGGATTTATTTTAAAAGTAATGTTTTAATTTTTTTCACTAGAGAGTTCAAGAGTTAATACAGTATAATTGTTAGTTTATCAGGTTACCAAATTTCACGAAAACATTACCTGGTTAATTTTCTTTCCTAATTCAACTTTTCTAAGTATTCATTGTCAAGGATTCAAAAAATAAATTATGCCATTTTTACACTACCTGTTTTACATATAAATCTATTATTTAGAGTTCTCACAGTGATACCAGCTACTCATTTATCTATTTGTTCAATTTATTATAACTTTTTTAACACCATCACCCTATAATTATACTAAATGACCAAGGTTTTTATGATCTTAATTGATATATGTTTTGTATAGAACCATTCATTTTGTTAGCAAAGGAAAGTCTTGGAGACCCCTCCTCCAAGGAAAGACTCAAAGAAGAGTCCAAGGTCTTACCCATTGCAAGAAAGTTTATTAATGATAAGGAAAGAAAGAACAAGTTGCAAAGAGTTAGACAGGACTGAGTGAGCACACACAGAGAGAATACCTCAGGAGAGAGGTGGGCCATGCCAAGGGAGGGAAGAGCCGTGGAGGGCATAGGTACAGAGTTTTTATGGCAAGATCCTTTGCATAATCCGGGAGGTAGTTGATTGGGAGCTGCAGGCTGTATGACCAGATGCTCTACTGTGCATATCCTTCCCATAATTCGTCTGTTGTAAGTAGATGTATGTGTTCATGAAATATATATGAGCGGTTAATGAGTCCAGTGACCACCAAAGGTTACTTTAGGATAGTATGAGGTGTGTGCTTGTGCTAGCGTAGGGAAAGTCCTGCCTGTCTGCCAATGGGGATTTTCTTCTGGGTCCCCTGACTATGTTGGAGTACTGATAGGGGGCATTAGGGGTGGGGCTTGTAAATTACTTCATGGGATTAGGTGGCTACTCCATGTTTAGCTGAAGTGGCCACCTCTAGTTGCTATCAGCTAACTTCCTGCCTAACAGTTTGCATTATTCAAAAAACAATATATTTTATATTTCATAAGTAATTTTACTTTAAAAAAATTAGTATCAGTGTTGATGTATCACTTCTATTATGTTTTACTCTTTTTGTTTAAATACATGTTTAATAATTTAGCAATATCTCATGAAAACATTTTAGAGAACATTTTCAACCACCTTACAATAACAGCATCTAAAATAAATCTGTGTCCTCAGAAACGCATATTGTATGCAAATTTAAGCATATTGGAATGTTAAACAAACCATTGTCAACCAGCAGAGTGTGTCAAAAACCTTGAAGGTAAGAAAATCATTTTTATCTAGGTGCCACTGATGGAATCAGTTAATGAAGAGATTTAAAAATAGTTCATTGACATTATTCAAATTTATTTGTTAATTAATTTACCATTTAGTGATAATGGTAAGGACCTGGAGAAGAGAGCTTAAATACACTTCTATTATAATGTACATTTAAAAATTCAAAGGAAAATAATGCTGTATATATGTATGTATAGATATAGATATAGATATATAGATATGTATAATGCTTAGTCCCTCAGTCATGTCCAACTCTTTGAGATCCTTTGGACTGTAGCCTGCAATGCTCCTCAGTCCCTGGGATTCTCCAGGCAAGAATGCTGGAGTAGGGTGCTATGCTCTTCTCCAGGGGATTTTCCCAACCCAGGGATCAAACCCATGTCTTCTGTATCTCCTGCATTGCAGGCGGATTCTTTACCAACAGTTCCACCTGGGAAGCCCATTAATATGTATACATATATATATATATATATATATATATATATGACTTCTTTAGTGAAATTACCTGATGCATTTGACATTTTTAGTTGATGTGGATTGATTTCTGCATTTACCAGTTCGTAACAAAGACATACATATTTATGTTTGAACTGTGAAAAAAAAGTTCCAACTTTTACTAATAACAACTTCACCAAAAAACAATCAATGCAGAAGATGATGAAACTATGGTTTTCAGTCACTGAGAAAATATAATCAATAAGTTAAAACCCTGTATAGCATTTCTCTATATTGAAATATCACAGATGTTGAAAGAAGAGAAATGCTTGTGTGCTGATATGAGTTTCATATTCAGTGTTAGAGGGTATAATATCACTCAAAGACAGACTGTTAAATTAAAGATACATATAGATCCTGAGCCAGAGAAGGCAATGACAACCCACTCCAGTGTTCTTGCCTGGAAAATCCCATGGACAGAGGAGCTGGGTAGGCTGCAGTCCATGGGGTCATTAAGAGTCAGACATGACTGACCGACTTCACTTTCACTTTTCATTGTCATGCATTGAAGAAAGAAATGGCAACCCACTCCAGTATTCTTGCCTGGAGAATCCCAGAGACGGGGGAGCCTGGTGGGCTGCTGTCTATGGGGTTACACAGAGTTGAACACGACTAAAGCGACTTAGCAGCAGCAGCAGCATAGATCCTGAGCAGTCACACCAACATGCACACCTACACACACACAGACACAGACACACATACATGCACACAAGCATGTTTAGTCAGTAAACACATTTAACCCAATAAAAAGAGAAAAAAAATAATACAAAGAACAACTTGATAAATAGAAAATAAGATGGTGTGTTTAAACCTAAATCCACAGATAATTCAATTATAAAAGCACATTGCCCCAAAGCAGAAATTAAAAGGAATATTACTCAGCTATAAAAAAAAATGCATTCAAGTCAGTCCTAATAAGGGTGGATGAACCTAGAACCTATTATACAAGGTGAAGTAAGTCAGAGAAAGACAAATACTGTATAGTAACATACGCCTATGGAATCCAGGATGGTACTGATGATTCTATATGCAGAGCAGCCATTCAGACACAGATGTAGAGAACAGACTTGTGGACATAGTAGGGGAAGGAGAGGGTGGGACAGACCGAGAGAATAGCATGAAAACGTATACATTTCCATATGTAAAATAGACAGCAAGTAGGAATTGACTATGTGACACAAGGAGCTCAACCCCATGCTCTGTGACAACCTAGAGGGAGATGGGAGAGGGATTCAGGAAGGAGGGAACATATGTATACCTGTGGCTGATTTAGGCTGATGTATGGTAGAAACCAACACAATAGTGTAAAGCAATCATCCTCCAGTAAAAAGGCATACACTGTCAATTATATCTGGCATACAAGAAATACATCTTATGTGGAGAAAAGGGAACCCTCTTACACTGTTGGTGGAAATGCAAACTAGTACAGCCACTATGGAGAACAGTGTGGAGATTCCTTAAAAAACTGGAAATAGAACTGCCATACGACCCAGCAATCCCACTGCTGGGCATACACACTGAGGACACCAGAATTGAAAGAGACACGTGTACCCCAATGTTCATCACAGCACTGTTTATAATAGCCAGGACATGGAAGCAACCTAGATGTCCATCAGCAGATGAATGGATAAGAAAGCTGTGGTACATACACACAATGGAGTGTTAATCAGCCATTAAAAAGAATACATTTGAATCAGTTCTAATGAGGTGGTTGAAACTGTAGCTGATTATACAAAGTGAAGTAAGCCAGAAAGAAAAACACCAATACAGTATACTAATGCATATATATGGAATTTAGAAAGATGGTAATGATAACCCTTTATATGAGACAGCAAAAGAGACACAGATGTATAGAACAGTCTTTTGGACTCTGTGGGAGAGAGAAGGGGGTGATGTTTTGGGAGAATGGCATTGAAACATGTATAATATCATATAAGAAATGAATCACCAGTCCAGGTTCGATGCAGGATACAGGATACTTGGGGCTGGTGCACTGGGATGACCCAGAGGGATGGTACGGGGACGGAGGTGGGAGGGGGGTTCAGGATTGGGAACACGTGTACACCCATGGTGGATTCATGTTGATGTATGGCAAAACAATACAATATTGTAAAGTAATTAACCTCTAATTAAAATAAATAAATTTAAAAAATAAAATAAAAAAAAGAAATACATCTTAGGTATATAGATATATGCAGTTTAAAGGAAGAGGATGGTAAAATAACATTATGCAAACATTTTTCAGATAAGTTCCTTATTTGCATATTCAAAAAAATAAAAATAAACTTTAGGAAAAGAAATATTGCCAAAAATAAAGGGCTGTTTTATAATTATAAAACAGTCAGTTCTTCAGGAAGATTTAAAAAGTCATAAATGTACATACATCTGTTAATACAGTATCAAAATAATATGAAGCAAAAGCTGACAGAAAATAAAGTAGAAATGGCTTTTTTTTTTTTTTTTTACTTTAAAATATTGTATTGGTAGCATGAACCTCTCAGTAATCATTAGTATAAGACAAAATGCCTTTAAAAGTAAAAAAAAAAATAAAAGAAAAACTTATAGTAAGGTAATTGAGATAATAGAACCACTCCAAAAGAGTAGAAAAACAGTTTTCTCAAGTTGCTTGCACACACGCATGCTAAGTTGCTTCAGTTGTGTCCAACTCTTTGCGATTGTATGGACTGTAGCCCACTAAGCTCCTCCTGGCTTCTCCAGGCAAGGATACTCTTGTGAGTTGCTGTTTCCTCCTCCAAGGGATCTTTCTGACCCTGGGATTGAATCCACGTCTTTTATGTCTCCTGCATTGGTAGGCGGGTTCTTTACCATTAGTGCTACCTGGGAAGCTCAAGTTAGTTGGGAACATGAAGATATGTCTAAATAAATTTGAGGAATTAAATCCTATAAATCATAATCTTTAACCACAATAGAATTGGATTTTGAAAGTACACTGTCAAATATGCCTCAGGTTAAAAAAGATAATTTTAAAATGGTAAATTTAAAAAATTAAAAACATATCTTACCAAAATTTGGAAAATACATTAAAACAATGCTTGGAGTAAAATGTATAGTTTTAAATGCTTATATCAGAAAATAATCTGGTCTAAAATGTGTGATCTAAGTTTCTATACTAAGATGCTAAATGAAGTAGAAATAAAATCCAAAACATGGAGGAGAAGGATATAATAAGATAAAAATAGCAAGCAATAAAATAGAAATAAGCAAAATATTAAATAAATGAATCAAAAATCTAATTTTATTAAAAAAATACGAAATTGATGAACATCTACCTAGACTGATTATGCAATAAAGGAGAGAACATGAAAATTTCCAATGTCATGAATGAAGATGGGAACATTAGTATAGATTCTACAGATATTTTAGGAGCATGAGAAAATATGAACAATTTCATGCTGTACATTTGCCTTAAAGATTGAATATAGTTTCTTTGAAAAATGCACATAACTAAAACTGACTTAAGAAATAACATATTCAGTAGACTAAATAAAATAAATTTATATTTAAAACCCTTCCCAACAAGAAAACTCCTGACTCCAATGGCTTCTCTGGTAAGCCATTTCAAAAACTTAGGGGAAAGTAATATCAATTGTACACAAACTTTTTTAGAAATAAAAGATGAAAGAAGGCATTATCACTTATTTTATAAAGTCTGCATCATCCTGACAACAAAACCAGCAGAGAGCATTATGGAAAAACAAAAGTGTATACCACATTATACCACATGAATCTAGGTACAAAATTAAAATATATGTGTATATGTGTATACATACACACACATGAGAAAAGAGAATCCAAATGCAACTGCTTATTTAAAAGATAATTTTAGTGAGGCATATTTTAAAACATGATCATGTAAGATTGTTCCAATAATGGATCACTCTTCGGCATTCATAACTCTCGTCAATATAATTCACTAATGAACAGGTTACCAAATAAGCATTAAATAAATATCTTATTTGTGATGAAAATGTTCACACAGTAAGCAATAAGGGAAGTTTCCTTAATCCAACAGTGAATATAACAAAATTTTTAAAAAAGGAGAAAGGAAAAGAAAAAAAAAAAAAGGAGAGGATTAGAGAGAGAAAGGAGGAAGGAATTAACAAAGGGAAGATTAACGAGAAAAAGAAAGGAGGCAGTGAGAAAGAAAAGGAGGAGGGAAGGAAGGCAAACGGAAAAAAAAAAAAAAAACCTTATATCTAGGCAAGGAGGCACTGTCACCACTTTTATTCAATATGGTATTAGAGATTTTTCCCTAGAGTAACAGGGCAATCAAAGAAGTAATACGTGCACTGAACAAAACAATAAGAGGTAAACATCTCTTTATTTGCATACAGCATTATTGTATATGAAGAAAATCCTGAGTAATATACAAAACTAATAAAAATAATAAGTGGGATTAGAAAAGTAATTTATCATTTGTATTTCTATATACTAGAAAATAACAATTGGAAACAACTGAGAAATGGAGTCAAAATTTAAAAATGTCATTCAAATTATTACCTCACAGCATGAAATACTTAGGGATAAGTTTTAACAAAACGCATATGTGACTTCTGCACTGGTAACTATAAAACAGGACTTAATAACATTTAAGACATTAAAATTATTAAATTAATATTTGGAAAGATTCTAGTTATTCATGCCGTTGGCCAATTTGATTCTGTTAAGATGATAATTCACACCAATTTACTGAATGAATTCAATATAGTTCTAGTTAAAACCCCATCAGACTTTTGTAGAAATATACAAGCTGATTCTAAAATATGTATGCAGTTTCAAAGGACTTGGAATAGCTAAAACAATTTGGGAAATGAATACAGTTGGAAGATGTACACTATGTGACTAAAATTTATAGTGAAACTAGAGTAGTTAGGACACTTACATTATTTGAGTATATACATATAGATCAATAGGATAAATTAGGGTCCACAAATGGACCCCTCTATCAGTGATATTCAGCCCTGTTGTCATAGTAATTCAGTAAAAAGAATAGCTAATATTTTCAGTCATGTTGATGAAGCAACTTGCTATCTCTAGGAGAGAAGGGGAAAAAAAAGTTGCTACCTACAATATAAGTGAAAATTATATTTCAATGATTTATAGAAACTGAAAAAGCTAAATCTATGATATTTCTAGACTGAATGATAGAAGAAAATATTTGTGGTCCCCAGATAGGCAAAATACATGACCAATTGGAAAAAAAAAAAAGATAAATTGTGCTTCAAATAAACTAAAAATTTCTGATTTTCATGAATGCCATTAGAAAAGAAAAGGAAAGCACAGATTGGAAGAAAATATTTGCAATACTGATACCTGATAAATGACTTGGATCTGAAGTATATAAGAAACTCTTATAACTCTATAATAAGAAGACAAACTGCCAAATTAAAACTGTGCAAAGAATTTGTGCACCAAAGAACATATGCTAATGGAAAGTAGGCACTGGGATACTGCCTACCATAATTAGTCATTAGGGAAATGCAAATTAAAATCACAGATACCATTACCCAGTGCAAGAATAGCTGAAATTTAAACAAGCAGAAAACCAAGTGTTGGTAAGCATATAAATTAACTCAAACTCCTACATTGCTGATGGAAATCTGAAACAGTATGACCACTTTGCAAAATATTCTGGCAGTTCCTTATACAGTTAAAACATGTACCTACCATGAGCCTGGGGCTTCCCTGATAGCTCAGTTGGTGAAGAATCCGCCTGCAATGCGGGGGACCTGGGTTCAATCCCTGGGTTGGAAAGATACCCTGGAGAAGGGAAAGGCTACCCACTCCAGTATTCAGGCCTGGAGAATTCCACGGACTATATAGTCCATGGGGTCAAAAAGAGTCAGACACAACTGAATGACTTTCACTTACAATGAGCCAAGATCACTGGAGACTTAAATATTTACCTAACATAAATGAAAATATATATTCTTATAAATATTTGTACAGACATTTTATTTTGCTATTTTTCTTGTAATAGCTGAAAATTACAGGCAACAAAAAAGTCTATAAACAGGTGAAAGATCAACTTTTGATCTATCCATACTTCATGGCAAATAGGGAAAAAATGGAAACAGTGACAGTCTTTATTTTCTTGGGCTCCAAAATTATTGTGAATGTTGACTGCAGCCATGATATTAAAAGACACTTGCTCCTTGGAAGAAAAGCAATGACAAACCTAGACAGTGTTTTAAAAAAGCAGAGACATCACTTTGCCAACAAAGGTCTATATAGTCAATGTTATAGTTTCTCCAATAGTCATGTGCAGATGTGAGAGCGGACCATAAAGAAGGGTGAGCACCAAAGAATAGATGCTTTTGCATTGTGGTGCTGGAGAATACTCTTGAGAGTCCCTTGGACTTCACAGAGATCAAACAAATCAATCCTAAAGGAAATCAACCCTCAATATTCTTTAGAGGGACTGCTACTGTAGCTGAAAGTCCAATACTTTGGCCACCTGATGCAATGAGCCACTCTTTGGAAAAGACCCTGATGCTAGCAAGGATTGAAGGCAAGAGGAGAAGGGGGCAACAGAGGATGAGATGGGTGGATAGCATCACCAAACTCAATGGACATGAGTTTGAGCAAACTGTGAGATGGTGAAGGACAGTGAAGCCTGGCATGCTACAGTCCATGGGGTTGCAAAGAGTCAGACATGACTGAGCTACTAAACAGCAGCATATAATAATACCAATACAAAGAATGATCTAATGACAGATGAAATAACAAGAATAATTCTCAAAACCATTTTGGTAAGTGACAAAAGCCAAATACAAAAGGATATTTACTCTATCTTTTCATTATATAGAACACTTAAAGAGGCAACTCTCATTTATAGGGACACAAAGCTAATTTTCCCATGAATGGAGAGAGAACCACCAACAGTAATAGATGTTTACATCCTGTATCTTGATTGTGGTGATAGTTACTTGGGTGTATGCGTGCTCAGTTGCTTCAGTTTTGTCTGACTCTTTGTGTCCCCATGGACCATAATCCACCAGACTAGGCTTCTCTGTCCATGAGATTTTCCAGGCAAGAATACTGGAGTGGGTTGCCATGCCTTCCTCCAGGGGATGTTCCCGACCCAGGAATCAAATCCATGTCTCCTGCATTGAAGGCATTTTTTTTTTTATTTTAAATACTGAGTTTATATTTGTGTTTAAATTCATTGGTGTGTACTACTAAAATTAATGTGTTTAATTGTGTTGCAATTCACAGCAATATTTATTCCAGTAAATGTGCGTGCATGCTCAGTCTTGTCCAACTCTTTGTGACCCCATAGACTGTAGCCTCTCAGGCTCCTCTGTCCATGAAATTTCTCAAGCAAGAATACTGGAGTGGGTTGCCATTTCCTACACCAGGGGATCTTCCCAACCAAGGGATCGAACCTGCATCTCTGGCATCTTCTGCATTGGGGGGCAGTTCTTTAGCATTAGGGCTACCTGAAAAGAAAATCTCAAGATGTATTTGTCTACCTTATTTCTGAGATCTACTGGCAGT
This sequence comes from Bos indicus x Bos taurus, assembly GCF_003369695.1. Classification (NCBI taxonomy): domain Eukaryota; kingdom Metazoa; phylum Chordata; class Mammalia; order Artiodactyla; family Bovidae; genus Bos; species Bos indicus x Bos taurus. The sequence goes on from NC_040087.1 coordinate 57,539,839, forward strand.
GGTTTCTCTGAATAATAATGTGGGTCTTTTTAGACGATATAAATGATAGACTTCTCCATTTTGAAAGTTTCCTTTTTAAGGTTGCAGCCAGAACAGGCAAAATGCACTATGTGCTAACTTACTTTTTTCTTACTTATTTCTCTTTTTGATTTAATTTAAATTTTATCTTTGAGTAATTGATTCACAGTGTTGTTATTTTGTGTTAGTTTCAGCTGTATATAGCAAAGTGATTGTTATACATGTACATATATTCTTTCTTTTTCAGATTCTTTTCCTATATTAGTTGTTACAGAGTATTCAGTAGAGTTCCCTGTAATATATACAGTAGGTCCTTGTTGATTTTCTATTTTATTTTTGTGGTATGTATATGTTAATCCCATACTCCTGGTTTACCCGCCCCCACCGCCTTTGCCTTCTAGTAACTATGAGTTTGTTTTCAAACTCTCCATCTGTTTTGTAAATAAGTTCATTAGTATCTATTTTTTTTCTTTTTCAGCTTTCCCATATAAGTGATATCCTTATTTCTCTTGATTTCAGCATCCTTATTCTCTGCAGGAACCAGAATACAAAAAAACTAAAAAGCAAAATAAAACATGTAAAAGATAAAGAAAACCCATAGCAGCATGGCCTAGTATAACACATTTTTTTTTTTTAAGGGATTTTAAGTTGATAAAGAACGTAATTTTGTTCTAAAGTTACTCTCTGAGCCAGTTTTTCTCCTTGCCACTAGATGGAGTGCCATAGTCTTCTCCGATTTGTTCTTAAGAAGTAGGACTTCCAGGCATTAAAGCTCCAATCACATGCTCATTTAAGCAGTTACAAAACCACTCCAGTGTTCATCATCATAACCAATCAAAAGCTTTTTTCTTCAAGGCTAAAACTGATGCCTACTCTGAAGATCGGGGTAAGAAACTTGGATAGAGGATTTCACTCTGGTTTCTCTTGTTGCTGTCTAGTCTTTTAAGTCCTGTCCAACTCTGCTGCCCCATGGACTGTAGCCGGCCTGGCTCCTCTGCCCATGGGATTTCCCAGGCAGGAATACTGGAGTAGGTTGCCATTTCCTCCTCTAGGGTGTCATCCCAATTCAAGAATCAAACTTCTATTTCTGGGGTCTCCTGCTTGGTAGGTGGATTCTTTACCACTAGTGCTAACTGGTCTTTTTACTATTTAGCTTACTGGGTTTTCTAACTTTATGTATTCCTCTCCTCGCTTCATGAGTCTGCTTTTTTTCTTTACAGATAGAGAACAAAAGGAGAACAGAGATTTAAGTGTGGAAAATGTCTTTGTGCAAGGATATATGGGATGAATCTTTCTGAATTGAATCTCAGTTATTCTTAATCATGTACAACACTTGTGTGACTTTCTCAAATGTTTCTCATTAAGATCTCCCAACTCTAGTTTATGAGGGGCACACACCCACCCACCAACCCCCCCACGCAAACACACACACACACACACACACACACACACTGGACTGTTATTCCAATATAAAAAAGGAGATCCCACCATTTGTGACAACATGAATGGACTCTGAGGGCATTATACTCAGAGTGAAATTGGTCAGACAAAGACAAATACTGTATGGTCTCATTTATATGGGGAATCTTAAAAAAAAAAAAGAACTCAGAAACAGAGAACAGATTGGTTGGTGCCAGAGGTGTGAGGATACTAGAAACAGGTAATGGTGATCAAGAGGTACAGATTTCCAGTTAAAAGATAAATTCTGAGAGTGTAACGTTCAACATGGTGACTATAGTTAACAATACTGTTTTGTATATTTAAAGTTCTTCAGAGAGCAGATCTTAACAGTTTTCATCACAAGAAAAAAAAGTGTAATTACGTGAGGCAATCAGTGTTAACTGGACTTACTGTGGTGATCATTACAGAATATATACATATATTAAATCATTGGATCCTATACCTTGAAATAAGCCAATTATATCTCAAAAAAACTGGGGAGGGGGTGAGTCTCTCAGAAATTTAAAAAAAAAAGATGCCATAAAAAATGGTCTTGTTCCATTTACTCTGCTTTCACACTTCTCCTTCAATAATGATTGTGGAACTGGCTTTCCACCCTTTGTCAGTCAGTCAATTGGTCACCTAGCAATTGCAACTAAGTGTGTATGTGTGTGTGTATGTGTCTTTTCCTTTGCAACTTTAATAGAATAAGAAGCTCACTTTTTGTAGAAGGAGCCTCATGAAGAGTCTATGCTACCATCCTGAATAAAAACCAACTATTATTAGGACTAGCAATAGATCACCTGCTGTTACCATTTTTAAATGGTAACTGTTCTGAATAGCTAAACTGTTTTAATTTGGGTTGTATTAGGCAAAGAAAGGATTTCTTTTCCTGGAACATATAGCAGGAATATAATAAAAGTGATGCAAAAATTGATATCAAATCAAAATAATCATAATATGCTTATTATGGCTACTTTTATTTTAAATAATTCAAAATATTTTAATCACTCTGAACTAACATTTCTTTGAATAATAGAGTTTACCAACCCCTGTCTAGTATATCTAATGCCATCAAGTATCCTTTGTGGGATAGTTTACAGATGAATAATGGTAATTTACAGATGAGTAAATGATCTCAAATATGTTAAGCAGTTTGTAGCAGTTTGTAGTTTGTCCCAAGGAGAAGGCAATGGCACCCCACTCCAGTACTCTTGCCTGGAAAATCCTGTGGATGGAGGAGCCTGGTAGGCTGCAGTCCATGGAGTCGCTAAGAGCTGGACTCGACTGAGCGACTTCACTTTCACTTTTGAAGAAGGAAATGGCAACCCACTCCAGTATTCTTGCCTGGAGAATCCCAGGGACCGAGGAGTCTGGTGGGAGGCCGACTATGGGGTCGCACAGAGTCGGACACGACTGAAGCAACTGAGCAGCAGCAGCAGTTTGTCCCAAACGACAAAGCTAGTAAGTGGTGGGCCTGGATATCAACTCTGATGACTCTCAGTCCAGTATCCTATTCACCGGATTGCAGATGACAATGTTTTATTAGCAGAGTTTCTTTTTAAAAATATAAATGGATTTGGTTGCATGGGGTCCTAGTTGCGGCATGTGGGATTTTCGTTTCCGACCAAGAATCGAACCTCTCCAATTGAAGGCAGATTCCTAGCAATCATGTTCTTTAAATGTGAACATTTGAAGTAGAAAAAGAGAAAACTTGCATATAACAAATACATGTTTTAAGAGTCCATCAAAATTTTCAGATACTTAGAAGATAGAACTGAAACTTACAGTATGAAATTTTAATAGACATTTTATGGCCTGTGAGTAATTGGCAACTTAGCTATTTAGTAAGAAAGAAAAAAGATATTTGATCACTTAAGGGGTTATGGATTTTATTAAAATATGTATGTATGTAGATCTGTGAAAGACTATTGAGATTTGAGTTTAAAACTTGTAGTTAACATTGCTAATGTGTTTTTTTGCTAATATTTTGAGATAGTATCCTCTCAAATTGAAAATGGTACATACGTAAGTTTTAATTTAAAAGTTCTTTTACTTTATAATTTCTTAAAACCTAAATTTAAATGAGTTTTTTACTTCTCCATTTAGCAGTTTCATAAAATAAATATTATATGAATTTCTCCATATCAATGTAATACTGAGTAATAAGTGATTTTGCATTAATGATGAAAGCAGTGTAGTAGTTCTAATACGGAAATAGAAAAAATTTGTCAGCCATTTTAAAATGACATGAATGACGGTAATTGAATAACAACAACTTTGTTATATTTTTTGACTTAAAGCCAGAAGGAAAAACATAAATACAGTATACTAACGCATATATATGGAATTTAGAATGATGGTAACAATAACCCAGTGTACGAGACAGCAAAAGAGACACTGATGTATAGAACATTCTTATGGACTCTGTGGGAGAGGGAGAGGGTGGGAAGATTTGGGAGAATGACATTGAAACATGTAAAATATCATGTAAGAAACGAGTTGCCAGTCCAGGTTCGATACACGATACTGGATGCTTGGGGCTAGTGCACTGGGACGACCCAGAGGAATGGTATGGGGAGGGAGGAGGAAGGAGGGTTCAGGATGGGGAACACATGTATACCTGTGGCAGATTCATTTTGATATTTGGCAAAACTAATACAATTATGTAAAGTTTAAAAATAAAATAAAATTTAAAAAATAATAATAATAATAATTATTCACGTTGCTGCTGCTAAGTCACTTTAGTTGTGTCCGACTCTGCAACCCCATAGACGGCAGCCCACCAGGCTCCTCTGTCCCTGGGATTCTTCAGCCAAGAATATTGGAGTGGGTTGCCACTTCCTTCTCCAATGCATGCATGCATGCTAAGTCACTTCAGTCATGTCTGACTCTGTGCAACCCCATAGACAGCAGCTTACCAGGCTCTTCTGTCCACAGGACTCTCTAGGCAAGAAGACTGGAGTGGGTTGCCATTTCCTTCTCCAATTATTCATGTTAACAGAAGCTAAATTGCATAGAAGATATTGTATTTTGACAGTTGTATTTGTTTGCTGCTGATCCCGTAATGAAATACCACAGACTGGATGACTTAAACAACAGAAATTTATTTTCTCACAGTTCTAGAAGCTTAAAATCTAAGATTAAATTGTTGGCAGATTTAGTTTCTCCTGAGGCCTCTTTTCTTGGTTTGCAGATGGCAGTCTTCTTGCTATGTTCATACGCAGTCTTTTCTCTGTGGGTATGTGCCCCTGTTGTCTCTTCCACTTATGAGAACACTGGTCCTATTAGGGCCCCATTCTAAAGATTTTGTTTAACCTAATCGCCTCTTTGGGGCTTCCCTGATAGCTCAGTTGGTAAAGAATCCGCCTGCAATGCAGGAGACCCCAGTTTGAATCCTGGGTCAGGAAGATCCTGTGGAGAAGGGTTAGGCTACCTACTCCAGTATTTTTGGGCTTCCCTTATGGCTCAGCTGGTAAAGAATCTACCTGCAATGCAGGAGACCTGGGTTCAGTCCCTGGGTTGGGGAGATCCCCTGAAGAAGGGAAAGGCTGCCCACTTCCCACTTCAGTATTCACACCTAGAGAATTCCATGGACTATACAGTCCATGGTGTTGCAAAGACTTGGACATGATTGAGTGACTATCACTTTAATTGCCTCTAAAGGCCTTATCTCCAAGTACTCCAAGTACTTTTCTCCAAGTACATTTGAGGTACTAGGCATTAGGACTTCAATGTATGAATTTAGGGGGAGGGGGCACAGTTCAGTCCATAACTGTAAATTTTCTATCTCAAATTAATAGGTTGTTTTATTTTTTGCTATAACCCCAACATGAATCTTTTTTTTTCTTTTTTTTTTTTTACATTTTTAAAATTTTTGCCATTCTCCCAAAAATGTTCTTTGTCAAATCAATTTATTTACTTTTCTAAAAAAAATAATTCAGCTATTTATTAAACATGGATTTGGTGCCTAACTCAATGTTATGATTATGACAATATAAATTACAGATCATCTCCATTAGAAGAAATTCCCAATTGATGACAAAAAATATACATGTTTTTAAAAATTATTTCAGGCAATATATATTGTATAAAAAATTGGTGATATTGTTTTACTGTCTATAAAATTCAGATGAAGATGAAGATGGACAGAGTCAAGGGCCATCCTGAAAAATAAATCATGGCAGATATGATCATTAAGCTATATTTCAAATCTAAATAATCTGTTTGGCTTGATGAAGCATGGAATTTGATGATAAAGTCAGCTTTTCACCTTCTGCTGTCTAAGCTGCTAGAAAGTTCATATAAGAATATTTGGTGTTTATACTACTGAAAAACTGTTAAATTCAATTTTGAGGAAATTAATAGGAAGCAAAAGGTTACAGAAGGTTTTATTACTTATATCTAGTTATTTGAAATTCATTGAGGTTCAAATTTAAGACTTGCCATACTGGAAAGAAAAAGTAAGATGATCATTTCTATACTAATTCTTGGTAATAGCATTAGGATTATCTGAGATTAATATTGAAATTTGTAGGAGAGAGGACCAGAATAGAGTATCATTTTATGTACACATATGTGGTTGTATTTTTTCTTCTTTTATAAAGTGTTTACTATACATTCAGTATTACTCCAAGAGGTTTAAATTTATATATTCAAAAATTTGTGGGCCTCCCTGACACTCCAGTGGTTAAGACTCTGTGTTTTCAATGCAGTGGGTACAGGTTCAATCCCTGGCTGGGAAGCTAAGATTCCACATGCCCAGAAGTGTGGCAAAACAATAAAATAAATTTAAAAAAAATGTGCAAATAAATTTTGTCTTATAATGGTAATAGAATATTTTCATATGCAGGTGAGGTCTGTAGTACTGGTGGTTGTATACATATTTAAGATGAAAAAATTTAAACTGATCATTTTTCCTTTAGAATATTGAAAACGTGGATGCAGTCTTAAAGAATAATCATGTTGTTAATCTTAAAATATTTGCTTGGGGCTGGTGCACTGGGATGACCCAGATGGATGGTATGGGGAGGGAGGAGGGAGGAGGGTTCAGGATGGGGAACACATGTATACCTGTGGCAGATTCATTTTGATATATGGCAAAACCAATACAATATTGTAAAGTTAAAAAATAAAATAAAATTTAAAAAAATGTTTTCATATAAGCAAATAATTGTACAGTGCCTGTAGTGTCACTGCACACTTAAATGTATGTAATAAATATCTGCTGAGTAAAGGGATCATGAAAGAAAAATTAATTCAACATATTTTATCGTGTTCACAGTGAATTCACTTTCATCAGTACAGATCCTTAAAGGCACTTTTTAAACACTTATCATCACAGTGTTAATCAGTGATAACTTTTATAATAAAAAATAGTATTTTGCCAAGACATTTGTCAGGTTTTGTCAGTCTTGGCAGAGTAGCATATGAAAAATAGATCTCACTACTATATTATTCAATCCAGAGGGAAGATGTGATATAAACTATTACAAAATTGACTTCTAGTTACGTCTAAAACACGTTCAGACTTAATGAAATTTTAATATCTGTTCTCTTTGGTAACACGAAATCCCGACACCCCTACCTCTTTCAGCTGGGGCTTATGTTTGGGGAGAGGCAGTGTAATAACTGAAAGACATGGGCTTTTTTTTTTTTTTTTTGAAAAACACCTTTTAATCTTTGAAAACCTATATGTGAGTATAGTTCCATCACATATGCTTTGAGTGTTTCTGACGGTTAACCTTAATCTTGTGGCAGTTCTTCTGGAGACTTTATTGGATCTCTTTCTATATTCTAAAAGTATTTCTATGTGACAGTGGAAAGTTCAAAAAGAGCCAACAAAAATAGAAGTAGCAAACTGTTTTTTTTTTCCCCCCAGCATTTATAGTATACTATAAGTTATCTTAAATACCAATATTTAATATGTCCAATGTTGATATTAGTATGCTATAAAAAGACATTTTACTAAGTACATCAGAAGAGTTAGTTATTATTCATAATTTATTTTATAGTATTAAAATGTTTAATGAAATACATTTTTGTAATTTTTGACTTTATTATCATAGATATGTACTGAAGTACATCATAAAAACCCAGTAAAAAGTAAATTATATAGAAAAACAAGATCCAGGATTCTTCAATTTAATGTATCTTCAAATAAGTTGATAACATGAATGATTTTCTACTAAAAGTAATAAATAAAATCTAAAAACTTAAAAAAAAACTATGATATTATTTACACAATGAAAAGTTAAATCAGTAGTAGTTTGAAGAAGGCAATATAAATAAGTTGTGTTACAGCAGTAAGGAAATAGAAAACAAACACAGCAAAAACCTCTAGAAAATGCTGATCTTAAATAAATATTAACACTATCAGACACAAGCACCATGCCATAGCAAAAATAATAATAATAAAAATTCCAGGTGACTATTAATAGGTAATGACTCATATCCAGAATTTTGAAAATTTAATGTCATAACTGTGTTAAGTGGAATGATAAAATACATTTTAATTCATTCTCTGAAACTTAGTGATTTTTGAGATTTGTGTTTATCAGTGTACTCTTTAAGAATTTAGATAATAGTATGCCTTTTAAAAATAGCCTTATTATCTTTTTAAAAGCTATGGAGATTATATTTTAAATTATATTGTGCTAAACAAGTCAAGGATTTTTCTACTTTTTATAACTAAATTGATCTTAGTATAGCAGAATATTCCCAAAGTATATTTGAACTTAATATCTTAATAGGCTTGCATGTAAAAATTGTGTTTATTGGCATTGAATTCAGTTCAGTTCAGTTGCTCGGTTGTGTCTGACTCTTTGCAACCCCATGAATCGCAGCATGCCGGGCCTCCCTGTCCATCACCATCTCCCGGAGTTCACTCAAACTCACATCCATCGAGTCAGTGATGCCATCCAGCCACCTCATCCTCTGGCATCCCTTTCTCCTCCTGCCCCCAATCCTTCCCAGCATCAGAGTTTTTTCCAATGAGTCAACTCTTCGCATGAGGTGGCCAAAGTACTGGAGTTTCAGCTTCAGCAGCATTCCTTCCAAAGAACACCCAGGGCTGATCTCCTTTAGAATGGACTGGTTGGATCTCCTTGCAGTCCCAGGGGCTCTCAAGAGTCTTCTCCGACACCACTATGCATATTTTAGAGTCACAGTACACCACTGAGTTGGTGTTAAACTTCTTTACCACTGCCCTACCTGGAAAGCCCAGAATGCTGCTGCTTCTGCTGCTAAGTCACTTCAGTCGTGTCCAACTCTGTGTGACCACATACCTTAGCAAATACTAATATCAGTGAGTGAATTTATGTATAATAATTTAATAAATGTTCTTTTAAGTAGTATTGATATTTTGTAATACTCAAAACAATATCTATTAGGATTTTATTAGCTTTTTTTAACAAAGGGGGAAAATGAGACCTAGACATCATACAACTTGCCTCCATTGTTGTGTAACCAAGTTTAAGACCCAGATTTTTATTCTCTGAGTTCTATCCTGATTGCTACATTGCACTGACTTGTGGAAGTATGTGGTAATCAGTATTGCCATTTTAGAAAACTATAGATCAAAAGGAAAAAAATGTCATTCTAAAGCCTTCTTGCTGGAGTTAAGATTGTTCTTAATGAGTAGAGGAAGGAAAGCATAGGCTCAGTAAACTGAAGTGTAGATTTTAAGTGTAGAGCATTTCTCCATGGAAGACTTGTCTATCACACACACACACACACACACACACACACAAAATAATTTTATTTTCTAGGCCAACTAGAGGTCTAGGAAAGAAAACCTTGGAATCATATTTGAGGTAAACAGTGAGAAATGGTTCTAATCTATAAAATTTTAAGTGACCTTGCACTATCCCTCTGTGAGTCATATGATCCCACATAAGCCCTGATGGCAAAGTTGAGGGAAACTGAATAACTGCAGCTTGACACCAAGTTAAAGCAAATGAAGAATTTAAAAATCTTTAATTGGCTGGTTATTTCAAAAAATTGGTTACATTAAACTAAGAAAAGTTCTGCTTTAAACTCAGAAACCTTATCTTCATTATATATCAAATGTTGGGGACTCTTCTGTGACTGTGTTGGAAAAAAATATATACCTTAATGTTGGTGGAAATGGGGCTGTGATCAGAAAACATTGTTTCTGAGATAGATTTTTGTCAAGAATGACAAGTGAATCAGATTTTGCTTGAAGTGATCAATGAAGTCCTAGTGGTACAGTAAACAGTAAATACTAGTACAGTATGTTTATTCTATATTGTATTTATTGTTAGATTTATCCTGGAATCATTATACACATGTCCATATATATACATATATATTCACATATGTATCAGGTCTACAATATTTATCTGTTTCAATAAATATATTTGAATCCATATATATTTTATATATTCTATATGTAATATGCATTCAGATATATATTTTTCCTAGAAATCTTGCAGTCAAATATGAAAAGTAATTATTAAAATGTCTATATAAGACAACCTTCAGAATGGGAGAAAATAATAGCAAATGAAGCAACTGACAAACAACTAATCTCAAAAATATACAAGCAACTCCTGCAGCTCAATTCCAGAAAAATAAATGACCCAATCAAAAAATGAGCCAAAGAACTAAATAGACATTTCTCCAAAGACATACAGATGGCTAACAAACACATGAAAAGATGTTCAACATCACTCATTATCAGAGAAATGCAAATCAAAACCACCATGAGGTACCATTTCATGCCAGTCAGAATGGCTGCAATCCAAAAGTCTTTACAAGCAATAAATGCTGGAGAGGGTGTGGAGAAAAGGGAACCCTCTTACACTGTTGGTGGGAATGCAAACTAGTACAGCCACTATGGAGAACAGTGTGGATTCCTTAAAAAACTGGAAATAGAACTGCCTTATGACCCAGCAATCCCACTGCTGGGCATACACACTGAGGAAACCAGAATTGAAAGAGACGCGTGTACCCCGATGTTCATCACAGCACTGTTTATAATAGCCAGGACATGGAAGCAACCTAGATGTCCATCAGCAGATGAATGGATAAGAAAGCAGTGGTACATATACACAATGGAGTACTACTCAGCCATTAAAAAGAATACATTTGAATCAGTTCTAATGAGGTGGTTGAAACTGGAGCCGATTATACAGAGTGAAGTAAGCCAGAAAGAAAACACCAATATAGTATACTCACGTGTATATGTGGAATTTAGAAAGATGGTAATTATAACCATGTATGCAAGACAGCAAAAAAGACAGAAATGTATAGAACAGTCTTTTGGACTCTGTGGGAGAGGGAGAGGGTAGGATAATTTGGGAGAATGGCATTGAAACATGTGTAATATCATATAAGAAATGAATCGCCAGTCCAGGTTTGATGCAGGATACAGGATGCTTGGGGCTGGTGCACTGGGATGACCCAGAGGGATGGTATGGGGAGGGAGGTGGGAGGGGGGTTCAGGATTGGGAACACATGTACACGCATGGCCTATTCATGTTGATGTATGGCAAAACCAATACAATATTGTAAAGTAATTAGCCTCCAATTAAAATAAATTTAAAAATGTCTATGTGAAAATGAAAGTGTTATGAAAACCATCAAAACATCTAAACATGCTCATATTACAGCATAACAAATTCATCTTTCACATATACATTACTTATTTTAAATTAATATTTATTTTTTTATTTTCCTGGAAATTTATTTTCAAGTTAAGTTTAATTTTTCTCCTCTGTATTATTCCTCAGCAGTATAGCAAATAGCTTGCCTTGGATTTAAGAACAAAATAATATGGACAGTATTCTGATTTGTGGATGAACTAGTTTGAGACAAAAATATTATTCTAGCATTTACTAATTTATGTGGTGAAGATTCTGCTAACACATCAGTGTTTGTGTCTCTTAAGATGAGAAATTAGGAGAATATTCATACAAAACAGTTTAAGGTATATAAAAAATCTACATAGTAAATTTGATACCTAAGTTACTTGATTGATAAAATGAAAAATAGCAAGGAAAATTATTATTTATATTTGAACCTACTAGAGAACCTAATTTCAAGTAGAGTGTTTACCAAGTCTTATTTGTCTGTTTTTTTTTGCTTTATGTTTGAATTTTAAGGATTTAACAAAGTTTTCCTAAACTGGGTAGGAAAGGGGGAGAGAGAAAGAGAGTGTTTATTGTAATAGCTAAATTACTAAAATAAGACAAGGGTCAGTGTTATTTAGATTACTACTAATTTTGTGGCAAAGCTTCTACTGACACATCAGTGTTTCTTTCTCTTAAGGTGAGAAATTAGGCTTCCTTGATGGCTCAGTCAGTAAAGAATCTGCCTGCTAGGCAGGAGACCTGGGTTTGATCCCTGGATGGAGAAGTTCACCTGTAGAAGGAAATGGCAACCCACTCCAGTATTCTTGCCTGGAAAATACCATGGACAGAAGAGTCTGGAAGGCTACAATCCATGGGATCACAAAGAGTCGGACACAACTAAGCAGCTAAGCCACCACATTAATTTTGTTAGCTAAGCAAATTCCAAAATACACAGCACTGAGTAAAATTACACCATATTCAGTTATGGAATATGAGAAATTTTTTGATCAAACAATATGAGAATTTCTATTGAATAATAAAAATCTTTTCAAAAATAATATATATTTGATGAACCATTTAATTTTTTACGATTTCCTCAATTTCTTATTTCTTTAAAGATTGACCTTTATTATTATTATTCCATGTTTTTGAAAAGTGTACCCTATTAATATTTTGCAATTGGATCTTTTGTAGTTATAGACTGAGATCCTAGTTTTCAAACTTACTTCTTAAAATATGACTTTCAAGTTAAAAATTTCTCTCCAACTGTTTCCTATACGTTTTATTAAAGTAGTTTAGTTCTAGGGACTTCACTGGTGACTCAGTGGTAAAGAATCTGCCTGCCAATGCAGGAGACTCAGAAGACATGGATTCAATCTCTGGGTCAAGAAGATCTCCTGGAGAAGGGAATGGCAACCCATGCTAGTATTTTTGCCTGTAGAATCCTGGGGACAGAGGATTATAGCAAGGCTACAGTCCATAGGGTCACAAAAAGTGTCATATATGACTTAGTAATTAAACAGCAAAAACAATTTAGTTATAATTATCTATAATCTCTTCTAAGCATTTTTTTTTCTTTTGTGTGTGGATTTAAAACTGTTTTAAACTGTTTTTTGGAGCAGGCAATGGCACCCCACTCCAGTACTCTTGCCTGGAAAATCCCATGGATGGAAGGCCTGGTGGGCTGTAGTCCATGGGGTTGCTAAGAGTTGGACATGACTGAGCGACTTCACTTTTGCTTTCATGCATTGGAGAAGGAAATGGCAACCTACTCCAGTGTTCTTGCCTGGAGAATCCCAGGGACAGGGGAGCCTCGTGGGCTGCCGTGTATGGGGTCGCACAGAGTCAGACATGACTGAAGCAACTTAGCAGCAGCAGTAAACTGTTTTTAGAAATAAGATATTTTTGCACAACTGGAAATCTTCCTGTTGCTTTGCCAGTAATTTACAAAATAGAGCAGAGAAGTCACTGTCATTGAGGGAGTTAAAATGCTTCCCTTATATACCATGCTCCAGAAAGCATGAGGGTAACTTTTCTTTCAGAGGAAATCCATTTTGATGTATAAAATAGACAATGCTTTCTTTAATAGGTAAAATTGAAAGCAAGTGTTTTGGAAATTGGGCAACTTCTTTTTACTTCTAGTTTTGTGCTGTTTCAATTTTTTTCTGCTTTGTTCTTAAGGCCATAATTGGGGTGAAAAGTTAAGATCCGAAAAAACTTCTGGTGGTGTCGTTTTCATTTCTGACATTTTGTAGTTAAGTGATATAAATGATGTAAAATTCAGGGGAAGATGTCTTTGTCATGGTTCCAAGGCTGTGGAACTCTCTGTTCCTGCAGTTTTAAGGCTTAATATAAGAGCATTTAGGAAGAAATTCAAAAGAGAGTTATTCATCGGTATTTTGCATCTACTAAGCCAAGCTAATTCTTATTTTGGCTTAGACTTTGCCTATATAAAGACACAGGATTTACAAATCTAATTTATGTGGAAGTAAAATATATATCCATTTACAATGATATGTGTATATATACACACACACATATATATATGTGCATATCATATGTATATATTTATATATAATAAAGTAAGATATGTTTCAATATTTATACATTTCTAGTATAACACATTCAAATTTACAAAATATGATGCTCATTTAACTGGAATTGATAGAGTCTAGACTTTTAAATTGAAGGTGTATTTTCTTCTCTTAGATGTTCTTATTAGTATCAATGGATTCATATGGACCATGCTGATTAATAAGCAAAACAAACAGTTGAGAAGATGATCAATAAAATTATTTTCACTCTCTACTGAATTTGGATAAACTTCTATTATTTTTCATATTTATTTTGTTCAAAAACCAGTACAGAAATGTAATATGTTAAAAATTTCAGAGAGTAGTCATTTATTTTTGCTTAAAATAACAATGATCTCAGCAAACAAATACAAAAAGAAAACATGCCTCTTATCCTGCTTTAAGAGGCAGTGTAATGGCTGTGGTTTCCACAGATAGATAGATGTCCAAGTACAAATCCCAGCTTCACTGTTTACTAGATTTGAAGATTTGACTTTGATACTTAGGACTCATTTTTAATGCCTCAGTATCCTACACAGTAAAGCAGGGGTCTACCTCACAGGGATGAGGTTAGGAGTAAATAAGTTCATTTCTACAAAGCATTTGCAAAAAGCTACACCCAAAATAAGCACTCAATGAATATTAATGTTTATTACATTATTCATCTTTAAGGAGAAAATATATTCATTTGTTTATATACTCTTCAAATATAAATTAAGCTTCAGTGATCTAAGCATATTATTTGATACTGAGTATAAAGGCAGTTCAGTCTAGATTTAATTTTTTCCTAGTAAACTTTATCTGCATTAACTAGAAATATACATGAATGCATATAAATAAGCTGTAAGTATTTGAAGCCCCTTCATGAATTACTTTGGGACTTGCCTGGTGGCTCAGATGGTAAAGCATCTGCCTACAATGCAGGAGACCCGGGTTCAATCCCTGGGTCAGGAAGATCCTCTGGAGAAGGAAATGGCAGCCCACTTCAGTATTCTTGCCTGGAAAATCCCATGGACAGAGGAGACTGGTAGGCTATATAGTCCATGGGGTTGCAAAGAGTTGGACACCACTTCACTTCACTTCATGAATTACAGCCTTGTCATGGTGAAGGGGCTTGCATAACTCAATGAAGCTATGAGCCATGCCACGCAGTGCCATCATGTCTTGATGGGTCTAGAAGAGTTCTAACAAAACGTGGCCCATGAAAGAAGAATTAGCAAACCACTGCAGTATTCTTGCTGAAAGAACCCCATAAGCACTAGAAAAAGAAAAAAAAAGATACGGCACCTCAGAAAATGAGCCCCCCCCCCCCTCCGCCCCCGCCCAGGTCAGAAGGTTTCCAGTATGCTACTGGGGAAGAGTGGAGAGTGATTACAAATAGCTCAAGAAAAGAATGAAGTTTCTGGGCCCAAGCAGAAACAATGCTCAGTTGTGGATGTGTCTAATGGGGAAAGTAAAATCCAATGCTGTAAAGAACAGTACTTCATAGGAACCTGGAATGTTAGGTGAATGTATCAAGGTGAGTTGGATGTGATCAAGCAGGAGATGACAAGATTGAACATCAACATCTTAGGAATCAGTGAACTAAAATGGAAATGGAACAATTTAATTCAGATGGGCATTATATATATACTACTGTGGGTAAGATTCCTTTAGAAGAATCCCTTAGAAGAAAGAGTATCCCTCCTAGTCAACAAAAGAGTCTGAAATGCAGTACTTGGGTGCAATCTCTAAAATGACAGAATGATTTAAGTTTGTTTCAAGGCAAACCATTCAGCATCACAGTAATCCAAGTCTAATCCAGAGCCCCAACCTCTGATGCCAAAGAAGCTGAAGTTGAATGGTTCTATGAAGACCTACAAGACCTTCTAGAACTAACACCAAAAAAAAAAAGAAAAAAAAATGTCATTTTCATCATAGGGGATTGGAATGCAAAAGCAGGAAGTCAAAAGATACCTGAAGTAACAGACAAGTTTGGCCTTATTGTACAAAATGAAGCAGGGTAAAGGTTAACAGAGTTTTGTCAAGAGAACACACTGGTCATAACAAACACCCTTTTCCCACAATATGAGAGACATCTCTACACATGAATATCATTAAATGGTGAATACCAAAGTTAGATTGATTGTATTCTTTGCAGCCAAAGATGGAGAAGCTCTGTATGGTCAGAAGTAACAAGACACAGAGCTGAATGTGGCTTAGATCATGAGCTCTTCATTGCTTCAACTGAAGAACATGGGGAAAACTGCTTGGCCATTCAGGTATGACCTAAATGCAAATCTCTTAGGTTTATACAGTAGAGGTGACAAATAGTTTCGAGGGATTAGATCTAGTAAATAGAGTGCCTAAAAAACTATGGATGAAGTTTTATAACACTGTACAGGAGATAGTGACCAAAACCATCCCAAAGAAGAAGACATGCAAAAGGCAAAGTTATTGTCTTAGGACAATAGAAGTAGCTGAGGAATGAAGAGAAACCAGAGACAAAGGAGAAAGGAAAGGGTATACCCAACTGAATGCAGAGTTCCAGAGAATAGCATGGTCAGATAAGAAGGACTTCTTCAATTAACATTGCAAAGAAATAGAGGAAAACAATACAATAACAAAGACTAGAAGTCTCTTCAAGAAAATTGGAGATATCAAGGGAATATGTCATGCAAGGATTGGCACCATAAAGGACAGAAATGGCAAGGATCTAACAGAAGCAGAATACACTAAGAAGAGGTGCCAAGAATACTACACAGAAGAACTCTAGAAGAAAGGTCTTAATAACTCAGATAACCAGGATGATGTGGTCACTCACCTAAAGCCTGATATATTGGAGTGTGCAGTCAAGTGTGCCTTAGGAAGCATTACTGCAAATGGAGTTCATGGAGTTGATGGAATTCCAGCTGAGCTATTTAAAATCCTAAAACTTGATGACATTAAAGTGCTGCACTCCATAGGTCAGCAAATTTGGAAAACTCAGCTATGGCCACAGGACTGGAAAAGGTCAGTTTTCACTCCAGTCCCAAAGAAAGGCAATGCCAAAGAATCTTCAAAATACCATACAATTGCACTCATTTCAGATGCTATCAAGGTAATGCTCAAAATCCTTCAAGCTAAGCTTCAACAGTATATGTAAACTGAGAACTTCCAGATTTACAAGCTGGATTTAGAAAAGGCAGAGGAACCAGAGACCAAATTGCCAATATCCCTTGGATCATAGAAAAAGCAAGATAATTGTAAAATATATATATATATATATATATATATATATATATATATATATATATATATATATTGCTTCATTGACTACACTAAACCTTTCGACAGTATCAGAAAAAAAAAACCTGGAAATTTCTTAAATAGAATTCTTAAAGAGATTATCAGAAAATTCTTTAAGAGACTACTAGACCACCTTACCTCTCCTCTGAGAAAAATGTATGCAGATCAATAAGCAGCAATTAGAACTGGACATGGAACCGCTGACTGGTTCCAAATTTTGCAAGGAGTATGTCAGGGCTGTATAGTGTCATCCTGCTTATTTAACCTATATACAAAGTATATCATGAAGAATGCCAGGCTGAGTGAATCACAAGTTGAAGTCAAGATTGCTGGTAGAAATATCAACAACCTCAGATAGGGCAAAAGGTAGAAACAGTGACAGACTTTATTTTCTTGGGCTCCAAAATCACTGCAGACAATGATTTCAGCCATGAAATTAAAAAACACTTGCTCATTGGGAAAAAAGCTATGGCAAACCTAGTTGTTTTTGTTCAGTCACCCAGTCATGTCTGACTCTTTATGACCCAATGGACTGCAACACGCCAGGCCTCCCTGTCTCTCACCATCTCCCAGAGTTTGCCTAAGTTCTTTTTCATTGCATTGGTGATACCATCCAACCTCATTGCATTGGTGATACCATGCAGCCCTCTAATCCTCTGACGCCCTCTTCTCCTGCCCTCAATCTTTCCCAGCATCACGGGATTTTCCAGTGAGTCATCTGTTCGCATTAAACAACCAAAATACTGGAGCTTCAGCTTCAGCATCAATATTTCCAGTGAAAATTCAGGGTTGATCTCCCTTAAGATTGACTGGTTTGATCTTGCTGGTCAAAGGACTTTAAGGAGTCTTCTCCAGCACCATAGTTCGAAAGCATCAATTCTTTTGGGTTCTGTCTTTTTTATGGTCTAGTTCTCACAACCATACATAACCACTGGGAAGACCATAGCCTTGACTATATGGACCTTTGTCAGTAGTGTAGTGTCTCTGCTTTTCAATACATGGCCTAGGTTTGTCATCGCTTATTTGCTGAGAAGCAGTCGTCTCCTGATATCATGGCTGCAGTCATAGTGCGCAGTGATGTTTTTGGAGCCCAAGAAGAGAAAATCTGTCACTACTCCCACCTTTTTCTCCTTATATTTGCCATGCAGTAATGGGGCTAGGTGCATGATCTTAATTTTTTTAATATTTAATCTTAGGCCAGCTCTTTCACTCTCCTCCTTCACCATCACCAAGAGGTTCTTTCAGTTCAGTTCAGTTCATTTCAGTTGCTCAGTCGTGTCCGACTCTTTGCGACCCATGAATCGCAGCACGCCAGGCCTCCCTGTCCATCACCAACTCCTGGAGTTCACTCAGACTCACGTCCATCGAGTCAGTGATGCCATCTAGCCATCTCATCCTCTGTCGTCCCCTTCTCCTCCTGCCCCCAATCCCTCCCTGCATCAGAGTCTTTTCCAATGAGTCAACTCTTCGCATGAGGTGGCCAAAGTACTGGAGTTTCAGCTTTAGCATCATTCCTTCCAAAGAAATCCCAGGGCTGATATTCAGAATGGACTGGTTGGATCTCCTTGCAGTCCCAGGGACTCTCAAGAGTCTTCTCCAACACCACAGTTCAAAAGCATCAATTCTTCGGCGCTCAGCCTTCTTCACAGTCCAACTCTCACATCCGTACATGACAACTGGAAAAACCATAGCCTTGACTAGAAGGACCTTTGTTGGCAAAGTAATGTCTCTGCTTTTGAATATGCTATCTAGGTTCTTTAGTTGCTCTAAAGATAAACCTAGACAGCATATTAAAAAGCAGAGATATCCCTTTGCCAACAGAAGTCTATAATAGTCAAAGCTATGTTTTTTCCAGTAGTCATGTACAGATGTGAGAGTTGGACCATAAGGAAGGCTAAACACTGAAGAATTGATACTTTCTAATTGTGGTGCTGAAGAAGACTCTTTAGAGTCCTTTGGACTGCAAGGATATCAAACCAGTCAGTCTTAAAGGACATCAACCCTGAATATTCACTGAAAGAACAGATGCTGAACCTGAAGCTCCAATACTTTGACCATCTGATGCAAAGAGCCAATTCATTGGAAAAGACCCTGATGCTGGGAAAGATTGAAGGCAAAAGGAGAAGAGGGCAACAGAGAATGAAATGGTTAGATAGCATCACTGACTCATTGGGCATGAATTTGAGAAAACTCTGGGAGATAGTGGAAGAAGAGGAAGCTAGCGTGTTGGCAGTCAGTGGGGTGGCAGAGAATTGGATACAACTTAGCACTGAACAACAATGAAGTATTTGAAGGTGCATAAAATAGCCAATATTGAAGTAACTGAAAAACTTTTGGTTTGAGGAGTGAGGTTATCATTGCACCTGAGGTTATCACTACACCCAGGAGCTGAGACTAATGCTCTACGCATCAGTGCTGTTACAGTGTCAGTACTGCTGTTTCTGGGGAGCCTGTAACAACAAAACCCTTGAATAATTTCTTTTAACTATCCATTCTTTATTCCCTCAAATTTCTCAGTTTCAGAATGGAACATCTTATTGGCTGAGGTAATAAGCCTAAGCTTTACAATCAAAGTATTAGGAATATACTATTATTTTCTGCTTAATTAGAACAGATAGAAATAAAAGTAGCATTTTTAAGATAGTGCTTGAGGTATAAATATAGAGGTGTGGGTTCTTTTGTGAACATCAAGAGTACATGAAATATTTCTAACTGGGACAAAGATCATTTCATATGAAGCAAGTATTGACCATATTACATATATAGTTGTGGAAGTGGATTCAAAAGGTGTGCTATGCAAGAGAGAGTGGGTTATCAAAGCAAGATTTAGATGCAAACTATGCCTATAATTGAATATAGCTAGTGTGTGCCTATCATTGGAGAAGGAAATGGCAACCCACTCCAGTGTTCTTGCCTGGAGAATCTCAGGGATGGGGAAGCTTGGTGGGCTGACGTCTATGGGGTTGTACAGAGTCGGACACGACTGAAGCAACTTAGTAGCAGCAGCAGCAGCAGCAGCAGTGTGTGCCTATAATTGAATATAGCTAATTTCACTTGATCCAGATGTGGAGTGTGTGTGTGTGTGTGTGTGTGTGCATGCATACACTAAGGATGTGAGTATCTGTATGATGATGGTTGCACATGACATGTTAGCAAAACCAAAAAAAAAAAAATTTGTGTGTGCAGATAAAAGACAGGCTTTATCCTAAACTATTGAGAAGGTGTTAAAATTTTTATAGATGACACACATCAAAAGAGTTAAGTTAGTAGCATCATTCAGTTAGTAATTTGGAGAACAAATTTGAGCACAGAAGGATAGAGGAATAGTCCAAAGAAAGAGATGACACATCTACAAAAGACAGCAAATGAAAAAAATTAAAGGCAATTATAGTAAAAAAATATTTTCAGTTTTGGTTCATATGACTTTAATAATATATGCTAGCCATTAGAAAATCAGAAGCAGTCATAGGTTTGTGGTTTGGGAATCAACAGAATTGTGTCAATTAAGAAAGAAACAGAAAGACAAGCATGTTTCCAGAGAATGTTTAGTTTGGAAAATGTCGAGACTAGCTCAACAAGCAGGGTTTCTGAAAGCACGATACGCCAAGAGAATGAGAAACGAGACTAAGAAATTCAGAGAAAAGCAAGGATCAGGGGACCAAGACTGCCAAGGTGAAGGTGCCGAAACTGAATCCAAGCAGCTTTATTATACTTTCAGCCGTGAATGAGAGAATATGCGGGGAGTTAAACTATAACTCATGTGCCCTTCAGGGCCAAAGAACAAAACGATCATTAACCATTGAGTAATTAGGAAACAGTAATCAATAACAAATCAGTAACTAAGACTAATATTCTTATCTATAGATTTTCCACTAGATATGTAACACATGTGACTCTGAGATGCCAGTTGAGAAACAGGATCATATCTTGTTTTCAAGATTATGAACTGTTCCCTCTGGACTTGTTCCAAGAGTCTCATGCCTTATAGCATCCAGTTTATCAATAATTATAAATTTTTCTTGCGGCCCTTGGGGCCTGCTTTTCTTTTATTCTTCCTATCTCCTACAGAAAATTTTGAGTTTAGATATTTATTGGCTAGAAAAGTTGCATATAGAGCTACAAAATAAAGAATAACTTCTTGCCTTAGAAAAACGCATGTTTATAAATCAGTAGCATGTGAGAGATCATTTAAATCCTCCTCCAGTTGACTGAACTCAGTGAGAATAGCGCTGGCAAGTGAGCCCAAAGGAGGCTGTCCTCAAAGGTCAGCTTCCCTCCTGTGCTGGCTCTCTTGGCTCAGTGCAGAGAATAGACATATTGAGAATGGCTTGTGACCGAGGACAAATGCAAATGGGCTTGCCCAGATACCCGCTTGGCATCCAGATGAATAACTACCCATACAAACACCAATTACCTACTCTCTGAGGACACAATTTCAGAGTAATCCAAGGCTCTCCTTTTCCTCATTGTCTCCCATATCTGTGTACTAATTATCTATGACCACAGGACATCTAGAGGCCAGACATTTGTTATCCACAACAAACACTCATTTCCAGGAATCATAATCCTTCATCTGTGTTATTAATGTTACATCCTAGCTGGTCAGTCTGCAGACACTATTGCCAGTCAAGCAGTGTGTTTGTTCCTGCCCCTTCCCCTAGGGCAATTCAAATCATGTATCTTCCATTTAAAAAATCTCTCAGAGCTTTAAATCATATCTACATAAAGCCAAAGTCCTCAGTTTGTTCATTTATTTATTTATCAACTTATTTATTTTTGGTGGTCTATAAGCTGTCTACTTTTACAATATCAACAGGTACCATTCTCCTCCTTGTTACCTGCAGTTCAGCCACATTCTCTTTCTTTCTTTCTTTCCTCCAACTATTCTGATCTCTTTCTGCCTCAGTATCTCTAAGCTTGCTGATTGCTTTCTTCTCGGCATTCCCTCCCTGTGTGCTGATAAGGGTCACTTCTCATCCAGCTGGTCTGCGTTCAAATATCTCTTTCTTGACACATTTCTTTAAATCCTCTTCCAAAACAATCTCATCCCATTCCATTTACTCTGTTTTCTTCACTCTGGTTATTTTCTACATAGCACATCAGTATATGAAATAATATGCATTATATGTTTACTGGTTTAATGTATACTATACTCTGCATTGCTCACTGCTGAACACCAGAATTTACAACAATGCTTGAAACATAATAGGGACTTATTTAATATTTACCATGGTAAATGAATGCATGATAATCATCACAGATGCCTTATTGGCAGGCAGATTGAAGCTGAACCAGTGACTATTTGCTTGATGCTGTTTGATATGTATAATATCATATATGAAATGAGTCACCAGTCCAGGTTCGATGCACAATACTGGATGCTTGGGGCTGGTGCACTGGGATGACCCAGAGGGATGGTATGGGGAGGGAGGAGGGCGGAGCATTCAGGATGGGGAACACATGTATACCTGTGGCAGATTCATTTTGATATATGGCAAAACCAATACAATATTGTAAAGTTAAATAAAATTGAAAAAAAAATAAACTCTATCATTTCAATAAATAATCCAAGAAAAAAAATAAACATAAATAGACCACTATTTGAGTAGTTTTTTAAGGAAATAGTAATTAGAGAGTAACAAGAGCAGAGTATGCACTTGTTTTGATCTTGCTCTCTTCCAGACCTGACCACTCACTCTTTACTCCTGATTTGGTCAATATATTGTGTGATGTGCTTACAGTCTTGCACTTAACACACTTAACTTGAATCAGGAGTCCTATCTATCTATCTATTAGAATGACCTAAATAACAAATTATAACCAATAAATAAAAGCATATAATGTGATTATAACATATAATCTATATTTGTATCTGACAAGTTTCCTCTGAGTGGCTAAGATTGCATTTAAAAACAAAGAATTAAAAAAAAATTACCTGAAATACTTTTACTTTATGATCATACTAACTGCTTTGATGATCTATTAATTTATAGTTTAAAAGGGAGCACGGGATTAAGAATATAAAATGGAATCAGGTTTAGGAATGTAAAATGATGGAGGATACAGAGATCACCAGAGTCTGTGATTTGCACTCTGTTTACTGCTTCCTGAAGTGGATTTCCTACATGTGTTCTCTTGTATTCAAAACGTTCTTGTGTCAGTTATCATCATGTAGCCACTGGAATACTCCCAGGAGAGAGATGATATTTTCTAACCTTGATGTGTGGGCCTTCATAAGGAAGCAGATGTGTCTGTTTAATGTGTAATATTTAGGACTAGAGTCAGTTCAAATTACTGATGAATCTATTTTCTAAAGACAGTAGTACACATTTTTGTTGCAGAGAATCGTTGAAAATATGTTCTTACAGAAGGAAGAAAATAAAAAACTACTAACCATGAAATAAGGTATTTTGAATGTGCATTTCAGAGCACTGTAGATAATGAGTTCAGATTGGAAAAACTCTGAAGGTTCAGTGCACATAGCTAAGAGAAAGTATCTGAATGTTTACAGGATTTTAAGCAGAGTTATCAATATTTTGACCTTCTCCTATGAAGCAGAATTATTCTCACCCCAAATTATATTTTCATATCTGATTTTGGTCTTGGAGTAGCAGTTGTCTTCTAATTAATTGGGCATTGAACAATCTTAATTTGCAGGTAACTACCCCACGTCCAAGGAGCCGTGGCTGCATGGGCGCAGGAGGGCCTAGAGGAGCTATCCCACGTTGAAAGTCAGGAATGGCGGCAGTGAGGAGATACCCCTCATCCAAGGTAAGGAGCAATGGCTGCACTTTGCTGGCACAGCCGTGAAGAGATACCCCACACCCAAGGTAAGAGAAACCCAAGTAAAACAGTAGGTATTGCAAGAGGGCATCAGAGAGCAAACACACTGAAACCATACTCACAGAAAACTAGTCAATCTAATCACACTAGGACCACAGCCTTGTCTAACTCAGTGAAACTAAGCCATGCCCGTGGGGCAACCCAAGATGGGGGGTCATGGTGGAGAGATCTGAAAGAATGTGGTCCGCTGGATGAGGGAATGGTAAACCACTTCAGTATTCTTGCCTTGAGAACCCCATGAACAGTATGAAAAGGCAAAATGATAGGATACTGAAAGAGAAACTCCCCAGGTCAGTAGGTACCCAATATGCTACTGGAGATCAGTGGAGAAATAACTCCAGAAAGAATGAAGGGATGAAACCAAAGCAAAAAGAACACCCAGCTGTGGATGTGACTGGTGATAGAAGCAAGGTCCGATGCTGTAAAGAGCAATATTGCATAGGAACCTGGAATGTCAGGTCCATGAATCAAGGCAAATTGGAAGGGGTCAAACAAGAGATGGCAAGAGTGAATGTCGACATTCTAGGAATCAGTGAACTGAAATGGACTGGAATGGGTGAATTTAATTCAGATGACCATTATATCTACTACTGTAGGCAGGAATCCCTCAGAAGAAATGGAGTGGCCATCTTGGTAAACAAAAGAGTCCTAAATGCAGTATTTGGATGCAATCTCAAAAACCATAGAATGATCTCTATTCGTTTCCAAGGCAAAACATTCAATATCACAGTAATCCAAGTCTATGCCCCAACCAGTAACGCTGAAGAAGCTGAAGTTGAACGGTTCTATGAAGACCTACAAGACCTTTTAGAAATAACACCCACAAAAGATGCCCTTTCCTTATAGGGGACTGGAATGCAAAAGTAGGAAGTCAAGAAACACCTGGAGTAACAGGCAAATTTGGCCTTGGAATATGGAATGAAGCAGGGCAAAAAATAATAGAGTTTTGCCAAGAGAATGCACTGGTCACAGCAAACACCCTCTTCCAACAACACAAGAGAAGACTCTATACATGGACATCACCAGATGGTCAACAACAAGCAAACAGCAAACAACAGCAAAAACAAGACCAGGAGCTGACTGTGGCTCAGATCATGAACCCCTTATTGCCAAATTCAGATTTAAATTGAAGAAAGTAGGGAAAACCACTAGACCATTCAGGTATGACCTAAATCAAATCCCTTATGATTATACAGTGGAAGTGAGAAATAGATTTAAGGGGCTAGATCTGATAGATAGAGTGCCTGATGAACTATGGATTGAGGTTCGTGACATTGTACAGGAGACAGGGATCAAGACCATCCCCATGGAAAAGAAATGCAAAAAAGCAAAATAGCTGCCTGAGGAGGCCTTACAAATAGCTGTGAAAAGAAGAGAAGTGAAAAGCAAAGGAGAAAAGGAAAGATATAAACATCTGAATGCAGAGTTCCAAAGAATAGCAAGAAGAAATAAGAAAGCCTTCTTTAGCGATCAATGCAAAGAAATAGAGGAAAACAACAGAATGGGAAAGACTAGGGATCTCTTCAAGAAAATCAGAGATACCAAAGGAACA
This sequence comes from Bos indicus x Bos taurus, assembly GCF_003369695.1. Lineage (NCBI taxonomy): Eukaryota > Metazoa > Chordata > Mammalia > Artiodactyla > Bovidae > Bos > Bos indicus x Bos taurus. The sequence goes on from NC_040087.1 coordinate 57,565,128, forward strand.
TTTCATGCAAACATGGGCTCGATAAAGGACAGAAATGGTATGGACCTAACAGAAGCAGAAGATATTAAGAAGAGATGGCAAGAATACACAGAAGTACTATACAAAAAAAGATCTTCACCACCCAGATAATCACAATGGTGTGATCACTGACCTAGAGCCAGATATCCTGGAATGTGAAGTAAAGTGGGCCTTAGAAAGCATCACTATGAACAAAGCTAGTGGAGGTGATGGAATTCCAGTTGAGCTATTCCAAATCCTGAAAGATGATGCAGTGATGCTGTACTCAATATGCCAGCAAACTTGGAAAACTCAGCAGTGGCCACAAGACTGGAAAAGGTCAGTTTTCATTACAATCCCAAAGAAAGGCCATGCCAAAGAATGCTCAAACTACCACACAATTGCACTCATCTCACACGCTAGTAAAGTAATGCTCAAAATTCTCCAGGCTTCAGCAATATGTGAACTGTGAACTTCCTGAGGTTCAGGCTGGTTTTAGAAAAGGCAGAGGAACCAGAGATCAAATTGCCAACATCTGCTGGATCATGGAAAAAGCAAGAGAATTCCAGAAAAGCATCTATTTCTGCTTTATTGACTATGCCAAAGCCTTTGACTGTGTGGATCACAATAAACTGTGGGAAATTCTTCAAGAGATGGGAATACCAGACTTCTCAAGCTGCCTCTTGAGAAATTTGTATGCATGTCAGGAAGCAACAGTTAGAACTGGATATGGAACAACAGACTGGTTCCAAATAGGAAAATGAGTTCTTCAAGGCTGTATATTGTCACCCTGTTTATTTAACTTATATGCAAAGTACATCCTGAGAAACGCTGGACTGGAAGAAACACAAGCTGGAATCAAGATTGCCGGGAGAAATATCAATAACCTCAGATATGCAGATGAAATCACCCTTATGGCAGAAAGTGAAGAGGAACTCAAAAGCCTCTTGATGAAAGTGAAAGTGGAGAGTGAAAAAGTTGGCTTAAAGCTCAACATTCAGAAAACGAAGAATATGGCATCCGGTCCCATCACTTCATGGGAAATAGATGGGGAAACAGTGGAAACAGTGTCAGACTTTATTTTTCTGGGCTCCAAAATCACTACAGATGGTGACTGCAGCCATGAAATTAAAAGACGCTTACTCCTTGGAAGGAAAGTTATGACCAACCTAGACAGCATATTCAAAAGCAGAGACATTACTTTGCCAACAAAGGTCTGGCTAGTTAAGGCTATAGTTCTTCCTGTGGTCATGTATGGATGTAAGAGTTGGACACTGAAGAAGACTGAGCACCGAAGACTTGATGCTTTTGAAGTGTGGTGTTGGAGAAGACTCTTGAGAGTCCCTTGGACTGCAAGGAGATCCAACCAGTCCATTCTGAATGAGATCAGCCCTGGGATTTCTTTGGAAGGAATGATGCTAAAGCTGAAACTCCAGTACTTTGGTCACCTCATGAGAAGAGTTGACTCATTGGAAAAGACTCTGATGCTGGGAGGGATTCGGGGCAGGAGGAGAAGGGGACGACAGAGGATGAGATGGCTGAATGGCATCACTGACTCGATGCATGTGAGTCTGAGTGAACTCCGGGAGTTGATGATGGACAGGGAGGCCTGGCGTGCTGCGATTCATGGGGTTGCAAAGAGTCAGACACGACTGAGTGACTGATCTGATCTGATTAATATTTGTGACCTGAAACAGACTGCCAGACATTTTTCCACTGAAGATGAGTTTATTCAGGATCAGCAGAGAATGGTAGTTTGGGGCCAATAACCATGATGACCCATGTGCAAGGCCCCCTGTGGCAACAGAAGGAGAACAGTTTTCTTGGGAGGTAGAGAAAGCTGTAAGTTCTAGTAAACAGTGTGTATTCTGATGCTCATGCTATCTGAGTCTTTGTGACCCCTTGGATTGTAGCCCGCCAGAGTCCTCTGTTCATGGAATTCTTCCAGCAAGAATACTGAAGTACTGTAGTAGGTTGACATTTCCTCCAGAGGATCTTTCCCGCTCAAGGATTGAACCACCTTCTCTTAGGTCTCCTGCATTGGTGCGTGGATTCTTTATACCTCTAGCGCCACCTGGAGTCCATGGCTTTTCACTGGCTGTGTGTCAGCCAGGTAAGAAGAGTGTTTCTTTTCCCTGTTGGACTTTTGAGTTCATTGAGGGTTCCCTGTTCTGGTCTCCCAAGTTGAATTGAAGTTTCTGTTTATTAATGTTTTACATTTTCTTCTTTTGATCAAGTTCTCTCTGGTAAACCTTGCCAATTAAGTGTCAGGTGTTCTCGTTTCAGCTCCTTTCTCTCCTTCAAAAGGGAAGGACCACAGATTGTAAACCTGTTAAGATCATGTTCAGGTGACAAGGAGGGGCAGGGAAGAAAACTTTCAGGCACTTTCTAACTAATGCTCAAGATCATAGACATTGGAAATCATCTGAATGGTTATGTTGTTATCAGTGATTAGGTGAGAATCATCCAGCTAGTCTTGGGAAAGCTGTCTCCTCTGATGTCACTAGTTTCCATTTGAGAAATATTTATTTTTCGGTTACCAGATGATATGCAGGTCTAGGCAGGGCTTGTGCTTTCTTTAGTTGTGTGATGAGAATCCAAGATTCTGTTTCTCAGAGTTGAGTGGCACAAGGTTCTGTTAGCTGTACTTGATAAGGGCTTTTTCAACAGGGTTGAAAGAAGTTCTTCTTGAGGGTTTTTTTTTTTTTTCCAATAGATAAAATCTCCAGATTGTAAGGTATGAAGCTTAAGACCTTCATCTACTGAGGATAAATTCTGAAAATATTGCTCTACCAAAACATGGTTATTTGTTTTATAAACAATTAGGTCTTTGCGGTATTGGAGTATCTCTCATTTTGTTAGTGTGAGTCAAAAAAACCCGGTGCCAAGTACATTGAGTATCCTCTGTCTCAAAGAATGAGTATTTATGAGTTTAAAAAAGTGTAGATTTAAGATTTAGAAGAGCCAACAGCAATAATTTTGATTAATTTGGAGGGCTTCTACAAAGTATTTCAAATGAGTTTTAATAATGTCATTATTGCATTAGGCTAAAGCAGAGGATTTAGAATGGTTGGCACAGTGAAAGTGTTGTAAAACTGGTCAAACAGTGCAGATTGGTCGAAGCATCCTGGCCAGTGAACTGGGTTCCTTGATAACTGTGGACTTTGAGAGGAGTTCCCCAAGTAGGAATAATCTTTACCAATAGGACCTTAGCCACAGAAGAAGCAGTAGTCTATCTACTACAAGGGAAGGCTTCAGTCCAAGGTGAAAACACAGAGTGTGACTAAAACATATTTGTGTCCATTAGACAAAGGAAGTTGTGTAAATACATTTACCAGAACTTCAGTGGTCCAGTAAGCATTTTAAATGCCTGGAAGCTGTTTTCCCTGGTTGTACTTCAGACAAGTGGACAAGTGACATAGGCAATATTTGCAGCCTTGATAATGTTTCCCAACCAATATTGCTTTATGAAGGCTACCATTTTGTCAGTAGACTGATTATTTGATGCATGTACAAGTGGTTAAGAGTGGGAATTGTAGTCTCTGGTAAGACTGGGTTGTTATTTGGTCCAAACCAGAGCTTTCTCTATCATATCAATAGTTGTTGAATTCCCAGTCTTGGTTTTCCTTTTCTGAGGCCAATCGTTGGGCTTCTTTAGCCAGTGTTTCTAAATTATTATTTGGGGAAGTAGCCCTTTGGACCATGACAGAGGTTTTGCTACTGTTGATCCCTTTAAAAGTAGCATTCCTTGCAGAAATATTAGCAAGATGATTACCCCTAGTTCTTGTAGAATCAAATTTAGAATGCTCTTGAATCTTAATCGTAGCTAAAGCAGTTGTTAAAAGTATTGCATTCAATAAATCCTGAACATTGGGGCCATTTTTAATTGTATTTCCCCTGGAAATAAGAAAGACTTATTGCTTCCACAATATTCCAAAATCATAAGCTACTCTAAAAGCATATTGACTATCAGTATGACTATTCGCAATTTTGATCTTGGCTAAAATGTAAGCTCATATAAGAGTATATTTTAACCTGTTGTGATGAAGTAGTATTTCATAGAGATACTTTCTTAAAAACACCAAAAGGAGGTATAATAGCATCCTCAGGACACTATTTACTATTGTCACTTTAAGTAAGAAGTGTCATTCATTTTTCAAAAGGTTTTTTGTCATGAGGATCTGATGTCACCATGAAGGGATTTAGTGCTTCTCTAGATATGAGGAGATGTAAGGATTGAGATCATAAAATCTCTTCCTAAAAACATCCAACTATCTAAAGACCCGTCCAACCAGATTCCCTGGAGTACAGAGTGCCTCACTCCACCTTGAACTCCCTTAAGGGTTATTGAAGGTTAACAGCTATAGCAGCATAGGGTTCAGTCTCCGTAGAGACAGATGGCAAATGTCACTGTTGCTATGTTGTTGGCAATGCTCTTGTTAAGTGCCAATTTGTAGTTGACAAGGAAATGGTTGTAATGTCTCTAAGGTAAGGGGTGTACCCTCATGCCATACAGTCCAGTTGCTGCCTGTAATATCCTATGGGTTGATACTGGTCCTTGTGTTTTTGGATGAGTACCCCAAAGGCAATCCTTTCCTTTTCACTTACAAACAGGAAAACAGGGAATCGACTATTGCGATGCCAGAGGGCAAGTGAATTAATCTGACTCTCCTTTAAGGCCTTGAAGTCTCTGTCATCTTGTTTTTTCCTACAAAATTGGGATGGGGTTATTATTGTTGAGTAAATATATAGAGGTTTGCCCATAAGAGAGAAATTTGGAATCCAGTTTCAGCAGTAACCAACAGGCCTAAGAAAATCTCACAGCTGTCACTTAGTTTTGGGGTTTTAGGACACCGTGAAATCTGTCTGGATGTAGGTGTAGCCCTTGTTCTGATATCTGATGCCCTAAATATTGAACCTGAGTTTGGAAAGATTATATAGTTCTCTTGGTGTCCTTACATCCCTTTAAGACTAAAAGCTTTAGCAACAGGATGCTGTCTTCTTGTGAGGAAGCTTGAGAAAGAGAGCAAAGAAGTAAATCATCCACATATTGCAACAAAGTAAAACCTGTAGGGACCTTCAGGTCATTAAGATCAACCTTCAGGATTTTCAAGAAATAAGGACTATTTCTTATTTTCTTAATTCAAAATTCTTATTCTTAATTCAAGAAATATTCTTATTCAAGAAATAAGGACTATCAGTACAACACTGAGGTATTACTGTTCAGGTGAATTTATTTTCTTCCAAAGTGAAGGCAAAATGGCTATTGAATATCTTCATCAACTGGAATACTAAAGGGTCTACGACATATATCAGTTAGAGTAGAGAATTTGATCTGCCTCTTGAGAAACCTCCTGAGGTCCTCAGCAATATGAGAACCTCCTGAGGTTCAAGCTGGTTTTAGAAAAGGCAGAGGAACCAGAGATCAAATTGCCAACATTCGCTGGATCATGGAAAAAGCAAGAGAGTTCCAGAAAAACATCTATTTCTGCTTTATTGACTATGCCAAAGCCTTTGACTGTGTGGATCACAATAAACTGTGGGAAATTCTTCAAGAGATGGGAATACCAGACCACCTGACCTGCCTCTTGAGAAATCTGTATGCAGGTCAGGAAGCAACAGTTAGAACTGGACATGGAACAACAGACTGGTTCCAAATAGGAAAAGGAGTACATCAAGGCTGTATATTGTCACCCTGCTTATTTAACTTATATGCAGAGTACATCCTGAGAAATGCTAGACTGGAAGAAACACAAGCTGGAATCAAGATTGCCGGGAGAAATATCAATAACCTCAGATATGCAGATGACACCACCCTTATGGCAGAAAGTGAAGAGGAACTAAAAAGCCTCTTGATGAAGGTGAAAGAGGAGAGTGAAAAAGTTGGCTTAAAGCTCAACATTCAGAAAATGAAAATCATGGCATCCAGTCCCATCACTTCATGGGAAATAGATGGGGAAACAGTGTCAGACTTTATTTTTCTGGGCTCCAAAATCACTGCAGATGGTGACTGCAGCCATGAAATTAAAAGACGCTTACTCCTTGAAAGGAAAGTTATGACCAACCTAGATAGCATATTCAAAAGCAGAGACATTACTTTGCCAACAAAGGTCCGGGTAGTCAAGGCTATGGTTTTTCCTGTGGTCATGTATGGATGTGAGAGTTGGACTGTGAAGAAGGCTGAGCACCGAAGAATTGATGCTTTTGAACTGTGGTGTTGGAGAAGACTCTTGAGAGTCCCTTGGACTGCAAGGAGATCCAACCAGTCCACTCTGAATGAGATCAGCCCTGGGATTTCTTTGGAAGGAATGATGCTAAAGCTGAAGCTCCAGTACTTTGGCCACCTCATGTGAAGAGTTGACTCATTGGAAAAGACTCTGATGCTGGGAGGGATTGGGGGCAGGAGGAGAAGGGGACGACAGAGGATGAGATGGCTGGATGACATCACTGACTCGATGGACGTGAGTCTGAGTGAACTCCGGGAGTTGGTGATAGACAGGGAGGCCTGGCGTGCTGCAATTCATGGGGTTGCAAAGAGTCGGACACGACTGAGCGACTGAACTGAGAGGAACTAAGGAAAAACAGTGAGTACATATCTCAACGGGAGGGCCTAAACAAAGGGGAATAGATTGGAGGACAGGAACCTCTTGAAGATCATTAGAGATTCCCACTATTGGAACTGTTTTAGTACTGCAGAGCAGGAGCTTTGTCATCGTAGCAGGGTTGAGCACTAAGAGTGTGGCTCCAGTGTCAATTAGGACTAGAAGAGATTCCTCCCCAGTATGGAGAAAAATTTCCCTAGTTGATCAAGAGGAAGAATTGGTAATTCCTTATAGTTCCTTATAACTCCATCATTAGGGAGGACTCTGGAAAGTCCAGCTAGAGAGCTGAAGGTGCCTCAAGCACTAAAAATTGTTAAGATATCCTTTCTAATGTTTCAGTTCCTTGCAATACTAGAAGAAATGAGATGAGATTCGGTTTTGTCTCAAAATCTTCATTTGCTGGGGCTTAAGATTAAGAAGTTTGAGACTTCCATGCAGTGGATATGAATCTGCCTACCAGTGCAGGGTACACAGGTTAGACCCCTGGTCCACGAAGATTCCACATGCCATGGAGCAACTAAGCCTGTGCATCACATCTGCAGAGCCCATGCATCACATCTACTGAGCCCACATTCTAACGAACCACAACTCCTGAGACCCTGTGCCACAACCACTGAAGCCTGTGTGCCTAGAGCCTGTGCTCCACAAGAGAAGCTACTACAATGAAAAGCGCATCAACGGCAAGTAGAGTGGCCCCCACTTGCCTCAACTAGGGAAATCCTGCATGCAGCAATGAAGACCCAGCACAGCCAAAAAAAATAATAATAAAAAAATTGGCACTTTATGCATTTAAAAAAAATTAGAAAAAAATTAAAGATTAAGAAGTTTGATGGTCTTTCTGTAATCACAAGTGACTCATCTAGAGTGCAAGAGAACTGTTTTGCCTGATTACCTAAATGCAGACTAGTTTCCCATTCTATTCTGGCCCTTTTTACTAGAAGGGAAAGGTCCCAGTTCAGCCCCATTAATAATATACAGTTAAATCTACTCAAGTGGAATCAACATCTGAAGGAAGACTAGAATTTCCTTTTCAAACATTCTGAAGTTGATTGTAAAAATTATAAACAACTTCATCAGATTTGTGTGTGCACACTTGAGTTCCATTCTAATCAACAAACTTTGGAAAAGCCTTAAGAACTGCTGAGTGAAATTGCCTAGCTATTGCCTGAATGTGATTATATAATAAGTTAGTAAACTTGCCTCCCAGTTGTAATTCTAAAGACCTTTCTGGACTTTACCAATTAGCAGTTTTCATCCAGTGCTGGCCCTGGCCTTCCCCAATAAGCATTTGGTTTAGCTATTATAAGTCAGGGAAACCAGGTTGATAAGTTTGGATGACTATATTAAAATCCTCAGCAAATCTATGCAGATTTTTGGTTACTTTAGGAAAATCTTTGACTATGGCTCACAGTTCAGCTTTAGGCCAAAATGTATTTAATAAATAAAATTAAGTACCTGGATCCTTAGAAGTCTTAATTTTAAGGGATGGGTTCCGACAAATCAGAGTGAGTCTGACACTTCCAGAGGAAAAGGGAGTGGCGAGAGTTTCAGAGAAAATGAAAGTTTGGCAAGAGAATTTGTACGGGAAATTTGTGGATGTGGTGAAGGTATAGGCAGTGTAGAGGGAAGGAGGAAGATGTGCTACAGGCTGAGTGTGGCCAGGGGATGCTGAGAGAAACAGGATTGTACAAGTGATAGAGTATGAGACAAAGAAGCCAAGGAAGAAGAGCCTGAGGCTTTAGGAGCCATCTCATCTCTCTTTAGTCCTTTGTTTGCCTGTTAATTTTTAAAGCAGTATTTTGCATAGGCAATTTAGACCTCTGATAAGGCTAGGAAGCTTCAAAATATTAATCAAAATAAACATTTCACTCAGTTCTGAAAATTGTTGAACTCTTGTGGTCCAGTACAATTTTAAGTAAATTAAGTTTGGGTATTTCAGAAGTCCCCCATGATGGCCATTGATATTCTAAATTGCCTTTGGTCAGATTGGTCCATTCGTTTCGAAATGTACCTGAGGAAGGACCATGTTTTTAAACATAAAATTGGCCAGCTTCCCTGGATGCAGAGGGAGTGAGGCTCCCTCAAGACACTTAGATCCTGAGATGCCACTTCCTAAAGGTCTTTCCTCTAAAGAACAATTTTCAAATAATTTAAATAGTTTACTGCACAAATGGCTTAATTTGAACAGCTTACAACCATCTGAGCCAGTCTTAAGAAGACAGCTTGGTCCCAGAGGAGCCAGGCCAAATGCTTTTTTTTTTTTTTTTTTGACAGTTTCCAGAAGACAGCCCTTCCAAAGAAATTGGCCAAAGGCTGAAAAAAATTGGCATTGTTTCAGAGAAACAACCCCCTGTTCCAGAAGGAATGGGTTGAAGACTAGCCAGCTTCAATGAAACAATCTGATCTCCAATCAGACCAAAGTGCCAAAACAGTATTTATATACAAAATGAGGCCTTAAGCATAAAGATGAAACTTTTAAAAAGATTCTGAGTAAACCTGGAGCACTTCAAACATAAAGAACATGTAAACTCGCTCAGATCCAAGAAAAAGAAATACTTTCAAACTCCAGGGTTTTGTGAGATAAGCAGTGAGTACAATGGGTTCAGCAATGACCACTGAGATCATCACTCAGTGATCTCAGTGATGCTTTATTGCGACTGTGCTGCTAAGTACAGTTACCATCTTGATTTTACACACTTACATCAGCCTTCTTGGAGAAGGAAATGGCAAACCATTCAAGTATTCTTGCCTGGAGAATCCCGTGGACAAAGGAGCCTGGTGGGCTACAGTCCATGGGGTTGCAAAGAGTTGGACACAACTGAGTGACTAACACACACACACACATACACACATACACAATGGGCTCAGTTATAGGCACCTCACCTATTGGCTCACCAACCCTGGAGCCACTGGGAATCGTCTTTGGTCCCCCTATGAGCCACCAAAATACTGATCAAAGACAAATAGACCACCAGGTATTTCTCCAGCAAAATGGATTTATTCAGGATCAGCAGAGAATTGCAGTTTGGGATCTACAGCCGTGGCGAGCCATGTGCAATCCACCACATGGCGAAAGAAGAATACTCTTACAGAAGGGAAAGGAAGTTGGAGGGAATGAGTCAGAAACAGTCTATGGCTTTTTATTGGCTGAGTCCTTGACAGGGAAGAAGAGGAATCTCTTCTGCTGGTGGACTCTGCCATCTTTGCAGTGTGTGAGCGCTCCTCCTTCTGATATCCCAGCTCTACTAATTTGAGGTTTCTGTTTATTAATTTCTTACATTGTCTTAAAAATCAAGTTAACGTATCTTCTTATTCTCTCTTATACGTACTGGTAAATGTGTACATTATAGTTAGTCATCTCTTTCTCCCCAACTCCAGCCTCGCCTCTCTTTTTTAGAAATGGTACCCTGTCTGGTGAGAGGCCTGGTAATACCTTATGGTGAATGATGCCAAATTCTTGATATCCAAAGAAAATTTAATTTTGGTACCAGGGACCAGGCTTGATCACTCAGAGCTTTTGTGTGGCAGAAGTTTTATTACAGTGAAAAAGGATAGAGAAAACTGACATAGATATCAGAAGGGGGACAGAGAATGCAGGTCTTAGCAAGGCCTTATATACTTTTACCAGACCCACTCCCACAACATAACATCTTAAATTAACAAGACTAGAACTAACAATATAAAAGTCTTACTAGACCCACTCCCACAACAAGATTAGTCAGAGGGTTCTTGTTAAGAAGGAGAAACATGTCCTCAAGCAGGATACATTGTTGTTATATAATCATATAATCAAGACAAAGGAAAGTAGGGAAAAAAGAGTTTGTCCTTCTCTTCTCCTCAAGAGCCACAGACCCCTTTCTCCTCCTTGAGGGCCCTGGAATCCTTATCAACTTACTAAGAATTAATGCTCTCACTGAGACACATAGAGGCCACATATCCTAGGCCAGCTCAATGCTAAATTTACTAAACTCATGCTACATCTGCTAAACTCATGCTGCTCTGTGATGTTCATCCGATTCTATTCATCTGCCATTTTCTCCCTATTTTAACTACTTGTTCTCGCACTAGTTTTGTAAATATTCCCTGAGATTCAAGGAAAAGGCAGTAAGAAACAAAAAGATGTGAGTTTCCTGGACTGATACATTTGTCAATAATAGTGTAAGTAGATTTGATATGTTTTCATAGAATTTTTCCTTCCTATCAATCCCTGTAGTGTATTTTTGACAATATCTAGATTAAGGTGAAGAGTTGCTAAAATCTAGTCTTGGCAAAGGACCCTTGCACTAAAATCACAGATAAAACTTTGACTAATAAAAATGACTAATGTTAACTTTGTGTTTTCTTCTTTCAACAGAGGACTCCAAAAATGCAAAAGGAATTTGTGGTACTACAGTCCTCTGATATATACTTCTCAAATTAAACAGCTATTCAATTTATATTGGACTTATTTTAGCAATGAAGGCTGGCAGAATATACCACCCCCAAATATGTTGCTCTGGCATGTTGACCCTTTTAAGTTAAATGCAGGTGGAAAACAGAAAATGCAAGAACACTGCTCCTTTTTTTTTCTTAAGAACAGGAGGTGAATTGCCCATGTGAAAGCTGTCCTTCCCATGTAGCTGAGCAGGACCCTGTAGGGTCTTCCTGGGACAGAACCCCCACCCCTCCATAGCATGTCCTCCACCTACATCTTGTCTATAGAAAAACTTTAGCATCCCAGGTCTTCCCTGAGTTCCAAAGGATAAATCTAATCAGAGAAGTGAGAAAAGTGAGAGAAGTGAATAGGAAGAAAGGAAAACAATCAAGCAAGACAAAATAATAATAGTTTAGCCATAAAACAAAATCAAGGACCTTTAGTTCCTTCTCAACAGCTATAGATAATATTTTGAGCCATGTCTTTTGAGCTGTTTTGCAGAAACTAAAATTGCTGCCAGATGGAAGAAGTTAGCTATATGCTGCCCACAAGTGCATAGGCCCCAGACTTGTGGAAACAGAAGGTTGACTCCCAATTACCTCACTACCAACCAATCAGAAGAATGTCCATGGGCTGATCATATACCCCTCAGTCTTTCTCCCTCTGGAGAAGGAAATGGCAACCCACTCCAGTATTCTTGCCTAGAGAATCCTTTGGACAGAGGAGCTTGGTAGGCTGTTGTCCATGGGGTTGCACAGAGTGGGATACGCCTGAAGTGACTTAGCAGCAGCAGCAGCTTTCTCCCTCAGTTCAATTCAGTACTCAGTCATGTCTGACCCTTTGCAACCCCATGGGCTACAGCATGCCAGGCTTCTCTGTCCATCACCAACTCCCGGAGTCTGCTCAAACTCGTCCATTGCATCAGTGATGCCATCCAACCATCTTATCCTCTGTTGTCCTTCTCCCTCACCTTGCCTTTAAAAACTTTTCACTGAAAACCATTGGGGAGTTGGGCTTTTGAGCTCCAGCTTCCTGTACTTCTTGCTTGGTGCCCTGCAATAAAGGCTACACTCTCCTTCACCACAACTTGGTGTCAGTAGATTGGCCCTACTGTGCACAAGCGAACAGACCCAAGTTTGGTCACACCTGTAGCAGAAGAAAAATAGTATCCTTATCATCATGAATAAGAAGGTGAGGCCAAAAGAATTCTGTATGAACAAATCTTGTTAAAATAATTGTTACTTTCTTTTAGCTTTACCACAAAATTCACTTACATTTCCAAGATTGCCTTTTTTCAGTCTAACAGACTTCATCACTTATTTGGGTGTTCATTCCTTATCAGGACTTCCGTGTCACGTAAAACATATATATCTGTATGCTTTTCTCCTGTTAACCTGTCTTATGTCTGTGTAATTATCAGGTCCAGAGGAAAGCTCTAAGAGTATAGAGGTGAAAGTTTTGCTTCCTGTACACTGATAAGGTACTATTCTTCTCAGTGGAGAATTAAAAGAAGTATAAGGCTTGGTGCATTTTATTAAGATTTTTGCATGATATTTGGGAGAGAAAAGGCAAAAGGAGATATGATACAGTTTACAGTTCATCTCAATGTATTGTTAAATAGAAAGGGGTATTAAATATGTTTGTGTGTATGTGCTAAGTTGCTTCAGTCGTGTCCGACTCTTTGTGACACTATGGACTGTAGCCACCCAGGCTCCTCTGTCCATGGGATTCTCCAGGCAGGAATATTGGAGTGGGTTGCCATGCCTTCCTCCAAGGGATCTTCCTGAACCAGGGATCAAACCCACATGTCCTATGTCTCCTGCATTGTGGGTGGATTCTTTATGGCTGAGTCACCTGGGAACCCTGGAATTTACATTACTATTTAAATAATGTTAGAACTCTAAGGCTCTAAGACATTAAATTATCAATTCAAATAGTTAAATCAACAGCCTTGGCATTAAATTTTCTATTTTCTGACTAAAAAACAACTGTTTCTGTTAAGGTATGTTAGTAATGAACTATTCTAGCTCTTTAAAGTGTTGTCATTTGGTACTTTATGTAATTCTCAATAGTTTATATGACAACCTTAGCAAGGATATATTATAGTACTTAAACAAGTACTTAAACATGCTGATCATTCAGTTGGTCTGATCTTGGCAAAGTAATATCTAAATCCCTAAAATGGTTAGCTCATAGGAACCTTGGGAGCAAGTGAACAGTTAATACATCTCATTTGTTTTAAATTGTGGTTAATCAGCATCCTGACCTTCTATGCACAGGATGGGTAACTGACTAAGTGAGTTGAGAAAAATCATTTGTTTGACCTCTGTGGGAGGGAGTTCCATCAGACTTCTGGCACCAGAAGGAACAAAGTTATGATTAAATAACCACAACCTCCAACAGCTCTGAACATATTCCTCTCACTTCATATGCCACAGTTTTGTTCCAATATCTCTGCTCCTGGCCAGGCACATCCTGTTCTCTCTTCCAGCCATAAGTCAATCCTGTTAAGGGACACCACCACCATCACAGCCCGATCTGGCTCAGAGCTCAGTATCTGCTCTCCTTCTGGCACTAAAACCACATTCTCTTTCCAACCTGATTCCCTTCCTATGCTTAGTCTTTGATTTTATCTTGGTATTTTTCCAGATGCCCATTCCAATCCTTTTTCCTACTCTTGTCTGAAATTTTCCTCATTTTTCTTCGGAGTCCAAGGCCATAATCTTTTCTTCCTCCTTCCTTTTTTTTTTTCCCTCTCAATTTCTTCTCTTTCCTCTAATTATACATTATTGTCTTGTGTTTAATTCATATAATCTGTGTGCATGTGTGCTAAGTTGCTTCAGTTGTGTCTGACTCTTTGTGAGCCTTCAGACTATAGCCCTCCAGTCTCCTCTGTCCATGGGATTCTCCAAGCAAGATTACTGAGTGGATTGTCATGCTCTCCTCCAGGGGATCTTCCTGACCCAGGGATCAAATTCGAGTCTCCTGTCTCCTGCATTGTTAGGGAGGTTCTTTACCACTAGCACCACCTGGGAAACCCTCATATATTATTGGCCTGGATCCAAATATTCAGCCTTCCTGAAGACTAAAGTCCAAAGCAACATTTGTTAATAAAACATTTGCAAGCTATAAAAAGGAAGTACTTCAGGGGGAGGAAGTATTTCCATAAATAATTAGGTTGGTATAAATGTAATTATAGTTTCGGACTGTAAATTTTAAATCATTATAATTAGGCTCAAACACATCTTTATTAATCAAAATAGGAACCATTACAATCAACACATTTTTAGCCAATGAGAAATAAGTTTGCTTATTTCTGGAGTATAAAAACCCATGTTTTGGGATTTGACAAACTCTTGGAAAGCATTTTTCTGCAGTCTGCCAGTTGTGGGAGGATTTTTCCTGCAAAAAGTTTTCAAAATGCTTGAAGAAGTGGTAGTAATTTAGTGAGAGATCAAGTAAATGTGGCAGATGAGGCAAAACTTTGTAGCCCAATTTGTTCAACTTTTGAAGCCTTGGTTATACTATGTGCAATTGGGTATCATTACAGAAAAGATTTGGGCTCTTTCTCTTTACCAGTGCTGGCTGCAGACGTTGCAGTTTTCAGTACATCTCATTGATTTAATGACCATACTTCTCAGATGTAATGGTTTTAGTAAAAGCAGTAGTCAGCAAACCAGCAGCAGACACCCAGACAGTGACCATGATACTCTTTTTGGTGCAAGTTTTGCTTTGAGAAGTGCCCTGGAGCTTCTCAGTCCACTAAGAGCTAATTGTCGCTGGTTGTCCTATACAATCCATTTTTCCTCACACATCACAATCCAATCAAGAAATGGTTACTTGTGAAGAATAAAAAAGAAAACACATCCAAACAGCAACTTTTTTTTTTTTGGATCGGTTCATGAGGCACCTATTTACCGAGCTTTTTCTTCTTTCCAATTTGCTTCAAATGCCAAATGACCATAGTATGGTTGACACTGAGTTTTTTGGCAACTTCTCGAGTAGCTGTAAGAGGATCAGCTTTGATGATTGCACTCGGTGGTCATTGTCAACTTCTGATGGCCAGCCACTGCACTCCTCATCTTCAAAGCTCTTGTCTCCTTTTCAAAACTTCTTGCACTACCACTGCACTCTTAAGTTCATTAATAGTTCCTGGGTCAATTGCATTATTGATATTGCAAATTGTCTCTGCTTGAAAAACAAAATTTTGAACTCCAAAAATAAAATTGTTCGAATTTGCTTTTTGTCTAACATCATTTCCCTAGTCTAAAATAAATATAAACAGGAAATAATGTCATTATCAAAGAAACATAAAGCAAGAAGTGTGCATTAAGATGATGCATAACATAACTATATTTATTTAGAATGTATTCCAGTATCAAAAGGCAAGTTTCAAAATGCAGAAATCCCAATTACTTTAGTACCAACCTAATACATGCTAGCTGATTACAGTAATTCAGTCTAGAACCTTAAGAAAAAAAAAAAGAGATGTACTAGACTATATGAAAATTGCCATATAAATTTAACATATGAAGAGCATATTGTAATATAATCAATTGCATCTTGTATTAGTTTTCAAAACATAAAAAAATTTATGGTAACCTAAGAGTTTTATATTTGATCTAATTATTATAGATTAATTATATGCATATGTTAATTTTATAAAATATTTTATGAAGGACTGAATGCTAGAATTTCTTATCTGCACTTCACAATTATAATTACATACTCTGACAGTAAACTCTAAATACATTATCAGTTCAGTACAGTCGCTCAGTCGTGTCCGACTCTTTGCGACCCCATGAATGGCAGCACGCCAGGCCTCCTTGTCCATCACCAACTCCCGGACCTCACTCAAACTCATGTCCATCGAGTCGGTGATGCCATCCAGCCATCTCATCCTCCGTAGTCCCCTTCTCCTCTTCCCCCAATCCCTCCCAGCATCAGAGTCTTTTCCAATGAGTCAACTCTTCACATGAGGTGGCCAAAGTACTGGAGTTTCAGCTTTAGCATCATTCCTTCCAAAGAACACCCAGGACTGATCTCCTTTAGCTTATACACACACATAAACTAAAAGCTGTGTATTCAGATAATTTTTCTCTATATATAATACTTAAGCACACATCCACATGGGACTTAGTACTACTGACTTAATAGACCTCGATTATCTCCTTTACACTTCTGCAGCATTCTTTGGAAATTATACATGTTTTAATTCTTTTATGACTAAAGCCCAAAAGCCTCTGAGCATAATTTTTCCTTTGTTCAATATATGTTTGTTCTTAGAAGTATAGGTTATTTTCTTGGTACTTTACTTTTCAATGTGAGTATGGCTAAGGGATTTAAAGCTGTATTATTTTTCATACATAAATATTATTTTCTAAATGCTAAGCACATAAATGTGTGAATACAGGTAGGTTGACATACTCATGAAGTAGAGGAGATGATAGAAAACTAAGAGTTGAATTTATGTATAAACAAGTACTTAAATGAAGATTATAAGAAAAATAGTCTTTATGGTAGGGGAATCTGGTGGGCATATAATAATGCTAGAATTTAAGATGGTGAATAAAAGGGGATATGGAGATACAGAGTATGTTTTGGAGGGAGACAAAACAAAAGAACAACCCTGAAGCATAATGACACAGTTCAGGTTTTTGATTACTGATCTTCAACTCAGTTTCTCTGTGTAATAATCTCAACTGCATTATACCTTCAAACTGTCTGTGTAATTAAACCTTTAGTGTTTCTGTGATGTAACCACTGCTGCCTTTGTGGTTCCATTTTCCCTTGATGTGCTTTATGTTAAGTCAGGCACCCTGTGAAAGCTCTTATCTTCAAAGAATAAAGCAAAGTGAAAAATTGGAAAGCACTTATGTAAAAATAGAAATATTTTCATGCTATAAAGATTCTGTTAGGCAAAACGGAAGCCAAAGTAATTGATAATCTGTCAATAATTAATATGTTGGGTTCTTTCTGGATAATAGTGGTTAAAATATTTAAATCAAAAATCAAAATGGACTGTATTTCTCAGATCTTAAAAACTGTTGTATTTGGGCAATGACAGAACATATGAAAATAACAGTTTTCTTGGTACACATATTTTGCTTAACATATACTTAAATGGGAAAATAATAGATGATGAGAATTAAAATATAAACCGACTGACAAATAAATTGATTCTTTGGGTTCTTTGTGAAGAGAATAAATATTATTGTTTCTCTCCTGTATGTAATTTGAAACCAAGTATTCAATTAGTCAAATACAGCAGCTAAAGAGTTTATTACTCAATCCATGGTATATATGCGAAAACCTGGCTTATTTGACTGGTAAATTATCTTATAGCAAATATTCTGCTCTTGGTGTAAACAGTGGCTTTCAGACATGATTAAAATATGAAAATGCTTTATTTTTGTTAATTTAATTATTTCCATTTAAGCCCAATGTCCTTCCGTGGTGACTGAGCAATAAAGTGCCTGCCTATAATGCAGGAGCCACAGCAGGAGTAGCTGGTTTGATTCCTGGGACTTGAAAGATTCCTTGGAGAAGGAAATACCCACTCAGGTATTCTTGCCTGGGAAATCCCATGGACAGAGAAGCCTGCTGGGCTACAATCCATGGGATCACAAAAACAACTTAGCAACTGAGCACAGCCATTGTTTAACTCAAGGCAGAGAGACAGCAGGATGCCTACTGAGAGACACCTGGAAGGAGAGGATGAATATTGGCCCCCGAAGACTCTGACAAAATAAAAATTAAAAAACTGTCTATCCAAAGTGATGGTGCTCCCTGGGAAAACTAATGTTTTTCTTCAAACTGAGCAAATAAAATAAGGGTTTGAATGCTTAGATTATACTGCACCAATGAGTCAGGCATTGTCTTGTGTGGGATGGTGAATCCCAAGGGTGGAAGGAAATTAGCATAAACTTCAAGAATGTATAACACTGAAGAGACCCAATGAAGAGTTTATTAAAGCATTGTAGGGAAAATTTTATATATATATATATATATTCCAGTAGTAAATAGGAAGTTTGCCAGTTTTAGCTAGCTAGCTCTCAAGATAGATGACAAACAGAAAGACAGTTTCTGGTAAAACAAAGTGAATAATACAAAAATTCCTATGCCACAAGTGAGATAATCTCAACAGGATTATAAAAGGCAAGTCAGTTAACCTGATCATGTACCAAAAATCAACTACATGAAATTAATCTAAATATTAAATGGCATGGACGATATTGATACTGGTATTAGAATATTTAGAGGTATGATAATCATTTGTCTAAATGTTCAATTCTCCTATCAGACACAAAGATGAACTGAACTGCAGAAATTTAAAATCATAGTTTCCTTAAAAAATGATGAGAAACACAGCCCAAACTTTCATCATTGTTGCTACGTAGTCTTATTGAGTAACTCGTGGGACCTGCATCTGTGTTTACTTGTGAGATCAGAATGTTTGTATTAATGTTGATGGCCCCTAAGTGTCCATTAACCCTTGGAAGAATTTGATATGAGAAAACATTTAAAAGTTAAAGATATAAAGCCTCTCATTCAGCTCATTCCAAATAGTAATAATTTACAAGCTTTATTTCAGAAAACATAAATAATGTATTAATAATATCACAATTTGAAAAAAAGACAAACCTTTAGCTAGATTCATCAAGAAAGTAAGAGAAAAGATTGAAATAAATTTATAAATGAAAAAAAAAGAGAGAGAGAGAGAGGCATACAACAGCCACTGGGGATCCCTGATGGATCAGAAGATAAAGAATCTACTTGCAGCAGAAGACACAGAAGACAGGAGTTCTATCCCTGAGACAGCAAAGTCCCCTGGAGCAAGAAATGGCCATCCACTCCATTATTTTTGCCTGGAAAATTCCATGGATAGAGGAGGCTGATGGGCTACAGTCCAAATGGTTGCAAAGAGTCAGACACAACTGAGTGACTAAACAGGCATGCATGCACAACTACACAACCACACACACAAATATGAAGGAACATAAGATATGAGGATGAACACAACTATATATCAACTGGAAAACCTGGAATAAATATATAAATGAGTAGAAACATACAACCTACCAACACTGAGTCATAAACAGAAAGTAGGGAAATTAAATCAGCAATCAATAAGCTCCCAACAAACAAAATTTCAGTGCATTTTAAATACCTTAAAATATTATTTGTCATTTATATCTTGATAGCAGTTTAAAAATATTACAAGGAAACCATTGTTAATTTCTAAAATCCAGTTAGCAGACCAACTTCTAAACATTTTAAAGTGAGTATTAAACAAATAGTTTGTGCACTGAAGTCTGCAAACTAAAGGGAGGCAGAACAAACGTGTCTGTGCCATAACAGAGTTTTAATTCATTAACTGAGCTAAAATTCCCTCCAACTAAATTATAAAGACAGCATTCTAAATATATATTTAAATTGAGTTTTAGAGTACTGCTGAGTGGACCTTAAAGTACTCTGAGGAATAAATTTAGTGACTCCTCAATGACATAAATTTCCAGTGCATATTAAAGAAGGGAGGGATCTAATTAATCAGATGGAGGAAGAAAAATGTTTCAGTTAGTGGGACTCCCATTTGTTTTAAGGCCTGAAGTGACATATACAAAAACTTTATAAAATGAATAAAAAAAAAAGTAACCCTCTAATTTGACTTTGAAAGGGAGAAGAGTGCATTTACAAACAGTTTTTAACCTTTTAAAATAAGGCTTATAAGTTTTTGCTCAGGCCAACCTAATCATAAATCTCAGTTATTTTATACAAGTACATTACTAAATTTTAAATATTAACCAATGCATTTATACTTGTCTGGATTTGAGCTTTCTATGCACTAGAATCTTGATTTTAATACTCAGATAGTACCTAATTTATTGAATTAGGGCTTGTAACAGATGTAAACTTACAGTTTTGCCAGGAGAATACACTGGTCATAGCAAACACCCTCTTCCAGGAACACAGGAGATGACTCTACACATGGGCATTACCACATGGTCAATACTGAAATAAGATTGATTATATTATTTGCAGCTGAAGATGGAGCAGCACACAACAAGTGGAGCTGACTGTGGCTCAAATCATGAACTCCTTATTGCAGAACTGATGGCTTAAGTCTTCAATTGAAGAAAGTAGGGGGAACTACTAGACCATTCAGTTATGACCTATATCAAATCTTTTATAATTATACAGTGGAGGTGATACATAGATTCAAAGCATTAGATCTGGTAAACAGAGTGCCTGAAGAACTATGGACAGAAGTTCATAACATTGTACAGGAGGCAGTGACCAAAACCATGCTAAAGAAAAAGAAATGCAAGAAGGTAAAGTGGTTGTCTGAAGAGCCCTTAGAAATAGCTGAGAAAAGAAGAGAAGCAAAAGGTGAAGGAGAAAGAGAAAGACATAACTAACTGAATGCAGAGTTCTACATAATAGCAAGGTGTGATAAGAAAGTCTTCCTCAATGAACAGTGAAAAACTGCTGCTAAGTCGCTTCAGTCGAGTCTGACTCTGTGCGACCCCATAGATGGCAGCCCACCAGGCTCCCCTGTCCCTGGGATTCTCCAGACAAGAACATTGGAGTGGGTTGCCATTTCCTTCTCCAATGCATGAAAGTGAAAAGTGAAAGGGAAGTAGCTCAGTTGTGTCTGACTCTTCACGACCCCATGGACTGCAGCCTACTAGGCTCCTCCATCAATGGGATTCCCCAGGCAAGAGTACTGGAGTGGGTTGCCATTGCCTTCTCTGACAATGAAAAGAAATAGAGGAACACAGCAAATGGGAAAGACCAGAGATCTCTTCAAGGAAATTAGACATACCAAGGGAAAATTTCATGCAAAGATGAGAACAATAAAGGGCAGAAATAGTAAGGACCTAACAGTGGTCATGTATGGATGTGAGAGTTGAACTGTGAAGTAAACTGAGTGCCAAAGAATTGATGCTTTTGAACTATGGTGTTGGAGAAGACTCTTGAGAGTCCCTTGGACTGCAAGGAGATCCAACCAGTCCATTCTAAAGGAGATCAGTCCTGGGTGTTCTTTGGAAGGACTGATGCTAAATCTGAAACTCCAGTACTTTGGCCACCTCATGTGAAGAGTTGACTCATTGGAAAAGACTCTGATGCTGGGAGGGATTGGGGGCAGGAGGAGAAGGGGACTACAGAGGGTGAGATGGCTGGATGGCATCACCAACTCAATGGACATGAGTTGGGGTGAACTCCGGGAGTTGGTGATGGACAGGGAGGCCTGACGTGCTGCAATTCATGGAGTAGCAAAGAGTCGGACATGACTGAGTGACTGAACTGAACTGAACTGAATAGAAGCAGAAAAGATTAAGAAAAGGTGGCAAGAAGACACAGAAGAACTATACAAAAAAGGTCTTAATGACCCAGATAACCACAATGGTGTGATCACTCACCTAGAGCCAGACATTCTGGAGTGTGAAGTGTAGTGGGCCTTAGGAAGGATTACAATAAACAAAGCTAATGGAGGTGAAGGAGTTCCAGCTAAGCATTTTTAAATCCTAAAAAGTGATGCTGTTACAGTGCTGCACTCAATACATCAGCAGATTTGGAAAACTCAGCAGTGGCTGGACTGAAAAAGGTCAGTTTTAATTCCAATCCCAAAGAAGTACAATGGCAAAGAATGTTCTTCAAAATACTGTATAATTGTGCTCATTGCATATGCTTAAAATAATGCTCAAAATTCTTTAAGCTAGGCTTCAATAGTATGTGAACTGAGAACTTTCAGATGTATGAGCTCTGTTTAGAAAAGGCAGAGGAGACAAAAGAACCAGATATCAAATTGCCAACATTTGTCAGATCATAGAAGAAGCCAGGGGATTACAGAAAAATGTCTACTTCGGCTTCATTGACTGTGTTAAAGTCTTTGTGTGGATCACAACAAACTGTTGAGTCTTAGAGGGATGGGAATACCTTACTTGTCTCTTCAGAAACCTTTATGTGGGCCAAGAAGCAACAGTTAAAACTGGACATGGAAAAAATAGACTGGTTCAAAATTGGGAAAGGAGTATGTCAAGGCTATATATTGTCACCTTGCTTTTTCAACTTCTTTACAAAGTACATCATGAAATTCTGGGCTGTATGAAGCACAATCTGGAATCAAGATTGCAGGGAGAAATAACAATAACCTCAAATATGCAGATGACACCATCCTTATGGCAGAAAATGAAGAGGAACTAAGAGCCTCTTGATGAAGGTGAAAGAGGAGAGTGAAAAAGCTGGCTTAAAACTCAACATTCAAAAAATGAAGATTATGGCATTTGATCCCATCACTTCATTGCAAATAGAAGGAAAAAAAGTGGAAACAGTGACAGATTGTATTTTATTGGGCTCCAAAAACACTGTGGACAATGACTACAGCCATTAAATTAAAAGATGCTTATTCCTTGGAAGAAAAGGTATAATGAACCTAGACAGCATATTAAAAAGCAGAGACATCACTTTCCAACAAAGGTCTGTATAGTTAAAGCTGTGGTTTTCCCAGTAGTCATGTGTAGATGTAAAAGTTGGACCCTAAAGAAGGCTGAGTGCTGAAGAACTAATGCTATCTAACTGTGGTGCTGGAGAAGACTTGAGAATTTCTTGGCCTGAAAGTAGATGCAACCAGTCAGACCTTAGGGAAATCAATCCTGAATATTCTTTGGAAGGACTGATACTGTAGCTGAAGCTCCAATACTTTGACCACCTGATGCAAAAGGCCGACTCATGAGAAAAAGACCCTGATGCTGGGAAATATTGAGGTCAGGAGTAGAAGGGAATAATAGAATATAAGATATTTGGATGGCTTACCAACTCAGTGGAATGAGTTAGAGCCAAATCCAGGAGGTAGCGAAGTATAGGGAAGCCTGGCGTGCTGCTGTCCATGGGGTCCCAAAGAGTGGGACACACCTTAGCAACTGAACAACAATTAAGAACCCTAGTTCCATCTGTAACTTTAAATCTTCTGTAGCTAGAATCTCTTTTCCAGTCTTCTACTGCATCTATCTGCATTCTTTTGTTTTTGCCTCTTTCATACAGTAAATTTTATAAAATATCTTTTTTACCTCTACTGTGAGTTTGTGTGTATTCATTCTCTCTGTCACCATTTCTTGTTATTGTCAAATTATTCCATAGATGCATGTATTTAAGTAGATTTACAATGACACCCCATTCCAGTACTCTTGCCTGGAAAATCCCATGGACGGAGGAGCCCGGTGGGCTGCAGTCCATGGGGTCGCTAAGAGTCAGACATGACTGAGTGACTTCACTTTCACTTTCATGCATTGGAGAAGGAAATGGCAGTCCACTCCAGTGTTCTTGCCTGGAGAATCCCAGGGACGGGGGAGCCTGGGCTCTCTGGGATCGCACAGTCAGACACGACTGAAGCAACTTAGCAGAAGCAGCAGTGGCAGCATAATGTCATTAGGGGTTCACTGGTGGCACTGCTGGTAAAGAACCTGCTTCCCAACACAACAGACATAAGAGACGTAGGTTTGACCCCTGGGTTGGAAAGGTCCCCTGGAGGAGGGCATGGAAACCCACTCCAGTATTCTTGCTTGGAGAATCCCATAGACAGAAGAGCTTGGAGGACTATAATCCATAGGGTATCAAAGATTCAGACAGGACTGAAGTGACTTAGCACACATAAAGTCATGAATCCATAAAAAAGTTCCAATTGAATTTTACTGGCTTATACAATTGTAAAATATTTATTATCTGAATTACTTTATTCTAGATGTCTGGTAGTCATGTATATATGTGAAAGTTGGACTGTAAAGAATGTTGAATACCCAAGTATTGATGCTTTTGAATTGTGGTGCTGGAGAAGACTCTTGAGAGTCCCTTTGATAGCAAAGAGATCAAAACAGTCGATGCTAAAAGAAATCAACCCTGAATATTCATTGGAAGGACTGGTGCTGTAGTTTAAGCTCTGATATTTTGGCTACTTGATGTGACTCATTGAAAAAGACCCTGATGATTGGGAAAGACTGAGGGCAACAGGAGAAGGGGGTGACAGAGGATGAGATGGTTGCATGGTATCACTGACTCAATGAAGGACAGAGAAGCCTGTTGTACTGCTGTCCATGGGGTCTCAAAGAGTCAGACACTGTTTAATGACTGAATAACAACACTGCAAGTTTAGAAACCTTCTCTTTTCAATTCTTTGCTTGGATTTTGTTGTTCTTTCAAGTAAAAGGATTTTAATTCTAACACCACTCAAAAGGATGTTATTTCTTACCCAAGGAATAAAATAGAAAGCGTCTCATTTGTCTGTGGCTAGAGAAGATCTCTGTCTCACTGACTGAACTTCCAAAACCAGACCCCTACCTAGTAGCAACTAATTGTAGTCTAATCAGACTACACTGAAGAAAGTAAAGAGCCTTGCAGAATAATGTTACCTTACTAGTGTTTCAGATGCAACACTTCCAGCATGTATTTCATTATATTGTTCTTTGAATCTGTTTGTGTGTGTGTGTGTGTGTGTGTGTGTATGTCTGGTGTGTCTTATTTAGATAGCCTTTTTACCCAATGACCCAAGCTAGGCATCTCACAGGGATTCCCAGGTGGTACTGTGAATCGCAATAGAAGCCATTTTAATGGTCATTGTTCCCCTGTTAATGAAACTACCCAATGTCTTGCAGTGTAAGTCTAAATACAGGCTTCTGGCAGACTTCCTTCTTGGAGAAGGGCAGTCTTTTTTTTTTTAATGTTTTCAACTGTTGGATGACGCTCACTCACACTATGAAGGTAATCTACTTTACTCAAAGTCTAATCATTCAAGTGTTAGTTTCATCTAAATAAATGTCTTTACAACAATATCCAGACATTTTTGACCAAATATCTATGAACTATAGTGTAGATAAATTAACATAAAACTGATCATCTCAGTTGGGTAGCTACTGCTACTGCTAAGTCACTTCAGTCGTGTCCGACTCTGTGCGACCCCATAGACGGCAGCCCACCAGGCTTCCCCGTTCCTGGGATTCTCCAGGCAAGAACACTGGAGTGGGTTGCCATTTCCTTCTCCAATGCATGAAAGGGAAAAGTGAAAGTGAAGTCACTTAGTCGAGTCCGACTCTAGCAACCCCATGGACTGCAGCCTACCAGGCTCCTCCATCCATGGGATTTTCTAGGCAAAAATATTGGAGTGGGGTGCCATTGCCTTCTCCACAGTTGGGTAGCACAGGGTATGATTAAGAACAGAATGTATACAGGAGATCAGACATATCACAGTTAAATTCTTTGTTCTACTTCCATGGGGTAACTTCCTACCACAACCCACTGAGTCCAGAACATGTAATTCAAATCAGTGAATAGATGATGCTGGGGCCTGCACATGATCATATAAGCAGTTTAGAGTAGATACACAACCACTAAGGAATTACAAAGAAATCTGTTCAACCCACTACAGGTGAATCTACAACTTACCTAGATGTAAAACAGAAAATAATCATCCAGTATTTTTTAATGTCTCAAGCATTTGATATACATAGTGTCCTTGAAAAGCACAAGGTGCCAGTATTTGTGAAAGCCTTATAAGGATGGTACAGTTCATCAGATAATAGATGAAGAAAGAGAGTCTTGCAAAGGCCAATTTGCTTAATTTTATGTGACTCCAAAATCCATACAAATAACCCCCAGTTATGAAATTAATGGACTCTGCAGTTGTCCCAGTTTCAACTAAAGTTGATGTTTCTAGAAGTGTTGAGTAAACTGTCACTAAATTTCTGTTGAAAAATTGTCAGAATTTACTTAATATGTTACTAAATATTTAATAAATATTTGACATATTTTGAATCTTTTTAGAGAACTTAGAGATATTTGTCACTGTAAGACAAAATTTTCATATCAGTCTCACTTGATAAATCACACATAGAGTAAGCATTTGTTATTGCAAAATAGTATCTCTTCTTTTCCTGAGAAAGCCTTTAAGCTTTTGGTTGCCATGCCATTATAGCTGTCCTATAATTTTGTCACAGAATTACAAACAAGCAAACTGAAAAAAGAACAAAGGAAAAATACTTTGGCAGACAATGAATATAGTGTATTATATAACATGAATGTCATTCCATTGTAACAAAATGATTTAACTACTTGGCTCTTTATGTACATTTGGCATGTGCTCGATTATGTATAAATACCATTACAATTGCTTATATCTATGTGAATGTTTCTTTTTATTGTAAATAGTCGTACAGAAACAGTCTCCTAAACTAAATGTACATGGCTACTTATGTATACACCGTTTGTGTGAATTCAAATAATCTTTAATGAATGCCAGTTCATTATAGGTTCTAGCTAATTAAGGTTTTATAGTAATAGTTATTTTTCTGCTGCAAATGTTGTTGCTGCCTCAATTCATTTCAAGGTTCTGTGATTTAGGAGTTTCTTTACAAATGTGTTGCTGTGAATAAAAGAAAATCAAAGGAAATTAACCCTGAATATTCATTGGAAGGACTGATGATAAAGCTGAAGCTCCAATACTTCAGCCACCTGATACTTTGGGAAAGATTAGGGGTAGGAGGAGAAGGGGACAACAGAGGATGAGATGGTTGGATGGCATCACCAACGCAATGGACAGGAGTCTGAGTAAACTTGGAGAAATAGTGAAGGGCAGGGAAGCCTGGCGTGCTGCAGTCCACGGCATCACAGAGTCGGACACAACTGAGAGACTGACCAACAGTTTATTTTACATGATTATATTTTAACTGGATTCAAATTGACTTATAAAAATACACGGTATGGCAAAATATTAAATTTCTTTGGTTAGTAAATGAGGGAAATAAAGTTGTAAAATTAGCCTAACTCAGCGAAGAACTTAACACTCACAATGTACTCTTTGATTTTTCTACAGGTGGTAGATAATTTTGAATTTTTCAAAAGTGTCACATAGAAGAAATATGATTAAATAGTACTCAACATGTGGCAAATATTTAGTAAGTGAAATTAACATGAAGTAATAATTTTTAATGTTTCCATATTGATTTAACACACACTAAGGCAGGTTGAATTTAATACAGAAGAGAAAGGACAATGACAAGTATAAAATAAGCTGTTTTAAGATAGGGTTAATATTTTGTCATATGGCTAAATGAATTCCCTCGAGAAGAATTAGTTGCATTGCATTGCTGTTCATATTCCATCAGTTCAGTTCGGTTCAGTTCAGTCGCTCACTCATGTCCGACTCTTCGAGACCCCATGAATCGCAGCACGCCAGGCCTCCCTGTCCATCACCAACTCCCGGAGTTCACTCAGACTCACGTCCATCGAGTCAGTGATGCCATCCAGCCATCTCATCCTCTGTCGTCCCCTTCTCCTCCTGCCCCCAATCCCTCCACGAAAAAATAACCCCTGCAAAACAATCAGCCATATAGAGGTAATGCAGACCTATCCTCTTTTGGCTTATTAGTGATAAATGTGAATGGTTTAAATTCCTTTCTCAGTTTATGTTTTACAAATTATATGTCCTTCCTACAGTCATTGAAAAAGTGGGTAGTGATCATTTGACTCTGCAGAATTTAAATTCGTGTATTTACTCATTACCCTTGAGGAGATTCCTTTTGGAAAATGAAAAGAGCAAAGGCAATAAAGTATGAAAAGAGATGATGCTAGAATACTTTGGGAAGAACCTAAAGCATGAAGACTGGGGTTGAGTTGTGGGGCTTAAGATTCACTGAGAGGACTGAGGACATGACCTAGATTCTCTCCTCCAGGACTAATTGTGAAACCTCATTTCTATGGTAAAATATAAAGGACATATCTAACAGATACTTTTTTTTTTCTCAATTGCAACAAAATTCATTTAGATGTATCTTTAATCCACTTCACATCTTCAATTAAAAAAAATTAAAAACAAAGAAAAATTACCAAAACAAGACCCTTATACAATTTTAGTATTGATTTCTTATAAGAAAAACTAGATAATAACTCTAATTTTACATCAGTCTTTTACCATATTCTGAAGGGAGTAATTCTGAACTGATAAGAGAGAAAAAAATGCCATAGACTGTGAGACTAATTATTAATATATTTAATGGGAAAATAAAATGCAATCTGGGTTGCAAGTTCTCTATGAAACAAAAGTTCAGAGTTATTTGTTAAAATGTATACTGGATAAGTACCAATGTGGGGCTGTACATCAATAGATGTGATTTTGGTTTAAATATAGCAAACTAGATTCAGGGTTTTCTCATATGGTTGATTTGTGCATGGTGAGTTTGAGCAAGCTTCGGGAGTTGGTGATGGACAGGGAAGCCTGTCTAAGGGGTTGCAATGAGTGGAACATGACTGAGCAACTGATTGACTGAGTAACGTAGATGCCCTCCTGAGAGATGAGTTAAAATGCAGCCAGGGTTCCATTCATCAAGTCTCATGCCCTCCTGTGTATGGACAAAGGGCCATTTTTCTACAACAGAAATGCCTTGTGTTTACCATTTTGTTACAGTTGATCCATAATACCCAGGGGAGGGGCAGTTTCTAATTTATCCTCCCAGACCTGGCACATTTCTCTAATTTTTCTCAAAGACAAAAACTAGCCTTGACCCAGGCTTAAGTGAAGGGAGCTTCTTAAATCTTGCCAAATGTGTATATTGCTTACTTCCACATTCTTTTCAAGAATTCCAGCTTGCTCTTCAATTGATATGGAAACACTCGTGAGAAACTAACAAGTTAGCACATCAACTAGTAACAGAGAAGTTGACCCAGTCAGAAAAGAGTAACTCTAGTACCATTTCTTGGAGAAGGCAATGGCACTCCACTCCAGCACTCTTGCCTGGAAAATCCCATGAACAGAGGAGCCTGGTGGGCCACAGTCCATGGGGTCGCTAAGAGTCAGACACGACTGAGCGACTTCACTTTCACTTTTCACTTTCATGCATTGGAGAAGGAAATGGCAACCCACCCAGTGTTCTTGCCTGGAGAATCCCAGGGACGGGGGAGCCTGATGGGCTGCCGTCTATGGGGTCGCACAGAGTTGCACACAACTGAAGTGACTTAGCAGTACCATTTATTAAATGAAGGCAGTCTTCAGACTCCATATGCATGATATGGGGTAAGGGACAAATAGAGAGGAAGGCGTGGCCACACCTTCTCTCTAGCAAGGGCAGTTTTGCGAGGATTTGCTCATTCAGATTTCTGAACAAGTTATGGGTTCCCGCATTCAAAATGTCTTACTATCCTATCGGGAGCCACATACTTTTAAGCCACACTGAGTCTTCAAGTGTCAACTGCAATAGTGCTTTGAATTTTACTAGCCTAAAGCAATCTCTTTTAGTCTTGGAATTAAAAAAAAAAATGTGATGTGAAGTGAAAATTGCTCAGTTGTAGCTGACTCTTTGTGACCCCATGGACTATGCAATCCATGGAATTCTCCAGGGCAGAATACTGGAGTGGGTAGCTGTTCCCTTTTCCAAGGGATCTGCACAACCCAGGGATTGAACCCAGGTCTCTCATTGCAGGCAGACTTGTTACCAGCTGAGCCACCAGGGAAACCCAAGAATACCAAAGTGGGTAGCCTATCCCTTCTTCAGCGGATCTTCCCAAACCAGGAATTGAACCAGTGTCTCTTGCATTGCAGGTGGATTCAGTTCAGTTCAGTTCAGTCACTCATTCATGTCTGATTCTTTGCAACCCCATGAATCGCAGCACACCAGGTCTCCCTGTCCATCACCAACTCCCGGAGTTCACTCAAACTCATGTCCATCGAGTCGGTGATGCCATCCAGCCATTTCATCCTCTGTGGCCCCCTTTTCCTCCTGCCCCCAATCCCTGCCAGCATCAGAGTCTTTTCCAAGGAGTCAACTCTTTGCATGAGGTGGCCAAAGTACTGGAGCTTCAGCTTTAGCATCATTCCCTCCAAAGTACACCCAGGGCTGATCTCCTTCAGAATGGACTGGTTGGATCTCCTTGCAGTCCAAGGGACTCTCAGGAGTCTTCTCCAACACCACAGTTCAAAAGCATCAATTCGTTGGGCTCAGCTTTCTTCGTAGTCCAACTCTCACATCCATACATGACCACTGGAAAAACCATAGCCTCGACTAGACGAACCTTTGTTGGCAAAGTAATGTCTCTGCTTTTGAATATGCTATCTAGGTTGGTCATAACTTTCCTTCCAAGGAGTAAGGGTCTTTTAATTTCATGGCTGCAGTCACCATCTGCCATGATTTTGGAGCCCCCAAAAATAAAGTCTGACACTATTTCCAGATGTCATGATCTTAGTTTTCTGAATGTTGAGCTTTAAGCCAACTTTTTCACTCTCCTCTTTCACTTTCATCAAGAGGCTTTTTAGTTCCTTTCACTTTCTGCCATAAGGGTGGTGTCATCTATATATCTAAGGTTATTGATATTTCTCCCAGCAATCTTGATTTCAGCTTGTGCTTCTTCCAGCCCAGAGTTTCTCATGATGTACTCTGCATAAATTAAATAAGCTGGGTGACAATATACAGCCTTGACATACTCCCTTTCCTATTTAGAAGCAGGTGGATTCAATAGTGCTCAAATTGACTCTGGTAACAGGGGCGGGGTGAGGCGGGGGAGGGACTTACTAGGGTTGGGGAAGGAGTGGAGGGAAGTTAGGCTTCTCCTCTGCCAACTGAGAGATAGGGGAAAATAGATGGGGATTAGATAATGGAGTGGAAAGGGAAACAGCAACTCACTCCAGTATTCTTGCCTAGAGAATCCTGTGGACAGAAGAGCCTGGTGGGCTGCCATCTATGGGGGCTCACAGAGTCGGACACAACTGAAGCGACTTAGCAGCAGCAGCAGCTGATGAAGAGGGAGACAGAGGCAGATGGGGTGAGTGGTGTAAGGCAGCAACAGGACATTTTATTGGAGTAGAATAAAAAAAAAAAGATGTGATAGAAGCATTTAATAAACATGGAGGTCATTTTCTCTAAACTCACTGGAGTGAGGGAGTGAGGGAGAACATTACCTTGACTAAGACTTAGCAGTGTCTTAAAAAGGGGAAATTGGAAGTGTTTTTATTGGATTTGGGGGTCTAGGCTTAAATAACCCAGTTTATATCTTCCAGTTTGGAATTAGATGTAGTCATGACCTGTGGCGATGGTCTTGAAGCACGTCTTGATATTGTCTGAGAAGCTAATGCTTTGCCCAACTGAGCTGAGTATTGTTTCAGATAAATTTCTCTGCAAGAAATTTTTGAAGCAAAAATAATAATAATAATAAAGTTCAGTATAGACACACAGTTTTATCTTCCTGAGCGAAGAGCATAGGGAGCAAACTGATTCATGTTGACACAAGTAGTCTGAGTCCAAAAAAATCATTCCGGGTATGTCAAGGAGTCATATTTTCTTTTATTTTCAGATCTTTGTAAAAGCCCCAATATATACTTTCCCAAATATAACGTGATAGCTTACCTTTTCCTGATATTTTTGTAAACGGAGCTCCATTTGACAATTCAATATGTCACATTTTTAACGTTCTTGAAAAGGCAAATAACCCAAATGACATGGAAAGTGCTTCACTCAACATCTACAAGGTTCAGCTTAAAAGTAACTTATGTCACAGGGAAAAGTACATTAATATTTAAAATTGTGCTTTATGTCATGGTCCATGCATGGGTTGGAAAAGAATTTCCAGACATGAGGCAGAATGAGAGGAGAATAAAGTTTATTAGAGTGGGAGATGCAATTAGAACAGCAGGCCTGGGAGAGCCTATTTTGAACAGGGGTCCTTAGTCCATTTTTATATGCAGGGTGTAAGGAGTGGATAGGGGTCTTGCAGGTCATTTGCTGACTGCATGAGACATATATACTGAGTGGAGAAAGAGTAAAGGCAAATACCTTCTCCCTATGGGGTAGAAGGAGAAGGCAATGGCACCCCACTCCAGTACTCTTGCCTGGAAAATCCCATGGATGGAGGAGCTTGGTAGGCTGCAGTCCATGGGGTCGCTAAGAGTCGGACATGACTGAGTGACTTCACTTTCACTTTCCACTTTCATGCACTGGAGAAGGAAATGGCAACCCACTCCAGCGTTCTTGCCTGGAAAATCCCATGGACGGAGAAGCCTGGTAGGCTGCTGTCTATGGGGTCGCACAGAGTCGGACACGACTGAAGCAACGCAGCAGCATGGGGTAGAAGGGGAGACAGGTTATACTGCTCAGGAGGACCTGAAATTCCTTAATAGTTACAAAATGGGGGAGGGAAAGATGATAGGGTCTGGTTTTTCCATTCCCGCATTCCAAGGCCTTCCTTGGTTTCTTTTTCTTTTTTGTCTTTTGTCCTTTGGACACCACACTTAATAGTAACTTCCTTTTTCCCTGTGGCAAACTTTAACAAAAATATTTGAAGAGATTTTTTTTTTTGAAAAAATGATTCATTTGCTAAATAATAGGTGTTTAAAGAGTAAGAAATTATTATTTACACCTTCAGATTAAATTTACTAATGGATATGTATGCCCAAGTATTTATATGGATTTAACTTTGAAATGAATTTTCTGTTCCTCTGTTTTCAAGTGTTTAAATGGATTTACTAAAAAAAAAAAAAGTCAAAATAGCACATTTCTTTTTAGTGCTGAATAGTATTCCATTGTCAGATGTGTATACCACAGTTTATTTATCCATTCACCCTTTAAAAGACATCTTGGTTATTTCATGTTTTGGAAATTATGAGTAAAGCTGCCTGAAATATTTGTGTGCAGGTTTTTATGTGCACATAATATTTCGGTTTATTTCCCTGGTGGTGTACATTCTGGAGCATCTTTTCATGTGTTTATTTGGCCTCTGTATATCTTCTTCAATGAAGTGTCCAAAGTCATTTGCCCATTTTTAAATTAGGCTCTTTGTTTTCTTATTAAGTTTTAAGTGTTCTTTTATGTCTTGGGTAATGGTCCTTTATAGCCATGTCTTTTGCAAAAATGGGCTATCAAGCAATGAAAAGACATGGAGGAAACATCAATGCATATTAAGTGAAAGATACCAATCTGAAAAAGGTGACATACTGTATGATTCTAACTATTAATATATGACATTCTGGAATAGGCAAAACTATGGAGAAGTTAAAGAAAAAAAAAAAAAAAAAAAGAAAACAATTGCCATGAGTTTGGCAGGAGGGAAGAATGGATAAAGGGAGCACACACACTTTTTAAGGTAGTGAAAATACTTCATATTACTATAATTGTGGCTACGTACCATTATATATTTGACCAAACCCATAAAATGTATAGCACCGAGAGTGACTCATAACATAAAATTTGGATGATGATGTTTCGGTGTAGATTACAATGTAGTTATTAATAAGTGCATTGCTCTAATGTTGATTGGGTAGATGTTGATAATGGTGAAGGGGTTATGGATGTGTGGGGACAGAGGGTGTATGGAAGTTTTCTGTACCCTTCTTTCAGTTTTGCCATGAACTTAAAACTTATCTCAATAAATGAAATCTTTATCAGAGACTGACTGTTGCCAAAGAGGAAATATAAAACATTGCAATTTATTTCGTTTTTAAGATATAATAGTAAATATTGTAAAAGATACAGAAAAAAGTATAAAATGCTATTATTTGTGTCTACTTATATTGATGAATCAATTATTTTCTTCAGGGTTACTAAAACCAATAACAGGAATAATTTAGACAATGACTGATATATTAGAAAATGGCCTCATTTCAAATATTGCATGAGTCAAGGCAATCTCAACTTCCCTTTCAGCAACATTTTGAGAAGTGTTTACTCCAAGTTTGTATACAAAACAAATATGTCCCAAGTGTTACAGGTAGGGACAGGGTCAAAGAGGATCCTCCCTTGTGGGTGTTGGTCCTTGATAGGACAAAAAGAAGAATCTGAAGTCTTCAGGACAGTTCAGTTACTCAGTCATGTCCAACTCTTGCGACCCCATGAATCGCAGCATGCCAGGCCTCCCGGGGTTCACTCAGACTCACATCCATCGAGTCAGTGATGCCATCCAGCCATCTCATCCTCTGTCGTCCCCTTCTCCTCCTGCCCCCAATCCCTCCCAGCATCAGAGTCTTTTCCAATGAGTCAACTCTTCCCATGAGGTGGCCAAAGGACTGGAGTTTCAGCTTTAGCATCATTTCTTCCAAAGAAAGCCCAGGGCTGATCTCCTTCAGAATGGACTGGTTGGATCTCCTTATAGTCCAAGGGACTTGCAAGGGTCTTCTCCAACACCACAGTTCAAAAGCATCAATTCTTCGGCGCTCAGCTTTCTTCACAGTCCAACTCTCATATCCATACATGACCACTGGAAAAACCATAGCCTTGACTAGACAGACCTTTGTTGGCAAAGTAATGTCTCTGCTTTTCAATATGCTATCTAGGTTGGTCATAACTTTTCGTCCAAGGAGTAGGCGTCTTTAAATTTCATGGCTGCAATCACCATCTGCAGTGATTTTGGAGCCCCAGAAAATAAAGTCTGACACTGTTTCCACTGTTTCCCCATCTATTTCCCATGAAGTGATGGGACCGGATGCCATGATCTTCGTTTTCTGAATGTTGAGCTTTAAGCCAAAGTTTTCACTCTCCTCTTTAACTTTCATCAAGAGGCTTTTTAGTTCCTCTTCACTTTCTGCCATAAGGGTGGTGTCATCTGCATGTCTGAGGTTATTGATATTTCTCCCAGCAATCTTGATTCCAGCTTGTGCTTCTTCCAGCCCAGAGTTTCTCATGATGTACTCTGCATATAAGTTAAATAAGCACGGTGACAATATACAGCCTTGACGTACTCCTTTTCCTATTTGGAACCATCTGTTGTTCCATGTCCATTTCTAACTGTTGCTTCCTGACCTGCATATAGGTTTCTCAAGAGGCCAGTCAGGTGGTCTGGTATTCCCATCTCTTTCAAAATTTTCCAGTTTATTGTGATCCACACAGTCAAAGGCTTTGGCATAGTCAATAAAGCAGAAATAGATGTTTTCCTGGAACTCTCTCGCTTTTTCGATGATCCAGTGGATGTTGGCAATTTGATCTCTGGTTCCTCTGCCTTTTCAAAAACCAGCTTGAACATCTGAAAGTTCACGGTTCACGTATTGCTGAAGCCTGGCTTGGAGAATTTTGAGCATTACTTTACTAGCGTGTGAGATGAGTGCAATTGTGCGGTAGTTTGAGCATTCTTTGGCATGGCCTTTCTTTGGGATTGGAATGAAAACTGACCTTTTCCAGTCCTGTGGCCACTGCTGAGTTTTCCAAATGTGCTGGCATATTGAGTGCAGCACTTTCACAGCATCATCTTTCAGGATTTGAAATAGCTCAACTGGAATTCCATCACCTCCACTAGCTTTGTTCGTAGTGATGCTTTCTAAGGCCCACTTGACTTCACATTCCAGGATGTCTGGCTCTAGGTTGTTGGGGGCCAGAGTGAGGTACTCTGCCCATGGCAAAGGTCATGAGGAAGGAGGCTCGACATACGCAAAGGCGGGATCGAGCCTCAGGAGTCCCCCTGGAAATCCTTGAGCATCTACCCCCATAACCAGAGCCTGCCTACTTTACTACTTTGTGCTCACCTACACCTCTGACTTTACAGGGGGCTGTCCCCCACCACCTCTTTCGGAGAAGGAGTTAACTTAGAGCTCCAGTTAATAATAATTCCTGGTCGTGATAAGAGTGTTTTAACCTACAAACTCCTCTGAAGGTTCTCTGGCCTGCCTGACAGGCTTGTCCGGCCACATGTGATCGCTCACAGCCTCCCAACCGTGAGAGGCACAAGATGCTTTAAACCTTCTAAAAACAGGTTCCTTAGAAAAGTTAGAAAACTATTAGTATAAGTATAGTGGGCTGATTAGAAATTGTATTGGTGAAGGGTTTTTCATTTGTTGAGCCAATGTTTGTTGCTAAGTCTCCATATCCCCTGCCCTTACACACATTAATGAATATATAGAAGAAATTAGTATTAACCTTTGATATTAATCACGTTAGACCTTAGGCTAAGTAAATTCTTTCTTAACTAAAACCCACTATACCCTCACCCTGTAGGAATGTAACTTTATTTGGGTGGCGTCTGTTTTGAGAATAATCACCCCTGGAGAAATAAGTGTCCTGGTTGACTGACCGCTGTCACAAGGAGAGGGTCATAAATTGTCAGCAGGCCCCCCTGGCCAGAAGATGATGTAACACCCCTAAGACCTCTGTATACATTTGTATGAAGCACCTGACTTTGATAAAAGTCAGGACTGCTGACCCCGCCTGACTTTTGCATAACATCTCAGTGTATAAAAGTAGACCATGGAAAGTAAAGAATTGGGATCAGTTTCTCGAAATACTGGTCTCCTCATGTCGCTCTCTCTCTCACTCTGGCTGAGTCTCCATCTGGAGCGCGGAACCCACCATGCTTACTAATTATGCCTGGGCTTCTAAGATCCGACCGGGGAGGCCTCAGTGTCTCCTGTCCTTCAGGAGAACAGAAGGACGCCTGCGGCCTATGTAAGTGGTGCAAACTTCTTGTCTTGAAGTTTTATTGGTCTCCCGCGTAAACCAAGCTACTCAGCCTCTTTTCTCTACTGAATTTTCCTACTGAGCTATCCTCATCCTATTACTCTTTATATCTTTGATAAAATATTTAAATAAATAGGTCGCCAACACCGTTCCCGCTTTGAATACCCTGGATCAGCCGGGGCTGGACCCCGGCACTAGGTGAGTGATCACATCATCGTGATTATCTGGGTCGTGAAGATCTTTTTTGTACAGTTCTTCTGTGTATTCTTGCCATCTCTTCTTAATATCTTCTGCTTCTGTTAGGTTGATACCATTTCTGTCCTTTATTGAGCCCATCTTTGCATGCAATGTTCCCTTGTTATCTCTAATTTTCTTGAAGAGATCTTTAGTCTTTCCTATTCTGTTGTTTTCCTCTATTTCTTTGCATTGATCGCTGAGGATGGCTTTCTTATCTCTTCTTGCTATTCTTTGGAACTCTGCATTCAGGTGCTTTCCTTTTCTCCTTTGCTTTTCACTTCTCTTCTTTTCACAGCTATTTGTAAGGCCTCCTCAGACAGCTATTTTGCTTTTTTGCATTTCTTTTCCATGGGGATGGTCTTGATCCCCATTTCCTATACAATGTCACGAACCTCCAACCATAGTTCATCAGGCACTCTATCTATCAGATCTAGTCCCTTAAATCTATTTCTCACTTCCACTGTATAGTCATAAGAGATTTGATTTAGGTCATACCCGAATGGTCTAGTGGTTTTCCGTACTTTTTTCAATTTAAGTCTAAATGTGGCAATAAGGAGTTCATGATCTGAGCCACAGTCAGCTCCTGGTCTTGTTTTTCTTGACTGTATGGAGCTTCTCCATCTTTGGCTGCAAAGAATATAATCAATCTGATTTCAGTGTTGACCATCTGGTGATGTCCATGTATAGTCTTCTCTTGTGTTGTTGGAAGCGAGTGTTTGCTATGACCAGTGCATTTTCTTGACAAAACTCTATTAGTCTTTGCCCTGCTTCATTCCGTATTCCAAGGCCAAATTTGCCTGTTACTCCAGATGTTTCTTGACTTCCTACTTTTGCATTCCAGTCCCCTATAATGAAAAGGACATCTTTTTTGGGTGTTAGTTCTAATAGGTCTCGTAGATCTTCATAGAACCATTCAACTTCAGCTTCTTCAGCATTCCTGGTTGGGGCATAGACTTGGATTACCATGATATTGAATGGTTTGCCTTGGAAAGGAACAGAGATCATTCTGTCATTTTTGAGATTGCATCCAAGTACTGCATTTCAGACTCTTTTGTTGACCATGATGGCTACTCCATTTCTTAAGTCTTACCCATGGCAAAAACAAGTTTACTGAAGAAAGAACAGAAAGAGCAGAAAGAAATAACTCAAAGCAGAGGTGGGCCAAACCAAGAGGAGCACTGGTAAAGAAACTGAGGCACAAGAGTTTTCAAGACAGTAAGTCCGTTCAGTCAGTTTAATTGCTCAGTCATATCTGACTCTTTGCACCACCATAGACTGCAACACGCCAGGCCTCCCTGTCCATCACCAACTCCTGGAGCTTACTGAAGCTCATGTCCATTGAGTAGGCTATGTCATCCACCATCTCATCCTCTGTAGTCCCCTTCTCCTCCCACCTTCAATCTTTTGCAGCATCAGGGTCTTTTCAAATGAGTCAGTTGTTTGCATCAGATGGCCAAAGTATTGGAGTTTCATCTTCAAATGAATATTCAGGACTGATTTCTTCTAGGATGGACTAGTTGTATCTCCTTGCAGTCCAAGGGACTCTCAAGAGTCTTTCCAACACCACAGTTCAAAGCCTCAATTCTTCGGCGCTCAGCTTTCTTCATAGTCCAGCTCTCACATCCATACATGACCACTGGAAAAACCATAGCCTTGACTAAATGGGCCTTTGTTGGCAAAATAATGTCTCTGCTTTTTAATATGCTGTCTAGGTTGGTCATAACTTTTCTTAAAAGGAGCAACCGTCTTTTAATTTCCTGGCTGCAGTCACATCTGCAGTGATTTTGGAGCCCAGAAAAATAAAGCCAGCCACTGTTTCCACTGTTTCCGCATCTATTTGCCATGAAGTGATGGGACCAGATGACATGATCTTAGTTTTCTGAATGATGAGTTTTAGGCCAACTTTTCACTCTCCACTTTCACCTTCATCAAGAGGCTCTTTAGTTCTTTGCTTTCTGCCATAAGGGTGGTGTCATCTGCATATCTGAGGTTATTGATATTTCTCCTGTCAATCTTGATTCCAGCCTTTGTTTCATCCAGTCCAGCGTTTCTCATGATGTACTCTGCATATAAGCTAAATAATCACGATGACAGTGTACAGCCTTGACATACTACTTTTCTTATTTGGAACCAGTCTGTTGTTCCATGTCCAGTTCTAAATGTTTCTTCTTGACCTGCATACAGATTTCTCACGTCAGGTGGTCTGGTAATTCCCATCTATTTAAGAATTTTCCACAGTTGTTGTGATCCACCCAGTCAAAGGCTTTGGCATAGTCAATAAAGCAGAAATAGATGTTTTTATGGAGCTCTCTTGCTTTTTTCATGATCCAGCAGATGTTTGCAAGTTGATCTCTGGTTCCTCTGCCTTTTCTAAAACCAGCTTGAAAATATGTAAGTTCACGGTTCATATACTGTTGAAGCCTGGCTGGGAGAATTTTGAGCATTACTTTGTTAGCATGCAAATTGAGTGCAATTGTGTGGTAGTTTGAGCATTCTTTGGCATTGCCTTTCTTTGGGATTGGAATGAAAACTGACCTTTTCCAGTCCTGTGGCCACTGCTGAGTTTTCCAAATTTGCTGGCATATTGAGTGAAGCACTTTCACTGCATCATCTTTTAGGGTTTGAAATAGATTCACCTCCACTAGCTTTGTTCATAGTGATGCTTCCTAAGGCCCACTTGACTTTGCATTCCAGGATGTCTAACTCTAGGTGAGTGATCACACCATCATGATTATCTGGGTCATGAAGATCTTTTTTGTATAGTTCTCCTGTGTATTCTTGCCACTTCTTCTTAATATCTTCTGCTTCTGTTAAGTCCTTTTAAGACAGAAAAATACCATTTCTGTCCTTTATCGAGCCCATCTTTGCAAGAAATGTTTCCTTGCTACCTCTAATTTTCTTGAAGAGATCCCTAGTCTTTCCATTCTATTTTTTTCCTCTGTTTCTTTGCACTGATCACTGAGGAAGGCTTTCTTATCTCTCCTTGCTTTTCTTTGGGACTCTGCATTCAAATAGGTATATCAAGACAGGGTTATCACATATTCATCTAGCTGGGTGTGGACAGATAATTTTTATTGACAGTTGCAAGTTACATGGCAGCAGGCTCTGTTGCATGTCTTTCCCTTATTTCAGTCTTTTATAATCATGTGTAAGTTATGTACAGAATATTTATAAATCTTTATTGCACTCCTAACTGCCTATGGTTACTTGAGGACACAGCTGTGCATCAGAGGCTCAAGGGCACAAGTACTGGAGTTGGAAAAGCCCCTGTGGTTAGTTTGTTTTCACTATGTGCCTAGGGCCCTTACAGGGAGTTAGAAAAGTCTCTGTGGCTAATTTTTAGCATATCTATGCACTCTCCTGGGCTGCACTGGTGTAATTATGGGTTGGGGTTTAAAGATCAGCTTGTATCCTTTTTGACTAGGCCACTCCTCCTTGCTTATGCCTAACTTACCAGTTCAGTTCAGAGGCTGAGTCCTGTCAGACTCTGCGACCTCATGGACTGTAGCATGCCAGGCTTCTCTGTCCATCACCATCTCCTGGGTCCTGCTCAAACTCAAGTCCATTGAGTCGGTGATGCCATCCATCCATTTCATTCTCTGTTGTCCCCTTCTCCTCCTACCTTTAGTCTTTCCCAGCATCAGGGTCTTTTCCAATAAGTTGGTTCTTGGCATCGAGTGGCCAAACTGTTGGAGCTTCAGTTTCAGCATCAGTCCTTCCAATGAATATTCAGGACGGATTTCATTTAGGATGGACTGGTTTGATCTCCTTTCAGTCCAAGCGACTCTCAAGAGTCTTCTCCACACTTTACAAAAGCATCAATTCTTTGGTGCTCAACTTTCTTCATGGTTCAACTCTAACATCCATCCATGACTACTTCCCACCTGACACCAATCAGATGTCCATAGCTGTTTTAGGTTTTGATATATTACATATGCTCTAAACTCAAAGATAGATGTTTTGTGTTTTAGAAAACAAAAATTACAATAAAAATAGCAAGCTGAAATGAATAATAGTGCCAAATGATAAGAAATAAAGAGGCAGAGGTGAAGGAAATGATGAAACAGTTCATTAGGCAATTCTTTAAAATAAAAGAAAACTGTAAGATATACACCACAAAGAAATATGACTAAGAAAAAGCCTGAAATATATCACAAGTTGGAATTTGTATGCTGTTAATTCCTTTGAGAATTCTCTTTATCCCAGGAGGTTTGTCTTTCACCTATATATGTGACTTGATTTTCTGTTTATTTTCTCCAAGTACTGAAAATAACACTTATTGTAGCCTGTTTTATATCTGTATGCATAAACATGCCTTCTGTTAAAGCAGTGTTTTCTACTTTACATATTTTATTATTATTATTATTAAAATTTAGGCTCAGTTAAGCACAAATAAATTATTTTATTTTTCTAAAGTGAATTTTTGAATGATTATAAGTAAGATAGTTCTTCTCTCTCATAAAGTTTCAGCCTTTTTATAATTTTAAAGTTTTCAAACACAAAGTCATAATTTTTTACGTTGAAATGTGTTAGGATGGTACTGGATAATTATCTCCAGATTTTGATGAATGTTTGTATTGTTACATTGTACCTAATATTAATACAAGGCAAAGAATATTCTCCTGATTGAAGTAAACTGTAAAATTAACTCATTTTCTGACCGTTTAAACCTCAAGCTCTTTTATTGTGGTGATTAAGTAAGAATAGTATACCATAACAGTGAAGAACAAAAACAGCATATATTTTCATTCAAATTTGTTAGTACTCTGCAGTGTTTGAATAGTTATTCTTAATAAAAGAAAAAAGCATTTACTGTTAGACAATCATGGTCAAAGTATCTAAAATGTGCTATTCATTTATCAAGAATTACATCAGAATGGAATCCCAAATATTTTGGACAAAAAGCCTCATGTTTTCTTTTAAGGACACAGTTTGAAACCCTTTAGTTAAGTCTAAAAAAGCTAAAAAATATCAGATAAAAAAATTTGTCTTCTTTTAATTTTGCACTTCTGTTCTCTATAGTGTAATGAGAAAGGTACATAAATAGAGGTCAGGGCAATTAAATGTAATTTTAGTTTTGTTTTTAAAACTAAGGCAAAATGATAAATTACTGAAAGAGGAACTCCTCAGGTTGGTAAGTGCCCAATATATTACTGGATAACAGTGGAAAAATGACTCCATAAAGAATGAAGGGATGGAGCCAAGGCAAAAACAATACCCAGTTGTGGATGTGACTGGTGATAGAAGCAAGGTCTGATGCTGTAAAGAACAATATCACATAAGAACCTGGTAGTGTTAGGCCCATGAATCAAGGCAAATTAGAAGTGATCAAACAGGAGATGGCAAGAGTGAACATAGACATTCTAGGAGCCAGCGAACTAAAATGGACTGGAATGGGTGAATTTAACTCAGATGACCATTATATCTACTACTGTGGGCAGGAATCCCTGCCATCATAGTCAACAAAAGAGTCCAAAATGCAGTACTTGAAAGCAATCCCAAAAATGACAGAATGATCTCTGTTCATTACCAAGGCAAACCATTTAATATTATGGTAATCCAAGGCTATGCCCCAGCCAGTAATGCTGAAGAAGCTGAACTATTCTATGAAGACCTACAAGACCTTTCAGAACTAACACCCCAAAAAGATGTCCTTTTCATTATAGGGGACTGGAATGCAAAAGTAGGAACTCAAGAAACACCTGGAGTAACAGGCAAATTTGGCCTTGGAATATGGAATGAAGCAGGGCAAAGACTAATAGAGTTTTGTCAAGAAAATGCACTGGTCATAGCATACACCCTCTTCCAACAACACAAGAAAAGACTCTACACATGGACATCACCAGATGGTCAACACTGAAATCAGGTTGATTACATTCTTTGGAGCTACAGATGGAGAAGCTCTATACAGTCAGCCAAAACAAGACCAGGAGCTGACTGTGGCTCAGATCAGGAACTCCTTATCACCAAATTCAGACTTAAATTGAAGAAAGTAGGGAAAACCACTAGACCATTCAGGTATGACCTAAATCAAATCCCTTATGACTATACAGTGGAAGTGAGAAAGAGATTTAAGGGATTAGATCTGATAGATAGAGTGCCTGATGAACTATGGATGGAGGTTTGTGACACTGTACAGGAGACAGGCGTCAAGACCTACCCCATGGAAAAGAAATGCAAAAAGCAAAATGGTTGTCTGGGGAGGCCTTATAAATAGCTATGAAAAGAAGAGAAGTGAGAAGAGAAGTGAAAAGCAAAGGACAAAAGAAAAGACATAAGCATCTGAATGCACAGTTCCAGAGAACAGCAAGGAGAGATAAGAAACCCTTCCTCAGTGATCAATGCAAAGAAAGAGAGGAAGACATAAGAATGGGAAAACTAGAGATCTCTTCAAGAGAATCAGAGATACAAAGGGAACATTTCATGCAAAGCTGGGCTCGATAAAGGACAGAAATGGTATGGACCTAACAGAAGCAGAAGATATTAAGGAGAGGTGGCAAGAATACACAGAAGAACTGTACAAAAAGATCTTCATGACCAAGATAATCATGATGGTGTGATCACTCACCTAGAGCCAGACATCCTAGAATGTGAAGTCAAGTGGGCCTTAGGAAGCAGCACTATGAACAAAGCTAGTGGAGGTGATGGAATTCCAGTTGAGCTGTTTCAAATCCTGAAAGATGATGCTGTGAAAGTGTTGCACTCAATATGCCAGCACATTTGGAAAACTCAGCAGTGGCCACAGGGCTGGAAAAGGTCAGTTTTCATTCCAATCCCAAAGAAAGGCAATGCCAAAGAATGCTCAAACTACCGCACGATTGTACTCATCTCACACGCTAGTAAAGTAATGCCCAAAATTCTCCAACCCAGGCTTCAGCAATACGAGAACCTTGAACTTCCAGATATTCAAGTCGGCTTTAGAAAAGGCAGAGGAATCAGAGATCAAATTGCCAACATCCGCTGGATCATAGAAAAAGTGAGAGAGTTCCAGAAAAACATCTATTTCTGCTTTATTGACTATGCAAGAGCCTTTGACTGTGTGGATCACAATAAACTGTGGAAAATTCTGAAAGAGATGGGAATACCAGACCACCTGACCTGCCTCTTAAGAAAGCTATGTGCAAGTCAGGAAGCAACAGAACTGGACATGGAACAATAGACTGGTTCCAAATAGGAAAAGGAGTACGTCAAGGCTGTATATTGTCACCCTGCTAATTTAACTTATATGCAGAGTAAATCATGAGAAATGCTGGGCTGGAAGAAGCACAAGCTGGAATCAAGATTGCCGCGAGGAAATATCAATAACCTCAGATATGCAGATGACACCACCATTGTGGCATAAATTGAAGAGGAAGTAAAAAGCCTCTTGATGAAAGTGAAAGAGGAGAGTGAAAAAGTTGGCTTAAAGCTCAACATTCAGAAAATGAAGATCATGGCATCTAGTCCCATCATTTCATGGCAAATAGATGGGGAAACAGTGTTAGACTTTATTTTGGGGGGCTCCAAAATCACTGCAGATGGTGACTACAGCCATGAAATTAAAAGACGCTTACTCCTTGGAAGGAAAGTTATGACCAACGTAGATAGCATATTCAAAAGCAGAGATATTACTTTACCAACAAAAGTCAATCTAGTCAAGGCTATGGTTTTTCCTGTGGTCATGTATGGATGTGAGAGTTGGACTGTGAAGAAAGCTGAGTGCCGAAGAATTGATGCTTTTGAACTGTGGTGTTGGAGAAGACTCTTGAGAGTCCCTTGGACTACAAGAAGATCCAACCAGTCCATCCTAAAGGAGATCAGTCCTGGGTGTTCATTGGAAGGACTGATTCTGATGCTGAAACTCCAATACTTTGGCCACCTCATGAGAAAAGTTTACTCACTGGAAAAGACCCTGATGCTGGGATGGATTGGGGGCAGGAGGAGAAGGGGATGACAGAGGATGAGATGGCTGGATGGCATCACCAACTCTATGGACATGAGTTTAGGTAAACTCCCGGAGTTGGTCTTGGACAGGGAGGC
This sequence comes from Bos indicus x Bos taurus, assembly GCF_003369695.1. NCBI lineage: Eukaryota > Metazoa > Chordata > Mammalia > Artiodactyla > Bovidae > Bos > Bos indicus x Bos taurus. The sequence goes on from NC_040087.1 coordinate 57,609,806, forward strand.
CTGGCGTGTTGCAATTCATGGGGTCACAAAGCGTCAGACACAACTGAGTGATTGATCTGAACTGATTTGAATGCACTGTTCACTAAGTAACTTCCACAATCTGTCCTAATTAATGTATTTGTAAACTACAGCTGAATTAGATGATTAATTCATTCTTAGAAATAAATATTTTAATTTTAGTGCAATGAAAGTCTCAACACTTATCTTGACCAGGGAATAGTCAGGATTTCTTGTGAGTTTGGGAAAAAATCAATTATAAATCATTTTATTCCTCACTTTTCTGTGTCATAATATAAGGTGTTGACTCTATTGTCTGCCTATTTTTGATTAAGTAAGTAGGAATTCAGAGACAAAAACAAGATGGATGTTGACCCTTTCTGTTATTGCAGAGGTTCTAAGGATTCATCATTAGCACAATTTTATTAATTATGTTTCATAGAATATTTACTTTTTCAAGGCTTTTATTTCAAAAGATAGATATACAGCACATTTTATTCTGCTGAAGAAATGGAATTGCTCTGATGAAAAGTCTGAATAGCATAGTGTTTGTGATGCCATGTGACTGAGAAATTAAGATATTGAACAACTTGGGAAATGACTTGGAAATATAGAGCATTCTCTAAGAGGAAATATATACAAGCATTGAACACTGTATTATAAAGGGGAAAAAAGTGAAAATTAATATAATTTGATCCACTCAGTTGATTATTTATTGGGGTACTTCAGTCTTCTAGAATTATACTTTCCCTGGTATTATTAAAATATATGTGGAAAGTTCATGCAAAGAAGTTCACAATCTAGATTATTTAAAATTTACCACCAGCCCCTTTTCTCCCCTCCTGAAACTCCATATCTTCCTTAACCTATGCTAAGCTGTGCATATTAATGTATTTGAATTGCATGTTAACTTTCTGCAGTGCTGTGTAATTGACTTATTTCTGGTATTAATTATTAACTATACATTCCTGCAGGCACTCTTATCTCACAGGCACTCTAATTCATCCCATGAATCTCAAAAACTCTGGCACATAGTAAGCCCTCAATAAATAGGTGTCAAAGGAATGAAATAGTCAAGAGCCTTCTATTTATTAAAAACTTAACGGATACTGGGTCCTATGCTATATCACTAGACATATTATTCCTCTCATGACCTGTGTAAATTGTTTGAGTTATAATTAAAATAGTGAAACTGATGTTAAAATATACTAATAATTCTTATTGACAAACACTGACTTAAGGGATTTGCATGTAGTTTTATTTTAATCCTCATGACAACCCTTAAGGTTAGTAGTACATGAGCCCTGTAATACAGGTGAGGAAAATAATTTACAAAGGTTTCTTTTATCTAAGCAACTGTGTGTGTGTGTGTGTATGATGTTAAATTGTATATGTATGTATATATATATAGGAGAAGGCAATGGCACCCCATTCCAGTACTCTTGCCTGGAAAATCCCATGGATGGAGGAGCCTGGTGGGCTGCAGTCCATGGGGTCGCTAAGAGTCAGATACGACTGAGCGACTTCACTTTCACTTTTCACTTTCATGCATTGGAGACAGAAATGGCAACCCACTCCAGTGTTCTTGCCTGGAGAATCCCAGGGACGGGGAAGCCTGGTGGGCTGCCATCTATGGAGTCGCATAGAGTTGGACACGACTGAAGTGACTTAGCAGTATGTATATATATATATATATATATATATACATACATACATACATACTGTGTGTGCTCAGTCATGTCTGACTCTTTGCAACCCCATGGACTATAGCCTGCCAGGCTCCTTTATCCATGGAATTTTCCAGGCAAGAATACTGGAGTGGATTTCCATTTCCTACTCTAGTGTATACACACACACACACAGACACACACACATATATATATACACACACATGCACACGTTTATATATTGATTATGTCACAGAATCAGTTGAATAATTTGGAATTAGTTGTCAAGTTAGCTGGAGAGTGTTTCTGGTGGTATGGAATCACAGGAGTTACGGTTGTGAGAAACTGTGCCAAAATGATGCCACAGAGTCTGTGGAATGTATTCTTCTCCTGCTGTTCCTGCTACCCTGATCCCTGCTTATGCCATCATCATATCAAGGTTACTGGACTGAAATCAACTTTTCATCTTTGTCCACTACTACTGGTGAACATCACACATGCTAGTGTTTCAGAAGAGATTCTGGCAGTACTACAACAATGCTATAAATTGCTATTTTGGGTTACTTCAAAGTCTTATAAATTCTTGTTTGCTGCTGCTGCTGCTAAGTCGCTTCAGTCATGTCCGACTCTGTGCGACCCCATAGATGGCAGCCCACCAGGCTTCCCCATCCCTGGGATTCTCCAGGCAAGAACACTGGAGTGGGTTGCTATTGCCTTCTCCAGTGCATGAAAGTGAAAAGTGACAGTGAAATCGCTCAGTCGTGTCCGACTCTTCACGACCCCATGGACCGCAGCCTACCAGGCTCCTCTTCCCATGGGATTTTCCAGGCAAGAGTACTGGAGTGGGTTGCCATTGCCTTCTAAATTCTTGTTTAAGTGAATTTAAATATATACATTTCCCTTCCTCGTTAGTTAATAGAGAACAGGGAATTAAAATGATAAAATATATGTCAATAATTAACTTGAGAAAAAGTTTGTTTCATTCAGTTTTACTATGTGTGGTAAAAAAGCACATTAAAATAGAGGTTGAAATGTATATTGCCTCAGTCGTTTGGAGAGCTGTTTGTCTGGGTCCTATGATAGCATTAACTTAATTCATCAGTTGATTCCACTTAAAGTAGAATTCTGTAGACTATATCATAGAAAAAATATATACCTATTTCACTAAGAAAACATGTACAAGGATATTTATTATACCCTTGATTGCAAAAGAAAAAAAAAACTGGAAAATACAATCTTATTAATACAGAAATGATTAAATAACTTTTTCACTTTTAATATGGAAACATACAATGGCACATCTATTTATTAACATGGAAAATTAATAATATAGTATTAATAGGACAAACATGATGGAAGATAAATTGTAATAGATATTCAGAGGAGAATATTTTAATAGACTTCTATTTAACAGGTTTTGAAACTCAATGACACTCTTGTTTCCCTCTTTGAAACTTTTCTATTGATGCTTAAAGTGCAACTACCTCTAGACACTTGCAAGTTATTCTCTGCTGAGCAATACCTGTATATACTTTTATTTGGAAGAGATGAACTGTATGACTTCTGTAGGAAAGAAGAATGTCTCTAAAGATGTCCATATTCAAATCTCCAAGACCTTTGAATACATAATATTACATGACAAAAGGACTTCATAGAAGTGTTAAAGAGTTTGAGATAAGAAGATTTTTCCTGGATTATCCAAATGGGTGCAGTCTAGTCACAGGGATCTTTTTTTTTTTTTTTTTTTTAATTGTATTTTATTTTTAAATGGGCCAAATCGAGAGAGCTAAAGGATAAGGAAAAGGAAAAAAGAAAAAAAGAAGATCTGCCCTGTCCTGTTGGCTTTGTCCAAGGAAGAAGTCACCAGCAAGGAGTCCAAAGAAGAAATCACCAGCAAGGAATATAAGTGACCTTTAGAATCCATAAATTGCAAAGACATATTCTTTTTTGAAATTAAAAGACACTGGCTTCTTAGAAGGAAGGCTGTGACAGACATAGATAGTGTAATAAAAAGCAGAGATGTCACTTTGCCAACAACGGTCCATATGGCCACAGCTATGGTTTTTCCAATAGTCATGTATTGATGTGGGAGTTGGACCATACAGAAGGATGAACGCAGAAGAATTTATACTTTTGAACTGTGGTGCTAGAGAAGACTCTTGAGCGTCCTTGGACTGCAAGGAGATCAAACCAGTCAATCCTAAAGGATATCAGCCCTGAATGTTCATTGGAAAGACTGATGCTGAAGTTGAAGCTCCAATACTTTGGCAACCTAATGCAAAGAGCTGACTTATTAGATAAGACTGGATGCTGGGAAGGATTGAAGGCGAAGGCAGAAGAAGATGGCAGAGGATGAGATGGTTGGATGGCATCACTGACTCAGTGGACATGAGTTTGAGCAAACTCTGGGAGATAGTGAAGGACAGGGAAGCCTAGTATGCTGCAGTCCATGGGGTCACAAAGAGTTGGGCATGACTTAGTGACTGAACAGCAACAACATTCTCTTTTAGAGGATCTGAAATAAATGAAATTCTGCTGACACCTCAATTTCAGCCTAGTAAGACTTTTTTTGGACTTTTGACATCTAGAACTGTAAGATAATTCATTTGTGTTGACCTGCTAAAATTGTAATTTGGAATAACAGTAATAGGAAAGTAAGTCAGTTCTCTTGGTTTTTAAACTTTTTAATGTCAGTTTATTTTATAGCTTTAATTATGTTATTTCATTAAATGAATGTACAAAGAAGTTGCGATTTTCATGCTTTTGATGGCCTCGATAAGTGTTAAGGGGAGTAAATCTATTGTATTAGGAATTGGCCGAGTAACTATAAAACTAGGCAAAACTCATAATAACCTAGAATAGTCTTGGTTTTAGATGTTTTAAAAAATTCTCAGTTAGAAACTGTTAAAAAAAATTGTGTAACTAAAAATACAGAATAGGCAATTGGAGTAGGTGGCTCATAAAATGTTAAAAACCATGATTTCACAAGTGTCAGAAAACATTGCAAAATGAGGCAATGGAAATAGGTCTAACTCATCTTTAAGTAACCTGAAAGAGAAACTCATAGATAATACATCTTGGACATAGGTAGGAAGTATATGTAAGGCTTGGATTAATGAAATCGTATTAGAAATAATCTTGGCTCTATTGTTAAATTATTTATGAATAATTGAATAAATGATGAATAAAGACCATCACTACCAATTAATTATTAAGCAGTAATTGTAATTAGCTATTGACAATCATAAATAATTCTTTCAATGAATAATATATAAATAATAAATTAATGAGTATTTAATTAAGTTTACATTTTCAGCATTGGATGATTAATAACAGGACTTCAGAATTAGAACATAAGCAAGGTCTTAAGGTGCAGATAAAGAAGTACTATATAGATGAGCACTTCAACAAATACTGATGGGCAGTGTGAGCTAGGCACTATTCTAGGCACTCAGAGATAGAGCTGATGGGGACAAACTATAAACAATATAAGTAAATTATTCTTTATAACAAAGTGATGAACTATTTTTTAACAAAAGGCAAAGTAAGGCTATGAAGTGTATCGTGAATGAGGATGTTGCAGTTTAATAAAAATGATTATTGAGGATCTTGGGAGATAGGAGTTGATAGTTTCAGATTTTGAAATTTCTCTTTTGATGTATTTTTCTCAGTGAGACAGAGATTAATATTATAAGGTGAGAGAGAAGTTTGGAGAGTAGGTATAGGATGCTTTAGGACAGCAAAAGTGCATGGACTGGAGAGGAGTTTCATGATCATCTCATTCCATGATGAATCCATTTGAAGCTTGTCATCATTAAAGTGGGAACAGTTAAAATAATTCTGTTTTTTTCCCAGCCTTATTGATCAGCCCTGGTGTAGGTAGGATCAGAACTGGATTAAAACCCTGCACTTGTTTGAGTATAGTTGATTAAGATGAGGTTTTATAATGCCACTAGGAATAGAATAAAAGAAGAGAAGATGGTTGATCCAGCAATCCCACTGCTGGGCATACACACTGAGGAAACCAGAAGGGAAAGAGACACGTGTACCCCAATGTTCATCGCAGCACTGTTTATAATAGCCAGGACATGGGAGCAACCTAGATGTCCATCAGCAGATGAATGGATAAGAAAGCTGTGGTACATATACACAATGGAGTATTACTCAGCCATTAAAAAGAATATATTTGAATCAGTCCTAATGAGGTGGATGAAACTGGAGCCTATTATACAGAGTGAAGTAAGCCAGAAGGAAAAACACCAATACAGTATACTAACGCATATATATGCAATTTAGAAAGATGGTAACAATAACCCTGTGTACGAGACAGCAAAAGAGACACTGATGTATAGAACAGTCTTATGGACTCTGTGGGGGAGGGAGAGGGTGGGAAGATTTGGGAGAATGGCATTGAAACATGTAAAATATCATGTATGAAACGAGATGCCAGTCCAGGTTCGATGCACGATACTGGATGCTTGGGGCTGGTGCACTGGGACGACCCAGAGGGATGGTATGGGGAGGGAGGAGGGAGGAGGGTTCAGGATGGGGAACACATGTATACCTGTGGCAGATTCATTTTGATACTTGGCAAAACTAATACAATTATGTAAAGTTTAAAAATAAAATAAAATTAAAAAAAAAAAGAGAGAAGATGGAAGAAAACAGATACCTGTAATCATCCATAATGATTGGGTACCAAGATTAAAATAGCAGGAATCGTATTTGTCAGTTACTCAATCATGTCTAACTCTTTGCAGCCCCATGTGTAGCCCTCCAGGCTTCTCCAGCCATGGAATTTCCCAGGCAAGAGCAAGGGAGTGGGTTGCCATTTCCTTCTCCAGGGGATCTTCCTGACCCAGGGACTAAACCTGTGTCTCCTGCATTGCAGGCAGACTCTGTACTGTCTGAGCCACCAGAGAAGCCCTATTTTTCTTTTGGAAACAGTGATGGAGTACCAAGATTAAAGCAGCAGGAATAAGACTGAAATACAGCAATCAGTACAGTGAGTAAGTGTGGTACGTACTTGAGCAGAGTGAAAAATCTCTGGTAACTGGAAAAGAAATTAAATTTTTAAAATAATTTCAACTGGTAAACTTTGCATAGCTTTTATTTTTGTAATTGATGTTCAGTTTTAAGTATTAAGTATGCTTCTTTGTTTGGAAAGCATAAAGAGCATGCATTATTGATTTTTGTTTGTATTCACTACAAAATCCATCGTCCTAAGGGAAAGGGCTACCCTGGTGGCTCAGGTAGTAATGAATCTGCCTGAAATGAGGGAGACCCAGGTTCAAGCCCTGGTTCAGCAAGGTCTCCTGGTGAAGGAAATGGCAACCCACTCCAGAGTTCTTGCCTGGGAAATTGCATGGACAGAGAAGCCTGGTGGGCTATAGTCCATGGGGCTGCAAAGAGTCAGACACGACACAGCGACCAACACTCAAGGCTTCTTAGAATGTTAGGATGCAGGGCTAACAACTGTCAGTTCTCAGATGAAGGGTCATGTCAACATTACAAAAAAGTTAGATTAATGAAAATGATTAATAGAAAACAATGACATTTCAGTGTTATTTTTATTTTTATATGGACTAAATAAATTTTAAATAAAATTGCTAAAATACTAATATGTTCATTACTTTTTTACAGCCTATTAAGTACTGTACTTATTAAAGTTTTATAGATTTATTGTATTAATATTGATACTTCAAATTTATTTCAAAGACTTCTATGTTTAGAATATTTCAAAAATATGTTTATTAAAGTTTTTAAAACAGTTGATGATCCATTCAAATATAATTGGTTTCATTACTAAGATTTAAGTTCTCCATCTATATCCAGAGTTTATAAAGTAAATAAAAACCAATTAATTTTTTCTCCATACATTTTATTTTTTCAAGAGCACATTCTTGTGACACTTTTCTGTGGAAGAATTTTATCAAGAGATGATGCCATCAACATGTGTAAAGTTTTAAACTTTATTGTGTCTGTGGCCAATTTTACTTGATATAACTTGATAACCACTCAAATTTCTAATGTATCTAGAAGTTTTAATAAAAGTTTAAACAGAGAACATTTTTTTCAAATAAAGAGTGAATTCGAGTAGTTAGATGTAATGGAGCATTTGGGAAATAGTCATTTCAAAACTGACCAGGTTTCAAACTTAACTCCTTTAGCTTTGAGCTATGAAGATAACTTTATTTTCTTTTGTAATTTAATTGCATTTGAAGCCACTGTTTTCAGTGATGTAAAGTAGCAAAATGGAAAATAATAAATCTTTAGAAACTTGATGCAGAAGCCCCAAAACTTTTAAATATAGAGATAAAAAACATCTCCCTCCATAGGAATTCATTCTGCTCAATTTTAAACACTTTTCCTGTCAAGGTAAATGGACTTCCTACAAGTTGGGAGCATTTAAAAACCTAGTTAGTTATTCAGCCCTCATTCAGTGACAGTTGCTATACTCATCTACTGCTGCTGCTTATAGTGATATGTGTGTTTCAGAAAACTTTGTTCTTCTCCTGAGACAAGGCTCTCTACTTTATTACCTTTATTCTCATAGCCCTTAGATCTTAACACTGTCCACTTATCCCTGATTGACAGATCTCAGAGGCTCTGTCAAGGCTGATGATCCCCAGAGCCATCAAACCGTCATTCAACCAGTGCCATGACTAAATCCAAGAAATGTTCCTCTTTGCTATTAGCTCAGCTAGGGAGCATATTCTCCTTCTTTAGTATTTTGGATTTTTTGTTCAGAAAGTGGTTTCATCTTTAATATACTCAAAATATATTTTAGCAAATAATGACTTCCATATAAATCATGTTTTTTTTTTTTACTAAAATTTGCATGTTGTTCAAAGCTAAACTATAACCAGTAAACAAATAGCCAGTATATTAGAGAAACAAGTACCATTGTAAGAATAGTTGTTTTATACTACAACTCTTTTATTCTGTGTTTTTTTTTTTTTTTGATGTTTTCCAAGATTATAGAAGTATGCCCAGGGATGAAAAAGAACATATAAATGCTAATGATTTTTTTCAGATGAAGCATGTTATATATAAATATGTAGAAGTTAATAAATAAAGAATCTCTTCAAAAAAATTAGAGATACCAAGGGAACATTTCATGCAAAGATGGGCTCAATAAATGACAGAAATGCTATGGACCTAACAGAAGCAGAAGATGCTAAAAAAAGGTGGCAAGAATACACAGAAGAACTATACAAAAAAGATCTTCATGACCAGATGAGCACAATGGTGTGATCATTCACCTAGAGCCAGACATCCTGGAATGCAAAGCCAAGTGGGCCTTAGGAAGCATCATTATGAACAAAGCTAGTCGAGGTGATGGAATTCCAGTTGAGCTATTTCAAATCCTAAAAGATGATGCTGTGAAAGTGTTGCACTCAATACACCAGCAAATTTTGAAAACTCAGCAGTGGCCACAGGACTGGAAAATGTCAGTTTTCATTGCAATTGCAAAGAAAGGCAATGCCAAAGAATGCTCAAACTATTGTACAATTGCACTCATCTCACACACTAGAAAAGTAATGCTCAAAATTCTTCAAGCCAAGCTTCAACAGTACGTGAACCATGAACTTCCAGGTGTTCAAGCTGGATTTAGAAAAGGCAGAGTAGAGGAACCAGAGATCACATTGCCAACATTTGTTAGATCATCAAAAAATCAAGAGAGTTCTAGAGAAACATCTACGTCTCCTCTGTTGACTATACCAAAGCCTTTGACTGTGTGCATCACAACAAACTGAAAAATTCTTCAAGATATGGGAATACTAGACTACCTGATCTGCCTCCTGAGAAATCTGTATGCAGGTCAAGAAGCAACAGTTAGAACTGCACATGGAACAATAGACTGGTTCCAAATCAGGAAAGGAGTATGTGAAGGCTGTATATTGTCACCTTGCTTATTTAACTTATATGCAGAGTAAATCATGAGAAATGCTGGACTGGATGAAACACAAGCTAGAATCAGGATTGCCAGGAGAAATGTCAATAACCTCAGATATGCAGATGACACCACCCTTATGGCAGAAAGCGAAAAAGAACTAAAGAGCCTCTTGATGAAAGTGAAAGAGGAGAGTGAAAAAGTTGGCTTAAAGCTCAACATTCAGAAAACTAAGATCATGGCATCCAGTCCCCTTACTTCATGGCAAATAAATGGGGAAACAATAGAAATAGTGACAGACTGTTTTTTGGGGGGCTCCAAAATCACTGTAGATGATGACTGCAGCCATGAAATTAAAAGTTACTTGCTTCTTGGAAGAAAAGTTATGAACAACCTAGATAGCATATTAAAAAGCAGACACATTAATTTGCTGTAAATGTTCATCTAATCAAAGTTTGGTTTTTCCTGTAGTCCTGTATGGATGTGAGAATTGGAATATAAAGAAAGCTGAGCACCAAAAAATTAATGCTTTTGAACTGTGGTGTTGGAGAAGACTCTTGAGAGTCCCTTGGCCAACAAAGAGACCCAACCAGTCCATCCTAGAGGAAATCAGTCCTGAGTATTCACTGGAAGGACTGATGTTGAAGCTGAAACTCCAATACTTTGGCCACCTGATGTGAAGATCTGACCCATTTCAAAAGACCCTGATGCTGGGAAAGATTGAAGGTGGGAGGAGAAGGGGATGACAGAGGATGAGATGGTTGGATGGCATCACAGACTCAATGGACATGAGCTTGAGTAAGCCCCAGGTGTTGGTGATGGACCGGGAGGCCTGGTGTGCTGAGGTGCATGGAGTCTCAAAGAGTAAGACACTACTGAGCAACTGAACTGAACTGAACTGAATGAATAAAGATGACTAGTTGCATTATTTTTCAAAGAGTGTTCTACAGAAATAAAGAGGGTGATCAGCAAAAGTATTAAGTGGGTCTCAGTTGTATATTCATTATCCCTGTCTTGTCTTCAATAAGTGGACCAAAACTAGTACTCAGTGTTAGAGGTTAGGTAAGCTTTGTTGTAAATCCTATCACTTCCATTTGCAATAAATGCAAGGAGAGTAAGTTCTTTTACTTTGGGAAATTAACCTATAGTTTAGCTATCCATGCTGAAATAATATAACTTTTATTAATATTAATAAAACTTTTCTGATAACTGACTGGAGCACAAGGTTTAGATGTGGAAGTCTAAAGTATTTATTTCAGAGAATATTAATCAGTTGCCTGCTCTGTGCATTGTACTCTTCCAGTGCTTAGGATATATCCAGAATCAGAACAAAGGTCCTGACTTCAGGGAGGTTTTTTTTTTTTTTTTTACTCTAAATAAATAAAAATGCATTTTATCTTCAGCACAAACTTTTGACTATACCTGTAGCCCCAAGGACAGGGAATTAAAACAGCCAGTTAGAAGGAAGACAGAGTAAAGTACTACCAAAATACCTTGAGCTTCTTACCAATGAATGAAGCAGAAGAAACAAATCATAAATTTTTATTTCCTATTCTTTAGCATAAATAATTCTTTAAGCAAATATTCAAACCTTCCTAAGCACTAAAGTACTAAGGAAAATATATAAATTACTTTTAAGTGTTTTAATAAATCAGAATTAATCCTGTGACAATTTCAGAATACAAACATTATATACAAACATTAAATTGGACACACCTTTTTACTAGTAGGTTGAATTGTGTATATATTTCTTAAATTAAACATAAAACTGACACATTTGATATTTTAATTAGTATTTGATTTTGAAATTTTAGTTATTTAATATAAAACATGTGATTTAAATCAGGGGAATGTTTTAACTGGAATTTTATCAGAATATTTAAGAAGTAGAAAAATATCTTGACCCTTGACTGTTTGACAAACAAAAGATGAGAGAAAAAGAAAATATATCCTGGAATAGTTTATACTGTATCTCCCTAATTTCTAATTTCACTCTTCAGTTAAGACCACTGATAACCCCATCCCAAATCTTTGTTTTACCACTGGGACCAATTTTGATAATAGACATGTGTATTTAAAACAGTTTAATGAGTCATGCTGTGTGTGGATCACAATAAACTGTGGAAAATTCTGAAAGAGATGGGAATACCAGACCACCTGACCTGCCTCTTGAGAAACCTATATGCAGGTCAGGAAGCGACAGTTAGAACTGGACATGGAACAAAAGACTGGTTCCAAATAGGAAAAAGAGTATGTCAAGGCTGTATATTGTCACCCTGCTTATTTAACTTATATGCAGAGTAAATAATGAGAAATGCTGGGCTGGAAGAAGCACAAGCTGGAATCAGGATTGCTGGGAGAAATATCAGTAACCTCAGATATGCAGATGACACCACCATTATGGCAGAAAGTGAAGAGGAACTAAAAAGCCTCTTGATGAAAGTGAAAGAAGAGAGTGAGAAAGTTGGCTTAAAGCTCATCATTCAGAAAACTAAGATCATGGCATCTGGTCTCATCATTTCATGGGAAATAGATGGGGAAACAGTGTCAGACTTTATTTTTTGGGCTCCAAAATCACTGCAGGTGGTGATTGCAGCCATGAATTAAAAGACAGTTACTCCTTGGAAGGAAAGTTATGACCAACCTAGAGAGCATGTTAAAAAGCAGAGATATTACTTTGCCAACAAAGGTCCGGCTAGTCAAGGCTATGATTTTTCCAGTGGTCATGTATGGACGTGAGAGTTGGACTGTGAAGAAAGCTGAGCGCCTAAGAATTGATGCTTTTGAACTGTGGTGTTGGAGAAGACTCTTGCGAGTCCCTTGGATGGCAGGGAGATCCAACCAGTCCATCCTAAAGGAGACCAGTCCTGGGTGTTCATTGGAAGGACTGATGCTGATGCTGAAACTCCAGTACCTTGGCACCTCATGTGAAGAGTTGACTCATTGGAAAAGACCCTGATGCTGGGAAAGATTGGGGGCAGGAGAAGGGGACGACAGAGGATGAGATGGCATCACCGACTCGATAGATGTGAGTTTGGATGGACCCTAGGAGTTGATGATGGACAGGGAGGCCTGGTGTGCTGTGATTCATGGGGTCACAAAGAGTTGGACACGACTGAGTGACTGAACTGAACTGAATGAATCATGCTACAGAACTTGCTCTGGTACTGTAGTCAATTGATTAGATTGTAAGCCTTCTGACAACAAGTACAGCTTTTGATTATTTGTCTCTATACCTCAATATATATCGAAGTCTGGCACCTGGTAAGCACTTGACAATGATTTGATTGATGAATAATTTACTCTTGTGTCATTTCCTGCCATTCAAAAGCAAGGAAGCAAAATTACAAATACTTACTATGTTGCTCAGAGAAGGCAATGGCACCCCACTCCAGTACTCTTGCCTGGAAAATCCCATGGCTGGCAGAGCCTGGTAGACTGCAGTCCATGGGGTCCTGAAGAGTTGGACATGACTGAGGGACTTCCCTTTCACTTTTCACTTTCACGCATTGCAGAAGGAAATGACAACGCACTCCAGTGTTCTTGCCTGGAGAATCTCAGGGATAGGTGAGCCTGGTAGGCTTCAATCTATGGGGTCGCACTGAGTCAGACACGACTGAAGTGACTTATCAGCAGCAGCAGCACTATGTTGCTATATTAGAAACTAGAATTTTGAGGTAAAGGATGCCAGTGTCTGTTTATATCACTATTCTATAAATATCTGTATTTGTTGTTTGGAGCCAATATAAAGATACAAATTGCCAAAATGGAACAAAAAAATCATGACTCAACTGTACGTTGCTTACAAGAATTCCTATTCAAATTCAGTAGCATAGATAAGTTGAAAGAAAATAATGGTTTTCGTGTGAATGTGAGTAAAAATTAAGAAAGCAAAGTTGCTGTATTAATATCTGATAAGATATACTTTAGAACAAAGAAAATTCTCAATGTAATGTGATGCCTTCTAACTTCAACTGCATGTTTCTCCTGAGTAAAATATACTTTTTGTCCCTTTGTCCACCTTTGGGATGCTTACTTTTTCTTTGTCACAAGATCTGTCCCCAGAGCTTCATTTTTGAAGATAATTCTGCATTCCCATGAAAACATACAAATGCATCCTCTGATTTTCCATCTGTGTATTGTCCTTACAGACTTGTCTTGTTTCTGTGAATGTACAGCCATATATCACTCTCTGTGCTAATTGACAAATAGTTGAGTGGTATCTGCGTAGCTTTGTGCCACCAACACTCATTACACTGTCACAGTTGGTAAATAATTGATCACTTAATAGCTACATGTATGATTAAAGTGTTCTAAAGAAACATTCATCATTTTGGTAAAAGAAGGTGTATTCCTAGAAATTGTATTCATATTATCTCCTCAGACTATTACAGCTACCCAATATGTGTTGCATTCTGTCTATATATCTTGATAAATTGCCCACACTATGAATCCTACCTCCTCAAACAGAATTAGAAAGCCTGCATCCTCAGGATCCCTTTCAAGTAGAGGACAGTTATTTAACCCAAGTTATTCAACCCAAGTTATTCCAATAAAATGTAGCCAAGCAAGGGTTAGATATTGAAGCAGTCAACACCTAAAAGGAAACCAGTATTTTGGAGTGTCCTGCTCCTCAAATGTGGCAGTAGTAGACTTTCTGATCCCAATTCTTGATTACCATAGGAGCCTCTGATAGTAGCAGTCATGTTTAGGTCAAGAAATCATGGCAGTGTGCGGAGCTTTATGCCTTACTGGAAATTCTATAAACTGGCACATATCCATTAAAAATTTCTGTGTTTACTGAAATGACAATGAGGATTACATTGTTAGCAGTCAGGAATCCTGAACAATAACCACTCTGATGTTACATTATGTTTGTTCTTAGTTATTTTTTATTGTAATGATGAAAAGCTATAAACTCATACAAAAAGCTCCAGTTTTTAGCCCATACCGGGTTTACCTGGAATGATTGGCTCTTTTGGAGGATTTACTGGATGCTTCTTTCATGACTCAGGGTTGCTTTGGATTCACGATTTGCATTAAACAAATTGTTAGCATCTCAGGCAAAAAGTGTTGACTATATATCCTTGACTTTCTCAGGCAGACAGTTTCATTTGTCTCAGACTTAGGCTAACCATAAAGGTAGATTCCTGCTAAGAGTGTGAAGAAGTAGTGTTAATGCTCTAAGTCAATCTGGAGTTTTAAATAGTGTGAGTGCTTAGGTGAGATTTGCATCTGTTTCCAATATCTATAACAAACGCCATGAAAAATTGCATTCCTTGCCAGCTGGAACTTCATAAGCAGCTGTAGATTTATAAGTGCTTATGCAAATGAGGTAGAAAAATAGTTATACTTGCATAAAGCAAAGAGAACAAGTATTCATCTTTATTCAATGAATAAAATTAAAATCCATAAATATGCATTTTAGTAACATGATTATTGGCTACATATTTTCTTTCTATATTAATTTTTTTAACCCTCTGCCATCCCAATTTTACATCAGTCACTTTAACAAATACTGTTTGGAGAGCTACTATATGTTATAAAGTATGTAGTGAACTATATATGCTATGAATGTAGAAATGAAAAACTCAAGTCTATACCCTGATAAAACTACACTTCGGAAGCATAAGGAAAGAATGAAAGAAGCAACATTTTATTATGTACTTGATGCTATGGACTCTGTAGAAACCTTCACCAGTATTGATCAACTTTGTGTTCATAACCACCTTGTAAGTGAGATTTCATATAAATAGTGGACTCTGCTGTGGTTTAATGAGGGAAGAGATATTCAGTTCATGTTTAGCTGATTTCTAAAATAAGGTCTTTTCATATATAGTTATTACCCTTTTTGTTCCTGATAGTGAAGTATTAATATATTATGGAGCCTCACATGATTTTAATTGTATTTTAACATTTATATATTATTAAATTGCTGTATATTAAATGGCATGTTATAGTGAGTATATTACTAATGATAAAATAGGTCTGTATATTTGAAAATTAGTTCCTATATTCCAGCCGTTACCTGCTCCATCACGCTGACAGTGCTTATTTATTTCTGGCTGTGCTGGATCTTCCTCGCTGTGTGTAGGCTTTCTCTGGTTTTGGAGAGCAGGGGCTACTCTCTAGCTGTGCTGTGTGGGCTTCTCGTTGCAGCAGTTTCTCTTATTGCAGAGTATTGGTCTGTGGCATTCAGGCTTCAGTCGTTGTGGCTCATGGGCTCCAGAGTGCTGATTCAGTAGTTGTGGTGTACAGGCTTAGGTGCTCTGAAGCATGTAGGACCAACCTGACCCAGAGATCAAACGTGTCCCCAGCATTACAGATCAGATTCTTAACCCCTGGACCACTGGAGAAGCTCACACAGATAGTATCTGATGTTCATTTGCATTTGTGGATACTTTCAGTAATCCCATTGCCTCAAAATCCCATGAATATCTTTGAATCCCTTGCTTTATACGCTGAGGAAAAAATATAATTCAAGATAGAGCAACTGCAGTGTTTTTATAACATGCTCCTCAGAACAGTAGTTAATAATATTAATAGTAGACTGGTTGATCAGACACAGGGCAAATATTTGGGAGATTGCTGCAGTAATGCAGGACATTTTTTGAGGGTTATTCTCATTTTATGAGAAATAAACAGCACGCCTGGAATAGTGACAGACTGTAAAACATAGATTAGACAGGCAACCAGCAACACTTAAAAGGCAGACGGAAGAATGTACAAATACTGAAATGATGATGGGCTACCCTGGTAGCTGAGATGTTAAAGAATTTACTTTCAATGCAGAGTCATGGGTTAGATCCCTGGGTTAGGAAGATCCCCTGAAGAAGGGAATAGCAACGCACTCCAGTATTCTTGCCTGGAATATTCTGTGGACAGAGGATCACACCTACCACTTATTGACAATTTGCATGCTCTCTTCCACTTAGTATTTTCATGGATTGGCTTATTTAATCATTTTCCTATAACTCCATTTATGGATGAAGTCTCTAAGCAGAGAGGTTCAATATTTAACCCAAGGTGTCTCATTTAATAAAGGTCAGAACAAACTTATAACCAGGGAGTCTAGGTTCAGGCGCAGGTTGTTAAACCCTATAGTACCCAGAAACTTATCTGATGTATCCAAAAGATAACATTTGGTTAGACTGTTCTCCCAAAAGTAACAATGTAGTTAAATATACCATGGAAAACAACTGAGTAGAATTTCCATATAACTGATTGTATTAAAAAAGAATGAAACAAAACATAAATGTCTCTACTTTATACAACATAGTTTTCTTAACTTCTAAAGACGGGTTTGGGCATTAAAGTCAGAACTTAGCTGCATTTGTCCTTTGAAGAAAATCCAGGGCTAAGTTAGGAGAATGTCAGTTTTGGACATCTATTCTTGCCCTGACTGGCTTCCCTGGTGGCTCAGATAGTAAAGAATCCGCCTGCAATGCAGGAGAACTGGGCTCCATCCTTGGGTGGGGAAGATCCCCTGGAGAAGGAAATGGCTACCCATTCCAATATTCTTGTCTGGAGAATTCCATGGACAGGAAACCTGGTGATCTACACACCATGGGGTCACAAAGAGTCAGATATGATTGAGCAACTGACACTTTCACTTTCATTCTCACCCTACCTCTGTATTCTTTTTTTTTTTTAATTTTATTTTATTTTTTCTTTCTTTTTTTTCTTCTTTTTTTTAAATTTTATTTTATTTTTAAACTTTACATAATTGTACTAGTTTTGCCAAATATCAAAATGAATCCGCCACAGGTATACATGTGTTCCGCATCCTGAACCCTTCTCCCTCCTCCCTCCCCATTCCATCCCTCTGGGTCATCCCATTGCACTAGCCCCAAGCATCCAGTATCGTGCATCGAACCTGGACTCTGTATTCTAACCAAGTAGATCTCTTTGCCTAAAAGATATTACCACCTTTTCCCAAATTCAAGACTTTTGGCAGTTTCCTCTGTAAATTTATTTAGAATTTTAGAATGCTGAAAACCAAAGTCAAATAATTACTTAATCACTTGGCTTTTTAGAAAAATATGATTTTACCAGATATCTAGTAAGCTAAATTTTACTAATAATATTTCTAAAAGGAGTTTCTAGTATTCATCAGAAGTACAAAGTCAGTTTTTCTATCTGTTGATATATTCTTAAGTGTAGTGAAATATTTTTGTTTAAGATCTTTCTTTAACACTTTATACAGATGAAGTTCATGTTGCTTGCTCCTTCAGGTTATTTCTGATAATATTTTGGGTATTTCAAGTGTTAACCTGAGAATAAAATATTGGGATTTACCAGCAGACAATATAAATGATGAAATTTTACTGAAATAGATTTCAAAGACCCTTTTAACATACTTTATTCAGAGATGAACTAGTCCATATATACTGAATATCTTTAAGGAGGAAGACCCTGATTTTAAAACACTTTGATGTGTTCTATACATATAAAAAATTATTTAAAGCCTTTATGTGTTAGCTTGAAAACCATTGTTGTTGTTAGTTACTAAGTCTTGTCCAACTCTTTGTGAGCCCATGAACTGCAGCACACTATGCTTCTGTGTCCTTCACTATCTCCCAGAGTTTGATCAAATTCATGTCCATTGAATTGGTGATGCCATCCAACCATCTAATCCTCTGTTGCCGCCTTCTCTTCCAGCCCTCAATCTTTCCCAGCATCAGGGTCTTTTCCAGTGAGTCAGCTCTTTGCATCAGCTGGCTGAAGTATTAGCTTCAGCTGGAGTTTTAGCTTCAGATCAGTCCTTCCAGTGAATATTTAGAGTTGATTTCCTTTAGGATTGATTGGTTTGATCTTCTTGCTGTGCAAGTACCTCTCAAGAGTCTTCTCCAGTACCACAATTTGAAAGCATAAAGTCTGGGGTGCTCAGCCTTCTTTATGGTCCATCATTCATATCTGTACATGACTAGTGGAAAAAACATAGCTTTGACTATACTGGCCTTTGTCAGCAACATAGTCTTCCATTATAACATAATTTCATTTTCTGTTTGTGGCCTTCCCTGGTGACTCAGTTGGTAGAGTCTGCCTGCAGTGCGGGAGACCTAGGTTCAATCCCTAGGTTGGGAAAATCCCCTGGAGTAGGAAATGGCAACCCACTCCAGAATTCTCGCCTGGAGAATTGCATGGACAGAGAACCCTTGTGGGCTACAGTCCGTGGGGTCATATAGAGCTGGACATGACTGAGTAACTTACACTTTCACTTTTTTTCTATCTGTAATAAAAATGTGTTTAAATATTGTTCAGTTAATGACTTCAGTTAGTGAATTGAAATACTTGTGAAAACTTGAATTTAAGTTTACTGTCTTTTCATTATTTAGCTTTTGTTTTTTTGTTTCAACATAATTTTTTTATGATTTACCACACTCACCAGAACTTCATTTGATGTCTCAGGTATCTTTAATCCATTATTTGGTATGTGATGAATGTTTGGTATAGTTTTTTTTGTTGTTGATAATGGCTAATGATATTACTCAACTTTTCAGTGCTTATTGGTTATTTAGATATTACTTTTTTGTACACATGTTTGTACATGTGCTCTAATTTTCTATTGGTTGTTGCTGCTGCTAAGTCACTTCAGTCGTGTCCAACTCTGTGCGACCCCAGAAACGGCAGCCCACCAGTCTCCCGTGTCCCTGGGATTCTCCAGGCAAGAACACTGGAGTGGATTGCCATTTCCTTCTCCAGTGCATGAAAGTGAAAAGTGAAAGTGAAGTCGCTCAGTCGTGTCCTACTCCTAGCGACCCGATGGACTGCAGCCTACCAAGCTCCTCTGTCCATGGGATTCTCCAGGCAAGAGTACTGGAGTGGGGTGCCATTGCCTTCTCCATTTCATTATCTGCTTTTAATAATGGATTTGGGACTTCCCTGGTGGTCCAGTGGCTAAGACTCTGTGCTCCTCGTGCAGAGGGCCTGGGGTTGATCCTTGATCAGAGAACTAGATCCCACATGCCACAACTAGAAGATCCTGCTTGGCAAAAATCAAAGATCCTGTGTGCTGAAACTAAAAACCAATGTAACCAAATAAATAAATATTCTTTAAAATGGGCTTGCAAATGTGTCATATTAATAAACTAATCTACAAAGCAGGATTGGTTATAGCAAAGTTGTATTTTTTTAAACTTCTGTGTGTGTTGAATTAAAATTATAAATGAAATATTTTTTAGTTAAGAGAATATATACATATAGATATGCCCACCCACATACAAACACTTTAACTGTATCATATGTTGGCTTTCTTCTGCTAACATTGACATTTTATCAAGGTCTCTGTAACATTTATCTTAAGCTAACAAATGGCTTATGTGACTCTTGTTTGCTTATAAAAATGTTAAAATTAAACATAAAAGTGAAAGGACTTCCCTGTCATCTCATATTTTGTCTGGTAAAAATGACACAAAGAATATTATGCTTTAGAAGCATTAGTATGTATTTGATAATTCTAATAGTATAATTTTAGCACAACTTTGCAGACTATTTCAGGTTATCATACATTCATATAAGTTTATCTTCTGTATTTAAACAAAAAGCTTTTTTTGTAAATGATCATGGAACATTTTTAATGTATTTTAGTTTCCTCTGTAATTTAAGTTTGTGTCAGTTTTTCTTCAGATTTAAATAAGAATATACATGCAAATTAAGCAAGTACAAAAATTAATTTTCCCCATCTTTAAGTTGAAATACCAGCTCTATTTGTAAATACCTATATTTAGCAATATAACTTCTTTGTACTAATAGCCAAAACAAAACACATATTAGCTCCAGAAATGTTAAACTGAGTATGATGGACACAATGTATTAGAAAATAAAAATAAATGGAGCTAATATTTATACCATATTTCATAATGGATATGAAATATCTTTCAGATATCTTTGGAACTATGATGCTTTGTGAGTAATGCTTTTCAACTCCCCATATATAGTTCAAAACCTCTAAAAATAGAATTTTATTACATTATCTGTAAATCGTATAAGTTGTGCAGTTCAGTGGAACTTCAAAATTTATTAAATCATACAGACAGCATCATAGTTAATCTATCGTTAATCTGGTCTGACTTAACAACATGTATGTGTGGATGAGGGAGAAAATAACTGTTGTTGAAAGTTCAAAAATGTATGATACATTATTTTTATAGTTCTTTTAAACAATATTTGGTGTCAGATAAAATTGTGTGTAGATTCTTAACATACCTTTCCTCTTTCTAATTCTATAATTTCAGTGACAAAGCCTTTGGAGAATATCAACTATCTGTAGTGACCATCTGACTTACAGTTCAAGATGAAATCCTTTACAGTAAAGAGTTGATATTAATAATAATATAGCTCAATTTCTCCCCCTTTCTTAGTGAAAACAAACCTTGAGTCCCACAAAATTTTGCATCTGACTCACTACAATAAGCCCACTAGTTTTTGGGTTTTTGTTTCTTTCTCAGCATTTTTATCATAGTTATATCAATATGGGCCATGATGCTGGTGCGTTAGTTCTTAATTATAAACTCAGGTTCTGAAAGACTCATGACTCCTTATTCTAAGCAGACTGCCAAGGTTCTATGGTGATATGTGTGTACCAGATTATCATATGTAAAGCTTCTAGACATCCACTTCCCTCATTCTAACTTAAAGAGCCAGATCAGTTATTATTCCCCCTTTCTTGGCCCTTGTAGTCAGTTAGTCAGTTCAGTCGCTCAGTCGTGTCCAACTCTTTGCGACCCCGTGGACTGCAGCATGCCAGGCTTCCCTGTCCATCACCAACTCCCAAAGGTTGCTCAAACTCATGTCCATCGAGTCAGTGATGCCATCCAGCCATCTCATCCTCTGTCGTCCCCTTCTCCTCCTGCCTTCAATCTTTCCCAGCATCAGGGTCTTTTTCAATGAGTCAGTTCTTTGCATCAGGTGGCCAAAGTATTGGAGTTTCAGCTTCAACATCAGTCTTTCCATTGAATATTCAGGACTGATTTCCTTTACAATTGACTGGTTGGATCTTCTTGCAGTCCAAGGGACTCTCAAAGGTCTTCTCCAACAACACAGTTCAAAAGTATCAATTCTTCAGCACTCAACTTTCCATGTAGTCCTATTATCACATTTGTACATGACTACTGGAAAAACTATAGTTTTGACTAGGGGGACCTTTGTTGGCAAAGTAATGTCTCTGCTTTTTAATATGCTGTCTAGGTTGATCATAGCTTTTCTTCCAAGGAGCAAGTGTCTTTTAATTTCATGGCTGCAGTCACGATCTGCAGTGATTTTGGAGCCCAAGAGAACAAAGTCTTTCACTGTTTCCACTGTTTCCCTGTCTATTTGCTATGAGGTGATGGGACTGGATGCCATGATTCTAGTTTTCTGAATGTTGAGTTTTAAGCCAACTCAATTATTATTCTGAATAATATTTCTGAATGTTGAGTTTTAAGCCAGATCAGTTATGATTCCCCCCTTTTTGGCCCTTATAACATCTTGCCTAATATAACATCTTTATTATCCCTCTTTATGCTTAAGACTATGTAGGTGGAAAATGGGACTCAAATTCACATCTGATTCTCTTTCTCTCTTTGCTTTTTTCCTTCTCAGCCCTCAAATATCAACAGATCAGAAAAGGACTCAATCTAACTCCAACACAATCAGACATAATGAAAAATATAGATGATGCCTACCCCTATACTTACAGGGCAGTGCTCTTATATGTTTCCTTTAGGTTCACTATGGACATTGAATATGAATAGTCGTAGAAATTCAAAAAATCCTCTCTCATAGGAACATTCTAATTAACACAGTTGTCCTCACCACAACATAGTTTTCATATTAGACCATGACTATCTTATCTCTGTTCAGTGTACATCCTAGATAATATGTCTGTCTCCATATTCCTTTTATAATTTATCTTACTCTTCTCTAATAGGTTAAAAATTTAAGTAAAGTAGGCAAAAGTAAAAAAAAACAAATTTCTAATAAATAATCTTATATTACAGTAGATTATCAGTTCTTTATTAGGAAGGCAGCGATTAGAAATTAATACTGTAAGCTTATCACATATTACCTAATGCCATTGTAAGTAATGTGCCTATGTAAATAATGTGCCTATGTATGTGTTTGCATACTAAAATTAATTATATAAGTTAAAACTTTCTTCCAAAATTGTGGATTTAGTCATCCCCCAAACAATAATATTCTTGTATTAATAAGATACATAACTTTTTTAACTTTTGGAGAGATTAAACAAGAAAGCTAATTTGACCTGCAGAGGAAGTGTTGTATTTGTAGTATGCTGCTGCTAAGTCGCGTCAGTCGTGTCTGATTCTGTGCAACCCCATAGATGGCAGCCCCCAGGATCCTCTGTACCTGGGATTCTCCAGGCAAGAATACTGGAGTGGGTTGCCATTTCCTTCTCTAATGCATGAAAGTGAAAAGTGAAATGAAGTCGCTCAGTCATGTGTGACTCTTAGCGACCCCATGGACTATAGCCTACCAGGCTCTTCTGTCCATAGGATTTTCCAGGCTAGAGTACTGGAGTGGGTTGCCATTGTCTTCTGCAATTTGTAGTATAGTACATGCTTACAGGGGCTTCCCTCATGGCTCAGTTGGTAAGTCATCTGCCTGCAATGAAGGAGACCCAGGTTCAATTTCTAGGTTGAGAAGATACCCTGGAGAAGGAAATGGCAACCCACTCCAGTATTCTTGCCTGGAGAATCCCATGGTCAGAGGAGCCTGACAGGCACAGTTCACAGGATCACAAAAGTAGGACACGACTTAGCGACTAAACCACCACTACCATGTGCTTAAAGAAATAAATATAATTTCTGTATTTTTTCATAATACTTGCATATTTCCATAGTAATTTAACAAAATCATTTACATAAGTTATGAGTGTTTTTATAACATGTAAAATGAAGGTAATTTCCTTATATATAAAATATTTCCTGACATTTTATAATGTATAAAAGGAATATGATTTCTAATATTTTATTCTTTATTGTATTAAGAAGAAATCCACATTCTATTTGATCGCATGTTTTTTTTAAACAGTCAATACAGGACTATCAACTCTAGTTTTCACTCTTGCCATAAAATTTTGTCCTTGGTAACAATGATAAGCTTAAAAATGTTATTGAATGAACTTTTAAAACTAATGTTTTCTTTTTTTTTTTTATTTTTTTATTTTTTATTCCTTTATTTCTCATGTGTTCCCCATCCTGAACCCTCCTCCCCCCTCCCTCCCCACACCATCGTCCTGGGTCGTCCCAGTGCACCAGCCCCAAGCTTCCAGCATCGTGCATTGAACCTGGACTGGCATCTCGTTTCATACATGACATTTCACATGTTTCAATGCCATTCTCCCAAATCTTCCCACCCTCTCCCTCTCCCACAGAGTCCATAAGCCTGTTCTATACATCAGTGTCTCTTTTGCTGTCTCGTATACAGGGTTATCGTTACCATCTTTCTAAATTCCATATATATGCGTTAGTATACTGTATTGGTGTTTTTCCTTCTGGCTTACTTCACTCTGTACAATAGGCTCCAGTTTCATCCACCTAATGTTTTCTATATTAATCTTTCTTGGAAATTTTGTTGTTCAGTCATTCAGTCCTGTCCAACTCATTATGACCCCATAGACTGTGGTACACCAGGCTTCCCTGTCCTTCACTATCTCCCAGAGTTTGCTCAAATTCATGTCTGTTGAGTCGGTGATGCTATCTAACCATCTTATCCTCTGTGGCCCCATTCTCTTTTTCCCTTCAATCTTTCCCAGCATCAGTGTCTTTTCCTTTGAGTCAGCTCTTCACATCAGGTGGCCAAAGTATTGGAGCTTCAGCTTCAACTTCAGTCCTTCCAATTAATATTCAGGGTTGATTTCCTTTAGGATTGACTGGCTTAATATTCTTGCAGACCAAGGGACTCTCATGAGTGTACTTCAGCACCACAATTGGAAAGCATCCGTTCTTCGGCACTCAGCCTTAATTATGGTCCAACTCTCATATCTATACATCACTCCTGGAAAAACTATAGCTTTGGCTAAATGGACATTTGTCGCCAAAGTGATGTTTCTGCATTTGAATATGCTGTCTAGGGTTGTCATATCTTTTCTTCCAAGGAGCAAGCATCTTTTAATTTTACAGCTGCAGTCACCATCCATAGTGATTTTGAAGCCCAAGAAAATAAAATCTGTCAGTGCTTCCACTTTTTCTCCTGTTTGCCATGAAGTGATGGAACCAGATGCCCTGATCATAGTTTTTTGAGTGTTGAGAGTTTCAAGCCAGCTTTTCCACTCTCTTCTTTCACCCTCATCAAAAGGCTTTTTAGTTCCTCTTCACTTTCTACTATTAGAGTCGTATCATCTGCATATCTGAGATTGTTAATATTTCTCCTGGCAATCTTGATTCCAGCTTGCAATTCATCCAGTCTGGCATTTCATATGATGTACTCTGAATAGAAATTAAAAGGAGGATGACTATTCAGCCTTGTTGTACCCCCTTCCCAATTTTGAACCAATCTCTTGTACTGTGTCCAATAATATCTGTTGCTTCTTAACCCACATACAGATTTCTCAGGAGACAGGTATGGTGGTCTGGTACTCCCCTCTCTTTAAGAACTTTCCACAGTTTGTGATACACACAAAGGTTCTAGAATACTCAATGAAGCAGATGTTTTTTTCTGACATTTCCTTGCTTTCTCCATGATCCAACAAATGTTGGCAATTTGATTCCTCTGCCTCCTTGAAATCCAAGTTTTACATCTGGATATTCTCAGTTCATGTGCTTCTGAAGTCTAGCTTTAAGGATTTTGAGCATAACCTTACTAACATGCAAAATGAACACAATTGTATGGTAGTTTGAACATTCTTTGGCATTGCTTTTCTTTGGGATCAAAATGAAAACTGACATTTTCCATTCCTGTGGTCACTGTGATTTCCAAATTTGCAGATGTATTGAGTGCAGCTCTTTAACAGCATCATCTTTTAGGATAGCTCAGCTGGAATTCCATCACTCCGACTAGCTTTGTTTTTAGTAATGCTTCCTAAGGCCCACTTGACCTCACACTCCAGGATGTCTGGCTCTAGGTAAGTGGCCACCCCATCATGTTTATCCTGATGCTTAAGACTTTTTGTATAGTTCTTCTGTTTATTCTTGCCACCTTTTCTTAATCTCTTCTGCTTCTGTTAGGTCCTTACTGTTTCTGTCCTTTATCATGCCTAAGCTTACATGAAACTTTCCCTTGATAGTTCCAGCTTTATTGAGGAGGTCTCTAGTCTCTCCCATTCTATTTTTTCCCTCTATTTCTTTGCATTGTTCACTTAAGGCTTTCTTATCTCTCCTTGCTATTCCCTGGAACTCTGCATTCAGGTGGGTATATCTTTCCCTTTCTCTGCTGCTTTTCCTTTCTCTTCATTCCTCAGCTGTTTGTAAAGCCTCCCTAGGAAAACTGATAGCTGCCTGTAAAATAACTGGACTACTATCTTAAATTATACGTACAAAAATAAGCTCAAAATGAGTTAGAGTCTTGAATGTAAGACCATTATCTATAAAACTCCTAGAACAAAACAGGCATTCAGCACTTGGACATGAGTCTTGGTCATTAGTTTTGGTTTTTGTTTTTGGTACGTCACCTCATGCAAGGTCTTATAGCTCAGTATCTGTCTGCAATGCAGGAGACTCAGGTTTGATTCCTGGGTCAGGAAGATCTCCTGGAGAAGTAAATGGCAACCCCTTTCAGTATTTTTGTCTGGAGAATCCCATGGACAAAGGAGCCTGGTAGTCTACAGTCCATGGTGTTGCAAGATTTGGACATGACTTAGCAACTAAACCACTGCCAAGCAAGTAGGACTATATCAGACTAAAAAGCTTTTGCATATTGAAGAAAAACAACAATAAAACAAAAAGGCAATCTGCTGAGTGGGAGAAGATATTTGTAAATCTTATATGTAATAAAGGGTTAATACTCAGATTATATAAAGAACTCATACAACTCAATATTATAAAAAAAGAAAATCAAAACAATCTGATTAAAAATGGGCAGAGGACCCGAATAGACATTTTTCCAAAGATGTACAGATGGTCAACAGGCACATGAAAAATGCTGGGCATCACTGACCATTAGGGAAATTGCAAGTCAGTAAAATAATGAGATATCACCTAATACTTGTCAGAATGGCTATTACTAAAAAGACAACAAATAACAAGTGTTGGCAAGGATGCAGATAGAAAGGAACCCTTGTGCACTCTTGGTGTGAATATAAATCACTGTAACCACTATCAAAAATAATGCGTAGGTTCCTAAAATCTTAAAAATAGAACTTCCATATAATCCAGTAGTTTACTCCTGGATATTTATTTAAAGAAGACAAAAACACTGATTTGTAAAGATATATGCACCCCTATTTTCATGTTAATATTATTTACAATAGCCCAGGCATGGAGGCAACCCAAGTGACTTCAATAGACATATGGATAGTGGAGATAAATAAATGGATAGTGAAGATGTTACAGTAACATAGATGCACCTAGAAGGTATTATGCAAAATGAAATAAGTCAGAGACAAGTACAATGTGATTTCACTAACATATGGAAGCTAAAAAACCTAAAAAACAAAGCAAGTGAACAACAAAAATACAAACCGATTTATAGATGTGTAGCACAAATTGGCAGAGAAGGCAATGGCACCCCACTCCAGTACTCTTGCCTAGAAAGTCCCATGGATGGAGGAGCCTGGTAGGCTGGAGTCCATGGGGTTGCGAAGACTCAGACATGACTGAAGCGACTTAGCAGCAGCAGCAGCAGCATAAATTAGTGATTTTCAGAGAGCAGGTGGGAGGGTGATGGATGTTTTATAAGTGAAGGGGATTAAAGAGCACAAATTTGCAATTATAAAATATAAGCCATAGTGCTGTAATATGTAAAATAGGGAATTTAGTCAGTCAATGTTAGTCGCTCAGTTGTGTCCAGTTCTTTGCAATCCCATGGACTGTAGCTCACCAGGCTCCTGCATCCATAGAATTCTCCAGACAAGAAGACTGGAGTGGGTAGCCATTCCCTTCTCCAGGGGATCTTCCTGACCCGGGATCAAACCTGCATCGTATGCACTGCTGGTAGATTCTTTACTGTCTGAGCAACCAGGGAAGCCCATATCATCAGTATATTGCAATCATATTAAACTGTGACAGATGGTAGCTAGATTTATTGTGGTGATCATCCCATAATGTATCTAAAAGTTAGATCATTATGTTATTCACATGAAACTAATATAATGTACGTCAATTATACTGCATTAAAAATAAATAATTGTGAGTTGAAAAAAATAATTCAAAGATAAAAAGTAATAGTCCTTTCGCACCCTACCTGGATCCTTGTTTATATCCTTTGATGGCCTTGAGGAGACTCAGTAGTATTATTAAATTATTGGCTTCTCAAAAGACCTTCACAACACTCTTCATCATGGACAAAGTTTGTGTACACTTCATCAGAAAAGAACTCAAGTGCAAATCTTGACTCCATCATTTGCTAATTATGTATTATTGGGTAAGATAAATAACATACTGTATCTCAATTTCCTGTTCTCAAAATAAGTCAAATACTATGTGTCACATTGTGAAATTTCAAATTTAGCACTTGCAACGTGATTGCAGCATAAATTATTATGTACCCTATTATTCAATAATTTCATATTTTTTTTAAAGTGTGACTTTCATGTGTCAAATTAGGAGTAGTTTCTTCATATTCAAAAATTAATATTGGTATGTGTATAATTGGGCATATGATTTTTGTATTTGGGCATAGTTGGACATATTTTTTCTATATTTACATGTATTATTGCAGTATATTTCTACTAAGACTTATCTTATTTTTATAATC
This sequence comes from Bos indicus x Bos taurus, assembly GCF_003369695.1. Lineage (NCBI taxonomy): Eukaryota > Metazoa > Chordata > Mammalia > Artiodactyla > Bovidae > Bos > Bos indicus x Bos taurus. The sequence goes on from NC_040087.1 coordinate 57,638,222, forward strand.
CAAGCTTGTGATCAAATTTTGGAAAAATTATATTCTCATTATGGTAGCAAAAATAACTGTTTTATTGATACCCATAAAATGAAATTGTCACCATGCTCACTGTCACTGTGCTCATTTAACTTATATGCAGAGTACATCATGAGAAATGCTGGGCTGCAAGCTGGAATCAAGATTGACAGGAGAAATATCAATAACCTCAGAAATGCAGATGATACCACTATTATGGCAGAAAGTGAAGAACTAAAAAGCCTCTTGATGAAAGTGAAACAGGAGAGTGAAAAAGTTGGCTTAAAGCTCAACATTCAGAAAACTAAGATCATGTCATCTGGTCCCATCACTTCTTAGAAAAACAATGGAAACAGTGGCAGACTTTATTTTTTGGGGCTCCAAAATCACTGCAGATGGTGATTGCAGCCATGAAATTAAAAGACGCTTACTCCTTCGAAGGAAAGTTTTGACCAACCTAGATAGCATATTGAAAAGCAGAGACATTACTTTGCCAACAAAGGTCCATCTAGTCAAGGCTATGGTTTTTTTCCAGTAGTCATGTGTGGATGTGAGAGTTGGAATATAAAGCAAGCTGAACACCAAAGAATTGAAGCTTTTAAACTGTAGTGTTGGAAAAGACTCTTGGGAGCCACTTGAACTGAAAGGAGATCCAACCAGTCTTTCCTATAGGAAATCAGTTCTGAATATTCATTGGAAGGACTGATGTTGAAGCTGAAACTCCAATACTTTGGCCACCTGATGCAAAGTGCTGACTTATTTGAGAAAACTCTGATGTTCAGAAAGATTGAAGGCAGGAGGAAAAGGGGATTTCAGAGGATGAGATGGTTGGATGGTATCATGGATTCAACAGGCACGAGTTTGAGTAAATTCTGGGAGTTGGTGATAGACAGGGAGGCCTGGTGTGCTGCAGTCCATGGGGTCACAGAGTCAGACACAACTGAGCGACTGAACTGATAAAATGAAAAAAAAAATGAATAAAGCCATATGCCTTTAAAATACTTTAATGGGTAAAATAAGCAGGGTGACGATATACAGCCTTGGCATACTCCTTTCCCTATTTGGTACAGGTCTGTTGTTCCATGTCCAGTTCTAACTGTTGCTTCCTGAACTGCATACAGTTTTCTCAAGAGGCAGTTTCCCCCTCAGTCAGTCTCTCCAATCAGGAAGCTTCCATAAGCCTGTTATCCTTCTCCATCAGAGAGCATACAGACTGAAAACCACAATCACAGAAAACTAATCAATCTAATCACATGGACCACAGCCTTGTCTAACTCAATGAAACTATGAGCCATGCCATGTAGGGCGACCCAAGATGGACGGGTCATGGTGAAGAGTTCCAACAAAATGTGGTTCACTGGAGTAGGGAATGGCAAACAACTTCAGTATTCTTGCCTTGAGAACCCCATGAACCATATGAAAAGACAAAAAGACAGGACACTGAAAGATATACTCCACAGGTCAATAGGTACCCAATATGCTACTGGAGATCAGTGGAGAAATAACTCCAGGAAGAATGAAGAGACAGCCAAAGGAAAAACAACACCCAATTGTGGATGTGACTGGTGATAGAAGCAAAGTCTGATGCTGCAAAGAGCAATATTGCATAGGAACCTGGAATGTTAGGTCCATGAATCAAGGCAAATTGGAAGTGGTCAAACAGGAAATGGCAAGAGTGAACATCGACATTTTAGGCATCAGCGAGCAAAAATGGACTGGAATGGGTGAATTTAACTCAGATGACCATTATATCTGCTACTGTGGGCAAGAATCCCTTAGAAGAAATGGAGTAGCCATCATAGTCAACAAAAGAGTCTGAAATGCAGTACTTGGATGCAGTCTCAAAAACCACAGAATGATCTCTGTTCATTTCCAAGGCAAACCTTTCAATATCATGGTAATCCCAAGTCTGTGCCCCAACCTGTAATGCTGAAAGAGCTGAAGTTGACCAGTTCTATGAAGACGTACAAGACCTTCTAGAACTAACACCCCAAAAAATGTCCTTTTCATTATCAGATCAGATCAGTCGCTCAGTCGTGTCTGACTCTTTGCGACCCCAGGAATTGCAGCACGCCAGGCCTCCCTGTCCATCACCAACTCCCAGAGTTCACTGAGACTCACGTCCATCGAGTCAGTGATGCCATCCAGCCATCTCATCCTCGGTCGTCCCCTTCTCCTCCTGCCCCCGATCCCTCCCAGCATCAGGGTCTTTTCCAATGAGTCAACTCTTCGCATGAGGTGGCCAAAGTACTGGAGTTTCAGCTTTAGCATCATTCCTTCCAAAGAAATCCCAGGGCTGATGGAATGCAAAAGTAGGAAGTCAAGAAACACCTGGAGTAACAGGCATATTTGGTCTTGGAGTACAGAATGAAGCAGGGCAAAGGCTAATAGAGTTTTGCCAAGAGAACACACTGGTCATAGCAAATACCCTCTTCCAACAACACAAGAAAAGACTCTACACATGGACATCACCAGATGGTCAATAAAAAAATCAGATTGATTATATTCTTTACAGCCAAAGATGGAGAAGCTGTATACCGTCAGCAAAAACAAGACTGAAGCTGACTGTGGCTCACATCATGAACTGCTTATTGCAAAATTCAGACTTAAATTGAAGAAAGTAGGGAAAACCACTAGACCATTCAGGTATGACCTAAATCAAATCAGTTACAATTATACAGGGGAAATGAAAAATATATTCAAGGGACTAGATCTGATAGACAGAGTGCCTGATGATCTATGGACAGGAGTTTGTAATATTATTCAGGAGACAGGGATCAAGACCATCCCCAAGAAAAATAAATGCAAAAAAGCAAAATGGCTGTCTGAGGAAGCCTTACAAGTAGCTGTGAAAGCAACATTTAGAACTGGACATAAAACAGCATACTGGATGCAAGTAGAGAAAGTAGTACATCAAAAGTGTATACTGTCACCCTGCTTATTTAACTTATATGCAGAGTACATCATGAGAAACACTGGGCCAGATGAAGCACAAGCCGGAATCAAGATTGCTGGGAAAAATATCAATAACCTCAGATATGCAGATGACACCACCCTTATGGCAGAAAGCAAAGAAGAATTAAAGAGTGAAAGTGAAAGAGGAGAGTGAAAAAGTTGGCTTAAAGCTCAACTCAGAAGACTAAGATCATGGCATCCAGTCCCATTGCTTCATGGCAAATAGATGGGGAAACAGTGGAAACAGTGGATGACTATTTTTTTGGGCTCCAAAATCACTGCAGATAGTGACTGTAGCCATGAAATTAAAGGACGCTTACTCACTGGAAACAAAGTTATGACCAACCTAGACAGCATATTAAAAAGCAGAGACATTACTTTGCCAACAAAGATCCGTCTAGTCAAGGCTATGGTTTTTCCAGTGGTCATGTATGGATGTGAGAGTTAGACTATAAAGAAAGCTGAGTGCTAAAGAATTGATGCTTTTTAACTGTGGTGTTAGAGAAGACTCTATTTAGAGGCCCTTGGACAGCAAGGAGATCCAACCAGTCCATCCTAAAGGAAATCAGTCTTGAGTTTTCATTGGAAGGACTGATGTTGAAGCTGAAACTCCAATACTTTGGCCACCTGATGCGAAGAAGCAACTCATTTGAAAAAACCCTGATGCTGAGAAAGATTTAAGGCAGGAGAAGAAGGGGACTGCAAGACAGTTGAATGACATCACTGACTCAATGCACATGAGTTTGAGTAAACCCTGGGAGTTGGTTATGGACAGGGAGACCTGTCATGCTGTAGTCCATGGGGTTGCAGAGTTGGAAACAACTGAGAGACTGAACTGAACTGAACTGACTGAATGGGTAAAATATAACTAAAGTCTCCAAAGAAAATGAACTGTGGGCTAATGGGTTTTTTTAATTTATTTTATCTAATAAGTATATTATAGAAATTAAGAAACTACCAATATTTGAAGATCACCAATTTAATAATTACGTCCTGGAGAAACATGTCTTTGGATAAACGTATTTGATGAGTTAGTATTCATCTACAGTAGCTTAATTACAAGTGTAATATTACACATGTTAAAACACTGTCTGAAAAGGTAGATTTGCAAATTTTATCATAAAATGAAATACCCAAGCATGATTATTTTGCCAATAAAACTTATAAAGCACTCTTGAAAGAAATTTGTATATTTCATATGATGAATATTATTTATTCATATACTTATTAGACTAGGAAACTTTAGTGAACATACTTATACATATATTTACAATTTACCCTTGAACAATTCAGGTTTGACCTACACAGAACCACACATATGTGGATTTATTTTTATTGAATACATGCCCCAGTACTATATGATCCATGTTTATTTGAATTTGCAGATGATGAACCACAGATACAGAGGGCCAGCTTAAAAGTTATACCCACATTTTTGACTACTGGGAGGGTCAGATCCCCTATCCATGAAGTTAGTCAGAGATCAGCTAGACTTCTGTATATCTGTGACTATACCAACACGCATACATAAACACACACAGGTATTTTCATACTTTCTGTATGTACACACATGTTTACACACACACACATGTATATATATATATCTTGCTTTTGAAATTCCTTTCTTTTCAATAGGCTGAATCAAAAAGCCATTAAGGCAACATGGCATATTTTCCAAAATGACATATATTATAGGGAACACAAGAAATGTGATTATTTACAAACTGAAGTCTGTACATTTTCACAAGTTTAACTGCTTGATAAAATTAGAGTATTTGCCCTTTTAAATTTAAATATTGTTGATTTAAAATATTGTGTTATTTTCAGGTATACAGCAAAGTGGTTCAGTTTAGCTTATATATATTCAGATTATTTTTTATTATAAGTTATTATAAGATACTGAATATAGTTCCCCCTGTTATACAGTAAATCCTTAGTGCTTATTTACTTTATGTATAGTAGTTTGTATCTGTTAACCTCATTTTCCTAATTTGTCCCTCCCCACTTCCTTCCCCCTTTGGTAACCATAGGTTTGTTTTCTATTTATCTGTGAATCTGTTTCTGTTTTGTTTGTAGATTCATTTGTTTAGCTTTTTTTTTTTTAAGATTCTGCATATGAAATAATATACAGTGTTTATCTTTTTCTGACTTACTTCACTTGATATGATATTCTCTAGTTCTATCCATGTTACTCTAAATGGCAATATTTCATTCTTTCTTATGGCTGAGTATTATTTCACCACATCCTCTTAGACCAGTCATCTATTGATGGGTACTTGGAGTGTTTCTGTGTCTTGGCTATTGTGAATAGTGCTGCTATGACATAGAGAGCAGACTTGTGGTTAACAAGGGGAAGAGATTGGGGAAGGATGGATTAGAATTTTAGGATAGCAGATGCAAACTGTAATATATAGAATGGGAAAACAACAAGGCCCTACTGTATAGTACAGGGAACTATATTCAATTTCTATAATAAACTATAATAAAAAAGACTATGAAACTTTATATATGTGTGTGTGTGTATATATGTGTGTATATATGTGTCTATATAACTGAATTTTCTGTATGAAAAAGATCAATACAACATTATAAATCAACTATATTTGAGTAAAATAAATTAAAAATAGTACTCCTATGAACATCGTGATACATGTATCTTTTCAAATTAAGAGTTTTCATCTTTTCTGAATGTATGCCCAGGAGTGGGATGGCTGGATCACATGGTAACTCTATTTTCAGTGTTTTAAGGAAGCTCCATACTGAAAGGAAGACATTCTAGTTTTATTGAGATGTAATTGGCATGTGGCACTGTATAAGTTAAAGGTATACAACATACTATTTTTACTTACATACATTATGAAATGATTAACACAGTAAGTTTAGTGAATATCTGTCATCTCATAGAGATATAAAATTAAAGAAATAGAAAAAGGTTTGTCTTCTGTTGAAAACTCCTAGGATTTACTCCTTTAACAATGTTCATATATCACATACATCAGTGTTATTATATTTATTATGGTGTACATTATATCACTAGTTCTTATTTATCCTATAACTGGTAGTTTGTACTTTTTGACTGCCTTCATTGAATTCCCCCTCCATCCAATTCTTGATTCTGAAAACCACAAATCTGATTAATTTTTATATGAATTTACTTTGTCTATATTTGAAGTAAAACTGACCTATCAGCATACAAAGATATTGCATAGTCATTAACTATATTCCCATAATGTACATACTCCTAGGACTCTTAATTTGCAACTAGAAATTTGTACCTCTATTTATCTCACTTATTCCTCTCCTTCCTCTATTTCCTCCCATCTGGTAGTGACCTGTTTGTTCTCTGTATATATGACTTTGTTTCTGTTTTACTATGTTTGTTCTTTTGTGTTGCTTTTTAGATTCCACATGTAAGTAAAATCATATAATGTTTGTCTTTATCTATCTGTCCATGCACAGTAAAGCAAATATATATATATATGAAGTGAACTGAAGCCTGCCAGGCTCCTAAGCTGTTCCCTTCTCCAGAAGATCTTCCCAACCCACAGAAAGAACTCAGGTCTCCCGCATTGCAGGCAGATTCTTTCCTGAGCCACCAGGGAAGCCTATATATATATATGTGTGTGTGTGTGTGTGTGTGATATATATATATATATATATATATATATATATATATATCTCATAAATAATATATATATATCACACACATAAGATGTGTGATATGTGTGATATACATATATATATATAAAGATGTGTGAGATATATATATATATCTCTCACACATCTTTCTAACTATCTTCTCAAATTAAGAGTTTCCATCTTTCTAACTATTTACCTATTGATGGGCACTTTGCTTCCATGTCTTGGCTATTGTGAATAATGCTGTAATGAAGACAGGGGCACATATATCTTTTCAAATTATTGTTTTTGTTTTCTTTGGAAAAATACCCAGGAGTGGAATTGCTAGATCATATGCTATTTCTTGTCTTAATTTTTTGAGGGCTGTCCATACTGTTGCTATAGTGGCTGCAACAGCTGACATTCTTACCATCAATGCACAAGGGTTTCTTTTTTCTATGTCATTGCCGATACTTTTTGTTTGTTGTCTTTTTGATAATAATCACTCTGATAGGTGTGAAATGATAGCTCATTATGGTACTGATTTGCATTTCTCTGAAATTAGTGATGTTAAGCAATTTTCATGTCCTTTTGACCATCTGTACATCTTTTTTGAAAAAAAAAGAAGAAACAGAATGTCTCTTTGGGTCTTCTCCCAGGTTTTAATTTTTATTTTAATGTTCAGCCATATCAGTTCTTTGTGCATTTGAATTTCAACCCATTATATTATGGATTGATTTCAACTATCTCCTCCCATTTAGTAAGTGGCCTTGTTTTGTCACTGGTTTCCTTCTCTGTGTAAAAACTTTTTACTTTGATATAGTCCCTTTTTTTTATAGTTTTGTTTTTCTTGTTTGAGACAACATATGGCTAAAACATGCCTGTTTTCTTCTAGAAGTTGTATGATTTCAGGCCGTACATTAAATCCTTAATCCATTTTGCATTTATTTATGTGTATAGTGTGAGAACGTAGTTCATTTTACTATTTCACATGTAGCTGTCAAGTTTTCCTAACACTGTTTATTTGAAAGGCTATCTTTCCCCCTATTTTATATTCTTTCATCTTTTCTATCATAGGTTAATTACCCATATAAGTGTGAATTCATTTTTGGACTCTCTCTTCTGTTCCATTGATAAATGTGTGTGGTTTTGTGCCAATTCCATACTGTTTTGATTCCTGTATCCTTGTAGGATAGTTTGAAATCAGGTAGTGTGATACCTTCAGTTTTGTTCTTCTGTGTCAAGGTAGTTTTACTTAATCAGAGTCTCTTGTGTTTCCATATAAAATTTAGAACATTTTGTTGAAATTTTATGAGAAATGCTTTTGGTATTTTAATAGGGATTGCAGTGAATCTGTAGACTATATTGGTTACTGTGGATATTTTAACACTATCAATTCTTAAGCATGGTGTACCTTTCTATCTGTTTGTGTGATTTTCATTTTTTTAAATGTATCATATTTTTCTGAGTATATGTCTTTTTACCTCCTTAGGTTTATTCTCAGGTATTATTTTTGAATGTGATTATAAGTGGGATTGTTAATTTCTCTTTCTGGTAGTACTGGTATAAGTATTAGTCACTTGTTAACCACAAAATTTGTATTATTCAGTAACATTTCAGAGTATCCACACTTAAAATTGAAAAGTAAAATCACTTTATATTTTTATATAACTATAATTAAGATATTATTCTTTATTACAACTTTCTACTAGTTCTTCAGTCATTATTCTTTTTATGTAACTATGTTGCAGAGAAATTAATTCTTAATTTTACTTTGTTTAATAAATTTCTTATACAAAATTGCATTGGTGATAAAATAGCTTACAGTTAGTAAAATTTAGTCATCACCTGTGACCAGTGACAATATCTTTTTAAATATGTATGACCTATTTACTTTAGTCATTTGATAAAAGTAAAGACAAACTAACATTTTAGTATAAATAATATCCAAATTTAATTTGTCCTGATAGGTTGTTGATAAAATAGAACTATCTAGAATAGAAGTATTTCACATTTTTAAACTGAATATGTAATTTAGAAAGAAAAATGTATATTTATGTGTGTGTTTTTATAGTAACCTGTGAAACTAAACCTATAATTTAATATCTCACAAATACAGACCTTGAGATTGTCTCGTTTGCATTTTTTTTTAAATTAGGCTTTATGTGTTTTGAAGTGAGGAAACATTTTCATATCTCTAGATAAATAAGCTCCTACATTTGAAAGTCGAATTGTAATTTGTATCCACTGTGCTATTTTGAAGCCACAGAGGAGGAACTCTTAGAGATAAATATTTCTATGATTTTGTAGACAATTTTTTAAAATACTGAATTTGGCTGCACTCAAATATTTGAGGAATTTTGTGAGAAAATGAATGTCTAGTCTGCTTGTTCACATAGAGTATAAAAGGAGGAATTAAACTGGCATGTGGGGATAAAAGGAGAAACATTTTTCTTGCAAGGGGTGAGGAATTTCCAATGATTAGAAGTAGGCAAAGACTTTATGCGCATTATTCCTGAGAGTCTAATTATCTCTGCTTTGTGTCAAGAGTTTGTACCAAAGAGCTTTGAAAAACCTGCTGCTCATATGATTCTGTTAATAATACCAGAAACACTGAGGTTAAGAATGTCTTGGGTTGAGATGAGACTAGCATAAATAGGGAACTCTAGGTACACAGGCAGTCAGTGCCCTTTGAACATCATGGAGCTTAATTCTGGCACTTCAATGGCAACAATAATTTTACAAAATTTAACATTCAATTCAGACAGTGACACTTTTCCTCACTTGTGCTTTGATGGCTAATGGATATATCTATAATTATGCTAAAATGGAAAAGCACAAAATAGTCATTTAAGGATATAAATACTAATTGAGGCATTTTAAAAGGATATTATTATTATTATTGAAATCTGTAGGCTTCTTTAGCACTGGACTACACAAGGAAGAGTAAAATGAAATGAGAGGTGTCAATTATGTGTTAGTAAATGGCCTTCTCTGATAATTCCATTTCAAATTTGATTTGTGGAATGTTCTAAAAGTCACAGTAAAGAAGTCTCTGAGGACAGAAAGGATACTTTTGTTTGGAGATTCTAACTGAGAAAATAGGTCCTCTTTTAGCTGAAGTGATCATGTCAAATTAAATATTTCATTTTATGAAAGAAGCAGAGTTGCGACTGCAGAAGAGGCACTCAGCCAGTCCCATCATTTGAAGCAGTGTAATAGATGTCACAGCCAACTTGTCCTCGGATCACATATGTCAAAGAGTATCTCTATAATTTTAGCTGCTGGACTCACTATACTACCTCTGGCAAATTAAATCAAATACTCTCACTCTTGGTGTATTCATTTTGAACCAATATGAAAACTGGCAGAGGTAACAGAGATAGAGTCCACAGAGTCCCATTATAGATGTACCATTAAGTGAAAATAATTAAATACTTTCAGTGTCATGCTTCTTATTCTCTCACTTGACTCTCTGCTGATATATTGGGAACTGAGTGCTAGGGTAATTGCGATCATATTTCAAATGAAACAGTTTATTTGGAGCCATGAACTAATTCAATTAAAAACTTTATTTTAAATATATGTTTTCTTTGCTTGGACCTGTTTGCTTGGTTTATTTCTTCCAGCCTAAAAGTTTAAAGTGTTTATCTTATAATGTGAGTTGTAACAATGCCAGTATAGTTTAAATTTCATACAGTACCAATATTTAAAAGAAACAAATGCTTTTTAAAATATTGCAGCAAGTGGGAAAGTAAAAAAAAAAAAAAAGGCCATTATTTGGAAACAGGTGAGCATATGACTAAATGTTCATAATGTGTACATATATGCACACTATGTATGTATGTTATTTATTTACATAGTATTCACTTGTTTTAATTGGGAGATCCAGCCAGTCTATCCTAAAGGAAATCAGTCCTGAATATTCATTGGAAAGACTGATGCTGAAGCCGAAACTCCAATACTTTGGCCACCTGATAGGAAGAAGTGACTCACTAGAAAAGACTCTGATTCTGGGAAAGATTGAAGGTAGGAGGAGAAGGGGACAATAGAGGATGAGGTGGTTGGATGGCATCACCAACTCGATGGACATGAGTTTGAGTAAACTTTAGGAGCTGGTGATGGACAGGGAAGCCTGGCTTGCTGCAGTCCTTGAGGTCGCAAAGCATCAGACACAACTGAGCTACTGAACTGAACTGAACTGGTCAAATTTAAGTGGTCAGTAAATTCTATTGACACCAATGATTATTACTATTACTGTTAGTTCATTGACGTTTCAAATAAGCAATGGAATTTAACTTCTGTTCTTCTAGTGAATAGGCATATGAGAAAGTTGAGGAAGAAAAATTTAAATAGACTTAAGAAGAAGCATCTAATTATTCATAATGCTTAGACCAAAACATATTTGTTTTTCTGATTCTGATCTGTATGTTTTGTTTTTTTTTGCTGCGTTTTACTATGTAAATTCTAAGTATATTAACTATAGGTTATCTCACCAAGCATGACAGGTTTCCTCTAGCTACATTTAACATATTCTGTGACCTTGAATTTCCCCTAATCATGGACTGCAAGGTAAAACATGTATATATACCAGATTCACATCTGTGATAGACACAGCTCTTTGTTTGTTCTTTGTCCATGATCTCTTTCTTTACAAAGAGAACAGTGTGTTGTTCAGCATGATATTCAGCCCAGCTTAGAAAAGCCTAATGTTTATCTCAGGATTGTGTTTCTTCTGGTGGTGCGAGTCTAACATCAGAAAGAGAAGAACAAGGAGGAGCAAAAGAAGGAAAGGTACAATGAGGAGGACAGGAGCAACACCCTTTCATTCCCCAGCTGGACATGTTCTTAGGTAACAGTATATCTGTGCCTGCACTAACATCATAAACACCCTCTACCACCACCACCACCTACATAAATATAGGGAGAAATGGCAGGACTTAAACAGGAAAAAAGCAGCTCATAGCCCCATGTTTTGTATGTCTAAGAAAACACCATCTCTATTTGTTGAACTTGGGTTATCCTACCCAGATTCACTCAAAAGAACTGCCTGCTGTTTGAAGGGATCAAAAGAACAAGTGCATTTCGGTCAGAGCCTCAGATCAAGGAGATGAATAAGGGCGTAAAAGGACAAGCAGAAAATGCAGGAAATTAGAGAGTGTAACTCCAGTGAACTGTCTAAAATTTCCCTGTAAAGAAACCAGTATTTGACACGAACTATACCAAGTGCCTTGATGATCAATCAGTGTCACTCTGAGAATCAATAACTGCTAAAGAAAGAACACTACTAAATGGTAGATTAGTAGAAACCTACATACTATTAATGATATACATTGATGATTATTAATGTATTATATATACATCAATAATCATATAATTAATGATTATATAATAATTATATACATATTATATATGTATAATAATCATACGCTATAATGTATTATATGCATACATTAATAATCATATAATTAATGATTATATAATTGATTATATAATAATCATTATATAATTAGTACATTATTATACAATAATATATTAATATATACATTAATGATTATATTAGTGAAGACCTACATACTATTTTGCTCTTTGCATTCAGACATCTCAGTTTTAGAGAGGGTGAAAAGGAGGTAATTTGAAAGCACTGTGGTTCCCAACATTCAAGATTCCAGGTCAGGTATTCACAGAGGAATGAAAGAAGGATATGAGCTTCAAATGAAGATGGGAATTGAACTGGACTGAGCTTGAAAAACACAAAATGGCTGGCAAGATACAAAATCTGATCAAGGTACTGTTAGGGTGTTGGACAGGGAGATTCAGCATAGCATGTGCAGAAACAGTGATCAAAGAAAAACAAAAACTACTATGCATAATTTATATAGTTGAAACTGCTAAAACAGAGACAGAAAAATGTAATTTGAAATTAATTAAATATATAAAAATGATTTCATCATGTCATACCTCCTCATAGAGAGCGTCAGGTAAAACACCATGTATAAGGAACCTACATAATTATTTATTGGATGCAAAGAAGTTGGGAAATAACACTCAGATTAGATCAGATCAGATCAGTCGCTCAGTCGTGTCTGACTCTTTGTGACCCCAAAAATTGCAGCATGCCAGGCCTCCCTGTTCATCACCAACTCCCAGAGTTCACTGAGACTCACGTCCATCAAGTCAGTGATGCCATCCAGCCATCTCATCCTCTGTCGTCCCCTTCTCCTCCTGCCCCCAATCCCTCCCAGCATCAGAGTCTTTTCCAATGAGTCAACTCTTCGCATGAGGTGGCCAAAGTACTGGAGCTTCAGCTTTAGCATCATTCCCTCCAAAGTACACCCAGGGCTGATCTCCTTCAGAATGGACTGGTTGGATCTCCTTGCAGTCCAAGGGACTCTCAAGAGTCTTCTCCAACACCACAGTTCAAAAGCATCAATTCTTCGGTGCTCAGCCTTCTTCACAGTCCAACTCTCACATCCATACATGACCACAGGAAAAACCATAGCCCTGACTAGACGAACCTTTGTTGGCAAAGTAATGTCTCTGCTTTTGAATATGCTATCTAGGTTGGTCATAACTTTCCTTCCAAGGAGTAAGCGTCTTTTAATTTCATGGCTGCAGTCACCATCTGTAGTGATTTTGGAGCCCAGAAAAATAAAGTCTGACACTGTTTCCACTGTTTCCCCATCTATTTCCCATGAAGTGGTGGGACCGGATGCCATGATCTTCATTTTCTGAATGTTGAGCTTTAAGCCAACTTTTTCACTTTCCACTTTCACTTTCATTAAGAGGCTTTTGAGTTCCTCTTCACTTTCTGCCATAAGGGTGGTGTCATCTGCATATCTGAGGTTATTGATATTTCTCCCGGCAATCTTGATTCCAGCTTGTGCTTCTTCCAGTCCAGCGTTTCTCATGATGTACTCTGCATGTAAGTTAAATAAACAGGATGACAATATACAGCCTTGACGAATTCCTTTTCCTATTTGGAACCAGTCTGTTGTTCCATGTCCAGTTCTAACTGTTGCTTCCTGACCTGCATACAAATTTTCAAGAGGCAGATCAGGTGGTTTGGTATTCCTATCTCTTTCAGAATCTCCACAGTTTATTGTGATCCACACAGTCAAAGAAATAACATTAAGTAAAAACAAAGAGAAAGAAACTAAGAAACTGTAAGAGACCAGAGAAGGCTAAGGAGATACGATGGCTAAATATAATGTGGTGGTCTGGTGTGGATCTTAGATGCAAAGCAGAATATTAATGGAAAACTCAGTGGAATCTGAATGAAGAATGGAGTTAGGAAATAGAAATATTCTAATACTCATTCCTTACTTTTGATTAATGTACCTGTTACATAGATGTCAGCAGCATGAGGAAGTGATTTGGAGAATAACAAAAATCTCTGTGTTGTTTTTGAAAGTTTTTAATAAACCTTAAATTATTCTAAAGTTCTAAGTTTATTTTTAAAAAGAAAATTTTAAAATGATAAAGAATGAATACAGACAGTTCACAGGAAAAAAACAATAGCATAAGGGAAATGAGATGAACTTCATGAAGAAAAAATATCATGGTAGAATTCAAGTAAAAGAAGTATAAATTAGTTATAATTACAATAGCGAAAATAAAATAGAAATTATCTTTAGATATTGCCCATTTACGTTTGTAAGCAAACTCACATTTGGGAACAGTTTACAAAACTTACCTGCCTAGTACTTTTGAAAAGAATCAAGTTCATTAAAAACAAGGAAGGTCTGAGATGAATAGTCTATAGAGACATGTTGATTTAGTGTAAATAGTATTCCTAGATGGGATATTGGAGCACTAAACCATACAGTGAGTAAAAAATTAGGAAATGTTAATAATCATAGGCCAGTTAACAATACTGTATCAATACTGGTTCAATATTGGTTCCATAGTTCTGATAAATTGCCATAGTAATATATATGATCTTAACAATAGTGGGAACTAGGTGTGGGGAATATGGGAACTCTGTACTATCTTTGCAACTTTTCTGTAAATCTAAACTCTTCAACATAAAAATTTATTTTTATTTATAGATACTGATTTGTGATGGAAGAGGCCATACACACACACACACCACACACACACATGCATACATACATACATAGAAACACATTAAACATAGTCATTGAAAAAGATTTAGAAGGAAATATGCTAAATTATTAAACTATCTCTGTGAGAGAAAAGTATGAAGTATTATTTTTAATGTTTTCTTAGTGATCTATAATGACCACAGATTACTGTTATTAAGCTGTTATTAAGTGCCAATATTACAAGGGACTAAATTAAAATAGAATTGAAAAAGGCCAACTATATAGCCAAGTGGTTGACATTATCAAATAGATTATGCTAAACTAGTGTCCTGAGTGAGCAAAGTAGAGGAGCCAAGAAGGAGAAACAACACATTTTGCACAATGATCTATATCAGGCAAAACAGTGCAGATTATATTGCTGCTTTAGGAGATTTATCTTAAGTAGTGCAGATTTAGAATGCACTCACTAAGAGTATTTAGTTGTGCCAGAGAGAACATATTCAATTCAATAGCTGAAGGCAGAAGAACCATGTATATAGTAGGTTTACCTGTAATACATTCAGAGAGCCAACTTAATATTATGTTCCCAGTCTTCCAGTGTGTAACTAGGATACATACTCTTAACATCTAAGAAATCCCTCACATGATTTACCTGGTTGGGAGATTAATAAGAGTCATAGTAGGAAGAGCCAAATGAAATTCTCTGAAGTTCCAGGCCCCAGCCAAGAGAGGGAATCAAAAGTAGAAATTGCAAAGATTGATGCTATTGATGTCAAAATTTAAAAAGGCAGGAATTGTAGATTTAGTTGCATTTATCTAATAGTTAGTGATAGTGAACATCTTTTCATGTGCCTGTTGGTCATCTGTGTATGCGTGTATAAGTGACTGTATCTATCTATCTATATCTATATATGTATATATATGGATCATTTTTCTGTACATCTGAAGCTAATGTAACATTGAAAATCAACTATTTTTCAATAAAAATATTTTAAATAAAAATTTTCAAGGGATTTGGGAAAAAATAAAAAGACAGGCAGTAGATCCTGTTATTCACTAACTCAGTTACCTATTTGATCCATAGGGATAGAAGTCAATCATGGTATTTGTGGACTTCGAAATATCTTGATTGTCAGCACTCAACAGAGCCTCTAGCATTTGGAATTTCTGTCCATTATCTGTCAAATTAGGTGTTTGTTGGTTTGGTTTGGTTTTCAGTCTCCAACAATAAGTATGACCAGAAACAATTGACTTTTATGTGGTAAGGAGAGCTGTCCACATTTACTATCTTATGGCTTTATAAGCCATCCTGATTTCTGCAATAATGTGATTGCTGTAATAAAGTAATAACCATAAACTTGATCATCTTGTCATTCATAAAAAAGTACACCTAAGAAGTTCACATAATCATGATGCTAATTGGATCTGGTGAACAGGGAGTTGCAAGTGTTCTATATGAAAAAGTAAAACAGAAGTATGCTGCTGCTGCTAAGTCACTTCAGTTGTGTCCGACCCTGTGCGACCCCATAGACAGCAGCCCACCAGGCTCCTGTGTCCCTGGGATTCTCCAGGCAAGAACACTGGAGTGGGTTGCCATTTCCTTCTCCAATGCAGGAAAGTGAAAAGTGAAAGTGAAGTCGCTCAGTCATGTCTGACTCTTCGCAACCCCATGGACTGCAGCCTTCCAGGCTCCTCCATCCATGGGATTTTCCAGGCAAGAGTACTGGAGTGGGGTGCCATCGCCTTCTCTGAAACAAGTATGCTTGATAGTAAAACACAAAGACTGAGAGACCTATCAAATTTATGGGTATTTTTAAGTATCTAATCATATGAGGCAGAACAACAGGATATCCTCTTAACATTTGAGCATGTTGTAGCCCATACCACTAAGAAAAAAAAAATCAGTTTTCTGAGATTTTTTGAGATGATGAAAGAAACACCAAGGACAATGAATGAAATATACTGCTCAAAAAAAAATTGGATGACTAAAGTCTGCAAATTTGGGGTGGGTCTAAAGCAAGAGAACTCTTCAGAATCTCCAGACTGTGGTTAAAGCTACTATCTACTGAAGCAAATAGATGCAGATAATGAAATGACAATACAGCACTAGCATGCTAAATAAAGTGCCTGGCAGGTTCCAGTAGGATTATCATAGCGTAGAAGGGCATGCCTCCACAGCAGAGAAGTACTCATAGTTTGAAAGCCATCTTTGGCACTCTGTTCACCCTGGAAGGAACTGAAAACCTGTTGACTATAGCATGAGGGGACTTTGTGACCCCATCATCCATCATGATATGGTTGTTACAGAAGCAGTAAATCAAATAATCATGTGGGCTGTGCAGCAATCCAGCACAAACTGAAATGTAATATTCAAGATCAGTCAACACAAATCCAGAGGACATCAATTATATGGATCTAGAGCAAAATACCTGTCTGTCTCCTACTTCTGTTGAATTCATTCCTCTCATCTTATAAGTACATGTACTCAGGCTGGATTTTCTACAATGAAGTGTCAGAAAAAGAGGAGACCTAAACAAAGTCCTGCTACACAACTGTGTTAGCAAAATACTTGCTATTAGCTGCAATCCCATTCAAGGATTTCTTGAAGGAGAATAGTGAACAGAAATCTTGCCAATATGAAAAGTGAACTTAGATGTTTGTTTTGTTTGAAAAGAGAAGTGACCAAAGCTTTATTATATATATTGTGTTTCTAAGACAGAGGAGATGGTTGAGTTGGTTGGTCCTTGAACTAAAAGAAACTAAGTCATAATTCCACATTCCAATGCTTGGAGATGATACATGTAGATGAACATTTTGGGGTATACACAAAGGGTCCAGATCTTAGATCTTTAGGCTTGATGTTCAGTCATTCAGTTCAGTTGCTCAGTCGTGTCCGACTCTTTGCAACCCCATGAGTCACAGCACGCCAGGCCTCCCTGTCCATCACCAACTCCCAGAGTTCACCCAAACTCATGTCCATCGAGTCAGTGATGCCATCCAGCCATCTCATCCTCTGTCCTCCCCTTCTCCTCCTATACCTAATCCCTCCCAGCATCTGGGTCTTTTCCAATGAGTCAGCTCTTCATATGAGGTGGCCAAAGTATTGGAGTTTCAGCTTTAACATCAGTCCTTCCAATGAACACCCAGGACTGATCCCCTTTAAGATGGACTGGTTGGACCTCCTTGCAGTCTAAGGGACTCTCGAGAGTCTTCTCCAACACCACAGTTCAAAAGCATCAATTCTTCGGCGCTCAGCCTTCTTCACAGTCCAACTCTCACATCCATACATGACCACTGGAAAAACCATAGCCTTGACTAGACGGACCTTTGTTGGCAAAGTAATGTCTCTGCTTTTGAATATGCTATCTAGGTTGGTCATAACTTTCCTTCCAAGGAGTAAGCATCTTTTAATTTCATGGCTACAGTCACCACCTGCAGTGATTTTGGAGCCCTCCAAAAAATAAAGTCTGACACTGTTTCCATTGTTTCCCCATCTATTTCCCATGAAGTGATGGGACCAGATGCCATAATCTTAGTTTTCTGAATGTTGAGCTTAAGCCAACTTTTTCATGTCAAGGTTCACCAAAAAACTTATGTTTAGAGGAGACACTAAATAGTCAAATAGAAGAATATTTCTTGTATGTATACCAACTAGTATCTTTGTTTGACCATTCTGGGCTGCTGCAGTAAATTCATGAATACAATGGTTATGGTGACATTGTTACAGGCTGTACATTTGTTCAAAAGAATATGATTCTAATTTCCAATGCTGCTCTAGCTACTACTGCTGCTGAAGGACTTATATTCCAGCAGTAGATACTGACATTTAACAGACACTGACATTTAGTGTCATAATATGTGTGCTGATATATATATGTGTGTGTGTGTGTGTGTGTGTGTGTGTGTGTATTGGAGAAAGCAATGGCACCCCACTCCGGTACTCTTGCCTGGGGAATCCCATAGCAGAGGAGCCTGGTAGGCTGCAGTCCACGGGGTCGCTAAGGGTCGGACATGACTGAGCGACTTCACTTTCACTTTTCACTTTCATGCATTGGAGAAGGAAATGGCAACCCACTCCAGTGTTCTTGCCTGGAGAATCCCAGGGACAGGGAAGCCTCATGGGCTGCCGTCTCTGGGGTCGCACAGAGTCAGACTCGACTGAAGCGACATAGCAGCAGCATATATATATATATATATATATATATATATATACATACATGCTAATACATACATATTTAATATGTTAATACACACACATATATATAGAATCAGCAATGTAAGGTATTATGGTCCTAGGAAGGATGCACCGTATATGGTCTAAGACCCAAGCAATGGAAAGATATTATCTCTTTTTACTTACAGAATTTATATTTTCAATCCTTAAACTTTGCTGTATTAGAGGTACTGATTTTGAAGAAGAGGGCTGTTTACACTGAACACAGGGAAGAGATGCATTGATTTTTTTAACGTTATTTATTTTTAATTGGAGGATAATTGCTTTACAATATTGTATTGGCTTCTGCCATACATCAACATGAATCAGCCATAAGTATAATATGTCCCCTTCCTCTTGAACCTCTCTCCCACCTCCCACCCCCCTACCTCCCACCCCATCCCACCTATCACAGAGCACTTGTATGAGCTCGCTGTATCATACAGCAAATTCCCACTGGCTATCTATTTTACATATGGTAATATATATAGATTTCTGTGCTACTGTCTCAATTTTTCCCACCCTCTCCTTCCCCCCCTCAGTGTCCACAAGTCCATTCTCTATGTCTGCGTCTCCATAGCTACCTTGCAAATAGATTTATCAGTACCATCTTTCTAGATTCCATATGTATCTGTTAATATATGTTTGTTTTTTTCTCTTTTTGAATTACTTCACTCTGTATAATAGATTCTGTGTTCATACACCTCGCTAGAACTGATTCAAACGCATTCCTTTTTATGGTCGAATGTACTCTTGCCTGGAAAATCCCATAGGCTGCAGTCCATGGGGTCGCGAAGAGTCGGACACAACTGAGCGACTTCACTTTCACTTTTCACTTTCCTGCATTGGAGAAGGAAATGGCAACCCACTCCAGTGTTCTTGCCTGGAGAATTCCAGGGATGGCAGAGCCTGGTGGGCTGCCATCTATGGGGTCACACAGAGTCGGACACGACTGAAGTGACTTAGCAGCAGCAGCAGCATATCTAATCTGTATTTTATTAAATTAAACTTTTTATATATATGTGCCACAGTTTCTTTACCCATTTATCTGTCGAAGGACGTCTATGTTGCTTCCATGTCCTAGCTATTGTAAATAGTGCTGTTGTGAGCACCAGAGTACCTGTGTCTTTTTCAGTTCTGATTTTCCCAGGGTATAAGCCCAGTAGTGGGATTGCTAGGTCATATGGTAGTTTTAAATCTGAAACTGAATATCATTTGCATTTGGACTAGAAGAAAAATAAAGTCAATATATTGGCAGGGTTGGATGACCCAGAGAACTACAAAGAACTTTTGTCTCTGTTTCTCTCTCTCTCCCACTGTCTCTCTCTCTCTTTCTGTATATTTATGTGTGTCTGTGTGTGTATACATATATATATATATATATATATATATATATATAAAACACTAGTCAATATAAATAAAAAAAGCAAATAAATATATTTAAAAGATTAGAAACTATCTACATTCTCTTCAATAGGTGATAAATCTGGTTCAGTCTATGTTATGGCATATCTGAGATGAGACATTCTATATAGTTAGACATTTTTAGAAAATTGATCTACATTGTCACAGTGAAAATATCATAATATGGTAATATATAATGCATAAAAAAGCGATGTATTTTGATCTATGTAGGAAGTATAGGTTAAAAAGAATATATGTGTTTGTATATGTAGTTACATTTTAGAAAGTTTTAACAGGAAATTAGACACAGTGATTTTGCTTTTTCCTGGAGTGGAGAAGCCCTGTGACCTGGAACCTGTGGTCTGAAACAGATTGGAGACATACTTCTTCTTGTAGAGTTACAGTTTTGTTTAAGATGCATGAGCTTTATTTGTCACTAAAGCACATAACTCATTCTATATATCAGTAAGAATAATCATTAAAAACCATTTAGTTTGTTAAGCTGTGGAAAAATATATTCAAGGAAAGATGAATAATCCTGATACAATTTTTAATTAAAGGAAAAAGTTGAAGTGGTTGGAGCTAATATATATTTCATGATATTTTTCAATCAATTAGAAAATATATAACAAGGCAGATGCTAAAACATGGGAGAGGGAGAGATTAAATTTGGGAGGTAGATGGTGTACACAGGATGTGGTAGACTATGACAGCAATTCATGAAAATACCCATGAGATGAATTCTTATCATTTCTGCTTTGGAACACAGATAGGTAAATGACTAGCAAGAATATAATGAAGAATGTGGAACTAGCATTTGGTGACCTTTTTCATGAAAAAAATAGGAGCAATAGAATTGCCAAATCCTTGGACTTCCCTGGTGTTCCAGTGGCAAGGACTCTGTACTCCTAGTGCAGGGGGCTTGGGTTCAATCCCTGCTCAGGAAACTGGATCCCACATGCCCATATCACACATCCCACTTGCCACAGGTAGGAGTTTACATGCCACACCTAAAGATTCCCTCATGTCAATTTTTTTAAAAGATCCCATATGCTACAACTAAGATCCAGTGCAGCCAAATAAGTAAATAAATGGATATTTTTAAAAATGGACAAATCCCACTGATTTTAGAGTGATCATGATTACATTTCACCAAAAAAAGTGAAATCATAACTGAGCTTCCTCATGTATTAAATAAATGTGATACTCATTCTGGGAGATACTGTATTTTGTTTTGTTGTGTGTGTTTTTTTTTTTTTATTTATTTGTTTGCTTTTTTGTAATGCTGTCCTAACTGTTTTGAGGCCCTGGCTAGAGGCTAGTCAGCATCTTGGGCAGCTCACTGATTAAGATCACATCCCAACCTATCCACATACTGGGTTTCCATACATGGGGCCACTGTGCACCACTTCTGTTCCCCCTGGGCCAGAATTAGGTCTGAGCCCTGTGTCTTGGAGCCCATAAAATTATCCAAATTAGCCAATCCATAGGAAGCCCACAAAACCTAGTTAACTCCACTGACTACATAAGCTGTTCTGTACAGTTGCAGCTTGCTGTTACCCTCTCCCCTGGGTACAAGACCTGGCACCCTTCACTTGTTCAGAGTCGCAAGTAACAAAGAGATCCTTTTCATCTATGTGAGTGTAATAGTCTGATCTCCCACCATCAAAATTATCTTTAAATATTATAAAACACTTTCATAAACCAATCTTGTTCAAAAATTAATAACTTTAGGTTCCTTTACCTTCCTGGGTACATCTTTAGAAAACCCCATATCATAAATATTTTTCATGTCTTTGCATATCTGAATTTAGGGATATTTTTTAAAGCAAAATTACCCCCAACAAAAAAATATTTTAAATATCAAAACTTTGATTTTTCTCCTTTCCTTAATGATACTTTTGAAATTTAATCACATATAATAAAATATACATATATGTATATATGATTTACAGAAATACATATCTGTAGTACACAAAGGTTATAAATAACCTTTATAAACCTGTATATATTAACACACATATGGTTGTGCTTGTTAATATATACAGTATAAGCATACAATAATGCTAAATGTTCAATATAAATTCACATATCCCATGGGGTTTCCCTGGAGTTCCTCTGGTTAAGACTTTGTGCTCCAAATGCAGGGAGCACAGGTTGAATCCTTGGTCAGATACCTAACATCCTGCATACCACATGATATGGCAAATAATAATAATAATTATAATGTATTACAGTTTAATATTTAATTCATTGCTTGTTAAACAAAAAAAATCATTAAATTATTTACAGTGATTTTTTAAAGAGTCTCTTAATTTTCATGTCTAATGTGGTGTTTTTTTACTACTTTTTAAATTTTTTAATATAAATTTATATATTCATATTAAATAAATAGAATATAAATTATATTCAGGTTCCCCATCCTGAACCCCCTCCCTCTTCCCTCCCTGTACCATCCCTCTGGGTCATCCAAGTGCACCAGCCCCAAGCATCCTGTATCATGCATCAAACCTGGACTGGCGATTCATTTCCTATATGATATTATACATGTTTCAATGCCATTCTCCCAAATAATTTTACTACTTTTAAAAGTAAATTGTTTTCATTCCTTATGAGTGAAGATTCAGAAAAGAATATTTGTTTTATTATGAGAAACTTTTGAAAACAAAATGCTGAAACTTTACTTTTCATATTAAGCTTTCTCCATTCTACTTTTTTTTCATAAAGGTGAACCATTATATGGCAAAAATATCATAACTTTGTAGTGTGGAATCTAGATATTTGCAGTAGTGGACAATATTGAGACATCCTAAACAAAAGAGTAAAAGCATGTTGGTTATCTATTATACTCATGATAGTCATTGAATTTTGCAGTACTTTGTCAGGTGCAATATTTATATTTAAACAGTAGTTATGCAGACTTAAATTGAAGAAAGTAGGGAAAACCACTAGACCATTCAGGTATGACCTAAATCAAATCCTTTATGATTATACAGTGGAAGTGAGAAATAGATTTAAGGGACTAGATCTGATAGATAGAGTGCCTGATGAGCTATGGAATGGGGTTTGTGACATTGTACAGGAGACAGGGATCAAGACAATCCCCATGGAAAAGAAATGCAAAAAAGAAAAATGGCTGTCTGGGGAGGCCTTACAAATAGCTGTGAAAAGAAGAGAAGCGAAAAGCAAAGGAGAAAAGGAAAGATATAAACATCTGAATGCAGAGTTCCAAAGAATAGCAAGAAGAGATAAGAAAGCCTTTTCAGCGATCAATGCAAAGAAATAGAGGAAAACAACAGAATGGGAAAGACTAGAGATCTCTTCAAGAAAATCAGAGATACCAAAGGAACATTTCATGCAAAGATGGGCTCGATAAAGGACAGAAATGGTACGGACCTAACAGAAGCAGAAGATATTAAGAAGAGATGGCAAGAATACACAGAAGAACTGTACAAAAAAGATGTTCATGACCCAGATAATCACGATGGTGTAATCACTGACCTAGAGCCAGACATCCTGGAGTGCGAAGTGAAGTGGGCCTTAGAAAGCATCACTATGAACAAAGCTAGTGGAGGTGATGGAATTCCAGTTGAGCTATTCCAAATCCTGAAAGATGATGCTGTGAAATTGCTGCACTCAATGTGCCAGCACATTTGGAAAACTCAGCAGTGGCCACAGGACTGGAAAAGGTCAGTTTTCATTGCAATTGTAAAGAAAGGCAATGCCAAAGAATGCTCAAACTACCGCACAATTGCACTCATCTCACGTGCTAGTAAAGTAATGCCCAAAATTCTCCAAGCCAGGCTTCAGCAATATGTGAACCGTGAACTTCCTGAGGTTCAAGCTGGTTTTAGAAAAGGCAGAGGAACCAGAGATAAAATTGCCAACATTCGCTGGATCATCAAAAAACAAGAGAGTTCCAGAAAAACATCTATTTCTGCTTTATTGATTATGCCAAAGCCTTTGACTGCGTGGATCACAATAAACGGGGGAAAATTCTGAAAGAGACTGAGTCTCTGCCAATGCCAGGTGGGCAGAGAAATGTAAGAATGTTTCCTTCCTGGCCCTTCAGGCACCTCATGTCTTCCCTCCCCAGACATAGGTGACTGAAAGCCACAAGTTCCTGACAACTGTTAACTCAAATGAGGAAGACAGCCAACATAATGTGGGTGAGAAAATACATTCATTTTATTAAATCATTGAAAGCAAAATATTTTATTTATTACACAGCACAGGATCTTCTACCCTAACTAAACCATAATAGTAATAATAATTGCTGAACAGATACTGTTCATTTTATGCCTCTCTTTATCTTCTTCTTTTCATAATGAGAGTGACTTAATTAATGGTAGATAATTCCTTTTTTTAGTTCATTTTGTGTATAGTGTTTGAGAAGGATTAGTGAAGTTTTGCCCTATAAATATTTAGCTTTGTTTCCAGTACCTATTATTGTAAAAAGTTTCCTTTCATCTATGAATCGCCTTAAAACATATGTAGAAAATCATTTGACTATACATTATGGTTCTGTTTCTGGAACAGCTATTCAATTCTGTTGATCAATAATGTGTATAATTATGCCTATATCCCATTGTGTATATTAAAGTAGTTACACTAATTGTAGAGTGAGATAGTTTATTCTTAGTTCTTTTAAAAAATGCTTCAGCTATTTAACTTCATTTATATTTCCATTTAAATATTATCTATATCTTGGGAATTTCTCCAAAATGTCACTAGTATTTTTTGAATTATATTTAAGCTATAATTCAGTTTTTTGAGAGTTGATATCTTCACAATTTTGAGTCTTCCAACTCAAGAATATGGTCTGTTTATTTATTTAGATGTTTTTGTCTCAGTATTGTGATTTTCATTGTACAGATTTTTAATCTACCTTTCAGCCTTTTTTTATGTGTGCGTGATATTTTTGATTCTATTGTTTAATTCTATTGATTCTATTTGATTCTATTATAAATTGATTTTTCAATTGTATTTTCCTATTATTCTTGCTTTATAAAACATCTGTTAACTTTTGTGTATTTTCTTGTATTCTAAAATCTTGCTATTTTTTAAATAAGTTCTAGTATTTATTTTGCAGATTTCGTATAGTTTTCTGATAACAATCATTTAACCTCTATCTGGAGATAGTGTGCTTCTTGTAATTTTATTTATTTCTTATTTTGCCATAATCCAATGGCTAGAACTTCTAGAAAAGCATTGACTAGAATTGGTAAGATTAAGAAGTATTGGTCTATTTCTGATGTCTAGATGAAAGCATTCAACATTTTAGTATTTAGTATTAGGTAAGTAGATTTTTTAATTAATTGATTTTTTTATTTGAGGAATAATTGTTTTACAGAATTGTGTTGGCTTCTGCCAAACATCAACATGACTATAAGGTGCTGCGTTCAGGTAAGCAGAATTTTCATACTCGCCATGTAATAAGAAAATTCTCTAGGCCAGAATAATGGAGTGTGTAGCCTTTCCCTTCTCCAGGTGATCTTCCCAACCCAGGGATTGAACCCAGATCTCCTGCATTGCGGGCAGATTCTTTACCAGCTGAGCCACAAGGCAAGCCCAAGAATAATGGAGTGGGTAGCCTTTCCCTTCTCCAGGGGATCTTCCCGACCCAGGAATCAAACCGGGGTCTCCTGCATTGCAGGTGGATTCTTTACCAACTGAGCTACCTGCTGCTAAGTCACTTCAGTATTGTCTGACTCTGTGCAACCCCAGATATGGCAGTTCACCAGGCTCCCCGACCCCTGGGATTCTCCAGGCAAAAACACTGGAGTGGGTTGCCATTTCCTTCTCCAATGCATGAAAATGAAATGTGAGCTATCGGGGAAGCCCAATACGAAAATAAGTTTCTTTCTATTCTAGTTTTCTGAATATTTTTATAATGAATGTATGTTAATTGTCATGTTAATTTTCATGTACTTGTGTACATAAGTGATGTACGTGCAAAAAGATATATGTTGTATGTACAAAACATATGTTTGTATGTACAAAACAGCAAAGATATATGTTGGGATTTTACTCATTTTCTCTTGAATAGATTAAGTGACTTTGCTTTAGGGATTAATTGTTTTCAATACTAGAAGAATTGGTTCTATGTGTTTTGTTTTTTTTTTTTCAGCTGTGCACAATGTAATAGGCACATACACTGTACGCTTTTAAGATTATTCTCCATCTGTTTCTTAAGTCCAGACAGTAAATAATACAATGAGAAGGTAAATGGAAAACTTATAGTGGTCTCTTCCACCTTCTCTATAAGTTGATTCATTTTGCTTAACTGAAATTTTATGCTCATTGATTAACTCAACTCCCCATTTCTCCCTTTCTCCTACCCCTGGCAACCCCCCTTCCATTCTTCAGTTCTGTTTATCTCTGGATTACAATATTTAGTCTATTAATCTTAATATAGTTTAATTTGCATACATTTGTATCTGCCAATCTGTAATCTGTTTTCTGTTTTTCTCCCATCTGTTGTGCGTTCTACTTTTCTTCTTTTCCTGTCATCATTTATATTATTTAAATATTTTTTAGGTATTTTTTATTTACCTGTTGGATTTATTGCTTTAGTTATTTGTGTTTTTGTATTAATATTTGTCCCAGGTATTACAATATGCTTAGTCTACTTAGAATTAACTTAAAATTAGACAGTTTGTAATCATATAGGCCTGTTTAATGACTTCCAAATTTTTCTCTGATGAGATAGTCATATGCAAAATACAAGACTATACTATAATGTTTGTTGCAAAATTAGGATAACATCATAATGTTTGCTTGCACACTTATATTTTAAAGAAATTAGAGAAAGTAATTTTTATATTTATAAATGTTTATTTTACACAGATATTTATCATTAGCAAAAAAAAAAAAAATTCCCAACTTCTGTATGTCTTGTGAACAGTGCAACTAATTATAATTTTGCAGGACTATCCTTTCAAGGTTGGTTGCATAGAGAAAAGCTTTGGAAGACAGAGAGAGTGTCTGCATACAGAACAGTGGTAAATCATGCTTACTGCTCATTATAAAACATTTGTGTTTCTTAGCTCAGGATTCCTCTCCTTGATCTCAATTTGCTGCATATGCAAACAGCCATAAGAATAGCTGAATAGCCCTGCTGGGACTTAAGAGGGAGGAGAACTGATTCAAATGTACTCAGCTATGGTGCTTGACATACTGTGAGTAATAAAGTATTTTATCTCTGACCCAAGAGCACCTATGTCTTCGACCAGTCTCCACAGATCTACGGCAGGCTTGTTACCTTAAAAGTGTAACAAGTGTAGTAAATCTCTGATCCTTTACAGTTCTTGACAGTTTTGTCATCAAAGAGGAATTGATCCCAGAGACATTGCTTTCTGAAAGTGAAAGGGCAAAGATTCTACATTCCAGATTCAAGGGAAGTGAGACTTCCTAGAGTTAAGCCACATTGAACATCACCAGTCACGTGTTGGCAGACGTGACATCATTTTTTCTCTTTTAGGGGAATTGAAAGAAAAGAAATCCTTCTTAGCCCTAGCTTGCCTCACTCGTTAGCTTGCTCATCATGGTTTCCCCTTGTGTGTGTTTGAGTTTGTGGCCTTGTATTCAGCTGGACGATTCCACCCTTCAGCTTACCTTTCAGGTCTCAGCTGAAATGATGCTGCCTTTGGGAAGCCTTCCTTGATTTCCTACACTAGCAAGCTCAGGGCCTCTGCTGGGGTCAGCCATCATCAGAGGCATCATTGTAATAATTTGTCATAAATGCTGTCATCCAGATGTTGGGTGATTAGGTAGAGTATCTCCTACAGTACTCTGGGTTAATGAACTAGAGTTGAACTAGAGTATACAGACTGTACTTTGAGAGGTAAAACTGAATGAACTTTTCCAAGGACACATCAGTTTTTCAAAAGCCATACAAGAGATGTTATGATGACCACAGGGCCGCAAGCTCTGCTGTCAC
Source organism: Bos indicus x Bos taurus (assembly GCF_003369695.1). NCBI lineage: Eukaryota > Metazoa > Chordata > Mammalia > Artiodactyla > Bovidae > Bos > Bos indicus x Bos taurus. The sequence goes on from NC_040087.1 coordinate 57,666,408, forward strand.
AGACAGTGTGTTTCCCCATCCCACAAGGTGATGTGGCTGCTGAATGAACCAAAGAACCCACAAAACTGAAATAAATAGTGTCAGCAATGATACAGAGTTTGAGTGGGTTAAATATTATTAATAAAAGTGTGTTTGCTTATTTATGAGTAAGAGCTGCTCAAAACTTAAATTGAATGCAAAATATTCTTGACAGACATGAAGTCACTCTTTCTTTTCACCCACCCAAATTCTCATGTCAGCTGCTTTCTTGAGTGAGTGAAAGTCACTCAGTTGTGTCCAACTCTGCAACTCCATGGACTATACAGTCCATGGAATTCTCCAGGCCAGAATGCTGGAGTGGGTATCCTATTCCTTCTCCAGGGGATCTTCCCAACCCAGGTATCAAACCCAGGTCTTCCACATTGCAGGCAGATCCTTTACCAGCTGAGCCACAAAGGAAGCTGCTTTCTTAGGGGTAGTGCTAAACACTTCCTATCCCCAGAGGAGAGTAAAAGTCATATGCATCTCTTCTACTGACCTGGGAAACTTCAGGGATGTGAGAGGTCCAGATGTTTTTACTGTGTTGATACAGGTACCCAAGTTATCATCCTACCCAGACCCACAAAAGAAGGATCCTCTCACAGTCTATTGATGAAATTTGAGTAAAGGAAATAAGTTAAAATGACCTTGTGTTTGGAATCCTTTGGGCAAATCAGTGTACTTTTTTTGTGGCTTCCATATTTAAATGGATATTAGCAATCGATTTATTAAGTAATTGTACTTCCACATGCCATAAGTATGAAGTGATTCTATCAGACAGAGTCCCATGTAAAGAAGTGCTAAGGGAAATATTCCACAGCAGTATTTTAACTCAACTTCTTGGTTGTTTATAACAGATGGGCAGGATTTAAAACAAGTGATTTTACTCTCTAATGTTCAAAGCTTTGGTGGCTGTTCTGTTTCAAAACAAAATCCTCAGTTTCAAAGTTCCTGACTAAGATATTACCACATTTCTTCCAGGAGAATGGATGATAAATTCTCACAACATTTAAGGTTGTATTTATGAAAGAAAGTTTCTTGAGCCTGTTCACAAGATTCAATTCAACTGGCATGCATAGGAAAACAGTTTTCTTTTCAGCCTCATAAAATCAAAATTAGATCCAACAATGTTTTGCACTTTTGGGATACTGAAGGCAGTATGCATTCTTTTCTTATTGCTTTTGTTTCTTGGAGAATACTGACTAATGCACACCAAATGTGTTGTTCCAGAATTCCATTCTTGCAAAGAAAGTAGCTCTTAGTTATGAAGAAGGATCTGGGCATGTTTCACAACGGTTACTCCTTTTTCTCTGCCAGATACATGAGCAAATATCTCACAGATCTTCATATTAAGAATGTAGTAAAATTCTTAGAAAGAACACCCATAGAAGAATGGGACCCTCAACAGGAGCAATCCTCAGGATGTGTTCACTTTTATGCCAGTTCATGCTTAGTCTCCAGGGATTTATCACTATCAGAAATTTATCAAACATTTCAGTGTTCATGCTAATTCATGGCACCAGGGACTTCTATTCCAGGTAAACAGATTGTGCCTACTGTAACACTCTGGATGCTCCTTCTCTTCAGTTTTCAGCATGGCAATTTGTCCCATGACTTTGTTTCTCTCATAGGTCAAAGAAACATTGTCGACCTTCAGTTTGTCCAGCTTCTTCTTATGAGGACAGGAGTAATGACTTCCAAACCCATTTGGTGTTGTAGCTGAAACCAGCAGCCCTTGGTAAAGGTTTTATTATAGACATCATATTTTACAATTATGAATTCTATGTTTACCTCTCTTTAAAAATAGTTTCTTTTTAGGAGATCCCCTGGAGAAGAAAATGGCAACCCACTCCAGTAGTCTTACCTGTAAAATTCCATGGACAAAAAAGCCTAATAGACTACACAATCCATGGGGTTGCAAGGAGTCAGACATGACTGAGTGCACACATGCACTCACATATTTCTCTCTTTTTAAAAATAGTTTCTTTTTTCTCTGCTAGTATTTCTTTTCATTTCTCCTAAGGGTATTTCCTTTACTTCATTTTATGAGTGTGTATATATATATACATATATATGTATATATATATATATGTGTGTGTATATATATATATATATATATGTATATATATATATAGCTGCATTCAGGTTCTTGGCTAATGTTTTCAACATGTGGATTATGTCTGTTGATTATGTTTCCCCTGGTTCTGCATGGGTCATTTCACATTTTATCCTGGACATTGTGATATTATATACTGTAGACTATGGATTTTGTTGTGTTCTTTCAGAGGGTGGTAATAACTGTGTTGAGTAGGAACTTATATTAGTAAGGTAAAAATTGCAAACTCTTGCTCATTTGTGGTGTATGGCAGTTCAATTATTTGAGATTTAGTTTGTCAGCATGAATGATATAATATGAGGTTTAGGGTTCAGCTAGTGAACTGGCAAAATTTAAACAGAAAAACTAGAGTTCCCTATTTCTAGGATTCCTTTCTCAGATTTTTGCTGAAAGGGTTGACCCTTGCTCTGTCAACTGATTTCTTAGGCCAGAATGATGATGGAATCTTTATTTAATTTTCAGCCTCCAAGCCCCTCTCTGCATAAAGTGGCCTGGCCTTTGTTCAGTTTGTTTTTTATTTTGTTTTATCAAGAATTTATAATTATTCTTCTAAAAGAGATTTCACCATCCTTTTGAATATGGTATCTTTGACAGTACCGGATTTATTATTTCATTTCATTCATATTATTGTTAATGAGATGCCAGTATGTGTTTGCCTTGAATTATGTGGTGGATACTAGATAGTCATGTACAGATGTGAAATTTGCACCGTAAAGAAGGCTGAGAGCTAAAGAATTGATGCTTTCGAATTGCGGTACTGGAGAAGACTCCTGAGAGTCACTTGGCCGCAAGGAGATCAAACCAGGAAATCAACACTGATCTATTGATTGGAAGAACTGATGCTCAAGGTTAAGCTCCAATACTCCGGCCACCTGATGAGAAGAGCCAATCCATTGGAAAAGACCCTAATTCTGGGAAAGATTGAGGGCAAAAGGAAAAGGGGATAGCACAAGATGAGATGGCTAGCTAGCATCACTGACTCAATGGACATGAATTTGAGCAAACTCTGGGAGATAGTGGAAGACAGAGGAACCTGGTGTGCTGCAGTCCATGGGGTCACAGGAGTTGGACATAGCTTAGTGACTAAACAACCACGATATCTGATACTTGACTTAGAGCTTCACCTGATAAAAGTGAAACCCCTTTTACTTAAAATCTGGTATTTATGCAAAAGTTTTTCCATGCCTACTTGGAAATATTTTTATAATTAAAATTCATTGTCTTTACATTTATTGATGAATGTCAGTTACATTTTTATTGTACACTGTTGTCATCATTGTCATACTATATACTTGTCTTTTTCATTGGGGTACTATTGTACAGTGGTAAAAGTTGATGTGTTTCTCTTTGCATTGTTGTACAACAGTCTGCAAAAAAAAGAGCCAGCAACTATAAGACAAAAATTTTAATTAGTTTGGTGTCACTTAATTAGGAGAAGGAAGAAATGAGTCTGTATCTGAAAAGTGATGGCTTATATTACTTCAATATGAGAGCTATAGGAAATATATATTCAGAGCATACTTTTGAAAAAATTGATACCATTCTTTGAAGGTATTATACGAAATATCTCTTCCTGCATTAAAAATAAAACAGAGTTAAGCGATAGTCAATATGAAATTAAATTTCTTTCAGATTTTTAATTATGATCATTCTGACCTCAGTAAGTAATTCTGTATATACTTAATTTTATGTGATTCTATGATTGAATCTAACAATTCACAGGGGTCAAACTCTGCATCAAAGTATTAGGAATATAAAAATTCAAACTGTTAATATGTTGACTAATAAAGAATATGGATTAAAGTCACAATTACTGCACATTTTATAACTGTGTTTATAGCAGTTACCTGCAATGAATCAGTGTCATGTCCTCTAGGAAATAATGTTGTTAATCATTCAGTCACTAAGTTGTATCCAGTTCTGTGACACCATGGACTGTAGCATGCCAGGCTTTGCTCTTTTACTATCTCCCAGAGTTTTCTCAAACTCATGTCCATTGAGTCAGAAATATCATCCAACCATCTCATCCTCTGTTGGCTGTTCTCTTCCTGCCCTTGATCTTTCCCAGTGTCAGAGTCTTTTCCAGTGAGTCTGCTCTTCACATCAGGTGGCCAAAGTATTGGAGGTTCAGATTCAGTGTCAGTCCTTTCAATGAATATTCAGAGATGATTTCTTTTAGGATTGACTGGTTTGATCTCCTTGTTGTCCAACAGACTCAGTCTTATCCAGGATCACAGTTCAAAAGCATCAATTCTTTAGTGCTCATCCTTCTTTATGGTCCCACTCTCACATCCATATGTGACTATTGAAAAAACTGTAGCTTTGACTATATGGACCTTTGCTGGCAAAGTGATATCTCTGCTTTTTTTTAATATGCTGTCTAGGTTTGCCATAGCTTTCCTTCCAAGGTGCAAGTGTTTTTAAATTTTGTGGCTACAGTCACTGTCTGCAGTGGTTTTGGAGCCCAAGAAAATAAAATCTGCTGTTTCCATTTTTTTCCCTATCTGTTTGCCATGGAGTGATGGGACCAGATGCTGTGATTTTAGATTTTTGAATGTTGAGTTTAATCCAGCTTTTTCACTCTCCTCTTTCACTTTCATTAGTTCCTCTTCACTCTCTGACATTAGGATGGTATCATCTATATGTCTGAAGTTGATATTTCTCCTGGCAACTTGATTCCAGCTTGTGATTCATCCAGCCCAGCATTTCACATGATGTACTATGCATATAAGTTAAATAAGCAGGGTGACAATATACAGCCTTGACGTACTTCTTTCCCAATTTTTTGAAATTGCATTTATATATAATTAGAGAAATAATTGTTGGCTACATCAAAAGTTGATCATTTAACTAAAATAAATTTTGTTAATATAAGTATAGTATTTCATTTTTATATTGTCAACATTGGATTTCCCTTTTTCCTTGCTTTAGATTTGTTTTCATAGTGCAAAGATTTTTACTTATACATTTTATCTATCTTTCCTAATTTTAAAATATATAATTATTGTCCACATGAGTAGAAACAAGTAAAGAGCATTCTTATCAGCTGGGGATTTGTATGCATTTATTGTTGTTGTTTAATTGCTAAGTCATGTCAGACTCTGTAACTCCATGGACTGCAGCACACCAGGCTCCTCTGGCCTCCATTATCTCTCAGCGTTTGCTCAGATTCATGTCCATTGAGTCAGTGATGAAAGCTCACCATATCATCTGCTGTCCCCCTTTCCTTTTGCCCTCAATCTTTCCTAGCAGCAGGATCTTTTCCAATGAGTTGTCTCTTCACATCAAGTGATCAATCAGAATATTGGCGCTTCAGCTTCAGCATCAATCCTTCCAATCTGGACTGATTTCCTTTAGGATTGACTAGTTTGATCTCCTTGCTGTCCAAGAGACTCTTAAGAGTCTTCTCCAGCAGCAGGGTTTGAAAGCATCATTATTTTACACTCAGCCTTCCTTATGATTCAACTCATATGAACTATACAACTTTAATTCATATCCCAAAGCTATATAGATAGAAAAAGCTATTTGAAAATATACCAACAAACTCTTAAATTGAGTGATGCACCAAAAAGGCATATTAGTTGTGAAAGAGACAGTTTTAAAAGGGAAAAAAAGGAAAAATAACACACAATATATTATTTCAGAAAGTGCTGCTGTTATTTTTACTCTAACATGTTTATATCTAATGGTTTGATTATGTACCCATTGTTATGTTATACAGCTACTCTTCCAGCTGATAGTTGAAATCATGTTAACTGAACACAAAAACAAAAATGTAACTTCTCCTTTTTGATATAATAATGCTTGTAATGAAAAACATTGTGCATATTCTATGAAAAGATTTTTCACTCTGGAAAAAAAAAAGTATAGTTTTACAAATTTATAACATTTTAAACTGAAAAGTTAATTGCTTCTGCATAGTTCATTATAAAATACCACCACACTGATCTTCATACTTTATCTTATATTAATTCAGTTCAAGATATTTATAAGATAGATTTTAGAACCCATTTATAGATATTTCTATGAATAACTGTCATTTAAAAAAATCCAACAAGGTGGTAGACACAAATGTTTTTTTTTAATTTTTATTGCAGTTATAATTAATTTTGAGATGATATGATTGATTGTATATTTGTGGATTTTTTTCTTATAAACTAGCTATTAAGTAATATACAGAACCTAATTATGTCATTCTGTTGATTAAGCCATTTGTAAATATTATTTGATTCAAATACAGGCAAATTACCATCTTTTACTTGATCAATAACAATCATTTCAAAGGTTAATGGGTATTGTATATATCCAGATTATTAAGTTCTTTATAGTGTCTCAGCCAAAAAAAGTACTAATAATATTTTAATTTATCACATAGAATTTAATTTTTATCCAAGATCTTAAAATATTGTGTCAGTAAATTCCTAGGAATTCATACATTTTTAACAGTTTCTGGTGAAGACCATTTTCATCAAGTAAAGGACATCAGATTGTTTCTGTTGCCATCTATGGCAAGTAGTGGGCTGAATCTGATAAAAGTTAGTAGTCCTATTTCTGTGAGCTCCTTGCAGCTTGTTCTCAGTATCAGATACTTATAGTGCTGACATTTCAAAAGCACAGATGGTGCAGAGGAAGTCCTCAGACGTCACCAGAGGGCGGTTTTCAAATCTCTGTCACAGGTTTAAAGAGCTACAACTTTAAAGAAATAAAACTTTTCACTAAGCTTCTGTTTGTAACTCAAAATAAGTTACCTTCCAAAACACCAAAGTCAAAATTGTGCTGTGTTCTTAGTTGTGTCCAACTCTTTGTGACCCCAATGGACTGTAGCCTGCCAGGCTCCTCTGTTCATGGGGATTTTCCAGGCAAGAATACTGGAGTGGGTTGCCATCTCCTTCTTCAGAGAATTTTCCCAACCCAGGGATCGAACCCAGATCTCCCACATTGCAGCTGGATTCTTCACTGTGTGAAGAAGCAAATACCTATTAAGTTGATTAGTTGCTAAGGAAAGCCCAAGAATACTGGAGTCGTTAACCTATCCCTTCTCCAGGGGATCCTCCCAACCCAGGAATTGAAGCGGAGTCTTCTGCATTGCAAGAGGATTCTTTACCAGCTGAGTTACCAAGGGAACCCAAGTCACAAATATTCTACCTCAGTTTGTATAATAGCTGCACCGTATACTTACTGTGATTCAGTGAAAATACTGAAAATTTAAATGATTGTACCAGTGTTTAGATATTTTCTGTAGGAAGATTTATATTTCCTACCATGGCTAGAGGGCTTCCCAAGTGGTGCTAGTGGTAAAGAACCTTCCTGCCAACGCAGGAGACATAAGACAAATGGGTTTGATACCTGAATCGGGAAGATCCCCTGGAGGAGGACATGGCAACCCACTCCAGTATTTTTGCCTGGAGAATCCCATGGACAGAGGAGCCTGGTGGGCTACAGTCCATAGGGTCTGGGTCACAAACAGTTGGATATGAATGAAGTGACTCAGCATGCACCATGGCAAGATAGTTTTGTAACTCCCTATCATGAGCTTTTCACTATAATAATACTTCGCACTCATGGTATTAGTTTATCTATTAGATTTTATTAGGGCTTCCCTGGTAGCTCATCTGGTAAAAAATCTGCCTGCAACACAGGAGACCCTGGTTTGATTCCTGGGTCAGGAATATCCCATGGAGAAAGGATAGGCTACTCACTCAAGTAGGCTTCCCTGATAGCTCAGTTGGTAAAGAAATCTGCCTGCAATACAGGAAACCCTGGTTCAATTCCTGGGTTGGGAAGATCCTCTGAAGAAGGGAAAGGCTACCCACTCCAGTATTCTTGGGCTTCCCTTGTGGCTCAGCTGGTAAAGAATCCTCCTGCAGTGCAAGAGACCTATGTTTGATCCCTGGGTTGGGAAGATCCCCTGGAGAAGGGAAAGGCTATCCACTCCAATATTCAGGCCTGAAGAATTCCATGGACTGTATAGAGTCGCAAAGAGTCTGACACAAGTGACCGACTTTCACTTTCACCCACTCCAGTATTCATTCTTGGGCTTCCCTGGTGGCTCAGACGTCAGAGAATCTGCCTGCAATGCAGGAGGCCTGAGTTCAGTCCCTGGGTTGGGAAGATCACTTGGAGGAGGGCATGACAACCCACTCCAGTATTCTGGCCTGGAGAATTCCATGGACTGTATGGTCCATGGTGTCACAAAGATTCGGACATGACTGCCAGACTTTCACTTCACTAAGAATTTTGGGCATATGAATGGTACAAAGTACACGTTCACTGAATGTTTGAATCGAATATTTGATGAATTAAGAGGTTAAATTTTTGTATATTAATGAGAAGGAAAAAGCATAGGAAACAGATTTAATTAGAACTAGTCCTTTGGACTTCAAGAAGATCCACCCAGTCCATTCTAAAGGAGATCGGTTCTGGGTGTTCTTTGGAAGAAATGATGCTAAAGCTGAAACTCCAGTACTTTGGCCACCTCATGAGAAGAGTTGACTCATTGGAAAAGACTCTGATGCTAGGAGGGATTGGGGGCAAGAGGAGAAGGGGACGACAGAGGATGAGATGGCTGGATGGCATCACCGACTCAATGGACGTGACTTTGGGTGAACTCCGGGAGTTGGTGATGGACAGGGAGACCTGGCGTGCTGTGATTCATGGGGTCGCAAAGAGTCAGACATGACTAAGCCACTGAACTGAACTGAAAACAAACAACTAAACATGAAAATCAGAGGAGTAACTGAAGTCTTCTGTTTCTCTTATCAATGTGATTATTCCTTCATTAAAATAAAAATTACAAACTTCGTTTATAATTATAGGAAAAAACATGCACAGAAAACATAGAAAAATATTATATCATCTTACTACACAGCATCATATTAAACAGGTATTTCTGTTTTTTCAAAAATTAAATATGTTTAATAATGCTCATTTCCAAATGAAAACATTTTGTTAAAAGAAAATACATTTATATAGGCAAATATCATATGGTATCACTTACATGTGGAAAGTAAAATAGGATACAAGTGAACTTACAAAGCAGAAATAGAGCCACAGACATAGAAAACAAACTTGTGATTATCAAAAGGGGAAAAGGAGTGAGGGAGAGATTTAAAGAGTTTGGGATGAGCAGATACAAACTATATAAAGTAGATAAAACAAGGTCCTACTGTGTAGCGCAGGGAAGTATATTCAACATTCCATAAGAAAACATAACAGAAGAATATGAAAAAGATTTTATACACAAATAACTAATGACTTTGCTGTATCCTAGAAACTAACATGATATTGTCAATCAACTATACCTCTATTTTAAAAAGTGTTAACATCCAACTCTTTCAGGCATTTTCCAATAGTTTTTATATTATCCCTGTGTTTGGAGGCAGTTCCCCATACAGCTATATGATTTATGAATATCTTTTAAAGAGGAATACATTCTATAAAATAGAAGTGAATCACTAAATATCTTCTAATATAGTATTATTTCAGGAGAGAAAAACTTTTAAAGTTAATAAATGACTTCAAAATCATTGCACCATTTATTTTAACTATTAGTGTTAAAACCATATGGCACTGTATTGTTCTGATAATTATTTCTGTACTGAAAAATAATAATTATATAAACAAAAGTACTTTCTTAGCTCTATTTTAAATTTTACCTTTAATTAAGATGATATTTGTAGAATGATATATGTGTAGTATTCAGTATTTAAATAATACAGAAAAATATATGAAAGAATGCAATCATTCTGTGAAATTCAACCTTCAGAAATAATCATGTTTGACATTTTGATGAGGTTTATTCCAGTTATCACTAGCATGTATTTACATAATACCCTTTTTCATATATTTTCATAGCTGAGATAATAAGAATGTGTTTGTATACATGTATATATTTGTATTTATATATGCATAAATAATCGAGATTATCTAATCATATTATTTATTAACAGAGGCAATGGTTTGTATATATTTACATAACTAGTCTTCTCTTCTTGACTGTTCAAGATGTCTTCAAATTTTTACTATTATGATAAGATTTGGAGAAATTATTTTCACATAAATACTTTTTCACATTACAGCCATATGTACCACAAATCCTTAGAAGTAGAAATACTTGATCAAAGATAATAAGTATTTTATACTTGATTATAATTAAAACTAGTATCCAAAAAAATTGCATAAAACTGTCTTATAACAAAAGCAATGACATTCTCTTGGCTATGAATTTCCTTTCCAAAACCAAACTATCTCATTTTATATAAAATTTTAATTTTGTCCTTTAGTAAAGTTTTATTCCATTAGATTTTAGATATGTCTTGTTTTATTTACTCTTATATAATTTTTTTCAGTTAATGAAATGTATCTTCTACTTGTGTTATTCTTATTGTGCATGCATGTATGCTCAGGTGCTAAGTCGTGTCCTACTGTTTGAGACCCCATGGACTGTAGCCTACCAGGTTCCTCTGTCCATGGTATTTCCCAGGCAAGAATATTGGAGTGGGGTGCCGTTTCCTTCTCCAGGGGTTTTCCTGACCCAGGGATTGAACCTGGATCTCCTGCATTGGCAGGTGAATCTTTATCAGTAAGCCGCCAGGGAAACCCACAAGTAGTGTAAATAGGAATCTTGCAAAGAGAGAAGGAAGAGAACATCCTTGTCATCAGAATAACTTCTCAGCATTTTCTGTTAATAACATTTTCTGTTATTAGAACATGTTGAACCTTATGGACTAATTTGTAGTCCAGACTCTGTTTATAGAGCTATCCCATCTTTCTTTAACAAACTTTTATATTTATGTTAGGTATGTTAAAATCTATTTATTTTCTATGCTTCAGATAAAATAGTAACGCATGCTAAAAATAAGTATAATGAGAGAGTTGATGAGATATAAAAGGCTTGCTAAAGACATTTAAACTAATACATACATACATTACATTAAGTCGCTCAGTCGTGTCCGACTCTTTGCAATCCCCTGTACTGCAGCCCACCAGGCTCCTCTGTCCATGGTATTTTCCAGGCAAGAATACTGGAGTGGGTTGCCATTTCCTTCTCCAGGCGATCTTCCCGACCCAGGAATCGAACCCAGGACTCCCTCATTGCAGGCAGACATAGGCAGACGCTTTAACTTCTGAGCCACCAGGAAGCCTGTTTTCTGAATGTCTTGTAAATTCTCTCTTGGCTTAAGAAAGGTTAATAAACTCAGACTTTAAAATAGTGGAAGGACAACCTAAGTAACTATTGTATGAGACTTATTTCAACCCCAGGTAATGATATAGAAAATATAATAAGGTAATTGATCTTTTGGAAGAAGGAACTGATAAATTGAATGAAAAGTTGTCAGCACATGTTTCTAAGACACAGTTGCAAACTAATGAAATACATCAATTTAAACAGAGTAATTGATAGGTTGACAAGGACAGTGTGCCATGTTTAATGTAACAAGGTTAAAATCAAACTGTACATGCTATTGTGTTGCCTGCCTCTTTCAACAAATAGTACATCATGGGCATGATTTCTATGAAAGAAATTATGAGAAAATTATCTTAATTACAGGAAATGCACTGATTATATCATAAGTTTCCTGTAGTATATCTTTTTCCTCTGGATATTTCTAATTATATATTTTTTCTTATTATTTTTCAGCTTTCTGGAAGTCTAAACTCCTGGCCTATGTATTTCATAATACTTTTAATAATAAAACTTCCTTTACCATATATCCCAGTTTTACAAAGCACAAAATATTATGCATTATCCCATTACAAGGCAAACAGCTTTTTTTTTTTTTTTCTGTCTGTATACAGGACCAAGAGCAAATCAGAATTTGCTAACACCAGAAATACCGTTTTGGTAAACTGATGAGATGGGTAGATTTTGGGTCACTCCACTCTTTTAGACTGTATTAAAAGAGCTCTTTGTAAAACAACAAAAACCTACGTATATATATTAAGCATTATAGTTGTCCGAAAATTGCCAACTGAGAAAAAAACATATGAAAATAGTAACACATTTAAAAGTGAACTTTTTTCTTTATAAATTTTAATCATTACAATTGTCATTTATTTCAACTCAAGCTTTCTTTTAAGGCATTAATATGCTAATATCTCCTAGTTCCCTAAATAGTTAGCTATAAGCTTTTCAATAAATAAAACTGATCATAAACCCTCCAGAGAATACCCTCAACTCTGCATTCACTCATTCATTCATTTAAAAAATTTTTCTAGGTCCCAAGCACAGTTTTTTGAAATATAGCAGATATGAATGTTAAGTGGAGCTAACATTCTAGTTGGGGGAGATAGTCAATAAACTAACCATAAAAATATAATTTCAAACACTATTATGACAGAATAAAAATATAAATAATGATAGATGATGTGCCTATTTTTATAAGAGTAATCCAGGGAGGCAGTTGCATTTGAGCAGACATTGAATTAAGTTGAAAACAAGTTAGGGAGCAGCTTATTTCTGGCATAAAGAATAGCAAAAACAAATTTACTTCTATGGTAATTAATTTGTTATTAATAAAGAGAAGCAAAGATATAAGATCTAATAAAGTAGTAAGTTGAGAGTAGAAAGTACAGTTGGAAATGACTTAGTGGAGTAGCCTTGGTCAAGTTAACATATATAGATTAATAGTCTTAGTGTTGTTATTTTTACTAAGATCAAGAATTTAGATTTTGTTTTGATGTGGTTAAAAATTTGCATGGTAATCACATGTTTTGATTTATGGTCATAGAAATATAAGTCTAATACTGCCAATAATATGTGGAAAACATACTGTAATAGAGAATGATGACAATCATTTTGGATACTGTTATCGTAGTCCAGGTGAGATCATTTTGCATACATTAAGAAGATGTAACCCAGAAGATATCTTTATGTACCTAAATGAGTATAAAAGAAGAATAAAGATAAAGGTCAAAAATCACAACAAAATTTTTTTGGCACAATGTCCATTTAAGTGCCATTTACTGAGGAGAGTACCATTTACAAAAGATTTAGCAGGGGGAAGTAATCAAATATTTATTTACATGATGCTGGAAACTTATCTAGTCCATCAATAGATTTTTTTTTAAATAAACTTTTTAAAAAGTTTTCTTTAATAATTTTATTTATTTACTTACTTTATTATTGGTTGCACCAGGTCTTTGCTGGCTTGTGCAGGATTTCTCTAGTTGTGGCTAGCGGGGCCTACACTTCATTCATTATGTAACTACAGATTTTCAGTGGTTGGAAATCATGCTTTCCCTTCTCCCTATGAACCCAAAATCTACCTATATAAATAACTCTTACATTTATTAGTGGGGTTGGAAGAATTTTATTCCCTTGTCAAATATCCAGTATCCTTGGAGATAATTTATTTAAACCACTAGAAGCAGCTCTAAACCTTGGACAGTGTTTCCACTGCAGTTTCCCCACACTTGGTTAATCTACTTAATGATTTTCTGTAGTTCCCATTGTGAGTCCATGACTTCCCTAGAAATGCTCTGTAGACCTCTTTGATGGGTATCTAATGCCTTATTTGTTTATTCAGACCTCATCATAATAGGCAGAGTTTATGTTGTATCTCTTATTAATGTATGCATTCCTCTCAATGAGATGGAAAGAGTCCCTAAGAAGTTCTCTTCAAAGCTTCACTCTCAGGATGGTGTGTATTTGAATAGGGGAAATAAATAGAATACAAGATAATAAAAATAATATATGTTTATAATAATATTTTAGAAATTTCCCATTCATATATAAAATGTGTCTCTTTGTCTTTTTACATTGTCTTACATTGTATTTACATTGTATTACAGAGACAATATCTACATTGTCTCTGCACAATGTTGGTTTCACTTATAATTTAAGTTCTCTAGTAACCTTTAGGGCTTCCCTGTTGACGCAGACAGTAAAGAATCTGCCTGAAATGTGGGAGACATGGGTTCAATCCCTGGGGTGGGAAGATCCCCTGGAGGAGGGTATAATAACCCACTCCAGTATTCTTGCCTGGAGAATCCCCATGGGCAGAGGAGCCTGGTGGGCTACAGTTCATGGGGTCACAAAGAATTGGACATGACTGAGCGACTAAGCACAGCAGAGTCACCTTCAGGATGATGAATTAAGAACAGATCCTCACCCTTGTACCCTGAACTGAATTTGAGTAAACACTACGTTCTCAAAAAAAAAAAAAAAAAAAATCCTTTGCAGTAATATGGAGTAAGTGTTAGTATTCTAACCAACCCCCCTATAGATGACAGACATATCCCACTGGTTGTTTTTGTTGTTCAGTCGCAAAGTAGTGTTTGATTCTTTGCGACCCTATGAACTGCAGCACACCAGGCTTCTCCATACTTCACTATCTCCCTGAGATTGCTCAAACTCATGTCCGTAGAGTTGGTGATGCCATCCAGCCATCTCATCCTCTGTCGCCCCCCTTCTCCTCTTGCCCTCCATCTTTCCCAGCATCAGGGTCTTTTCCAATGAGTTAGCTCTTCAAATCAAAGTACTGGAACTTCAGCTTCAGCATCAGTCCTCCAGTGAATATTCAGAGTTGATTTCCTTTAGAATTGACTGGTTTGATCTCCTTGCTGTCCAAGGGACTCTTAAGAGTGTTCTCCAGCACCACAGTTTGAAAGCATCAATCCATCTGCCCTCAGTCTTCTTCCCACTGGTAGAATAAATAAAATTTGTTGCAAAGTTCTGACTACTTCTTGATTAGAATTTGGTTTGAATAATTCACCAGATAACTATGTCGGATTATCTAAATAAAGAAACTGAGATTTACTGGATTTCAAGGTATTTTTCAGGATACAATTAGGCAGAGGTTGAAACATGCAGGATTGAATAATATATAAGGTGGCCCATTAAAATCAATAATTTTCTATTTAATAAATCAGTCATATTTTGTGATAACCAATTATGAATTTATTTCCCAGTATTTCATCTATGTATAAAATAATTGATTTAAATATTGCTACATGGGGAATAATTTTATAATGCACTTATAAGTTAGATATATATATTATTTGTATAGGCATTTTTATTTTTGGAAAAGAAAATTTAGTTATTTTATCAGAGCACATTTACATTTCCCAATTAATTTTGTGTAGAACTTAATAAATTAGCTTTTCTTTATTGTCTGGAGTTGGATATTTAAATAATTTGTATTTTAGGGTGACTTACCTCCTTGTTTTATGTCCTGTTAATATGGTGGTGTAACTCTAAAAAGGATTTATTTTTCTAACATAGCTTCTGGAGTATGCTGTTTCCACATACCATAATTCTAACCATGTGGATTTACCATGGCAAATCTTTTTAACATTCCTAACAATATTGTAAGTAATGGATCATGACAAAAATATGCTTCTAAGGAAATGCTAACTTTCTCGCATAAGTATATAATAAGGATCTTCTTTTCTGTGACTTCTTTTACCACTTATAAAGAAAGTAAAATTGTTAGTTACTCAGTCGTGTTCAAGTCTTTGCAACCTCATGGACTATGTAGCCCACCATACTCCTCTGTCAATGGAATTCTCCAGGCAAGAATACTAGAGTGGGTTGCCATGCCCTTTTCAAGGGGATATTCCTGACCCAGGGATCAAACCCGGGTCTCCTGCATTGCAGGCAGATTCTTTACCATCTGAGCCACCAGGGAATCCCCCAGCACTCATAAGGGTTCAGTTTATTTGAATAATGACAGACTTAAAATCCAATGATACATTTTTCTTCTAAAAGAACTCAAGTAAGTACTCTGACCAGTTCCTTTTATCTATAGACAAAATGTCTTTTACAACTTTTTTTTTCACCAAAAGCAATTCTTCATGTGATATCAAACATAACATTTGTTCAGTTCATGTTGATAGTGGATTCAACTAAATATTACTGTATTTAGAAATAATTATAAGGATGTGACTTATAGAGAAGTTAAAGAAGTATAAGAAGAACCACCTTAGGATCAAACTCAGTATTTCTAACATGAATATTTTATAATGGATTGTGTGATTAGCCTGTAATCCTCATTTTACCCTATAGAGTAGGCATCTTTGTTGGCAAGGCAGACGATTGAACTCATTAACAATCTGGCCAGGGAAGTGGTGGGGTGGGGTGAGGGAAACAGTGGAAAACTCCCAAGTCAATTTTTACATAAAACATATAATAATATTAGGAAGGGGGAAAATACTTATGAATGTTACTTTTGCCCTCCTGACATTTTCCCATACTCCAATCAGCTTTGTTGATTCCCTAGTTGAAAACATAGCTATGACTAGATGGGCCTTTGTTGGCAAAGTAATGTCTCTGCTTTTCATATGCTGTCTAGGTTGGTCATAACTTTTCTTCCAAGGAGTAAGTGTCTTAAATTTCATGGCTGCAGTCACCATCTGCAGTGATTTTGGAGCCCAAAATATAAAGTCTGCCACTGTTTCCATTGTTTCCCCAACTATTTGCCATGAAGTGATGGGACTGGATGCCATGATCTTAGTTTTCTGAATGTTGAGCTTTAAGCCAACTTTTTCACTCTCCTCTTTCACTTTCATCAAGATGCTCTTTAGTTCTTCACTTTCTGCCATAAGGGTGGTGTCATCTGCATATCTGAGGTTATTGATATTTCTCCTGGCAATTTTGATTCCAGCTTGTGCTTCATCCAGCCCAGTGCCGGGGTCCAGCCCCGGTGGATCCAGGGAACTCCAAGAGGGGACGGCGTCGGTGATCAGGAAACTTCAGCTTATTTAAATGTAATTAAAGATATAAAGAGTGGTTAAATAAGGATAGCTCAGTGAGGAAATTCAGTGGAGAAAAGAGGCTGAATAATTCAGCCAGAAGGTGAGAGAAAGAACGACACGGGGAGACCAAGCTTTGATGAACAAGGCCCGCACTTTATTTTCCAGAGTAGTTTTTATACCTTAAGTTATGCATAGAGGATAATGGGGAAGGGGTAGAGTCATGCAGTAAGCCAGGCTTTCTTCCTGCAAACTTGTCATATGCAAAAGTTTAGGTGATTTGCATCATCTTCTGGTCCGGAGGCCTGTTAACATTTTAAGACCCTTTCTTCAGAAAACTTATTTTTCTCTAAAGGTGATTAGTCAGGCGCCACCCTCCAAAAGCATGAAAGTTGCATTTCTACAGGGCAAAGGTGTGGTGGGCTATAACAAGAAAAAGAATTAACTCAAGGGTCCCAGGTTACGAACATTAAAGCTACTACTTACACCAATTATATTAATCAATACACTGCCAGGGACACAGCAGGTAAGGGATATGGAAATTTAGCAGCAAACATTGGCCCAACAAGTGAAAAACCCTTCACCAATACAATTTCTAATCAATCTTTTAACTGCTCAAAGGAATATGTATTCAGACAGTTTAGAACATCTCGTGCCTCTCACAGTTGGGAGGCTCTGAACAATCACATGTGGCCGGAAAAACCTATTCAGGCAGGCTAGAGGACTTCTTTAAGAGTTTGTAGGTTGAAACACTATCATACCCAGGAACTTTATTAACTGGAGCTATAAGTTAACTCTTTTTTCAGAGAGAGGTAGTGGGGGACAGCCCCGCATAAAGTCAGAGGTGTAGGTAAGAGCACAAAGCAGAAAGTAGGCAGACTCTGGTTGTGGGGGTAGATGCTCGAGAATTTCCAGGGGGACTCCTGAGGCTCGATCCCACCTTTGCGTATGTCGAGCCTCCTTCCTCATGACCTTTGTCATGGGTGGAGCTCCTGCTCCCAGCAGCCCAGCATTTCTCATGATGTACTCTGAATATAAGTTAAATAAGCAGGGTGACAATACACAGCCTTGACGTACTCCTTTCCCTATTTGGAACCAGTCTGTTGTTCTGTGTCCAGTTCTAACTGTTGCTTCCTCACCTGCATAGAGATTTCTCAAGAGGCAGGTCTGGTGGTCTGGTATTCCCATCTCTTGAAGAATTTTCCACAGTTTGTGGTGATCCACACAGTCAAAGGCTATGTCATAGTCAATAAAGCAGAAATAGATGGAGCTCTCTTGCTTTTTTAATGATCCAACAGATGTTAGCCATTTGGTTTCTGGTTCCTTTACCTTTGCTAAAACCAACTTGAACATCTGGAAGTTCACGGGTCCTGTATTGTTGAAGCCTGGCTTGGAGAATTTTGTGCATTACTTTGCTAGCATGTGAGATGAGTGCAATTGCATGGTAGTTTGAGCATTCCTTGGCATTGCTTTTCTTTGGGATTGGATTGAAACCTGACCTTTTCTAGTCCTGTGCCAACTGCTGAGTTTTCCAAAATTGCTGGTATATTGAGTGCAGCATTTTCTTTTTTTTATTTTGTATTTTTTTTTCAGGGATTTAATTTCATTTATTTTTATTTTTTGTATTTTATTCATTTATTTAATTTTTAATTTTATTTTATTTAACTTTACAATATTGAATTGGTTTTGCCATATATCAAAATGGATCTGCCACAGGTATACATGTGTTTCCCATCCTGAACCCTCCTCCCTCCCCATACCATAAATTTATTTATTTTAATTGGAGGCTAATTACTTTACAATATTGTATTAGTTTTGCTGTATATCAACATGAATCTGCCACAGGTGTACACATGTTCCCAATCCTGAACCTCCCTCCCACCTACCTCCCCATACCATCCCTCTGGGTCATCTCAGTGCACCAGCCCCAAGCATCCTGTATCCTGCATCAAACCTGGACTGACGATTTGTTTCTTATATGATATTATACATGTTACAATGCTGTTCTCCCAAATCATCCCCCACCTCCCTCTCCCACAGAGTCTAAAAGACTGTTCTATACATCTGTGTCTCTTTTGCTGTCTCGCATACAGGGTTATCGTTACCATCTTTCTAAATTCCATATATATGCATTAGTATACTGTATTGGTGTTTTTCTTTCTGGCTTACTTCACTCTGTATAATCAGCTCCAGTTTTATCCACCTCATTAGAACTGATTTAAATGTATTCTTTTTAATGGTTGAGTAATACTCCATTGTGTATATGTACCACAGCTTTCTTATCCATTCATTACAGCATCATCTTTTAGGATTTGAAATAGCTCAACTGGAATTCCATCACCTCCACTAGCTTTGTTCATAGTGATGCTTCCTAAGGCCCACTTGACTTCCCATTCCAGGATGTCTGGCTCTAGTTGAGTGATCACACCATCGTGATCCCTAACTTAAGAAGCAGCAAAAGATTCAAGTTTTGCTTGTAAGCAAATTGTCTTTCACAAAGAGTAATAATAATCTTGGAATTAAGAAAACTAAATATGGTTATTTAATCCTATAAATTTATAAATCCCATAAATTGCAAATAGTTGAATTTCCAGTTTAAAAATAACTAGACATTCAAACAAAAACAGATGAAATATTAGGGGAAAAAAGATACATCCAAAAATGAAAAGCATGTTAGATTAGCAGACAATTACTGTAAAACAAGATCAATTCTTTAAAGAACAACATGATTTTAATGAGTGGAAAGGGAACAATAGACACTAAAGGAAAAACTGACTGGATAGAGAAATTTGATATAAATGGGTAGAGATATTCACTTGATTGAGAAATTTGAATAATGTAAGAAAGTATCAGTTGAAAGTATGAGTTGAAAAATCAGTGAGCTGAAGGCATACTAACAGGAAATTATGTAGCAAGATTGAAAATACATAGACAAGAAACCTATAACACTTGTGATTAATAAAAATGGAACAGGTCTATGGATGCTTCAGGCAACAAAAAATAAGAATATATTATGATAAATAGTATATCTGATAAATTTGAAAGATCATATTAGGTAGACAAAATTTTTAGAAAAATAAAATCACCAAACTGCCCCACCAAATGAAAAAGAAAAAAAAAAAGAAATACCTTGTTTTTCAAAATTATTGTATAAATAATTTTATATTTATTTGTAATGTATAGTTTTATTATAACCATTTACAATATTATTTATATTTGTATTGTAAGAATATAATGTACATATTTGAATTTATAAATTTATTTATAAATTATAAGCAATCATTTTAAGTTATAAGTAATATAAATTATTAAATTAAATTATTGCATTAAATATATTTATGTGTTTATTTTAAACTTTATTTTCAGAAGATGTGATTGTTTCAAAAAAATTCATAAATATCAGAATAATAATGAATAAAATTAATAAAAGTATGACAGTCATGAAATTTCTATAAAAATTTTTCCTATATTTTTGACATTCAGGAACTAGACAAATATTATTTTAGATTGATGCAATTTACAGTAACAAAGTATGAATTATCTATATATAAATTTAAACAATGATCTATAGCAGCTCTATGGAAAATGTAAAATTCTAACAGATGTATCAAAGAAAATATAACTAATGTATTTATTATAGCATATTTATGATCTTACCACTAAATATTATAAATATATCAATTGCTATCAATTATTTGATAGTGTCATTGAATCTAATTCAATATATAAAAATTTTTGTGGAAATTAGCAAGAATCCTCCAACATATATGTTGATATAAGATTGGATTCTCTTTTGAAATATCCAGATATATTAGAAAGTTGTAAAGCTTTAGCTGTATGAGTATGGTTTCTAGTATAGGGATAGAAAAAGATATATATATATATATATATATATATATATATATATATAATTTTCTTTAGAAACTATTGGATAACTTGGGTTACATAAATTTCATGCCTTTGATTCTTTTTTAGTTTTTTTCATTTTTTTTGTAACTCTGAAAATTATTGGCCATCTATACCAGGCTGTCTTCAAAAATCCTATATGAGCCAGTTCAGATTGAATCTTGATTCCTGATAGTTGCTAAAACTAAATCAAGTTAAAAAATTAAGTCCACATTTAGGAAGTATCTTTTACCTTCATGCATACAAACTAAATAGAAAGACATTCTCATAGAGTTGTTTCTTGACTTTCAAGACTTATATTTGGAAGAATGCTCTTCCTTAGAAAGTGAGTATGTGGTGTGGCAACACCATGTTAGTAAAATGGAGCTGTTTCATAGTTTACATTTTTTTAATTGGAGACAACTTTATTACCCTCCCTCTTTTACCTAGTTTTACAAGATTAACAGTATCTAAGACGTGATAGGCTTAGAATTTTTAATTCTTCCTGAGATCATTCACAGTCAATAGTTTTATAGTCCTCTTATTAAATGAATTATTATGTCTGATTTTATATAAGAATGAAATATAGCCGTTTGCAGCAACATGTAGGGACCCCTTAGAGAGCACCATACTAAGTAAAATAAGCCAGATAAATACAAATATCATATAATATACCTTTATGTGGAATCTAAAAAATAGTGTAAGTGAACTTATAAATAAAACAGAAACAGTCCCAAGACATAGAAAACAAATGAGGTTTATAAAGGGGAAAGGTGGGGAGGGATAAATTAGTAGGAGTTTGGGCTAAACATATACACACTACTATATTTACAATAGATAACCAACAAGGACCTACTGTATGACACAGAGAAATATACTAAATATTTTTATATTAACTTATATGGTAGCACAGTGGTAAAGAATCTGCCTGCCAAGGCAGAAGACACAGGAGATTTGGGTTTGATCCCTGAGTCAGAAAGTTCCCTGGAGGAAGGAATGGCAACCCACTCCAGTATTCTTGCTTGGAAAATCCCATGGACAAGGGAGTCTGGTGGACTGCAGTCCATGGGGTTGCAAAGAGTTGAACATGACTTAGTGACTGAGCACAAGCATGTACGGGAAAAGAATCTGAAAAATAAAATATACATATGTATTCATATATATAAAACTTTGCTATACACCTGAAACTAAAACAACATTGTAAATCAACTATACATCAATAATTTTTTTATTTAATTTTGAACAATTCTTTGTAAAGATCAAATTTGAAAATATTGGAGATACAGATACTGACTTGAAGGCACACAATACTGAATTATAAAACATCACTTGATTATTTTTCCTCATTTTTCTCCTTTTTGATGTAAATTTGAAAAAAAATAGCAAAAATGGAAACTGATAAAATCTCTTAAGTTAAGCTATCAGAAATCAGGATATCAATAAAATAGAGCCATGCCAGTTTAAGAAGGAAAAACTTTTTAATGAAGAAAAAGATCTCATTTACAATTCTTCTAAGAGTTAAGTGGAGGATACCTCTTGGCTTTGGCTGTTTGGTTGTGAGGAGAGGTGGATGCATCATCGATAATTTTTATGGTTCGTTAAAATTAAGTCATCCATGTTATCCTCTCTCTGTTGGTTGCTCTTAGAAATGGTGAGGTACAGGAAAGAACTCATGTTTACAGATTATAGATTACAGATTACTTCTGCTTGTTTCTATATTTTTTTCCTTTTGATCTGTGTACTAATTTCTTCAGATAGTTTACAGCAGCACATGTTTGGAAAAAACTTTCTGATGAATTGTTGAGCTAGTCAAAAGTAGGGTTTTTCAAAAGTGTACACCAAGACTAAATGCTCTATCTAGATTGCGCAACATCCTTTTGTATGACAAAATACTTTTGCTTGTTGTCATTTTCTATTTTATTAAATATAAATATCGACACAATCAATCAATAACCCAGTTATTATCAATTACATAGATATATGGTTTTAGTTAAATAAATATGACTGAGGCCTAATAAAAGACCCTGATGCTGGGAAAGATTGAGGGCAGGAGGAGAAGAGGATGACAGAGGATGAGATGGTTGGATGGCATCACTGACTCAATGGACATGGGTTTGGGTGGACTCCGGGAGTTGGTGATGGACATGGAGACCTGGTGTGCTGCAGTTCACGGGGTCAGAAAGAGTTGGACGTGACTGAGTGACTGAACTGAACTAACTGGGGCCTAATGTATTATCTTACTAACATTTTTATACCAAAAATAATTGTTGACACTCTGAGTATCTTTTTTAATAGACTGAATAAAGTAAAAAAGCATTTTATTATATATCACATTCAAGAAAGTATGGTAATTTTTCATTTTTATGTGCTTAGCCTTGTAAAGGGTTATGTGATGACATGAACTTCTTTGACTGAAATCTAATTCAAGTGTACACTTAGTACATAACATGTCTCAGATACATAGCACCATAGAGTATGTGACAATTTTCTCTTCTTATTTGAACAAAATTATGTCAAATATTGACATCCAAAATACAGATATGAATTTATCTAAAGGTAATGGTGCCATCTTCTACTTCAGTGTATAATCTTTTCTTTTTGTTTTCTTTAGATAGCTTCATAGTTCTCTGAATATTAATCACAATTAATCAAAGAATTGTGATTAATAATCATAGAATTGAGCAAAGATAACTGGACTCAAAGCTTTATGTGTGACTGGACATGACATTTCTCTGTTTCATCAATTAAACCTTTGTGCCGATATCTAACAAGCATGCTGTAAATTGCACATTTAATCAATTTGCTAAATTTACACAAACTGAACACCCTAGTGTAACCAGCAACCCTATCAATAAACAAATCTCTACTAGCAACACATTGCACACTTCCTGCTCCATCTTAGTCACTAATCACTCCCTCAAGAGTATCATTACTAACTTGTAAGATCACAAAATAATATTACTTGTTATTATATTTTATGCAAAGAAAATCATTAATCATTTATGTATGACTTCTCTCACTCAACATTATGTTTGGGAGATTGATCTATATTATTGTTTGTAGATTAAGCCATTCATTCTCACTGCTATATAGTTTTTTGCGTGACTGTATCTCAGTTTATTTATCCTTTTAATGTTGATAAGTATTGAACATTTTCCAATCTTTGATTATTTTACTAGAATTGCTGTGAAAATTCTTGTACACACTTTTGTTAAATATTTAACTGCTCTTCTCTAGATTGTCTGCTAAGTACAGGAATTACTGGGTTATAGAGAACACATATATTCAGTGATAATATCCATACCTAAACAATTTCTCAAGGTGATAGTAGCAATTTTACATGTCTGCTGGCAGTATATGAGAGTTCTTGTAGGTTCACATTACTAGCAAACCCTTGATATTTTCATTTTTAGCTTGCTGTCATGGCCATTAAATAGCTTTGCCAACTCTTTCTTCTTTGGTTTATTTTCCTTCTCACTCTACATGTGTTTGAATTAATACACATTCAACCATAAAATAAATCCCAAGGCATAGAAATATATTTCTAGCTAGGTCAATTTAAAAGCCCACAGGTGATGCCCAAGTGCCTCCTGAATCATTCAACTTATGTGAAATTTCTCAAGATTTTAAGAAATAATCTTGATAGTTTCTTGTTTTCTTGAAAAACAAATAATCTTGTTTTTCTTTAACTATTTGTTGAATACTCTACACATCTGATTTTTATTATAGTTTTATTCTTTATGTCTTCAAAAAACAAGTGGAAAAGCATTTCCCCCTCTTAATTATTTATAACTACAGCTTTCTTGCGAATATTACTGCCTTTGCCATTATTCAAGGTTTATTGTCTCTCATCTCATTTCTTTCAATACACTTTTTCACTTTGAATTCAATTCCCAAACTGTTTTCTAGACATCTCTTGTAAAATGCAGTTTGTTCATCAGTTCAGTTCAGTTCAGTCACTCAGTCGTGTCTGACTCTTTGTGACCCCATGAATTGCAGCACGCCAGGCCTCCCTGTCCATCAGCAACTCCCAGAGTTCACTCAAACTCATGTCGAAACTCATGCTATCCAGCCACCTCATCCTCTGTCGTCCCCTTCTCCTCTTGCCCTCAATCTCTCCCAGCATCAGGGTCTTTCCCAATGAGTCAGCTCTTTGCATGAGGTGGCCAAGGTATTGGAGTTTCACCTTAAGCATCATTCCTTCCAAAGAAATCCCAGGACTGATCTCCTTTAGAATGGACTGGTTGGATCTCCTTGCAGTCCAAGGGACTCTCAAGAGTCTTCTCCAACACCACAGTTCAAAAGCATCAATTCTTTGGTGCTCAGGCTTCTTCACAGTCCAACGTTCACATCCATACATGACCACTGGAAAAACCATAGCCTTGACTAGATGGACCTTTGTTGGCAAAGTAATATCTCTGCTTTTCAATATGCTATCTAGGTTGGTCATAACTTTCCTTCCAAGGAGTAAGCGTCTTTTAATTTCATGGCTGCAGTCACCATCTGCAGTGATTTTGGAGCCCAAAAATATAAAGTCTGACACTGTTTCCACTGTTTCCCCATCTTTTTCCCATGAAGTGGTGGGACTAGATGCCATGATCTTAGTTTTCTGAATGTTGAGCTTTAGGCCAACTTTTTCACTCTCTTTCACTTTCATCAAGAAGCTCTTTAGTTCCTCTTCACTTTCTGCCATAAGGGTGGTTTCATCTGCATATCTGAGGTTATTGATATTTCTCCCGGCAATATTGATTCCAGCTTGTGCTTCTTCCAGCCCAGCATTTCTCATGATGTACTCTGCATATAAGTTAAATAAGCAGGGTGACAATATACAGCCTTGACATACTTCTTTAGAACTATCATAATGTTGTCCTTTTTATTTTTTCCCTTCTTACAATAAAAGAAAAATTCCTTATTCTGGCAATCAAGATACTTTGTACTCAAGCCTAAGATTTGCAGGCCCATCTCCTTGGAGACAGCATTGAATTGTAGAAATAATAAGTGTTCTTTTCAGATGAACATAATACTTGAGAAGTTATCAGGTCATCAAAGTCTTTGATTTTCTTTGTTCTACTTTGTGTAAGATTTTATGTCTACCTATTTCAGAATAAAGTTTTATAAGGATTAAATTAAATGATTTATCATGTGAAAGACCATAATAGCCTAATTCATAATAGGCACTTAAAATATGTAATTAGCTTCTGACATTTCATCAAGCATGTGCTTATTTCCTGCCATATCAGGATACATTCATAACACTGAGTAGATAATGTTTTTAATTTCTGTGTCATTGTTCATGTTATCCCTCCCATCTTCCCTGCACATACTTCCTAACTTAACAAGGGTAAGAGGGCTGGCAAATTCATATTCTTTGATCAAAGAATGGTTCATTGTCATTTCTTTTGTGATTGTTTTCTTTATAGCTGTGATCTTTGTTCCATGCATCATGGTTCATATTCCATTTTCTACATAACTAGCAGTTTCTGGTTCAAAGCTATATCCAAGGTTAAACACAAAGTAAATAATTACACTAAGTCAAATAATTTCTACAAAACTGCCTACCAATATGTGTTATGTGTTCAGTATATTAATCACTTAGTGATTTACAACATCTCATTGATTGACTGATCTAGTGAAAAACAAATGGGGTCTTATGAAGTAATTGAAATTTAGGGAAAAAAAGGGGGGGTGGGGCTTCCCAGGTGGCACAGTGATAAAGAATTTGCCTGCCAGTGCAGGTGATATAGTAGAGGTGGGTTCAGTCATTGGTCAGGAAGATTCTCTGAAGAAGGAATAGGCAGCCCACTTTAGTATTCTTGCCTGGAAAATTCCATGGACAGAGGAGACTACTGGGCCACAGTCCATGGGATAATAAAGAGTAGGACACAAGTAAGCACACACACACCAAGGCACAGTTTGGAAAATGTGTAGTCATATTATTTGATATTAAAATGTTTTTGTTTACCCCTGGAATCTAATGCTTTTTTTCTTAAACCCATAATAATTATCATTGGTTATATGCTCAAAGCAGCAATCCATTCAATTCTTGAATCATGAATGAAAGTTAATTTAATTTCGTGTATTGATTCATGGGACAAGAATTTATTGAGCCTCCATTTACTCAGTGTAGTATCAAGCAGTGAAAGGCATATTACTTAGTCTTGGATGCAGCATCTCACATACCTTCCTGATTAGTGTGATAATAAATTTGGTTCTTGAAATGTTTAAATTATGGAGTATTTTGTTCATTGAATTCTACCTCTGATTTAATATTGAAAGTGATATGAAAGTCATAAATACTCTATTGGATTTTATAGTAGCTAAATTTTCCACGCTAAGTATGATATGTATATATCTGAAAATATTTTAAGATCATTTCCTTAACTAGCACTTTTATTTTTATTTAAAGCCTAACCAGAAACAATTTAATTACATTCAAATATCACCAGATTTGGTTTTCAGAAATTGCATGCCCTATATCCCAAAATAAACAGAGAGTTAAGCAGAAAGTATTACTCATGTCTAAAATATTCATGAGGCAATGGGACATTTCTTGTAAACTATGGATATAAGAGGTTTTAAAGAGAATACATGCCAGTAGAATTGTAATGTACTTTTCAAATATCTCATTTCTTATGTCAGTAACTACCTTCAGGTTTAGCCAAAGGGATTTCCAAATCAGAGATCTGAGTCTGATATGTAAGTTAAAGTCACTATTCAAAATGCCATTTCAGATCACATTTGGGATTTGATAATCTTCAGGAATATCAAGTTTATATATACTTTATGTTCATCTGAATTCAGTTGAAAAAATTCAGATTTCAATAGAAAATATCTGGTGAGAAAAATGACAGCCATTCACTTTGATTCCATTAGAGAATATAAGTACTTATTCTATTATAGTTAATTTTTGTGCAGGCATCAATTTGAGCATAAATATTTTGCTACTACTGCATGCACTTAAAATAATCATCTTGTGGTATTCTGCATTATATATCCACTGATTTATCTTCTATTTTTTAATTTACATTTATTTATTTTAATTAGAGGCTAATTACTTTACAATATTGTATTGGTTTTGCCATACATCAACTTTTTGTCAATAGCAACATATTCAATATGAAGTAAAAATTTTTTCTCGAGATTATAAATGAAATTCCATTCTTTTAGATTGTATTCAGAATCCCCAACAAAAACCACTTTGCTGCTGTATAACTACTG
Organism: Bos indicus x Bos taurus; assembly: GCF_003369695.1. Classification (NCBI taxonomy): domain Eukaryota; kingdom Metazoa; phylum Chordata; class Mammalia; order Artiodactyla; family Bovidae; genus Bos; species Bos indicus x Bos taurus. The sequence continues at coordinate 57,694,339 of NC_040087.1, forward strand.
TGCATGTTTGTCCACTACTATAATGTCCAGTTTGTTCTCTACACTGAAAAAATATTTTAAAATTTCTTGTTTTATGCAATAAAAATTTTCTAAAGTGACAATTCTAAAATATTTGATTGTTATCATTACAAGGAAGTGGTACTCTCTTTGAAACTATTCAAGGAAATTTTGGGATTTGTTTTATAAAGTAAGTTATCTTTTCTATATATTTTGTAGGTTTGGCCAAGATAACTTCCAAAACAAAATAATCTGTATATTTTTGTTGTTGTTTTGTCGTTCAATTGCTAAAGTGTGTCTGACTCTTTGCAACCCCATGGACTGCACACCAGGTCACTTGTCCTTCACTGTCTATGAGAAACTTTTCAGATTCATGTTCTTAGAATAAATGGCATAGCAATCATAGTCACCAAAAGAGTCGTAAATGCAGTACTAGGATGAAATCTCAAAAACAACAGAATGACCTCTGTTCGTTTTCAAGGCAAACCATTCAATATCACACAAATCCAAGTCTATGCCCTGACCAGTAATGCTGAAGAAGCTGAAGTTGAACGGTTCTATGAAAACCTACAAAAGCTTCTAGAAATAACACCCAAAAAAGGTGTCCTTTTTCATTATAGTGGACTGGAATGTAAAAGTAGGAAGGCAAGAGATACCTGGAGTAACATGCAAATATGGCCTTGGAGAATAAAAGGAAGAAGGTCAAATGCTAACAGAGTTTTGCCAAGAGAATGCACTGGTCATAGCAAACACCTTCTTCCTACAGCACAAGAGCAGGCCCTAAACATGGACATCACCAGATGGTCAGCACTGAAATCAAATTTATATATTCTTTCCAGCCAAAGATAGAGAAGCTCTATACAGTCAGCAAAAACAAGGCCAGGTATGACTGTGGCTCAGATCATGAACTCATTATTGCCAAATGCAGACTTACATTGAAGAAAGTAGGGAAAACCACTAGAACATTCAGGTATGACCTAAATCAAATCCCTTATGATTATATAGTGGAAGTGAGAAATAGATTCAAAGGATTAGATCTGATAGAGTGCCTGAAGAACTATGGACTGAGGTTCTTGACATTCTACAAGAGGCAGTGATCAAGACCATCCCAAAGAAAAAGAAATGCAAAAAGGGAAAATGGTTGTCTGAGGAGGCCTTACAAATAGCTGAGAAAAGAAGAGAAGCTAAAGGTAAAGGAGAAAAGGAAAGATACATCCATTTGAATGCAGAGTTCCAAAGAATAGCAAGGAGAGATAAGAAAGCCTTTTTCAGTGATCAGTGCAAAGAAAGAGAGAAAAATAATAGAATGGAAAAGACTAGAGATCTCTTCTAGAAAATTAGAGATACCAAGGGAACATTTCATGCAAAGAAAGGCACAATAAAGGACAGAAACATTATGGACCTTACAGAAGTAGAATATATTAAGAAGAGGTGGCAAGAATACACAGAAGTACTATACAAAATAGATCTAATGACCCAGATAACCAAGATGGTGTGATCATTCACCTAGACCCAGACATCCTGGATTGGGAAGTCAAGTGGGAAACATTGACTTACAAATATTACTATGAACAAAGCTAGTGGAGGTGATGGAATTCCAGTTGAGCTATTTCAAATTCTGGAAGATGATACTGTGAAAGTGCTACACTCAATATGCTAGCAAATTTGGAAAACTCAGCAGTGGCCACAGGACTAGAAAAGGTCAGTTTTCATTCAATCCCAAAGAAAGGCAATGCCAAAGAATGCTCAAACTACTGCACAATTGCACTCATCCCACACACCAGCAAGTAATGCTCAAAATTCTCCAAGCCAGGCTTCAACAATGCATGACCAGTGAATTTCCAGGTGTTCAAGCTGGATTTAGAAAAGGCACAGGAACCAGAGATCAAATTGCCAACATCTGTTGGGTCTTCAAAAGAGTAAGAGAGTTCCAGAAACACATCTACTACTGCTTTACTGACTTAAAGCCTTTGACTGTGTGGATCACAACAACTGTGGAAAATTCTTAAAGAGATGGGAATTATCAGACAACCTGTCCTGTCTCGTGAGAAATCTGTATGCAGGTCTAGAAGCATAGTTAGAACTGGACATGGAACAACAGACTGGTTCCAAATGAGGAAAGGAGTGAGTCATAGCTGTATATTGTCATCCTGCTTATTTAATTTATACGCAGAGTACATCATGAGAAATGCTGGGCTGGATGAAGCACAAGCTGGAATCAAGATTGCCAGGAGAAATATCAATAACCTCAGATATGCAGAAGACACCACCCTTATTGCAGAAAGCAAACAAAGACCCTCTTGATGAAAGTGAAAGAGGAGAGTGAAAAATTTGGCTTATAGATCAACATTCAGAAAACTAAGATCATGGCATCCAGTCCCATCACTTCATGGCAAATAGATGGGAAATAATGGAAGCAGTGTCAGAATTTATTTTTTGGGGCTACAAAATCACTGCAGATGGTGACTGCAGCCATGAAAATAAAAGACACTTGCTCCTTGGAAGAAAAGCTATAACCAACCCAGACAGCATATTAAAAAGCAGAGACATTACTTTGCCAACAAATGTCCGTTTAGTCAAAGCTGTGTTTTTTCCAATAGTCATGTATGGATATGAGAGTTGGACTATAAAGAAATCTGAGCACCAATGAACTGATGCTTTTAAATTGCCATGTGGGGAAAGACTCTTGAGAGTCCCTTATTCTGCAAGGACATCAAACTAGTCAATCCTAAGGAAAATCAGTCCTGAACATTCATTGGAAAGACTGATTCTGAAGCTGAAACTCCAGTACTTTGGCCACCTGATGCAAAGAACTGACTCATTTGAAAAGACCCTGATGCTGGGAAAGATTGAAGGCAGGAGGAGAAAGGGACAACATAGGATGAGACGGTTGGATGGCATCACTGCTCGATGGACATGAGTTTGAGTAGTCTCTGGGAGTTGGTGATAGACAGGGAAGCCTGGCGTGCTGCAGTCCATGGAGTCACAGAGAGTCAGACACGACTGAGTGACTGAACTGAAACGAACTGATATCCGTTGATTCAGTGATGCTGTCTAACCATCTCATCCTCTGCTGCCCTCTTCTCCTTTTGCCTTCAATCTTGCCCAACATCAGGCTCTTTTCCACTGAGTTGGCTCTTCACATCAGTTAGCCAGAGTATTGGACCTTCAGCTTCAACACCAGTTCTTCTAATTGGTATTCAGGGTTGATTTCCTTTAGGACTGACTGGTTTAATCTCTCTGCAGTCCAAGCAACTCTCAAGAGTATTTGCCAGCCCAGTTTCCAAGTATCACTTCTTCAGTGCTCAGGCTTCTTTATGGTCCAATTATCATATCCATACATGGCTCCTGGAAAAACCATAGCTTTAACTACGTGGACCTTTGTTGGCAAAGTAATATGTCTGCTGTTAAATTTTATTTTATATTTAATTGGATGATAATTACAATATTGTTATGGTTTTTACCATACATCAACATGAATCAGCCATACATATACATATATTCCCTCTTTCTTAAACTTCTGTACCTCCTCCCTCCCCATTTCATCTGTCTAGACGGTCTAGGTTTGTCTTAGCTTTCCTTCCAGGGAGCAAGTGTCTTTTATTTTCTTGGCTGCAGTCATTGCTCACAGTAATTTTGAAGCCCAAGAAAATAAAAACTGTCACTGCTTCCACTTTTACCCTTTTTATTTGCCATGAAGTGATGGCACCAGATGACATGATCTTTGTTTTTTGATTCTTGAATTTTAAGCCAGCTTTTTCACTTGCCTCTTTCACCCTCATCAAGAGACTCTTTATGAAACTCAAATGAGTACCAAGGTAGAAACTGCATGCAAATTAACATTGAGCTTTATTAGAGTCACAATTTGAGGACTGACATGGGATACAGTGCAGTGTTAGTAGGCATTTCCGTATTTATTGAACCTGGTCTTGTGATAAGACATAGTGAGCACACCACATCTAGAGAGTAGCCCCCACTCTCCACAATTAGAGAGTCAGTGGGCAGCAGCAAAGGCTCAGCACAACCAAAAATTAATAGCTAATTAATCTTTAAAAATAGATATACATGAGAAGATGTACAGATATATGACAATTAATGAAATGCAACTATGGAAGAATAAAAATACTTTTGAAGCATGGATTTGCTAGAAAAAGATATTTGAGAAATAATGAAGAACCTGGGTGTTATTCCTTCAGAGTCAGATAGAGGGAAAATTGCCATTAAAGAGAAAGAAATGAAAGTGCTCTTCACAGCAAGTGGAAAGGATAGGCTTCTCCTAGCACCTGTTATTCGGAGAAGGCGATGGCACCCCACTCCAGTACTCTTGCCTGGAAAATCCCATGGACGGAGGAGCCTGGTGGGCTGCAGTCCATGGGGTCGCTAAGAGTAAGACACGACTGAGTGACTTCCCTTTCATTTTTCACTTTCATGCATTGGAGAAGGAAATGGCAACCCACTCCAGTGTTCTTGCCTGGAGAATCCCAGGGATGGGGAGCCTGGTGGGCTGCCATCTATGAGGTCACACAGAGTCGGACATGACTGAAGCGACTTAGCAGCAGCAGCAGCAGCACCTGTTATTATTCTCAAAATTAAGAGAACTGTGTAACTAAGTACTAACTGATCTTATATGTATCTCTTATTAAGGTAGTGCATTTCTTTTTTCTCAAAAACTGTTTTTTTTAAAGATTTTCTTGTAAGAAAATAGAAGAGTTTGCCAGAATTAGCCTCCTACATTTCCCCAAAGTGTATAGTGAAAGTCACTTAGTCATGTCTAACTCCTGCCACCCCATGGACTGTAGCCAGCCAGGATCCTCTGTCCTTGGAATTCTCCAGGCTAGAATACTAAAGGGAGTAGCCCTTCCATTCTCCAAAGGATCTTCCCAACCCATGGATTGAACCTAGGTCTCCTGCACTGCAGGTGGATTCTTTACCATCTGAGCCACCAGAGAAGCTCACATTTCCAAAAGATTATGTTTATTATTCTGCCATTCTGTTAAAAATTATCTTAGACTGCAAAAGTAATGGTTTACTGCTTTCATGTATTATTTATTCATTTTTATTTTTAATGGATTTCTAAGAATAAAATAGATTATTTGTAGTGTTTTCTTACAACCTAGGCTTAAATATTCTATAAGTATTACTTCAACTATTACAAAGGTTGCATTATTATATATTTATAATCATCATTACTTACTTTTATCAATTGTTAATACATATCATCAATATTTTATAGCATGTACTAGAAATAATTTCAGGTGGTTTTGAGAATACCAAAGCTGGTCTTCAGCCCAGAATATAATTCTCTGGCTTATTTTTTTTTCTTTTTCAACAATACTTTCCTTTGCAAGAATAAATGTCCTCTATCTATTTTAGAAAATTATAGATCATTGACTTTTTTTTTTTTTAGTTATTTATTGCTGTATTGAAACTGTATGAGAACTCTGTGGCTCAAAGCAACAATTTTATTTTGTTTATCAGTTTACGGTGAGAAACTTAAGAATTACTTCACTTGACACTTAATTCTGTTTGGCATCAGCTGGGAGGTTGACTAAGGCTAGAGAATTGAATTTGGAGATGGCTCTCACTCTTGTGGCTAGAGAAATTAACTATCAGCTCAGAGGTCAGCTGAGAAATTCAAGGATCTTGTCACTGAAATTCATAAACTTTCTCAAAGAATGGAGGCTGTTTTTAAACACATAAAATGTATAAGTTACCACTCTCTTATGCCGTGGGCCTGAATCTCGGCAAAAGAATAATTTCTTTCATATTTTATTGATCAGAGTAGTTTTAGAACCCACTCAGATTCAAAGGAAGGGGTTACACAGATCCTACAGCTAACAGAATGTTAGCCGTCCACCATCATATGGATTATATGTGGATGAACACCAAATTAATTGTTGTATCAGTCTGACTTCAAAAAAAAGTTGTGCTGCCAGGCATAAGAATGTTAGAAAGATCAACAGAAAAAATACTGAACGTGTCTATCTTGCAACACTTTACTCTTTAAATTGACATCAATCACTGGAAGTTCCCTTGATGAAACTTTTCCTGTTTTTCCCCCTTTGGTGAACCTTAGAACACTTTGAAGATACATTAGAGCAGGGAGATTGAGACATGAGAGAAGAATCAATACTCGTGAGGAAAATCAGGATATAAGAGAAGAATTCTCTTTCTTTCATTACCTAAAATGTTAACAACAGAATTCTGAGAATAAATCAGACTTTTGACCGACATCCTGAGCAGACTTAGTGAAACCATGCCTGGACTTCTGACTCATACAAATAATAAATATTCATTATTATAAGTCACTAGATCCATGGTAGTTTGTTACATAAAAAAGGAAAACTAATATAATGATATATTTTAATAAATAGTGGCAACCCACTCCAGTGTCCTTGCCTGGAGAATCCCAGGGATGGAGTGCCTGGTGGGCTGCCGTCTATGGGGTCATACAGAGTCGGATACGAGTGAAGCGACTTAGCAGCAGCAGCAGCTCTTATTTTTGATTTAGATAAATATTTCTCTATTTTTTTTGTTGTTGTTGTTCATATGCTGTGTCCCATTTGAGAAATTACTGGCTGTTCCAAGATCCTAGAGATTTTTTGTCTATGCTATTTTCTAGAAGATGAGTTATTTTACCTTTTGCAATCTATTTAGAGTGTGCTTGGTGTATGGTATATGGTAGCTTTCATGGTTTACTGTCTTTCATGAAACTATTTAATTAATCTAATGCCAAGATTTTAAAAGACTGAATATTTTGCACTACTTTGCAGGGCCACCTTTTCAGTGTATGAAAATCCATTTATATCTGGGTCCCTTTAGCATCTTGAATATATTCTACAGTTTTAATTATCTATCTTTGTGCCTATAACACCCTGACTAATTGCAGTAGCTTTATATTAATTATAAATTAATACACAGTGAACTCTGTTCTTGAAAATAGTCTTATTTTTTTTACTGTTCACGCTTCTGTAGGTTTTAATATCATTTTATTAATTTCCATATGTATACACACACACACAGAAACACACACACACTGATTGCAGTTGGACTAAAACTGTTTGAAGAATTTGTGTCCAAGCTAATTCTGGTTGTTATCAAAATCCCTTTCTTTTCAGCTGCATAACTGAGATTCTTACTCTTTGCTGACTGTCTCTTAAAGGCTTTTCTCTAGTCCTAAAGGGCTTCTGCAGTTTCTTGCTACATTAACTTCTTTAGCATGTCTACTCTTTTAATTAAGCCAGTAGGAATGATTTATCTACACTGCTAAAATAGTGTCCCATGTAAAATGTTACATAATCATGGAAGTAACATCTCAACTCTACTGCCATGTAATGAAAGCTAACCCCAGGGTAATATCCCTTCCACTTTGATATATTTCTTGGTGAAAAGCAAGTCACATTCCCATATACAAATGGGCAGGGTCATACTGAGCCATGTACACCAGAAAGTAGCATAACCATTGGGAATCACCTAAGAATCAGTCCATCGCAAAGCATAGAATATGAAAGTGCAAACTCTAGAGAATAAATGAAGTTTGCATGTATTATCCTTGACAAGGACTTTATACCTAGAATATATAAAGAATATGTATAAATCCATGACAGAAAGAAAGAGAACCTAGAATGTAACAGAGACATCACAAAAGGGAAAATGAAATATAAATATATGAAAATCACTCAATGTATGATTGATGAAGTGAAAACAAAATCACATTAAAACTTCACTGTATAAAACAAAATGGTTAAAATATAATTGCAAGTATATGAAATAATTAGAATGCACAAACTCTAATGATTGGAATAAAAATTTGTATAACTGCTTTTAATTACATAACTGATCACAAGAGCCGCCACTCATAGGTATATACTCAACAATAATCTGTATATAAATATATTAAAAGTCATGTCAATATGCATTAGTCATATTTTCAGTCCTATATAACTTGAAACTATATAGTCAAATATATTTCAAAAGCATTTTGGATAAATTCATTGCATTATATTTCTAAAATATAATTTTAAGTAACACTGGACATAAGTAGAATACTGCCACATATGACAGCATAGCATTGACAAAACATGATAGAAGTGAAAAAATAGAACACTAGATTATTCTATTTACATAATGTTCAAAAGGTTGCAAATGAATCCATGGAAGTACAATTGAACATTAATTAAGTTGGAGAAAGTAGGCTTCTATAGTCTTGGAATTAATGCTTAATTTTTGTGGTGGCTACATAGTTGTATTAACTTTTAACAATTCACTGAACTTTTCACATAATATTTATACATCCTTCTCCACATTTGTCATACTTTAATAAAAATATTTTTTAAAGAAGTGAGAGTTTATTGGAACTGACATAAATATATGTAATTTGCTTCAGAAGTTAAAGTTAAAATAATTATTCTAAAAATTAATAGCCTTGAGGTAGACAGTTCCACTATTTTAAAAGCTTTTTTTTCTCTTCCATGGAATTTTAACAGAAAGTTTTCAGTGGGCATTTGAAAATTTCTTTTTATAACTAGAGCCACAACTCAAAGATATGCTAATAAAATGTATTAATTTTAATGTCAGAGTCTTAAGATGTATATTAATTTATAAAATTATTTGTTTATTCACAAATTCAGAAAGACAAATAGAAAACTTGGCTAATGCATTTTGCCATTCAAAACTAACACATATTGAATTTTTTACCATGAATTTTATATGCACTGTCTTAATTAATCCTCATGGAAACACTGTCAATTAGATGTTGTTATTATCCACATTAGATATAAAGCTTAGAGGAATTAAATAACTTGCCCAAAGTTACAAAATTTGGGACTACAACTGTTCTTTGAACTCAGGCTCTTTGATGCTACACCAGTAATGTTCGTCAGTTTACAGTTTCCTGAGATTGCAAATGTTACTGATTATATAGTCTTCACATTATGTTCTTTCTAGATTTGTGGGAGGTTCTGAAATGTACAAGATTATTCTTAAAATAATCTTCAAATAATATTTTATGTTCTTAAATATTTTATTAAAAGTAATAACTAATGCAAGATAGAAAGTAGTATATATAAAATCAGCCATACACATGGCAATATGAAGACAGCCTAACTTCATTTGGATGGCTTGTGTAAGTCCAAATTTTAAACCAAATTCCAAGCCCTTTCATTGCATTTTCCAACATTAGGTAAGGTAAAGGGAATTGAAAGTGTTTGGAAAGTTAGATACCTATAATAAACATTTTCCATTATTTTTGACAGTAATAGAAAAGAAATTGGCAAAACCCATTAGTTGATTCAAAAGAGAATATGGTAGGCAGAATAATGCATCCTTTTTTTACCCCCATAGCCACTAAAATTGTCCATGACTATGTTACATTACGTGGCCAAAGACCCTTAGGTGTAACCAAGTCCATGGGCTTTGAGATTAAGAGACTATCATGGATTGTCCAGAGGGAGGAGTCCAATCTAATCACATGAGTACTTAAAAGTAGAAAATCTTTTCCTGATTCTAATCCAGAGATATATAATGATGGAAAAGGGGTCAGAGATATGGCAACACGAGAAGAACTTGATACCTTGTTGGTAATTTTGAAATATAGGTGCTTTGTAGAAGGAGTGCAGAAAGGTCTATGGGGATGAGGGTGGTCTCCAACTAACAACCAGCAAAGAAACGGAAACCTCAGTCCTATACCACATATAACTGAATTTTGCTAACACATGAATGAGCTTGGAATTTGTGTTTCTTCTAGAGCCTCCAGGAAATAACACAGCGCTGTCAGTCCCTTGATTTTAGCCTTTTGGGATCTGTGTGAGACTTCTGGCCTCCAGAACTTTAAAGGTAAAAGATTTGTGTTACTTCTGATGCAGTATGTGGGGAAATTTGTTATTGTGGCAGTATAAAATGAATATAGTATATTAGGCAATATATTTTCTAAGCAGTCAAGTTCTTAGGGACATATACATGATTGTGAGGTGGAAAAAGTTGGACTTGGATATATGAAGGTCATGGCAGGGTGGCTGAAAATTCTTCCAAAGGGGGAAAAAAAAAAAAAGAATTCCACCATTCACTCAAATCCCACTTCTAGTTGTATCCTTGAATGATAACAGGACTATCTAGACTAAAAGCCAAAATTTTAGCAGCAGTACACAAGATGACTTGCTTCACTTTCTATATTATTTGCACAGTGTTTTAAATAATAGTTAAACATTACAAAAAGCTTATTAGGAGAAACGTTACTTCTAATTAACTTATTCCTCTTGAAATAATCATGTCAAATAGATATTCTCCATCTAAAAGTAAAGTTTTTTTTTAATTATTTATTTTAATTGGAGGCTAGTTACTTTACAATATTGTAGTAGTTTTTGCCATACATTGACATGAATCAGCCATGGGTGTACATGCGTTCCCCATCCTGAACCCCTCCTTCCACCTCCCTCCACATCCCATCCCTCAGCATCATCCCAGTGCACGAGCCCTGAGCACCCTGTCTTGTGCATCGAACCTGGACTGGCGATCTATTCCACATTTGATAATATACATGTTTCAATGCTATTCTCTCAAATCATCCCACCCTTGCCTTCTCCCACAGAGTTCAAAAGTCTGTTTTTCACATCTGTGTCTCTTTTGCTGTCTTGCATATAGGGTCATTGTTACTATCTTTCTAAATTCCATATATATGCGTTAATATACTATATTGGTGTTTTTCCTTCTGACTTACTTCAGTCTGTATAATAAGCTCCAGTTTCATCCACCTCATTAGAACTGATTCAAATGTGTTCCTTTAAATAGCTGAGTAACAGTCCATCGTGTATACACACCACAGCTTTCTTATCCATTTGTCTGCCGATGGACATCTAGGTTGCTACCATGTCCTGGATATTGTAAACAGTGCTGTGTTGAACATTGGGGTACACGTGTCTCTTTCAATTCTGGTTTTCTCGGTATGTATGCCCAGAGGTGGGATTGCTAGGTTGTATGGCAGTTCTATTTCCAGTTTTTAAGGAATCTCCACACTGTTCTCCATAGTGGCTGTACTAGTTTGCGTTCCCACCAACAGTGTAAGAGGGTTCCCTTTTCTCCGCACCCTCTCCAGCATTTATTGTTTGTAGACTTTTTGATAGCAGCCATTCTAACCAGCGTGAGATGGTACCTCATTGTGGTTTTGATTTACATTTCTTTGATAATGAGTGATGTTGAGCATCTTTCATGTTTGTTAGCCATCTGTATGCTAAAAATAGTTTTATAAAGCCATGCTACTTTGCATGGACTGTGGTGAGATATGCATGGGATATATTTATTAAAATAGCAAATGATACTTTTAATTCTCTATCTTCACCTTGTTAAAAAAAAAACAAACAACTTTTCTGCATTGTATATCATCTGTATCTGTACACCTACTTTTGTTTTGGTTACATCTTCTTCTTCACCCAAAGAATAACCTAATTTGGATAGTATTTTTTTTCATTAACAAAATATTAGAATATAGGATTCATCCCAATTCCCAAATGAAAAGACACAAATACAAAGCAAAATATTCAAATGAAATAATTAGAGTTTTAGGCTTAAAAAGAAAATTAATCATACTCAAATAAGTACATAACAATTTTGAAACCAGTTGGCACTCACTATTAATAACAGTCAATCATTTTGTTTGACAATAAATGATATATAATACTTAACTGGCATAGGTAAGAAAGAGCATGTAGTTTGAAAGCTGTTAGAAATAATACACAAAATATTTAATATAAGTGTGTTGGTCAAGAGTAATTTCTTGGTTTAGGCATGTGGCCATTCAGGTGACTAAAGTATAATGGTGAGCATGATGGAAATAAGTGTTGCCCTTAAAGAATAGAAAAGGATATATATATATATATATATATTTATATATTTATATTTATATAATATATCAATATGCACAATAAGACAAATATGGTGACATAAGGACAAAGTTTCATAAACTCACCAAGAAATCTTCAAAGTGGTCTTCAAGGAAGGTTTGAAAATCATGAGTATAACTTATCCAGGTGAGGAGCAGCATTCACAAATGGACAGAGGTCACACAATTTATGGAACTAAATGAAAAGTAAAAGACACTCGAAACAGCCAGTGTTTACCTTTACAACTGTATCAGTTCAGTTTAGTTCAGTTCAGTCGCTCAGTCGTGTCTGACTCTTTGCAACCCCATGAATCACAGCTCACCAGGTCTCCCTGTCCATCACCAACTCCCAGAGTTCACTCAAACTCATGTCCATCAAGTCGGTGATGCCATCCAGCCATCTCATCCTCCGTCGTCCCCTTCTCCTCCTGCCCCCAATCCCTCCCAGCATCAGGGTCTTTTCCAATGTATAGAGATCACCATTAAATATTTGTGTTTCAGAGTGGTCTTGTGGGCAGTATTGTGTGTGTGTTAATCATTCAGTTGTGTCTGACTCTCTGTGACCCCATGGACTGTAGGACCCCATGAACCTGCCAGGTTCCTCTGTCCATGGAATTCTCCAACAAAAATACTGGAGTGGATTTCCATTTCTTTCTACAGTGGGAAGTGTTAAATAATTTAGATTTTATTCTGGAGTGAAATATTAAACTGTAAGGGGCACTGAGCAACACAGTGACATAACGAAAATAGCTGTTAAGAATATCACTTTAATGACAATGTGGAAAATTAACAGGAGAAAAGAAAAATTGGAATCTGCTAAAATGGTTAAGGGAAACTATAGTGTCTGAAATGAGTGTATTGAAAGAAATAATAAATAACTGCAGTTTCTTGAGAAATGTTTAGAAGAGTGACCCAAGGACCTGACTAATTGGATGTGAGGGAGATGGCTGGAGTAAAGATTTCCAGAAGAAATATCAATAACCTCAGATACGCAGATGACACCACCCTTATGGCAGAAAGTGAAGGACTGAAGAGTCTCTTGATGAAAGTTAAAGAGGAGAGTGAAAAAGTTGGCTTAATACTCATCATCAAGAAAACTAAGATCATGGCATCCTGTCTCATCACTTCATAGGAAATAGATGGGGAAACAATGGAAACAGTGACAGACTATTTTCGGGGGCTCCAAAATTACTTCAGATGGTGACTGCAACCATGAAATGAAAAGACACTTGCTCCTTGGAAGAAAAGCTATAACCAACCTAGATAGCATATTAAAAAGCAAGAGACATTACTTTGCCAATAAAGGTCTATCTAGTCAAAGCTATGGTTTTTCCAGTGGTCATGTATGGATGTAAGAATTGGACTATAAAGAAAGCTGAGTGCTGAGAAATTGATGCTTTTGAACTGTGGTATTGAAAAAGACTCTTGAGAGTTCCTTGGACTGCAAGGAGAACAAACCAGTCAATCCGAAAGGAAATCAGTCCTGACTAGTCATTGGAATAACTGATGCTGAAGCTTAAACTCTAGTACTTTGGCCACCTGAAAGGAAGAACTGACTCATTTGAAAAGACCCTGATGCTGGGAAAGATTGAAGGCAGGAAAAGAAAGGGACGGCAGAGAATGAGATGGTTGGATGGCATCACAGACTCAATGCACATGAGTTGAGCAAGCTCTGGAACTGGTTATGGACAGGGAGGCCTGGCATGTTGCAGTTCACGGGGTTGCAGAGTCGGACATAACTGAGGGCCTGAATTGAACTGAGGGAGAGAGGATCATCAGAGTCATAGCAAACACTCAAGTTTTTCTTTTGTTTGTTTTGTTAACCTTAGAAATAGCTACTTGGTCTTAAGTACTGTTTTGTAGATATGCTGACTATAACTTTCATGTCTCTTCAATTTTGCTCACCTCTCTGTGGTAAGATCCAGTTTAGTTTTGAATACTAATATTTATCAGATAATTTTATGATATGTTCTCAATACCATATATATGTTTAGTGAATTAGTCATCTTTTTACAGAAATCTCAATTAAAAATGCTACTCTAATATAATTGCACTGATGCAAAAGGTAGTGGAAATGTAACTTTAATATTTAGAAGGAAAAATATTTCAAAGTTTAAGCTTGCTTTTAATACTTTAAATGACTCTTTCATCTCCTTCTCTTAAATATGCCCCCAAATATGTTGACACCGCTGATTTTTTTTTCATTCTGTATATAATTTTAGTTAAGAATTTAATTAACTATTATATCCACACTTTAATAATTAACAAATGCATTTTGCTCTTTAGAATATCAGAACATCATAATTAAAATTTTAATCTGCTTTTAACTGCTTATCCTTATCTCTTTTATGTATATAAAATTTCAGTGTGTATGTGCACTTCTCTCTCTCCTGTATATATATTTACCCATACTTAAATATATATGTGTGTGTTTGTGTGTGTGTGTGTCTGTATCTATGTTTGCCTGTTTTTATTTAATCTCCCCAAAGGAAAAGAGAACATCATTTTTACATGAGTGATATCATAATTTAGTAAACTGCTTCATTTCTAAAATATCCCTAATAATCTGTATATATAACTGCATGTATTTTCATCAGTTATTTAAAAGGATATCTAGTAGTTTGTACTGTAAATATATTACATTATATTGTAATATATGTTGCACATTATAATGATTTATATTGAAGTTTGCAGTTTATCTTTTAACTCAATATAGATCTTGGGTTATATTATTGGCCATGGTAGTGATAAATACAGAGAAAAAATAACTTGAAGTATAGAGAAATTATTGTTGATATTATTATCTTCTGCATTTTATTCCACACTGTTTAATAATAAACTTATTTCCCCCAAACATCTTGGGTATTATTATTCATCCTGGTGCCAGATATTAACAAGAGACTAGAGTTGAAAAAATTGTCAGACGTCTCCTAGTTCATCTGAAAAGAAGCTATGAGAACATGAGTGTTCTTCAGTAATCACTCTTTCTCAGTGCTATAAGAAAACCTATGTTGAAGGAAATTGATATTGCTAAGATCTTTCCCTCCTTTTCAAACATTTATTTACCTAAACTATGTTTTAAGAGTCTAAGTCTTTCAGGAATTAATTTGCCCCTCCATTCCATAGACTGAATTAAAGAAACACTCCCTCATGGGGCAAAGACGTTTATTAGAAATTTCAGCAGCATTGGATTTTGATGTTCACATATTAGCAATATGACCTTTAATAACTGGTTCAAGAGAAGAACTTGTGATTGATTCACTAAGAGTCAACATTATTGTAATTGATTTATTGATTCAGTAAGTACCCCTGTGCAATTGCCATAAACAGCACTCATTACCATTAATCTGAGATAATTCTTGAGTTCATGTGTATTACTGAAAAAACATTTGTGGTGTAGGGCTGAGAACACATACAGCACTGTGTTTCAGATCTTATTTCTTGGGTGATTTATGAAAAGTTTCATTGAATTTGGTCCATGAAATAAAAATACAAATGTTAATTAGTCTAAAGATGCTCTATCCTGGAAGATTCCCATATTAAAGAATAGTTTGAACTCTCAAATTAGATAAGACAAATGAAGGTGTTGTCTCCACAAACTCTCTCTATTTAGACTCATATTCAATGAGGTGGTGTCACTGGGCTACAAAATTAATAGATTCTAAGGGTAATTATGCATGTTCACAATTTGTTCATGAGCTTATATAGAAAGATATTTTTACAGAAAGAATTTTAGTGTACATATAAGATGCATGTTTATATGAAAAACTTACAAGTATATACAAAGGGCTGAAGAGACAGTAGATTCAAATGTGTTAACCACTCAACTTAAATACATAAAATAATGAAATACATAAAATAATGAAAACTATTGAGACAAAAATTACTTCAGATTTCCTCAGTTGGAAAATTAGAGAGAGTATGTTATCACCTATTCAGGTGAAAAAGTTGTATTTGAATAAAATATGTGGGTATTAAAACTTATATATCAAGAACCAATTCAATAAAGTTTCATTGAGACCCAAGTATAGATTTGGGGGAAAATTTTTTTCCAATATATAAATATGCTATAATATATGAGACTCCACATCCTGTTTGCTATGCTTTGTCTTATTTGATTAAAAATAATTATGGTTTAGGAGCTATAATTAATTTAATTCTGCTTCCCTAGAACTTCTTGATCTGCAGTAAGTCTACCCCCCTATTAAATCACTTTAGATTAAATTTTCGTCTATTCTTTTGAAAACTAAGGAAAAATAACCAATTCTATCTTCTTACAAATTCCTGCAATAAGGAAGTTAGAGGTTACATTTTTTGTTTGTTTGTTTGTTTTCTTTTTGATGTGCCATGAGTACTTCAATTAAAGATCCTTTCATTTGAATGTAATTCATCACTTTAAGGAGCTAAGCTTCCTTTTCTTCTATTTCTTTGCATTGATCGCTGAGGAAGGCTTTCTTATCTCTCCTTGTTATTCTTTGGAACTCTGCATTCAGATGCTTCTATCTTTCCTTTTCTCCTTTGCTTTCTGCTTCTCTTCTTTTCACAGCTATTTGTAAGGACTCCCAGGCCTTTTTGCTTTTTTGCATTTCTTTTCCATGGGGATGGTCTTGATCCCTGTCTCCTGTACAATGTCATGAACCTCCATCCACAGTTTATCAGACACTCTATCAGATCTAGTTCCTTAAATCTATTTCTTACTTCCACTGCATAATCATAAGGGATTTGATTTAGGTCATACCTGAATGGTTTAGTGGTTTTCCCCACTTTCTTCAATTTAAGTCTGAATTTGGCAATAAGGAGTTCATGATCTGAGCCACAGTCAGTTCCTGGTCTTGTTTTTGCTGACTGTATAGAGCTTCTCCATCTTTGGCTGCAAAGAGTATAATCAGTCTGATTTTGGTGTTGACAATCTGGTGATGTCCATGTGTAGAGTCTTCTCTTGTGTTGTTGGAAGAGGGTGTTTGCTATGACCAGTGCATTCTCTTGGCAAAACTCTATTAGCCTTTGCCCTGCTCCATTCTGTATTCCAAGGCCAAATCTGCCTGTTACTCCAGGTGTTTCTTAACTTCCTACTTTTGCATTCCAGTCCCCTATAATGAAAAGGATATCTTTTTTTGGTGTTAGTTCTAAAAGATCCTGTAGGTCTTCATAGAACCATTCAACTTCAGCTTCTTCAGCATTACTGGTTGGGGCATAGACTTGGATTACTGTAATACTGAATGGTTTGCCTTGGAAACGAACATGGACGTGAGTTTGAGTGAACTCCAGGAGTTGGTTATGGACAGGGAGGCCTGGCGTGCTGCAATTCATGGGGTCGCAAAGAGTCGGACACAACTGAGCAACGGAACTGAACTGAACTGAAAGCTTCCTTAGTATAATGAAAGCACTTTAATGTATGAAGCTCATTTTTCAATCTGTCTTGCTGAAGACTGAACAGAGAAATGAATAAAATGTACATTTAAGATAAATAATTTCTTTAGCTATATAAATGTGCAAAGATAACCATGGTGATTTTTATAACATAATTGCTGCTGAGGGTTTTGAGAGAAATCTCCCACCTTCTTTTCATCCTACTCATATGGTTCTTTTCAATTCTGTTAGCAAGTTAGCAAAAATCAAATGGACATGAACCTGATGTTCTGAAGAAAGCATTCAAAAAAGACTAGAGGTTTTGCTGTTTCATCTGGGAGATGTGGCATTTACCCTTTTCTGGTGATCTCTGACTGCATTTGGACTGTCAAGATAGTGGTAGAAGCCAGGAACATCTTTACCATCTGTGCTTGGCACGCATGTTACAAAGTGACTGCCAAAGGACAAACAGCTTCTTTTAGCATGCACCTCATGTGCCATTTTTTCTACCTTTTAACTCTCCATGAGGTTACATTGCAGATGACTTGGCAGGAGAGTAGTGGGCCAATTGAAATATAAGTGTTGTACAAAAATCAATAAATCTCCATTTTAGAGAAAGTATTTACTATCTGGATACTTATAGGTATCATCTATTTGCTAAACTTTATACATTTACCTAAATCCTATACTGTCGTTTGGCAAAAATGTTCTCTTCTGAATTGCCATGAATAAAACTCATGCATAAGAAAGAATAGTTTAAAGCCTAACTCAGAAAAAAGAAACTTCAAATACTCTGATTTCAACAATTTTAATAAATATGAGTACTGAATGGGTGGGGCTCATTTTATTATACAATTTCGCTTTAGTGGATAATTTTCTAGTGTCCTCTACTATTGATAATATATATGGAAAAAGTGAACAGAAGAGGGAAAAAAGATAAACACTGAGGTAAGGAAGAATATACAGGTATGTACATGAAAACACCTACATTATAAATATTTTTTAGTTAGGACGCATATATTCAAACCAAAAACATTCACATACGTACATACTGCACTCACGACATTGTATCTGATAGTTATAACTGATTCAAGTGCTTGCTGTATATCTCTGAACCAGTCCATACACTCTGTGATGGGAAGAGTTTTTGTGTGAAATTATTACTGAAACCTGCCTTAGAGTTTTTTGAATGCATTGTATTCTGTATAAATATTTGTGAATGAATGCACGTCTAATAACTGTTCTCTAGTACCCCATTCCAGTACTCTCGCCTGGAAAATCCCATGGACGGAGGAGCCTGGTGGGCTGCAGTCCATGGGGTCGCGAAGAGTCAGACACGACTGAGCGACTTCACTTTCACTTTTCACTTTCATGCATTGGAGAAGGAAATGGCAACCCACTCCAGTGTTCTTGCCTGGAGAATCCCAGGGACGGGGGAGCCTGGTGGGCTGTCGTCTCTGGGGTCGCACAGAGTCGGACACGACTGAAGCGACTTACCAGCACCAGTACCAGTACCAGTAGCTAACAATGGACTCAAGGAAATACATAAATAAATGAACTGGACACAAGCACCTTTTGTGATTTATCAAAATCAAAAAAGTTCCTATTACATTTTTAAAAGATATAAAATTATATACTTGAGGTAATAAGAAAGTAGTATTTTTGATATAATTAAAAATGCATCAGAAAAATAAAATAGAAAATTTTGGGAGACTCTTGTACCCTGAAGAAATTAGAAACCTAACTGGTGCCTTGAATATAGTTGAGGGACTAGAGAGAAAAACTATAGAAAGAAGTGGAGGTAATATATCATCCTTAGCATGTGGCTTAGGAATTTTTTATAATCCGAGAAGAAAAGAAGGGAAGTATTCAATCAGTAGTTTAAATGGGGAAATTTAAAATATATGAGTAGTACTTAAAGAAGAATATGTGTGTGTGTAAGAAAAATTGGGGAAGGGATGTGAAGGTACTGGATGCAGGTAGCTTCATTGCAAGAGATTAAGGCATTAGTAATGAGGATTTGAACTATAGTGGAGTCTCCTGGAACAAGGGGCAGGGCAGAGAAGCGCAGTTTTGTAACCAGAATAATGCTATACCCTTTTGAGGTGTGTCTTTCTTTGTCTATGAACATCTCTAAGCATTCATACAACACCAAAAATCTTGAATATACTTTTGATATAAGAGACTAAATTTAAAAAAAGAAAAAAAATTCAAAATCCTTTTTAAGCATCTTATCTTCTCTCCTATGTATCATAGCACATATTTCTCTGTTCACACTTCCTTCTTTTCTTTCCTCATGGTTGTCAGGCCATATTTTTCAAAAAATTAAAAAAAAAAAATTTTAAAGGTACGTAACTTTTGGAAAGTACAGTGTTTTTACAATTCTCAACTTTTTGTCTGATGAAAAGAAACTATCTCCAATTTGTAACACTGGAATTTTGGTAAATTAATTTTTGTATTAAAAATACATAGGGGCAACTCAAATTGATGGATATATAAAAGAAAAAATGTGACAAGTGCAATATAATCTCTCAATACTTGGGCCACCTGATTCAAAGAGCCAACTCTTTGGAAAAGACCCCGATGATGGGAAATATTGAAGGCAAGAGAAGGGGACGACAGAGGACGAGATGGTTGGATGGCATCACTGAATCAATAAACATGAATTTGAGCCTGCTCCAGGAGATGGTAAGGGACAGGGAAACATGGTGTGCTGCAGTCCAGGGGTTGCAGAGTCGGACATGACAGAGCGACTGAACAACAACAAATGATATAATCATTTGATTGTCTATGTTACTCCACTTCAATATCTGATGTATGAGCTACCAAAATTATTAATTGTGATGCCAGGAGTTCTAGTGAGTTGTATTTTGTAATTCATCTAAAATCACTGACAGTTCACAGCACATACTGAGTGTTTAGTAAATATTGGCTATTATAACTTCTTGAATTCCATCTGAAATTGTTAAGAGCCAAACCTCTTGATGTTTTTTATTCTTTAGTCACTAAGTCATATTTGACATTTTGCAACCCATGGACTGCAGCATGCCAGACTTCTCTGTCATTCACTATCTCCTGGAGTTTGCTGAAACTCCTGTCCATTGAGTCAGTGATGTTATCTAACCATAACATCCTCTGCTGCCCCCTTCTCCTCTTGCCCTCAGTCTTTCCCAGCATCAGAATCTTTTCTAGTGAGTGGGCTCTTCACATCAGGTGGCCAAAATATTGGAGCTTCAGCTTCAGCATCAGTCTTTCCAATGAATATTCAGGGTTGATTTCCTTTATGATTGATAGGTTTGATATCTTTTTCGTCCAAGGGACTCTCAAAAGCCTTTTCTAGCACCACAATTCTAAAGCAACAAGTCTTCAGTGCTGCCTTCTTTATGGTTCAACTCTCACATCCATCATGACTACTAGAATAAACATAGCTTTGACTATGCAGACCTTTGTTAACAAAGTGATGTCTCTTTTTAATACAGAGATTTAATACAGAGATGTCTGTTTAATATACTATATCTAGGTTTGTCATAGCTTTCCTTCCAGGGAACAAGTATCTTTTAATTTCATGGCTGAAGTCACCATCCACAGTGATTTGGAGCCCAAGAAAATAAAATCTATTACTTCTTCCATCATTTCCCCTTTTCCACTGTTTCCCCTTATAGTTGCCTTGACATGATGGGACAAGATGCCATGGTCTTAATTTGTGAATGTTGAGGTTTAAGCCAGCTGTTTCACTCTCTTCTTTCCCTTCATCAAGAGGTTCTTTATATCCTCTTCACTTTCTGCCATTAAAGTGCTTTCTTCGGCATATCTGAGGTTATTAGTATTTCTCCAAGAAATCTTGATTCCCAGCTTGTGCTTCATCCAGCGCAGCATTTTGTATAATGCAATTTGCATAGAAGTTAGATAAGCATTTCCTCTAAAGTCAGGAACAAGACAAGGGTGCCCACTTTCACCATTACTATTCAACATAGTTTTGGAAGTTTTGGCCACAGCAATCAGAGCAGAAAAAGAAATAAAAGGAATCCAAATTGGAAAAGAAGAAGTAAAACTCTCACTATTTGCAGATGACATGATCCTCTACATAGAAAACCCTAAAGACTCCACTAGAAAATTACTAGAACTAATCAATGACTATAGTAAAGTTGCAGGATATAAAATCAACACACAGAAATCCCTTGCATTCCTATACACTAATAATGAGAAAACAGAAAGAGAAATTAAGGAAACAATTCCATTCACCATTGCAACGGAAAGAATAAAATACTTAGGAATATATCTACCTAAAGAAACTAAAGACCTATATATAGAAAACTATAAAACACTGGTGAAAGAAATCAAAGAGGACACTAATAGATGGAGAAATATACCATGTTCATGGATTGGAAGAATCAATATAGTGAAAATGAGTATACTACCCAAAGCAATTTATAGATTCAATGCAATCCCTATCAAGCTACCAACAGTATTCTTCACAGAGCTAGAACAAATAATTTCACAATTTGTATGGAAAAACAAAAAACCTTGAATAGCCAAAGCTATCTTGAAAAAGAAGAATGGAACTGGAGGAATCAACCTACCTGACTTCAGGCTCTACTACAAAGCCAGTTATCAAGACAGTATGGTACTGGCACAAAGACAGAAATATTGATCAATGGAACAAAATAGAAAGCCCAGAGATAAATCCACACACATATGGACACCTTATCTTTGACAAAGGAGGCAAGGATATACAATGGAGAAAAGACAATCTCTTTAACAAGTGGTGCTGGGAAAACTGGTCAACCACTTGTAAAAGAATGAAACTAGAACACTTTCTAACACCATACACAAAAATAAACTCAAAATGGATTAAAGATCTCAATGTAAGACCAGAAACTATAAAACTCCTAGAAGAGAACATAGGCAAAACACTCTCCGACATACATCACAGCAGGATCCTCTATGACCCACCTCCCAGAATATTGGAAATAAAAGCAAAAATAAACAAATGGGACCTAATTAACCTTAAAAGCTTCTGCACAATAAAAGAAACTATTAGCAAGGTGAAAAGACAGCCTTCAGAATGGGAGAAAATAATAGCAAATGAAGCAACTGACAAACAACTAAACTCAAAAATATACAAGCAACTCCTACAGCTCAACTCCAGAAAAATAAATGACCCAATCAAAAAATGGGCCAAAGAACTAAATAGATATTTCTCCAAAGAGGACATACAGATGGCTGACAAACACATGAAAAGATGCTCAACATCACTCATTTTCAGAGAAATGCAAATCAAAACCACAATAAGGTATCATTTCACGCCAGTCAGAATGGCTGCGATCCAAAAGTCTACAAGCAGTAAATGCTGGAGAGGATGTGGAGAAAAGGGAACCCTCTTACACTGTTGGTGGGAATGCAAACTAGTACAGCCACTATGGAGAACAGTGTGAGATTCCTTAAAACACTGGATATAGAACTGCCTTATGATCCAGCAATCCCACTGCTGGGCATACACACTGAGGAAACCAGAAGGGAAAGAGACACGTGTACCCCAGTGTTCATCGCAGCACTGTTTATAATAGCCAGGACATGGAAGCAACCTAGATGCCCATCAGCAGATGAATGGATAAGAAAGCGGTGGTACATATACACAATGGAGTATTACTCAGCCATTAAAAAGAATACATTTGAATCAGTTCTAATGAGATGGATGAAACTGGAACCTATTATACAGAGTGAAGTAAGCCAGAAAGAAAAACACCAATACAGTATACTAACGCATATATATGGAATTTAGAAAAATGGTAACAATAACCCTGTGTATGAGAAAGCAAAAGAGACACTGATGTATAGATCAGTCTTATGGACTCTGTGGGAGAGGGAGAGGGTGGGGAGATTTGGGAGAATGGCATTGAAAGATGTATAATATCATGTATGAAATGAGTCGCCAGTCCAGGTTCGATGCACGGTGCTGGATGCTTGGGGCTAGTGCACTGGGACGACCCAGAGGGAGGGTATGGGGAGGGAGGAGGGAGGAGGGTTCAGGATGGGGAACACAGGTATATCTGTGGTGGATTCATTTCAATATTTGGAAAAACTAATACAATATTGTAAAGTTTAAAAATAAAATAAAATTAAAAAAAAAAAAAAGAAGTTAAATAAGCAGGGTGGCAATATGCAGCTTTGATGTACTCCTTTCCCAATTTTGAAACAGTCCATTGTTCCATGTCCAGTTCTGATTATTGCTTCTTAACTTGCATACAGGTTTCTTAGGACACAGGTAAGGTGGTCTGGTATTTCCATCTCTCGAAGAATTTTCCACAGTTTATTGTGATCCACACAGTCAAAGGCTTTAGCATAGTCAGTGAACCAGAATTAGATATTTTTTCTGAAATTCCCTTGTTTTCTCTATGATCCAATGAATTTCGGCAGTTTGAACTCTGGTTTTTATCTCTGGCAATTTGATCTCTGGTTCTTCTGATTCTTCTTCTAACTCTTTGTGACCCCGTAGACTGTGGCCCACCATGCTCCTCTGTCCATGGAATTTTCCAGGCAAGATTACTGAAGTGGATAGCCATTCACTTCACCAGGGGATCTTCCCAACCCAGGGATCGAATCCAGGTCTCCTCCATTGCAGTCAGACTCTTTTCTATACGAGCCACAGGAAAGCTATCTTCTTGACTAGGTTTGTCTAAGCATGAAAGTAGATAACTCTGTGTTCTTCCCCCTCCAATTTATTTGGCCTAATAATCCTGGAGATATTTCCCTAAGAATTTTAAACTTTATTAGTAAAATATTCAAATTGAAATACCCATAGACCAATTATATAAGAGAAAACTCAGGGCAGTTGCATTAGGAAAACTCAAAAGAGATACTGGCTGTGAAAGCATTTTCACAGACAATGGCAGAACTACGTGAGATTGCCAGATAAAGTACAGCTATAGGCAGGCACACACCCACACACATGTGTGCATGAGGAGTAGAGAGAAGAGTGAAAGTTTGAAAATAAATAGTTTTGAGGAAAATAATATGAAGCAAATAAGAAGGAGTATTATGATCAAAAGACAGAAATGCATGATGGTTGAGGAACCTGAAGTAAGAAGTTATTATGACATATGCTACAAAGAGTGCTTGGGAAAATGGATATACTGAGGGAAATTTCACTGGATTTTTTCCACCGTTACAGGAAGATGTGAAACCAGATTCCTATAAGTTAATACAAGAAGTGAGCAGTAGATTGTCCCTATTATTTAAAGAAGTTTGGAAACAGAGATGAAGGGAACAGTTCCACAGAAGTGTGAGTTCCAAGACAAAAGATTTAACCACACAGACCTTGCATGACCACTCATGAGAAATAGAGGGGAGTGAGTCATACATAGATGGACTTTTCATCTACTTGACCTTCAAGATAATTTCACCTTGTTGTGATTCAGTTGCTAAGTTGTTTGACTCTTTGCGACCCCATGAACTGCAGCATGCCAGGCTTCCCTCTCCTCCACTGTTTCCTGGAGTTTGTTCAGATTCAGGTCCATTGAGTTCATCAAACTCTCTCATCCTCTGTTGTTCCCTTGTCCTCTTGCCCTCAGTCTTTCCCAGCATCAGGGATTTTTCAATGAGTCGGCTCCTCACATCAGGTGGCCAAAATATTGGAGCTTTAGCTTCAGTCCTTCCAATGAATGAATATTCAGGGTTGATTTCCTTTCAGTTCAATTCAGTTCAGTCGCTCAGTCATGTCCGACTCTTTGCAACCCCATGAATTGCAGCATGCCAGGACTCCCTATCCATTACCAACTCCCGGAGTTCACTCAGGCTCATGACCATCAAGTCAGTGATGTCATCCAGCCATCTCGTCCTCTGTCATCCCCTTCTCCTCCTGCCCCCAATCCCTCCCAGCATCAGAGTCTTTTCCAATGAGTCAACTCTTTGCATGAGGTGGCCAAAGTACTGGAGTTTCAGCTTTAGCATCATTCCTTCCAAAGAAATCCCAGGGCTGATTCCTTTAATACTGTGTAATTCTATGCAATAAGGAAATAAAGTAGAAGTGTAACTATGAAGCAAGTTCAAAGGCAATGACATTATCTTGAGAGGTGTTAATTCCAGAAATACTTACTATAGAAATATATTGAGTCAGATCTTATTTAAGAAACTGGATAGTCAAACAATATGAGGAGTACACAGGACTTAATGTAAATTCCATGACAGGATGGTGTGCCAGAAAATAAAGTGATAAAATTACAAATTCAGAACATAGTTTGGCTATTAGTATGTAATATGAAAGATATGAAAATAACAATATGACAAAGAGAGATTTGGATTAGTAGAATTCTTTTATATGGCAGAAAGTGAAGAACTAAAGAGCCTCTTGATGAAAGTGAAAGAGGAGAGTGAAAAGTTGGCTTAAAGCTCAACATTCAGAAAACTAAGATTATGGCATCTGGTCCCATCACTTTATGGGAAATAGATGGGGAAACAGTGGAAACAGTGTCAGACTTTATTTTTCTGGGCTACAAAATCAGTGCAGATGGTGAGTTCAGCCATGAAATTAAAAGATGCTTACTTCTTGGAAGGAAAGTTATGACCAACTTAGCATATTAAAAAGCAGAGACATTACTTTGCCAACAAAGGTCCGTGTAGTCAAGGCTATGGTTTTTCCTGTAGTCATGTATGGATGTGAGAGTTGGACTGTAAAGAAAGCTGAGTGCCGAAAAATTGATGCTTTTGGATTGTGGTGTTGGAGAAGACTCTTGAGAGTCCCTTGAACTGCAAGGAGATCCAACCAGTCCATCCTAAAGGAGATCAGTCCTTGGTATTCATTGAACGGACTGATGTTGAAGCTGAAACTCCAATACTTTGGCCACATGATGCAAAGAGTTGACTCATTTGAAAAGACCCTGATGCTGGGAAAGATTGAGGGAAGTAGGAGAAGGGGATGACAGAGGATGAGATGGTTGGATGGCATCACCAACGCAGTGGACATGGGTTTGGGTGGACTCCGGGAGTTGGTGATGGACAGGGAGGCCTGGCATGCTGCAGTTCATGGGGTTGCAAAAAGTTGGACACGACTGAGTGACTGAACTGAACTGAACTTTTATATAGGTATTTAAAAAGTATTCCTCTGGAATGGTGACAGTGCCTGGAGATTTGAGCTGAGAAAGGAACTAGCAGTGCAGACATAGGAGGAGAATCTGCACATGCAGTGACCTTAAACTTGGTGTTTTGAAAAACAGAATAAAAGTTAGTACACTGGATCATCACAAGTAAAAGAGAATTTGGTAGAAAATTGGTGTAGCACTTGTTGAACTACTAAAGAGGGGGGATAAGGAGACGTCTTTAAAGGTGTGAATGATGAGAAAAATGCTAGGAATTTCAAGTGGAGATTGGATCAGACTAAGCTGTTACCTAAAAACTATAAGAGACATTTAGTTGTCTTATGCTGAAGTGTTTCTGAGGTAGAGATCAGGGATTTAAAGATCAGCACTTAATATAGTAAGCTCTTATTCCCAGTAATATAAGAAGTAGTCTTCTGAAGAAGAGGGAAATAAAGAAATCATTTATAGAGAAAGGGAGAGTAAAGCAAATTTGGATCAGTTTTTAGATAATGAAATGCACTAGAAAATAAAAAAGAGTTGTATATTTCCAATCATTAATTAGGATTAAATCATACATTAAACATGCGTTTATTAAGCACTTTCTCCCTATGAGAAGAGCTTCCCAGGTACTGCAGTGGTAAAGAATCAGCCTGTCAGTACAGAAGTCGCAAAAGACATGGATTTCATTTCTGGGTCAGGAAGATCCCTTGGAGAAGGAAATGACAATCCACTCCTATATTCTTGCCTGGAAAATCCCAATGGACAGAGGCACATGGCAGGCTACAGCCCATGAGGTTGCAGAGTTGGACACAACAGACTGAGCAAGCACATACATCTATTCAAATAAGAACAAGGCACTAGGAATATGAAGAGTAAGTTATTGTGATCCCTGACTCATGTAGTTCATGCTTGGGTAAGATAGCACAACCAGGACTACTATGAGTTTGTAATGGATCCCATCAACATAAATTTATAAGTTTATCCAGTTAAGTCACAATCACACAAACAACAATAAAAATCTTTTGTTTTATTCTCTTCCATTAATAACAAAATCTTTAGTGTGTGCACTCTGGAATTTTGCATTAATAACAGTTTGGAGAGTAATGCATAACCATGAATTGGCCTCAGGCCTATAATTTGCTCTGTTGACAAGCATAGAAATTGATAATGTAGAGCAAATCATAAACATTATCTTGAATTAATGCAGCTGCTTGCTGTTATCCACAATTATCTGTATTCAGTTCCTTCACTCAGACCTATTAAAATATGTAGATTATGAGGAGTTTCCTTTAATTCTCAATGTCTATATGTGTCATGCTAATAAAGATTAGATTAATGTATGGGTAGATGGATTGATTCTGAAATATATTTTACAAAATTCAACAATAATATTTGTCAGCTAAGGTAAAGTGATAATAAATGTCAAATGCTTTGGACAAAGATATATTATTGTTTATCCTTGGCTTGGTCATTAGTAAATGGTTAGCCACCTTCTAAGGTCTCTTAATTAAGTTGTTGAATTAAGTAGTGTATGATAAAGATGGTGGTATTTCTGTTTCAATCCATCATTACAGTTTTGGCTTCCACTATTTAATTTATTAAATTATTTAAGTAATTTGAAATCTTGGAAATGGGCCTACACAGTATACACATTTCCAACTAATTATGTCCCAAATAATCTTTTCCAAGCATTATTTTTTGGATTGCCAGATGGCTGCGAACCATCTGTTTATCCAAAACTATAAAGGTATAGAAATAAAATGTATTTTAAACTTAGTAAAAGGCAATTAGTCTTTTGCCAAAGTTTAAACATCGTTAACACCAGAATTTTCTTTTTCAATAATTCCAGTTTTCATTTGGACACCAAGATGTTTATACCAGGAGGCACTTCAACTTGTCATTTACAAAGTCTGATTAACACACTCCTTTATCCCCAAAATACAAAATGTATTAAAAAATCTAGTTTTCTCATCTGTATATCCTTTCTCTGTCAGAGCTCTCATTAAAGAACAAAAGCAGACACAAATCTAAAACTTATTTTTATTTTTCCTTTATTACATGTCATTCAGCCAATCAGTTGGCAAGGAGATTAAAGAAAATTTAAAAATATTCACTCAAATTCCTTTTCTGCAAGCCTCAACCCTTCTTGAATCTTGGTAAAAGTAAACTGTCCTCTGTTATTTTAAGCTCTGGTCTCACCTGTTTGATTATTAGACTGATCTTACTAAAAAGACTTACTTCTTGATTTAATAATACTAACTTTTGTTTGTAAATACTAGACTCCACAATTACCTCAAGTGTTAAGTCCAAAATATTCTACATGTGCTTATGCTACTTTGGAAACTAACTGTTTAGCATGTTCACAGTTGCTTCTAATAAGACCAGTTTTGTAGAATTTATTTTCTTTCCTATGAGATTTTTTTTTTCTTTCTGATGATTTTTAGTAAGGTCAGTGGACCATAAACATCAGGATCTCGTTGGGGTCGGTTTGTTAAAAATAATGATTGCATTACGTTTTTATTACTGCTGTAATAAATTACATAAACTTAAGGTATTCAGCTCAGTTCAGTTGAATCACTCAGTTGTGTCTGACTCTTTGCGACCCATGGACTGCAGCACGCTAGGCCTCCCTACCATCACAAATTCCCAGAGTTTGCCCAAAGCCATGTCCATTGAGTTGGTGATGCCATCCAACCATCTCATCTTCTTTCTTCCCCTTCTCCTCCCACCTTCAATCTTTCTGAGCATCAGGGTCTTTTCCAATGAGTCACTTGTTTGCATCAGGTGGCCAAAGCATTGGAGCTTCAGCTTCAAATCAGTCCCACATTGAACACCCAGAACTGATGTCCTTTAGGATGGAAGGGTTGGATCTCCTTGCAGTCCAGGGGACTCTCAAAAGTCTTCTCCAACACCACAGTTCAAAAGCATCGATTCTTCAGTGCTCAGCTTTCTTTATAGTCCAACTCTCACATCCATACATGACTACTGGAAAAACCATAGCCTTGACTAGATAGACCTTTGTTGACAAAGTAATATCTCTGCTTTTCAATATGCTATCTAGGTTGGTCAAAACTTTCCTTCCAAGGAGTAAGTGTCTTTTATTTTCATGACTGCAATCACCATCTGCAGTGATTTTGGAGCCCCTCAAAATGAAGTCTGCCACTGTTTCCACTGTTTCCCCAACTATTTGCCATGAAGTGATTTCTGCATTATTGACTATGCCAAAGCCTTTGACTGTGTGGATCACAATAAACTGTGGAAAATCCTGAAAGAGATGGGAATACCAGACCACCAGACCTGCCTTTTGAGAAACCTATATGCTGGTCAAGAAGCAATAGTTAGAACTGGACATGGAACAAAAGACTGGTTCAAAATAGGAAAAGGAGTACGTCAAGGCTATATACTGTCACCCTGTTTATTAACTTATCTGCAGAGTACATCATGAGAAATCTGGGCTGGAAGAAGCACAAGCTGGAATCAATATTGCCAGGAGAAATATCAATAACCTCAGATATGCAGATGACACCACCCTTATGGCGGAAAGTGAAGAGGAACTAAAAAGCCTCTTGAGGAAAGTGAAAGAGGAGAGTGAAAAAGTTGACTTAAAGCTCAACATTCAGAAAACTAACATCATGGCATCTGGTCCCATCAATTCATGGGAAAGAGATGAGGAAACAGTGGAAACAGTGTCAGACTTTATTTTTGGGGGCTCCAAAATCACTGCAGATGGTAATTGCAGCCATGAAATTAAAAGACGCTTACTCCTTGGAAGGTAAGTTATGACCAACCTAGATAGCATTTTCAAAAGCAGAGACATTATTTGCCAACAAAGGTCCGTCTAGTCAAGGCAATGGTTTTTCCAGTGCTCATGATGGATGTGAGAGTTGGACTGTGAAGAAAGCTAAGCACCGAAGAATTGATGCTTTTGAACTGTGGTGTTGGAGAAGACTCTTGAGAGCCCCTTAGACTGCAAGGAGATCCAACCAGTCCATCCTAAAGGAGATCAGCCCTGGGTGTTCTTTGGAAGGATTGATGCTAAAGCTGAAACTCCAGTACTTTGGCCACATCATGCGAAGAGTTGACTCATTGGAAAAGACTCTGATGCTGGGAGGGATTGGGGGCAGGAAGAGAAGGAGACGACAGAGGATGAGATGTCTGGATGGCATCACCCACTCGATGAACATTCAGTTCAGTTCAGTTCAGTTCAGTCCCTCACTCATGTCCAACTCTTTGCGACCCCATGAATCATAGCACACCAGGCCTCCCTGTCCATCACCAACTCCTAGAGTTCACTCAGACTCACATCCATCGAGTCAGTGATGCCATCCAGCCATCTCATCCTCTGTCGTCCCCTTCTCCTCCTGCCCCCAATCCCTCAAGCATCAGAGTCTTTTCCAATGAGTCAACTCTTCGCATGAGGTGGCCAAAGTATTGGACTTTCAGCTTTAGCATCATTCCTTCCAAAGAAATCCCAGGGCTGATCTCCTTCAGAATGGACTGGTTGGATGGACATTAGCTTGGATGAATTCCGGGAGTTGGTGATGGACAGGGAGGCCTGGTGTGCTGCTGTTCATGGGGTCGCAAAGAATCGGACATGACTGAACGACTGAACTGAACTGAACTGAATGGATTAGATGCCATGATCCTAATTTTCTGAATATTGAGTTTTAAGCCAACTTTTTTCATTCTTCTCTTTCAATTTCATCAAGAGGCTTTTTAGTTCCTCTTCACTTTCTGCCATAAGGGGGGTGTCATCTGCATTTCTGAGGTTATTGATATTTCTCCCAGCAATCTTGATTCAAGCTTATGCTTCTTCCAGCCCAGCGTTTCTCATGATGTACTCTGCATATAATTTAAAAAAGCAGGGTGACAATATACAGCCTTTAGGTACTCCTTTTCCTATTTGGAGCCAGTCTGTTGTTCTATGTCCAGTTCTAACTGATGCATCCTGACCTGCATACAAATTTCTCAAGAGGCAGATCAGGTGGTCTGGTATTCCAATCACTTTCAGAATTTTCCACAGTTTATTGTAATCCACACAATCAAAGGCTTTGGCATAGTCAATAAAGCAGAAATAAATGTTTTTCTGGAACTGTCTTGCTTTTTTCCACGATCCAGCGGATGTTGGCAATTTGATCTCTTGTTCCTCTGCCTTTTCTAAATCCAGCTTGAACATCTGGAATTTCACATTTCACATATTGTTGAAGCCTGGCTTGGAGAATTTTGGGCATTACTTTACTAGCATGTGAGATGAGTGCAATTGTGCAGTACTTTGAGCATTCTTTGGCATTACCTTTCTTTGGGATTGGAATAAAAACTGACCTTTTTCAGTCTTGTGGCCACTGCTGAGATTTTCAAATTTGCTGGCATATTGAGTGGAGTATTTTCAGAGCATCATCTTTTAGGATTTGGAATAGCTCAACTGGAATTGCTTCGCCTCCACTAGCTTTGTTCATAATGATGCTTCCTAAGGCTCACTTGACTTCACATTCCAGGATGTCTGGCTCTAGGTGAGTGATCACACCATCATGATTATCTTGGCCGTGAAGGTCTTTCTGTGCAGTTCTTCTGTGTATTCGTACCACCTCTTCTTAATATCTTTTGCTTAGGTCAGACCTATTTTGTCCTTTATTGAGCCCATCTTTGCATGAAATGTTCCCTTGGTATCTCTAATTTTCTTGAAGCGATCTCTAGTCTTTCCCATTCTATTGTTTTCCTCTATTTATTTGCACTGATCACTGAGGAAGCCTTTCTTATCTCTCCTTGCTATTCTTTGGAAGTCTGCCTTCAAATGTGTATATCTTTCGTTTTCTCCTTTGAATTAACACCACACAAATCTATTATTTTATAATTCTGGAAGTAAGATTTCTAAAATCAAGATGTTGGTAGGGCTACATTCCTTCTGGAGGTTCTAGAGAATTTATGCTTTGCTTTTTTCATCTTCTAGAGGTCATCTGTATTCTATGTCTCCTCTTTTTTCTTCTTCAAAGCCAGTAGTGTAAAAATCCAAAGCCTTACCCTTAACTCACATATTTCTTTCTCCTTTAATCATCATGTCACTCTTTTCTGACTCTGCCTATCCTGGTCACCTTTTTAAGGGCTCTAATGACTACATAGAGTCCATCAGGTATATCTAGAAAAATTTTCCAATCTTAAGATTCTTAAATCAGTTATATCTGCAAAGTCCTTTTGAAAGGTAACACAATCACTGATTTCAGGCATTAGAATAAAGACATCCTTGGGGAACCATGATTCTGATTTAAAATATATTATAAAACTCCAGTGATCAAAACAGTATGGTTCTGGCATAAGAATAAACATATGGACCAATGGGACAAAGTAGAGGGCACAGAAATAAACTTAAAAATGTACTGATAGACTCAACTGATCCTTGACAAGTGTGCCAGGAATTCAAAATGTGAAAATGACAGCCTCTTTGATCGATGGCGTTGAGGAAACTGGGTATCTTATACAAAAGAATGAAATTGGACAGTTATCATATAGCATTCACAAAAATCAACTCAAAATAGATAAAAGACAAAGAAGTAAAGCCTGAAACAATAAAATGCTTAGAAAACCTAGGGAAATAGTTTCTAGATCCTAGACTTGGCAGTGATTTGCTGGATATGACACCAAATCACAGACAAAAAAAGCTAAAATAGACACCTGAGGGTATGTCAAACAAAAACTCTCTGCACTGAAAGGAAAAAAAAAAAAAAGAAAAATTAAAAACAGCCTACTGAATGGAACCCATGTGCACTGTTGATGGGAATGCCCTTGAGTTTAGTTTACTTAAGTTCAATTTTCAGGATGTAGAAAAACAATGCTAAAAAAAAAAAAAAAAGACCCAGATTTAAACCAGAAAAAAAAAAGAAAGAATGGAAATTATTTCAGATCAGAGAAGGTTTTAAAAACAATGTCTAAGCCAGGAATATTTGAAAGGAAAGATCAACCATTACAGGTTATGGAAGCCTTACTACAGTAAGTCTTAATTTCCACTCCAGAAGATACTGGTATTTTCATACCTTCTATAACTATCTCAAAGGATTATCTTGAAACATCAATTAAAATGAATAATAAGAAACTCAGAGCAAATAATGTGATTAAGATCATATACCCTCTAATCAAGGTAACTGGGTTTGAAATTTGGCTCTGTCTTTTCCTAGACGTAAGAACTTGTCCTTGTTGCTTGATACATCTATACCTTCGTCTCATCTGTTAAATGAGGTCATGAGTGAGCCTATCTCAAAGGCAATTGGCAAAGATTAAATATTCTAAACAGATGTAAAACACTTACAGAAATGCCTCACAAATACTAAACTTTTAAAAAATATCTTTAACATAATTTATGATCATGATCCTGTTCTTTTTTTAATTTTTGGATTAAATTGAGTACTAGAAATAAAATTTTATTTTGTATAATATTTTTAAGTAAAATTAAATGTGATTTAAACCACAATTAATACAGTATGCTAAAAATTTGATTTTTAAAAAATATTATTTAGTAGTTGTCTGGAAAATCCCATGGACAGAGGAGCCTGGTAGGCTGCAGTCCATGGGGTCTCTAAGAGTCGGACACAACTGAGCGACTTCACTTTCACTTTTCACTTTCATGCATTGGAGAAGGAAATGGCAACCCATTCCAGTATTCTTGCCTAGAGAATCCCAGGGACGGGGGAGCCTGGTGGGCTGCCGTCTGTCTATGGGGTCATACAGAGTCAGACATGACTGAAGCAACTTAGCAGCAGCAGCAGCAGCAGGGAATTATTTTACTTTAATGTCCTCTTTCTATGGGGAACTAAATTTCTCTGGTATGAATGGTAAATAACAACTCTATAGAGTTACAATATACAGAATTGCAAGTCTAAACAATAAAAAATAATAAGCTAGCTAAATTACCCATTTGAGAAAACTTGTTCAAAATTTAGAAACATATCATCTATAAAGCACAATGTTATGTTTAAAATACTAAAGTCCCATCATTGTGCTCAATGTGTTACAATCAAGAAACTATTAAAATCTTATTAGTTGCTACCACATTGCTGATTAAATGAATTATGGATAATTCCCTTAAAAAACTGATAAAAGATTATTCCAATTACCACACAGGAAAACATTTGGTAAGAAATGTAGCTTTTTAGGTTTCCATGATTAATTGCCTAAAAAATTATATTTATTGAAATAACAAATTTGTCTTATGATTTTGTCAATATTCATTTATTTGATGGGACTGAAAAGATCTTAAAAATATCTTAAGTTAGAGATTATTCCACTTATCTATTGTTGCATAAACAAACACCCCTGAATTCAATGGCTTACAGAACTGACATTTGTTTTACTTATGAATATGCAAGTTGGGGAAAATTCTGCAGGGATGGCTGCTTAAATGTCTCCTGGATTTCCTCAAAATATGTTGACCAGGTTTCAAGGACAACCATCCCAGTGCATAAATGTAAGTAAATATAAAGGATCCAGGAATTGCTCAGATAGGATGCACTACAGTCAAGAAAAGACTGAAGAAATTTACCTAAGTATAAACAACAAATATGGGCTTCCCAGGTGGCTCAGTGGGTAAAGAATCTGCCCACAATGCAGGAGACTCAGGAGACACAAGTTTGATCCTGGGGTCAGGAATGTCCCCTGGAGGAGACCATGGCAACCCACTCCAGTACTCTTGTCTGGAGAATCCCATAGACAGAGGAGTTTGGCAGGCTACAGTCCATAGGGTTGCAAGGAGTTGGACACGACTGAAGCAGCTTAGCACGTACAAACAACAAATATGCTTTATATAAAGGAAAAGGTTATTCAGAGGATGAATGAAAAGCCCATAAGATTGAGCCCAAAACTATGGAACATCTTTCCCCCAGTATATCCCCAGTGTGGCTGTGTTATAATTAAATAAATGGCAAAATGTGTCTGACTGGATTTCAAGGCTCCCAAATCACTGCAGACGTTGACTGCAGCCATGAAATTAAAACACACTTGCTCCTTGGAAGGAAAGCTAAGACAAACCCAGACAATATACTAAAAAACAGAGACATCACTTTTCCAGCAAAGGTCCCTAGTTAAAGTTATGCTTTTTCCAGTATTCCTGTACAGATGTGAAAGTTGGGCTATAAAGAAGGTTGAGCACTGCAGAACTGATGCTTTCAAATTGTGGTGCTAGAGAAGACTCTCGCAGTCCAAGGAGATCAAACAAGTCAATCTAAAAAGAAATCAACCATGAATATATTCACTGGAAGGACTGATGCTGAAGCTCAAATATTTTGGCCACATGATGTAAAGAGCTAGCTCATTAGAAAAGAAGCTGGGAAAGATTGAGTCCATTTGAAATGTCTCTAGAGAAAAGGCATGAGAATACACACACACACACACACACACACACACACACACACACACAGAGCCAGAATAAGCCATCATGAGAGAGAAGAGGAATTTCAAATAATCTGCCAGTTCTTTCCAGCTTCCCATTTGGTCCAAGTTCACTTCTAGGGCTTCCTGTGGCCTTACATAGACCATCTAGACAGACCCTAAAGAAAAAAAAAAAAGAAAAAGAGTGTGGCAGAGAATGAGATGGTTGGGTGGCATCACTAACTCAATGGACATGGATTTGAGCAAACTCCAGGAGATAGTGAATGACAGTGTAGCCTGGCATGCCGCAGCCTATGGAGTCACGAAGAGTTGGACACAACTTACCAACTGAACAACAACAAATGAGTCACTGTTGTGTCCTCCCCTTTTTTGGGGGGGAGTATGTAGAGCAGTTATCTTTTATCTATTCCATCAGTATATGGCTGTGTGTGTTTGTGTGTATGAGCACTCATGTGTAAAAATCAGTTTTTAAATCACAGATCAGAGAGGAAAGAAGGCTATTCAAAGAGCTGTGCTGGAAACCACAGTGCTGTGCTGAGAAAACGTTCAGTTGTGGATCTGACTTAAACTGCAAGGTCCTTAAACCTCTAAGCTAGGCCTTATAATGTCACAGGATAAACCTTTAATGGATTTGCGAAGAGTGTATTATGCATGTAGGCAGAATGTGAACTTTATATGACCAGGGATGGAGCTATGGCAAATTCAGTTTTTGAAAATCAATGTAAGAGTGTCTCCTGTTGTGTATAGTATTTAGGCTCTGACACTTTCCCATGAAAAGGTGGAATCTATTCTGCTCTTTGGTTTGGCTTGCCATTTGTAACTTTTTAAATGTAAAGAGTGTGATAGAAGTTGTGTCATGTGATTTTCCATGCAAAGTCCTACAAGTGATACAGACCACCACTACTTGCCCTGATAATGGGCTTGGAGAGTCCTAACAAGTGTTCACACTATTTCCATGGGTGTTAAAAACCAGCTGGCACTGTTTTTTTTCCAGAGACAACTCTTCTCACACTCACCAAACTGAATTCATGGAGCCTCTGGCTTCTCTAGGGTCTGTCTAGATGGTCTATGTAAGGCCACAGGAAACCCTAGAAGTGAACTTGGACCAAATGGGAAGCTGGAAAGAACTGGCAGATTATTTGAAATTCCTCTTTTCTCTCATGATGGCTTATTCTGGCTGTGTGTGTGTGTGTATTCTCATGCCTTTTCTCTGGAGACATTTCAAATGGACTCAGAGCTTTTGAGTTCCTATAAAGCTATGTCCACTTCAGGAACATTACTTATTTTCTATTTGTGCTAACTTATTTCTTGTTTTGGGCTTCCCCCATGGTGCAGCGGTAAAGAATCTAACTTCAAGAGTTGCAAGACAATGGGGCAAAGACAGGCTCTTAAATAAATGGTGCTGGGAAAACTGGACACCTACACATAAAAGAATGAAATTAGAACACTTCCTAACACCATCACAAAGACAAACTCAAAATGGAATAAATACCTAAATGTAAGACCAGAAACTATAAAACTCTTAGAGGAAAACATAGGCCGAACACTCAATGATGGAAATCAAAGTGAGATCCTCTATGACCCACCTCCGAGAGTAATAGAAATAGAAACAAAAGTAAACAAGTAGTACCCGATTAAACTTAAAAGATTTTGCACAGCAAAGGAAACTATAAACAAGGTGAAAGGACAACACTCAGAATAGGAGAAAATAATAGCAAATGAAATAACTGACAAAGGACTAATTTCCAAAATATATAAGCAACTTATACAACTCAATGCCAGAAAAACAACCAACTCAATCAAAAGTGGGAAAAAGACCTAAACAGACATTTCTCTGAAGAAGACATACAGATGGCTAACAAACACATGTAAAGATGCTCAACATCGCTCATTATTCAGCTCAGTTCAGTTCAGTTCAGTCGCTCAGTCGTGTCCAACTCTTTGCCACCCCATGAATCGCAGCATGCCAGGCCTCCCTATCCATCACAAACTCCCGGAGTTCACTCAGACTCACGTTCATCGAGTCAGTGATGCCATCCAGTCATCTCATCCTCTGTCGTCCCCTTCTCCTCCTGCCCCCAATCCCTCCCAGCATCAGAGTCTTTTCCAATGAGTCAACTCTTTGCATGAGGTAGCCAAAGTACTGGAGTTTCAGCTTTAGCATCATTCCTTCCAAAGAAATCCCAGGGCTGATCTCTTTCAGAATGGACTGGTTGGATCTCCTTGCAGTCCAAGGGACTCTCAAGAGTCTTCTCCAACACCACAGTTCAAAAGCATCAATTCTTCGCTCATTATTAGAGAAATGCAAATCAAAACTACAATGAGATATCAGCTCACACTGCCACTCAGAAGGGCCATCATCAAAAAGTCTACAAACAATAAATGCTGGAGAGGGTGTGGAGAAAAGGGAATGCTCTTGCACTGTTGGTGGGAATGTAAATTGATACAGTGACTATGGAAGATGGTATGGAGATTCCTTAAAAAAAAAAAAAAAACAAAACTAGGAATAAAACCATCATATGACCCAGCAATCTCATTTCTAGGCATATACCCTGAGGCATATCAGGGCTTCCCTGATAGCTCAGCTGGCAAAAAATCCACCTGCAGTGCGGGAGACCTGGGTTTGATCCCTGGGTCGGGACAATCCCCTGGAGAAGGGAAAGGCTACCCACTCCAGTAT
This sequence comes from Bos indicus x Bos taurus, assembly GCF_003369695.1. NCBI lineage: Eukaryota > Metazoa > Chordata > Mammalia > Artiodactyla > Bovidae > Bos > Bos indicus x Bos taurus. The sequence goes on from NC_040087.1 coordinate 57,732,683, forward strand.
TCTGGCCTGGAGAATTCCATGGACTATATAGTCTGCTGCTGCTACTGCTGCTAAGTCACATCAGTCGTGTCCGACTCTATGCGACCCCATAGACAGCAGACCACCAGGCTCCCCCGTCCCTGGGATTCTCCAGGCAAGAACACTGGAGTGGGTTGCCATTTCCTTCTCCAATGCATGAAAGTGAAAGGTAAAAGTGAAGTCGCTCAGTCATGTCTGACTCTTAGCGACCCCATGGACTGCAGCCCACCAGGCTCCTCCGTCCATGGGATTTTCCAGTCAAGAGTACTGGAGTGGGGTGCCATTGCCTTCTCTGAGCTAGATCCTAGAGTGAAGTAATTCAGAAAGAGAAAGATAAATATCAAATATGATCCCATATGTATGGAATCTTAAAAAATGGTACTTAAGAATTTATTTGCAGGGCAGCATTGGAGAAATAGATATATAGAATAGACTTATGGACATGGGGAGAGGGGAGGAGAGGGTGAGATGTGTAGAGACAGTAACATGGAAACTTACATTACCATATGTAAAATAGATAGCCAACTTGAATTTGTTGTTGGTCTCAAGAAATTCAAACAGGGGCTCTGTATCAACCTAGAGAGATGGGATGGGGAGGGAGTTGGGAGAGACGTTCAAAAGGAAGGGGATATATGTATACCTATGGCTGATTTATATTGAGATTTGAAAAAAAACAACAAAGTTCTATAAAGCTATTATCATTCAATAAAAAAATAAATTAATTAAAAAAAAAAAAAAGAATCTGTCTGCAAGAGATGCAGTCTGATTCCTGGGTTGGGAAGCTCCCCTGGAGTAGGAAATGACAACCCACTCTAGTATTCTTGCCTGGAAAATTCCATGAACAGAGAAGCCTGGTGGGCCCTCTGCTTGCAGAGTCAGACCCGACTGAGCGAGCACACACACACACACACAAACACACACATGTATGTACACACATATCTTGCTTTACGTACCTGTTTCTCACTCTTATTTTCTGTTTTTGTAGCACCCCAAGAAATTGTTAGCATATAAAATTTGGGTTCAATATATAGTTTCAAGGGAATCCAGACTAAGGGAACATTTTTATATTTAAAAGGGTAAAGTTTGATTGTATGCATATGTGTGTGTATGTTGTGTGTTTGTGTGGGTATACATACTTACATAAAAAGTGAAAGTATTAATTGCTCAGTCATATCTGACTCTTGCAACCCTACAGACTGTAGCCCACCAGGCTCCTCTGTCCATAGAGTTCTTCAGGCAGAAATACTGGTGTGGGTTTCCAAGGTGAAGTGGTAGTTAAATCAGGAAATATTGACCTGAAATCAAACTACTTTGGTCCTAATTGCTACACTGTCTTTTAGAATCTATATGACATCTTGACCCAGGTTTTCTTTTATAAAAGGATGATAATTTCAGCTATTGATCATCTACCTTAACGCATCTTTAGATGAGAAAATCTATTAGAGACACGTAGCAAAACTGAATGTGATATAATACGATTTAAGCAATTTTAATAATACTTTTTTATTGTTATTATATCATTATCATTTTGAAAGCATCATCCTATACACAGTCTTCCAATACAGCAGTAAAACTGATGAGATTATTTTTAGAGCACTTTTTCATGATGAAGAGAAAATAACTTGGCAACACCACAGATTGACACATTTAGTTGAATAAAGCAAGTTACATGGCCATTTCTCTGTTCAATAGGAAAGGAATGTACACTCTTCATTGTTGTTATTAAGTCACTAAGTTGTGTCAGATTCTGTGCGACCCGAGCATGCCAGGCTTCCCTGTTCTTCACTATCTCCTGAAGTTTGCTCAAACTCATGTCCATTGAGTCAATGCTGCCATTGAACATCTAATCTTCTGTCACCTCCTCCTCTCTCATCTCAGCCTCCTAATCAGGTGAATCCAATGCAGTTTTATACATCTCAAGTTGTAGTTCTCAAGGAAGTTTTCACCACCTCTCAAGATGACCATAAGCTCCTCCTTCACCAGTTAGAAATCGGGCCTTGTAGCTACTCCTCAGTTGCCAACAAGTGGGAAAGAAATGGAAATGCCATCTACTGTATGAATATTAGACCTTAACAAAGATGTAAGAGTCTGAAATTTGTGCTGCTAAAATCTTGGCAGCAAAAATTTAAGGCAATTAACCAATGCAGTACACAGGCTACACCTCATGACTAGCTAGGTTCAGGGACACTATCTGAATCCATCCAAGATGCACAGCTAATCAAAGGAACACAGCTTGTTACCCAAGTTACAGAAAGTTTCAGCAAAAACTATTCACTTCACTTTTTTTCTCTATTATGCTTAAGAAAATCACTCAGCCATGTCTGATACATCTGGCCCTAGGCCATTTTACCTTGTTAACAGGCTCTCCTACTAGGGCAATGGGACAGAAAATGTGTCATTCAGTGGTTAAACCTGTAAGTTGTGTCTTGGGTGAGAGGAAGAAAAAAAAAAAAGTATATGTGATAATGGGATCAATGAAGCATCAATAAATAAACCCCATATACACTATCATTCATTTAATTTCTTCACTTGTACTTTGAGACCCTTTTCTAACCACTCTTCCAACATTATAGGATATAAAGCTGCCTTTGCCAGGGAAAATAGTCACAGAAGGATGAAACAACAAATCATTCATCATGTTGGCAAAACTTTCAGAGCAGCCAAAAATCAGTCTTAATTCAGGTACCAGAATACAGATGTCTGTATTGGATGACTCAGTAGATTTATCATTGCCAAAATCGTCCAGGGTTCTCCTACTCAGCTAAGTGATTAACTGGCAAGGCAGGTGGTTTCCTGACTTATTAAACACTGGACTGCAACCCTGGAGATGTGTCAAATTTGTGACAAAAGAAAAAGAATGGATCATAAAAATAGATGAAGGACCAAACAGGAAGTATTTCAAGGTATGCCAATATAGAGGATTGCTACACAAAAGAACATACTTTACCCTGTTGTTGCTGTTCAGTCGTGTCTGACTCTTTACAACCCAGTGGACTGCAGCACACCAGGTTTTCCTGTCCATCACCAACTCCTGGAGCCTGCTCAAACTCGTGTCCATCAAGTTGGTGATGCCATCCAACCATCTCATTCTCTGTCATCCCCTTCTCCTCTTGCCCTCAGTCTTTCCCAGGACCAGGGTCACTGTACATCTTAGCAGATGTCTTGGACAGAATATCATGTCAAGCTTGATTCTTCCCATTCTGACCATCACATAAGACAATCTAATAGAAAACACACAAAAATAAATTAAAAAAATAAAATTAAAAACAATAGCATATTATGGGGCTTTCCTGGTAGCTTAACTGGTAAAGAATCTGTCTGCAATGCAGAAGACCCCGGTTCGATTCCTGAGTCAGAAATGTCTGCTGAAGAAGGGATAAGGTACCCATTCCAGTATTATGGCCTGCTCAAAGGCTATATGGTCAAGGAAAAAAGATATCAGCATGAGAATCTGCATCCTGCATTTATTTGTAATGTTTAGATTTGATAGAGTGTTAGTATATTAACTATCTGCTTGCTAAAACAAAGAAGGAAATATAATTATTAAATTTGTAATATTTACATTAAAACTAGCAAAAAGATTCTATAAAGAATCAAATTTCTCAGTAGGCCAAAAATGCTATTCTTATTCTCTCCCTCCAGAAGAAGAAGAAAAAAATGTAGGTTCTGTGTAACTAGACAAAAAATTCATGTAGTCTATTAAATAGAATGAACATTACACAATCTGGGCAATTTTGACATAGAGTTTAAAATTGATTTAAAGCACCAAGTTTGTACAAGTGGATTTAAAAAGGTTAATTTATTAGGCTCTCATCTTCTCACAATGGGAAGACTCATATAAAACCTACAGCAAAATGGCTCTACAAGAGCATTATTGCTTAGCAATAATACACAACCCTGCACTAATTTATTCTTTAATTCATTCAGCATTAATTGTGGGTGTAAAATATATGAAAATTCATGCTCTAAATAAAAGTATATATAACCACAAGTTAGAAAGGTGCTCTCTTTTAAAGATGAGCTTTTGAATGCAGATATCTAGTAAAAAAATTTATGATAATTTGTCATATGTGTCAGGATGAAAATATGAAAAATTTTTATAGAGCCTGTGGTTAGGTACTCAGTCTAGGAATGAGGGAAAGATATTTGACAGAGTGATCAATTTATTACTGTGTTCTGTGTGTTTAACCTGGTATTTTTGCAGTTTAGATCATTTGGTTTCATTTATATTATATAATATATGTTGTTTTTATTAGGTATTTGTGTTTTCCTCATATTCAGTCATTTTCTCCTGCTCATATGTTAACAAAATTGTCTTGTAAATTTTATTCTTTATTAAAGATTTAATATATGATCAAATATTTTTAAAGAAAACAGATATAATTTAATTCACCTCTTTCACTAACGCATGGCTGCTTTCATTCACTAAATGTTTCCCTTGAGATATGAAGGGAAATGATACATGAAGGGATATGAAGATATGAAGGTGAATGGACCGGTCTTGAATTGGATGACAAAGGAAGAATGAAAAGAGTTACTTGGTGAAATCAGTAAAAATTTTACAATGTGTGTAACATACGAGTTGAATCTTAAAGATTAGTAAAAAATAATTTCCAGATGACAAATGTGAAGAGTGTCTCAGGAAAGTAAAGCTGTGCAATACCATGAAAAATTATGTTTTCACCTTAATCCCATTTTTCTTATTTATGACAATGTTTTTAAAAAGCTTTTTATTCAATTCCTTACGATACTCTAGGGCACAGATAGACCCTATTAGCAAAGTTGTCACTCACATCTGTCTACACTGAGGTAATGGTAACACTATACTACCTTTTAAAGATTTAATACATCTCAAAAAGAAATAATTTTTAAAATGGTAATCATTCAAAATAATATATTCATTTATTGCTACAAGATGGACTGGTGGCTTCCTGAAATGATAGCAAAAAAGGCTATTGAGTACTTGACATTAAAGGAAAGTAAAAGTATTAGTTATGTCCAACTCTTTGTGACCCCATGGACCCTTTCAGGCTTCTCTGTTCATGGAATTCCCCAGGCAAGAATAATGGACTGAGTGGCCATTCCCTTCTCCAGGGGAGCTTCCTGACCCAGGGATTGAACCTGGGTCTTCTATACTGCGGGCAAATTCTTTACCATTTGAACCACAGGGGATTGTATTTAAATACACATCAACCAGCTTTCCTTGTAGAAGTAATACAGATGTCAACAAAAAAGCACTCCTAGGTTCTGGAGAATATTTTATACCTTTTTGTGTGGAATTCAGCATTAAATAAATATTATTAAAAATTGTATGACATTTTCAACCTTAGAAGAAAATGCTGTACATTCTGAATGAAAAATAGCTTTAGTATTATTAATGTATCTTTCAATATTCTCCATTATGAAAATAACTTTCACCTACTTTATTATGCAAAACCAATAATTTATCATTCAAAAGGAATACTTTATCTTTTGATAACGCATTTCTATTTTAAATGATTTTGTATGGTTTTAAATGATTTTATATGATTTTATAAACAAAAACATCATTCAATTTTATGGAAGAAGAAAAATATTTATGATCATATTTATACATCCATTTTGTCACAGAGTTACTCTTTAAGTTATTCTGCAAGTTACTTAACTTAAAGTTACTCTTATTTTACCACCTTTAAGCTACTCTCCTTCCTCTTTTACTTTCCAGTCTACACATTCAAGTGTACTTGGAAAAAATAATTTAGTGGATGAGCTTGCCAAGAAACTTTTCTTTAAATTGATTACTGAAATTAAGACATAGAGTGTTTTTTGTTAAGTATTTCAATTTTGTTAAATATTTCAACATGTCATTCCCATTATTTCCTAGCATACTACAGCTCTTTCACTTTTGTATCCTCTGTTTTTAAGTTATCTGTTATTTTATATATCATCCAGTTGATCCTCCAGAGCAATAAGGAAGAAATCCATTCTACTAAAGCCACAGCAACAATATTAGTTTTTTTTTTTTCCTGACTGTAGATTTAAATTACTTGCGTAAAATGAGTCCAGGGATGCTGTATTTTGCGTGGTTTATAATTTGAGCAGCCCACACTTTCAGAGTACTTATATTTTTCAGGGATTGATATTGATGATGATGTTGGCAGAGCCCTCGCCTCTCTTCTTCTGTTCCATCTATCTGTCTCAGTGAGGTGGGCTGTCTGTGCTGAACTTTAGCATACAATCCACACAAATTGACATTATCTAAATAGAATATGTTTGCTGAATGTTTTTATCCTTTAACCATATTGTAAATGGCAACTGTCCTGTGTGTAATAGTCATGCACAATTTTACTATGCCTCTAATACTACTTTTTGATAAATCAGTTACTATTCACATACTAAAAATGGCCAATAAGTTTTCTTTTAAATATTCACTTCTTTCTCTTTTCCCTTGTTATGAATTATCTTACAAGTCATGCAGAAGCTTTAATCATTACTACAGATTATTTTTTGGTAATTAAATAAATCACATAAATGTCTGTTTTGCTCTCAGAGCTGGGCATGTAGTAGGACTAACCAATCTGTAATTAAATACTGCATAAATATTAAGATATTTTTATAAACTTGTTTTTAATACATACCTTCAAAATCCCAAATTTAACATTCATGGTTCTCAGCATTTGGGAACAAACTTAAAATATGTTACAATTTTTATTTTTGTCAGAACATAAATATATTATCTTTGCATTAGCATTTAGCTGTTGTTAGCCAGCCAATATAATGATATCTCTATGAAATCCTATTTTTCTTTTATTTTCATATTCACTATGTATCATACTTTTTAAAAGTCCTAAAATTTGTAAATGACTTTACCGTCTGAGCCACCAGGGAAGCCAAATGACTTTATTAATATTTAAATTATATTAATAAAATATATCTACTAAAGTCATTTTCTTATGTGTGATAATTATAGTGAGTCCTGTCAAGAATATATTTTTTTAATGTAGCATGTTGATTTGCTTAGTGTTGATGCTTGACACTTTTCAACAGTTCAGGAATACATATGCTGCTGCTGCTAAGTCGCTTCAGTCATGTCCGACTCTGTGCAACCCTGTAGACGGCAGCCCACCAGGCTCCCCAGTCCCTGGGATTCTCCAGGCAAGAACACTGGAGTGGGTTGCCATTTCCTTCTCCAACGCATGAAAGTGAAAAGTGAAAGTGAAGTCGCTCAGTCGTGTCCGACTCTTCGCGACCCCATGGACTGAAGCCTACCGGGCTCCTCCGTCCATGGGATTTTCCAGGCAAGAGTACTGGAGTGGGGTGCCATTGCCTTCTCCAAGGAATATATTTATATTCTCACATGCATATATATGTTTATATATGTATGCATACATGAAAATATATCTCTGTGTTCATAATATGTAAATACTTTAAACAAATGTGACAAGACATCAGCAAGTAAATTTATGTTGTGGGTGTGTTGGTGTTCCTATTGTCACTTTTTTAACCTTTCTGTATATTTAAAATATTTCATAACAGCAAAATCCAGTGTTCTCTTCTTTTGATCCATCACCATTGTCCATTTTATTTTTATGTATGTCTCTTCACTTTTCCTTTTTATTCTCTTTAGTGACTGCTTAAAAATTTAAGAAAACTATCATACTGTGATCTATCCCGTTTTAGAGTTACCTTGAAATTTATGGAGATATTGTGAATAATCTCCCACAATTTCTAGGAAAGAGCGTGGCATGTCTGTATTTCCAGGCTCACCTGTAACCATGAGTGAGTGAAGTCGCTCAGTCATGTCTGACTCTTTGCAACCCCATGGACTGTAGCCTACCAGGCTCCTCCCTCCATGGGATTCTCCAGGCAAGCATACAGGAGTGGGTTGCCATTTCCTTCTCTAGGGGATCTTCCCAACCCAGGGATCAAACCCGGGTCTCCTGCATTCCAGGCAGACGCTTTAACCTCTAAGCCACCAGGGAAGTCCCATAACTTCCCTCAAAAAGTTATTGTACCAAAAAAAATTTCTTTCATTTACTTTGATGTCATTTTTCTACTTGGAATGCTTATTTCTATTTTTGCCTCATTAAATATCAATTAAGAAATTTTAGTTTGGTTGCTTCTTCCAGAGTAGCTTTCCAGAGCTGATAGTCTCAGACATAAACAAATAACATTTTGTGAATAATTTTATTAAACATGTTGAGGTTTGCTTTATGACTGATAATATGATGCTATTCATGATAAATGTTCAACAGGTATAGACTTATTCTTCAGTTTGTACTTTCAAGATATTTTTACTTAAGGGTCTTTAACCTGACACCCCAGCCTATCCTGGGCTTATCACACCAAAGTTTACTTTCTTCATTAGTGGTTACAATAATTCTTTCTCGGTGTTGTCTAATATGAATAAAGATGTGTGAACAGTCATACACAAGCAAGTTTTTACATGTACTTGTTTTGATGTTTCTTGGGTAAACCATCTTTAATTTTGGAAGAAGTTCCCAAAATGTTTTCCACGGTGACTCTACCATTTTACACTCCCACTTGAAATGTATAAGATTTTCTTCACAGCCTCATCAAAAACTTTGCCACTTGGTGAGTGTCTTATAATAACTCTGTTTGTTTTTCTTTTTTCTGTTATCTTGATTACTAGTAATGTAGTACTGTTAACAATTTTGTTTACTTTTCATATTTCATATATCTTCTGAACAATTCAGTTCAATTCAGTCACTCACTCATGTCTGACTCTTTGTGACCCCATGGACTGCAGCATGCCAAGCCTCCCTGTCCATCACCAACTCCCGGAGTCCACCCAAAACCATGTCCATCGAGTCGGTGATGCCATCAGCCATCTCACTCTCTGTCGTCCCCTTCTCCTCCTGCCCCCAATCCCTCCCAGCAACAGGGTCTTTTCCAATGAGTCAACTCTTCGCATGAGGTGGTCAAAGTTCTGGAGTTTCAGATTCAGCATCTGTCCTTCCAATGAACACCCAGGACTGATCTCCTTTAGGATGGACTGGTTGGATCTCCTTGCAGTCCTAGGGACTCTCAAGAGTCTTCTCCAACACCACAGTTCAAAAGCATCAATTCTTTGGTGATCAGCTTTCTTCACAGTCCAAGTCTCACATCCATACATGACCACAGGAAAAACCATAGCCTTGACTAGACGGACCTTTTTGGCAAAGTACTGTCCCTGCTTTTTAATATGCTGTCTAGGTTGGTCATAACTTTTCTTCCAAGAACTAAGTGTCTTCTAATTTCATGGCTGCAATCACCATCTGCAGTATTTTGAAGCCCCCCCAAAATAAAGTCTACCACTTTTTCCCCATCTATTTGCCATGAAGCGATGGGCCCAAGAAGACATGATCTTTGGATTATGAATGTTGAGCTTTAAGCTAACTTTTTCACTCTCCTCTTGAACTTTCATCAATAGGCTCTTTAGTTCTTTGCTTTCTGCCATAAGGGTGGTATTGTCTACATATCTGAGGTTCTTGATATTTTCCCCAGCAATCTTGATTCCTGCTTGTGCTTCATCCAGCCCAGGGTTTCTCATGATGTACTCTGCATATAAGTTGAATAAGCAGGGTGACAATATACAGGCTTGATGTACTCCTTTTCCTATTTGGAACCAGTCTGTTGTTCCATGTCTGGTTCTAATTGTTGCTTCCTGATCTGCATACAAATTTCTCAAGAGGCAGGTCAGGTGGTCTGGTATTCCCATCTCCTTCAGAATTTTCCACAGTTTATTGTGATCCACACAGTCAAAGGCTTTTGCATAGTCAATAAAGCAGAAATAAATGTTTTTCTGGAACTTTCTTGCTTTTACGATGATCCAGTAGATGTTGGCCATTTGATCTCTGGTTCCTCTGCCTTTTCTAAATTCAGCTTGAACATCTGGAAGTTCATGGTTCACGTGTTGCTGAAGCCTGGCTTGGAGAATTTTGAGCATTACTTTACTAGTGTGTAAGATGAGTGCAATTATGTGGCAGTTTGAGCATTCTTTGGCATTGCCTGTCTTTAGGATTGGAATGAAAACTGATCTTTTCCAGTCCTGTGGCCACTGCTGAGTTTTCCAAATTTGCTGGAAAATTGAGTGCAGCACTATCACAGCATCATCTTTTAGGATTTGAAATAGCTCAACTGGAAATCCATCACCTCCACTAGCTTTGTTCATATTGATGCTTCCTAAGGCCCACGTGACTTCACATTCCAAGATATCTGGCTCTAGGTGAGTGATCACACCATCATGATTGTCTAGGTCATGAAGATCTTTTTTATACAGTTCTTCTGTGTATTCGTGCCACCTCTTCTTAATATCTTCTGCTTCTGTTAGGTCCATACCATTTCTGTCCTTTATTGTACCCATCTTTGTATGAAATATTCCCTAGGTATCTCTAATTTTCTTGGAGAGATCTAGTTTTTTCCATTCTATAGTTTTCCTCTATTTCTTTGCCTTGATCACTGAGGAAGGCTTTCTTTTCTCTCCTTGCTATTCTTTGGAGCTCTTCATTCAAATAGGTATATCTTTCCTTTTCTCCTTTGCTTTTTGCTTCTCTTCTTTTCATAAGTATTTGTAAGCCTTCCTCAGACAGCCATTTTGCTTTTTTGCATTTCTTTTTCTTGGGGATGGTCTTAATAACTGCCTCCTGTCCAATGTCATGAACGTCTAGCCATAGTTCATCAGGCTCTCTGTCTCTAAGATCTATTCCTTTAAATCTAATTCTCCGTTACACCTTATAATCATTAGGGATTTGATTTAGGTCATACCTGAATGGTCCAGTGGTTTTCCCTACTTTCTTCAATTTAAGTCTGAATTTGGCAATAAGAAGTTCAATGATCTGAGCCACAGTCATCTCCCAGTCTTGTTTTTGCTGACTGTATAGAGCTTCTCCATCTTTGTCTGCAAAGAATATAATCAGTCTGATTTGGTATGACCATCTTGTGATGTCCATGTGTAGAGTCTTCTCTTGTGTTGTTGGAAGAGTGTGTTTGCTATGACCAGTGCATTCTCTTGGCAAAACTCTATTAGCCTTTGCCCTGCTTCATTATGTACTCCAAGGGCAAATTTGCCTGTTACTCCAGGTGTTTCTTGACTTCCTACTTTTGCATTCCAGTCCCCTATAATGAAAAGGGCATGTTTTGGGGGTGTTAGTTCTAGAAGGTCTTGTAGTTCTTCATAGAAAAGTTCAACTTCAGCTTCTTCAGCATTACTGGTTGGGGCATAGACTTGAATTACTGTGATATTGGATGTTTTGCCTTGAAAATGACAGATTCCATTCTTTCATTTTTGAGACTTCATTCAGTACTGCATTTTGGACTCTTTTGTTGACTGTTATGACTACTCCATTTCTTGCTTTATAAATAGTTTAAACATGTTATCTAACATATTGACTTTTCTATTCTATAAGGAAGGGTTCCATGTGGACTTTAATCCTTCATATAATTAGACATGGAATTTTATCATAGATGTATATTCCTCTGATTTTCTACAGTGCCATTTCATTACCCATGGAGAAACTTTTCCTTGGATTATTCAGTATCCCTGCATGGTCCATATATTCTGAATAAAGAAAACTGGTAAGTTATCATAAAGAAAGAGAATATATCTCTCTCTTTACATCTGCAGGACTGTAAACACTTAGAAGACTTGTTTACATTTGTATTGTTTTATTGTACCATGTGCTCAATCGTGTCTCTTTGTGACCCACTGGACTGTAGTCTGACTGGTTCCTCTGCCCCTGGGATTTTCTAGGCAGGAATACAGGAGTGGGTTGCCATTTCCTCCCCCAGGGGATCTTCCTGACCCAGGGATCAAATCTGTATCTTCACTGGGAAAGTCTTTGTGTGTTCTTCTCCAGAGGATACGATGCTGCTGCTGCTGCTAAGTCGCTTAGTCGTGTCCAACTCTGTGCGACCCCATAGACAGCAGCCCACCAGGCTCCCCTGTCCCTGGGATTCTCCAGGCAAGAACACGAGTGGGTTGCCATTTCCTTCTCCAACGCATGAAAGTGAAAAATGAAAGTGAAGTTGCTCAGTTGTGTCCGACTCTTCGCAATCCCATGGACTGCAGCCCACCAGGCTCCTCCGTCCATGGGATTTTCCAGGCAAGAGTACTGGCGTGGGGTGCCATTGCCTTCTCCAGAGGATAGGATAGGCAGATGTATTAGCAACCAATATTTGTCTCACAGTTTTTAATTTCCTTTTCTGTGGTCCAAACTGAGTGTATGTGACAGTCTGGCTATCAGGTGCCCCGTGGGAAAACTGCGGTGTGGTGAACCAACTCAAGACACTGCTCTGGCTGGTTTTGTTCGTATTTGTTTTCTTTTGTTTTTCTTCAAGTAATAAATGTTTTGTCCTTTGATCCAGAGGTGCAGTGTTTTTCTCAGTGTATGTTATAAAACTGGCAGGCTAACTTGTTAGCTTATAAATAGGGTCAAATTTAAGACTCTTCACAGGTTCACACAAAAGCCAATAGAAATGGAATACTGTTAGGGACATGTTTAAAAGGAAAATTGAAGGCCGCATGAGTCATTAAATAAGTGTTTATAAGACAGCCTGAACAGATGTGGTACCAGATAGTGTGGATTCTATTAATCAGAGTAGTCGACAGAGTGGCATACACTCAGGATGAGTTGCCAGGGGCCAGTCCATGTCAGACCAGGAAGTGAATAATTGGGAAGAAGGTGCTCCTTGGGCTTCTCTGTATTCCTTGATGTCCTGCACATTCTTGGCAAATGGAAACGACAAGCTGTAGTAAAGAGAAGACTGTTTCTGCTTACCCCCAGAACTATTTACTTGCCCTTCAAGATTATGAAAAACTAGAAATGTCTCCCAACCCTTCCCAAAGAGAGCTTGTTTATATTATAGAAGCAAAGATAAGGTTCTTCTCTATATGTTTCCAGAAGGGAGAAGAACAGATATATCAGCAAACCCTATGTAAGATTGGAATCTCTTACTTTGGGGCTCTCTTCTCTCCCTCTCATCTCTCTTCTGTGCCCAGACCCAATACATGTGCAGGAAAACTTCTGGTACTCTCTGTGCTACTCTGTGGAAATTGGAGTGTGGGGAAATAAGTCAAAATCCTTGCTGTCTCCTGTTGTGCTTTAATGATGTCTGCTTTTTTGGCAGGAACATCAGACCTCTTTATGAGAGAAATCAAAAAGCAGCTATTTATATATTTGTTTATGTGTGTGTGTGTATAAGCATGTGCTTGTACATGTAATTGTGTGTGTTAACAGAATTCAGGCCAATCTCACAATGTACCCATTATATTTGGGTTTCTTGAAATTATATTCTAAAACTAAGCATTAAAACATGCCCAGATAAATATGTTTATATTCCTTACAAATACTGTTTTTCTATAAAAACTTTCACAATAGTGTCACAGTATATCATTATAATATTCATCTAACATTCATTTAGTCATTATTCCTCATTTAAAATTCAAATAAATTTGTCTACATTGATTATTATCACAGACCAGAAGAACATACAGTAAAAATCGGAAATATGATAGTAATAAGAAATCTACTCAAAGAACACAAATTGATTATTTCAGATTAAGTCAAATTATGTGAATGCATTTTATTTAATACCTATAATATTTTCATACTTAAATTTGTAGTTTAGATTCTTCTTGATGTGCCATTCAGAACCTTTACAATTCCTGTAAAACTTGAGTGCACTGTCATTTATTTTCTTGTACCAATCATTGTAATTAAGGCTTTAATATGTTATTTGACATACAATTACTTTTTGCAGTTTTCTCAATTATGTCTCTTCTAGTCACTGCTCAAGGTCAAGCTGATTACTGCAGGGACTTTTTGGCTTTGTTTTAATTGAAGTCATTAAAAATAAGGAAAATAATGATAAAGGTTATTGAGCTTCAAGAAATCATTTTGCCAAGTGTACTGAAACTATATTATATGGTATAGTTATTTAAGATTTCTTAGCAAGATATTTTATACAATAAAATGATGTAATGGCAAAACAGTTTAGTTGTTGTCATATAAAAATATCAACTGCCATGTCCAATTTTTTCAAAAAGAATTTAAATACTGTTGCAGAGAACAATTTAGCAGTTTGTTAAGAACATGAACATGTGACTACCACATGACACAACCTTTTCATTCTTGGCTGTTTATCTCAGAAAAATAAAAATACAAATACCTACTCATGAATATTCATAACACTTTTATTCATTAAAGCTAAAAACTATTATCTGTCCTATTGTCTTTCAACAAGTGAATGACTAAACAAACTGTGGTACATCCATACCATGGAACACTACTCAGCAATGAGGAGGTAACGAATTATTGCAATGTACACCAACATGGATAACTCTAGGAGAATTATACTCAGCAAAAAATGTTCATTTTAAAAGGTTACACTCTGTATAGCTCCATTCCCATAAAGTTTTTGAAATTATAGTATAAATAGTTGCTTAGGAAATTAATTTGACAATTTTAGACAAGGGAGTTATTTTTTTAAGAAATTTTCAAAGCTGTTATTGCTCATGTAAATCTGAAGTAATTTAGGCATAATGTGATATAATAAATAGTTCTGAGAGTAACTGCAGCCGAAAAGACCTCCATATTAATAGCACAGTCATGATAATCACACTTATATTTAAGAGACTTATGTCTTAGTATACCTACTGTTGTTTTTGTTTTAGTCACTAAATCATGTCAACTCCCTTGCAACCCCATGGACTATAGGTCACCAGGCTCCTCTGTCCATGAGATTTCCCAGGAAAGAATACTAGAGTGAGTTGCCATTTCCGTCTCCAAGTATACCTATATTAAGTAATAATAACCTGTATTTCATAAAATTAATTTTCACTTGTTAAATATAAATCTTATAATTCAACATTAGTATTAGCAAATATTCTGTTATGATTTTAAATACAATAATTATATTCCTTTTCCACTTCTGTCCTTCTGATGATTAGGATTTTATGAGATACTTTCCCTGAATGTTTCCAAAGGACAGATGGGAAACATGTTGGCTCTTCTTGCTTACACAATTTCCTATTGAGTGTGAAATTAGCAGGAACATCCTAAACAATTATGCCTGATTATCAGTGGAACTTCATCACAAATAAGCTTTAATGCTGATGGGAAATTACCTGTTTTAGGTATAACAATATATCCTCTAATTTAATTTTAACAGTGTCAGCTTCCTGGTCTCAAACTATATGACTGGATAATATGTTTGAAAATTAATAAGACATGTCTTATTACTCCTAAATCTTGATGGAAACACACTGAATTAAACAATAAGAACATTTCAAAAATACTAGAATAAAAAATTTATTGTTCAGTGTTGACTATCAGACTAGATTTGGGGATGGTCCGTAGAGAAATACTAGTCTTTGGAGTTAGGTTTTACAAAGAGGCATTTGGGAATAAACGATAGAAACAAATTATTTACCATTTGTCCCATCAAAAGGTAGAGTATATTTTCACTCCCCTTGAATCTGGGTGGACCTGAGATTTGTCTCAAGAACAGAATTTGGCAAAAGAGAGACTGCTTAAACCCTGAAGTTAGGCTTTAAGAAATCTTCAGCTTCTACTTTTGAAAGTTTGAAATCCTCCTTCCAACCTCAGAGAAGCTCAGACTACATTGGTAGAACAAGGGCCTCTGGTCAAGTGCCCTGGCTCATTCCCAAGCCAATGACTAGCATCACCTGCCAGCTGTGTGCAGAAGTCATCTTGAACATTTCCAACAGAGCTGAGTCTCTGGATGCCTGCAGCCTCATTAGACATCACATGTAGCAGAAGAATTGCCCAACTGGGCTCAATTAACCTAGCAAGTTATTCATAAATAATAAATGGTTCTGTTTTAGCACTCTAAACTTTGGGGTGGATTGTTATACAGCAACATAACAGATAACTCAGATAACTGAAACAGGGGGAAATAGATTTTCTAAATTCCAATAGCTCCTTTTGCATAATTAGAGAAGACAACCACAAACTTTGTGCATTCTATTGCTTATATAGTTTTTTCTTACATCTTTGAACTGCTTGTCACCCAATTTTCAGTAAGTTAGAGCAAAACCAACTTACTCCAGGTATGAATCATCATTCTCTCCAACCTTTGAAAGCAGGTGATTTTTTTTTTCCTTAAGTTTTCTCTGTGTTGTTCTTTTATTTGTCAGGTTGAAGTATTCCTTGCAGCTGAATGAATTGGAAACTCCTTTAAAAATTAAAGAAAATGAAAAATATTACATTTTTTCAAATTCTGACTTATTCTATTTGATCTTACATCCTTATAGTTTAAGCATGAAAATAATGTACATTTCTACAAAATACTCTTCAATTGAAAACTGCATGAAACTTACATTATAATATAGATGGTGCAAGAGCATAAAGCATAAAAGTTTAAAGATCATAAGCTAAAGTTCATAATGCCAGAGTTCAGTTTCAGACTACTACATTTTAGAGTTTTGATTATGTTTTTCTTTTTACTTCTATGTAAATCGAGGTCAAAATGCCTACATTGCCACTCAATGGTTAATGGTGTCATTTGAATAAAACAACTAATAAGCAGCTTTGGGAGAATTTTAGTGAGGGTACAGAGCAAGAATCCAGGCATCTAAATGTGGATGAAGCTGGGAGACATGAAGAGGTATGGATGATAGTGAGAGGTTGTAGAGAGGGTCTTTAGCAATCAAACATTGCAAGGTAAAATGAAGTTTAAAGAAGACATTAATAGTTGAATCATGGAAGAGAAAGGCAAAACCATCAGTAAACAAATTCACAATTATGGCAGATTATTGATGAGGTGTTTTAAAGAGAAATCTATCCAGGATACCTTAAATTTGCACTGGAGAGACATGTTTCTTCATTTCATTTTTCCCCTGAAAAGCCACAAAATAAAGATCACTGAAGTAACAAAATCTAAGTATGTCTCTTACATATAACTGATGAATCAAATTACAAAAATTCAGTATCTTCAGAGCACAAAATATATAAACTATAAACAATTTTTCAAGTTATGTTGCCTCTGATTCAAAACCTAGTTTTAATTTAAATTTAAAAGTCTTGTTATGTACTTTAAATTACTGATTTAACTTTAAAAATGAATACTAAAAACTATAGAAATGATTTATTGACAGAATTTCTGATTTGAATACAACCTCAGTCACCATCTTTTACATTCACAAAAGCAACAAGGAGAATGACAAAAGAAAAGAAAAAAAGTTCACATTTCGTTTGCAGTAGAACTGGAAGACAGAATCAAAAACTCCAGTTTTAGTAGAGATTGTTAGAAAGAGCCAAGACATGTAGAATGTAAAGAGAAAGAAGCAGAGAAAATGTGATAGAGTATTAAAAGGGTCCAAGGGTAAGGGGTTTTAAAAAGGACTAGAAAATATACTTTATGAAGGTAAAGGTTTGTCATGAAATGATTAAAGAAAACCATGCTGTTTTTGAAAAAAGTTAAAAAGTGACATGAGCTTGAACTCTGTCAGAACTTCCCTAGGACATACTTTGGTCAGAACTGAGGGTACAACTTTCTACAAAAATGTCACAGACAAGGCACTCAGAGAAACCAATCTGGTTAAGGCTGTAATTTGGGGAAAAAAATATACTTTTCAGTTATCGACACTGAAAGTTTGATCTGGCTCCTTTTCTTTATAATTATCTCAAACTGCCTTCAAATAGATGCTCTAGAAAATCTATGTCATTCACTAATTAATAACAAAATAAAATAAATTAGGATATATAGATACAATAATACTGTAAGGAAATATAGAAAAGAGTCACACTAAGACATACAAGAACATTTTTTAAATATTTCAAAAAATATTTGAATTTTGTTGAACTAGATTACTACTTATTCAAAGAAGTTAATGATGTAATGTTCTCTATGAAGGAAGGTCACAGAATAAAACTACATAGATACAGAGGAGAATTAGTGAGAAAGAAGAATCAATGTGAGAAAACTGATTTAAATAGAAGTTGAAGGGAAAAAAAATTCTCTAAGACTGTATCAAGAAGAGCAAGGAATAATACATCTATGGAAAGATCTTAAGAGGCGTGAAGATATAGAAAAGAAGAGTGATCTTTTTAGGCACTAAGTGGAGAAGAGGAAATTGTTAAATATGATTAGAGAGAAATTTCACTTCAGTCATCAGGGAGCTAGTTTGCTAAGGAGTAATCTAGTTGTAGAGAAATGGGGGTGGGGGAGTCAGATAGGAAGTTTCAGAAGACACAGATGAAAAAGATGCTGAAGAAGGAGAAGAAAAATAAGAAAAATGAGGACAAGAAGTAAGAGGAGGTAGAGGAATATCAGGAGAACTAGAAGAGCCAAAAGAAGGAGGCAGACAACAGCAACAACAGACAGCATACTAGCACAGTATTAAAATTATCTCTACTGATTTTCATACTGAATATATTGCACTCAGAGAAAAACAAGTAAATACAAAAGAGAAATCATAATGTGGGAATTAAAGTGAATAAGCAGATGTGAATATTTCAACCCCCAAAATGACAAAAAATGGGTGAAGAGAAAATAACTGAGGAACTATAAATTTTGTAGTGGTCCACTTTGCAATAATTACATGTGAAAAAATATTATTAAAACAGACAAATAAAGCAGCAGTATATATTACCATGTACAGCAGTGAAAACAAAGGCAAGGAAAATAGTATTGACAAAACAGGTGATATAGGAAAATATAAAAGTCCTCAGTGATAATTATATATTTTGCTTAAATAAATGTAATATTAAAAGTACAATACAACTTTATAACATTACTAAGTAGTGGAGAAAATAAAAACCATTCTGCAAAACAAAAGAAAAAGAAAAATTCACAGAGAGAAGAATTGAAAGAAAAAACAATAATGGAGACAAAAACAACATAATATGCAGATTTTCCTTGACTTATGATGGGGCTCATCTAGATGAACCCACCACAAGTTAACAATATCATACATGGAAAATCCATTTAATACACCTAATCACAGAGCATCACAGGTTAGGCTAGCCTACCCTAAAGGAGATGAGAACATTTACATCAGCCTATAGTCAGCTTCACTGATGGCTCAGATGGTAAAGCGTCTACCCACAATGCAGGAGACCTGGGTTTGATTCCTGGGTCAGGAAGATCCCCTGGAGAGGAAATGGTAATCAACTCCAGCACTCTTGCCTGGAAAATCCCATGGATGGAGAAGCCTGATAGGCTCCACGGGGTCGCAAAGAATCAGACACGACTGAGCAACTTCACTTTCACTTTTCAGAGTTAGGTAAAATATTATTTTTTTAATAAAGTACTTTTTAAACAAAGAGTTGTGTAGCTTATGTAATTTATTGCATATTGTGCTGAAAGTTTAAAAAAAAGTGATGAGAGTGTTCAGAATGGTTGTTAAGTGTGTCAGTTGTTTGGCCTCACGATTCAAGGCTGCCTGGGAACCGTGGTGGCTGCCGCTGCCCAATTGTACTGCATATCAGTAACCTGAGAAAGATCAAAACTCAAAATATGAAGCACAATTTCTACTGAATGTGTATTGGTTTTACAGTATTATAAGCTCAGAAAACTTAAAGTCAAAACATCTTTAAGTCAGTGACCATCTGTGATATAATACACCCCAGTACAAACATTATCCCAGGTGGTGCTAGTGGTAAAGAACATGCCTGCCTATGCAGGAGATAAGAGGCACGGGGTTGATCCCTAAGTCTGGAAGATTCCCTGGAGGAGAGAATCACAACCCACCCCAGTATTCTTGCCTGGAGAATCCACATGGGCAAAGGAACCTGGTGGGCTAGAATCCATAGGGTCGCACAAAGTCAGACATGACTGAAGCGTCTTAGCATGCACATGCAATCATATATGATATTAATAAATACAAATGAGTTCATCTCATTCTTTACCAGCTGAGTCACAAGGGAAACCCATCTCAGTAAAGGAGTTGTTTAAATGCGGGCTTCCTTGGTGGCTCAGAGGTTAAAGCATCTACCCCCAATGCGGAGGCCTGGGTTCATTCCCTGGGTTGGGAAGATCCCCTGGAGAAGGAACTGGCAACCCACTCCAGTATTCTTGCCTGGAGAATCCCATGGACGGAGGAGCCTGGTGGGCTACAGTCCATGGGGTCGCAAAGAGTCGGACACGACTGAGCGGCTTCACTTTCACTTTTAAATCACACAGCAGAGTCAGCTAGCTCTTCTACAAGCAATGTAACCTTTTCTATAGACCTAGCAGGTGTGGCTGACACCTCACAGAGTAACCTCAGAAGCCCTGTTTGTTCTTAAGACAATAAATGAGTATAGGCAATATATCCTCTTTATAGGGCTTCCCTGGTGGCTCAGATAGTAAAGCCTTCTCCTGTGATGCGGGAGACCTGCATTCTATCCCTGGGTTGGGAAGATCACCTGGAAGAAGGCATGGCAACCCACTTTGCCTGAAAAATCCCCATGGACAGAAGAGCCTGGGGAGCTACAGTCCATGGGGTCACAAAAGGTCTGACATGACTGAGCAACTAAGCACACAGCACATCCTGTTTATAAGTGGTGCTGAAACAGTCATGAAAATTGTGCAATTACTCCTATTTGTGAATAGCTTTGTTTACTACATCATGGAAATTATATTTGGTATCCAAAATTAAAAAAAAAAAAAACACCAGTATATTCTAACACACACTCATGAAAATAGTTTACTTAGAGGTTCATGAAATATATTTCAGCTGCTTCAGTAAAGAGATATGGATGCATAGACCTTTACAAACAGAAAAACAGAAAACAGACATTTTAATTTCTTGAAATAGGATAAAATATTCTGTATACAGAATGCATTTTTTTACTTGATGAATGACTGAAGCATATAGTGAGAGCAGAATTTCCATGTCTAAAAGTTAATATACTTACTATTCTATGGTCATACACAAGCTGGAATCAAGATTGCCAAGAGAAATATCAATAACCTCAGATATACAGATGACACCTTATGGCAGAAATCGAAGAGGAACTAAAGAGCCTCTTCATGAAGGTGAAAAAGGAGAGTGAAAAAGCTGCCTTAAAATTCAACATTCAAAAAATGAAGATCATGGCATACAGTACCATCACTTCATAGCAAATAGATGAGTAAACAATGGATACAATGACAGACTTTATTTTCTTGAACTCCAAAATCACTGCAGATGGTGACTGCAGCCATGAAATTAAAAGACACTTGCTCCTTGGAAGAAAAGCTATGACCATCCTACACAGCATGTTAAAAAGCAGAGACATTACTTTGCTTTGCCTACAAAGGGTTATATAATCAAAGCCATAGTTTTTTCCAGTAGTCATGTATGGATGTGAGAGTTGGACCATAAAGAAAGCTGAGTGCCCCAGAATTGATGCTTTTGAAGTATGGTGTTGGAGAAGACTCTTGAGAGTCTCTTGGACACCAAGGAGATCAAACCAGTTAATCCTAAAGGAAATGACCCTGAATATTCATTGGAAGGACTGGTGCTGAAGCTGAATTTACAATACTTTGGCCACCTGCTGTGAAGAGCTGACTTATTGGAAGAGACCTTGATGCTGGGAATGATTGAAGGCAGGCGGAGAAGGTGATGACAGATGACATCAATGACTCAATGGACATGAGCTTGAGCAAACTCAGGGAGATGGTAAAGGACAGGAAAATCTGGTGCGCTACAGCCCATGGGGTCGCAAAGAGTTGGACATATCTGAGCAACAAACCAAAAAACTAGACAGTGAAATAGATTTAATGCTACCAACACCTTGATTATTTTCACACTATAAAATTCCAAAGACAGATATTGACAAGTTTCAGAGAAATTGCCGTAAGGAATTGAAAGTTCTTGTCTCTGAGAAGGAAGTGCAAATGAAGACACACAGAGCTGAGAGGTGTCTTTTCTCTCATAAGTCTTTTAGAACTAAGGGATATGTACAAATATGTATTATAAAAAATAAAAATGAGCTAAAGTTTTAATAAAGACAAAAGCTTAAAATATTTTATTCTTACTAATCTGATCTCTGACACATACTTGAATTAGCATTTTGGCTTCTCACCTCTTAGTTATGTGAACATAGGCATAATTTATTGTCTCTGTGGCTCAATTATCTTAATTATACCATCACAATAATAACAGTGCCTACCTCAGAGGACCTCATGCTTGAGTTGATATATGTAAGTGATTTTGGCTTTGTTCTGCATGTAATTAAGTTCTCAATAATTGTTAAAAATCTAATTGCTGATGTTGATAGTTTCATATTCATGTATTCCTCTTATAGTTTCTAGAGAAAAAGAGATTCACCTTGAAGACCGCCACATCCTTCTATGGAACTATCCTGATTTTCATATAAAAGTGATATTTTTAAGGGTGGTTAATGCATCTGTGTAACAATAGACACAATTAGACCAATATTATTAAGAGATAGGTAGTAAGAGGAAACTGAGTGGTCATCAGGTCTTGTTCCCGGAGTAGGATATCAGGAGAAAGGAACACACTCATTTTATTATTATTTTTTTTTAATATTTTTTTCATACTCATTTTAAAAAGAAGAACTTCTGTTTTATTTATTGTTTTGGTTGGTTCCACAAACCTCAGAATGTAATTTTTGACAGTATATTTTAAAAGATAACGTGAAAAATCATGAAAAAAAATTGACACTTTTTCAAAAGGTGTATTATTAAAGTATTGAGTTGGAGTTGTTTTAGTGCTACTCCTACGTTCCTTCTAAGTTGATACATCAGTTCTCTAAGTTAATGTAAAAAATCTAAATCAGTACTTATTTTTTAAAATTCCAGATTAAGTTAATATACAGCTAATTAAGCTACTGTTCTATAAATGTTATGGGTATATAGTAGACGATATTGAAGTCCTAGGCTTCACAAAAAAACCATCCTCATTATTTGATTAGTCATATTTAGATATTTTTATGCAATATTTGAAAGCAGTAAAAATCTGTTTTACATGGAAAGGAAATTTTAACTTAAGTTTGCAATATGAAAGCAAGCTAAAAGCAATTAATGGTACCTGACTTCAGAAATAAGAAGATGCACTTTAATCACTATAGTGCCAAAAGTCTGACTATAGGCCATTGAAACAATTAGCGTAGCAAAAGTAGAATAAAGCATACACTGCAGTTATTCTCGTAGAAATGGCATAGTATAGTGTCCAGTTTAGGAGGTTGCAGTTAATGTTGTGTATAATATATACAATTAACATTGGTTTAAGCTCAGTTGAAACTGTTTTATGAGAAAATTCGTTTTACTCAACTTTTTTTCTCACTCAAGTTTATAAAGTAATAAGGTCTATCATTTTAGATTTCAGTATTTCTCTATGTCTAGGTATTTGTAGCATGAATAAGAATTACTATGTATTTTGAAAAGGCTATGAGTTACTGTGATACAGCTTTAATTTCTAATAAAGTTTTATTGTTGTTATTTCCTGTGGTGGTAACGGGCCAAACTGAATGATTAAATTGTAATTCACTTCAAGAACAGTCTACAAAATGTCGAAAGCTTCCTTTTTCTTTGTAAAAATAGAAAAATGGTATCTCTAATCTGATTAAAAATGGACTCATATAGTTAGAAGTGGATAACCTTAAAAAAAGAAAAGAAATGAATAACCTTATAAATACCTTATATTATAACTTAAGGAGGTTGAACTCTTCCAATATGTACTAAAAGATAAACAGAAATATCTAAAACTTTCATCCTCATATGTAGACAGATTAACCTTTAATAAAATATTTGGAAAATGGGGTTAATTCTTCTTACCAACAAATTTGAAAAAGAATGTAACTACAATTTATTGAATATAGTCCATATACAGTGGAAGAACTAAAGAGCTTCTTGATGAAAGTAAAAGATGAGAGTGAAAAAGTTGGCTGAAAACTCAACATTCACAAAACTAAGATTATGACATCTGGTCCCATCACTTCATGGCAAATAGATGGGGAAACAGTGGAAACAGTGACAGACTTTATTTTGGGGGGCTCCAAAATCACTGCAGATGGTGACTGCAGCCATGAAATTAAAAGACCCTTGCTTCTTGGAAGAAAAGTTATGACCAACATAGACAGCATATTAAAAACCAGAGACATTACTTTGCCAACAAAGGTCCATCTAGTCAAATCTATGTTTTTTTCTAGTAGTCATATATGGATGTGAGAGTTGAACTATAAAGAAATCTGAGCACCGAAGAATTGATGCTTTTAAATTGTGGTGTTGGAGAAGACTCTTGAGAGTCTCTTGGACTGCAAGGAGATACAACCAGTCCATCCTAAAGGAAATCAGTCCTGAATATTAATTGGAAGGACTGATGTTGAAGCTGAAACTCCAATACTTTGGTCACCTGATGTGAAGAACTGACTCAATGGAAAAGACCTTGATACTGGGAAAGATTGAAGGCAGGACGAGAAAGGGATGGCAGAGGATGAGATGGTTGATGGCATCACCAACTCAATGGACATGAGTTTGAGGAAATTCTAGGAGTTCATGATGGACAGGGAGGCCTGGCGTGCTTCAGTCCATGGGATCGCAAAGAGTCGGACATGACTGAGCAACTCAACTGAACAGTGGCTTCCCAGGTGGGGCAATAGTAAAGAGTCTGC
Source organism: Bos indicus x Bos taurus (assembly GCF_003369695.1). Classification (NCBI taxonomy): domain Eukaryota; kingdom Metazoa; phylum Chordata; class Mammalia; order Artiodactyla; family Bovidae; genus Bos; species Bos indicus x Bos taurus. The sequence continues at coordinate 57,757,246 of NC_040087.1, forward strand.
CTGCTAATGCAAGAGATGCAGGTTTGACCTGTGGGTCAGGAAGATCCCCTGGAGTAGGAAATGACAACCCACTCCTCTATTCCTGTCTGGAAAATTCCATAGACAGAGAGGCCTGGTGTGCTACATATAGTCCATAGGGTCACAAAGAGTTGGACGCAACTGAGTGACTGAGCATGCATGTGTATATATATATAGTATAGACAAAGACTACAGCAGCCATTGTATGGTATTAATTATGTTGAAAGAATGTCATTTTAGAGATTTCTATGAAAAAGAGGCCATGAGTTCTGTTATCAGATCTTCAATTCACCTGTCTTTGTTCCTTCAACAACTGAAAATGTGAAGTATTTCATTCTTACAATCTTAATCTTACAGGTAGTGCTTAGGAAACTTTCTCCATGTTTAGTACTTTAAAATTAAATACATGTAGTTAGCTATTGAATTCTGTATTGTAAAAGTTCAAATACTTTCACTTCTTTTATATTAACTCTGAATACTTATATATTATATTAGATCATATATGAAGAGACTATGTAGATGTATATAATAAATATATTTTTCTCTGAATAAAGAACTCAATCTTGAGCTTAAATTGATCTTTAAGTGTCTAATTGGGACTTCCCTAGTGGTCCAATGATTAATACTTCATCCTCCCAATGCAGGGAACATGGGTTCAATTTCTGGTCAGAGATCTAAGATCCTGCCTGTTGCACACAGTCAAAAAGTTTTTAAAAAATCTACATGGATTTAGTGTAATGATGTCTTCCCAAAGCTTCCTAGTAGAGAAGAATCACAGGAATAATGAGTACATTATTCTGAAAATGAGCTAGTCATCTAGAATAAAACTATGTGCTGTGCTCAGTTGTGTCTGACTGTTTGCTACCCCCATGGACTATAGCCTGCCAGGCTTCTCTGTCCATGGGATACTCCAGGAGAGAATACTGGAAGAGATCACCATGCCTTCCTCCAGGAGATCTTCCCAACCCACAGATAGAACACAGGTCTTCCGCATTGCAGGTAGATTCTTCACTGACTGGGCCACCAGGAAAGCCCAAGAATTCTGGAGTGGGTAGCCAATCCTTTCTCCAGGGGATCTTTCTGATTCAGAAATCTAACAGGGGTCTCCTGCATTGCAGGTGACTTGTTTACCAACTGAGATACCAGGGAAGCCCTTATATTTTGGAATATGGTCGAGGTATTAGAATACATGGATGTGACAGAATCGTATTTACCATTTCAAACAATCTAGCAACAGTAAAGGGAAAGATATGATCATTGATAGTGTGTTACTGCTATGAAAATTGACATGACCTGGACTGGAGTTTTTAACTGCTACACTTTTTATATGTGCTTAGATGTTCCAAGAGGACTGTGGTTCCTTTCCTCAGGAATATAGGCACTACTGTTGTTACAGACAGGGTGTTTTGAATAAATTAGCAATTTCCAGGATTGATCTTCTTTGTCAAATCATTAGCCTAAGTGCAAAACTTACCTCAGTAAAGGTGCTGTTAAGACAGATTAGCATTTTCACATTGATATTAGTTTTTTAATTAGGGAGAGATAAATAGGAAATTTTAAGTACAAATACCTGGGTAATCAGAAAAGAAATCCAATTAAATATTTAGTCTGCACATCTGATTAAAATTTCAAACTACCCAAGGGATGATTCAGTAACTTTGCAGTCCTAGAAAGTTTAAGCAATCTCTTACAGAAACTTCTATGGACTTTAGTTAGGGCTTCCTTGGTAGCTCAAACAGTAAAGCATCCACCTGCAATGCAGGAGACCTGGGTTCGATCCCTGGGTCATGAAGTTCCCCTGGAAAAGGAAGTGGCAACGCACTCCAGTATTCTTGCCTGGAAAATTCTACAGACAGAGGAGCCTGGTGGACTATAGTCCACAAGGTCCCAAAGAGTTGGACATGACTGAGAGACTAACACACACATGGACTTTAGTTAACTAATTTTTGGACGTTAAGATAGTGAAATTATTCTTAATCCATTTATCCATTTGTTTTAAGCAAGGTCAGTGAGCGTACCAAGATATTGGTTATAGTTCAAGTAGAGGTCCATGAATAGAAAAAACAATGTGTTACAAAATGTTTAATATTAATTATTCTTTCAAATCAAAAAAGTAAAAATAAAAATTCAAAATGAATTAAACCAATTTTAAATTGGCTAACATAAATAACCATAAATAGAACCAATTTTCATATCTTGCCTCTAAAATTTCTTTGCCTTTTCAGTATTTTCCTTTATTGCAAACCTACTTTCTCCACATGACAATTTAGATACTCTTGGACTGAATTCCTCTTGCCTCCAGGCTTGAGCAAATACCCAAAAAAGTGGAATGTGACCCCTTTATCAGGTTCTCCAGAGATTCATCTGTCCACAGTGAGACCATTTTTCTGTCAGATGTTGCTGGTCATTCCCTCATGCCTGTTCAATTTTCCCTCCAGAGATTCTGTTTATCTCTGCTTGCTGCCTCCTTTACTTTAAAAATCCCTTTTCTGTTTGCATATAATGCAAAGAAAGGAAGAAAAGAATTTGAATAACCATGATAATAAGTATCTTAGAAAAATTTATAACTTCTTTGTAAAGCAATTTATAAATATATTAATAAATGCCTATTTCCAAATTTGAATACAATTTCTCACACTAGGAATTTGCTCTATAATATTATGATATTATAATATATATGACTATTATTTTCAGTTTGGGATAAAATGTGATTAGATATTTTACATTCACTACCTACCACTGGGAGAGTTCATCGAGTTTTGAATTTGTATTAATATGACTTTTCAAGTAGGGAGAATTTCCCAGGGTCATGCAGATAATTAAGAACTGAGCCAAAATTTAAGCTTAGATTTGTCTAAATCATTGCTTATTCTTTTCCTAACTTTGTGACTATATCATATTTTACTTAGAGGATTGATTCAATAAATCTATGGGTATATTTCATTATAATGTTTTCTATGCTATGAAAAATTAGAAAAGCTAAACACCGAATATTATGCAAATGAATTGATACATTTTTAAATATTACAGTTAAAATTATACACATACACAGTATAAAAATATTGAAACCATGAATGCCATAGTAAAAGTAAAAGTGAAAATACTCTTAGCTTTATCTTACAGACTATACAGATTATAAAATAAACAAATTTGCCCATGTGAAAAGCTGCCAATAGTTGGTACTTACGGAAAAAAATTAAACCAGTATTGTGAGGGAAGGGATTTATTTTTCAAGATTGACAATTTGGATGTCAGCCTTTATGCAAAGCTCCATGGAAACCAGCTAGACCTGACTACTTAAGTAATGAAACCTAGTAGAGGTTTGAGGTAAGGAATCAACTCACACACCCACCATGACATAGAAGATATAATCACAAATTTAGACTTTTTTTCTTGGATTACATTACAATAGAGGCTAGGCCTTCCTCAACCATGAATGCTGATCTTCTGTCCTGCCACTGACATGATATATCATGCCAGAAATGACAAGATTTGGACTATTACCTTCCAGACATGTCATGGGAAGAGATAATTCTGCCCATCCATAAAGGAAGTGATGGGACCAATCACCATCTGCTCATCTTCTTGACTCCTTTAAACTCTTACCTTTGATAAAGATAAAGGAGGCTCTAATGATCCCCTAGTCATGCATCTTGAAAGTTACCTAGTCCAAAAGTCAGAGTACCAATCCAGGAATCTGTAGAGACTTCTGCTAGATTTTTTTACTCCTTAAGAGGTAATGGGAACGGGAAACACATACCCCTTCTAGTATTTATTCTAGTGCTATATGGCAAATAGAGAAGGAAATGGCAACCCACTCTAGTGTTCTTGCCTGGAGAATCCCAAGGACAGGGGAGCCTGGTGGGCTGTTGTCTATGGGGTTGCACAGAGTTGGACACAACTGAAGTGACTTAGCAGCAGCAGCAGCATGGCAAATAGATGGGGAAACAATGAAAATAGTAAAAGACTTTATTTTGGGGGGCTCCAAATCACTGCAGATGGTGACTGCAGCCATGAAATTAAAAGACCCTTGCTCCTGGTGAGAAAAGCTATGACCAAACTAGACAACATATTTAAAAGTAGAGACATTACTTTGCCAATAAATGTCTGTTTAGTCAAAGCTATAGTTTTTCCAGTAGTCATATATGGATGTGCGAGTTGGACTATAAAGAAAGCTGAATACCAAAGAATTGATGAGTTTGAACTGTGGTGCTGGAGAAGACTCTTGAGAGTCCCTTGAACTCTAAGAGTCTGGTTGGACTCTGGAGTCCAACCAGTCCATCCTAAAGGAAATCAGTCCTGAATATTCATTGGAAGGACTGATCCTGAAGCTGAAGCTCCAGTACTTTGCCCACCTGATGTGAAGAACTGAATCATTGGGAAAGACCTTGATGCTGGGAAAGATTGAACTCAGGAAGAGAAAGGGAAGACAGAGGATGCGACGGTTGTATGGCATCACTGACTCAATGGACGTGATTTGAGTAAGCTCTGGGAGTTGGTGATGGACAGGGAAGCCTGGTGTGCTGCAGTCCATGGGGTAAAAAAGAGTTGGACATGACTAAGCTACTGAACTGAACTGGGTATAAAACCCTGGTCTAATTATTCTGTCTCTTGCCAATAAACTCAAGGAGAATTGAAGCTATGTTAAGGCCAACTTGTTGCAAATCAGTTCAGTTCAGTTCAGTCGCTCAGTCGTGTCCGACTCTTCGTGACCCCATGAGTTGCAGCACGCCAGGCCTCCCTGTCCATCACCAACTCCTGGAGTTCACTGAGACTCACGTCCATCGAGTCAGTGATGCCATCCAGCCATCTCATCCTCTGTCATCCCCTTCTCCTCCGGCCCCCAATCCCTCCCAGCATCAGAGTCTTTTCCAATGAGTCAACTCTTCGCATGAGGTGGCCAAAGTACTGGAGTTTCAGCTTCAGCATCATTCCCTCCAAAGAAATCCCACGGCTGATCTCCTTCAGAATGGACTGGTTGGATCTCCTTGCAGTCCAAGGGGCTCTCAAGAGTCCTCTCCAACACCACAGTTCAAAAGCATCAATTCTTCAGCACTGAGGCTTCTTCACAGTCCAACTCTTACATCCATACATGACCACTGGAAAAACCATAGCCTTGACTAGACGGACCTTTGTTGGCAAAGTAATGTCTATGCTTTTGAATATACTGTTTAGTTTTGTCATAGCTTTCCTTCCAAGGAGGAAGCGTCTTTTAATTTCATGGCTGCAGTCACCATCTGCAGTGATTTTGGAGCCCCCCAAAAATAAAGTCTGACACTGTTTCCACTGTTTCCCCATCTATTTCCCATGGAGTGATGGGACCAGGTGCCATGATCTTCGTTTTCTGAATGTTGAGCTTTAAGCCAACTTTTTTCACTCTCCTCTTTCACTTTCATCAAGAGGCTTTTGAGTCCCTCTTCACTTTCTGCCATAAGGGTGGTGTCATCTGCATATCTGAGGTTATTGATATTTCTCCCAGCAATCTTGATTCCAGCTTCTTCTTCTTCCAGTCCAGCGTTTCTCATGATGTACTCTGCATATAAGTTAAATAAGCAGGGTGACAATATACAGCCTTGACGTACTCCTTTTCCTATTTGGAACCAGTTGGTTGTTCCATATCCAGTTCTAACTGTTGCTTCCTGACCTGCATACTTATTTCTCAAGAGGCAGGTCAGGTGGTCTGGTATTCCCATCTCTTTCAGAATTTTCCACAGTTTATTGTGATCCACACAGTCAAAGGCTTTGGTATAGTCAATAAAGCAGAAATAGATGTTTTTCTGGAACTCTCTTGCTTTTTCCATGATCCAGTGGATGTTGGCAGTTTGTTCTCTGGCTCCTCTGCCTTTTCTAACTTCAGCTTGAGCATCTAGAAGTTCAGGGTTCATGTACTGTTGAAGCCTGGCTTGGAGAATTTTGAGAATTACTTTACTAGCGTGTGAGATGAGTGTAATTGTAGTAGTAATTTGAACATTCTTTGGCATTGCCTTTCTTTGGGATTGGAATTAAAATTGACCTCTTCCAGTGCTTTGGCCACTGCTGAGTTTTCCAAATGTTTTGGCAAATTGAGAGCAACAGTTTCACAGCATCATCTTTTAGATTTGAAATAGCTTGACTGGAATTCCATCACCTCCACTAGCTTTGTTCATAGTGATGCTTCATAAGGCCCACTTTAGTTCACATTTCAGGATGTCTGGCTCGAGGTGAGTGATCACACCATCATGATTATCTGGGTCGTGAAGATCTTTTTTTGTGTAGTTCTTCTGTGTATTCTTGCCACCTCTTCTTAATATCTTCTGCTTCTGTTAGGTCCATACCATTTCTGTCTTTTATTGTACCCATCTTTGCATGAAATGTTCCCTTGATAGCTCTAATTTCTTTGAAGTTATCTTTAGTCTTTCCCATTCTGTTGTTTCCCTCTATTTCTTTTCCCTCTATTTTCCTTTTGATCACCGAGGAGGGCTTTCTTATCTCTCGTATCTCCCTCTATTTTCCTTTTGATCACTGAGGAAGGCTTTCTTATCTCTCGTATCTCTCCTTGCTATAAACAATATAATCAATCTGATTTCAATATTGACCACCTGGTGGTTTCCATGTGTAGAGTCTTCTCTTGTGTTGTTGGAAATGGGTGTTTGCTATGACCAGTTATAACAACTCTGTCAGCCTTTGCCCTGCTTCATTCCGTATTTCAAGGCCAAATTTGCCTGTTACTCCAGGTGTTTCTTGACTTCCTACTTTTGCATTCCAGTCCCCTATACTGAAAAGGACATCTTTTTTGGGTGTTAATCCTAAAAGGTCTTGTAGGTCTTCATACAACTTCTTTCAACTTCAGTTTCCTAAGCATTACTGGTCCAGGCATAGACTCGGATTATTACAATGATATTGAATGGTTTGCCTTGGAAACGAACAGAGATCATTCTCTCGTTTTTGAGATTGTAGCCAAGTACTGCATTTCAGACTCTTTTTTTGACTATGACAGCTACTCTATTTCTTCTAAGGGAATCTTGCCCACAGTAGTAGATATAATGGTCATCTGAGTTAATTCACCCATTCTAGTCCAATTCTCTTCACTGATTCCTAAAATGTCATTGTTCACTCTTGCATCTCCTAATGCTCTTTTAGCTTTCATCAGAAAGCTATTAAACATAACTATTGGCCAAAAGGAAAAAGTTGGAAAGAATCATGAAAATAATCATCTTTGCATCTAGAATTCTATGGACTGCAGCACAAATACAGATGAGTGGCATCCCAAGATTAATATTTTGATAAGAGAGAGCTTGACAAGTTAAAACATCATTCAATACCTGATACTGATAATGAGTAGAAACTTGTGGGGTTCCTGGTCACAAAAGTCCTCTTGTGTCCCCCAGTTATTGATTACAACCTCCATGAACTTCCCTGAGTTCAACAGGACATGTTTAAATACACAGTGCAGTCTTGGGGCAGTCTTGGTTTCCCCTCATGAGGTATACATAACAATATCTTTGAGCTGTTTCACAAATACTGAAACCCTCATCAAGTGGGAGAAGTTAAAGGTACACTGCTCATAAGCACTAGACCCCAATATCCAGTTGGAACCAGAAGGTTGATGATACTGACTCCCACCTACCTCAGTACTAACCAACCAGAAGAATGGCCATGAGCTAATCATACCCTCTTTGAACCATTGCTATAAAACTCCTCACTACCTGCTCCAGGTCTGGATTCACAGTTTTGAGACCATGAACCTGCTGCGGCCCCCTGTGCCTGGAAAACTATTCTTTCCTACTTTAACCAAAGCTCTGTCTCCAATATTTAATTCAGTGATGGGGTATTGGCTTCAATATTAATTACCTCTCATGGGTAAAAAGGGGAAAAATTAGTGCTATCAGTGTTGTGCCACGCCATAAATGATCAATTTGATATTTATACAAATAAATTATATAACATTTTATAGATGAAAATTTATATAAATAAAACATAAATTTGGCCCTTACCTTTGAGTGCTGCTGCTGCTACTGCTAAGTCGCATCAGTCGTGTCCGACTCTGTGCGACCCCATAGATGGAAGCCCACCAGGCTCCCCTGTCCCTGGGATTCTCCAGGCAAGAACACTGGAGTGGGTTGCCATTTCCTTCTCCATAGTCTTTATCAAATCTCACATTTTAATATTAGTTTACATGTAATGTTACCGGAACTTGAAAGAGCATATTTCATTTTACTGATTGTAATATGAATTGTTTTTCAAAATCTGTCAATTGTATTAGGAACACTGTAAGTATGGACATGGCAGTCAAACTAAAAGTTTTTTTCAAGCTGATCTCCAAAATACACTAATATTAAATCCAATACTGAATCTTGATATGAATCTCCATATTTGAAATTCTACTTTCTTATATAATTCTTAATAATTTAAACAAATAATTTCACTATTTTTTATTTCTATCATACACTTTCAACATGAAATGCGGTATTTTATTCTGCAAGGCTATTTGCTTTTACCGTCACTTATTATCTAGCTCTCTCTTCCAGTGTGTCACACTTAATTTTCTCAGTCATGTTTGTCGTCTTCACTGTTCATTTTATTATTTTCCTCAAATCCTGACTTCTCAGACACTTGACAAAAATGATTAATTTTCTCTTCACTTACTCAGTAGACACATTAATTTCTTATTTATCAAATACACAGTTCAAAATTTTAAATCTATTTTTTCTTTCTTTTCCAAGAGAATTATAGAAGTTGTTTTTAATACTTCAGTATTGTCCTCTCTTAAAAGCAAAAAAATAATGACTTCAAGTATTGTTAGGAGGATTAGAAGTAATTCATAATAATATACTCAGCAAAATGCCTGGCTAAAGAGAAAGTTCTCAACAAATGCCTGTCTTTTGTATTCATTTTCTTTAAGATGCTCTTTAACTTTTGAAACCACTCACAGTTTTATTGCCATTTGAAGCAAATTTAATAATGTAGGTATATGATAAAAGATTCCACTTTAACAGCTGTCTTCATTTTAAACACAACTAATTGCTAAAGATCATGAATAATACTGCTAGTCAGAAAGAAGTTTATTAATGCCGTTGTATGCATGCCACAGGGCCAGAAAGATAATTATGCATTCAGTGTTGGGAAGATAACTGTAAAGATTGCTGAAAGAATCCTATCGAAGTTAGTGTTTCCTTTTAAGGCGAACTAATTATTCCCAAGAAATAAGCATCTTTAAAATACACTTTTTAAGGAAACATTTGTTATTTTGAATGCAAGAGCCAATGTACCTTATTTTTTTTAATATTTAAAAAAATAAAAGAAATAATTATACATTTTATCATATTTTTAAAAATGGACCATTTGGTTGGATAAAGCTTTAAAGCTTTACCAGAAGCTTTAAAATAATGAGTTTCAAAATAGAACAAACACAATTATTATAAACAAGCATAATTGTCATTCAATTTTAAAATTTATCACACTTGATTGGTATAATATATTTTTTTCTTAGTCCCTTCTGTGCAAAATAGCTTTTCATTCTTAAAACATTTCAATTTTCAAAGCACAGTGAAAAACTCCTCCTTTGGCCTTCAAATTCTAGGAATTATCCAAACTAAAAACAAAAAACTGAATTATTTGAATTTATAAATGAAATTACTGGAACAATATTGCTTGAACTATAAACTAATCATAGTTTACAGGGACATGTTTCATCACAATAGTTTGGTATATCTTGATATATATATCAAAATAATAATTTAAGTCAGCTTGCTTACTAGAATTGATATATATTTAAGATTTTGAATTATACAAAATGTGAATAACTTTATCTTTTGAAAGTTGTCTAGATTGACTTAAGTTTTTAGCATTTTTAATGATGTTATTACAGAGTTCATTGTGATAGTCATTTTGAAGTTATATATTTGAAGGAAGGTAGAAGAAAAATCTAGAATCTGTTTACAAATCAGTGACATGATTCTTTACTTGATACAATTAAGTATTGAATTTTTTTATTGTGTTTCTAAGTGTTCTTCATATTTCCATTTCTATTTGCATATCCAGTCCCTTATATCTCTCCCACTATGATTTCAAATCATAGTGATCAGATGTTGACATGGTTGGTTATTCAATAACTGCTATTTTCTCACTGACTGATTCTATAAGCAACGTTTTTTATTTTCATTTTTGTGTTTATTTTACTTTGTAAGTTATCATCATTGAAATATAATTTACATAACATAAAACACACTCATTTTAACTGTAGAGTCCCATGTGTTTTGACAAATGCATTTGATAAACACCATTTAACCATCAGAAGAATGAAGACATTTTCATCACCACAAAATGTTGTTTTTGCAATTTCTCACATCTTCAGCCCCAGGCAACCATGTATCTGTTCTTTGTCACTGTAGAATAATTTCAATTATTCTAAACTTCATATAAATGGAATAAATCAGCATGTGCTACTTTATATCAGGATTCTTTGATTTAGCATTATGTTGAGATTCAACCATATTACTTAATGTATCTATCATTTATTTTTTAATTGCTTAGTAGTACATCATATTATAAATATATGAAAATGTATTTATTAATTGATGGATATTTGATTTTACATTTCCCAATCTGGAGTTATCAATTATAAACAAATACATTCAAGATGCAGAGTACCTATTTTGGTATTTTCTTTTGTCATCAGTTTAAGGATTCTCAATATATTCTAAATACAAGTACTTTTAAGAGCACTTTTTGAAGACGATTCTAATTTTGAGAAAGTCCATATAATATTTTGAATAATTTACCACACAGAGTGTGAGAAAATACTGATAATACATATCTGGAAAAGATGCCTGTTTCATATAAAGAATCCCTACAAATCAATTATAAGGAGCTCATAAACCAAATACCTAATGTATACTTATATTATCTTCTGAGTGTGTTTGTGTGCACACATGTGTGTGTGTGTGTGTGTGTGTGTGACATGTCATGGATATTTGCTTATATGAAGGTGCGTAAATATCTCTCATATGTAGTATTCTAGAAAGTACATAATTTTAGCTTTTAAATTTATAGCTATGAATAATTTTAAATTAATGTTTGTGTATTACATGAGACAATTGATACTCATTTCTAATATGAATATTAATTTGATTTAGTCATTTCATTAAAAACTCTTATACTGACTTGTCTGTGAATTATCAATTGACCATATATTATGAGTCTATTTCTGGATCCTCTATCTACTCTCATTGATTTGTATCAGTGCTTCGAGTCGTGGAACTTCATCATAAATCTTTAAATTCAGTAATGTAATTATTCCTTTGCTTTCTAAAACTTTTTACTCCTCTAGTTGTTTCTATTAAGATTTAACACATACATTTTAGAATCTGTTTTTTAGTCTCCACAATTGCTTTGGGGTGGATAGTATTGACATCTTAAAAATATTTTATCTTGCAGAAGACTTCTAGAATGGTGACACAATAAGCTGCATGGAACCTCTCTCCAGAAGAAAAATTATAATATGTGAATGCAATACCTTTCTGTCCATGGCATTCTCCAGTCCAGAATACTGGAATGGGTAACCTATTCCTTCTGCAGGGGAGGGGATCTCCCTGACCCAGGAATTGAATCAGGGTTTCCTGTATTGTAGGCAGATTCTTTACTAACTGAGCTATCTGGGAAGCCCACACGCAAATTAGAGTCTCTGAAAATTGTCCTATAGTCATACAGCAAATGAAGAAATGTTTATTCAGGAAAAATCTGCTAAATATGGATGAGCTCAGACAGTGTCTGTATCCTTTGAGCCAAGATTTGTTCCTTTCCTTTACAGCTCAACATGACAAGTCTCTTCTCTGGGTCAATGCAGACAAGAATAAAGGCCTCATTCTCTATCCAGGTGTTTATTCTTGGGCTACATGATATCCCTGAGAAAGATAGGCACTAACATTTCTAATCTCCATCTCGCTTTGAATTTCAGAATCTCTGTTCCAGGCAAGAATAGCCAAGAGTTCCACATCTCACTTCCTCCAACCAGTTCCCACTTTTCAAGTGAAAGCTCTACTCCAGACATTATAGGCCAATAAAAAAACAGAAACAATTGCCCTATCACCATTTCAGTTGTAAGCTGGAGGCCTCATACCAGTATGGAAAAGTCAAGAAAATCAGAGGCTACTGTTACTATCCAGTCTTCCTCTTATAAAGCAGGAACATTAATAACAGAAATGAGCCAACTGTTCTCATTCTCCTCTTGGAATGAGTTCTGTCTAGGAAGAGATACATGCACAAGAAACATGAGTTCTTAACTTATAAGAAAATTGAGTTTATTTAGAATAGATTATTGAGAAATTCTGGCTTCCCTGATAGCTCAGCTGATAAAGAATCATCTGCAATGCTGGAGATCCCAGTTAGATTCCTGGGTCAGGAAGATTCCCTGGAGAAGGGATAGGCTACCTACTCCAGTATTCATGGGCTTCCCTAGTGGCTCAGACGATACAGAATCTGACTGCAGTGTGGGAGAAGTGGATTCAATCCCTGGATTGGGAAGATCCCCTGGAGGAGGGCATGGCAACCCATTCTAGTATTCTTGCCTGGAGAATCCCCATGGACAGAGGAGCCTGGCAGACTAGTCCATTAGGTCACAAAGAGTTGGACACAACTGAGCAACTAAGGATAGCACACAGCACACTGAGAAATTCAGGCAGTTGAAAACAATGGATATTTTTTTCATAAACAATCAAAAGGAGGCTTTGTAGCCATAAGAGCTACAAGCTCAACCACAGACATTCAAGAAACTTAAGAGAAACAAGCACAGAAGGAGATACCTAAGAGGAGCCTTTCCCTGGGGTCAGGAAAAAAAAAAAAGATATAAAGTTTACTCATGCAAAGAGGTATGAACTGTGCTAAAACCACAGTCATCCCAGGATAATAGTATGCATGTGCAAGGTTGTACCTTCTAAGGAAGGACAACAAGGCTGGGCATTCTAGAGGATTCACTGGAATAATCCAGCCAAGAAAGTAAAGCAAAAACATCACACACTCACGCAACAACAGTAATAGGCCAAAGTTGTTACAAAGTAGTATCTAGAGAGGCTGATTGTCAATACAATTTTATGATAAATGCAGCAAAAATAAAAACTGTGAGCCATACACAAGAAAAAAAGGAAGCCATAGTAAAGGCCATTCTCTGACAGAGTCCACATGTCAAACAGCAGAAAAAGAAATACCTCAAATAAATAAGTTAACAAACTAAAATGATCCATATTTAAAGAAGTAAAAAAGTAAGATGATATGTAATCAAATAAACCATATTAATTATGACATAAACATTACAAAAATAAATCATACTAAACCTCTGGAATGTAAAATACCAAAAGAAATGAAAAAAAAATGTATATTAAAGATTCCAAACGGTAGAACTGAGCTAGCAGAAGCATCAGCAAACTTGAAAACAAGATCTGTAGAAATTATGAACCTAAGAACAAAGAGAAAAAAAAATGTAAAATGAACATAGCCTTAAAAAACGTGAAACTTCACTGAGAACAATAACATAAGTATAATCGAAGTTCTGGGGGGGCAGAAGAAAGTAAAAGGAACTTAAAAATTTCAAAGATACAGTTGTTGAAAACTTTGTAAATATGATGTACAATATTAACACCCAGGTCAATGATCCTCAAGGAAGGCAAAGAGATCCATATTGAGATGTATTGCAGAAATAAAATGTTGAAAGAGAATAAAGAGAAAATCTTGAACACATCAAATAAAAATATGACTAATCACATACAAGGGAACCAAATAACTGACTTTCATTGTAAAGAATGGAGGATAGCCGAGTTGATATATACAAAGTGTCAAAAATAGTCAACTAAAAGTCTTAAATCCAGAATATTTAAATATTTCAAAAATGAATGAAAAATAAAGACATCTTCAGAATTTGATCTTATAAAAAATACTAAGCAACGTTCTTCAGGATAAATAAAATGATCTAATATTTGAAATCAATTCCATAAGAAGGAAGAGAAAAAAAAACACTAATGTAGGCAATTATGAAATTTTAAGACAGTGTAAATGTTGTATTTTTTTCCTTAATTATTTAAAAAGCAACTGTATAAAACAATATGTAAATAATTATAGTGTTGAGTTTGTAACATATAGATGCTTGTCTACCATTGTTGTCAAACAATAAAAAAGCAGAAAGAAGGTGGATTTGAACAAAGCTGTTGGAGTAAGGGAATGACAACACATGGTGACTCAGCCATATGGGTAGCAATTAAGAAAAAGAACGAAAGTAAATAAGAAAGTAGGTAAAACAAATTTTCCTTTCTAATTTGAGTGGGTTTAGTAACAAAAAGTTATATAAAGTAATAGTTGTAATGATATGGTTAACACCTGAATTTCCTTGAATTTTGTATCTATTAAGAAAACCTCAGCTCTGCTCAATTCTCCATCTGCAAACTGTAATTTAGAGAGGTCGTCCAACAAGAGTGTTTGTAGAAAATATTTTGATTACCCCTCATTGATATCAGTGACTCAATGACCTTTTACCAACGTGAAAAGAGTTATTTCATCTATTTTGTCTGAATTTTGCTATTGCTATTGCTGTATTAAGCATCACTACGAACAAAGCTAGTGGAGGTGATGGAATTCCAGTTGAGCTATTCCAAATCCTGAAAGATGATGCTGTGAAAGTGCTGCACTCAATATGCCAGCACATTTGGAAAACTCAGCAGTGGCCACAGGACTGGAAAGGTCAGTTTTCATTCCAACCCCAAAGAAAGGCAATGCCAAAGAATGCTCAAACTACCGCACAATTGCACTCATCTCACGTGCTAGTAAAGTAATGCTCAAAACTCTCCAAGACAGGCTTCAGCAATATGTGAACCATGAACTTCCTGATGTTCAAGCTGGTTTTAGAAAAGGCAGAGGAACCAGAGATCAAATTGCCAACATCCACTGGATCATAGAAAAAGCAAGAGAGTTCCAGAAAAACATCTATTTGTGTTTATTGACTATGCCAAGCCTTTGACTGTGTGGATCACAATAAACTGTGGAAAATTCTGAAAGAGATGGGAATACCAGACCACCTGATCTGCCTCTTGAGAAATTTGTATGCTGGTCAGGAAGCAACAGTTAGAACGGGACATGGAACAACCGACTGGTTCCAAATAGGAAAAGGAGTTCGTCAAGGCTGTATATTGTCACCCTGTTTATTTAACTTATATGCAGAGTACATCATGAGAAACGCTGGACTGGAAGAAGCACAAGGTGGAATCAAGATTGCCGGGAGAAATATCAATAACCTCAGATATGCAGATGACACCACCCTTATGGCAGAAAGTGAAGAGGAACTCAAAAGCCTCTTGATGAAAGTGAAAGAGGAGAATGAAAAAGTTGGCTTAAAGCTCAACATTCAGAAAACTAAGATCATGGCACTGGGTCCCACCACATCATGGGAAATAGATGGGGAAACAGTGGAAACAGTGTCAGACTTTATTTTTCTGGGCTCCAAAATCACTACAGATGGTGACTGCAGCCATGAAATTAAAAGACACTTACTCCTTAGAAGGAAAGTTATGACCAACCTAGATAGCATATTCAAAAGCAGAGACATTACTTGGCCAACAAAGGTTCGTCTAGTCAAAGCTATGGTTTTTCCTGTGGTCATGTATGGATGTGAGAGTTGGACTGTGAAGAAGGCTGAGCACCAAAGAATTGATGCTTTTGAACTGTGGAGTTGGAGAAGGCTCTTGAGAGTCCCTTGGACTGCAAGGAGATCCAACCAGTCCATTCTGAAGGAGATCAGCCCTGGGATTTCTTGGAAGGAATGATGCTAAAGCTGAAACTCCAGTACTTTGGCCACCTCATGCGAAGAGTTGACTCATTGGAAAAGACTCTGATGCTGGGAGGGATTGGGGGCAGGAGGAGAAGGGGATGACAGAGGATGAGATGGCTGGATGGCATCACTGACTCGATGGATTTGGGTCTCAGTGAACTCCAGGAGTCGGTGATGGACATGGAGGCCTGGCGTGCTGCGATTCATGGGGTCGCAAAGAGTCGGACACGACTGAGCGACTGATCTGATCTGATCTGATCTGATTGCTATATATGATAGTGAGACAGAGTGTGGATCTTGATAATTCTATAATGGATAGAAGCAAAAGAATTTCTCATGCTCAAATTTTGTTGCCCAAGGGTGTTTTATATCTTCGCCCAAATATAAATTCTCATCATGTTTGTATGTAGAAAAAGTACTCTAAGTTTTCTTTCCAAATATCCTTCACTCAAAATAGTGACAAATATCAAATATAGTAGGGGGATAAGTGATATACTACAATTGATTTTTAAAGTTATCATGTATTTGGGACTTTCATGGTTCCTGAAATATAATTCTCATAAAACATTTAATCCTCAATGCACCTGGAGTTATTGTTATATTTTGAACATTTAAGTTGAAAAATATGGGATAGAAATCTCAGTTTTTACAATTAGGGAAAATGCCCGTATACAAGAAGCAAGAACAAGTTAAAGTATTCATGATTAGATGAGTCATAAATGTTTCTTTTTTCAACTGTGGTAAAAAAATACATGTTTTTATTGTATACATGGACGTTCACAAACATACAGTACTCTCACTCATTGACATTTATGCCAAAAAATTTAATAAATACTTCTTCTCAGTCGTCAGCATAACTATCATCATTTTCCTGTTTGCTCAGTGATGTTAGCTGACTGGTTATGACTCTATCAACACATTTTACTGTCAATTTGGAACATTTCTTTAATAATAGCGATTTTTCAAACAAAGCCATCTGCATTTCTTTCTACCAGGCTGCATACTTTACAAGAATTATTTTATTTTTGCATTTAAATAATATCAGGGTTTCACAAGAGACTTTATGAAATTTAAACTAATATTAAAAATGTAACATATGTAGTAATGCATTAATTAATAATCAATTCCAAAATAGTTCTGTATAAAATAATTATACTTTAAAAGTTGAGATTAAAACAAAATTTAATTGTAATAAATAATCCAGATCTTCTTTTGTGCCTGTATATATATATAAGCAGTAAAAGAGAATTTTAGTTATATTTGCAAGGCAACTATGACTATTCACAGTTTATAATATCTCTGATATAGTTATGCAAACATTAATGTTTTCAAAAGAAACTTTTATTTAAAGTAAAAGTAATAACATATATGGTATATATGGTGGTGGCTCAAATAGTAAAGAATCTACCTGCAATGCAGGATACCTGGGTTCCAACCCTGGGTAGGGAAGATATCCTGGAGAAGGGAATGGGTACCCACTCCACTATTCTTGCCTGGAGAATTCCATGGACTGTATAGTCCATGGGGTCACAGAGAGTTAGACACAACTGAGAGTCTAACATTTTCACTTTTTAAATATATATATATATATATGAAACTCAGCCAGTTCAGTCACTCAGCCATTTCCAACTCTTTGTAAACCCATGGACTGTAGCACATCAGGCTTCTCTGTCCATCACCAACTCCTGGAGCTTGCTCAAACTCATGTCCATCGAGTACTTGATGCCATCCAGCCATCTCATCCTCTCTTTCCCCCTTCTCCTCCTGCCTCCAATCTTTCCCAGCATCAGGGTCTTTTCAAATGAGTCAGTTCTTCACGTCAGGTGGCCAGAGTATTGGAGAATCAGTTTCAGCATCAGTGCTTCCAATGAATATTCAGGACTGATTTCCTTTAGGATTGACTATTTGGATCTCTTACAGTCCAAGGGACTCTAAAGAGTCTTCTCCACCACCACAGTTCAAAAGCATCGATTCTTCAGCACTCAGGTTTCTTTATAGTCCAGCTCTCACATCCATACATGACCACTGGAAAAATCAAAGCTTTGACTAGATGGACTTTTGTTGGCAAAATAATGTCTCTACTTTTGAACATGCTGTCTGGTTGGTCAAAGCTTTTCTTCCAAGGAGCAAGCATATTTTAATTTCATGGCTGCAGTCACCATCTGCATTGATTTTGGAGTCCAAGAAAATAAAGTCTGTCACTGTTTCCATTGTTTCCCCATCTATTTGCCATGAAGTGATGGGACCAAATGCCATTATGTTAGTTTTTTGAATGTTAAGTTTTAAGCCAACTTTTTCACTCTTCTCTTTCACTTCCATCAAGAGGCTCTTTAGTTCTTCTCCACTTTCTGCCATAAGGGTGGTATCATCTGCATATCTGAGGTTATTGATATTTCTCCCAGCAATCTTGATTCCAGCATGTGCTTCATCCAGCCTGGCATTTTGCATGACATACTCTGCATATAAGTTAAATAAGAAGGGTGACAATATACAGCCTTGACTTACTCCTTTCACGATTAGGAACCAGTCTGTTGTTCCATGTCCAATTCTAACTGTTGCTTCTTGACCTGCATACTGATTTCTCAGGACTCAGGTACGGTAGTCTGGTATTCCCATCTCTTGAAGAATTTTCCAGTTTGTTGTGATTTACAGAGTCAAAAGCTTTGGTGTAGTCTATAAAGCTGAAGTAGATGTTTTTCTGGAACTCTCTTGCTTTTTCATTGATCCAACGGATGTTGGCAATTTGATATCTGGTTCCTCTGCCTTTTCTAAATCCAGCTTGGACATCTGGAAGTTCATGGTTCACATACTGTTGAAGCTTGGCGTGGAGGATTTTGAGCATTACTTTGCTAGTGTGTGAAATGAGTGCAGTTGTGTGGTAATTTGAACTTTCCTTGGCATTGCCTTTTTTTGGGATTAGAATGAAAACTAACCGTTTCCAGTCCTGTAGCCACAGCTGAATTTTCCAAATTTGCTGGCATATTGAGTGCAGCACTTTCACAGCATCATCTTTTAGGATTTAAAATAGCTCAACTGGAATCCTATCATCTCCACTAGCTTTGTTCATCGTGATGCTTCTTAAGGCCCACTTGACTTTGCATTCCAGAATGTCTGGCTCTAGGTGAGTGATCACACCATTGTGATAATCTGGGTCATGAGAATCTTTTTTGTATTTGCTGTTAGCTCTTGGTAAATACATACAAAATGAACAAAAGCTGAATATCCTTTATGTATCCCAAGACAAAAACAGTATCTCATTTGTACAGGAGTCTAGGCTTAAAATTTCCACTCGCACAAATAGAAATCCAAGGAGGAAAAACATAATTAAAGGCCATTAGCTTTCGTATACTGTCTTACATATGGGTGCATGTCCTACTAAGAGTTCCAATAGCCACTGTATGAGAAAGCAAACAAATTACTGGTTAGCAAACTGCAGTAAATGCTCAGTTTGTTGAAAACACTACTTATTACAGAGTAGTGTGGAGAAATACATGCTTTTGGTGACCAAGTAACAATATGGTTGTGGAAGAAATAGAAGTAAAAATGTCAAAGGGAGGAAGTACTGACATTTTATCAATGTGGCTTATGTGAAGCCATTATTTAATTTAATGACAACTAAGTGTGTTTGACTGCAATGAAGTACTCTTTTAAATCCTGTTCTTATATTAAATGGCCAGCAGTAATCAAAGTCTATCAAGATGAGAGTACTGAGCAATTTGTTTGGAAAGAGATATGGGAGGAAAAGTTGAACTTGCAGGTCCATATGTATGGAGGAAATTTTGGAAGAATGGGTTATTCACATCTTCTCAACTGCGTTACTTCCAGTCAATGGTCTCAAACAATAAAAGGTAAATCTTCCTTATGGAGGGAAAATTTATGATATAGTCTAAGACTGATTATGAAAGTTAGGAAGTGATATGCATTAAGGTGAAAGGCAATCATGTAGGAAAGTTAGCTGTTGACATAGATTTAGTAATAAAATGGTCATGCGACCGAACCATACACAGAACTCAAATAATTAGTTTGGAAGAAGAAAACAGGCAGGAAGGGTCTGAGAGGCTCATTAGACAAATAACTGAGATAAGGAAAGGGAAAAAGAAAGGGAAAGAGGAAAATTTATTAACAAGAATAGGTTTATTTCTGGAAGGAATATTGTACAGAGTTCAAAAGGTTAGAACAGTAGAAGACCTGTTTGATTTTTTAACTAACAAGTTCAGTCACTCAGTTATGTCCAACTCTTGTGACCCCATGGACTGCAGCACACCAAGCTTCCCTGTCCATCACCAACTCCCGGAGCTTGCTCAAACTCATGTCCATGGAGTCAGCGATGCTATCCAACCATCTCTACCTCTGTCATGCCCTTCTGCTCCTGCCTTCAATCTTTCCCAGCATTAGGGTCTTTTCCAAAGAGTCAGTTTTTCACATCAAGTGGCCAAAGTATTGGAGTTTCAGCTTCAGCATCAGTCCTTCCAATGAATATTCAGGACTGATTTCCTTTTGGAGGGATTGTCTGGATCTCCTTGTAGTCCAAGACTCTCAAGAGTCTTCTCCAACACTACAGTTCAAAAGCATCAGCTCTTCAGCACTCAGCTTTCTTTATAGTCCAACTCTCATATCCATACATGACTACTGGAAAAAACCAAAGCTTTGATTAGATGGACCTTTGTTGGCAAAATAATGTCTCTACTTTTGAACATGCTGTCTGGCTGGTCACAGCTTTTCTTCCAAGGAGAAAGCGTCTTTTAATTTCATGGCTGCAGTCACCATCTGCATTGATTTTGGAGTCCAAGAAAATAAAGTCTGTCACTGTTTCCATTGTTTCCCCATCTATTTGCCATGAAGTGATGGGACTGGATGCCATGATCTTAGATTTTTAATGTTGAGTTTTAAGCCAACTTTTTTATTCTCCTCTCTCATTTTCATCAAGAGGCTCTTTAGTTCTTCTTCACTTCCTGCCATAAGGTTGGTGTCAACAGAGTATCTAAGGTTTTTGATATTTCTTCTGCCCAGCATTTTGCATGACATACTCTGCATAGAAGTTAAATAAGCAGGGTCACAATATAGAGCCTTGACATATTCCTTTCCCATTTGGAACCAGTCCACAATGGGAAGCAGATTTCTACCATGTACTTAAGTAGAAATTTTCTGGATCAGTTTTTTTTTTTTCTTACAAAAATGGTTTTCATGATAAACACACTAGACATTTGGAGGATAATGAAAAATGTTATGGATATAGGAGATGAGCACAAAGTAAGTGGCTTATTCTTCATGTGTGTATGACAGACCTTTGATGGCTTTTGATTTTTTATTCTCTGCACAGAAATCTGTTAAGAAGAGTTATCCCACTCAATATCCACAAGCATATGATGTAAGCAAAGGTGGAACTGGGCAAGACACATACTTTGAATGCTTTGCTGAACTAGTAACTGCTGTGTTAGTAGAGTAATGGTTCAAGAAGTTTCAGACCTTTGTCATCAGCATTTATAGCAGCGGTCCTCAACCTTTTGTTACCATGGACAGGTTTTGGGGGAAGACAATTTTTCCATGAGCCAGGGGGAGGAGATGGTTTTGGGCTGATTCAAGTGCATTCCATTTATTGTGCACTGTATTTATAATCTTATGCTACCACTGATCTCACAGGAGGTACCACCGGTCCACATCCCAGAGGTTGGGGACCCCAGATTTATAGTACTATTCCCTGAAGTGATAACATTTTCAAACATTATATTGCCAGGGACAGCCTTACCTTACAATTTTAAAATCTCACTCTATTCATAATACACCCATTAACTAATAATTTCATCCTGTATGTCTCAGCTTTTTAAATTCCTAATATAAACTGATTTAAAAGAGAATTTCTTAGTTTCAGGCACACGTTCACCTTACCTTAACAAAGATATCTATTGTTAAACCATATTAAATGTGGCCAAGAATTGTCAAGGCACTGTGTGAGTGCTTTATGCTGATGTTCATCAGCTTTCTCTTTAATCTAGGAAACTAGATAAGAGTTGTTAATCTACTAATTGGAAAGGATTATAAATTTGTTCACAGGGGAACACTTGGAATGAAGAAGGAAACTGCAAAAAGCGAAGGTTTAAACAGATGTGAAAATGTTAAAAGTTCAATGCTCCACAATGCAGAGTAATAAAAATATTGAAAATGGACAGAACATTTGGTGAGTATAGTGTTCCTGGAAAAGAATGACATAGTGCTTCCTGCTCTCTGGGGACCTAATTATGAGTTCTTCTGCACAGTGCACGTCAAATATTGACAGGCAGGCTGTTTGTATTTGCTTCTTAATTAAAGACTCTCCTCTCACACCCCGGAAAATGTTTATCAAGGACATCTTACTACTCTAACAAGCATAATGTGAAGCCACATGTTGGGAGGCAAAAAAAATTTAGAAAATAAAATAGAGTTTAAGTTTCTTCACAGACTGAAAAAGAGAAACTTTCTGTAACTTTCAAGGAAAAAAAAAATCTTTTCATGTATCTCTCTAGGTTTTCTGTCATAGTTTTTAATATTTCCCACACTGCACATAAAGATCAATCATATATTTCTGAACTCCCAGAAATGCATCTACAGTGGTAACTTTTATCAAAAATTGTAATCTTGGGATAAGCCTTATGATAACAAATTTCACTCTTCAGTTTCTTTGATGAATGCTTTTAATTCAGTTCCCATGTAGATGTTCCTAAATATTTTAAATGTATTTGGCAAATGAAAGTAAACAGGAAACGGACAATTTTCTAATTGTGTCAAATCCATTATAGTAATAATATGCTTTGGGAATGTTTTAAAGGGAGTACCACTAATAATCCATGAAATATTCTGTAATGTCTAGAATCTATGAAGGATTAAATGGCAAGGAATAGGGACATCTACAATAGAAATAATTTCAGGAGTGTATTTGATTTTCATTCAAGTTACTTTCCGTCAGTAAATTTGCTATAGACATGTTAAGGCATATCACTTAACTATCATATAAGTAACAAATAATATATTTATACCTTGATTTTATATAGTCCAGAATGTGAAAATGTTTTAGACTGTAAAGCAGTGTTCTTAAAGTTTCCACTAATATTTAGAGCTAGACTTTAGTGGAGAAAGATCTCTCACAAAAACACAGTTAGCAGAATAGTCATTCTTCCTGGTTTCTTCCAAACATATTAAGCACTGTTTGATTGGTTTGAAAGAGATCTGATTGTTTTTATGGATGCTATTGATTCAACCATAACAATCTAACTAGGATTTAATTTTAGCAAATATTTATGTAGCTTTGTATATTCTTTTATTCTAGTTCCCTCTGTATTTCTCTTGTTTGTTAGCATTTATTTAATTGTGCCTAATACTTTGGCCACCTCATGCGAAGAGTTGACTCATTGGAAAAGACCCTGATGCTGGGAGGGATTGGGGGCAGGAGGAGAAGGGGACGACAGAGGATGAGATGGCTGGATGGCATCACCGACTCAATGGACATGAGTTTGGGTGAAGTCTGGGAGACGGTGATGTACAGGGAGGCCTGGCATGCTGCGATTCATGGGGTCGCAAAGAGTTGGACACGACTGAGCGACTGAACTGAACTGAACTGAAGAATTTGCATCACTCATGTTATCTGCTTAACTATTTGAGCAAGTTTGTGCAGGATTATTTTGTTTTTGTTTTTAAATAAAAAAATGTTTTAAATTATAAAATATAATGATATTTAAGAGCTATAAAATCTTAGTGGTTTCCTAAGAAGTAGACTAAAATATTGATAAAGATTCTCAGAATATAAATCATTTTTAACTAGACAGTAGAATATATTTATAGTTTTCCTTGGGTGGAGGAAGTCATAATAGAGCCATATACCCCTTACTGTCAAAGCCCACATTTCAGGTGATTGAAGAATGTTCACCAAATTATTACATGTTCTAAAGAAAAGACAAAACCCGTCTATGAATCTGTAGAAGGGTTAAATCATTTCGACTAGTAAAGCTCTCTGCTCTTCACTGCAAATGTCTTTCCAAGGTAGTTTTACTGTGGTAACATTTGGCTGAAATGGGACTATTGGGATCCAAACACACTCTCAAATCTGAGTAAAATTTTTCCTTTTAATGTTAACATGTTTTCCAGCCTTTTCTTACTGAAAATAAAAGGCCAAATTTTCCTAATTCTCTGCCAGGTGGACTTAATTTTAAGGATGTAATTCTCTGAATGTAAGATGCTTTTCTAATGTAAAGATAGAAGTAGAATCACAGAAATACCATGGTGAATGGTCTTTGAGAGGTCATGAAATTTATCAGCCTCCTCACCAATCTGGGAACATATTTATCTACATTCTTTTAAGTAAGACAACGCTAGAGAAAAATGTTGCATAAGCACACAAAAGCCCTGAACACTAATCCCTGAGAATTTTCTGTAATTATTCTTTTGAAACCACTTTAAACCTTTAGATCTCAAAATGTTTTCACCAGGACACCCATTAGAAAACAAAAAGCAAAAATATACAAAAAAATAGTTTCATTTTCTCTCTCCTTCTTTCTCACACACACACACACACACACACACACTCACTCACAAGCTAACTTCTTTCTAAGATGTATTCCGATATTTTCCCTTTCTTTTCTTTGACCTCCATTTTTTTTTTCTTCTCTCATTAATTAGATATAGTAACAGTGCAGTTTGAAAATTACCTCTTTAATCCAAGGATAGTAATTTGGTAACTTCTTGGGACAGATAATCTGTCTATCTATTTATATTTACATTTCAAATAGTGACTTTTTCTATGCCAGTATTAGTCTTTACAGCTAACATGATTATGTTTGATGCAAAATGCTCATGCATAATGTTCCTGACATCCAGAAGTGAAAAGGACTTCTTTTTATGTATTCCTTTAGTACATGTTGTTTAAGGATGGCTTTGAAGAAAAGCATTGAACAAGGTTGATGTTGAGTATGTCTTTAACCTCAAAATGCATATACTATATATTGGTATATTGTTTTCTCTTTTATACATCTGTGGCATCATTCTTGGTTAATTCAGAATTTGACTATTATTTGAAAATCAATAAAATAATTAAAGGTTGACATATTTTAAGAGGTGTGTCTGTACACATTTGCTTTAACCTACACATTTTGTTAAAATTGTAAGAGTTAAAAGAGAAATATAAACAAGACAAATGCAGGATGTTTTGACTGAACATTTATCATGTGACAGCACACAATTAAAATAAATTATGTCCTTAAAAGTGTTATGTTGTTTTGGAAATGATACCACAGTGGAATAATTCAAGCACTTGAAGAATATTTATACAACAGGCAGTAAAGTTTTTATTTTTGTGTTTTTTTTGCTTTGCCTTATGTTCAGTATTTAAGAATGATGTGTATTTTGGCCAAGATTAAAATATTACCTTATTTTTGAAAGTAGAGAGTACATTAACCAATTAGAAATCCCTGTCCTATATGTCTTAGAAGAATAACAACCTTATTTGAAGAATATAATGCATTTGAATTGACTTGAATATGATTAAATTTAACTGCAGCCTATGTTTTCCCTTTGAAAACACCTTACAGAGGAAAATATGTGACAGAAAAAAGTCTGAGTTTGGTGATTTCTGTGCTGTGTTCCCTGAAATGTGATTTGCAAGTCCGCAGTGCAATTTACTCAAAGCAAAAATTACCAACAGTGATTTAGAAGATGGACTATTTATGCCATTTCTCAGAAATTATTTAACTTACAAGTTTATCAAAATTATAGAGTGTTCACTTTCTTTTGTATAAGTTCACTTCCTAAAATAGTGTAAATGTACAAAAATATTTCCAAATTCTTGCAAAAAAATTAATTTAATTTGAGTTTTCCTATTAAGGTGATTAATTTAGTCATTTTCTCCAGGACAGTTACTCCAAAAAGAACAGGAAATAATTTGAACTTGAAGACAACCAAAAAGCAAAGGAGAAAAGGAAAGATATTCCCATTTGAATGCAGAGTTCCAAAGAATAGCCAGAAGAAATAAGAAAACTTTCCTCAGCGATCAATGCAAAAAAATAGAGGAAAACAACAGAATGGGAAAGACTAGAGATCTCTTCAAGAAAATTAGAGATACCAAGGGAGCATTTCATTTAAAGATGGGCTCAATAAAGGACAGAAATGGTATGGACCTAACAGAAGCAGAAGATATTAAGGAGAGGTGGCAAGAATACACAAAAGAACTGTACAAAAAAGATCTTCACGACCCAGATAATCATGATGATGTGATCACTGATCTAGAGCCAGACATCCTGGAAAGTGAAGTCAAGTGGGCCTTAGAAAGCATCACTACGAACAAAGCTAGTGGAGGTGGTGGAATTCCAGTTTAGCTCTTTCAAATCCTGAAAGATGATTCTGTGAAAGTGCTGCACTCAATATGCCAGCACATTTGGAAAACTCAGCAGTGGCCACAGGACTAGAAAAGGTCAGTTTTCATTCCAATCCCAAATAAAGGCAATGCCAAAGAATGTTCAAACTACCTCACAATTGCACTCATCTCACATGCTAGTAAAGTAATGCTCAAAATTCTCCAAGCCAGGCTTCAGCAACTCTTGAACCATGAATTTCCAGATGTTCAAGCTGGTTTTAGAAAGGGCAGAGGAACCAGAGATCAAATTGCCAACATCCACTGGATCATGGAAAAAGCAAGAGAGTTCCAGAAAAACATCTATTTCTGCTTTATTGACTATGCCAAAGCCTTTGACTGTGTAGATCACAGTAAACTGTAGAAAATTCTGAAAGACATGGGCGTACCAGACCACCTGACCTGTCTCTTGAGAAACCTGTATGCAGGTCAGGAAGCAACAGTTAGAACTGGATGTCGAAGAACAGACTTGTTCCAAAAAGGAAAAGGAGTCCGTCAAGGCTGTATATTGTCACTCTTCTTATTTAACTTCTATGCAGAGTACAACATGAGAAATGCTGGGCTGGAAGAAGGAGAAGCTGGAATCAAGTTTGCCGGAAGAAATATCAATAACCTCAGATACGCAGATGTCACCATCCTTATGGCAGAAAGTGAAGAGGAACTAAAAAGCCTCTTGATGAAAGTGAAAGAGGAGAGTGAAAAAGTTGGTTTAAAGCTCAACATTAAGAAAACTAAGATCATGGCATCTGGTCCCATCACTTCATAGGAAATAGATGGGGAAACAATGGAAACAGTGACAGACTTTATTTTTTTGGGTTCAAAAATCACTGCAGATGGTGACTGCAGCCATGAAATTAAAAGACGCTTACTCCTTAGAAGGAAAATTACAACCAACCTAGATAGCATATTCAAAAGCAGAGACCTTACTTTGCCAGCAAAGCTCCATCTAGTCAAGGCTATGGTTTTTCCAGTGGTCACATATGGATGTGAGAGTTGGACTGTGAAGAAAGCTCAGCGTTGAAGAATTGATGCTTTTGAACTGTGATGTTGGAGAAGGCTCTTGAGAGTCCCTTGGACTGCAAGGAGGTCCAACCAGTCCATCCTAAAGGAGATCAGTCCTGGGTGTTCATTGGAAGGACTGATGCTAAAGCTGATACTCCAATATTTTGGCAACCTCATGTGAAGAGCTGACTCATTTGAAAAGACCGTGATGCTGGGAGGGATTGGGGGCAGGAGGAGAAGGGGATGACAGAGGATAAGATGGCTGGATGGCATTTCCAACTCGATGGACATGAGTTTGAGTAGACTGGGAGTTGGTGATGGACAGGGAGGCCTGGCGTGCTGCGATCCATGGGGTCACAAAGAGTCGGACACGACTGAGTGACTGAACTGAACTGAAGCATGTGCTGTTTTGATGTTTAAACATATGTTTCTTCAGATGCAATATTCTACTTTCCATCCATGATGCTTTTGAATGGTAGTGTTGGAGAAGACTCTTAACAGTCCTTTGGACTGCAAAGAGATCAAACCAGTCAACCCTAAAGGAAATCAGTCCTGAATATTCATTGGAAGGACTGACGCTGAAGCTGAAACTCCAATACTTTGTCCACCTGATTTAAAGAACTGTTTCATTGCAAAATACCCTGATGCTGGGAAAGACTGAAGGCAGGAGAAGGGAACAAGAGAGGTTGAGATGGTTGAATGGCATCACTGACTCAAAGGACATGAGTTTGAGCAATCCTTTGGGAGTTGGTGATGGACAGGGAAGCCTGGTGTGCTGCAGTCCATGGGGTTGCAAAGGGTCGGATATGACTGAGCAACTGAACTGAACTGAATATATATATATAAACACACACACATATATATATATTGAATAGTTATCCTTCTCTCAGATCACTTACATTATCTGTCAGATAAAATTAATTGAACTATAGTTTGAAAACCAAATTGAACTAATTAACAATAGAATTAAAATTTACTTTTACAAACAGTTGCACAGCACAGACAGCAATGACAGATTCGCTGCATTGCCTGGACTGGTGGAGCTACGGATGACACCACTTTTTATTTCGTGTTGCCCTTTAGGTTTGCATGACACACATGTTGATGGGCTGCAGGAGGGAGGGCATGAGAAAGTCTGAGCAGCCAGTCGTCTGAATCCTCGCACTGAAGAAATGTGTCCACTTGCCTTCCACTTGGCTGCTCACTCTGCCCTTTACCCAGTTTTGCCTCTGGTTTCTGTTGATGGTGGAGCTACTCCTACCTCAGCTAACCCAGCTGGGCTCTGTGCTTGCCCTGGACAATACCTTTACCCAACGGGACTCTTCCCAGCCTCTCACACAACCACTCTCAGATAGAAAGAGGACTGTGTCATTCCCAGGGGAAGCTCTTTGGCGCACTCTCCCTAGCTTCTTTGTGGATCCATCATCAATACTCTTTGCCAAACGCTGGATGAGAAGAGTCCTACCATTGCCCATTGAGGAGCAAGCTAGGGAGATGGGGGCTTCTTTCTTCCAGTGTCGCCCTCTGCCCCACATAGCTAGACCTGTGTCCTCACAGGTTCCTAGGACTGCCTGATCTTTGTGTGCTTGTGGAACTAGGGGCTGTGTCTGTGGTCCCTTTTCTCTGAATACCTCTACATCTTTTTATTCTTCCAGATGCCTTATTTTATATCACTTCTGAACTATGTGCAGAAAAGAACTGAAAATAAATCTAGGAATACAATTTCAACAGACCAAATTTTGATAAATGTTATCATTTTCTTATTTTGTGAAGATAAAAACTGTTATGAAGTATTACCACTTTCTTTATGTAATTTTTTAAATTGTTGCTCAACTTTTTATTTGCTTTTGTTCAGTTGTTCATTTGTATCTGGTTTTTGTCCCCATGGATTGCAACATGCCAGGCTTCCCTGTCTTTCACTGTCTCCTGGAGCTTGCCCAAACTCATATCCATTGAGTTGGTGATGCCATCCAACCATCTCATCCTCTGTTGTCCCTTTCTCCTCCTGCCTTCTATTTTTCCTAGCATCAGAGTTTTTTCCAATGAATCTGCACTTTGCATCAGGTGGCCAAAGTATTGGAGCATCAGCTTCAGCAGCCATCAATATTCAGGGTTGATTTTCTTTAGGATTGACTGGTTTGATCTCCTTGAAGTCCGAGGGACCCTCAAGAGTCCCCTCCAACACCACAGTTCAAAAGCATCAATTCTTCAGTGCTCAGCCTTCTTTATGGCCCAACTCTCACATCCATACATGACTACTGGAAAAACCACAGCTTTGACTAGACAGATCTTAGTTGGCAAAGTAATGTCTCTGCT
Organism: Bos indicus x Bos taurus; assembly: GCF_003369695.1. Lineage (NCBI taxonomy): Eukaryota > Metazoa > Chordata > Mammalia > Artiodactyla > Bovidae > Bos > Bos indicus x Bos taurus. The sequence goes on from NC_040087.1 coordinate 57,786,741, forward strand.
TTTGAGTATGCGGTCTAGGTTGGTCATAGCTTTTATTCAGAGGAGAAAGTGTCTTTTAATTTCATGGTTGCCGTCACCATCTGCAGTGATTTTGGAGCCCAAGAAAATAAAGTCTCACTGTTTCTGTTATTTCCCCATCTATTTGCCTTGAAGTGATGGGACCAAATGCCATGATCTTAATTTTTTGAATATTGAGTTTAAAGCCAGCTTTTTAACTCTCCTCTTTCACCTTCATGAAGAGGCTCTTTATTTCCTCCTCACTTTCTGCCATAAGGATGGTTTCATCTGCATAATACGAGGTTATTGATATTTATCCTGGCAGTCTTGATTCCAGCTGGTCCTTCATCCAGCCTGGCATTTTGCATGATGTACTCTGCATAAAAGTTAAATAAGCAGGGTGACAATATACAGCCTTGATGGACTCTTCTCTCATTTTGGAACCAGTGGATACACTATCCACTATCCACAACTGGTCTATGTCTGGTTCTAAGTGTTGCGTCTTGACCTGCATACCGGTGTCTCAGGAGGCAGTTAAAGTGGTCCGGTATTGCTATCTCTAAGAATTTTCCTGTTTGTTGTGATCCACACAGTCAAAGGCTTTACTTTAGCATAGTCAATGTCGTGGTCCGTGCCCGGGTTGGAAAAGAATTTCCAGACATAAGACATAATGAGAGGGAAATAAAGTTTATTAGAATGGGAAATGCTGTTAGAACAATGGGCCAGTTCAAGGGAGAACTAACGTTGAACAGGGGTCCTTAATCCACTTTTATACCCAGGGTACAAGGAATGGGATAGGGGTCTTGCAGGTCATTTGCTGATTGAATGAGGCACATATACTGGGTAGGGGGAAGAGTAAGGCAAATACCTTCTCCCTATGGGGTAGGAGAGGAGACAGATAATACTGCTCTAGAGGACCTGAAATCCGTTAATAATTACAACATGGGGGAGGCAAGGATGATAAGGGTCTGGTTTTTCCATTCCTGCTTTCCAAGACCCTCCTTGGTTTTATCTGCTCTTTTGTCCTTGGGTCACCACAGTCAATGAAGTCAAATTTGTATTATTGTTGAAAATAATCTGCTATGATTTTCTCTCACTTATTTGTCATTTTTATTTGCAAAATCTTTATGAATTTTTGCCTTTTAATGTCTAGTTTGAGCCCCACTGTTTCTGTGCTGCTTGTTTCAGCCTCTTTGATCCCCCGTTTTCTAGTCTCCTACAGCCCTTGCTCATTAATTTTGTGTTACTGTCTTTCAATACATGCTGTAATTAGCTAAGGTAAGAGTCACTTTAAAAATATCAGTCTGAAATATAATGAAATTGTTTTTATATTTTCTTTTACTGTGAATGTTTTTCCTCTTCTCAGATGTTTCACTTTACTGCTGCTAAATGTTGTGGCTCACTGTCATGAGCCTTTAATTAGGAAAGTTCCCCCAAAGCTAATATTAGTCAACATTAGAACACATGGTGCTTCTTGAACTTTGGCATCAAAAGAAATTAATAATTTACCCTGAATGGCATATATAGTCATCATTGAGCAGGAAATTTCTAGTTTTATTGCTCTCTGTGTGAATTGTGGCAATGAACTACTAAATCATGGTCACCTCAGGTTATATGTCTTTTTTTTTCTTTTCCTTCTTTAGAACAACACATTAAGCAACTCAACTCAAATTATGTGTCATTCTAATTGGAACTGGAGAGCAATTAACTTTTGTGTGGCAAAATGTCAAGCACTTGTTTTTTTTTTTTTTTTTACTCATCAAAAGGAATTTGTCAAGAGGAGTCTATGGCTTCATATAAATTACAATTGTTGCTATTAATTTGGTCTCTGTTTCAATTAGCTTTGGAGCTGCTCTAACTCTGGGAAGGATAGCAACTAGGAAATCCAATAAGCAATACTTTGTTTTGTTCCCTGACAAGACATCACTTCTTAATAGTCAGGGTACTGTTAGTTCCAGTTCAAATAAATAGATTTTCCTTGTTGTATAAAAATAGGAATATATAAAATACTAAACTTGTGTATATCTTTCTTACTTTAGCACCAGTTTTCCCAAGTTTATATTAGGGAAAGCCATTATGTTTATTCCTTACTTCATAAAATAGCACAAGTCTAATACCAAAGAACTAAATAACAGACAAGAAATTGCAAAAGCACAATCCACATTATCTTCCTTCACATGCATATTTGAATATACTCTCTAGCTCCATATAAATTATTTGTAAAAGTAATCTTTAAAAAAAAAAAAACAACAACTGTAGCTCTTTTTGTCCTTTCCTTTTCTTTCTTTCCCTGTCCATTTTTCTTCCACAATGTTATTAAAAAAAAAAAAAAAAAACCTTTGAATTACTGAATTTTAGTGACAAACTGGAGAAATATGTAAACTAATAAACCCAAATAGGTTTAGTATCTCTTTAAATAGAATCCAAAAGTAGATAAACTTTTGTTCAGTAATTAATGTTCTAGTATGTCATCAGAGAAGGCAATGGCACCCCACTCCAGCACTCTTGCCTGGAAAATCCCAGGGATGGAGGAGCCTGGGGGGCTGCAGTCCATGGGGTCGATAAGAGTCGGACGTGACTGAGTGACTTCATTTTCACTTTTCACTTTCATGCATTGGAGAAGGAAATGGCAACCCACTCCAGTGTTCTTGCCTGGAGAATCCCAGGGACAGGAGAGCCTGGTGGGCTGCTGTCTATGGGGTCACACAGAGTCGGACATGACTGAAGTGACTTAGCAGCATGTCATATTTTGGAAATGATCTAGATATTCAATGAATATCCATCATTTAGTTTATCTCAAAGTAACCCTAAAGTTTTACTTAACAAAATGATTTTGGAAACTATTTTTAAGTAGGCAAAACAGAAAGCGTAATTACTGTTGAAAATTCATTTATAAACTTCCAGTTATATGAATTTAGATTACTTGTTAACAGTTTTGTTTAGATCATTCATGACGATTTATGACATTAAATAGCTAGCCATCATCTTAAATTGTTTTTCTTACTAACATTCTATAATAAATAACTTGAGCTTATTCGACTTTTAGTAAATCTAGGTAGAGTTAAAATTGTATGTCTCCATTATTTTTAGTGCTAATCATGCTAAATATATCCCTGTTTTAAATAAACCATTGAATAAACCAACAAACAACTTTATGTACTGAGAATTATCCAAGATCGCGTGAACTTGAAAAACATGGGGGTTAGTCTCTGTATTTCTGAGAACATACTTAATTTATATCACTTAATTTTCTTTTGGTGCTGCCCCAGTGGCACCAGTGGTAAGGAATCTGCCTGCCAATGCAGGAGACACAAGAGTTGTGGATTCAAACCCTGGGTTGGGAAGATCCCTTAGAGTGGGAAATGCAACCCACTCCGGTATAGTTTCCAGTGTAGAAAATTCCATGGACAAGAGAAGCCTAGCAGGAAAAAGTCCACAGGGTCGCAAAGAGTCAGACACAACTGACCACGCATGTATGGAGTTTTATTTAAGCCAATTAAATATAGTTTCTATAAGCAATACTATTTGTTAGCAGAAAAACATTATACATCCCTGCATATATGCAGAGATATACCACCTTACAACTGATACAGAGATCTTTTGTTTTTTTCAATAATATATGAAAGAATAGTTGGATTCAAATTGTGCTTTTGCAATCAGAATAAGGTTAACTATTCAGATGTCTTAAACATTTTACTAATATCTGTGGAGTAGACTTTCAAGATTTTTTGTTTATTTGTTTATCTCATTTCCAATTGGCCTTCCTCCCGCTGGCTCCCCCTTCTTTTGATAAAATTACCAGGGTTTGGGGGTTTCCTCAGTAGCAAAGAATACATCCAGCAGTGCAGGAACCATAGGAAACCCAGGTTCAATCCCTGGGTCAGGAAGATCCCCTGGAGGAGGTCATGGCAACCCACTCCAGTGCTCTTGCCTGAGAATCCTCGTGGACAGAGGAGCTTGGTGGGCTACAGTCCATTGGGTCACAAAGAGTTTGACAAGCCTGAAGCTGACTTAGCATGCCTGTAGACACTAGGGTTTCTAAAGAAGACTGGGTAGAACGAATACATCTCAAAGGCACAGAGAAAGAATGTAAATTCTGCCAATAAGTACTTTCCTTTCCTAAGGCCAGAATGTTTACAATACCCACAAGCCTTTGAGGTAAATAAATAGGTGAGGTTTGCTGCTACTGCTAAGTCGCTGCAGTCGTCTCCGACTCTGTGCGACCTCATAGACAGCAGCCCACAAGGACCCCCCATCCCTGGAAGGTGAGGTTTGGGGATTGGGAAAAAGTATAGTTCAGTTTTGTTTTGTTTTGTTTTTTTCTTCTATTCTTGTTAAGACTCAGTTGGAAAGATAAGTTCTGTCAACTGAAAACAAAAAGTGTACAAAGTGTGAGTTGTGCCTTAAGTGTTTTTTGAGACAGAATGAGGAATGAAGCTCAGGAGACATTGTTTCAGATAGCTCTGAGAAAGTACTCCAAAGAAATAGAAGGGAAAGTCAGTATATATGTGATTTTTGGTGACATGGGGGTGGGGGACAGGCAATCAAGTACACCCCCAAATCTATCTTGGCTGCAATGCAGGAGCAAGCAGGAAAGCCAAGCCCCTGAGTTAGAGTTATTGGCCAGAGACACCCTGGAAACTAACCCCATTACTGTAAAACCCAGCACTGAGAGCCACATGTAAAGCAGTCCTCTGTTCCCTTACCTTGCTGCTCTCCAGCCAGGCCCCTTCCCAATAAAGTCTTGCTTTATCAGCATATGTGTCTCCTTGGACAATTACTTTCTGAGTGTTAGACAGAAGCCCTGGAAGGCCTTCCCATAGCTGCTAGTCTCATGGATGTTATTACTAGTCATGAGGAACAGATGTCACCATTTATGATTTAGCACTTTTTTAGATAAGAGGAGATGCAAGAATCAGTCTCATATAATCTTCTCCTGAAAATACCTATTTATCTGAAGGCCTAGTCGGCCAGTTTTCTGAGAGCATGGTGCCGAATTCCTGATTTCTACTCCGAACTCCCTTCAGGGTATGTTGGTGGTCAGAGACCACAGCAGCTTATGATATATATCCTCAAAGAGGCAGATGGCAAATGCCAGTTTTCAGTTGGAAGTTGTACAGGTTGATCCTCAGTTTGTAGGGAAGCATTTTTAATTTCTCAAAAAATAGGGTTGCATCTTGAATGATATCAAGGGGTGACCAAGCATTCAACTACACTGTTATTGTAGAACCAGATTCATTTGCCTGACAACATGGAACAAGCCAAACACTGAGACACCTAGCTTTGCAGCAGAGGAAAATGTTATTCACGAGGCAGCCAAGGGGGAAAACAGAGAACAAATCTCCCTGAAGGTAGGAGTGAAAGGTGTATGTAAAGTACAAGTAAGGTGTGGAGACCATGGAGAAAGGTGACTGAAGAAGAGGAAAAAGTAAGGTAATCATCATTACATCCAGGTGCAGCTAACCTGCATGCTTCTTCATGGGGCAATTGTTCAGAAATTGTGAGTTACCATACTCTGAGAGTGCAGTTTCTGCCCTCTGACTTCAAAAGATCATGGATCAGACATTTGCACATGCCCAGTTGGAGGATCATGGTTCCAATTAGTCTTAACTAGCTTGAGTTAGAACTGGATACAGCTGGCTCCAAATTCCTGAGGGGGTGGTGGTAGGTGGAATAAAAACACTCAGCCACATATCTTATTGTGTGGCTATATGGTACAAGGAAGATATGCAAGTTTTTGTAAAAACAAATAAATTGAGCTTGATCTATGAAGGCATGTTAGGATCTATTATTTAGTAATGACTAACTGATGACCACCCTCAGTTTCATTATCTTTAGCTTACTTTTTTATGTCAGGGAGAATATATTCAACTAAGTTAAATGTCAAACAATCCCCAGGTTCTAGGTTGAGAATTGTTTGCCTTTGGAATGGTTCCTTTCCCTCTGGATGCATAGCTTCATTTTAGCTTAGAGGAGAAAGCCTAAAAATAGTTCCTTTTAGGCTCTAAATATCAGCTTTCAATATGACCAACTTCTGACCATAGAGTTACTTTAAAAAATCTATTCAAATGTCTCATGAAGTTTCAGCCAGGATACTTAAAAGAATATTCCTGACTGGCCTGAACAACCACTTGGACTCAAGAGACTGCAAAAGACACCACCCCCTCAAGCTCCAGAGTTACTTCCAAAAATATCCAAAAGCAGGACACACAGACACTTCCCCTGAGAGCTGGCAGTCAGGAGAACCCTAACTGTAAATAGAACGCAATCCACATTTCTGTTCGGCTGTGGTTTGAGGCCTCCAACCTGACGGTGGCGCTGTCTGCATGTACACTCAGGAATAGAGCACCTGCGTGCTCAGAGAGGCGGAGAGTCAAGCCAAGTTTGTAAGACACAAAATGAGACACACAAGAAGCAAGTAGCTGCCCCTGGGAGAAGGCGGATCAACAACCCATGGGCACCTCAAAACCATGTTCACCAGAGTCTGGAATTGGAAAGATAAGGACAGTATAAAATTATACCTTCCTTTCTCAACTAGGCATTACAGAGGTCTGGAGAGCTGATCCAGGTAAGAGTTCTCACTCTGTGCTGGTTTCTGCTTGTTTTCCCCAAAAGCCCATCTGCAGGCTCCTGGGCAAGGAGATTTAAAGTCAAGTAGTTAGCTCTGGTATCAACTAGAATTTGGTATGATTGTCCATTAAATTTTAGTTTTCCCCTGTATGTTTAAGAGGACAACCTGAAACGGTTTTTCAGAGAATCCCTTTTGAGTCTCCCAACGCTGAGAGGGACCCAAACGGGGTTCATCCTTTGAGGGTAGACATGGGGTGATCAAACTGGTGTGGAAGGATTTGACAAAACTGTTTAGGATGATAATCCCCCCCCCCCCCCCCGTGTTTTTGTTGGTTGCAAATGAAACATGAATTTCTGGGTCAGGGTTTTGATGACGGACTCCTAGGAGCGTTCAGTGGGGAGGCTCAAGGTGTGGCTCTAGGCTACTGGCTTTGGACCTATTGCACTTGTAAGACCACTGACTTGGTGGACTTGATGGTTTTGTGGCGTCTTCAGTGTGGTTTCTTCACTGCTCCTGTAGAACAGTGGTCCCCAAACTTTTTATCACCGAGGATTGGTTTTCTGGAAGACAGTTTTTCCACAGACAGGGGAGGTGGAGGGGGGATAGTCTGGGGATGATTCAAGTGCATTACATTTATTACGCACTTTATGTTGTAAACCAGAGGTCGGGGACCCCTGTTATACAGGATTAGTGAGTGAGTATTCAGGTAGAAAAGGATGGAGGAGAGTACCAAGAGTCACATCAGTCTTACACTGTTTTGTTTTAGGTACCTCTTGTGTCTTTCATTTTTTATTAGCTCTTGGTACTGAATCCTTTAATGAAACTGTTTTGGAATCTTGAAACCTTTGGGAAGCTCCTGCGTGCTGGTTAAAATACATCTGCCATTCTGTTTGATTGATTTGGGAGTGCTTGCTTTCAGGTGGGCCTTTTCATTGAATGATTGTGTCTAATTGGAATGTTCTCCATAATGGCTATTGTAATTCTAAGTTGTCTCACTAAGATTTGCCATTTTTGTAGTTACTTCAGCTTCTGGGACCACAGTTCTTAGGCTTAAGTGCTCAGTTTCTGATATTTAAAGACTCCTTCTTTTGGGCTAAAACTTGGGTCTTTTGGAGCTAATTTATTACAAAGAGCAATGTGCTGCTGGATAGGGGATTTTGTGGTGTTTTACCATGTATCTCATTTCATGGAAATTTTCTTGAGGTTGGCAGGTGACCTGGTGTCAATCTAACACCTTCTATGACCAGCTTATCTAGCAAGGGCATCTTAGAGTGAGGTGGCAATTGCTCTAATAACTTTTTTTGCATACCCACCAAGATTGTGCATGCCTTCCAAGATTTGCATCAGAGCAATAGATCTATGACTCCTTTCAAGAAATGATTTAAGTGACGGATGCTCTAATGGCTTTTAAATAGTGTGATGTGTGCCTACTTAGATTTTGATAACCAAAACAGTCAGAATTTCTCATCTTATTTCCTAAGTCCCCAAGTGGCTTCTGTTGTCGATTGACCTTGAGGCCTTATGAGTGTCCTTGCAACTACCACCTATTGTGGACTGCCAATAAAACTATACCAGAAGCTTTCCTTTCTGGGGATGATATATATAATGTATATTTAAACAAAGTGAGTTGGAATTGGAGAGCTGGAAGCAAGAGAGTGAGGCTCAAACCTGAGAGTGACTTGCCCAGATCCCTCAGTAACAAGGAGAGGGAGAACGAACTCAGAGGGCACCTGGCTCTGTCTCCTTGTCTCACAGACTGTGAGCACACAGCTTTCAATCACATTCCTCACCTCATTCTGAACAACTTAAAAATGAGAGAAAAAAGACATAGTTAACACTTTATGAAGTAGTTTCCTTCCAGAGAATTTCAAAATTGGCAGAGAGTAGGATGCTTTTGTAGGGTAAAGAGTAGAAAACAAGAAAGTCAAAAATAAAAATATCTGATTAGCTGGGGCCACATAGTCAGCCTCATTTGGAGTGAGAAGCCCAGAACTGGCTTGATGTTTGGAGCTTGAGTGAATGGATATACTATGTTTCTGACCAAATTGAGCATTTCCAGGGACTTAAAAGTCATAATTTTCAGTTTGCTAAAATGTGGTATCCTGGACAGCATCAACTCCATCTTGGGTTTAGAAAGTCATTTCAGCATAGTTGATAATCTGAAGAGAGGTTTGCATATATACATATGAAGAATGGAATATGTAACTTTGTTACATGGGTGTACAAATAACATAGCTGTGGATGATTTATATAGTGATGATCTGTATTCATTATAGAGAGACCAAAGTCAGAAAATGCTCCAATTCTGTGTTAAATATTCTTTCACATTTCTAATAAAACCTTTCATAATTTTAATGTTGTTAGAAAAAGTGTGTTTTACACAATTAGTCTGACTTAATTTATATTTAATTATAATTATACCTGCTATGGTCCATTAAATAAACATGTTGTGACATAATTTTATCCATTTATTTTTTTTAATGTGTGGAAAATAATTCTAATCATTTATTCATTCAGTGAACATATATTTATCAACATCTGTGGGGGCATTACCTGGAAGGGTGAGCAGTTAACCAAAAGTTGAGGCTCCTTACCCCTAACAGGATGGATAGATATTTAACAATATGATTGATAGTTTATATGTTGATTACATGTGTGTTGTGATGTGGTATTTAATAAACAAATTCGGACTTATGAAACAGTGTATAATAGGGATCTGAATGTAAGTGAAACGTTCCCTGAAGAATTGTTTTGAGAGCTCAATGCATAAGTATTAACTTTAAAATAATAGTGGCAGATTGGGGCAGGAATGACGATACATGTAGAACAAGGAAGGAAAAAATGCAAGGACAAAATCCCTGAGGAAAAAAAATACTCCTTCCATTGCAGGAATTGAAAGAGAGCCGATATGGTGTAAGTTTAATGCCTGTAAATTACTGATAGATTGATGCTGCAATAGACTAGGGATACAGAGGCAATTGTTTACAGTATTGTAAGCCAGGTTAATAATGTATCTTTTTATTTTAAGAAATGGGCAGAAAACATCTAAAGTTTTCATGTTTGTCAGAATTTTTTTGAGGCAGCTGATTTATCCATACCTCAAACTAGGCATAAAGAGGGATTCACTGATTCACATTGCTGAAATACTATGATTCATATGTGACTGTGAAAGACTGAATATACAGATGGACAATAGTCAGACCATGTGTAAAAATAAAACTCTGGCCATAACCTGCAGCAACCTACCCAGGAGACCAGCCCATTATCTATAGTAACCAGCCCAGGAAGCCAGCTGCTACATATCAGACTTTCAAGGGAAGCCAGATTGCAATCTCCACCGACAGTCCAGGAAGCCAAAACAGTAACTCCTATAAAAATCAGCTCCAAACAGCCAGGACTTATTGACTCACTGGCAGCTTCCCTATATTTTGGCCCTGTTTCCAATTTAGGACCAAGAAGAGAAAAGCCAAGTGTGCACCTCTAACCAATCACAGAGGATACATTGCTTCTAGTTAACTCAGTCCCACCTTCCCCTCCCTACACCCTACCATCAGGGCAAACCTGCAGCTTCCCCTTTTTCTCCTAAAAGTCCTCCCACTCCTCTGCCTACCATTGATTCTCTCCCAAAATGCAGGTGTTAGTGGTTGACTTCCTTGCTCCCCCCAGTCTAAAAACTGACTTTGCTTGTTCTCATTTGGTTGGTCTTTATTTCTGCAACTGGATTCAGCGACTGAGAGAAGCCATCAGTAGTATCTCTCTCTTTGTCTTCTTCTCTCCCTGTTTGCATCTCTCTGGTCAATCTTTTTCTGAGATTGACCAGAGAGATGGAAATAAAATTATTTTCTTCCACAGGACAATAATGACCTCAAGTAAGTCAAAGCTAAAATCATCTACCAGATATAAATCACAGATAAAAACTAAGTACTTCTACCCAGGAAACTCTACAGGGTGATCAAAGTCATTTTATGGCACAGATATTATTCCTGAACTAATAATTGTTTACAAAGTGGATGATTTGTTACTGAGGTTCATAAGATTACAGTACTTATATGTAGAATTGCCATATTTAGTAGAGGAAAAGATGTCCGGTTTCATTTGAATTTTAGATAAACAGCAAATACTTTCTTTAAAAATACAAGCATGGCTTATGAAAATGATAAATGAAAAATATTGATACCAAGCAGGGCCATGTAGGGCTCCCAGGTACAAAGCCTTTCTGTGGCCTCCATTCCTTTGATTACAAGAAATAGACTTCATTTAGCTTCCATGACCTTTCCTGAGTTCCAGGGGGAAGATAGGATGATTTAAGCAGTTGCTACTTGGGGAAGGGAGGGGAGGCAAACCAGGGGAAAACAGTCAAGAAAGACAATAGTGTAGACTTAGAGCAAGGTCCTGGTTTCCCATCAAGGGAACAGTTCAGTTCAGTCCCTCAGTTGTGTCTGATTATTTGTGACCACGTGGACGTCAGCACACCAGGCTTCCCTGTCCGTCACCAATTCCTGGAGCTTGCTCAAACTCATTTTCATCGAGTCAGTAATGGCATCCAACCATCTCATCCTCTCTTGTCCCCTTCTCCTCCTGCCTTCAATCTTTTCCAGCATCAGGATCTTTTCACATGAGTCAGTTCTTCACATCAGGTGGCCAAAATATTGGAGTTTCAGCTTTAGCATTAGTCGTTCCGATGAACATTCAGGACTGATTTGCTTTATAGTTTGCTAGTTTGATCTCCGTACAGTCCAGGAGACTCTCAAGAGTCTTCTCCAACACCACAGTTCAAAAGCATCAATTCTTCGGTGCTCAGCTTCCTATATAGTCCATGTCTAACATCCGTACATGACTACTGGAAAAACCATAGCCTTGACTAGACGGACCTTTGTCGGCAAAGTAATGTCTCTGCTTTCTAATATGTTGTCTAGGTTTGTCATAGCTTTTCTTTCAGGGAGCAACCATCTTTTAATTTCATGGCTGCAGTCACCATCTGCAGTGATTTTGGAGCCCCCCAAAATAAAGTCTCTCACTGTTTCCATTGTTTCTCCATCTATTTGCCATGAAGTGATGGGACCAGATGCCATGATATTTGTTTTCTGAATGTTGAATTTTAAGCCAGCTTTTTCACTCCCATCTTTCATGTTCATCCAGAGGCTCTTCAGTTCCTCATTGTTTTCTGCCATAAGGGTGGTGTCGTCTACATATATGAGGTTATTAATATTTCTCCTGGCAATCTTGATTCCAACTTGTGCTTCATCCAGCCCAGTATTTCGCTTGATGTACTCTGCATATAAGTTAAATAAGCAGGGCAATAATATACAGCCTTGATACATTCCTTTCCCAATTTGGAACCAGTCCATTGTTCCATGTTCATTTCTAACTGTTGCTTCTTGACCTATATACAGACTTCTTAGGAGGCAGGTAAGGTGGTCTGGTATTCCCATCTCTTGAAGAATATTCCACAATTTGTTTTGAGCCACACAGTCAAAGACTTTGGCATAGTCAATAGAGCAGAAGTAGATGTTTTTCTGGAACTCTCTTGCTTTTTCGATGATCTAACAGATGTTGGCAATTTGATCTCTGGTTCCTCTGATTTTCTAAATCCAGCGCTCAAACATCTGGCATTTCTTGGTTCACATATTATTTAAGCCTCACCTGGAGAATTTTAAGCATTATTTTCTTAGCATGTAAGATGAGGGCAATTGTGTGGTAGTTTGAACATTCTTTGGCATTGTCTTTCTTTGAGCTGTTTTCTAATACCGAAAATCCCTCCAGGTGGGAGAAGTTAACAATTAGTGGTATGCTGTCCTCAAGTATATAGACCCCAGACCAGCTGGAACCATAAGGTTGATGATGCTAACTCCTACTGACCATTAACACATCAGAGCACTGTCCAGAAGCTGATCACACGGTCTTTGAACTATTACTATAAATATTTTCACTATCTTCTCCAGGTTTGGATGCGTGACTTTCAGGGCATTAGCCTGCTGTGGTCCTGTTTGTCTGGCAAAGCAATAAAGCTATTGTTTTCTACTTCACCAAAACCTGTCTCCAAGATTCAATTTGGCACAAGTGTACAGAGAAGCTGAGCTTCTGGCATCAAATTTTTGTGTTTAACTCAAATTCAGATGTAACTGGGCATCTTATATATATGTGTGTGTGTGTGTATTACTGCAGTATTACTCACATGACATGAAAAGCAAAGACATCATGCTCCATGTAATAGGCTGAGAGGCTGTGTGGGTAAAAATACAGAAAGAAAATATGCTAAGATGAAAAAAATAAGATGCCATTAAAATGCTTAAATGGGAATGAGATATTCAGATTTGAAATTTGAAACAGTTAGCATGGTTACTATGTTGCAGAAAAACTAGAGGCAATAGGAGAGGATGTGTAGGATATGTGTGGGTAGGCTATTGCAGCAGATGAGATGAATGTAGGTGGTTTTAACTAGAATGATGGTACATGGATTTAAAAAAATACATTAGACCACTGGGGCAGTAGAAGAAATAGTGATTAGTGATTGTTACTTGTTAATTATAAGGAGTAAGTTTAGTAAGATTGTACTTTAGTTAAGTTCAGTTCAGTTGCTCAGTCCTGTCTGAATCTTTGCAACCCCATGAACCGTAGCACACCAGGCCTCCCTATCATTCACCAACTCCCTTGAGCTTGCTCAGACTCATGTCCAATGAGTCGGTGATGCCATCCAGCCTCTGTCATTCCCTTCTCCTCCCACCTTCAATCTTTCCCAGCATCAGGGTCTTTTCAAATGAGTCAGTTCTTTGCATCAGGTGGCCAAAGTATTCTAGTTTCAGCTTCAGCATTAGTCCTTCCAATGAATATTCAGGACTGATTTCCTTTAGGATGGACTGGTTGGATCTCCTTGTAGTCCAAAGGACTCTCAAGAATCTTCTCCAACACCACAGTTCAAAAGCATCAATTCTTTGATGCTCAGCTTTCTTCATAGTCCAACACTCACATCCATACATGACCACTGGAAAAACCATAGCTTTGACTAGATGGACCTTTGTTGGCAAAGTAATGTCTCTGCTTTTGAATATACTGTTTAGTTTTGTCATAGCTTTCCTTCCAAGGAGGAAGCGTCTTTTAATTTCATGGCTGCAGTTACCATCTGCAGTGATTTTGGAGCCCCCCAAAATAAAGACTGTGACTGTTTCCACTGTTTCCCCATCCATTTGCCATGAAGTGATGGGACCAGATGCCATGATCTTAGTTTTCTGAATGTTGAGTTTTAAGACTTGCCCACAAGTGTCCAAGAGTCTCTGGCAGAAGTTTTGGTTGGTGGTGGCCTGATGCAGGGTTAGGGGCACTGAATGTAGCAGTGAGTGCATAGGACCTTTTGAAGGAAGTGTCCATTATCTTCATTACCTCCACCATAGTTTAGCCTTAGGTCAAATGACGGGGAGGGAACCCAGCCCCACCCTTCAACAGAAAATTGGTTTAAAGGTTTACTAAGCAAGACCCAGTTTCCTCCTCAGTCAGTCTCTCCCATCAGGAAGCTTCCACAGGTCTCTTATCCTTCTCCATCAGAGGGCAGACTGACTGAAAACCACATCCTTGTCTAACTCAATGAAACCATGAGCCAGGCCATGTAGGGCCACCCAAGATGGACAGGTCATGGTGGAGAGTTCTGACAAAACGTGGTCCACTGGAGAAAGGAATGGCAAACCACTTCAGTATTTTTGCCTTGAGAACCCCATGAACAGTATGAAATGGCAAAAACATCGTAATTAAGCTGTTAGAATTTAAGCGAACTTAGTAAGTCTACTGGAGGCAAGACCACTGTGCAAATTCAGTTTTTATTTCACAAAGCAATGATAAATAGTTCAAAAGTGAAGTTAAAAATACAGCATTTGAGTAACATGATAATCACCACATGATTAAAACCAAATCAAACAGAAGCAGAGTGATATTTCCCCACAATAAAATATAAAAGTTTTGGAAGTAAACAGAGAATACCGAACTAAATGTGAGCAACCCTCTTTGTTGACTTGTAGCATCAATATTCAGGGAAGGCAATGGCACCCCACTCCAGTACTCTTCCCTGGAAAATCCCATGAACGGAGGAGCCTGGTAGGCTGCAGTCCATGGGGTCGCTAAGAGTCAGACATGACTGAACGACTTCCCTTTCACTTTTCACTTTCATGCATTGGAGAAGGAAATGGCAATCCACTCCAGTGTTCTTGCCTGGAGAATCCCAGGGACGGGGGAGCCTGGTGGGCTTCCGTCTATGGGGTCGGACAGAGTCAGACTCGACTGAAGTGACTTAGCAGCAGTAGCAGCAGCAGCATCAATATTATAAAGCTGATATTCTCCTCCATATTTATATATAAATGGGCTTCTGGGTGACTCAGGTTGTAAAGAATCCTCCTACAATGCAGGAGACCACCTGCAACACAAGAGACATGGGTTTGGTCTCTTGGTCAGGAAGATCCCCTGGAGAAGGAAATGGCAACTCACTCCAGTATTCTTCCTTGGGAAACCCCATGGACAGAGGAGCCTAGCAGTGTACAGTCTGTGGTGTTGCAAGAATCAAACACGACTAAGCAACTGAACCACCACATTTATATATAAATATGATGTAACCCCAATCAAAACCCCTGCAGGTATTTTTTTGAAAGTATACAAGTTGGTTCTAAAAAATACTTGAAAGTATGAGAGACAGTATAATCAAGACAATCTGGAAAAGGTACGCAGTCATTGAATGTACTCTGCTGGGTTTTTAGACATCTATTAAAGTTAAAGTAGTTCAGAGAATTAGTATTGACACAAGGATAAACAGATAGGTCAATGAAATGGAATAGAGTCCTGAAGCAGAACCA
This sequence comes from Bos indicus x Bos taurus, assembly GCF_003369695.1. Lineage (NCBI taxonomy): Eukaryota > Metazoa > Chordata > Mammalia > Artiodactyla > Bovidae > Bos > Bos indicus x Bos taurus. The sequence continues at coordinate 57,802,140 of NC_040087.1, forward strand.
AGTACATACAGCTACATTATTTAAAACAAGCTAGCCTTGCAGAAAAGAGTCAGTCATTCTTTTAATATAGGGTTGGATATCCATATGAAAATATGAACAAATTGACCTTTTGCTTCACCACAAACACAAGACCACTAAACTTGCCTTTAGCTTTATATGTGAAACAAAAGGAACATAGAACGTGTGGCCAATAATATATGAAGATGTAGTAATTATATTTATGATAAGAAAGATACTTAAATAGGAATGAAACTAAATACTAAACATGAGACACTTGAGCATGTTTGACAAATTGTGACCATACAGAGTTTCTCAAAATATTGAGTTTGGAGCAAAGAAAAGTTTATTGCAAGACCAAGCAGAGAGAATGGATGGCTTATGCTCAAAAATCCAAATTCACCATTGGTTTTCCGATAGAAGTTTTATAGGCAAAATTTGGATGAGGGCTACAGGCTGTGTGACTTTCTTCTGTTTGGTTGGTAGTAATGAGTTGGTAATAGGACAATATTCCAGGATTCTTGTGCTCAGCCTGAAGTCTCCATGCATGTCAGCTGCTCAGTCATGTTTGACTCTGTGACCCCATGGTCTGTAGCCTGCTAGGCTCCTCCATTCATAGAATTCTCCAGGCAAGAATACTGGAGTGGATTGCTATTTCCTACTCCAGAGTATCTCCCTGAAGCAGGGATCTAGCCTGCATCTCTTGTGTCTCCTGCATTGGCAGGCAGATTATTAAACACTGCATCACATAGGAAGCCCGAAATTACCATCCTCCAAATTAAAAAGAGATCAGATACTAGCTGAAATTATTTTTAAAGACAAAATATTTGATAAGCTCAATCAGGTTAAAATATTTTAAAATGAAAATTAATGGAGTAAAAGAGATATTAAACTATTCAATGAATGTGTGATGCTTCCAATATACCAGGTAATTTTCAAACATCTAAAGATAGATAAGGAAGTTAGAAAGAGAAAAAGTAAGAGTGGTGGGGGAAAACAAGCATAATATAAAAATTACAAGAAATATAGATAACATAGAATCAAGGATTTAAAGGAAATAAAAGTTGACCCTAGTTTCAGATATAGTGTCACAAAATGCAGTGAATTATGGCATGTATTTCTTTTATGAATTAGGAAAAGAGGTTTGTATGTCTAATTGTCCCAAACTTGGTAAAATATATAATTGTATAAATTTCAGAAGCTAATTAACCCCTAGAGAGGACAAACTTAATGAGAATTAAAGTTAGGCATGTCATAGACGTCTCTTGAAAATGCAATAAAGAGAAAATCTTAAAAAGCAAGGAGAAAAAAATATATATTATCTCAGAGGAATAATCGTCCAATGACTGCAACTACTAATTTAAAACCATGCAATCTAGAAGACAATGCAGAAAAGTGAAGAAAGAAAAAGAAATTCATCTCAGAATTCTACTTTTTAAATCAATAAAGAAAGATAACTAGTAAAGGTATTTACCTTATTACAAACGTAAGTAGCCAGGTACACATGCAAGACAAGATTTTCTCTTATTTTATTAAAATCTACATAGCCACTAAAACCTAAAATTAGAACACTGTCCTGTGGGTTAATAACATTTGTAGATTTAATGAGCATGATATCTATACCATAAAAGGAACATGAGAGTAGGTGGAAATAGATGTATATGTTTGAAATTTTTCTGTATTTTGTGTGAAATGCTACAAGATTACATCTCAGTAGATCATGAAAATGTAGAGATGCATATCATGATATCTAGAACACCACAAAAATATGTAAGGATATATAGCTAAATACAGTCCAGTTCAGTTGCTCAGTTGTGTCTGACTCTTTGCAACCCTATGAACCACAGCATGACAGGCATCCCTGTCCATCACCAACTCCTGGAGTCCACCCAAACCCATGTCCATTGAGTGAGTGATGCCATCCAACCATACATCCTCTGTCGTCCCCTTCTCCTCCTGCCCTCAATCTTTCCCAGCATCAGAATCTTTTCAAATGAGTCAGCTCTTTGCATCAGGTGGCCAAAGTATTGAAGTTTCAGCTTCAACATCAGTCCTTCCAATTAACACCCAGGACTGATCTCCTTTAGAATGGACTGGTTGGATCTCCTTGCAGTCCAAGGGACTCTCAAGAGTCTTCTCCAACACCACAGTTCAAAAGCATCAATTCTTCGGTATTCAGCTTTCTTTGTAGTCCAACTCTCACATCCATATATGACCACTGGAAAAACCATAGCTTTGACTAAACAGACCTTTGTTGACAAACTAATGTCTCTGCTTTTGAATATGCTTTTGAATATGGTATGTCTAGGTTGGTCATAACTTTTCTTCCAAGGAGTAAGCATCTTTTAATTTCATGGCTGCAATCACTATCTGCAGTAATTTTGGAGCTCCCTAAAATAAAATCAGCCACTGTTTCCAATGTTTCACCATCTATTTGCCATGAAGTGATGGGACCAGATGCCATGATCTTAGTTTTCTGAATGTTGAGCTTTAAGCCAACTTTTTCACTGTCCTCTTTCACTTTCATCAAGAGGCTCTTTAGTTCTTCTTCACTTCCTGCCATAAGGGTGGTGTCATCTGCATTCTGAGGGTATTGATATTTCTCCCAGCAATTTTTTTTTTTGTTTGTTTGTTTGTTTAATTTTATTTTATTTTTAAACTTTACATAATTGTATTAGTTTTGCCAAATATCAAAATGAATCCACCACAGGTATACATGTGTTCCCCATCCTGAACCCACCTCCCTCCTCCCTCCCCATACCATCCCTCTGGGTTGTCCCAGTGCTCTAGCCCCAAGCATCCAGTATCGTGCATCGAACCTGGACTGGCATCTCGTTTCATACATGATACTTTACATGTTTCAATGCCATTCTCCCAAATCTTCCCACCCTCTCCCACAGAGTCCATAAGACTGTTCTATACATCAGTGTCTCTTTTGCTGTCTCATACACAGTGTTATTGTTACCATCTTTCTAAATTCCATATATATGCATTAGTATATTGTATTGGTGTTTTTCCTTCTGGCTTACTTCACTCTGTATAATAGGCTCCAGTTTCATCCACCTCATTAGAACTGATTCAAATGTATTCTTTTTAATGGCTGAGTAATATTCCATTGTGTATATGTACCACAGCTTTCCTATCCATTCATCTGCTGCAGTCCAGCATTTCTCATGATGTACTCTGCATAAAAGTCAAATAAGCAGGGTGACAATATACAGCCTTGACGTACTCCTTTTCCTATTTGGAACCAGTCTGTTATTCCATGTCCAATTCTAACTGTAATAGATATATTAAAATTGAGTTGTGAGAAATTCAAAGCATTTTTAAAAGATAGGAAAGGAGAAAAAGAAGAAGAAAAATTAAAGTGGATAAAACAGAAAACAAATGACACATAGACAGGCTAACTTCAACAGTTGAGCTAAATATTAAGAGACTATAATTTGTTGAAGGGAGGAAACATAACAGAAAAAAAAATGTTGGTGGGGGGTGGTGAGTCCATTGAGGTTATCTGACTACAGTGATACCTAACTGAATTAAATATGTAGCATAATTCAGGTAGGTATCACTGTAGTCAGATAACCTCAATGGACTCACCACCCCCCCCAACACTTTTTTTTCTGTTATGTTTCCTCCCTTCAACGAATTACAGTATTTGTAATGGATATCTTTATTTTATTAATAAGAATGAAAAATTTTAATACAATAACTAATTTACTTTTGCTGTTTTATTTCCTGAAAAAAGAATGTTTGTAGAGATTTATGTGGGAGACACTTAAGCAAGAGATAAACAAAAATCTCCTTTAAAACTAATCAGCATTTGTGTCAAAGAGCCAATGTGTTTTCTCCCAAACTAAGTCAATTGCTGAAAGCTCGGCAATTATACAAACAACTGAGGTGATTCTTTTTAAAATTTTTGTTAGCCACAATATAATAAGTAAATAATGTATGTTCTTTAAAAAAAATAACTATGCAGACAGTAAAAGAGTTTTGTATAAAATTGCAGGAATATGAAACTTTCATATGGTTACCATGAAATAGGTGTTAAGATAAAACTGTTGACAGGCAGAGTGCAACCCCAAGCGTTCCCTCTAATTTGAAGAAACTCTTGTATTTGAATTTCTTCTCAATTTTTGTTCTTTTATGTGACAGTTATCTTTTCTGTATTGCTAAATGTGAACACTTAACTTTAATATGCACTGATTTTCCCATTATCTGCTCTTCCTCTTGCTGCTTAGTCAGTATCATCATTGTTAGAAATAAACTATCCTTTAGAATTGTTACTCAGATTTTGAATAATTACTTATTATCTGTAGATAAAATTCACAGTCTTTTGGAGTCATCAGTTCGATGCTTTTAGACATCCTTTATGGTGTAAAATATAAACATAAATACAAAGAACTATTTTAGTTTGGATTTTTTAGTATTACCTTCTTGAACTAAAAATTATCATAGTATTTCTATGGAATGGAAATATGTCAACATAAACCTGAAGTAGATTTTGATAAATTAATAAGTATGTGTAGGTCCTAGAATAACTACTAAGGAAATAAGTAAAAATGTCCCTAGTAAACACAGATTTTTTGCAGGTTTACAAGTTCTGTTTTGCAGGGTACATTGCTGTCATTTTATTTTTAAAAATACATTTCAGAATGGAGCATTTATTAAACAACTCATTCTGAAGCACTGAATTATTTAAAATTTTTCCACATTTAGGACTTCCACAAGAACTGCATATAATGACCAGCACCCCTACGTATTGCCTGCCCCCAACAACAAGAAAAATTTGCCTTGAAGACAAACCTCAATTTCCATTCTAGAATGCAGGGACTCCTTTTTTTCTCAGAAATCATTTTCTCCCCAAACTTCAAAATTTATTATAAAAAACTAACACTAGAATGGCTAAAGTTTAGACAAAATAGAACTCAGAGTAATGTGTGTTGGATAATGTTAATTAGATAGATCAGTAGTAATGGTACTAGGAGTTTAAATTTTATGAGCTCTTTAGAAACCCTTTTGACAATAACTATTGAAAACCAACATCTGTTTAACCTATGGCTGAAAAACAAAAAATGCACTAAGAGAAGTACATAAATATGTGTACCTAAAGACATGTTCTAAAGACATGACTAAAGACATGACTTCCCTGGTGGCTCAGACAGTAAAGCGTCTGCCTACAATGCGGGAGACCTGGGTTCGATCCCTGGGTTGGGGAGATCCTCTGGAGAAGGAAATGGCAACCCACTCCAGTACTTTTGCCTGGAAAATCCCATGGATGGAGGAGCCTGGTAGGCTACAGTCCGTGGGGTCGCAAAGAGTCGGACACGACTGAGCGACTTCACCTAATCTCACCTTCACCTAAAGACATGTTCAAGAATGTTCAAAGCAATATTTGTAAAGTTTCAAAGTGGAAACATTCAAATCCCTAAATAGCAAAATTAAAACTACTGGATCAATAAAATGGTATTTAGTGAGAATTTATTGTGCATTTAAGAACATTTTGTGAACTAGGAGCTTTCACACCCAAATCTGATATGAAGCTCAAAGACATGGCCTTACAGCAGCATAGCTTATAAAATTAAAATGAGAAAGTTGTTTCATCTTTACAATGATTGGTTATCACAGTGGAGGTTTTCAGATAAGGGGATTGGTTAAAGTAATTACATTATACCACTTTTAAGAAGATGATGTTTCTTTCACAATTAATCAGAGACATTTACATTAAAAAAAGCTAAGTTTGATTTTGCTTACATTTAAGAAATAACCTAGGCTTAGTTTGGCTTAGAGAAGGCAATGGCAACCCACTCCAGTACTCTTGCCTGGAAAATCCCACGGATGGAGGAGCCTGGTAGGCTGCAGTCCATGGGATCGCTAAGAGTCCAACACGACTGAGCGACTTCACTTTCATTTTTCACTTTCATGCATTGGAGCAGGAAATGGCAATCCACTCCAGTGTTCTTGCCTGGAGAATCCCAGGGACGACGGGGTCTGGTTGGCTGCCGTCTATGGGGTCGCACAGAGTCGGACAAGACTAAAGCTACTTACCAGTTTTTTTATGTGACTGAAATGGTTTATCAGGAAATTCTCAGATCTGACCTCCATTTTGTATTTAACTTTAACACTATCAGAAGTAGAAAGGATTAAAACAGTAACTAAGGCTTATTCCTACAATTAAAATGATTCTGAAATATAAAAGAATATCATAGATGAATGTTGCAAAATAATTTTGTCTGAATAAAAGTCAGACACAAAAGAGAACTTAGTGAGATTACTACATTTATAAAATATTCAAAATAAAATAGTAGTATTGAAGGAAGGTAATGAAAATGGACACATCAACACATAAAGTCTAAGTAGAAGTAGGTACATGTGCATTTTAATATTGTAACCGTTATTTGAACTGTATATTTTCCATATGTATACTTTATAAGGTTTAAGTCATACCTAAATAAAAAAGTTCTTTTGAAGATATGAAACATCAAAATTTATAAGTCTCTTGTAATAAAGTTTCTTGTTATTCTTATTATACCTTTGAGACAAATATTAACAGGAAGCTGTCAGTGAGACGACGGTTTAGAAGGAGGAAAAAGGCATAGAGCTTGAGGTGAAGTGAAGTGAAGTTGCTCAGCCGTGTCCAACTCTCAGTGACCCCATGGACTGTAGCCTACTCTGCTTCTCTGTCCATGCGTTAATAGTAAAAAAAAAAAAAAAAAAGTTAAAGAATAAAATCAGCAGAAAGTGGTCAGTTCGGGTGATTTGTGATTGTGTTGTAATGAAGAAAATATTCAAATTAAATGCACAACCAATAAAGAGATCCAATACATAATTTAGTAGACTATACATTTATAGAGGAATAGGAAGGTATTTAAGGTTTTTTGGGGGGTTTCCCCATCATTTCAAATACAAGTACTTGTTAAGAGCCTCCTAGTTTTATGCACATATTCTAGATGTTACAGTTTGACAGTTTTAAAAAGTGGCTTTATCCTATCTCTCAACCCCTGGATATGTCATAGCCATATCTTACAGATGTCACCCCTGTCCTACTGATATATTTTCTGTTTTAATCTTCCTGGACTTCATGATGGTTGTCTCAGATAAAGAAACTTGTGTGTGTGTGTTTGTTTTTCCATAATACCCATACTTTAAGAGTTGTTTTTCTCCACTGATGCAAAGCTTTTGTCCTCCACTAACTGGGTACCTCTTCTCTGTATTTCCTTGAGGGGAAAAAAAAAAAAATGTCTCTCCTATTTCTAAACCATCCTTTCAGTGAACTAAGATTACATGGATCTAGGTCTAAAGTCTCTAATGAAAACAGACCCAAGTATGCATGTTGGGCTGTGACAGAGTCCCTCTTTATCCCCATCAGCATAGGATGGTTTTCTAAGTCCATAGACCCTGGACCATTGCTCTTTATGCACTGTCAAGAAGATACGATAGCACTAAGTCATGTCTGACTCTTGTGATCCCATGAACTGTAACCCTCCAGGCTCCTCTGTCCATGGGATTCTCCAGGTGAGAATACTGGACTGGGTTGCCATTTCCTTTTCCAGGCGATCTTTCTGACTCAGGAATTGAACCCAGGTCTCCCACATTGCAGGCAGATGCATTGTTAACTCCTGTCTAATCCTCCTCTATGAGAAGGCCCAGTCCTTCAAAGTAGATATTAGAACTTTTACTCAAAGGCTACCTAGTTTACTCTGAACCCTCTGGAGTATCTGTGCTTTCCCAATTTTGCGTTTCTAATACCAGAGCTTTCACTTATGAGGAGTGATATGTGAGAAGCCTAAATGAGAAAACCTGGTCACACAAATATATGATGGATTACTAAACATTACAATGACTAAAGCCCTCCCATGCAGGAGAAACAAGAAAACAAGACTCAAAAGATCTCCCTTGGCTTATAGGTTCCACTTAACTCATAAGTTATATTCTTCTTCTATAAAATGGCATGTTTTTATGTGGAAAACCTCACCCAAACTTTTCTTCATTCCATCTCCAAAAGTGCAACTAACTAGGTCATATCTAGAAATTGTTCACATTGCATTTTTATTTTCATGATTATTTTTCTCATTATAGTTTCATTATCACCAAATGGGTTTTCTATTACCAAGACAATGAGGAGTGAAATATAGGAGCCCTAGAGCATGCCTGCTCAGTTGTTCAGTCATGTCTAACTTTGTGACCCTATGGACTGGCCCGCCAGACTCCTCAGGGAAGAATACTCAAATGGGTTGTCATGCCCTCCTCCAGGGGATCTTCCCAACACAGGGATCAAACCTGCGTCTCTTGAATCTCCTGCAAGCAGGCAGATTCGCATCTCCTGAATCTCCTGCAAGCAGGTAGATTCGTTTCCACTGAGTGGCCTGGGAAGCCCATAAGAGTATTAGACCAGTCTCTAATTCTATCAGGTAGTTTAATTATATCAAATAAACTGGAATCTTGACAAAACCCACAATTGTATAGTTAAAACAGTTTGAACTACTCCATGCTTCTGCCTATTTTCTCCCTTCACAGTCTCACTCATTGTCTCATATTCTCTCTCTCTCCCTCCCTCTCTCTCTCATCTCTCTCCCTTCCCTTCTACCCACAGCCTGTCTGTTTCTGATTATTAATCTGCAACAGATTTTCCAAAAAGTGTTCCTTTAAATCTTTATATTTCTACTAGGTAAACATAGTACCCCATTACGCTCCCTGCTGCTTATATTACTCTTTTACAAGTAGTTTATTTTTAGCAACAGGGATTTTTATATCATATTCTATTCCTGAATTATACCTGTCTTTAATCTGAAAGTTATCTCTTGAAACAAAATATGTGAAAAGCAAATACATGCTTTAACAACAGATATATGTGTTTTTTTATTTAAGTGCAGTTCATATAAAATATTATATTAGTTTCTGGTTTGCTGAATGGTAAATCAACATTTTTATAGATTATACTTCATTAAAAGTTATTATAAGCCAATGACTGTTAGCTAGTCCCTGTGTTATGTATCATTGTTGCTTATAATACCATATCCCTAATGTGTCCCTTCCTCTTCCCTCTCTTTTTTGGTAACCAAATATAAGCATCTGCCCACACTGCGGGTGACCTGGGTTCGATTCCTGGGTCGGGAATATCCCCTGGGGAAGGAAATGGCAATCCACTCCAGCACTCTCACCTGGAAAATCCCATGGATGGAATAGCCTGGTAGGCTACAGTCCATGGGGTCACAAAGAGTCGGACACAACTGAGCGACTTCACTTTCACTTTCACTATGTTTTTTAAATGCTTCATTTTATCGAGTCATTGAGTGGTATATGAGAACATATCCAAATAGAATAAAACAAATTTAAAGTTGAAAAAAGCAAATTCAGTCAAACTAGATACAGAGTTCTGGTTCCCATTAGCTTTGGGTTTATATCTATTTTGTGATTTATTGCCTGTGATTGAATGTCATCCAGTTGGGAATGCCCAATTATACTGGCATTCTTGGGCACTGCTATTCTGGTCCATGGAAGTAATTTTCTGTATCTCTATAATCGTAAGCACAACATTCCTTGTGAATTTAGAGGAAACATTCATTAAATTCAAGCTAAGGTTGAATTGGAGACCACCATTATAGAAACTGCAGGATTAACTGGGCCTTTCCTAAACTATAATGGTGAAATGGCAAATGTGTTTTCTGGAAAACCCAATGGCTGAATGTACTGATGTGACTATTTCACCATAACCACCTAAGGATGATCATAGCTAATTTCAACGCAAAAAAGAAGATTCAAAAATGTGTGAACAACCCACAGTTTTCCTCCTTTCATTTGGATTTCATAAGAATGTTATTATGAAATCTTCCAAAAATAATGATTTCATGAAAGATTTCAATTACTACACCTTTTTATCATACCATGTATCTTCATCTAGCTTATAAGCTAAACCCAAAACACACACCATTCTATAACAACCCATATAATGAAGAATAGTGAAAATAAATGTTACATCTCTTAAGTATAAAGTATTTTATTTTTATCTTAGAATAGACTGTAATATAACTTTCACATTAAATGCTGAGGCAAAATAAAGAACATTACAATCAAGGTAAATATAATGTTCTGTGTGCTCAGTCACTAGCCATGTCCGACTATTTCCAATCCCATGGACTGTACCTTCCAGGCTCCTCTGTCCATGGAGATTCTCCATGCAAGAATACTGAAGTGGATTGCCATGCCCTCCTCCAGGGGATCTTCCCAACCCAGGAATCAAAATCAAACTGGGGTCTCCTGCATTGTAGGTGGATTCTTTACTAACTGAGTCACCAGTTTTTTTTTTTTTTTTTTCTTTTTTTTTTTGCTTGTTGAATTTTTAATGTTCCTTAAATCATTGATGTTGTCTTTATGCTCTTTAACATGTAGTCTAAGTTTTGAAATCTGTTAACAACTAAATTAGTATGTCCAGAAATTTTGTAGATTTCCAATATAATGTGCTATATTTTTTCTGCTAGTCAGTATAAAAAACGCAATGAATGTTTTTATGGTATTAAAGCAAAATATTTTCCTTAAGTTTAGAAGTACTTAGAGATTTTCATTATCATAACACTTGGGGAATTTCATTGAATAATGAAATCATAGCCTGATGAAGAAATTATAATGATCTAATTATATAATTTCTAAAATTGCCACAGAACTATTTAGAATTTGTTTATGGACCTGGAAAACAGGAAAATTAAATTGTAGGGATGATATTTATATTATAAGAATTAACAGCATCATCCTTTAATTTTCTTTTTTATAACCAACACAATGTAGGTTTATTCTACAAATCTTTTTAATATTTGATTTGATAGCAAAGATCTTGCAGTTAATTCTGAATGATTTTCATACCTAAATCCCACTCCACCTGTGCCACAATTACAAGTGTTCTATCTTAGAGGATGTGTACATACAGGTTAATCACTAGATGAAAAATAAAATTTATTTGCACTTAGAAAATCAACTGTGTCCCATTTGACAGCAGGTGCTTTGGTGATTTCCTTTGAATATGTGTATTAGACCTGAGAGCAAAAGTGAGCCTATCTATCTATTGCTTCCCTGTTTACAGGCATATATACAAACAGGGAGAATGAGGGTAAAATTATTGGATATATTGGATACAAGTCACCTTCAAGCCTAGCTATTTTTAGATAGTCTCAGATACAGTTTTCTAATTCAGAAAAGACTTGGAATAGTCACAGACTAGACTATGACTGATTTCAATAGTTTATAATGTATTGATATCTGTTTTATGATGTGGCCAATGTATTATTTTATGTTCAAAGTATACTTAAAAATGTGTATTTGCAGTAGGAATAGTGTTATAGTGTAAATTAGGTCACATTATTTAAGGATGTTGTTCAAATCTGTTTTATTCTTAACTTTATACACACACATATGTATGTACCTTATACACACACACACACACAAGCACATTTGTGTATGTGTGTGAATCTGTGTGCTTTGTCAATTTACTAAGACTGTTCAAGTTACCAATTATAATTCTAGATTTGTGTTTTTATACTTTTAGGTCTCAAAGTTAGCTTTAAGTATATTTGAAGTTCTGTTGTTAGATGCATATATTCTAAGGATTATTTTATTTTATTGATGAGTTAATCTTTTTGTTATGATGTACAATCCACTTTATATCATAAGTTATGTTACATTTAATTATGCTTTTTTAATATTAATATAACCTCCCAGCTTTCTTTTTTTGTGTTTTTTTAATTGGAGGATAATGCTTTGCAATATTGTATTGAGTTCTGCATACAGCAGCAAGAAACAGCCACAGGTATACATGTGTCCCTTCCTTTCTGAAGCTCCCTCCTATCCCCTTCCCTGTCCAACCCCTCTAGGTTGTCAGAGTCCTGGGTTGAGCTCCCTGTGTCACACAGCAAATTCCCACTTGCTATCTATTTTACATTTGATAATGTGTATGTTTACATACTATTCTCTTCATTTGCCCCACCTTCTCCATCCCCTGTGTCCAAAGTCTGTTCTCTATGTCTGCATCCCCATTGCTGCCCTGCAAACAGGTTAATCAGTACCATCTTTCTAGATTCCAAATGCATGCATTAGTATACAATATTTATCTTTCTCTTTCTGACTTCACTCTGTGTAATAGGCTCTAGGTTCATTCACCTCATTAGGACTGACTCAAATGTGTTCTTTTTTATAGCTGAGTAATATTCTATTGTGTATATTTACCACTATTTCTGTATCCTTTCACCTGTCAATGGACATCTAGATTGCTTCCATGTCTTAGCTATTGTAAAAAGTGCTGCAACAAACCTTAGGGTATATAAATCTCTTTTAATTATGGTTTTCTCATTGTATATGCCCAGTAGTGGGATTCTTGGGTCATATGTTAGTTCTAGTCCTTGTTTTTTTAGGGAATCTCCAGACTGTTCTCGATAGTGGTGTATCAATTTGCATTCCCACTAACAGTGCAAGAGGGTTCCCTTTCTTCCACACCACCTCCAGCATTTATTGTTTGTAGATTTTTTTAACGATGGCCATTCTGACTGGTGAAAGGTGATACCTCATTGTGGTTTTGATTCGCATTTCTCTAATAATGAGTGATACTGAGCATCTTTTCATGGATTTATTGGCTGTCTGTGTGTCTTCTCTGGAGAAATGTCTCTTAGGTCTTCCACACACTTTTTGATTGGGTTGTTTGGTTTTCTAGTATTGAGCTGCATGTGCTGCTTGTACATTTTGGAGATTAATCCTTTGTCAGTTGTTTCATTTGCATTTATTTTCTCCCATTCTGAAGGTTGACTTTTAATCTTGTTTATTGTTTCCTTTGCTGTGCAAAGGACTTCCCTGGTGGCTCAGACAGTAAAGTGTCTGCCTACAATGCAGAGACCTGGGTTCAATCCCTGGGTCGGGAAGATCCCCTGGAGAAGGAAATGGCAATCAACTCCAGTACTCTTGCCTGGAAAATCTCATGGACAGAGGATCCTGGTAGGCTACAGTCCATCGGGTCACGAGTCGGACACAACTGAGCAACTTCACTTTCTTTCTTTCTTTGCTGTTCAAAAGCCTTTAAGTTTAACAGCTTTCTTATGATACCATTTGCATGGTACATCTTTTCTTATCATTTCACTTTTAAGTCATCTTTGCTTTTATATTTGCTTTCATTTGTTGGGAACATATGTTTAGGACCTTTGTCTTATTAAAATTAATCAAGGTAACATTAGTCATTAATACTTTATCTCAATTACATTTAATATGATTTTAATATGGCTCATTTTTAGGGTATTATCTTCCTATTTACTTTTGTATGGCTCATCTCTTTTATTCCTTCTTTCCTACCTTCATTTGGATTAACTAATTTTAGGATCACTTTCTATGTCTTTTATTGGTTTTTTAGCTATATCTCTTTTATTGATATTATTTTTATAATTTCAATTCTAGTCACTGCTCTAGGAATTACAATGGGAATCCTTATTTTAGTACTGTCTGTGGTAAATACCGATTTTAGATGATTGATTAATCAATTCCCAAATATTTTATGGCCAATATTTTTCCAGTGTTAACTTGAATATCAGTGTATAATTACTAGCCCATGTCAGGTGAATGTATTCAATAACCTACACATGTAAACTCAATTTAAAGGAATCTTCTCTGAAGAAGTTAGTTGTGCTGTTATAAGGTTTTTTTTTTAAACTCTGGAAAACCCAAGTGAAGGTATTCACCTTTCCCAAGCCTGTGCCTTCTGCAACATAATGAGAAACAATGACCTATGTCCACAACATTTTTCAAAGAGAATATTTTCTTAGATTTTAATTTACTGGACTCTGTTACTATACTATGTAGGTGGCAGCACAAGACTTTGTATTCAACAGCTCATTTAATTTTCTTCCAAAGTCAAAGAAGGGCAAAAAAGAAGAAAGAAGAGAGTTTTTGTTAAATATTGTTCAGTATTAATAGTGCCATTAAATCTTCATGATTCTGTAGGTACATTTCAGAGGAACTCTTTTTTGAGCTGAGTCTTCTATTGCCCCAAAGAAGTCCAAAGAAGGAGAACTCTTTCTTTAGTCCATAAGGACCTCGTAACTGAAGGGAAGGAATTTCTGTTCCCACACATTTAGTATTCTCTGTGAAACATATTGTAACACTGAAATGTGATCCTTTGCTTACTATAAATGCCTTTGTTTCAATGAAGCTAAAATAGGCACCACTGTCTGCCAAAAGTTTTGTAGTTTTTTTTTTTTTTGTCCCCTAAAGCAGTTCTTGTTTACTTAGTCACTTGCTCTTAAAACAAAGTCCAGTGTGGTAGAGATGTCTTGCAGGCCTTAATTATTTCTCACTAAAAAGAAGAATTTTCAGGGCTTCCCACTGCATCGAGAATAAATGTTTATCAAAGACAAACTCACTAATGTCAGAGAAAAAGGAACTAGTCAATTACCAAGAATGAGCAAATGTGTTCCTGCTCCTTACCCTCCAGTTAGCTATGGCTGCATAGCCCTCATCCATGACTGTAACAGGAATCATGCCATTATCTAGAAAAAGAATACAAAAGTGGTGGCTGACCTCTTCCAAATAAAATAAAAAGAATTTTTTAAACCCTCTTTTTTGACTTACCAGCACCATACAGAGTGAAGTAAGCCAGAAGGAAAAACACCAATACAGTATACTAATGCATATATATGGAATTTAGAAAGATGGTAACGATAACCCTGTATACGAGACAGCAAAAGAGACACTGATGTATAGAACAGTCTTATGGACTCTGTGGGAGAGGGAGAGGGTGGGAAGATTTGGGAGAATGGCATTGAAACATGTGAAATGTCATGTATGAAGCGAGATGCCAGTCCAGGTTCAATGCACGATGCTGGATGCTTGGGGCTGGTGCACTGGGACGACCCAGAGGGATGGTATGGGGAGGGAGGAGGGAGGAGGGTTCAGGATGGGGAACACATGTAAGAAAAGTTAAATGATTATTAGAAAATATTTTAAAGAAAAAAAAAGAAAAAAGAGATAAAAAAATAAATAAAAAATAAAAAAAATGAAAAATAAATTAGAGGGAATACATAAGCTATTCTAACGGGTCAAATTTTGTAGAGGTCTGCTTATTTTAGTTACTTTGGCTGTATTCTCTGTCTCAGATATATCACTAAATATGGAGCCAGGCTGAGTAAATTACCTGTTTTTTTATATGTTTATAAATTATAAAAGGCAGATGATATTGATGGAAGGATGGGGAACTAATAAGAGGACATTATATGCCTTCCAAGCTCACTACTGTTTTCTCTTTTTTAAAAAATTATATGTTTGAAAATGCTGATCTATATTTTTATATACATTTGTTCTTTTTTTTTTCTCCAGAATCACATAGAATCAAAATTTGTTCATAGTGGAAGTAAAAGCTCCCTATGATACAAAGACTTGAGTATTTCGAAAAGACAACCTGGGCAGTAGTAAGAATTGACAAACACAGTAAGAATATCTGGGTCATGTTCTTCAAACTATAATGTCCATGCTGAGGGATATATGGTCACCTATAGCCTTAACAGATTATGACAATTATGGGGAAAAACCAAATCCATGTCACTGTATGGGATTGTGGCAGAGGTTGAGTGAGACAGAAGTAGACAGTTTTCTTCAAAGATATACCAATACCCTCAAAATGATTCCTACTACCCTTAGTTGACATCCCACTCCTGAACTCTACAATATGTTTCAGGCTTTTCTTCATAAAAGCCACTAATTTTTAGAACAGAATATTTTTACTACATCGCCAATTCTCTTTTATCTTGAAAGATCATGAGTCATTATTGGAAATATATTCAGATACCAAGAATTAGATGATTATTTGTGCCATTAATACTCCATTGGCTAAAATCCCAGCTTCTTTGTACTAGCAATACTACAAACCAAGTGGAATGGAAGGGTAGCACACTCTTCACCAGTGATCCTACTCTATGTAAGATGCGCAAACACACACACATTTAGACACATGTTGTCTTTGAATTCAGGATTTCAAAGAAGGATTTTACTGCATCTTGAAAATTTTGCAGGTTCCACAAGAAAATGAGGTTTAAAGAAGTACTAGTTATGCCAGCCTGTTTATCCTCTTCAGTGCATCACCCCGGCTCCTCAAAAGCCATACAATCTTGAATCCTCAGTTGGATGCCATTACCATGGGTGCTTCTTTCCCAAGGGCTCTTCAGAAAAGCAAATGTCTCTTTTTTGGTCCCTTCCAGTTCTGATTTAATACTTTGTTTTTCCTCTCTATTGAGTGAGTCTCTTCTAAATCATCAACTCTGATTTATTATTCATTTGATTCCATCTTCAAGTCCTTCAATTCCATTATAGTTTTAAGGTATCAGGATTGAACACGTTATTTTTTTTCCCTAGTTCTCAGGCTAATTGGAGGTCTTACCTAATAGCTCAGATGGTACAAAATCTTCCTGCAGTGTTGGAGACCTGGGTTTGATCCCGGGTCGGGTAGATCCCTTGGATAAGAGCATGGCTACCCACACCAGTTTTCTTGTTTGGAGAATTCCATGGACAGAGGAGCCTGGTGGGCTACAGTCATGGGGTCACAAAGAGTCAGACATGACTGAGAGACCAACACTTTCACTTTCAGAGATTGCTTCCACCCTTGCTCAGGTTATGAAATATTCCTTTTCTGTATCCTAGTTTTGGTATATTAAACCCTAGGAAGTATAGCAGGATGAGAAAACCACCATACTTGTGCAAAACTCTGTACAACCATAACTTTGTTGTGAACCTAGTGGAATAAAGGCATGGATATCAAAATTACCATTATACAATTGTCCACCTTGGGGAAGTGACAAAAAAAAAAAAGTGTTTCCATACAGCAGTGCTCTTTTAATATTTATGGAAACACACTACCAGAGTAACTATAGAAATGTGACTCAGAAGCAAGAAAGTATCAAGTCTTTCTAGGTAACTAGGTGACACAAGCAGATTTTCTTTTCATTTAAAAAAATAATTGAAATGTATTCTTTGTCCTTAATAGGTAACAGTTGCTTTATAAAATAAATGGGAGATTTTAAGGTTAAAATACATGAATCCTCTATTGAAGGAATGAAGTTTCTGACTATTCTAGTTAGGACTCAGTTCAAGTAGAAGAGAGGGTGGGGGTGGGAGGAGAGAGGTATAGCCACTACAGTGTTCTTATTAGCCATTCTTCTTATGTTTATTCCATGCAAAGAATTATTGTTTTGTTTATCTTTGAGATAGCCAGAAAATTTGAGATCTGCACTTTAATTTGCTGTTACAGTGATTAAATAATGACATTACCTTCTATCTAAATAGAGATGATATTCATAGTGTTTTAAGGTCTTGGACTTAGAACTAGTCACTGTGAATTCAAATCCTGACGTTGACATCTGTGTTACCTTGGGCAGATCACTTAATTGCTTAGTGATTCACTATATTCACCTGTATAGTGGTGATTACTACAGTACCTACCTACAGAGCTGTTACAGACGTTGGAAGTGCTTGGACCAATTCCTCACCGATATTAAATTCCAGGCAACTGCTTCTATCAAGTTATAATATCCTGACATTTCCATCTCTACAAAAGGGATGTTATCACTCTAGAAACCATAATTATAAAGTACATGAGCCAGGAAATTCCTTCCTTTAATGGTGCTGGAGACCTGATTATAACTTGGGACCTCTTGGCTTCATTTGCTGTGTTTCCCTCGATGCCACCTCATTCACTTCACAGCCTTTCTTCAGAGAAGCAAAGACACACTAGTTAGGTTCAGTTAACTAAGTAGCTATTGTGTTTGCATTCTACTTTGCAGAAATTTTACCAAGGAGACTATAATGATGTTTTGGATATTCTCAAAATCATCAGGTTCATGTTTAAGTATAGCAGTTTCATTTACTCTTAAACTGTGCATTTAATGTCCATTAAATTTGAATTTAAATCTGAAGTGGAAAACCCTACTTCACTGAAAGTTGTTGAGTTGTCTCTAAATAAATCATATTACCTTAAAAATAAGCCCATGAGTGATTTTAGTCTTAAAATTTTGATTTTTTTCTTGCATCACTGATGATAAAATATTATATTGATATATTTGAGGGGGTTATATATTAAGTCTAGGATACTCACAGGATACAAATGTACATTGATTTTTTTAAATTTCTTTATTTTTTTAAATTGAAGCATAATTGCTTTACAGAATTGTGTTGTCTTCTGTTATACATCAACATGAACCAGCCAGAGGTATATATATGTCCCCTCTCTTGAACTTCCCTCCCATCTCTCTCCCTCATCCCACCCCTCTAGGTTGATACAGAGCCCCTGTTTGAGTTCTCTGAGTCATACAGCAAATTCCCATTGGCTATATATTTTATATATGGTAATGTAAGTTTCCATGTTACTCTCTTCATACATCTCACCATCTCCCCACCCCCCCAGTAATGAATATTGATTATTAATATCCTGAATCAATATAACAAATATTGAGGCATTGCACAGAAAGTGCATTCTGTTGATAGCATCATTATGGCTATGTCAACTATTAGTGATGTACTTATTCAAAAGAAGTCCACGATCCGTGGGAAAATTTATTGATTTTATCCTATTCAGCTTTTTCAAAAATATCAGTATTTGTATTCCATTTATGATGTCTGCAAATACATTTTCTGCTTGTATTTGTTTTGATTCACTTATTTTTTTTTCCATGGACAGAGTAGCCTGATTGCCTACAGTCCATAGGGTCGCAAAGAGTCAGACGCAACTGATCAACTTCTGTTTTCATTTTCACTTTTTCACTTATTCTCTTAGTTTTATGTGTTGATATATGTGAACGATACCATAAGATCTCCTTCTTGATGTCTTCCTCTCATATCGTAAAAATCCAAATAAATGCAAGATGATTCTAAGCCTGAGAATAAATCCTCAAAAGTATAATGAAATATTCTATATTATGATTCCTTAGTCTTTTTAGTAATTTCTCTAGAGGAGCCAAAAAGGCACTTAATTTCTACCACAGTAGACATGTATCATCTAATGTAATTCTCATACAATTTCTGGAGACACTGAACTTCAAGACTCTACAGATGTAAAGGAAGCAATTGGCACAAATATGGACTACCTTTGACTCTTATAATTCTAATTATAAAAGAACTTTACCTCAAATAATGTTTCACAATCACAAAACTTCTTATCTTTCTTAAATTGGTGCATCAGTCATAAATATTGTTAAAGTGCTTTGTAAATTTACCTTCTTGAGGAACTACATTATTTTATCATCAGAAACAATGAAAAAAGTCATACCCACCTTCCTGACAAAAATTTAAAGCAGTTCCTCTTTTAAGTGATCTTAGTATTTTGGCTAAAATATTTTTTCCCAAAATACAGTCATAGTGAAACTCTTCATTATTTATAATATAAAGTTTGTAATTTGTAGTGTTAAATTTACATTTTAGAATATAGGCTGTATAAGAATAAATAATATGTACAGTACTATGCCAAAGCCTTCAATCTGGCTGTAAGACTCTAAGGAGGTCCCGCATCTTGATTTCTTCATTTTTTATATGAATAATAGAAGAGATGTTGCCAAGATTTCCTTCAGTTTTACGTCTTGAGAATTTTGTTTTTTATCATCTTCTAAGTAGTGCTTCTCTAAAAGTATGTTATTTAATAGTGTGTCCCCAATTATGGCATTGAAACATGAACTTTTATAAAATGGAATCATTCATAGTCAGTTGTCCTAAGTTATGGTTTAAGAAGACAAAACATAGTTTTAAGAAATGACAAGAATTGCATTTCTCAGTTTTATTAACTAGTAATCTTTACTATTTAGAAATAGTTTGAAAATTGATTCATGTAACAAACGAGTGGAATAAACTGTGTCATAGCATATGAAAAAAGAATACATGAAGGGTGTTCCCAGGAGGATCGCGGAAATAACCTAGTTGCTCTGTAATCTTCCAGATAAAGTATGATGAGCAATCAGAGCCAATTTATCTGCTTCTCCAAAAAGTCATTTTGTATTCTTACTCACATCATCACCCTAATCCTGTAGAAGCACCTAGTTTTGCTCTTACACAAATTTCTAGTGCTCTGTATTTAAGTCCTCTGTTTTTTATTCCTGCAATCATTTCAAGATGTGGGTATATGTGAATGCCACTTGTAGAGGGCTTGAGGGTTTCATAAATGAAACATATTTTCTACTAATAGAATTTATCTTAAAGTTGGTAGGTGCATAAGAGGATTTATACTTTGGATACCTTACCTATATATATCCTGGGCCAATATTAGCGAAAGAATAGTATCATAAAACCTAAATGTATGTAATAAAGCCTATAAGTGTAATACCATTTTTGTGTTTTGCTTGTACAAATGAATCAGCCATTAACACATTTAAATAGATACATTTTTTTAAATTATTTCACATGAAGGAGATTTCTAAATAGGAAAAGTGATATAGATTGAAATGACTCAACATCTGAGAAATGCATATAAATTAGTGTGCTAATTAATTATGTCTGAGATCTGGGAGAGAGATAATCAAAAACTTATATGAAACCTTAATATATTTTATATCAAAATTTAGAAAAAATAAAAAATGGAAGCTTTTTATCTTATCATAGACATATTGTCACCAATGAATAGTAGCTTTCTCTTTTCAGAATTTGTGGATTTTCAGAAAAGAAAAAACCTAGAATGTTGCAGGTGGGCAGAGGATTTAAATTCTCATCCTGGCTCTTACAAAATGTGTGACATTGGGAAGGTTACTCAAATCTCTCTGAACCATGCTCCTCATATGCTCATATAATGATGCATAGAATATATTAAAATGGATTAACTGTGATAAATGGAAACATACACAGTACCATGTCAATAATGAGTACTTATTCAATTTAAGTATGTGTAGTTTCTAAACCCAACACTAGTATGTGTATATGTACCACCTTTCAGATGCTTTTAGATACTAAAAAATGATTTTGACAAATATGATCTATAAAATCTTCATATTTAATGGAAAAAGCAGTCTGTGTATTAAAGCTAAACATGAATATAAATATTTAATTGTCATTACCAGGAGTCTTTTTGAGTATCTCAATTCAGTTTTAAATTAGAGAATTTACCTGACTGACAATTTTGGGAACATAATGTTGATCTGATTAAATTCTGCTTCTTGAGAGTCCCTTGGACTGCAAGGAGATCCAACCAGTCCATTCTGAAGGAGATCAGCCCTGGGATTTCTTTGGAGGGAATGATGCTAAAGCTGAAACTCCAGTACTTTGGCCACCTCATACGAAGAGTTGATTCATTGGAAAAGACTCTGATGCTGGGAGGGATTGGGGGCAGGAGAAGGGGACGACAGAGGATGAGATGGCTGGATGGCATCACTGACTCAATGGACGTGAGTCTGGGTGAACTCCGGGAGTTGGTGATGGACAGGGAGGCTTGGCGTGCTGCGATTCATGGGGTTGCAAAGAGTCAGACACGACTGAACTGAACTGAACTGCATAAGATTAAACTTGACTGGAATTGGCCTTAGCTGTTTTCACTTTTCTTTCCACTGTCCTTTTGACAGAACTGTTCCCAAAGTGCCATTGATGCCCTCTACTTTGTTTCTGATCTGAGAGAAATATTCCACTGGTTTTGAAATACAACTGTATGGTATTTTTAAAATAGAAGCGCTGGTTTTGTGAAAACAGAGAATTAAATGTTAAATTACACCTATTTTCAGTTCAGTTCAGTTCATGGAAAAAGGAAGAGAGTTCCAGAAAAACATCTATTTCTGCTTTATTGACTATGCCAGAGCCTTTGACTGTGTGGATGAGAATAAACTGTGGAAGATTCTTCAACAGATGGGAATATCAGACCACCTGACCTGCCTCTTGAGACACCTATATGCAGGTCAGGAAGCAACAGTAGAACTGGACATGGAACAACCAACTGGTTCCAAATAGGAAAAGGAGTACCTCAAGGCTGTATATTGTCACCTGGCTTATTTAACTTCTATGCAGAGTACATCATGAGAAACGCTGGGCTGGAAGAAGCACAAGCTGGAATCAAGATTGCAGGGAGAAATATCCATAACCTCAGATATGCAGATGACACCACCTTTATGGCAGAAAGTGAATAAGAACTCAAAAGCCTCTTGATGAAAGTGAAAGAGGAGAGTGAAAAAGTTGGCTTAAAGCTCAACATTCAGAAAATGAAGATCATGGTGTCTGGTCCCATCACTTCATGGGAAATAGATGGGGAAACAGTGGAAACAGTGTAAGACTTTATTTTTTGGGCTCCAAAATCACTGCAGATGATCATTGCAGCCATGAAATTAAAAGACACTTACTCTTTGGAAGGAAAGTTATGACCAATCTAGATAGCATATTCAAAAGCAAAGACATTATTTTGCCAACAAAGGTCCATCTAGTCAAGGCTATGGTTTTTCCAGTAGTCATGTAATAATATTTTATATTATGTAATTATTATTTTCCTGAATTTTACAATTTCAAGATTTATTGTGATTAATATATTTATTAACACTTTGTTTATATTGGGTCACTGTATGTAAATTTTTCATGCATAATTCTGTCTTATATATGGCATCATAGTCTTGATGGTATGTGTTGATAACATATATTTTAACACTGTGCCTGTATTTCTTTATTGAAACACAACTCTTTACTTTTAGGTATATTTAGCCAAATAATAATTGTAGTGATTTATGCTTGAATTTCATTATGCAAATACAGAAAAAAATTGGCCAAACTCTATTAACATGGTCATTTCTGTGATAAATTATGATTATATAGATTTTATCAAATTTATGTTTAGAGAGACTGTGAAAAATTAAACATATTTTAAACATTTTTGTATTAATTGATCTCTTTGAATACAATTGTATCATCTCTGAGATCATTCAACTGACCTTTAGAAAATGAAGAAGCAGGTGGATTAAAGAAACCATAACTTCATGTGCAATGTGAGACACTAGAGCCTTTTCCTTGATTGAAGACAGAGTAACATCAGGTGGATAAGACATTTTGTCATTGAGGGATAAAACAGTAATCAGAGGCACATTTAAAAACTTATTTTTCTTATCTCTGATGCAGATAATGGCCTAATGATATCTAATGACATGTTCAATTAGAATCAACATCTGTTTGATCTATAGATACATTTCTAGAGTGAACAAACAGTCAACTTTTCAGGGTATGTGACGAGTTTTATACCTTGGTATGAAATGACCTTGGAAAAGGAGATTCATTCTCTATTATTTTCAAAATATATAAGAAGAATGGGAGAATGAGTGAGTCATCACACTGATCAATTAGAATATTGCCACGCCATGGGAGCATGCATGCTCAGCCGTATCCAGCTCTTTGTGACCCCATGCACTGTGGCCCATCCTCTGTTCATGGGACTTTTCAGGCAAAATTACTGGAGTGGGTTGCCATTTCCTTTTCCAGAGGATCTTCCTGACACAGGGATCGAACCTAAGTCTCTTGCATCTCCTGCATTAGCATGTGAATTCTTTACCACTGAGCCACCTGGGAAGCCCTGATTAGGGTGATAAATAATAAAAGGTGTATTTTAAAATTTTTGAATACATAAGAAGTCAAGAGACAAATGCTGAAACTTTATTGCAATAAAGATGACAAAGTTTGGGTATTTATATATAAAGAGCACTTAAATAGTGACAAGAAGGAAAGAGCTAAATCTAATAGAGAATTTGACAAGATACGTTATGAGAACTTTTAATGGAAATCAAAATCAAATAGTCAACACAAACTTGGAACCATAGCCTAACTTATTGACTATAGGGATAAGAATTAGAGCAACCATGACATATTACTTGACATTAACAAAAGTCACATATCATAATATACTCTATGTAATATATATTTTTGGAAGGAGTGAGGGGGAAAATGTTATTATACATTGCTGGGTGAACCGTGTAGAGTTAGTAGCTGTTTTAGAAAGCAATGTGAAAAATATATTAAAATTAAAAATACAGTTCATCAATCTCATTCTAGAGGATGTAATACATAGCATGTTTTTTTAAATCAGGATACATATATAGGATAATTTATTGAAATTTTTTTCATAAAGTCAAAAAACATAATTAATATGGGGAAAGCTATGTTAAAGTATGCCACTTCTTTTCCTTGGACTATTATGTAGTCATTAAGCAGACTGATTTATTACTAGTCATTATTATTAAAAGGATGCTTGGGAGTATTTTCATAATGTATTGCTAGATGAGAAAATCAGGCTTTATAAAAGTGTCTACATTCCTGGTTTTGGAAAACTTGAAGGAATGTCTAAGAAATGGGGCTTTCCTTTTACCTCTGAATACAGCAGTACTTGGTGTATGAACACACTGGATGGTATTGAGAACACAGCAAAGCCTGCAGTATTTTTCCATTCTTGATATATGAAAGGCAAAGGACAAAAGACAAAGTTGGTTTAGATCTATTCTGGTTTGTGTTGCACACTCTCCTTTAAAAAAATGTATGACACATCCTCCTGTAAGTTATACTGGTTTTCAGAAATAACATTGGCTGCTTTTGACTTGACTCTTAATATATTCCTGGAGTGGCTAATAGGGGAATTATTGTGGTCACAAACCCTACTTAAATCTGAATATTTATGTAATAAGAAATGAAATTAACCTTGAAGCTTTTTATTTATATTTTTCAGTCTACACATTTAAGTATTTCAGTTTAGATCATTTATGTGTTCTAACTTAGTCTCTGGAAAAACACTGTGTCAACAAAAACCCACTTGTATTATTTTTTATGACCAGAAACTAGTTGTTAGACTGATATTATTAAGCTGACTTGTCAATTGACTTTAGCAACTGATCAATATATGTTCTACTGAGGGAAATAATATAACTGGTTTAAACTGAAAGTAATAGAGGGGAAAAGACAGTATTAAGTGACACCAAAGCTACAGTGACGTGTGTAGGTAGAATGGAATTTCCTACGCCTGGTGTGAACACTGTTGAAACTGTTTCAATATGGGATGTATTAAAAACAAGCACTGATTGTAACAATTTTATAGATAACATCATCTATTAATCTTCCTATGATTATATATTCCCAAATAATTGATCATGTATGTCTCTAAATCAGAAATATAGTGGAAGTAGTAGTTTTGAACTCCACTTGTGTATTTGATATTTTATAAGTATTACTGTAATTATAAACTTGTAATTCTTCTAGTTTCTATATGAATACATTTTAAAATATATAATACTTTAAATAATACAATGTGAGGTATTTATTTTTATTATGAATAGAAACATAGCTATGACCATTTTTGACAAAAGATAAACCTAAATAGATGCTATATATATTGTAGAAAATATATTATTTTACTTGAAGTTAGGATTTATTTTCTCATTTTTTAAAATGATGAGTATAAAACATCATGAACATACAATTGCAAAAGAGGCAGACATTCATTTTATTATTAAAATATATTTTAAACTGTTACTATCTAAGAAAATGGATTTTTACCTGTAACATAGCAGCCTGTGAAAAAGAATGGAATATTTTTCTATTATAATTTATTTTTAAACACAGTCTTTTTCAAACTTTAATTACTGATCTCAAATCTGTATCAACTGTGGTCAGACTTTATTAATTCATAGGTTAAATCAAAAGTTTCAGGCCAAGAAATCAACATGCAAGTGACATGGCTTTAGGCTTCGTGTCCATCAAGCATGTATGATCTTAAATTGCTAACTCTCTAGTGTGACAAATGAACACCATTCTTTGAACCACACAACTGACAAAAATCACATTTCCAACTGTGCTTGGTAATATGAATTTGCTTTTAGAAATATGTCTTACAAATATTGCAAATTTGATTATTGCCAGTGGGAATCGTACTAATAATCATTAATTAGACTGCTTCCCCAGTGGCTCAGCAGTAACAATGCAGGAGCTGCAGTAGAGATGGGTTCGACCCCTGGGCCAGGAAGATCCCCTGGAAGGGGGCATGGCCACCCGCTCCAGTATTCTTGCCTGGAGAGTCCAGTGGACAGAGGAACCTGGTAGGCTATGGTCCATAGGGTGGCTAAGAGTCAGACACAATTAAAGTGACTAAGTACATCCATTGTTCCATGTTGAATTTAATAGTAAGATACTATTTAATTTACTAGTAAGATTCTAGGATATAAAATGTTATTAGAATATAACTTCAGAAGTCATGTAAACTTCTCATGGTGCTAGTCTCAGTGAGGAAACTCAATGAATATCTATTATTTATTTGAAAGTTATGGTAATCAATTTTAGTATAACAGAAAATTATTGTATGACTTAATATGAGGTCTTAGACCTCTGTACAGCTTTTTTTTTTTTTTTTTGAACTGGGATATTGTTGAGCCTCTATGCCTTTAATTTTGTCTGTTTCTCTAGAAAACATCTGATTACTCGGTAGTTAAAAAGCATTTAAAACTCCTAGAGGAGAACATAGGCAAAACACTCTCTGACATACATCACAGCAGGATCCTCTATGACCCACCTCCCAGAATATTGGAAATAAAAGCAAAAATAAACAAGTGGGACCTAATTAACCTTAAAAGCTTCTGCACATCAAAGGAAACTATTAGCAAGGTGAAAAGACAGCCTTCAGAATGGGAGAAAATAATAGCAAATGAAGCAACTGACAAACAACTAATCTCAAAAATATACAAGCAACTCCTACAGCTCAACTCCAGAAAAATAAATGACCCAATCAAAAAATGGGCCAAAGAACTAAATAGACATTTCTCCAAAGAAGACATACAGATGGCTAACAAACACATGAAAAGATGCTCAACATCACTCATTATCAGAGAAATGCAAATCAAAACCACTATGAGGTACCACTTCACACCAGTCAGAATGGCTGCAATCCAAAAGTCTACAAATAATAAATGCTGTAGAGGGTGTGGAGAAAAGGGAACCCTGTTACACTGTTGGTGGGAATGCAAACTAGTACAGCCACTATGGAGAACAGTGTGGAGATTCCTTAAA
The DNA here is from genome assembly GCF_003369695.1 of Bos indicus x Bos taurus. Taxonomy (NCBI): domain Eukaryota; kingdom Metazoa; phylum Chordata; class Mammalia; order Artiodactyla; family Bovidae; genus Bos; species Bos indicus x Bos taurus. The sequence continues at coordinate 57,829,125 of NC_040087.1, forward strand.
AAACTGGAAATAGAACTTCCTTATGATCCAGCAATCCCACTGCTGGGCATACACACTGAGGAAACCAGAAGGGAAAGAGACATGTGTACCCCAATGTTCATCGCAGCACTGTTTATAATAGCCAGGACATGGAAGCAACCTAGATGCCCATCAGCAGATGAATGGATAAGAAAGCTGTGGTGTATATACACAATGGAGTACTACTCAGCTATTAAAACGAATACATTTGAATCAGTTCTAATGAGGTGGATGAAACTGGAGCCTATTATACAGAGTGAAGTAAGCCAGAAGGAAAAACACCAATACAGTATACTAACGCATATATATGGAATTTAGAAAGATGGTAACAATAACCCTGTGTACGAGACAGCAAAAGAGACAGTGATGTATAGAACAGTCTTATGGACTCTGTGGGAGAGGGAGAGGGTGGGAAGATTTGAGAGAATGGCATTGAAACATGTAAAGTATCATGTATGAAACAAGATGCCAGTTCAGGTTCAATGCACGATACTGGATGCTTGGGGCTAGTGCACTGGGACGACCCAGAGGGATGGTTTGGGGAGGGAGGAGGGAGGAGGGCTCAGGATGGGGAACGCATGTATACCTGTGGTGGATTCATTTTGATATTTGGCAAAACTAATACAATTACATAAAGTTTAAAAATTAAATAAAATTAAAAAAAATAAAAATAATAAAAATAATAAAATGAGTTGATACCAAAAAAAAAGCATTTGAAAAAATTATTATAAAAATGCATTATTTTAGAATTACTTTTGAGTATATATTGAGTTTCATTTGCAATTGTATCTTATTTTTTCTCTCAATGGTTGTCAAGCAATATTTCCAATTCAATGGTTCTGTGTAATATTCTTATAAAGAAAATCAAAGAAAGAAATAACCATAGTACTGAAAGAGAAAAAGTATTAGTTTCACTTTCACTTTTCATCAAACTACCACATTCTATGACTGAAAAAAAATTGAAGAAGTTATCCTTTCTTTATAAAGATTTTGTGTTTAACATACGCTTAAAGAATACACATAAAGAATCATTAAAAATACTCATTTTACTCCTATTTATTGATATTACCCAGACATTTAAATCTTATCCACTTTCTCTGTCTTAAAACATTAAACAAATATTAAGGTATTTATTCTAGCATGCAGGTTCACTTTGGTGAAATATTCTAGCTTGAAGGTTCACTTTGGTGAAATATTCTAGCTTGAAGGTTCACTTTGGTGAAATATTCTAGCTTGAAGGTTCACTTTGGGGAAATAAAAGCCATTCTGTATAAATGTTGTTTTGTGAAACTGATTTAGTGTCTAAATATGGAAATACACTTAAGAGTTTTTTGGATAGAGATAATTATTGGAGTTGATCTCTTTTTCATGTATATAAAAAATGGCTTTTAGTATATGCAGACATGTACAATAAAATGCATGTCAGCAGATAAGAAAGGCAGCATGTGTGAAAGAGAGCATAGATGCTAATAAGAGAGATGAATGAAACAGATCACAGAAAAATGACAGGGAAGGGCACATCAAAATAAAGTAGTTAGGTTTTGAACACATGCAGGATGAAAGATTTATAAATATATCCCATTAAAAGCATGGATATCATCTTGCAATTTTGTTATAATGAGAATTTCCATATGCCAATTATAAAATCATGTTTTATTATGTTTTAATATATGTCACAATATCAGCAATGCAATATAAGATATAAGATTTAATTTTAGATATTTATTCTCCATTCAAATGCTAAACCTCACTTTGTCATTTCCTACAGAAACACATAAGTAACTAGGCATTTGGCTGCACAGACACATTACCCACTTTTTTTTTTTCTACAACAAATATATGATCAGAAGATATGATACTACAAAATCTAATGTAGGTATACTAATGCAGATAATACAGTGGCAGTTTAGAATAACCATAGAACATTAGACTGGCAGTCTGGAAATTTATGCTCTGATGTAAGCAAGGACAGTAACTATATGACCTTGTAGAATATTTGTGACATGGACACATATTTCCATTCAACATAATGACTTAATTATTTCTGTTTTTGAAATCCATATAAACTCTCACTCCTTCCACCTCTAGCATACATTTAAAAAAGTTTATACTGAAATTGTAATTAAGATACAAAATGGAGGTCAGTTATTTCTATTATCAAATTTCTATTTTAATGATGACTAAGGAACATAAAAATATTCAATGACTTAGATGCAATTAATCATACAAAGATTAGAGTGATGTGAACTAATTTTTGACAGTTATTACTGGTCTTGATCAGACAAGGGAAAAAAGTTCTTAGCATTTTACTTCTGTCTAATCATGGGTGTGTAGGTACATTTAAAGTCAAGAGACTTTATAACTCTTAAAATTAGTGATAGAAAAGTGAAGAATTCAAGCATGAAGCAAGCGAGAGATTGAGAAAATACCCTTCAATCCTCTATAAATTATCTTGAGAACACTATACTATGGCTGTATTAAGAGTTTGTGATTTATTTGCTTTATCTAGTTTGAAGGTTTAACATTTTAATGTTATCTTTGAAAGTAAGCTTTATTATACTTATATATAAGATACCACCATTTAACTCTATGGAAAAAGCATCTTTCAGATGGTTCATGTAGGTCACCTAAATTACAATATCTCATTTTCTTTATAATAAACATAAATAATTCATTGAAATATCTTCATAATAATACAGAATACAAAGAGGGAATGCCAATATTTAGAAGACTTTGAGTAGGAAAATTATGATTTTTTCCTCCTCCTTCACCACCTCCCTCCTCCTTTTCCTCCTTCCTTCCCATCTCTATGCTTTTCTACAAAAAAAAAAGAGTAAAAAAAAATGAGGCAGGCAAATTTTATTAAACCTTTTATTAAATTTTCCCTTTAATAATGATATGATAGACATAAATGGAATATTTCAAGAATCTTTAGATTTTCTAAGGGAGAATTTAAATAGAAAGCACATGTATAATTCAACCTTTCATGCTATGAAGGCAAAGTTGTTTAAAATTGCCAGATAATTCCTTACTGACTAGAGAAATGGAAGTGATGTGTGAATTCAGATAAATGCAGAAGATTTATATATTGAGGAATTTATTCTTTAAAATTTCTGTAATGCTGTTTTATTATCTAAGTACACATCTATTGCTGTTGTTGTTCAGTCATCAAGTTATGTCCTACTCTTTGTGACCCCATGAACTGCAGCTTGCCAGGCTTCCCTGTCCCTCACCATCTCCCAGAGTTTGTCCAAGTTCATGTCCATTGAATTGGTGATACCATCCAACCATCTTGTCCTCTGTCATTCTCTTCTCCTCTTGTCTTTAATCTTTCCCAGCATCAGGGTCTTTTCCAATGAATCGGCTATTTGCATCATATGGTCAAAGTATTGGAGCTTCAGCTTCAGCATCTGTCCTTCCAATGAATATTCATACACAGTCACCAATTGCAAATAAAATAAAAGGTTACTGTTGGTACACCACTATTACCATGATTATAGATCTATACATTCATGCAGATACACAAAAATACTCATAATAAATACATAATTTAGTTGTAATATCTTCTTAGATTCCTCTTGCTATAATAGTTTCTTAGACTTTCAAGTTTCTGATGACTTTTAACAGTTTTGATGAGTGCTGTAAATGTCAATTGACAGTGATTTCACTGATGTTTTCCTCCTAATTGTATACTGTGGTTATCTTTATGGAAGACAGGAAGCTTACAGAGAAAAAGTGGCATTCTCATTATATAATACAACATGTCAGCATGACATTATCATATAATATTGACATGACATAACTGTGCATATTAAACTTGATCACTTGATTGAGGTAGAATTTGTCAGGAATCTCCACTGTAAAGTCACTCTTTCATTTCCCTTTCCATACAGTACTCATTGGAAGTAAGTTATCATGGTTGCAGCCCCAACCCAACCCCACCAATCTAAGTCACCACAGAAGACCAGGCTGAGCTCTCTGTGCTACAGAGCAGTCTCCCACTGTTATTAAGTGATTTCTTTATATCTGCATGTATTCATGGCTGTTTATTTTTTACTGTGGGTTATAATCCAATGTAGGCTTCCCTGGTGGCTCAGTGTTAAAGAATCTGCCTGCAATGCAGGGGCCACAGGAGGTATGAACATGATCCCTGGGTCAGGAAGATCCCCCTGGAGGAGGGCATGGCAACCCACTCCAGTGTTCGTGCCTGGAGAATCCCATGGACAGGCAGTACATAGGATCACAAAGAGTCGGACACAACTGAAGCAGTTTAGCATGCGCTCACACATGCATAATCCAATGTAAAATTATTTTTGTTGACCCAGTGGTTGCAGTTGTGTTCAGTTGTTCAGTTGCTAAGTCATGTCCAACTCTTTGTGACCCCATGAACTGCAGCATGCCAGGCTACCCTGTCTTTCACTATCTCCAGGAGTTTGCTCAAACTCATGTCCATTGAGCCAGTGATGCCGTCTAACCATCTCACATCCTCTGTTTTTCCTTTTTCTTCCTGCCTTCCTGCCTTCCTCAATCTTTCCAAGCATCAGAGTCTTTTCCAGTGAGTCAGATTTTCACATCGGGTGGCAAAAAATATTGGAGCCTTAAATTCAGCATCAACTATTCAGGGTTGATTTCCTTTAGGATGGACTGGTTTCATCTCCTTGCAGTCCAAGGGACTCTCAAGAGTCTTCTCCAGCACCACAGTTCAAAAGCATCCATTCTTCAGCGCTCAGCTTTCTTTGTATTCCAACTCTCACATGACTACTAGAAAAACCATAGCTTTGACTAGATGTACCATTGTTGGCAAAGTAATGTCTCTGCTTTTTAATATGCTGTCTAGGTTTGTCATACTGAGTGACTTCACTTTCACTTTCCACTTTCATGCATTGGAGAAGGAAATGGCAACCCACTCCAGTGTTCTTGCCTGGAGAATCCCAGGGACGGGGGAGCCTGGTTGGCTGCCATCTATGAGGTCGCACAGAGTCGGACACGACTGAAGCAACTTAGCAGCAGCAGCAACAGCAGGTTTGTCATAGCTTTCCTTCCAAGAAGCAAGTGTCTTTTAATTTTGTGGCTGCAGTCACCATTCACGGTGACTTTGGAGCCCAAGACAATAAAATCTGTCACTGCTTACACTTGAATTACCATGATATTAAATGGTTTGCCTTGGAAATGAATGAACTCATTCTTTCTTAGTATTGCACCCAAGTATTGCATTTCAGACTCTTTTGTTGTCCAAGAGTGGCTCCATTTCTTCTAAGGGATTCTTGCCCACAATAGTATATATAGTGGTAATCTTAATTAAATTTGTCCATTCTCATCCATTTTAGTTCAGTGATTCCTAAGATGTTGATGTTCACTCGTGCTGTCTCCTGTTTGACCACCCCCAATTTACCTTGATTACCTTGATTACCTTGATTACCATGGACCTAACATTCCAGGTTCCTATGCAATATTGTTTTTTATAGCAACAGACTTTACTTTTACCACCAGACACATCCACAACTAAGCATCATGTCCACATTGGCCCAGCTGCTTTCTTCTCTCTGGAGCTATTAGTAATTGCCCTCTGCTCTTCCCCAGTAGCATATTGGACACCTTCCAACCTGGGGGGCTCATCTTCTTATGCCATATTTTTTTGCCTTTTCATTACTGTTTATGGGGTTCTTCAGGCAAAAATACTAGAGTGGGATGCCATTTCCTCCTCTAGTGGACCACATTTTGTCAGAACTCTCCATTATGACCTGTCTTAGGTGACCCTGCATGACATGGCTCATAACTTCATTGAGTTATGCAAGCCCTTCAACACAACAAGACTGTGACCCATGAAGGGGAAAATGATTTTTTTTTCTTTTAAGTCTTTGTGCAAGCTGCATCACTTCAGTTGTGTTCAACTCTTTGTGACCTCATGGACTGTAGCCCACCAGGCTCTTCTGTCCATGTGAGTCTCTAGGCAAGAATACTGAAGTGAGTTGCCATGCCTTTTTCCAGGAGATCTTCCTGATCCAGGTATCAAACCCACGTCTCTAATGTCTCCTGCTTTGGCAGGTGGGTTCTTTACCAGTAGCGCCAAATGGGAAACCCCAATAAAAATTATATAATAAAATAAATGAGCAGTAGCTACTTGCAAAAACACATGAATCTTATAAGCATGTAATTCTGTGAGAAGGACATTTGCAAAGTGACACATGCATTGAGATTTTATTTATATAATATTCAACAAGTAACAATCAGTTGTATTGTTTAAGATGTGTACATGTGTTAAAACTACTTAAAGCATCAGGATATTTTTTAACATGTGGGAGAGAGTTGACACTTTGTGTTAGGGAAACTAAAGACTACAAGCTTCTGTGATACTACCTTTGTTTTATTTCTTGACCTGGGTGTTTGATTTAAAACTTGATCTGAGTGATTTAGGGCCACTGAATGCTTTTAATCTAAAGGGAGACAGACATTCATATTAAACTTGTGTTTTTATTTACTTTGACTACAGGATAGTTTGAGAAACGAGTAAGAGTGAAGGCAAGAAGACATATAAGGATCCTTTTGGAAAACTTCAGTATCTGAGAAAAGCAGTAATGTCAACTAGGGAAGAGATATTTACACACATAATCTAAAAGCAAAGAGTAAATATGTGAATGATTGAGAACAGTGAAGAATCTATACTGGCATCAAGATTTCCGACTGGGTTCCCCAAGACTTAGATATTGGTGTCAGTGACCATGAGAAGGCACACGGGGAAGGAAATATAAGGTTTTCAATTTACTTTGCCCAGATCCATCAGAGAAACCACTGTCTGTAGCAGCCATCACCTTACAAAATGTATTTCTTAAATCATGAGACTTGACAGTCAAAATTACTCTTTGACCCATTAACTGCAGAATAGATGTTGTGTTAGCAGGCATGAAAACAACATCAATCTCATTGTACATCTCCATCAGAACTCTTGAGTGGCTAGGTGTATTGCCAACAAGCAGTATTAATTTGAAAGGAATCTTCTGGGCAGAAGGGTCTCAACAGTGGGATTAAAATTAGAAATCTATATTGTAAACAGATGTGCTGTCCTCCAGGGTTTGTTGTTCCATTTACAGAACACAGCCAGAGTAGGTTTAGCATAATTCTTAAGGGTTACAGAAGTTTTATAATGGTAAACAAACATTGGCTTCAACTTAGTCACCAGTTGCATTAGCCCCTAACAAGAGAGTCAACCTGTTCTTTGAAGCTTTGAAGTCAGACATGACTTCTACTCTCTAGCTATGAAAGTCTTAGATGGTGCTTCTTCCAGTATAAGTGTTTTGTCTTCATTGAAAATCCGTTGTTTAGTATAGCCACTTTCCTTAATTTTCTTAGCTAGATTTTCTGGATAATGTGGTGTGGCTTCTATGTTAGTATGTGCTGCTTCACCTTGCATTTTTATATAGTGAAGATAGCTTTTTTCCCTTTAACTTCATGAACCAACCTCTGCTAGCCTCAAACTCTTCTCCTGCAACTTCCTTACCTCTATCAGCCTTCATAGAATTGAGGAAATCTTTATTTCTTCTTCAGTTTTTAAAAAAAGGTTTATCTTTCCTTGTCGATGCCAAGAGGCAGGCACGTCAGGACTGGTATGAAGGCTCTGCTCTATGACATGCCCAGGTGTTTACTTCTAGAACTCTATCCATGATGCTAAGTTGATGGCTTTGACCTTGGTCCAAGCTACCATCCACTGTGCAGGCAGCAGTATGGAGAAACAGAAGCCAAAGACATATATCAGAGCAAGTTCCCAAAACACCAACATAGTCCTTTTGTTTATATCCCACCTAGCTTACATAGCTGTAAGGGAGTCTGAGGAAGTGCGGTTTTCATCCTTGTAGCCTTGTGTCCAACTAAAAATTCTACTATTTTTTAAGGAGAAAATTAATATTGATACTGATAAACAATCTTTTGCACAGATATACGTTTTAAAATAACTCTAGAATAATATCAAATTAATGCCAGTGGCTAGCTCTGGAGCGGAGAAGGCAATGGCAACCCAGTCCAATACTCTTGCCTGGAAAATCCCCTGGACAGAGGAGCCTGGTGGGCTGCAGTCCATGGGGTCACTAAGAGTCAGACATGACTGAGCGACTTCACTTTGACTTTTCACTTTCATGCATTGGAGAAGGAAATGGCAACCCACTCCAGTGTTCTTGCCTGGAGAATCCCAGGGACGGTGGAGCCTGGTGGGCTGCCGTCTCTGGGGTCGCACGGAGTCGGATACGACTAAAGCGACTTAGCAGCAGCAGCAGCAGCAGCTCTGGAGAGGAGTATGTTGTAATAGTGCATTTGAGGGTAACGATAGCTGAAAAGTTTTCACTGTATATCTTGTTATACATTTTGATCAGATCTCACTCATATTTTGAATCTCTCTGATGTCCCTTTTGCAACCACCAGGAGAAGAGTCTGAGCTTTTAAAGAGTTCACATGATTAGGATAGTTGCACTCTGATCAACTGTGACATATAGTGCAACCTGATCAAAGGAATAATATTTTATATTCTCAGATTCCACTCACACTCAAAGGGGAGGAGATTATCTCAATTTTTAAAAATAATTTGCCAGACATATAGTTACTGGTTGGTAGTGTTGGTGTTTTCCTTCACGTCTATATGGTATTCTACTTTACCACCTATTGGTTTGCATGGCTTCTGATGAGAAATTAGCTGTTAATCTTTTATATATGTATGTGTGTGTATATATGTGTGTGTGTGTGTGTGTATTTGTGTGTGTGTGAGGTACAATGTTATATTATTTTAAGGTATACAATATAAATGATTCAACATTTAAATATATTATGGAATAATTACCAGGATAAATCTTATAACCACCTGTTCCCATATAAAGTTATTACAGTATTTTGGTGATATTCTTTATGTTTTAGAGTACATTTCTGTAACTTATTTACCTTCATCTTACTGTGATATCCTTTTATATGTATGATGAATCACTTAACTTTTGCTGTTTTCCAGATCCTCTCTTTGTCTTTCTATAATTTGACTGTCAGGATCCCTGAGTTTTTCTTCCCTAGAATTCTTTGAGCCTCTTGGATATGTATATTTATATTTTTCAAAAAATTGAGGAGTTTTCAGCTATTATTGCTTCAAATATTCTTTCTTCATACATTGGAATGGTTGATGATATTCCCTAATCCCATTAGTTTTTTCATATTTCTCAATTATTTTTATTTTTCTCAGACTGAATAATCCCTATTGACCTATCCAAGTTTACCAGTTCTTCTGCCCTAATCTGCTCAGATCTGTTGTTGAGTTCCTCTACTTACATTTATTTCCCTCAAATTTTAGTTCTTGTATTTTTCAACTCCAAATTTTCTGTTTGGTTCCTTTTTATAATTTCTCTCTATTGATATTTTCTATTTGGTGAGATATAGTTTATTATTCATAATTCATTTGGTAAGACAAGCACTCTCTTCTTTAGACATGGTTTCCATAAGCTCTTTGAACATATTTAAAATAGCTGACTTAAAGATTTTACAAAGTAAGTCCAACATCTGTGATTCCTCAGGGGGACAGTCAGTTTCTTTTGATTTTTTTTTTGGTGCTGAGCCATACTATCTTATTTTTATTTCATGTCTTTTTTTTTCTTTGAACACTGATAATTTTGATTGTTAAAGTGGGATAACTTTCAAAATAAAATTCTCCCTCTTCCTGTTGAATTTATTTGTTTAATGATTGTTCTGAACTAATTTTATGAAATTTATATCCTTTGTTGCATGTGACTAAAGAAACCTTGATTCCATTTGTCTGCTGCTGCTCCTACTGCTGCTAAGTCGCTTCAGTCGTATCCAACTCTGTGCGACCCCAGAGACGGCAGCCCACCAGGCTCCCCCGTCCCTGGGATCCTCCAGGCAAGAACATTGGAGTGGGTTGCCATTTCCTTCTCCAATGCATGAAAGTGAAAAGTGAAAGGGAAGTCGCTCAGTCATGTCCGACTCTTAGCCACCCCACTGACTGCAGCCTACCAGGCTCCTCCATCCATGGGATTTTCCAAGCAAGAGAACCAGAGTGGGGTGCCATTGCCTTCTCCGTCTATTTGTCTAGTGGCCATTTAAAGATTAGAGAGAAGTTTCCTTAAATGCTTGGACACACACACACAAAAATCTATCTACCTATCATATATATACATGCACATCACTGACATCTGCAGAGGAACTTGGTGTGTGTGTGTGTGTGTGTGTGTGTGTGTGTGTGACAGAGTTTATCCTCTTCCTTATCCTTCAAGGCCTGCTTTCACACAGATTCAAGTTTAGCCAAAGGTGAAAGTTTAGAGATACTAGGTCTGTCTTGAGTATGAGTACAATCCTGTGCAGACACCTGGCCTTTAAAATTTAGAAATTGATTTATTTAAATCTTACTATGTCTGTGGGTCACTTGAAAAGTCTTCCTATATACCCCCATGAATGACTACTGCACTGTTCATCATCCACTAATTGCTCTTTGACTAGCAAGACAAATACTGGATGCATTTTGTTTGGAAGCAATGGCAAAAGAATAATGCTGTTTACCTAGGACAATAAAAGCTACACACTAGAAGCATGGAATCATTGTATTCAGGTTTCATTCCCAGACAAGGAAAAATCATTATCTAGTGAGCAGCTGCCAAAGGGAATTATTTTCAGTAATGCAGTTTCTTCAACTATTCAGCCTAAGTCTTGTCGCCATCAGAAATTTTAATATTAATTTCCTTATTCAAACTCAAAAAATTCAACTCAGAAGTGTGATGCCAGACTTCAGAATGTGATTTGGCAATATCGTTATTTTATAAGTAAAAAATATACTGCTATTTCTATTTTAATTTTAAACTTTTGAAAATATTCATATTCTCTTGGCAGGACATTAATGGGCAAGGAAAAGAACTTATCACATTCTCTTTAGCAATCATTAGATTGTGAAATGTGACAATATGGTCTTTATAGAAAGATAAAATTGGCATTCCAGTATATAGAGAAACCCACAACTAAGAACATTTTTATGCTATTATTCAAATAATATATTCAGTATCTTTTTTGAATAAAAGAGTGTTTATGATTATTCGTGAGAAGGATCTCAAGGTTAAAGTCACAATTGAATGTGGCAAGATTATTTGACTGTTATGGGTTGAATTATGTCCCCTCCTCAAAAGATAAATTGTATTCCTAAACACTGGCATCTGTGATTATGACCTTATTTGGAAATAGTGACTTAGAAGATTGAATCATCTTAAGATGATATCATACTGGATGACAGTGGGCTCTGTTTCCAATAACTAGTATCCTTCTAAGAAAGAGAATTCTGGAGACAAAGTGCAGAGTCTCACTGAGAAGAAGGCCATGTGAAACAGAAGCAGAGATTACATTTATATTGCCTCAAACCAAGGAGTGTCAAGAATTACCAGCATCTGTCAGAAATTAGAAGAGACAAGAAAGGAATTTCTCTAGAGCATTTGCAATGAGCATAGTCCTGTCAACACCTTTCTTTCAGACTTCCAGCTTGCAGAACTGAGAGAAAATAATTATGTTTTATAAGTCATTCCATTTGTGGTAACTTGTACAAGCAGTTCTTGAAAATTATATATTGACTGTTCATTCAATTTATATCCTTTTATTCCTGTATGTATATTTGGATTAAATTTCTCAGACTGTTTTAGGTGCTACATGACTGAATTAGAGCTAAAGGAATATAATAAGAATAATAAATATCACAAGCTAATCAAAGAGATATTTTTTTAGTCAATTTTCCATGTCCTTTCCAAAATCACTGAAGATGGTGACTGCAGCCATGAAATTAAAAGACGCTTGCTCCTTGGAAGAGAAGCTATGACAAACTTAGACAGCATATTAAAATGCAGAGACTACCAACAAAGGTTTGTATAGTCAAAGCTATCATTTTCCCAGTGGTCATGTATGGATGTGAGAGTTGGACCATAAAGAAAGCTGAGCACAGAACAATTGATGCTTTTGAACTGTGGTGTTTGAGAAGACTCTTGAGAGTCCTTTGGACAGCAAGGAGATCAAACCAGTCAATCTTGAAGGAAATCAGTCCTGAATATTCATTGGAAGGACTGATGCTAAAGCTGAAGCTGCAATACTGTGGCCACCAGATGAGAAGAACTGACTCATTGGAAAAGACTCTGATTCTGGGATAGATTGAAGGCAGGAGGAGAAGGGGAAAACAGAAGATGAGATGGTTGCATGGTATCACCGACTTGATGGACATGAGTTTGAGAAAGTTCCAGGAGTAGGTGGTGGACAGGGAAGCCTGGTGTGCTACAGTCCATGGGGTCACAAAGAGTCAGCTACCACTGAGAGACTGAACTGAACTTTCTGTTTTGCTTGATAGACTTTCAAGAAAATCGTGTAAGATGCTTATTTGAGATGATAGCTCCGCTGTCAGTTTAGGTCCCCCAGAGTTTCCATTGACCACATTGGAAACACCTGTTGAGAAAACACCTACATTCAATTTAGCAATTTATCTTTACAAGAAATAGTATTCTGTTTTGTTATGCTACTGAAACTTTGGTGCTTTATGCTAAATAATCCACTAGGGTTTTGGATGATTAAAGTGTGACTCTATAATATTTATGCTATTAGATGCCATGCTGCTAAGTTGCTTCAGTCATGTCCAACTCTGTGCAACCCCATAGACAGCAGCCCACCAGGCTCCCCCGTCCCTGGGATTGTCCAGGCAAGAACAATGGAGTGGGTTGCCAGTTCCTTCTCCAGTGTGTGAAAGTGAAAAGTGAAAGTGAAGTCGCTCAGTCGTGTCTGACTCTTAGTGACCCCATGGACTGCAGCCCAACAGGCTCCTCCGTCCATGGGATTGTCCAGGCAAGAGTACTCGAGTGGGGTGCCATTGCCTTCTCCGATTAGATGCCATAATAGTTTTTAAATAGTAGAATAATCCTTTACCTACAAAATAAAGTAAAATATCAAAATCTGTCATATAAAAAGAATAAGATTCAAATATGATTAATTTAATCACATAAACAAAATAATCACATTTATTTTAATCACATAAAAACACAAAATAAACACATTTATTTTGATCAAAATAATCACATTTATTTTAATCACATAAAAATAAATTTTATATTTAAACCAGATAAGACTTTAATACTTACTAGGTCTTACCAGTATAATTTTAACATTTTTGAATAAATATTGTTTTAGAAGACAGAAATACTTGCAGAAACATATTTATCACAAAATACCAGTGAATTAGGAAAAACCTTGAACAACTGGAAGACCTACATGGTTTCCACCATGTTTCTTCATGGATGTTATCTGTTGCTTGGAAAGACCCTAGAGTTGATTTAATGCCCTCTTTTCATTTCAAAATCTTAATTGTCTTTTAATACAGAGATCCACATTCTTATTTTTTGCTTTAGGAACCACAAATTAGGTAGTAGGTCCTACCTTCAGTATACTACAAACTATAGTAATAAAAGTATGGTAATGGCACAAAAACAGAGGCACAGATCAATGGAATAGAATAGAAAGCCCAGAAATCAACCCACACACTGATGGTCAATTAATCTATGACAAAGTAGGCAAGATTATATGATGGAGAAAAGACAGTCCCTTCAGTAAGTGGTGCTAGGAAAATCGGAGAGCTACTTAGAATGAAATTAGAGCATTCTCTAATACCATATACAAAAATAAGCTCAAAATGCATTAAATAAGTAAATATAGCCAGAAACCATAGAACTCTTAGAAGAGAACACAGGCAGAATACTCTGACATAAATGGTAACCAAATATTTTTGGAATCATCTCTTAAGGCAAAAGACATAAAAGCAAAATTTAAAAAGGAGGATCTTATTAAGCATAAAAGCTTTTGAATGGCAAATTGTTAACCAAATGAAAAGACAACCTACTGAATGGGAGAAAATATTTGCAAAGAATGTGTCCAATAAGGGGCTAATATACAAGATATTAATATATAAACAGCTCATACAACTCAGTTTCAAAAAATAAAACCCACTTAGAAAATGAACAGATGACATGAATAGTTGTTTTTCCAAAGAAGGTATACAGATGACCAGCAGTCACATGAAAAAATGCTAAAAAAGGCTCAATATTGCTATTCATCAGAGAGATACAGATCAAAGCCTCACTGAGATGTAACTGCACACCTGTCAAAATGACTATCATCAAAAAGTCTACAAATAGAAAATATTGGCAAGGATATGGAGAAAAGGGCTCTGTTACTATTGGTGGTATTATAAATTGGTACAGCCTCTGTAGAAAAGTGTGGAATTTCTGTAGAGTACTAAAAATAAAGCTCCCATATTATCCAGCAGTTCCACTCCTGAGTATTTATCTGAAGGAATTGGAAATACTAATTTGAAAAGATACATTCACACCAGTGTTTATGGGAAAACTATTTATAGTAGCCAATACATAGAAGCGGCCCAAGTGCCCATCAACAGATTAATGATAAAGAAGATGTGAGAGAGAGATATACAAATACACACACACATGTATATACACACATACGTGCATACATACAGGCAGCCTGTAATCTTTATGTATGTATTAAAACAACAATATTTGTTGAACTGGGTACTTTTGGCCAACCTAGAACAAAAAAGATGAAGGTTAAAAAAACCACATAAAAGTAATGCTAATCAAATGAAAGCCATTGTACATATACTATTACCAGGAATTACCATAAAAGTTATTAGATATACAGTGGTATATTCCATATTATACAGTGTTATTGTGTTAAAAGGAATAGCCACAGTGTGATGTTTATGCACAGAAATTATACACTGAAACTTCATCCACTTTCTGACTTTTTACAGAACCCTGTAAGCAGCACTGAGACCAGAAAGAAGTCTAAAATGTTCAGTTTAGTTCAGTCGCTCAGTCGTGTCCGACTCTTTGCGACCCCATGAATCGCAGCACGCCAGGCCTCCCTGTCCATCACCAACTCCCGGAGTTCACCCAGACTGACGTCCATCAAGTCAGTGATGCCATCCAGCCATCTCATCCTCTGTCGTCCCCTTCTCCTCCTGCCCCGAATCCCTCCCAGCATCAGAGTCTTTTCCAATGAGTCAACTCTTCTCATGAAGTGGCCCAAGTACTGGAGTTTCAGCTTTAGCATCATTCCTTCCAAAGAAATCCCAGGACTGATGTCCTTCAGAATGGACTGGTTGGATCTCCTTGCACTCCAAGGGACTCTCAAGAGTCTTCTCCAACACCACAGTTCAAAAGCATCAATTCTTCGGGGCTCAGCCTTCTTCACAGTCCAACTCTCACATCCATACATGACCACAGGAAAAACCATAGCCTTGACTAGACGGACCTTTGTTGGCAAAGTAATGTCTCTGCTTGTGAATATGCTATCTAGGTTGGTCATAACTTTCCTTCCAAGGAGTAAGCGTCTTTTAATTTCATGGCTGAGGGCCCCCTTATTGCACCTTTGGTAACTAACTTTCAAGAATTGCCATTATCTCAGTTTTAAATAGCATTAATATGTTTTGTTTCTGTACTTTATATAAGTACAATTATATAGCATTTTGCCTCAGGCATTGTTTATTCAAATTCACATTAAGGTTTATCCATGTTGTAAAGCATTCCTTTTTGCTTCGCTACTGTATAGTATTTCATTTGACCCTCAAAAATAGTTTTGATCTTTATATCACGCTGTACATAAAATGTATACAAAATAATTCTCAGTTAGTAATGGTTCCATAATTTGAAATATAAAACAAGTATTTCCTTTAAAAAGAGAGAAATCATTGGTCTAAAAATCATTTGAGATAAAGCAGAATATTTTAAAGATAATAAACAGCTATCTTCTAGTTAATAAGTAGCATACAGATGGCAAGATTACCTGAAGGAGAAAATAAAGGGGAAGAAAAAAGATTCTAAAATTATAACTCAAAGAAACTCACTAAAATTTTGAAATAATTCTACTAAATAATGCTAACTGAAATAGCACACCACATGCTCGAGAGTATTGGTTCACTAAAGCTAATATTTCAGTGCAAGCATACTAAATCACCTCAGTTGTGTCCGACTCTTTGTGACTCTGTGAACTGTATCCCTCCAAGCATCTCTGTCCATGGGATTCTCCAGGCAAGAAAACTGGAGTGGGTTGCCATACCCTTCTCCAGGGGATCTTCCTTACCCAGGGATTGAGCCCACATCTCTTACATCTCCTGCAGTGGCAAGCAGATTCTTTACTACTAGAGCCACCAGTTTATAAAAAATCCTTTGGCCATCTAGAAAGTGAATGCATTGCTTATAAAATAAACATTAGATTATCATTAAATATATCCATAATATTTCTTTAAATGTTGGTACAGAGGTGTAAGGCAAAGATTAGCAAAACGAGATATCTTTCAGATCAAAGAGCAAAAACTGTAATTGTTCACATGATCCTTTGCTGAGGAATTAACTAGAGAATAAGATTCAGACAATCGAAAGATATTAGACTGACACAGAATCTGTGACTGAATTATCCTTAAAAAGGATGAAAGTAGTAAGCAATTATTAAATGATCTAATTTTATCATTCCCTGTATACTTCGTAATCAGGAATGATGGTGTGAAAGAGAGGAGACACAGATGCACTAAGAATAAGTTTCAGTGAAAGTCATGTTGTCTTTATTTTGAATTGGAATTGTTAATAATAAGTCATGAGAGTTGTCTGGAAAAGGCCAGGAACAATTACCCATCAAGTTGCAGTGAGCATCTAAGCACTCAGATTACAGTTTTTATATGCCATTTTTCACTAAATGATATCACAAGTCTCAAAAAATTGTTGGTTATAAATATAGGGAAGAAATGCACAAGAGGATGCTGCAACATCTTAGATCATATCTCAAGGAATGTTCCACAGACATCTAGGGACATATTGAAGGGACAGAGCAGTAAGAGGCTAGCAATAAGTGGCTTCCATTAGCCTCTAGCCTCACAGTTTGAGGTGAGGCTTCTGAGACTTCACAGAAGGTGACAGTTTGATCTTTTTGATGACAATAGTCGCAATAGATTGAGTAATGATACAGTAAATGAAAGAAAGTATCTCTTTATAGGAGCATAACAACTAATAAACAAAAATGCAATTATAGAATTAGAAAACCACCAGAGTAGGTAGATTAAGCCAGTATAAATTATACTGGAGTGGGTTGCCATACCCTTCTCCAGGGGATCTTCCCACCCCATTGATTGAACCTGGGTCTCCCTCATTGCAGGCGGATTCTTTATCATAAATTAAGATTGTTATTCAGTCACTCGGTTGTGTCCGACTCATTGTGATCCCATGGACTGCAGCACGTCAAGCTTCAATATATATATTAAGCATCTATGGCTCATAACATCACAACGACAATCAGTTAGTATTTGCGTCTTGCACTCCTACCATATGTCACCTATGGTCAAAATTTGTGCCTTGCCAAATAAATAATACCTAACACAAATCTGGTCTCTGGATGCAGGTGCCAATTTTTAGGGAACATAGAGGACAAAGAAATATATTGAACTGACACATACATACATTCCGCAAAACTCAGTATGAAGAATACTACAGATCAAATGAATCGAATTCATTAAGTATAGTTTAATAATTAAAAAACCACAGCTGAGTGAATGATCCATTTTGTACCAAAGGTGCTTGTCTTCTGTATAAGACATCTGAAACATGTATTAAACCACTAATACAGTTTATCTTTGTAAGAATAGATTTGCAGGCAACTGTCATTCTCCTGGAATTATTTTAGTTCAATGTTTGATATTTCTTATAAGTTGAAAAATACAAAGTGTTGTTATAATGTATGTTAACAATAACTAAAGCACATCTTTTCCCTGAATATTTTTAGAGTTGAAGCTAGTTATTGAATCTGTATATGTATGACCAAATTTTAAACTTAAGAGGTTCAAACTATTATCAATTAAATTAGAAAGTCAATTAGTGTTAAAATTCAGTCAGCATGTGGTAGATCTGCCAAATTAAACCAAATTTTCCACCCAAACAGGTTAATTAGTGCTCATTAGGAAACTCATTCATTTTGCTGTTCTCTGCCAGGATGTGTGACTCTTCTGAATATTAGACAGATGGAAACTTCTAGCACTGCTGGAAACTTCCTACAGAGGAGTCTTATCTCATTACCTTTTCAAAAGTCCCCTGTTCCTATAAAATGTATCCCTTGCCACTATGGAATGATTTTCTGGCTACAACTTTTGAGGTATTTAAAACAACAGATATGATAATAATTATAACAAGTGGTTGCAGATTAATTTGCATTTTATAAACACTTTTCTTTTTCATTATCCTCTTTTTTTGTTCTCACTGTGGTATGGAATGCCTTATTATTGTTAAGGTTGAGAAGCATTATCGTTCACCCAAGCTCATAAAATTAGATGATGATGAGGGCTATAGCTTCAACTGAAAACTTTTAGGTAATTGTGTATCACTTACACATGCACACACATCTACACGCACAGGCACGCATTAGATTCACATCTTCTGAATACAACTTTGTATTATTTATAATTGTAAAACCCTCCAATGGGTATTGGAGCATCCTTTTCAGTATATACCAAGTATAAGGTTCTATGAAAAAGTTCTACTACTGAGCAATAGAAGGTAGTTCTTTCTATTTGGTTTTGGAAGTGAAGATCAGAAAAGGAAGTTCTGATATAGCAGTTTCTATACTCTTTATTCATATTTTAACATCTGTTTTGTAACTGTTGAAATGAATCTGTATACTTAAGTAATGGTAAACATTTATATGTGTATCAATATAAACCTCTCCCTAGATGAATGATTAAAGTCAAATCAATCAATTCAATAAATTCACATTAATTGATAAGTGGATACCTCAAACAATGAGGCACTCACCCTACTATATTGTTTAATACAATTTGTTAGAATAAATATTCAGAATAGTAGTATAATCATTAAAATATTTATGAAAAGAGAGCATTATAAAAATTACATATAAAAAACTCATATATCCTATGAGACTTACATGTGTATGTGTGTGTGTTCAGTTGTGCCTGACTCTTTGAGACTCTATGGACTGTAGCTCGCCAAGCTGCGCTGTCCATGGGATTTCGCAGGTAAGAATACTGGAGGGGGTTGCCATTTCCTCCTCCAGGGCATCTTCCTGACCCAGGGATTAAACTTGTGTCTCCTGCATCTCCTGCATTGGCAAGTAGATTCTTTACCGCTGAGCCAGCTGTGAAGCCCATGAGACACTAGAAATTAGCAAATTAAAATATGAACTACTCTTGATTATAAAAAAGACTCCAAAGTATAAGGTATCCTGCTGTGCTTTGGTGCACTTAGTTGTTAGTCGTGTCCAGCTTTTTGCAATCCTATGGACTGTAGCCCTGCCAGGCTCCTCTGTCTGTGGGGATTCTCCAGATAAGAATACTGGAATGGGTTGCCGTGATCTCTTCCAGGGGCTGTTCCCAACCCAGGGATCAAACCCAGGTCTCCTGCATTGCAGGCAGATTCTTGACCATTTGAGCCACCAGGCAAGCCAGGAATACTGGGGTGGGTAGCCTGTCCCTTCTCCAGGGAGTCTTCCTGACCTAGGAATCTAACCGGGATCTCCTGCATTGCAGGTGGATTCTTTACCAGCTAGCTACCAAGGAAGCCCCCATAAATAGGTGCCAGTTTCTTCCAAATAAATTGTTAAGTAATTCAAAATCTGCCTATGGTAGGCAATTATGCAACATGTACCACTGACCACGTATTTTTAATTTTAGGCATTTAGTCTAAGGAGCTAATTGAGTCTGGAAATAAATGTGATACAAAAATACATCAATCAGAACAGTTTATAATAGATAAAAGCTTTGGAAAAATAACATATCTATTTGTATTGACATATTGATAGCTGGATACCTATCTATCACAAATCTATCACTTTGTCTACTTACATATATATATACACTTTTATATGTATGCTATGCTATGCTAATGCTAAGTCACTTCAGTCGTGTCTGACTCTGTGCAACCCCATAGACGGCAGCCCACCAGGCTCCCCCGTCCCTGGGATTCTCCAGGCAAGAACACTGGAGTGGGTTGTCATTTCCTTCTCCAATGCATGAAAGTGAAAAGTGAAAGTAAAATCGCTCAGTCATGTCTGACTCTTAGCAACCCCATGGACTGCAGCCTAACAGGCTCCTCCATCCATGGGATTTTCCAGGCAAGAGTACTGGAGTGGGGTGCCATTGCCTTCTCCGTTTATATGTATATGTAGATATATAGAAATGTATATAGATAGTAAAGAAAATAAAACAAATATACCAAACTGTTCACTTCTTTTGAGTATGGACATACAGTGTATTTTTTTTTTTTTTGACTTGAGGTGAGCCAGTAACTCTTTTATGGTTTTTACTACTAAGAAAGGTTTAAAGACTCCTTCCTAAAATACTTTTTGCATATACCTTTTCTTTTTTCCCAAATGGAAAGATACTGCTATAACCAGACACTAGTTTTGAGGTGGAAGTTACATTAGGGCTTCCCTGCTGGCTCAGTGGGAATCTGTTTGCAAAACAGGAAATGCAGGAGACTCAGGTTTGATCCCTGGGTCAGGAAGATCCCTTGAACAGGAGTAAACTGGCATTATGCAACATTTCTGTCACTTCAATGATAATCTGTAGCTTGTCTTCTGGAAGTTTTAGCCAATGATTAAATGCCTGCGAAAGTTTGGTTCTCACTTGTTTACCTGGTAACTGAAGTAAGTACTTGTAAGGTTCTAGAAGAATTCTTTGGACGGTTTCTTGAGTCTTCTCCATTGTTTTTAAATTTCAAAGCTGACGGTTCGAGGATGATATCACAACTTTCACGCCGCGGGTCCGGGAGTAAGCTGTACCCAGTATCAGCTTCCCAGCTTATAGTTCAGAGTAAGAGTCCCTCCGACGCCTACATGAATACCTCCCCCTATTTCACCACAGAACTCGCCGCCCTCCTCGGCGGGTATTTTAAAAATATTTGACTATAATTTTCACTCATTTACTATTTTTATATTGTTCTATAATTTTTCTCTATTCTTTGCATAGAAGCTCAATTATGCCATTGACACCTCTTCTCTATTACTCATAATGCCCGGGCCCACTTGCTTGTTTGTAAGCTTTCTTCATGTGAGGTCTTTGTATGGCCTTTGTCCACAGCTGACATAGTATGTGTATCTCTTTTGATACCATGTTTTCTTGCATGTCAACAAATACAGATATTCATGAAAGGACACTCCATGAGGGCAGGAATTTGTATTTAGTCATTATTGTATCATTACTGACAAGAACGGTGTCTGACATCATGTCCATATTCAGCAAATGCTTGGAGTTAATTAATAAGCTATTATCAGAATTGACAACTACATGATTTGTTCCTGTCTTGAGAGCAGAACCAGTTATTTTTAACTTGAGTTAAAAATAAGCTAAAATGAATAACTCATGTCTAGCCATTAAATATTTTGCATGGATAAAGTTTCATCTGTTTAGAGATGTGTTTCAGGACATAGAATACTAAGCCTAAAGATTTACTAAGTCCAAGTGTTTAAACGATTACTAGCATTTTAAGTGCTTGTTAGTCCTAACAAAACAGTGGGGAAAATGGCCTAATAGGGTTGAGTCTTGAATATGGGTAAAAGGAGAATCATACTTCATAGGAGGGTGATGTATAAGCCCTAGAAATGGACGGCAAGTGACTTACACATTTCCTGCATTCTCAACAATTCTGTCATTTCTCTTAAGGAAAATATATCATTGCTAGATCATCTACTCCTGAGAAAGATTTACCAATGATACTAATTAATGATCTGTGGAAATAGGTTTAGAGAAGCAATGTGATCATACCTTTAATGTTGAAATAAGGTCTGCCTCTTGGGTACAGCAAACAATGTTGTAAAGAACACAGAATTCTGGATTCTGATCCTAGTCAAGGAGTGCTGAAAATCTGTCTTTTACAACTTTGTGTGAGTGTGTGTGTGTGTGTGTGTGTGTGTATGGTATATGTGTGTGTATGTATTGATACCCATATAAGGCTTGTAAAAAACACTGTGACCTTCCAAAATCCTTCCTGTGATCTCAGTCATTTTGTAGACAGGTCTGGCTATACTTATTTTGAATAAAAATATTATAAAGTCTTGCAGAATGCCTTTCATTTTCCCTCCTAGTTTCCTTCTCTACCTTTTTTCTTCTTCTTCTCTGCCTCAGAAAGTGACTGCCATAATTAGTTATATCAGTTGGTTCCTGTGCCCTCTGTCTTCCAGTTAAGCCCAAGTATTTATTTCCCTAATTCCTCTTGTGAGTTTGACTAGAATTTGTTGGCTCCCTTGGGCAGAGGTCATTGTTCATCTCAAGGTAGCTTACTCCATTTGCCTCTCATCCTGAATTCTAGTAACCTCCCCTTCACATTGATTCTTCAGACTTGCAGGCAGTAATAACTCCTCTACTACTACTGGAGTTCATGCTTTGAGTTTGTGCATTGATCCTCATGATTAACCTCAGTCCATCCTCACCTTTGTAAGTTAATCCTTGTAATGATCCTTGTTTGATTATATTGCATTTACCTAGCTGTGATTGTGACTGATGTAATAATTCATATTAAAAATAACACAGAAAACATGAAGTCATGTTGGTTTGTTTACATATTGAAGGCAAACATGTATTCAAGCCACATTACTGGAGCAAACAGGATTAATCCATATGATAAGAAGTCTCAAAATTATTAAATTATCACTGGTGGTAACTTGAGATGAATTATAGTTAGAAGGAGACATAATAAAGAACAAGTTGTTGTGATATTTAGTTTCTATGGCAACTAAAATGATTATAACAAAATCACTTGATTTTTTACACATGTCTAGAGTGCAAACACAGATAAAGATAATTTAGGAGTTATGTATGTATAATTAAGAATATGCATAGATGGGACTTCTCCAGTGATCCAGTCGTTAAGACTCTGCACTTCTACTTCACGGGGCAGTTTCGATCCCTAGTTGGGGAACTACAATAAGATCTCACAGGTGGCACAGTCTACCAAAAAGAATATGTATAGACCAGAGATATTTCCAGAAGCTTTGCAGGGGTCCCTCAGCTCCTGTAATAACAGGACAAGAACCTGAAGCTAAGAAACAAATCTGTAAACCTTGCAGAACTGTAGCACCAATTAAACATACTATTCCTTTAGGCAGTTTATTCTAAAATCCCTACTTTACACAGATAAGACCATAAGAAAATGCATTAGGATTTGGGGAAGAGGAGAATGAGTCAAGAGCTCCAGATTTTTCTGAATTTCCTTTGTCCCCCTACCCAGGAATCTGATCTCTGCATACAGACATTTTAATGGCTACATGCAGGGCATTATCCTAACAAATGGAGGCCAGTTATCCTTAGATGGTATATTTCATGTCTTCAAGTCCCTAATGAAATGAAAGTCAAACCCCATAAATCCTGGATAAGGAAGTATATAAGCCCTGGTCCAGGAGAAAATGGCCTTGACATTGAAAGATGTATGGGATATTTGCAATTTGTATAGGTGTAAGACTGGGAGCATGTGTGGAAGTCTTTCTAGTGCAGTAGACCAAGACAGATATAATAAAAACTCGATTTCGTCAAATACATTGAAAAGGAAGAACTTGGCATTTGAGTTCTCAAGTATTGATTTAATTAGCTGGAAGTAATAGTAGTCTACTAAATTGACCATTCAAAGGCAGACTAAATAATGACATTAATTAATAATATGAAATGCTGGAATTTCCTTGTGACATTAAAGTATATAGAGCCTGGAGAGTTAGGAATGTGGGAACGAAGGATTGCTGTCATGGAAATATTAAGTGCACACTGCTCAGTTGCCCCTAAAAATGCCTCCCAGCAGGACCTTCCATTACCAAACATTATGAGCAACATTCTTGAAAAGCTCTTTATATATCAGAGTTGACTGAGTGTGATAATACACTAGACACTGACATCCTAATGTCATGAGAATAACAGGATCTAGTGATGGAGTGGCCAATTGACCATAGTTAGCCATCAGGGACAGCATGAGTGCAATTAGCACAATTAAACTACATCCGCATAAAGTTAAGTAAGTGTTTTAAGCTCAGGGATTTCTATTTAATTTCTAGGAACCCTAAATAATCTCAGGGTTCCTAGAAATTCAGTGGAAGTTCAGCTTCTCAAACTACTGCTTGACATAGGCAGTGTGAACAGTTCAAGGTCTGCCAAGGTCTGCTGAGCAGAAAACTAACTTGTCCAAAGAAATGGTTATTCTAATAAATGGTTATTCTGATAACCATTTAGGAATTGTTAGATATAGGCTCTGAATGTAAGCTGACCTTTGTCACCCCAGAGGTGCTAAAATTTTTTTTAATATGGTTTTTTCATTCAGTATAAAGATTTGTGACAGTCATCAAATAAATGGTTTCTTGGTCTGAGTCCAAATTGTTTCACTGAGACTATGACTTATGTCTAGAATTATTTCTTCAATTCTGAAATGAGTAGTTGGAACATACATTAGCTACATGAAAGAATTTCCATTTTGGTTCCCAAAACTATGGAGTAAGGATGTGTGTGCATGCTGAGTCACTTCAATCATGTCCAAGGCTTTGTTACGCTATGGACTATAGCCTGCCAAGCTCCTCTGTCCATGAGGTTCTCCAGGCAAGAATGCTAGAGTGGATTGCCACACCCTCCTCCAGGGGATCTTCCCCACCCAGGGATCGAACCCAGGTCTCTTACATCTCCTGCACTGGCAGGTGGGTTCTTTACAACTGTCTCCACCTGGGAAGCCCATGGCGTGAGAGACAATGTTTAAATGTCCAAATATACATCACTGTATTTGTATTTCTCTTTCCTTTGGCTAAGATAGTAAAGCAAAAACAGTGTCACACTTGTGGGGGAGTTGTAGAGGTCCACATGCCACCTGAAGTCTTTGGAGATGCATGGGTGCTGATTTTTACTACATGTTCTTTTAATTTACACATTTGGCTAACTCAGAGACCACTGGTTAGGGTAAATATCAGTAGATTATCAGTAATAACATACAGTAGTAACACTCATAGCTGTAGTATGTCTTTGCCTAGGAAACTACCTGTGAGTATAAAATTGATGGTTTGGGCATTCTGGTGGGGTGTGAAAATTCTAAAATTCTGGTTGCTCCTTGTATCATTTCTCAAGGAGAAAGAGGAATACTGGAGTTGCAAGACCTAACACATTTACTGAATAATTTCTAAGACTGCCAGCTGCAATTGATCGTGGATCAGGTAATGCCACTTTAGCAGTTACCTGTGAGCTTTCCTGCAATTTATAGGCCCAGATAATTATTGTAACTGTTGGGGAAAGGGAAATATGTTGTGCAGAACATCCAGCAAAACTTAGTTAAAATACAACATAGATACATAGAGTTTTGGAGTAAGGTCACGTTCTTCTATCGCAAGAGCTTCTATGACTTGTTAATTGACTCTAGTAGAGGCTGGCAAACCAAGTTATCATGTATATCAAATGAATAAGAAACTGACATAATCTATAATAACCTTAACACTATCCCATCCAATAAAATACATAATTTGATGTGTGTGTCAGCACCCTGTTAGTGGTGTGCAGGAGACCAGGCCTGAGAAATTTTGGAAGGCCCATTTGAACCAAATTAGCATGAGTTATTTGACCAGAATTCTGTGATATCTGCTGCTACTACTTCATTGCTTTTCTAACTGCTCAGAGCTATGCATGATTCAAAACATGGGCTTTTCTTCCCAAAGCTGATCTGGCTAGAAAACCTCTTTGATGCCCAGATTGGCCATGATTTTTCTTGATATGGCACCATCTCAGTGGGGCCCCTGCTAACTACCAGTTTGCAAATCAATTACATTGGACTCCTAATACCATGCAAAAGAAGGGCTCTGTTCTCATAAGTGTTGAAGCATATTTTGAGTATGAATTTGCCTTCACTGCTCCAAGAGGCTCTTCTTAGACCCAAAACACATGAAACTTTACTATTCTTTATTCATCAGTGTAGTATTTTCCACACATCATGTCTGACCAAAGAAGTGTGGTAGTGGGCTCATGGCATGGGATTCACTAGTGCTCCCTTACTCATAAAGAGCTTGCTTGCTTAATAGAATGATTGGTTGACTGATACACTGAAGAAATTTTAGTTATGGTGCCACCTTGAGATATATGGTTGGAAAAATTGGAGTGTGGTACATTATTGAGCAGATACCTTAAATCAATGGTCAGTATATTGTGCTGTTTCCTCAGAAGCAAAGATGCATGGATTGGGAATCAGTCAATTATTACACCAGATAACTCAAGGAAGAAACCTTGTTTTCTACTCCATGACCTTTGGTGTTGAAAGTTTATAGTACCCAAGTCTGAAATAGTACAGTACCCAAATAATACAGTACTCGAGTCTGAAATACTCCTGCAAGGCGGTTCAGTAATGGTTGTCACCATTTGGTGCTAACTTATAATAGTGAGCCAGCAGACAGAGACTAAGGTCACCCTTTTAACCAATGTGATAGATTTTTCCTGTCTGAGAAAGTTTGTGTGTTAGTCACTCAGTCATGTCTGACTCTGCAACCCCATGGACTGTAGCCTCCCCCAGGCTCCTCTGTCTATGGAATTCTCTGGGCAAGAATACTGGATTGGGTTCACATTTCCTTCTCCACTGGGAAAGTTTGGATTGATGCTAATAAAATAGGAGAAAATGAGATAATATAGAGGGGTTGACTATAATATATTAATATAATACCTATAAATATTTTAATTGTAGTGAAAGTGAAAGTCATTCAGTCATGTCTGACTCTTTGTGACTGCATGGACTAGACAGTCCATGGAATTCTCTAGGCCACAATACTGGAGTGGGTAGCCTTTCCCTTCTCCAGGGGATCTTCCCAACTCAGGGATCAAACTCAGGTCTCCCACATTGCAGGTGGATTCTTTACCAACTGAGCCACAAGGGAAGCCCTCTTAATTATAAATATAGAATTATAAATGCATATTTATAGTAATCTAAATGGACAGAGGAGCCTGGCAGACTAAGTCCATGAGGTCAAAAAGAGTCAGACATAACTAAGGGACTAACACTTTTTCAAAGATGCTAATAACAGCTATTTAGAGCTTAAAAAATCCAATTTTTAAACTTATGATTCAGATGATCAGTAATTTGGTCTCAGATGGGTGATTCTTCTGGCCTCAGCTGGACTCACTCATGCACCTTTAGAAATCAGATTTGATGTTGACTTCTCAGCAAGTAAGCTTTTCTTGTATAGGGTTGACTGACTTTTGGCTGGGGCGTCTTATTTCTCCACATAGTCTGTCATCCTTTAGCAGGTTATTGAAGGCTTGTTCAACTGGCAACTCAGCAAAATTCCTGGGAAGAGGACAGAGCCCATGCAAGACATTTTGAGGCCTGAACTCAAACTTAAAATATTATTCTATTCTATGTATTGCCAAAACAATTCCAAAGGCTAGCCCATTTTCAAGGGATAATAAAAAGAATAATTTTATTGATGGACAGGTATCACGATGCAAAAATGTGTGGGTATCAGGAAAAGTGGAAGATTGTGAAATTTTTTGTACTTTAGCATGGAGCACAATATTTGTAACCAAAGGAAATTAAATGGGGGTGCTTCTTATTACTCTCTTGCCCAATGATATTATCAAAGGAAAACTTAAGAAATCCAGTAAAGTTAAGCCCACAAGGAATTTTATGTTGTTTGTATCATGATATCAATCAAATGATCATGCAAAATAGGTGTTACAGTCAAAGTGTTAGAAAATATTAAGGGGAAATTTGAACATGTAGTAGAAAATGATTTATCATAAATGATTAGTAATTAGACCAGCATCAAGGATAGGCACAATGTGAAGACTATGTTATATGTTACTCAGTTATTATTTTTATCCCCGTTTTATTCCATAGTCTTATAAAGAAACCATTAGGTGTAGCTAATGTTTAATGTTCAGGTAGGACCTTCAGCTGTTAAGATGGTAGCGGTTGGAACTTGGTACTTCCTCTGAGTTAGAGATAAAATCTTTTAATGTGAGAAATGAATAGAATCCAAGAGTGAATCCTGAAAATTTATATGGTAAAGTGTACCTTCCTGAATATCTTCCTATGGTTCTGCTATATCCATGCTGCACGTATTCTACACTATTTTCTGCTCAAGTGTTCTATGAAGGACTAAGTCAATAGATGTTCAATGTTTTCTGGTTTCTCATTTCTTTTCACTACAAGGAGCCCTGGCAGTAGATCAGAGGATGAAGGAGAGAGAATTCATTTTCTTAAGGCACCATGCTGTACAAATCCCATCCAGGCCCATGAGTCATCAAGCACCCAGCACTATTCGGCACTGTGCAGGATATACAAGCTCTGTTGGCTTTAAATATTAACAGCCAAACCAGAGACAATATATTCACCTATGAACAGCTTATAGACAAAAGATAAAAAAGGCAGGTGTTTTGCAACATATGTTTTGGTATAATACCAAAATATCTGTAGTATTATGGATATTTCATTTAAAAGAAACTCTTAGAATGTATTTTTCAAAATCAGTGACATTAAATATTTGAGATAGGGAAAAAAAAAAAGCATGCAAAATATCACTCTGACCATATCTACTGCCTGCTATTCCTTATATTTCAGTGGTATACTGAAATATAGTTTTGTTTATGATTGTGTTATAATTGATTGATTATGTTATAATTTCGTTTATGATTATGGAGAGTCGGGTAGAGTTTTATGGACTTCCTTCCATCTGGCTTCATATTCTTTGAGAAGTGCTTACAGGACCACCATCTCTGTTGGCACCGGCTATGAGCTGTCTGTTGCATCAATTTTAATGTTTCTTCCTGTTGACCCGAAAGAGATGCAATTCTCCAGACTAACTCCATCTCTACAAAGAAGAGAGGTCTACACAGACCACAGGGGCTCCTCCCAAGAGGCTCATAGTCAGTGTTCAAAAGAAGGGGGTGATGGGTGATAAAAGTAGAAATATCTTGGTGGGTGTGTTTTCAGGATACAAGCCATGAAGAGATTCTGAAGGGTTTGCCGTGAACAATGAGAACTTTGGAAATTTGGTAAGAGAAAGTTTATTGGAGAAGAACTATTAATAAAGCAGAAATGGTTTTATGACAAAAATATTAACATACAAATAATAAAATTGGCGTCGTAGCATGAACAGAAAGCTGAAAAATTGCAGTTTCTATTTCCAATATAAAGAATGCTAATGTTCCATCATACGGTAATGAGAGTTCCACTACAATATGTTTAAAGCTTAAAGGATTTTTGAAAGTATTGAATTCTATATCCCTTTCCTTAGTAAGTCACAATTTACCTTAGCATGCTAAAAGACTTGGAGGGACTTGTGAGTATAAAAGACTTAACATCACAGAAATCTTAAGAAACACAGATGAAAACATTTATTCCATGAATGTGGAACTGAAAAACATCTTGTTTTGTACAAGTGCATTTAAAATATATTCATTTTAGATAATGTTAAATGTAGTATAATAAAAGGAAATTTGTGGGTGAGATTATGCTATTAACAGTTACATGGAGAGAATGGCATTTATTTGAGTCAGAAAAAGGCTGATGGTTAATATACATAAATGTAGAAAATGCTTTAGTAGGATGACGTGCAAAGAAACAATGAAATGCTATTGTTGATGCAAATATATAATACAAGTTGGAAAACTAAATTTAATTAGAAAACAAATATCATTGGAATCTGATTTAGAATTTGTATAGAATAAACATTTTCATTTTAAAAAGCTTAAACGAAGGTACTTAAAGAATACATTTTGATAAACTACTTATATTAAGTGATTTGCATTTATCTTATTTAAATTTAGTCACCAAATACCCAGAAAAATAGATGAGTGAAGAAATCAAAGTATAAACAGCTTAAGTAACTGTTTTCTATGCAATAAAGACCGGAATCTATAAGCTCAAATTAACTTTTGTTATGGAATAGAACATGTGATTTGCCAAACACTTTCTCTTATACCTAATTGCTATGTTCCAGAGATTAAGGCTAAATTGTATTTTGAAAAGGAATGGAACACAACATTTTTGGCATGAGACTATATAGTAAAGGTTATTTTTAAAATTAGGCTTTGGTTGTAATGCAGCAATTTAAGTTATTTATTCTTCAGTATCACATTATATAAGTGTTTTATTTTTTTCCTTAGTCTTTGGTTTATCTTGGTTCTTAAATGCGTCAGACATATATTTTCAATACTGTGACTGAATTGAAGCAATAATGGTTTCTGTTCCCTATTTAGATTTTTCGGGGCTGGGGAATACATTTATCTTTACTTTTGCCCATTGTTCTTATAAAAGTGTTAGCACTTTAATTTTTTTTCTTAATCATTTTGTTCCTTGGCAATCAACTTTTGAAAATATTGGATCTAATCTAATTTAATATTCTTCATTAAATATTTGACTGCATTCACTAATTAAAGAGAAGATACCTAAGCCTATAGTTTAGCTTGTGGTAAAATTTAAAAATAAGAATTGTATTGAATAAATGTATGAATAAATGTATGAATAAAAATAAATTCAATTTTTTTTATTTCTTATTATTTTTAACTTTGCTACATTGTAATTTTCCAGAAGTTTAGCCATTTCAAATTAATTAGCATAAATGTATTTATGTTTTACTTAGTCAAATTTAATTCCTAAAAGATATGTAATAGTGATCCTTCTTTCTTTTCTGATATTGTTTATTTATTTTCTTTTTCATTTTATTTATTTATCTTTTTTCATTTTATTTTTTAAATGAACATCTTTTTCCATATTTGAGTTCCCTAAAGATTGTCAGTTTTCTGCCCTTATTTTATCGTTTCCTTTCTGTTGCTTACTTTTAGTCTCATTTACTCTTCTTATTATACTTTTTAAAGGTGAAGATTAAATAATGTATTATAAACTGTTTTCCCTATTTATATAAGCTTCTTCAGTTATATATTTCCCTATTTGGAATGTTTTAGAAGCAACATAAATTCTGAAATGGTGTATTTTTATTACGATTCATTAAGAAATAATCTATATGATTATTCACTCACCCATGAATTCCTTAGAAAAGGTTTATTTAATTTCCAAATATTTTGTTTTTTCTGGCTATCTTATTATTGTACATTTTAAACTTAATATTGCAGTTAAGTATGTATGTGTTTATGTATAATCCTTTAAAATTTACTGAAAATTTGTTTATGATCTAGTATATTGTCTTCCTTTGTGAATTTTTCGTGTTCAACTGAATTGTATAGCCGACTGGAAAAAAAAAAAAAAGCACAATGTAAGAGTTGTGAGTGAAGTCTTATTTGGGGCAAATGAGGATTGCAGCCCAGGAGATAGCACCTCAGATAGCTCTGAGAAACTGCTCCAAGGAGGCAGGGGGGAGGTCACTCTGTATGTGATTTTGGTGAAGGGGGAGTACATGTAATCAAGCACATATTTTTTCCAGAAGGTTTCTACTAGTCTTGTGAAGCTTTGCTAGTTACAAGGAACAGTCATCATCATGAAGGCTTTTAGTATTTTTCTAGGTATGGGGAGCTGCAAGAACTGGGCTCATAAAATCAGCTCCCGTCTAGGTTTGTCATAGATATTCTTACAAGGAGTAAGCGTCTTTTAATTTCGTGTCTGCACTCATCATCCTTATTGATTTCGGAGCCCAAGAAAATGAAATCTGACACTGTTTCCACTTTTTCCTAAGCTATTTTCCATGAAGTGATAGGACCGGATGCCATGATCTTCATTTTTGGAATGTTGAGTTTTAAGCCAGCTTTTCACTCTCCTCTTTCATTTTCAACAAGAGGCTCTTTAGTTCCTCTTGGCTTTGTGCCATAAGGATGGTGTCATCTGCATATCGGAGGTTAATGGTATTTCTCCAGCAGTCTTGATTCCAGCTTGTCCTTCATCCAGCTCACCATTTCACGTGTATTCTGCATATAAGTTAGATAAGCAGGGTGACAATATACAGTCTTGACATACTCCTTTCCCAATTTTGAACCAGTCCATTGTTCCATATAAGGTTCTAATTGTTGCTTCTTGAGCTGCATACAGATTTCTCAAGAGGCAGGTAACTTTGTCTGGTATTCCCAGGGAATGACAAACCACTTCAGTATCCTCGCCTTGAGAACCCCATGAACAGTATGAAAAGGCACTTTCAGTAGATTAAAGTAAAGGAGAGGAATCTTGTGTTTTGGAAAAATGTTTCTTGTAGTAAGTGGCTAATCAGTCTGACCTTTGCTCAGAGGGAATTTATCTTTATCATACTAGACAACATACAAACCAGCTTGTCAGAGTAGACACTCTTATCTTCCAACACTGTATGTTATAACTATCTTTCTAAAAATAGTGTGGAACAAATTTCCTGCTCCTATTCACAAAACATGCAGAAACAAGAGAGATACAGGCTTGCAACTCAGTCAAATGAATTTCCAATGCTTTCAGGTTACCCACTGCTCTCAAAGACTGAAGAGCACCTCAATTTACATTTAAAAGGATGTATTCTTCAGTAATGCCTCGATAAACTGAAGATTAAAAGCACCTGGCAAAGTTGCTTTTAGGGATGAGGTTCAGAGAATAATAGAATCATTCTGAGTTTTAGAATTAGGACACAGAATAAAAAATTTAGGAGAAAATGGAACCCTTGTGAAGAAACACATGAATCCAGACGTGTATAGAAGACAACACTGATTAGCAGATATGAGGGGACTGATACATGTATACAGAAAGCGAAAAGGGAGAGGGACAGAAAAAAAAAATCTGAATTTTGATACATATATACATGGCTTCCCAGGTGGCTCAGGTAAAGAATCTGCCTGCCAAAGCACAAGAGTCAGGAGACACAGGTTCCTTCCCTGGGTCAGGAAGATCCCCCAGAGGAGGAAATGGCAACCCACTCCATTATTCTTGCCTGGAAAATCCCATGGACAGAGGATCCTGGTGGGCTACAGTCCATGGGGTCGCAAAGAGTCAAACACAGCTGAGCGACTAACAGAGAGAGATGTGTGTGTGTGTGTGTGTGTGTGTGTGTGTGTATTTGGAAGTAAGCATTAGAAAATCATAGTTGAAATCTTAGGTGTATATATGGTATCTTTTCTTAAAGTTGCAGTTATTTATTTCCTCCTTGCCCTTTCTGTGCTTTCTCATTTCATTGTTGGCTACTGAACTTTGATTTTGGCTGTGTGAACTGTGTTGGACAATGGGGTTTGAAAAGGTATGACCTTTGCCATTATTCAAACAGAAGCTATGAGTGTATTTAACAGCTAGTTTGAGGCACTTTTGCCTAGCCCTTTTCTATAGCAGCCTGTTCCATGTGGTAAAATGCCTATCAGCCTGGATTATGAAATGGAAATGAGAAGCTATATAAAGGCTAACCTGGGTAAGCAAACTGAGGTCAAAACTAGTCCAGTGGAACCTTACTGAAGCTCAAAGGCTGTGCCAACCCAACCTGTCCCAAGCTCAGGAAAGCCTAGCAAATCCACAATTGTTCCACTACACTCATAAGTCTTAAGCAAAACAAAGCATTGTTTTAAAATACTGAAGAGTGTTTCTTGCACAGGATCAGTTAACCAAAGTTAATACAGGATTCATAAATTCATTTTGGAAAAGTGGATAGAAAAAAGCTACATTTCAGGTTTGTTTTAATCAAATGTGTATTAAATATTCTGTAATTTGGGGAGAAAATATCATTGATATGAATTATGAAACCTAAAGTTTAGTTTTTGCCCTCCGATTAACACACAGTGAACCTGAGAAAGCCAGTTAATTTCTAAAATTCAAATATTTCACTTAGGCTGTGAGGGAGTTGAAAAACTGATCTCTAAAAGTTTAATCCCATTTAAAAATTCTCTGACTTGTTTTTCCTCATAGAAAAATGGCTTTTTGAATATAGACTGTATCAAGGACTGTGAAAATTGGGATATTTTACCCTACTTATAAGATTAAAAAGGTAGTCTGTTAAAATTTTGTGAATGCTGGCAGACCACAAGATACTTTGGGGATAGAAATGAAGGGCAAGTTATTTCTCTAGTAAGGGTGATAAGAACAGAACTGGATGACAGCAATGCATGTGGAGGTTTGGGTGAGAGAGGAAACCTAAGCTTAGAAGACCAGATTTTTTTTTTTATTTTAATAACAAGCAGTAAACATAGCTCCCTGGTGAGACACTGTACTTTTGATCTTCAAAAGCTTCATTATAAGAATATCATTGGAAAAACAGTGTAGAAAGAGGCAGTCAGTGACTGTGCTCACAAGACATGCAAAAAATGCGAAAGAGTCATAGAGAATTAACCCCACACAAGCTTTAGAAATGGAGAAGGCAATGGCACCCCACTCCAGTACTCTTGCCTGGAAAATCCCATGAACTGAGGAGCCTGGTAGGCTGCAATCCATGGGGTCGCTAGGAGTCGACCTAGCGACTTCACTTTCACTTTTCACTTTCATGCATTGGAGAAGGAAATGGCAACCCACTCCAGTGTTTTGCCTGGAGAATCCCAGGGACGGGGAAGCCTGGTGGGCTGCCGTCTATGGGGTCGCACAGAGTCGAACACAACTAAAGCGACTTAGCAGCAGCAGCAGCAGCAGCAAGCTTTAGAAAAGCATTTCCTGGTATAACATTGTTAATTTATTAGTACACAGAAAATCTTAATCAGTACAAAGTACATGGAATAACTTTAAGTGTAAATTAGTGTCAGAATTTATTTTGTGTAAGCTATCTACTATTAAAAATTTACACTTTCTGTTAATTTTGCCTGCATTTATTGTCAGTGAGTGCCTAGCATGCCTTTCATATTGCCAAGAGTTTACAATGAATATAAGATATAGTCCAAATTCTGTTAATAGGTAAAATAAATAATGTGCCTGATCATTGTACTGAGGAACATGCAATTGAGTGCCAAACACATTTTCTGAGTAGGTGCTAGGGAGAAACAAACAAACAAAAAAGAAAGAAAACAAAAATTGACATGATTTTGAGTAACCAGAAAGGATTTCATGACAAAGGAGAGAGTTAAAATAGACAGTAATGTAAGTAATCCTACATGAAAAGGAAGATGTTATTAAAGCAACAGCTTAAAGTGTTCTAGTTGCTATTATACTGTGATGTTGTTGTTCAGCGTCTAAGTCATGTCTGACTCTTTGTGACCCAATGGACTGCAGCTTGCCAAGCTTCCCTGTCCTCTACTATCTCCTGGAGTTTGCTCAAGTTCATGTCCATTGAGTTGGTGATGTTATCTAACCATCTCCTCCTCTGTCACCCTCTTCTTTTATCTTGAATCTTTCCCAGAATTAGTGTCTTTTCCAATGAGTTGGCTCTTTACATCAGGTGGCTAGACTATTGGAGCTTTAGCTTCGTCAGTCTTTCCAATGAATATTCAGGGTTGATTTCCTTTAGGGTTGACTGGTTTGATCTCCTTGCAGTCCAAGGGACTCTCAAGAGTCTTCTCCAACACCACAGTTTGAAAGCGTCAAACTGCTTCTTCAGTGCTCACCCTTTTTTTATGGTCCAACTGTGATATAGACCAGGAAATCAGCTTAGCATCTTGAGTATTAGTAATTAAATTTGACAATAACCCTTTGAAGTAGGCATTATAATTTTATTGTTCTTATTTTTAATTGAGAAAATTAAAGTTCAAGGAGCAAAATGACTTATTTGGGATTTTGTTGTTGTTGTCTTGATTTTTTTGGCCCAGGGGTCCATCTTTTGGGATCTTAGTTCCCTGACCAGAAATGGAACCCTGGGGCCCAGGCACTGGAAGTTCAGCATCCTAACCATTTCACAGCCAGGGAACTCCCCCAAATGACTTGCTAAGGATGATATAGCAGACAAACTGAGAAATAGGCCTTTATCTTACATTCATTTGGTCCTAATCTCTTATTCTTTGGAAAAAGCCATACCCACTTTTGACAATGAGTTGAAAAAAAATGTTTTGAAACCGTGTAAATTTGAAATTGTACATTTGGTCATATATAATATTTTTAGGTACTATATAAACATTTTATCAAAATTATAACAATAGACTACCCATTTTATAACAGTGGATGAGGAATATTTAGAGATAATTTACCAGCTATATACTTATAATACGTATACTGCAGATAAGTGTGTGTATGTGTGTGTGAGAGAGAGAGGGGAGAGAGAGAGACCTAGATCTTTTTTAGTTTGGGGATTGCTTGCATTTTAACAACTCAAAATATACAAGTTGCTTAGTTTTATATCATAACTGAGTTATTTTACATTTCACTGGGGACCAAGTTTATGGGTAAGCATGAGGATTCATGGTTATCTATTAATTTCACTGTTGAATCCATTAAAATATATTGTCATTGAATGAGGAAAAACTGAATCATTTTTCCTTAAATCATTTCAAAGTGCTCTCTTTTAGAATTTATATTTGATTTTGCATTTCAATTTTAATTTAATTTAATTTACACAGATTTTTCTTTTTAACTTGATGTCCTAGAAAGAAAATTGTGCATATCCCTGTAATGCAAAGTTTTAGGTAAAAATCTGGGAAAACTGAGCCAGTATGGTCAGAACTTAAATTCTGTACTGTAGAAGTAAATCAAATTTTTGTTTCTTTGGTGACATTTTTGTTAAGTTACATATTATTATAATTTTCTCACTTATTTTAGATTTTCAAATATAACTGATACAAAGTAGTTCATAACATGGTCGCAGAGTCAGGCATGACTGAAGCGACTTAGCATGCATGCACAGTTCATAATACTATCTTGTGATATTTTTTAGTTATCTGTTTAATTACCATTTTGATGCTCTTCATTCTTCCTATATTTAGTAAATTTTCAATGTATTCAACATATATAATATTCTAAGTGGACAGTTATTTGTTTCAGTCACTTTAATAGGTATTATTCACTATATTTTGATTCCATGGTTACTGTTAAAGAGTTAAATGCTAGTTTTATTATTACTTCTTTGTAGGTAATAAATCTTTTTACCTAGTTTTTTTCAGCATTTCATCCCAGTTTTGGATTTCAGTAGTTATAATTACAATGTCTAGGTGAGATATTCTTTATATTTATCTTACTTGTGGTGGGTGATTTTTTTGCATTTCTGATAAGATATGAGTTTTGAAAAATGTTCAGCTATTTCTTCAAATATTCTTTTTTTTTTAATTTTATTTTATTTTTAAACTTTACAATATTGTATTAGTTTTGCCAAATATCGAAATGAATCTGCCACAGGTATACCCGCATTCCTATTCTGTCCCTCTCTCTTTATCTCTTCTTCCGGGACTCCAGTCAATGGATATTAGACCTGTGCTCTATGTTTTATAATTTTTAAAGGCTTTTTCTTTCTTTTATCCTTTTTTGCTTTAGTGTACTGATCTATTTATTTTTCAGCTAATATTCTCTTAGCTCTGTAAAGTATTTTGTTAATTTATTTCAATTAATTTTTTGAATTTCTATGTTTTTTAAGATTTTTAAGATTTATTTATTATTTTTATTGATGATTCCTTGATCTCTGGTGAAATTCTCTCCCATTTTCTTAAAAAATATTTGCCATAGCTATTTTAAAGTCCATATACGATAACCCAGATCAGGGTCTGGTATGCTTCTGATTACATTGCCTATTTGGTAATGACTGATCCCTAGAAATTTTTCATGGAATACCAGATATTTCCCATTAAAAACTGTAGGAGCTCTAAATGATACCTCTTCTGAGGTAAGACTGACTTTATGCTCAAACAAGCATGTATAATATGAATTAAATATCCTTCTTTAATCAGAGATCCATGTATTTCTTTTTGAAGACTAGTGTTTTTCTGATCGACCTCCACTATGCCATGTGATCTTCTAAGAGCCCTGATAGACAGTTTATTATATTTACCACTGCCCTTTTTTTAGAGGCTCCTCTGTTCCAATTTTTTCTCTCCAGTGATGCAAGACTTTCAAAAACTGCACTACATTTTCTTGGAGGTTTCCCACCCACTCTTTCTGAAAAGATTATAGATGCAGAAATGATTGTACATGAAAAAGGAAAGCAATGGATATTTCACTTCTATGCACCATATTTCTCTCTAGAGTATTAGTCATGAAGTCCTTGCTTCCTTGGCTCATTCATTGTCTATTTCTTTCTTATTTTGCCCTTTGTTATCCCATGAGTCTTCTGGTCTGCCCTGAAGTGGTCAATCTCTACTTGTTTCCCCAGTGTCCCAATTTATAGATTCCCCCAATGCCTCTCACCAGATGTATTTTATACTTATCTTAGATAAATATAAATCAGAAGTGTAGGTCTCATATTTGGTGTAGATCATTGTGCTATATTTTCTCCCTTGCTGGTATCACAATACTATATCTCTAAATCCTTGTCATTGTGGGATAAAATGAAGCTGAATTTAGGCAATAAACCTATCACCATAATTATGAATTAATGTAATGGAGTTGGGAGTTGCTAATGAAACTAAATGAAGAGTTGGATTCTTTCAGAGATCCATGCTTAATTTTGTGCCCTTTAAATAAGACTTTAAGGAAACATCTCAGTTATACAATATATTTGTTGAATAGTAACTTAAAATTAAAACTAGGCTAGGCTGAATTTCTCTATTAATTTATGATATTCTTGCAATAAGATTCTGCTGCTGCTGCTGCTAAGTCACTTCAGTCATGTCTGACTCCGTGCGACCCCATAGACGGCAGCCGATCAGGGTCCCCCCATCCCTGGGGTTCTCCAGGCAAGAATACTGGAGTGGGTTGCCATTTCCTTCTCCAATGCATGAAAGTGAAAAGTGAAAGTGAAGTTACTCAGTCGTATCCGACTCTTAGCGACCCCATGGACTGCAGCCTACCAGTCTCCTCCATCCATAGGATTTTCCAGGCAAGAGTACTGGAGTGGGATGCCATTGCCTTCTCCGAAGATTCTGCTAAAGTTCATTATTTCTGATATATATATATGTGTGTGTGTGTGTGTGTGTGTGTGTATGTATATATATGTATATAAATAATGTTCCTTATGAAGTATTCATTTCAGCTTTAACAGATATATTTAAAATTATTTGTTTTTCCTGAAAATGTTAAGGAAAAAGTGATCACAAATATTCATATTAATATTTGGCTGTACAGCTTCAGTCAGTTGCTCAGTTGTATTTGATTCTTTGCGACCACATGGACTGCAGCACACCAAGGCTTCCCTGGCCATCACCAACTCTAGCAGCTTGCTCAAACTCATGTCCATTGGGTCAGTAATGCCATCTAACCATCTCATCCTTTGTCGACCCCTTCTCCTCCTGCCTTCAATCTTTCCCAGCATCAGGGGCCTTTTCAGTGAGTCATTTCTTTGCATCAGGTGGCCAAAGTATTGGAGTTTCAGCTTCAGCATCAGTCCTTCCAGTGAATATTCAGGACTGATTTCCCTTAGGATTGATTGGTTGTATCTCCTTGCAGTCCTAGGGACTCTCAAGAGTCTTCTCCACACCACTGTTTAAAAGCATCAATTCTTTGGCGCTCAGTTTTCTTTATAGTCCAACTCTCACATCCATACCTGACGACTGGAAAAACCATAGCCTTGACTAGATGGACCTTTGTTGGCAAAGTAATGTCTCTGCTTTTTAATATGCTGTCTAGTTGGTCATAGCTCATCTTCCAAGGAGCAAATGTCTTTTAATTTCATGGCTGCAGTCACCATCTGCAGTGATTTTGGAGCCCAAAGAAATAAAGTCTGTTTCCATTGTTTCTCCATGTATTTGCCATGAAGTGATGGGACCGGATGCCATGATCTTTGTTTTCTGAATGTTGAATTTTAGGCCAGCTTTTTCTTTTTCTTTTTGGTTGTACAGCTTACCTTTCAAGTTATAAATATAATTAGAAAGCAAAAATATATATAACACATATTTTTGTTATATAGGTATGAGTGAGTCTTACAAGTATTAGCTCAGTCAGTGAAATAACATGAATTTTATTTCAGGTTCCTTGTCAGTATATTGTTGTCTTGACATATTTTTGTTTTATTCTTGGAACGCAGAAATCAACTTTTAAAATGTACAGGAAGGAGCAGACAGAAATGTTGAACTTTGTACTGAAAATGTTTTTGAATATCCAAGGCATCTGGGTCTAAGAAACAACGCTATCTATAATTAAAGAAATAATATCCATTATACTCTCTGATGTAAAAATATTTTAGTGTTAAAAAATTATAGAAAAACATTAAAAAAAATAAACCTTAATGTGCTATGAGACAGTTAACAATATTAAATTGGTGAAACTTTGCATCAGTAGGTACAATGAGTCCAAAGCAGTTACCTTGATGTCCTACAGTCACTTCATCCTCAGAAACAAAAGCAAAACAAAACAAAAAACTGAAAGCCTCATTCATTTAACCTATATTCTCCAGTCCAACTTGCAGAAGTGACACAAATCATGTCATTCTGTTTTGGGTAGAGTAGATATCTACATACCCTTCAAAAGGACTTTAAGAGGAATCATAGCAAAAAGATATAAAACACAACAAACAAAAACAAACAAAAAAAGACTGGTGAGAGAAGGAACAATGAAAGAAATCTCTGTTCTGGGGCTTTAGTTTCCTCTTTCTGCTTAGTAACATCTGTAGGGAAAAAAAAAAGAGAGAGAGGCAGAGAGAGAGAAT
Organism: Bos indicus x Bos taurus; assembly: GCF_003369695.1. Classification (NCBI taxonomy): domain Eukaryota; kingdom Metazoa; phylum Chordata; class Mammalia; order Artiodactyla; family Bovidae; genus Bos; species Bos indicus x Bos taurus. The sequence goes on from NC_040087.1 coordinate 57,869,727, forward strand.
ATTATTTAGAACATATTTTATGTATGTAAGTTGTTACTCATATTCTATTTCCTACCAAGATTCATTTAAATGATGCTAACAAACAATTTACAGCATACTTATTTGGTACCCATTCAATACAAAACCACAGTACATTGGTTTCCATTCATCAGAGTTGTTACTAAAATTTATTGTTATTATATTAGCTCTCCCACGCTGTAGTAAGGCAGTATGCTTCTTGAAAGGCATAGGTTTTTTTCATCTTAGTTCATCAGTGCATGGCATAGTGTTTGTTACACAGGGAGAATCAATAGTTTTCTCAAACTAAATAGTAAATAATCAAGTTTTACTTAAGACTTAGTTAATCAACTGGATCTAGAATATCAAAATGTACAAGATGAGATAGTGAAGAAGTGCTTCTCCATTAATGAATATGTTTGTGTCACTCCAACACCAGAATTTATCACTGTATCAGACATTCTTTAAGTAATAATCATGAGTAAGCTTGGTTTTCTTACTTTAAAATATTTTCATAACTGTATCCTTTAAATATATTAAAGTTTTATTTTTTTACATTTGCTTAAAAATTATAATTTAATTTTGCACATAAATATATTCTAGTCAGAGTTAGGGCTTCTCTGATGGTTCAGACGGTAAAGAATCTGTCTGCAATGGAGGAGACCCAGGTTTGATCCCTGGGTTGGGAATATCCCCTGGAGAAGGGAATGGCTACCCACTCCAGTATTCTTGCCTGGAGAATTCTACGGACAGAGGAGCCTTGGAGACTATAGTCCGTTGGGTCACAAAGAGTTGGACACAACTGAGCAACTAACACTTTCACTTTCACTTCAAATTCTTAGAATAGCAGAAAAATGCCATTTTAAACGTGCTAAATGTTTTCTCTTTATAATTTATTGTTGACTTTGAACTTAATTGAATTATAGTTAGATAATGTGGTCTGTACAATACATTGATAATGTGAAGCACTTTTATGGGTCAGTAAGGTGAATATGCCAAAGCCTTTGACTGTGTGGATCATAATAAACTGTAGAAAATTCTGAAAGAGATGGGAATACCAGACCACCTGATCTGCCTCTTGAGAAATGTGTACACAGGTCAGGAAGCAACAGTTAGAACTGGACATGGAACAACAGACTGGTCCCAAATAGGAAAAGGAGTTCATCAAGGCTGTATATTGTCACCCTGTTTATTTAACTTATATGCAGACTACATCATGAGAAGCTCTGGGCTGGAAGAAGCACAAGCTGGGATCAAGATTGCCAGGAGAAATATCAATAACCTCAGATATGCGGATGACACCACCCTTATGGCAGAGACTGAAGAGGAACTCAAAAGCCTCTTGATGAAAGTGAACTTTTACACTGTTATTGAGAATATAAAATGTTACAATCAAAAGAAAAAACAGTATGGAGATTCCTCTGAATATTTAAAACAGAGTTACCATACAATGCAGCAATCTCATGTCTGAGTATATATCTGAAGGAAATGAAATCAAGAACTCAAGGAGATACTTGCACTGCCATTTCCATTGCATTAATAGTATCATTTACCATAGCTAAAATATGGAAACAACCTAAGTTTACATCCAGAGACAAACCGATAATGAAAATGTGATAGCCACACACATACGCATATGGTCGAATAGTATTCAGGCATTTAAAAAAAACAAACTTGAAACATTAATAATGGAATGTGAAGGTATTATGCTAAGGGATAAATCAGAGAGAAAGACAAAAATTCACCTTTGTGTGGAATCTAAAATAGATGAACTTATAGAAACAGAGTGTTCAATGGTGATTGCCAGGGGCTGGGGATGGGGGGAAATAAGATTTTGGTCAAAGGGTACAAACATCTAGTTATAAAATGAGTTAGTTCTGGGAGCTCAAATGTAAACCATAGTTAACAACACAATATTGTATACTTCAAAGTTGCTAAAGAGAGTTAATCTTAAATGTTCTCCCACAATAATAACAAGAAGAAACGATAATCAAGTGAGGCTATGGATGTGTTAACTACCCTTTTTTGGTAATAATTTTGCAACGTATACATGCCTCAAATCATCGGGCTGTACATCTTAAACTTACACAATGTTATGTCAATTATATCTCAATAAAATTGGAAAAAAAGAAAGTGAAAGTGGAGAGTGAAAAAGTTGGCTTAAAGCACAACATTCAGAAAACGAACATCATGGCATCCGGTCCCATCACTTCATAGGAAATAGATGGGGAAACAGTGGAAACAGTGTCAGACTTTATTTTTCTGGGCTCCAAAATCACTGCAGATGGTGACTGCAGCCATGAAATTAAAAGACGCTTACTCCTTGGAAAGAAAGTTATGACCAACCTAGATAGCATATTCACAAGCAGAGACATTACTTTGCCAACAAAGGTCCATCTAGTCAAGGCTATGGTTTTTCCTGTGGTCGTGTATAGATGTGAGAGTTGGACTGTGAAGGAGGCTGAGCACCGAAGAATTGATGCTTTTGAACTGTGGTGTAGGAAAAGACTCTCGAGAGTCCCTGGGACTGCAAGGAGATCCAACCAGTCCATTCTGAAGGAGATCAGCCCTGGGATTTCTTTGGAAGGAATGATGCTAAAGGTGGAACTCCAGTACTTTGGCCGCCTCATGTGAAGAGTTGACTCATTGGAAAAGACTCTGATGCTGGGAGGGATTGGGGGCAGGAGGAGAAGGCGACGACAGGGGATGAGATGGCTGGATGGCATCACTGACTCAATGGACGTCTCAGTGAACTCCAGGAGTTGGTGATGGACAGAGAGGCCTGGCGTGCTGCGATTCATGGGGTCACAGATTCGGACACCACTGAGCCACTGATCTGATCTGATCTGAAGGTGAATATTGGATGTACTCTGTATATTTTAAACACTGTTTATTTTCTATAATATGGTTTACATGTTGGTAATTATAAGTTTAATATTTTCACCTTAGAACACAGTGGATTATGTTTATCATCAAATTTTTCTACAAAATTGTCATATTTTTCATAATAACCTGTGAATCAGGGATGTCATTGGCAAGGGACCATGTCAGAGTGCAGGATATTGTATATTAATGTATGATTTAAAAAATCTTGTTAATTGTAAGTGGCAGAGACAAATGACTGATTTTAGTGATAAGGAGCTATAGTTTTACTTGCTATTTTCTTGTCAGTGTATTGTGATATAATTTATATATACATATATATGTATATATATATAGCACAATATATATGTATTTTGCTGTAATTTTTATATAATAAAATGTGCAGTTTGCTGTAGGTCAAATTTACCTACAAAAGATGTTTTAAGAAAAAAAAAGTGACTTTTTCAGTCAGAAAATTTTTACTATCCATTTTCTCATGTAAAATGCAATATTTCAAATACCTCATTCTGCTATGGCTTTGGCTCCTCTCCCAAACTTTCATAAAACCAAAACCTTTTCTCTATTCCTGAAAATACAAATCAGTCAAATACAAATACAGATCAGTCCTCTGAATCATCTCATTTGATAAATTTCAGTTTTAGCCCAAGTCTGGTTTTCAGCATCTACTTCACTTTGAAATGAAAGGTTTTCCTGTCTTTTGTTGTGCTCTAACCCGTGCAGGTATACAGAGTTTTAAAAGATAGTCTACCAAATCTTCCTACCCTCTCCCTCTCCCACAGAGTCCATAAGACTGTTCTATACATCAGTGTCTCTTTTGCTGTCTCGTATACAGGGTTATCGTTACCATCTTTCTAAATTCCATATATATGCGTTAGTATACTGTATTGGTGTTTTTCCTTCTGGCTTACTTCACCCAGAGGGATGGTATGGGGAGGGAGGAGGGAGGAGGGTTCAGGATGGGGAACACATGTATACCTGTGGTGGATTCATTTGATATTTGGCAAAACGAATACAATTATGTAAAGTTTAAAAATAAAATAAAATTAATTAAAAAAATAAATAAAAGATAGTCTATTATCCTGTTAAGTTTTGCTTTTGGTATATAGAAATTATTTTTAAGATAACCAAGTTTTCCATATCACCAAAACTCAGAAATACAGTTACTAAAATGAAAGAAAAAATATATTATAGGAACAGATCTGTCCTTCAGTTCCTTGAAAACCAGATGTAATTTATGAGCTTGATTTTATTAGAAAAAAATTGTATATGTACAATCTTGGAATCTGAGTTCCTGGAGGCGGGGGGAGGCCTATACATATGTATGTATATTGTTTCTATTCACTTGATATTCAGTGATTATGTACTAATAGTTAGAGGTACAGCCCTAGGCATCAGGTATATTGCTGCATCTCTTAAGTCGTGTCTGACTCTGTGCGACCCCATAGGCGGCAGCCCACCAGGCTCCGCAGTCCCTGGGATTCTCCAGGCAAGAACACTGGAGTGGGTTGCCATTGCCTTCTCCAGTGCATGAAAGTGGAAAGTGAAAGTGAAAGTGAAGTCGCTCAGTCGTGTCTGACTCTTAGCAACCCCATGGACTGCAGCCTACCAGGCTCTTCCGTCCATGGGATTTTCCAGGCAAGAGTACTGGAGTGGGTTGCCATTGCCTTCTCCTCAGATATATAGCAGAGTAATAAATGTAATGGATCCTCTCCTATAAAGAGCTTAATTAGTGTGGAGTTCAACAACACCATGTATTATATATGTAACATAATTTTAGATGGATATAGTGCCTTTAATTAAAAATTCAGCTGATGATAAAATGTAAAGGCTGTGAGGGCATTTATAGTATTACTAAGAAACACTTGCCTGAGGAGATGCTATTAGAAAACAAAATAAAACAAGATAAAGGGCCAAATAAAAGTTAACGTTTGATGTGCTCGGTTCCTGCTCCTCTGTTCCAGTGCTTCAAGAAAACTTCAGGTCCAACTTCCCTATGTTCAGTTCAGTTGCTCAATCGTGTCTGACTCTTTGCAACCCCATGAATTGCAGCACGCCAGGCCTCCCTGTCAATCACCAACTCCCAGAGTTCACTCAAACTCATGTCCATCGAGTCAGTGATGCCATCCAGCCATCTCATCCTCTGTCGTCCTCTTCTGCCCCCAATCCCTCCCAGCATCAGAGTCTTTTCCAATGAGTCAACTCTTCACATGAGGTGGTCAAAGTATTCGAGTTTCAGCTTTAGCATCAGTCCTTCCAATGAACACCCAGGACTGATCTCCTTTAGAATGGGCTGGTTGGACCTCCTTGCAGTCCAAGGGACTCTCAAGAGTCTTCTTCAATACCACGGTTCAAAAGCATCAATTCTTCGGTGCTCAGCTTTCTTCACAGTCCAACTCTCACATCCATACATGACCACTGGAAAAACCATAGCCTTGACTAGACAGACCTTTGCTGGCAAAGTAATGTCTCTGATTTTCAATATGCTATCTAAGTTGGTCATAACTTTCCTTCCAAGGAGTAAACGTCTTTTAATTTCATGGCTGCAATCACCATCTGCTGTAATTTTGGAGCCCACCAAAATAAAGTCTGCCACTGTTTCCACTGTTTTCCCATCTATTTCCCATGAAGTGATGGGACCAAATGCCATGATCTTAGTTTTCTGAATGTTGAGCTTTAAGCCAACTTTTTCACTGTCCTCTTTCACTTTCATCAAGAGGCTTTTGAGTTCCTTTTCATTTTCTGCCATGAGGGTGGTGTCATCTGCATGTCTGAGGTTATTGATATTTTTCCCGGCAATCTTGATTCTAGCTTGTGCTTCTTCCAGCCCAGCATTTCTCATGATGTACTCTGCATATAAGTTAAATAATCAGGGTGACAATATACAGCCTTGATGTACTCCTTTTCCCATTTGGAACCAGTCTGTTGTTCCATGTCCAGTTCTAACTGTTGCTTCCTGACCTGCATATAGGTTTCTCAAGAGGCAGGTCAGGTGGTCTGGTATGCCCCTCTCTTTCAGAATTTTCCACAGTTTATTGTGATCCACATAGTCAAAGGCTTTGGCATAGTCAATAAAGCAGAAATATGTTTTTCTGGAACTCTCTTGCTTTTTCTATGATCCAGCAGATGTTGGCAATTTGGTCTCTGGTTCCTCTGCCTTTTCTAAAACCAACTTGAACATCTGGAAGTTCACGCTTCACCTATTGCTGAAGCCTGGCTTGGAGAATTTTGAGCATTACATTACTAGTGTGTGAGATGAGTGCAATTGTGCAGTAGTTTGAGCATTCTTTGTCACTGCCTTTGTTTGGGATTGGAATGAAAACAGACCTTTTCCAGTCCTGTGGCCACTGCTGAGTTTTCCAAATTTGCTGGCATACTGAGTGCAGCACTTTCATAGCATCATCTTTCAGGATTTGAAATAGCTCAACTGGAATTCCATTACCTCCACTAGCTTTGTTCCTAGTGATGCTTCCTAAGGCCCACTTGACTTCACATTCCAGGGTGTCTGGCTCTAGGTGAGTGATCACACCATCGTGATTATCTAGGTCTTGAAGATCTTTTTTGTATAGTGCTTCTGTGTATTCTTGCCACCTCTCCTTAATATCTTCTGCTTCTGTTAGATCCATGTCATTTCTGTCCTTTATCGAGCCCATCTTTGCATGAAATGTTCCCTTGGTATCTCTAATTTTGAAGCTTTATTCCCACATCTTCTCCCAATGTTATGCAAGGTTTAATTTCTATAATAATTCCTTTATCACACATATTGAATTAGCTTCTCTTTGTGAACTGTGACATCAATGATAAATTATAAAAATAAAAGTGAATCTTGTGTGCGGAACTGAATAGGCTGCAATGGGGTTATTCTTTGTAAGTTGAACTAAAAACCCTATTGCAACTCTAGTGACAAGTTTCCTCATTTCTTCCCAGCCTCTTTTTTATCTGCAGTCATTGTGAATGATTAAAGTCAACCACCTTGGCAGTTGTTAGAAGGAAATCCCTAGATTCACTGATAAAGTTTCAATTAGGTATGTGTAATTTGAGTGGCTTCCATGGTGGCTCAGCAGTAAAGAATCTGTCTGCAATGCAGGAGACGTGGGTTCAATCCTTGGTTTAGGAAGATCCCCTGGAGAAGGAAATGGCAACCCACTGCAGTATTCTTCCCTGGGAAATCCCATGGAGAGAAGAACCTTGCGGGCTACAGTCTATGGGGTCCTAAGAGTCGGACACAACTTAGTGACTAAACAGTAATAAGCAACAATTCATAATTTGAGTGCTGCATGCAAATAACTATCTGAAATGAGAAGATGTTTCTCTCTATAATTGTAACACCTTGCAAACAAGGTGAACATAAACTTTTCCAAAAACGAAGACTACCCAGATCTCTAAAAAAATTCCTTAAACTTACTTAGCCAATGCCATCTCACAAATGTCATAAAATAAGGAGGAAATTATTATTAGATTAGTTTGTTGGATGTTATAAATGTTGGAGAAATAGAGGAAGAAATATGAACACAAAATAACTTTTTTGTCTCTTATTTCTGAATGCTCAAACAAATGCAAGGGTGGAAATGATATTAGACAAAATTATACACCTGATGTGCATTCAGTGCATTTTAGTTTCTCATGTAGTATTTTACTCAACCCAGAGAACCCTACCTCATCAAGAAAAATGGTATGATTACCTTATGTATAGATGAAGAAACCACAAAAAATAAGATATTACAACTGAAACATTATTTTTTAATCTTCAGAAATGCCCTATCAAAGCAAGCCCAGCTGGGAGCCTGTAAAAATTAATCTCTGTGTTAGATAGGCAGGTCACCACAAGATAAATGGAGGAATTCTATTTTGGGTGTATTTTCTCAAGTTTCTATCTAATTGTATTCTTAGGCTTACATTTAGTAATCTATTTTTAATATCAAGGGTAGATTACTTTCACTCTGGTTGTTTTAGAAATAAGGTTTACTCAAACATCAACTTTTTCAGATTACATCTTGACAAAATGTCTTATTAGAAAATTATTTTGAAAATTTGAAAGAGCCTTATGAAAAAAAAAAGTACCTTAGGTCACATTTGAGACACAGATGGCTTAAAGATAAACTAGCCTCCTGTGTATTTATTAAATATTTAGATGTTCAGTTCAGTTCAGTCGCTCAGTCTTGTCCAACTCTTTGTGAACCCATGAATTGCAGCATGCCAGGCGTCCCTGTCCATCACCAACTTCCGGAGTTCACTCAAACTCATGTCCATAGACTTGGTGATGGCATCCAGCCATCTCATCCTCTGTCGTCCCCTTCTCCTCCTGCCCCCAATCCCTCCCAGCATCAGAGTCTTTTCCAATGAGTCAATTCTTCACATGAGGTGGCCAAAGTATTCGAGTTTCAGCTTTAGCATCAGTCCTTCCAATGAACACCCAGGACTGATCTCCTTTAGAATGGGCTGGTTGGACCTCCTTGCAGTCCAGGGCACTCTCAAGAGTCTTCTCCAACACCACGGTTCAAAAGCATCAATTCTTCGGTGCTCAGCTTTCTTCACAGTCCAACTCTCACATCCATACATGACCACTGGAAAAGCCATAGCCTTGACTAGATGGACCTTTGTTGGCAAAGTAATGTCTCTGCTTTTGAATATGCTATCTAGGTTGGTCATAACTTTCCTTCCAAGGAGTTAGTATCTTTTAATTTCATGGCTGCAATCACTGTCTACTGTAATTTTGGAGCCCACCAAAATAAAGTCTGCCACTGTTTCCACTGTTTCCCCATCTATTTCCCATGAAGTGATGGGACCAAATGCCATGATCTTAGTTTTCTGAATGTTGAGCTTTAAGCCAACTTTTTCACTGTCCTCTTTCACTTTCATCAAGAGGCTTTTGAGTTCCTCTTCACTTTCTGCCATAAGGGTGGTGTCATCTGCATGTCTGAGGTTATTGATATTTCTCCTGGCAATCTTGATTCTAGCTTGTGCTTCTTCCAGCCCAGCGTTTCTCTTGATGTACTCTGCATATAAGTTAAATAATCAGGGTGACAATATACAGCCTTGATGTACTCCTTTTCCTATTTGGAACCAGTCTGTTGTTCCATGTCCAGTTCTAACGGTTGCTTCCTGATCTGCATATAGATTTCTCAAGAGGCAGGTCAGGTGGTCTGGTATGCCCATCTCTTTCAGAATTTTCCACAGTTTGTTGTGATCCACACAATCAAAGGCTTTGGCATAGTCAATAAAGCAGGAAGATGTTTTTCTGGAACTCTTGCTTTTTCTATGATCCAGCAGATGTTGGCAATATGATCTCTGGTTCCTCTGCCTTTTCTAAAACCAGCTTGAACATCTGGAAGTTCATGGTTCACATATTGCTGAAGCCTGGCTTGGAGAATTTTGAGCATTACTTTACTAGCATGTGAGATGAATGCAATTTTGCAGTTTTGAGCATTCTTTGTCACTGCCTTTGTTTGGGATTGGAACAAAAACTCACTTTTTCCAGTTCTGCGGCCACTGCTGAGTTTTCCAAATTTGCTGGCATATTGAGTGCAACACTTTCACAGCATCATCTTTCAGGATTTGAAATAGTTCAACTGGAATTCCATCACCTCCACTAGCTTTGTTCGTAAAGTGGAAGTGAGAAATAGATTTAAGGGACTAGATATAATAGAGTTCTTGATGAACTATGGACAGAGGTTCGTGACATTGTACAGGAGACAGGTATCAAGACCATCCCCATGGAAAAGGAATGCAAAAAAAAAAAAAAAAAGATGTTAGGGATATACAAAAACAAAATTACAGTTTTTTTGTGCCAAGAATAATATTGGATCCATAATAAACTTAGTTTCACAATGTTTTCTTTGTGTCAATAGTTTTAAGAATTTCTAATTCATTGATTTCATTGAATGTTAATAGAATAAAGCTTAGGACTCACAATAGAATAGACACGTTCTGGAGTTTTCAAAGAGTATTGCCACTGGTTAAGATATAGGTGGAATGTGTGGAGATCAATCTCAAATTCCCTGGCACAACATCAACAACATGACAAACTCTTTCTATGCAAGTGTCTTTTCATGCCAGTAAAGTGAAATGTTGACGGTTAGTGTTCCTCTTGTTCAGAGTCTTCAAATGGAAACTCCAACCAAATCGAGTATATTTCCTTTAATACTGTGATGTTCTCTAATCTTTCAATAAAAGCAAAACCAAAGTTTACATTATCCCATTGCACTTTCTTAACCAAAATAGGTATCTGCCAGCCATGTGACCCAATTGCGCCTTACGATGTTGATACTCACAGGTAGCAGAACGGACAGGGTTCCGGACCTGGTTGATGGTTCCCCTTAATCCTGTCTCACCCGTTGTGTTTTTCCCCCTTTCCCTTTTTCCTGTTCTTATGTTCCATGTAGTTCAGTCGCCATGCCCAACATGGTTCTTTCTGTGGGCAGAGGAAAGAGTAAAGAGAAGTAATTTGGTTCTTTCCTATATCTTACTTAGCCTACTCTAAGGACACACTCATGCACAGGATCACTATTAACCAAAACAGTATTTTTATGTGGAAGCACACTGTCATTCATAAGCAGACACTTTCCTCTGTGAGCTAATAAACAGAATGCAGCTATAGAGTTGCTAAAGATTATTGATCATGATTTATCAAAATGTTCTCACACTAAAACTTAATGAAGCTTTGTAAAGCACCAAGCCTTCCTTCACTGTATGTGAAAAAAAATGTTATACATACAAAATCGATTTTATGAAAAGACTTAGTGTTTTTGTTGATGTTAAATGAACTGAGGAATATGGATAAAGGAAGTCTCACCACTAGATGTGTCACTTGGTTGATGTGGAGCCACAGCCAGTTTGTATTACTAATTTGACATTTAATTTTCTCAAATGTAAAATAGAGACAGGTAATACCAAACCTCAATTTCTTTGAGGGTCAAATGAAAAATGTTTAATATTTGAGAATTTAAATTCTTTATGATCACACAGTTAGTAGATGATGGGGCCAGGATATGAAACCAGTGACTCCAGATTCTTCCATTAGGTCATACATGCTAACTAAGAAGTTACAGCAAAATCTGCTCATGGAATGAAAGGGAAAGAGTACTGGCTGTGTGAATGTGTGTATGTGTGATGTGCTCTTCCAACTAGTGTTAAAGGCAGAGTTTAGAAAGGTTTAGACTTGTTTTTCTGTTATTTACTTCTCTGTTCATATGCACTGTACTCCTATCACATCCCCACAGAGCTGTTCTGAGTGTAGAACTGAGCCATAGGAATCTTTGTTTATGTAAATGAAACACCTCATCTAAGCAGCTCCATGAAGAGAGAAAAAAGCAAAGGAGTAAACTCAGACATGAATTCAGCTAATAAAGCCTATAGGGAATTCTGCTTATATTTTATTCTCCTATGGAGCTGAAAAATCTTTCATTTGGTGTGAGGTATCATGGTTTTGCTGTAAATGGGTTTCACTCAGTTTCGTACGAGTGTGTGTAAGCATTTGTGTGTACTTGCACATATGTATGTATGTATGTTTGTGTATGTGCAAGGCAAATAGGTGTTGGAGCTTAAATAGCTATGTTTTTTCTTTCCTTATATAACCATATTATAAAAAAATCAAAAGGATAATTTAAACAGTGGGTATCATTATACATGGGCTTCCCTAGTAGCTCAGCTGGCAAAGAATGCGCCTGCAGTGCAGGAGCCCACTTCTGTTCCTGAGTTGGGAAGAAGGGATAGTCTACTCATTCCAGTATTCTTGGGCTTTTCTGGTGGCTCAACTGGTAAAGAATCCTCCTGCAATGTGGGAGACCTGGGTTTGATCCCTGGGTTGGAAAGATCCCCTGGAGAAAGAAATGGCCACCCACTCCAATATTCTGACCTGGAGAATTCCATGGTTGCAAAGAGTTGGACACAACTGAGTGACTGTCACTTTATCCTTATACATTTCTTTTTAAAATTAATTTTTATGGAGTATAGTTGATTTACAATGTTGTGTTAGTTTCAGCTGTACAGCAGGGTCAATTACACATACACACATATATACTCTTTTTTAAATTCTATTCCCATATAGGTCATTACAGTGTATTGAAAAGAGTTCCCTGTGCTATTAAGTAGGTTCTTATTAGCTGTGTGTCTGTGTCAATCACTCACACATGTCCAATTCTTTGTGACCCCATGGTCTGTAACCTGCCAGGTTCCTCTGCCCTTGGAATTCTCCAGGCAAGAATACTAGAGTGGGTAACCATTTCCTTCTCCAGGGGATCTCCCCAACCCAGGGATTGAACCCAGGTCTCCTGGATTGTGGGCAGATTCTTTACTGTCTGAGCTACCAGGGAAGTGGTGCATATATGTCAGTCTCCATCACACAGTTTATTCCCCTCTTTCCTCCAAATAACCACGAGTTTCTTGTTTACATCTGTGATTCAACTTCTGTTTTGTAAATAGGTTCATTTGTACCATTTCTTTAGATTTCACATGTAAGCAATGTTGTATGATATTTGTCTTTTTCTGATTTAGTTCACTCAGTATGACAATCACTAGGCCCATTCATGTCACTACAAATGGCATTATTTTGTTCTTTTTTATGATTGAGTATACATATCTATTTTAAGATGTACTTGTAGCTATTTGTGATAGTCTGAAAATCTTATCAATTATTTTCTATTTTATAATGCTTTTAAATAATTCTTACTAATATGATTCTATCTCTAAGATATCCATATTTTTTCCTCTAGAACACATAGTGTAAAATGCCTTATACTCTGTAGGCTAATACAGCTTGTTGCCTGCACTGACTTTTCACATTGAAAGTCCAGTCATTGGATTATAAGAAAAACTAAAGTCAATGCAGAAAATTACTAATATAATTTAAAAGTTTCAGATGCATTACCACTTAGAATAAGTATTCCAAAAGGTTAGCAAAAAATATCATAAATGTATGCATGTAGTTATCTTTCTTGTCAGTGAAATCATAATCAATCAAAGTATGCAAAAACTTAGTCAATTTTACTTTAGTGTTTAGAATCACCATATAAATATGCTAGCTGCTGCTGCTAAGTCGCATCAGTCCCGTCCGACTCTGTGCGACCCCATAGACGGCAGCCCACCAGGCTCCCACGTCCCTGGGATTCTCCAGGCAAGAACGCTGGAGTGGGTTGTTGCCATTTCCTTCTCCAATGAATGAAAGTGAAAAGTGAAAGTGAAGTCGCTTAGTTGTGTCCGACTCTTAGCGATCCCATGGACTGCAGCCCACCAGGCTTCTCCGTCCATGGGATTTTCCAGGCAAGAGTACTGGAGTGGGGTGCCATTGCCTTCTCCAATATGCTAGCTAGTGGTACATTAAAATTAAAATCACAAGATGAATGTGACTTGTATTCTGTTTTTATTTTACTTTGTTAACCACCAGTCATTTCATATCACCCTGCTGTTTTCAGTCTCATTCTCTCTTCTAGTCCCTTTAAAACTAAAATTTTAATTTGTTAGGTTTTGTACTTGTTGATGTCTCTCCGATCATTGTTTCTCCAGATGTCTTCCAAAATATTTTGAAACATAATGTGTCTTAAAGAGAAGAATCCCACATCTGTCCACCATATTCTATTACCCTTAATTTCTATTAATCTACCATGAACATAAACATTTCTTCTAGAAACTCTGGAGGCAAACAGCTGTTCTTTTCATGCTTCCTTTCCTACATAAGATGATATGAAATAACATGAAACCAAATAATTCCCTGGGCTTTGATTTTTGTTCAAATCATGCTTTAATTGCTGGACTTTTGTAACATTTTGGCACTATTTTAGTAGTCACCATGTTCTTCTACTTTAAAAAGTAAACAAAATGAGTAAGACAAATAAAAGTAAAATAAAAGAACGTGTTTGCATGAATGTAGACATATCTTGATAAATATTTTCCCTAAAGGGCTTTATTCACAGAATAGGAAGTTTAATGAAATTGTTGATACCTAAGTTTCTTCTCTATTTGAGCTTAAGAATATGTTCTTTGAATACAGAAATGAGATAATGTGTGTTTCTGTATAGAAAACTCACGGGTATACATTAATGTATTTTCTAAAGTGAGTGATACAAGTATGACCATTTCCCTGAGAAACTGACATAAAGAAAGAAAGAACACATAAAACAGAAAAATTCCTAAATAATCATATATGATTAATTTCTAATATGACTATGAAGATGAGTATTACAGGCTCATAGAACATGAAAAAAAAATACAAAATAAAATATGTAGGGAGGGGATAGTTGAAGTTTTTCTCTTCTGTCCCTAAAGGAGAAGGGATGCTTCTTCAGGATAGGCTGATAACATTGATAGTAAGCACGTTCAGTTAAATATGTCTGGGAATCTCATATCCTGGCAGATTTTTACAGTGTGAAGAGACATATTGGTTCTCCACTTTGTAATATAATTATTTACACAAAAATTTATTTTCCCTTAAAGATCAGAATTTCTAAAATGTGTTTATTTGATGGTGAACTCATATTTCTCTGTATGGAAGTTTGTGCCAACACTTAGCTCCTTTCCATATCATTCTATGGGGCTGTACTTGCTAAGTAACCTTTATAATCAAATGGCTCCAGAACTCATTTCCATTAAAATAATTTGCTTATCTTTATATATTTTTCTAGTTTGATTAAGATGGAAGGTATAAAATGTAATAATGCCTCTTACATTTTTATGTGCAATATACTTTTCTACAGTGCATTTTATTGTTAGTCTCTGATAGAATATTATTAATCAGATACATATATATCAAGTTTTTAATTCTTTGTTATTAGGTGCTATCTTGTTTAAATTTAAAATAAAATATCCTGTTTTATTTTTGCATTCTTATTTTCCCCAAACTTTATTAGTGACTTCATTTTTAAGTCATGGCACATTCTGACATAGTATATTAAAATCACAATTCTAGATATTATTTTAAAAGTATTCTGCATATTCAGTTGGATATGCTATGTTAATTAAAATGGGATTAAGTAATGAACAAAGTTTCACAAATAAAAGTAATGAATTATTGATATTTACAGAATATATTGTACAAGAAATAAAACTCTGCTTCATTTTAACATAATAGTACTTCTCCATAAAATTAAAATAAAAGAATTCTTACTTTTATTGTACTCAGAGTACAATTCTTTAAAATTTCCTACTCTGTAACCAGCATAAAGCAGCCACCATGAGACAGTATTATATTCTGTTGGTTGTGTATGAGTGGAATTGTGAACAAAAGAAACTATTTTCTTTTAAATATAGCACACTAAGCAGTCAATCAGTATAAAAAACCTAATTCATTCCCTTTTTATAATATTATGATTCCTTAGTTGTACAGCAATTACAACAGCGAAGCAGTTGTTCTTGTCAACATTATGAAACCATATGGTATTCAAGTGCTCACTAAGGTGGTCTACCTCGCTGAAAGCTCAACAAAACAAAAATCAACAGCTGCCTATATCCAAGAGATAAATACTTTGGTAAATTGGTCACAATTACATAGGCAGGCAGTAGGATATTGCCTCTGTTCGCTTTCTCAATAACTGAAGAAATATATCCATTACTGAATTCATCAAGGGTTAGATTAGCATCACCTTATGTACTTCAAAGCTCAGGATATATTATGGGACATAAGATTCTTCAATTTTCCCTAAACTATAAAATAAAAATTTGCCCATATTTTTACTTAAGCAATACATGTAGACATTTTTCTCAAGTTTCACACTAATTTGCTTTTTAATTATTAGCTATTTCCCTTCCTTCTGCCTATAAATCAATTAAGCTTCATCAGTTTTTAACAAACAAAAATCCATTCTCTTTACACACACAAAGACACACACCATATCATCCTTTAGCTACAAAGATGCCCTTTACTTTTCATTCAGAGGCATTCTCCTAAATGTTCTTGCCATGTCTCCTCTTCAATGCAACATTCAGTCCTTGAATCATACCAATATCCCATCTGTCCAAGGACCCAAAACAATTTCTCTGCTACAAATCTCTAAGAACTGCCTTGATCAACTGAGTAAATGCATTGCTATTAATTTATTTGAATTTGCTATAATATTAAAGCTATTGACGTTTACTTCCTTATAACTTTGTCCATTCCTTATTTCAAAAAATGTTTTTGTTTCTACTGTATTAATGACAAATCCCATTAAATCCCATAAAATCCTAAGTGTAAATTGCCTTGGGTTTTTAGTTTTGTCACATTTTTCTTCATTTTATTACTCATGTGGTAGTAATTTCTTAGTTTCTATCTCATTAATTCAAATTGCATACCTGTAGTAATTGGTCTTAAGTCAACTACTCATTCCCCCTTTTTAGCTAATTAGTTTCTCAAACTCTGTTAGTTCCGTATTTACTCCCTTATTAGGGTGTCAGTGCCTTTTCTTGGCAGTGGCAAAAGAGTGACAGGCTGGTCCAGTTTGGAAAAAGTAGAGTTGGGGACATAAAGAATTTTATATTTCTGCAAGGCCAGAACTTTCTGAGATAAGATGTGGCTTATCACAGGACAAGTCGAATGTTACCAGGTGATTAGATTTTGAGAAAACTCATGAGAGTTTTGCCTCACCTTCAGTTCAGTTCAGTTCAGTCGCTCAGTCATGTCTGACTCTTTGCGACCCCATGAACGCCAGGCCTTCCTCTCCATCACCAACTCCTGGAGTCCACCCAAACCCATGTCCATTGAGTCAGTGATGCCATCCAACCATTTAATCCCCTTCTCCTCCTTCCCCCAATCTTTCCCAGAATCAGGGTCTTTTCAAATGAGTCAGCTCTTCACATCAGGTGGCCAAAGTATTGGAGTTTCAACTTCAACATCAGTCCTTCCAATGAACACGCAGGACTGATCTCCTTTAGAATGGACTGGTTGGGTCTCCTTGCAGTCCAAGGGACTCTCAAGAGTCCCTTGAGTCTCTGAGAAGACTCTCAAGAGTCTTCTCCATCACCACAGTTCAAAAGCATCAATTCTTCAGCGCTCAGCTTTCTTTACAGCCCAACTCTCACATCCATACATGTCCACTGGAAAAACCATAGCCTTGACTAGACAGACCTTTGTTGGCAAAGTAATGTCTCTGCTTTTTAATATGCTGTCTAGGTTGGTCATAACTTTCCTTCCAAGGAGGAAGCATCTTTTAATTTAATGGCGGCAATCACCTTCTGCAGTGATTTTGGTGCCCAAAAAATAGTCTCTCAGTGTTTCCACTTTTTCCCCATCTATTTGCCATGTGGAAACAGTGTCAGACTTTATTTTTCTGGGCTCCAAAATCACTTCAGATGGTGACTGCAGCCATGAAAGTAAAAGACCCTTACTCCTTGGAAGGAAAGTTATGACCAACCTAGATAGCATATTCACAAGCAGAGACATTACTTTGCCAACAAAGGTTCGTCTAGTCAAGGCTATGGTTTTTCCTGTGGTCATGAATGGATGTGAGAGTTGGACTGTAAAGAAGGCTGAGCACCAAAGAATTGATGCTTTTGAAGTGTGGTGTTGGAGAAGACTCTTGAGAGTCCCTTGGACTGCAAGGAGATCCAACCAGTCCATTCTGAAGGAGATCAGCCCTGGGATTTCTTTGGAAGGAATGATGCTAAAGCTGAAACTTCAGTACTTTGGCCACCTCATGCGAAGAGTTGACTCATTGGAAAAGTCTCTGATGCTGGGAGGGATTGGGGGCAGGAGGAGAAGGGGACGCCAGAGGATGAGATGGCTGGATGGCATCACTGACTCGATGGATGTGAGTCTGAGTGAACTCCGGGAGTTGGTGATGGACAGGGAAGCCTGGCGTGCTGTGATTCATGGGGTCGCAAAGAGTCGGACACGACTGTGCGACTGATCTGATCTGATGGGACTGGATGCCATGATCTTACTTTTCTGAATGTTGAGCTTTAAACCAACTTTTTCACTCTCCTCTTTCACTTTCATCAAGAGGCTCTTTAGTTCTTCACTTTCTGCCATAAGGATGGTGTCATCTGCATATCTGAGATTATTGATATTTGTCCCCGCAATCTTGATTCCAGCCTGTGCTAAGTGCTTACATCATCTTAATTATTACACTAAAAGTAAAGTGTAATAAAATGTAGTTACTATATTGCAGGTATAAAAGGAAACAGCTTAAAAGAAGTCAATAAATCCAGTTCACCAGTGTGATCTAAGTAGTAATTTTATTCTGTTTCACATTTGAATTTGACTTTAAAAGAAAACATTTTATAAATGAGCACTGCATATCTTTTTCACTACTTTTTCTCCACAGACATGAAATTATCATTAGACTTTATGAAAAAATATCATTTGGGAAATTATATTGTTTTAATTACAGGAATCTCTGAAGCATCTGTACGGCATCTACTAATTGTTGACTTCATCTAAGTTTGTAGAATTAGAAGGGAAAGGGCAATACGACAATTTATTTACAGATAGTTCTTTTTTTTTTCTTTTTCTCATTCCAGTGTGAAAATATGAATGCTTTATTAGGGTTGCCTTTATTTGGAATGCAGCAACATAAAGCATCACATGGCATTTTTGATACCAAACAAAATTTTCTTGTAAAACCAATTGTTCATTGCATTAAAATAATGATAGTAACAAAAATTCCTTCAAAGCATACAAGAATAATGAAAAATAGGCCATTCCCTAAGGTGACCATCTAGTAAAATATATTCTACTGTGCCGTGGACTGAAAATGCTATTGCTTCTATAATCCACCTATATCTATGTTGACACCTCATTCCTAAAATTTAGGATATTCTTGCCTTTCTTGCCATTTCCCTGGATTCCTACCCTTTTTATCTTACTGGGTACAATTTATAACCTATGATATCAAGAAGCAAACAGTAGATGCTGTAATTTCATGCATTAACAATCTAAGTAAAAAGAATTAGCTCAAAATCTAATAAAACTTCAAAATTCCTAAGATAGTTAATAAATACACACACACACATAATAAAATAGAGATGGTCATTTCTTAAGTCCAGCTCTAGAGTAATTGTTCTCTCTCTTTGATGCAATTAGGACTGAGGTTTTATTGAGGTATTCTGAAGAGTCCCTTTGGTCTCAGAAAGTTCAGACCTTACAAATGGAATCTGACTTTAATCCAGGTTTTGCCAATAATATATAAAGCAGATATATATTAGGAGCTCTTGAGAAATCTTTTGCTTTCTGAAAAGCATACAGAATGTCACACAGAGTTCTTCCACTCTTGCTGAGACCCCTCTCTCTGTGTTAAAAGTGAAGTAAATACATAACATTTAAAGATGTTATGACCATAAGGGAGAAGTCAAGAGACCCACAGTCACAGTCCATGGAGTCCTTACTTGCCTGACTTTCTAGAATAGTGCTGACAAAGGTATAGTATTATCTTATTGCCATCTAACATAAGTAAAACCTTTTGGATAAAATGTGTTAAAATTTCTGCTACCTGCAAATCGTGTTCTTCTTACATATTTAGATATTCACTAAGCAATGTCTCTTTCTGTGTTAATAATAAACGTGATTCTCAATTGGCCAGCAGTTTTACTTCCCCAACATTAATAGTTAATTCTCTGTGGAAAATAACAATAAGTAATTTTGTTAAGGAATTTTACATGTATACCTTAATCAGTAAGCCTGAAACAATTAAGGTCAAGAGTGGTAAATAAATGTTATGTAATGTTTAATGGTAATTGTTAGAAAAAACTAATGTAGAGTTATTGTTCAGTTACTCAGTTGTGTCTTACTCTTTACAACCCATGAACTGTAGCATGCCAGGCTTCCCTATCCTTCACTGTCTCCTGGGATTTGCTCAGATTCATGTCCATTGAGTCTATGGTGCCATCCAAGCATCTCATCCCCTGTCTCCCCCTTCTCCTCCTGCCCTCAATCTTTCCCAGCATGAGGATCTTTTCCAGTGAGTCAGCTCTTAAAATCACGTAGCTAAAGTACTGGAGCTTCAGCTTCAGCATCATTACTTCCAGTGATTATTAAGGATCAATTTCCTTTTAGATTGACTGTTTTTATCTCCTTGCTGTGTTAGGGACTCTCAAGGGTCTTCTCCAGCAATGTAATTTGAAAGCTTCAATTCTGGGGTACTCAGCCTTTTTTATAGTCCAACTCTCACATCCGTACATGACTGTTGGAAGAATCATAGTTTGAACTATATGGACCTTGGTTGACAAAGTGATGTATCTGCTTTTTAATACACTGTCTAGGTTTGTCATATTTTTTCCCACAGAGCAAGCATCTTTTACTTTCATGGCTGCAGTCACCATCCGCAGTGATTTTGGAGCCCAAGAAAAAAAATCTGTCAGTAATTCCAGTTTTTCCCTAGTATTTGTCATGAAGTAATGGCACTGGATGCCATGATCTTAGTTTTTTGAATGTTGAATTTTAAGCCAGCTTTTTCACTCTCTTTCACTTTCATCAAGAGGTTCTTTCGTTCCTCTTCACTTTCTGCCATTAGGGTGATGTCATCTGCATATCTGAGGTTATTGATATTTCTCCTGCTCATTTTGATTCCAGCTTGAGCTTCATCCAGCCCCACATTCACATGATACTCTACATATAAGCTAAACAAGTAGGGTGACAATATACAGCCCTGATGTACTCCTTTCCCAATTTGGAGCCAGTCCATTGTTCCATGTCTGATTCTAACTCCTGCTTCTTGACATGCATACAAGTTTCTTAGGAGGCAGGTAAGGTGGTCTGGTATTCCCATCTTTTTAAGAATTTTCCACAGTTTGTTGTGATCCACACAGTCAGAGGCTTTACCATAGTAACTGAAGTAGAAATAAATGTTTTTTATGGCATTCCTTTGCTTTTTCAAGGATTCAGCAGATGTTGGCAATTTAATCTCTGGTTCCTCTGCCTTTTTTAAATCTAGCTTGTACAACTGGAAGTTCTATGTTTATGTACTGTTGAAGCTTAGATTGAAGGATTTTGAGCATCACCTTGCAAGCATGTGAAATGAGTGCAATTGTGGGGTCGTTTGAACTTTTTTGGCATTGCCCTTCTTTGAGTTTGGGATGAAAATTGACCTTTTCAAGTCCTGTGCTAGCCTGAGTTTCAAATTTGCTGGTACTAAGAACTGTACAAAAAAGATCTTTATGACCCAGATAATCACGATGGTGTGATCACTGACCTAGAGCCAGACATCCTGGAATGTGAAGTCAAGTGGACCTTAGAAAGCATCATTATGAACAAAGCTAGTGGAGGTGATGGAATTCCAGTTGAGCTATTTCAAATCCTAAAAGATGATGCTGTGAAAGTGCTGCACTCAATATGCCAGCAAATTTGGAAAACTCAGCAGTGGCCACAGGACTGGAAAAGGCCAGTTTTCATTCTAATCCCAAAGAAAGGCTCAAAGAATGCTCAAACTACCGCACAATTGCACTCATCTCACATGCTAGTAAAGTAATGCTCAAAATTCTCCAAGCCAGGCTTCAGCAATATGAACTTCCAGATGTTCAAGCTGGTTTTAGAAAAGGCAGAGGAACCAGAGATCAAATTGCCAACATCTGCTGGATCATAGAAAAAGCAAGAGAGTTCCAGAAAAATATCTATTTGTGCTTTATTGACTATGCCAAAGCCTTTGACTGTGTGGATCACAACAAACTGTGGAAAATTCTGAAAGAGATGGGCATACCAGACCACCTGACCTGCCTCTTGAGAAACCTATATGCAGGTCAGGAAGCAACAGTTAGAACTGGACATAGAACAACAGACTGGTTCCAAACAGGAAAAGGAGTATGTCGAGTCTGCATACTGTCACCCTGCTTATTTAACTTATATGCAGAGTACATCATGAGAAACGCCGGACTGTAAGAAGCATAAGCTGGAATTAAGATTGCCGGGAGAAATATCAGTAACCTCAGATATGTAGATGACACCACCCTTATGGCAGAAAGTGAAGAAGAACTAAAAAGCCTCTTGATGAAAGTGAAAGTGGAGAGTAAAAAAGTTGGCTTAAATCTCAACATTCAGAAAATGAAGATCATGGCATCCAGTTCCATCACTTCATGGGAAATAGATGGGGAAACAGTGGAAACAGTGTCAGACTTTATTTTTCTGGGCTCCAAAATCACTGCAGATGGTGACTTCAGCCATGAAATTAAAAGATGCTTACTCCTTGGAAGGAAAGTTATGACCAACCTAGATAGCATATTCAAAAGCAGAGACATTACTTTGCCAACAAAGTTTCATCTAGTCAAGGCTATGGTTTTTACTGTGGTCATGTATGGATGTGAGATTTGGACTGTGAAGAAGGCTGAGTGCCGAATAATTGATGCTTTTGAAGTGTGGTGTTGGAGAAGACTCTTGAGAGTCCCTTGGACTGCAAGGAGATCCAACCAGTCCATTCTGAAGGAGATCAGCCCTGGGATTTCTTTGGAAGGAATGATGCTAAAGCTGAAACTCCAGTACTTTGGCCACCTCATGCGAAGAGTTGACTCATTGGAAAAGACTCTGATGCTGGGAGGGATTGGGAGCAGGAGGAGAAGGGGACGCCAGAGGATGAGATAGCTGGATGGCATCACTGACTCGATGGACGTGAGTCTGGGTGAACTCTGGGAGTTGGTGATGGACAGGGAGGCCTGGTGTGCTGTGATTCATGGGGTCGCAAAGAGTCGGACACGACTGAGTGACTGAACTGAACTGAACTGAACTGAGTGTAGCACTTTCCAGCATCATCTTTTAGAATTTGAAATAGCTCAGCTGGAATTCCATCACTTCCACTATCTTTGTTCTTAATAATGCTTCCAAAGGCACTTGACTTCACACTCCAGGATGTTGGCTGTAAGTGAGTGACCACACCATCCTGGTTATCCAGGTCATTAAGACTTTTTGGGGACAGTTCTGTATATTCTTATCCCCTCTTCTTAATGTCTTCTGTTTCTGTTAGGTCCTTACTGTTTCTGTACTTTACTGTGCCAATCTTGGCATGAAATGTTGTCTTGTTTTCCCTAATTTTCTTGAAGAGATCTCTAGTCTTTCCCATTCTATTTTTTCCCTCTGTTTCTTTGCATTGTTCACTTAAGAAGGCTTTCTTATCTCTCCTTACTATTCTTTGGAACTGCACATTCAGATGGGTTTATCTTTCTTTTTCTTCTTTGCTTGTTGCTTTTCTTCTTTGTTCAGCTATTTGTTAGGCTTCCTCAGACAACCATTTTGCCTTGTTGCATTTCTTTTTCTTGGAAATGGCTTTGATCACCACCTCCTGTACAATGTTATGAGCCTCCATTCATTGTTCTTCAGATACTCAATCAGATCTAATCCCTTGAATTTGTCACTTCCACTGTATAATCATAAGGGATTTACCTGAATTGCCTAGTGGTTTTCCCTATTTGCTTCAATTTAAGTTTGAATTTTGCAATAAAGAGTTAATGATCTGAGCCACAGTCAGCTCCTGGCCTTATTTTCACTGACTGTATAGAGTTTTCCATCTTTGGCTGCAAAGTATTAATATAATTGATCTGATGTCAGTGTTGACCATCTGATGATGTCCTTTTACAAAGTCATCACTTGTGTTGTTGGAAGAGGGTGTTTGCTATGACCAATGCACTCTCTTGTTAAAACTCTGTTAGTTTTTGCCTCACTTTATTTTGTACTACAAGGCTAAACTTGCCTATTTCTCTAGGTATCTCTTGACTTCCTACTTTTGCATTCCAGTCCCCGATGATGCAAAGGACATCATTTTTTGACGTCATTTCTAAAAGGTCTTTAGGTCTTCATGAAAGAAAATGAAGTCTTTCAATTGTGTCCAACTCTTTGCGACCCCATGGACTGTAGCCTACCAGGTTCCTCCATCCATGGGATTTTCCAGGCAAGAATACTTCATATAACTGATAAAATTCATTTTCTTTGGCATTAGTGATTGGAGCATGGACTTGGATTATGGTGGTATTGTATGGCTTGCCTTGGAGATGAACCAAAATCATTGTCATTTTTGAGACTGCACCCAAGTACTGCATTTTGGAGTCTTCTGTTGACTATTTGGCCTACTGCATTTCTTCTAAGGGATTCTTGCCCACAGTAATAGATATAACGGTCATCTGAATTAAAGTTTCCCCTTCTAGTACATTTTAGTTCAATGATTCTTAAAATGTCAGTGTTCACTCTTGCTATCTCCTGTTTCACCACTTCCAATTTACCTTGATTCCTGGTCCTAACATTCCAGGTTCCCATGCAGTATTGTTCTTTACAACATCAGACTTTACTTTCACCATCAGATACATTCACAACTGGGTGTCATTTCTGCTTTGGCTCAGCCTTTTCATTCCTTCTGGAGCTATTTCTCTGCCTTTCTGCAGTAACATATTGGCCAGTTAGTGATCTAGGGGGTTCGTCTTTCAGTTTTGTACCTTTTTACCTTTTCATACTGTTCATGGGGTTCCCAAGAATGTTGAACTGGTTTGCAGTTTACGATTTTATCCACAACTGATATTCACAGAGCATGACAAGTGTATGTGCCTTCAGTGGTATTTCACCAATAGCTAAACTGAGGTAGAAAGACTAGATCCATTTAATAGGAGATACAATGAGTCAAAGTATTAATAAGCTTTTTTTTTTTTTTTTTACATAAAGGACACAGCCCTGAAAATGATGGTCTCTTAACTGCTCTTAAAGCCATTGGAATTAATTATATTCTTTTTTACCTATTATAAAATCTGTACTTAGATAGAGATAGCCATACCAAAAATAAAAAATAAATAAGACACCAATATCCTAGTATCTTAAATAATGATATCACTAATTTTTTAATTAATTGAATCAGTTGCTTTACTAAGTTTGGCCACATTCATAGGTTAATAGGTAATTTCATTTCCAAAATAAATTCATTATTCTTTTAAGATACTAACATTTTACAGTCTTTAACTTATATGATTATTTTTTGATGTCTTCTTGATACATAGCACTACGAAGAAGGTTTGTTGCTAGACATTTCATGTGTTGAGAAAAAAAATTAACAAACTACAGCTAATATAATTTCATATAGAGAACATGCACCATAAAAGTCCCATTGTCTGAAGTGAGATCTCATAGTCATCTCATATCATCCATGTATTCTATCAAGAAGGGATAGAGAGGAAATTGCAGTAACACCCAGCATACTGTGCTCAGTTGAAAATGATTATAATATTATGCAGTAATTTAAACCTTCTCTTTGTAGATGTGAAGGCAAACCATATATATTTGCAAAATGTTCTGTGTTTAAGAGAATTCTGTTTGCTCTGAGAGAAATTGCATATAGAAAATGAAAACAACAAATATATAGACTTTTTTCTTTGAGATTTATATCAAAAATTATCAAAAAGCACACAGGAATTTTAGATATAGAAGATGTATAGATCCTTTATCATTTGTATTTTATAGAAGACATTAAATCATAATTTAAAAGCATTTTTGTTGTTTTTGTTACTTTTTACTTATTATTTGAAAAGCAGGATACACTATGGAGAGGAATCTGTTGAGTTGAGTCAGTACTTCCTTTTTAATTCAGTGTGATTCTAGGAAGATAGCAAATCTTCTTGGGATGATTGTGCAGCTCTGTGTGACCAACATCCAAAAAACAGAGCCAGTTTTCCTGTACTTATTATTCTGGGCAGAACTCCTAGCACACAGAGAAAAGCTGTGGAGATCAAGGTTAGTGGGCAATTGTTATCTACTAATTAAATTTTTTAAAGAAAAGGAGATAGATCTTGATAAATTAATCATACATTAGAGTTAAATATTGCCACTGGAATTTCCCCTGGCATATAAATCTAAAAATAAAAACCCTTTTATCATCAAGCTACTTTATGAAAATAGTAAAATATTGGAGCAATTTTCCTTGACATCCCTGCAATAAGAACTTGAAAGTGTTCAGAAACATAATACTGCAGTACTGTCAGCATTGATTTGTACACTCAAACCAGCATAGAACTTGATTCTTCCAAGGAAAGTATTCCATGGTAATAATTGGAAACCTGTGTTTGCTGACTTATTTGACTCAGGGTCATGAAAGATTTTTGATAGAACATTCCTATAAATTCACATTCGAGGACAATCCTCCTGCAATTCTGTTTTGACATGATGAGAGTAAAACGTCTGTCCTGCCCTCCTCGGCCAAAATACTGTGAACAAAGTAAAACAATGCTCATGGTAGAACCTTGTCTCTGAAACCTTCATGCAATACTACTCTAGGTGTGGGACCACATCAATGGGAAACTCAAATTGATTTTAAGAACTATCAAGAATGGCACTCATGGAAAAATTCAGTTCACATTTTAGTGTCAAGGGGATACTAAAAATATGTATCCCCTTTTTGATTCTAAAAATATGTCACTGATAATTCAAATTTTAAAGTCCCAGCTATAATTTGAATTGTTAGTAACAAATAAAGAAAAAAAAAATTTTCACTTGAAAGCTTGGAATCCTTAAGTTCATCTATGGAAGTTTTTATAATTCTTATTTTGCAATTCTTAATGGAAAATAATAAATAAATAATTCCACATGGCAAAAGTAGCTGTGCTATTTCTGTCCATTTTAAAATTTGCTGTAGAAATACCTATCAAAAGAAAATCTAGCAGTGATTTCTTGAGTCAGACTTCTGAGGGTTTCACAAGGTCCCACTAGCTTCCCAATGGGACAAACTTCTTCATTTTTTTATATACATTGCCTAAAATAGGTCACTAGCAAAGCACACAGTTCTTAGCAATGCAGAGAAACATGTGATGTGTTTGTAGAATTATGTAACAAATGTATATGCCTTGACTTAATAGAACGGATACTTGGTGTGTTCCAAAGCAGACTAGACATTAAAAATGGTATCTAAATAATGAACATATGAATAAGAAGTAAAAAGAGAAAAGTAAAGAGTATATTTGATGAGACAAATATGGCAAATATCTTTGTCTCTGTAGTGAAAATGTTCATTTTTATGTCCTGCTTCTACAAAAATGGCTCCAACTATAAATGTATACTTAGTATTCTTGATAGCTTCAATCAAAAGTTGTGGATTTATTTCTCTCATACTTTTTCAACCAATCTTTGAGGATGCATTTATCTCATAGTTTTTCAATTGGTTCTCTGATCCAGAATCAGTGTTGAAATCAAAACCGACCATATGAAAATATCATATCACTGCCTTCAATTTTAAAACCTGTGTGCACACTCATTATGTTTTACTTTATTACATTCTTATATTCTTACATTTTTGATATAGTTTGAACAATAAAAATGAAAGCCATTTTTATAGTACTGAGTATTCTCTTTATACAAAATCACATGCAAAAAATATAATAAAACACTTTTAAGTATTTTTAGCTGAGGCATTGTGATAAAATTCAGCACAGTAAGTTCATACTTTTGTTATTTTACAAAACTGTCTTGCAAAATCATTGAAAGAGGGATGAATTTGAATTCTAATAATCATTGATGGCTTTTTAGCATTTTCTGTCAACATTTTTGCAATAATTTATTTTAATTTTATTTTTATGAGAATAAAGATCTACAAAATTCAGTTAAAATATTTAAATATAATCAATCAGATAAAATAATTTGGGGACATATTACTCCACCTTATCTAGAACAAAATTATTGGAATATTTTTTCTCAAATGAAAGGAAATTTAAGTAAATATGATTAATGGTTTGACCTATTTCATCAGCTAACAGGCCAGTCCTTTAGGCATTATAATATACTACTTATAGCAGTGTGCAAATTTTAAGCAGTATTTGAAGTCTCATTTTGAGATGTTTGCAAGTGTCAAGAGTACATACAAATGCATTAATGAAAATGTTTTCTCTGTTATAAAGTTTAGTGTGAAAAGAAAGTGAAGTCGTTCAGTCATGTCTGACTCTTTGTGACCCCACGGACTGTAGCCTACCAGGCTCCTCCATCCATGGAATTTTCCAGGCAAGAATACTGGAGTGGGTTGCCATTTCCTTCTCCAGGAGATCTTCCTGACCCAGGGGATGAACCTGGGTCTCCCACACTGTAGGCAGATGCTTTACCATCTGAGCCACCAGGGAAGTCCTGGTGAAAACCTTGTAAAATCTTTCAACTCCTTCATCTGGCCAATTATTCAGAATACATTAAGCAAAGTATGTAAGTAAATATTTTTTGAGATCAACTCTAATAATAACAGAAAACCATTCATTTTAATGAAAGTACCTCAGCCAAAATTGAAAATCATAAATATATGGTCTCAAATCTATTTTCTTTCTTACATCTTCTTTAATCTTCTCTTGCTTCTTCAGAGTCATTCAGTAATATAATTTGTAAAAAACATTGTATATACATTATTTTAAGATTAATTATATCTTAAATATATATATTTGAGATATAATAATATAATATATATATAATTATATTATATAATTATTATAATATATATATAAGATATATATTTAAGATATAATTATATATATTATATATATAAGATATATATTTAAGATATATATAACATCATAAGATGAAAGACTTTGGTTATGAAAATGGAAGAAATTAGCTCATCTTTAAGACACAGTAAATATCATCTAGTTAAATTTGCCCATTCCCGTCCATTTTAGTTCACTGATACCTAAGATGCTGATAGTCAATCTTGCCATCTCCTGCTTGACTGCATCCAATTTACCTTGATTTATGGACCTAATATTCCAGGTTCCTATGCATCACTGTTCTTTACAGCATCAGATTTTACTTTCAACATGACACATCCACAACTAAGAGTCATTTCCTCTTTGGCCCAGCTGTTTCGTTCTTTCTGAAGCTATTAGCAGTTGTCCTCTGTACTTCCCCAGTAGCGTATTGGACACCTCCCAACTTGGGGGCTCATCTTTCAGTGTCATATTTCTTTGCCTTTTTATACAGCTCATGGGGTCCTCTCGGCAAGTATAAGGGGGTGGTTTGTCATTCCCTCCTCCAGTGGATTATGTTTTGTCAGAACTCTCCACTTTGACCTATCCATCTTGGGTGACCCTGCATGGCATGGCTCATAATAAGGCTGTGATCCATTGTTACATAAGCTAATGTAAAAGCTCCGCTGTAATTTCCTCATATTTACAGTTCCTATATAAATATAAAATAAAATGTATAGGCTGTGTAAAATCCTATAAAACATGTATATGCAAAACAAGTGTACTAATTTAAGTGAAAGTTTAAATCAAGATTTACTCCATGAAATAAAAGAGATTTGTTTTATATGCAATGTGTATTTTAAACTGTAACATTATCTCGATTAGGTCAATACTTTTTTCTTGTGATACAATCCAATACAAGAGTTCTACAAGAGTATATTTTATTTCTTCAATGTATCTTTTATATGTTTCCCCCATTCTCTCTGTTGCCAAATGTATAAGAACAGTAATTCCTAGCCATTTTCCTCTTCTAAAGGTTATTTGTAATCTACTCAATTATTGACTGTACTATTTCTGCTTCATGGAAAAAAACTCAAGATTTATACTGTGTTTTTCTCTCCCACACTAGGAAGTTTTCTAATATTATACAATATAAAGTTAAGCTTTATTCCAGTGAGCCAAGAATGGAAGATGTCGTTCTGGCTTTTGTTTGCTGGTATGCCCATCATAGCATATTCACAAATGCCATTTGATTTAGTAGGTAAGCATTTCCCTAATTAGAGAAGAAACTGGTAATTTTAATTCCAGGACTGAAAATATAAGGGAAACTTATCAAATGATGTGAGGGGACAGAAGAAGTTTAAATCATGCAAAATCTCAATGTCTTTTGTAAAACTTGAACAATACCACTTGCATCATAACCAAACCAAATGAGGAACATGGAATTTGATGCATAGCTAACTTTATTATGATTTTTGTTACATTTACCCACTGTTGACACATCAGTGTTAAAGTAATAAATGCCAGTGAGATTAGGGGAATAAGCCTTTCTTAACTAATATGACAAAATTCAAAAGGAACTACAAACTCCATGAAAATAAGTAGTAAGTGTTAGTCGCTCATTCATGTATGACTCTTGACGACCCCATGGATGGTAGCCCACCAGGCTCCTCTGTCCATGGAACTCTCCACTTAAAAATACTGGATTGGATTGCCATTCTTGTCTCCAGGTAATCTTCCCAACCCAGGGATTGAACCTGGGTCCCCTGCCTTGCAGGCAGATTCTTTACCATCTGAGCCACCAATTCTCAAAAGGAAACTATGATCAAGTTTTGCACCTAAGTAAAATTATTTATGTTCTTGAAAAATTGATGTCTACACATGATAAGTGCATGTGGTATGAATATAGGAGATGGGCTAATTACAGAGATATATTAGGTGGCATGAATACAAAAGGGAATTACTCATGATTCATATTTAATAGTTTCACTGTTTTATGGAAAATGTACATAAAATTAGTGTGCTATAACTTTGGTTTATTTTCTACTCTATTCCACAGAGAATTTACAGTGAGGAACACCCACTAGTCTGCTTTGAAAAGGGGAAGGTTTAGTATGATTTTTTTGTCTCCTGTGCACAGGTACAGGTGTGATAGATATATGCCAAGAAAAAAATAGGACATATACATCTTTAGATCAGAAAGCTTAAAAGAGGGTTAGAAGGATATAGTCAGAAGACTTTGATAAGGATAATATGAGATAAAATTGTGTTCATATTAAAATATAGGGAAAAATACCCCCAAATAACCTGTGGCACACAGAGTTCAGTTCAGTCACTCAGTTGTGTCCGACTCTTTGTGACCCAGGCCTCCCTGTCCATCACCAACTCCTGGAGTTTACCCAAACTCATGTCCATTGAGTCGGTGATGCCATCCAACCATCTCATCCTCTGTCGTCCCCTTCTCCTCCTGCCCTCAATCTTTCCCAGCATCAGGGTCTTTTCCAATGAGTCAGCTCTTCACATCAGGTGGCCAAAGTATTAGAGTTTCAGCTTCAGCATCAGTCCTTCCAAAGAACACCCAGGACTGATCTCCTTTAGGATGGACTGATTGGATATCCTTGCAGTCCAAGAGACTCTCAAGAGTCTTCTCCAACACCACAGTTCAAAAGCATCAATTCTTCAGTGCTCAGCTTTCTTTATAGTCCAACTCTCACATCCATACATGACTATTGGAAAAACCATAGCCTTGACAAATGGACCTTTGTTGACAAAGTAATGTCTCTGCTTTTTAATATGCTGTCTAGGTTGGTCATAACTTTCCTTCCAAGGAGTAAGCGTCTTTTAATTTCCTGGCAGCAATCACCATCTGCAGTGATTTTGGAGCCCCCCAAAATAAAGTCTGATTCTGTTTCCACTGTTAGTGGCACATATACTACTCATAGGAATAAATGTCATAAGAAATATACTGAAGAAATACCGGAAAAATAAGACATTTCTGAAAACAGGAGAACAGGTTAAAGTTAAGTGGAGACTCATATAGATTTATTATGAATATTGTAAATTAATTCATTTTTATAAAATTGTTGCTTCAGTTTCTATAAAAAAGTATCATTTTAATGAAATGAAGTATTTCTAATAAATACCTCAGAAGTATATATAAAATGGCAATATTTTGAATATACTTAGTGAAAATATGTCTGATATACATATAACAAAAATATATAGGTAAAATAGAAACTTATTCCTCTGTATATTTTTTAACAAAATAAGCATTCACCATGTCAGCTCCATGATGATTAGAAATCTAGGGTCCATCTATTAATCTCCTACATCATCTTATGTCACAGATTTTGCTGTTTTCATTTAGTTGCTAAGTCGTGTCTGGCTTTTTGTGACCGTATGGACTGTAGCCCGCCAGGGTCCTTTTTCTATGGGACTTCCCAAGCAAGAATACTGGAATGGGTTGCCTTTTCCTTCTCCCCAGGATCTTCCTGACCAGGGATCGAACCCGCATATACTTTACCACTGAGCCACCTGGAAAGATCGTGTCACAGGTATCCTCCTCACTTGACTCCTCACAGTCTAATCACACTGGTTTACTTCAGGTATTAAATCTTCATTCCAAGAACATGGGTGAGGAAAATATGAGTCAGCATGTTTTATTTGATTCCCACAAGTTCTGTGCAATTTTTGTATAACTGTGATGTATTTTTGACATTGAGAGATATATGTATATGTACATATATTGATGTAGATATATATAAATGGTGTATATATATGGTGGTGGTTTAGTTGGTAAGTCATATCCAGCTCTTGGAAATCCTATAGACTGTAGCCCACCAGACTCCTCTGTCCATGGGATTCTTCCTGCAAGAATACTGGATTGGGTTGCCATTTCCTTCTCCAGGGGATCTCCCTGAACCAGGAATCAAACCTGGGTCTCCTGCAATGCAGGGAGACGGTTTACCAACTGAGCTATGAGGGAAGCCCGGGTATGTGTGTGTGTGTATATATATATAATATATAATCTGTATAATTGGTCAGGGATCTATTACTGAGAACTAGGTCAGAATGATTATTGGGAAATGCAAATAAAGTATTTCTCACAACATTTAAGGAGAAATAAAGGGGAATAAAAGAGAACTTGTCTTACTAGATATTAAAGTTTCTTTGTGTTTTTCATAATTTAAAATGTGCAGTATTTGTGTAAATATTGAGTAGAAGGGATTTACCTGGTGGTCCAGTGGTTAAGATTATTCGCTTCCATTGCAGAAGGCATGGATTTGATCCCTGATCAGGGAAATAAGATTCAGCATGTTGCACAGCCAAAATGAAAAAAAAAAAAAAAAAAAAAGATAGATGAGTCAGTGGAAGAAGATGTCTTTGAAAGTCAATATTTTCTTTTAGGAGGAAAATCAGTAAGTTCTATCAGGCAATGAAAGTTTTTTCTTAGAGCTGAGTAGGCTATCTCAGCTCCACAGATAACAACTGTAAACTCTTGACCAGATTCTGAAGCAGTTATTTAACTACTTTAAATCTCAGGAAGTGAATAAAGAAAGATTTTGAAAGGAAGCTAAAATTTGGGAGAATGGACAAGCATGGAGTAAATTTTCTGTGCTTGAAATATTGACGTAAATGCAAGCTGTGGCATAGCAAGGATGGCATGACAAAACATCAGTAGGAAATGTTCTGTTTTTCTGGCCTAAGATGGACAGAGCATGAGGTGGCAGCAGATCTGGGAATGAGGGGAGTATCCCAGAAGAAGACTACCCAAGAAGGGGAAGATTATTACTCTTTATGAACTCTGTACATTGCTGGCTGATGAGCAGACAGCTCAGAAGAAAGAGAAAAATAAAAACAACTGATCTGCTATTTATGATTCTGTCTTCTGCCAAAAAGACACATTTGTTCTCAGGTATATTTGGATGTACTGACTGCTTAAAGTGTTGTTGCTCAAATGGTAAATTGTGTCCACCTTGATGCAACCCCATGACTTTGTGTTACTACCATCAATGGAGGAAAGTAAGAGAATTCAGACTCCATTTCATAATATAACAGTGCAATGGTAAAGAATCTGCCTGCAATACAGGAGATGTGAGGGACACAAATTCAGTCCCTAGGTTGGGAAGATCCCCTGGAGTAGGAAATGGCAACCCACTCAAGTATTCTTGCCTGGAAGACTACATGGACAGGGGAACCTGGAGGGCTACAGTCCATGGGATTGCAAAGAGTTAGACAGGACTGAACAACTGAGCATGCACAAGATAAAATTTAAAAATTGCATGAAAAAAGACCTTAGAATAAAAAGAAACATAACTTGGGTGCAACCTCAAAAATTACAGAATGATATCGGTTACTCTCAAGACAAACCATTCAGCATTACAGTAATCTAAATCTATGCCCCAACCACTGATGCTGAAACTGAAATTGATGGGTTCTATGAAGACCTACAACCCTTTTCCGAATTTAACCTCAAAAAAATGGGTCCTTTTCATCATGGGGATTGGAATGCAAAAGTAGGAAATTGAGAAATACCTGGAGTAACAGGCAAGATTGGCCTTTGAGTACAATTTGAAGCAGGGCAAAAGCTAACAGAATTTTGTCAAGAGAACACAATGGTAATAGCAAATCCCTTTTCCAAAAACCCAAGAGACAACTCTACACATGGACATGACCAGATTGTCAATACAAAAATCAGATTGATTGTGTTCTTTGCAGCCAAAGATGGAGAAGTTCTATACAGTCAGGAGAAAAAAGACTGAGAGCTGACTATGGCTCAGATCATGAGTTCCTTATTGGAAAATTGATCCTTCCTTTGAAGAAAGTAGGGCGAAATACTAGGCAGTTCAGGTAACACCTAAATCAAATCCTTTATGATTATATGGTGAAAAGAAATAGATTCAAGGAATTAGATCTGGTAGACAGAGTGCCTGAAGAACTATGGACAGAGGTTCCTAACATTGTGCTGGAGATGGTGACCAAAACCATCTCCAAGAAAAAGAAATGCAAGAAGGTAAAGTGATTATCTGAGGAGGTGTTACTAATTGCTGAGGAGAGAAGAGACGCAAAAGGCAAGAGTAAAAGGGAAACATATACCCAAGTGAATGCAAAGTTCCAGAGAATAGCAAGGAGATATAAGAAGACTTTCTTAAGTGAACAGTGAGGAACAGAGGAAAACAATAGAATGGGAAAGACTAGAAATCTCTTCAAGAAAACTGGACTCTGTTGGAGACGGAGAGGGTGGGAAGATTTGGGAGAATGGCATTGAAACATGTATAATATCATGTATGAAACGAGTTGCCAGTCCAGGTTCGATGCACAATACTGGATGCTTGGGGCTGGTGCACTGGGACGACCCAGAGGGATGGTATGGGGAGGGAGGAGGGAGGAGGGTTCAGGATGGGGAACACATGTATACCTGTGGCGGATCCATTTTGATATTTGGCAAAACTAATACAATATTGTAAAGTTTACAAATAAAATAAAATTTAAAAAAGAAAAAGAAAACTGGAGAGATCAAGGGAACATTTCATGCAAGGATGGGCACAATAAAAGACAGAAATGGTAAGGACCTAACAGAAGCAAAAGAGATTAAGGAAAGGTGGCAAGAATACACAGAAGAACTATACAAAAAAGGTCTTGATGACCTGGATAACCACAGTGGCATGATCAGTCACCCAGTGCTTGGACATCCTGGAGTGTGAAGTCAAGTAGGCCTTAGGAAGCATTAAAAAGTAAAAGTAAAGTAAAGTAAAGGTGAAGTTGCTCAGTCGTGTCTGACTCTTTGTGACCCCATGGACTGCAGCCTACCAGGCTCCTCCGTCCATGGAATTTTCCAGGCAAGAGTACTGGAGTGGGTTGCCATTTCCTTCTCCAGAGGATCTTCCCGACCCAGGGATTGAATCCACGTCTCCCACATTGTAGGCAGAAGCTTTAGCATCTGAGCCACCAGGGAAGTCCTTTAGGAAGCACTACTAAAAACAAAACTAGTGGAAGTGATAGAATTCCAGCTCAACTATTTCAAATTCTGAAATATGATGCTGTTAAAGTGTTGCATTCAATATGCTAGCAAATTTGGAAAGCTCAGGCCTGGCCACAGGACTGGAAAAGGTCAGTTTGCATTCCAATTTCAAAGTATAATGCCAAAGGATGTTCAAACTACCCACGGTTGTGCTCATTTCACATGCTACTAAGTACTAAGGTTTTACTCAAAATTCTTCAAGCTAGTCTTTAGCAGTACATGAACTGAGAACTTCCAGATGTGCAAGCTGGGTTTCAAAGAGGCAGAGGAATCAGAGATCAAATTGCCAGCATTCGTTGGATCACAGAGAAGGCAAGGGAATTCCAGAAAAACATCTTCATCTGCTTCATTGACTATGCTAAAGCCTTTGACTGTGTGTGTCACAACAAACTGGGAAAGTCTTAAATAGATGCCAGTGCCAGACCACCTTGCCTGTCTCCTGAGAAGCCTCTATGTGAGTCAAGACACAACAGTTAGAACCAGACAGGGAACAACGGACTGGTTCCACTTGGAGAAAGGACTAATAAGCCTCTTGATGAGGGTGAAAGAAGAGAGTAAACAAATTGGCTTGAAAGTCAACATGAAAAAAAAACTTAAGATCATGGCATCTGGTTCCATCACTTCATGGCAATGGAAGTGGAAAAATTGGAAATAAAGAAAGATTTAATTTTCTTAGGTGGCAAAATCATGCAGACGGTGACTGCAGCCATGGAAATAAAAGACAACTGCTCCTTGGAAGGAAACTTATGACAAACCTAGACAGCATATTAAAATACAGAAACATCAGTTTGCTGACAAAAGTCTATATAGTCAAAGATATGGTTTATGCCAGTGGTCATGTATGGATGTGAGAGTTGGACCACAAAGAAGGCTGAACTTGGAAGAATTGATTGATGCTTTAGAACTGTGGTGTTGAAGAAGACTCTTGAGAGTCTCTTGGACAGCAAGGAGATCAAACCAATCAATCCTAAAGGAAATCAACCCTGAATATTCATTAGAAGGACTGATGCTGAAGCTGATGCTCTAGGACTTTGGCCACCTGCTGTGAAGAGCCAGCTCATTGAAAAGGCCCTGATGCTGGGAATGATTGAAGGCAAAAGGACAAGAGAGTGACAGAGGATTTCATGGTTCAATAACATCACTGAATCAGTAGACATGAATCTGAGCAAATTCATTGAGTCTGCAGTGATTCATAATAGTAACATCAAAGATTACTGATCAGAGATCACTGTAACATAAAATAACAACATTGAAAAATTTTGAAATACTGTGAAAATTGCTAAAATGTGACATAGAGCCGTGAAGTGAGCAAATGTTATTGGGAAAATTGCGCCAATATACTGGATGCAAAGTTGCCACAAACCTTCAAAACACAGTATCAGTGAAGTGCAGTTATGCTTAATAAAACAAGTGTGCGTGCATGCTCAGTCGCTTCATCATTTT
This sequence comes from Bos indicus x Bos taurus, assembly GCF_003369695.1. NCBI lineage: Eukaryota > Metazoa > Chordata > Mammalia > Artiodactyla > Bovidae > Bos > Bos indicus x Bos taurus. The sequence goes on from NC_040087.1 coordinate 57,906,355, forward strand.
CAACTCTTTGGGATCCCATAGACTATAGCTTGCCAGGCTTCTCTGTCCACAAGCTTCTCCAGGCAAGAATACTGGAGTTGGTTTCCATGCCCTTTTCCAGGGGATCTTCCAGACTAGGGTTTTTCCTGAGTCTCCTGCCTTGCAGGCATATTCCTTACCACTGAGCCTCCAGAGAAATCCAATAAAATGACATATTCCTATCTTCTGCATGGTCCTGTACTCTACGTTCTGGGCTCTTCTACCTTTTTAATAATCATTTTCTTTGTTATGAAGTATAGTGTCTGTCTGAAGCTAGGTAATTTTATCAGGCTTCTTTCTACTAGTAAATTCCAGAACTCAATGTCCTTTTAAAATTTTGTACTGCCTTGATCTCTTTCACTGTAAGTAACAATCTATTTAGTGATACAAGTCTTTCAGAAACCTTATAGTCTACCAGTGAATATTACTGAAGTTGACTTCATAAAAGGAAAGAAACAGACTCACCAATATCTGAGATCGTCCCTCCTCTACCTTGGGCTGCTCCTGAAATGGCTGAAGGACAAACCATTAAGCATATTAGAGGCTCTGTTATTTGATTAAGAGGATCTTTGAGGCAAACTCTTAATCTTTTTAAATGCCTCTTTAAATTGCATGTTATACAGAAGTAAAGTCTTTGATGTTTCTGAGAAATGAACAAAAAGTTGTATGGAAACACTCATGGTTTATATTTAAACCTCTTTCTCCTGAGAGTGCCCTAGCTTTGAACTTTACTAGGAAGCAATCTGTTAATGTTAGCATCTTTTGCCTATTGGAAAATCTGAAATATTTCAAACCCACAAAGTCCAAGTTCTCTTTTTAAAGTTGTTTCCTCAATTTATCTACCTCTTCCCAAATTTTACTATAAGCAATAAGAAGAAATCAAATGACACCTTCAACACTTAACTTACAGTTCTTCTTAGGTAGATAAATCAGTTCATTAAGCACATATATTTCTTTCCCTGCTATCAAAAATGAAAGCAATAGTATTGCTAAACTCTGTCACTCCATAATATAATCGCTTCCTCCATTTTTCAGTAGCATTCCTTTTCAACTGTCACTGCCAGGGTCTTCAAAATCCCCATTTTAACTAGTAGTATTTAGCAATTTAGGATTTACCCTCATTGTCTCATCCCAATGCCACTCACAACTTTTAAGTTGTTATTTGAAATTGCAAAGGCAATTAAAAGAAAGGGAGAAACATTTGCAATATATATCTGTTTCAAGACTCTTATCCTAAATTAATAAAAATGCTTTCAAGTCAATAATAAAACAAATGCCTAATTAAAAATTGGCTAAAAGCTTGACTATATACTTCACCAAAAAAGAATTAAATGGCCTACCAGCACATGATTATGTATTCTAGACCATTAGACATACTTATATCTTCACATTAAATAACTATATAAAATCACTAGTTAAAATGTTAATTATTTTTAAATTGAGATAATATGCCTAAACACAGTAAAAAAAAAAAATAAAATAATAAAAGAAACGTAACCACTTATATGGAAAAAGCAGACAAAAGTTATGCCCCACAAAAAACAAAAGTACACTATTGAACCAGTAATCATGAAAACACACATTTCAAAAATAATTAAAATTAAACTTTGCTTTCTTAACAATTATGTGCTCTTTATGTCAGAAAGAAAGATTTCTGATAATGAATCTTAATATTAATTTGATATTTGATTACTCAGTTGCATGAAAATTTATCTTAAACTTATTTTTTAAAAGACTAAAAATAATGAATGCTTACTTAGCGTAGAAAAAATAAACATATATTTCTTATTCCTCATCTTAAAATGATTTGCAGATAATTACTTATTTTATCACTTTATTCTTAAAATTGATTGTAAGTAAAATTAGGAAAGCAACCTTTTAGCTAAACAACTAATATTTTTAGTTTTTTAAGTAATCATAATTTTAAAGTTAAAAATTTTGCTTGTGATTCATTCTGAAGCCTCAGAGACCACTAGGATCAAAAGTTGATGAATATCCAAATGTATAACTACACTAATTGTTTGTAGCCTGCATTATTAGCTCAGATGGGTCAATTATGATGCTCATCAAATCCTAATTTATCATTTTTATCACCCTAGAGACTATTTCTGCACTTCCCTACTGCCTCAGACAGTAAAGAATTTGCCTAAAATGCAGGAGACCCAGGTTCAATCCCTGGGTCAGGAAGATCCCCTGAAGAAGGGAATGGCTACCCATTCCAGTATTCTTGCCTGGGGAATTCCATGGACAGAGGAACCTGGTGGGCTGTGGTCTATGGGGTCTCAGAATTGGACACGGCTGGGCAACTAACACTTTCACTGTATCTATAGAAAGTATACTTATACTGACTGTTACAGATGACTATAACAGCATCTCTACCTCCCCCCAAATTATTTATTCTCTAATCTGACAATGGGATTCCAAAATATAAATATGTGTTATTAAGTATTACAACACTATTAAATTCTCCAAGCCAGGCTTGTGAGCTGTGTACTTCCAGATGTTCAAACTGCATTTAGAAAAGAGAGAGGAACCAGAGATCAAATTGCCAACATGCATTGGATCATCAGAGAAGACAATGGCACCCCACTCCAGTACTCTTGCCTGGAGAATCCATGGACAGAGGAGCCTGGTAGGCTGCTGTTCATGGGGTCGCTAAGAGTCGGACACGACTGAGCGACTTCACTTTCATTTTTCACTTTCATGCATTGGAGAAGGAAATGGCAACCCACTCCAGTATTCTTGCCTGGAGAATCCCAGGGACGACGGAGCCTGGTGGGTTGCCGTCTATGGGGTCGCACAGAGTCAGACACGACTGAAGCGACTTAGCATTGGATCATCAAAAAAGCAAGAGGGTTCAAACATCTACTTCTGTTTTATTGACTATGCCAAAGCCTTTGACTGTGTGGATCACAACAAACTAGAAAATTCTTAAAGAGATGGGAATGCCTGACCACCTGACCTGCCTCCTGAGAAATCTGTATGCAGGTCAAGAAGCAACATTTAGAACTGGACATGGAACAACAGATTGGTTCCAAATTGGGAAAGGAGTACTTCAAGGCTGTATATTGTCACCCTGATTAATTAACTTATATGCAGAGTACATCATGAGAACTCTGGGCTGGATGAAGCACAAGCTGGAAACAAGATTGCTGGGAGAAATATCAATGACCTCAGATATGCAGATGACACCATCCTTATGGCAGAAAGTGAAGAAAGACAAAAGAGCCTCTTGTTGAAAGTGAAAGAAGAGAGTGAAAAAGTTGGCTTAAAGCTCAACATTCAGAAAACCAAGATCATGGCCTCTGGTTCCATTACTTCATGGCAAATAGATGGGGAAACAATGGACACAGTGACAGACTTTATTTTTTGGCCTCCAAAATCACTTCAGATGGTGACTGCAGCCATAAAATTAAAAGACGCTTGCTCCTTGGAAGAAAAGTTATGACCAACCTAGACAGCATATTGAAAAGCAGACATGTTGTTTTGCCAACAAAAGTCCATCTAGTCAAAGCTATGGTTTTTCCATCAGTCATATATGGATGTGAGAGTTGGACTATAAAGAAGGCCGAGCACTGAATAATTGATGCTTTTGAACTGTGATGTTGGAGAAGACTCTTGAGAGTCCCTTGGACTGCAAGGAGATCCAACCAGTCCATCCTAAAGGAAATAAGTCCTAAATATTCACTGGACTGATGCTGAAGCTCCAGTACTTTGACCACCTGATATGAAGAAGGGACTCATTGGAAAAGCCCCTGATGCTGGGAAAGATTGAAAGCGGGAGGAGAAAGGGATGATGGAATTTCATTCCCAAGCACTCCACCCTCATGTCTTAACCATCTCCCCACAGTTTCATCTTCAGATACTATTATATTGGGAATTAAGCTTCAACATTTGGATCTGAGGGGACACAGTCAGTCTAGTCCTAACCTATCTGGAAGAAATATTAAAGACTATGTTGAATTCATTCATACAACCTCTGTACATTCAGTACATCAGTTGTTATATAAGTATTCAGGTAAGTACTGTGGATTCTCAAGCATTCCTGCTGTTATGGAGGAGTTTCTTGAGGAAATCTGTATCTTTAGAATATTCTTTTTTAAAAAGTCTTTATTTATTTATTTGTCTGTGTTGGGTCTTAATTGCAGGACATTGTATCTAGTTTCCTGACCAGGGATTGAACCCAGGCCCCCTGTGGAATCATGGAGTCTTAGCCACTGGGCCACCAGGGAGGTCACTTCTTCGTATTTCTGTAAGACCTCAAATCTAGAACAAAACAATAAGAAAAATATTTCATTTAATATATTCATAAGAATTTCTGTACGTTTATATTCACAGTACATACATATATATAAATATTGCTAAATTCAGTCATAAATGTAGGTTTCTAAAATAATCACATTGGAAGTAATATATTAAGATACCCAGGAAAAATTACATATACATTTATAAAAATTCACTGTATAAAAATAGAGCATTTGAAAAATGTTGAGAATAAATTTTACTTAATGATTCTTAAATTGACAGGTAAAAATATGTCTTAAAATGCTAGAAAAAGTGTGTAGTTTGTCTCTTAAAATTGGCATCAGTTCTACTTTATTCCAGTAATCTGGCAATCAGAGTAACTTTAATATATATAATGTTAAACATTTAAAAACTAAAGGTCAATCAGTTATATATAATGTTAAACATTTAAAAGCTAAAGTTCAGTTATGTTAGTTTTGAAGTAAATATTCCAATAAGTTTTTGAATATTTTATATATTCTTAAAAAACTAAAAAGAAAACAAGTAGAGATTTTTATACTTTTAAACTTAAGAAATAAAATAGGCTTGGCTGTCTTCCCCTATGAATATATATCTATTTTTTCACTTCCCCTTTACTTTTAAGTAAAATATCTATAACTAACCCTCTAATTTCTAGCTTCAATTTATAAAACAGTTATCAAGAATAACCACCTTCATTTTTTAAAACTATATAATAGAAAAATATATTTTCTAAATTACATAGACATTTTCACATAATTAAAATATAAATAAGTACTTAGAGAGAATGAATAACTGCTTTCTCAATGTGGGTCAATATTAAGTCAGGATTTAACACCTGCCTGACATTGTACAGGTTTGCAAATCTGGTGTTATCTGACTTTATAGATCAAACCAGGACTTGTTGTAACTGACAAAGCTTTAATTAGGTTTAGTTTCATGGCCATGTGCCTATTACTCAAATATGTTAACATTTAAAAATTATACCAGTAAGATACTGGCACAACTTCAAGTTCATTTCCCTGCAGTCATTGGAGAGACATAACGAAGAAACAACCAGAATGCTGTCTCAAGTAAAAGTGCATAATACTGTGGGTTGAATATCTACATGAAAATAATAATTTAAGTTTTATTTTGCATGGTAAATGTAAATCAAGAAAATTGCACGTTCAGCAAATGTCAAAGAGATTTGACTTCAGCAAATATTAAAAGAAACAATAACTATCTATGAAGTTACTAAAAGTTAAAAGTACTGGTAAGGAAATATCTAGTTATTTGAATGCAAACTAATATATTAGGAATTATTTCTCAACATTATAGTCATTACAGTTATTATTGTCATGCTATAACGTTTAAAATTAGTAAAAGAAAGAACCTGAATATCTAGAAATATATGATTGAATCAAATATGTATTTGGTCTTCATAGACCAAAGCACTGAAATACTTCTGTCTGTGACAAATGCGCCAAAGCAAAGTATAAAAGGCAATTAGTTAAAAATATGTCTACAAAAAGCAAGTTACTTGTCTTTTGTTTTGTTTTGTTTTATTACATCTTGGTGTCAGCAGACATTTTAGAGGGTAACTGATATTAACTCACTTTTGAGATAAAACCATGCTCCGCAACACCTGTGAAAGATATCTTTCCAGCCTACTTGAGCTTTCCTTCCCTCTTTCACCATCACACCATCATTGCTCCTCTGGGGGATGTTTAATTTTACAAGTCATCAATTCTCATACTACTCTTTGACATCAATACCATGGTGGCATTTCCCTGCACAGATTTGTGAGAAACAATGACTAACATTCATTTACTGGTGTGTACTAATAAACACCTTTTTGGTGGCTTTCTATATCATTACTTTAATTCTTATAACAGTTGCTTGGGAACATAATAATTCCCATTTTTACAGAAAAAGAAGTCTAGGCACAGAGGTGAGACTTGACCAAGGCACAGAACTAGTAAATAGGTGACCTGACTCTGAGCCCAGGCAGACTGTCTCCAATATTTATGTTCTCATAATTTAGATACAGTGTATTTTTATTTAGGTATAACTTTCTATGACCTTAATAAATACTGAATTTTATGAATAATGAGCTGTAATAATATTGGATCTGATACAGAAATACAAAATAAAATGCTCATATTAATTTGATTATTACATGATATGTCTTAAAACAGTGACTGTAAAAAAGATTAATTCTATAAGTAATCTCTTTTTTCCTGATATTAGATCATTTAAACTCAATGTCACTAGGTTATATAGCTCTCAAGTTAAAAAAAATTATGAAATTCACAACTTAAAAAATACATTTGCATATAGAAAATAGTTTATTTGGTCTATGAGTCTTTCAACTTCCACTATGTTAGGGTCAATGGAATATATATATATGAATATATATGTGTATATTTTTTAAAATTTTGATGAATCACTTTTCAAATAAACTAAATGCAAAAATATAAGCAGATTTGTATGAGAAAATATCAGCAAATATCCTAATCAATATAAAAGTTGGATGAACCACATGCTGAAAAAAAAAAATACTGAGGAGTAAATCCATAGGAGGATTGTAATATGCACAGATGGCAGGGGTGGAACTGATTGCTTTCCAGCCAGTACCTGTTCTGGAATGTATGAAGCCATATCTCCAGAATACCTTTAGTATATTAAGTGCTTGCTGCTGGCTGAAAAAAAAATCTATGAATTTCCCTCTTAAAAGAAAATATTACCAGGTACCACTAAGTTAGAGGTTATAGTTGAACAATACAAAGAAAAGTACAGAGACCTTATTTTCGTAAGTAAACTCTATTAATATATGTAAAAAAAAAAAAAAGCTGGAAGCTCTGAATTTAGAATAAGCTGAAGAGGAAGCCAGTGCTTTAGGTTGATGGCCAATAGCCCAGATAGGGAGCGACGTGGGAACATGAACTTCTCTCCCGACTGTTAATTATAATCTATAAACTGGTCCCCTTTGGTTCAAGGTACAGAAACTCAGTCAGGATTGTGTTGGGCACAGATGGTTGAATGATTGACTGCCTACCGTGTTTCTGCCAGTTTGGCGCATCCACCTACTTTTTTGTCCAGGTCTCTCTGAACTGAAAGATTGTATATGAGGAAAAAGACTGTATCACAACATGAAAAATAAAATATTTTTAATACATAGAAAGGGTCACACTGAAAAAAATTGGAAACAGTTTTTAAACTAAATAAAGTAATATATTTTCTTTCTCACATTCTTTATGTTTTAAATCATTATAGATTATGAAAAAAACTAAAGTGTTTATATTCTGAGCTAAGTTTTAACGATTAATCTGTAGACTAACAAACTGCATCCACTTCTGTAATTTTAAAGTTCTGTATTTAAACAAATTCAGGGACATGTAATACCTTTATTAAAATATAGAGTATCCCTTACCAGAAGCAACAGAGATTATGTTTAAAAATTTTATAAATGGTTAAATGTATATATATTTGAATTGATTTAATTTATTCTAGTATAAGGCAATGGCACCCCACTCCAGTACTCTTGCCTGGAAAATCCCATGGACAGAGGAGCCTGGAAGACTGCAGTCCATGGGGTCGCAGAAGGTCGGACACGACTGAGCGACTTCACTTTCACTTTTCACTTTCACGCATTGGAGAAGGAAATGGCAACCCACTCCAGTGTTCTTGCCTGGAGAATCCCAGGGACGGGGGAGCCTGGTGGGCTGCTGTCTATGGGGTCACACAGAGTCAGACACGACTGAAGTGACTTAGCAGCAGTATATTATTTAATGATAGTTTTCCACATAACGTCATAAACCTGAACACAGCATTCTAAGAATATTACTATGAAATTATTAGTCTAATAGTAATGTATTATTTAGAGTAGAATATTGTAATACTTTATAACAAATTAACTTCTATTTATTCAGATGATCAATCAGAATTGAAATTCACTGGCATAGTCTGAATCATATGATAAATAGACCATTTAAATGCAAGTCAAAATCTTGGTTTTGACTGATTTACTTAATGTGGTTGAGAAGAAACTACTGTTAAAAAGATAATGATTATAAAAGCATGTTGAATTTCATGAATGGACAGTGGAATATTATTACCTATATTTTCCAATAAGGATACTGTAGCAGTGAGTTGGTAACCAAAGGTATTTCTATTTCTTGACTGTAATTAGAAAAACATGACTGTTGTGAAATTATTTCACATGTGTGAGCTTTGGCTTACTTTAAGTGTTTAAATACAGCTAACAAGTTGGTTTATAGTGAAAAAAAAAAGTGAAGTCGCTCTGTCGTGTCCGAATCTTTGCGACCCCATGGACAGTGGAGCCTACCAGGCTCCTCTGTCCATGGGATTTTCCAGGCAAGAGTACTGGAGTGGGCTGCCATTTCCTATATCTATATGTTATTTTATAGGATATCATAGTTATGCATTATCTATATTTAATTACATCTCCTTTTATTTATAGACACATTGCAGACTGGGAGTTGGCCTTTTAACTCATTCGTCTATGTATCCAGCCTTTATTTATTGTTCATGGTGTTTTCTCAAATGCATATTGAATTAAGGGCTGAGTGAATATATGTTTTGTAAACTTTGTATTAAAATTATCTTTTATTGTTTTGATGACTTTCCTTACTTTGATGGTACTGCATATTTTTGTCCTTTTATCTTGCATTTCTTGGAGCTTGCTAGTTTATCCTCTGCTGTGGGGATCTTTACAGTACTTCTTAGAGGAGCTGGAACATAGATTGGAAGTCCTGTTCATCTGGAAAGCAGTCTAATTTTCCTCATTTATATGTCACCCTGCATAGTTAAAAAAACAAAAACAAAAAATAGCCTTCAGTATCTTTAGTAAACACTTGTTCAGTATATGGTAAAAAGAACTTCAACACATTAAAATAATTCATAGATCAAAAAAAGGACCCATTAAATTATATTACAACAATTTATTTAACTCCAGTATTGGAGTTCTTCAATATTAGACTGAAGTTCTAACATATTTCTCAATGAAAGTTTTTTTCATACTACTTTTGACTTGAATAGAATATTTAAAATATGGTATTTTGGCTTTTATATCAGTTACTAAGTTTTAATTGATTGACACTACATCTCTTTAAAAAAGAAAAGCGAAGTATGAAAGAAAGTTGCAATGACCTCAGATTCCAGTACTTGCATTTTATCCTCAATCTTGATGACCTAGTTCTTTTTTTATTAACCTTTCAGAATGTCTTTTTAATGCATAAATTAAGAAGATTACATTCAATAATGACTAAAATCTCATCGAGCTAAAAAAATTCAATTAAGCACTCTAACCCTTGATGTTTTAAAATGATCACTGGCATTAAAGTGGTAATATGCTTCTCAGAAATATCATTATGTCCCACTTCAAGCATACAGTGTTCTTTGTAAATTCCAAACTTAGAAGAGTTATGCACGGTAATAAATATGCACTATAAATGAATATACACTGTGAAGACCCAGTAGTAGTATTAAAGTATTGTATATTATTTGTGAGTAGAAAAAATAATTTCTGAAATAGCATTGTCTTCATAATAAAAAATAATTATTCTAAAAGTCATCAGCCTTTCCAAATGTGATACAGGTTATTTTACATGTTTCTACTATGTTCAGATAGGCAAGTATTAATAACTTCAAATATTCAGCTTAATTCCAATATTTTGCTAATTACTAATATAAATCAAACAGTGTTATTTGATTTTCCCTGGATGTAGTCTAAATTTACTTTCTTAAAACACGAATTGAATTATTTGACATGTTGACTATCAATATCACTATGGATGTTTACAATTTTCCTTTTAAATGACCAGTATTGAAACATGTATATTAACATATGTGAAATAGATCACCAGTCCAGGTTCGATGCACGAGACAGGGTGCTCAGGACTGGTGCACTGGGATGACCCTGAGGAATGGGATGGGGAGTGAGGTGGGAGGGGGGTTCAGGATGGGGAACATGTATACACCCATAGCTGATTCATGACAATGTATCCAAAAACCACTACAATATTGTAAAGTAATTAGCCTCCAATTAAATAAATTCATTTTTTAAAGTATTATGAAAGATAATAGTGGCATTTAAACACAAAATAGTCCATGTTAACAATAAACTCACATAGTATATTTAAATTCATATAGAATATTAACAGTAACTATGCAGCTTATATATTTCAGAAAAGTAGAATTCATATTCTACAGAAATAACTCAAATATGTCATGAACTTGTTTTAATAGAAATTCTTTATTGATCAGATGATCAGGTGAATTATCATGATAGATTTTTTAAGTTGAGACACTTGATAAATAATGTTTGTTCTCAGGGAAGGACAGTTAATTTCATTATTATAAATGTTTCCACTGTGTTAAATAAGGGTATATCAAGAATTTCAAAGTGCCCTCTATTTTTTTTAAAGCTCTTACAACATTATGTACTGAACACTTGCATGAAAGCACCCAGATAGTTGTTAAATTCTCGTAAGTCAATCTCACTGAAGATGAACTGTAATAGAGGTACTGTGATTTAAAGAACCAGTGCACCAAGATCATTTTCTAGTCATTGACATATCAGTTATCAAAATATGATAAATCAAGTCAATTTTGGTTTTACAATGGTTGTATATATACATACATTTAGAAACTGAGTTAAAGATTTTGTTGAAAAGCTGATTTGAATTGGCAGTTGCTACCCTTTTAAAACATTCAAACATATTTTGATTTAAAAATCTCAGTAACATATCTCAACAATATGTATCAACTTAGATGCATTATGCTGATCTCTATATCTATTTTCAAACAGTTTCAGTTATTTGGCTTTTTCTTCACCTGTCTCCCTTAACTATTTTTCTAAAACAAAAAATTCAATAAAATAAATCCCAATGAAAGCAGTTATTTTATTTTTTCAGGACTCACTTAGTATGATCTTTAGAAATAACAAGTGCCTTTGAAATCTGATCTAATAAAAGGGTTTCATGCAACATTTGATGTCATCTTTCAAACCACAGTTCATCTCATGAACATGATATTTCCAATTAAGAACTACATGTTGCAAAAATGATTTGGTTCTCTGCAGCTCTGACTTCCATTAGATATTCAGTTATTAAAATCTGTTGAAGCTTAATTAAATAAACTTAATTAAATTTAGATTAACCCTTTTCAAGAAAGTATTATCTAAGTTACATTAAGTGAAGGGCAAAAGGAACTTTAACATCATCCTAAGGAAGGGTATACTTGAATGCTGCATTTAAGGAGATTACATTATTAAAATTTAAAAGCATACGGTTACAATTAAAAGGTAATCAAGTTCTTAATGTACCTCTCTTAAGAAATTCAGAGCTTCAGGTGGCATTATTATAGAGAGTGCCAAAATGTTTAATTTATTTCTCAGTTAACTCGCTGCCAACAGTTTCAGTGGTGACCTTTGAATACAATATTGGACAGACTTGCATATTCTTTAACACAACATTTAATTGTACAATTGTATGTTCAGAAAGTATTTATTTCAGACTTTTGATCACTATTTAGAAGGAATCATTTCTAACTTTTAGGATTACTGTGTTAAAGGATTATTTTTATTGTTAAAGCAAATAGTTTTGTTGTTAACTGTATTATTCAGATAATGTTGTATTGCCTAAGTACAATAAACTGCAAAGGAACTTTCCATCTTATCATATAGTTATATCCCAATCATATACAATTTGAGAGAAAGGGTAAAAAATGTAGTTTATAGAAAAACTTGTTAAATAGAAAATACCTGTTAGAAAAATAGGTCAAACGTATTTGATCTACATACATATTAATCACATCATTTTCTAACATGTATTATATAGACATACTTAGGCCTCTATGAATAATTTCTTTGAGAAAACCAACATAAACATCAGGATAAAAAGAATGCACAGAAAACGTTATTTATTTTATGGTTATTTACTTTAAAGTAAGCAAAGATTTGGACATAACTGAAGCAATGTAGCATGCACACATAATGCATACTCATAGTTAAATAGTTCAAACATTGAATGCAAATTGGGATTAATTGAAAAGTAAATATACCTGTCTTTTATTTACAGACATCATCCAGGGGCAAAAACTGTACCATGTATGTATACCTATGAGGAAAATAATCAAAACTATGAAGACCTAGGGTCTGTCAGGTACTGTAATGTGTAAAAAGGTCAGTTCCAAGGCATTAGGACTATTTGGGGACTGTAGGGAACTAGAAAGTACATGCTTAATCTAGAGAAATAGTGACCGTGATGGACAGATTGCGAGACACATAGCTCATGATGACTTATCTTCTTCTGGTTTTGCAGTTTTCTTTTTCCATCTCATGATAAATCACACAATTTCCTGTTGAAAGAACTCACCAAATTTTTACTGAATATTCATCTCTGTGCAAAAGCATCACTTTGCCAACCAAGGTCTATATAGTCAAAGCTACAGTTTTTCCAGTAGTCATGCACAGATGTGAGAGGTGGATCATAAAGAAGGCTGAGCACCAAAGAATTGATCCTTTTGAACTGTGGTGCTGGAGAAGACTCTTGAGAATCCCTTGGACCGCATGGAGATCAAACCAGTCAATCCTAGAAGAAATCAACCCTAAATATTCATTGGAAGGACTGATGCTGAACTTGAAGCTCCAGTACTTTGGCCACCTGATGCAAAGAGCCGACTCATTGGGAAAGACCCTGAGTCTGGAAAAGATTGAGGGCAGGAGGAGAAGGGGACGACAGAGGATGAGATGGTTTGATGACATCATTGACCCAATGGACATGAATTTGAGCAAACTATGGGAGATAGTGAAGGACAGGGAAACCTGGCATGCTGCAGTTCATGGAGTCACAAAGAGTTGAACACGACTTAGCAACTAAGCAACACAACAACATCTTTGTGCAAGCTTTACTTTAAGAGTTGAGGGTATAGCAGTAACAGAATCTGACCAAGTCTCTTTCCCTCTGGATCTTGAATCTAGTGAGAGAAACATATAATAAATAAAGGAACAATACCAATTATATGATATAATTGGACACATGCCTAACTATTGATAACAATACATTAGGAATATAAAGACTGTATAACAAAATGGTAGGCTTGTTTTAATCAAGGTGGTTTATCATGTAAGAATGCATTGGACACTCAATAATAAAATATTAATTTCAAATTGAATTTGCTAAAAGGGATTTTTTTTTTTTATTTGCACAAAAAGTGAAATGCAGAATTAAACATTCTGGGTCTGGTGCAAGAATATGTTGCCAACCAAAAGCCATTCTCCATCTCACCTTCTTCCCTGCTTAAATTTCTTGATTTAATCATAAAGTAAATTAAGTTCCCAAAGCCTGAAATCATGAGGAACATTAAGCAATCAAAGGAAATTTTATTCTGGACATTGATTTCATGTAGTTGAGACTATGACTTTTCTTCATGGGGTGTCATTTCAGTGCAAAAGGAGTTGCTCCGAAATGAAACTAGAGCAAAATCTATCTGTTGACAGATCCACATACTTAAAGCTTCTTTCCTCAAAAATGAATGTAAACTAAGAGCCAAAATAGACCAGATATTTAGGAAAAGCACTCAGTATGAAAGACAAAAATATTTTTAAAGGGACAAACTGGAAACAGAAACAATGACATCACAATCTTAAATAACAGTACTGGAATATAGAAGACTATAGATCAATACCTTCAAAATCTGAGAAAAAATCGTTTCCACCTGTGAACTTTAGACACAGTCGAATGATCAAATATGAGGATAAAGTAATTTTCAGTTTTCAAAGTTTTAAAAATTGATTTCTCCTGAATGTTACTCAGGAAACTACTAGAAAATATGCCCCCCAAAATAATGATGTACTTAAAGAATATGGGATATTTTGCTGTTATTCTAGCTATCAAAGTGAAAGCAAAGCGAAAGCAAAAGTTGCTCGGTCATACCTGACTCTTTGTGATCCCATGGACTATACAGTCCATGAAATTCTCCAGGCCAGAATACTGGAGTGGGTAGCCTTTCCCTTCTCCAGGGGATCTTCCCAACACAGGGATTGAATCCAGTCTCTTGCATTGCAGGCAGATTCTTTACCAGCTGAGTCACCAGGGAAGCCCATTCTAGCTATAGTGGAGTTGATTTTTGTGTTTTTTATGATTAATTGATTATCAGGATGGTTTAAATTAAATTTAACTGAATATCTTCTGATGCATATTTAGATATAAGAAAAGGAAATTTGAGAATTACTGGATATATACTACAATTTCTTGTTACTGTTCAGTCACCAAGTTCTGTCCAACTCTTTGTGATGACATGGACTGTAGCAAACCAGGCTCCTCTGTCCTCCATTATCTACCAGAGTTTACTACAACTCATGTTCATACAGTTAGTGATGCTATCTAACCATCTCTTCCTCTGTCACTCCCTTCTTCTTTTGCCTTCAGTCTTTCCCAGCATCAGGGTCCTTTCCAGTGAGTCAGACCTTCACATCAGGTGGCCAAATTATTGGAACTTCAACTCAGCATCGGTTCTTCCAGTGAATAGTCAGGGTTTATTTCCTTTAGGATTAACTTGATTGATCTTACAGTCCAGGGGACTCTCAAGAGTCTTCTCCAACACCACAATTGGAAAGCATCTGTTCTTTGCCACTCAGCTTTCTTTATGGTCCAACTTTCATATCCCTACATGACTATTGGAGAAACCAAGCTTTGATTATACAGACCTTTGTCGGCAAAGTGATATCTCTGGCTTTTAATATGCTGTCTAAGTTTGTCATAGCTTTTCTTCCAAGGAGCAAGTATCTTTACATTTCATGGTTGTAGTCACCAATCACAATGATTTTGGAGCCCAAGAAAATAAAATATGTTCCCACTTCCACTTTCTGCCATGATGTGATGGGACCATGTGACATGATCTTAGTTTTTTTTTTAATGTTGAGTTTCAAGCCAATTTTATCACTCTCCTATTCTCACCCTCATCAAGAGGCTCTTTAGTTCTCTTCATGCATGCCTTCTAAGTCAACTCAGTTCTGTTTGACTCTTTACAACCCTGTAGACTGCAGCCTTCCAGGCTCCTCTGTCCATGGGACTCCATTCAAGAATGCTGGAGTGGGTTGCATGCCCTCCTCCAGGGGATCTCCCTGACCCAGACATCGAAGCCACATTTCTTAGGTCTCCTACATTGGCAGGTGAGTTCTTTACCATTAGCACCACCTGGAAAGCCCTTAGTTCTCTTCATTTTCTGCCATTAGAGTGGCATCACCTACATATCTGAGGTTGTTGATGTTTTTCTGGGCAATCTTAATTCCAGTTTATGATTCATTCAACGTGGCATTTCACATGATATATAAGTTCACATGCATATAAGTTAAATAAGCAGAGTGACAACATACAGCCTTGTCATATTCCTTTAACAATTTTACACAAGTCAGTTGTTCCATATCCAGTTCTAACTGTTGCTACTTGATCTGCATACAGATTTCTCAGGATATAGGTAATTTGGACTGGTATTCCCATCCATTTAAGAATTTTCCACAGTTTGTTGTGATCCACAAAGCCAAAGGTTTAGCATAGTTAATGAAGCAGGAGTAGATGTTTTTCTGGAACTATCTTGCTTTCACTATGACCCAACAAATGTTGGCAGTTTTATCTCTGGTTTCTCTGTTTCTTTGAAACCCAGCTTTTATATCTGGAAGTTCTCGGTTCACATACTGCTGAAGCCTGGCTTGAAAGATTTTGAATATAACCTTGCTAGCATGTGAAATGAGCCCAATTGCAGTTTGAACATTCTTTTGTATTGCCATTCTTTGATATTGAAATGATAGCTGACCTTTTGAAGTCAGCTCCTGTGTTTTCCAAATTTGGTGATATATTGAGTGCAACACTTTAACAACACAATTTTTAGGATTTGAAATAATTCGGCTAGAATTCCTTCACCTCCACTAACTAGATTTTTTCTTAGTAATGCTTCATAAGACCCACTTGACTTCACATTCCAGGATGTCCAGCTCCAGGTGAATGACCACACCATTTTGGTTTTTTGGTCATTAAAAGTTTTTCTTGTGTAATTCTTCTGTGTATTCTTGTCACCTCTACTGCTTCTGTTAGGTCCTACTGTTTCTATGCTTTTTCATGTCCATCCTTGCATAAAATGCTCACTTGATCTCTCCAGTTTTCTTGAAGAGATCTCTAGTTTTTCTCATTCTATTGTTTTCCTCTATTTCTTTGCATTGTTAATTTATTTTTTTAAATTTTATTTTGTTTTTAACTTTACAATATTGTATTGGTTTTGCCATATATCAAAATGAATCCGCCACAGGTATACATGTATTCCCCATCCTGAACCCTCCTCCCTCCTCCCTCCCCATACCATCCCTCTGGGTCGTCCCAGTGCACCAGCCCCAAGCATCCAGTATTGTACATCAAACCTGGACTGGCGACTCGTTTCATATATGATATACATATTTCAATGCCATTCTCCCAAATCATCCCACCCTCTCCCTCTCCCACAAAGTCCAAAAGACTGTTCTATACATCAGTGTCTCTTTGCATTGTTAATTTAAAAAGGACTTATCTCTCTTTGCTATTCTCTGGAACCTTGCATTCGGTTTGATATCTCTCTCTCTCTCTTTCTTTCACTTCTGTATTCATCAGCTATTTGTAAGTGCTTTGCTTTCTTGCATTTTTTCCCTTTGGAATGGTTTGTTCACTCCCTCTCATCCAGTGTTATGAACCTCTGTCCATAGTTCTTCAGGCACTGTGTCTACCAGATCTAATCCCTTGGACCTCTTCATCACCTCCACTATGTAATAGAAAGGGATTTGACTTAGGTCATACCTGAATGGCCTAGTGGTTTTCCCTGCTTTCTTCCATTTAAGCCTGAATTTTGCATTTGTGGTGGTTTAGTCACTCAGTCGTGTCTGACACTTTGCAACCTCATGTACTGTAGCCCACCAGGCTCCTCTGTCCATGGGATTCTCCAGGCAAGAACATCAGAGTGGGCTGCCCTTTCCTTCTCCAAAATTTTGTATTAAAGGTCTCATTGTCCCAACCACAGTAAACTGTAGGTCTTGTTCTTGCTGACCGTATAGAGCTTCTCCATCTTTGGCTACAAAGAGTGTAATTAATCTGATCTGGATATTGACCATCTGTGATGTCCATGTATATAGTCCTCTCTTGGGTTGTTGGAAAAGGGTGTTTGTTTTGGCTGTGTGTTTCATTTACAAAACTCTGTTAGCCTTGTCCTACTTCATTTTGTACTCCAAGGCCAAACTTGCCTTTTACTCCAGGTATCTCTTGACTTCCTACTTTTGCACTGCAATTTCCTATGATGAAAAGGGCATCTTTTTTGGTGTCAGTTCTATAAAGTCTTGTAGGTCTTCATAGAACCAGTCAACTTTAGCTTCTTCAGCATCAGTGGTTGGGCATAGACTTGGATCACTGTGATGTGAATGAATGGTTTGCCTTGGAAATGGACCGAGATCATCCTGTCATTTGGAAACTGCACACAAGATTGCATTTCAGATTCTTTGTTGACTGTGAGGGTTACTCCATTTCTTCTAAGGGATTCTTGCCCACAGTATTAGATATAATGGTCATCTGCATTAAATTTGTACATTCCTGTCCATTTTTGTTCATTCATTCCTAAGCTATTGATATTTACTCTTGGCATCACCTGCTTGATTATGTCCAATTTATCTTGATTCATAGACCTAATATTCCAGGTTCCTATTGTTCTTTACACCATTGGACTTTACTTTCACCATAAGACACATCCACAACAGAGGGCCGTTTCTGCTTTGGCCCTCCACTTCATTCTCTTTGAAGCTATTAGTAACTGTTCTCTGCTCTTCCCCAGAAACATATTAGACACATTCTGACCTGGGAGTGGGGGTGGGGCTTGTCTTCAAGTATCATATCTTTTTGCCTTTTCATACTGTACATGGGGTTCTCCAGACAAAATACTGGAGTGAGTTGCCTTTCCCTCCTCCAGTGGACTGCATTTTATCAGAACTCTTCACTAGGCCCCATCCATCTTTTGTGGCCCTGCACCACATGGCTTATATCTTTTGTGGCCCTGCACCACATGGCTTATAGCTTCATTGAGTTATGCAAGCCCCTTTGCCATGACAAAGCTATGATTCATGAAGGGCAGGTTACAATTAGCACTTACTAAATTGAAGGTTCAGTTTATTTCAGGTCAGTGGATACTTATTAAACAAATCATAAATATAATATCCATTTTTGGTAGTTAGAAATGAGAAAACATAAGATAATATTTCTTATATATATGGAGGTCTTCCCCAATGGCTCAGGAGGTAAAGAATCTGCCTGCAATACAGGAGACATAGGAGACATGGGTCAGATACCTGTGTCAGGAAGATCCGCTGGAGGAAGAAAAGGGCAACCCACTCCAGTATTCTTGCCTGAGAAATTGCATGGACAGAAGTTCCTGGTAGGCTATAGTCCACGGGGGTTGCAAAGAGTCAGACACAACTGAATGACTAAGCATGTATATATACATAGAGCTTATTATGATTTGGAGGGATATAAGATATATACATAAAGATATTCAAAACTGGTAATTTTGTAAGCCTTATGTTTTCTAATTTTAAGCAAGAATGAGAATATTTGTGTTGTTTGTTTAAACAGCAATTTCCAAGGCCCACAGTCAAAGATTCTGATTGAGCAAATTTGGGAAAGAGCTCAGAGATTTACTTGGTTATTCTAATACATATGATTTGTAGAGGAAGTTTGAGGAAAACTGTTTTAAACCTTCTAATGACATAATTGGAGAAGGGAATGGCAACCCACTCCAGTATTCTTGCCTGGGAAATCCCATGGACAGAGGAGCCTGTTGGAAGCGACTTAGTGACTGAACACAAAATAAGATTTTAAAATAAATGAGATCATACTTTATGTACCATTCTGTAATCTGCTTTTTTTTTATTATTGGGCTTCAGTACCCTTCCACATTAGCTTATTTATAGACCTATTTCATTCTTCTTAATGATGACAGAGGATTCCACTGAATGGTTTCTCACTGTTACAAGTAATGCTGCAATAATAGTCTTATGCATAATCTTTAAACACATTTGCAAGTATTAGTGTAGGAATAGTACCTCACAGTAGAACTGCAAGGTCATATAGCATATATGTCTAACATGTTTTAACTTTTGATGAATTGTACTTCCCATTCCACAGATCCCTCCTCAAAGGCTGTACCACAGTTTGGGAGTATATTATGGATATATTTCTATGTAAATTTATGGGATCATTTTTAATGGCTGTATGATAGTACATTGTATGTTTATGCCATAGTTAACTTTTAAAATTTCTTATGATGAGTTTGGGTAAACTCTGGGAGTTGGCGATGGACAGGGAGGCCTGGCATGCTGCAGTCCATGGGGTATCAAAGAGTCAGACACGACTGAGCAACTGAACTGAACCGAAGGAAATAATTTATTCATTAGAAAGGGATATTACAATTTAGGAAAACAAATAAGGAAAGCTACAAAGAGGAACAGAAACAGGCTGGTCCAAGTACTGTGGCTATTTGATTTTCAATTCACTTGACACACATTTTTCATTATAATAAATGTATCATCTTTTCATTTCAAGAAACTGCTACTGGATCATTCAAATAATACAACTTATTTTACTTTGATTACATGCTAACTAAACATTCTTCAAGAGATGGGAATACCAGACAACCTAACCTGCTTCCCAAGAAATCTGTATGCAGGTCAAGAAGCAACAGACATGGAACGACAGACTGGTTCCAAATCAGGAAAGGAGTACATCAAGCCTGTATATTGTCACCCTGCTTATTTAACTTATATCTCTAGTACATCATTGGAAATGCTGGGCTAGATGAACCACAAGCTGGAATCAAGATTGCTGGGAGAAATATCAGTAACCTCGAATATGCAGATGGCACCACCCTTATGGCAGAAAGCCAAGAGGACTATCCTCTTGATGTAAATGAAAGAAGACAGTGAAAAGTTGGCCTAAAACTTAACATTCATAAAACTAAGATCATGGCATCTGGTCCCATCACTTCATGGCAAATACATGGGGAAATAATGGAAACAGTGGGAGACCTTATTTCTGGGGGCTCCAAAATTACTGCAGATGGTGACTGCAGCCATGAAATTAAAAGATGCTTGCTCTTTGGAAGAATGGCTCTGACCAAACTAGACAGCATATTATAAAGCAGAGACATTTCTTTGCCAACAATGGTCTGTCTAGTCAAAGTTATGGTTTTTCCAGTAGTCATGTATAGATGTGAAATTTGGACTATAAAGAAAGCTGAGCACCAAATAATTGATGCTTTTGAACTGTGGTGTTGGAGAAGACACTTGAGAGTCCCTTGGACTGCAAGGAGATCCAACCATTCAATCCTAAAGGAAATCAGTCCTAAATATTCATTGGAAGGACTGATGTTGAAGCTGAAATTCCAATACACTGGCCACCTAATGTGAAGAACTAACTCATTTGAAAAGACTCTGATGCTGGAAAAGATTAAATAAAGGCAGGAGGAGAAGGGGACGACAGAAGATGAGATGGTTGGATGTCATTACCAACTTAATAGACATGAGTTTGAGTAAGCTCCGGTAGTTGCTGATAGACAGGGAAGTCTGGTGTGCTGCAGTCCATGGGTTTGCAAAGAGTCAGACACAACTGAGAGACTGAACTGAACTGAAGAATCATTCAGGTCATTCACCTTCACTTGCCATGGCCTACAAGGAAAGAGTATATATATATCCACACTAGTATTCAGACTACTCTACACCTGTGTTGAACACAGTAAATTAAACTATAACACCGATTTTTTATATCCATTTTTTGTGCTTTGTTAATATGAGATGATATGCTTGAATCTAATTAACACTGAAATACTGCAAGATTGTGTTTCTGAACCTCTGAGGTCAAATCCTAGACTTCAGTGAATTCAGTGAATTAAATGTTATGTTTTGAGGCTTCTTGTCATTAAACCAGTTGGGCTGAACTAATGACATCCTTATTGTATCGTTGACTTTTCTTTCCTACTTATCTTAGTGCAAGAGAAAATATACTCACCAGGAAAAGTTAAAGAAGGTCAGAGAGGGCATATGATCATGCTTTAGAAAACTGTATAAAAGTCGTTAAGAATACAAGTAACATGGTAAATAAGCATATAATTATGAAGAAAATAAGTTGAGCAAGCCAGAAAAGAAGAATATGGTAGTGAACCATAAATAAAATAAATTTGTTCAGAACATTGGGTTCATTGAAGGAGAAGGAAAAAGAAAAGGGAAAATTGGATTTTGTATTGTGGTTAGTTTATGGAGTCACTCTAGCACAACAGTAAGAAAATTGTATTCGTTATAGGTATACTCAATATTGTCAAATGTAATAGTGTAGAATTGACCAAAATAACCAGCTAGATCTACCAAATATATGTTTTGATTTAAAAAAAAAACATTAAAATTGTTTATAAATACCTAGGAAGGGATTTCAATATAGGGAAGTGCTTTTATATTATGCATATTTAAAATGTTATTTGAAGTTATACTTATGTCGTCTCTTTGGTTTCATAGAAATGAGCTCCAGTGAATAACAATGATAATTTAGGAGTTATTCTATCTTATTAGGTAGGCTGAACATTAATACCACACTCCAGGCCCTACTTTATGCCATGGGCATTTGTTTCACCTAAACCTATAGGGTCTATAACTTCTACTCCAGTTCTCATCATCAAGGATATGTTAAGCTGATAATTAAATTACATGTTTATATTTGTTGCAATGAATATCCCTAACCCAAATTTTTCTTATGTTTGTCTGAAGTCAAAATAACTGTTAATTGTAATTAACAGAAATCCTTTTCCCCATAATATATTTTATACTTGTATTTGTCCTTGATTAGAACATCTTTATCATGGAACACTGAATCAGTGGGCCTCTGGTAACCGCATAACTTCCTTTAGAGACTTCATAAAAATAGGCCTTTGCCTTAAAGAATAATGGAATTTATATCTTAGTACTTTGACATCTTGAGTCCAAAGGAGATAAGAATAATCATTCATTAACCATTTTCCTATTAACAAATAGATGCAAAGATATTATTCTCTTATTTTTCCTCCCAGATGACTTTGAAAATTAAAGTCATAAATAAAGTGAGGGGGAGGAAAAAGATCATATTTTCTACAAAATCCAAAAACAACTCATGCAGAATTTTTGATTGAACTTTGTGCTCACTGTAATGGAGAGATTAATAAAATCATTCCTCATTACTAAGACATGTCAATCCTTTAATACATTTAACTTTTCCATAATATGCTTCTCTTTGACTCAACTGACCTTGTGGCAAATGTCCTCTGTGTGCCTTTTCCTGCATAGCAATTATGGATTTGATAATATAACTGAAATCTTCTCTCATTTTTAATAATAAAATGAAGACTAATAGTACATGGATTCTGAAACAAATATTCATACACTTATCTGTAAATGTTTAGATATAATTATATTTTCTTAACAGGTCTGTGAATTATTTCCCAACTGAAATTAAGTTCTTAATAATACTGCCGTTGTAAAGCATATAATGCCACCAAAGACATCTCTAGTCAGAACTGGGTTATGCCCCATTTAGAAAGACAATAAAAGAACTGAAATTAATATAATTGGATTTGTGAAGTCTTTAATTCCACTAATACCTATTTTCTAATATTTCAACAGACTAGATCTCAATTTTCTAACTGAACCTTTATATTTCACTGTTATTTTACCACTTATATTTGTTATTTTTAAATAGAACAAGGTTAGAAAAAAGAATACAAAATACTAATGTATTGGTAGTCAAAAACTATTGAAATATTTGCATATTTGCTTACATTGAGTGGGCTATATGCATAGGTATAGGTATTATAGATTCTACCCTGCATCATTTTTCTGTAAGTAGTAATGAATTGCAATCACTCCACAATATCCTCTGGGGATTGGTTCCAGGAACACAGAGCTAAATCTGTGGATGCTTAGGTCCATTATAAAAGGGTTCAGGATGGATTTTCTTTTAAAAATTTAAAATAAAAAAAAAAAATTCAGTTCAGTTCAGTTAGTTGCTCAATCGTGTCCCACTCATTGCGACCCCATGGACTGCAGCACATGAGGCTTCTCTGTCTATCACCAATTCCAGAGCTTGTTCAAACTCATGTCCATCGAGTTAGTGATGACATCCAGCCATCTCATCCTCTGTCAATCCTTTCTCCTCCTGCCTTTAATCTTTCCCAGCATCAGGGTCTATTCTAATGAGTCAGTTCTTAGCATCAGATTGAAAAATATTGGAACTTCAGCTGCATCATCAGTCCTTCCAATGAATATGCAAGACTGATTTCCTTTATTTTGGCTGGTTTGATCTCCTTGTAGTCAAAGGGACTCTATAACACCACAATTTAAAGGTATTAATTCTTTGGCACTCAGCTTTCTTTATAGTCTAACTCAGACATCCATAAATGATTCCTGGAATAAACTATAGCTTTGACCAGATGGACCTTTGTCAGCAAAGTAATGTCTCTGCTTTTTAGTGTGCTGTCTAGTCAGGTCACAGCTTTTCTTCCAAGGAGCAAGCGACTTTTAATTTCATGGCTGCAGTTACCATCTGCATTGATTTTGGAGCCCAAGAAAATAGTCTGTCACTGTTTCCATTGTTTCCCCTTCTATCTGCCATGAAGTGATGGGACCAAATGCCATCATCTTTATTTTTTGAATGTTGAGCTTTAAGATAGCTTTTTCACTCTCCTCTTTCACTTTTGTCAAAAGGCTTTTTAGTTCTTTTTCTTGGCTTTCTGCCATAAGAGTGGTGCCATCTGCATATCTGAGGTTATTGATATTTCTCCCAGCAATCTTGATTCCAGCTTGTGCTTCATCCAGCCCAGCATTTCATATGATGTACTCTGCATATAAGTTAAATAAGCAGGGTGACAATATACAGCTTTCATGTCCTCCTTTCCTTATTTGGAACCAGCCCATTGTTCCACGTCCAATTCTAACTGTTGCTTCTTGACTTCCATACAGATTTCTCAGGAGGCAGATCAGGTGGACTGGTATTCCCATCTCTTTTAGAATTTTTCAGTTTGTTGTGATCCACACAGTCAAAGGCTTTGGCATAGTCAATGAAGCCAAAAAGGATGTTTTTCTGGAATTACCTTGCTTTTTCTATAATCCAACAGATGTTGGCAATTTGATCTCTTGTTCTGCTGCCTTTTCTAAATCTGTCTTGAACATATGGAAGTTCTTGGTTCACATTTTTTTTTTGTATATTATTTTACTTTATTTTATTTATTTTGTTGGCTACAAACTGTTTTTATTTTTTTTACATTTTTTTTTCTCCTTTGGTTTCTTTTTTTTAATTTTTTTATTTTTTTTGCTTTGCAATATTGTATTGGTTTTTCCATACACACATATTGTTGAAGCCTAGCTTGGAGAATTTTGAGCGTTACTTTGCTAGCATATGAGATGAGTGTAACTGTGTGGTAGTTTTAACATTCTTTGGCATTACTTTTCTTTGGGATTGGAATGAAAACTGACCTTTTCCAGTCCTGTGGCCACTGCTGAGTTTTCCAAATTTATTGGAATATTGAGTGCAGCATCATCTTTTAGGATTTGCAATAACTCAGCTAGAGTTCCATCACCTCCACTAGCTTTGTTTGCAGTGATGCTTCCTAAGGCCCACTTGACTTCACACTCCAGGATATCTGGTTGTATGTGAGTGATCACACCATCGTGATTATCTGGGTCATTAAGATCTTTATTGTATAGTTCTTCTGTGTATTCTTGCCACCTCTTCTTAATATCTTTTGCTTCTGTAAGTTCTGAAACATTTCTATCCTTATTTGTGCCCATCTTTGCATGAAATGTTCCCTTGGTATCTCTTATTTTTTTGAAGAGATATCTAGTCTTTCCCATTCTATTGTTTTCCTCTTATTTCTTTGCATTGATCACTGAGGAAGGTTTTCTTATCTCTCCTTGCTAATCTTTGGAACTCTGTATTCAGTTGGGTATATCTTTTCTTAACTCCTTTGCCTTTCACTTCTCTTCATTTCTCAGCTATTTGTAAGGCCTTGTCTGGCAACCAGTTTGCCTTTTTGCATTTCTCTTTTTGGGTATTGCTTTGATCCCCGCCTCCTATACAATGTCATGAACCTCTATCCATAGTTGTTCAGGCACTCTGTCTATCAGATCTAATCCCTTGAATCTATTTATCACTTCCACTGTATAATCATAGGGATTTGATTTAGGTCATACCTGAATGGTCTTGCGGTTTTCCCTACTTTCTTCAATTTCAGTCTGAATTTGGCAATAAGGAGTTCATGATTTGAGTCACAGTCAGGTCCTGGTCTTGTTTTTGCTGACTGTATAGAGCTTCTCCATCTTCAGCTACAAAGAATATAGTCAATCTGATTTTGATATTGACAATCTGGTGATGTCCATGTGTAGAGTCTTGGCTATTGGAAGAGGGTGTTTGTTATGATCAGTGCATTCTCTTGGCAGAACTCTGTTAGCCTTTGCCGTCCTTCCTTTTGTACTCCAAGGCCAAATGTGACTGTTACTCAATGTATCTCTTGACTTCCTACTTTTGCATTCTAGTCCCCAGTGATGACAAGGACATCTTTTTTGGGTGTCAGTTCTAGAAAGGCTTGTAGGTCTTCATAGAACCATTCAACTCCACTTCTTCAGCATTAGTGATTAGAGCATAGACTTGGATAACTATAATATTGAATGGTTTACCTTGAAAATAAACAGAGATCATTCTGTTGTTTTTGAGATTGCCCCCAATTATTGTCTTTCGGACTCTTTTGTTGACTATGACAGCTATTCTGTTTCTTCTAAGTGATTCTTGACCACAGTAGTGGATATAATGCTCATCTGAATGCTCATTCTGGTCCATTTTAGTCTCTGATTCCTAAAGTGTCGATGTTCACTCTTGCCATCTTCTATTTGATCACTTCCAATTTACGTTGATACATTGACCTAACGTTCCGGGTCCCTATGCAATATTGTTCTTTACAGCATCAGACTTTACTTCCATCACCAGTCACATCCACAACTGGGTGCTGTTTTTGTTTTGGCTCTGTCTCTTCATTCTTTCTGGAGTTATTTCTTCAGTAGCATATGGGCACTTACCGACCTGGGGAGTTCATCTCTCAGTGTCCTATCTTTTTGCCTTTTCATAATGTTCATGGGGTTCTTTAAGACAAGAATACTGAAGTGGTTTGCCATTCCCTTCTCCAGTGGACCACATTTAGTCAGAACTCTCTGCCATGACCCGTCCATCTTGGGTAAACCTACAGGGCATGGCTCATAATTTCATTGAGTTATACAAGGCTGTGGTCCATGTGATCAGTTTGGTTAGTTGTCTGTGATTGTGGTTTTCATTATGTCTGCCCTCTGATGAATAAGGATTAGAGGCTTGTGGAAGCTGCCTGATGTGAGGGACTGTGTGTGGGGGGGAATCTGAGTCTGGTTCTGATGGGTGGGGTCATGATCAGTAAATCTTTAATCCAATTTTCTGTTGATGGGTGGGGCTGTGTTCCCTCCTTGTTGTTTGGCCTGAAACCAAACTATGGTAGGGGTAATGGCAGTAATGGCGACCTCCTTCAAAAGGCCTTAGGCCAGTGCTGTTGTATTCAGTATCCCTGAGCCTGAGGCAGGCCACTGTGGACCCACACCTCTGCAGGAGACTCCTGGACACTCACAGCCAAGTCTAGCTCAGTCTTGTGGGGTCACTGCTTCTTTCTTCTGGGTCCTGGTGTGCACAAGGTTTGGTCTGTGCCCCCAAGAGTCTGTTTCCTCAGTCCTGTGGAAGTTCTGTAAATCCCACTGGTCTCCAAAGTCAAATCCATGGGGATTCTCATTCCCTTTTCTGGATCCCCAAGTTGGGAAATCTGTAATGGGTCCTAGAACTCTTGTACCAGTGAGAACTTCTTTGGTATAATTGTTCTCCAGTTAGTGGGTCATCTGCTTGGTGGCTCAGTGGTGGGACTCACACACCATGCCTCTCAGGTCTGTTGCAGCCAGAGCCCCTGTCCACGTGGCAGATTACTGCTGGCTTGTGCCTCTGCAGGAGGCACTCAAACACTCAAAGGTAGGTCTGACTCAGTCTCTGTGGGGTCTCTGGGTCCTGGTGTACACAGATTTTTTGAGCCCTCCGAGCATCTCTGGCAGGTATGGGGTTTGATTCTAAATGTTATTTCTCCCCTCCTACCATCTTGTTGGGATTTATCCTTTGCCCTTGGATATGGGGCTTCTGTTTTTGGTGGGATCCAACATTCTCTTATTGATGGTTGTTGAGCCATGAGTTGCAATTGTGGAGTTCTTGCAGTAGAAAATGAGTACATGTCCTTCTACTCTGCCATCTTTTTACCTTTGTAATTATATAAATTGGCTACATTTATATAGATATATATAGTTAGATATAGTTATATACCTTTAGTTATAGATATAACTATGTTAAGTCACTTCAGTCATGTCCGACTCTGTGCGATCCCATAGACGGCAGCCCACCAGGCTCCCCCATCCCTGGGATTCTCCAGGCAAGAGCACTGGAGTGGGTTGCCATTTCCTTCTCCAATTCATGAAAGTGAAAAGTGAAAGTGAAGTCATTCAGTCGTGTCTGACCCTCAGCGACCCCATGGACTGCAGCCTTCCAGGCTTCTCCGTCCATGGGATTTTCCAGGCAAGAGAACTGGAGTGGGGTGCTGTTGCCTTCTCCAGATATAACTACAGATATAGTTATATACCTTTCCAAATTCAATTTCTTTCCAAGTGGGTCTTAATCTCATAACTCTTTGAATATGTTTTGATTCATCACCTTGAAGTCCTAATCTTCTACTTAGTGAATCAGTTTTTGTTTTTTTTTCATATTCATTGTTTCTTCTGTATATGCCATTTGCCACCAAAATATTGAAAGCTTTCTTACTCATTTTCTTGGGTAATTGCAGCATAGCTTATATACTCTCAGAATAAAGCTCTCCACTGAAAGATACCCTCTGTAGTTTCCACCCCATTGAAGGATTAAAAAAAAAAAAAAAGCAATTCTGCAGGTTTGCCAGTTACATGCCAAATTATTTTCACAACATCTTAATTTCAACATGTTGACAAA
This sequence comes from Bos indicus x Bos taurus, assembly GCF_003369695.1. Taxonomy (NCBI): domain Eukaryota; kingdom Metazoa; phylum Chordata; class Mammalia; order Artiodactyla; family Bovidae; genus Bos; species Bos indicus x Bos taurus. The sequence continues at coordinate 57,934,767 of NC_040087.1, forward strand.
GTTGACTTAAAGAAATGTGACTTTAAAACTTATATATATACGTGGAATTTTATTTTTATGAGATCTTCCTTACAAATTCAGTTTCTATTTAAATAAGTCCATGTACCTCTAAGGATGTGGTTCAAAGGTATTTTTCAGTTTTTATCTCTCCTATAAAACCCTGTCTTTTCTTATAAAAGAAAAAATAAAGTCCTGAAAGGGGTATTAAGAAATCATTTGATCCCTGCCTGCTTGCCTTGGGAAAATGAAATCCTCTCAGATGAATGTCTGCCTTATCCTTAAAACTCTCCAGGGAAGAAGTCCTCTATCAGCAACCTATTTCTGATTAAAAAAAAAAAAATCCGGTGTCAAAATGATGCCTTCTATTTCCATTTAGATGCTCTTAGGATTTTGTAGTTTAGTCACTAAGTCGTGTCTGACTCTTGGTGATCCCATGGACTGCAACATGCCTGTCCTTCACTATCTTCCAGAGTTTGCTCAAACTCACATCCATTGAGTCAGTGATGCTATCCAACCATCTCATCCTCTGTCATCCCTTTCTCTTCCTGCCTTCAATCATTCCCAGACTTGGGGTCTTTTCCAATGAGTCAGTTCTTCGCATTAGGTGGTTAAAGTATTAACACTTCAGCTTCGGCCTCAGTCCTTCTAATGAATATTCAGAGTTTATTTCCTTTAGGATTGGCTACTTTGATCTCATTACAGTCCAATGGACTCTCAAGTGTCTTCTCCAGGATTTAGCTATTAAAAAATTACTCTGGATGAGTTCCTAAGATCATGACACCAATGCTAATTTCTAATAACATTTCCACTAGTGATTTCTTAATTCTTTATAACGTTTTGAAATTTGGAAGATTACAATCAACTGCTTCTTTTGTATACAGATTGCCTGATTGTTATGAAATACAAGAAATGCAGTGGATATATAAACTAGATGGCAAGTGAATTCAACTTAAAAAGTAACAGGTTACATCCTTTTCATTAAACAAGTGCTTTGGTTGTCTTCTGTGGTCATTATGCTTTCTCAGATAAGCTATTGTAAACATTTTGGTTGCATTCTTTATACTTATGTTGATTACATATCACTGATAATATTCTTCTTGAACCACATTGATTGTATGAACCAATAAAACTAGTAATGTGTGTTTTCCCTAAGATAGGAGCATCCTTGACTATAGATATAAATTCTCTAGAGATGTTTATTGAATAAACCTGAAATTTATATAAAGAAAACAAGGAATAATCATTTCATGAGACATGATTTTGAAAGGCATAGATACATACATAAGAATACCGACATGCACACGTACACATTCACACACAAACACACAATAAAAACAGCCAATTACTAAATATTTCAAAAACTGTAGCCACAGGTATCAGCCTAAGAATAGTCCTGAAAAACAACATATCAAAGTCAATACCTTGGGCTCAAATGAATACTTTAGAATATATAGCCATCATCCATTTTTGAAAGATATACTCTATTTTCTATAACACCATAAAGCAACCTGATTTTATGTGCTTGATGCAGTTCATCAATGACATACATGTTGAACACTGTAGAACTTAATTGTCCTCATTACATTTCCTAATATTCTGTCTATAGGTAGCTCAGGAATTTACCTCATTACTAATTTGAATATAGAGTCTAAGAAAAATAAAATTTAAGCTTTAAATTTTAATTCATAAAATTGATCATAAGGTGGGAGAAATTTTATGTAAGAGTGTTCAGTTGCTCAGAGGTGGCTTGAACAAAAATCTGTGTATAATTCTGACTTTAATTTGTGTTTTATTCCAATCGTATGGCCATATTTGGTTGAGCTTCCCAGGTGGCTTTGTGGTAAGCATATGCCTGCCAACACAGGAGCTGCAGGGGACCTGAGTTTGATCCCTGAGTCTGAAAGACACCCTGGAATAGGAAATTCCACCCCACTCCAATATTCTTGTCTGGAAAGTTACATGGACAGAGAAGCCTGGTGGTCTACAGTCGATAGGGTCACAACATGTCAGACATGACTGAGCATGCACGCAGTATGGCCATATTTAGATACCGCCCCTGGACATAGTCTCAGCAAAAATGCCTGAAAGAAATTATGTTTTCCTGTTTATTCACTTTTTGTTTCTGATGTACAGCAAAGTGATTCAGTTTTTTATATATATATAAATAAATATATAAATATATTTATGTATATTTAAATATACAAACATAAACATATATTTATAAATTTATAATATATTATAATATATAATATAAATATGTGTTTATAATATAAATATAAGTATATTTTATATATTCATAAATATAAATATATTTATATACTTATATATTTATATAAATATATAAATATTTATATATATATTCTGTTTCCTATTCTTTTCCATTATGTTTTAATACAGGAAATTATAGTTCTCTGTGCTATACAATAGGAGCTTGTTGTTTTATCCTTTCTATATGTAATACTTTGCATCTTCTGGCCCCAAACTTCTGATTCAACCTGCCCCCTTCCGTCCCATTGGCAACAAGAACTGTGTTCTCTGTGTCATGACTCTGGTTCTATTTCACAGATAAGTTTATTTGTGCCATGTTTTGGATATTTTAGATTCCACATCAGTAATATCATACGGTGTTTGTCTTTCTCTTTCTGACTTACTTAGATTAGTACAGTAACCTCTCAATCCATCCATGTTGCTGCAAATGGCATTATTTTATTCTTTTTTATGACTGAGTAGTATTGCATTTTATGTATGTACACATATATATGTATATATCTTCTATATCCATTCATATATATATATGTGTACATATACACACACATACATGTCTTCTCAATACATATATCTGTTGACATGTACACACACATTTATATATCTTCTCTATCCTTTCATCTGTTGACAGGTATTTAGGTTGTTTCCACACCTTGGCTATCATAAATAGTGCTATAAATATAAGGATGTGTATAACTTTTCAAATTATAGTTTTGTCCAAATATATGCCCAAGAGTGGGATTGTGGGATCACATGGCAACCCTATTTTTATGAACTCCTCTTTTAAAATATCAGTTCAGATCAGTTCAGTCACTCACCGTGTCTGATTCTTTGCGACCCCATGAATCGCAGCACGCCAGGACTCCCTGTCCATCACCAACTCCCAGAGTCCACCCAAACCCATGTCCATCAAGTCAGTAATGCCATCCAACCATCTCATCCTCTGTCGTCCCCTTCTCCTCCTGCCCCCAATCCCTCCCAGTATCAGGGTCTTTTCCAATGAGTAAACTTCTCTCATGAGGTGGCCAAAATATTGGAATTTCAGCTTTAACATCAGTCCTTCCAGTGAACACCCAGGACTGGTCTCCTTCAGAATGGACTGGTTGGATCTCCTTGCAGTCCAAGGGACTCTTAAGAGTCTTCTTCAACACCACGGTGAAAAGCATCAATACTTTGGCGCCCAGCTTTCTTCACAGTCCAACTCTCACATCCATACATGACCACTGGACAAACCATAGCCTTGACTAGACGGATCTTTGTTGGCAAAGTAATGTCTCTGCTTTTTAATTAATATGCTGTCTAGGTTGGTCATAACTTTCCTTCCAAGGAGGAAGCATCTTTAAATTTCATGGCTGCAATCACCATCCGCAGTAATTTTGGAGCCCAGAAAAATAAAGTCTGCCACTGTTTCCACCGTTTTCCAATCTATTTGCCATGAAGTGATGGGACAAGAGGCCATGATCTTAGTTTTCTGAAAGTTAGGCTCTAAGCCAACTTTTTCACTCTCTTTCACTTTCATCAAGAGGCTCTTTAGTTCCTCTTCACTTACTGCTGTAAGGGTGGTATCATCTGCATATCTGAGGTTATTGATATTTCTCGCGGCAATCTTGATTCCAGCTTGTGCTTCTTCCAGCCCAGTGTTTCTCATAATGTGCTCTCATATAAGTTAAATAAGGACAATGACAATATACAGCCTTGATGTACTCCTTTTGCTACTTGGAACCAGTCTGTTGTTCCATGTCCAGTTCTAACTGTTGCTTCCTGACCTGCATACAGGTTTCTCAAGAGGCAGGTCAGGTGGTCTGCTATTCCCATCTCATTCAGAATTTTCCACAGTTTATTGTCATCCACACAGTCAAAGGCTTTGGCACAGGTAATAAAGCAGAAATAGATGTTTTTCTGGAACTCTCTTGCTTTTTTGATGATCCAGAGGATGTTGGCAATTTGATCTCTGGTTCCTCTGCCTTTTCTAAAACCAGCTTGAACATCAGGAAGTTCATGGTTCACTTATTGCTGAAGCCTGGCTTGGAGAATTTTGAGCATTACTTTACTAGCGTGTGAGATGAGTGCAACTGTACGGTAGTTTGATCATTCTTTGGCATTGCCTTTCTTGGGATTGGAATAAAAATTCCTGTGGCCACTGCTGAGTTTTCCACATTTGTTGGCATATTGAGTGCAGCACTTTCACAGAATCATCTTGCAGGATTTGAAATAGCTTAACTGGAATTCTGTCACCTCCACTAGCTTTGTTCATAGTGATGCTTCCTAAGGCCCACTTGGCTTCACATACCAGGATGTCTGGCTCTAGGTGAGTAATCACACCATCATGATTATCTGGGTCATGAAGATCATTTTTGTACAGTTCTTCTCTGTATTCTTGCCACCTCTTCTTAATATCTTCTGCTTCTGTTAGGTCCATACCATTTCTGTCCTTTATCGAGCCCATCTTTGCATGAAATGTTCCTTTGGTATCTCTAATTTTCTTAAAGAGATCTCTAGTCTTTCCCATTCTGTTGCTTTCCTCTATTTCTTTGCATTGATTCCTGAGGGAGCTTTCTTATCTCTCCTTGCTATTCTTTGGAACTCTGCATTCAGATGTTTATATCTTTCCTTTTCTCCTTTGCTTTTCGCTTCTCTTCTTTTTACAGCTATTTGTAAGGCCTCCTCAGACAGCCATTTTGCTTTTTTTCATTTCTTTTCCATGGGGATGTTCTTGATCCCTTTCTTCTGTACAATGTCACAAACCTCATTCCATAGTTCATCAGGCACTCTATCAGATCTAGTCCCTTAAATCTATTTCTCACTTCCACTGTATAATCATAAGGGATTTGATTTAGGTCATACCTGAATGGTCTAGTGGTTTTCCCTACTTTCTTCAATTTCAGTCTAAATGTGGCAATAAGGAGTTCATGATCTGAGCCACAGTCAGCTCCTGGTCTTGTTTTTCTTGACTGTATGGAGTTTCTCCATCTTTGTCTGCAAAGAATATAATCAATCTGATTTCAGTGTTGACCATCTGGTGATGTCCATGTATAGAGTTTTCTCTTGTGTTATTGGAAGAGGGTGTTTGCTATGACCAGTGCGTTCTCTTGGCAAAACTCTATTAGCCTTTGCCCTGCTTCTTTCTGTACTCCAAGGCCAAATTTGCCTGTTACTCCCGGTGATTCTTGACTTCCTACTTTTGCATTCCAGTCCCCTATAATGAAAAGGACATCTTTTTTGGGTGTTGGTTCTAAAAGGTCGTGTAGGTCTTCATAGAACCGTTCAGCTTCAGCTTCTTCAGTGTTACTGTTGGGGCATTGGCTTGGATTACCGTGGTATTGAATGGTTTGCTTTGGAAATGAACAGAGATCATTCTGTCGTTTTTGAGATTGCATCCAAGTACTGTGTTTCGGACTCTTTTGTTGACCACGATGGCTACTCCATTTCTTCTTAAGTGATTCCTGCCCACAGTAGTAGATATTGTGGTCATCTGAGTTAAATTCACCCATTCCGGTCCATTTTATTTTGCTGATTCCTAGAATGTCGTCGTTCACTCTTGCCATCTCCTATGTGACCACTTCCAATTGGCCTTGATTCATCGACCGTACATTCCAGGTTCCTATGCAATATTGCTCTTTACAGCATCAGACCTTGCTTCTATCACCAGTCACATCCACAACTGGGTATTGTTTTTCTTTTGGCCCCATCCCTTCAATCTTTCTGTAGTTATTTCTCCACTGATCTCCAGTAGCATATTGGGTACTTCCCGACTTCGGGAGTTCCTCTTTCAGTATCCTATCATTTTGCCTGTTCATGGGGTTCTCAAGGAAAGAATACTGAAGTGGTTTGCCATTCCCTTCTCCAGTGGACCACATTCTGTCAGACCTCTCCACCACGACCCTCCCATCTTGGGTGGCCCCACATGGCAGGGCTTAGTTTCATTGAGTTAGACACGGCTGTAGTCCGTGTGATTAGATTGGCTAGTTTTCTTTGATTATGGTTTCAGTGTGTCTGCCCTCTGATGCCCTCTCGCAACACCTACCATCTTATTTGGGTTTCTCTTACCCTGGATGTGGGGTATCTCTTCAGGGCTGCTCCAGCAAAGCACAGCTGCTGCTTCTTACCTTGGATGAGGGGTATCTCATCACAGCCGCCCCTCCTGACCTTGAACGTGGAGTAGCTCCTCTCAGACCTCCTGTGCCTGAGCAGCTGCTGCTCCTTGGAGGTAGGGTTGCTCCTCTCAGCCGCCACCCCTGACCTCAGGAGTGTGGTAACTCCTCTCGGCTGCTGCCTCTGACTTCAGATGTGCTATTTGTTAAATGTCTGTTTTTCAACATTTCATGATTTTTTGTGTGTGATATAAAATTAGAATACTTGGACAACAGGACAATATGAAGATATTTAAGCTATAATAAAAAAGCAGAGTATCATTTATTTATTATTGATAATCTCTAATGCATTAAAGGGTTTTGACTTATTTTTAAAATTTAGGACTTGATAAAAATTGTATTTAAGCATGAAATAGCCTTTTATATTAGGCAAATACAGCAAGAAAGGTATGAGAAATGTAAGGTGCTAAGAAATTCTCAATGTTTTTTCATGAAATCAACTTTGAGATTTTACTGATAGCAAAGTTAAGACTGTTTAAGAAAGGAGTCTCAAGAACAGGCAACAATTTCTTCAGTGATAAAAATTCATTGGTGCCTCAGATTTTCACTCAGAAAGGGTCATGTATCATGTGTAACTTTTCATTTTATGATATGTACCTTTCATTTTCAAACAAAGATGCATTTAAGCATTTATAGAAATGCAATTATGAGACTGCCAAAACCTCCAATTACATCGATATTCTTTATAGCTGATGGGCCTTTCATAGTGTCTTAAATTCGTAAAGTATATCAATTGTAAAGGCATTGGATTTTCATAAAAATCTAAATTTTTCCTAGTAATAAAAGAGAATGAAGTACCAATTTATTACTTTTGTTCACTAAAGAGGGAAGAAATCTTTAAAGTGTTAATCACAGCAAGTACAGTATTCAAAATTGGGGGAAAATGGAAAGAGGGGGGTTCCTCACTTCCTAGGAAGTAATAAGATTAAGACATGAAACTTTCATTTTGATATTTGTTTTCCTTTCAACTATGTAAATTCAGAAAATAAATGAGGAACTGGTATATTGCTGAATAAGCCCATTTTCCTGTTCTTTATATATCTAATTACAAAGTAAACATTGCTTTTCAGTTGTTGACCTCTTCTGTTCATCTACTTGCCTTCTTCCTGAAAAAAACTTTTTTTCATGTATATTAAATTTTTCTATCTGATTATTCAGAATGCACAACCAAGACCAAGTCAGTCTTATACTCAATTATAAAAAGAAATAATATTAAATATAAAAGATTTTCAATAATTCAATTTTTCAACCACAACTTCTGTAAATTTGAATAAATATTAATTAAATTATAAAATCTATAGAAGTTTAAAAAGTACTCCACTAGATCATACAGGTATGACCTAAATCAAATCCCTTATGACTATACAGTGGAAATGAGAAATAGATTTAAGGGCCTAGATCTGATAGACAGAGTGCCTGATGAACTATGGACAGTGGTTCATGACATACAGGAGACAGGAATCAAGACCATCCCCAAGTAAAAGAAATGCAAAAAACCAAAATGACTGTCTGAGGAGGCCTTACAAATAACTGTGAAAAGAAGGGAAGCAAAAAGCAAAGGAGAAAAGGAAAGATATACCCATTTGAATGCAGAGTTCCAAAGAATAGCAAGGAGGGATAAGAAAGCCTTTCTTAGCAATCAGTGCAAAGAAATAGAGGAAAACAATAGAATGGGAAAGACTAGAGATCTCTTCAAGAAAATTAGAGATACCAAGGGAATATTTCATGCAAAAATGGGCTCGATAAAGGACAGAAATGACATGGATCTAACAGAAGCAAAAGGTATTAAGAAAGGGGGCAAGAACACTTAGAAAAACTGTACAAAAAATCTTCACGACCCAGATAATCACAATGGTGTGATCACTCACCTAGAGCCAGACATCCTGGCATGTGAAGTCAAGTGGGCCTTAGGAAGCATCACAATGAACAAAGCTAGTGGAGGTGATGGAATTCCAGTTGAGCTATTTCAAATCCTGCAAGATGATTCTGTGAAAGTGTTGCACTCAATATGCCAGCAAATATGGAAAACTCAGCAGTGGCCACACGACTGGAAAAGGTCAGTTTTCGTTCCAATCTCAAAGAAAGGCAATGCCAAAGAATGCTCAAACTACTGCACAATTGCACTCATCTCACACGTTAGTAAAATAATGCTTAAAATTCTCCAAGCCAGGCTTCAGCAATACATGAACCATGAACTTCCTGATGTTCAAGCTGGTTTTAGAAAAGGCAGAGGAACCAGACATCAAATTGCCAACATCTGCTGGATCATCAAAAAAGCAAGAGAGTTCCAGAAAAACATCTATTTCTGCTTTATTACCTGTGCCAAAGCCTTTGACTGTGTGGATGACAATAAACTGTGGAAAATTCTGAATGAGATGGGAATAGCAGACCACCTGACCTGCCTCTTGAGAAACCTGTATGCAGGTCAGGAAGCAACAGTTAGAACTGGACATGGAACAACAGACTGGTTCCAAATATGAAAAGGAGTACGTCAAGGCTGTATATTGTCACCCTGCTTATTTAACTTCTATGCAGAGTACATCATGAGAAACGCTGGGCTGGAGGAAGCACAAGCTGGAATCAAGGTTGCCAGGAGAACTATCAATATCCTCAGATATGCAGATGACATCACTCTTATGGCAGAAAGTGAAGAGAAACTAAACAGCCTCTTGATGAAAATGAAAGAGGAGAGTGAAAAAGTTGGCTTAAAGCCTAACTTTCAGAAAACTAAGATCATGGCCTCCGGTCCCATCACTTCATTGCAAATAGATGGGGAAACAGTGGAAACAGTGTCAGACTTTATTTTTCTGGGCTCCAAAATCACTGCCGATGGTGATTTCAGCCATGAAATTAAAAGACGTTTACTCCTTGGAAGGAAAGTTATGACCAACCTAGACAGCATATTAAAAAGCAGAAACATTATTTTGCCAACAAAGGTCTGTCTAGTCAAGGCTATGGTTTTTCCAGTTGTCATGTATGGATGTGAGAGTTGAACTATGAAGAAAGCTGAGCGCCGAAGAATTGATGCTTTTGAACTGTGGTGTTGGAGAAGACTGTTGAGAGTCCCTTGGACTGCAAGGAGATCCAACCAGTCCATTCTAAAGGAGATCAGTCCTGGGTGCTCATTGGAAGGACTGATGTTGAAGCTGAAGCTCTAATACTTTGGCCAGTGAAGAGCTGACTCATTTGAAAAGACCCTGATGCTGGGAAAGATTGAGGGCAGGAGGAGAAGGGGATGACAGAGGATGAGATGGTTGGATGGCATCACCGACTTGATGGACATGAGTCTAAGTGAACTCCAGGAGTTTGTGATGGACAGGGAGGCCTGGCATGCTGTGGTTCATGGGGTCACAAACAGTCAGACACAATTGAGCGACTGAACTGAACTGAACTGAAACAAAGATTATCAAAATGTCATTTGTGCCCCATGATGTAAACATATTTTTAAGGACTAATTCCCACAGATTTATCAGTTGTAAAAATTATTTTTAAAATGTACAATATGTGTTTATCCTTTGCAATATTACAGTTAAGCAAGTACTTCAGTTCAATTACAGAAATAACCCAATTTCCCTATGAAATAGTTATATGTTAAGTTTATTATGAAAAGAGGAAGGATCAAATATGTCTATTTCTATAAATCCAAACAGCAATATATTCGGAGGTTTTTTAAAAAAAAATTATTATGATCTATAACTTATTATGTACCTGAATATCAACTCAGAACTTTGAAGTGCTAGTTGCTTATGGTTAGACTGAGAATTCTCTGCAATCAGTGTAGTACCTAGGTACTAAGAATCTCTCATCATAGAGCATTCCTGCTAAAGTGTTTAAAGTACAGATTTAATGCATAGAACTTTGCTTAAGGCTTATGAATATGAGAAAAACCCATTAAGTAGATGACATAGCCTCATATTTTTTACTCAGATGTCATTGTACATTTTGCTATTATTATCCTTTCATCTTTTTGTTTACTTATTTCATATCTTGTGTTTTTTTTGATTCCACACTATATTTGCCTTTGACTTGATGAATCCGATTCCACAGCTTCCACTTTTGTGCATATATTACTGATTGCAAAATATATATCTTCTCAACATCTATCTCCCCACTTGTATTTTTAACCAGTTGGTTATCTCCACCTGGTGACCCATCAAAGGGATGAAACTTAGCATCTCCATTATTTGCCTTTTTTTTAATTCCCATTCTCCCTTCTCTAGTTAATAGGGAAAGTGTATAGATTCCAGTATCTCTGAATTCTGGGTACTTATCAAGAAAAACAAAATGTCTGTTTCAAAATACTCCAAAATATCTTCTTAGTCTTCCAACATGGAATCAGTAATACATCTGTCCTACCCTTTCTTTGTTCTAAGTACTAAGCTCAATGAAAGTTCTTACTCTTATACTGTCTATGGAAATGAAGTTTCATTTCAATATCTTCGGCTTGCAGTAGTCTAGATTTGGGCTTCCCAGGGGACACTAATGGTAAAGAATCTGCCTGCCAATATAGAATATGTAAAAGATGCATGTTTGATCCCTGGGTTGAAAGATCTCCTGGAGGAGGGCAACGCAACCCACTCCAGTATTCTTGCCTGGAGAATCCCATGGACAGAGGAGCCTGGTGAGCCACAGTCCATGGAGTTGCAAAGAGAAAGACATGACTGACACGACTAAGCACACATGCATGCAATGTATTATTATCTAGTTATTTACCATACCTTCTTTCTGTCCCCTCTTTAATATATTCTTCACATTGCCAATAGACACCACTCTAGTCTTTTCGCTTATATGATTAAATGTTTTCAAGTCCAAATGCCATTTCATGAGATGCAAGTTCTTTCACAATTTTATCCTAACTACTGACCTCTTTTGATTATTTCCTATAAACTTAACCCCAAATAAACACACAACACGCACAGAGGCATATACATATACATCATCATATGCAGATGCATAAATGCATTTCCCTTACTTCATTCATTTTGGTGTGCTCATCATTCATGAGTATATTATACCTCACTGTGATCTCTTTGGCTTTCCACATGCTTCGTTAGGGATATACCCTGTTCTGATTTCCTTCTCTTGCCTTTTCTATCAAGTAAGGTTAATACCTAATGTTGTCTTTGCTTTAAACACTCTTCTTATCTCTGAGGCAGGTTTAACTGTACTTTCTTCTATGATCTTTGAGTGCTTTAGAGTATCATTTATTGCATTGTTTTTGTCATTATACCTGCCTTTTTTCCTTTTGTAGACTTCTAGCAAGGCAGAGACCATGTCTTACTAATGACTGTATCATCATAACCAAGGAAATGATACATTTCCAATGAATGTCAGTCACAGAAATAGAAGAATTAATGAGAATAAACTAATGAGAAATATATAGTTTTGTAGGCAAAAAGATGTCCACTGTCTACCTCTTTAAAAAGAAACATTGTTGTGTTTCCTCCTTTATAAACTATAGAGAATTTTCCAACATGAGACTATACTTGCTTGAATTCCCACATGTGAATGAAAGAATAAGCAGCTTGAATTTAAAACACCAAGCTAATTAGCATTTCATTTGCCCAGAGAGGAAATAAAGGTCCTAGTTCATTCACTGCAACACTGATTTGGCACTCTCCTCATCTCAGGAGTTAATAACAGAAGGGCACAGATTATTAAACAAAGTGATCTCTACCCTGTTTCTCCAGCTCTTTCACATTTATTTTTCACATTAATCCTAAAATATGGTTTCTTTCTCAAAAATTCAATGAAGCTTCTGCCTTGATAAATTGTGTATGTCAGAAATCTTAATTGGAATAAAAGTACACTAGCTAGTTCAAAAAATGATTTTTAAAGGATATTAAGTCAGGAAATCTCTAGAGGAGATAGCAAGTTAGGCATGGGGGGCCCTTAAAAGAGGCTCTACAGCCAGACTTAAAGCCCAAACTTCACCAGAAGACTCATCCCTGAATATCACATTGGCCTGCAATTGGAAATAGACACTTGGCCTTATGGACCTGGGACTGAACTCAGCACCATGGCTTTTACCACTTCTGTTTCTGTAGGGCAAAGCCTCCTCGTCTAATCTTGCCAGAAAATGAATTCTGAGTACCACCCATTCATCCTGTCACCTTCAAATCACAGTGTTGAGGAAGCTAGTCTATATGCTGGAACCTACATCATGTACCTGACTCCCCACTGCAAGGCTGGGCTGTATGTACTAATTTCCTATGGCAGCTATTAAAAAATGATCACAGGTTTAGTGGCTTAAATTAGTATAAATTTATTATATTAAAGTTCTGAAGGTAAAGATGTCCAAAATGGGTCATATTTGGCTAAAATTGAGATGTTTGTAGAGTTCCATTCCTTTTGCATGCTCTAAGAGAGAATCTATTTTCTTGGCTTTTCTGGCTTCCAGTGAAAGAAAGAAAGTTAAGTCGCTCAGTCGTGTCCAACTCTTTGCGATCGCATGGACAGTAGCCTGCACCAGGCTCCTCTGTCCACGGGGTTTTCTAGGCAAGAGTACTGGAGTGGGTTGCCATTGGCTTCCAGAGACCACCCTAATTTCTTGATTCAAGGCAGTCTTTCTCCATCTTCAAAACCAGCAGGTTGGGCCTAAGTCCTTTTTACACTTGCATCTCTTTAGTCTTTTTTCCAATCCCTCTTCCATTTCAAAAGACCCTTCTTGATTATACCAGGTCCACGTTGATAATTCTGGCTAATGTCTCTGCTTTGAGACCAACTGATCAGCAACTTAAGTCCCATCTGCAACCCTAATTACCTTTTGTTATCTAATCTAGCATATTACAGGTTCTGGAGATTAGTATATTAAGGTCTTTGGGAAACCATTGCTCTGCTTTCTGGAGTCCTCCTCTGGCCACCAAAGATTCATTCCCTTCCCACATAAGAAATACATTCATCTCATGCCAATATCCACTAAAGTCTCAGAATCCACAGAATCTGCTTAACATTCAAAATGTCATCAGTCTAAATCTCATCACCTATGTCATCTTAGTTGGGGGAAGATGAAGCTCTGGGTATAAACCATAGTGAAGACAATTTCTTTCCATCTGTTTACCTGTGAACACAAGGAATGTTACCTGGTAGCAAAGTGACATGGTGGGATAGGAATAGGACAACAGTTATAGATGTTCCTGTTCAAAGTGGAAGAAAATGAAGGCCAATGGAATCACCAGTCTAGAACAATTTCAAATCCAGTTGGGTGAATTTTATTTAAAGGCCTGGAAATAATCCTCTTTGATTCTTAAGTATATTCTCTGAATCATTCTTCCTTTTTGATCAATGCTAGCATGTACTTGCAGCTGAGAAGTTTTATTCATCTGAATTCTTGCATGGCAGAATTCTTGCATGACAGAATTTGAAGGCTGGGGTCCAACAACCTTCTTTCATTGTGTCCTCTTTCAGCTTCCTTTAATACCAGCTGACAGTGTTCTGATGACACCGTACTCAAGGATTTTCTGTTTGTCTAGTATGTTTCATTTGTTACATAGTGCTTTGTAAGTATATGTGTATGAGTGTATGCATGAATGTATATATGATATTATTTAGGAGGTTCCTGCAGAGATCATTAGCAGCTTAGGGTGGTTGGCTAGACAAGTTCAAAATTTGAAGAACAGGTAGACTCCAGGGCATAGGCTGAAGTTGCTGTCCACAGATAGAATGTCTTCTTCTTCCATAAGCCTTAGATCTGCTTTTAGACCTTACAACTGATTGAATCAGGCCACACAGATTATCTAGGATAATCCCCCTTACTTAAAGTCAATTGATTATGGAATTGAATGACATCTGCAAAATATCTTCAAAGAGACACCTAGATTAGTGTTTGGATAGGGACTGATAGTGTTCCTGAGTTGACAAAACAAAAAGACAGGCATACTGGGCAGGTATGTTTTCTGGTTTCTACCCTGAGTATCCAGAAACATGAGAGAAGAAAATTCTCTGGAAAGATGTGCAAAAGTTGCTGAGGGCTTAAAAGACATGACATATGACCACTATGAAAATTCACAATTCATGTGATTTCCACCCCCCAGATTTCCTTTGAACCTGTCAAAGACACATTCTTCCCTTACTTGTGTTAATTTTTTATACCAATATTAATGTTATAATCCATTTTACTTTTCAATTTTACTTTCTTTTCACTTTGTTACATTTTAGTCTTAATCAGTTCCTTTCTTCTCTCCCTACCAGCATGTATTCAAAATGCTATTTCTCTATCAAAATTTATTTCCTAGGATGGCACATTTCTTCTTTTTTTTTTTTTTAAATTGCCCTCTGCCACACATCAGGAGTCCCAAATTCCATTTTTATTGTGTCCATGAGGTATTGAGCTTTATAACTTTAAAATCAATAGAGTCAAATATCATACAAATGACCTCTGCATATCATGATGGAAATGGTCACAGTAGATGAGACACTAATAGCTGGGACCCTGCCAACTAAAATTAGGTTTAATTTGAGAAGAAAAAAGCATGAATCAAAGCAGAACAAAAAATATTTGATCTTGTCTTATTCTTCAATCCAAGTATATTCATCATTGAAAAAGTGCTTCGGATCAATGTAACACTTTATAAAATAATTACACTTTCCTTCAAAGACTAAATACTGTTATTTTGAACACTGTCAAATTTCACATATCTATACTAGATACCTTCATAAGTTTCTTTATAGAGCGTAAGTGAAATGACATTGAATATTTTGAGTTAAGTGGCTTATGTGTGTTCAGCTTTGTTATTCACAAGGTCAAAGGTGACATAGTCTCCTTTATGCTTCCTTGAAACTAGGGTATATATAATTTTTAATATCTGTTCTAGTGGTGAACTTTGTAAGAGAAATAGATTAAAAATTACTATTCTCTAGAAAGAAAGAATGTAAAATGAATAAAAATTATTTAGGTGAAATTGGTTCTATGATTGAATCTTATATGAGAGTCTACTAGTGAATCTTAAATTGTATTTTATGAAGCTTGAACTTCCTAATTTCAGAGGTAAGAAGTTATATTCAGAAATTTAAAAATATCTTTCTAAATCCCTCAGCAGAATTCTAGTTCTAGTGGGTACATTCAGCGGTTCATGGAAAGTGTTAAGGAGAACAATAACCACAGTAATAACAACAAATACACAACTTACATTTTCAAGAAAACTAGGATCAGAAAGAGCAATCTATAGGCAGCAAATGTATTCCAATGTTGCCCAAAGCAGAGGTCTTGAACAACCCATGAGACGCCTATATGAGAATGTGCACAAAGTGAGTAGAAATCTATAAAAGAGGACTAGACATTCTAAGTCCAGAAATTGTTGGAGATGCAAAAACATCCAAACTCGTGGTATGCACAATATTAAATCACATACGATGTTGGGTTCCATTACTGTGAGATTAATGAGATAACTGAATTGAGACTACACAGTGGCTGTTTGGGCTCTCAGGTGTCTGGGCTAGGCAGTTCAAATCCAACCTGGTGCAGCTGGTTTTAGCGTCATGTGGTGACAATTCTCTACCTTAGTTTAAATATCAATGGGAAAATGTCCAGAGTACTGGTTATTTCAGGAATATTTCCAGTTGCAGGTGTGCTCAGTCACTAAGTCATGTTCTACTCTTTCCAACTCCATGGACTGTAGCCCACCAGGCTCCTCTGCCCATGGGATTTCCCAGACAAGAATACTGAAGTGGGTTCCCATTTACTTCTCCAGGGGATCTTCCTGGCTCAGGAACTGAACCTGTACCTCCTGTATTTCCTGCATTGGCAGATGGATTCTTTACCACTGAACCATGTGGGAAGCCTATATTTCCAGTTAGTTGATGCCTATTCTGTATACTCAAAATGTAGAAAAACTGAGGAAGAAGAATAATGTGATTACGGCTACACACCCTCCATGTCCCACTTTGAGATGGGAATGACTCCCATGGCCCCATGGATTCTCAGTATGTCCACCATTCTATCTTCTTTCCCATCTAAGAGAATATCAAATGTCAGTTATATCCAATTTAGAATAAACATGCATAGCGAGTAGATACTAATATCCCATCATATTATAATTTGCATTATTAGGACATATAATTGCAAGATTTTACTATATCAACTTCCAGAAAGAGAGGGACCTATCAGAAGATGACATTAGAATTAGAATAAATATTGAATAGGGCAGAATTTCTATAGAAACAGAAGATTTAGAAATTGGGATGAGGGTTTATTTCCCAGAGGTAGCAGATATGATGAATTCCAGCAAATAGAACTGCCTTAAATGAGGGCATATACTGCAACACCAATGCTTTGAGATGTAGGAATATCAGAACTATTAGTGCAAGATTTCTTTTAGGAAGCCTTTGAGAGCCAAAAGTGCTATAATTGTAAACCCTTTGCAGAAACAAAAAGAAAATAGTTAACTATGAAAGCTTGGGAAACCACTCCAGATCAGTCCTATGGCTGCTGCCCAGGATTGTACCAGTAATAGTTCATGAAAATTCATCGAATGAAAATTCACTGGCTGCAGTGACTAACAACACAAATAACAAATTCCACTTTTAAACAGCAATACAGTAAGAAAGCTGAAAATGGTAACAATAATGTCACATAGTTGATAAAATTGTGATTTAATATTCCAACATGAGCTAAAAATACATTTAATAAAGTATTTTCTGTTTTAAAGAAAGAATAAGAACAAAAAATGCAGAAATACAGGAACACAGAGAAAAGATGGCATAAAAGACTAGACTGTGAAATTGGAGCTGTCAAAACCCTAGAAAGATATAAAAGGGAAAAGACTTGACTATATCATAAATAAAGAAGTATATCAAGAATACATTGATACACACTATAACTGGATCCAAAATTTTATGTCAAAATTCTATTTTCTGTATATTAGAAGTAAACACAGATGAATACCTTTGTAACCTCAGAGTATCAAGGTCTTTCCAGCTGTGACTTACAATTCAGGAGCCATAAAAGAACAAATTAATTAGCCAAAACATCTGCAGAAATACCTGAAGCAAAAGCAAAACACAAGAAACATTAATGAAACAGGTTCAAGGTGAGAGGATGGCCCCTCCTGCTGGTACATTTGTTTTCTGGAAAACACATGGGGCCCATGTTTTGTTCTTGTGATACTCTGAAACATGAGCATAACAGAATGCCAGATGTCAGTGCAGGATGAAAAAGAAGTCTTTCCCTGTTTATTAATACAAAACTGTAAGTCACATGGTATTCTTGAGAAGCCATGAGAGTCAAAACAGGTGTGAATCTGGAATGTCAACTGCTCATTGGGCTCGGCTTGGAATCTGCCTGCAATGCAGGAGACACAGAAGACACAGGGTTTGATCCCTGGGTTAGGAAGATCCCCTGGAGTGGGAAATGGCAATTCACCAGTGAGGTGCTCAGGATGCCCCCTAGGACTTACAGCATGGGAGGGGAGCATCCTCACACAACCATCTGAAATTCAGTATGTGAGGACTGTAAGATACAAGCAGTTTAATTGCTATGCCCCTGTGGTAGAAAACACTGGTGCCTAATAGCCATCAGTTCAGACCACAAGGCTCCTCACTGTCCATGTCTTATCTATTGATGAATCTCAAAATGAGATATCAGGCAGCAACAGAAGTAAAATCTGAGATTATGCTATTAATCAAAAACTCTCCAACATATACTTTCAAGTTGAAAGACAACAGATATTTTCCAACATTGAACTAAAGGGTCAAATGTTGCCCACTTCTATCTCATGATGCTTATCTCACCTGTAAAGAGTGTTTTAGTCACAGAGAAGGGCAAGTTTACTGTGACCTGAGCTTTCTTTTTCTACTTCCACTTGGGGCATTGGAGAGCTTTCAAAATGAAAACTCTCTCAGTTTAGTTTTAAAGAGTCAGAGAGAAGCAAACCTTCTCTTTTCACCATTGACTATTCAGTCTACAGATTTCAGAGTTTCTGTACCCATAACGTGAATAGGATTAAAATCTAAATCTCCTGAGCTCACACACTGCCTATAGTATGAGATGGCATCTCAAAAATGCTGGAGTTGGTAGCTGTTAATATCACTTATTCCTCAGTGCCCCCCCCATATTCATTACACAACCCAATATTCATTCAGGATAAAAGTGAGAGGCAGAAACTCCCTCCTTTTTGAGACTTAGCATTGAAAATCATATAGTATAGCTTCTGAGATATGTTAGTCAAAGCCCAGCTTCTAAGAAGAGAACATAAACCCCATTGAGAGACATGTCAGTCATCTTACAAGAAAAGTGTATGTGTGAGATTGAGTGAACATATTAATGCAGCCATCTGTAGAGCATGTAATCTTCAATTTGTCACACTCTTCTTCCAGGCAAGGAGGGCCCAGTCCTTAGAAACATAATGGCTTTTCTCTCCTGTTCAAGGGTAGGGAAAATTATTTTATTCATTCTCTTACAAGAATGAACAAAATGTTTCCTCTTAAGTGAAAATTGTATATTCATATCCAGTTGGAGGTATATAAACTTATTTCTGCCAGATTCGTCAATGGGAATATTTTAACAAGGTTCCTACCAGGAATTCAGATTGTGGATTTAGCATTTCTGATAGGTTTATTATGATATATAGTAAGTATATATTTGGTGTTTAGCCTGTTTCTGACAGAGAGCCAATACTGTTGGAATTTCCTAAGTGATGAGAGGTATAAAAGTGTCTTTTGTTACAAAAATAAATAAGTAAAAGAAAAAGAAAGGGAATGGCTGTGAACTTCAGAGATACTGCCACTATTCTCAGAAAGAAGCAGCACAGGCCTGAGTGTGCTCTGGGGAGGACGTGGAAGACGAGAGTCACTGACAGGCAAATGGGAAGCTGGAAGATGTAGAAATTCACATGAGTTCGAAGGAGGCACATGACGACAAAGGCACCAACAAGATATATTAATGGTTAATCATTTATCACAGTTCCAGTGGCAAAATGTTATTAGCTAAATTCAGAACTGCATCTACATAAAAGGACTAAACCAAATTTCAGTCCTGCAAACTGTATCTCAGGTCCAACACAGATTCAGATCCTATAACAAGGTGTGTCCAAAATAATATATTACAAAAGGTATTGATATGTAAAGGGTTTCTAAACAATGGAGTACAAAAAGTCCAACAACCCTGTTAAAAGTGTGTGTGTGTGTGTGTGTGAGCGTGTGCTCAGTTGTGTCTGACACTGCAACCACATGGACTGTAGCCCAGCAGGCTCCTCCATCCATGGGATTCTCCAGGCAAGAATCCTGGAGCGGATTGCCATTTCCTCATCCAGGGGATCTTCCTGACCCAGGGATCAGGGTCTCCTGAGTCTCCTGCATTGTAAGCAGAGTCTTTACTGAGCAACCAGGGAGGCCCATTAAAAAGAGACTAAAGATAATGGGGAGGGAGGTGGTTGGGGGAGTCAGGATGGGAAACATATGTGCACCCATGGCTGATTCATGCCAATGTATGGCAAAAACCACTTCAATATTGTAAAGTGATTAGCCTCCAATTAAAATAAATAAATAAATAAAAGAGACCAAAGATATACACCAAAACTTAAGAGAAAATGTCATGAAAGTAATTCTTAACCTTATGAAAAAATATTCAGTATTTCTTCTAATCAGAAAATTTTTAAAAATTGGGACATTATTTTTTATTTATAGTCATAAAAATCTAAACATAGCATGTCCTGAGAGGAACTTGAGGCAATAATTTCTTTAATTCACTGCTAATAAGGATGCAAAACACATAATAGAGGGACAATTTGTCAAATCTTGCACATTTACCACCTGACCTAGAAACTCCAAATCCAAAATTCCTTACCAAATGCATTGTACAAAATAAGGGCACATGGCTATTCACTGCAGCAATACAGTGAATAGCAGTGGATGTGAAAATATTCAGATTTCCATCAATAGAGGTCTGAGATGGTTGGAGGGCATTACTGGATCAATGGACATGAGATTGAGCAAATTACGGGAGATGGTGAAGGACAGGGAGGACTGGCATGCTGCAGTCCATGGAGTTACAAAGAGTGGGGCATGATTGAGCAAATAAACAACAAGAGGTCTGTTGGGTTAAATCACAGTACAAAATGGAGTGACTATTTTTGGTCTAAGAAGTGAAATTCTCGAAGATCAACTTTGTGAGGCAAGAAGAGCTTTGACCCACATGATGATTATTTATGAATGAAAATGAAAAATCCCTATCTAAGCATCCAGTTTTTTTCTTTTCTTTACATATAAATCTATTTGTGATTATAGTTAGATACTGATATCTTACACCCTAAACCAAAAATAGATATTAAACCAGAGATAGATTTTTTGATTTCTGGAAGTTGCTTTTGTATTTCAGTACACAGATGTATTTCTAAGTTAATAATAGTCACATAATTTAAGAATTATACAGCATAGCAATGAGGATACTCTCAACTGAGTATTCACATTAGAACAGAAAGGTAAAAAATCAGGACCATTCTTCACTCCTCCCAATATGTAGAAGATGTCTGACTCAATCCTACAGTTTTGACTCCTGGGAACTACCTTTCCACTGACATTTAAAAAAAAGATACTTGGTTTTTAACAAAATATTAGCCATAAATAAACCAAAAGGTTCGATGCACGGTACTGGATGCTTGGGGCTGGTGCACTGGGACGACCCAGAGGGAGGGGAGGGGAGGGAGGAGGGAGGAGGGTTCAGGATGGGGAACGCGGGTATACCTGTGGCGGATTCATTTCGATATTTGGCAAAACTAATACAATATTGTAAAGTTTAAAAATAAAATAAAATTTTAAAAATAAATAAATAAATAAATAAAGATACTTGGTTTTTAACAAATATTAGCCATAAATAAACCAAAATTATTTTTCTAAGCTTTTGGATAAAATGGATATTTTTATGGATATATTTTATCCAAATATTCAAATGGATATTTGGATAAAATTATTTATCCAAAATAATTGCATACAATTTACATTTATACAAAACTAGTAACAATAACAGAGAATCACTAACAAAGAAACACATTTCTAATAAACCTCCATAAATCTTATCATGGATATAAATTCAGTCACCTGCTATATTTTAAGTTTAAAATGTTCTAATGTGTGTATCATCATGTATCTGTGGTAGTATATTATTGACTCAAACTCTCTTCCCTGTAAGAGGCCTGAGAGGACACATCCTTTCTGTGACAGACAACTTACAATGCCTTCCGGGAGGTAGGGTAATTCACTATTCCAAGGACTTCACATCGACCATGTGACTAGTTTTGGCCAATGTGAGCAAACATAGTTATGCAATGGCCACACAAGATGTGGATATTATATGCTTATACCAGCTCTTACTCTTCTGTTTGTCTACAGAGTATTCACGTACTATACAGATATTGCTCCTTTTCCTGTGTTTCAAAATAAAGAGACATGTCAGTCATACCCAAAATAGAGCAAAGCTGCAGCCTGGAACAATCTTAGCCCTGAAAACCAGGAATTGCCTGGAGCAAAGCTGTAGCCAACCCACAGCTACATACTGTGCACATGATAATTAAATACTCATTTCAAACTACTGTGATTGGAGGATTCTTCTCCATTATAGGGAAGTTTCAGATTTCCTTGGTGGATCAGACATAAAGAATCTGCCTGTAACGCAGGAGACCCAGAGATCCTTGGGTTCGGAAGATCCCCTGGAGATGGAAATGACAACCCACTCTAGTGTTCTTGAATGGAGAATTCCATGGACAGAGGAGGTTAGCAGGCTACAGTCCATGTGGTTGCAGAGTCAGACATGACTGAGCAACTAACACTTTCACTTTTTCATTTTCAACATAGTGAAGTTTAGTAAATACTATACTGCATTCCATGAGAAAAATTAAATACTATTTTAAAAACTATTTTCTTTGAGTTTTATTTCATCATAATAGTTATGCATATTTGCTGCATATTTTAATGTAATTTTTTCCATTTCTCTTAAATTTTAATATGAACCCCATACATTCAATAACCATTTATCAATTAATTTCTGATATGTGATCACTGCATTCTGTTTGAAGTTTTTCATTCTTTTCAATAATATTATTTGGAAAATAAAATAACAATCATAATAATAGTTTGTATACTGGAACAATAAAGGGGTTGTATTAAATAATGAAAAACAACTGCTTAACAAATTCAATTAAATATACTTTACCACCATGCAAGACTTGAGCTGACAAAATTTATTAACTTTTCTAAAAATGACATTGACTCAATTACAAAAGAATGTTGGTCTAATGTGGATTTATACAGAAGCAGAATCATGAAAGGGAATATATTTTAAAACATTATTAACTTTTCTAAAAATGACATTGACTCAATTACAAAAGAATGTTGGTCTAATGTGGATTTATACAGAAGCAGAATCATGAAAGGGAATATATTTTAAAACATTGCCTAGAGAGAAAGAACACTGTAGTTTACGGATGTTCAATATTTCAGTCAATAATTTAGTCCATGTATTTTGTGGAATTGAGTATATTATGCCATTTTGGCTCAAAACCATTAAATAATTAATTGATATAACATATCTGCCCATGGTTCTGATTACTGTACACAGAAAGTCACCTTTATAAAAATATTGGGATCCAGGGTAGGGCCATCTAGAGGGACAGACTTCACTGTATCTGCAGACATATTTTCTGGACCCTGGGTCACTTACAATTATTTTTTTGCTTGTTTTTTTTTTAAAAATCAAATAAAATTGAACTTGGTTAATGTGATTTCTTTATTCTCTCAAAGATAGAACTGTTTTCAGTGGTTAATTCTGAATCCAGTAAATTCAGTAATGCAGTTATTTCAGGTGCTATTTAAGGAACATGGAATAGATTCGTGAGAAAAGCACAAAAATGTCTGCCCATGTCGAATTTGTAAATTCACCATGGTAATGCCATACTCTGGGTTTTCTTGGATATAGCCTATTGGCTTTCTCTTTTTGGCAGTCTCTACACTTTCCATCGGCTATAATTCCCATCTGTGTTGTTAGTGGAAAAATGGTTTTAATCATCCAACTCATCTCATGCCGGGAAGCCTGCTGGAAAGTGTCAATGGATATGCATTTTCCTATAATCCTAAATTTTGTCTTGTACTAGCCAAACACTTCAAAGTTTGAAATCAGATGGTACCAAATCAGTCAGGGATTGTCTCTAAAATATGTTCTGTATCTAGACAAGCTTGTCCAGTTATTTTTTTATTGTATTTACTCCCAGATTTAGTACTCTTTCTATTTGAACTCGTCATAGAAAAAGGGTAGTGTAAGTGTCCGCATATCCCTGATAATCTGCAATTTGGATATTCGTTGGATTTCTTTTTAATTGTCTTCAGGATCCTTGCAAAAAAAAAAACAATATGTAGACAGGCATCACTCTGCAAGTATTTACTGAGATTCCATTGTAAGTACTACTAAGTATAGCCTACCAAGAATCAAAATTGTGCAGAAACCATTGAGGGCACTGATGATAAAAAATTAAGTTAAGCAAATGGGCCAAACAGCAATGAAGTTTATAAGAAATGTGTTTTGAAATTAAATGGATCTATCTGGAATCCTGGTTCTGATGTTGAAATATCTTTGCAAATCTGCAAGTCACATCAGCTTTCCAAGTTTTGATTTCTGTAGTCAAAGAATGAAATACCATTACCTATAATCCTGAGAATTAGGATTTTAAAATGCATCCAGAATTTTGGTACACGATAGCAGTTTGATAGCTTTAGAAAGCACTTATTATTAGAATAAAAATATCACCTGCTTCTTCACTACACATTCACAAAAGCACTCTGGGTGTGTTTTGGTATGTGTGTGTGTTTTATATGTGTATATGAAAGACATTTACATAGCAAAATAAGAAAACAAGAGATTTAAGTACCATAAAAGTTCAGGATAGAAACCTAAAATAGGGTGAGCTAGTGTCAACTTAAAAAATAGTCACAACCTTAAAGTTGAGAGTTATGTTTGATTCGGTTAGAATTTTTAGGATGTCAAGACTGGGAGATAACACTTCAAGTAACCAGGACAGAACTGCTCTGAGGAGGGGTAGTGAGAAGTCAGATTATGTAGAAGTTTTGTAACAAAGGCCAGGTAGCGGAGAAGGCAATGGCACCCCACTCCAGTACTCTTGCCTGGAAAATCCCATGGACGGTGGAGCCTGGTAGGCTGTAGTCCATGGGGTCGCTAAGAGTCGGACATGACTGAGCGACTTCCCTTTCACTTTTCACTTTCATGCATTGGAGAAGGAAATGGCAACCCACTCCAGTATTCTTGCCTGGAGAATCCCAGGGATGGGGGAGCCTGGTAGGCTTCTGTCTATGGGGTCGCACAGAGTCAGACACGACTGAAGTGACTTAGCAGCAGTAGCAGTAGCAGCCTGAACATCAAAAGATTATTGGTAACTAAAGAAAACCAGATACCCCAAGTTAAGGAATTCAGTGTTTTTCTGTGTGTGGAAGATGCAAGAGTCTGGGCTTATTGAAATCATTCCTTTCCTATATATCTCAACTATCCTGGGTCAGTTTCTTGAGTTTTACACAACCTGAGCCCCTTGGGGCTCATCATAGGGAGTGGCTACAGTATTCTCCTGATGGCTGGTATTCTTCTCCTTCCTAAGTGCCCTTAGGGCTCACCACCTCACATTGAATTGCTGATTGTGACATTCTTGTTTATTGATATGGCAGGAAATATTTCATTTCTCAGTAGTTAGTGGAAACTGCCCAGAAGTAGTATAGATTTTGAACATGAAAGACACGTCTTTCAGATGAAATTATATACATGAATAACTATTGATTCCAGTTTTAGTAATAGGGTCATATTATAGTGCTATGCATTAGAAGAGAATGTTGAAAGACAAGGGAATCCTTTTTTGAATTTTCTTAATAAATTTAAAGATTCTCTATTCTTCCCCATCCCCAGTGGAGTTGGGATAAAATTGACACATTTTTCTATAAGGTTAAAATGTACACTGTTATGATTTGACTTAAATACATTATGAAATGATTACCACAATTTAGTAAACAACCATCGTTCCATATAGGTACAAAATTAAAGAAATAGAAAGAATATATGTCATTTCCTTGTGATGAGAACAGGCTCCCTGTTCTGATGTAATTGAGGAATACTACTGATTTCTAAGTTTGGAAGGACATGATTGAACAATGACAAAAGCTCAGCTTCTCTGTACACCAGTGCCAAATGGAATTTCAGAGACAAAATTTTGGGTGACATAGAAAAGGATAGCTTTATTACTTTGCCAGGAAAAGGCGGGGCAGAGTGAGCTCTTGCCTCACAAAAACTGTGCGTCCTCACTTGGAGAGGGTATTGGAAAGCTTTATAGTAATGGTTCAGAGAGGGCGTGGTCAGCCCGTGGAGAGTCTTCTGATTGACTGGTGGTGAGGTAAGTAGGAGTCAGCATCATTAACTCTCAGGTGGACGACATACCCATACCCTTGTTAATTTCTCCCACCTAGAGGGGATTTTGGAGAAGGAAATGGCAACCCACTCCAGTATTCTTGCCTGGAGAATCCCCACGGACAGAGGAGCATGGTAGGGTACAGTCCATGGGGTCGCAAAGAGTTGGACACGACTGAGCGACTTCACGAGAAGGGATTTCGGAGAAGGCAATGGCAACCCACTCCAGTACTCTTGCCTGGAAAATCCCATGGGCGGAAGAGCCTGGTAGGCTGCAGTCCATGGGGTTGCGAAGAGTCGGACATGACTGAGCGACTTCACTTTCACTTTTCATTTTCCTGCATTGGAGAAGGAAATGGCAACCCACTCCAGTGTTCTTGCCTGGAGAATCCCAGGGATGGGGGAGCCTGGTGGACTGCCGTCTATCTGGTCGGACAGAGTTGGACACGACTGAAGCGACTTAGCAGCAGCAGAGGGGATTTCAATATCTGCAAAACAGTGCAAAAATATTGTTGCATGTGTCTCTTATGGGGAACCAGGACCTTATCCCAAGGCTTCTCTTGATTATTTATTTCCCCCTCATCTCTTATCCTCTCCCTTTCCTAATTAACAACTGATTGAATCTCTCCATTGTAATTCAGGGAAGGTCATGAAGACTGAATGAAGGCTGTTTTCTATAATCATAGGAATGAGGGACACAGAAGAGGTTTGTGCCTGGAACCTCATGGGGCCCTGCTATATATCATGATGACTTCAGAACAAAATATACATCTATGTCTTTGTCCAGATTTTCTACAAGTGGAATGATTTACCTTGTCACTTGTGGACATCTGTTAGCTTTGTTTGAGATCTTGTCTGCAGGCCCTTATAACTCATCTGATAAACATTTGAAGCAAAAATATGAGGTAGGGAGTGATAAAAGACATCTGAAACACTTAAATTCCTCACTAATATTTTGTACTTTGAAGTGTTAAAATGCACATATCAAGTACACTTCTTTCTCCTTGAACAGCCCTGTGAGTCTAGTAAGACAGGTGTCCCTTTGCATTTTTATGGTTTAGGGCAACCAACACACGTGATTAAGTAGGTGGCCCAGCTTTACACATTTTATACTGGGAAGAATACGGGAGAGAATTTTCCTGCTGCACAAAGTGAAAGGCCTCTCTCTGTGGGTAGAAATTAATTGTACTGCTCCTAAAGAAGAGGCATCTCAGAGAGTGCCTGAAATTCTGGCAACAAAACCCAATTCCCACATCCCATTTTCACTTTACAGGGAGGAGATTCCCTTGGGGCAAAGGACAGAGTACTGTTCACATTTTAAAGCTTCTCTCACTGCTATTATAATCCCAGAGTATCTTGTGACTGAGCTATGCACACTAACAGAGCGCTGTTTCGAACCAAAAATTTTAAAAGATGTTATTTTCCATAGTTTTCATAGTTGTTACTTGCTTGCTTTTGTTTTTAAGGAAATCCATGAATGCTATTGCAAGCACAGTCAAGGGAATAATTGTTCTGATATTCTGAAGGGAACTTTATTTTCTTTTTTTTTTTTTTTTTTAGCATCACTGCCACTTTCAAACAAGCTGTAGGGAATAAAACAAACAAAAGAAAAACTTAAATTATAGCTTTTTCACATTATCTCTAATTTGTTATGAAGCAAGAAATGTTCTTGTTTTTTTATATTCTCATTATAAACACACTGAAACATAAAATTTATTGTAGCTCTATCATTTCAATATGTTTGGGAGAAACTCAGTTCAGCGCTTGTTAAGTTTTCTTTTGACCACTTGCTAATATTGCTCCCTTAATAATTTAAAGAAAAGTATTTATAAATTCAGGCTTCCCAGGTGGCGCTAGTGGTAAAGAACCATTCTGCTGATGCAGGAGGTACAGGTTCAATCCCTGGATCAGGAAGATCCCTTGGAGGAGAGCAACCCACTCAAGCATTCTTGCTTGGAGAATCCCATGGATAGAGGAACATGGTGGGCTGAGGTCCATGGGGTCACAAAGAGTCAGACACGACTAAAGTGACTTAGCACACAGCATGCATGTGTTAATAAATTCATTAATAAATTCAAATCCATAAATTCAAATGGATTTGGGAAGATCATCTTTGATTTGTGTATACTACTACTAAGTCACTTCAGTCATGTCCAACTCTGTGCCACCCCATAGATGGCAGCCCACCAGGCTGAGAATCCTGGGATTCTCCAGGCAAGAATCCCGTCCCTGGGATTCTCCAGGCAAGAACACTGGAGTGGGTTGCCATTTCCTTCTCCAATGATGAAAGTGAAAAGTGAAAGGGAAGTTGCTCAGTCGTGTCCGACCCTCAGCGACCCCATGGACTGCAGCCTTCCAGGCTCCTCCATCCATGGGATTTTCCAGGCAAGAGTACTGGTGTGGGGTGCCATTGCCTTCTCTGATAGAAAATATTTTTATTCCCTGTATTATAATAAGAAATCATTGGATTAATTTTGAAAAATCGTACTTTAAAACTAGTAAAGGCCAGCAGATACAAAGAAACCTAAAAAGAAACTCTAGTCAGTTAACACTTCCCAGATGAAGCAAAGGATGAGAGGTTTTAATTCTTGAATCTAGAGACTAATCTAGCCTGTCACAAAAAATGACCAAACTTTTGACAACTTCTAGAAGTTTTGTGGTTTCAGCTCTTTCATGTAAGTTATGTTCCATTTTGAGTTCCATATAATTGTGTATTATATGAGGTATAAAAATATATATGAATATTCAGTTGTTTCAGCATCGTTTACTAAAAGGAGTATTATTTTTCTTCATTTGTTTATCTTGGCACCTGTATTAAAAATCAGCTGACCATATAAATGTGGGTCTATATTGGGAAAGGTCATGGAGAGGATGTGACAGACAGTTGACACAGAAGTTGAGTGAGTGAAGTGGCTCGTTCGTGTCCGACTCTTTGCGACCCCATGGACTGTAACCTACCAGGCTTCTCTGTCCGTGGGATTTTCCAGGCAAGAGTACTGGAGTGGGTTGCCATTTCCTTCTCCAGGACGATATCACTAAGTTCTGGCAATTTTGCCTGGCCAGTGTCTTTCCAATCCATACAATTCTCTCCTTCTCAGCTGCCACCACCCCAGTCCAAAACATCATCAACCTTCCCTGGACTTATGCAACAGTGTCTTTAATGATCTTCCAGTTTCTACTCTTGCTCCCTCTACAATCTGTTCTCCACATGATAGCCATTGAACTAAAAATGCAAATCTGATCATTTCACTTCCCTCCTTAACCCTTCAAAATGTACCCTGCTTTTATAATAAAACCTGAAAGCCTTATCGTGTCCATGGACACAGAAGTTAGACCCGGGCAATTAGAAGCACATCACCACCTAACCTGTCCTTGGAATGTGCATTCTGCCCACAGTGGGAGCCCTTTTCCAGGAAGCGGCCTTGAAAGAGCAGTGTGCTGTTGTTCAGTCGCTATGTCGTGTGTGACACCTCTTTTGTGACCCCATGGACTATAGCCCACCAGGCTCTTCTATCCTTTGGGATTCTCCAGGAAAGGGTATTGGAGTGGGTTGCCATTTCCTTCTCTGAGTGTGTTGTTGAGACTATCAATTGGTATGCAGGAGTAAACCCAATTAAAGCTCTTGTATAAACTCTTACTCATCAGGGAGATAGGTGGGGTGAAGTGATTGACTCATTTTCTGGCCTCCCAAGACAAACTTGTATGCCAGTTCCTTTGCTTATTAAAACTACCACCCTCCAGTCTGGAGTAATCTGCCTTTTTCTTTGATTTCTCACTGCCCCTCATGCATAAGGATCAGCTTCATATTTTACCTGGGAAGCTTCCCAGATTTCGAACCAACAGTCTATTTTACATGCATTACTGTATTCTATTGATTTTAATGTCTACTCTTTTGTCAGTATCCTCATTTAACATTGCTTTATTGTATAAGTATTGAAATTAGGTAATGCAAATTCCTCAACCAGTATTTCTCCATTTGTTAAGGTCTTCTTTAAATTTCCTTGGCAATGTTTTGCAGGTTTTGGAGTTCAAGTTCTGCACATTTTTCATTAAATTTATTGTGAACTTCTTTTTAAAGTCATTACAGATGGAGGCTCTTATTTTGTTCTGTGTTCAATCTTGTTATTCATTTATCAAATGTGTAGTTCAATCTTCTCTTTCATTCTTGAAATTTTTAGTGATTATATTCTCTGTTTTATTTTAAATAACAAAGCTACATTTTTATCCATCTCTTCACCTTTTTAAGCAGCATATTTGTCTTATTTGATTAATGTCTGCATTTTATTTTATTTCTACTGGCTACATTGTGATTGATTTATTCTTCATGTTATTTCTAGCTTCATGTTCTAGGGACATAGATCACTGAATTTTAAACTTTTCTTTAAATTTAAAAGAACATAAATACCTAATATGAACATTGAAATTTTATCCAAGTATTGCTTTAATAGACCAAAATAATTTGATATGTGCTGTTTTTATCATTGTTCAAAATATTTTTAATGATTTTCTTTGACACATAATTTATTTAGAAATCAGAATGTACTTCTGATTTCAGAATTATTTTATTTTGCTGATATCTAAATTACTATTGTTTTATGTTTAGAGCTCTTTCTCTCTGGTGTATTCTTTAATATACTGAGACTTACTTCATGACTGGCATATATTCTGTCCTACTGCTAGTGCGATGATGTGTACTTGAAGAGAATGTCAATTTGTAAAGTCTGTAGTTTGGGAGTTTGGTGTTCCATAAATGTTAATTATGGTATGTGATTGATTGTATCATTCAGATTTTCTGTGTCCATACTGAAATTATGTCAAGTTACTATATCAGTTACTAAGAGGGGGAAGTTAATGTCATTCACTGTGATTTTACTGTCAGTGTTCACTCTATATACTTAAAATTTCTGACATTAAATACAAATACATTTATAATTGTTATAACTTCCTAATATGTTAACCATTTATCAATAGTGAGTATTATTTTTGCATTAATGTTTGTTTTAGTTTGTTTTGTTTTTTGGGCTTTTAGCATTTCAGCCAGACTCTCATGCCTGTGTTTTCCTGAGCATGATATATATTTTATAGCTCATTATTTTTACCTGTCTGTGTCAATATATTGTAAGTTCATTTCTTATAGGCAGTGTATAGTTGCATATTCTTTTTCTTAGGCAGTCTAGCAATTTCTGTCTTTATTAGGGAGTTTAATACATTTAATTAATGTTTGCTGATATGGTTATTTTAAGGTCTGCTGTCTTGTTTGTTTTTTGTTTCTTTCTTATTTGTTTTCTTATTCTGTCTTCCTTTGGTTTCTCAGTTTGTCTTTTCCTGTCTACATGTATGCTAATGACTATTTTACTGTCTACATGTATGCTAATGACTATTGTTAATATTCAATTTTTATTAATTAGGTTTCTAGCCATATCTTTTGTAGAAGGCAATGGCACCCCACTCCAGTACTCTTGCCTGGAAAATCCCATGGATGGAGGAGCCTGGTGGGCTGCAGTCCATGGGGTCACTGAGGGTCGGACACGACTGAGCAACTTCCCTTTCACTTTTCACTTTCATCATTGGAGAAGGAAATGGCAACCCACTCCAGTGTTCTTGCCTGGAGAATCCCAGGGATGGGGAAGCATGGTGGGCTGCCGTCTATCGGGTCACACAGAGTTGGACACAACTGAAGCGACTTAGCAGCAGCAGCCACATCTTTTATAATATGTTTTAGTAGTTTCCTTGGATATTAAAATATTTATTGTTGACATCACAATTTATTAGCATTAGTATTAAATTATATTAGGCTATATATTGAAAATTCACAATCATGTATTTCCTTTTTTCTCTCTGAAGTGTTACATAGCGTGTATATATATTTTTCATCATTGTAAACCCATAGGCCTTAATTTTAAAAAGAACTAAATATAACAAAATTATACATAGTCCTTTATATTTATGAGTACATGTATATTGTCATCCAGCTTATTTAATTTATATATAGAGTACATCATGAGATATGCTGGGTTGGATGAAGCACAAGCTGGAATCTAGATTGCTGGGAGAAATATCAATGACCTCAGATATGCAGATGACACCGCCCTTATGGCAAAAAGCGAAGAACTAAAGAATCTCTTAATGAAAGTGAAAGAGGAGAGTCAAAAAGTTGGCTTAAACCTCAACATTCAGAAAACTAAGATCATAGTATCTGGCTCCATCACTTCATGGCAAATAGATGGAGAAACAATGGAAACAGTCAGCAACTTTAATTTTTTGGGTTCCAAAATCACTGCAAATGGTGACTTGCTGCCATGAAATTGAAAGACACTTGCTCCTTGGAAGAAAAGTTATGACCAACCTAGACAGCATATTAAAAAGCAGAGACATTACTTTGCTAACAAAGGTCCATCTAGTCAAAGCTTTGGTTTTTCCAGTAGTCATGTATGGATGTGAGAGTTGGACTATAAAGAAAGCTAAGCATCAAAGAATTGATGCTTTTGAACTGTGATGTTGGAGAAGACTCTTGAGAGTTCCTTGGACTGCAAGGAGATCCAACCAGTCCATCCTAAAGGAAATCAGTCCTGAATATTCATTGGGAGGGCTGATGCTGAAGCTGAAACTCCAATGCTTCAGCCACCTCATGTGAAGAACTGACTCATTTGAAAAGACCCTGATGCTGGGAAAGATTGAGGGCGGTAGGAGAAGGGGATGACAGAGGATGAGATGGTTGGATAGGATAACCAACTCAATGGACATGAGTCTGCGTAAACTTTGGGAGTTGGTAATGGACAGGGAGGCCTGGCATGCTGCAGTCCATGAGGTCATAAAGAGTCGGACAGGGCAGAGCAACTGAACTGAACCTAAGTGAACATGTGCACAACAAGCTTTGCTCTTCATTTGTTTATATATATCACAGTTGTGATCTAATGTAATTTCATTTCAGCCTCAAAAATTTACTTTAGAGTGTATCTGTAGTATAGGTATACTGGTGATAATTTTTTTTAATATTTACTTATTTACTTACCTACATACTTGTAATTTCTTCAAGATGATAGAGCAACTAAACATTATGAATTATTTATATTCCATTTCCCTTGATTAGCTCTATATTTGTTTCATTTCAATGATTACTCTGGATCATATATTACTCTGCAGTATTTAATCTTAAGTCACAGAAGTCTAATACAAATTAATTTAATTAACTATTACCAGGTAATACAAGTAACTCAGAAAAATTATCAGCTAGCAAATCCTATTTTTACTTAAGATAAATCTCTGTTTTAACCATGTAACATTATGGGGAAATAAAATAGAAGAGTCAGTCTTTAAAAATATTTGGAACAAAAACTCTAATTTTGTTGACTGTTTAATATTAATAGATGATATGAGAGGTAAGAAAAGAATAAATTATGGAGAAGATGGAAAATGATCAAACTCAGTAAAAAGAAAAAAAGGCTAAAGAGAGTAGGACAAAAGTAAATATCACAAAATACACAGGGGAAAAAAACATGGGAAATTATAAGAAATAATATACCTTATATCTCAAATAAAAATATTTTATATTTTTCTATATTGAGATATTCAGTTGGAAAATGACACATACTCTGCTTACATCTAAACAGAAATACATTTCCATTATATGCCTACAAGCCTGTATTTTTCTGTGATGACATTTATAATATCTTTTCTGACAATTTAAACAACTTGACCAAAATAAAAATTAGGTAAGCTAAGTTAAATTGAAATATTATACCCTTAAACTATAGATGACATAATCCTAGAATTAAGAAATAGATACAAGAGATGAGATGGAAGTCACTAAGATCCACAGTTTCATAAGACACCACAATATTCAATTCAAACCTTATGGTAGATTTAACAGCCTAAGCTGAAATATATTTATAATAATGAAAAAATATCATACTGTATTTTACTTTTATAATAGTTTGAATTTTTTCTTAACTAAATTGTATTTATTTGTTGCTTTCCCATGTAGTAAACTTGGAATTTTTCTCATCTTTATGATAAAATTTCTAAAAATGCAAATTTCAACTTAGTACAAAAAGTGTTCGGTTTCTGTTATTAACCATATGTGGGTTATTAGTTAAGGGAATTGGTGGCTGTACTGTTTTCTTCTTTAGATAGTCTCTTTTATATCACAAAGTTTATAAATCTTGAATATACGTTTTATGGAATCTTTTCAGGTAGAATTTCTGTTTAGAATCTGATAACAAAGGCTACTTACATGATTTGGAAGAGGGAATTGAAAAGGAAACCACTGTTGTTCTTGAGCCATTGGGGTAGGCGTGGTTTGAGGATAGAAGGCTAAAGCCTTGTTTGCTGGCAACTTTGTTTGGAGTCTACCTGCTCATTAGGCGCCTCACTGCTTTGCACAGATCAGATCATTAACAGATGTGTCCTCTGATTCCTGCAACCCCTGTGCCTTTAGATTTGTTGAAGCTAGTGGAGATCTTCCCTAACTCTTGCTTTCAAAATCCTAGCAGTGATTTTGTAAAGTCTCTCCATTAGTGCATGCTAAGTCGCTTAGTCATGTCTGACTTTTTGCAACCCCGTGTGTTGTACCCAACCAGGCTCCTCTGTCCATGGGATTCTCCAGGCACGAATACTGGAGTGCGTTGTCATTCCCTTTTCCAGGGGACCTTCCTGACCCAGGGATTGAACCTTGGTCTCCTGCATTGTAGGCAGATTCTTTACCATCTGAGCCACCAGGGAAGCCCTTCTTCTTTAGAGGAGACAGCAAACAACTGCTGCTGCTGCTGCTGCTGCTAAGTCACGTCAGCTGTGTCTGACTCTGTGTGACCCCATAGACGGCAGCCCACCAGGCTCCCATCCCTGGGATTCTCCAGGCAAGAACACTGGAGTGGGTTGCCATTTCCTCCTCCAGTGCATGAAAGGGAAAAGTGAAAGTGAAGTCGCTCAGTCGTGTCCGACTCTTCTCGACCCCTTGGACTATAGCCTACCAGGCTCCTCTGTCCATGGGATTTCCCAAGCAAGAGTACTGGAGTGGGTTGCCATTGCCTTCTCTGCAAACAACTGGAAAAGAGACAAAAAACTGCTCTGGTTGCCAAGTAACCCAACAGAGAATATCCCAGTTCTTTGCTACTCTTTATTGCAATTCTTTTGTTTTGTTTGATTTCCTACAAGCTGCTCTCCAGTTTTCAATCACACCAAGCTCTATCACATGCCTTTGTCCCTGACTATCACACCACCTTGCTGTCATCAAAGTGAGCAATGACTTCTTCATTACTAAATTCAGTGATCAGTGATTATTGTTCATCTCACTTGACAGTTCAACTCCCTTTGACCTACTTATTTTACTTGACTTCCAAAATACTATATTTTCTTAGTTTTTCTTCTATCTCATTAGCTGCTCCTTTTAAATCTCTTTGGCTGTTTCGACTATTCAACCAGTGTTCCAAATTTCTCCCCAGGGTTCTCTTTTCTATGTATTTTGACTGTCTTGATGATCTCATCCCATCTCATAATTTTATTTATTTATGTATTTTGACTGTACTGCATGGCTCATGGGTTCTTAGTTCCTCAACTAGGAGTCAATCCCATGCCTCTTGAAGTGAAAGTGTGGAGTCTTAATCACTGGACCTCAAGGGAATTCCCCCGTTGCATAATTTTAAATCTGTCTATAATGGTTATTTATATTTCTTTCCAAAAATTCTCAACTTACTTTGTATACATAAATGCCTACTGGAGATATCTACTCAAATACCTTTCATGAAAAGATGCCTCTATGTTTAAAACATATCTTGAATCCAACCACCTTTTACACTCTTCACTTTGACCCCCTGGTCTTAGCCACTATTTTTTCACTTGAATTACCACAATGGGTAGTATATCCCCCTGCTTCCAGTTTTATCTTCCATGGTCTATTGTAAACACAGGCCAGCCAAACTGGTTTTAATCATAGTGCAAATTGTGTTTCTTTTGTAGTCAAGACCTCCATGGCCCTTTGTTCAGCACAAATAAAACCTTAAATCCTCATAATCTCCCCAAATCCTTTCCCCACCAATTACATATCTATTTTTCTCCCTGAATTCCATTGTAATCACAATGCCCTGCCTTTTATCCCCTTTTGCCAATCATACAGGAAATTCTATCTTTATGACTGTATAATTCCTTTTAGTATCATTAGTCATCGCAAATCCACAGTGCCAATGTCTTTTCTCAGGTTCTTAAATGTTTTGCCTGGATTGTTATAAATCTCCAATTTCTTTTCTAATCTCTAGATTTTTGTTATTGCAATCAATGTATACCTTACATGCCATAATGATCTTCCTAAATTATAAATCTGATCTGGTAAAGCCACTGTTCAAAAACATCAAATTATATTCCACACATTTGAAGAAAGTCAGCATATTTTTTACAGTTGAGTCTCTTCAGCTCTATAACCTTTTTTTTTTTTTTTTTTGACCATTATGCTGATTTCTTCATTCATAGAATATATTCTATAATTTCACACTTCAAGACTTCTGCCTAAGTTACTGCTCTTGCTGGAAGCCTTCCTTATTTCTCAGTTTTCATCTTTCTCACTTTGGCCTAGATCAATTTATTATTTAACTGATTATCTAAGAAGCCTTTTTGAGTTATCCAGTACCCCTGAGAAGCATTTAAACTTGTGTTGATGGTATTAACAATGATCTCCTTAGAAGATAAGGACCTTTTTTAAAAAAAAGTAATCACAATCCTTAATATTACATAGAGTTTTCCTAAGAAATTAAATGACCTAAATAGTGTGTCATCTTGTCAATTTCCCCATTTGCAGCATAGTGATAATATTTAGCCTGTCTGCCTTCACCACTGATAGACATAAGTAAGATGTGTCAGGGGAGTTCATAGATTTCCCAGTTCTGTCTCGCCACAGCAAAAATGTAAAGCAAGGGATGGAGCAGTGTTACAGCTCAGTTTTATTTGGCAAGCAAAGGGAAATACATCTTCCAGGCGTGAGGACTGGCCTACCCAAAAGACACAAAGAGAAGAGAGGCCCTGGCTCAATTTTAGCTCCTCTTTGTATCCGTTTTTTTTTATCCTCCCCCTGGTCCTGCCCTATGTAAACTGGGATGGCTAGGAGGGCTGTTGAACTGAAGTTCTCACTCCGGTCCTTGGACCTTCCTTTGTTCTCTTTTCATAGGCTTTTTCCTTTCTTTGTCTTTTAACCACCACCATTATGGACTCCTTTTTTCTATTTTAACTCCCTAACAGATGCATGTGCTATACTTTCTCAACTGGTAAGCTTGATAAAAATGTCAGTGCTATTCCCTGAGATGTCCCTTTCCTGAAGAAACCTCTGTTGATATTGGAAAGCTATAGCAGAATCATGAAGGGGAGTTTTTTCTTGAATTTTTGAACATAGACGGAAAAGGGTAAGTTTGTTAGTGTATTTTTGATTGACAAAAGCCATTCCTGGTGTTGCTATCTAGCATAATACCTCAAGATTTATCCAAGTTCTCACAAATGACAGCATTTCTATTTTTAAGGCTCAATAATATTACATTGTACATATATACAACATATTTTCTTTGTCCATTTTTCCACTAATGAACACTTAGATTGCTTCCATGTTTTGGCTACTGTGAATAATGCAACAGTAAACGTGTGAGAGTGAAAATATCTTTTTGAGTTAGTGATTTCTGTTTCTTTCAGATAAATAGCCTGAAATGTAATTGGTAGATCATATATTAATTCTATTGTTTACTTTTTTGAGGAACCTCCATACTGTTTTGCATCATGGCTGCTCCAATTAACATTTCCATCAACAATGAAAAAGGGTTCCCTTATCTCCACAGCTTTACCAACACTTGTTATTTCTTCCCTTATTGAGAATAGCCATTCTAACAGCTATGAGGAGATAACATTATATTTTCAACTTGAATTTCCCTCTGTTTTAGTGATGTATAGCATGTTTTCAAGTACCCGTTGCCCATCTTTATCTTCTTTGGAAAAATATCTGTTCATCCTCTGCCCATTGTTTAATTGGATTGTTTGCTTTTGTGCTATTGAATTGAGTTCTTAATGTATTTTGAATATTAATGCCTTATTGAATACATGATTTGCCAGTATTTTCTCCTGTTTCATAAGCTTTTTCATGTTGATTATGGTTTCTTTTTGCTGTGCAGAAACTTTTTAGTTTGATGTAATCCAACTGGTTTACTTGTGGGGTTTTTTATCTTGCTTTTAGTGTCAAATCCAAAAAAAAAAAAATCACCAAGACTGTAGTCAAGGAGCTAATTATCTGTTTTCTTCTAGGAGTTTTACAGTTTCAAGTCTCATGTTCTAATCTTTAATCCATTTTGAGTTAATTTTTGTATAAATAGTGGACCATTTTAATTTTTTTCTCTGTCCAGTCTTCCCAACACAACTTGTAGAAGACACTGCTCTTTCCCCAAAGCATATTCTTGGTTTTTTTGTTGTAAATTAATAAACCATATATGTGTGGGTTTATTTCTGGAGTTTCTTTTCTGTTCTCTTTTGTCCACTGATCTCTTCAGTTCAATTCAGTTGCTCAGTTGTGTCTGACTCTTTGTAACCCCCATGGACTGCAGCACGCCAGGCCTCCCTGTCCATCATTAACTCCTGGAGCTTACTCAAACTCATGTCCATCGGGTCAGTGATGCAATCCAACAATCTCATCTCTGTCATCCCTTTCTCCTCCCGCCTTCAGTCTTTCCCAGCATCAGGGTCTTTTCAAATAAGTCAGTTCTTTGCATTAGGTGGCCAAAGCATTGGAGTTTCAGCTTCAGCATCAGTCTTTCCAATGAATATTCAGGACTGATTTCCTTTAGGATTGACTGGTTGGATCTCCTTGCTGTCCAAAGTACTCTGGAGTTTTCTCCAAACACCACAGTTCAAAAGCATCAATTCTTTGGTGCTCAGCTTTCTTTATAGTCCAACTCTCATATCTGTACATGACTACAGAAAAAACCATACTTTGATTAGATGGACTTTTGCTAGCAAAATAATGTCTCTGCTTTTTAATATACTGTCTAAGTTGGTCATAGTTTTTCTTCCAAGGAGCAGGTGTCTTTTAATTTAATGGCTGCAGTCACCATCTGCAGTGATTTTGGGGTCCCCCAAAATAAAGTCTCTCACTGTTTCCATTGTTTCTCCATCTATTTGCCATGAAGTGATGGGACCAGGTACCATGATCTTAGTTTTCTGAAGGTTGAGTTTTAAGCCAATTTTTTCACTCTCCTCTTTCCCTTTCATCAAAATTCTCCTTAGTTCTTCCTCATTTTCTGCCATAAGAGTGGTGTCATCTGCATATCTGAGGTTATTGATATTTCTCCCAGCAATCTTATTCCAGCTTGTGCTTTATCCAGCCTGGCATTTTGCATTATCTCTATGTCTGTATGTCTGTATTTATACCATTACCATGTTTTTTTTGATTCCTATATCTTTAAAATCCAGTTTAAGATCAGTAAGTGTGATGCCCCCAGCTATATTCTTATTTCTCAACATTGACTGACTATATGGGTTTTTTGTGGTTCCATACAACTTTTAGAATTGTTTTATTTATGTGAAAAGTGCCATTGAAATTCTGATAGGAATTATACTGAATTTGTAGATTTCTTTGGGTAGTATGGAAAACAGTATTGATTCTTCCACTCTATGAGCATGAATATATTTTTTCATGAGGTTTTTTTCAATTTATTTCATCAGTGTCTTGAATTTTTCAGTTGTACATGTCTTTTGCTTACATTTTGAAAAAAATGATTTATACACATATTTTAAACATTAAAAGATGCTTACTCCTTGGAAGAAAAGTTATGACCAACCTAGATAGCATATTCAGAGAAGGTAATGGCACCCCACTCCAGTAATCTTGCCTGGAAAATCCCATGGATGGAGGACCCTGGTAGGCTGAAGTCCATGGGGTCACTAAGAGTTGGACACGACTGAGTGATTTCACTTTTACTTTTCACTTTCATGCATTGGAGAAGGAAATGGCAACCCACTCCAGTGTTCTTGCCTGGAGAATCCCAGGGACGGGGGAGCCTGGTGGGCTGCCGTCTATCGGGTCACACAGAGTCAGACACGACTGAAGCAACTTAGCAGATAGCATATTGAAAAGCAGCGACATTACTTTGCCAACCAAGGTTCGTCTAGTCAAGGCTATGGTTTTTCCAGTGGTCATGTATGGATGTGAGAGTTGGACTGTGAAGAAAACGGAGTGCCGAAGAATTGATGCTTTTGAACTGTGGTGTTGAAGAAGACTCTTGAGAGTCTCTTGGTCTGAAATAAGATCCAAACAGTCCATTCTAAAGGAGACCAGCCCTGGGATTTCTTTGGAAGGAATGATGCTAAAGCTGAAACTCCAGTACTTTGGCCACCTCATGCGAAGAGTTGACTCATTGGAAAAGACTCTGATGCTGGGAGGGATTGGGGGCAGGAGGAGAAGGGGACGACAGAGGATGAGATGGCTGGATGGCATCACTGACTCAATGGACATGAGTCTGAATGAACTCTGGGAGTTGGTGATGGATGGGGAGGCCTGGCGTGCTGTGATTCATGGGGTTGCAAAGAATCAGACACGACTGAGTGACTAAACTGAACTGAATATTATTTAAAAGAAATATTATCTATTAATATGAAAAGAATGTCCATTAAAAATTCCAATGATGATTACTGCTGTGAAACCTCATTCTTGGAATTGACCAAGAATTCCTAAGCTTTGCCAATATCTGATGGTTACTTTGACCCTTGGTTTGAGGATCTCATTGTCTGGTAACTCTAAATGGTGATAGATTAATATATTCAGATTATGTGAGAAGATATGTAGAGGAATTCATTTGAGAGATGAAAAATGGGAGAAAATGTCAACCCTCTCATTATTTTTAAGAAGGAAAGTGCCCCAGAAATAGCTAACTATAAAACAATATTGATAAGTATTAGTACTTGTATTTTTTTGTGCACTGAAAAATAAAACATAACAAGCAATAAATTCAAATTATGCATATTCCTGAAAATCTTTCAGAATATGGGCAATGAAGAAAAAGACTATACCTCTGTCAAAAGAATTTTGAGAACTTATAAAATAATTTATTTTATATTGCTTTCTCTCATTGAATTTA
The DNA here is from genome assembly GCF_003369695.1 of Bos indicus x Bos taurus. Taxonomy (NCBI): domain Eukaryota; kingdom Metazoa; phylum Chordata; class Mammalia; order Artiodactyla; family Bovidae; genus Bos; species Bos indicus x Bos taurus. Next base: position 57,975,659 of record NC_040087.1, read on the forward strand.
ATTTTTATGATTCTTAGATTACATTTTAAACTCTTATTAAATCAGACTTGGAAAATTGCGTGAATAAAAATTATACTTTGTTACAATTTTTACTGAGTAATATTCTATTTTTGCTATAGAATTTAGGTAAAGAATAAATATTTTATTTGACAGTTTGTCACAAAGTCTCTGAAAATTTAGAAAATTAGATTTAAAGTTGACAAAATAACTTCAAAAATGACTTTTAAGGCTTTGTGTATATATATTATTTCCCTTTCTTAAAAGCAGTTAAAAAGAAAATGCTTTTCTGCTCATCATTTTTATGACATGTATGGGAAATATTTTGAAATTTCTTTCCTTCCATTTGAAATAGTAATAATGGAGAGAGGAATAATACTGTTTATACATGGCTCAACCACAGATTTGTGCTTGTAATTTTTGATTGAATATCACATCATAGGTCAAGTGCTAAAAGTGTGAATATTAGTGAAAATTTAAAGTTACAGGATTTCCACTTTTATTAGGATCAAATACGCCAAATTATACAATGAGTTTGGCAAATACAATGATTTCAGATGGACAGTCAGTGATTTAGGGGGGTATAATGCATCTGCTCTTATAGCAACACTTTAACCCCTACAATGTGCATTAAATATTCTAATGTAACTGTAACTTTGAACTATATACTCATGCCTTACAAGCCATATATGTGTGTTTAGTCGCTCAGTGGTGTCTGACTCTGTGACCCTATGGGGATTCTTCAGGCAAGAATACTGGAGTGAATTGCCATGCCCCACTCCAGGAGATCTTCCCAACCCAGGGATAGAACCCAGGTCTCCTGCACTGCAGGCAGATTCTTTACTGTCTGAATCATGAGGGAAGCCCAAATATGTATTTACGTGTAAAACGATGTGAAATCAAACCTGGCCCATAGGAAAAAGACTTTGATATCACAGGTATTTCTGTGAACCAACGTTATTTTGCAATTAAATGCCAAAGGAAGTAAAATAAACTTTCATTATCACTCATTCCCATGACAAAACCTATGTTAAAAGTGTTTTTTAGCATAGATTTCTTTAACATAGGTTTTGTGTTTTTTATAAGACCTTATATAATGGACATCATATCACCGACTCAATGGACATGAATCTGAGCAAACTTCGGGAGATAGTGAAGGACAGAGGAGGTTGGTGTGCTACAATCCATGGTGTTATAAAGAGTTGGACATGACTTAGTGAGTGAACAAGAATAAGAACAAATATAATGAAGTTTTATATTTGCTATCAATCATGCAAGTGTTTAAAATTCAAAGTAATATAAAAAGAATGTCATAGACCATGAACTGTCCAAAGTTTATCAGTATGTAAAAATCTTGTTATTATATGATGCTGTTACAATATTCATAGTTAATTTCCAAATAGGAAATATATTGAGTTTACAGAAAGAAAATAACTTGTTTCTTCAAAATTTAATGATGGTTTCCTGCAGCATGTTAAATGTGAATGATGCTGAAAAGGAGGCATATAATAATTTGAGAAAGGTAGTTGAAGATATACCTTGTGAACAAAGAGCCAGACCCGCTACATTTATTGACTTGCTTAAATGAGGAGATGACAGAGAAAAAAGTTTTTCTCATACTCATATGATTTAGATAATATGCTCATGGATACAAAATCTGTCTTTAACATTTCCTAGCTTTGTAAGCTTGGACAAAGAAACTGTTCTTTACCTGGAAAATAGGGAAAGATTTATCTAAAATATACTCATAAGGAAAAGGTGACTTAAAAATCCAACTTGGAAAGCTATGTATATTTAAATTTTCTTTCCCCTTAATTATTTTTGAAATTATTTAGAATTAAGATATAATTCATACCCCATAAAATTTATTCTTTGAAAGCATACATTTAGTTGCAATTTTTAGTATTTTCATAAAGTTGTACAACTGTCACTACTAATTCCAAAATATTTCATCACCCTAAAAAGAGATGCTACCCATTAAGAGTTACCCAATTCACCTTTCCATGACCCTGGCAACTCCCAAGCTACTTCCTATATCTCTGAATTTGTGTGTTTTGTACATATCCAATTAGTTGAACTCAAATCTATGTAGTTCCAGGAAAAATCATCTCTATCAATTTCAGGGAGATACAATCAACTTTAGCTGCATTTTATTGATAGTTATTTTTAATACATATTTTATTGAGATATAATTGACATTTGTAATATTGTCCTGGATTCAGGTGTACAGTATATGATTTGATATATGTGATACATTGTGAAATGATTATCACAAGTTTATTTTTTTATATTATATATGCCTACATATATGATGTATTATATGGAAGTGTAGCTGATTGACAGTTTGATTGTTTCAGGTACACAGCAGAGTGACTCAATGAAACATATACACGTATCCATTCTCTCCCAAATATCCCTCCCATCCAGGACTCCACATAACATTCAGCAGAGTTCCCTGTGCTATACAATAGGTCCTTTTTGGTTATCCATTTAAAATATAGTAGTATGTACATGTTGACCTCAAACTCCCTAACTATCCCATCCCCCTTCCTTTCCCTCATGGTAACCATAAATTTTTATTTAAGTCTATAAATCTGTTTTATAAGTAAGTTTGTTTGTATTATTTCTTTGTAGAGTCCCACATATAAAGGATATTATACAATATTTCTCTGAGTTACATTACTCAGTATGACAATCTGTAGGACCACCTATGTTGCTACAAATGGTATTATTTCATTATTTTTTTATTGCTGGATAATATTTTGTTGTATATAGATACCACATCTTCCTTATCTGGATATATGCCCAGAAGAAGGATTACAAGGTTATATTTTAGTTTTTTAAGCAACTTCCATACTGTTTTCCATAGCGGGCTGTACCGATTTACATTTCCACCAACAGTGCAGGAGAGTTAACTTAATTGTGAAATTTGCATATATGTGTTCCTATGTCTGCTTAAAAACTGTCAACCTATGATTTTTTTTATTATTAAACTACATATATGGTTAATTCATTGTCTTGGGTTGGCTTTTATTGATAGGAGGAGTTTACCATGAATTTTTGAACAATTTTTATTTTTGTTTTCTCTCTTAATAAAGTTTATGAGAAAGTGTGAATAGAGAAAAATATCTGGTTCTTTACATCTCGGTTAATGTATTTTACAGTACTCTTAATTTTAATTGATAAAATGTCCTGCTATTAAATTCTATTAAATTAACATTTCCTCATAATCCCTGGTGTTTTCTGCAGTCCAGTGTTGTTTGGAAAATATCTGCTATGCTTATTCTTGTTTCTTTATAGATTAGCTATCTTTGTTCCCAATAAACCATTAGAAATAGTGGACATGTTTTTTAAATGTGATTTTTAAAGATCACATTTGGCACCTGTTTTTAGGTCAAAGGGGCTCGATGAGTGCCTAACATAATTAATGAAAATAGAAAGATATCAGAGTATAATCAACATATATCTCAAATACAATGCAATACATGTGAGAGACTATATATATATATATATATATACACACACACACACACACACATACATATAATAGAATATGTAGAGAGAGAAAGAGAGAGAAAAAATATGTATATATATATAGAGTCAGAGACAGGGAAAGAGAAGATGAACAGAGATATGGAAAAAACATATATAAAATACAGATTAGATTTTTAACCTAAATTCTAAATTGTCTGATGAGCATGATGTCATATGAGTTGATCTAGGAAGAATATAGATAGATGGAAAACATATTCAAGAAAATGTATACTTAATAAGAAGATTGGAAACATGATCAGGAGCCTGATTATAAATAGTTATTTTACAACATGATAAGAATTTTAAGTGTCGCGGAAATTCACTGAAGGTGTCATCATGGGACTAACACATTCAGAAGTGTTCTTAAAATAGATCACACTGGGTGAGCAGACAAGCTGAAAGCAAACTCAGGGAGAGAAGAAGGGGATGTATTGTGATAACCCTTGTGAGAAATCATGACTTGGAATTAAGCGTTGGGGAACAAAACCGAAATGGAGAGAAGTGAATGTATTTCAGATAGAAGAGGAGGGATAGACTGGACCTGGGATACATAGAATCTAGAGAATAAATGAAAATGATAACAATGACTAAGTAATCAACATGGAATCCGGGGCTAAACAGGATACAAAAACAATGGCTTACAAGTTTGAAGAATGAGAAATAGGGTAGGTGGTTTGAAAAAAAAAAAAAAAAACAAATTAAATCCTGAGTTATCTTAATTTTGAAATAGCTGATAGAAATTCAAGTTTTAGAAGTCATGTCTGAGGACCAGGTGTGATCAGTTTATTATTTACTGAAAACAGTAACATCTAAATTGAAATAGAAAAGATATGTAGGAATTATTCAAACACAGTTACTCTTTAGCCTAACATACTAGACTCCTTGTAAACAGCTTTCTCTGTCTCTTTCAAGCCTATCTCCAAACGGTCATTTTTTTGATTCTTCTGTTCTATCAATATTGATTTATTCAATCTTCTTTCAGAATTAATTGCTATATGCTACCTTCACCTACATTTAATCTGCCATTCTAATGAGAGTATTAATAAATCATTTACTGGGGTGGTTATCAGTTATGTATTTAATATATTATTACTAATCTCCTGGTGATGGCTTAGTTTCTAAGTCATGTCCAACTCCTGTGAACCCATGGACTATAGCCCACCAGGGTACGCTGTCTGTGGGATTTTTCAGGCAAGAATACTGGAGTGGGTTGCCATTTCCTTCTTTAGCGGATCTTCCCAATCCAGGTATCAAACCCCCATCTCCTGCACTGCAGGCAGATTCTTTATCAACTGAGCCACCAAAATAGAATGGAATGATTGTATAACCTCCAAGACATTTTCTAATATATATGTATATAGTCTATAAATATGTAATTTGTCAATATTTTAAGTTGTGAGAGTACAAAATATATATTTGTGATTTATTTTCAAGTCATTGTAATTGTTACATTTCAGAAGCTTAAGTCTTCAAGTAGCTTGTGTCCTGAAGCTATACACTTCACTCTTGCTTTGCTAATGCTAATCCTAGATACTTACCACATGAGTTTACCAATAAGATAAAAGCATATCAGATTAAGAATGAACAAAATAGTATTGGAATGTGAGTATTTAATGACATGGTGGCTAGCATTATCTCTGTCTTGCTAGCAAATTTCTAACATTTACTTTAGCCAAAGGATAAAGCAATGCGTTTCCGTAAACTAAAGGCTGGTCTGCTTATGGTAGCATGTAAACTGTGTACAATGTCTTCATTTTTTCATAAGTCACCAGTCATACCTTGCTTCCTTCATCACCCTTCCTTCAGCACCCTTTATTCAGTGGTGAAGGTGACTGTCTCACTGATTGATAGTCCCATCAATTGGAAATCAATTTTTTGCACTTCTGTAAATTCTCCTAGATTATTTCATATTTTCTATAGAGAGAATTTATTTTGCCTCTACTAAACAACTAAGGAGGGACAGTACACCTTCCACCAATCAGGATGGAAATGATTAATCTAGGTTTTAGGCTTTGCACTGGCTATTAAATTGTCAAACCACCCTTATTCCCAGCTTCTCTCAATTGCAAAGCCAGCCTGCTTTCCCTGAACACTGTCTCCCACCAAGTCCCCCCGCCCCGCCCCACCCCCACTATTTGTATCCACTGAAGTGAAGGTTTTCTCCTTGCCCACAAGAGCTTATACAAATTGGTGTTTCTAAGCCTCTCAGCTACCACTTTCCAGTTTGCAAATCCTTGACATAAACCCAGGGCAGAATAAAAGGCTCACTACCTTTGAATTTTCTCCTTTCTAGCCACTTGCCACACAACTCCTTTTGTTCCTAATGTTTTCCAGAAACTTATACCTACTATATTTTGTTTTGTTTTTTCTTCTTTCTAGTTTTTCAGTGCAAGATATTCTGAAAAAAATCATTTCTCTAATTGGAAAATTGTACCTATGAATCTTTACACCTAAACATTTCATATAATTAGAGCTACATTGTAATCATTACGTTTCACAGGTTTAATCCAGTTTGGGAGGTTGGCAACTCTCAGAGTTCTTAGCCTTGCTCTATGTGAGTTTGACTTTATCAAAAGGAATTAACTACAATCCAACATAAATATTCATTTATCATAAGGGAGATTAAGAGGCACAATGCAGTCACTGTGGATCCGCAGGAATTCTGAACTACATCTGGGCATGTATTTCCAGGTTAATCTATCCCATGGGAAAGAAATATTGCATGAATAGACCTAGTTTCTGCTTCATTGATATGTTTCCCCAAGTCCATTGATTTAAGGATTCTTGATTGCTACCTCAGGGATATTCCTTTTACTTTTTTCTCCACAAATAATCTCTTAGATAACCTTTTCTATGTTTACAATGCTCTAATTCTTGGGTACCAAGACTAATTGAACACTTTGGTATTAAAATAAGTAGAAAGTTATTATCTACAGAAATCTGTAATTAGATTAACAGGTTTCTGGATTTCACATAAAAATGTTTAATATTCACCTTAACATTGGCATATAAAATTTATATGAGTTCAGCATTTTTAAAACATGGCTTTACATTCCTTAACCAAAAATGTTATAGATAAAATGTTATGGCATTGAGACAAATGATTCTATTTTGATCAACATTTTACACTCTATCCTGGGATATCTGGAACACCATATACTTAGAAGGAAAGTTCCATCACTAGTTCCATCATTTCAAGTTTTGAATAGAAGCATATCAGTGAAGAAGAATGAATGTTGATTTAGTATTGTTGGCAGATCCTCTGGGAAATTTGTTGTTCATTTTTCTCATTTGTTACTTTTGAAAAAATTGCCTATGAAAAGATAAATAGCTTTCTCTGGTTGATTTCTATTCATAAAATATTTAGGAACCACGAGACCTTTTTACAGTCTGAATAATTTCCCATGTGTTTCAGCCCTGCTGAAGGCTTGGGCTCTTCACCAACAAAACTCATTTATCAAATGTGAGGGCTTCCTATATGTTTCTACTGTAGTTATCCTGCTTCTTTCTCATTGTTGTATCTTGGGAATGTTAGGTGACAGATCAGTTATCTTTGTAAACATAGGTCCTCAGGTCAAGAAATGAAGCATCTGAACAATTACATCTGTAATGATGTAGATTATAAAATTCTGAATTTTGAACCTGATGTCAGGATTGTGGTTGTTGTTCAGTCACTAAGTCATGTCTGATCTATGCAACTCCACAGACTGTAGTCCGCCAGGCTCCTCTGTCCATGGGATTTTTCAGGCAAGAATACTGGTGTGGGCTGCCATTTCTTGCTCCAGGGGATCTTCCCAGACCAGGGTTTGAACCTGCATCTCCTGCATCGGCAGGCAGAATCTGTACCATCTGAGCCACCAGGGAAGCACCATGATTATATATGTCTTTAAAACTTCCTTAGATAAACTGCCCATAATTGGAATGCACAAGAAGCATGAGTTTTGGGGACTTTGAGGTGGAAAATGATAAACTGGTTTCTGAAATTGTCCCCCTCCAAGTATCCCATGCCCCATTCAATATGACTTTATAGTTCTTTGAAGTGGTATCTGTTTTCCACTGGAAATGAATCTGGGCTGACTTTATGATTGCTTTTACCAGTATGATGTGTTGGAAGTGGTAGAATATCAATGAGTCTTGTAAGTCTAAGCCGAGAAGACCTTGCATGTTACACCATTCTCTAGGATATACACCATGCCATGAGAACAAGACCAGCTGGCCAACTTCCACATGTGGATGATACCATTGTAGATTAGCCAGCCCACACTATTCTTAACCCTAATGCCTGGGTGAGCACAGCTGAGTCCAGAGAACACTGCAACCATCAGCTGAACTAACTGGGCTTCTAGGTTTATTATTAATAAAAATAGTAAATGCTTCTTTTTAGAGCTACCAGTTTCGGGAGTAGTTTCTTATGCAGCAGTAATAATTAATACACATTCATCCTATTATTATTCTCAGAACTTTCAGTTCAGTTCAGTCACTCAATTGTGTCCGACTCTTTGCGACCCCATGAATCGCAGCATGCCAGGCCTCCCTGTCCATCACCAACTTCTGGAGTTCACCCAGACTCACGTCCATTGAGTCAGTGATGCCATCTCATCCTCTGTCATCCCCTTCTCCTCCTGCCCTCAAATCCCTCCCAGCATCAGAGTCTTTTCCAATGAGTCAACTCTTCTCATGAGTTGGCCAAAGTACTGGAGTTTCAGCTTTAGCATCATTCCTTCCAAAGAAATCCCAGGGCTGATCTCCTTCAGCATGGACTGGTTGGATCTCCTTGCAGTCCAAGGGACTCTCAAGAGTCTTCTCCAACACCACAGTTCAAAAGCATCAAATCTTCAGCGTTCAGCCTTCTTCACAGTCCAACTCTCACATCCATACATGACCACAGGAAAAACCATAGCCTTGAGTTATTTTAAATATTTGAAGAGTCTACATCATCCAGGTTTTGTGAAATGAGAAAATTTCATTGTCCTATGCTCAAACTCATTAGGGATTTATGTTAGGTTGAAAAATCAACTTCAGTGCAACATCTGACATATTCTTTGCTTTTTATTCCAGATCTTCTCACTTGTAAGTTCTTAATTTTTCGGGCATTATCTCCACATAATTTTACATGTACATTATAATTAATCACCATTTCTTTTTTTGGCATATAAAAATGTTTTCTTTATAGATCTCACAAACTTTAAGAAAATCCTCCATTTGTCAGACATTATTTGTGCATCTTATATGCAAGCTTAGATTAAGATTCTCCACTTAGTCAATATCAGACCTGACTCTTTCAATTCCATCTTTTTTTGTTGGCCATCTGTTGCTTTTCACTCTTTTTGGCAGTTAATTTTATACATAACATAATTTGCATCTGGAGATTTTATTACATATTCTTGATGAGTCACTCTAGTTTGTCCTATTGACATTCTCCTAAAACACTAGCCACATGCTATTCCTCATAATGAAGCAAAGCCTGACTCATGAAAAGTAAATAGTAAATAAAATAAACTCATCATTGCTTTTAAAGTGAAAATGGATATACAGCTACTTATAAATAGTTCATTCATTTTGTGTCAGACAATTTTCTAGCATGATTTTTGTGTCATATATAATAGTGCAAAATGGCTTCCAAAATTTGTAGTTTAGTTTCACATAAAGGTTTTATTTTATATAATATAATAAATTAGTTGCCTTACTGTGCTGTTTGCAACCTGTATGATCACTGATGTAGTGAGTCCTACAGACAGATATTGAGAGATTAGTTTGTATTTATCCTCCACTTCTGTTATTTCAACCAAAGCAACTCTTTAAAAGTATTAAATCAAGCCTCTCTGTCTCTCTCTCTCTCTCTCACACACACACACACCATATTAAAAATACAATGTGGTACAAACTGTTTAACTTTGATCTCTGATGTATGGTGGTTTCATAGTAAAAGCATTTTATCTTAGTAAATGACCATTCAGATAAAGAGTACACTAGACTATTTTTAGCCTCTTTTGGGGCTTCTCTGTGGCTCAGATGGTAAAGAATATGCCAGAACCTCAAATTTCATCCCTGGATCGAGAAGATCCCCTGGAGGAGGAAATGCTCATCCCTCCAATATTCTTGCCTGAAAAATTTCATGGACAGAGGAGCCTGGTGGACTACAGTCCATGGGGTATCAAAGAGTCCAACACAATTGAACAACTGAGCATGCATGCATTCATGCAAATGTATTAAATGGAAGAAGGAATATTATGCTCTTAAACTGTAAGGTGTGCCATCTGACCTCCCCATCTACCATCCTCTCTCTTATTTACTCGATTCTAGTGACACACCAGACTCTCCTCTGTTCCTTGAATATGCCAGGTGCAACCTCACCGTAGGCCCATTTCACTGGCTGTTACTTCCTGTCCCGAAAATCCATGGGTTTAAATATCTCACCTACTACTTCCATGTATGTATGTTTTTCAGTATTAATACTGCAGTGCTTATTCTTTATGAAAATATTCTGAGCAAAAATGATCTGTGTTACAAAGATGTAACCAATATATTTTCTGAGTCATCAACTCAGCATCAGAGTTTTGGTGGAAATATTAAATCCCTGTATTTTTCTTGAAAAGAAAATATTACCAAAGAAAGGTGATTTTATTTTCAGTCCTTAAAATATATTTTTCAACATTTCTTGCATTTAGTTCATGTAGGGCTTCCCTTGTAGCTTAGCTGGTAAAGAATCCGCCTGCAACACAGGAAATCTGGGTTCGATCCCTGGGTTGGGAAGATCCCCTGGAGAAGGGAAAGGCTACCCACTCCAGTATTCTGGCCTGAATTCCAGAATGCCATGGAGAATTCCATGAATCCATGGGGTCGCAAAGAGTTGGACAAGGCTAAGCTTCTTTCACTTAGTTCATGTAAGAAGAATTAAACTTCATTTATAAATTAGTCAAGAAAATTTAATGCAGTATGTAAATTTTATTTAGTAAGAAGAAACATTCTGTCTCCATAAAATAGTATTTAACAGTAAAATCTATCAAAGTTGCTCTAACAGAGATTAATATAATACATCATAAAAGAATAAGAGAGGAAGGTGGGGTGGGTTGTTAGATTACAACTATGTCGTGGAGGTCCTGCTAATTGATCACATGGCTTTAATTACCCTTTCCCAACATAGTGACAATCTATATTTTGCAGCTATTGAAATTTAAATTAGCAAATACAATGGAATGTTTTCTTTTAATCAAGCCCCAACTTAGAAATCATAAATTCAAATATGTGGTGAAACAAAAACTCAAATACTCGATTCTCTGATTTTCATCATGCATCCTTTTAGCATACTCGGTAAATCTATAATTCCTGATGTTGCATCTTAGAATATCCCTTGTTTTAACATCACTCAAGTAATTTCTACATCGTCTAATTTCATTTTTTTCTTTTGTTTCTCATGACTATATTCCATGGTTTGTAACATTACATATTTCAGGGTGTGTGTGTGTGTGAGAGACATTTACTGATCAGCAAATAGATGGAAATGTGGAAACGGTGGCAGATTTTATTTTCTTGGGCTCCAAAATCACTGTGGATGGTGACTGCAGCATGAAATTAAGACACTTTCTCCTTGGAATAAAAGCTATGGAAAACCTAGACAGTATATTAAAAAGAAGTGATATCATTTTGCTTACAAAGATCCATATAGTCAAAGCTATGGTTTTTCCAGTAGTCACATATGGATGTAAGAATTTGACCATAAAGAAGGCTGAATGCTGAAGAATTGATGCTTTTGAACTGTGGTGTTAGAGAAGACTCTTTTTTTTTTTTTTGAGCAAGTATATATTTATATTGTTTTATTTTTTTCTTTTTTTTTTTCTAATTTTATTTTATTTTTAAACTTTACATAATTGTATTAGTTTTGCCAAATATCATAATGAATTTGAGAGTCCCTTGGATAGCAGGGAGATCAAACTAGTCAATCCTAAAGGAAATCAACCCTGTATATCCATCAGAAGAAGTGATGCTGCAGCTGAAAGTCCAATACGTTGGCCACCTGATGCAAAGAACCGACTCATTGTAAAAGATCCTGATGCTGGGAAAGATTGAGGGCAAGAGGAGAAGGGGATGACAGAGGATGAGATTGTTGGATATCATCACTGATACAATGGACAGGAGTTTGAGCAAACTCCTGGAAATAGTAAAGGACAGGGAAGCCTCGTGAGCTACAGTTCATGGGGTCACAAAGAGTCAGACATGACTTAGCAACAGAACAACAACGACAACATACAATTTTTCCACGACTTTGTGTCTAAGCCTAGTTCTTTAGAGATGCAGAAGGAAATCAATGACAAAAATATTTAGGTCTGTCTGTTACTCTAGAAGACTTGGTACAGAAGTGTATTCCTGGGAATAGGATGGTGTCATAACAAAACATGACAAATGGCATGGCATTGAGTTAAATAAGCATGCAGGCTTCAAGAGGTTGTATTCAAAGAATGGATTCACAGTGATCCATGATAGGCAGCATTGCAATATTGTTAAAACTGTTGACTAAAATAACTCAGAATGCATATCATGCCCTAATGGACTCCTAACCAAGAATAGTGGTATCATTTGGTGGTTTCTGAATGCTGCATTTAGTAAGATAATTCATATAAGGCATAAGAAATCTAAGAAAATAAATTGGCTGATTTTCAAACAGGAACTGATGTATAGAACAGTCTTTTTGGACTCTGTGGGAGAGGGAGAGGGTGGGATGATTTGGGAGAATGGCATTGAAATATGTATAATATCATATATGAAACGAGTCGCCAGTCCAGGTTCGATGCACGATACTGGATGCTTGGGGCTGGTGCACTGGGATGACCCAGAGGGATGGTATGGGGAGGGAGGAGGGAGGAGGGTGCAGGATGGGGAACACATGTGTACCTGTGGCGGATTCATTTTGATATATGGTAAAACCAATACAATATTGTAAAGTTAAAAAATTAAATTAAATTAAAAAAAAAAGATCCAGAAATTTTTAGGTAGTGATGGTTTTACAGATTCAAATACTAAAGTCTAACATGTATGAAAGGAAACAAAGTAATTTTATATTTATTTGCCTCAGTAGCAAGAATTCTTGAGTTATGCTTTTGCACCAATTTTAAAACCCTTCACTGTATTTTGGTAGTATGAAGTAAATCCTTTCAATTGGAAAAACTGCTGATGCAAAGTCAGTGGTATCCTGGATAACAGAAGGCTACGCTTAATGCCACTACTTCCTGTATTCCATTCAGTCTTCAACTACTGTCATCTGACCTTTCTGCTCACTGCTCCAAAGCCAAACATCTTCAGGACGTTGTTATGTGCTCCATCATTATCTCTAACACACATCTCTCAGGCTTATACTATTTGACCTCTTGTCAATACTGACAGTCTTGCTTAAGTACTTCATAATGTCTTTTTTTTTTTAATCTCATAACTCAATATTCTTTTGGTTTAACTCTTAGCCATGGCCCTTTTCTGCCAATTCTCTTTGCCATTGCACCTATGTTACTCCTTTTGTGGTTATCCCACAGTCCTTGACTTTGTTTTTTTTTCAGTCTCAATTCATTTTGCTGTCAATTTTCAATGATTCTGTTGCTATACCTCTAACTCAGAGATTCTCTTATCAGCTGTGTCCAGTCTACTAGTGAATGCATCAATTATAGTCTTCATTTCTGAAAAATGGTGGGAGTTTTTGTTTTCATTTTTTTAATCTTTTTTATTTCCTTTAGTTTTTTTTGTTTGTTTGTTTGTTTTACCCCTTAGTATTTTCATCTTTCTGGTTACATTGCCCATCTGTTCTTGCATGCTGTCTACATTTCCATTAGAACCTTTAGCATGTTAATTCACAGAGGTTTTGAACTCCCAGTGTTACAATTCCAGCATCCCTTCTACATCTGTTCTGATGCTTGCTGTTCAAATCATGTTTGCCTTATGGCATGCCTTGTAATGTTTTCCTGAAGGCTGGACATGATGTACCCACTATGCAGAGTCCTCAGCCACTGCCATTACCACTGCCACTAAAAACTGCAGTAAGTTGATTATATGGGTGTATTGACTGTTCAGTGTAGATCTTAAAACTTAACCAAGTGTACAATTCAAGAAACATCTAGAGGGTGGTTGTCTCTCACTGCAAGGATGAGGAAATGTATTTTCTGTGTCAGATGAAAAATTTTAAATATGCTCCTTACCTGAGATTATGACAAAATGAAATGTTCTGCAAAAGTAATTTTTATAGATGACTGATTTCTTTCTCTTGATGTGTGAAAAGTTTGAAAAAATGCCAAGTAAAATATTGAAGTGTCATCTTGTTGAATTTAGAGACAGTTTTCCCTTCCTCAATAGAATACATTAAATATAATATGCTTTCTCATGATGACTCAAGGTCACATCAACAAATGTTAATGAGTTATGGTTGTGCCATGATGTTCATTGGTGCTAATGAGGTACACAGAGGATTTTTTTTTCCTTATTTTTTTAACTTTGCAAGACTATAGATTCAAACTATTTTCCTTTTTAAAAGTAGTGGAGATAACATTTCTCTGATCTTTTGGATATGGCCATGAAAAGCACACAGTGCTCTCTTCCTGCCTTTTATATTTCATTAACACCTGCTGTCTTACTCAACTTCTAATGTAAAGGTAAAAGTATACTGTGTTCAAAGAAAACAAATAACTATGCTATGAAAATTCTAATATTAGAGCAGCTATATCATATGCATGACAGAAATCAAATATGTATACATGTGTATCATTTTGTTTATTTCTTTTTCTGGAACTTTAAAAACTTACCTGTGGCCCCTGTGATCTCCTTCTGAGTTGTTTGTACTTGTGAACTGGAGAAGTGACAACCAGGATATGAGGTCTTATTACATTAGTGTTAATACTGGACACACGTAATAGTGTCTGGATAACCGCAGTGTTACTTAAAGGCACCAATGAAAATATTTTGTGTGATTTCTCCATGAAATTTTAGGTCTAAATTTTGCACAAAAAATCATGTGAAATGTATTGTAAAATAACAATAAATTATAACTTTGAACTAGATTTTGTCTACAAAGCAATAGCCCTTATTGTTGTGTTCAGTTGCTAAGTCATATCCGACTCTTTTCAACCCCGTGGATTGCAGCAGGCCAGGCTCCCCTGTGCTTCAGTATCCAGAGTTTTCTTAGATTCATATCCATTGATTCAGTGATTCTATCTAACCATCTCATCCTCTGCTGCCTTCTTCTCCTTTTGCCTTCAATCTTTCCCAGTACCAAATACCACTTATAACAGCTTCAAAATAATTTAAAATCCAAAAATTTAAAAACCAGACTGCACCTCAGCTGAAAATCCTATTGTTATGTGACTACCCAATAGCTTTATTTTCATATTTTTAATCAAGAAACTTATGAAATGTAGTACTACAGAGAAGATTGTTCAGATTAATGTTCTGCTTTATTATGTTTTTAAATGATGCTGTTTATATATGTGGCACTTGATAATAGCTGAATACTAGCAAATCAAATTTTAATATGATCTAAAGTTTGTGATATAAAAAATATAGTGCAAATTTCAAAATGAGAAATGATTGTTAAAGCCAGAATTCTGTAGAGATAAGAGGCAGAAGTGGGAAAACAGTTTGCACATTATTTCTATCCCAAATATTTAGAAGTTATAAGACTCTGCACAACTCTTTGAAGCACTTTTTATTATGTAATTCATTGTAGAACTTGTGAAATCCAATAAGAACATCAACATGGCAGGTGATTTAAATTTGAAAAAATCTGCACAGCCGTATTTCTGCAGGGTAAAGTTGATGTCTCCTCATGTTTAACTTGAAATCTTCAGAGGGCCTAGCATATTTTATGCAATCAGAAACTTTTAAGGAGATTAATGTATGCTAAGTTTAAAGATGGTCTAAGTGTTTTCAAAACATAAAGGAAAACTGGAGTTTACATTTTATTTTCCAAATTAAGATAATATAATTTCTTTCCTTGTGTATTCTTTAGTCTCTATAATCAAACAGCTACAGAAATTTAATCTTTTTTATCTTGAATTGTATGGACTATTGGGGCTTCCCAGGTGCGCTAGTGGTAAAAACCTGCCTTCCAGTTCAGGAGACATAAGAGACATGAGTTCAATCCCTGGGTTGGGAAGAACACCTAGAGGAGGGCACGGCTACCCATTTTAGTATTCTTGTCTGGAATCCATTTGGACAGAGGAACCTGACTGGCTACAGTCCATAGGGTCACATAGAGTTGCACACCACTCAATATGCCAGCAAATTTGGAAAACTCAGCAGTGGTCACAGGACTGGAAAAGGTCAGTTTTCATTCCAATCCCAAAGAAAGGCAATGCCAAAGAATGCTCAAACTACCGCACAATTGCACTCATCTCACACGCTAGTAAAGTAATGCTCAAAATTCTCCAAGCCAGGCTTCAGCAATATGTGAACCGTGAACTTCCTGATGTTCAAGCTGGTTTTCGAAAAGGAAGAGGAACCAGAGATCAAATTGCCAACATCCGCTGGATCATCAAAAAAGCAAGAGAGTTCCAGAAAAACATCTATTTCTGCTTTATTGACTATGCCAAAGCATTTGACTGTGTGGATCACAATCAACTGTGGAAAATTCTTCAAGAGATGGGAATACCAGACCACCTGATCTGCCTCTTGAGAAATTTGTATGCAGGTCAGGAAGCAACAGTTATAACTAGACATGGAACAAAAGACTGGTTCCAAATAGGAAAATGAGTTCATCAAGGCTGTATATTGTCACCCTGTTTATTTAACTTATATGCAGAGTACATCATGAGAAACGCTGGACTGGAAGAAACACAAACTGGAATCAAATTTGCCAGGAGAAATATCAATAACCTCATATATGCAGATGATACCACCCTTATGGCAGAAAGTGAAGAGGAACTAAAAGCCTCTTGATGAAAGTGAAAGTGGAGAGTGAAAAAGGTGGCTTAAAGCTCAACATTCAGAAAATGAAGATCATGGCATCCGGTCCCATCACTTCATGGGAAATAGATGGGGAAACAGTGGAAACAGTGTCAGACTTTATTTTTCTGGGCTCCAAAATCACTACAGATGGTGACTGCAGCCATGAAATTAAAAGACGCTTACTCCTTGGAAGGAAAGTTATGACCAACCTAGATAGCATATTCAAAAGCAGAGACATTACTTTGCCAACAAAGGTTCGTCTAGTCAAGGCTATGGTTTTTCCAGTTGTCATGTATGGATGGGAGAGTTGGACTGTGAAGAAGGCTGAGCGCCAAAGAATTGATGCTTGTGAACTGTGGTGTTGGAGAAGACTCTTGAGAGTCCCTTGGACTGCAAGGAGATCCAACCAGTCCATTCTGAAGGAGATCAGCCCTGGGATTTCTTTGGAAGGAATGATGCTAAAGCTGAAACTCCAGTACTTTGGCCACCTCATGAGAAGTGCTGACTCATTGGAAAAGACCCTGATGCTGGGAGGGATTAGGGGCAGGAGGAGAAGGGGATGACAGAGGATGAGATGGCTGGATGGCATCACTGACTCGATGGACGTGAGTCTCAGTGAACTCCGGGAGTTGGTGATGGACAGGGAAGCCTGGTGTGCTGCGATTCATGGGGTCGCAAAAAGTCGGACACAACTGAGCAACTGATCTGAAGTGACTTAGCCTGCATACTTATGTACTGTTAATTTGCTTTTCTTATATATATATACATTTATTCCACTTGGACATAACTTTTTCATGTCTTTTTCCAATGTGCAGCTGTCTAACAGGTCAACACTTGCACTGTTACAACACTGACCACCTGTAACTGTTGCCCAGTGAAAAATATAAACCCCAGTCTTATGTAACTGTCCATCAAGGTAAAGAAAGAATAAAAATATATGGCACAGAAATAATACCTAGAAGCTTTATGAAAGAAAGATACAAAAAACAAGTTACTTATTCTTAATTATGTAGTTAAATGTGGAAAAGTATAGAATATTTGCTTAGTCACGAACTACTGTGATCAACTGTTCAAAATGAACCAGGACAGTATCATACAACTTTAGTTTCAAAAATTTTTAATTTATTGTTTTCAAGCTTATGGAACTGCTTTGGATTGCTGCTGTAATCCTTAGGAAAACTGTGTGTGTGCATTCAGTCACTCAGTCATGTCTGACTGCAATGCCATGGACTGCAAGCCTACCAGGCTCCTCTGTCCTGGTGGGTTTTTTCCCAGGCAAGGTCCTGGGATGGGTTGCCATTTTCTCCTCCAGGGGATCTTCCCAACACAAGGACCAAATCCACATATACTGTGTCTCTTGCATTGGCAGGTAAATGCTTTACCACTGAGCCACCTGGTAGATTTAATTATTAGATTCCTTCACTTCAGTTCAGTCACTCAGTCGTGTTGGACACTTTGTGACCCCATTAACAGCAGGCCTCCATTTCCAGCTGCCAGAGTCTACCCAAACCCATGTCCACTGATTCAGTGATGCCATCCAACCATCTCATCCTCTGTCATCCCCTTCTCCTCCTGCCCTCAATCTTTCCCAGCATCAGAATCTTCTCAAATGAGTCAGCTCTTCCCATCAGGCAGTCAAAGTATTGGAATTTCATCTTCAGCATCAGTCCTTCCAAGGAAAACCCAAGCCTGATCTACTTTAGGATGGACTGGTTGGATCTCCTTGCAGTCCCAGGGACTCTCAAAAGTCTTCTCCAACACCACAGTTCACAAGCATCAATTCTTCGGTGCTCAGCTTTCTTTATAGTCCAACTCTCACATCCATACATGACCACTGGAAAAACCATAGCCTTGACTAGATAGACCTTTGTTGACAAAGTGATGTCTCTGCTTTTTAATATGCTGTCTAGGTTGGTCATAACTTTCCTTCCAAGGTGTAAGCATCTTTTAATTTCATGCCTGCAAACACCATCTGCAGTGATTTTGGAGCCCAGAAAAATAAAGTCTGACACTGTTTCCACTGTTTCCCCATCTATTTCCCATGAAGTGATGGGACCAGATGCCATGATCTTCGTTTTCTGAATGTTGAGCTTTAAGCCAACTTTTTCACTCTCCTCTTTCACTTTCATCAAGAGGCTCTTTAGTTCTTCACTTTCTGCCATAAGGGTGGTATTATCTGCATATCTGAGGTTATTGATATTTCTCCTGGAAATCTTGATTCCAGCTTATTCTTCTTCCAGCCCAGCATTTCTCATGATGTACTCTGCATAGAAGTTAAATAAGCAGGGTGACAATATACAGCCTTGACGTACTCATTTTCCTATTTGGAACCAGTCTGTTGTTCCATGTCCAGTTCTAACTGTTGCTTCCTGACCTGCATATAGGTTTCTCAAGAGGCAGGTCAGGTGGTCTGCTATTCCCATCTCTTTTAGAATTTTCCACAGTTTATTGTGATCCACACAGTGAAAGTCTTTAGCATAGTCAATAAGACAGAAATAGATGTTTTTCTGGAACTCTCTTGCTATTTCGATGATCCAGCGGATGTTGGCAATTTGATCTCTGGTTCCTCTGCCTTTTCTAAAACCAGCTTGAACATCAGGAAGTTCACGGTTCACATATTGCTGAAGCCTGGCTTGGAGAATTTTGAGCATTACTTTACTAGCATGTGAGATGAGTGCAATTGTGCAGTAGTTTGAGCATTCTTTGGCATTGCCTTTCTTTGGGATTGGAATGAAAACTGACCTTTTCCAGTCCTGTGACCACTGCTGAGTTTTCTAAATTTGAGTGAAGCACTTTCCGAGCATCATCTTTCAGGATTTGAAATAGCTCAACTGGAATTCCATCATCTCCACTAGCTTTGTTCATAGTGATGCTTTCTAAGACCCACTTGACTTCACATTCTAGGATGTCTAGCTCGAGGTGAGTGATCACACCATAGTGATTATCTTGGTCATGAAGATCTTTTTTCTACAGTTCTTCTGTGTATTCTTGCCACATCTTAATATCTTCAGCTTCTGTTAGGTCCATACCATTTCTGTCCTTTATCGAGCCCATCTTTGCATGAAATGTTCCCTTGGTATCTCTAATTTTCTTGAAGATATCTCTAGTCTTTCCTATTCTGTTGCTTTCCTCTATTTCTTTGCACTGATCGCTGAGGAAGGCTTTCTTATCTCTTCTTGCTATTCTTTGGAACTCTGCATTCAAATGGATATATCTTTCCTTTTCTCCTTTGCTTTTCACTTCTCTTCTTTTCACAGCTATTTGTAAGGCTTCCTCAGACAGCCATTTTGCTTTCTTTGCATTTCTTTTTCTTGTGGTTGTTCTTGATCCCTGTCTCCTGTACAATGTCACGAACCTCCATCCTTAGATTCATTAGATACAACCTGTTAGTGTTAATTTATCCAGTATTTATTGAGCACGAATCTTGCAATTAGAACTGGGTCAAACTTTGGGAAGACATATCATAAACAGTCCTACATACAAACAGCTGATCACATCATAAGGGGAATAAGATATGATCTGAAGAGTGTCTTCAAAAGTTGCAGGTTGTGTTTGAATAATTAGATATGAGTTCAAGTTCATGGAATCCTAGGGAGAAGCTTTAGCTGAATTTTCATTAGGTTGGCATTGGGTAAAAATTCATGACAGGTGAGCGTTTATGAATTGAGTCTTAATTATGACTGTGACTGAAGTTTGGCCAAGAGTTGCTTGCATTTCACTACTTGAGGTCAATATATGCACATGAGAGTTCAATGACAGTTTAGATATGTCTGTTGTAACAAGTTTTCACTGTGTATTAGAAAATTCTTGAGTAATATTCATACTAATGAAAACAGAAATCATCTGAAATTTTGGTGATAATTTTTTTCAAAAGAAGATATTTTTCATGCATATGAATAAAGAACACTTTAGAATTAGAGACTATAGTGACATAATTTTATCTCTATAGATTGTTGTTGTTCAGGCACTCAGTTGTGTTCGGCTCTTTGTGACCCTATGAACTGCAGCATGCCAGGATTCCCTGTCCTTCACGATCTCCTGGAGCTTGCTCAAACTCATGTCCACTGAGTCAGTGATGCCATTCAACCATTTCATCCTCTGTCCTCCCCTTCCCCTCCTGCCTTCAATCTTTCCCAGAATCAGGTTCTTTTCTAACGAGTCAGTTCTTCACATCAGGTGGCCAAGGCATTGGAGTTTCAGCATCAGCCCTTCTAATGAATATTCAGGACTGATTTCCTTTAGGATGGACTGGTTTGATCTCCTTGCAGTCCAGGGGACTCTTAAGAGTCTTTTCTACCACCACAGCTCAAACGCATGAAGTCTTTGGCGTTCAGTATTCTTTATGGTCCAACTCTCACATCCATACATAACTACCGGAAAAACCACAGCTTTGACTAGACGGACTTTTGTCAGCAATGTAATGTTTCCACTTTTTAATATTCTGTCTAGATTTGCCGTAACTTTTCTTCCAAGGGGGAAGCGTCTTAATTTCATGGGGGCTGTCACTGTCTGCAGCAATTTTGCAGCCCAAGCAGATAAAATCTGACACTATTTCCATAGTTTTACTTAAAACTATCATTTAAAAGTGACATGTAATAAAACTATAAAAGATGGTGGTTTGGTCTTTCATATAACAGTTAAAATAAAAAAGAATGCATGTGATTTGGGTAAAAATATATTATAAATATATATATATATATGCATATATTATGAGGAACTGAATATAATTTAGATTTCTAACTTATGGAAAAATATTAAATATAACTTCCACAGGTGGAATATCATACGTATTCAAGATTTGCCTAATTATTTTGACTAACTTTGCAAGATTGGGTTGTGAAATTATATTATGCTTTTTTTTTTTTCTTTTTCCAAATTGGCTTGTTTAAAGACTCAAGAATGTACTTAGAATAGAATGATTTCAAAGTTTAATTTAAACCTTTCATTAGAGAATGTTGCTTTATTCAAATTTAGTGGACTATAATTTTTTAAATATATGTAATTTTTTAAATATGATAAAATTGTAATTAATTTTATTTCATATAAAATAAACTTGCTAAAAGTGCACAATAGAGTTTAGTTGTATTCTTCTATTGTGACACCCTATAATGCAAAGGGCTTCCCTGGTGGCTAAGATGGTAAAGAATCTGTTTGCAATATGGGAAACCCAGGGTCAGTCCTTGAGTCAGGATGATCTTCTGGAGAAGGAAATGGCAGCTGCTCCAGTATTCTTGCCTGGGAAATCCCATGGACAGGGGAGCCTGGTGGGCTCCAATCCATGGGGTTGCAAAGAGGTGGACACAAATGAGCAAATATCACATACTGGAAAAAAGACAATGCATGCTGGAGAACTGATTTATAAACAAACCACAGGAGGCCTAAGTTTGATCTGTTTGATAAGGCAATGGCAACCCACCCCAGTACTCTTGCCTGGAAAATCCCATGGACGGAGGGGCCTGGTGGGCTGCAGTCCATGGGGTTGCTAGGAGTCGGACACGACTGAGCGACTTCACTTTCACTTTTCACTTTCATGCATTGGAGAAGGAAATGGCAACCCACTCCAGTGTTCTTGCCTGGAGAATCCCAGGGACAGAGGCTGCCATCTATGGGGTGGCACAGAGTCGGACAAGACTGAAGCGACTTAGCAGCAGCAGCAGCATTTCTAATCTGTATTTTATTAAATTAAACTTTTTTTAATTTTTATTTAATTTTTAAACTGTACATAATTGTATTAGTTTTGCCAAATAAATTAAACTTTTTAACATTTTAAGATGTAAAGTTTAGTTGTACATGTTCTTAGAATTGTAGCAGGCTTTTAAAAATTTTATTTTAATTGGAGAATAATAATTGCTTTTCAATGTTGTGTTGATTTCTGCCCTACAATAAAGTGTATCAGCCATAAGTATACATATATCCCCTCCTTCTTCAACCTCCCCAATCCCACCCATCTAGGTTGTCATGGAACACTGGGCTGGGTTTGCTTTTGTTTTTTTAAGATTCCCTCACTTGGTTTAGCTACATTTTATCCAGAAACAAGAGTATATTTTATGTATGTTCTATTTCTTGTTCCATCCACTTTATTAAGTCAAA
The DNA here is from genome assembly GCF_003369695.1 of Bos indicus x Bos taurus. Lineage (NCBI taxonomy): Eukaryota > Metazoa > Chordata > Mammalia > Artiodactyla > Bovidae > Bos > Bos indicus x Bos taurus. The sequence goes on from NC_040087.1 coordinate 57,998,198, forward strand.
ATATCAAAGTAAGAAAATGAATTTAACATGATCAAATAGTAAGATAAACTTAATTATATAGAGAAATATATTTCTCATTATAAATTAAATTCATTCTACATTTGGCTATAATATTTCACATTCAAAACAGATTTCTGCAGTTTCAAATCTCTGTGTAGCACATAAAATTGAGTTGAAAATAAACATTAAGGAGATACAATTTTAAATACTGTAATCTTTATAAATCACCTATGACAAAGATTTTGTTGTTGTTTTTCCATCTAAATGGCCAATTAAGATGGTGTGTGACACATTATGGAATGAATACACATTTCTGAGATAGTCCAAAATTGAAGTCATTATCATGTCGTTTGGATGTGATACACTTTCACATTTGGATGTGTCTTTCCTGGTGATTCAGATGATAAAGAATCTGCCTGCAATCCAGGAAACCCAGGTTCTATCCCTGGGTTGGAAAAATTCCCTGGAGAAAGGAATGGCTACCCACTCCAGTGTTCTTGCCTGCAGAACTCCATGGAGGAGGAGCCTGGCTGGCTATAGTCCATAGGGTGGCAAAGAGTCAGACACAACTGAGGGACTAACACGTCCACTTCCACACTATGAACAGTAAGATAAACCAAAAGCTTTGGTCACATCTAAACATGATGCAAATGAACTTATTTACAAATCAGAGATTCATAGACTTACAGAATGAATTTATGGTTGCGAGGGCAGGGGGTGGGGAAATGTTAGGATAATTAGGTAGTTTGGGATGGAAAGGTGCATACTGCTATATTGTAAGTGACTAAACAGGGGCTTCCCTGGTGATTCAGTGGTAAAAGTCTCCACCTTCCAATGCAGGAGGCATGGGTTTGATTCCTGATCCAGGCAGATCAATCCCATATGCCTCAGAGCAGCTAAGCCCATGTGCCACAACTGTTGAGCCTGTGTTCTAGAGCCCAAGAGCCACAACTACAGAAGCCCACACACCCTAGAGCCTGTGCTCTGCAACAGGAGCAGCCATCTCAATGAAAAGGCCACGGACCACAGCCAAAGAGTGGTCCCCCTCACTGCAGCCAGCGAAAAGTCCTAGCGGCAACAAAGACCCTGCACAGTCGAAAAGAAATAGAATGGATTAAAGAAAAGAATGTGGCGAAAAAATATATTAAATAAAATGGATGACCAACAAGGACCTACTGAACAGCACCGGGGACTCTGTTATGTGGCAGCCTGGATGGGAGAGGAATTTGGGGAGAAGGGATACGTGAATAGTATGATTGATTCCGTTTGCTGTCTTCACCTGAAACTATCACAGCATTATTAATTGGCTATACTCCAGTAGAAAAGAAAAAGTTTAATAATAAAAAAATAAACGCAATTGAAAAAATCCGCTTTTCATAAGAGAACGCCAGTTTGAATTTTTTAAGTGATTGTCATGAAATTAACTTTCAAGTACTCTCAGTTTTCCTTTGAAAACAAAAGTTGTCAGTGCTTCAGTTTGTCTCTTTCTCTGTCTTGTGAAGAAGTGAAGTAATTGAGGAAACAACCTGATTTTGTTCTATGCCCAGAATTTAACTTCCTGGCTAATGTTCTATGCACAGCTGCCAAGGATGTAGCTAAAGAAAAAGCACAAGGAAAATTGAAAAGTAAATCAATTGTTGATATTTTTAAGAATTTTCATGATAATTAAAAAATCATTTGTGCATGATATCAGTGTTGCAGTTAAAGAAAATGATAGGATAATTATAATATTCAATGTGTATCATTTGTATTATATAAAATTATATGTATTATATGTTATATATATACATGACACATAATAAATACATATATATATATATATACACACACATACACACATGGGTTTCCCTGGTGCCTCAGTAGTTAAAAAAAAAAAAAATCCACCTGCAATTCAGGAGACACGCAGGAAACATGAGTTCAATCCCTGGGTCAGGAAGATTGCCTAGAGAAACAAAGGGCAACGCACTCCAGTATTCTTGCCTGGGAAATCACATGGACAGAGGAGCCTGGTGGGCTACAGTCCATGGGGTTATAAAATAGTTGGAGATAACTTGGCGACTAAAAAGCAACAACATGTACACGTGAGTGTGCATATAATTATGATATATAAGCTCATGTGTTTAAGTTTCCTAGCTACAAGTGAATATGCTTCCATAGACTAATTATCATTTAAACAGGATCTAGATTGACTAACAAGAGACACTGAAAATGAAAAGTTTCATGCCATAGTAGTAAATACTAAAATTCACACCAGAACATGGGAAACCTCTTTATATTGAGAGTGTTTACGTGCTTAAAAGCCCTATTAGTTCTGCCCTCCAGTTTTAATACTGGATTCTGAGAACCATGAAGGTTAATGATTCATGATCATCAACTAAGCATTCTCAGAATAGGACTGGAATTTGTATTTCTTTATTCCAAAAGTGTGTCTCATTTTATTACACAACTGTGTCATTGTATTGGAAACAGATTTATGTAGAAGAGCATGGGCATCTTTAATTGAGTGTGGAGTGGGTACTTTGATGGAGAACTGTATGCCAGTTACGTCACCTCCATTCACATTCATGTAAGTTGTTTTGAAAATTCTTACAGATTTATTGAGGTATAATTGATATACAAGAAATTGCATTTGTTGAATGTATACAGTTTGACAGAATCTAGCATATGCAGCCATGAAAACATCGCAACAATCAATCCCAATGTTGCCTTTGGTTCTTTTCCATTTGCATCTTCCCATCTCTCTGTGCATGCTATCTCCAGTCAACTGCTGATCTGCTCTCTGATACTGTAGATAGCTCTTATTTCCTAATTTTATATATATGGAATGATACAGTATATATACTTCTTTCACTCTGCAAAACTGTAAAGATTCACCTATGTTCCTATGCTGCATCATTTCTTCACTCCATTTTTCCTTTTTTGCTGAATAGTGTTCCAAGGATATACAGTGTTTGTATTTACAAAGTGATACATGTTTGTTGTGTCCCACTTTTTACTAAAACATAAAACATTTGAGTAAGAGTACATGATTTGTCACATACTTTTATTTATTCTGGAAGTAGGTGTATGTTTGAATAAGAGGTATATGTTTGACTTAAAGTAATGTTTTCCCAACTCGTTGCTCCAATTTTTATATTCGGACTGCCAGTTTATGATGATTGCAGCTGCTGATACTAACCATTTTTTATTGTTCTGTCTTAGTCATTCTAAGAGGTATGGAGTATCTTGCTGATTTTTAAAATTTGTATATTCTTTATAACTCTTGATGTTGAGGATTTGCTTATTAGACAGCATAATAGCTATCTAGGTACAATATCTGTTCAAATATTCTGCCCATTTGTTAATTGAGTTACTTCTTTCTCCTAACTATTGAGCTATGTGAGTTTTTCACTTTTGTTTTCTGTTTTTTTAATTCTGGATTTCCATCCCTATCAGACAGATGATTTAAAAGTAATTTCTTCCAATTTTTATTGTCCTTTCATTCTTGATGCAGTATCTTTTAAAGAACAGAAGTTGTGAATTTTGATGAAATGCTGTTTACCTGTATTATTTTAAATGACTGTTAGTGTCATATCTAAGAAACCTTTCCCTAATCTAAGTTCAGAATGGTTTTTGCTTGTTTTCATCTAGCCATTTTAGAATGTTATGTTTTCCATTTGGTCTGTGATATATTATGACTTAACTTTTGTTCGTGGTAAATTCATTAAGAGTTCATCTTAATGTTTAATAGCATTGAGTAGCATTATGAAAGTGAAAGAGGAGAGTGAAAAAGTTGGCTTAAAGCTCAACATTCAGAAAACTAAGATTATGGCATCTGGTCCCGTCACTCCATGGCAAATAGATGGGGAAAGAGTGGAAACAGTGGCTGACTTTATTATTTTGGGTTCCAAAATCACCACAGATGGTGATTGCAGCCATGAAATGAAAAGACACTTACTCCTTGGAAGGAAAGTTATGACAAACCTAGACAGCATATTCAAAAGCAGAGACATTACTTTGCCAACAAAGGTCTGTCTAGTCAAGGCTATGGTTTTCCTGTAGGCATGTATGGATGTGAGAGTTGGACTATAAAGAAAGCTGAACGCTGAAGAATTAATGCTTTTGAACTGTGGTGTTGGAGCAGATTCTTGAGAGTCCTTTGGCCTGCAAGGAGATCCAACAATTCCATCCTAAGGGAGATCAGGCCTGGGTGTTCATTGGAAGGACTGATGTTGAAGGTGAAACTCCAATACTTTGGCCACCTGATGCAAAGAGCTGACTCATTTGAAAAGACCCTGATGCTGTGAAAGACTGAGGGCAGGAGGAGAAGGGGATGACAGAGGATGAAATGGTTGGATGGCATCACCGACTCAATGGACATGGGTTTGGGTGGATTCCAAGAGTTGGTTGTGGACAGGGAGGGCTGGCTTTCTGTGGTTCATGGGGTCACAAAGAGCTGGACACGACTGAGCGACTGAACTGAACTGAGTAGCATTTATTAATGAAGCCATCTGGGCCTGGGGTTTTCTTCCTGCAAAAGTTTTAAACTATATATTTAATTTCTTTAATGGATATAAAGCTATTATTTTATTTTTTTTTGAAGAAAGTTTTCTTTTTTTTTTTTTTCTTTTCTTTCTTTTTTTTTGAAGAAAGTTTTCTAAATCTTGTGTTTAAGGAATTTATTTCCTTTAAATTATTGTTTGCTCTTATACAGTTATCCATAACATTCCTTTATTATTATCTTAATATCTGTAAAATCTGTAGTGATTTAATATGTATACATTATGATATTGGTAATGTGTGACATGTCTGTTTTAGCTTTGATCAGTTTGGGTAAAGTTTATTGGTTTAATTGTTAATTCCAAAGCCCGTACCAGCCTTTCCCTGGTCATGTGTGATGGCTTTCTAATTTCACTCATACATGCAGTTAGTTGCTTTTGAATTCTCTAGTCTTTAAAGTCTAGCTCCTGAAAAGGGAAAAATATAAGACAACTGATGGATACCTACTATATACATGGGGAGTTCTATTTAAGCACTGTTCAGTTCAGTCACTCAGTCATGTGTGACTCTTTGCAACCCCATGGACTGAAGCACGACAGGCTTCCCTATCCATCACCAAATCCTGGCCTTGCTCAAACTCATACCCATCAAGTCAGTGATGCCATCCAACCAGCTCATCCTCTTTCATCCCCTTCTCCTTCTGCCCTCAATCTTTCCTAGCATCAGGGTCTTTTCTAATGAGCTGGTTCTTCACATCAGGTGGCCAAAGTATTGAAGTGTCAACTTCAGCATCAGTCCTTCCAAAGAATATTCAAGACTGATCTCCTTTAGAATTGACTGGTTGGATCTCCTTGCAGTCCAAGGGACTCTCAAGAGTCTTCTCCATCACCACAGCTCAAAAGCATGAATTCTTTGGTGTTCAGTTTTCTTTGTGGTCCAACTCTCACATCCATACATGACTACTGGAAAACTATAGCTTTTACTAGACGGACCTTTGTTGGCAAAGTAATGTCTCTGCTTTTTAATATGCTGTCTAGGTTAGTCATATCTTTTCTTCCAAGGACCAAGGATCTTTTAATTTCATGGCTGCAGTCACCATCTGCAGTGATTTTGGAGCCCAAGAAAATAAAGTCTCTCACTGTTTCCATTGTTTCTCCATCTATTTGCCATGCGGTATCCTAATATATATGAGAGGGAAATCTAAAAGAAAGGGATATATGTATATGTACGGCAGATTCACTTTGCTATGCAGTAGACATTAATGCAGCATTGTAAAGCAACTATACTGCAATAAAAAATAATTAATGAAAACAGTGACGGTGTTGGAAGGGAAACATGCTGGCCTTTAAATTGCCTGGGAATGACTTGAGCTGGTGAGGATGGGGCTTGCAACAATGAAGGAAAGGTGCCACGTCATCTGCACTCCTCAAGTCAGAAGCAGTATGCAGTGACAGAGCACAGACCCCTGGTATTTCAAGGTCAGGGTAATTTTTGCATCAGTAACACATGCATAGCTACCTGCCACAGGGATAAGACATGGGAGACAGGTAGCTGGTGCAGAGCTAAGAGCTCACATTAACAGAAATTAGTCACAATTCACCCATCCAGCCTTCTTCTAGAACTTGCAAGCCTTCAGTAGACTTCAGAGTACCAAAATAGTAACACCAGACAGATCCTTCCAGTCCAATTATTGTCTCCAGACGGAGACAGGTTCCTGGTGCTTCTTACTCTGCCATATTGCCAGTTCCTCTTCTATGATAGTCAATTTTAAATCAGGGTTTTTTTTTCCCTAAAAGTCTTTAAAATCACATATAATAAGATTCAAATTCTGATTCTGACACTCGGTAATGTGATAATGATGAACAAAGTACTTAAATTCTTTGAACTCCATTTTTAACTTATAAAATTATGCTATTATCATTAATCTGGAACACATTTATTGAATTAAAGTATTTAAAATTTTTAAAACAGCTGACTAGTGTCTGACATATCAAGGGCTTCCCTGGTGGCTCAGACGGTAAAGAATCTGCCTGCACCAGAGTATCCAGAGACCTAGGAATCGATACCTGGATCATGAAGATCCTGTGGAGAAGGGAATGGCTATCCACTCCAGTATTCTTGCCTGGAGAACTTCATAGACAGAGGAACTTGGCAGGCTGTTTTTCATGGGATCGCAAAGAGTCAGACGCAAACTAGTTGACTAGTGTCTGACATATAGAAATCACTAATTTAATGATAACCCTTATGATGAGAGGCAGAGGAACCAGAGATCAAATTGCCAACATCTGCTGGATCATCAAAAAAGCAAGAGAGTTCCAGAAAAAAATTTATTTCTACTTTATTGACTATGCCAAAGCCTTTGACTGTGTGGATCACAATAAACTGTGGAAAATTCTGAAAGAAATGGGAATACCAGAATGCCTGACCTGCCTCTTGAGAAACCTATATGCATGTCAGGAAGCAACAGTTAGAACTGGACATGGAACAACAGATTGGTTCCAAATAGGTAAAGGAGTACGTCAAGGTTGTATATTGTCACCCCGCTTATTTAACTTATACGCAGAGTACATCATGAGAAACGCTGGGCTGGAAGAAGCACAAGCTGGAATCAAGATTGCCAGGAGAAGTATCAATAACCTCAGATATGCAGATTACACCACGCTTATGGCAGAAAGTGAAGAGGAACTCAAAAGCCTCTTGATGAAAGTGAAAGAGGAGAGTGGAAAAGTTGGCTTAAAGCTCAACATTCAGAAAACTAAGATTATGGCATCTGGTCCCATCACTTCATGGCAAATAGATGGGGAAACAGTGGAAACAGTGGCTGACTTTATTTTGGGGGGCTCCAAAATCACCACAGATGGTGATTGCAGCCATGAAATTAAAAGACGCTTACTCCTTGGAAGAAAAGGTATGACCAACCTAGACAGCATGTTAAAAAGCAGAGACATTACTTTGCCAACAAAGGTCCATCTAGTCAAGGCTATGGCTTTTCCAGTGGTCATGTATGGATGTGAGAGTTGGACTATAAAGAAAGCTGAGCACCGAAGAATTGATGCTTTTCAACTGTGGTGTTGGAGAAGACTCTTGAGAGTCCCTGGGACTGCAAGGAGATCCAACGAGTCCATCCTAAAGGAGATCAGGCCTGGGTATTCATTGGAAGGACTGATGTTGAAGCTGAAACTCCAATACTTTGGCCACCTGAGGCAAAGAGCTGACTCATTTGAAGAGACCCTGATAATGGGAAAGATTGAGGGCAGAAGGAGAAGTGGACGACAGAGGATGAGATATTGGATGGCATCACCGACTCAATGGACATGAGTTTGGGTGGACTCCGGGAGTTTGTGATGGCCAGGGAGGCCTGGTAGCTGCAGTTCATGGGGTCGCAAAGAGTCTGAACTTATGATGAGATTATTTTTACACATTAAAAAAACTTAAATTTAATATACCACAAGGCATTTACAATAAACTGTAGCAAAATCTAGGAAAATATAAGTCCTGGAAAGGGTCAGTTTTTAAGGGCCTATATAAAGATTCTATTTATAATGAGAGTGTTAAAATTTCATTAAAATATTAATCTTTTTCTGTAAGTCTCCTTTCCTATTGATTTGAATGTATAGCTGGCATTAAACTCTGTGGAATTTTGTACACTGTAAGATAAGTGTGGGAGAAATTTCTTTGAATAATATTTTACTTATCTGTCACCTTCACAGATATCTCTAGATAAATCATGGGACACCTCTTGTCTTAGAGTAACTTGGCAGAAGAATTACATTGCATTACTTTTTCTCTGATTTTGAAACATGATACAGTTGAAAGGAAATAGATAACATTGTTAGTTATATCTTGAGTAACATACATTGAGTCAACTGTTACTTGCTTAGTTCTCTTCTACCAATCATTATTATAATCTGCTTTGAATATAAAATAAGAAGTGATTGTATTAAGCAAATAAACTATAGTTACAAGTATCAGTATGAAATAATATCTTATCTTTAAAATTATTCTAAACAGGAGAAATGGGATGTATCATACTGGGATATGTGAGTTATTTCTTGAAAGTAATGGAGATATATTTTTCTAAACTAATAATTAGTGGTATTAGCTGTCTTATATCACATTTGTTAATAAGGACATAAAGGGAATGAACATTAATTACCTATCCATGGTGAAAAGAAAAACAGAATTCTTTATTGTAAGAGAGTGAGCTATGTATATGTGACTAATGATGTTTTTCACCTTTAAGAAAAAAAATGCTCTCTGATCTCAGTTTTTTTTTCTTTTAAATTTTATTTTATTTTTAAACTTTACATAATTGTATTAGTTTTGCCAAATATCAAAATGAATCCGCCACAGGCATACATGTGTTCCCCATCCTGAACCCTCCTCCCTCCTCCTTCCCCATACCATCCCTCTGGGTCATCCCAGTGCACCAGCCCCAAGCATCCAGTATCGCGCATCGAACCTGGACTGGCAACTCGTGTCTTACATGATATTCTACATGTTTCAATGTCACTCTCCCAAATCTTCCCACCCTCTCCCTCTCCCACAGAGTCCATAAGACTGTTCTATACATCAGTGTCTCTTTCGCTATCTCGTACACCAGGTTATTGTTACCATCTTTCTAAATTCCATATATATGCATTAGTATACTGTATTTATGTTTTTCCTTCTGGCTTACTTCACTCTGTATAATAGGCTCCAGTTTCATCCACCTCATTAGAACTGATTCAAGTGTATTCTTTTTAATGGCTGAGTAATACTCCATTGTGTATATGTACCACTGCTTTCTTATCCATTCATCTGCTGATGGACATCTAGGTTGCTTCCATGTCCTGGCTATTATAAACAGTGCTGCGATGAACATTGGGGTACACGTGTCTCTTTCCCTTCTGGTTTCCTCAGTGTGTATGCCCAGCAGTGGGATTGCTGGATCATAAGGCAGTTCTATTTCCAGTGTTTTAAGGAATCTCCACACTGTTCTCCATAGTGGCTGTACTAGTTTGCATTCCCACCAACAGTGTAAGAGGGTTCCCTTTTCTCCACACCCTCTCCAGCATTTATTATTTGTAGACTTTTGGATCACAGCCATTCTGACTGGTGTGAAATGGTACCTCATAGTGGTTTTGATTTGCATTTCTCTGATAATGAGTGATGTTGAGCATCTTTTCATGTGTTTGTTAGCCATCTGTATGTCTTCTTTGGAGAAATGTCTATTTAGTTCTTTGGCCCATTTTTTGATTGGGTCATTTATTTTTCTGGAGTTGAGCTGTAGGAGTTGCTTGTATATTTTTGAGATTAGTTGTTTGTCAGTTGCTTCATTTGCTATTATTTTCTCCCATTCTGAAGGCTGTCTTTTCACCTTGCTAATAGTTTCCTTTGATGTGCAGAAGCTTTTAAGGTTAATTAGGTCCCATTTGTTTATTTTTGCTTTTATTTCCAATATTCTGGGAGGTGGGTCATAGAGGATCCTGCTGTGATGTATGTCAGAGAGTGTTTTGCCTATGTTCTCCTCTAGGAGTTTTATAGTTTCTGGTCTTACGTTGAGATCTTTAATCCATTTTGAGTTTATTTTTGTATATGGTGTTAGAAAGTGTTCTAGTTTCATTCTTTTACAAGTGGTTGACCAGTTTTCCCAGCACCACTTGTTAAAGAGATTGTCTTTAATCCATTGTATATTCTTGCCTCCTTTGTCAAAGATAAGGTGTCCATATGTGCGTGGATTTATCTCTGGGCTTTCTATTTTGTTCCATTGATCTATATTTCTGTCTTTGTGCCAGTACCATACTGTCTTGATAACTGTGGCTTTGTAGTAGAGCCTGAAGTCAGGCAGGTTGATTCCTCCAGTTCCATTCTTCTTTCTCAAGATCACTTTGGCTATTCGAGGTTTTTTGTTTTTCCATACAAATTGTGAAATTATTTGTTCTAGCTCTGTGAAGAATACTGTTGGTAGCTTGATAGGGATTGCGTTGAATCTATAAATTGCTTTGGGTAGTATACTCATTTTCACTATATTGATTCTTCCAATCCATGAACATGGTATATTTCTCCATCTATTAGTGTCCTCTTTGATTTCTTTCACCAGTGTTTTATAGTTTTCTATATAGGTCTTTAGTTTCTTTAGGTAGATATATTCCTAAGTATTTTATTCTTTCCTTTGCAATGGTGAATGGAATTGTTTCCTTAATTTCTCTCTCTGTTTTCTCATTATTAGTGTATAGGAATGCAAGGGATTTCTGTGTGTTGATTTTATATCCTGCAACTTTACTATAGTCATTGATTATTTCTAGTAATTTTCTGGTGGAATCTTTAGGGTTTTCTATGTAGAGGATCATGTCATCTGCAAATAGTGAGAGTTTTACTTCTTCTTTTCCAATTTGGATTCCTTTTATTTCTTTTTCTGCTCTGATTGCTGTGGCCAAAACTTCCAAAACTATGTTGAATAGTAATGGTGAAAGTGGGCACCCTTGTCTTGTTCCTGACTTTAGAGGAAATGCTTCCAATTTTTCACCATTGAGGATAATGTTTGCTGTGGGTTTGTCATATATAGCTTTTATTATGTTGAGGTATGTTCCTTCTATTCCTGCTTTCTGGAGAGTTTTTATCATAAATGGATGTTGAATTTTGTCAAAGGCTTTCTCTGCATCTATTGAGATAATCATATGGTTTTTATTTTTCAATTTGTTAATGTGGTGTATTACGTTGATTGATTTGCGGATATTGAAGAATCCTTGCATCCCTGGGATAAAGCCCACTTGATCATGGTGTATGATCTTTTTAATGTGTTGTTGGATTCTGATTGCTAGAATTTTGTTAAGGATTTTTGCATCTATGTTCATCAGTGATATTGGCCTGTAGTTTTCTTTTTTTGTGATCTTTGTCAGGTTTTGGTATTAGGGTGATGATGGCCTCATAGAATGAGTTTGGAAGTTTACCTTCATCTGCAATTTTTTGGAAGAGTTTGAGCAGGATAGGTGTCAGCTCTTCTCTAAATTTTTGGTAGAATTCAGCTGTGAAGCCGTCTGGACCGGGGCTTTTGTTTGCTGGAAGATTTTTGATTACAGATTCAATTTCCTTGCTTGTGATGGGTCTGTTAAGATTTTCTATTTCTTCCTGGTCCAGTTTTGGAAAGTTGTACTTTTCTAAGAATTTGTCCATTTCTTCCACGTTGTCCATTTTATTGGCATATAATTGTTGATAGTAGTCACTTATGATCCTTTGTATTTCTGTGTTGTCTGTTGTGATCTCTCCATTTTCGTTTCTAATTTTGTTGATTTGATTTTTCTCCCTTTGTTTCTTGATGAGTCTGGCTAATGGTTTGTCAATTTTATTTATCCTTTCAAAGAACCAGCTTTTGGTTTTGTTGATTTTTGCTATGGTCTCTTTTGTTTCTTTTGCATTTATTTCTGCTCTAATTTTTAAGATTTCTTTCCTTCTACTACCCCTGGGGTTCTTCATTTCTTCCTTTTCTAGTTGCTTTAGGTATAGAGTTAGGTTATTTATTTGACTTTTTTCTTGTTTCTTGAGGTGTGCCTGTATTGCTATGAACTTTCCCCTTAGGACTGCTTTTACTGTGTCCCACAGGTTTTGGGTTGTTGTGTTTTCATTTTCATTCATTTCTATGCAAATTAACAAGGAAACACAAACTTTAAACGATACAATAGACCAGTTAGACGTAATTGATATCTATAGGACATTTCATCCCAAAACAATGAATTTCACCTTTTTCTCAAGCGCACATGGAACCTTCTCCAGGATAGATCACATCCTGGGCCATAAAGCTAGCCTTGGTAAATTCAAAAAAATAGAAATCATCCCAAGCATTTTTTCTGACCACAATGCAGTAAGATTAGATCTCAATTACAGGAGAAAAACTATTAAAAAATCCAACATATGGAGGCTGAACAACACGCTGCTGAATAACCAACAAATCACAGAAGAAATCAAAAAAGAAATCAAAATTTGCATAGAAACGAATGAAAATGATCTCAGTTTTTAAATGTAGTTACGTGATAATAAACTTTTTAAAGGTTTATCTCTTCTAGGAGAACCATTTTAAAAAAAGCAAAAATCTTTTTGTTGCTTTTGTTAGATCAGGAAGTGACAAATATTGGAATTTCTATTTTTCCCCTTCCATACCGGTTGTATTTGGAATTTTATCAACATGCTTTCACAATTGCTGATTATTTACCCTGGTGAATCTTGTCTGTTCCCAAGCACATTGCAAGAACTCTTCATGTCTGATACTGTTCTTTTCTACTATTTGCTTTTTCCATGTCTCGACTTTCTGTTGAAATTCATCATTTGTTCACATGGATTATCCATTTTTTGAACTTTAATGTTTACAATTCTTTTATTTAATTCTCTAGCTAAAATTCCCGCACCTAAGTATTCCTTGGATTTCTTCTATTGACTATTTGGTCTCCTCTCTTATGCGTGGTTTCTAATGACTTCTGTGATATATGTCTTATATTTTTACTATGTAGTGGACATTTTATTTAATAGCACATTGGAGAGTCAAAAATATTTACCCTTACAAAGGGAGAAGTTTTTTTTTTTTATTTGAAGTATAGTGATTTACAATGTTATATTAATTATTGCTGTACAGGTGATTCAGATATATATATATATATATATGTATATATATGTGTGTGTGTCTGTGTCTGTGTGCATATATATATATGAATATAGAAGAGAGCAAATAGTCAGTGGAAGAAATACCAAGTATACTTAGCTGTTGGAATTTTAGCCAGAATTAAAATTATTATAAACATGAAAGTGCAAAAAATGGACAATACATGTGAACAAACAAATTTCAACAGAAAACTGAGACATGGAAAAAGCAAATGCTAGAAGAGAACAGTATCAGAAATGAATTGTTCTTGCAATGGTTAGGAGCAGACAAGATTTACCAGACTACCACACAATTGCACTCATTTCATATACTAGCAAAGTAATGCTCAAAATTCTTCAAGCCAGGCTTCAACAGTATGTGAACCGAGAACTTCCAGATGTACAAGCTGGATTTAGAAAAGGCAGAGGAACCAGAGATCAAATTGCCAACATCCATTTGATCATCGAAAAAGCAAGAGAATTCAAAAAACCATCTATCTCTGCTTCATTTACTACACTAAAGCCTTTGACTGTGTGGATCACAACAAACTGTGGAAAATTCTGAAAGAGATGGCAGTTCCAGACTACCTTACCTACCTTCTGAGAAACCTGTATGTAGGTCAAGAAGCAATAGTTAGAACCAGACATGAAACAACGGACTGGTTCCAAATTGGGAAAGGAGTACGTCAAGGCTGTATATTGTCACCCTGCTTATTTAACTTATACACAGAGTACATCATGTGAAATGCTGGGCTGGAGGAATCACAAGCTGGAATCAAGATTGCCAGGAGAAATATCAATAACCTCAGATATGCAGATGACACCACCCTTGTGGCAGAAAGTGAAGAGGAACTAAACAGCCTCTTATTAAAGGTGAAAGAGGAGAGTGAAAAAGCTGGTTTAAAACTCAGCATTCATAAAACTAAGATCATGGCATGTGGTCCCATCACTTCATGGCAAATAGATGGAGAAAAAAATGGAAATACTGGCAGATTTTATTTTCTTGGGCTCCAAAATTACTGCAGATGGTGACTGCAGCTATGAAATTAAAAGATTCTTGCTCGTTGGAAGAAAAGCTATGAGAAAACTAGACAGCATACTAAAAAGCAGAGACTTCACTTTGCTGACAAAGGTCCATGTACTCAAAGCTCTGTTTTTTCCAGTAGTCATGTATGGATGTGAGAGTTATAGAAGGCTGAGTGCTGAGGAATTGATGCTTTTAAACTGTGGTATTGGAGAAGACTCTTGAGAGTCCCTTGGAGTTGAAGGAGATCAAAGAATCAATCCTAAAGAAAATGAGTCCTGAATATTCATAGGAAGTACTGATGCTGATGCTGAAGCTCCAGTGTTTTGACCACATGATGCAAAGAGCTGACTCATTGGAAAAGACTCTGATACTGGGAAAGATTCAAGACGGGGGAGAAGGGGATGACAGACGACGAGATGATTGGATGGCATCACCAACTCAATGGACATGAGTTTGAACAAGCTCCTAGAGTTGGTGAAGGACAGGAAAGCTTGGCATGCTGCTGTCCCTGGGGTCATAAAGAGTTGACTGTGACTGAGTAGTGAACAGCTAAAGATATATGCATATCTATATCTATATCTCTACTCTTTTTTAACATTCTTTTCCATTATGGTTTATCACAGGACATTGAATATAGTCCTCTGTGCTATACAGTAGGGCCTTGTGGTTTATCCATCCTATATAAAAATGCTTACATCTGCTAGGCCAAACTCCCACTGAATCTCTCCTCCTAGGCAACTACTAGCCTGTTCTCTGTGTCTATGATTCTGTTTCTGTTTCACAGATAGGTTCATTTCTGTCACATATTAGAGTCCACATATGAGTGATATCAGTGGTATTTGTCTTTCCCTTTATGATTTCATTTAGCATGGTAATCTCTAGTTGCATTCATGTTACTGAAAATGGCATTATTTTGATTTTTTATAGCTGAATAGTAATCCATTGTGTATATGTACCATGTCTTTTTTATCCATTCATTGCTGGTGGATATTTAGGCTGTTTCCATGTCTTGGCAATTTTGAATCATGATGAATGTATGGGTACATGTACCTTTTTGAATTATAGTTTTGTCTGAATACATGCCCCGGAGTGAGCTTTCTGAATCATATAGTCATTCTATTTATATTTTTTTGAGAAACCTCCATACTGCTTTCCCCAGTGGCTACATGAACTTACATTCCTACCAATAGTATTGGCAGTGTCTTTTCTCCACACCCTCTCCAGCATTTATTATTTATAGGGATTTTAATTATCATCATTCTGACTGGTGTGAGATGGTACATCATTGTAGTCTTGATTGGCATTTCTCTAATAATTAGCAATGTTAAGCATCTTTTCTGGTGCCTATTGGCCATCTGTATGTCTTATTTGAAAAAATGTCTATTTAGGTCTTCTTCCTATTTTTCAATTGGGTTTTTGTTGTTGTTGTTGTTATTGAGTTGTATAAGCTGTTTCTATATTTTGGAAATTAGGCTCTTGTCAGTTGATTTGTTTGCAAATATTTTCTAAAGTAAGCAGTTTTTCTTCTCTCAGGCAAATTGAGTGAGGAATTGAGTCAATATAATCTTTAATAAAGTTAACGATTTAAGTTAATCTGTGAGTTTGTTGTCTGTTTAGCTATTTTCAGTGCATCATTGGCTTCAAATGTTTTGAGTGTGGAATCAAGACTCCCCCTGCAGAGAAATCCACAGCGCTGTAGACTTTTATAGTCAACACACATCCCTCTGAAACATTTGAGTATTCTTTCTGTTTTATAGCCTATCTTTCAGCTGTTTTTAGCACCAGGAAATTTTCTTTGCCCTCAAATCCAAACGCCAGTTATATTCACTCTGTAAGATCTTGCTTTCTTGTGGTCCCCTCTAGACTTCAGAATGGAGCTGTAGTGTACTCAGTGAATTTCTGGGATGTCCCAACTCTCAGCCATCTCATATTATGCTATTTCCAGACTGGGTTAAACAAGGCACCAAACGCTTCAGGGACCTCTTTCGTCAAATCTCCTTTCTGATCTCAGCTTTCTGCATTACCACCCCATATACTTGTTGAAGGCCTGTGGGTCTCATATTGCCATGAAGTGTTCACTAAACTTTTTCTAGTTTCTCTTTATGGTCATTCATATAGTTTTGTCTTTTTATTTCTACACTACCAGAGATGAGTCTTTTCCAGATGATGGGCTTGTGTCTTGCTAGAATTTACTTTTATGTTTCTTTGCATTCTCATCTTTTGGTGGATTTTTTTTCAAATGTAATTTTGTAGCTAATCATGCTTTTTGTTTTTAGTGAGATTGAAGCAACAGTGCCTGGTAATATTTCAACCAGAACTAGAAATTCTAGTATCTTCAGTTTTATTTTTCCTCCTATAAATTAGTAAATTACAGTTATTTATAGAAAATAAATATGTGAGAGTTGAATTATAAAGAAAGTTGAGTTCCAAATAATTGATGCTTTTGAACTGTGGTATTGGAGAAGACTCTTGAGAATCCCTTGGACAGCAAGGAGGTCCAACCAGTCAATCCTAAAGGAAATCAGTCCTGAATATTCATTGGAAGGACTGATGCTGAAGCTGAAACTCCAATACTTTGGCTACCTGATGCGAAGAACTAGGCAAAGACCCTGATGCTGGGAAAGACTGAAGGTGGGAGGAGAAGGGGATGACAGAAAATGAGATGGTTGGATGGCATCACTGACCCAATGGACATGAGTTTGAGAAAACTCCAGGAGTTGGTTGTCGACAGGGAGGCCTGGTGTGCTGCGGTCCATGGAGTCACCAAGAGTCGGACACTACTGAGCAACTGAACTGAACTGAACTGATGGAAGATAAAATATATTACATTTTTTAGTAAGTGTGTGTATAACAAAGTCAAACTTTATGATGGTAACATACATTATATTTATTTACTCTAAGACTGTTCCTTCATTTCTAATTGCTGAGTCTACATTGTGATCTTTTTTTTGATTAGTGACTAGGAACTATATTTCTCTTCTGCTTCATAAAAACTTTCACAGTGTAGCATATAGAACAGAACTAGTGAATGCTTATTTGTGAATAACACTAGAGTGCAATTTTAATGTTATAACTTTGTAGTAATGTTTTTGATAAAATACAGTTACAGTCATTTTTGTGTGAATACAATTAATCTAGAAAGAGGAACACAAATGAGTCAATAATACTCATTATTCATGTGATTACCTTTAAAATAATGTGCTGTCTTAATCTTGTGTTTATTCAGCAATGTTTTCCTTTCTTCATGTTTTTAGATACAGAGAGTTTAATGCTATACATAAGTGTTGCATCTCATTTTATCAATACTCATATTCCATTCCCAATACAATTTTGAAATTATTTTAAGGCCATTGAAGACATGAAGTTGAATAATTATGCTGCAGGTAATATTTAGGTATTTTTCTTAAATTTATTTTTATCCATTAATTAGTGATAGCAATTTTTCCTCTAATATAAATAGTAGCTATATTTCAATTCCCTGGGTTTTGACAATAGCTGTTCTTTGCTTTTCTAAACCAAGAACGCAATTCTTATGGTTGACTCAAATGGTTTCAGAGAACTGTGGTAGTAAATCTTTTACAAAATAGAGTATGACAATATGGCGAGCTTATTTCATTAACAAAGTGGGCATGACATTTACATAAAGTCTAATTCTTCAATGTATTAGAGCAAGAGACTCTTGAAGTCTATATTATATTTTAACATTCTCAACATCTCGATTTGGATGGGCCAGGCTACTTTACAAATATAATGGGGAAAAAAAAAAAAAAAGCCAGTATAACATGTATGTACTCCTTGGGTTACAGCATTAACATCTATGCTTCTGTTTTGTATTTGAGGTGAAATTAGGACAAATATAATGTTTTGTTATTCATTTTATTATTCAACTTGAAATAAATCTTAGTTTATGTATGCTTAATTAACTATTTTCAGAGGCCCATAGCTAAAACCTAAGGATCTCTACCAGATTGTTTTACACAGGTCTGTTTTACACAGATTGTGTGTGTTAGTTACTCAGTCATGTCTGACTCTTTGCAACCCTATCTACTATGGTCTGCCAGGTTCTGTCCATGGGAGTCTCCAGGTAAGAGTACTGGAGTGAGTTGCCATTTCCTTCTCCAATTACATCATATTACTAGCCAGAAATCTTTGCAAAATTAGTAATTTTTATGTTTATAAGATTACATCAAAATGTATGTTTTGTTGACTTTAATGAAAAAGGAATAAATCTGGAAAATAAAACTAATAGAAAGGAAAAAAATATTAACTTGTTTGCTTTTAAAATTATAGGAGTATATTTCTAGAGAGATAAAAAAACTCCCATAGAGGGAACATTTCTTTTCTTTTAAATTTCCTTTTCCACTAGAAATTCAAGTGCTAATGCTGTCAGCTTCGAAAGCAAGGTCAAATCTGATGCAATTTGCAATGAATGTGCTACTAACTTTAAAACAGTTGAAGAAAGGAGTATATAGCTGATGACTGCAATCTATAACACAATTGATTTTTGCAACCTTATTTCTTTGTGCACTTAACTGTCCAACTTTGCTATATGGTCTTTTATCATGTAATTCCAGCTTTTGTGACAAAAGCAATAATTCATTATTTTGTGTGATTCAACATTTTACTGGATTATAATTTTTTCTTGAAGACAGTTACAAGAGGTAATGTTTATTTTTCTTAATTATATATTTTTGGAAAAGTCCTTATAAATGAAGTAGTTTTGTCTGATTTCTTTTTCCATGAATTTGTTTCATACAAGTGCACAATAATAATTAGTGCTAAAATATTTAAATTTTAGATTATTCCTTTAAATTACTAATTCATTAGTTCTTACAGCAAGCTTGCAAGTCAAGGACAAAGATAATTGGTAATGCAGTCATAGATTATAATCACTACAAGTAGATAATTATTTTATTCAAAATTTTCTGAGAACGAAGATACAGAATTCTGCTTTTTTTTTTCTTTCTTGCTACTAATAAAACTGGCCCCAAAAAATTGATGACAAAGTAAGATTAGGGAGGGATGTCAGGATGATGGGTGAATAAAACATCCCTTGCCCGTATCTCTCCCCTGACATCAATTTAGCACACTTCATAGTCAAACATGCCTTTGAGAACTTCCCTGGTGGTCTAGTGGTTAAGACATGGGTTAGCCAGTTCAGGAGACATGGGTTCAATCCCTGGTCCAGGAAGATCCCACATACCTCAGGGCAACAAAGACCATGCTACAACTACTGAAGCCCACACACCTAGAGCCCATGCTATGCAACAAGAGAAACCACCTCAATGAGAAGCCCCTGCACTGCATCTAGAGAGTAGCTCCCACTACCACAACTAGAGAAAGCCCACATGCAGCAACAAAGACACTGTGCAACCAAAAATAAATAAAATTTAAAAAAAAAATTTAAGAAAGTCCCTTTGAGGGAGTTGTATGGATCCAGCACCATATGCCAAGGGACCCAGAGGAGTTTTGCCCCTCCATGCATCAAATAATGCATGGGGAAACTTTGGAGCCTGGCTCTGGGCCCTGAAGTGCTTCTGGCTTTGGACCCTGAAGTGATCCATGAACTGGTTCCAGCCCCTCTCAGCTACAGTCCAGGAGGCCCTGGAAACCACTGACTTAATGCCATCACCCAAGATGAGAGAGCCTTTGTGATAGTCCAGGAATCCAGTGGACAATTCTAGCACAAATTTGGAGCAAAAATATATATACATATATATGAAATTAGACTTATTGGAGTGAATAAGAACAGCTTAAATTTACCTATGTCTTGTAACTCCCAAAGCAAAACAGCTCAAAAGAGCTCTTTTTGGCCTGTTATTTTTTTCTATGGAGGAAAGTGAGAGTATGTGAGTGAGTGACCAACCACTTCTCTAGCTAGGCAGGGCACAGTGGCAGGCACCTGTTTTTCTTTCACCCTATCCAGAGTTCTGAGTCAGGAGTGCATGATTACAGGGTGGTGAGCAGCAGGGAGAACAGTGGGCAAAACGTGCAAAGGAAGGTGACAATGGCATGTGGATCCTGTTTATCTGCATCACGGACTCTATCAGGAGGCCCACATGTGAGCTTTGGGGTAGCTCACCTGTAGATCCCTAACTGCCCAATGGGAGCCCCCCGCCTCTGTGTGCCACTCTCATGCCCCATGGCCAGCTAGCTCCCTGTGTGCACTCACAATGGTGCTAAGAGCAAAACTTGGCAAATGGCTAGTGAGCACGTGCAGAAAGCCAGCATGAATCTGTAGACCAGAGAGAAATCACAAACTTGAACATTTATTACTGTTCTTGGCAAAACAAAGTGGAGGCTGTTGGCACCCAACTTGCTGAATTGTAGGATGGTGAGAAGATATACACATAAGAATTTTACGACAAGAGAAGGCAAAAGTGTGGACCAGGCCTATCCATAGAAGATCTGAGAAAGCATTAGAATCCTTAGCAGACAAATGGAAGATATTTCTCTCCTGAAGTCAGACAGTAGAGACTGGAGGAGGTGGCTGCTATTTCAAATGCAAAAACAGAAACACCAAACTTCAAGAACATGCAAAATCAAGCAAACATGACACCAGCAAAATTTTCCAGTATCCTACCTCAATTCATGAAGGTGCTACAATTTACTTAATAAAGAATTCAAAATTGCTGTTTTAAGATAACTCATTGAACTACAAGACAATACATAAAGACAATTCAATGAAATCAGTCCCACTTCTGGTTTTAAATCCAAAGGAAATGAAATCAAGATCATGAAGAGATATCTACACTCATATTCTTGGCAGCATCATTATAACCAAGCTATGGATACAACCTAAGTGTTCTTTGAGGAATTAATGCATAAGAACAGGTGGGTTATTTGACAATGGGATACTACTCAGCATGGAAAGAAGGACCTATTACCATTTATGTCAACATGGATAGAACTTGAAAGCATTATGTTAAATAAAGTAAGCCAGACAGAGAAAGACAATTACTGTATTAGATTACTTATATGAGGAATCTCAAAAAGCTGAACACAGAGAAACAGGGAGTCCAGTGGTGGTTTTCAGGGGCTGGAGATTTAGGAAATGGGGAGATGTTGGTCAAAGAGTACAAGTTTTCAATTATAAGATGAGTAAGTTCTGAGGACCAAATCCATGGCAGTGACTATGATTAACAATACACCATTATATAATGGCACCCCACTCCAGTACTCTTGCCTGGAAAATCCCATGGACAGAGGAGCCTGGTGGGCTGCAGTCCACGGGATGGCTAAAGAGTCAGACATGACTGAGCGACTTCACTTTCACTTTTCACTTTCCTGCACTGGAGAAGGCAATGGCAACCCACTCCAGTGTTCTTGCCTGGGGAATCCCAAGGACGGGGGAGCCTGGTGGGCTGCCATCTACGGGGTCGCACAGAGTCAGACACAACTGAAGTGACTTAGCAGCAGCATTATATACTTAAGAGTTTTTGAGAGCAGGTTTTAAATATTTCACCACACACAAATGTGTAATTATGTGAGGTAATGAAAGTGTTAACAAACCCTATGTGGGAATTCATTTTGCAATATTAAATGTATCAAGTCATTATATACACCTTAAAGTCACATAATGTTATATGTCAAATATATCTCAATAAAGCTGGAAGAATCATGTAGAATTTATGAAGAAAATCAAGAAGTAAAAGATAAGAATAAAAGTATGAATTTTTTTCAGTAGTGAAAATTTAAAATATGTAATTAGTAAAATAATAGAACTAAATGCTGTGAATAAAAACCAAATATTCCTTGACTTATCTATGAATGCTCAGTCACTTCAGTCATGTCCGATTCTTTGTAACCTTATGGATTATAGCCCACCAGGCTCATCTGTCCATGGGATTCTCCAGGCAAGAATACTGGAGTGGGTTTCCATGCCCTCCTCTGGGGGATCTTCTCGACCCAGGGACTGAACTTGTGTCTCCTGTGTCTAAAGCATTGAAGACAGATTCTTTACCTGTAGAAAGCACTAATAAAGGAAACTAAAGTGAACTGATAAAATAGGTTAGGTATGTCCGTGAAATATATGCTTGCTTTATGAGAGTTCGCTCATGGAAGATTGCTGAGTAGAAAGTTCCAGGAATCAACTCCAGCAATGAAAAAAATGTGAGCTGTCAAGAGCCATGAGAAGCAAACATTACAGATCTCTGAAGTATAATTGAACACTGACAGTATTATCAGGAAAAGGTGGTAAATTTTGGTGGATTTTGGCCTTTTCCTAGGGACTATCATCTCCCTTCTTCCAACCTTTTGACAGGGAGGTGTAGTAATGGAGGGCTGAATTCCTGGTGTGGATTCCTGGTGAGAGTTAGGCAGTAAGAACCTTATCCTCCAAAGCCTGGTGTGGGAAGGGAGGATTTTGGCTTGCCTGCTAGTTTACTGAAGAATCTGTATGAAAGAAGGCCATCTTTGCTCTTGCCTCTTGAGGCTGAAGTAACTTCCAAGGTTGCATCTGTGGAGTGAACTTAACACAACACATATTTTTCCTTTATTTTCTTATGGGATTAAAATTTTCAAGGAAATCTGTCAAGTCACTGGTTGGCTGCAGAGATAATGGAATTGAGACTTCGGTGACCATAGAGACAAGAAATATTGTCTTTGAAAAAATAGTTTCAGAATATCTCTAAATAAAAGACAAATTCACTCCCCCAACTATGCCCACCACTCCACCAACGAGTAATATTGGCAGTCCTGGGGAAGGAATATAATCTAGAGAGAGTTAAAAGTTCTACCATGTAAACAGAGAAATAAAGGGAATATGCAGTTCTAGCTATTATTATTTTTCCTAGTTTCAAAGAAGTGAGAAATATAATATGTAATTTTTTGAAAAAAAGAAAATAAAAATACACATATCAAGTACTATACCATCCTATATGGATATTGTTTGAGAATTCTTCTTGCTGTCTATGTTCCTATGGTCTGAGCTTAAACCCCTATAGCCCACTACAGTTTACTGTAGTAATAAATGGCTTACAAAGCTTTCTGCTCTTATCCCTATGTTAAGAGTAGACCAAATTAATATCTCTGTCTGGAATGGTTCTTGAAATCTAAATTTGCAGTTTGCTTTTTGTGCCAGGAAAGATGCATATTTCATTCTCATTAAAATCCTTCTACAGAATATACCAACACCATTTAGTGACTCTGAGTGATTTTCTAGGAGAGAAAAAAATAAAACCAAAATAAAAGAACAGGAAGGACAAAGGAAGACATCCCTGACACCAGTGTGCTATCTGAACAAGTCTTCTCAGGAAGCCGACTTTGGGGGAAGATGTGGCATTGTCCCTCAAGATGTCTAAGACTGTCAAGAAGCTGCCCAGGAAATTTCTTAAGTTTAAAAGAGGAAATAAAATGTTTATGATTCTTGGTAAAAACTTTTGACTAAGAGACTGATAAGAATTTAATGTATCTTTTTAGCAAAAAACAAGGAGAACTTTGAAAATAAGTAAAAATGAATTTTGCCCTTAAGAATTGCATTAATCTGAACACAGATTCCCAAGATATATTTTACAGGGATTCTCTGAGATTCTTTTAGTAGCTGCATTAAATCAAAACTACAAAAAAAAAAAAAAAAAAGTATGAGACATTATTATTACTATTTTGACATTTTGCATGTTGTTTCAAGACAACGGTATGTAAAACTACTGATATCCAGTATAAATCAAGATGGTGGCACCCAACTATACCAGAAGTCATTTTATTTTTCACTGCTACAAATATCTGTATAGTCAAAGTGATGGTTTTTCCAGTAGTCATGTACAGATGTAAGAGCTGGACCATATAGAAGGCTGAGCGCTGAAGAACTGATGCATTTGAATTATGGTGCTAGAGAAGACTTTTGAGAGTCCCTTGGACAGTAAGGAGACCAAACTGGTCAATCCCAAAGGAAATCAACCTTGAATATTCATTGAAAGGACTGATGCTGAAGCTCCAATTCTTTGGCCACCTGATGCTAAGAGACAGCTCATTGGAAAAGACCCTGATGCTGGGAAAGATTAAGGGCAGGAGAAGAAGGGGGTGACAGAAGATCAGATGGCTGGATGGCATCACCAATTCAGTGGACATGAGTTGGAGCAACCTTCAGTACATGATGAAGAACAGGGAAGCCTGGCACGCTACAGTTTATGGGGTTGCAGAGTCAGACACAACTTATTGACTGAACAACAACATGCTTTCGGTAAAGAAAACTTCTGGTTTCACTGATTGCCCCTAAGTAGGAAAATCACTAATTTTATTAATTCATGACTCATGGTTACATATCTCTTTAATTTTCTGTTTATTGAAAAAAGGAAGCACATATATTGTAATTCTGCTCAATATCAAAGTAAAATGTTTTTGCTCATTTAGAGTGACTCATGATTGAATCATAAGATGAACTAACCATTTTTGCATGAAAAATCATTTTTAATTCAATAATATCCCTTACAGGGATTGTACCAACTTAATGCCTTTTTAAATTAAAAAATCATGACAGTAGCATATAATTTCTCTGGAGGAGGGCATGGCAACCCACTCCAGTATTCTTGCCTGGGGAATCTCATGGACAGAGGAACCTGGTGGGCCCCCTTCCATGGGGTTGCAGAATCAGACATGACTGAAGCCACTAAGCACAGACATATAAGTCAAAATCTTATTCCAGGATATTAATGTAAAACTTTTTATATGAATATGTAGCATTAATTTTTTACATATATATATGAAAAGTTTGGGTCATTAATATAGAAGTTTTCATTTTTCAGTAGTATAAGAGAATGATCCAATTTTAAACTGTGCTTATTTTGTAAACCTAATTCTCAGCCTTACCTTATGAACCCCAATTAAAAGCATGGCATCTCTGTGTAGGAGTGCCTTAGCTCTCTTTTTCCTAGTCAGTATTCATATTCATAAACTTGCAAAGCTTCTGTGTGTGTGTGTATATATGTGTATATTGTTGTTAGTGGATACAGATCGGTCTTTGCTGCCAACTATGATTGCTGTCTGATATCTCAATTGCAATCCAACTCTTCTCTCCTTCAACCTAGGTTAGTATTTTCTAGACTAGACTACATACAATCATTTGAAATTTTGAAAAAGACACTTGTGGAAATAGCTTTTTCTTTTAAAAGGAAAATAAAGACTTTGGCTTTTTCTCTGTAGTAAGACAAAGCTCATTTAGGATGAAAATCAAGTTCCTTCATAAACTAGGTTCTGCTGACATTTCCACTTGCTTTCCTAACACTGCAATTCACACTAGAACTCCCTTGTCCCAGGGGATAAGTTCCACCCACCAGTGGATGCCTGAAACCTCAGATAATACTGAACCCTATAAATACTATATTTTTTCTTATACATATATACCTATGATGAAACTGAATTTATAAACTTAGAACAGTAAGAGATTGACAACAGCTAATAGTGAAATAAAACAATTATAACAATAGAGGGTGGGAAGATTTGGGAGAATGGCATTGAAACATGTAAAATACCATGTATGAAACGAGATGCCAGTCCAGGTTCGATGCACGATACTGGATGCTTGGGGCTAGAGCACTGGGACGACCCAGAGGGATGGTATGGGGAGGGAGGAGGAAGGAGGGGAACACATGTATACCGGTGGCGGATTCATTTTGATAATTGGCAAAACTAATACAATTATGTAAAGTTTAAAAATAAAATTTAAAAAAAAAAAGAAAGTGAAAGTGAAAAAAAACAAACAATATACTCTAATAAAAGTTATATGCATGTCTTCTCTCTTTCTCAGAATATCTTATTGTACACATTTTTAGGCATACTTTGTTTTACTGCGCTCTGCAGACATTGTTTTTTTTTTTTTACAAACAAAGTTTGTGGTAACCCTACATCAAGTAAGTCTACTGATGCCATGTTCCCAACAACTTTTGTTCACTTCTCGTACTTGTGTCACAGATGATAGTTTTTGCAATATTTCGAACTTTTCAGTATTATTTGTTATGGTGATCTGTGATATTTGCTGTCACTGCTATTACTTGCTGAAGGCTCAGATAATGCTTAGAATTTTTTTAACAAAAAAAGTAGTTTTTAATTAAGTCATTTACATTGTCATTTTAGACATAATGCAATTTTTCGCTTAGTAGACTATAGTATAGAATAAACATGATTTTTATGTGCACTGGGAAACCAAAAAATTCATATGACTCACTTTATTATGATATTTACTCTTTTGTGGTAGTCTGAAACCAAGCCAACAGCATCTCCAAGGTGGGCCTGGAATCCCCTTTCCATCTTAACTAAGCACTTTTCACACACTGTGGCTGTAACTTTCACAGTTTGAGGTATAACAAAACTTCCTTTTTTCCTGTTCCACCATTTTAGGAATAGAAGATTGTTCTTATCCCAACTCTTAACAACTTTGGCATATATTTGCTGTTTTTCCTAAGTAGCAAAATATTTACCTTTTCACTTAAAGGAAACAGTTCCTAACTTTGCTTTGGCCTTTCTGAATTACCAGCATCACAATCCCTGTGCTTTGGGGACATTATCAAATAAAAGTGTTACTTGAACATAAGCACTGTCATATCCTGAGAGGTGACCTGACAACTGAGTCAGCTACTAACTGACCAGTACGTGGTGTCTGACCAGTAGGTGGTGTCTGCTGGACAAATGGATGATTCACAGTCCTACGGGTGGGGTGGGGACAAAACAAGACGCAAGACAGCAGGAGGCTACATCAAACTACTCTGAATACATGCAGTTAAAAACTTACGAATTTTTCATTAAATAATTAGGGACTGAAGGTGACCAAAAGTAACAGAAATTGAATCTGGGTCTCTCCTGGGAACTGCAGGCAGATTCTTTACCATCAAAGCACCAAGGAAGCCCAACCTTGGAACATGAAACCACAAATAAGAGCACAACTTTGTATTTTTAACACACTGATCATTTTGTTTTGCTTTTCAAATATGTGATTGTTCTTTCTACCTCTGCTTTTTCCTATTGGCTATGTTCTTTAACTAAAATATATCTGCTGCTTTATTTTTTTTTCCCTTATGTTTCATTTGGATACTTCCTTTTATCTTTAAGCTCTCAGTTTAAATGTATAACATTTATCTTACTTGATAATCACATGAAAGTGAATGTGTTAATCTCTCAGTTGTGTCCAATTCTTTGTGACCCCATTGGCTGTATCCCACTAGGCTCCTTTGTCTAAGGAATTCTCCAGACAAGAATACTGGAGTGGGTAGCTATTCCCTTCTCCAGAGGATCTTCCCAAGACAGGGATCAAACCCATGTCCCCTGTATTGCAGGCAGATTCTTTACTGTCTGGGCCACCAGGTAATACACTCCATAAAATTGATATTTTACCAAACATATTTTACAGGTGAGCAAGAAGTTGTCCAAATAAACTTAAGGTCACGAAACTGTTGGGTTAGCATGTGACAGTTCAAAATCCTCTTGCTTTTAAGAAATTAAACATAATATCCTTAAGAAGTTTCATAATCTTCTAAAAGCATGATTTTGATGGTTATCTCAGTTTAACATTTTATTTTTAACAAAAATATAGATAAGAAGAGATTGCCTTGAATACAAGTAACCCACTCTTTTCCTATTTTTATGCTAGAAATTGTTTTATGAAACTTTATCATGAAAGTTTCCATTCAAGTATGATTATTGAACTATAGAATTAAAGTTCAATTTCTCATTTGCCCATTGAGAATTCTTTTCACAAAGTACACAGATACAAATCCCATACTTTTTAAATTTGGGAAGATGTATGCAATGAACTGAATAAGTACAAATAGCTAAATGCTTTCTTATGAAGTAATAATGATTCCAGTGCTTAATGTGTAAGTCAAACATTATCTTTGGCACAGAATTATAAAGTAGTTGTTCCTGTTTCATTTTGATTACTTTTGAAATGAAGAAGCCACGTGGAATTTACACTTTTAGGAAAGATATGTTCATATTGTTTCCTGTGATAATACCTCCTGGGAGTGCTTTATATATATATTTTTTTTTCTAACTTTGATTTTTTTGGAGTATAGTTGATTTACAAAGTTGTGTTAGTTTCAGTTGTACAGCACAGTGATTCAGTTATACATATATATTCATTTTTTAAGGTTCTTTTTTCATACAGGTTATCACAGAGTATTGAGCAGAGTTCCCTGTGCTATATAGTAAGCTGTTGTTGGTTATCTATCTTAAATATGGTAGTGCATATATGTTCATCCCAAGCTCCTGATTCATCCCTCCCTCCCACATATTTCCCCTTTGGTAACCTAAATTTGTTTTTGATATCTGTATGTCTGTTTCTGTTTTGTGAATAAGTTAGTTTGTACCACTTTTTTAAAAAATTAGATTCCACAAGTGAGTGATGATATTTGTTTTTCTCTGACTTCACTGAGTGTGATAATCTCTGCTTGCATCCTTTTTGCTGCAAATGGCATCATTTTGTTCTTTTCTATGGCTGTCATGTTCCACTGCATATATGTACCATATCTTCTTTATCCATTCCATGGTCGATGGACATTTAGGTTGGGTCCATATCTTAGCTATTGTAAATAATGCTGCAGTGAGTCTGAAAAAGAGCCTAGGTGGGTAGAGTATTCTTAGTTGTAGGTATTTCCCTTTCATCACTTTAAATGTATTGTGACCCTTCCTAGGAGTACTTTAAAATGCCATGTAATCACTAAGCCTCGTGAAAAGTAGTATAGACATCAAATTGATCTGTTAATCTATTTTTTATAAACATTTTGACAAGATTAATTATTATATACTATACTATGCAAATGTATTTTATCATTATCTGTCAGATTAGAAGTCTTTAGACAAAAATATATATAATATAATCAATGTACTACAATTCTGAAAGGGTCAAATTCACTTATTCATTCAATAATTAGTTTTCATCGAATATGCACCAGGCATTGTTCTAGAAACTGGAGGAAAGGCAAGTGTCATTCAAATGCCTGTCCTTTGAGAACTTACATTATCTTGGAAGGAGAGGGATAATAAGCAAATAATAACATTGCACTGTATGTTTGAAAATTGCTATGAGAGTAGAACTTAGAAGTTTTCATCACATGAAAATAAAATTTATAACTATATGTGATGGTGGAAGTTAACTAGAAATATTTGCTGATCTTTTCACAATTTATACAAATATAGATTCATTATGTTGAAATCAATATACCTGAAACTAATATAATGTTATGTATCAATTATATCTTAAGTATGAAAAAAGCATTTGGTTAATTCTTTAATTAGTTACTATATTACCTTTGTATTTTTGAAGATATACCATCAAAATTAGTGTTACATTATTGAAATATTTTTAAATTGATGAATTAGAAGCCTATTGAAAAAAATTGAAAAAATTTATTGCGATAACCATAAAAGTAAAAATGAAAAAAGACAATTAATTGAATAAAATCTACATTTAAATTTGATGAAGAAAGTTTCTTTCCAGCACTAAAATATATAATGACATATATGTTAGTAATGATTGCTTTATCTTCTTACTCTTCTTTTAAAACTTCTTAAAAAAATTTAATCATTCTTTCATGTCCATGAATAAGACTATTCTGAACTCAGCTTTTTTCTTCTTATATATTATCTACCTAATCAGATCAGATCAGATCAGTCACTCAGTCATGTCCAACTCTTTGTAACCCCGTGAATCGCAGCATGCCAGGCCTCCCCATCCATCACCAACTCCTGGAGTTCACTCAGACTCACGTCCATCGAGTCAGTGATGCCATCCAGCCATCTCATCCTCTGTTGTCCCCTTCTCCTCCTGCCCCCAATCCCTCCCAACATCCGAGTCTTTTCCAATGAGTCAACTCTTCGCATGAGGTGGCCAAAGTACTGGAGTTTCAGCTTTGGCATCATTCCTTCCAAAGAACACCCAGGGTTGATCTCCTTTAGAATGGACTGGTTGGATCTCCTTGCAGTCCAAGGGACTCTCAAGAGTCTTCTCCAACACCACAGTTCAAAAGCATCAATTCTTCAGCGCTCAGCCTTCTTCACAGTCCAACTCTCACATCCATACATGACCACAGGAAAAACCATAGCCTTGACCAGACGAACCTTTGTTGGCAAAGTAATGTCTCTGCTTTTGAATATGCTATCTAGGTTGGTCATAACTTTCCTTCCAAGGAGCAAGCGTTTTTTAATTTCATGGCTGCAGTTACCATCTGCAGTGATTTTGGAGCCCAGAAAAATAAAGTCTGACACTGTTTCCACTGTTTCCCCATCTATTTCCCATGAAGTGATGGGGCCGGATGCCATGATCTTCGTTTTCTGAATGTTGAGCTTTAAGCCAACTTTTTCACTCTCCACTTAATATAGTACAACAAAATTTTCTTTGTTACTCATTATACCTCTACTATTAAAAATCCCTATTTAGTCTTTCTTTTTTTGAGGCAAATTTAAATATCTTTGTGTTGGTTAGGATCTTTGCAGGTAATAAACCACTTGGATTAAAATGACTTAATCACTAAAGTTGTATAATCGTTTCACTTAAATAGTATGTTTTGAGATAGGCAATTCCAGGGGAGATACCACCTACCCTGCATATCTTTGAAAGCATCAAAGATCTGTGGTGTTTATTTCCTTCTTGCTCTTCTATTCTTGACTATTGGCTCTTTGTCTCTTGTTGCTTTATGGGCAAAAGAGGTCATGACAACAAAACCATAGCACCACTGAATTCAAGGCAGCAAGAAAGAATAGGATTTTGTGTCTATCTCTTTCTTGGGTGTAATATTCTTCAAATAAAATGTCTTCTTAGTACTCTAGAATTGGGATAGATGTCCTTCTTTACAGCAATCATTGGCTAAGGTTTGTCAACTACAAATTTGAACTTACCAGTTTCATCGCCAACGACTAAACAGCAAGGGCATTTGCCATCTGCCTCTGCAGAGATTGAACCCTGTGTTGTTGCAGCTGGTGACCTTCAACACCCTCCGAGGGAGTAGAGGGAGCAATCTATACTCCAGGGGATCTGGCGGGACAGGTCTTTAGAGAGTTGGATGTTTTTTTCTGTTGTTCAGTCACTCGGTCATGTCTGACTTTTTGCAACCCCATAGACTGCAGCATGCCAGGATTTCCTGTCCTTCACCATCTCCCAGAGATGGTGCTTGCTCAAACTCAAGTCCATTGAGTCGGTGATGCCATCCAATCATCTCATCCTCTGTTTTCAATCTTCCCCGGCATCAGCGTCTTTTCAGATGAGTCGGCTCTTCACATCAGGTGGCCAAAGAATTGGTGCTTCAGCTTCAACATCAGTCCTTCCCATGAATATTCAAGACTGATTTCCTTTAGGATGGACTGGTTGGATCTCCTTGTAGGCCAGGGGACTCTCAAGAGTCTTCTCCAACACCACACTTCAAAAGCATTAATTCTTTGGTACTCAGCTGTCTTTATGGTCCAACTCTCACATCCATACATGACTACTGGAAAAACCATAGCTTTGACTAGATGGACATTTGTCAACAAAGTACTGGCTCTGCTTTTGAATATGCTATCTAGGTTGGTCATAGCTTTTCTTCCAAGGAACAAGAGTCTTTTAATTTCATGGCTGCAGTCACCATCTGCAGTGATTTTGGAATCCAAGAAAATAAAGTTTGTCACTGTTTCCATTGTTTCCCCTCCTATTTGCCGTGAAGTGATGAGACTGATTGCTATGATCTTCGGTTTTTGAGTGTTGAATTTTAAGCCAGTTTTTTCACTCTCCTCTTTCACTTTCATCAAGAGGATCTTTAGTTCCTTTTCACTTTCTGCCATAAGGGTGGTGACATCTGCATATCTGAGGTTATTGATATTTCTCCCAGAAATTTTTATTCCAGTTTGCACTTCATCCAGCCCAGTGTTTCTCATGATGTACTCTGCATATAAGTTAAATAAGCAGTGTGACGACATACAGCTTTTACTTACTCCTTTCCCAAATTGGAACCAGTCTGTTCCATGTTTGGTTCTAACTGTTGTTTCTTGACCTGCATACTTGCGTAGATTTCTCAGGAGGCATGTAAGGTGATATGGTATTCCCATCTCTTTAAGAAATTTCCACAGTTTGTTGTGATCCACACAGTCAAAGGCTTTAGTGTAGTCAATGAAGCAGAAGTAGAAGCTTTTCTGGAATTCTCTTACTTTTTCTGTGATCCAGTGGATGTCGGCAATTTGATCTCTGGTCCTCTGCCTTTTGAAATCCAGCTTGAACATCTGGGAATTCTTGGTTCACATTACTGTTGAAGCCTCACTTGGAGAATTTTGAGCATTACTTTGCTAGCATGTGAAATGAGGGCAATTGTGTGGTAGTTTGACTATTCTTTGGCATTTTCCTTCTTTGAGATTGGAATGAAAATTGACCTTTTCCAGTCCTGTGGCCACTCCTGCATTTTCCATATTTGCTGGCATACTGACTGCAGCGCTTTAACAGCATCATCTTTTAGGGTTTGAAATAGCTCATCTGGATTTTTTTTTTTTAAATACAAGCATTTATTCAATTAATTATAAAACAGTATAAAAAGGGATGTACAATCACACCAAAGTTCATCCAGAATACCTCTTTATAAATTATGAGATTGATAATGCTAACAAGGCACCTGCTTCTTTATAAATTAGTGCTACCTGTTCATTTTATAATGAGATTAAGCCTTCACATGTGTTAACTTCAGATGTGAGTCTGTTCTTGGTGGTTCAGAAGTTTACATGATTTCGGATGTCGTTAATTTGCTTCACCATTTCTCTTATGTGCTCGCCCTCCTCCTTCAGGATGGACTGAATGCATTTTCGCTGGTAGGCGCTGAGAGTAATGGTGGGCTTTTGAGGACTCAGTACCTTTTCCATCTTTCGTTGTTGATAGTCTTTTTTCATAGTAACCTGTTTGATGGCATTTCCCAAATGTCTAAGTTGATCAGGTATCAGCTGTAATTCTTTCTTCATGTCTCTCTCACTGTCAGAGAGGACTGGGAGCTGAGAGTGAAAACTGTGAAGTACTTTTTTCATCCTGTTCATGATGTCTTCCTGTTTTTCCTTGGCTTCCTCGTATTTGTCGGCTAAGCACTCAGCCATTTCCCATAGACTTTTCCTCTCCTCTCGACAATAATCGTTTGAAATAGCTCGTAGGTGAGTGATCACACTATCGTGGTTATCTGGGTCAGTTAGATCTTTTTTGCGTAGGTCTTCTGTGTATTCTTGTCATCTCTTCTTAATATCTTCTGCCTCTGTT
Organism: Bos indicus x Bos taurus; assembly: GCF_003369695.1. NCBI lineage: Eukaryota > Metazoa > Chordata > Mammalia > Artiodactyla > Bovidae > Bos > Bos indicus x Bos taurus. The sequence continues at coordinate 58,031,500 of NC_040087.1, forward strand.
AGGTCCATACCATTTCTGTCCTTTTATTGTGTCCATCTTTGCATGAAAGATATACACATCTCAGTGCAGAGTTCCAAAGAATAGAAATGAGAGATAAGAAAGCCTTTCTAAGTGAACTATGCAAAGAAATAGAGGAAAACATTAGAATGAGAAAGACTAGAGATCTCTTCAAGAAAATTAGAGATACCAAGGGAACATTTCATGCAAAGTTGGATGTTTTTAGGAACAGACTTTATGATCTCACTCCTTGCATCTCCTCATATCTAGGAAAGCACTAAATCCTTTCATTGTGACATCAGATCCTCATTACTAGCAGAAAATCTTTTGTAAAATGAGTGCTTAAGGTATGAAACTCACCCTTCTCCAAAATCTTATATATTGACCTTCCTCCCACTGCTTTTTGGAGCAGTCTCTCAGAGCTATCTGGGATTCTGCCTCCCAGACTGAACTCCTCATTTTGCCCCAAATAAAACTTAACTTGCAACCTTCAAGTTACGCACCTTTTTTAGTCAGCAGTATAATGCAGTAAACACTCTTCACTTAGTTTAGAAAATGAACTTCATTAGAGATATGTAAGAGATTTAAGGGAGGGGCCCACTTTTACTGAAAATATTGTACCAAACAGAGTTGTGTATCCTTAAATGTAAAAGGAAAAGAGATACAAATAGTGTATTACTACAACAGTATCTGATACATTTTTTTAAAAATCAGACATTTCAAACAAAGTAGTGAAACTGCCCAAAGGCAACATTAAATTTCATTAGAATTTGGTAAGGGGAACGTTTGGTTCAACATTTGCATTGTTCCAATTTACTGAGACTTCTAAACTGTTTGGCTATCATATTTATATCTAAATCAGATTCCTCCTGAGTTCCAGCTATCATTCCTTATTTTGTGTCCCAATCATTGAAGCAATTTGAAACTTGCCAGTGATGAAGCAATTACTCATCTCTCCCATCCATAAATTTTATGGTGTTTTTAGGATAATTGTCTGTCTGACTCTATAAAAACATGATCATCCTTATATATCCTTTAAAATTTTTCTTTATTACTATATATTACTTTAAGCATATAGTAAATTTGTTTTATAAGCTGGTTCATAGCTCATTTTTATGAATGCTGTAAGTCTTCAAACATATGATTAGTTTTCTGATTATAGTGTTTAGGTATACTAATATATTTTCAAGTAAAGAAAAATATCATTATATAAAAATAAAGGCCAAGCTAAGTTAAAATGTCCACAAAGTAAGAGGTACCTTGTGTTTTTTGTGATTTTTTGCCATGATTTAAGGTAATATCACAGCCTTCCCTAGTGGCTCAGAGGGTAAAGCGTCTGCCTGCAATGCTGGAGAATCAGGTTCCATCCCTGGGTCAGGAAGACCCCCTGGAGAAGGAAATGGCAACCCACTCCAGTACTCTTGCCTGGAAAATCTTATGGAGAGAAGCCTGGTAGGCTACAGTCCATGGGGTTGCAAAGAGTCGGACACGACTGAGCAACTTCACTTCAAGGTAATATCTATACAGTGCCAAGGGTACTAGACATTGGAATGGAAAAAGATAATGCAAAATGTTTTACAGTTTCAAACATTTTAATGCCATCTGTTATACATGCTTCACTCAATCTGATTTTTTTAAATCTTTCTCAATTTTATCTTATCAACTGGTTAAATCTGGTGATTGAGACTCAACTGGCACAGTCTCTGACTCTGGCTCTGAAATGACAAGAGTGTTCTGCATTGGATATAGGCTCAAAATCATTCCCAGTGCTAAGGCAGGAGGGGAGAAAGAACACATGTGGGTTTGAAGATATTTTGTGTGCATGGCAGAAGATAATGAGTAACTAACTCTCTAGATACATAGAATGAAATATCAATCCATGTTAAGGTAAAAACTGTGGGTTTTAAGAAATGAGATAGAAATGAAATTCTGAGATTTTTCTGAAAATATTAGAACACGTTAATACCATTTCCCTTTCTTGTTTCTGAAACTAAATTTTAAACCATAGTATCAGTGTCATGCATTTAATTTTTTAACATTTTATTATTCTTGAAATATCTCTAAAACTGTATAAGGCATAAAAAGGATATATTATATTTAATTATGTTTATAATTTGAAAGGGCTTCCCAGGTGGCACAGTGGTAAATCATCCGCCTACCAATGCAGGAGACATAAGAGATATGGGTCGGGAAGATACCCTGAAAAAGGATATGGCAACCCACTCCAGGAGTCTTACCTGGAAAATCCCATGGACAGAGGAACCTGGTGGGCTCCAGTCCATGGTGTTGAAAAGAGTCAGACATGGTCAACCATGCCACACACGTGAATAATTTGAAAAGAACACAGAACCATAGATTGAGATAATTATATTTGTTCAAGGAAAGAAAATAGATATCTGGGTAGACTGGGATTTCTCTCACAGATAAAGATGAAGTAAAGATCATTGATTCACTTCATGCATTCATTTTCCTAAGTATTAATGCATTTACAAAACCTGGTCAGCTAATGTTGGCACATGAGTTGGTTTCATAAGGGATGGAGGCTAGATTCTAGGGGCAGATGCTTTCATTTCTTTGTTGTCTAACAGTGACTGGTGCTATCTTGCATAGACCAGCACTGTTACAGGAGATGAATGATGGGTCTCATATATTGTCAGTTCTTGAAGATACTTCTTAGGACTGCTTTTCTTATGCCCTGAGACAATAGATGCAAAGAGGTTTTCTTTTTCAGAAAAATCATTACACAAGGCTGTTAAAGGGGATAGATATAATCAAGTTGCTAAGACTTAGTGTTTAATACCATCTATTAACTTAGTATATTTTTAGAATCCGGCAATGGCACCCCACTCCAGTACTCTTGCCTGGAAAATCCCATGGACGGAGGAGCCTGGTAGGCTGCAGTCCATGGGGTCGCTAAGAGTCAGACACGACTGAGTGACTTCACTTTCACTTTCATGCATTGGAGAAGGAAATGGCAACCCACTCCAGTGTTCTTGCCTGGAGAATCCCAGGGACGGTGGAGCCTGGTGGCTGCCATCTATGGGGTTGCACAGAGTCGGACACAACTGATGCGACTTAGCAGCAGCAGAATCCCCAAAATTTGAAAATTCCAGTTGAGAACTAAAATGGGATGATTTAGAGAGAAAGTAAGATAGTGTCTTGCCTCACTTTACTCTCTGATTCACCTAACCATCCAGAACATGAGCAGTGAAAGATTAGACATTACAAGATGCTAACTATTTAAAAAGTATGAAAAAATCTTAACTGAATGAACAAAGCTCAGAGAAAAAAAGCAAACTTCTGTCCGTGGTAGTTGTAGCGTTGTACCTTTTTGGTAACATAGGGTCAGCTTCAATGAGGGAAAGAACCTTGAAAACACGTAGGTGAAATGAAACAACCAACACAACGTTAAGAGGGCTTTTAGGTTTCCTTCTCTCTTATAAACAATAAGATCCTCCTAGCCCTCTCCAGGAGAAGGCAATGGCACCCCACTCCAGTACTTTTGCCTGGAAAATCCCATGGACGGAGGAGCCTTGTAGGCTGCAGTCCATGGGGTCGCTAAGAGTCGGACACGACGGAGCGACTTCATTGTCACTTTTCACTTTCATGCATTGGAGAAGGAAATGGCAACCCACTCCAGTGTTCTTGCCTGGAGGATCTCAGGGATGGGGGGAGCCTGGTGGGCTGCCATCTCTGGGGTCGCATAGAGTTGGACATGACTGAAGCGACTTAGCAGCAGCAGCAGCCCTCTCCATCAATACCCTGGGAGTTCGGTTCACTGAAAAAAATAGCCGTAGGTTCTACAATGAGAGTATTTTTAAAAGTCATTCTCAAGAATGTAATAATCGTATGTAGTAAATACATATGATTTACTTTTGCAGTGTACTCATTGTAAAGCTATACTGAAACATAATGCCCTTGACATGGCACATACTGCATTAAGACTGAACTGTATTTCCTTCAGATTTGCATGTAAAGTAGTTTGTAATATTTTCTAGACTTGGAAATGTGTCATAATTGTTTATCTCCAAGGAACTCTGGACTCAAACATAGTGTGATAAGATAAAACAGTTAGCCAATAATTACCCATCATTTTTGCTTAACTGTATTTTTTTTTTGGACACAATGCCCCAATATATTTTCAGGCAATCTAAAAATAAAGGCTAATTTGTACTAACTTATAACAGATCTTCATGGTGTCTGATCAGAATTTCTATCAGACATTGAAATGTTAATTTCAATAGCTTTTTTTTCTATAAAAAGATAAAGGAAAAAAGAGGGCCAAAGCAGAATACACAGAGTGCATTGATATATATTTGTTTCTTTGTGTGTCAAGTGCACAGTCCACGTTGGTTTCCACTTTAGGACATTCTGATGCTATGTGCCTGTAAAGCATAACGTATCATGCAGTTTCCCATGGATATAATCCTTGCCTTAAGGGTTTACAGCTTGAACATTCAGAACTATCCAAGCAGTACAATTCAGACGTATGCAGCTTAGCAAGCTGACTGGTCAAAAAACTGGCACTGAACTCTTAGTTAAATTCCTGTGTCAGCACGTTTGGGCACAGGCGAAAACAAGGATGATCTGTTCGATGCCTGTGACATAACCAATGTACTGCCAGTGAAAGACAAATAGATTTCTGCAGAGTTTTGTAATATTAAGCACTGTTAAACTGAATGAATAAAGAATTAGTAAAATTTCAGCATCCCTCTACTTAACATGGTTTATTTTTTTACATAACAAGTTGTAATAGAGAGAAGTATTTCTTTGGAAGGAATGATGCTAAAGTTGAAACTCCAGTACTTTGGCCACCTCATGCGAAGAGTTGACTCATTGGAAAAGACTCTGATGCTGGGAGGGATTGAGGGCAGGAGGAGAAGGGGACGACAGAGGATGAGATGGCTGGATGGCATCACTGACTCGATGGACGTGGGTCTCAGTGAACTCCAGGAGTTGGTAATGGACAGGGAGGCCTGGCGTGCTGCAATTCATGGGGTCGCAAAGAGTCGGACATGACTGAGCGACTGAACTGAACTGAACTATTTATATGGCTCTGCCTTCCTTTCCAAATCTACTTACTTTGACTCTTGAAAAATGTCACTATAGACTTTTTATTCATGCAAATCTTTTACTCAAAGCCCTTCAGGTTGTCTCTTAGAAGGTACCAAAATTTGAGTGTTCGAGAAATGTATTAAGACTAGTCATAAATACATAAACATGAGTTGATTGTCCCAAATATTTTGCTACAAAATAAATTTCTAAATTATATATTGATTCATCTTCATATTTTTCTTTTCACACTAAAGTCTTTTATGCATATGTGTGCTTAACAGAGCCTATGAGACATCCCTTTTCCTAGCAGCCAAAGAGTGTGGAGTGAGTTTATGGTATCCTCCTTGGGCATTCTCACCTGTTAATGTGAGAGGGGTATTCTCTAAACATGTTGACAGCAGAGAGAGAGGGAGGGAAGGAGAGTAGAGGAGACTGAGAGGGGGAATGAGAGGGAGAGAAGCTATGAGACAGAGAGATCTATTTCTTATTTTACAAATGACAAACTGAAGACAAGGACTCTTGTTGAAATGCAGTTTTTCTGATAGCTATGTTAGTGCTCTAGGATAATTGGTATTATGATTACTCTTTTTATTAGTTCTGCAATAGAGACTTCTTATAATATTTCTATATGAATATGTAAGTAAATGGATCTGGACTTAATCAAACAGACTAATGCTGATTCTGTTTTCATGTCAAATCTATTTACATTGAGAAAATGTATTTTCTAGATGTGGAGAGAAGACTTAGAATGAGGAGGTCAGAAATTCAATCTCTTGGGTCAACATCAGAGAACAAAATGCAACACAGGAAACTTGATTCTGATCAAGATGCTTTGTCAAAGCATCTGGGAAGGCTAGTCAAAGGGGAAATACTAAATATGCTTTCATAATTAACATATACAGACGACCTCAATTTATTTTTACTCATTTATTTTTGCCTGTGCTTGGTCTTTGTAACTGCTCATGGGCTTTCTGTAGTTGCAGAGAGCCTGAGGCTGCTCTCTGGTTGTGGTGCTTGGCCTTCTCATTGCAATGGCTTCTCTGGTTATGGAGCACCGCTCTAGAGCAAATGTGCTTCAGTAAATTTGACACAAAGATTTAGTTGCCCTGTGGCATGTGGGATCTTAGTTCCCAGACCAGGGGTCAAACCCATGTCCCCTGCAGTGGCAGGTGGATTCTCAACCACTGGACCACCAGAGAAGTCCCTTAGTTTCTTAAAGAATTGCCCATTAATTAGGATAATATTTTCTCACTTCTATTGGGAAAAAAATGGAATTTAAGAAAATTTTAAATTGTAAAAAGTGAGATATATTAGATTGACATAAATTAAAAGTAATTTTTGAATTCACCACTATTTTTACCAACTAGAAGATAGTATTTATGTCATAAACATATGTATATGTTCATGTCTATTGTTTTTCTATATTTTAATAGTTGTTTGCCATTAATATATACTGTTGTTTATGTAGTAGATATAACAAAAACATTTTAAAAGTTATTTTGCTACACAAGTTGGCAAAGTGTGTTTTTAAATTTTATTTATTTATTTTTGGCTGTGCTGGGTCTGCATGAGCTTTCTCTAGGTCCAGCAGGTGGGGGCTACTCTCTAATTGTGCTGTGCAGGCTTCTCCTTGCAGTGGCTTCTCTTGTGAAGCACTGGCTCTGGTGCATCAGGCTTCAGTAGTTGTGGCTCATAGGCTGAGTAGTTCCAATGCCAGGGCTCTAGATCGTGGGCTCAGTGGCTGTGCTGTAAGGTCTTAGTTGTTCCATGGCTTGTGGGATCTTCCTGTATCAGGGATCGAATGCATGTCTCCTGCGTTAGGCAGGCAGATTCTTTACCACTGAGCCACCAGGGAAGTCTCAAGCAAAGTGGTTTGAAAAGAAGTTCATTTACAACTTCATATTAACTGTTAAGGGAAATGCAAGATATGATACATTGATGCAGAGAGGTTCATTAATCTATTTTTGCCAACAAACTAGTCTGTTTTTATATTATAAACCATAATAAATATAGTAACAAGTACTTCAGTGTTGTTGCTGCTGCTGCTGCTGCTAAGTCGCTTCAGTCGTGTCCGACTCTGTGCGACCCCATAGATGGCAGCCCACCAGGCTCCCCCGTCCCTGGGATTCTCCAGGCAAGAACAGTGGAGTGGGTATTATATGTGTCTAAATTTACTCTCACTTTGTTTTTATCCTAATATTTTAAAATAGAATTGTGTTTTTGGTCATAAATGGTTCTAACTATCTAAATGTTTGTTAAAGTCATAAAAAGTATTTAATATCACTTCAAAAATAGAAGTATGACAGAGAAAAAGTCAATTTAGTCTTTAGAATGACTGTGTTTTTGATGTTTTAGTGTCCTTCTCAAATCATTATTCATGATCACATTTCATCTTTTGTCTAACCCTTCAGCTTTTTTTCCTGATGCCTACAATTACTGTTGTATTAGAAACATAGGTGTAAGAGTCACCATACTTATTTGGCACTTTGTATGGTGTCAAGAACTTTGAGAATAACTACAGGTTAATATGACATGCTGAACATCACACTTTCCTTGTCCTCATTATTAGGGATTTAGAGAACTTGTGAATTGGAGAAGGCAATGGCAACCTACTCCAGTACTCTTGCCTAGAAAATCCCATGGATGGAGGAGCCTAGAAGGCTGCAGTCCATGGGGTCACTGAGGGTCGAACACAACTGAGCCACTTCCCTTTCACTTTTCACTTTCATGCATTGGAGAAGGAAATGGCAACCCACTCCAGTGTTCTTGCCTGGAGAATCCCAGGGATGGGGGAGCCTGGAGGGCTCCCATCTATGGGGTCATACAGAGTCAGACATGACTGAAGTGACTTAGCAGCAGCAGAGAACTTGTGAATAGCTTTCCCGCAGAGTCCTTAAACATGAAGGACACAAAAAGCAGGCATTTCTGATAAACACATATCAGTAGGATACCATTTGAGAATGTGTCAGCAACGGGTTTTCTATCAGCTTGCTAAGAATTGCACAAGTTTACCTCCTCCCTTCCACCATTCCCCAAGTTTTCATCCCCACCACAGATACAACTGAACCATCATCACAAGCCTGGGCCTAAAAGCAAATATTCCTTACTGCATGGAAGAGGATGAAGCAGGATTCCTGCAGGTAGACTGGCTGCCTAAAGAACTGAGTGCAAAAGTAGCTGAACCACAAGAAAATGCATATCCTCTCACATTTGAGGTGATTTTGAATATTTTGTATGAAGTCCCCATTCCTCTTAACCAGGGAAACTTGAAGAGCTGATTCCTTTGAAACTGATACTACTGAGATAGGTGTTTCTGTAACAAAAGCAAGGCACAAAGCCATTGTGAATTCTTCATGTTGGGATTAGAAAGGAAGCGCTTCCCATCTACATTCATTTTGTTATTCAAATACTGTTTTGGACAAATCTTTCTCCTCTCCTGCAGTTCATGCCTCTCCAGATGAAGGCAAGAACAAACTATAAAGCCTTGCTTTGGCACCTGAGGTGTTCAATTGTGGTAAGACAGCCTCTTTAGAGTTGTGAAAACGTGTTTCTAAAATGAATAGCTGTGTGTCCTTCTGTGTCCTTCTAGAGTATGGATTTTGCTTTTTCCATCTCATAACATGCCAATTTACATACATTTTAAATTAGGCTAAATGTTTTTTTTTTTTTGTAGTGCTGTTTTTATTGCAAATGGTTTTTTGTTTTTCCTATTTTCTTCTGCCTTTGAGAGATTTCTCTCAGGAGTTTGCAAGAGGAATACAGAGTTTTGTGCAGACTTCTATGGGGAGCTTCCCAGCTCTGTTCTCTGGGCAGAAACATCACCAGTGACCAGAAGAGCTCAGGTTTCCCACACTTTGGTAGAGATTTAGAGGAGGGTGACAGTGCTGCTACCATGAAAAACTTGTATAACCCAGCAACCACCCCAGATATGTTCTCTGAAGAGACTTTGACTTCTCTCTTTGATATAATTCCTGTAAGCCTACAATGTACTAGATAAAATGCAACATGTTGGGGTTTAAAAGGAAAAAATAATTAAAATATAGTCTTTGGATTTAGAGAGCTCATGTCTAATAGGAGATACAGAAAAGCAAATTAACTATCATAAGTCAATAAGATAAATGTTACCATGATGGAAACAGAGAAAAAATTTTGTGGCTTAAAAAGTACTAATCTTAATACACAAAAATGTTTACTAATTTATCATAAACATTGTGTGTGTGTGTGTGCATGTGCTCAGTTGCTGAATTGCGTCTGACTCTGCAGTCCTAGGGACTGTAGCCTTCCAGTCTGCCCATGGAATTTTCCAGACAAGAATACTGGAGCAGGTTACCATTTCCTACTCCAAGGGGCCTATCTTCTCAGCCTAGAGATTGAACCTACCTCTCTTGCATCTCCTGTTTGGCAGGTAGATTTTTTTTTTTTTTTTTTTTTACCAGTAGCACCACCTGGCCTTTACTCATATTGGTGCTTGATTTGAATGGATTCATCCAGTTTCTTACCAGTAGTTTCATATATCATTAGCTCTAGGTAATGTTCAGTCAGTTCAAACCACAGTTCTATTTCAACAAAAAATTGGTACTTGTTACCCATGCCCATCCAAATAGGATTTAGACTGACTGAATGACCTTTGCCACATTGTCTTCACTATGCTTTTCAAAGGATCCATTGTTTTGCTTACATAAGGACAAAGATGGCATAGGCAATGAATGGGAAGATTTTCATTAATTTGCATCTTTCTAGGGAAAATGGTAAATAATAGAACTTATCAATAACAGCAAAAAGTAGAGAAGAAAAATGACGAAGGCATTTTAATTAATATGAAAACAGAGACATGTGAAGGAGAAAGAAAATTAAAGTTTAAACTGGAAGAGAAGTAATTTAAATTTGAGAAATTGAATTCAAAAGTGTTTTTTTTTTTTTTTAATAGCAAGCCTCCTCTAGTCCTCCAAGAACATAAAAGTAACTAAAACCAACCCTTCTGAAAGCTGATGTGAATCAAGAAGCCAATTAAAAAACAAAGTCAAACATTTAAAAGAGAAAGCAATTTGGACACAACTAAATAGAAGAGTCAAGCAATTAATAGTTTTGATAACAAAAGTAAGACTAACAGAGGGGGAAGTCAAATAAGTTAAACTGTAAATAACTTCATAAACAAAAGCCAAGTTCTAATTCTGTTGCAGGCAGGATGTCCTTGAAAAATATTTAGCGATCATGCTACTTATTATTTCTGAAAACTAGTGTGGGGAAGTTGTTTTTGCTTTTAGTTGGCTTCTGAAAGGATAAAGTTATCTTTCTCACTGAAATGTAAGCTCTAAGAAGACAAAGATTCTTCTGCTTCAACTCATTGCTATAGCCACGATTTTTCAGTAGTTTTTAACATATTCTAGGTACTGTGGAAAATTCTTCAAGAGATGAGAATACCAGACCACCTTACCCATCTCTAAGAAATCTGTATGCAGTTCAAGCAGCAACAGTTAGAACCAGACATAGAACAATGGACCGGTTCCATATTGGGAAAGTAGTAAGATGAGACTGTACCTTGTCATCCTGCTTACTTAACTTATATGCAGAGCACATCATGTGAGATGCTGTGCTGGATGAAGCACAAGCTGGCATCAAGATGGCCTGGAGAAATATCAATAACCTCAGATATGAAGATGACACCACCCTTAGGGCAGAAAACAAAGAAGAAGAAAAGGGCCTCTTGATGAATGTGAAAGAAGAGAGTGAAAAAGTTGGCTTAAAACTCAACTTTCAAAAAACTAAGCTCATGGCATCTGGTCCCATCACTTCCTGGCAAATCTCTGGGGAAACAATGGAAACAGTGACAGACTTTATTTTCTTGGGCTCCAAAATCACTGCAGATGGTGACTGCAGCCTTGAAATTAAAAGATGCTTTCTCTTTGGAAAAAAAGCTATGACTAACCTAGACAGCATATTAAAAAGCAGAGACATTACTTTGCCAACAGAAGTTCATCTAGTCAAAGCTATGGTTTTTCCAATAGTCATGTATGGACATGAGAGTTGGACCATGAAGAAAGCTGAGCACTGAAGAACTGATGCTTTTGAAGTGTGGTGTTGGAGAAGACTTTTGAGAGTCCCTTGGATTGCAAGGAGATCCAATCAGTCCATTGTAAAGGAAATCAGTCCTAAATATTCATTGGAAGGACTGATGCTAAAGCTGAAGCTCCAATACTTTGGCCACCTGATACAAAGAACTGAATCATTGGAAAAGACCTTGATGCTGGGAAAGATTGAAGGCAGGAGAAGAAGGGGACTACAGAGGATGAGATGGTTGGATGTCATCACTGATTCAATGAACACGAGATTGAGCTAGCTCTGGGAGTAGGTGGTGGTGGGCAAGCCTAGAGTGCTTCAGTCCATGGGGCCGCAAAGAGTCAGACATGAGTGAGTGACTGAACTGAACTGAAGGCACTGAGATATATTTTTAGAATTAATATTGATGAACTTGTGGCAAAATAATTTAATGAAATATCCATGTATGTTTTATTCTACTTCAGATACATAGAAGGGTAGTATTAAGGAAATTAAAAGTGAAATTTATTTCAGTCTCTCAATCAACTCCTGATTCCATCCCAAAGGAAAAGAGTGGTTTAAGATAGTAAATAATTAAATAGTTTTGTTGAATAAATCCTAAACTTTTAAAGGGAAAAACGTATATTTTTCATAATAAGGTAGAGATTCTAGGTCTTGCAGCTAAAGAAGCATGGGAATTTGTATTACCTTCCCTCAATACATGGACATTTTGATGAAGACAGGGAAGAACACAGGATTTAGAATATGACTAGAAGTGTAGATCCTTGTCTGTCTCCCAGTAGGAGGCTCTAAAAAGTAACAAAATCCCAGAAAGGAATGGATCTGGGGTTCCCATTAGCTGAAGGGTGAATCCTATGAACTTCCAGATGTTCAAGCTGGTTTTAGAAAAGGCAGAGGAACCAGAGACCAAATTGCCAACATCAGCTGGATCATCAAAACGGCAAGAGAGTTCCAGAAAAACATCTATTTCTGCTTTATTCACTATGCCAAAGCCTTTGACTGTCTAGATCACAATAAACTGTGGAAAATTCTGAAAGAGATGAGAATACCAGACCACCTGACCTACCTCTTGAGAAACATATATGCACGTCAGGAAGCAACAGTTAGAACTGGACATGGAACAACAGACTGGTTCCAAATAGGAAAAGGAGTACGTCAAGGCTGTATATTGTCACCCTGCTTATTTAACTTCTATGCCAAGTACATCATGAGAAACGGGCTGGAGGAAGCACAAGCTGGAATCAAGACTGCCGGGAGAAATATCAATAACCTCAGATATGCAAATGACACCACCCTTATGGCAGAAAGTGAAGAACTACAGGGCCTCTTGATGAAAGTGAAAGAGGAGAGTGAAAAAGTGGGCTTAAAACTCAACATTCAGAAAACTAAGCTCATGGCCTCTGGTCCCATCACTTCATAGGAAACAGATGGGCAAACAGTGGAAACAGTGTCAGACTTTATTTTTTGGGGCTCCAAAATCACTGCAGATGGTGACTGCAGCCATGAAATTAAAAGACACTTACTCCTTGGAAGGAAAGTTATGACCAATCTAGATAGTATATTCAAAAGCAGAAACATTAGTTTGCCAAGTTTTTCCTGTGGTCATGTATGGATGTGAGAGTTGGACTGTGAAGAAAGCTGAGCACTGAAGAATTGATGCTTTTGAAGTGTGGTGTTGGAGAAGACTCTTGAGAGTCCCTTGGACTGCAAGGAGATCCAACCAGTCCATCCTAAAGGAGATCAGTCCTGAGTGTTCATTGGAAGGACTAATGCTGAAGCTGAAACTCCAATACTTTGGCCACCTCATGCGAAGGGTTGACTCATTGGAAAAGACTCTGATGCTGGGAGGGATTGCGGGTAGGAGGAGAAGGGGATGACAGAGGATGAGGTGGCTGGATGGCATCACCAACTCGATGGATGTGAGTTTGAGTGAACTCTGGGAGTTGGTGTTGGACAAGGAGGCCTGGCCTGCTGTGATTCATGGGGTCGCAAAGAGTCGGACACGACTGAGCGACTGAACTGAACTGAAATCCAGGGAACCAAAGATCTCAGCAGTAGCAAACTGAAATTCCCACTCTGACCATATGATTGGAGCAGTGTAAAATTTGGTTCAGTGAATAAACAATTATTTCAACCCGGACACCAGTTTAAAAAAAAAACACAAAGGTTTCATTAACCTCATTGATTAGGTTAATTAATTCCTGGTGTCTCAGACAGTAAAGAATCTGCCTGCAACATAGAAGACCAGAGTTCAATCCCAGGGTCCAGAAGATCCCCTGGATAAGGAAATGGTTTCCCACTCCAGTATTCTTGCCTAGAGAATCCCTTGGACGGAGCAGTCTGGTGGGATACAGTCCATGGAGTTGCAAACAGTTGGACACAACTGAGCGACTAACACATGTACACATGTGATCTCAGAGTATTCCACCTATGTAGCCATTCTTGAAGTTAAGATTTTACTTTCATTTGTGTGACTTGATTATTAATAACTGTCTCTATGGTTAGAATGCAAATTTTATGAAGGCAGATGTCAGACTTTTCTCTCTCTTCCACACCATAGAAATTTAATAATGAAAGTAGAGTGGATGAATGTGCCCAGTAATATATATATATAATATAAATATATATTTATATTTATAAATATATAAATATTTGTGTAAATATATATATATACACAAGCTTGCCAAGAGTCATATATGAAAAAAAGTAATTCCTCTCAGAAATATTTTATAAAGAAACTCATACTAGGTGTATGGATTAGACATTATGATCAAATTATCAAATTAAGATAAAACACTGAAGAGAATGCAAGAAATATATTTCATAAAGATGAGGGTCAGCAAAGTCCATGACCACTGGTAAACTTCAAGAATGCCTGAGGCCTTTCCAACTGGGCAGTCAGATATGTGCTTCCCATGTTCTCTCTCTTGGTGGTATAGCATTGTTTTAGAAAGTTCAGTCCTCAAAGAACTAAAAGATATGTATTTTTTTCTGTTTTAAATCATTTACACTGAGTTAAAGAATAAAATTTAAAGTCAGTCTCTTAAAACTACGGGCTAACTCAGTAAATTTCAGCACATTAAGAAACTTCAGTGTTGGCTCAAGTGTGTGTGTGTGTGTGTGTGTGATAGTCACTCAGTTGTGTCCAACTCTTTGCAACCCCATAAACTGTAGTCCACTAGGCTCCTCTGTCCATGGAATTCTCCAGGCAAGAATACTGGAATGGGTTGCCATGCCCTTCTCCAGGGGATCTTCCCAACCCAAGGATAGAACCTGGGTCTCTTGCATTGAAAGCAGATTCTTTACCATTTGAGCTACCTGGGAATCCAGGAGGTCAAGAGAAGTACTCAGATGATGAGTTCTTCTCTTGCCCCTTTGTCATTTCCTCAGCCAAATACACCAGGAGAGTTTTCACAGAAGCAAAGGTATGAGCAGAGTTTCTGGTGTGTCCTTCTGGCTTGACTCCCTCTGAAACTGTTATAGCACAGATTATGTGATTATACTTTTCAATGCCACCTTATCTACATTGGAGGTTCTTCCAAAAAAGAAAGTGTTGGCAATTTAATAGGCATTTAATGCATTCAGACAGTAATATATTTTGAGTTTATGCAGCAGTTAGTGAGAAGGAACTTGTTTCATTGTTTCTCCTTATTGGTTAACTCTATCTATTATATCTTGTTTATGTGAATTGTATTTGTCCAGTAAGACCTGGTTTTAAATCCCAATTCTATGTAAATATAAACGTATCAGCAATTTATTTAACCCTTCATTGCTTTAGTTTCCTACCTGCTATAAAGGACATAATAATGGTCTTTTGAATAAAACATAGCTCTGAGAACTAAACTAAATTTTATTACAGAGTGTGTCACATAAGAGGTGGTCAAGAAATGATAAGCAAAAGTGATAGTGGTAAGGGATTCAGTTCAGTTCAGTTCAGTTCAGTCGCTCAGTCGTGTACGACTCTTTGCGACCCCATGAATCGCAGCACACCAGGCCTCCCTGTCCATCACCAACTCCCGGAGTTCACCCAGACTCACATCCATCGAGTCAGTGATGCCATCCAGCCATCTCATCCTCTGTCGTCCCCTTCTCTTCTTGCCCCCAATCCCTCCCAGCATCAGAGTCTTTTCCAATGAGTCAAGTCTTCGCATGAGGTGGCCAAAGTACTGGAGTTTCAGCTTTAGCATCATTCCTTCCAAAGAACACCCAGGGCTGATCTCCTTTAGCATGGACTGGTTGGATCTCCTTGCAGTCCAAGAGACTCTCAAGAGTCTTCTCCAACACCACAGTTCAAAAGCATCAATTCTTCAGTGCTCAGCCTTCTTCACAGTCCAAGATTAATCACCCACCTATTATATTCCTGGGTTTTTTCTTATGTATTTAAAATGATTATTTGGATTTAAATCCATTGTCAATGGCAATGCAGTCTGTAATTTTCTCTTTAATTTAAGCCTGACTATTTCATTTGAACAAATTTGGCATCATTGCATTTATTTTTATCTATTCCCTTTTATTACTTGAAGTTTATTTCCACAGGTATGAGAAACCCTCTGCTTTTACATTCTTCATTTTGAAGGATATTGAGTTGAAAAACAGATGGGTGGAGTTAGATAATATGGGGATATTTAAAAGCAGGTTTTTTTCTGCCAGAAGGGCCTTTGAAAGTATTTTTTCCCACAGTGCTTTGAACAGTTTCAGGATACTTGAGAAAATATGTTGGTGTCACCAAATTTCATAAAATATCTTAAAAAAAAAAAAGAACAAAGAAAAAAAAATGCTATCTAACAATGATTAAAGGTTAATTAACCATGTGTTTGAGCTTCCCAGGTGATACTAGTGGTAAAGAACTTGTCTGCCAATGCAGGAGACATTAAGAGAGGTGGGTTCGATCCATGGATTAGGAAGGTCCCCTGGAGGAAGGCATAGCAACCCTGACCAGTATTCTTGCCTGGAGAATACCCATGGACAGAGGAGCCTGGTGGGATGCACTCTATAGGATAGCAAAGAGTCTGACAACGACTGAAGCAACTTAGGACGTGCGCACAACCATGTATTTATTGACTGCTTAGTCTATTAGTCAATGTTCCAAACTTGTTATAGACACAGGGACTATCGTGATGTAGATTAAAAATCTTGGATTTCACAGAAGAGAAATATGCGTTGAATGTTCCCCATCTCCCTTTCCAGGTTCATACGCCACCATTTCCCATGCAGCCCTGAACTTCAGGAAGCCAGTTTTAAGACAACATGGATGGACTCCTTTGTCCTCCTGTTCTTTGTTGTGTCAGTTGGATGCTGTGGAAGATCTGCGCTGGAGCAAAGAGAGTTCAGTGTATTTTCTACCACAGTTCTCTCTGTGACAAGCTGCCTGCCATGAGGTAGCCCTCCTGTTCTTCACCCAAGACCACTTGCCATCCTCTGATTCAGTCTGTGGGTCCCTTCACTTCGAGTCAGTAAGTCTTCCAACTAACTGTTGATGTTGCCCAAATGTTTCACGCTCTTTGTTGGTTTTCCTTAAGTGAGCCCTGCAAATTAAATCACTTTACTAAACAAACTTCAGTGTAATAAAAAGTAAATAAATAAAAATAAGGGAAGCAGGAGGAAGGAATGTGCTGCCCAGCTTAATCAGGTAATAAACGTATTACTTAGACTGAGACCCTCTACTCCGATGCTCCGTCAGAGAAAGCTTTCTTGGCACAATTGCTGGGAATGCGGTTAGCAGACAGCCTTGACCTCTTTGGTTCCTGCAACGGCCTTATTTGCAGTGTTCTTTCTTTGCCTGAGAACATGCCTCTTCCTGTTTGAGCCTGGGGTGATGTCAGCCATAGGCAGGATAAATCTGAAAGGCCGTTCTTGTTCTAGAGTTTCCTGTAAGGTTAGAAGAGGCTGTTACTGTACCCATTCTGCATCTCAGTGTCTCCCTCTGCCCATTTCTCTTTCTTTCTGTTCCTTCCATGTTGCTGATCACACGTGGTAATGGTTTAGTCGTTAAGTCATGTTTGGACTCTTTGGACCCCATGGACTGTAGCCCACCAGGCTCCTCTGACCATGGGATTTCCCAGGCAACAATACTGGAGTGGGTTGCTATTTCCTTCTCCAGGGGATCTTCCTGACCCAGGGATTGAACTCAGACAGGTCTCCTGCATTGAAGGTGGATTCTTTACTGACTGAGCTACTAGGGAAGCCTGCTGATCACTTGCTGCTACTACTGCTGCTAAGTCGCTTCAGTCGTGTCTGACTCTGTGCAACCCCATAGACGGCAGCCCACCAGGCTCCCCCATCCCTAGGATTCTCCAGGCAAGAAAGCTGGAGTGGGTTGCCGTTTCCTTCTCCAATGAATCACTTAGGTCCTCCCAATAAATACCCTGGATGTCAAACTCTGTTAGAGTATGACTATTAGAATTTCACTCTCCACTCTATTTTTTCTTCCCTATACATGGTATTTTTAATGAAGGGGGTCAAAAATTGAATTTCAAAACATTTTATTGGGTAACTAATGAAACTTTAGGACAAGTAGCAGTAATAATTCAGGCAAAACAATCATATAAAATATAAAGTGGCCTCTGGTTTGTGTACTTTTCATACTATTTTTATTATAACATGTTACCTTTAATTTTGCCACTGGAAAAAGCAAGTAAAAGATTTTGCAAAGAAAAAGCAATTGCAGATTTCATAGGGAAGTGTTATGGGTGCCACATGGTGATGCAGCTTTATGTTTACAAACATATGTACATATGGAAACCCAGAAATGCACCTGTCAACTAACTACATGCATTGCAATGTGACCCAAATATAAGAAATGATTCAGTTGCATTGATGATCAGCTTGATGTCCTCTGACATTTTTATTTTTGTTCCCTCTCTTTGAAAAGGTGTCCTATTTTTCAATTTTTATGACATGAACAATTTCTTTTATTGCTTCTCACAGTGAAGGGGAAAAAAAGGATGAATCAACTGATTAGATAATTTTTAAAAATTTTTAACATATTCTTTTAATTTTTACAATGTATATATTTATACATTCATATTGTAAAGAAATCAACTGAAAAATTTCTCTCTAATATACCTAGATGTTCCATAGATTGTATCATTATATGACCTTTAATTTCTTATCATATTCTCAAACAAACATATACTGAACGAAGTAACTTGGAAATGGTTTCTTTGCAAGACTCCAGGCCATGACATTTTCCCATTGTTGAATGGGGTATTTTAGCTCCACAGTATCTAAAGCCCTTTGGAAGAGTTTTATAGAGAGCTCATTAGGACCTTTCCTACACTTCTCAGACTTCCTGCAAGATGAGAAAATAAACTCAAACATCTTTCTTTGAAGTCTCACATGGTCAGGAAATTGATTTCTTGTAGAAGAATATACTTCTAATTGAGACACATGACAATTCCATCTTTCTGTCTAGACTTTATAAGAGAAAGCTAGACATTAATCAAAGATATTCTTTTATGATGATTCATAAGAGTTCAGCAGCATTTCTCTGTCCCTTTTTGTGATGGAGGTGATGCATTCCCATTTCCCCAGAATCAAATGAAGAAGGCACAAGTGAGCCCATTTAGAAAGACAGAATTGTTGCAAGAATGTAGATCTGCATGATACTTTCTCCAGTGCAAACACTCAAAGCCCCACTCTACCCTGGTGTAAATGAAGCAGCAGAGCATTATAAAGAAGCATCTCCTGTGTCCTCCTGCCATTTGGGGAACAGAGAAGAGACTGCTTTTCACTTAAGAGATGTGCAAAGATTATAGGCAGGCTGGAACAGCTGGCAGTGACTTAGCTGGATGAGAGCAGGAAGCAGTTTCAAACTGCATTTCTCTGTGTACAGGGCAAGAGTGTCTATTGCTTCATTTTTGACTGCAATGTCTTGAAAGAACCTCACCAAGAGACCTGGAGCAGAAAATGACTGGTAGTGTACCATCAGAGGAAGGAGTGGAGCAGTTATCACAAAAGTTCTGTTTGAATTTGCTAGCACTCATGCTATGACAAAAGCTTGAGTGGGAGGGAGAGTACCCCAAAAACCTAGAAATGCAGCCCATGAAAGAATTGGCATTTGGAGGCTAGAAATGGCAAAGATTACTCAGCAACCAAAGGATAACTACAAAGAGCATCAAGTGAAAAGACCATTGCCCCCTTTTCTCTTATTCTAATTCACCATTATCAACCTCAGGGATCCTGGGAAGCCAAAAGGAAATATGGCAAATGTGTGGGAATTAAGGAACAAAAAAGACATTATCCCCTTTCACTTCATAGGTGGTCAGACTAGCAGGTTGTGATTCAGCCGGACTTGGGATTAAGGAAGAAGTTTTAGGCTATATTTGAAAATGAAGTTTTAATTAGTCTGGAAATCTAAATATCTGAAAATGTCAAAAATATAGGTCACTACCTAAAATGCTCTCCAGTTTTGTAAAAAGAGCATCTGAGGGAATTCATCTGAAAGCAATAGCAGAGAGAGAATGAGAGAGGGAAGGAAGGAGAGGAGAGACAGGGAGAAGCAAATTCCAATTTGCAATATAAGAGATTCGGTATTTTCAACAGATAGTTACTTTGAGAAAGTGAATATGATTTTGTGTATATCTTTGTGAGTTATAGCCCATTAAAGGCATATGCCCGAAACTGGGCTCTTGTCTAACACTAGGAAATGAATTGTCTGAGGAGATACATGTGCTGACAAAGCAAGAGATTTTATTGGGAAAGGGCACCCGGGTGGAGAGCAGTAGGGTAAGGGAACCCAGGAGAACTGCTCTGCCGTGTGGCTCGCAGTCTAGGTTTTATGGTGATGGGATTAATTTCCGGGTGGTCTTTGGCCAATCATTCTAATTCAGAGTCTTTCCTGGTGGCATATGCATCGCTCAGCCAAGATGGATGCTAGTGAGAGGGATCCTGGGAAGTGGAGGGACTCACGGGTGTCTCCTTTTGACCTTTCCCAAACTCTTCCGGCTGGTGGTGGCTTATTAGTTCCGTATTCCTTATCAGGATCTCTTGTCATCACATGGGTCTCCTCCGACAATTCATTTCTGATGGTTCGACAAGCCCAGTTTTGGGCCCTGGAAGGGGTCCGCCTTCCTGCAACACTGACTTTCCAAAGGCAGCTTTATTATTTCTGTGTAAGTAGCTGGAGTGAATAAAGGATAAATATTTACCTTTATAAATTACTGACACTTTTGTACCTTAAACAATATTTGTCTCTTGATGAGTGTTGTTTTTTTCTTGTATAACTTGGAAGTGAGTGAAGTAGGGAGTCGAGGAGTAAATTTTTTTCCACGATATTAGGAAATCATCCTGTGGTAAGTAGGCCAAGAGTTCAGTCAATATAGTTCATCAGTGTATTTTGTGAAAGTATTTTATTTGTTGCTTATATTTTTTAGTATGAAGAAATATTTTTATGTTCTACTCTAGAATCTCAGTTGTAAATCACAACCAGATGAGGAAAATAATTTTTTTGCCTCATATAATTGAAAAGTTCATGGAATCATCCTTGCCTCACACATTTCTGAATCCAGCTGCTCAAATAATGGCCACAGAAATCTGATTGTTCCCTCTCTTTATCTGAGGGAGAGAAATGGCATCATTATTATTCATGATTAAATTTATTCGTGACAAAATTGTATTCAATATAGGAAATGTCACAAGCTAGCAATTTGGAGAGTTTAGACATACACTTTATTTTTCCCAATCATTATGTTCTTTTTTATGCTGCTTTTCACTGAAAATAGTTTATCTATCTACCTACATTTATCAGTTCATATGCATGTGTGTGTATATATATATATTTAATCTAATAAATAATGAATGGAAAATAATTCAAAAATCAAATATATAGTTTTTAAATTTCATTTTTTTCTGTAAACATTAAACACAATCTGGCTCTTAATAAGAAAAAAAATGTGAATCCTTCTGTCAATTAGCACCATAAAAATGTAAAACAATTTTTAATCCCTGTAGGACTCAATGTGTTTATTCTACCATTTCATAAGCATCCTTAAGTGATAGTATTCAAAATGGAGGCACTACATCCAGGGCATATACTAGACAATCTTTCAGGGTAATTAAAAAGAAAATATTAGATATAACTACTTAATTTTATTGATAATAGCAACATATTACTATAGATAAAATACTTTTATTATTATAATTGAATATAGATCATTTATTGCTTATATTTAGTGCTTAATTTTATAAGTACTTAAATTGCATATAGAATTTGTCGCTGGCTCTCTAATTCAGCTTTTATGTCAGACTGTTGTGTGTCACAAGCCACATGAGATATTTAAGCTATAAAATTAAGCACTGATATATCCATGGAGATTCCATGGAAAAGGGATTTGATTTCAGTTTATTCCAGTATGCTGCAGTTTACATGTTCTTAGAAATGTAAGGTTAGAAATTTTATCTAGACATTTTATTACCAAGCAAATCTGATGCATAGTTCTGTCAGCCAGTCAGTTCATAACAGTTATTCTGATAACCAAAGCTCCTTTCTGGATGGGTGTTGTGTTTGTTTTGTTTTTATTGCTCTTTACCCTGATCTCATTCCTACTGCTCTCCTCTTTGTAACCCCTGCAACAGCCTATTCAATACAAATCCTTAAATGTGCATATCGGCTTGTATTTCTTGGGATTTTTTCTGTGTGTATATGTTCCATTCAGCCTGGTGTAGCTTTTTCATTTATTCAACACAATACTGTTAATTACTAACAATATTACCAAACATAACTTTTTGTTGCTACTAAGTATGCAAAAATTATTCCAAAGTTTGTATCTACTATATTTTACATACCAATTCCTTCTTTGATTGCCATCTTAGTTTTGCTCAAATCTATGGCAATCAATCATAAATTCATTAATTACATAAATAAATCATGAGTAAATAAAAATTAAATGCCTCAGATTGTTGTCTTCATTGCACCTCCTTTTTGCTTAGGAATTTCTAAAAAGATAAGCCCCAATGCCAGATGAGCAACTGAATTGAACTGAACTGAATGCCAGAATTGGGGTTGCTAGATCGTGGGGCACATGCATAATTAAGTACTGCCAAAATGTTTCCCGTAAAGGCTGCTCCTGGTTGTACTTCTGTCAGAAGTACTTGAGACTTCTGCTTCAGTGACATTGTTTATGCGTGCCTCTACTCATCTTCCACCTGATTTTTTTATTCCTGTTCTATTGACTGTTAGGAATTCATTGTCTATTTTAGGTAGTAAAAACTCCCGGTCTGTTTTAGTAATTGAAAAACTATCTATATCTGTTTTCTTTTTTTTTGGTATTCTTCACTGAATAAAAATGACTAATTGCTAATCTTAATATGTGTTGAGTTGGGCATTTTTAGGAAGTCAGATCCTTTTTTGCATCTATTGAGATAATCACATGAATTTGATGTTTATTCTTATAATCTAGTAAATTGAATGACAGTTGAATACTGAAATAACTTTGCACTCCTGAAATAATCTTTGAGATGCACTAGTCTTTTTATGTGATACTGGATTAGATCATCAAATATTTTGTGATTTGGATGTTTGTATCTTAGTTCACAGGATATACACTGATTGTTAATTGATACATAAATATGTGCTTAGTCGCAAAGTTATGTCCAATTCTTTGCAACCCCATGGACTGTAGCCTGCAGGCTCCTCTTGTCCATGGGGATTGTCCAGGCAAGAATACTGGAGTGGGTTGCCATGCCCTCCTCCAGGGGATCTTCCCAACCCAGGGATCAAACCTAGGTCTCCCGTATGGCAAGCAGATTCTTTACTGTCTGAGCCACCAGGGGATAGATAAATAAGTAAACAGAAATATATTTGTATTGCATCCATCTGACTTTAGGTAATACTGGCCTCTGAAAATGAGTTGGTAAAAATTCCCTCCTTTAGATTGTCTTTAAATAGTTGACAGAATTTACCAGTGAATCCATCATGACCTGGAATACTCTTTGTGAGAAGGTTTTATTCAATTTTTAGGTAGATAAAGGGATGGAGATATAAGGATTAAAATACTTTAATAGATGTAGGTTTGTTTTTCTGTATTTCCATTTATGTTGACGGTCTATAATTAAGCACATCAGTACTTAAGATAGTTACCTGTTCTTCGTGAACTGATTTTCTTATCATTATGTAATATTTGTTTTTATTTCTGGTAATGCTACTTGTGTTAGAATCTTTACTGGTTAATAATATTGTTTTATCTGCTGTTTTGTGCATACTCTTTGCTTGGTATAGCTGTTTCCATTCATCTACTTTAATCTGTTTGTTACTTTTAAATAGTGTCCCTTGTAAATATTACATAGCTTTCTATTTAGACTGAAATCTTCTGTCTTTTTTTGGAATGCTTAGTCCAGTCTATGTTTATGTGAGAAGACTATTGATATGGTACTGCTGAAGTGTAAGATCTTACTCTTAGCTGTGTACTTGTCACAGCTTTATTCTCCTTCTCCTGACTCAGTTTGAATGACCCAAGGATTTTATTTACAAATTTTTATTGAAATATAGTTGACATACTGTATTATGTTAATTTCAGATGCACTGCATACAGGTGATTTGACATTGCATACATTGTGAAGTGATCACCAGTATAAATCGAGTAACCATGTGTCCTCATACAAATTTATTACAGTATTTTTTGCCATATTCTTTATGCTGTATACTACAACACTGTGGCTTACTCTTTTTATAACTGGAGCTCTGTACCTCTTAATCCCCCTCGCTTATTTTGCTTCCCACCTCTCACGATCCACTCCTTCAGTAATGACCAATTTGTTCTCTGTCTCTATGAATTTCTTTTCATTTTATTTTGTTTTGTTTTTCCACATATAGTTGAGATCATACAGTATTGTCTTATCTGCTTACTGTCTAGATCCTTCCATGTTTTTACAAATAGAAAGATTTCATCATTTTAATGGCTGAGAAATATTCCATTGTGTATAGTGATCACATTTTCTTTCTCTATTCATTATTGATGGGCACTAAGTTTGTTTTGATATCTTGACTCTTGTAAATAATGCTGAAGTGAACCTTGGTGCATGTCTTTTGGAATGAGTGTTTTGTTTTCTTTCATTATAGTAGCAGTGAAATTTGTGGATCAGATGGCCATTCAGTTTTTTGAGGAAACTCCCCTCTGTTTTCCACAGAGACTGCATCACTTTATGATTCTACCAACAGTGCACCAGGGTTCTCTTTTTTCCACAATCTCACCAATACTTGTTCTTTGTGTTAGTACTTGTTTTAGAATACTATTTCATTTACTTTCTTGTATTGTAGTTTTTGCCTTTTTTATATCTTGGTGACTGATCTCGGCATTATATATCCATCATTAATTATCAAAATCTACCTCCAAGTGACATTAAAACATCTGCATAGCCATATTGTATATTGTTATAGACACAATTCTTTCTTTTGTCTTTTAGTTATCATACTTAGTTGACTCCATAATTTATTGACACTGTAATATATAGTATGTAATTGTATGTATGGGATTCCCTGGTGACTCAGACGTTAAAGAATCTGCCTGCAATGAAGGACACCTGGAGTTCCATCTCTGGGTTGGGAAAATCCCCTGAAGAAGGGAGCAGCTACCTGCTCCAGTATTCTTGCCAGGAGAATTCCATGAACAGAGGAGCCTGGCAGGCTACAGTCCATGGGGTCACAAGAGTAGGATACGACTCAGTGACTTTCATTTCACTTCAAGTGTATCTATATTATTGTCTTAAATATTTAAATAGATGGCTAAAAGGAAATATATTTACCTACATGTTATCATTTTTAAGTGGGAATCATTCCATTCTAGATCTAGTTTTCATCTAGTGCCATTTTTCTTCTAATATTATATTAACAAAATTAAAGACAAAAAAACACCTGAACATCACAACAGAGACATTAAAAAAAAAAAAAAAAAACCTTTAAGTAAGCACACACTGATGATACAACTACTGAGCAAACTAAAAATTAAAGGTAACCTCTTCAATTTAATAAAGGGTATTTATAAAAGTTTAGAGATACTGGCAATCATTAATTCTGGAAGACCTTTGCTCTTAAGATTAGAAAAAAACAAGACTGTTGGTTCTCACCATTTCTATTCAGCATCATCCTTGAAGTTCTAGCCAGTATTATCAGAGTAGTAACAGAAAAAAAAAAAAAAAAAAGCCAAATAGGGAGGAAAGAATTAAAAAGTGGGTTTTTTTTGTGTTTTTTTTTTTCCTGTCATATGATCTTGTAAGCAACCTATTAAAAATATACTATAACTAATCTAATGTGTTTAACAAGTTCATAGATTACAAGATAAATATACAAAGGTCAGTTGTATTACTATATTTTAGTAATAAAATTTCTCAAAAGGAGAATCCAAAATTAATTCACTTGTTTTTGCGATTTTTTGTTTCTTTTACATTAACTTTTTTAAAATTCTAAAATCAAGTAAATATGCTTCCAAATTTTATTTATTTTTGGTATGATTTTATTACATTTATTTTATCTACCTATTCCTCAGTGATGTATGGTACCAATAAAGAAAATCTACTTCACTTGTCATACTATAACTATTACTAGAAGCTTTGAGCTTTATTATAATTTATTAACGATAGATGTATAAACCGAGAAAATAAAAAATATATTAAACTTTTCAATTCATAGTCAGCCCCAATGGACTATCATACTGAATTATCTTTTTTTTCCCTTTGTTTGTGTATGGGTTACTCTTGCCTTTTATTTCTTCTGAATATTTTCAAAATACATGATCTATGATTCAAAAATAATATCAATTTAAATTTTGATTAGAGATGCAATAAGTATATAAAAATGGAAAATATACAAATAACTTGGCAATGTTTTGTTTCCTACCCAAGAACATGATGGTGTCTTTAAAGGCTGTATGTTTCATACTGAAAATGTATAGAATTATGCAATCTGATTTTAAGGAAGGACAATAAAGCAAATGAATATCTCAAAGGTTTATTTATAGCTAAATACATATACTCTAGAAGAAAAGATTTATTTGGCTCTTAGACTTTGTGAAGATGGGGCCACTGATTTAAAGCCACATCAAAGTGTGCTCACTCTAAGTTACAACAAGGTGACCTCCTTGATCTTAGCAGAAACCTGCAGAGCTTATGTACACTCTTGCCACTGAGAATGTGATCTTCAGACCAGTGGCATCAGTATCACCTAGAAGCTTGTTAGAAACATAGAATCCTGGGCCCATACCTGACATACTGAAGTAGAACCCACAGTTTAACAAGATTCTTAGGCACTTTAAAGTTTGAGAGGCACAGATGAAGACCACCTATAACTTGTAGCTAGAAAGCAGCTTCAAAGGAGAAACAAACTATGAGGTAGTGGAAATAGTTCTATTTAATATCTTCCAATATTGGTAGATACCTACAAATTCATAAATATCCATTTTTCCTTTACTAATGGCAACATTTATTGAGATTTACGTTTAAGCCCAGATTGCTTTGCCAAATGTCTGCTTAATTGTAGGGCAAGCTTTTTGAATGCAGGGGAATGAGCAATATAAAGCATTGTTTATAAAAATTTGTCCCAAATTTTAAATACAGTGAGGTGCTCGGTAGTTATTTTTGAACAAAAGACTGAATGAATGAGAGCTTTAATACAGTAAAATAAATGAAAATATTATGAAAATTAATTCAGATGAAAATACAAGTCTCAATACTTGTTTGTTAAGGAAATAGATATCTATGTTATGGTAATATTGTGTTATATGCACTTTATTTCCATAGGGTGTGTGAAAAGGAATGTGTTCATTTTTGTTTTCTTTTGTCACATAACATTTTATCACACATCCAGCATCTTAAAAATATAAATTCCTTATCACTGTCCTTAGATCATCGCTGTGTGCATGCTATATGGGTTCTCAGGAGATCAGGGTGCAATTAGGCTGCAATCCATTCCACCCAGGCTGCAGTCTCCTCTGAGGCTCAAAGTCCTCTTTCCAGTTACTTGGAAGATTTCAGTTCCTGGTTGGGAGATTAAGGCCTCTGCTTTCAGGACTTCCCTGGTGATCCAGTAGCTAAGACACTGTGCTCCCAATGCAAGGGGACCAGATTTGATCCCTGGTCAGGGAACTAGATCCCACATGCTGCAGCTAAGACTCGGCACAGCCAAATAAAGAAAATAAAAATAAATATTTTTAAAAGGCCCCTGCCTTCTTGCTGTGAGTCAGCTGGGAGCTGTTCTCAGCCTGTAGAGGACACTAGCCCTTCTCTGTCATTGATTTGGCCATTTCTACAACACAGAAGCTTGCTTCTTCAAGACCAACAAGGGTTCTATTTAATATAGTACCTTCTCTAATTTGACTCTCCCATCACTTGGATCATATAACATAATTTTATCAGAGGAGCAGGCACCCGATCGGTTGAGGCCCATTTGCAGTCAAGGGGAGGAGATCGCCCAATGCATGCGCATCAGGGGAATCTTGCAGAGCATCTTTGGATTCTGCCCACCACAATGCTCCCATATAAAGGGACATGTAAGAGAATACCAGTATTTCCCCTGGCTTCTGTAAAAATCTGGCTCAGACGAGAAGATATTTTCAAATCTATTTTGCTGCTTTCAGAAATGATTTTTTCAATCACACAAATAAAGTTTACTGCATTAAGGAGTCATGTTTTTGCTACAGATGTTTATTTCCCCCAATAAATGTCCATTATTTTAGATACACATTGCAAGGTGTGTAACTGAAGTTTTTTACTAAGGCATTTCTATCTGCCACTCTAGTGTCATTACTTCTCTTAATGTTACCTTCTTTAGGCTGAATAAAATACAAAGTGCTGGTTATATGATGCTTGCTGCTACATGTAATAATGTACTGGTACATGTGTTAGATGTTTAAAGAGTCAAACTCTGAAATATACTAAACCACAAAAAGTCTAATAATTATGAAAGAGCAATGTTATTTTGTGAAAATGCAAACTTAACTGGGAAAGCCATACATTTACTATAGGGCTAGATTATTTTAAAAGGTAACTCTTTTTCTTAGAATTTTATGGTACTGATTATATAAGAATGATACTTGAAAGTAATGTGAGAATTTTTTATGCCTTTCTCTGTACTTTTAAAATCAAAAGATGGAAGAACATGAAAACATTATACATTTGCCTTGATTATTACCTTTCAATCAAGTAATAATACGATGCCAAAGCTGTTATGAGCTAGTGCAGATCATGGAAATAAAAGGACAGAATTATAGATGACTACTAAAAATACATTCTATAGGAATTAACCTTGAGACAAGTATAATAAGTATAAAGTAGTTCTCTGTAAAGGTAATGCATTGGGCTTTTTTTTTTCTGTCTTGGTTCTTACAAATCAATTTTCCTAGGGGATACTAATACTAAATAAATTGTTTTCATTAAAACTTTAGAGACCTGGGTTGAAAATGTGTCTCGGAGGTAACCTTAAATGGTGACTTTAATGACTTCATCTTTCTTCATTATCTTAAAGCCTACAAAAGCAAAAAGTAACCATAATTTCTGTGAATATATTTGTAAAATCAAGTCATTTATGACAAATTAACTCTATTTTTTAAAGGAAACTGTCATTATTGTTTTGATGCCTGATTATAATGTTTGGTAAAATACGTTGATTTGGCACTTTTCACTTACACTGGTTTTTTCGGGGTTTCCCACACATGCAGGATGATATAACTTAGTGACTTGGATGTCCCACTGCAGGGTCTAAGATCTCTAAATACGCCAAGTGGTTCAATAGACCTCTCCTCTGCTCTTCTTTTAGAACACAGTTCTGAGGCAAAGTGAGACTGAACTTGTAGGGGCTTCCAGGTAAATACACAGTCTTTCAGCCCTTCTATAATGTAGTTTCAGAATGATGCAGCTTGCATCTCAATAGCATATTTAAGAACTTGTAAATGATTTTCTTTCTACTTTAGGAATAATATTGATTTTAATGTCTTAAAATGTAATGCAACCCACACTGTCACTTTATTTATCAGCACCCAAAAGCATATTTCCTATGCTAAATTTAATATTTCATATATCATATGACCAATGATTATTCTGAGCTATCTATCAGTGAGGCTCCACCTTCAATTGTTCCTGGCAGAAATGGCCATGCTCTAGTAGACTGAATAGAAAGAGCTGAAGACACAGAGAGAGGTATTCAAGGTAGTATCACCTTATGAAGTGTTAGTCAGTCAGTCATGTCTGACTCTGTGACCCCACGGACTGCAACCTGCCAAGTGCCTCCATCCATGGAATTCTCCAGGCAAGAATACTGGAGCAGGTAGCTATTTCCTTCTCCAGGAGATCTTCCTGACCCAGGGATCAAACCCAGGTCTCCTGCATTGCAGGCAAATTCTTTACTGTCTGAGCCTGAGGTACCTGCATTCTTCATCTCTCTTAGGAAATGGCTCCCTAATGAAATTCCCTAAACTAAATTTTAGAAATAGTAAAAGATTGTGTGAAAATTGTATAAATCTTAATTATGTTGAATTGATTAAACAACAAAAACAACAAAAAAAGATTGCACAGAAAGAAATATATAAGTAGGGTGGAAGACTGAGCTGAAAATGCTATTTAATATGGTGGAAGTACAAATGAGCAAGACTGCATTTAATGCTTAATAAACAGTAAATTAGGATGTTCCCTGGTGGCCCAGGCAGTAAAGAATCTGCCTGCAATGCAGGAGATCTGGATTCAATCTCTGGATCAGGAAGATCCCCTGGAGAAGAGAATGGCTACCCACTCTAGTATTCTTGCCTGAAAAATCCCATTGACAAAGAAGCCTGGTGGGCTACATACTGTCCATAGGGTCAAAAAGATTCAGACACGTCTGAGTGTCTAACACTTTCACTTTTATACTCACGAAAGAAAATGTGACTTTGTAGCCCCCTATTAATAGATGGCCTCTTTCTTACTCCTTGAATAGAGGTAGCAATAAGACTTGCTTGGCCAAAGTGACAGTGGCAAACATGAGGTAAAGAAGACTTGACCATTATTTGTTCATTAAGCTTGTGGTCTGGCTGCTTGTGAAATTCTGATGCCATGTGAACAAGCCTGGACAAACCCGCTGGAGAACACACAGGAGAGAGAGCGCATCTATCCCAGCCTTCCCAGACAAGGCACCATAAACCAGCCAACCCAGCCACCATACTCCAGCTGACAGCAGATGTCTGAGGAATGGAACTTGGCTGTGAACAACTTCCCAACTGAGACCAATGTTGGTGACCTGCAAAATCATGAGTTAAATAAATGGTTGTCCTAAACCCTAAATGTTGGGGTAGTTGATTACACCGGACTAGGTAACCTGATATAGTTCACAAATAAAGATGCAGCCTCCTCAGCACAGAGGTACTGAGCAAGACAGAGTAGGAGAAACAGTACCTGGAAGAAAAACACAGGATGTTTGTATATTTGACAGTAGAAGAAAATTGAGTTCAACTAGATCCTGTCTGATAAATTCTAGTACCTACATGAAATGGGAGTTTGGGTCTTCTGATAATCAGGTGGTCGGATAGTAAGCTAGATGAAAGTGATAACAGTTTGAAAAGGGAAAGGTGATGGGAAGTTTTGAAAATGCTTAATGTCCTACTGAATTTGGAGAATCTAAAACTGTTAGAGAATTTGTTGTTTAACACAGGCCATTCCCTAGAAGTCATTATACTTTGAAAATCCCAGACAGACTTAAAAGACACATAGTATATATTAATACCTGGAAGAATCTAGAGATTTTATTTCAGCAAATATCATACCCTCAAGCAATTGAATTCAATCAAACGTTGAGTCCAAATTTGTTTTAGAGAAAGAAACTTTTCAAATTACTTCATAAACCAAAAATCGAGCTCCTATCAGTTCTTCCCTGACAATAGCGATCAAATTACCCACATAAAACAGGGAAGAATTTTGAGGGACTATTATTCATTTACACTCTTGAATTGGTTCTGAATTCTTATGGTCTGATAACTTTAATCTACAGTTTTTCAAATAGGGCATAACTAGACACTTAACAACCAAATACAACTATACTATGCATATGATATTCTAGCAGACATTTTAAATAAGGATTAATGGCCTTCAAACCCATATACATAGATTTGCAATTGACAATAAGAATCTCCTATCCGTAATATACATATTATAACTCACCTTCCTTGGAAATAAAAGGAAATAATTTTATAAATCTCAGGCTTTCCTTGTGGCTCAGCTGGTAAAGAATCAGCCTGCAATGTGGGAGACCTGGGTTCAATGCCTGGGTTGGGAAGATTCCCTGGAGAAGGGAAAAGCTACCTACTCCAGTATTCTGGCCTAGAGAATTCCATGGACTCCATAGTCCACGGGGTCATGAAGAGTTGGACATGACTGAGCAACTTTCACTTACTCACTCCTCCTTAAGGACCAACTAACCACTCTTCTCTGACAGCACACTATCAAAACAGGTTTCTTAGACTTTCTTTTATTTACAATGCAGGATGCGTAAATTTCTTTAACATTATATCCATTATCTATTTCTTCCCTCCACTCTTTCTTCCTATTTCTCATTATTCCTTCTACTCTTCCTCCTTCCCTTTTTCCCTCCAGGCCTTCTCCAAATTTGATTTAATGCTTCCATGGAACTACATGTGATATTTGGCTAACAGTTCAAGTGTAATTAGGTAATGTTACCTATAACTAGTCCTTCTGGCTCATTATTAACCATATTATTCTGTTTTATTTCCTCCATGAAAATTATTTTATTAGTACTTATTTTTGACAATAAGAACAGCATTTGCACAGCATAAACACTAAAGAAGTAGAGCGTATCACTACCTGATCATTTTGATCAGTTTATTTAGTATTTATGAATCTCCTTGAAAACTAAAATAAGAACTGATATGATCAGGGAATTTCTCTGCCTTATTCATTACTGTCCTTTCACATAAAACAAAGCCTAGGATATATTAGATGCTTAGTAACTATTTGTTGAAGGAATAAATGCCACAAAATGCCTTCCAGACTTATGGAAAAATAAATAAATATGAAATGTAGTACAGTCTAAAATGGAAGTATGTTTGAAGAACAGAAGAAAGGATGATAGGGTTTCTCATTTTGGGAAGGAGATAAGTAAAATATTATTCAAGAGAATCATACATAGAGAGGAAAGATTTGTATAACATATACACATGTGTTCCTTAACTTTGAATGAAATTCCAAAAGCAGATTTCAAGAGTGTTTTGAGTAATAACAATCATTTTGTAATAAAGACTCTAAATATTCACAATATAGAAAAAACCTACATACTACCATATATGCTGTGGTTTTTTCATCTTAGTACAATATCTATATGGCTTCATAAAATAATAATGTAGCAATTGTCATTTACTGAATTTTTACTATGTCTTGGATATTTGTGAAGGGTTTTGCATATGTTATGGAATTAATCTTTACCAGTCCTCAGTAGTATAATAACAGTCTTTATTATTATTATTATTAAACATTTACTTGTTGTTTCTCAAGCATGACATTTTGTCAAGTCAAGGCCATTTTATTTATTGTTTCCTTTGCCAAGAATGCTTTTCTTCCAGATAATCTCATCATTGGCTCCCTCACTTTATTCAAATCTTGGCTCATATATGAAGTTCTTAGCTTTTTCTGTTCAGTTCAGTTCACTCTCTCAGTCGTGTCTGACTCTTTGTGACCCCATGAATCACAGCACGCCAGGCCTCCCTGTCCATCACCAACTCCCGGAGTTCACTCAGACCCACGTCCATCGAGTCAGTGATGCTATCCAGCCATCTCATCCTCTGTCGTCCCCTTCTCCTCCTGCCCCTAATCCCTCCCAGCATCAGGGTCTTTTCCAATGAGTCAGCTCTTCGCATGAGGTGGCCAAAGTACTGGAGTTTCAGCTTCAGCATCATTCCCTTCAAAGAAATCCCAGGGCTGATCTCCTTCAGAATGGACTGGTTGGATCTCCTTGCAGTCCAAGGGACTCTCAAGAGTCTTCTCCAACACCACAGTTCAAAAGCATCAATTCTTCAGTGCTCAGCTTTTTTCACACTCCAACTCTCACATCCATACATGACCACTGGAAAAACCATAGCCTTGACTAGACGGACCTTTGTTGGCACAGTAATGTCTCTGCTTTTGAATATGCTATCTAGGTTGGTCATAACTTTCCTTCCAAGGAGTAAGCGTCTTTTAATTTCATGGCTGCAATCACCATCTGCAGTGATTTTGGAGCTCAAAAAAATAAAGTCTGACACTGTTTCCCCATCTATTTCCCATGAAGTGATGGGACCAGATGCCATGATCTTTATTTTCTGAATGTTGAGTTTTAAGCCAACTTTTTTACTCTCCTCTTTCACCTTCATCAAGAGGCTTTTGAGTTCCTCTTCACTTTCTGCCATTAGGGTGGTGTCATCTGCATATCTGAGGTTATTGATATTTCTCCCGGCAATCTTGATTCCAGCTTGTGCTTCATCCAGCCCAGGGTTTCTCATGTTGTACTCTGCATATAAGTTAAATAAGCAGCGTGAC
Organism: Bos indicus x Bos taurus; assembly: GCF_003369695.1. Taxonomy (NCBI): domain Eukaryota; kingdom Metazoa; phylum Chordata; class Mammalia; order Artiodactyla; family Bovidae; genus Bos; species Bos indicus x Bos taurus. The sequence continues at coordinate 58,065,088 of NC_040087.1, forward strand.
AACATAAAGCCTTGACGTACCACATTTCCTATTTGGAACCAGTCTGTTATTCCATGTCTAGTTCTAACTGTTGCTTCCTGACCTGCATACAAATTTCTCAAGAGGCAGATCAGGTGGTCTGGTATTCCCATCTCTTTCAGAATTTCCCACAGTTTATTGTGATCCACACAGTCAAAGGCTTTGGCATAGTCAATAAAGCAGAAATAGATGTTTTTCTGGAAGTTTTTTGCTTTTTCGATGACCCATCAGATGTTGGCAATTTGGTCTCTGGTTCCTCTGCCTTTTCTAAAACCAGCTTGAACATCTGGAAGTTCACAGTTCACGTATTGCTGAAGCCTGGCTTGGAGAATTTTGAGTATTACTTTACTAGCATGTGAGATGAGTGCAATTGTGCAGTAGTTTGAGCATTCTTTGACATTGCCTTTCTTTGGGATTGGAATGAAAACTCACCTTTTCCAGTCCTGCGGCCACTGCTGAGTTTTCCAAATTTGCTGGCATATTGAGTGCAGCACTTTCACAGCATCATCTTTCAGGATTTGAAATAGCTCAGTTGGAATTCCATCACCTCCACTAGCTTTGTTCATAGTAATGCTTTCTAAGGCCCACTTGACTTCACATGCCAGGATGTCTGGCTCTAGGTCAGTGATCACACCATCATTATTATCTTGGTCGTGAAGATCTTTTTTGTACAGTTCTTCTCTGTATTCTTGCCACCTCTTCTTAATATCTTCTGCTTCTGTTAGGTCCATACCATTTCTGTCCTTTATCAAGCCCATCTTTGCATGAAATGTTCCCTTGGTATCTCTAATTTTAATGAAGAGATCTCTAGTCTTTCCCATTCTGTTGTTTTCCTCTATTTCTTTGCATTGATTGCTGAGGAAGTCTTTCTTATCTCTTCTTACTATTCTTTGGAACTCTGCATTCAGATGCTTATATCTTCCCTTTTCTCCTTTGCTTTTTGCTTCTCTTCTTTTCACAGCTATTGGTAAGGCCTCCCCAGACAGCCATTTTGCTTTTTTGCATTTCTTTTCCATGGGGATGGTCTTGATCCCTGTCTCCTGTACAATGTCATGAACCTCAGTCCATAGTTCATCGGGCACTCTATCTATCAGATCTAGGCCCTTAAATCTATTTCTCACTTCAACTGTATAGTCATAAGGGATTTGGTTTAGGTCATACCTGAATGGTCTAGTGGTTTTCCCTACTCCATCCATAACTACATGTCCATTGTTATTTCTTGTTATCTCTCTGTTGCATGATAATATCATACAAATTACATGCAGATTAAAACTTTCTCAGACCTGTTTGGCTATTTCCTCAGTAGCTAAAGCAGTTGCTAAAGCCAAATAGTAGATCCTCTGAATATTGGCTGAGTGACTAAATGAAACAAGTAAAGCAAATGGGTTTTGGACTCAGGAACTTTGGATTTTTATACTTTCTCTTGACTACCTATTATTGAAAATATTTAGTTATCATCAATCATCTATCAACCTTTATGTCTGTACTCACATTCTCTATATATCTCAATTACAATGAAATTGGTATCTCCTGTCATTAATTATGCTTTGAATATCAAATTCTTCTCATTCTCATGGACTTTGCTTAGGTAGTTATCTATTATCCCTGGCCGCATCAAGTAGAATTTTTCTGTCCCTAGACTGAGCGACTTCACTTTCACTTTTCACTTTCATGCATTGGAGAAGGAAATGGCAACCCACTCCAGTGTTCTTGCCTGGAGAATCCCCAGGAGCCTGGTGGGCTACCATCTATGGGGTCACACAGAGTCAGACACGACTGAAGTGACTTAGCATAGCATAGCATAGCATTGATCATTAACATCAGCCATCGGCAGCCATAGTCTATCTTCCAAGTTAAAAGACTTCAGTGGTTTACCTTATTCCAGTTATCTAGCCATTTGTTTGATTTCCTTCAAAGAAAAAGTTTTCTCTATAACTCATTTCAATCTGGGATATAATCCTATCAGTTACACTTAAATGTCAAGATAGAGGTCACCAACCATCTTCCTGTTGCCAAACAAATCACTGCTATGTCCTCATTTTTAAGATATTTTTATCTTAGGAATTTCTTTCAGGTAAGCATGATTTCTTTCTTAAAATACTTTAGCGGTTTGGCTGTGATGACACCTCAATTTTCTGAATTCTTTTTTCTCTTATCTAAATGACCACCCTCTGTCAGTATCCATCATTGCTCTCTATATGGCTGAATCGTGGGCTTCTGCTTCTCTTCCATGTGTACTGTCTTTAAAACATATGCATTCCTAAAGTTCTACAATTCTGTATGATTTCTCCTACATTAGTATTTCTAGTACTAAGTTTTCTGGGCTCATGCATTTGCAGTCTTCTTGCCAGAGATAATGGAGCTCTAACAGCATGTAAAACTAAATACATTTTTAAAATAGTCATTCATCACTGCAATCTTTTTTTTCCTTGTCTAATATATTGCTGGAAATGGCACCACCATTCAGTTTTTCAAATTAAAAACTAGTAAAACTTCTTAATTCCTCTTATGTGTTCAACTCACAAAATTAATACATCAGAGATAACTGAGATTTCTTCCAAAACATACCCCAATGTCTTCCCATTTCTTCTATTCCCATTGATACAACTTATAGTGCAAATTAAGCACTTAATAATATACTTACTATATCTAATTATTTCTGTTCAGTTGTCTAAATTGTCTAATTCAGGTTGTACTTACTTGTTTTTTACTAGGATTAATTTTATCTATAGAATCTACATATTCTGAGGATAAGGATTATTTCACAGATTTTAGTGACAGGAAGAAATTTTAGCACTCCCTCCACCCCACCCCCCACCCCCACAATAGCCAGGAAATAGGAAGTTTAAAATCAAGGCCTCTTGCTACTTCTCCTTTTCCAATGCCAACTTCCTTCTTTTACCCTCCTGCTGACCAAGGAGTACTGATTATTGGGCCTCACAAGCCAAGCTTGATTTATTCAAACACAGCCCTCACCCACCTAGATTATATCACCTTAAAAATGTAATGCCCCCAGCAAACTATTTGAAGTATATAAACCAATTTTTCAAATGATTAGAAAAAATTAATCTAATTGATTCCCCTTAAGTCAGGTGTCCACTAAGTCACTTTGGCTGTAGCCAAGGGATAAGATGATTTTAATGTTCAGTAGAAAGTGAGAGAGTGTATTCTCTAAAAATGAAATGTTAACAGTCTCTCAAAAGGCATGAAAATAACAAAGGGATCAAAAACCAATCTTACTTAAATACCCAATATAATATAAGGGGAGAAAGTATAAGAATATAAATTAAAGAAGAGAATCGTCCAGTTGGACAGAAACCTCAAGGATAATCTTAAAGATGTTGTTTCAGTTCAGTTCAGTCGCTCAGCCATGTCCGACTCTTTGCAACCCCATGAACCGCAGCATGCCAGGCCTCCCTGTCCATCACCAACTCCTGGAAAGATGGTAAAGATGATAACATTTAACTGGGGAAAGTTTAATATTGTACAATAAATTATAAAAATAATATTTTATGGGAGAGTATAAAGAAAGTCCCCCAAAATGTACAACAAAATACAAAAAGGGATCATTCTTCAAATTATTTAAAATAAAGATATTGGAGGCCAAATATATAAATTTACTTATAGATAATTATTTTTTCATATGTTGCTGCTGCTGCTGCTAAGTCACTTCAGTCGTGACTGACTCCGCGACACCATAGACGGCAGCCCACCAGGTTTCCCCGTCCCTGGGATTCTCCAGGCAACAACGCTCGAGTGGCTTGCCATTTCCTTCTCCAATGTATGAAAGTGAAAAGTGAAAGTGAAGTCGCTCAGTCGTGTCCGACTCTTTGCAACCCCTGGACTGCAGCCTTCCAGGCTTCTCCGCTCATGGGATTTTCCAGGCAAGAGTACTGGAGTGGGGTGCCATCACCTTCTCCGTTTTTCATAGGAAAGAGACACACACACAAAAAATTTGTATATGCAATAACCAAATTAGAAACCAAGAATATAAGCCAAACAAGAAGTTGCCAAAAACTTAACATCAATCATTTTATGTCATTTGGCATCTGAAGCAAATTGTAAAGGTAGAAAAGCTTGGTAAGTGCATGCCTCATGAGTTGCCTGAAAAATAAAAAAAAATCATCAGTCTGAAGTGTCATCTTCTCTTATTCTACAGAAGAAGGAACCATTGCTCAATTGGATTGTGACATGAGACAAAAAGTGGGTTTTATACGACAACCAGAGACTACTAGCTCAGTGTTTGGGGCAAGATAAAGCCCCAAAGCACTTCCCAAAGCCAAACGTTATCGCTTTATTGACTATGCCAGAGTCTTTGACTGTGTGGATCACAACAAACTGTGGGAAATTCCTTAAGAGTTGGGAATACCAGACTACCTGCCCTGCCTTTTGAGAAATCTGTTTGCAGATCAGGAAACAACAGTTAGAACTGGACATGGAACAACGGACTGGTTCCAAATAGGAAAAGGAGTAAATCAAGGCTGTATATTGTCACCCTGCTTATTTAACTTATATGCGAAGTACATCATGCGAAATGCTAAGCACACATTGAAATCAAGATTGCCAGGAGAAACATCAGTAACCTGAGATATGCAGATTACACCACCTTTATGGCAGAAAGTGAAGAAGAACTAACGAGCCTCTTGATGAAAGTGAAAGAGGAGAGTGAAAGAGTTGGCTTAAAACTCAATTTCAGAAAACTAACATATGGCATCCAGTCCCATCACTTCATGGCAAATCGATGGGGAAACAATGGAAACAGTGGCTGACTTTATTTTGGGGCGGCCCCAAAATCACTGCAGATGTTGACTGCTGCCATGAAATTAAAAGATGCTTGCTGCTTGGAAGAAAAGCTATGACCAACCTAGACAGCATATTAAAAATCAGAGACATTACTTTGCCAACAAAGGTCCATCTAGTCTAGGCTGTGGTTTTTCCAGTAATTATGTATGGATGTGAGAGTTGAACTATAAAGAAAGCTGAGCACTGAAGAATTGATACTTTTGAACTTTGGTGTTTGAGAAGACTCTTGAGAGTCCCTTGGACTGCAAGGAGATCCAACCAGTCCATCCTAAAGAAGATCAGTCCTGAATATTCATCAGAAGGACTGATGCTGAAGCTGAAACTCCAATACTTTGGCCACCTGATGCGAAGAATGACTCATTTCAAAAGACCCTGATGCTAGAAAAGATTGAAGGCAGGAGGAGAAGGGGACGACAGAGGATGAGATGGTTGGATGGTATCATCGACTCGATGGACATGAGTCTGAGTAAGTTTTGGGAGTTGATGATGGGCAGGGAAGCCTGGCGTGCTACAGTTCATGGGGTCACAAAGAGTTGGATGTGACTGAGTGACTGAACTGAACTGAAAGCCAAACTTGCACCAAAAAAAAAAAAAGGTCATGGTCACTGTTTGGTGATCTGAGCCAGTCTGATTCGCTGCAGCTTTCTGAATCCCAGTGAAACCATTACATCTGAGAAGTATGCTCAGCAAATCACTGAGATGCACTGAAAACTGCAATGCCCGCCACTGGCATTTGTTAACAGAAAGAGCCTAATTCTCCACGACAGTGTCTGAGCACATGTCGCACAACCAACGCTTCAAAAGTTGAATGAATTGGGCTACAAAGTTTTGCCTTATCCAACATATTCACCTGATTTCTTGCCAACCCACTACCACTTCTTCAAGCATTTTGACAGTGTTTTGCAGGGAAAATGCTTCCACAGCCAACAGGAGGCAGAAAATGCTTTCCAAGAATTCCTCGAACCACAGATTTTTATGCTATAGGAATAAACAAACTCATTGGCAAAAAATGTGTTGTTGGTAATGGTGTCTATTTTGATTACTAAGGGTATGTTCGAGCTTAGTTTATAATGATTTAAAATCCATGGTCTAAAATTACTTTTGCGCCAAGTTAATATTTCTTATATTATTCCTCAGGGTTTTTTTTACAATTGTTTATTTTTTTCTTGTTTGCCCCTAATTGTTATGGTTAAGGAGTCCTATAACTTACAGAAATGTAACATTAAGCCATGAAAAGACATGGAGGAAACTTAAATGCATATTGCTAAGTGAAAGAAGCCAATCTGAAAGGCTATGTAACATATGATTTCAGCTATATAACATTTTGGAAAAGGAAAAACTATGGAGAATTTTAAAAAGATCAGTGGTTGCCATGGATTAGGAGAGAGGCAGTGATGAAGAGGCAGAGCACAGAGCATTTTAAGACAGTGAAAATACTGTGTACCATAGTGGGCAAAACCTATCATTGTACATTTGTCGAAACCCATAGAATGTACAACACCAAGAGTGAACCTTAAGATAAACTGTACTTTGAGTGACAGTAATGTGTTGATGTAGGTTCATCAGTTATAACAAATACACTAATTCAGTAGAGGTGTTGATAATAGAGGAGGTTATACACACACATGTGGGGACATGGGGAATATAGGAAACCCCTATTACCTTCTGCTCAATGTTAATGTGAACCTTAAATAGCTCTAGAAAATAAATTTTACTTAAAATGGAGAGAAAAGTTATAAAAATTATATAATTTATATTTGTGTTAATGGTCTTAATGGATTTTTTAAAAACTTAATAGCTCTGTTTTTCAGATATTTCTTGTTTTTCTGATAAATACATGGACATAATACTAATATACATAAAGTATAAAGCAGGCATTCAATGTTAGCAAATATCATTATCATTATTCCTTATTAAAGAGCAAATTTGGAACCAAGGAATTCCATATGAAAGGAGAAGCTGTCTGTTAAAATGGTTATAATCACAGATTTTCCAGATGTATTATCCTATATTCATGTTTTTAAGAATCCATTGTGAAAGACTAAAGAATAGAAAGGAATCGGTTCTATAACAATCATAGTGGGGACATAACCCAGGAATTGGCTCTATGGTTAATTTGACAACATAATCTAAGTTTCCCAAATTATTGAATGTGCCAGAAATGGAGAGATGTGAAGTAAGTAAAAATCTGAAGTGGGGATTTGATAACATTGTATTGTTATGGATTTTAATTTAAAATAAGGTAGAGCTAATTTTGGTAGGAGGTAAGAAAATGACAGATTAATTTTAGAATTTGGAAATTTAAATTTTTATTAATAGTTAACAGAGGCAAATATGCCTTCATATTAATAAACCTGTTAGCTTTAGAATTGATAAAAAAATAAAAGGTTGTCAGTATAATTATAAACACAAAGACATAATGAAGAGTTCCTTAGGGGAAGAAGGACAACATGTATAAATTATACCAGACTATAAACTTTAAAGTAGTCTATTCATATGAGATTTGTCTCTCTCAAGAAATGAACTGTTCAAACAATGACTTCAGAGTCCAACAATCTGGCATATTCTTAACTATTTGGGAATTAGATCAGAATATAAAATTTTGGCATGCCTAAAAGCATTTGGAAATGGTATCACAGCCTGAAAATCTGGCTACTCATAGGTTATTTGAAACCATATCATAGCTAGGAAATATGGCTTCCTCCTGTACATTTAGAAATTAAATCAGAGCATAACAACTTGGCATACCCAAAATGATCTGGGAAAGTTAACATGGTGGAGTGATTTGGAACAACTTTAAGTATCTGGAAAGCCATCACTGTCCAAAGCTCTATACAGCTCCAGAATCACACGTTTCAAAATAGGTTCTATGATAACTTTTACAAATGCCCTTGCCATTTTAAGATTCCAAAATTCTATAGATAATTTTGTATTTTATACAGTCGATGAGAATCATCATTGTTTAATTTGTGCATCCAGCTAGAGTATTTTTGAAAGTGAAAGGGGCATTGTTATTCTGGGAAAGCAGACAAAAATTGAGATTGTTATAAATACATTTTTTTATTACACTAAATTGAACTTAAAATATAGGCATAATATTAAGACATAGGAGCCAAGGACAGATGTTTTACTCAATATTTAGAGTAGCTAATTAAAAAAAAAAATAAGAAAGAAAGGAACAATTACTATAGACTTATAATACCAGGGACTCTCTCCACCCCATCCTCTCTCCATAAAGAGTAATGAATAGAGGTAGTGTTGGTATCTAGCATTAATTTGCATCCTGAGTTGCAGACTCTGTTTCTGTTTGCCTCACTATACAAATGCTCATGCCAGGAAACTCACTAACTCTACAAGGTCATTCGGATTCACATGCTTAGAGTGCCAAGTTGAGAGGAAACAGTTATTTCACTGAAAGATTCTTTTTGGTCTAATTGTTGCTAGGATATAGGTAGCTATTTTGACCCTGCCTTGACCAGGTGCCCATTCCTATAACAAGGGTGCAGAGTACCTTATAGAAAAGCACATGATAAGAGGGGCAGATGAAACACAGCTACTAAAGACTTTAATTTCTTTAAAAATGATATGACTCTGTTTAGGTAAACAATTTCTTCTGATTGAAGAATAATTTATCATTTTTCTCTTCCTAACCTACTATTGAGAAATAGTTGTTTTAATTATGAAAAATAAAAATTAACTATTACAATATTTTCCTCTCTATTACTGAAAATAGTTTTTAAGATATTTGTTTAAAAACTAAAACATTTGTTTTAAGGCTATTAGCACAGAATTCTTATATTTATTCCCATTTCACATTTCAGTTTTCATGTTGAGATAATACATGCGACAATCAAAAGGGAGGGGATACACAAACACACACACACACCTATATATATATTTAAAAATGACTGATTCCTGCTGTTGTACAGCAGAAAACAAGACATCATTATTATAAAGCAATTATCTGCCAATTAAAAATTTAAGGAAGCATATTGCAAAAATGCTAGAGTGTACCATAAATCCTTCACCAAGATTCCCCAATGAGTTGCCCTATTTCCTTAGATTCCTCCAGTCTGTGACAGTTCCTCAGTCTATTGTTGTTTGTTTGTTTTTCACACCATTGCATATTTGGAAATTATTGGTCAGTTATTTTGTAGAAAGTGGATTTTTACCAAAAGCAACTATTACTGATGTGACATTTCAAACAGTAGCTTTTGATTTTCCTCACTCATTCTACATTTATTAACTGAAGTCTTTCTGTAAGAAAAAGTTGTTTCTGAGCACTGCATGCATGCATGCTTCAGCCACGTCCGACTCTGTGTAACCTCATGGACTGTAGCCCGCCAGATTCTCTGTCCGTTGTGATTCTCCAACCAAGAATACTGTAGTGGATTGCCATGCACTTCTCCAGAGCTCTATTTATTTGTGATTTCTTTATATAAGTATGGGTCCATGAATATTTGCTTTAGTGGGTCATAATCTCAGGATATGCTAAATATTTCTTTTGCTGTTCAGGTTGTTCCTTCTTTGCTTCCTCTAGCACTGGAATCAACCAACTGTCCAAAGAGCTCTATTTCTTGTCATTGGAAAATGGCATTTAGAAACCAAGGTATAGGTGTTAGTCGTGACTGTTGCGACTGCAGTTTCACTGCTTCTAGCTTAGTAGATGACCTAGGAAATACATACATAAATACATAAGCATAAACATGTGCAGACACACATATTTTTTTAAATTTTAAATTTATTGATTTATTTTGGCTGTGCTGGATCTTCTCTGCTTTTTCTCTAGTGTGGGGAGCAGAGGCTACTCTCCGGTTGTGGTGTGTGGGCTTCCCACTGTGGAGCTTCTCCTGTTGAGGAGCAGGGGCTCTCGGGTGTGTGGGCTTCAGTAGTATGGCTCATTGGCTCAGTAGTTCTGGTTCTGGGTTCTAGATCACAGGCTCAGTAGTTGTGGTGCACAGGCTTAGTTGCTCCTTGGCATGTGGGATCTTCAAGAACCAGGGATCAAACCCATGTCTCCTGCACTGGCAGGCAGCTTCTTTACCCCTGAGCCACCAGGGAACTCCGCAAACCCATGTAATTTTTATATCTCTCTGTGTAAAAAACAAAATTCAGCAAGTCTTAGATTGTGATAGAAAAGCAATGACACACACACACACACACACACACACATATATATATATATCTGTATACTCTCTATATTTATATGCATACATATATATCTCTGTATATATATATAATTTATATATATATATCCATAAATATAGGTAGGCCATGTGTGTGTTTATATGTATGTTGGTCTTTCATATGCCACTCTACAACAAGACTTCCACATAATAGCTAATTATTTATCAGAATTAAAGGCCTTATATCTGAAGAATGTTCAGCTACTACAGTTTAACCACATCCCAAGAGTTGCTGAGTTTTAATGTTACTCTCTAATTACAAGCATAGTTGTAAAAACTCATTGTTTAAAACCTTCTTACTCATAAAACTCATGAAATTTGTACTCAATACGCGTTCATTCTGGATCTATACATAATAAAATATGTATTTGAAATAATTAAAATGATATTTATCTATCATTGCCTTTGATTTTAGCAGCTGCTACAGACTGATTTTCCTTCAGTGACTAGCATCAGCTGTGAAGAATGGATTCGTATATTTTAGCTTGTAAAATTACAAAATTACATTCATGTAATACCTCATATAAGACATTCACATAATACCTCACTTGAAGTTTAAAAAAAAAATATTTGCTACCACACAAAGAGGACAGATATGGAAACTGGAAAAGAATCTCCATCTATTAAATCTGGTAGATAATTGTATGATTTTTATAGCAAACATTTTCAGAATAAGTTATTAAAAATGTGTCTAGCATTGAAATATGGTAATCACTCCAAAGCTATAATGTACAGGAATGATCTTCTCTTCAATGTCAAATCTTATTTCAATTTAAAATTTTGCTTTTGATAAACTTAATATGGATATCAAGTAAGTGATTGTAAATGTGTCTCTGAGATGCCAGTTTGTTTAGAAAAGCTGGCTAATTTCAGCCTATATTTTATAGTTGTCACTGATGTCAATTACACAACCAGCATAATAACCAGACAAATACACAAACCTGCAATTTAATTTCTCTCTAATATTATTATTATATTAGAAAAGAATAACATCAATCTTCTTGGGAAACAATACACACACAGACACACACACACACACAAACATATACATACACACTCCATTAAGATTTTGTTATTAAAAAACACTAAATATATTTTTAGCAAAACCAGGAGTCCAAACACTATTTTCACCTCATTTGAGACAGATTTTTACCTCAATGTATTGAACTTCTCCATCATTCAAACTGTTTATAATGGAAACAAGTACTTTATGGCTGCCCTTTGCAGTCTCATTTCAGGCTACTATCAACTCTATTAGTAAAATGATAAAGAACTTGTAAGAAAGAAATGACAGACCAATATACTGGAAAAACATACATACAGAAATACTTAACATAATATTAGAAAATTGGATGTAGTGATTAATAAAGAAGAATAATACTTTGTCTAAAAAACTTAATAACAGATTAAATAAAGTGGTGCTCAGTTAAATGGCTCATCAGTAAAAAATCTGCCTGCAATGCAGGAGACACAGGCTATGTGGGTTCAATCCCTGAATCAGGAAGATCCCCTGGAGGAGGAAGTGGCAACCTACTACTCCAGGATTCTTGCCTGAAAAATCCTATGGACAGTGGGCTAAGGTCCAGAGGGTCACAAGGAGTCAGACATGACTGAATCACTGAGTAGGGCATCCGCTCAGTTAAAGAGAGAAGGGAGACCAGAAGGGGGAACTCTCATGCCCTGTAAAGACAATCAAATCCAACAGGAAGAAGAAAAACTTGTTTTTCACTGGCAAGGACTCACCAATAAAAAGCCCTGGAAACTTTGTTTGATACAGCCTTTGCAACTTCCTTTCCCCCTCAATAAAAGCATTTTCCTTCCTTTGCCCAGCTGGGACTTGCATGTGGCTGGCCATGATTGCAGACCTCATATTGCAATTCTCTGCTGATTCCAAATAAACTTTCATTGGTTTAGAAATATTTGGCAGTCCATTTGTTTTAGATCAATACCTTCATAGGGTTTCCCAGGTGGCACTAGTGGTAAAAAGCCTGCTGCCAATGCAAAAGGATACAGGAGACCCAGGTTCGATCCCTGGGTCAGGAAGATCCCCTGGAGGAGGAAATGGCAACCTGCTCCAGTATTCTTGCCTGGAGAACCCCATGGACAGAGGAGACTGGCAGGCTGCTATCTGTAGGGTCGCAGAGTCGGACACAACTGAAGCAACTTAGCATGGGTGCAATAGCTTCATAACCCATTGGGGTTTATCCCAGAAAGGCAATGCTGTTTTAACATTAAGACAATAACAACAATGTAATTCACCACATTAACTGAAAAAAATACAAAGCCATATAATCATATTGTCATTTATATAATTGCTTTCTTAAGTTTTGTGATATTACTCATTATCAGTGAAACCACATGAACTCAAAGCTTTACTTTCGGGAAATGGCTTTCTATTCACTTAAAATTTTATATGTAAAATGTAATGATGCATATGTCTTCTGTTTTTTTCTTATATTAGCATAGGTTATTTTTTCAAGGAATTTGTGTATTTCACTTAATTTATCAAATGTATTGGCACAAGTTGATTATATTAGTTCTTTGTTATATTAGGAGGCCTGTCGTGTTGAGGTGCATGGGGTCGCAAAGAGTTGGACACGACTGAGCAACTGAACTGAACTGAACTGTTACATCTTTAAGGTCTATAAAATCAAAAGAATTGCCTCTTCCTTTATTTGTGATATTGGTAAGTTATATTTTCTATTTTTTGCTTAATTGTCTAAAAGTAAATTTGACAACTCAATTTGTCTTATATTTTGATCTTTTCTATTAAGTGTTGGTTTTCTGTTTGTGTATGTGCCCTTGTTTTTATGTTTCTGTTCATTCTACACATCTTGGGTATAAGTTTCTCTCCCCTTTTTAGTTTTTTTAGGTGAAATAAAGTCATTAATTTTTACTCCCTTCTCCTTTTCTTCTCTTCTTCCTCTTTTTTACTCTCCTTTTTACTCTCACTCTTCTTTCTACTCTTCCTTCTCTTTCTCTTTCTCCTTGTTTTTCTTCTTCATCTTTATTTCCAACAAAGTTTTACTACTATTAAACTTCATCTAAGAACTCTTCAACTGCAACTCTCAAATTCTGACATGGTCTGTTGTCATTATAATGACAATCAAAACATATTTTAATGTCCTTTGTGATGTCTACTTTGATCAGTTGGCTATTGAATATGGGTATTAAACAATCTGTGATTTTATTGATTGCTAATTTATTTGCATTTTTGTCCTTTTGTACAAATTCCAAAATTTGTCTAATCTCTGGTGCTTTTGTAATTTTTAAGTAGTTCAGAAGTACCATACCTGACAGTTTTTATTTCTGTGCCAGACATGATATGTTATAAGATTCTCGGCAGTCTGAACAGTGCTGTTTTCAATTAAAAGGTGGTGAATTTTATTCTAATTTTAAAGAAGTAACTGGCAGCTTTTGAGCTTTCATACATGTTTCATTTATTTATATGAAGATTTTTTTAAGGAATGATAAATTTTATTTTTGGCCTCAGTTCTCCAACGTGATTCTCCATTTATGTTTTGCTACTAACTCCTAAGTTACAGCCTGTATGGTTTCTCAAATAAATGATTAAAGAACTCACTGAGGTCTCCCTCTTCTGACTCTGCTAGAATTCCAACGCCCTGAATCCCGACCCCTAAGCAATGATCTCCATTCAAGTCTCAGCCATGTAGCAGTTAGACACTGCTGAGTCTCACAGACTGACTTTTGCACATGCAGCTTAGCCTTCATCTGAGGAACCACAGGGAACCTCTTCTAGAACTGGCTGTCACCTGCTCTGCTCAGCTATGTTTTCTTCAGGACTTGGGCCCACAAATCCAACTAGAGTATCAATGAACTTTGACGCTTGCTCAGCCCACTAAGAGCTACATGTTCTGTGTTGATTCTACCTACCCATGTGGTGGATAGGAGAACTCCTTCAGACAGAAGCCTGGGAAATGGGGGAAGGGGTTCCTCATAAATTTCCTTTTTTCAAGATTTACCTTCTTGCATTGTTCTGTAATGCATAAAAACAGTTGCTTCATGTATTTGTCAGATTTTATAGTTCACAGCGGGAGCCATTCTGGTACTAATTTCTCTGAAAGCATAAATTAGTAATTATTTTCCAATCATTTATTACAAATATATCAAACCTATAATATTACTGATGTGCTATAGAATAAAGTAAATTTCTAAAAGTGATTCAATTCAGAAAATTCCTAATTAAATGAAAATACAAGTGAACTTGGCATTAAAGTGAATTACTAGTAACCATAGAAACCCTAGTAACTGGATTAAGAACACTGACAATATTTTGAGCCAGAAATCCATGAATTTGATTCCCATCTCCATAGCACATGAGATATAGTTTTCTTTTTCTATTTTGTTTTTTATAAATCACTCAATATCTCAAAACCTCAGTTGCCAATGTCTAAACAGGATTAATATGATTGATAGCTAACTCACATTTTACTTAGGGCTGACAGGGAGACACGGAGGGACATTATATGCCCTGATATATTAACATGAGTGAACAATGTATTAAAAAAACGATGTATAGCATCAGTTCAGTTCAGTTCAGTTGCTCAGCCGTGTCTGACTCCTTGTGACCCCATGGACTGCAGCATGCCAGGCCTCCCTGTCCATCATCAACTCCCAGAGTTGCCTCAAATTCATGTCCGTTGAGTCAGTGATGCCATTTAACCATCTCATCCTCTGTCATCCCCTTCTCCTCCCGTGTTCAATCTTTCCCAGCATCAGGGTCATTTCCAATGAGTCAGTTCTTCACATCAGGTGGCTAAAGTATTGGAGTTTAGCTTCAGCATCAGTCCTTCTGATGATTATTCAGGACTGTATTCCTTTAGGATGGACTGGTTGGATCTCCTTGCAGTCCAAGGGACTCTCAAGAGTCTTCTCCAACACTACAGTTCAAAAGCATCAGTTCTTCAGCACTCAGCTTTCTTTATAGTCCAACTCTCACATCCATACATGACTACTGGAAAAAGCACAGCTTTGACTAGACAGACCTTTGTTGGCAAAGTGATGTCTCTGCTTTTGAATATGCTATCTAGGTTGGTTATAACTTTCCTTCCAAGGAGCAAGCATCTTTTAATTTCATGGCTGCCATCACCAACTGCAATGATCTTGGAACCCCCCAAAAAATTAAAGTCTGTCACTGTTTCCCCATCTATTTCCCATGAAGTGATGGGACCAGATGCCATGATCTTAGTTTTCTGAATGATAAGTTTTAAGCCAACTTTTTCATTCTCCTCTTTCACTTTCATCAAAAGGCTCTTTAGTTATTCCTTGCTTTCTGCCCTAAGGATGGTGTCATTTGGATATCTGAGGTTATTGATATTTCTCCAAGCAATCTTGATTCCAGCTTGTGCTTCATCCAGCCTAGCAATTTGCATGATGTACTCTGCATATAAGTTAAACAAGGTGGGTGACAATATGCAGCCTTGATGTACTCCTTTCACGATTTGGATCAAGTTTGTTGTTCCATGTCTGTTTCTAACTGTTGCTTCTTGACCTGCACACAGATTTCTCAGGAGGCAGATCAAGTGGTCTGGTATTCCCATCTCTAAGAATTTTCACAGCTTGATGTGATCCACACAGTCAAAGGCTTTGGCATAGTTAATAAAGCAGAAGTAGATGTTTTTCTGGAACTCTCTTGCTTTTTCAATGATCCGGTGGATGTTGACAATTAAATATCTGTTCTTCTGCTTTTTCTAAATCCAGCTTGAATATCTGGAAGTTCATGGTTCACGTATGTCTGAAGCCTGGCTTGGAGAATTTTGAGCATTACTTTACTAGCATGTGAGATGAGTGCAATTGTGCGGTAGTTTGAGAATTCTTTGGCAATGCCTTTCTTTGGGACTGGAATGAAAACTGACCTTTTCCAGTCCTGCAGCTGCTGCTAAGTTTTCCAAATTTGCTGGAATATTGAGTGCAGCAGTTTCAAAGCATCATCTTTTAGGATTTGAAATAGCTTACCTGTAATTCTATCACCTCCACTAACTTTATTGGTAGTAATGTCTCCTAAGGCCCACTTAACTTCGCATCCCAGGATGTCTGGCTCTAGGTGCGGGATCACACCATTGTGATTATCTGGGTCATGAAGATCTTTTTTGTGTATTTCTTCTGTGTATTCTTGCCACTTCTTCTTAATATCTTCTGCTTCTGTTACCTCCAAACAATTTCTGTCCTTTATTATGCCCATCTTTGCATGCTATGTTCCCTTGGTATCTCTAATTTTAATGAAGAGATCTCTAGTCTTTCCCATTCTATTATTTTCCTCTATTTCTTTTTTTTTTTTCCCTCTATTTCTTTGCATTGGTCACTGAGGAAGGCTTTCTTATCTCTCCTTGCTATTCTTTGGAACTCTGCATTCAAATGCGTATATTTTTCCTTTTCTCCTTTGCCTTTTGCTTCTCTTCATTACTCAGTTATTTGTAAGGCCTCCTCAGACAACCGTTTTGCCATTTTGCATTTCTTTTTCTTGGGGATTGTCTTAATCATTGCCTACTGTACAATGTCATGAACCTCCATCCATAGTTCTTCAGGCCTCTGTCTATCAGATCTAATCCCTTGAATCTATTTGTCACTTCCACTGTATAATCATAAGGGATTTGATTTAGGTAATACCTGAATGGTCTAGTGATTTTCTCCACTTTCTTCAGTTTAAATCTGAAATTGTCAGTAAGAAGTTCATGATCTGAACCACAGTCAGCTCCCAGTCTTGTTTTTGCTGACTGTATAGAGCTTCTCTATCTTTGGCTGCAAAGAATATAATTAATCTGATTTTGGTGTTGGCCATCTGGTGATGTCCATGTTTTCTCTTGTGTTGTTGGAAGAGAGTGTTTGCTATGATCAGTGCATTCTCTTACCAAAACTCTATTAGCTTTTGTATAGCATGCTGCTGCTGCTGCTAAGTCGCTTCAGTTGTATCCAACTCTGTGCGACCCCATAGATGGCAGCCCACCAGGCTCCTCTGTCCCTGGGATTCTCCAGGCAAGAACACTGGAGTGGGTTGCCATTGCCTTCTCCAATGCATGAAAGTGAAAAGTGAAAGTGAAGTCGCTCAGTCGTGTCCGACTCTTCGAGACCCCATGGACTGCAGCCTACCAGGCTCCTCCGTCCATGGGATTTTCCAGGCAAGAGTACTGGAGTGGGTTGCCATTGCTTTCTCCGTTGTATAGCATAAGCACATTTATTTAAGAAAGTATTCCTCTGTCAAATAGCTAAGTGCAAAAACCGCAACTACATTTGCACCAAATTTGTAGCCTTAATGTTTCCATTTCTGAGTTTGCTAAAAACACAGTGTTACTCTATGAAAAAATCTTAATGAAATATGTGTATGTGGGCAAGTAAATGTGTATATGATGTGTATGGCTAAATATATACGTGTACAAATGGTATATATGTATCCATATATGTATGTAGAAGATGAAAAACATAAACTGCTGCATCTCATAGGAAATGGTAGGCATTTCAAATAGTTCCAATGAATTCCCCTAGAAACTTGTAAGAGAGCATGATGATAGAAGATTGCATATCTAAATTTTTGAATTTTATTTCAAGAAGTATACTAGGCTTTATTGAAATCCTGTTTTTGCTTATGACACTTATAGGCTTTGTACTGTATAGGTCACCATCTTTTTTTTCTTTTTTGTCCATATTCTACTTTTAAATGACTTTGACAAGGATATATAGGTCTTCAATTTACATAAACATTATTTATTAAATATCAAAATTCTATGTGAAAATTCAGTGTTGCCAGAAATCAGTGTTTAGAGAAGACTACTGACATCCTTCAAGAATCTCTAAATTTCTGAGAGAAAAAAAGAGATAGGGAGAGAGACAGAAAGGAAGAGTTTTGTTTTCTAAGTAGTCCCTGCTATTATTTTATGTTGATAAAACATCCTTTTGTAATTACCATTTGCCTTCTATGTACATAATGTAGCACCCAGAGCATAAAGTCCTAACAGTACCTATAAGTATCACATCAATTACACCAGGACCCTTGGGTTAAGATTAGTCAATGTAAAGGAATAGTCCTCCTTGCTGAAAAATCAGATTTTAGAGATTGTAAGATAGTAAATTTACCAAAATAATGTCATGTTTTGTAGGCATTGAGCCTTTATCTGGAAAATATTATCTGAAAAAATTAAAACAAAATAAAAATCATTAGTTACCTGTGAGTTCAGCCTCTTTGGAAACAGGATCTTTGGAGATGTCGTTAATTAAGATGAGGTCCTACTGAATTCATGCTGGAGAAGACTCTTAAGAGTCCCTTATACAACAAGGAGATCAAACCAGTCAATCCTAAAGGAAATCAACCCTGAATATTCACTGGAAGGACTGGTGTTGAAGCTCCAATACTTTGGACACCAGATGTGAAGAGCCAACTCATTGGAAAAGTCCTTGATGCTGGGAAAGATTGAAGGCAAAAGGAGAAGGGGTGATAGGGGATGAGATGGTTGAATGGTATCACTGACTCAATGGACTTGAAGTTGAGCAAACTCCAGGAGATAATGAAAGACAGGGAAGCCAGGTGTGCTGCAGTCCATGGGGTCACAAAGAGTCGGACATGATTGAGGCTGAACAATACTGAATTCAATATAACAGTTTTCTTTTTCGTAAGTCAGAAACACAGTCACACACAGAGACAGTGCCTTCATGAAGATTGAGGCTGAAGTTGGTGATGCAGCTGTAAGCTGAGGATACTGGCAACCGCCAGAAGCTAGGAAGAGGCAAAGAAGGATGTTTCCCCTGAGTCTTTAGAGTACCCATAACCCTGTAGACCTTTTGTTCTGGGCTTCTGGACACTAAAATTATGAAAGAATAGTTTCCTGTTATTTTAAGTCTCTCAGTTTATAGAGTTTGTCATGGCAGCCCTAGAAAATTAATACGTATAGTCATTGTTTTTATATAGATATATATTTATCCAGAAATGATGTTTTCTTTTAATTATCTTTATTGAATCAAATCAGAATCTTGCTCCGATCACCACTTTGTACTCAATTCAGTCACGTCTTTTAGCATTTATTCCAGTTAGGATCTGTTGGTGGAAAACAGTTTATATATGTCTAAAAGTGTCTATCTGTATTTCTGGAAAACACATCAAAAAATATTTGTTTAAGCAGTTGAGTAGTGGATTGACTTAAATAACCAGATTTTTTACTACTTTGTATTGGTCTTTTTTAAAGATCAGTCAGTCTTGTATTTTTTTTTTAGCATGAGCTTTAAAATACCATTAATGTATTAATACAATAACAGGTATACTTTTTATTTCCTTAGCCTGTATCTGCTGGTCGCTCAGTAGTTTCCAACTCTTTGTGACCCCATGGACAGTAGTCCTCCAGATTCCTCTGTCCATGGAATTCTCCAGGCAAGAGTACTGGAGTGGATAGCCATTCCCTCCTCCAGTGGACCTTCCCAACACAGGGATTGAACCCGGATCTCCTGCATTGCAGGAAGATTCTTTAACCATCTGAGCCACCAAACCCTTCCTTAGCCTCTTTTTATTTACCCCCTCCTTTTTTTAAAGTAAGCCATACAACAAGATTTTAATTGTTTTTTTATAGCCTGAATCCCATGGATGGAGGAGCCTGGTGGGCTGCAGTGCATGGGGCCGCAAAGAGTCGGACACGACTGAGCGACTTCACTTTCACTTTTTCACTTTCATGCATTGGAGAAGGCAATGGCAACCCACTCCAGTGTTCTTGCCTGGAGAATCCCAGGGATGGGGGAGCCTGGTGGGCTGCCATCTATGGGGTCAGAGTCAGACACGACTTAAGTGACTTAGCAGCAGCAGAAATATGAAAATGCATGTGAAGTACAGATGACTGTATCAAATATTAGTTAGTCCATATTTATTATTATTTATAAGCAGTTGCTCTCAGTAATTTTATATCTGTTCAAACAGACAAGACACATATGTTGTACTGAACCCAGTGATATGAATACTTTTTAATAATGTTATGAAGAAGTAACTGACATGGCCAAGTTTCTTTTTTTTTTTTGGCTAGATTTCTTATTAAGTATTGATCAACAGAGAGGACTCTTCCATCAAAGCAAAAGTTAACCTTTTGAAAAATGGAAACTTTCTCTTTCAAAAGTATTATCTAGAAACCCTGTCAACGTAAGTTCCAATTAATTATAATGTGTGGAGAGATGAGTCTGGAAACTGAACCCCGAGCCGTCAGCACAGGTGTTTTGCTCCTGTTCACATTATTTCTGTTAGAATGTCTGCTCCTCTCTGCCTCACCTGGCATTACTGCATCTGTCCATCAGTTCACTCCACCAGCCAATAGTGCAAAAACTCACATCGTGGGTAATTAAGACTTACCATCCATCATGGAGCTTTGACACCTTTTTGAATGTCTGGGAAAAGATGAAAAATTTGATCAGCTGTGGCTGGAAAATGATACATATGTTGTAAACAGTCTGAGCAAGAGTAATTCTAGAGTTATCAACTTTTAAAAGATAGAACAGAAATTCTCACCATAATAAGGTCATCCAAAAACAAGCGTTTTTAAAACTTTGCCAGATTATTTGGATTTAATGTAGACTGTTATTACAAAATCTTTCAAAATCATATTGAGCTCAAGGAAACTTTAATTAGAGGTAATCATAGATAATGAAAATTTTTGAACCAAAAAACAGCTTTAATATAACATCTAGGGGTCTGATTTTAATAATAAAAATCAAATTAGTAAAGAGTAAACCAGCTCTGCTGCCATTAAATTCAAAAGTTAATCATTACATTCTGTATAATTGGTTATCTTTTATACAATATTTAGAGGTAGATAGTGAACTATTGTATTATACCTGGCAGCATTAATTTTTGGCATAAGTTTAATATAAGGTACCTCAAAATACAGTTTTTTCATGATCAAAATTATGTCTAAATTTGAGTAGATACAAATAAAAATCACAATTCCTTATCAAATTCATATTAAATAAGGTAGTTATCCAGTTTTATAAAAATTATCACATATGAATGTCTGTATTTTAACAATATTTATGAGTCCTAGTATTCTTGTAGAATGTAAGGTAAAATAATCTTTATAAATGACTGTAATATTGTTCATACAACTGAAACTTCTCACACCTTAATTCAATATTTTTCTCCAAAATTGACATATTTTAATCCAAGAATTTATATGACCAAATTATTAGATATTTGGAGTCAATCCTTAAGTGTACATTCAGTTGTTCAATAAACATGAACTGTAATCCGGCTGGGCTTCCCTGCTAGCTCAGTTGGTAAAGAATGTTCCTGCAATGCAGGAGACCCTAGTTGGATTCCTGGGTAGGGAAGATCCGGTGGAGAAGGGAAAGGCTACCTATTCAGTATTCTTGGGCTTTCCTGGTCCTTCAGACGGTAAAGAATCTGCCTGTAACGTGGGAGACCTGGGTTCAATCCCTGATTTGGGAAGATCCCCTGGAGGAGGGCGTGGCAATCCACTCTAGTGTTTTTGCCTGGAGAATCCCCATGGACAGAGGTGCCTGGCAGGCTACAGTCCATGGTGTTGCAAAGAATAGAACATGACTGAGAGACTAAGCACAGCACAGCATAAGCTGGCTACATGGCATTGACCAAAATGATAACAATTTAGCTGAGTGTGTGTGCTAATACATAATGATAAAATTATGGTGTGTTATTAAAATATATATGTTCAAATTTCTTTAGGAGCATAGAAAATGTAAAGTTCATTTCCTTAAGTACATAGTGAAGGGCATAGTGTAGAGAAGAAATCACAGTTGAAAAATTGATAGTGACTCTAATGGAGTTTGATTAAGTAACTCCATGGAGAATGGTTAACATTTATTTCAGCTATGAGACAACAATGTAATGTGAACATAAATTTAGCAATTTTTATGGTAGAGTAATACCCTGAAAAATTAAACTAATAACTCTAGGCTGATGACATGTCTCATCTGAAAAATAATACTTTCTCCTTAGTACCATATTTGAAGAGAATATACAACCTGAACTTTATTCAGTGGCAATCAGCTACAATTATGGGTGATTTGTAATCAAGGCAAGTGAAGTGAATTCCTGTTACTTAAAGTTTTCATCATTTTTCTGAATGACAAGTATCTAATACAGAACTCTGTTTATTCTCATGGCACATATGTGCATGCACACACACACACACACACACACACACTCACATACACACATCGTCTTCCCGTAGCTTTCACTTATAACCATCATCAATTATTTTCTCCTTTGTAAGCACCAGAAGTTCAAAGCTAAGTTGCTCAGTCATGTCCAACTCTGTGAGACACTATGGACTGTAGCCTGCCAGGCCCCTCTGTCTGTAGAAGAGAACACTGAAGTGGGTTGTCATGCCCTCCTCCAGGGGAACTTCCCAATGGAGGGATCAAACTCAGCTCTCTGTCTCTTGCATTGGTAGGTGGGTTCTTTACCATTAGCGCCACCTGGGAAGCTCAGTGGTGCTAGTGGTAAGAAATTCAAAGCCAAACTCTTAATTTTCTAGTAGTTCTATTGATAATATTTCTTAAGATACAAAGAAAATCTCTTAAATCCTGGTATTTTATGTTAATATACTAGGTAATCAATTCACTTATGTTTTACTTAGAATTTTGAGACCTATATTGCAATTCAGGGCAATAATGAGCACTTCATTTATTATCACTATTATCATTATCATCATCTTTAGGATTCTTATCATCATAACCATCATCCTCACTATTATCAATAGCAATACTAAGAAGTCTGGGACAATGATACACAAAATCTTGTGTCAAAATACTCACAGTTCTTTGATTATTCTATTGGTTTGTCTGTTTCTTCCACCTTTTGATGAGTTAAGTGCTGTCTCTCTAGCCTCTATTGGCAGATATTGGAAATATTCTGACTCCAACCGTTTTAAAATTTGTGTCCTTTGATTTACTGTCATTCAGATGTCTAATGGGAGAAGGCAGTGGCAACCAACTCCAATACTCTTGCCTGGAAAATTCCATGGAAGGAGGAGCCTAGTAGGCTGCAGTCCATGGGGTCACAAAGAGTCGGACACGACTGAGCGACTTCACTTTCACTTTTCACTTTCATGCATTGGAGAAGGAAATGGCAACCCACTCCAGTGTTCTTGCCTGGAGAATCCCAGGGACAGGGGAGCCTGGTGGGCTGCAGTCTCAGGGGTCGCACAGAGTCAGATACTACTGAAGCAGCTTAGCAGCAGCAGCAGTAAATGCCTAATGAGACAACATTTGAAGCAAATTTTATTAAACATTTATCAACATAGCATCTGACATGTATAGGCACTCAATTAAAAATATTGCAATTGTTGCATATGCTGTCATTGAATTCTCATAAAACTCTATATAGTCCCATAATCTAATAGTATATGTATCTTTAAATAAAATAATTGAAGCTTTAAAAGGTTATGTAACATCCCCATAGTTACCCATCAGGTGGTGGAAACAAGATTATAAATTACATAGGTCTAATACATTATCCATAATTCTTACCTCTCTGCCTCTGCCATCTTCATTTAATAGTGCATGATGTACTCTTGATCCTTCTTTATATATGTCTGTTTGATTTGCAATTCTACATACTCCTGTATGTCTCTCAATTCTTCTTCCATGAAAGATATGAAAGGTCAGTTCTCAGACTGATTTCCAAGAGAATTAGAAGCCATCATACTCAATGTTAAATAAATTTTATTTACTTAATATGTTAGTCAAACAAAGAAAGGATATTATAGAATAATAATTACTGAAAGTGAGGAAAAGTACAAAGAGCAAGGGAAAACAAGAAAAGTAAAGGATAAAGAGAAAATAGAGTAAATAGGGAATGTGAGTGCATTTGTCTCTTGCTCCCTCAGAGAGGTTCTTCATTAGCAAGATAACAGATTTTAGTCCAAGCAGTCCCTCAGTTGTTATCTCCTTGAATGAACCTAAAACAGATGCCCTGTCAGATTTAAAAGCTTAATTATTGGGAACACATGCTAGTCAAGTGCCTTCTTATTGGTAAATGTGCGATGTGTTTCTTTATAGAAAAATGCCATTTATAAAAATGTTCTCTGATCTTTAGTAAATGCTCAGTATGGACTTGTTTTTCTATTTACCTTAAAAAAAATTCACTCAATGTTTGACCTTCCTCAAATCTCACCTTAAGTTTTCTTTCTAAATTTTTGTTTGGTTTAAATTATTTTTGTATTGAATCTTCACTGCAATTATTTTTGCTAGTGTTTAGGACACACAAAAATATCACTATAAAGTCAAAATGAGTATTCTACAATATTTTTCTGTTAAAAATTAGTGTTCAAAAAAGAGCATGTTCATGTATATATCTCAGCATTCAAAATATAATTCTTATATGAGTTATATATTATATAATCAGTGTTCAAGAATAATCTAATCTGTAGATTTTAATATCAGTGTTAGGCATGCTACAGTACATGCGTAGCAAAGAGTTGGACATGACTTAGCAACTGAACAACAGCAAAAGGCATAATCCATTTATTCTCTTCTGTTTGCTGATCAGTCATTTATATTAATATGACTAGGTAATTTAGTTAAAGAGGAAATGTAATTTTCATTGAATTTATCAGTTGTGCAGTTAATTTGATTTCAGTTTATTGTACAAAAAATCATAAAATGTTCATGTATGTATATATATAATTACACAAAAGGAGCCTAATACTTAAAATTTACACTTAAACTTTTCTCCTCCTCTTTCTTCTTCTTGTATTATTATCATTAGTGGTAGTAGTAGTATCTTTGATGATATTTGCTTGTGATGTTGAGATGTCCCAGATGTGGCATTAGATGTTGTAAGGCAAGTTTATGGAAATTAGAATGTTAATGATTTATTTGCTAAGAATGAAGTGAAATGTATACTTGTATAGATATATGAGGGTTGTTATTCAAACAAATAGTTCTTACCTGAAAAGGCTGGTAAATTGTGTCTAAGCAAAAGCTCTAATTGTTTTAAAATATCACTAATACACATTAGAACAGGTGGCGCCTGTTCTAGGAAAGAACCTGCCTGCCAATGCAGGAAACATAAGACATGTGGGTTTGATCCCTGGGTTGGGAAGATCCCCTGGAGGGTGGCATGGCAATCCACTTCAGTATTCTTGCCTGGAGAATCCCATGGACAGAGGAGCCTGGCAACTACAGTCCACAGGGTCACAAAGAGTCAGATGTGACTGAGCAATTTAGCACACATGCACAATGAACATTAGATACTTAGTTTTGGATTTCCAATAAATAAAATGGATGCTGTTTTGTTTCAGATTACACTAACTAGTAATTTCTCTTTAAAAACATTGTTAAACTTGTCTTATAAATACATGCTAAAGCAGAAAATACAGAAATTAGACATGCAGCAGCACACATGGGTGGAGGTTTCAAAAAGATATATCAATTAAGATAACCTTATATAAGCTTAGGGTGGAGAAGGAAATGGAAACCCACTCCATTATCCTTGCCTGGAAATCTCATGGACACAGGAGCCTGGTGGGCTGCAGTCCAAGCTTAGGATAATTGAGGAGGGGGGGATTAAGTTAGATAAATAATTGCTCAAAGGTGTGGGTCATGATTTTAACATTGCTGATGGATGAGAATGACTTTTGTTTTAACAAACAAGAAAATTGAAGACTTCTGGGTAAGAGAACACAAGCATCAAAACTGTGGTAGTTTACATAGTTTATTAAAAACAACAGACATCATCTACTCAATGGAAACTGAAAATATTTTGAAGTCTAGCGATCACCAAACTCTCGAAATTCCATGGTGGCTGAGTTTGTTTAGCAAGATTCTGTCCAGGAGTTCTTGTTTTTACTGTTCTGTTGAGGTTCCATAATAAATGGTGTGTGAGAATCATCCAGCATTCCTCCTAAGACTATGCATTTTACTTTATCGACTCCAGGGCTATTGTGCAAGATATTTTTCCAGTAATTGAAATTCCCATGATCAATGCACAATCTATTTTATGGATGCTGTTCTTTTCTACTTTCCTGTTTACCCTTAGTTCCCTTATTTTTCTTCACATTCTCTGAGAAATCAAAATGGTCCTTATTATTGACTCAGCCCTACATTATGTAAATAGTAATGTCATCTTGGGCCTGGAGAACTGTAAAGCTTTTGTCATGTTTGGTAGCTCGGGGTATTCTTCAATTTGCTCTAGCTTTTTTGGAACTCACATTAATTTGACATATGTGATAAAAAATAGCTTTCTACAGATGACAAAAATATCTTTATTCTTATGCTTCATGGTTTGAGCCTTAATGATTTTCACTTTTTAATATTTCTCTAATTTTGATGATTATGTGAAATCTTTTACCTGGCAAGTGTTTCTATTTCAATAGATTTTTTAAATTTTGAAAATAATTCACTTTTACTTGTGAAAGAATCAAATAGAATGTTCCATAAGAAAGTTGAAGTTATCATGAAATTAAATTAATGTTCTATTATTAGATTTATGTTTTGTCTTTCATTACATATTATTAAAAATTCATAATATTATGTGGCTTTTGATATCTAATAAGAAAGCATAAAAATATTGACAACACTTCTGAAATTGCAAACATTGAAGATTTGACATTAACAACACATTATCTTGACATCACCAATTTAAGTGTTCTTTAGATTAATTTTTCTGAAGAAATGCACTTTTTTCAGCCTAGTCATTTTATCAAAACTTTTGATTTAATTGTTAGTTTAATATTAAAAGTCAAAATTGGATGGCAAAGGGTTTTCATTATTAACCATAAAAGATGATTGTAGTCTATTTCCCAGTAAAAGCTACTAAAATCTCCCAACTTGTAATCAAACTTTTATAAAAGCAAATTACATTAATTTTAGATGTAAATGATATCCTCATTGCTATGAAACCTTAACCAATGCTTGTTGTCTTGGAGATACAAAAATAGTACCTTTACTCTATGTTCCATTTTCCATTCCTTTAAGTATTGCTGCATCTCTTCTTTGAAGCATTTTCAATTTATTTAGTTTTCTCTTAAAATATAAAACTGGCCTTCATATTAAAGAAAAGACTAGCATTTTGATCAATTTAATCTGTAGCAACAGTGTACAATACAAATTGATGAGGCAAAGAACATCTTTATTAGGAGAAGCTCTCAAAACTTGGCTTTCTGAGCAAACAGAGTTTATCTAGGTGCTGTAGTAATTAAGTAGGGCCCGAGAGAAGCAACTTAATTTTATTTGACAAATCAAGCACCAAGTAGATGAACCACAGTTAAAAAGAGACACAGGCTTTTCTGTATTTATAAATCAGAGTTATTATTATCTTTGAATAGGGAATAAATTCCTCTAATTAGTAGATTCATTAAACTATAAACATGTCTCTAATGTTTGGTCTGAGTCTATTGCTGGCATTGCCTAGGAACTCAAAGCCTGAGCTGAAGTCCTCATACAAATTGTTTATTTTGGAAAGTCCAGAGGCCAGGAATGGGGAACTAGGAAATATCAGACAGAAAATAGTCAATACAAAAGTGTGTTATCAAGCTGGTCCATCAATATGGGCAGCTGGAGCTCAGTGCATCTGGGAATTTTCAAGAAGCCATGTAGGATGAAATCGGGATAGTCCACCTCAAGTTCAGAAGAGCAGAGTATTTTTGAATGAACCCTTTATCTCCTGACTCCCTCTGACATAGGTCAGGAATTGCCTAATGGGTCTTTTTTTTTTTTTAATGTCAGGTTTTCTGTCTTTGGATACTTAAGCCTTTTTAAATTTTTTAAATTTATTTTTTAATTTATATGACTATGCCAGGCCTTACTTGTGGCATTGGTAGTATGGAATCTTAGCCATTGAACTACCAGGAAAGTCTCCTCATGGGCTGCTAATCTCTACAGGTCTTAGTTTATACAAGCTCAAGTCCCAGGTGTTTTCTCTAGGTGACCAGCTCTTTGGTGTCGGAGAAACTCCAAGACAAATAACTGTTCCCTCTAAGATGAGATGCCTGTTTGTCAGTTGTTGGAAGCTGAAGGCTTGAACAGTGTTTGAGGTAAAAAGTGGTTAAGAAGATGAAAGAAACTGTTCTTTCAGTCTTAAGATTTTGGAAATCTGGAGATTTGTGGTGTTCTAGTGCTCACTTAGACATTCCTACCTTTTATACATGAAATCAGAGATCCGTGATGGGTGTAGAGGACATTTACCTCCCCTGTAATGTCCATCAGCTTACCCAAGCCAAATTTCCTTCAAAATGTAGTGAGGCTGTATCAGTTACAGTTATTGCATTTTTTCATTAAAAGTTTCAGCAGGAAAATGAATTTGATGCTCCTATTTTGTCTTAATTAAAAAAAAAAAAGAAAAAGAAAACTTTTTCAGTGTGTATCCAACTGGCAGATCTCCAGGTCATTGGTAGGAATTGGTTCTCATACTTAAAACTAAAATTAATCACAGGAAAGGGTATTTTTACAAAAGAAAATGACATTGGCTTTTATTTTTGTTGTTGTTTTTGTTTTTCTTTTTTTAATTTTATTTTATTTTTAAACTTTACATAATTGTATTAGTTTTGCCAAATATCAAAATGAATCCGCCACTGGTATACATGTGTTCCACATTGGCTTTTGAACTGAGAGTTAGGACAGAGCTGAAAAAACTTCGAGGGGATGGTTAATTGAAACAGGTATGGCCCTGATCACAATAAATACTGAAGTTTAAATGACCTAGAAATATTGTCAGTAAAGTATTAAAGAAGAGTTAGGATCTTGTTTTTGAAGGCTGGTAGAAGAGACCCATGGAGAAGGAAATGGCACCTCACTCCAGTATGCTTGCCTGGAAAATCCCATGGACAGAGGAGCCTGGTGGGCTGCAGACCATGGGGTCACAAAGAGTCAGACACGACTGAGCGACTTCACTTTCACTTTTCACTTTCATGCATTGGAGAAGGAAATGGCAACCCACTCCAGTGTTCTTGCCTGGAGAATCCCAGGGACAGCGGAGCCTGGTGGGCTGCCGTCTATGGGGTCACACAGAGTTGGACACGATTGAAGCAACTTAGCAGCAGCAGCAGCAGCAGCAGAAGAGACCCATACTATAGTGCCAGAAAATACAACTAAACTATCACTTGTGCTAGCATGGAAAATAGAAAATATATTTAATAACTTGATGATCTTGTGCAGGACACTTCTCAGCAAAATGTTGAGGGTACCTCTTAGAGGAAGTTTACAACAAAGTGAATAAGGAAAGAGATGTACCACATGCCTGCTTGATGTGCTTAGTAGTTCAGTCATGTCTGACTCCTTGTGAACTTTTGGACTGTAGGCCTCCAGGTTCCTCTGTCCCTGGAGGCAAGAATACTGGAGTGTGTAACCCTTCCCTTCTCCAGGGGATCTTCTCAACTCAGGGATCAAGCCCAGGTATCCTGCATTTGCAGGTGGATTCTTTACCATCTGAGCCACCAGGGAAGCTCAAGACCTGTATTAAAGAATGAGTTATTCTGTGTTGGAATGACATTATGGGAAATGCAAAGGGCTTAGATTAATGTTTCCAGCTAGATAGAGTTCGAAAGTAAGAACTTTAGTATAAAAATAAAAATCAGAGTAGGATTATAAAATACTTTCTTAAGATTTCAGAAAGATTTATACCAATGACTCACATTTTCAAATAGACCAAAGTCCTTCTTTGGATCTTAAAGGCATGCCTTCAAGGTCCTTTCACTAAAATAATGGAGATTAGGAGAAACTTGAAAGCACTGTTCTATACCAGCCTCTCCCAGAGCCTAAAATAGGGAAAGATTTGTCTCAAAGAGATTGCTGGTTGTTCCTTTTTTTTAAAATTGAATGTACTCCACTACAATGCATAAAAAAGTCCACACATTTTTAAGATTTTTTTCCTAGTGGAAGTTACCTACACTAGAATTATAGTGACAAAAGATGTACAAGATTAAAAGGGGCCCTCAGGTCCACAAACTTTTATTGGCAGAGAGCATGGTGAGAAGTCTACTCAGTGGCAAAGTCAGTTTTCTTATGAAAAAGGAAAGGATCACGTACAAGTTGCAATCAAAATTATAGATGACAGAGACAATGTATATAGAAATTACCAAATAGGACTAAGTCCTAATTAAGAAATTGGCAACTTGTGATCTGCTGAATTTCATAAGTGCTATGGATATTGCTGAGTGCTTTTTCCTTTCTACTTATTTAAATGAGTATATCTATGGTGGTCATCTTGTCCTGTCATCCTGTCATACCCTTGAGAGAGAGGGAGAGAGAGAGAGAGAGTGTGTGTGTGTGTGTGTGTGTGTGTGTGTGTGTGTGGTGGAGTTGGAGAAGTAATTTGTCTCTTTAGATCTTCTAAATAAGGCCAATATAGAAAGAATTGTACCAGATGAGCTCATGATCACTTGGAGCTGATTTAGAAGATGACTCTGGACTTCAAGCTGATTCCTTAATAGGATGAAACTTGAAGAGACTTGGCGGGGAGAAATGAGTGTGTTTTGCATATGGGGAGGATGTAAATTGTTGTAGTTAGAGGGTGAAAGATAGAAGGTCGTATTTTCAATAAGTGAATATAACAGTTATACATAGACCCACGTGACCTTCTACAGTGTGGCTTTACCACCCTATAATAGGGAGCCTAAGTCCCTTCCATGTGTATCTAGACTGGCCTATGACTCACTTGTAACCAACAGAACAGAAGTGAGGGTAAATGTTTTTGAGACTCTGTCACAAAACATAATTCACCTTCTGCCTGGTTTACTTGCTTTGGAAATCTAAGGTGGAAAAATACGAGGTCATATATCATTAAAGCCACTATGTTGTGAGAAAGTCTAAATTAGGCCACACAGAAAGACTATGCAGAGGTCCTGAGGATATATAAAAAAGAACAACTCATAACTGCAGAGTTCTAATCTCAAAAATAAATTCCTTAATTCAGTATATCTCATAGTAATTCTACTTCTTTGACCAAACCCTAATACAAACCATAATCCAACTTCTCGTAGATGTCAAAAATTCATAATAAATTAAATTTTTCTTTATAGGTTAAGGCAGTTTCCTATTAATTTAACAGGGGTATTTATTGAGCTTGGACCCTGTGCCTATTTTAACTGTACTGGAGATAGAGTGTATTCCTTGGTGGGCTTTACAGTTTATTTCAGGATACTGTAAATAAACAGTGAACAAATAAATACATATGAAATATAAGCCCAAACAGTTATAAGACCTATGAAGAAGACAAGGCAAGGTAATTTAAGAGAATTTAAATGTTAAGGGGAGATATTTTAGACAGAACAACTTGGAAGGTTTCTTTGTGGTGTCATTTGAAGAAAGGATTTTTGTGGTTGTTTAGTTGCTCAGTCGTGTCTGCCTCTTTGTAACCCCATGGACTCATAGTCCTCCAAACTCTTCTGTCCGTGAAATTTCCCAGGCAAGAATACTCGTATGGGTTTTCATTTCCTCGTCCTGGGGATCTTCCTGATGCAGGGATCAAACTCATGTCTCCTTCATCTCCTTCACTGGCAGGCAGATTCTTTACCACTCTGTCACCTAGGAGGCCTGAAGAAAGGATACAATTATTTAAATAAAAGGGAAGGATCTTTCCAGGGAAAATAAAACTGTAGATAACTGAGTCAAGAACATCCCTAGAAAGTACAAAGATTTATAAGGTTATAATATAACATTATAAAATGGAAATAAAGATCAGAGATATAATAACAGGTGATATAGATCACAACAAAGGTTTTACGGTTTCTTTGAGAAAGCCTCCTGAGGTGCTTTGTTTGAATGTTGATATAAACTGATAATGCTTCGAGCGGAAATTGCTGAATAGGAGAAGGGGCACGAGAACAAATCAATTTTGTAGGATTTATAGGATTCTTCCACATAAGTTTGAGGGCTGGCTTGGATCAGAACCGTAGTCACAAAAGTTGTGAGAAATGTTTCAAAATCTGCGTAAATCATTTATTTACAGCTTGGATATGGAGGGTAAAGCCAAAAAATAAGTAGTCTAGGTTAAGGCCAAGGTTTTTTACCTCGTAAGTAACATAGAAGGCACAGGTATGTGTGGGAACGGGAATCACTGAATGATGAGCACTGAGATGAGAACACTGAGAGTGGAAAGGTTTTAAGGGCAAAAATTCAAGAGTTCAGTTTTGAATGTGTTATGCCTGAGATGTCTGCTAACCTAACATGTAAAAATATAAGGAAAACACTTGGATATTCATTCTCAGACTTTGGGCATTTCTGAAAAAAGTTTGGGTTGAATATTTTAAAGAAGAGATTGTTCAGATTATAAGTGGAATTTCAGTCCACTGCCGTGGTCTGGTTTACCTAGTTAATGACATACACATAGTGAAAGGAAGAGAAGAGTTTGAAGGTCTGAGCTCTATAGGACTCAGCAACTTGGAGCAGGAAAAAGAAAATGCATCCATCAAAAAAGCCTGAAAACAGTCAGCTTAATAGAAAGAATAAGTATTGGGAAATGGCGATTTTTCCAGAATCTAGATGAATAAAGTGCTTCAGGAGGAATGGTGAGATCAATTGAATCAAAAATTGCTCAAAAATCAATAAAGAAAAAGGTAAAGACCATTTGGCATGACAATATAGATATCAGTAAAATAGATGGAAGTATTTTCAGTGCAGACATGGGTACACAAGACTTTTTGAAGTAGACTGAAGAAATAATAGATTAAGTAGGGCCAGTAGTATAGCACTATGCTATAGTTTTAGCCCTATACTATAATTCATCATTTCTGAGTGTTGTCCTATGCAATAATTGAAGAAATTGACAGTAGATTATTTTTTAATAAGGAAGAGCTTTTGCCACAGCTTTTTATTTTGGTCAACATGCTCCAATAGAGATGAACATTAATGCTACAGTAGAGGATGGGAATACTTTCCAGGACAGTGTATTTGAGTAGAAATTGATTGTGCCATAGAAGAGATTGCCTTATATAGAAACTATTGAACCAAGAAGAAAGGCAGAGTATGTGGTGGTTGGTGGAGACAGTTTTAGAAGGAAATTAAAATCCTCTTCTGATTGATTATATTATCTTAGTGAACTAAAAGATAATCGGAAAAGGATGAAGGTAGAGAAAGACTGACAGACAAAAAGGGGGTGTTAAAGACATACTTGCAGATGGGATAATGTGTCGGGGTCTAGCCCCGGTGGATCCAGGGAAATTCGAAGTAGAGATGGCGTCGGCGAATACACTGGCTTTAATTAAATATTAATTAGAGATATAAAGAGTAATAGAATGAGGATAGCTCAGTGAGAAAATTCAGTGGAGAAAAGAGGCTGAATAACTTGGTTTACGTGGAAAGCTAATAAAATTCCAAAATAAGGAATTTACATCACCTACGTAGGCCGCAGGCGTCCTCCCGTTCTCCCAAAGGAGAGGAGACACTAAGGCCTCCCTGGTCAGATCTTGGAAGCCCAGGCATAATTAGTAGGCTTGACGAGCCTCCACGTTCCAGATGCGGATTTAGCCAGAAGGTGAGAGAAAGAATGACATGGGGAGACCAGTCTTTCGAGGAACTGATCCCATTTTTGATTTTTCCAGGGTCTGTTTTTATACACTGAGATGTTACACAAAAGTCACGCAGGGTCAGCAGTCCTGACTTTTATTAAAGTCAGGTGCTTCATACAAATGTATACAGAGGTCTTAGGGATGGTACATCATCTTCTGGCCAGGGGGCCTGCTGACAGTTTATGACCCTCTTCTCATGACAGTGGTCAGTCAACCAGAACACTTATTTCTCCAGGGGTGATTATTCTTAAAACAGACACCACCTTCCGAAGGTACCAGATAAAGTTATATACCTATAGGGTGAGGGTGTAGTGGGTTTTAATTAAGGAAGGAATTTGCTTAGCCTAAGGTCTAACGTGATTAATATCAAAGGTTAATACTTATTTCTTCTTTATATTCATTAATGTGTATAAGGGCAGGGGATGTGGAGACTTAGCAGCAAACATTGGCTCAACAAATGAAAAACCCTTCACCAATACAATTTCTAATCAGCCCACTATACTATACTAATAGTTTTCTAACTTCTCTAAAGAACCTGTTTTTAGAAGGTTTAAAGCATCTCGTGCCTCTCATGGTTGGGAGGCTGTGAACAATCACATGTGGCCAGACAAGCCTGTCAGGCAGGCTAGAGATCCTTCAGAGGAGTTTGTAGGTTGAAACACTCCTATCACACCCAGGAATTATTATTAACAGGAGCTCTAAGTTAACTCCTTCTCCGAAAGAGGTGGTGGGGGACAGCACCCAGTAAAGTCAGAGGTGTAGGTGAGAGCACGAAATAGTAAAGTAGGCAGGCTCTGGTTTTGGGGGTAGATGCTCGAGAATTTCCAGGGGGACTCCTGAGGCTTGATCCCGCCTTTGCATATGTCGAGCCTCCTTCCTCATGACCTTTGCCACGGGCGGAGTTCCTCACACTGGGTCCCAACAATAATGAATTCTCAAGAGAAGTGTAGTAAATCGGGCAGCAGAGATGCTTCCCATTTAAGATTTGCGATTAAAAATTTAGAGCTAATCCAGTCAGTTGGGTGGCATCACCGACCAATGAACATAAGTTTGAGCATGCTCTGGGAATTGCTGATGGACAGGGAGGCCTGGTGTGCTATAGTCCATGGGGCAGCAAAGAGTCGGACATGACAGAGCGACTGAAAGCTGAATCTGGTCAGCATTGCTGTGTGGATTCCTTCAGCTTTGAGAAAACTCTCTGGTATAGAAATAAAGTAGGTGCAGTTAAATTTATAGTTTACATAGGATTTTGGTGGTAATCTGGAAAGAAAGTAGGCAAGAGAGTTGATGATACATACAATCAGTTGATTCTATTGCTGAATCATGGACTCAGTTGTACTAGGAAGTGATGAAAAAGGCAGGGTTGTGAGTTACAGAGATTACAAAAGGTGTCAGCCTCACAATTTTGGAGAACTTTGTGGGGTGGATAATTTTACCAATAAAAATACTTAAAGAAATGAATATAATGGCATATAATACTTGATATCGGGATTTGATGTTGAAGTAGTTATTAGGAGAAGATTGTGACATACAATCATATGTTTGATGGCTTAGGCGAAGTATAGGACATAATTTTTTGGAGGTTAATAACCTGAGACATTTACCTGAAGCCCAAGGCATTCTAACTTTTAATTTTTTTAATTTGTCAAGTTTATATTTATCAACTGGTCCAAGATTAATCAACAGCAGATGAAATAAACATCATTAGAGTATCTACACTGTCTTATGTACTAAGGCAATTACTAGAGATAAAAGGAAATATAAGACTCCTTTTATTCAAGGAATTTTATCTCTTTGAGATGAAAATAAAGATCAGGAGAAATGGTGAAGAAGCAAGAGGAAGAGGAAATTTATAATTTGGCATTTTTATTATTTGTTTGTAATGACCATCTTTTCTGGTTACCTAATACATTTATTTTGGTTACAGTTTTTAAGTTATCTCTTCGAGCAAGTTACACACAGTCACAGAGTATCTATTCTTTAAATAACCTTGCAGGTGAGAAGCAAGATAAACCTATTAGGAAAAACAGCTATGGCAGAAAGCTAACCATATTGCATTGCTAATACATTTTCTAGATATTTCAGTAGAACTTCTAAAAAATATATCAGAGTTAATGTAATTTGCTGTTTTTATACAGTGTCCTGATCCATTAATCTCTGATTTTAAAATTTTATTTTTGTGTTGATAACATTTATTATTGACAGTGGAAGAACATTACTATATATAAACTTTTGATTATAGGTCCAGAATTGTGTCTTAGACATAAGGACTTCTATTGCAATTTCAGAATATTGATGTTTTAATGTTGCACAATACAAGGTAACTATATGTGTTCTATGTGTATATATAATACAGATTAACATGTATTACATTAATTCAACATCACAGGGTATATTTTGATCAAGTGTGAGAAAATGTAAATTGTATTAACCAAAGAAAATTCATACTATACTTCATGCATAACATGGTTTTCTTTCCAGTACAAATGAATAAAAAGTGACTGTTGTTCCCATATGGAGAATAATTGGAATAATTTAAGCATTGGAATATTTTATTTAGCAGATAATTATATGACAGGGACATGGTAAATTAATGGGGAAAAATAATTACTCAGATACTACTATAAAAAAGAAAAGTTGCCTCAATTGCCCGTTTTTTTTTTTTTAATTATTATTTTTCACCTGAGTTATGTGGCAGGTATTCATCCTCTGTTTTGCTTTGTGGATGATAACATTTTCCACATCCATTTATATATTCAGGAGATAGTTTTTGAGCAGCTTGTAGGTGTATGGCAAAAATATGAAATAACCTCAAATTCAAAAGGCATTACTCTTTTGTGGTGACTATTTTACAGAAAATATATGTATGTAAACCCTGTAACACCGTGAAGTCAGTTGCAAACCTACCACCTCAACCCCCATCAAAAAACTCCTTGTCACAAATGAAGCCATAATCATCTTTGCTTCTGGGGTGGTGGGTGCTGGTTTCATGAAAGATTTAAGAGAGGTCACGCTAGAGTTCATTTGGCAGACCGTGAGTGGAGACAGCATTAGAACTGAAGGATAAAGCTATTAAAATTTTCCTCTCATTGTTTCTTAATCGCATTACTGGTTAGCTTTGCCTCTCACCATTCTGCCATATTGTTTTATGGACATTGTAATCCAACTGCAAGCCAAGGTGGATTTCCTGTGAACCTTATTATGCTCAAGGTCTGGGGCCTCTCACTTTTATGTGCCACTTCTATCTTTCTAATTTGGAGGTCCTAATTTAAATATGTTTCAATAAAATTTAGAAAAGTAAAGTATTTTACCTCAAATAGTTAAGACCAGTCCCTCTTCTCCTTCCTTATTCTTCTTCACTCTTTTCCTTGAGCTACAGGACAGTGGGTCCTGGGCATTTTGGGACTCCAGTCAAGGGTAAGTTACTTTGGCTTATTAGGACATAATCACATTGCTTATAATCATTTCTCTGTGTGTTTGGTTATTTCTGGCCAAAGTGCAATAGGAATACCTTCTAGGAACACTGTCACTTAGAGCACAGATTTATCTGCAACTGTGACATAGAGGTACAGGTAAGTATAGTCTATGCATCTGGAATCTGGAAGTTTGTAGGCAGTAAAGGAGATACAAATCTTGAAATATACAGTGACAGATGCTACACTGGAAAGTGTATCCATTAATCAGATGTAGAATCATAAGCAAGGTTTTAGTTCTCATAACTACATAGTCAAAATGAATGTTCTCATCTGTCAGAAACCTAAGTGTGTGTGTGTATGTGTATATGTATATATATATATATATATATATATATATATGTATGTATGTATAACGGTACTCTTTCCTTTGTGAATTATGAAAAATAGAATTTATCAGAATTTGTATGTTTGCAGGGCCATAATATTTATAAGCAATAAATACAATGGTGTGTGAGGTAAAATTTTAATGAATCTCCACATATTGGATTGAATCTGAGAATATCTGACATATCAAATCTAGAGGATTATGGTAGTTCTACTCTTATAGTGCTTAAAGAAATAAAAATTCTGTGGATAAAACTTCAAATATGTATCAATAACTCAATGTGTAGTGTATAGAAATAAGTTGTTTGAACATTGTTACTCAATAGATTATAGTGATTATTCTTTTTATTTGAATTTTTTGCCTCAGAATAATTGGTCCTATACAAATTAGCATGTGACTAATAACAAGGAAAAAATATAAAATGATAGAAAGAAGACTGGTCGAAACTTTAATACCCAAACTCATTATATCTCCATAGGAACCTATGAATTTTATTATCAAAATTCATGAAAGAACTTTTCTAATTGATAATGAAAATAAATAGCAACCAATTAGAGAAAAGACTAATGTTTTTACTTCTCTTCAGAAACAATTCTACAAAATCCTTGTCATACAAAGATGATAACAAGGGATATGCAACCAAATATGTATGGGGAAGAAATACAGATTTATGTCAGGTAGTTAATTTAATAAAAACACTGTATTATTTTTCTCTAGATTTTGTAATATTTGTGGTATGTGCCACTTCCAGAGCTTCCCTGGTGACTCAAATGGTAAAGAATCTGCCAGCAATGCAGGAGATCTGGGTTCAATCCCTGGGTCGGGAAGGTCCCCTGGAAAAGGGAATGTCTCCCCACTCCAGTATTCTTGCCTTGAAAATTCCATGTACAGATGAGCCTGGTAGGCTACAGCCCATGGGGTCACAAAAAGTTCTCGAAACAGCATTTGTTGTGTTGATCACTGCTTCCTCCGGATATACTTTCTTCATTTGCTTCGGGGCACAACACTCTCATGGTTTTCTATCATAGTCTCAATACTTTTACTTCTCTATTTTATGCCCATACCTTCTGAAATTTAATATTTTATCTCAGAGCTGGATTGGTGCCAACAAAGTAACACAGTTGGTATTTCAGACACTTAAAGTTTCACTGGTAGCCTGAGCTCTCCAAGAAAACAGACTTCTCTACTCAACCTCCTACTCTGCCCCTCTGTGTGGGTATCTACTAAGCATCACAAACATAATATACTTCAAACTGAATCCTGATCATTTCGCCACAGCCTGCTCCTTCTGCAGACATCTAATTTCACTTCACAGCAATTCCTCTCTAGCCGTATCTTGTTTTGTATCTTTGCATAGACCTTGAATTTTTTTGCTGTAGTATCTCTAACACATCATGCATTCTTTTCCCTCAAAACGCTGGTGTTTTCATTCTCTTTTTCTGGAATACTCTTCCCCGAAATTTACAGGTTACTCAGTACCTCATAAAATTCAGGTCTTCATTTTAAATACTGCCTTCTCAATGAAATCTTCTTTGACTATTTAAAATTGAAGGTCCTATCCTAACAGTACTCAGTTCCTTTTTTCCTCATCTAATAACTTGTGTGTTATATTTATTTACTTTGTTTAAATATATATCTTGTTTATAGATTTATTTTTTACATATATCTCCTCTCATTAGAATGAAGGTAGGATTGTTTTTCAATTACTGACTTTTCAATATGTAAAGTCATGTCCTCCACATAGAACTCCTTAATTTTTTATATTAGTTAAGTTTAAAATATTGTTCATTTATGTACTCCCCAAAAGTTATTTTATCACTGTGTACCCTTATTTTAAAGATGAATCTCAATTTTCAAAAGGTAGAAAGTGATTTAAAACCTTCACAATGAATGAATTGAGGTAACCAATAAATATTCCATTTATTTACATGATGTGATTTTCATATATTTTTTAAGATTATACTTATATAAATAATCATTATGATATTAGAATGGCAACAGTGGAAAAATTAAATATCAATCAGAGAAACATGCAGTTGATGAATTTATTTGTATAACCATATAAAAACAAAATATACATGTGTTATGACACTAGCATCCATGCAAAAAAAAAAGCCATAAACCCTGGTTATCTCAGGATATAAGAAGAATTTTACTCTCATTATTCATAGAAATATATCTGAAAGGTTGTATAAGTGGGACTAAAGCAAAACTTGAGATCCAATCCAGGCTTATTTCAATGCCTGACATACAATGTATTTAATTAGGAAACTTAAAGAAAATTTAGAATTTATTTCTAATTTGTGATATTTTACCCCTATAAGATTAAAATATACACATGAATATATCTATACCTGATTTAATATAACAAAAAATAACTCTCATTTCTCTAGGCAGGTATTCCCAAAGGCAAGCATATTCACATTGTTTTAATTTATAATTTTTTTCCATTTGAAAACTTTTCTAATGTCTATTTCAATATGCCTGTTCCTAATATGCACCTTTAACATGAGAATTTAGCTAACATGAAAATATTCTTCCTAATAAAACTCATTTTTAAAAAAATCCTTCCAATTTTCACATTGCTTTTCAATAATATCTTTGGAAAGAATATTATCAATATATCAATGATTAATACAGTCTATAATGTATTACTATAACAAATATGAAGTATTGAATATAGTGATTTATGAATTTTATGATATTTAATAATGTGGTGATATTGATTATTAATCAATGATTAATTGTGAAATAGCAAACATAATATTATAGTTTTCTTATCAAACTAAGGGATATATTTATTTTATCCACATAAAATTAATCAGATTTCACCCTTTTTCTGTTTCAGAACTTCTTGTGTAATTACAGAAAATACTAACTTTCAAAATATCAAATCTGGTAAAATGCATACATTATATCGCCTAGACATGAATATTTTTGAACTTTATTTCAATCTCTCTAGAATTTATGAAACTACTCAAGTTTTTCACTTTTGTATACCAATTTAGCATTTTGTGTTTTTTCAGAATTAATGCATCTTGTCTCGCTCTTCAAATTTATGTAGGTAATGATATTTATAATATTCCTTTATCATGTTTTAGTTTATATTAATTATTTACCATCCTTTATTCTGCATTTTTATTTGAAACACCTCTTTTTTTCCTCTGACAATTTTTGTTTTTTTTTTTTGTTTTTTTTTGTGCAAAGCAAAACTTTAATATATATATATATATATTTTTTTTTTAGACTTACAGGCCTTTTTATTATTTTTTTTTCTTTACATAATTGTATTAGTTTTGCCAAATATCAAAATGAATCCGCTACAGGTATACATGTGTTCCCCATCCCGAACCCTCCTCCCTCCTCCCTCCCCATACCATCCCTCTGGGCCGTCCCAGTGCACCAGCCCCAAGCATCCAGCATCGTGCATCGAACCTGGACTGGCAACTCGTTTCCTACATGATATTTTACATGTTTCATTGCCATTCTCCCAAATCTTCCCACCCTCTCCCTCTCCCACAGAGTCCATAAGACTGTTCTATACATCAGTGTCTCTTTTGCTGTCTCGTACACCAGGTTATTGTTACCATCTTTCTAAATTCCATATATATGCGTTAGTATACTGTATTTATGTTTTTCCTTCTGGCTTACTTCACTCTGTATAATAGGCTCCAGTTTCATCCACCTCATTAGAACTGATTCAAATGTATTCTTTTTAATGGCTGAGTAATACTCCATTGTGTATATGTACCA
This sequence comes from Bos indicus x Bos taurus, assembly GCF_003369695.1. Lineage (NCBI taxonomy): Eukaryota > Metazoa > Chordata > Mammalia > Artiodactyla > Bovidae > Bos > Bos indicus x Bos taurus. The sequence goes on from NC_040087.1 coordinate 58,106,114, forward strand.
CAGCTTGCTTATCCATTCATCTGCTGATGGACATCTAGGTTGCTTCCATGTCTTGGCTATTATAAACAGTGCTGCGATGAACATTGGGGTACACGTGTCTCTTTCCCTTCTGGTTTCCTCAGTGTGTATGCCCAGCAGTGGGATTGCTGGATCATAAGGCAGTTCTATTTCCAGTTTTTTAAGGAATCTCCACACTGTTCTCCATAGTGGCTGTACTAGTTTGCATTCCCACCAACAGTGTAAGAGGGTTCCCTTTTCTCCACACCCTCTCCAGCATTTATTATTTGTAGACTTTTGGATTGCAGCCATTCTGACTGGTGTGAAATGGTACCTCATTGTGGTTTTGATTTGCATTTCTCTGATAATGAGTGATGTTGAGCATCTTTTCATGTGTTTGTTAGCCATCTCTATGTCTTCTTTGGAGAAATGTCTATTTAGTTCTTTGGCCCATTTTTTGATTGGGTCATTTATTTTTCTGGAGTTGAGCTGTAGGAGTTGCTTGTATATTTTTGAGATTAGTTGTTTGTCGGTTGCTTCATTTGCTATTATTTTCTCCCATTCTGAAGGCTGTCCTTTCACCTTGCTAATAGTTTCCTTTGATGTGCAGAAGCTTTTAAGGTTAATTAGGTCCCATTTGTTTATTTTTGCTTTTATTTCCAATATTCTGGGAGGTGGTTCATAGAGGATCCTGCTGTGATGTATGTCAGAGAGTGTTTTGCCTATGTTCTCCTCTAGGAGTTTTATAGTTTCTGGTCTTACGTTGAGATCTTTAATCCATTTTGAGTTTATTTTTGTATATGGTGTTAGAAAGTGGTCCAGTTTCATTCTTTTAGAAGTGGTTGACCAGATTTCCCAGCACCACTTGTTAAAGAGATTGTCTTTAATCCATTGTATATTCTTGCCTCCTTTGTCAAAGATAAGGTGTCCATATGTGCGTGGATTTATCTCTGGGCTTTCTATTTTATTCCATTGATCAATATTTCTGTCTTTGTGCCAGTACCATACTATCTTGATAACTGTGGCTTTGTAGTAGAGCCTGAAGTCAGGTAGGTTGATTCCTCCAGTTCCATTCTTCTTTTTCAAGATCGCTTTGGCTATTCGAGGTTTTTTGTATTTCCATACAAATTGTGAAATTATTTGTTCTAGCTCTGTGAAGAATACTGTTGGTAGCTTGATAGGGATTGCGTTGAATCTATAAATTGCTTTGGGTAGTATACTCATTTTCACTATATTGATTCTTCCAATCCATGAACATGGTATATTTCTCCATCTATTAGTGTCCTCTTTGATTTCTTTCACCAGTGTTTTATAGTTTTCTATATATAGGTCTTTAGTTTCTTTAGGTAGATATATTTCTAAGTATTTTATTCTTTCTGTTGCAATGGTGAATGGAATTGTTTCCTTAATTTCTCTTTCTGTTTTCTCATTATTAGTGTATAGGAATGCAAGGGATTTCTGTGTGTTGATTTTATATCCTGCAACTTTACTATAGTCATTGATTAGTTCTAGTAATTTTCTGGTGGAATCTTTAGGGTTTTCTATGTAGAGGATCATGTCATCTGCAAATAGTGAGAGTTTTACTTCTTCTTTTCCAATTTGGATTCCTTTTATTTCTTTTTCTGCTCTGATTGCTGTGGCCAAAACTTCCAAAACTATGTTGAATAGTAATGGTGAAAGTGGGCACCCTTGTCTTGTTCCTGACTTTAGAGGAAATGCTTTCAAATTTTCACCATTGAGGATAATGTTTGCTGTGGGTTTGTCATATATAGCTTTTATTATGTTGAGGTATGTTCCTTCTATTCCTGCTTTCTGGAGAGTTTTTATCATAAATGGATGTTGAATTTTGTCAAAGGCTTTCTCTGCATCTATTGTGATAATCATATGGTTTTTATTTTTAAATTTGTTAATGTGGTGTATTACATTGATTGATTTGCAGATATTGAAGAATCCTTGCATCCCTGGGATAAAGCCCACTTGATCATGGTGTATGATCTTTTTAATGTGTTGTTGGATTGTGATTGCGAGATTGTTTTGATACTAACATATTTTAGAGTACCAGCTTTCAATTTCAGTAACATTAATCTTGTTTTTGTTGCTATTTATTTCACTCATATCTAACAGTCTTTATCATTTTGGTCCAGTGATTCAATTTTTTAAAAATTTTCATGTAAATATATACAGTGCTATTTATTTCCTTTGTGTTATTGGTATACCTGTGTATGTTAGTTCTCTATTGCCCACTTATTGGCTTAAAATAACAAATATTATCTCAGAGCATGTATTGATCACAAATCCTGCTTAGTTTAGGTGGCTCAAAGTCTCAAGTGAAATTGAAGTCAAGATGGTGCTGCTGCTGCTAAGTAGCTTCAGTCGTGTCCGACTCTGTGCGACCCCATAGAGCCCACTAGGCTCCCCCATCCCTGGGATTCTCCAGGCAAGAACACTGGAGTGGGTTGCCATTTCCTTCTCCAATGCATGAAAGTGAAAAGTGAAAGTGAAGTTGCTCAGTCGTGTCTGATTCCTAGAGACCCCATGGACAGCAGCCCACCAGGCTCCTCCATCCATGGGATTTTCCAGGCAAGAGTACTGGAGTGGGTTGCCATTGCCTTCTCCAGTCAAGATGGTAGCAGGAGCCATTGTCTCTGATGGAGGCATTAGTGAGAATGATCTGCTTTAAGTCCCTAACAGTTGTCAGCTGGATTCAGTTCTTATGTTGGGCAGTGAATCAGACCCTTGCTCCCTTGGCATAGCTGTAAGGCAGCTTACAACATGCATCTTCAATGGAATAACGCAACAAAAGGGCAGGTTAGAAGGAAGCCATTGAATTTTTTAATCTACATCTCAGAAATAATATCGCTTTTGTCATAGTTTAGTATTAAGAAGAGACTCTGTAGGCCTAGTTCACACTCAAAAACAGTATTATCCGATTTCATGAACACCAGGAGGTGGGAATCTTTTAGGGCCTTTATTGAAGTGCCTGCCATACTGTGTTTTGTTCATTTTGACATCTATTTTTCAACTGGCATTCAACTCTATACATCTTATAATTGACCTAAAGATTATTTTTTAATATCAAATGCTATTTGTTAATATTTTATATTTTAAATTAGTTATATAGGATTTTTAAACAACTATCACTTGTTTATTATTCCTAAGGTCTTAATTTATAGTTCAAGAAAGCTCAACCTCAAAATTGTTTATGGTTCTTATTTTTCATTTCTTGTTCCTCTGTCATTCAGTATATGCCTCCTTATGGCTTTTATAGCAATTAAGTATATTTTATACTGTTTTAGTTGATAGATTTATAAGACATTATAATCCTCCTTGTTTTAAAATGATACTAATAAATCTAAAGTATTGCAATAAAGTTAAATAACACTTTATAATCCCTAAACATTGAACACTTTGAAAGAGAAACCCTTACAAAATGCATCAGTACTTTCAAATTGCCATGTGTTATAGGGAGTGATTTAAAGTTACTGGAGCACTTTATTTCTTTTAAATGTTTCAATTTGGAATTGAATGAAAGAGGACTTGAGAATGTATTTATTACTGAAAAAATATTACATATATAATCTCAAAACCTAAATAAAAAGTAAAGAATGAACAAAACTTTAATACATGAGTTCAGGATACTTTTTGCTAATATCTATTAGCTTTAGAATAAATGCATTTTCATTTTAAACATTTCTCTAACATTTTACATAATAAAGAGAATTTTCTAGCCATCCAGTGATGTAGAGAAAATACATTTTTAAGAATTTCTCCGATTTTTTTTTTCTGAAAAATGTGTTTGTATGCCGTATCATTAGGAATAAAAGGAATTGGATGTGTTTAACACTGCTAATTTCCAGTGAAATCTAGGGCATTTTAAATGCAGGAATAATTCTTTAAAATCAAGCAAAAAATAACGCTATCTTTGGGTGTTAAGTAGGTTGGGATTGATACAGTTTTGACTAAAGGCTAGTCTAAACCACACAGAAGTTAGTTTTATAAACTATTCAATCAGCTGGCCAAATTTGGCAGGCTTCACTGAATATTTGTGTAGAGAAACATCACTTGGATTTTTTTCATGTTCTCTGCAGATCCAATTATAATAAAATTTCCAAAAATATAAAATAATTTTACATTTTTTCAAGTATCTCTTTGTGTAGCACAGTTTCTTAAAAAAAAAAAAAAAGAGGATTTCGAAGAAATAAATATACTGAGTATTTGGCTAATGATGGCAAATTGAGCGTATGCTACCCTCTTTTTTTCTTAAACTCTATTAAAATGAAGAGTATAGATAGTGGAAGGGAAGGTATTAACACACAATTTTATTAAAACTGAACTCTTTATATTGAGATAATTGTACATTCACAAGCAGTTATAAGAAGTAATACAGAGAGACCCTCTGCATCCTTTACTCATTTTCTTTCATAGTAACACTTCTGCGAACTATTAAATCACAATACCCAAACTTACTTTTCTTTACATCAAGGAACCTTCATATCACCTTTTTATAGATGCACCCACTTCTCTCCCACCCTCACACTTGACTGAACCCCTGACACCCACTGATCTGTTCACTACTTTTATAATTTTGTTATTTCAAGAGTGCTACAAGTTCCACAGTGAAAAAAAAAAAAAAAAAAAGCGTGCTGCAAGAATCATACACTATCAAATTTTGAGACTGCTTTTTTTCATTCGGTGTAGTTCTCTGCAGATTCATCAAAGCTGTTGTGTGTAACAATGTTCCATTCCTTTTGTTAGGAGTGTTCCATGGTACGGATTAACCACAGTTTTGTTTGTTTGTTTGTTTAAGCACCCATTTATTGAAGAACATCTAGGTATTTTCCAGTTTGGGGTTATTGTTAAAAAAAAAAAAAAAGAAGAAGAAAACTTCTGTAAGCATTAATGTACACGGGGATTTTGTGAACATATCAATAATTCTTTGTGTGTGTGTACCTTGTGTTTTCTCTTAATGTGTGTGTATTAGTCGCTCAGTCATGTCCGACTCTTTGCGACCCCATGGACTGTAGCCTGCAAGATTCCATGGGATTCTCCAGTCAAGAATACTATAACGGGTAGGCATTTCTAATAGATGTCTCTTAATGGGGTTGTTTGCACAGCAACAAATGAGAGATGAGAAAGAAGGATATCATCCCCTTTATGCCTACTGGAGTGATCCTCCTGCATCTTAAATATTCAACAAACTCTTCAAAAGAGAGTCCTCTGAGTTTAGCAGTCAATTGAATTTGATTCCTTCTAATATTGCATTAGCTCTTCTTCCATTCTATCTCATTCTTTTTTTTTTTTTAATTCTTGCTCCATAGGTTTGCGTTTCCTAATAAAGTAGTAGAACAAAAGTTTTATTTTTCTCAATATGCTTTCAGGGATACTGAAGTGAACTAAGATATCGTAGTCAAAAAATAATCACAGAGTGAAGAACTTTTAGAAAATAGAAAACATAAAATTGGATTTTAGATCAAATCAGTAGCACATTTTAGAATCAGACAAGAAGTATGTCTTCCCTGACCCCATATTTTAGAAGACCCCATTCTGGCTTTGTGTGCATGTCTCAGTCACTCAATCATGGCTGACTCTTAGATACACATGGACTGCAACCCACCAGGCTCCTCAGTCCATGGGATTCTCCATGGCAGGACTACTGGGCTGAGTGGCATTCCCTACCCCATGGAATCTTACCAACCCATGGGTTAAACCTGCATCTCCTACTCTGGAGTTGTTTTGGCTTTCAGTTCAGTTCAGTCACTCAGTCGTGTCCAGCTCTTTGCAACCACATGAACCGCAGCATGCCAGGCCTCCCTGTCCATCACCAAATCCTGGAGTTTACCCAAACTCATGTCCACCGTGTCAGTGATGCCATCCAACCATCTCATCCTCTGTTGTCTCCTTCTCCTGCCCTCAATCTTTCTCAGCATCAGGGTCTTTTCAAATGAGTTAGTTCTTCACATCAGGTGGCCAAAGTATTGGAGTTTCAGCTTCAACATGGGTCCTTCTAGGGGAACACCAAGGACTGATCTCCTTTAAGATAGACTGGTTGGATCTCATAGCAGTCCAAGGGACTCTCAAGAGTCTTCTCCAACACCACAGTTCAAAAGCATCAATTATTTGGTCCTGAGCTTTCTTTATAATCCAATATTCACATCTATACATGACTACTGGAAAAACCATGGCCTTGACTAGATGGACCTTTGTTGGCAAAGTAATGTCTCTGCTTTTTAACATGATGTCTAGGTTGGTCATAAGTTTCCTTCCAAGGAGTAAGCGTCTTTTCATTTCATGGCTGCCATCACCATCTGCAGTGATTTTGGAGCTCAAAAAAATAAAGTCAGCCACTGTTTCCCCATCTATTTGCCATGAGTGATGGGACCAGATGCCATGATCTTAGTTTTCTGAATGTTGAGCTTTAAGCCAAATTTTTCACTCTCCACTTTCCCTTTCATCAAGAGACTCTTTAGTTCTTCTTCACTTTTTGCCATAAGGGTGGTATCATCTGCATATCTGAGGTTATTGATATTTCTCCTGGCAATCTTGATTCCACCATGTGCTTCTTCCAGCCCAGTGTTTCTCATGATGTACTCTGCATAGAAGTTAAATAAGCAGGGTGACAATATACAGCCTTGACGTACTCCTTTTCCTATTTGGAACCAGTCTGTTGTTTCATGTCCAGTTCTAACTGTTGCTTCCTGACCTGCATATAGGTTTCTCAAGGGGCAGATCAGGTGGTCTGGTATTCCCATCTCTTTCAGAATTTTCCACAGTTTATTGTGATCCACATAGTCAAAGGCTTTGGCATAGTCAGTAAAGCAGAAATAGATGTTTTCTGGAACTCTCTCGCTTTTTTGATGACCCAGCGGATGTTGGCAATTTTATCTCTGGTTCCTCTGCCTTTTCTAAAACCAGCTTGAACATCTGAAATTTCATGGTTTACATATTCCTGAAGCCTGGCTTGCAGAATTTTGAGCATTACTTTACTAGCATGTGAGATGAGTGCAATTGTGCGGTAGTTTGAGCATTCTTTGGCATTGCCTTTCTTTGGTCTTGGAATGAAAACTGACCTTTACTTGTCCTGTGGCCACTGGTGAGTTTTCCAAATTTGCTGACATATTGAGGACAGCACTTTCACAGCATCATCTTTTAGGGTTTGAAATAGGTCAACTGGAATTTCATCACCTCCACTAGCTTTGTTCATAGTGATGCTTCCTAAGGCCCACTTGACTTCACATGCCAGGATGTCTGGCTCTAGGTAAGTATGAGTGATCATACCATCGTGATTATCTGGGTCATGAAGATCTTTTTTGTACAGTTCTTCTGTATATTATTGCCATGTCTTCTTAATATCTTCTGCTTCTGTTAGGTCCATACCATTTCTGTCTATTACTGAGCCCATCTTTGCATGAAATGTTCCCTTGCTGCTGCTAAGTCGCTTCAGTCATGTCCGACACTGTGCGACCCCATAGACGGCAGCCCACCAGCCTACGCTGTCCCTGGGATTCTCCAGGTAAGAACAGTGGAGTGGGTTGCCATTTCCTTCTCCAGTGCATGAAAGTGAAAAGTGAAAGTGAAGTCGCTCAGTGGTGTCCAACTCTTAGCGACTCCATGGACTGCAGCCTACCAGGCTCCTCCGTCCATGGGATTTGCCAGACAAGAGTACTGGAGTGGGTTGCCATTGCCTTCTCCAAAAATGTTCCTTTGGCATCTCCAATTTAATTGGCCATAATTCTCCCCACCAGATGAAGCTTTTCAGTGAGCAAAGTTGTGATACCCATGTGCCAAGACTCCACTTCAAACGTTCCTGAAATTCCCTGCACAAGTGGCTATGGGACTCCTTTCCAGACCTTAGATTTCACCTGAGTAAGGAGCATCCTACTGGTATATATTTTTCAGGGTCCAAGGCTTGCCAAAGGCAGCTGGTTTTAAGTAATATAATTTGAACTTGGATATGGTGGTAGAGATGTTTCTGTACATGTGTTGAGGTAGGTATGTGAAGAGGAAAGGTCAAACTGTGGAGAGGAATAGGGTTATCCCTCTTCACCATTGTATCTTGGCATGGACCTCTAAGGAGCTTGAAAATTTAAAATTTTAAACTGGCCATAAGGGTTTTATGCAGGTATTTTTTATTAAGGTAGGAGGATAGAATATATTTTTCATGATACGTTATTATTGTTATTATTCTTGGCCTCACCATGTATCTTATGAGATCTTATTTCCCTGACCAGTAATTGAACCCAGGCTCCTAGGAGTGAGAGCTCCTAGGATTGAGAGCTCCAAGTCTTAATGGGAGTACCAGAGAATTAATATTCATGTATGTTAGCATGACATAATATTTTCTATTTAGGCATATGCTATGTGGATCTTCATTTTTTCTTTTGCCCCAAACCCCATGAAAATTCATGACTGAAACTAAAGGATGTTTATTAATGGTAGCAGGACTATAGACTAAATCAGAAAATTTCCAAGATATTCAAATAAAATATGAGGATTATCAACGAAACATGTCTGGTAGGCTCAGTTTAAGAAGCAAGACATCTATCTGCATTGTAACAGTAGAATTTATGGAAAAAATGACAAAGAGGAAAGAAAAGATAAAAATGATTATTATAATAATACAAGAAAAGTTTCCAAGTCAGAGAGTCATGGTTTTCCAGATTGATAACTCCTATCATAAATTCAGAACACTGCAGGAAAAAAAATTCCATCCCAAGAAATTTCATCAAGAATATCAGAACATTTGACATAATGAGAAAATCCTATAAGTATTAATATTTCAGCAGGGGTGGAGGAGGGAAAACAAACACAAAGGGCAATGGGAGAAAAAATGTGAATTGCATTGGAATTCTCAACAGCACAGGAAGCTAAGCAAGATGTGTAAGAACGGAATAAAAGTTTCACATATATATATATATACTTAGAAAATTTACCTCTTGTAAACCACTCCTTAGAAGTCTAGTAGAGGACATGCATTGGTAAACAAGGATATGTACAGAGCATAAAAACTTCCAATCCTAAAAATATTTTCTTCTTACGGTGATGATGAAGAGAAATTGCAGGAAGACAGTTTTGCAGCATAATTTGAGCCACCTGTCTAAAGGACATATGTTTCCACATATAAATATTTCAGAAATAAACATTGTAGGTGCATTTTACAATATCCTGAACAAGAGGATCTCAGCCTTGAATAACTAGCAGAAGTGTAGGTAGCACATTAAAAGCTCAAATGTGCTATGGGGAAGGTGACATCTCTTCAAAAGATCTTTTTTTGTTTAGCATTCTGGAAAACACTGAATTGATGAGTAGGCATAGCTGCTGAAAGGGCTTCCCTGGTGGCTTAGTGGGAAAGAATCCACCTGCAATGCAGGAGACATGGATTTGATCCTTGAGTCATTAAGACCCCCTGGAAGAGGGCATGGCAGCTGACTGCAGTATTCTTGCAGCGAAAATCCCATGGACTGAGGCACCTGGCAGACTGCAGTCCATGGGGTTGCAAAGAGTCAGACACAACTGAAGCTACTGATCGTGCACACATGCATAGCTGCTGATCTGTAAGTCTCAGGCAGAGCTCTTATAACACAAGTGAAGTCATTCAGTTGTGTCCGACTCTTCATGACCCCATGGACTATAGCCTGCTACACTCATCTGTCCATGAGATTTTCCAGGCAAGAATACTGGAGTGGGTTGCAATTTCCTTCTCCAATTATAACACAAACCTTTGCAGGATAAACTAAATGTAATTCATGTTCTATTACCATTGTTTGGTAAATTAACTCTTATTATACCTTATTTTTTGACATTGAATAAGAAAACATTTTTTATGAAAAATATTTAGAGTGTGAAACAAGTCCAAGGAGAGATTTTTAACACTACTGAGTTTTAAACTTAACAAAATCTAGACAAAAGTTAAAAGGATTATGTTATACTTTTTCCATAATTTTTTTATTACTTCCTTTTTTGTTCTTCTTTTTCTTTCCTTGAGATTACATATTCTTCTGTCTCTTTAGCTCTTGTGCTTGTAAAATAGTTCTATGTACTTTGCTATTGTTACTGAAGCAGGACCAACTATAAAGCTAATTATCAAGTTAATCTGCCAAGTTAGTATTAATAATATCTACAGTTCTGTACTAGGTATCATGCTACACATAAACTGTGATGCTTAGTTTTAGGAGTCAACTTGGCTAAGCCACAATGCCCAGGTGTGTGATGAAATATTATTCTGGATATTTCTGTAATGACGTTTTAGGGTGAAATTAAGCAAGGCAAAGGCTAACAGAGTTTTGCCAAGAGAATACACTAGTCATAGCAAACACCCTCTTCCAACAACACAAGAGAAGATTCTACACAAGGACATCACTATGGTTAATACCAAAATCAAATTGATTGTATTCTTGGCAGTCAAGGATGGAGAAGCTCTATATAGTCAGCAAAAATAAGACTGGAGCTGTCTGTGGCTCAGATATTGAACTCCTTATAGCCAAATTCAGACTTAAATTGAATAAAATAGGGAAAACCACTAGACCATTCAGGTATGACCTAAACCAAATCCCTTATGACTATACAGTGGAAGTGAAAATAGGTTCAAGGGATTATCTGATAGACAGAGTGCCTGAAGAACTATGGATGGAGATTTGTGACATTGTACAGGAGGCAGTGATAAAGACCATCCCTATGAAAAACAAATGCAAAAAGGCAAAATGGTTACCTGAGGAGGCTTTACAAACAGCTGTGAAAAGAAGAGAAGTAAAAGGCAAAGGAGAAAAGGAAAGATATACCCATTTGTATGCAGAGTTTCAAAAATAGTAAGGAGTGATAAGAAAGCCTTTCTCAGTATCAATGCAAAGAAATAGAGGAAAATAATAGAATGGGAAAGACTAGAGATGTTTTCAAGAAAACTAGAGATACAAAGGGAATATATCATGCAAAGATGGGCATAATAAAGGACAGAAATGGTTTGGAGCTAACAGAGCAGAAGATATTAAGAAAACGTGGCAAGAATACACAGAAAAACTATACAAAAAAGATCTTCACAACCCAGATAACCACGGTGGTGTGATCATTCACCCAGAGTCAGACATCCTGAAATGTGAAGTCAAGTGGGCCTTAGGAAGCATCACTACAAACAAAGCTAGTGGAGGTGATGAAATTCCAGTTGAGCATTTCGAATCCTAAAAGATGATGCTGTGAAAGTGCTGCACTCAATATGCCAGCAAATTTGGAAAACTCAGCAGTGGCCGCAGGACTGGAAAAGTCAGTTTTCATTCCAATCCCAAAGAAAGGCAATGCCAGAGAATACACAAACTACTGCACAATTGCACTCATCTCACACACTAGCAAAATAATGCTCAAAATTCTCCAAGCCAGGCTTCAACAGGATGTGAACTGTGAACTTCCAAATGTTCAAGCTGGATTTAGAAAAGGCAGAAGAACCAGAGATCATATTGCCAACATCTGCTGGATCATGGAAAAAGCAAGAGAGTTCCAGAAAAAACATCTACTTCTGCTTTATTGACTATGCAAAAACCTTCGACTGTGTGGATCACAACAAACTGTGCAAAATTCTTCAAGAGATGGGAATACCAGACCACCTGACCTACCTCCTTAGAAATCTGTAGGCAGGTCAAGAAGCAACAGTTAGAAAAAGACATGGAACAATGGACTGGTTCTAAATTGGGAAAGGAGTACATCAAGGCTGTATATTGTCACCTTGCTTATTTAACTTTTATACAGTGTACATCATGCGAAATGATAGGCTGGATGAAGCACAAACTGGAATCAAGGTTGCCCAGAGAAATATCAATAACCTCAGATATGCAGATGATACCACCCTTATGACAGAAAGCGAAGAAAGACTAAAAAGCCTCTTGATGAAAGTGAAATAGGAGAGTGAAAAAGTTGACTTAAAGCTCAACATTCAGAAAACGAAGATCATGGCATCTGCTCCCATCACTTCATGGCAAATAGACGGGGAAACAGTGGAAACAGTGACAGACTTTATTTTGGGGGCTCCAAAATCACTGCAGATGGTGACTGCAGCCATGAAATTAAAAGATGCTTGCTCCTTGGAAGAAAAGCTGTCACTAACCTAGAGAGCTTATTAAAAAGCAGAGACTTTACTTTGCCAACAAAAGTCCATCTAGTCTAAACTAGGGTTTTTCCAGGAGTCATGTATGCAAGTGAGATTTGGACCATGTAGAAAGCTGAGCGCTGAAGAATTGATGCTTTTGAACTGTGGTTCTGGAGAAGACTCTTGAGAGTCCCTTGGATAGCAAGGAGATCCAACCAGTCCATCCTAAAGGAAATCAGTCCCGACAATTCTTTGGAAGGACTGATGCTGAAGCTGAAACTCCAACACTTTGACCACCTGATATAAAGAACTCACTCATTTGAAAAGACCCTTATGCTGGGAAAGATTGAAGGTGGGAAGAGAAGGGAACAACAGAGGATGAGATTGTTGAATGGCATCATCAACTCAATGGACAGGAATTGGAGTGATCTCCTGGAGTTGGTAATGAACAGGGAGGCCTGACCTGCTGCAGTCCATGGGGTCGCAAAAGTTGGACACGACTGAGCGACTGAACTGAACTGAATACATAAACTGTTGGGCTTTGAGTAAAGCAGATTGCTCTACATATGTAGATAGGCCTCTTCTAGCTGTTTAAAATCCTGAATCTGGTGAACAAATTCCCATCTTCCTCTGAGCAAAAGAGAATCCTGTCAGAGGCCTCTCTTCAGGTTTCAACTACATCAGTTCTGTTCAATTCAGTCACTCAGTGGGGTCCAACTGTTTGTGACCCCATGTACTGCAGCACACCAGGCCTCCCTCTCCATTACAAACTCCTGGAGTCCACCCAAACTCATGTCCACTGTGTCCGTGATACCATCCAACCATCTCATTCCCTGTCGTCCCCTTCTCCTCCTGCCTTCAATCTTTCCCAACATCAGGGTCTTTTCAGATAAGTCAGTTCTTCACATCAGGTGGCCAAAGTATTGAATTTCAGCTTCAGCACCAGTCCTTTTGATAAATATTGAGGACTGATTTTCTTAGGATGGACTGGTTAGATCTCCTTGCTGTCCAAGGGACTCTCAAGAGTCTTCTCCAACACCACAGTTCAAAAGCATCAATTCTTTGGTGCTCAGCTTTCTTTATAGTCCAACTCTCACATCCGTACATGACCACAGGAAAAACTATAGCCTTGACTAGACGGACCTTTGTTGGCACAGTAATGTCTCTGCTTTTGAATATGCTGTCTAGGTTGGTCATAACTTTCCTTCCAAGGACTAAGCGTCTTTTAATTTCATGGCTGCAATCACCATCTGCAGTGATTTTGGAGCCCAGAAAAATAAAGTCTGTCACTGTTTCCACTGTTTCCCCTTCTATTTGCCATGAAGTGATGTGATACAATATTTATTTTTCTCTTTCTGCATTCACTTTGTGTTGACTACAGCTGAAATTTATTCATTTTTATGGCTGAGTAATATCCATTGTATATATGTACCACCTCTTCAGTATCCATTCATCCACTGATGGACATTGTATGTTTACACACATATATGTAATCTTGAAAAATAGTACTGATGAACCTATTTGCAGGGAAGGAATGGAGATGCAGATGCAGACAATGGACTTGTGGACACAGAGGGGGAAAGAGTGTAAGACGAATTGAGAAAGTAGTACTGACATATATACACTATCATATATAAAATATATAGCTAGTAAGAAGCTGTTATATAACATAGGGAGCCCAGCCTGGCACTTTGTGGGGACCTATAGGGTTGGAAGGGGAGGGAGGAGGGAGGCTCAAAAGGGAGGGGATGTATGTATACTTAATGGAAGAAATCAACACAACATAGTAAAGCAATTATCCTCCAGTTAAAAAATATTAAAGAAATGAAAAAACAACTTCAGCTCCAATATTGATTCTGTCTGAGTCTCCAGGTAAATTGCCTTTGGACTCTTTCCTGAGCCTCCAGCCTACTGGTCTCTCCCGCTCCCCTCCACCACCCCATCAGACTTTGTACCTACCAAGCCCCCATAATTAAATAGTTAATTACCTAAAATAAATCTCTTCCTATGTATATATGCATACCTTTTATTGATTATGTTTCTCTAGATAACCACTACTAATAAACCAATCTGTTCTCTCTCTCTCAAACAGAAACACGCACACAAAATTATATAGTAGATTCTTTCATTTTTCCCATTTTACAGATAAGAAACCTGAGGTTTACTTAATTTGCCCAGTATCATACATTAAGTAGCCTTCCCTGGTGCCATAATCCATAAAGAATCTGTGTGTAATGCAGGAGAGGTGGGTTTGATCCCTGGCCCACAAAGACCTTGATTTCCTACCTTTGCATTCCAGTCCCCTGTAATGAAAAGGATATCTTTTTTTGGTGTTAGTTCTAGAAAATCTTGTAGGTATTCATAGAACCATTCAACTTCATTGTCTTTGGCATTCGTGGTTGAGGCATAGGCTTGAATTACCTTGATGTTGAATTGTTTGCCCTGGAAATGAACCAAGATCATTCTGCGGTTTTTGAGATTGCATCCAAGTACTGCATTTTGGACTCTTGTTGACTATGAGGGCCACTCCATTTCTACTAAGGGATTCTTTTCCACAGTAGTAGATATAATGGTCATCTGAATTAAATTTGCCCATTCCCATCCATTTTAGTTCAGTAATTCCTAAGATTTGGAAGTTCATTCTTGCCATCTCCTGCTTGACCACATCGAATTTACCTTGATTCATGGACTTAACATTCTAGGTTCCTATACAGTATTTTCTTTACAGCATTGGACTTTACTTTCACCACCAGACACATCCACAACTGAGTGTCATTTCTGCTTTGGCCCAGCCACTTCACTCTGGAGCTTAGTAATTGCCCTACACTCTTCCCAGTAGCATATTGGACACCTTCCAACCTGGGCGGGAGCGGCTCCTTTTCTAGAGTCATATCTTTTTGCCTTTTCATACTATTCATAAGGTTCTCCTGGCGAGAATACTGGAGTGGTATGGCATTCCCTCTTCCAGTGCACCATGTTTTGCCAGAACTCTCCACTATGACTGGTCCGTCTTGGATGGCTCTGCACGGTATGGCTCATAGCTTCACTGAATTATGCAGGGCCCTTCACCATGACAAGGCTGTGATCCATGAAGTGGAAAATGTATGTAAGTGTGGCATAAACATATAAAAGTAAGGCACTAAAATGTAAAATGCCTAAATTTTTATGAGTATAAACAATCATAGATTGATACTTTTCGTACCTAAACACAGCATTTTTGTTTTTATATTTGCCAACAATATAGCTAGGAAAAGTAAAATGTAAACTATTTTTGTAAAAAGTAAAATTCAAACTATTTTGAATATTTTAAAATGTTTAAACTTATAAATTAATGAACATTAATAGTGATTTGGAGATAGAATAAAACATAAGTAGATTAAAAACAGAATAAATCCATTAACCACACAATGCTAAGGAGCTATTGTTTATAAATTTTTTAAGTATCATTGATTTACAATATTGTATTAATTTCTGCTGTACAGCAAAATAACTCAGTTATATATATATGTATTCTTTTTTATATTATTTTCCATTATGGTTTATCTCAGACTGTTGAATATACTTACCTGTGCTATATAGTAGAAACTTGCTCTTTATCCCTTCTGTATGTAATAATTTGCATCTACTAACTCCAGACTCCCAATCCATCCCTCCCCAATCCCCACCTTGACAACCACAAGTCTGTTATCTATGTCTGTGAGTCTGTTTCTGCTTCATAGACAGTTTCATTTGTGTCATATATTAGTTTCTATATATGAGTGATATGATACTTTTCTCTTTCTGAGTAACTTCACTGAGTCTGATAGTCTCTAGTTGCATTCATGTTGCTGAAAATGGCCTTGTTTTGTTTTTTCTTGTGGTTAAGTTATAGCCCAG
This sequence comes from Bos indicus x Bos taurus, assembly GCF_003369695.1. Lineage (NCBI taxonomy): Eukaryota > Metazoa > Chordata > Mammalia > Artiodactyla > Bovidae > Bos > Bos indicus x Bos taurus. The sequence continues at coordinate 58,122,054 of NC_040087.1, forward strand.
TGTATATATGCACCACATATTCTTTATCTATTCATCTGTTAATGAACATGGAGGTTGTTTCCAGGTCTTGGCTATAGTGAATAGTGTTGCTATGAGTATATGGGTGCATTTATCTTTCTGAATTGGAGTGTTGTCTGTATATATGCCCAGGAATGGGATTACCGGATCATTTGGTAATTCTATTTTTAGTTTTCTGAGGAGCCTCCATACTGCTCTCCAGTTCTCTGCACCAACTTACATTCCCACCAACAGTGTAGGAGGGATCTCTTCACACCCTCTCTAGCATTTGTTAGTTTTAGACTTTTTAATGATGGACATTTTGACTGGTGTGATGTGATACCTCACTGTAGTTTTGATTTTTAATATTTATTTCATTTTAAAAAATATTTGAAATTTAATATCCAATATTTTAAATTAAGGGAATATTGGTCACTAACTTTTAATACATTAGTGTATTCTCATTTTATAAAATATTCTTCAAAATTAGGATAATTATTGTTTTTCTATTATATCAATAGCCTTCTGTAACAGTTTATTTAACTACACTTAAATATTTAGATACTTAGATTTCTGGCTTTAGATATTTAGATTTCTACGTTTTTACATGTTATATATAATACTTTTTTGAACAGTTTTGTATATAATATTGAAGATCCTTTGTGCACTGCTTTATTTTCTTAATACAAATTCCCATAACTGAAGATACAGATCAAATATTGTCTGAGAAAAAATAATTAACATTTAAAAGTTATTTGTGAAATTCCCTTTTTTACTTATCTCTAAATCTATATGTTTTAAATATTAATTTTGTTTACAAATATAATTTACTATTTTATGTTCAGTTTAAAATAGAATACTTTCTATTATGTAATTGGCTATTTCCACTTAGAAATACAATAAAGTATGTTGTTTTAAATTGCTTTAATGTTATATGAAAAACTTAAAATATTAATTTTAATCCTGATTGAATTTTGTGACAAAATTACAATGCCCTGATAAACCAACAGAAAAATAATATCTTAAATATAGTTTTGCAATTGTTGACCCATTACTATAGTTTAATTTTTCAGAGAAAATGAAGTACCCCAAAACTATCTAATTTTAAAGTGCCAAAGCAGAATACTATGAAACCAAATGCAGCTTTTGTGTAATGATGGATGCTTTAAAGCTCCTTCCTTAATTGTGATAATTTGGAACAAATTAGGGAGTCTTCTAATGAGCAATAGTCTAGTCACACAGCTCTTAAGAGTGCTAAATCACTGAGCAAGGACATTTGCTGAGCAGGACTCTCAGGTCTGGGAATGTTTAGTTAACAGAAGGTCAAACTAAAATGACTGTTTTTATCTTCCTAATGCTATTAGAATGGCTCACTTTGCTTTTGTGAATGTTATAATTGAGATTTTACTTTTAAAGCACAAAACAATATATTGGTAACATTACTCTGTAATTACAGAATTAATATAATTTCTCTAACAACATTCTCTATTAAAATCAAATTGCTGTTTTGCATTGTTTCAGCTTACTTCCAATATAATTTTATTTTGAGTTCTCTTGATCCATACTAGTGCTCTTTGAATGCTTTGTTCTAAATAGCAATAGGCATTTGACAGTAGTGACTCATTGGAGTTCAGTAAAGGGTCAAGGATTCTAGAGGGCAGCTTAGCAGGTGGGATTCCCACAGCAGATGAGTCTAAAATGAGATGTCATACAGAAAGTGCTGTCCTCACCTACAGTGTAAGCAGTCGGCAGAGGTTTTATTAAACTGGATATCTCAAAAGAGATTTGTTTTAAAGGTATATACCCCTGTACTCAGGAAACGTATGTCATCACTGATTTCTTTATTCTAAAACTGGATTATTTTTTAAATAAGCTAACTATTCGCTATATTCTAGGCAACTGAATATAATTTGCTAACCAATACATTCATAAACTTTTTGTTATTTACAAATTATAAAAATAATTATCTGGAAATAAAGAACAGATCCAAAGCTCTAAAGCATGATGAAGAAATAGAGACTTGACAGAACCAAGCAAGCTAATTCAAAATGTACACATACACACACATGCACACACATACACACACATGCACACACACACACACTTAAATTTTAGTTTGGAAGTCTCAGATCAGCTTATAATGAATCTGTCTATAAAGACCAGTTTGCTATAATTATCCCAAGACTTGAAATGCCCTTATTCAGAAAAGGGATAAAGGGTTTCATGCTAGCAAAAAGTGTTGTCCACATTTCACATGTTAACCATTTAACCAAAGAGAAAGTAATTTTCTCTTTCTCCTACATGGAGGGTATGATCTTTTTGTGGTTAGTTATCAGTTGTGAGGCCTTCCCTGGTGGCTCAGACAGTAAAGAATTCACCTGTAATGCAGGAGACTCAGGTTCGATCCCTGGGTCAGGAAGATTTCCTGGAGAAGGTAATGACTACCCACTCCAGTATTCTTGCATGGAGAATTCTATGGACAGAGGAACCTGGCAAGCTATAGTCCATGCGGTAGCAAAGAATCAGACACGATTGAGTGAGTAACACTTTCACTTTCATCAGTTTTGAATGCAATAATTTTGAGTTATTGGTGAAGGTTTGTACAATGCTAGGTTTGCTGTAGTTAGAAACAAAGGAAAGATATTTTGAGAAAATAAATTCATACTTATTACATTATGGAAGATACATTTTCAAATATATATTCTAAGAATATAATTTTTGCATTTAGAAAACTGCAGTGTTCCAGGATTTGCCTGGAGAATCCCAGAGACAGAGGAGCCTGGTGGGCTGCTAGAGTCAGACACGACTGAAGTGATTTAACAGCAGCAGAAGCAGGATTTCTCATTAAATGTCTTTGTAACTTGTCTAATTTATAATTTTCATTCCTCAAAATGAACTTTTAAGTTTGTATTAATGATAAATTCATAGTTGATGGGAGTATATTAACTTATATTTGGTTAACTGAAGAGCCCATTCTGATAAATTTCTAAAACAAAGGAACTGTCTATGATAAATTGGAGTTTGCTACTTATAGCATAGAGGGAAAACTTGCTTTCAAATTCAAATGTCAATTATAAGATGAATAACTTCTTGGAAACTAAAGTACAGGATGATTACTATCATTAATAATACTGTTTTCAGAAATGATACAAATGAACGTATTTACAAACAGAAACAGACTCACAGACTTAGAAAATGAGCTTATTGTTGTGGTGGAGGTGGGGGTGGGGAGCGGGGAAAATGGAGGAAGGGATAGTTAGGGAGTTTGGGGTGGATATTTACACACTGCTATAATTAAAATAATAACCAACAATGACCTACTGTATAGCATAGAGAACTCTGCTTAATGTTATGTGGCAGCCTGGATGGGAGGGAGTTTAGAGAAGAATGGATACATGCATATATATGGCTGAGTCCCTTTGCTGTCTGCCTGAAACTATCACAACATGAATAATTGTTTATATTCTAATATAATTTTTAAAAGTAAAAATGTATATTAAAAAAATATATATTCCAATATAAAATAAAAATAGTAATAATAATGCTATTTTTATGTTTGAAATTTGTTAAACGTGTATATCTCATGTGTTATAACCATGTACACATGAAAAATAGTAAAGAATTGGGATCTATATGAGGTTATAGATGTATTAAACCATGGTAATCACTTCAAAATACATAGGTATATCAAATCATTGCATTGTATACCTTAAAAGTATGCAATTTTTAATTGTCAATTATACCTTAATAAAGTTTGGAAAAATTAATGGCAGTCTTTTCTACTTCTATTCTTATTTTTCTTAGTCTAAATTGTCTAGCCTCAATAAAATAAATTTTAATTTCTAATAACATGAAATAAAAATATGCACATGCTGTGTTTGTTGATTTAAGTAAGTGACTTCAGTCTATTCTTCTCTTTTGATTATACATTCTACATGTAGGCAGACATATATGATTTTCTCTCATCCAATCTGAGGAGGTGAAAAATAATTTGTACTGTAGGGTATCACTATTTTTGATAGCACAAACTTACTCAGATTATATTTGAGAAAATTAGAGACAGAAACATATAATCTCCATTAGTACACCTACTTTTTTTTCACAGAAGTTCATAGTTGTTTCATACTATTTAAATCTATTACTCTTGAATACTTCTAGGAAGAGACAAAGAGCAATCAGTTCTCTCTTTACCTACTTATGTAACAAGCAAATTAATTAGCAAAATGATTATTTTTAATTGCTTTATAAGTTATAAAAAATATGTATTCATGATGTTCTAGGCTTTCAGGAGGTGGTAGTTAATTTTTATGTTTTTTGCTTCTATTAAACAATATAAGAGAATAATGAAAATATTTTAAAATTGAGGGAAAATCACCCATAATCCAATACTAACATTAGTTGATAGTTGACAGAATCATATTAAAATATGTGTGGTATTTTAATTATGAGATATAAAGAGATGTCATATAGTTTTGTATTATTGCAGATATATTTGTGCTAACACTCCACTTATCGTGCTTTCTTTTTTTTTAAATTGCATTCTTAGGTTAGTTCTTTACATTGAAATCTTGGCAATGAAACATTTGTTATTTCCTTAACATAAAACTAAATTCCATTATGAAGCAATACTTTTTCTTAAAACCTACAAAGATTTAAAAAATACATATTCTCTCAAATTGCTTATTTTCCACATATGTGTGTGTGTGTGTATGTGTGGTGTATGTGTATACATGTATATGGCTTTGCACACACATTGGTCATCAATCATTTCTTTTAAAGATGTTATTTATATGAATTTTTTAAAGTAAGTGTTTGCATTTATATGTGTGCATATCCAGCATTTTTATGACTTTACACAAAGTTTTAATATTTGCTTAGATTCTTTGTTAGCAAAAGAAATAAAAAGTTTAATCAATCGTCATAATAGGAGTCCATATTTTGTATCTAGATGTACTCTTGTCAAAAAAAAAAAAAGGCAGTTCATTGAAAGCAGCTAGCAAGAATTGTAGAGGGTATGAGATTTTTACCTTAATGCAAACTCACAATTTATCTTGCCACAGTGTCACAGATGTTCATAGAATACTGGTGACTCTTGGCTCAAAGGCAACAACGTGAAAGACAGTATGAATTTCATGTTTTCCTCTGTTTTTTCTTGTCCCCCAATTCCCATGACAGGAGATGCTGAGGGGAACCCAGGTAGTTGCTGCATGCACAGTGGGTTTGTGTCACAGGTGAGGAACCCTGTGCATAGGAAACCCCCATCTTAAAAGGGGGTAACTGTAACTCTCTCCAATCTTTGGCCTGAAGGGATACGTTATCTTTATAATCCTGGTTTGGAAACATCCCAGGAGAAACACTGTCTCTAACTTCTAAGGCTTTATATATATGCTGCTGCTGCTAAGTCGCTTCAGTTGTGTCTGATTCTGTGCGACCCCACAGACGGCAGCCCACCAGGCTCCCCCGTCCCAGGGATTCTCCAGGCAAGAACACTGGAGTGGGTTGCCATTTCCTTCTCCAATGCATGAAAGTGAAAAGTGAAAGTGAAGTCGCTCAGTCGTGTCCGACTCTTAGTGACCCTATGGACTGAAGCCTGCCAGGCTCCTCCATCCATGGGATTTTCCAGGGAAAAGAGCACTGGAGTGGGGTGTCATTGCCTTCTCCATTATATATATGACTATCCTCAAACAGCAGTTGAGAATATAGCTATCAGCGCTTCACAAAATATACACATGCACAAGAATCTCATCAAGAATTCTCAGCTTGGAACCTGCTTGGTGGCCCGGTGGTTAAGAATCTGCCTTCCAAAGCAGGGGATTTGAGTTTGATCCCTGGTTGGGGAGCTAAAGATCCCACATGGTATGGGGCAGCTAAGCCCCCATGCCACAACTAAGCCGAGGACACAGCCAAAATTTAATTAATTAATTAATTTTAAAAAGAATTATCTTCAGTTGTCTTATACATATCATTGCATATAATCCACAAAACTCACAAAACCTTCAAAATTTGAATGTTAATAAGTTACTCTCAGTTGATGAACCAAAAGCCACAATTTCACAAGCTAGGCCAAGTAAAGGAGTCAGAATAGAGCAATCTTTACTAATTAAGGTTATAAATGTTCTCTTCAATAACAAATTAGATTGTGAGCTCTTTATATAAAAAATTGACTTTAAACACTGTTGTAATTCTTTAAGGGTAAAACAGTAAACCTGGTACTTATTAACATCTAATTGTAAATGTTTCTTATTTTCAATTTCTCAGCATCAATTACTTTGGATAAATGCCCACCTCTATACTGAGCGACCCTGGTAGACTGCCAACCACCAGACCCACATGAAGCAAAAATGCACAGAACAGTAACTGGCACAGAGCAAAGGTATATGTTAAGTATTAGTTATGTTAATTGTAAGTATTTGTTATATTAATAAAATTGATTAAACTCTACATGATGTCATGCTTAAAAAATTTATGTTGAATTTATCAAATCTTAATTTTCTCTGAATTTTGAGTGGATAATTTGCTATTACTATTCAAAATTCAAAATGTACGAATTACAAAGCAATTATTTTTCAATTCTGGTCTCTCAACTATCTAGGTTTCCTCATTATAAGCTAACAATATTATTAATGATCTTATCTTCTGGATAAATGTTATGTTTATAAAATAAAATATTTGCATATTCAGAAATATGCAAATTAATCTCTTCTCATTTTAATACAAATGATAGCAAGTCATACCTAGTATTCTTGTCTTGCTTATTTCACTTAAGTACACCTCTAAGAGATCATTTTCCACTGAACACTTATGGAGATTTCTTATTTGTTTTACAGCCCTATACTATGCCATTTTATGGATTTATAGTGACTCTAAACCTTTTTATTGATAGACATTAAGATAATTTCTAATATTTTGCTTTTATAAACAAAACCATAATGATACATTGGCAAGTACTCAATTTGGATTATAATATGTCAAGTAATAATTTAGAAAGTAAGAAACAGAATGGTAGTAAATTCTTTTTTGCGCTTTTCCTACTGTGAGTGAAACAGATCATATTAATTTACATAATTGAGAGATATTTGTATTTCCTCTTTGGATCATTATTTATGTACCACTTTTGAACAGCTACTTTCTTTTTGATGTGGAAAAGCTCTTTGTATATTGGAGAAAGTAGTGTTTTATTCTTAATTCAATTACACATTTCTTTTTATTTTTTCTATATACCTTCTGTATTAGTTTTCTAGGACTATCATAACAGTGCCATAAACTGGGTGACTCAAAACAACAGGAAGAAAATTTTTTTGCAGTTTTGGAGGCTGGAAGCTCCAAATTAAAGTTTTTGCCAAGCCATGCTTCTTTGGAACACGTGGAAGGCATCCTTGACTCTTCCTAATTTTGAAATGTATTGTGTCCATAATTTCTATAAATCTACCATGCCCATGTGTTGCAGAGTGATACTTATTCCTGTCTTTCAGAGTAAGAGTGGTAATGTCATGTATAGTTGTCCAACTGGATTCCTTTTCCTCTAAGTGTTGTATGTGACTGGGTTCTCACGAAAAGCATATGTAGTAGGCTCCATTTCTGTGTCTGAACATGAAGACATTAGGCAGATGATTCTTCATGGTCTGTTTCCTCCTCTTGCATCTAGAAAATGAATGTGTGGAATTATTCTGAGGGTTCCACAGATTCAGCACAAACTAAATTCTCACCCTTCCCTGGTTTTCCCTGGTAAGGAGGTATGTGGTGGAGAAGAAGTGGGACACTGATGTATGGGATCAAGAGACTGGAGTACACACTGATAAACAGAGAAATTGTGAGCACAGATCTACCTGAAATTCTACAGCTAAAGGAGATTCATGTGTGCTAAGTCACTTCAGTGGTGTCCAATTCTTTGTGACCCTATGGACTGTAGCCCACCAGGCTCCTCTGTCCGTGGGGTTTCTCTTGGTTGCTTTTGCTACTCCAGGGGATCTTCTTGACCCAGGAATGGAACTCAATCTCTTATTTCTCCTGCATTGGCAGGAGAGTTCTTTACCACTAGCGCCACTTGGGAAGCCCCAACTAAAGGAGGAAGCTCCTTCAAATTGATCTGAGGGAAACTATATTTGTCTGCCTGAAGTCTTGTAAGTATTAAACCCAGCACATTGGTGATGCTGATTCTCTTCAGGATACATTGAGCCAACACATTTCCTCTGTGTCCATGAATTAAGTTGGATCCCTGATATCTTAGTCCATTGTATGTGTGTGTGCACTCAGTCATGTCTGACTCTTTGCTACCCCATGGATTGTAGCCCATCAGGCTCCTTTGTCCGTGGAGTTTTCCAGGCAAAAATACTGGCATGGGTTGTCATTTCCTACTCCAGGGGATCTTCCTGACTCAGGGATTGAATCAGCATCTCCCGCATTGGCAGGCAGATTCTTTACCATGGTGCCACCTGGGAAGCCCATCTTAGTCCATTAGGGGACTGTAACAAAGAACCATAGGCTGTGTGTCTTATAAGCAAGATAAATTTATTTCTCAGAGTTCTAGAGGCTGGAAGTCTGAGATCAGAGTGCCAGCCTGGTTGGGTCTGCTGAGGGGCCTCTTCTTGGTGGCCTCTTCTTGGGGCCTCTTCCTTTGTTTCACTGTGTCTTCACATAGAAGAAGCAAGAGGACTCTCTGGGGTTTCTTCTATTATATAGAGGCATGAATCCTGTTCATGAGATTTATGAGGGCTCTGCCCTCATGCCTTAAGCATCACCCAAAGATTCCACTTCCTAGTACCACTGCATTTGTAGTTAGTATTTTAATATATAAATTTTTGGGAGACACGAATACTGAGCCCATGACATCCAACACAGTCCATTGGGAATTATAAAGAAAGCTCATGGAGGTTATAAGTATACATGCAAAGAATGGCAATCTCTCAAAGTCTATGTCATATATATATATATTATATAAAGGAGAAACTATACAAGGCTCAATAGGATTACTGTATTAATATGGAAGTGGTTACTAGGGATTAGAATTTTAGTACTTTGAAGTCCAGGGGGAAGAGTTTTAATAATCTGATAAAGACAAATTGAACTTAGAGTCAATGATCATCTATAGTTAATAATCTTGAAATGTCAGCTTCTCCCTGACATACAACACATGGTAGCTGAGAGAGATGAGAATATTTGAATGCATATATTATATAGGACCTAATTATCCATCTCCTAAATTATTATTAAAAGAACTTCTCACCAATTTTTCAACTAATTAATTGGTGAGGAGAATGCAATATATACTGCTAATTCTCTGTAGCTCAGGGATAATGTTAAGGATGCTGAAATGAAAATAGATCCCTTGATATCAATGGGAAAAGTATGGTCACAGAAGAAGTAGAGGCCAAAATGTAATGAAGATGAAGGGTTTATAGCCTCTATCATACTTGAAGTGGGAGAATATTCATTGTTGATTGTAGGAGTACAGCATACATGTTTTGATCCCCTGACAAAGCACTAAAATATTAATAAAACAAAAACATGTATAAAGTATAAAGATAAAGTATAATATGAAATATAATTGATCTAATAGCAAGCTGGACAGAAGGATAAAAGGAACGAAAGACAAATGCAACAAATAAAAAACAAATAGTATAATGGAAAAATTAATCCTAATATTAATAATATTGATAATATGTTAAACCAAAATATACTAAACATAAAATAAGATTAAAAATTCTGCATTTGCACCTCCTATCTTATAGAAAAAGTGTTTTGTAGACCTCCTTTGATTTTAGTAACAACATTTCCTATATCTGGACATCCTGGTCTGATCCCTTTACTGGGTTACTTAATGACTGTCACCCTTGACTGTGACCTGGAAATAAAAATGAAGTCTACAGAAAATTCCGATTGTAACACAAGTTATTTGGCCATTTCTTTGTTACAGTGTAGCATACTCCATTGAATAGGAGTGTCTGTGTTATTAAAAAAAAAAAAAAAAAAAAAGATGCTGTAAAGAAGAATAGCAGGCCCCAGGAATGAGTATAATGAAGTTTTGGGTGTTATGTTAAGGTCAGAACCTCTTCTGCTGTTAATTAATATCTGTTTAAAAATTTCCTGAATCTTTTTCCTTCTAGCCAGAACATAACAACTGGTATTTAACTCACCCCACTGCCTTTCACCTCTGTGAAACTGGACAAAATATATGGTTCAGTTGTTTTCAAGCATTGTGTAAAGAACAGCAAAAATCTTTGGTCCTTGAGAAAAGAAAAAAAGAGCGTGAACCACACAAACATCCCAGCCTTTTGCATGAGGAAGGTGAAGTGTAATCTGAAAAGACTGGTATTGTGGGCTGCTGAAGCAGCTGAACTTTGCTGATCAGGTAGATGACCAGTGGCAGCTGGGCACAGTCTGAATGGAGATTTGCATAGTTTTACGGTTCAAGGTTAGAAAGTCTCTGGACAAAGGCTGAAAGAGAAAAATAGAAAAATCTAAATAAAATGCTAAAGATAGTTCAGTAATTCAAAGAAAATAATTAGAAAGAAAAAAGATGGATTTTAAAAGGAATAGAGCTAAAGAAAAAAAAGCCGTTTTATGGAAATTATATTAAATATAAGAGCTTTCCAGGTGGCACAGCAGTAAAGAATCCTCCTGCCAATGCAGGAGACAAAAAAAATGCAGGTTAGATCCCTGGGTCCAGAAGATCCCCTGGAGCAGGAAATGGCAACCCACTCCAGTATTCTTGCCTGGAAAATTCTGTGGGCAGAGAAGCCTGTTGGGCTATGGTTCAAGGGGCCGCAGATTCGGACCTGAATGACCAACTGACCACATTAAATATAAATGTACTAAGCCCTCCACAAAAAGGTAAAAGTTGTCAAACTGGGATAAAAGAGCAAGATCCGGTTTTCTTCTGTCTCAGAGGCAAAAATATAGGAGAAAGGTAAAAATACAGGGAGAACATATATCATGCAGAGTCAACAGAAGAAATGTGGTATGGCTATAAACAATAGTATCAAGAGACAAAAAGAGGAAATCTTCTAATGAAAACAACTCAGTGTACCCAGAAAATCTAACAGTTCTAAAATGTATGTACGTAATACCAGAGCTATAAAAACTGTAAGACAAAAACTGACAAATATAAATTGAGAAATAGTGACTTCCCTAGTAGTCAGATGGCTAAGACTCCACGCTCCCAGTACCCTGGGCACCAGTTCAATCCCTGGTCAAGGAACTAGATTCCACATACCAAAACAACTGAGAGATTGAATGCTGCAACAAAAAAAAGATCCCTCATACTGCAACCTAGACCTTGTGCAGACAAATTACATAAATAAATAAAAACATTTTTTAAAAAAATCACTTAAAATTGAAAAATAGATAAAAATCACAATCATAGCTGGAAACTTTAACATCATTAACTTAGTAAGTCATGGAACAAATCAAGCAAGAATAAATAACCCAGCTGAGCCCTGCCCCCAGCATGTAAACTAATAGAATGTGAGTGAGTCCAGAGACCAAAAGTGCTCCCACATATTTGTTCTTTCTCATCTATAGGCTACCTGAGCTACTTAAATGGAACAACCATATAAATTAAAACATTCGTAATAAACTGCAAAACATGGCTGGATCTCATTTTTAAAATATAAACATAATATATATTTAAATTTTGCATGCCAAATAAACAAAACAACAAGAGCATATATTTGAATGTTGTTCTGTGTGTTAGTCACTCAGCTGTGTCTAACTCTTTACAACCCCATGGACTGTAGCCTGCCAGGCTCCACTGTCCTTGGAACTCTCCAGACAAAAATACTGGAGTCGGTTGCCATTCCCTTCTCCAGGGGATCTTCCTGATTCAGGGTTCAAAACCAAGCCGTCTGCAATGCAGGCAGATTCTTCACCATCTGAGCCACCAGAGAAGCTTCTACTAATTTGATCTAAATAATTAATTGTTATAGTACAGTAGGCACAACCACTACAAAATACACAGTATTTTCAAGTGTATGTTGATGATTCACAAAGACAGAGTGCATTTACGGATTAGATAGCAATCTTGAAAAATTTCATAAACCTGCAATCCTACCAAGTATTTTTTCTGATGACAATCAAATTAATTTAGACTTATTCTTCAAGAGTGAAGGTTACCAGTGTGTTTATACCAAATAAAAAACTAATACTTCATCCATAATGGTTTTGGTAGATGGTAAGGTGAACATATATTAGATTTCAGAACAAAGGAGCTAAAATTTAAAACTTAGGCTTCATGACTATTTGCAGAAGATGAAGTTAAAAGTATGTTGTGGAAATTCCCCAAGGATCCAGTGGTTAAGACTCCCAGCTCTCACTGCCCAAGGCTTGGGTTCAATCCCTGATTCAGGAACTAACATCCCACAAGCTGTGTGGCACAGCCAAAAAAAAAAAAAAGTATGTTGTGGTTTTAATTTGCATTTCTAGTAAGTTTTCACAATATATATTTCTTTAATAATTCATTTCTTTCTTGTATTCATTGTCAATTGCATCCTGGGTATTTACTTTTAAATATGCAGGAAAGTTTATATATTTTAGCTTATCTTTAGAAGTTCTTTATATCAAAAGTATCTTCTATTGATATTGTAGGCTGATTTTTGATGTATAAAAATATTCAGTTTTAATGTAAAGTGAAAGTGAAGTTGCTCAGTCGTGTCTAACTCTTTGTGACCCCATGGACTGTAGCCTGCCAGGCTCGCTCTTCCATCCAGGGATTTTTACAGGCAAGAATACTGGAGTGGATTGCCATTTCCTTTTCCAGGGGATCTTCATGACCAAGGGATTGAACCTGGGTCTACCTGCATTATAGGCAGATGCTTTACCATCTGAGCCACTAGGGAAGATCAGTTTTAATGTAGTTGTAAACATAAATGGCAACCCACTCCAGTGCTCTTGCCTGGAGAATCCCAGGGACAGGGGAGCCTGGTGGGTTGCCGTCTATGGGGTCACACAGAGTCGGACATGACTGAAGTGACTTAGCAGCAGCAACAGCAGCATACATAATAGTCCTTATGTTTGTCTATTTTGTGTCTCTTTTAAGAAATTCTAAGCTACTTCAATATAAGTACATTATTCTATATCATGTGCCAAAAGTTTAAAGTTTTGCTTTTCAATTGTAAATAATTGGTGTTGTGGGGTGTATGCGTTTGTGTCTATATTTGTGTGTACATGTGTGTTTGTGTATGATGTTAGGTAGTCTGTTCTTTCATCCATCAGTTTGCAGTGTCAGTGCTGTGTATGTTTGGCACAGCAGTATTTTTGAACAATTATTGGGAGTATGATTTTAAGTATTATTTTCTTAGATACTGGAGAAGGAAATGGCAACCCACTCCAGTATTCTTGCCTGGAAAATCCCATGGACAGAGGAGCCTGGTAGGCTACAGTCCATGGGGTCGAAAAGAGTCAGACACGACTGAGCGACTTCACTTTCTTTCTTTCTTTTCTTTTCTTTTCTTAGAACTCAGTAATGCATAATGGGCTCCCCTGGTGTCTTAGCGATAAAGAATCATCCTGCCAATGCAGGAATGCCAGTTCAATCCCTGAGTCAGGAAGATTCCCTGGAGTAGGGAATGGCAACCCACTCCAGTATTTTTGCCTGAGAAATCTCGTGGACAGAGGAGGTTGGTGGGCTATAGTAGATGCAGTTGCAAAAGAGTTGGACATGACTTAGCCACTAAACAACAACAAAAATAATGAATCACTGCCTAAATTAAGGCTCTGATGCTGGAAGGGATTGGGGGCAGGAGGAGAAGGGGATGACAGAGGATGAGATGGCTGGATGGCATCACTGACTCAATGGACATGAGTCTGAGTGAACTCTGGGAGATGGTGATAGACAGGGAGGCCTGGCGTGCTGCGATTCATAGGGTCGCAAAGAGTCAGACACAACTGAGTGACTGAACTGAATTGACTGAAATGAAGGCTCTTAGGATTTTTGTACTGATTCACGTTTATATTCTGAGTGGTCTCTGTGACTTGCATTGGAATTTGCTAATTCTTCCACATTTCAGCTTTTCTGTCAGATATATTAACAGCTGAAAATTCTGTGATCATAGGTTCAGAAGTATGAGATCTTGACCAAGGGAATGGGAGAAGAGAAAATGAAATGAGGAGAGTTGTTCCTTGGGACAGAAAGATATATGACTTTGACTGTCCCTGTATCTCTGTGGCATTCATAAGATCATTTGAAAGTATATTTAGAGTAGAAATGTCTCTGTATGAATTAAATATAAGAGTAGTCTCCAGAAAAGATAAAATTGTATAGATAATACTGTCTTTAAAAAACTAAGAATTTGACATACTTAGACTATCCAGGTCATTTCAGGTAGATTTCAGTTAGTAACTTGGACTGGTGTGTATTTATATCACTTTTTGAAAACTTTATGTCACAGAGTTTAAAATATAAAGACTTTCCTAAGAATACTGAATTATCATAGAGGCTATAACCAGATAATGGAGAAGGACTACTAAGTTCTATTATTCATGAAAATTCTCTGGAAGAGTAAATTTAGAAATAACACATTTCTACCCTTCAGTACAGTCCTAAAATTAGCCCACTACAATTTAGAGGTAGAGCAAAACCCAAGATAAATATAGTGTTGGTTGGTAACAAATGAAATCATTAACAATGGCTGTTAACAATGCCCATAATGAAAGACAAAATTACACTTTGGATGTGGGGGTCTGAGACACTTGGATTGAAAAAGCTAAATTTAGATGAGAATGAAGTAGCTAGATCCTTGACCCAGAACTGAACACTAAATATATTCTTTCATTCACAATAGAGAAACATATGGTTAAAAGAATTGCAGCTCAATTGTCCTCCTCCATAAAAACTATTTCCAAAAGTAGAAAATTAAACTGTTTGATTATTTATAACAGAAGATGTGAAGACAAAAAGTTTAGCAAATAATAAGGATTAGCCCTTTGGTGGAAGTGGTTAATGTTAATAGAATCCAGAAGGGGAGACTTTTAACTAATACTCAGTGTGACTATCACACTTTTACATTATTTTTAGTGACTATTATTATTGTTGATAACATGGATTATTTACTCAGTCCCATGTGTGAAGTATTTAAATAGATCCTTCCAATTAATTGAAAAAATTGTGTTGGTCAGGTGGTATTCACATATTCATTATATCAACAAAGTAACTGAAGCTTAAAGAGGGTTCTTTATTTGGTGTATGATATTGCAAAAAAGTAATGAATTCTGATTTGAATTCAGATCCGGGCTGAATGACTCAAGTGACTGACTTTTTATCATGACACATTTTAAACCTTCTTTTACCTAAGGAATCATAATGGCAATATTTAATTTGCCATTTAATATTTCAGTTGTACATTTTTCAGTGTATAACTGAACAATGGAGAAAAAAAGTAACCAAAGTTTTCAAAGACTATTCAGTAATGACTCTGAGCTAACAATAGCTCCTATGAACCCTAAATTGCCACTTTGAACTGCCAATTTGAGTGAGAGTTTATGGGCGCCAGAAAATAAGTTATTCTAACAGACTTCACTTCATGTTGGGAGCAATAGAATTTTTAAAAACACTGTGATTACTTCTCAGCTCTTGGTATTCCTTTGGAATTTCAAGTGACCAAATGCCACGTGAGCTTCCACCCTATGGCATAAGGACTATGTTAATTGAATGTTTCAAATGGAAAGTTCCAGAGCTCCAACTTCCTACACAAATAGTAAATCAAATTTAAATGATACATCCCTGGAGATATTATGAGAAATGGTACTTCTATAAAGCTTTCAAAGATGAATATGAGATTATTCTGGTCACACATTCATGTAATTTTTCAGTTTTGTCATTGTAAAAGACTAAGGCATCTTGTAGAATGTAGTTGGTTAATGAGTATAGTATTAATGACTTATGTGTCATTTGCTGCCCCAAATCAAATGAACAGCTACCCCTAGGCTTGAGTCTTTGGTGTTGTTAAAAAATGCCTGTACTTTTAGAGAATAGAGACCTCTAGAAGTTTTTGCATGACAAGACCATCACTACAGTTTCACAGTGTTTTATTATTATGTAATCTTCCCTACTCTGTAATTCACTAGATTTGTTGCAAAATTATTAACACCTTCCCCTTTCTGCTGAACATTTATGTTCTCCAGCATGTATACAGTAACATATATTTAGAAAAGTGTAGGTGGTTTGAATTTCTTGATAAATCATGTGTGAGAGGAGCAAGCATTATATACCATTTGAAAAAGAAGAAATTTCCTAGGGATCCTGTGGTCTGGGTCATATAGAGATATAGACTCAAAAATGAAAAAGAAATAGCTGCTATAATCTATACCTGTTATAAAGGAAATATACTCCTTTCCAGTTCTATTTTTGATAATTTGGGGAAAAGGTACTATTTAACACATTTAGATTTTTCATTAATAACTATTCATAAAGTGAATCAAAAAGTTAATAGCTTTGAGTGGGACCTTGAAAAACTGAAAGCTAGAAATAAGTAGGGGTATGACAAGGAACTATTCTGGGGATTGTTTTCACTGAAGTAGAGGATTCGGGGAATGGATTAAATTTAAAATGAAAGACGGGTTGAGTTTAGAATTGAGTTATTCAAGAAAATGTAGATTTAGTGTCATAAACATCAAAAAGGACATTGAAGTCATGGCAAGAAACTAGATCTCTAATGATAAAGAATGTAAAGAAAGAAATAGAGGGGGGTGAGGAATAGATACTTCTACTGCATACTGTAGATGAGGAAAAATAAGTTCCCTTCTACCCTTCTGAATTCTTAGCTAAGACCCTGTAATAAAAGACAGATTAATAAGGGAAAATCCAAGAGAGGTTTATTAGCATGTATTCATCGTGTGTACATGGGAGTTACAAATGGGAAAATAAGGTGACTTAGAATTTAGATTTAAATACCAAAACTAATACAATTATGTAAAGTTTAAAAATAAAATAAAATTGGAAGAATTAAAAAAAAAAAAAATAAAAAAATAAATACCATCTTAAGAGGGCAGAGAAGGAAGGATGTAGGCCTCTGAGAGGAGAATATTTTTTTCTTAAGAAAGATAAATAGGCCCTTGGAAGAATAGATGGGAGTTAGTATAATTTATGACAAAATCTAACTGGGTGTGATGTCCACTTTTGGTCTCCTTTCTCATGAGATGAGTCAGTCTTCCCTGGTTGATGAAATTCCCCAGAAGAGGATTTATGGCAGTTGAGTTCTTTTTGGAAGATCTGTCTCTAGGCAGACAGATAAGGGCAGTTCAGAGAAAGCCTCTCCCTGCATATGCTGTATCCAGGTGTCCACGTGTCTGCAAGTGTGGTAAATCGCTTCAGTTGTATCTGACTCTGTGTAGCCCGCCAGGTTCCTCTGTTCATGGGATTTTTCAGGCACGAATATTGGAGTGTGTTGCCTTGCCCTCCTCCAGGGGATATTCCCAACCTAGGGATCAAACCTGTGTCTCTTGTACCACTAGTGCCATCTGAGAA
The DNA here is from genome assembly GCF_003369695.1 of Bos indicus x Bos taurus. Taxonomy (NCBI): domain Eukaryota; kingdom Metazoa; phylum Chordata; class Mammalia; order Artiodactyla; family Bovidae; genus Bos; species Bos indicus x Bos taurus. The sequence goes on from NC_040087.1 coordinate 58,139,509, forward strand.
GCCCCATCCCTATGTCTCTACAGCTCAAAATAATCAATATACCAAAGTGACACATTTTGGGGAAGCATGTTCTGAACTCCTGCAGCCATATTCTGGAGTGACACAGACTGCTAGACTTCAATAAGTAGAAGTAGACAATTAGTCATAAGGATGAAAAAAAAAGGGAGGGAGGGAATTTGAAGAAATAGAGGCATCATTGGAATAAAGCAGATTCCTAGGTGATGTCAAATACTGTATAGACCATGAAATTCCCCTGGGTTGTTGTGTTTAACTCATTGGTAAGATTTTTGCTCCTGAGTGAAAGTGAAGTCCCTCAGTCATGTCCAACTCTTTGCAACCCCGTGGACTGTAGCCTACCAGGCTCCTCTTTCCATGGGATTCTCCAGGCAAGAATACTGGAGTGGGTTGCCATTTCCTTCTCCAGGGGATCTTCCCAACCCAGGAATCGAACCTGGGTCTCCTGCTTTGCAGGCAGATGCTTTAACCTCTGAGCCACCAGGGAAGCCCTTAGTAGAAGTAGTAGGTTATGACATTTCTGCTAAAGACAGGTGAAAAAGCTAGATAAAACACTAAATAACTTAATGAAAGTCATCAGGTAACTGTGCATGCAGAGAGGATTAGCTTGACTAAAATTCCAGGGAAAGAATGCTTCTCACAAGTGGGCTGAGGATTGCAGACACTTTTCCCCAGATTTCTGATTTTGTTTGTAGGCTGGAACTGAAGTTTGGCAGAGGCAGAACTCCCTCCTGGCAGAAAGAGTTCCCAGAAAATCGTGCATTGGTTGTTCAGGACAGGAGTGAAGATTTGCCAGTCTTCAAACACATGGTGGTTTCCCCTACAAGCTATTTTCTTAAGTGGCTGCAGAGGAGGTTAGAAGCTGAGTTGAAAAGCTTCTCTGAAATATCGTGTAATATTCCACATCTCAAGGGATTTAAGAAACCATCGACCAAGCACGAGGACAAAAATTGCCAAAGACAAGGATCTGAAAATAAAAGCCATGAATTGAAAATCAGAGAGGGAAGGTCAAACTGCCAGTGAGGATCTATCAGATCAGATCAGTCGCTCAGTCGTGTCTGACTCTTTGCGACCCCATGAATTGCAGCACGCCAGGACTCCCTGTCCATCACCAACTCCCAGAGTCCACTCAGACTCACGTCCATCGAGTCAGTGATGCCATCCAGCCATCTCATCCTCTGTCGTCCCCTTCTCCTCCTGCCCCCAATCCCTCCCAGCATCAGAGTCTTTTCCAATGAGTCAACTCTTCACATGAGTTGGCCAAAGTACTGGAGTTTCAGCTTTAGCATCATTCCTTCCAAAGAAATCCCAGGGCTGATCTCCTTCAGAATGGACTGGTTGGATCTCCTTGCAGTCCAAGGGACTCTGAAGAGTCTTCTCCAACACCACAGTTCAAAAACATCAATTCTTCGGTGCTCAGCTTTCTTACAGTCCAACTCTCACATAGCCACTCACTACTTGTCCACCCAAGATCCCTTACAGCTAGAGGCTTAGACCTTGGACTTTAACTTGCTCCAGGACACAAGAATCCACCAGAGATTTTAGCATTTGCACAGGACTGGAATGAGGAGCCTTGACCTGTAGGGCCAGCTTCTCCCTCACAGCATGTGTAAGTTTTGAATGTAAATGAGACAAAATGCTAGATGATTAATTCTAACATCTCTGAAAAGCAGAAATGAGTCTCCTCCAGTCATTTAGGTCTAAGAAGAAAGACTTGCCAGGCTCTCAAGTGAAAACCTTGCATAAATACACTGCAGTAAATACAACAATCTACAGTGACACTAGGGCTTCCCTGGTGGCTCAGATGGTAAAGAATTCACCTGCAATGATGGAGACCTGGATTCAATTCCTCGGTTGGGAAGATCCCCTGGAGGAGGGCATGGCAATCCAGTCCAGTATTCTTGCCTGCAGAATTCCATGGACAGAGGAGACTGGCAGGCTACAATCAATGGGGTCACAAAGTCTGACAAATTGAGCGACTAACACTTTCTTTCAAATAGTGTCATAGAACTGGGCATAAAATAGAAGATTTGGTTTAAAAGTTTAGGGGAAAAATCAAGTGGGAGGCTGCAACAATAGTGATTTCCATGATTTTGAAGTAACACTAATATCTTGCTTTAGTAATTTTGATCTGTACCCCCTCTACCAAAACCCCTCTTCTAAGACTTATTGTAAATTATCTACTTGGTATTAGGTATCCATTGAAATTCATGGGGTGGACAATATCCAGAACAAACAGAACAGGGATAGTAGGTAGACAGAGGGGACCTATGAAGGGTTGAAATATGCCATTGTTAGAAGAGTCAGTAGAAAGAGTCTCTTAGTTCTTCAAGGCTGCTCTTTGGTTTGACAGCAGTTTCATAGGAAGTGGCTTATTAGAGATTTTCACATCTGATAAGGAACCAAAATTCTCTGTGGATTTAATGGTTTAAATGGGCCATGATGGCGAGTCAAGTTTATACTATTTTACTGAAAACCACTTACATTAGATTAAATCCTAGGTAGAATATAACCTCTTTGCCCAAAACTTGTTATGAGACACCATTGACTTAACTTTGAAGTATAGCCAGGGCTTTTCAGAAAATAAGCTGCAGTGTATCATGTTATAAGCAACCATGGTACTTTTTGGAAGCCAGATTCCATTTTTCAACTCCTAATTCAAGGGATATAGTTATAATGACCTGTAGTAACCCAGAAATTGGGGATAAATAAATGGCAATGTGTGTCAATGAGTTTTAGACATGGCAATATATGGTGTTTTCAAACTTCTGTGTTATAGCACTTAAGATGGAAGGATTAGCTCTGATAGAAAATATTGGAAGATGGTAAGCCATGGCTGCAGCCATGAAATTAAAAGATGCTTACTCCTTGGAAGAAAAGTTATCACCAACCTAGATAGCATATTGAAAAGCAGAGACATTACTTTGCCAACAAAGTTCCGTCTAGTCAAGGCTATGGTTTTTCCAGTGGTCATGTATGTATGTGAAAGTTGGACTGTAAAGAAAGCTGAGCGCTGAAGAATTGATGCGTTTGAACTGTGGTGTTGGAGAAGACTCTTGCGAGTCCCTTGGACTGCAAGGAGATCCAACCAGTCCATTCTGAAGGAGATCAGGCCTGGGATTTCTTTGGAAGGAATGATGCTAAAGCTGAAACTCCAGTACTTTGGCCACCTCATGCGAAGAGTTGACTCATTGGAAAAGACTCTGATGCTGGGAGGGATTGGGGGCAGGAGCAGAAGGGGACGACAGAGGATGAGATGGCTGGATGGTGTCACTGACTCGATGGACGTGAGTCTGAGTGAACTCTGGGAGTTGGTGATGGACAGGGAGGCCTGGCGTGCTGCGATTCATGGGGTTGCAAAGAGTCGAACATGACTGAGGGACTGAACTGAACTGAACTGAAGCCATGGCTTCTGTCTCAAAGTTTGGAAAGATTTCTCTCCATCAATTTGGAAAGGCTGAGCATGTAGATACTTAACGAGTTTGTCAGTCAGAGGATTCTGAGGTCTTCCCAGAACCATAACCAGAAGACTAGGGCACTTTACTCTATCCCTAAGTCAGAGAAACTAAGAAGAGTGGTTTTAATCATCACAGACAGAGATGATGCCCAAGTGCTCCTGCCACTGGGAGACTCTTAAGAATAGATTTTCTTAGAGTCGGAGGAGGACAACTTGCACCTTCTCCTCCTCTTTTCAAAGCAAAAATGGAAAATATATCACACACTTGCTGTGAGCCCAAAGCTGAGAGATTCCTATGCTGCTGTTGCTGTGAGGAAACAGAGGGCAGAGTGGGGCTGAAAATCCCATCTCCCTAGAATCACATCCATCAGTCCTTTTAATCCAAGCCTCATCTGCCTCCCTCCTTTACACAGAGCTAGACTGGCACTCTCTTCAATTCCAAATTACAGCTTCTATATATGCTTATATTGTAATAAAAGTGTATGAGGTTGCAAAAGGTTACAGAAATAAAACCATAAAAATTATACTTTTGTCTAAAGGAAGGAGAAAATTTATTACAATAGTAATATTTAAGAATGTGTATGTTAAAAAATATAGGCCTTCCCTGGTGGCTCAGAGGTTAAAGCATCTGCCTGCAATACAGGAGACTCGGGTTCGATCCCTGGGTTGGGAAGATCCCCTGGAGAAGGAAATGGCAACCCACTCCAGTATTCTTGCCTGGAGAATCCAATGGAGAGAGGAGCCTGGTAGGCTATAGTCCACAGGGTCACAAAGAGCTGGACACAGAAAACTGCATTGTCCAGTTTTACTGAAGAGAAGAGAAAAAAATTATTCTTAGGACAAAATTGGATAAACTGAAATTAGGATAACTAGTGAGTGGTGACGGAATCTATTCCAAAATTTATCACACTTTCTAACTCTGTGTTTCTTTATTCTACATTTTATCTTGAATTTATTTATTAAAGAACTGTTATCTCATATTAACTAACCACAATTAATTAGTAACTTGTGTAAGTTCAAATTAATTGTCATAAATATGGATATACTCTTACTTTAATAAAGATGGGAGTGGGATTAAATTGTAAACCATGTTTTTGTTTAGTAAATATAATTACATGGGATTATATTGATTATCCATACTTGAGTTATTTCCTGTGTTGATTTCATTATTTAGATTAATAAATGAAAACTAGACACCAATGTACACATGATTCAAATACCTCAAGAACTTGATTCCTGGAAGGAAATAATCTTGATAATTGTCTCTTTATAAATTCAAGTTTTTGACAGCAAATATCACACAAGATGATATAAAACTTTAAAGTCATTTTATTGTTTGCTAAATTAAAATTAATGATCTTATACTTAACATATTTGAAGAGACATACTTGTATTATTATTTTTCTTAAAACAGATGTCTCTGTATCAAAGAATAGCATATTTATAGTTTTATATAAACTACCACCTCTTTGTCTCTAAATATGAAAATAATTAATAATATTTATAGTGATCCTATATAAATTCTTATTTAATATTCATAACAATGTTGAGAAAGAGGTGATGTACCCATTTCACACCTTTCAAAAAAATTGTTTGAGAGGTTAATTAACTTGCCCTTGGTGAAGCAGATGGTAAACAGCTGAGATTTAAACCCAGCTCCCAATAGACCTGATCATGGTAAGGATGGGAGGCTGTCTCCCTGGCTTAGATAGTTATTATTCAAAGGATGAGAAATATTTGTTTTTAATGTCTTCAGAGTATTTTTTAAAACCGTAGGACATGCACATTTTGGAATCAAATAAATAATATATTTGAAGCCTTACTTTAAATAAAATGCTTATATAAACAATGTAGACATTTCAAAAATTCTCATAAAAAGGTCATTAAAAAACCTCATAAAAAGATCATTTCAAATCCATTCTATTTGTTGTCCCAATATTAATTATTATGGAAATAGCTCAAAGGAGAAGCCAATCCATTCCTATCGGCAATTTGTGATGGATTTTTTTAACACTGTGCATAGGGCAGTAAGGGTACTGGTTTGGATAATGACTGCTTCCTATCAAGATGTAAAGGAAATTGTCAGGAAACTAGTCCTTGGAGTTCAAAGTGACAGTCAGATAGTGAGAAGAGTGGAAGGATCAGGGGAGCAGAGGGAATTATCGTGGAGGTTAGTGGTGCACTGGGATGCTGACGGGACATGAAGAAAAGGGGAAAGAATGAAGGAGGAGAAACTTTTAAGTCTCTGGTATCTTAAGGCTAGAAGCAGTTATATCTGAAGGCCACATAAAAATGCCTGTTCTTATCACATTTACTGGGATTTTCAAATCCAAAATAACTCAAAGCACCTTTACTGTGGAGCAGAGTTCTAGACCTGGATGCCCCACAGTGTTATCTGGGAAGTAAATGCTAAAAAAATAACACAGGGAGCCCAGCCTGGCATTCTGTCAGGATCTGGCAGGTAGGATGAGGGAGGGGAGGGAAGATGGAGGGAAGGGATACATATAAAAATATAAATTATGACTGATTCATGTTGTTGTATGGCAGAAGCAAACACACCATTGTAAAAGCAACTTTCCACCAATTTAAAAATAAATATGATTAATAAAAATGCTAATGCCTACATTCCATTCCTCTATGTTATGATTCAGTCCAATTTGGGACAGGGAGAGGATCCCCTTCCTGACTGGAATTAGTAGCCAGTTCCACAGAGTACTTGCATATTTAATATCTAAACACGTTAGGTTTAAATTAATTACATTTGCTAAGTCTGGCAAACAGTGTTAACAACAGCCTTTTCCCCTTTCTCTGCTTTGCCAACAGGAACTCTGATTTGTTTTGTGGGGATCATGTTCCGTGAGAAATTAGGATCAGTCAGTGACTCCTGATTACAATTATGTAATCAATTATGGTAATCCCATTCCCTTTTACAAGTGATTGGTTTACCATGTGCACTTTACTAATTTCTGACCAGTAGGATATAAGGGAGGGCGGGGCATAATCTAGGTTTCTGAAGTTTTTGTCCAGGATGGAAAGCTGGGATCTGTAGGGTTTCTTTTTCCCCTCTCTTGGTTGCTGTCTTAGGAGTTTTCTGATGCTTGGAGCTGGTGATATTTGAAAGTGCTGTCACCATCTTAAAATTTTAGAAGAGGATGTGGCCAAGACAGTGAAGGCACAAAGAAGAAATATGCAGAGAGCCATGGTCCTTGAGGGTGTTGCCAGGCTGAGAATCCGTCCTGCTTCTGCCCGTCTCTAAAGGTATCTTGAGGGGTCACTAGTATTTTCACTGTTCAAGTCACTTTTGCCCAGGCAGTTTTATTGTCTCTGATACATTGATTTACATTTTCCCTTCTAGCAAAATAATTTTTACTTAATCTTGTTCAGAAGTTTGAAGCTACAGGATACTGCTCCTATTTATTTTTATTTCAGCTGCAGCATCACCTCACAGACATTTCCCCCAAGGGTTTCCAACACCTCCAAGTGATGGTTTTAGCACAAGTTACTTGTATTACCTTCAACATGACTAGATTAAAAAAAAAAAAATAAGAATCCTGGAGTTTTCCATATGTGCTGATTAAAATGAGCAGCAGACCAAGGTGAGTTTATTAAAAACAGCTAGCATTGGAACAAGGAAGATTCAAAAGGCCACCAGTAGGGAGCACCGCAAAATTAAAATTACAGCTTAACCAAGCTGTGCTGTCAAAATCCAGTGAGCTCTGCCTCTTAACTCCGGTGTGGAAACATGAGGAGGCTGAGGTGAAAAATATTATTTCAGGGTCTGGAGACCAAAAGGCAAAGCAGTTCCTAGCTAGAGGAAATTAGCTGAGTTCAGTGGGGCCTGTATGCAAGACTCTGGAGGTGGCAAGAGAAGAGAGAGCTGATTAAGAAGATCCATCATACCGTGCTCTCAGAGCTCGGACTTGGGGAGGAACACATGCATACAATCACTAAAACCCAAAGCAGAAGTGTAGCCAACTCTTAAGTGGTTCTGGCATCGAGAAGCTGGAGACCATCTCAGAGATAATTCATTTCAAGGGTTTAGCTGCATTCCCTACTAGAGAAAATATGAGCGAACAAACAGGAATATGGAGAAGCTTAAATGTAACAATATGTAAAATGCTTAGCATACTTCCTAACCCATAATAAATATGCAGTAAATGTTACGTATTTTAAGTGAAAAAAAATCATTAAAAATATGCATATTTCTCTAGAGTTATATATTAAGAAGGGGGCTTCCCAGGTGGCTCAGTGGTAAAGAATTCACGTGCTAAGGCAGGAGAGGTAAGAGACGCAGGTTTGATTCCTAGGTCATGAAGATCCCCTGGAGGAGGAAATGGCAACCCACTACAGTACTCTTGCCTGGAGAATCCCATGGGCAGAAGCGCTTAGCAGGCTACAGTCCATGGGGTTGCAAAGAGTCGGACACAACTGAGTGACTGAGTCCGCATACATATGTATGAAGAAGGATAGCTATTTGGGTATCAGAAGTGACAAATAATTAATACTTTGGTATTTTTAAAAGTGATGAAACAAGCTATGATTTGGCAATATTGCTTAGTTCAGTAAAAGAAAAAATACTTAACCAGAAATAAAACGAACAATAAGGTTGTTCAGAAAATACTTGTAAACTTTTGTGTACTTACAATGCAGGGAATTATAATGCTTATAAAATATTTTTACCTGCATCAGAATATGACTAATTTTTCTTTTAGAGCAAACTATTTTACAGACACTAGTCTTAAATCAGGCATGGATCTTGCTCCCCAGGTGACTTTTTGCAATACCTAGAGACAGCCTCCCTATGGCCCTGGCAGAGAGTTTGTTGTTCAGTTGCTAAGTCCTGTCTGACTCTGTAACTCCATGGACTGCAGCACGCCAGGCTTTTCTCTCCTTCACCACCTCTCAGAGGATGCTCAAACTCATGTCGATTGAGTCAGTGATGCCATCTCCTCTGCTGCCCTCTTCTTTGCCTTCTTCAGCAGAGAATTATCTGGCTTCAAATATCAATAGTGCCAAATTTGAGACTCTCATCTTAAAGTGGTTGTTTGTTTCTATTTAGTTTTTCAAATATTGAAGTATTGTTGATTTACAGTATTAGTTTCAGGTGCACAATATGATGATTCAATATTTTTATAGACCGGGGCTTCCTAGGTGGCTCAGTCAGAGAAGGCAATGGCAACCCACTCCAGTGTTGCCTGGAGAATCCCAGGGACAGCGGGGCCTGGTGGGCTGCCGTCTATGGGGTCGCACAGAATCGGACACGGCTGAAGCAACTTAGCAGCAGCAGCAGCAGCAGGTGGCTCAGTGGTAAAGAAAGCTTCTGCCAATGCAGTAAAACGTAGGTTTGATCCCTGGGTCAGGAAGACCCCCTGGAATTTCAGTTCAGTTCAGTCGCTTAGTTGTGTCCGACTCTTTTCGACCCCATGAATTGCAGCATGCCAGGCTTCCTGTCCATCACCAACTCCCAGAGTTCACTCAAACTCAAGTCCATCAAGTTGGTGATGCCATCCAGCCATCTCATCCTCTGTCGTCCCCTTCTGCTCCTGCCCCCAATCCCTCCCAGCATCAGAGTCTTTTCCAATGAGTCAACTCTTCTCATGAGGTGGCCAAAGTATTGGAGTTTCAGCTTTAGCATCATTCCTTCCAAAGAACACCCAGGACTGATCTCCTTTAGAATGGACTGGTTGGATCTCCTTGCAGTCCAAGGGACTCTGAAGAGTCTTCTCCAACACCACAGTTCAAAAGCATCAATTTCTCAGCACTTAGCCTTCTTTATGGTCCAAGTCTCACATCCATACATGACCACTGGAAAAACCATAGCTTAAACTAGATGGACCTTTGTTGGCAAAGTAATGTCTCTGCTCTTTAATATGCTATCTAAGTTGGTCATAACTTTTCTTCCAAGGAGTAAGCATCTTTTAATTTCCTGGCTGCAGTCACCATCTACAGTGATTTTGGAGCCCAAAAAATAAAGTCTGACACTGTTTCCACTATTTCCCCATCTATTTCCCATGACGTGATGGGACCAGATGCCATGATCTTCGTTTTTTGAATGTTGAGCTTTAAGCCAACTTTTCCACTCTCCACTTTTACTTTCATCAAGAGGCTCTTTAGTTCCTCTTCACTTTCTGCCATAAGGGTGGTGTCATCTGCATATCTGAGGTTATTGATATTTCTCCTGGCAATCTTGTTTCTAGCTCGTGCTTCTTCCAGCCCAGCATTTCTCATGATGTACTCTGCATAGAAGTTAAATAAGCAGGGTCACAATATACAGCCTTGATGTACTCCTTTTCCTATTTGGAAGCAGTCCGTTGTTCCCTGTCCAGTTCTAACCGTTGCTTCCTGACCTGCATATAGGTTTCTCAAGAGGCAGGTCAGGTGGTCTGGTATTCCCATCTCTTGAAGAATCTTGCACGGTTTATTGTGATTCACATAGTCAAAGGCTTTGGCATAGTCAATTAGCAGAAATAGATGTTTTTCTGGAACTCTCTTCCTTTTGCCATGACCCAGTGGATGTTGGCAATTTGATCTTTGGTTCCTCTGCCTTTTTAAAACCAGCTTGAACATCTGGAAGCTCACGGTTCACGTATTGCTGAAGCCTGGCTTGAAGAATTTTGAGCATTACTTTACTAGCGTGTGAGCTGAGTGCAAATGTGCAGTAGTTTGAGCATTCTTTGGCATTGCCTTTCTTTGGGCTTGGAATGAAAACTGACCTTTTCCAGTCCTGTGGCCTCTGCTGAGTTTTCCAAATTTGCTGGCATATTGAGTGCAGCACTTTCACGACATCATCTTCCAGGATTTGAAATAGGTCAACTGGGATTCCATCACCTCCACTAGCTTTGTTCGTAGTGATGCTTTTAAGGCCCACTTGACTTCACATTCCAGGATGTCTGGCTCTAGGTGAGTGATCATACCATCGTGATTATCTAGGTTGTGAAGCTCTTTTTCATACAGTTCTTCTGTGTATTATTGCCATGTCTTCTTAATATCTTCTGCTTCTGTTAGGTCCATACCATTTCTGTCCTTTATCGAGCCCATCTTTTCATGAAATGTTCCCTTGGTATCTCTAATTTTCTTGAAGAGATCTCTAGTCTTTCCCATTTTGTTGTTTTCCTCTATTTCTTTGCATTGATCGCTGAGGAAGGCTATGGTAAAGCCCCAATAAAAATATTGTCTAAAGTGGTGGTGATGATATTTTTTATATTGTAGCATATTAAAAGCAGTTGTTCCTATTTCATTGCATATGTTTTTATAGACTTCAGGATTCCTGATGAGATAGAAATACAGTAATGAATATTCCAGAATCTAGCCACTGTAAGTTTTCAGTCGTGTTTGGCTCTGTAACCCCAATGGACTGTAGCCCACCAGGCTCCTCTGTCCCTGGAATTCTCAAGGCAAGAATACTGGAGTGGGTTGCCATTCTCTTCTCCTTGGGATCTTTCCAAACCACGGATTGAACCAGAAATCTGCATTGCAGGCATATTCTTTACCAGCTGAACCACCAGGAAATAATATCATGAAAGATTACGTAATGAAATAATGTAATGAAAGATTCTGTGATAACTCTTTAGATCTTACATGTTGACTACAATTATCACTCTGAAGGAAAGCAGGTATTTTCTTTATTAACTGTAACTTCTAACTCAAGCAAAATTAATCACTAGAAGAAATACAAACTTGACCTTTTTCTTTTTTTCTTTAAATTCACATTTGTAAAGTATGTTTCACATAGTACAATAGGGTAAGAGAGAGACTACACTTCACTGTGAGATATAGTGTTAATAATTCAAGCTGCTTGTATTCCAGGAAGGGGACGCCCACCCCTGAACTGCTCTGCAGTCTCTTCTGGAACTACAGCAAAGATTTACAGGACTAGAGCTGGTGATCCCACAGCCTCTTAGAGAGCCCATGTTTTTCACTGGCTCCATGGATCTGAGGGAAATTGAATGCAACAATAGAAGGTGCAGAAGTTCCTTTCTCCCTTTATCAGCCAAGATTGCAAACCATGAAAAGCCACAGAAGCTGAGCCATGAGGGCATTCTTAGATGCCTGCAGGTTTGGCTATCCACTAAACTCACTGAATTCTCTGTCCCTGGAAGTATTCCTATACATATAATAGTATGAAGGGATGTCTTAGAAGGGAATCAAGCATTGCATGAATGACAAGAAAATCTCTAGCATTTTTTCCATGCCTGACATTTTAAATCAACAGTTTATGCTACTTTCAATATTATATAAGAAAAGAAAATATCACTTGTAAAAATGTATAGGGATACAGGGGGTAAAAAAAGTACCTAAGCTTTTAATTTTATAAAATTAGTAGTTAATGTTAATTTACATAATTATTTATAAGAATTATAATTTTTATGATTTTCATAGAGTATTCATAGTAAGGAAAACTAAGCTTGTCACTTTTTTAATATTACTTTCTCACTATTGTTTTGAGGTTACCTGCTTGTGGTAAGCAGGATAATGATCTGCAAAAGAGTTTAGTGTCCAAATCTTTGGAACCTGTAGTACATGCAAAGGGGAACTAAGGCAGCAGATGAAGTGGTAAGCCCGAGATGAAGAGATTATCCTGCGTTATCTGGGCCACACCGCATAGTCACAAGGGTCCTTAGGTATGAAAAGGAAGGCAAGAGAGTGATGCAGTGTGAGACTCAACCAACCAACAGTGCTTTGAGGATGAAATAAGGCACCATCTGATAGAGGAATGTGAGCAGCCTCTAGAGATTGGAAAATCAAGAAAACAAATCTCCCCTAAAGCCTTCAGAAAGGAATGCAGGGTTGCCAATACTTTTTTTTTTAGCTCCTTAAGACCAAACTGCTAACTTTTGACTTAGAAGTGTAAGAGAATTGATTTGTGTTAAGCCGCGTCTTTTGTGTTGCTTTGTAATGGCAGAAATAGGAATCTAATACAAAAAAAAACAACTGTTGTATTTTTCTGGGTGTCATTTTGGTGGGAGGTAAAATAAAACTCAAGCTACCACAGGTGAAACCTCAGAAAGATGTTTTCTTGGGCCTGAGGGATGACTGGAATCATGGATTCAAACACCATAATGGAGTTTCTTTGTTCGTCTGAATGCTTACTGCTGTCTGTCGGCCTATCTCGGGGAGCAACCTTCTCCATACCTATAAATGTGGCTACAGGCAGATGCCAGGCATCAATAGCTTCAACTCCAGAATTCCCAACTGGAGATAAGAAAATCCAGATAAGAACCCAAATAGCCCATATGCTCCCTTGTTCAATTCACTAGCATGGTAATGTGAGCATTTTTTAAGGCCTTCAGTAGAAGAATAAAGATAGAATGGGTTACTTCCTAAATGTTTATTATAACAACGGGAAATGTTATAACAGAAGAAATGGTGCAGGCAGTAAAATTAGAATCTCCAACAGAGTTTCATGAATCTTCTATAAACTGAATGAAAACCAGATCAATACTGCTATCCAAATTGTAGCAACAGTAGAAAGAAACAAGTGATTATATAAACCACTAGAAACAAGAAAAAAAAATCATATATATACTAGTTACAGACATTCTAATTGTCTTCAAAAATTGATTTAAGTGTTGGAGGAAATGGAGGTAATTGGAAAGCCAACTTTTAATTTTGAGCTTTAGGCTATTATGGGTTTTGTGTTTTGGAGTGCTGCCTGTAATGAGTAGCTGGCTTTTTGGAAACATTAGGTTACCTAGGTTTAGTGCCATCTGATACAGGAATGATTGCAGAACAGCAAATGAAATTTAGAGAGCTAATGTGCTTCATTCCACTTATTTACCAAAATGAATTTCACTAGATTTGTATTTGTAACCTTCAGTTTTATCTTTATTTTTTATTCTGTGAACCTTTCATGATTGGGGTCTTCTAAGAATAATAGACTTGTGCATTTGAAAGCTTTGTTTTTCCAAGACCTTATTTTGAAGTGATAATCCCCCCACTTGGCAGCTGTTCTACTTTATCTGTCAAATAGCCCCTAGGGTGCTATGCATTTTCAGTGTTTGAAGGTTTATCTTGAAGATAGGTACAGGAAGACAATCTTTCCTAGTAGATTTTTAAGGTTTCTTTTTAAGTTTATTTAGCAGTTCATTCTGAACTTACATCACCTTGAAACACAAAATGAATTACAAAAATTCCCTGTCCTGACAGTGAATATTTACATAAAACTTTCTATAGAATAACTAGTTTATTAACAGCATCATAAAAATATGATAAAATGCAGTTTCTTCTGAAAAATTCTGAAAAAGCTTACTACTCTAGATATTAAAAAGCTCTTTATAAATTTCAAATGTATTTACATAGGATTATCCTGTAAAAGCAAATATCATGTCTCAGCAGTTTATCACCAATTAATATATATTCATCCCGTTCATTTTAAGAAATATATTTCTTATTTATAATACTTTATTTAAATTTTGATTTATAAGTTTAAATTAGCCCTCATAAATCCATGAAATAGTTTTTACATAATATTTAACTTTTATGTTGTAAAATTAATAATTCATAAGTTTTAAAAATTAAAACAATATCAACTTGAAAAACAGCATATTCCATAATAATCAACACCAATTTAATAACATAATCACACTATGGAGAACCTTAATATATCTGGGGGTCTTTTTAAAAGACAGTGTATGTTTTAATCTCAATGTTTATTTCAAATTTAAATCCTAGAGCATTTTGATAAATTTAAGTGCTAAACTGATACCTCTGTATAAGAACAAATGGAGAGTGTGTGAACTTTCTTTGCTTTGTTAACATTGTGAAGGAATGTATGTTTTCTGTAGAAGCATATTTAGTGCTGTTTTTATGGACATACAGAATCACTGGTGGCTCAGACAGTTAAGAATCTGACTGCAATGCAGGAGACCTGGGTTTGATCCCTGGGTTGGGAAGATCCTCTGGAGAAGGAAATGGCAACCTACTCCAGTATTCTTGCCTGTAGAATTCCATGGACAGAGGAGCCTGGCGGGCTACAGTCCATGGGGTCGCAAAGAGTCAGACATGACTGAGCAACTAACAGTTATGGACATAACGAAACAATTGGCTCAGAATCAAAGCCTCTCTTTCATAAATATATCAGTTTGGTACACTATCCATTAAGTCATCAGCATCATGCTTTGAATTACAGGAATTGTGGATGTTGCCAACTGAACAATGGGTCCTCAGGAATAAAATAGTGTACTGAAGTAAAAAGACACTTACTCCTTGGAAGGAAAGTTATGACCAACCTAGACAGCATATTAAAAAGCAGAGACATTACTTTGCCAGCAAAGGTGCATCTCATCAAGGCTATGGTTTTTCCAGTAGTCATGTATGAATGTGACAGACTGTAAAGAAAGCTGAGCGCCGAAGAAAAGATGCTTTTGAACTGTGGTGTTGGAGAAGACTCTTGAGAGTCCCTTGGACTGCATGAAGATCCAACCAGTCCATTCTAAAGGAGATCAGTCCTGAGCCTTCATTGGAAGGACTGATGTTGAAGATGAAACTCCAATACTTTGGCCACCTGATGTGAAGAGCTGACTCAGTTGAAAAGACCCTGATGCTGGGAAAGATTGAGGGCAGGAGGAGAAGGGGACAACAGAGGATGAGATGGTTGGATGGCATCACTGACTTGATGGACATGAGTTTGGGTAAACTCTGGGAGTTGGTGATGGACAGGGAGACCTGGAGTGCTGTGGTCCATGGGGTTGCAGAGTCAGACACGACTGAGCAACTGAGCTGAACTGTGTTGAAGTATATTTTATCTGTAATTGCAAAAGCTAAAGTCATGATAATGAAGAACACATTTAATGTATTCTCTTCTTGGAAACTTCATATTGAAAGCCAGGAACTTTCCCTCAGTTTTCAGATTTAAAGTCATTCATATACCCAGAACTCCACTGACTAAAACCAAGGTAGGATTTGTTGATAGGTAGTTATAAAACTGTAGCCCCTTGTTCAGCAACATCAGGATCACCTAGGGACTTGCTAAGAATGCAGATTCTTTGAAGGCATATCACAGAAACTCAGGTAGAAATCTGTTCTTTTAAAAAAAAAAAAAAAAACTCTCAGGTGATCCTGATTCATTCTATAGTTTGAGAACCGCTGGTCTTAGCAGGCGGGGGGGAAGTACAATTCTTGCATGATTTACCTAACCTGCCCCAAAGAGAACTGTGCATTTATCAGGTGACTGGGTACTAGGAAGTGGATACACTCACATAATTTGGAGATGTTTGCAGAAAGAATCAAGTTTAAGCCCCTGGTACTGTCATTTTCAAATGCCCTCAAAGACTTGAGAGGTAAAGAACTGATTCTTATAATTCATCCTTTTCTATCATCTGTTTGATATAAAACCAAATGGATCTTTCAGTCAGGTAGAGACTATAATCAGGGCTTCCCAGGCGGCACAGTGGTAAAGAATCCACCTACCAATGCAGGAGATCTGGGTTTGATCCCTACCTTGGGTTTGATCCCTGGATTAAGAAGATCCCCTGAAAGAGGAAATGGCAACCCACTCCAGTATTCTTGCCTGAAAAAGTCCATGGACAGAGAAGCCTGGTGCATTACAGTCCATGGGGTCACAGTCAGACATGACTAAGCACACTCAAGTGACTAACCACAGTTGAGTTCAGTATCTCACATTTTTGTTGAAGTAAATCAACACAGTCTCTGGCATCTGGTAACTATTGGCTCTGGCAAAGTTGTTCTTTTCATGATAGACAAAAAAATATCACAAGCTGTGGCAGGGAACAGATGTCCAACTTAATTCTAATTCCCCAATACTAGTTCAGGCTTGCTGCTATGTCTTACATAGTCTTCAAGGGCCTTATTTAGATGTCCCATATTAAATCACACTAGCCTACTATATTAATGACACCATGACACTCACATAGTAGAATCTGGTGAGCAGAAGGTATCAGGTACCATAGAAGCCTAAGAAAGATACATGTGTTAGCACTGAAGTGCAGAGAAAAATCATGACAAATATCTATGAAAGTTACTGCAGTGAAGGTGTTAGGATTTTAATGGTGGAGAATGTTGAATATTCTTTCTAAATAGAAGCTGAGATGCTTTACCTTGTGCCTCTTACCACTCGGAAAGAGTTTCAGTTCTTAATGAGTTTTCTTTTTTTTGGGGGGGGGGGGTGTATATATTTTTGAAGCCACATTTACTATATTCCAGTATGCTGCTCTAACCCATTTATTGTATAACTTATATTACGAATCTTAGTAAATTGTTAGCAAACCAACAAGTTTTCCTGAGGCCTTGCACTAAAGAATGCTCTACAGTAGTTACACTACAAGATAATGTACCATTTTTGTCCTCATGGGATTGCAAACACAGCATTGCTCGAAGTGTCACTGATAAGAATGCTATATGGGGTCTTTGAACAGCCCCAAAGGAGAATCACAGAATGCATGCCTATAGAAAGCTATGTCTTTTCCTGGAGATAACCATTCTTCTTTTGAGAAGCTGATGGCCTGAAACAATTGTGGAATGGCCAACAAAACCCTCGGTTATGGTGCTATAAGGCAGAAAACACCCCATGATTTCAAGGTGTAATATGTGCATGAACCAGTGATCAGTATATGATGCTGTTATCTGAAAAGCAGAATATGTAAGTCAAGGGACCAAGGGATACAAATAGCAGTGGTCCCCCTGGCTCTGTCTCTCCCTCTTTGTATCCAAAAATCCAGTCAAATGTGGACTTGCTGTTTGAGATTTGTTGGTTCCCTGTCTTTCCCACCTTGGTCCTAATAAACTGGAAGTTGAAATGGATAGAAAATCTATCTGGGGAACTTATGTGTCAGTCAAAAAAATTATAGAGAAGGGGCTTTCTTTGCTAGCTTGGGTGATTGATATCTATTACCAAGAATAACTAGTATTGAAGATGGTTTCATGAGTGGATAGAAAAATAAAGACTGTAGAGTATATGTGTATACACACACACATACACACACCAGTTTGGGGGTATTTTCACCTTTTTACTACATTAATTTGGGTGAGGAGTGTTGGAAGTGATTAACTTGTAAATGATGAATTTATAAATCCAGAGATTATAAAAGGAAGAGGAGCCACATCTGGACCTCATAGGAAGGATTGCCTGTTACATGGAGATCTTGAACTTGGGTTTGTTGCAAGGACTAATGGAGCTTTGTGGCTCTCACTGAAAGAGAGATAAAAATGGAGGGAAGGAGGAGAGCATTTTTTATAGGACAGATAGCTAGCTCACATCAGGTGAAACCATGTTGTTAAATATGGGTAAGATGTGAAAATGGATGCCAATGAATAAAAGAGAAGGGATATTCTATTGTCAGACTTTCCTCCTCTCTCCCCGGCCTGCATTGTATCTTGGCAGGAGCTTGGATGAATAAGGTGAGTAACTATTGCTTTATTTTATATTCCAGACTCCAGTATCAACCAGATTCTTACTGGGAAGTACCAGCCAGATAGTGGAAGCCGAAGTACCAGCATGTGCCTTTTCTACATCAGGTAAGTTCTCTCGGCAGCAGTTTTCAGCAGTATGGCAGCAGTATGTCTTCAGTTTCCACAATCACAAAGAAGACAGGGGTTTTGCTGTTTTCTATTAATCAAGACTCATGAATGCACGAATACCATTTCCCCTGTTTCCTCTTTTGAAAAGACAAAGATCATAAGCCTCTTGCTGTTTTTTAATTCTGTATGATCTTAGAATCCATTTATAGTTTCAGATTTTTTCAGTTTTCAGATTTTTCACTATTTAAAGCAGCAATTTGTTCCCTGTATTCAACATTTTTAAAGAGAATTCTTTGTTTCCTAGCGAGATCATGACTGGTGAAAATCTTGAGAATTGCCATCGCATTGCAAAACAACAGCTTATGTGGGATCAATATAGGATTTTCAAACAAGCAGAGGCTAACCTATGCAGAGAGATACAAACTGTCAGAGGGACTGTCTTCATGGTATAGGCTTCTTCAAGCTACTGCATATGATTAGAGCTTTCATTCAGGTGATGGTTATTTGAGGAGTTCATGTAATATTTCTGGCCAGGATATGGTTTTAATATCCTGGTTTTAATATCATGCTTTACTATTCAAAATTGAATCTTTATAAAATTGAAGTATGGGAATAATATATATATATACACATATATGTAGCATTATATAGATATACTTATCTTAAGAGGACTTATGTATCATAATATCTATTTTGAAATATGCTTATTTGAGATATTTCCAAAATTTCCTTTTTTCCTTTAATATAGGGATGTGACCTGCTTTCATTGTAATTGATGTGTATACATTTTGATTCTGTATTCAATGGTGTATTAGCTGGCTAGAGTTTCATAGCAAAGTATTGACTACTACAGATTGGGTGGCAAACAATAAATTTATTTTCTCACAGTTCTACAGGCTAGATGTCTGAGATCAAGGTTTCAGTGGGGTTGGTTCTTTCTGAGACTCTAGGGGAAGAATCTGTTCTAGGCTGCTCTCCTTGGCTTGATGCAGATGGCTGTTTTCTCCCTGTGTCTTTACTTCATCTTCCATGTGTGTTTATGTCCGTGTCCAAGTCTCCTCTTTTTAAAAGGACACCTGTCAAACTGGATTAAGGCCCTAGTGACCTCCTTTTACCTCAGCTGTCTCTTTAAAGGCTCTGTCTCCAACTGCAGTCACCTTATGAGGCACTGGGAGTTAAGAGCCAATATATGAGTTTTGAGACAGAATTCAGGTCATAACAAATGGAGACAGTATTTGTTCCCCACAATCATATCCTTTTCTACAGCAAAGACCTAGTCAAGTACTTTATTATCTAGCCCATCACCTGCTGACCCCATATGTGGTCTTATAACAAGTTTTTTTTGCAAAGAAATTACAACCAGAAGTGATGAGTGTTACTCATGCCCATGGTTTTCAAGAATTATCTGTGGCTTCTTTGTGCTCTTTTCCTTTTTCTGCTATCTGTATAATTTGAATGAAGAGACTCATAAAGGATTCAGAGCTATAAGATAGAAAGTTCTGGAGTAAATTACTCATTGCATGGAGAAAAATTAGTACATCTATACCAGTTACATAAGCATTGAAATTTTATATATCTATGAGATAGTTTTTTAGTTTATTATGCCTTTAAACTGTTGGCATTTAATTTCAGATAGCTTTAAGATAGTTAATTCATAAATAGATTGTAGAAGTTAACTGCTGCCCTTGGCATTGCAGTCATGGTGCAGATGATTAGATAGTTAGCAACTACTGGTTTAAAAATTGAAGACCTGTATTATACAGTGACCAAATATTCAAGAAAATGATTACTATCTGCAGTAACTCAGAAGGCAAACCATGTCTTAAAGCAGTGGTTGGAAAAAGTGGAGAGGTTACACGTTTGCTAACTTTTATTTGATGTCTGAGGAAGGGCTAATCTCAGAATAGAGGTAGAAAGAAATAGCAGTGAGAAATTTGGTGCCACATCTGTTTGAGAAAGGCAAAGAATTCTATATCATAAATAGAGATAATACTAGAAAAAGGGATTTGCATGACAAAGATTCACTAAGGTTTTTTTGTTAAAGAAAGAATTTTGATCTTCCTACCAAAAATTATGGTAGGGGAACCTCCTTCTTATCTAATTATTTCAGAGGCATGATGACAAGAAAAAACATCCAGACTTAAAAATGATGACTGGGAAAGATTTTTTGTGTGTTTACTGACTAGTAGCAAAAGAATTAGAAGTCTAAGTTTTTTTAAGAAGAATATTACCAAGTTTTTTTTTTTTTTTTAAGCCCCATTTGATTATCTTTTAATTCTGAAACAACCCTATGGCTTTATAACTTTGCAAGAGAAGGAAGAACCCATCTCCTGAGGAGGACGTAATCTTATTAAACCTGAGTAATATGTTCCAACAGAGGTAGTGAACTTTGAGATACAAGCAATCCCTTATATGAACATTTGGTTTTCTCCTTTGAGCTATTGGGAGAATCTAGTATGTGAGTTTGAATAAGGCTGCAAATGAATGCTTGTTGACCAAGAGGACAGACTGTGGAAGATGTGACTACTTATTCCTCCTAAAACCCATCTTCTCTCTTGAGAACATAGCTAGATTACATCTCCCAGAATCCCTTGCAGTTGGGGGAGTTCCTATTGTGGGTTTACAGCCAATGAAATTTTGGTAGAAGTATTCTATACAACCTTCAGGTATTGCTTGAAACACTTAACTCAGAGATGATCCAGTATCTCTCTCCTTCATAAATCAGATGTTGATTCCTAATGCTTCTTTCAGCTGGGTCCCTGAATTTTTTGTAGCAGTGTCTCTCTTCTCAACTTCCTCTTGACCAGAAATAGCCACATTGGACTTTGATAAGAGGAAGAAATAACTTTTATTTTGTTAAGGCATTAAAATGCAGAGATTCACTAGGTTAGATGGCATAGTTTCCTTATTACCCTCTGCTCATTTTTGCACCTAACCCTGTATTACCAGTACAAAAACAGTGTCCCTGGAGCAAATTTACCAATTTCTTGAATATTTGTTATTTTTATAATTTTTATTTTAAAAATCTTCAGTTGATAATGTTAGGTAGTTAGAAGAGGAAAAAGGAGTCCAGAATGGTGGTGGCTAAAAGACAAAGAAGGGAAACGCCCATGAAAATAGAACAAAGAAAGGTCCGAGGACCGGAGTGAGGACCTCAGCTGAAAGAAACAGCTCTCCTGGCTAGCCCAGTTTACATAGGACAGGCTCGAGGGGAGAGAAAAAAAACATAAAAAGAGGAGCCAATATTGAACCGGGGGCTTCTTTTCTCTTTGCTGCTTTTGGGTTGGCCCATCCTCATGCCTCAAAGGTATATTTTCATTTGCTTGCCAAATAAAACTGAGCTGTAACATTGGTCCATCCTTTGCTTCAAATTTTTGCTGCGGTGAGACAGAACTGAGGGAATTACAAACTCCCCCAACAATAATTCGGTCTTTAATGTGAATTTGTAACTAACAATGACTTTTGGCGATCAGAATATAAAGACAGCAGAAAATTTAGGAAAAAGAAGATTAGAAGTCTAGAAAATGAATTCTGTTTTCTTTTGAGTTTGTGTGGTCACTAGCTGCACACCAGCAGAGGATTCACTATTGTTACCTCATTTATGTTCACCGTACTGTGTCTGACTGATACCATGACTATATTGGAGGTAACAGCCATCTACACTTTTCCTGTCTGGTGACTATAAAGCACAAAGTGGGATATGTGTGGTTCTTTGTGTAAATAGAGAAACAGCTTCCATTTAGGATGGGACTATTGTTTTTCTTTAGCATTTCTGGCTTTGCACACTTTGGGAAGGTAAATAGTCAATAGAAACAGTAAAAGAAGAGACTGAAGTGATGACAATATTTTAGAAAAGCAGTGTTCCTCTTTTTTATTTTTTCAGTTAGATCAGTTAATCATGGTGTTAGATTATCTTCAATATTCCCTTTCCTAATATTCCCTTATGTTGCTTTTGCAACTGAAGTCTCACTCGTGGAGAACCATTTAATCAGAGTCTAAAAAATAATAGTAATGATAATAACAACAACTGTATGAATCAAATGTTAATTTTTTTCCTTCTTCCTGTAATACAGGAATCTAGCCTAGCCTTGTTTAACTCTCTTTGTTATTTATGGGATGTGTATCTGACCTATGGTAATGAAAAAGTGAGGTCTTTTGCATTGTTTCTTTTGTCATAACCTGAGCAACAAACAAGTTTTCCTGGCTGTCTTTGCTCTATAAGGCAATGCTGATTATGCCGCAGATGATGAACTGCAGTAACACAGTTGTGCTGTGTGCTCTGGAGAGAGTCTGTATACAGATACATGTTGGAATCCACAGAGAACTTGAAGAATGTCGTGGTAATTGACCCAAAAGTTACATTTTCCAAAGGAGAATGCTGTATTTATGCATGTGTTCCCAATACAGAGACTTTAGAGAAACATTTCTGTAAATGTTTATTATACTCAGCTTTGTTTTTTCTAATCAGATGACCCATAGCTAAAGGAAAAATAATACCTTTACTTTGGTAATATTCCAAAATTCTGATCCACTCATGTGTTAAAGTGTTTATAAAATATTGCTTTTTTGTCATAGTGCTTGAGTTCTTAGTCACTCAGTTGTGTCTGACTCTTTGAGACCCCCACAGACTACAGCTAGCCAGATTCCTTGGTCTATGAGATTTTCTGGGGCAAGAATACTGGAGTGGGTTGCCATTTCCTCCTCCAGGGAGGGGATCTTTTTGACCCAACCCATGCCCACTGTGTCTCCTGCATTGCAGAAAGGTTCTTTACTCCCTGAGCCACTGAGATAAATCCATGTGTAATTAACTATATTTTGTATTTCAAAGACTGTATCCCATACCTAGGACAGCTGTATGAGTTAGTAGCAGAAAGAATACCAGAATCTGAGACATCTGCATCCATGTTTACAAGTCTGCAGACAGAAAGCTTATAAAATGAGGCAATGGCTTTAAAAAGTAAATTTCAAACGTGACTTCTTTCAGTGACCTTTTTTTTCCTTCTCAGCATTAATGCAATTAAATGTATTATAATGGTTGCTTTTCTCTGTAAGTAGCAGAATGCTATTAGAATGAGTCTAGCATAAATCTCTATTCAAAGAGCATGTGCCAACGCAAAGTCATTCACGTAAGGGAAAAACCCTCTGAAGCTTAGGTTGACACATCAAAGAATAGCTTGAAGTAGAAATTGCTTAAATAAAAGAGCTTTAGGCTTTTATAAGATTAAATATTTTTTACTATCTTTCTATTGTATATGGACATAAATGTTTATTTTAATGTAATATTTTAAATATTTCTATTCACTCCTAATGAACTGAAGTCACTTCAGTTGTGTCCTACTCTTTGCGACTCCATGGACTGGAGCCTGCCAGGTTCCTCCGTTCATGGGATTTTCCAGGCAAGAATACTGCAGTGGGTTGCCATTTCCTACTCCAGGATTCACTCCTAGTAAATGTGGTCAAATTATAATCAGAATCTTAAAATTCATGGTCTATATTTCATTTAGGAGTTAAAATTTATGCTCCTATTTATGCTGCAGTAATTTGGCTATGTATTGTTATATTTTGAACAAACTAAGCAATATAGTTCTGAGTAGACATAACTCAGACCCTGTAGCATTCAGCTTTTCCACATATAAACTTATCACCAATGATAAAGCCATTTAAATTTAGAGAATCTTATAATAACACCAATAAATCCTTAGCTTCTCAAAGATGCAATCAATTCACCTTGTTGACTTTTCCTAGTGCCAACAGTAAAATTCAATAAAGTTCTATTTTCTTTCCTGTAAACTACAAGTAGATAAGTCTTCAAATTCTATTTATAGATGTAGGCAGAATAATAATTTAAAAACTGTAGTTAGAAATGACAGCCCACTCCAGTATTCTTGCCTGGAAAATCCCATGGACAGCGGAACCTAGTAGGCTACTGTCCATGGGGTTGCAAAGAGTTGGACACAACTGAGCAAAGGGAAAATAGAAAATACAAGTTAATGAAATTTCAAAAAAGAATGAGCCATAGCCTTGGGGTATTTAGATGTCATGTATTCATAGTTTCATAAAGAAAAATAGTGAGAAAACAAATATGTTATCATGGAGGTAAGATATTTATGTAGTGTGTGTAGAGGTAAGTGTGTTTGTGTGTGTGTGTGTGTATGTGCACATAGGTAGATGTACAGTATGGATAAGCTTTCTACTCAGGAGTTTTATTTTGAATGTATTTAAAGTAACAACTTCCTCCTTCAATAAGGGGATCACAAAAATTACTGTGAAATATGGTATTCTAGGAGCAGGAAATGGCATCCCACTCCAGTATTCTTGAAAATCCAATGGATGGAGGAGTCTGGTAGGCTGTAGTCCTTTGGGTTGCTAAGAGACAGACATGACTGAGCGACTTCCCTTTCATTTTTCACTTTCATGCATTGGAGAAGGAAATGGCAACCCACTCCAGTGTTCTTGCCTGGAGAATCCCAGGGACAGGGGAGCCTGGTGGGCTGCCGTCTATGGGGTCGCACAGAGTCGGACACGACTGAAGTGACTTAGCAGTAGCATGGTATTCTAATGTTCAGTGAAAAATATTGTAAAGGACATCTATGTTTGCAATAATGTTAAGCTTTATTTGGCATTACTTGAATTACTTGGCATAGACTGCAAAGTCTACAATGCAGAGTTCATTTCTGTCTTCTATTTTGTATGGCTTTTCAACAATCATCTAAGCTTTTTAAGGCATAATATCCTTCTCAATATCTTTCTTCAAGTCTTGCTCAGTTTAAAAGTTTTATAAGTATCTAAGGCATTCATGAACTTACTATCCCCCCATGTCTCTTTTCTATGTAATCAATGTCATAAGGGAAGGATTATAGAATACATATAGGAATTTTGGCTTGAAAAATGAATTAGATTTATGCTGCGTAATACAGGGAAGTGAAGTGAATGATGAAAACATACCCAGATGCTATTGCCATGTTCCTCATCTCTAGCACTGTCTTATAAAATCCCCTTTCTAAACCTTACATTGCCTGCTTAGAATGGTTTTCCTTCAGTATTTTCTCCAAAGGATCATAAGCCAATTCATGTCTTCTTTGCATGTGAAACGTATTTACAGCCTACTTGTCTGACAAAACTTGCCCACATTTAAGCTTGTGCAATGTAAGAATTACTCCTATATATATGGAATCTAGAAGGGTGGTACCTGCCATCCTACATACAGCAAAGGAGACACAGATGTAAAGAACATACTTTTGGACTCAGTGGGAGAAGGAAAGGGTGGGATGCTTTGAGAGAATAGCGTTGAAACACGTTTATTACCATATGTCAAATGGAGGACCAGTGCAAGTTGGTCCTCGAAGGCATACGGGGCAGGGCACACGGGGCCAATGCTCTGTGAGAACCTGGAGGGATGAGGTGGGGAGGCAAGTGGGAAGGGGTTTCAGGATGAGGGGGACACATGTAACCTATGGCCAATTCATGTAGATGTATGGCAAAAGCCATCACAATATTGTAAAGTATTATCCTTCAATTAAAATAAATACTATTTTTTAAAATATTTATGAATGACATGAAAAGAATTACTCCATTTGGCCAAAAAAAAAAAAAAAAGGAATTACTCCATTTGGATTGGGAGATGGGAACGTGAGCTGATTGGAAACAGATGACTGTTCACATTTTACTTTTGTTCTTGCTATTGAGGAATATTATTAAAATACAACATAGTGTATAAGGCAAATCTTCTTTATAAGCTTTTATGTATTTGGTTAAATATGAAATAAAGTAAACAAAAAGTTCAGGCAGTGCAGCAAAAGGGAGTATTACATACATGGACTCTGAAGTCAGAACTCCTGGGTTTAAGCTGTGCCTTCCCCACTTACCAGCTCTATACCCTTGGATAATTTTCATAACTTCCTTCTGTTTAGTTTTCTCCTATGCAGCATAGAAATAATATATCTACAGTGTAAATGTGTGCTTAAGTTGCTTCAGTCATGTCCAACACTGTGTGACCCCACGGACTGTAGCTTGCCAGGCTCCTCTGACCATGGGATTTTCCAGGCAATAATACTGGAGTCAATTGCCATTTTCTTCTCCAGGGGATCTTCCTGACCCAGGGATCGAACCTGCATCTCCTGTGGCTCCTACGTTGCAAGTAGAATCTTTACCACTGAGCCACCTGGGAAACTCTGCTGCTGCTGCTGCTAAGTCGCTTCAGTTGTGTCTGACTCTGTGCAACCCCATAGACGGCAGCCCACCAGGCTCCCCCGTCCCTGGGATTCTCCAGGCAAGAACACTGGAGTGGGTTGCCATTTCCTTCTCCAGTGCATGAAAGTGAAAAGTGAAAGTGAAGTCGCTCAGTCGTGTCCAACTCTGTGCGACCCCATGGACTGTAGCCCACCAGGCCCCTCCATCCATGGGATTTTCCAGGCAAGAGTACTGGAGTGGGGTGCCATTGCCTTCTCCAGTGTATGGTAAATCACAAGCACAATTTAGTTGTAAGCTATAACTCTAGAAAGAATGATCTGCATAATATCTTAAGGGTATGTTATATATGCCGTACTGAGTTATATTCATTAAATCCAAGGTAGATTTTCATTAATTATAATTAAAACATGTATCCATGTGAACCTACATGATATAGAATATACCAGGTGTTCTAGGACAAAGAGGGGAGCTGATTAAATGTGTATGATCTACAGTCCAACATTTACAAATTATATTTTTTTATGTTAGAATATTATATCTTTCATACTTGTGTATACATCCTCTTAATTCAGGAAAAGTGGTTCAGTTTTAAATACAGCAATCCCAGCAAAACAGACTCCTCTTGTGTAGCATGAGATGGTGGTGGTCTTTCTTTCTCCGCCAGGAGTGCTACTCCCCTGTCTTTGGATCACCCCTTACCTTCCTTTACACCTCAGTTTAAAAATCTCTTCAAAAGGATCTTCCTTGTGACCTCAACTAAAACAGCTATAACGCTTTGATTTTCTTTAAGGTGTGTGTAGCTACATGAAGTCACCATGTGCATTTGACTCCTAACTTGTTTTCTGCCTTTTCCACTAAGTAGACAATGCTTTGTTTTGTATCTTTGTATTCCATAGTGTCAGGTTAATGCCCGATACATATTCAACAAATATGTATTGAATGAATGAATGATGTCAGCTAGTCATGATTATTCTTATATTGCAATGTTTGGTTTTGGCTGTTTGCTTCTCTTAGATTTCACCCTGGAAAACCTTCACCTATATTCAGCATTTTAATATAAGCCTGAGCTATTCCTCTCTCCCCTCTTTCTTTCCCCCAGCACTGTTTCAGTGCTGCTGACCTATGTTAATTGACTTCCCAACTTTCAAGTAACCTAGAACTCAAAATGATTTATATATAGTAGAGAATAGGGTCAGGTATTTTTATCTGGAAGAATGAAAACTACATACAAAAATAACACACTTATTTGATAGAGAATATATATAATAGACTTGC
The DNA here is from genome assembly GCF_003369695.1 of Bos indicus x Bos taurus. Lineage (NCBI taxonomy): Eukaryota > Metazoa > Chordata > Mammalia > Artiodactyla > Bovidae > Bos > Bos indicus x Bos taurus. Next base: position 58,166,921 of record NC_040087.1, read on the forward strand.
TATAGCACTGTCTGAATTCTGTTGACAACTTTTATTATTTTCACAAAAGCTCGGCTGATGCTGCCACTTTCCATTGAACTGTTGGCTATCATAACTCAGTGTTTAATTACATACCTTTTAGTAAATGATGGTTAAATAATGCATATATAATTGGACATGAGTTCTGTGGCCCCCAAAAGTAGTGTGTTCTGTCTGTTGTCATGGTGTTCTAAGTCTTTCACCAGGGAAGAATATTAGCCTTCAACGTACATCTATGGCTTTCTTTCTCTTACCTATTTCTGCTCAAGATGAAATGTGTACATCTAATTATTATCACTAAGTGCATGGTAGTCCCCAGCTGGCCACAATTATCTTCATGTATATTTGTAAACATGCCACCTTGTCATACATTCATGCTAATGTAAGGGAGTAGTGATGTAGATATACTATATTTGTTTGCTGAAGTGAAAGTGTTAGTTGCTCAGCCATGTCTGACTCTTTGTGGCCCCATGCACTGTAGCCCTCCAGGCTCCTCTGTCCATGGAATTCTCCAGGCCAGAATACTGGAGTAGTTAGAACAAGATCCCCTGGTTCCCAACCTAGGAATCAAACCCAGGTCTCCTGCATTGCAGGCAGATTCTTTACCATCTGAGCCACCAGGAAAGCCTATATTATTGTTTACTAAGGCTGCTTTAAAAGCTACTGTAAATTCGGTAGTCTAAAAAGCATGCATTTCAATTCCAGAGGCTATGAGTCCATGATAAGGTGTTGTCATGGTTGATTCCTTCTGAGGGAAGTAAAGGAAAATCTGTTCCATGCTACTCTCTTAGCTTCTGGGAGTTTGCTGGATGTAGTTGGCATTACTTGGCTTGTGCATACGTCAGCTCAATCCCTGCCTTAATGTTCATGTGGTGTTCTCCTTCTGTATATATCTGTTTCTTCACATTTCCTGTTTTTGTAAGGATATCAGTCATCCCAGACTAAGGCTTCTCCAATATGACCTCAGCTTAGATCTGCAACATTCCTGTTTTCAAATAAGTTCACCTTCTGAGGTACTGAAGATTAGAACTGTATCATAAGAAATTTTAGGGGACACAATTTGATGCATAACAGCTATATGATTCCTTCTTGATATTTAAACATAAGGCATGCAGATTTTCTGTATTTTGTAACTAAATGTTCACTGAATAGTGAAGAAAGTTAATCATTAATCTTAGGATTTGGCTTATTCGTTGCAAATAAATAAAAACCTGAAATTATTCAACATTGTTTACTTTACGGACACAGTCTCTTTAATTTGTACACTTGTTTATGTGCTTGTCTATATCTGCATCATATATACTCTGTTTATTTCCTACCTACTTTTCTTACTCCATTGATGAGAAGAAATGTCAGAAGATTTACATTGTTGGTCTGTTTTTATTATAAGAGTATCCTTTATGTTCCCATAATTAATATTTTTACTACAGTCCTTTGCAGTGTGCTGTGCTTAGATGTTCAGTGTTACCCCATGGACTGTAGTCTGCCAGGCTTCTCTGTCCATGAGGATTCTTCAGGCAAGAATACTGGAGTGGGTTGCCATGCCCTCTTCCAGGGGATCTTCCCAACCCAGGTATCAAACCTAGGTCTCCTTCATTGCAGGTGGATTATTTGCCATCTGAGCCACCAGGGAAGCCCAACAATACTGAAGTGGATACCCTATCCCTTCTCCAGGGGATCTTCCTGACTTAGGAACCGAACCAGGGTCTCCTTAACACTACCAATTTTGCTTTATGTTTTAACTTCTACTTCTCCAGTTTTTTACTTTGTTCCCATTTATTTTGTCCAAAGTTATACATTGATAAGTTAGCAAATATACTATGAAGCTACATAATTCAAGAGGTGAGGAACTCTCAGAACCCAACCACCAGAGATTTCCCTTAGGAAAATATAGGGGGTAGATTACTTTTACAGAAAATACACTCATAAATGTACCTTGATATAGTGTACCTTAATTGTTGTCAAAACAACCAAGAAGGCTGACCTTGACATGTGAAACTCATTGATGTAGGTATGTCAGAGAAGTTTGCTTTAAAATTATTATTTTTCCAGATACCTCCAGTTATCTGATTTTAATACCAAAGAAAATATCTGCCTACTTTATTAAAAATGAATAAAAAAGTACATTTGAGTACATTTAGAACCAGCTAGTAAAAAGTTTTGAGATGTACAATACACTATCCTTTAAAAGAAATAGGCTTTCACCCCTTGCATTTATTTCTAACACCACATAATAAGCAATTATAGTATTTTTTTCTGTATGTACTGCACGTGATCTGCTTAAAGTTAATAAACTTGACAATGCTTTGGTACAGGTAGTTAAAATTCTAGTGTGTGATTAACATTTCACCAATTCATGGTTTTTTCTTAATATCTTAGGGAAAGTTACTGCATCAAAATGAACTTTCTTAAGGCTGGAATAATAGCAGGTAATACAATAGTTTGCTGTCAAGTCTCCAACCCTTCTTCGATTTTAAGCCCTGTTTTATAAGTGCGTCTAATGAGGTCAACAACCATCAAACAGAACAGAAATGTCACCATGGGCTAAATCTGACAATTTGCTCATTATTCACTGTCAAGAATAGTTTATGAACTTTTCATGATAATTCCTAATGAGAATACCCCCAAAATTGAGCACAAAATGATTAGAATAAATGAAACTGGTCTATGTGACAGACTGATATATTATACCTCCATGACTTTACCATTTTAAGAAATAACATATATAAATTTTAAACTAACTCATTTATCATAATATCTATGACCTTTGGAATTACTATTTTTCATAATCTCTGCTTATTTATGTCACAGATTTCTTTGTCTTAGTCATTTTTCCTTTCAGAGCTAAAGATAGAAGATTAGGTTTAAATAGTAGAAACCTATATTGAAAACAGATGCTGTTTATTAAATTTGCTTATTTTTCAAATTTTCTGCTGTTTTTCAACTCTGTATAACCTTTCACTTATCCCTGCTGATTCTCTGTTCCTGAGGTCACACCTGTTCTTAAGGAGATGTGGGCTGGAGGGGACTGGAATGTGAGAGAAACACCTGGGAGACCTTTGCTATGAAGGATTTTTATATATTGCTGAGTCTTTTCACTTGCTGCCCCAATGCCCTTTCCATGGGCCTCAGCAACATGCCTCCTGCTGCCCTGGGAGTTAAGATTCTTCCTCACAGGCAAAATAACAGTGAGCATTTCTACTCTAAGGAGAATTTTGAGTGATTTTAGCTTTCAGTGAAAAGCTCAACAGTGGGAAGACAAACATAAGGAAGGAGCTTTTTTTCATATATAAAATGATAAATAAACATTGAATATTAAGTGTGTATTACTAGGCATAGCTAGGATTTATTTATTCTTAGTATCTGAAGCACTGTAACCTTCAGCTAGTTATTTATACTATGGGGACTTATCTTTATACATAAAATAAGAAGACAGACTGGGTGATATATAATGTTCCATTCAATTCCCTTAGCCTATGTTTTTGACATTGCAATATATATGGGCAGTTATTAGCCTGTGGGTGATTATTCTGGGCTGCTTTATCTTCACTTACCCAAATTATAAGTCTATTGCTTTTCCTTTAAATTTTTTTCTTTGCATTAAAGACATTGGAAGAAGCATGGCATTATAGAGTTACAGAATCAGAGAGTAGAAGTTGTCAAAGTAAAGAACATAGGGAGCTCAGCTCAGTGCTCTGTGACAACTTCAAGGGATGGAATGGGAGGTGGTGAGAGGGAGAGGAGAGATGTATACATATAGCTGATTTGTGTTACACACCAGAAACCAGTACAATATTGTAAAGCAATTATCCTCCAATTAAGAAAAAAGCAGTCGTGATAAATTGATTAAACTTAAGTAAATGGATCCTAGGAAGCCAGAGCACCATATCCCCTGCATGATGGTGATATTTACCTAACATCTACTTCATTCTGTCTGAGATTTTTCATTCTTCTCTGTTCATCTATTTCTTTGACATTGTATCAATTAGACATGCATTTGAGTTACCAAATCTTCACTTAAATATACCCTGAAAAGTAATAAAACACTAAAGTAGAGAGGATGTTTTATATAACCATTTTCTTGACTTAGGAATAGGCAATATAGTGGGTAAGAATAGTGTTCTTACCACCAGCTAACATTTGCCAAATGTGTATAATATATCATGTACTGGACCTGAATCTTCCCCACTTAGGGACTTCCTGCATTGCAGGCGGATTCTTTACTGTTGAAGCCACCAGGGAAGCCCCTTTCAACATTTGCCGAGTGTGTACAATATGTCATGTATTGGACTATCTTACTGAAAACCCACAAAATCATATGGGGTAGTAAAATTGTCCCCATTTCACAGATGGTTAAGCCAAGGATCAGTATGTTGATAGTTTCCAATGGTCACACAGTGCTAATAAATAATAGAGACAGGATTCAAATAAAAGTCTAATGTAAATACCATGCTCTTAACTGCTACAAAATCTTGATATTTTTAGACAGCAAGAGTTGATTGAAGTCAGTTTGAAAGTATCACTTTTTTTAGGCTGTGTATAATTATATGAACTTGAATTCTGCAATTTTAGCTTAATATAAACAAATATTTTCCACATCATTAAAAATCTTAAGTGACTTTAATTGATGCCTATTTTAGTTCTCTATTGCTGTTGTAACAAATTGCCATATACTTTGTGGCTTAAAACAATACACTCTTATTATCTTCTAGTTCTGAGAGTCAGAAGTTCAACACTGGTGTTATGGGGATAAAATGAAGGTATTGGCAGGGCTACACTTTTTTTTTCCTGGATGCTCCAGATTTTTTTTTTCCTTGCCTTTTCCATCTTGCAGAGACTGCCGTAATCCCTGCCTCATGGCTATGCTTCATTTTCAAATCCAGCAGCAGTGGGTTAAGCCCTTCCCACATTACATCACCCTGATCTATATCTCTGCCTCCCTCTTGTACTTTTCAGAACATTTGTGTAAACATCAGTAATCCAGAATAACCTTCCTATTTTAGGGCCAGCAGATTAGCCACCTTATTTCCATCTGCACACTTAATTCTCTTTTCCACATAACCTAAGCACAGGTTCCAGTACTTAGGACATAAACATCTTGGGAGTGGGAGAGGGAGGTAGTGGGCGACTATATTGCCTACCACAATGTCTAATATCATATTTTAGAACAATGTCCTAGTGCCTTATGCTGCCAGGATCATATCTCTGAATATGTTGTTAACATTGATATTATTTACTTAGTTTATCAAGGAAATAATAATACTTTTATGAACACTGAGGTTATATGTACCTAAATAGTAAGAAATCACATGTATTATGTATTACTTAACCTATGACAAATTTCCCAATTCTTGAGCTCTTAATTTTGTTTCATGGGTATTTAAGATATTTTTGAAGATATTTCTAAGATATTTCTTCAGGATATGTAAATATATTTATGCTTATTTTACACATAAAAGATTAATTATTGATGTGTAATTCATGGTTATAATTATTTCTCACTGAAAATATAGAAAAGTACTATTTTTTCAGTCTTCTAGCATTTCATAAGAGAAATATGAGGCTAGAACAATAGAAGTCTTGTAGGGTTGAGTCCTTAATCTGTGATATGTGATGGCATCTTTGGGTGGAGGGTGTAAAGAGTTGAGTTGAATTGTAGGACACCCAGCTGGTATTGATATATTGTTTGGTAGCTGTGGAACCACTCCCTGCCCCATGCCCAACACACACATGTTGGAATTGGGTGCAGAATGTTTTACCATGAAACAGCTTCCAGGATGCATTTTTTAGTAAAAGTAATCAAGGTGCTAAAGAGTGCTGTATTATGGTCACATGGTATAAGGCCATGTGTAATATATTATAGTACATAGAATTTTTCTAAATCCATATGTAAAAACCAGCCAACTTAAATATTTCTGGGAGAGGTGTCATTGTAATGGGAAGTCTGGGCTGAGAGGGAGGCTGACTTCTTACTCTAATTAGTTTATATTATTTGAATTTTAACATGTACCTATATCATTTTTCAAAGTAGTTTATCCAAAAGGGCTTCTCCCTACTTATAAGCAAACTGTCATCCAGAACTTTTGCAATAATTTACATTCCCATGAGAAGTTTGTCTTTCCCTGGAATAATCTAGAATGTAGATTTCAGATCCCATTCACCTCTCTCCTCTGCATATGTGTAAAAACATACCTAATCAGTTATGACACATATGAGTATGTACGTGGACATTTATATACTCCAAAGTTATACTTCTTAAAAAAATTCAAAGAATATATAGTATCTGGCAATAAGAACCTAGGGTAAGAGAGGGGCACGAATAGTGTATTTCGCACTGTACTTATAACTTTAATGTGTAAAGCCTTAGCATCGGGCATTAACTGAATATATTGAAAAGTAAAGTGTTGATGGGAGGTTTTCATGATAATAGGGACATTACATTCTTTCTAATATTACAGTGGAATCAAATCAAATTCAACTAAAACAATACTATGAACTATTAGACCAAGTGGGCTGCATTATGGTTCCTGGTTGTAGAATATGAGGAAAATATAGTTTCCTCGCTTCAGTCATGTCCGACTCTGTGCGACCCCATAGACGGCATAGAGCCCACCAGGCTCCCCCGTCCCTGGGACTCTCCAGGCAAGAACACTGGAGTGGGTTGCCATTTCCTTCTCCAATGCATGAAAGTGAAACGTGAAAGTGAAGTCGCTCAGTCGTGTCCGACCCTTAGCGACCCCATGGACTGCAGCCTTCCAGGCTCCTCCGTCCACGGGATTTTCCAGGCAAGAGTACTGGAGTGGCGTGCCATTGCCTTCTCCATATTGATATTTATCTCTGTTTTCTGTAATAAACATGAAATTCATTGTCATCACAGAAATTATTTAAAGCAACGTATACACAGTCAGGGAATGACAGTCCAATACTGAACAAGGGCTTTCGCCTTTTAGAGATGAGCCATCAGTGGTGGTTTCCATTCTGGTTTAATAGCCCTACTTTTTTGATGTTTTATGCATTTTCCTTTTCATGTGTTTTCACAGCAGGCTAGTTGGAAGTTGCCGGATGCTCATGAGTTTTTGCTAACTACCACCTGCTCTAAGATGAATCCTTCTATTTCAGAACAGGAATGGTGACTTGTATTTTTGAATGATGTGCAATAAGTTGAATGTGTTCTGTAATAAAGGATAATTCATCATGGGATAATGCTCACCTTACCTGAACTGCCCACTTTGGGTTCCAGGGTCAAGGCAGCTATAGTAGTCAGGTCGAGTCCATCCAGCTTATTATACTTCTCTTCTATAATAAAACTCAGATTTATTTAACTCCAGATTTTGTGAAGTATATTAATGTTATAGACCTGCACAGACGGTTAACAGGGAATTGAGGACTAAACATATATTTATGTAAGTGTTGGTGGAATTTGACATGAACATTCAATTATATCTTACCGACACTTATTAAAAGCATTTTAGCTAAGGGGTGCCTTTTACTTTTCCTTCTTCTCTTGTTTTGGTCCGTTTACATTTCTTTTCTTGCTTTGTTTCAGTTTTGTTGGTCTTGTATTATTGTACAACAATAATGAGATCTGAGATGCCCCTTCCTTATATAAATATTTTTGTTATCCTTTTATTAAAATTCTAGATTTCTACATCTACAATTAATTAAAATTCACTTTGAATGTTATATCTTCAGGAATTACTCTCTTAGGATAAGCTTCCCTCTAGTATGTGCTGTAAAATCCCTGCCTCTAGCTATTCATTAATACTGCCAGATTCCTTCTTCACATAGTCCTGAAGCTTCCCGAGCATCTCTGAATCCCGAGCGTCTCTAAATTTTCTCTGCTGCTAGCTCTATGTTCTATATGCCTTTTGGTGCAAGCCTTTTGCTGAAATGTGTTCACCATGACCCTTTGGGAAACTATCAAACTTACCGTTTGCTGCAGCTGGAAATTAAAAGCTTATGTGCGGTATTAGGGCTGCTACGTACAGTTGGGCCAGTCGTGCACCATGTAACGCTGCTGCTGCTGCTGCTAAGTCACCTCAGTCGTGTCCGACTCTGTGCGACCCCATAGACGGCAGCCCACCAGGCCCCCCCGTCCCTGGGATTCTCCAGGCAAGAACACTGGAGTGGGTTGCCATTTCCTTCTCCAGTGCATGAAAGTCAAAAGTGAAAGTGAAGTCGCTCAGTCGTGTCCGACTGTTCGCGACCCCATGCTAGAGGAAGCTATTCATAACATAGACCTCAGTGATGTGGAGGTTTTGCGGGACAGTTTTTGAGAGATGATAGGAAAGTGTTTTGATGGAACAGGATTAATACATTCTGACAATATTCTGAAATATGACATTCTTAAGGAAGAGACAGCTTTTTAAAATGTGAACAAAGGACCGTATGACTTAGCATTGAGCCTAGCTGGTATCACAAAGAACCTGGAGATTCTATTCACTCAAATACCTTTGGGTAGACAAACAGAGTGGTTATGAGAATGCTTTTTGGAGTCAGAAAGACCTGACTCAAATACTGATTTTTTTTTCACTTTCTGGCTATGTGACATTGGGAAACATATTAATATTTAACCTCTCAGAAATTTGGTTTCCTCACCTGGAAGAATGGGCATGGATAATAAAATCTTCTTGGATTAAAACATTAAATTGCTCTTGAAAAATTAGCATACACTGGTAAAAATGGACAATGACCTGAAAGATACTGGGCCAGCCAACTGAGGGACTGAGGGATAGATTTTATTATATGCATATATGTGGTATATAATTAATTTTAAAATGATACTATAGAGATAGAGGACTTAGCAGAGTGCCTAGCAGGTGATGTACATGTAAGGGTAACTCTCAGATACAAATTCATGGAAGTGCAGAACATTGGCCCAAATGGCCAGAACTGCTTGGCGAGCAGAGAGATAGAATTCAATAGTGACAAACCATGAGTGGGGGTGTTAGCACCCTCTATATGGGTGCATCTTGTGGAGTCAGCTGTTATAAACATGGGCAGAGTCCTCTGCTTTCTTTAGGCAAAAAATAAGAGTTGCTCAATGCTTTCTCCAGAGCACTTCCCAGAAAATGATAAACTGTATGAAATCCAGGTGAGGATGCACACTTAAGAAAAATCTCAGAAACTGCCATGTGAGAAGTTATAAAATTCAACTCTGGTGAATTTACCTAAACTGAATTTATAACTCTTCCTGCGTGTGAAATAACAAGGTACTGAAAAGATACCAGCAAGAAGGAGTGATAGAAAGGTACAGGGACTTACCTCAAGTGGAATCATTTAATTGTGATGTTACATGAGTTGCTCTGAACTTTCAGCGGCCAGGAGAAGATGTAGGAATGTATCTAGCAAACAACATGTTAATCCCAAAATACCCACAGAAGTTATTGAGGCAGAAGAGCTGAATGAGAGCAGATGTGGAAATTGGGAAAGAGAAACTGGATGAGGCATAGCTTGAATGTGACTATATAAATGTGTATATAAAAGTACATCTTTCCAGAGTTGGCTTGTTTTACTCTTTTAGTGTTTGTAATACTGTGCACTTTTCTCTCCTAATTTCTCAAAACCATTTCTTTTCATGGACCATCAGAGAAGGGCTAGAAACCAGAAAGAAATGTTCAGTCACAGCCTGATGTGGTTCCAGGGAACCTTTTAGAATTAGACACACAGGAATATTTGTGTGATGGCTTAGATTTCTAGAAGCAGACACGGAGATGGATTTGGATATAAAATCTTTATTAATGAGCAGCACCTGTGAAGGAAAGGAAATGGGAGGGAGTTTGAGCAGAGGGAGGAACTGAATAATGATGGAGCTCCATCAAGCCTTAGGCAGCCTCTAGGAAGTCTGGCAGTGAGACCTGCCCGATGGAGTTGTGCCAAGTTGGTCTGTAGTGTCCAGGCCTTTGTAGCCCACTTTGCTCAGTCACGGGATGGAAGCTGCCTTTCTCTCCTATTGCCCTGCACTCAAGGGCAAGGCCTTAGGCAAAGCAGCTTTCTGTGGCTGAGCTAACCCAGAAGCAACTGAATATAGGAGAATATCTGTTGGCTACATTTCTTCAGCCAGACATGTCTTCAGTTGATGGGCAGTCTGAGTGGTGCAGGTTCACGCCAATCCCTCTTAGATGAGTGTTCTACAGTGGAGTTGATAGACAAAAACCCAGCCAAATGCTGCCCTTGTGTAAATCTTGGCCGTTATCAATTTTCCACTCCCATGGAAACCTCATTTATTTTCTTTTGTAAGCTCAACAAAGATCCGATAGTATCAATCTGAACTACGTAGGCTTCTAAGTATCTACCAGGTATATATGACCCATATTTCCCACCCAAATTTAGACAGACATGGCAGCATGTTCATTTCTCTAATATCATCCTGTTTATTGTCTCTGCTGCTGCTAAGTCACTTCAGTCATGTCCGACTCTGTGTGACCCCATAGACGGCATCCCACCAGGCTCCCCCATCCCTGGGATTCTCCAGGCAAGAACACTGGAGTGGGTTGCCATTTCCTTCTCCAATGCATGAAAGTGGAAAGTGAAAGTGAAGTCGCTCAGTCGTGTCCGACTCCTAGCAACCCCATGGACTGCAGCCCACCAGGCCCTTCTGTCCATGGGATTTTCCAGGCAAGAGTACTGGAGTGGGGTGCCATCACCTTTTCTGGCTTATTGTCTCTACAGTTCCTTATTTATTTCCTTTTATTATGTAGAGAGTTTGCAGTAAAAGAAAGGTAATGCTCTCTATGGCATTTTTAAAATATGTTTGAAGAATAACAGAATATATTATATAGATTATGATAGATAATACTGGTCCAGAAAATCCTAAGAAGTGTTATAGACTTGAAATCTAAACTTTGAGTAAATTTTAAACAATTCTTTATGTTTCATATTTTAATAAACATTTCTCTAAATAATATCTGAAGGGTATATTGCCTAAAATGAAGGCCTGTTTCCCTGATAAAAATAAAAGTTCTCTGTTTTTATTTCTTAATAAACCAAAGTTTACACCTAACATCCCTACTTTAATGTCCCCAATTTAGCAAATACAGTTTATTTTGAAAAAATAGAGAGATCACTGACCGCTGGGATGTTGACCGCTTTTTTCTTGGCTTTCTTCAATCACAGTTTTGATATTCCCTTGACCATTCCAAACCTTGATGAGACCCATCAGTCAGGAGTTTTACGGGAGTAGGCAAGCATGAAATTAATTTTCTAAAGTGAGGTAGCTTACAGATGCCAGAAGCTCATAACTCAGTAATACTGGTAAATCTCTAAATTAGTTCTTTAGCTGCTAGGTTGTTTTTGTTGTTGCTATTATTTCTCTTATGACTTAACTGGGTGAATTTTTTCAGTTTTTGTTTTCTTATGTAGAAGGAGTGGCTTACACATTTTCAGACAAGGAAGTTACTTTCCATTTGTGTGTGAATCCTTTAGCTATATTATTTTCCTGTAAGGCCTAGTTATCCAGGCATGCACCAATTTTTTAATGTTAATAGGAGGCATTTCCTTTCACATTGCATTTTTCCTTTTATTCTGATTCTGTGAAAGCTAGTACTATGTACAGTTGGTAGCTCCATAACAGTATTCTCTAAGGAATATAAATTCTGATCTCTGTGTAAAATCAGGGAGGAGTCCAAGTTGAGGGATTGTAATATTTTAGATACTGTTCTCATTTACAGATAAACAGATTTTGATGACTATATTAAAATCTGTGATTTTTAGTTCTATAACCATTCAAAATATAACTTCTACTGTGGGCTTCCCTGGTGGCTCAGATGGTAAAGAATCTGCCTGTAATGCAGGAGACCTGGGTTCAATCCCTGGGTTGGGAAGATCCCCTGGAGAAGTGAATGGACTCACTCCAGTATTCTGGCCTGGAAAATTCCATGAACAGAGGAGTCTGGCATGCTACAGTCCATGGGGTTGCAAAGAGTCGGACACAACTGATCGACTTTCACTTTCATGTGTGTATTAACCTGAATATATTATACTATTACATACGTGTGTATGCTCAGTTGTGACCAACTCTTTGCGGCCCTATGGAGTATAGCCCACCAGGCTCCTCTATACGTGAGTTTATTCCTGGTAAGAATACTGGAGAGGGTTGCCATTTCCTCCTCCAGGGAATCTTTCTGACCCAGATATTGAATCCATTTCTCCTGTATATCCTGCACTGGCAGGCCGATTTTGTACCACTGAGCCACCTGGAAATTCCCACTATTATATATACCACTAGTAAATATACTACTATTCCAGTTCCTACAATGTAATTGTTATGATTATAAATGAGTCCCAGCCAATTATCTAGAATAGTGATTGTAGATTGTGTATATATGTACAGAAAATTCCCCAGTGATTTTTGGGTATAATAGCTCGTTTAGAGGTATTAGTCAAGTGTCTTACTGTGAATTCCCTTTCCTGTCTTGATTTGCATCCAATTAGCTTTGAAGCCGGAGAAGGCAATGGCAACCCACTCCAGTACTCTTGCCTGGAAAATCCCATGGATGAAGGAGCCTGGTAGGCTGCAGTCCATGGGGTCGCTGAGGGTTGGACACAACTGAGTGACTTCACTTTCAGTTTTCACTTTCATGCATTGGAGAAGGAAATGGCAACCCACTCCTGTGTTCTTGCCTGGAGAATCCCGGGGACAGGAGAGCCTGTTGGGTTGCCATCTACAGGGTTGCACAGAGTCGGACACGACAGAAGTGACTTAGCAGCAGCAGCAGCAGCAGCAGCTTTGAAGCACTGATAGATATTTTATATAGTATACTATAGTCTCATGACCACAAGTCAGAAGCAAACCAAGTTGCAAGTATAACTCTCTGCACTAATAATTTTAAATGAATCCCCTGGTACTCTTTTTAAAACACTATCATCTCCCTTTGTACTTTAGGAGTTTATGGAGCCTAGGAGATATGTGACTCTCTGGTTCAAGTTAATCTCTCAAAGAGTCCATTGGGTCATCAACCCTAAGTTCAGTTCTCCAGTTTCTTTAGTCTGTAATTGGGATGGAGAGATTTAGAGTTGTAAGAATCTTCCCATTTATCCCAAGATGTGTTAAATAAGAACAAAACAGAAGATCCAAGTGAAGGTCCTAGTATTATATTCCTCTACCTAGGTCATGGTAACAAATTAGAAGCGATATTACATCCAGTCAGATGGCAGAGATTAATGCCATCTTTGGTAGATTTACATGATTTAGTATTAAGGTCTCCATCATATCACAATTTTCAAAATAACAAGTATTTATTTCCAAAACAAAGAACAAGCTTGCATCTGTTGCAAAAACGTCTAGCACTTGCAAATTTCTTTGAATTCTGAGGACTGCATATACCACACTTGAGAAGATAGCTTTAAACTATGTATTACTGCCTTGAAAAGTTGTGTGCTCTGAATGAGTACAGGAGGAAAAGGGTTTTGCAGCAGATCCAGACTATAATATGTGTAGCCTTATCAATTAGACCATATGACCCAGATCATCTCAAGTTGCTATCGGTGATCATGAGACAAGAATGTCTTGTTGGAAGTTTTGAAATTCTACACTCCTCAAAAGAACTGAACTATAGTTAATATAAATTTTTTCATGTTCCTGAAAGAAGACCATGCCAGCAGTGGCAAAAATTATTCCTCATGTAAAAAAGTAGATCCTGAAATGCTACTGGAATCTAGTAGAGACTGAAAGCACAAGTATGAGACAAAAAAATAATTCTGCATTTGAAGTCTCCCATCTTTAGCTGAATATGAAAGTCAAGTCATAAGGCTTGACTGACAGAGCATCAACTCATTACACAAGTGAAATAGTGCATACATATTTGGTCCTGAGACAGTCCAGTGGACACAGGTTAGATTAGGTGACTCATGTACCTATGTCACTAGCCTCTGTTGCATCTACTTTTTAGATCATACTATGGCCCTATAATATTTTATGTATGACCAGATGATGGAAAAGTAGGAAAAAAATTTCCTGGTTCATGAATGACATTGTTCAATCCTAAGGTACAAGAAAAAAATGGTGCATGAATGCTCAGAGTATCACAAAGAGGTAGCCCTCCAAATCTGTGATTAGGAGTAAACTTCCCAGTAGATAGAGTTATGACCAGTGCACCCAGTCATCAACTTTGGAGGGAGAGCAGCCTGAGAGAACTCCTAAGGAGTTCTGATCATCTTGGCATACTGGTCAGAGGCCAGAAAGACTACTAGAAATTAGAGATTACATAGCCTGGCTGGGAAACATGTGGATGATCCTATGGAATTGAGGACAGATACGTCATCTCATGTCAGGGAGGACTGCTCACTGAGGAGACCCTCAAAACTATCCAGGAGAGGTCATCCAGCCTCTGTGTTCAGCTATCCAAGTACCTGAAAAATGGATCAATAATGCTCTAGCCATTGTGATCAGGGATGGTTATTTTGGACACCTCAGTGGAAAAATCTTTCTCAGTGAGACTTCTCTAGCTTTTACTTCTATTTGACTTTCAAATCCTTGGTGACAAGTTAACTGCATTAAATCCATTCCTTACTAGAGTTGAGAATTCATTTTGACGTACGTTAACAGTTTGTGGGTTTGGTTTTGCCTTTCTTGACTAGAGTCCCTAAGTATAGCACCAACATCCAAGAGTTTATAGAGTGCCTTATTTATCATCCTCTTATGATCTCATCAGAGAAGGCAATGGCACCCCACTCCAGTACTCTTGCCTGGAAAACCCCATGGATGGAGGAGCCTGGAAGGCTGCGGTCCATGGGGTCGCGGAGAGTCGGACACGACTGAGCGACTTCACTTTCACTTTTCACTTTCATACATTGGAGAAGGAAATGGCAACCCACTCCAGTGTTCTTGCCTGGAGAATCCCAGGGACGGGGAGCCTGATGGGCTGCCATCTATGGAGTCGCGCAGAATCGGACATGACTGAAGTGACTTCACTCACTTATGATCTCATATAACATTGTCCTTTATACACAGGACAAAAAAAAATAGAAAAAGAACCTTCACTGACAGGGAGGTGGACAGTTGGCAAATTAACATGGTAATATTCCAGTAGTTCTCAGCATCACAGAATGTGCCAATTGAGGGAAGACACCTTGCCGTTTAGGGCTTTCCAGGTGGCTCAGTGGTAAAGAATCTGCCTGCCAATGCAGGCATCTCAAGAGATGGAGCTTCAATCCCTGAATTGGGAAGATCCCCTAGAGTAGGAAATTGCAACCTATTCCAGTATTCTTGCTTGGGATATCCCATGGTTAGAGGAGCCAGGCAGGCTACAGTCCATGGGGTCACAAACAGTCGGACAGGACTGAGCAACTGAACACACACACAGGCACCCTGAAGTTTGAACTGATGCATTTCAAGTTCATCATTTCATGGTGCTGTATCCCATGTAGGTCCATGTATGTATAACAATTGTCCAGGTCACAAAGCATGGATCTAGCAGTGGCCCCCTACCACCCTGTCCCCTAGTGACCCAACTGGTCAACTTGTAATTCCCATCAGCACTGTTAGGTTTACCAGGCTACAGTCCCCTATTCCCAAGGTGGATACTTCCACCAGGAGATACAACAAGATTTCAACTAGCCATAATATGATTGCCACCTGCATCAATCCTCTCCTCCCTTGCCTTCTTCTCTACTTCCTTTTTTTTTTTTTCTCTCTTAATGAAGAACTGTGAGAAGTTACCATTCTGGAGGGATCAATGCCAGGATGTACTGGCACATGTGGATCCGTGCAGTGTAGCAGATCCTTATCCTCTCACCCTGAATCTTCAGGTCTCACTTCCAACCCCCATAATGAGCATTTTATTGCTGAGGGTTTTTCATGTTGTGAGAGACTTCTTTGACACTCTCAAGTCTACTTTGCCACCATTATGGCACATTGGGAATGCTAAGAACTTGAAAACACCTAGGAACAGCTCTGAATCAATGAGAGTCCTGTGACAGTTGGAGAGGATGGAAGTAGGATGTCCCACTTCCTTGCCATTCAGGGGGGATAGTTTGGAATCAGGTGTCATAGACTGGGTTCCTAAATTCCCCAATCAAAGAAAGGTCAAAGAGCCAATTGACAGTGTTCACTTTGTACTTTGTCTTCTCTGGTTTCACTTCTTTACTCCTCTACCGCTTGCTGTTCAGTCACTAAGTCACATCCTACTATTTGCAGCCCCATGGACAGCAGTACGCCAGTATCTCTGGTATTCAGTATCTCTGGGAGTTTGTTCATGTTCATTGAGTCAGTGAGGCTATCTAACCATCTAATCCTCTGCTGACCTGTTCTTTTGCCTTCAATCTTTCCTAGTGAATCAGCACTTCACATCAGGTATCCAAAGTATTGGAGTTTCAGCTTCAGCCTCAATCCTTCCAATGGATATTCAGGGTTGATTTCCTTTAGGATTGACTGGTTTCATCTTCTTGCTGTGCAAGGGACTTGAAGAGACTTCTCCAACACCACAGTTCAAAAGCATCAATTCTTTGGCACTTGGCCTTCTTTATGGTCCAACTCTCACATCTGTACATGACTAATGGAAAAACCATATCTTTGACTATATAGAACTTTGTCAATAAAATGATGTCTTTGCCTTTTAATGTATTGTCCAGTTTTGTCATAGTTTTCTTACCAAGGAGTAAGCTGCTTTTAATTTCATGGCTACAGTCACCATCAGCAGTGATTTTGGAGTCCCCCAGAATGAAATCTGTCACTGTTTCCACTTTTCCCCCTGCAAGAGAGTTCCAGAAAAACATCTACTTCTGCTTTATTGACTATGCCAAAGCCTTTGACTGTGTGGATCACAATAAACTGTGGAAAGTTCTGAAAGAGATGGGAATACCAGACCACCTGACCTGCCTCTTGAGAAATTTGTATGCAGGTCAGGAAGCACCAGTTAGAACTGGACATGGAACAACAGACTGGTTCCAAATAGGAAAAGGAGTACATCAAGGCTGTATATTGTGACCCTGCTTATTTAACTTTTATGCAGAGTACATCATGAGAAACGCTGGGCTGGAAGAAGCACAAGCTGGAATCAAGATTGCCAGGAGAAATATCAATAACATCAGATATGCAGATGACACCACCCTTATGGCAGAAAGTGAAGAGGAACTAAAAAGCCTCTTGATGAAAGTGAAAGTGGAGAGTGAAAAAGTTGGCTTAAAGCTCAACATTCAGAAAACAAGGATCATGGCATCCAGTCCCATCACTACATGACTTTATTTTTTTGGGCTCCAAAATCACTGCAGATGGTGACTGCAGCCATGAAATTAAAAGACGCTTACTCCGTGGAAGAAAAGTTATCACCAACCTACATAGCATATTCGAAAGCAGAGACATTACTTTGCCAACTAAGGTCCGTCTAAACAAGGCTATGGTTTTTCCTGTGGTCATGTATGGATGTGAGAGCTGGACTGTGAAGAAAGCTCAGCACTGAAGAAATGATGCTTTTGAACTGTAGTGTTGGAGAAGACTCTTGAGAGTCCCTTGGACTGCAAGGAGATCCAACCAGTCCATTCTGAAGGAGATCAGCCCTGGGATTTCTTTGGAAGGAATGATGCTAAAGCTGAAACTCCAGTACTTTGACCACCTCATGCAAAGAATTAACTCATTGGAAAAGACTCTGATGCTGAGAGGGATTGAGGGCAGGAGGAGAAGGGGACAACAGAGGATGAGATGGCTGGATGGCATCACTGACTCGATGGACGTGAGTCTGAGTGAACTCCAGGAGTTGGTGATAGACAGGGAGGCCTGGCGTGCTGCAATTCATGGGGTCGCAAAGAGTCGGACGTGACTGAGCGACTGAACTGAACTGAACTGAACTGATGGGACTAGATGCCATTATCTAAGTTTTCTGAATGTTGAGTTTGAAACCAGCTTTTTCACTGTTCTCTTTCACACTCATCAAGACGCTCTTTGGTTCCTCTTCACTTTACTCCATTAGAGTAGTATTATCTGCATCTGAAAAAGTGAAAGTGAAGTTGCACAGTCATGTTTGACTCTTTGCAACCCCATGGAGCCCTTTCAGGCTCTGCTATCCATGGGATTCTCCAGGCAAGAATACTGGAGTGGGCTGCCATTTCCTTCTCTAGGGGATCTTCCCAACCCATGGATCAAACCCAGGTCTCCTGCATTGTAGACAGACGCTTTATTGTCTGAGCCACTAGGGATGCCCCATAGTTATTGATATTTCTCCTAGAAATCTTGATTCTGGCTTGTGATTCATCCAGCCCAGCATTTTTCTGGGCTTAATAAGTTAAACAAACAGGGTGACAATATACAGCCTTGACATACTCCTTTTCCAATTTTGTCCCAGTCATTTTTTCCATGTAAGGTTCTAACTGTTGCTTCTTGACCCACATACAGTTTCTTAGGAGATAGGTAAGGTGGTCTGGTATTGCCATCTCAAGAATTTTCCACAGTTTGTTGTGATCCACACAGTTAAAGGCTTCAGCATAGTCATTCAAGCTGAAATAGATTTTTTAAAGAATTCCCTTGCTTTTTCTATGACCCAAAAAAATGTCAGCAATTTGGTCTTTGGTTCCTCTACATTTTCTAAATCCAGCTTGTACATCTGGAATTTCTTGGTACACGTATTGAAGCCTAAGTTGAAGAATTTTGAACATTACCTTGACAGCATGTGAAATAAGCACAATTGTGAGGTAGTTTGTGCATTCTTTGGCTTTGCCCTTCTTCAGGATTGGAATGAAAGTTGACTTTTTCCAGTCCTATGGCCACTGCTGACTTTTCCAAATTTGTTGGCATATTGAGTGGAGCACTCTTGCAGCAGCATCTTTTAGGATTTGAAATAGTTAAGCTGGAATTCCATCACCTCCACTGGCTTTGTTTGTTGTAATGCTTCCTAAGGCCCATTTGACTTTACACTCCAGGATGTCTGGCTCTAGGTGAGTGAGCATACATACCACCGTGGTTATCCTGGTCATTAACACCTTTTTTGTATAGTTCTGTGTATTCTTGCCAGTTCTTCTTAACCTCTCTGCCTCTGTTAGGTCCTTATAATTTCTGTCCTGTATGGTCCCCATCTTTGCATGAAATATTCCCTTGCTATCTCTTAATTTCCTTGAAGAGATCTCTAGTCTTTCCTATTCTATTTTTTTCCTCTACCTCATTGCATTGTTCACTTAAAAAGTCTTTCTTATCTCTCCTTGCTATTCTGTGGAACTCTGCATTCAATTGGATATATCCTTCCCTTTCTCCCCTACTTTTTGCTTCTCTTCTTCCTCAGCTACTTGTAAAGCTTCATCAGACAACTACTTTTCCTTCTTGTAATTCATTTTCTTTGGGATTGTTTTGATCACTGCCTCCTGTACAGTGTTATGAACCTCTGTCAATAGTTCTTCAGGCATTCTATCTACTCAGTCTAATCCCTTGAATCTATTTGCCACTCCCACTGTGTAATAATAAGGGATTTGATTTAGGTCATACCTGAATGGCCTAGTGGTTTTCCTGACTCTTCAATTTAAGTCTGAATTTGGCAATAAGGATTTCATGATCTGAGCCACAGTCAGCTTCCAGTCTTGTTTTCACTGTCTAGAGCTTCTCCATCTTTGGCTGCAAAGAATATAATTAATCTGATTTTGGTATTGAACATCCGGTGATGTCCATGTATAAAGTCATCTGTTGTGTTGGAAAAGGATGTTTGTTATGACTAGTGTGTTCTCTTGACAAAACTTTTAGCCTTTGCCCTGCTTCATTTTGTACTTCAGGGTCAGACTTGCCTGTAACTCCAGGTATCTCTTGATTTCCTACTTTGCATTCCAATCTCCTATGATGAAAAGGACATCTTTTTTTGATATGAGTTATAGAAGGTCTTGTAAGTCTTCATAGAACCGGTCAACTTAAGCTTCTTTGGCATCAGTGGTTGAGGGATAGGCTTGAATTACTCTGGTACCAAATGGTTTGCCTTGGAAATGAACTGAAATCATTCTGTTGTTTTTGAGATTGCACCCAAGTACTGCATTTCAGACTCTTGTTGACTATGAGGGCTACTCAGTTTCTTCTAATGGATTCTTGCCCACGTTAATAGATAATGGTGGTCATCTGAATTAAATTTGCCCATTCTGGGCCATTTTAGTTCACTGATTCCTAAAATGTTGATGTTCACTCTTGCCACCTCCTGTTTGACCACTTCCAATTTACCTTGATTCATGGACCTAACATTCCAGGTTCCTATACAATATTGTTCTTTACAGCACTGGACTTTACTTTCTCTTTACCTTCAAAATAAGCTGTTACTATCCAGATGTTTCTCGATCATAAAAAGAAACAAAATTGTGCCATTTGCATAGAAGTGGATGGACCAAGAGACTGTCATATAGAGTGAAGTAAGTCAGAAAAACAGATATAATATCAATTATATGTGAAATCTAGAAAAATGATACAGATGAACTTATTTGCAAAGCAGAAA
This sequence comes from Bos indicus x Bos taurus, assembly GCF_003369695.1. Lineage (NCBI taxonomy): Eukaryota > Metazoa > Chordata > Mammalia > Artiodactyla > Bovidae > Bos > Bos indicus x Bos taurus. The sequence goes on from NC_040087.1 coordinate 58,187,326, forward strand.
TAGACACACAGACATAGAGAACAAATTTGTGGATACCAAGGGGACAAGAAAAGTGGGATGAACTGGGAGATCAGGATTGGCAAGTCGAGTCCGACTCTTTGTGACCCCATGGACTGTAGCATATCAGGCTCCTTAGTCCATGAAATTTTCCAGGCAAGAGTACTGGAGTGGGTTGCCATTTCCTTCTCCAATGTATAGATACTGAGAACCTACTGTAGAGCACAGGAAACTCTATCCAATGCTCTTTGGTGACCCATAATGGAAAGAAAATCCAAAAAAAGAGGAAATATATATATGTGTATATATGTATACACACACATGCTGCTGCTACTGCTAAGTCACTTCAGTCATATCCGACTCTGTGCGACGCCATAGATGGCAACCCAACAGGCTCCCCCATCCCTGGGATTCTCCAGGCAAGAACACTGGAATGGGTTGCCATTTCCTTCTCCAATGCATGAAAGTGAAAAGTGAAAGTGAAGTTGCTCAGGCATGTCTGACTCTTAGCGACCCCATGGACTGCAGCCTACCAGGCCCCTCCATCCATGGGATTTTCCAGGCAAGAGTACCGGAGTGGGGTGCCATTGCCTTCATACATGCATACATATACACACATATAGCTAATTCACTTTGCTACACAGCAGAGATTAACACAACATTGTAATTTGTAATGTAACTATAACTGTTGGTCGAGTAAGAATTAATTTAAAAAGAGACAAAAATGGTTTTTATGTGATGACCTTTGGGAAAATATATCCCTAATAATTTATAGTCATTGCCTCTTCAAATGCTAGTTCATCATTTCCTTCAGGATACTTACCCATCAATATTTCTATATATGAATATGGTATTATTATTATATATTGTGTGATAATATTTTAAGGATATTCAATAAATGTTGCATATAAAATATGAATAAGTGTATATCATATTTAACATAATAAGTAACTATATATGTATATATCAATATTCCTAATATATAATATTCCCTGGAGAAGTAAATGGCAACCCATTCTGGCATTCTTACCTGGGAAAACCCATGGACAGAGGAACATGGAGGGCTACAGTCCATGGAATTGCAAAACAGTCAGATATGACTTATGACTAAAGAAACAACAAAACATATAATATTTAATCAATATATCTAATATCTGATCAAACATATATTCCTAATTTATTGAGGGAGAACAAGTTATAGAATGTTAATTGAATTATTTTTAATATTTTTATGTTCTTAATTTTTTGAAAATTGAATTCTTAATATTCTTAAAAACATATTTTAATATATTCCCAGATATGTAAAACCCCTATTGCTATGATATATTTCCCAATATAATCATTTAATAAGGGGAAACAAGAATTTTTTTATTGTCTGTATTTTTTTGAACAACATGCCAACTGGTTTATTGCACATGACAGTTAATAAACCTTGATTAACTGACTGAAGTTTCATCTGCGGATGTGCTAGTGTCTTCATCCCTGTCAGTCTTCTGAATTTACTGCAGCAGCTGTCCAAACAGGCAGGTTAATCATTGTTGCTGAAATAAAGCAGATTCTATTACAAGTGAATGCTTTAGCTAGTTTAGGTGAAGAGGAATATAAGATGTTAGATTATGATTCAGGGAAAACAGTTGAGAACCTACTGCATTGCATAAACCTCGCTTTCCAATATTTATGTGCCTGTGCTTTCCTCTCATTTAAGATAGACATGACAAATCAAATGTGATTTCTCTGTAAATATGTTTCCTAGTGTTTCAGGTGGAAAATATGTGTCAATGGTTTTTTGAATTTAGACATTAACTTAATTTGGTGATGGTCAGTAACTTAACCATAAAATGATTTTCAACCAATAATTCCATAATTCTAGATTTGAAAATTAATTTAGAAATTTTCTTGGTAAGGCAAATATTAAAAAAAAAAAAATAGCTGCCTCTCTTTTTAAGGGACTTCCCAGGTAGCACTAATGATGAAGAACACACCTACTAATGCAGGAGATGTAAGAGACTAATTCCTGGGCTGGGAAGATCCCCTGGAGAAGGAAATGGCAACCCACTCTGGTATTCTTGCCTGAAAAATCTCATGCACAGAGGAGTCTGGTGGGCTACAGTCTGTAGGGTTGCAGAGTTGGACATGACTGAAGCAACTTAGCAGGCACTTTTTAAAGAAGGTAATTGCTATTAATAAAAAAGACAATAGGAAAAAGAACTCTAAAGTTATGTAGACTAGTAAAAGTTGTGAATGCAAATAGCCTAGACTCTTCAAATAGTATGTAAGAGCATATAGGGAAATGTTACTAGCTAACATCTATTGAGAGGCTTTTACGTGCCAGGTCTTGTGTGGAGCACAATGGTTAGGTAATTTTTCGTTTCCTTAAAATGAACAAAACAGCAGCAACAACAAAACAAAGAGTTACATACTACTCCCATTTTAATGATTGGGTCGTGCAAAATCACAGAGCAACACAGTGGGGTATTGTTATTTAAACTAGGTATTTCTATTTCAGAATCTAGCCTATAAACCACCTTATCACTGTGAATAGACACATGAATACACAGATCTTCCTATGTGTTAACACTTTTTTGCAAAGTGCAGTAGAATCTACCTTTCTCTGATTGAAGAAAATATACACCCAATAGCCTTATAGCCTCAAGTATTACCAAATTTAGGCTGTGTTAGTGTTAGTTGCTCAGTCGTGTCCAACTCTTTGCAACCCCATGGACTGTAGTCTGCCAGGCTTCTCTGTCCATGGAATTCTCCAGGCAAGAATACCGGAGTGGGTGCCATTCCTTTTTCCAGGGGATCTTCCTGACCCAGGGATTGAACCCAGGTCTCCTGCAATGCAGGCAGATTCTTTACCATTGAGCCACCAGGGAAGCCCAAATCCTGCCCAAAGCCAGCTGTAATGCATTCACAGAATTTGTCTGCCAGACTCCCCCTCCTGATACATTGGCAGCTGAGTCTGAGCTCCAGAAAACTCTGTTTCCCCTGGATGCAATTTTAAATGGAAACAGAGTATCCGCACTTTAGAGGTCATGTAAAACTTTGTAAGGGCTCCTTGTACCTCATCTGGTGAATATATCTCTCTTTGAAGTCCACTGCTATTAAATTCACTGTGTATAGTGTTCCTGAAACTATGAAGCTAATTAATGTCAACCAATGCCATGTGTGTAGGTTGCCCTGAGGAATCACCCTCATTTACAGAAAAGAACTAAAATAGGGGTATTTTTGATCATCATCAATTCATTATTTAACAGATACAAATTAACAACTTCTACATATATTCAACCAGGCATTGTTTTGAGAATTGAGGATGAAGCGATCAATGAAGTAATACTTTCCCTGATGGGGTTTATATTTTGAGTGGAAAAAGAGAAGACTTGGCAGGGAATGAAAATGAAGAAATAGCAAAGGGTCATGGTAAAAATTTGGATTTCATTGGGACTGTAATGGAAAGTCATTAGAAGTTTTGAGCAGGGAAGTGGTCAAACATGGAGTGTTTTAAGTACATACCCCTGTATGCTCATGTGACTGAGTTGACTCTCTTGGCCCTAGATAAACAGCTCCCCTATTGCTCCCAAGGAGCCTTCTGTACTGTCATTCTATTACTGCATGCTATGTGAACAAAGCAACAATTGTGACATATACTGACATTAAAGAGGCACTGATATTTGAGGACTTTATTCTCAGGAAAGATAGGTGTACGTTAGTCTAGAGCCTATTTGCAATTCTAACAAGATAGGTTATCTTATTGTGATACTGTAGAAGATTTCAAGCTATAATTTTGTAGAGAAGTGTCATTGAAGCAAGCATGATAAATCTGAATCCAAAGATAAGGAAATTTTGGTTTTGATAATCTGTATAACTGAAGGGGCTTTTTCCCTTCCTGTATTATATGCTAATATGTTTCCTATTCTTAGAATAATGACTGGAACCACATAGATGTTCACTAAACATTTAAAAAAAAATAATAACATGCTAGTGTCATTATCATTATGTATTTCAAAAGATAATGTTGACCATGGATGATTCCACAATTATAAATTGAGTGTTCTGTGCATGTCAGGCAATATGATAAATTGTAAAGATAATATATATTGAGAGAAGACATGCCCCTGTCTTCTAGGAGTTTGAAGTCTAAGTTAAAGAGATTAAACACATGACTATTAACATGATCTAAATATGAATTGGCTTTTACTGAATTTGTTATGTGCTGGGCACTGTGCTATGCATATTTTATGTATTTCCTCTTTCAATCCTTGCTACAGATATAAGGGGATAGTAATGTTGTTATGTTTATTGTGCAAAAGGAAAAAAAAAACAACAACAACAACTGAATTTTAGAGTTTATGTAATTTGACTAAGATCCCCATACTGAAATATAAACCCAGACAGTAACTTGTCTTCTTAACCTAGACACTAATTGTCTCTGAGGAGTCTGTGGTGTCAGGCACTAACTATGATTAGCCTTTAGAAAAGGGAAAGACATCTTATTGTTGGGTCCTCAGGGGAAAATTCATGGAGGAGATGGGCTGATGAACCAATATATAAAGGAGGGAGAAAGTTGTCTCAGAAGCACAGTAGCAGTGCCAAAGTTGAAACAAACAGAAAACGCAGAGCAGGTGGAAAAGAATGTCAAAAGGCAATCGCTCCTTTAAAAGCCCATTTAGGTTTCTGTAATACGTGATCCTGTCCTTTCATGTATATAGTTAGCCTTATATGCCTTAATTTTAATTAATTTTTTAATCTTGACTTTCAAAATCAGAGAAGGGTTTATCTGATAGCATTTTATGGGTTCGTTTCTTTTCCAGATGTCAATTTTTGTAAGAGGGCGTTCAATGCCAGGAAACTGCAGAATTTTCAAATGTATGTTAACCCACCAGAGGAAGCATGGGGTGGGTTGGTGGGGAAAGAAAGAAGGGAGGAGAAAGGAGGAGAAGAAGAGATGAAGTAACAGGAGGGGTAGGGGGACTCATTCTCCCATTTCAACATTAGAAATAGTTCTCAAAGGAAAGGATACACATTATATGCTTAAAGTGAAGCTGGTTCTGTCTCTATTTTTAAAAACATAGAATATTGACATATATATGTATATAAATACATCCGTGTGCATGCTCAGTTGTGTCCAACTGTCTGCAATCCTATGGACTGTAGCCCAGCATGTTCCTCTCTCCATGAGATTCTCCAGGCAAGAATATTGGCATAGATTGCCATGCCCTCCTCCAGGGGATCTTCCTGACCCAGGGATTGAACCCCTGGTGTCCTGTGGCTCCTGCATTGCAGGCAGTTTCTTTAACCACTGAGCCACTTGGGAAGTCAATACTTAGCCCTTTAAAAAAATGTCTACACTTGTGCCCCATCAGTCTTCATGTTGTATGCCACCATCGAGAGGTCTTATCTCCCTGCTGCCTCTCTTTTCCCTTCTTTCTCTCTAGTCTTTTTACCGTCTTCTAATCTCCTATAGAGCAAGAAGAATAAAGCCAATACATTACATGCTGTGAAGATTTTAAATGACAAGATAAATGCCAAGGAAGTTTACCAGTACCGGCAGGGTATTTCCAGATCTTAGGGTTTAAATGCTTTAACCTTTAGATGCGAGTAGCTCTTTATCTCTTGACTGACGTGTGTTCTTTAGTCTTGACTTCTAACAGTTTTTTAGTAAGCATTTTATATTTGTCCCTTAAAGTGTATATGATAATATCTTAGTGTTTGTTCCCTGTTAACTCAAATTCCTTTTTCAAGTTGGAGCTAGACTTTCATAGAGGAAATCACTGAGGAGAATGGACATGCCGATAACTATTTGTATCTGAAAAGTTAGTCCCTCAGTCCTGTCTGACTCTTTGTGACTCCATGCACTGTAGCCTGCCTGCCAGACTCCTCTGTCCATGGAATTCTTCAGGCAAGACTACTAGAGTGGGTTTCCAATCCCTACTCCAGAAGATCTTTCCCAACCCAGGGATTAAACCTGGATCTCCTGCATGGCAGGTGGATTCTTTACTGCCTGAGCCTCTAGGGAAGCCCATTTGTAATTGAAAGTGAAATTGGAGTCATTCAGTCGTGTCCAACTCTTTGTGACCTCATGGACTGTGGTCTACTTGGCTTCTCCATTCATGGGATTTTCCAGGCAATAGTACTGGAGTGGGTTGCCATTTCCTTAACTGAAGTTGGTCCTTATTCCCTTCTGACTTTTAACATCTTTATTTATGCTAGCTTTCACTTGTTATTTCCTAAAAATTACTTTGTCAGTTATAAATTACATTTTGTCCTATAATAGACACCATGGTACAAAGATTAGACACTATATGGATTATTCTTTCACATGAAAGAACTGCAAAGGTAAGCAGTTGATAGTTGACTTGGTAGCTGTGTGCAGCCAATTCAGTCCAAGGTTCCTTCTGTCTTTTTGCTCCATCATCCATAATGAGTCATTTCCACCTGAAAGTTTACAAAATGACTGCCACAGCTTCATCTGTAACATAGAATTTCCAAAAAGGAAAGGAGAGGAAGGGAGGAAAGGCAAAAAAAGGTACAGAATTCCTGTTCCACATTTTATTAAGGAACTTTCTCAACAGAACCACTCAACACTTTGCATAGACTCTTTGACCAGAATTAAGCTTACAGTTATACCATACCAACCTGCAAAGGGATCTTGAAAAATGTCATTTTTTTAATGGACATATTGCCACACTGAATAAAATGAGAAATCTTTGATTAAGAAGGAAAAGGAGAATGAAAGATAGTGTTGGCAGCACCTAGTCCCCAACATAATCATGATTGTCCAAGCTGAAAATGACTTTAGAGATAACTTCAACTAATTCCTTGATATTAGAAATGAGGTCATTTACATGTTAACATTTAATAAATACTTACGGATAGGTAATGTTGCTAAGGACTTGGTTTGCAATATCTTAGTTCATGTTCTTACTATGTCTATGAAGATGGCATAATTACTGACTGTAATTATGTAAGGCACATCAGTCTTAGTCTCCATGTAGGATTCTGAGAATCATAAATATGAAATATTTGTCAGCCTTTAAGCTCTGTGTGAGTAGGATTGAGTACTCCTAACATGTCAAGGATGGTGCTTGATGCATCAGAGACACCCAGTTAATAAATGGAAGTACACATACACTGCTGATGTGGTTTAAAGCAGTTATATCTGAATTCAGAGGGTAGACTTTGAATCACACTTCATTGTCTATTTTTTTCTTCTTCTTTTGGTCAAAATGTTTTGCTTTGCTTTTTATTTATTCATTACATTACACTTTTCCATAATACTTTTTTCCCCCAAATAGTTTGTTTGAAAACCTCATGAAATTAGAATATTCTTTACTGCAAGTGACAGAAACACAGTTTAATGTTAAGCAAAAGAGAAATGTATTGCCAGGATCGCAGGATCTGCAAGGAATCCAAGGATATGAATGTGCTTGATCCTTAGGAACAACCAGAAACTGCTCCAGCAGAGTCAGTGCTCTCTGATTCATATCTGCTCCTTCTTTATTTTCCCCTCTCAGTCTTGTGATTGTTTTGTAATTTTAGGCTTTGCTGGTCTCAAAACAGGTAATTGCAGCACACATACTGTACATCATATCTTCAGTGATTGGAAAGAAAGAGTTTCATGGTTATGTTTACGGAGTTCTTGGGGAAGGACTGTGAATGGCTGAAACTGGGGGAGGTGCCTGCCTCTGGTGAATACATGGAGAGGAAGGGGACTGAGATACCAGAGTTACGCATGTCAACTTGGCTAGACTATCATTCCCAGCTATTCATTTCAACACTGATTCAGGTCTTCTGTGAAGCTATTAATATTTTGTAAATGTGATTAAAGTTTGTAATCAGCTGACTTTAACGGAGATTATGCTAGCTAAGCTAGGTGGACCTGAGGTAGTTGACTTGCAAACCACTAAGGAGTCTCCTTGAGACCTACACTCACAAGCTCTATTTGCTTCTGGACCTATAACCAGACTCAAGTTTTAGTGAGCCCCAAAGAGGGAGGTACAAACTATAACCCTTAAAGCTGTGCACAACACACAAAAAATTGTATCTTTTTCAAATGTATATTGACAGAATGGAGAAGGAAATGGCAACCCACTCTAGTATTCTTGCCTGGAGAATCTCTATGGACAGAGATGTGTGGTGGGCTACAGTCTATGGGATCACAAAGAGTCAGACACTACTGAGCAACTAAGCACATATTGACAGAAATATGGAAAATATATGTGGGAATGGATCCTAAGAATTTAAGATAATAGTGGAAGGAACTTAAAGTTGGATCAGGTTAAATTTTTTGATAGGGCTCACTATGCTGATGTTCTGGATTCAGTATTTCAGCCTGATGGATTAGAAAGGGCTCCACCTCTTAGCTAGTTTTTTTTTTTTTTTTTTAATTTATTTTTTTATTGGATTATAATTGCTTTACATTGTTGTGCTAGTTTCTGTTGTACAACAAAGTCGATGTTCTACATTTGTATGTATACATGTGTCCTTTCCCTCTTAGACCTCCTTCCCACCCTCCCCAGGCCATCACAGTGTACCAAGTTGGGCTCCTTGCACTACACAGCAGCTTCCCACTTGCTATCTTTTAAATGCATTTTTTTTTTAATTGAAGGATAATTGCTTTACAAAATTTTCTTGTTTTCTGTCAAACATCAACATGAATCAACCATAGGTATACATAGCTGTCTATTTTACCCATGGAAGTGTGTATATATGTAATGTTACTCTCCCAATTTGTCCCATCCTCTCCTTCCTACACTGTGTCCACATATCTGTTCTCTATGTATGCTTCTCTATCCCTTCCCTACAAATAGTTTCCTGTACAATTTTTTTTCTAGATTCCATATATATGCATTAATATACAATATTTGTTTTTCTTTCTGACTTCCCTCCCTATGACAGACTCTAGGTTCATCCACATCACTACACATGATATAATTCAGTTTCTTTTATGACTGAGTAATATTCCATTGTCTATATGTACCACATCTTTATCCATTCATCTGTCACTGAACATCTAGATTGCTTCTGTGTCCTGGCTATTGTAAATAGTGCTGCAGTGAACATTGGGGCACATGTATCTTCTTGAAATTATGATTTTCTCAGGGTATAGGTCCAGTAGTGGGATTGCTAGGTCATACGGCAGTTCTATTTTTGGTTTTATAAAGAATCTCCATACTGAAATCCATAGTGGCTGTATCAGTTCATTTTCTCACCAACAGTGCAAGAGAATTCCTTTTTCTCCACACCCTCTCCAGCATTTATTGTTTGTTAATTTTTTGATCATGGCCATTCTGACAAGTGTGAGGTGATACCTCGTTGTAGTTTTGATTTGCATTTCTCAAATGATTAGTGATATCAGCATCTGCCTCTTGGCCATCTGTATATCTTCTTTGAAGAAATGTCTATTTAGGTCTTCCACCCTTTTTTTTTTGATTGGGTTGTTTGTTTGTTTTGGCATAAGCTGCTTGTGTATTTGGAGATTAATCCTTTGTCAGTTGCTTCATTTGCAAAATCTCCTATTCTGAAGAAGTGAAGAAGTGAAGTTGTTCAGTTGTGTCTGACTCTTTGCAGTCCCATGGACTGTAGCCTAGCAGGCTTCTCCATCCATAGGATTTTCCAGGCAAGAGTACTGGATTGGGTTGCCATTTCCTTCTCCAGGGGATCTTCCTGACCCAGGGATCAAACCCAGGTCTCCTGCATTGTAGGCAGACGCTTTACCCTCTGAGCCACCTTTTTGTCTTGTTTATGGTTTTCTTTGCTGTGCAAAAGCGTTTAAGTTTAATTAGGTCCCATTTGTTTATTTTTGGCTAATTTGGGGGCTGAAATCCTACAGTATCATACACCAGAACTGCCCTATCAGTCAAAACTACAAAAGGAAGTGGCTGAAGGCTTAGGGATCTTGGGATATTAGAGTGAATTTATCATGTTAGAACTGCTCCTGTACCCTGAATGGTCCAGAGGAGAAATTTTCCACTAAAACTGAGTAAAACATTGCAAGGAAAGATTCAAAATTGTTGAAAAGCCCATGGTTGCTGTTCTCAGCTTATCATGACTTACAGTGAGAACTGCTGCCATCTAACTGGGTTTCCTAAATGCAATGGGGATACTGTGATTGCAGAATGGCACAGGATATACGATGGTATCTAAGCAGAAAGGGTAAGGTAGATGTGTTTAACTTAATAGACAGTAGAGTCAAAGCAGGTAGAATAATCTGACTTACAGAGAGGTATGATGATTTTAGTCGAATATGGTAACCTTTAACAAGAAATAAAAGAGAAGGCCACTAAATTCTTATTTGATCTGTGTAAAGAGAAGAGTTCTAGGTCAAGTGCATAGAAGTCCAGAATATGGTCCACTGGAGAAGGGAATGGCAAACCACATCAGTATTCTTGCCTTGAGAACCCCATGAACAGTATGAAAAGGCAAAATGATAGGATACTGAAAGAGGAACTCTGCAGGTCGGTAGGTGCCCAATATGCTACTGGAGAGCAGTGGAGAAATAACTCCAGAAGGAATAAAGGGATGGAGCCAAAGCAAAAACAATACCCAGTTGTGGATGTGACTGGTGATAGAAGCAAGGTCTGATGCTGTAAAGAGCAATATTGCACAGGAACCTGGAATGTCAGGTCCATGAATCAGGGCAAATTGGAAGTGGTCAAACAGGAGATGGCAAGAGTAAACGTTGACATTCTAGGAATCAGCGAATTAAAATGGACTGGAATGGGTGAGTTTAATTCAGATGACCATTATATCTACTACTGAGGGCAGGAATCCTTTAGAAGAAATGGAGTAGCCATCATGGTCAACAAAAGAGTCTGAAATGCAGTACTTGGATGCAATCTCAAAAATGACAGAATGATCTCTGTTCATTTCCAAAGCAAACCATTTAATATCACATTAATCCAAGCCTATGCCCCAACCAGTAATGCAGAAGAAGCTGAAGTTGAACTTTTCTATGAAGAACTACAAGACCTTTTAGAACTAACACCCCAAAAAGATATCCTTTTCATTATACGGGACTGGAATGCAAAAGTAGGAAGTCAAGAAACACCTGGAGTAACAGGCAAATTTGGCCTTGGAATATGGAATGAAGCAGGGCAAAGGCTAATAGAGTTTTGCCAAGAGAACACACTGGTCATAGCAAACACCCTCTTCCAACAACACAAGAGAAGACTCTGCACATGGACATCACCAGATGGTCAACACTGAAATCAGATTGATTATATTCTTTGCAGCCAAAGATGGAGAAGCTCTATACAGGCAGCAAAAACAAGACCAGGAGTTGACTGTGGCTCAGACCATGAACACCTTATTGCCAAATTCAGACTTAAATTGAAGAAAGTAGGGAAAACCACTATACCATTCAGGTATGACCTAAATCAAATCCCTTATGATTATACAGTGGAAGTGATAAATAGATTTAAGGGACTAGATCTGATAGGTAGAGTGCCTGATGAACTATGGACGGAGGTTCCTGATATTGTACAGGAGACAGGGATCAAGACAATCATCATGGAAAAGAAATGCAAAAAAGTAAAATGGCTGTCTGGGGAGGCCTTAAAAATAGTTGTGAAAAGAAGAGAAATGAAAAGCAAAGGAGAAAAGGAAAGATATAAGCATCTGAATGCAGAGTTCCAAAAAATAGCAAGGAGAGATAAGAAAGCCTTCCTCAGCCATCAATACAAAGAAATAGAGAAAAACAACAGAATGGAAAAGACTAGAGATCTCTTCAAGAAAATTAGAGTTACCAGGGAACATTTCATGCAAAGATGGACTCGACAAAGGACAGAAATGATATGGACCTAACAGAAGAAGAAGATATTAAGAAGAGGTGGCAAGAATACACAGAAGAACTATATAAAAAAGATCTTCATGACCAAGATAATCATGATGGTGTGATCACTCACCTAAAGCCAGACATCCTGGAATGTGAAGTCAAGTGGGCCTTAGAAAGCATTACTATGAACAAAGGTAGTGGAAGTGATGGAATCCCAGTTGAGCTATTTCAAATCCTGAAAGATGATGCTGTGAAAGTGCTGCACTCAGTATGCCAGCAAATTTGGAAAACACAGCAGTGGCCACAGGACTGGAAAAGGTCAGTTCTCCTTCCAATCCCAAAGAAAGGCAATGCCAAAGAATGCTCAAACTACTGCACAATTGCACTCATATCACATGCTAGTAAATTAATGCTCAAAATTCTCCAAGCCAGGCTTCAGCAATACGTGAACCTTGAACTTTACATTCAAGCTGGTTTTAGAAAAGGCAGAGGAACCAGAGATCAAATTGCCAACATCCAGTAGATCATGGAAAAATCAAGGGAGTTCCAGAAAAACATCTATTTCTGCTTTATTGACTATGCCAAAGCCTTTGACTGTGTGGATCACTATAAACTGTAGAAAATTCTGAAAGAGATGGGAATACCAGACCACCTGACTTGGCTCTTGAGAAACCTATATTCAGGTCAGGAAGCAACCGTTAGAACTGGGCATGGAACAACAGACTGGTTCCAAATAGGAAAAGAAGTAGATCAAGGCTATATATTGTCACCCTGCTTATTTAACTTCTATGCAGAATACATCATGAGAAATGCTGGGCTGGAAGAAGCACTAACTGGAATCAAGATTGCCGGGAGAAATATCAATAACTTCAGTTATGCAGATGACACCACTCTTATGGCTTAAAGGGAAGAGGAACTAAGGAGCCTCTTGATGAAAGTGAAAGTGGAGAGTGAAAAAGTTGGCTTAAAGCTCAACATTCAGAAAATGAAGATCATGGCATCTGGTCCCATCACTTCATGGGAAATAGATGGGGTAACAGTGGAAACAGTGTCAGATTTTATTTTTGGGGGCTCCAAAATCACTGCAGATGGTGATTGCAGCCATGAAATTAAAAGACGCTTACTCCTTGGAAGGAAAGTTGTGACCAACCTAGATAGCATATTCAAAGCAGAGACATTACTTTGCCAACAATCGTCTGTCCAGTCAGGGCTATGGTTTTTCCAGTGGTCATGTATGGATGTGAGAGTTGGACTGGGAAGAAAGCTGAGTGCCAAAGAATTGATGCTTTTGAACTGTGGTGTTGGAGAAGACTCTTGAGAGTCCCTGGCACTGCAAGGAGATCCAACCAGTCCATTCTGAAGGAGATCAGTCCTGGGTGTTCATTGGAAGGAATGATGCTAAAGCTTAGACTCCAGTTATTTGGCCACCTCATGTGAAGAGTTGACTCATTGGAAAAGACCCTGATGCTGGGAGGGATTGGGGGCAGGAGGAGAAGGGGATGACAGAGGATGAGATGGCTGGATAGCATCACTGACTCCGTGGACATGAGTCTGAGTGAACTCCGGGAGTTGGTGATGGACAGGGAGGCCTGGCGTGCTGTGATTCATGGGGTCTCAAAGAGTCGGACACGACTGAGCGACTGAACTGAAGGAGAAGAGTTTAGGTTAAGTGCATAGAAGTCCCACTTAAACACTGAGACACTGCATCATGTCTCTCAATCAACTTCCAGACTTGAGCCAGTTTTTAGACACAGCACTCCACTTGAGGAAGTATCGTGCTATACTGCCCAGGACAGTGCTGTTCACCTTTCTCTCAGTTGTTCCCAAAGAACTTATGGTCATGTTACAGGGACAGAGAAATTTGACTTTGAGTGATTACTGGACACTGTCTTCGAACTGAAATTAATTCCTGGAGACACAAATCATCATTGTGTCCATCATTTAGAGTAGGAGCGTATGGAGGTGAGATGATCAGTGTAATTTTTTCTCAGATAAATCTTATAGTTTAGTTTTTCTAATAAACATATTTTGTGATTTCCCCAGTTCCAGAAGGCTTAATTGTAATAGACCTACTAAGCAACTGGCAGAAATTCCATATTGGTTCCCCAAATTATGGAGTGAGGTCTCTTAATGGTGGGAAAGACCAGGTGGAAACCTCTAGATTGGCCTTTACCTAAGACAAAAGTAAACCAAAGCCATATGCATCCCTGGAGGAATTTTAAGGATTGGCATCATCAAGGACTTAAAGGATGCATGGGGTGATTTCCACCATGGCATTTCAGCTCACCTGTTTGGCCTGTGCAGGAAGTAGATCTTGGAGAACAAGTATAGATGGTCATAAGTTTAATCAAGTGGTAGATTCCAACTGTAGCTGTTTTTCTCCATGTGGTTTTATTGCTGGAGCAAACCAGCATATCCCCTAAAACTGCTTCATAGCCATTGATCTGGCAAATGTCCTTTGCTGAATATTTGTCATTAAATACTGCCTTCAGCTGGCAAGGCCAGCAATACTATTATCCTTACTGTTCTACCTAAGAGATATATCAACTCCCAGCCCTGAATTATAATTTACTCCATGGGTACCTTGATTGTCTTTTTCTTCCATGAGATATCATACTGGTTCATTACACAGGTATTATGCCAATTGGACCTGGTGAGCAGGAAGTAGCAATTATACCTGATACATTAGACATCTATGTGTCTGTGGCAAATATATCAAAAAAACCCAGGGACCTGTTATCTTAATTATATTTCTAGGGGTCCATTGGCATGCTGCAGTCCATGGGGTCTCAAAGAGTTGGACATGACTGAGTAAATGAACAACAGTAGTTGGTGTGGGACATATTAAAATATCCCTCCCAAGGTGAATAATAAGTAGCAGATCTGGCTCTCCTACAACAAAAGAAGGACAACAGATAATGGTCCTCCATGAAATATGGAGATAATATATTTCTAATTTTTTATGCTACTGTGACTCGTTACCAAATGACTAAAAAACTATTTTGAGTGAGGCACAAGAATAAGAGAAGACTTTGCAACAGGTGTGGCCTGCCATGCAAACTGCTATAACTCTTGGACCATATGATCCAAAAAATTCAATAATGCTGGAAGTTTGATGCCTTTGGCAGGCTTCTTTAGGTTAAACACAGCATGTGCATTAGGTGTTTGGGAAAAAAACCCTGATATCCTCTACACATAACTACTCTCAATTTGAGAAACAGCTTTTGGTTTACTAATGGGGTTTTTTTTAGACACACTGGATGTGTATCCATGACTCACCAAGTTACCCAGGCAACATGAGGTACCACTGTGAATGCTCACAAAATAGTGACTTCTGGAGCAGATTGTACTAACCAAATGTATAGGATTACTCATTCTGTGGGTGCCAGTCAGCCTTTTTCCACTCTTCTCCATGCCCAGTGGGCTCATGAACAGAGAGATCATAGTGGCACATATGGAGAGTTTGCACAGATGTAGCAATCATGAATTGATATTGTCTGACCCTTGAAGCTACAAATTTGAGCATGTCAAACATGCATTCCATGGAGTTGCAATGAATCGGACATGACTGAGAGACTGAACCGAACAAGTAGTCCATTACCCACTGGACATAGTATATACAAGAGTAGGCTTGAACAGAGTCGAAAGGCACAGGTTAGTTGCATGAAAAAGTGGCCCAGATGCCCTTGGTCCCCACTACTACATTGCCTTCACTTTTGAAGCCCCCACTAATGATCTTATAGACATGTCTCTATGAAGAGCTGACTGAGGAAGAAAAACAATTCTCTTTTGGATGGTTCTGTAAGATATCCAGGCACCACCTAAAGGTGGGCAGTTGTAGCACTGTAGCCCAATTCTGGGACATCCCAAAGGACAATATGAGGAGAGGTCCTTCCTGCTGGCAGAATGATGGGCATTGTATTTGGTTGTTCATTCTGCCAGGAGAAATGATCAGAGACACCAGTCTATAGCAACTCATTGGCTCTGGTTAGTAATTTGGCTGGGTGGTCAGAGTTTGGTAGGAATATGACTAATAAAGCTGGTGACAAGGAAATCTGATTGAATGGATATACCACTATTAAATGGATATACCACTATTAAATGGATATACCACTAATAAATCTGATTGAATGGATATACCACTATCCACAATATGTGGATATACCACTATTCATGGTGAGTGGGAAGATATTTCTATGCTATATGACTGCTCATGACATGGTAACCTCAGTTGAAGAAGTTGTGAAAAGCAAGTGGATAAAAGTACCCATTCTTTGAATACAAGTCAATTTCTTCCTCTAGCCACTTCTGTCATTGCCTGGTGAGTTCATGACCAGATTGACCATGGTGGCAAGGAATGGATATATGTAAGTTTAGCAATATAGACATTCACCCATAAGGCCAACCTGACTACAGCTTCTGCTGATTGTCCACTCTGTCACATGTACAGAATAAAACTGGGTCCCCCAAAATAAAACTGGATCGTCAAGTTGATCAGCCAGCTATGTTGGACAGCTTCCATCACAGAAAAAGCAGAACTTTACTCCTGCTAGAATAGATACTTCCTGCCAGAATAGGGATTCCCTGGTAACTCAGAGTCTGCCTGCAATATGGAGACCTGGGCTTGATCCCTGGGTTGAGAAGATCACCTGGAGAAGGGAATGGCAACCCTCTCCAGTATTCTTGCCTGGAGAATCCCCATGGACAGGAGCCTGGCAGGCTAACAGTCCATGGAGCTGCAAAGAGTAGGACATGACTGGGTGACTAATCACTTTCTGGATATTGAGTACAGGAAAGAAAAACCCATGCCTCTGCCAAAGCTACTACCATGGACCTAGAGAATGCCTCGTTCTCTATCAAGATACTCCATATAGCACTGCTTCTGAGCGAGGAATTCACTTAACAAGTAAAATGTCAGTGGACCCATGCTCATGAAATTCACTGATCTTACCGTGTTTGCATCATCCTGAAATGAGCAGTTAAAGAGTTTCTTAAGGCTCAGTTATAGTGCCACATAGATGGCAATACCTTATAGGACCTAGGCAGTCTGCTCTGGGAGGCTGTATATAGTCTAAATATATGGGGCAGATTCTTCCATAGATTCATTGATCCAGGAATCAAGGATCAGAAATGGGAGTAGTCCCATTCACTGTTAAACCGACTGATCTACTAATAAAAGTTTTTATGTCCCATCCCCATGATCTTAGGTCTTGCTGGCTTAGAGGCCCTTGATCCAAAGGGAAGAATGTATCCACAATGAGATGCAACAGTAATTTCACTGCCTGGAAGCTTAGAATGCCACCTGGATACATTAGGCTCTGTTGTTGTTGTTGAGTTGCTAAGCTGTGTCCAACTCTCTGCAACCCCATGTATGGCAGCGTGCCAGGCTTCCTAGTTCCTAGTCCTTCACATTAGGCTCTGCATGCCTCTGAATTACTAGGCAAAGATGACAGTTGCTACACTGTCCAGGTTGCTGATACTGATTACCACAGGGTAATTGGGTCCTCGCTACACAATGGGAGTGAGGAAGGGTGTGTCTGGAATACAGAATATTCCCTAGGATGCCTCTTAGTATAATCATGTCCTACAATTAAAGTCAATGGAAAAGTATAATCATTCAATTCAGTTCAGTTCAGTCACTCAATCGTGTTCCCTTTATAGCAGCATGCCAGGCCTCCCTGTCCATCACCAACTCCTGGAGTTTACTCAAACTCATGTCCATTCATTTCAGACAAGACTGCTAATGGCCCAGTCCCTTGAGGAATGAAATTGCGTAATTCCACAGGCACATAACTGTGACCTGCTGAAGTGCTTCTTTAAAGGGTATTTGGAACTGGTAGGGAAGAAAGTAGTTTTAAATACATCTGTAACCATGTGACCATTTGTAGAAATGAGGATTGTAACAGGTATGTGTATTACTCATTTTGTTATAAGAGTGTGTGGGTGTGTGTATATATATGTATATATATTGTTTAGTCACAAAGTCATGGCCAACTCTTTTGTGACCCCATGGACTGTAGCCCATCAGGCTCTTCTGTCCATGCAATTTTCCAGGCAAGAGTACTGGAGTGGATTGCCATTTCCTTCTGCAGAGAATCTTCCTGACCCAGCAATCAAACCTGTGTCTCCTACATTGCAGGCAGATTCTCTACCACTGAGCCACCAGAGGAGCCTGTGTGTGTGTGTGTAATATTGTATATACATACACATATGTGTATTATACACACTTGATACTTTCTTCCATATTTATTCCCTTGTCATCTAAGAGGCACTAATAATTAACTTATAGCTCAGTATGTAATTTAAAGCATCACCTCAAGACTTTGTATCCTCTTCTAGAGAGAGAATTAGCCTATTTGTGGACTTAGGCAGGATAGTTGTATCATGTTTTGTGGAAGTATGACTTAGTTATTCTTAGTTATTGTCTTTATTTAAGAATTGGTTTAAAAGAGATGTGTATGCATGCCCGAGTTGATGGGGTGGGGGGAGGGGGTTGACTGTGACTGTTTAAAGTTTTGACTTGTTAGGCTGTTGCCCCCTCAGTTAATCAAACGTTAATTTAGGTATTGTGGTAAAGACATTTTTTAGATGTGATTAAATTCCACAGTCCATTGTCTTTAAGTGACATTATCCCAGTTAATCTGGGTGAGCCTTGTTCAGTGTATTGAAAAGCCTTAAGAGCAGAACTCTCGAAGAAGAAACTGGCCGTGGAAAGTACCTTCAATTATACCTGAGGACCATCTTGCCCTTGCTGTGGTCTCTGGCTTTCGGGGTTTTCCTTGCTGTTCCCCATGCATGTAAGAAAATTCCTTGAAACAAATCTCTTAAAATATATTTCTTATTGCTCTGTCTCATTGGTTGTACTCTGGCCAAAACATGGACAGAGTTACATTTCATGTAAAAGACATCTCATATTTTTCTATAGTAGAAGTAAATAGTTCCATAATTCAGATGAGCAACATTTATAATGTTATGAAGGAAATAAATAAGGCCACATGACTTTTACCTTAATTCAAATTTTGCTTCAATATAAAGAGCATGTAACATTAAAAGCATTCAATATATAAATATTTATCTAGGGTTTTTCAGAGAAGGCAATGGCACCCCACTCCAGTACTCTTGCCTGGAAAATCCCATGGACGGAGGAGCCTGGTAGGCTGCAGTCCAGGGGGTTGCTAGGAGTCGGACACGATTGAGTGACTTCACTTTCACTTTTCACTTTCGTGCACTGGAGAAGGAAATGGCAACCCACTCCAGTGTTCATGCCTGGAGAATCCCAGGGACAGGGAAGCCTGGTGGGCTGCCGTCTCTGGGGTCGCACAGAGTCGGACACGACTGAAGCGACTTAGCAGCAGCATATTTCAAATTGTCTCTGAATTGTCTTTAATTTTGAGATATATCTTTGAGAAATAAAGTTTATACTCTTAGAATATAAATAGAAAGAGACATTACAATGGGAACAAGGCATAGAAAGGAGCAGGGAGCAATTTAAGGTGAATGAGTTCAAGTGGAGGGAGTAGGTGTGTGGGTAGCATGAACAGAGGCTGGAAAGATAAACCCAGTGAAGATCTGTAGATATATATATCTGTATATATAATATATTTATTATGTTATATATACACATATGCATTATGACGTCTTTGCTAAGCCTGGGATCAATATTTATGCTGCTTTTTTCTGTGTATAAAATTCTGCATAGGATCTGATCATTTCACTAAATTTACATGTATATATATTTATCTTTTTTTTCTTAACAAGATTTTAAATTGCTCAAAAGTTGTTTAACAGAGTGGGGATAATGCTCAAAATTTTAAATTTTTTTTGGTTTACCCTTTAACTGATGCTCATAAACACAATGTTTAGTTTTCCAACTGATCATTTAAAATGTAATTGTTTCTATAGACATCTGGGGACATATTCTAAAGAATTGTGATCTTTAATATATATACATTAAAACTGAGACTGTATGTTCTTTTAAATCTTTATCATCAGTGTTTTTGAGTCTGGACCTTCCAATATATGTTTTAACCATTCACCCTTTATATCCTAAGGTTTTTCCTCTTCATACATTCCTTTTTTCTTTACTCTTGCTATTGCAAAATTGCTGCTGAATTATCCATTAACTTTTCTCAGCAATTGCACTTCCTTTTAAAAAAAAAAAAAAAATCCCATGCTAGCTCAAGGCAAAATGAGCAGAGATTGTCAGTGTTTTCAGAAGCTCCATTACATAACAAACAGAGAAAGAAAATTAGGCTTAAAGAAAATTAAAGCACTAGCAAAACAAGGTCTTTGGCAGGAAAATTTCTGCTGAAAGTTAATGTGTTCTGAAATGCAAAGTCACTTTGCTATACTGATGAGGTTCTTTCTTATAACTAAACATCAACAACACAATTAGTATATATTATATTTGTTTTAAGTATGTATCTGAGGAATGTAACTGAGGAAAAGGGCTTCCCTGGTGGCTCAGATGGTTAAGAACACACCTGCAATGCAGGAGACCTGGGTTCAATCCCTGGGTTGGGAAGATCCTCTGGAGAAGGAAATGACAGCCCATTCCAGTATTCTTGCCTAGAGAATTCCATGGACATAGGAGCCTGGTGGGCTATAGTCCATGAGGTCACAAAGAGTCGGGCACAATTGAGACACACACACACACATACACACACACAAAACTGAGGGAAAAAAGAGAATGTAGTCTAAGAAGACTAGAGGGAAACAAAGGGTGAAATAAGAGAGAGGAAATCTTAAATTCTTTCTACTTATCAGCGCCTATTTTTAAAAGTATTGGAGGGGAAAAGAAAAAAAAAGTTTTTGAAATAGTATTATTCAGTCCCTGGCAACTCAATGCATAATTCAGTCTGTCTCACAATAGACTATCTGATGCACAGGGATAGTTTTGAATGTTATCTTCTCAAACAGCAATTTTGCCTTTTGGAAAGCTAATTTCAAATAGATTAGGATGCCTTTGCAGACTGTCAACAATAATAGCAGATGAAAAAAGAAACAAAGAGGGAGTGAGGGATGGGGGAAGGGAGGAGGGAAGATAAAGGAAGGAAGTTCGTTAATTTACAGAGCCTAGGTTTCTAGGCCAAGTACTCAATTTGACTTGAATTCCTATTTTCTCTACTTGTATATGTGTCATCAAGTTTGACACACTTTTGTGCCATCTATATTCTATGTTTATTCCAAGTTTAAACAATGGCTTTAGAAAGATTCACATAAAGCATTTGAAGTTTATATTTAGATCCACGATAATGTTCATACCTTAAGATTCATTAATATCTCTCTTGGAAGATGAACCTAGGGGAATGTTAAAGACTTTGAAAAATATATACCCATTAAGCCAGCTATTACAGTAGACTTATTTTTAATAGGGAAAATTTGAAAGAAAAATAGCTAGGAATCAGGGAACAGTTAGTAAACTGTAGAACAACATTAATTCAGGGGAATAGTATACCCTTACTAAAATGGTTATTATTAACATTAGGTAGCAAAATGTTTATGGTGCTGCTGCTGCTGCTAAGTCGCTTCAGTTGTGTCCAACTCTGTGCGACCCCATGGACGGCAGCCCACCAGGCTCCCTCGTCCCTGGGATTCTCCAGGCAAGAACACCGGAGTGGGTTGCCATTTCCTTCTCCAATGCATGAAAGTGAAAAGTGAAAGGGAAGTCGCTCAGTCATGTCCGACTCTTAGCGACCCCACTGACTGCAGCCCACCAGGCTCCTCCGTCCATGGGATTTGCCAGGCAAGAGTACTGGAGTGGGGTGCCATTGCCTTCTCCAAATGTTTATGCTAAGGTCACACAAAAAAGTCAGAAAACAAAACAAACCTCTACCACAGTTTTAATTAGTTAAAAAGCCATACACATGTGGGAAGGGGCAATGATGACTTTAAAGCAAGTATTGTGTTTGAGTATAGGAAGAGTAAGTAATACTTCAAAATGTATCTTTTTCAGCAATGTAGACTTAAAAAACAAAGCACAACATGAGAGTTCTGAGTTAAGTTTTATTTTTTTTATATTGGGGGCCAAATGAGTACTATAGCCTGCGAGACAGCCTAATAGATACCTCTGAGGAACTCCTCCTAAGGGTTGGGGGAGTATATATGTGTGATTTTGCATATATGTGATTTTGATGAAGGGGGAATACATGTAATTCAGCACATATTTTGGTAAAAGTTTGCTGCTAGTCATGAGGAACAGACGTCTATGTTGATTTTTAATGCTTATGTTAATGGTTTGTTAATAGTATGATTTGTTAATAATTTAATAATACTAATGGTAATGATTTTAATATGAGAAAATGCAAGAAATTGAGCTCATAAAATCTTCTGAAAATATCTAACTACCTTAAGGCCTGTTCTGCCAGTTTTTTTCTAGAGTTCACAGTGTCTCATTCCTGGA